>NC_134532.1:211728664-214216997 GCF_050624435.1 Tenrec ecaudatus | reverse complement strand
GTTGATGGGGGAACAATTGCAAAGATTTGTTTTCTATATAAACTTTTTACACTAAAGATACCAGCCACCCAAGAGCAGGGTACTTTTACAAGTTAAGGATTTGTGCAAACACATCATTTTATCTGTGCAAGATGTTCTGGTTTTAACTTCAAAGGCAGATTGCCCATATTCTAGGTCATGGAGACCTAAGCTTGGTTTAGAAACTAGTGATAAACATCCCATTAGGGGTCTTATATTAAGAAATAGAACTCAAAGCAGCCAGGAATTTCCAGAACAATGTCAACAGGCCGTAGAGTGCCTCTGTCAGTTGAGGAATGATTTGATCTATTTAAAAAATGTATCGATCACCCTTTATGCACCAGACATTTTTCTGAGCACCAGGCATGAGCTGTCAACAAATAACCAGAAAGTCTTTCCATCAAGGGACGAGCAGTTTATTGAACTAGCTTTACAATTTGATCTATGGCCTCTTTTAGTAGATAAGGGGGTTCAGAATTAAAGTTATTCTGTGACCTATCTGTGCCACATGGAAAATAAATAAATGATCTAAGTCTCTTTCTCCACTTTCAAAATGTGGGTAGAAAGTCACCCTCTTTCAAGATTGCCGTGAATACTGGATGAGGTAAGCTATGCAAATCACATGATAATATATCCGAAGTATGCCAAATAGAATCATCCCTGAAATCATGTTTTATTTTGATTCTTTCAACAATCAATTACTCAATTAGCTATTGAAATGGTTAAATCTGACCATCTTCGATAACTGGAGTCATCTGGAAGACAGGAAGCAAGATTTGGCACTACTTATTGATATAATTAAGGTTTATTGGGCCAACCTGACTGATAAACACATGTGGGGTTAATTGAAAGGCAGAGAGATAAATGGCTTGGTGAGCCTCACCTTTCAAGTTCTCTGGTCTCTTGCTTCTGATGGTCAGACCAGGGTGCAGCTGCCCTAGCCAGTTCCCTACTTTAGTTTGCAAGGCTCATTTCCTGCAAGACATCACTGAGCAGAGGTTACATGGACCTACCCCGATGTAGCCCTGGGTGCTGGAGCAGCCGTGTGGAGACCCCTGCCAGCGCTGAGATGCTTACACATTCACTGACTCGGCTTTCCTCCTGCAGTCGGCATCATAGTGTGTGTTTTGTGAGATGGAGGAGGACTTTGTGGATTGGTGTTGGACATATGGGTTAATGAGTTAATGTTGGACTTGTGGACTTGGGCAGCACTGGGTTGGGATGTTTTCTTGATGCACTTAATCTTTATAGAAAACTCTCTCTTACACATGGGTTTCTGTGGATTTGTTTCTCGAAAGTACCCAGACTAACACACTTGTGAAAATGATGCCGAGAAATAATAGGTTCCTAAAAGCCTATGGCAGTTGGTAATGGCCCAAGCTAAGTAGCTCTCTGTGGTTAGTTTCCTGTACTTTGAACGAGAATCTTAGTGCCTGGAAACTCGTCTCTTACAACCATTAGAAGCTGTGAATTTTGCGACATGCTTCCTCTGAGAGCTTGACTGGCATCTCTGAGCGCTACTCTCCATTTCAGTAAGGTCTGGATAGTAACGCCTTCCTTGTGGTTGTTATTGGATTAAATGAAATGCATGCTCTAGAGTGGGAGTACCTGTGGACAAAAACTACACTCATCTTTCTCTCACTGCCATGGAGTCAATTCTGACACACAGCTACCTTAGAGGACAGAGGATATCTGTCCCAGGACATTCTAAGGTTCCAAGTCTTTATGAAAGCCGACTGGCACATATTTCTCCTGGGAGGCAATTGGTGGGTTCAAATTGACCACCTTTCTGCTAGCATCTGAGTGTTCAGTCATGAATCCATCAGTGTGCTTCATCTTGCTCATAGAACCAAACCTACCCCATGACTCATAGTGCTCCGAAGGGCAGGGTTTTCTAGACTATAATTCTCCAGCCCCCTGTCCCAGGTTATATAGCATTTTTGCAGCACTTTATTTGAGTTTCACAGGAAACCTCAGGATAAGATTGTTAGGTACCATCAAGTATGGTCCAACCCAATTCACAACAGAACAAGACACTGCCTGGTCCTGTGCCATCCTCACAATTGTTCTCTTTCTTTCTTTCTTTTAAAAATCATTCTATCAAGGCCTCTTACTATTCTTCTAACATTCCATACGTCAATTGTTTCAGGCATATTTGTACACATGTTGCCATGTTCATTTCTAAAATGTGTTTCTATTCTTGAACTGATTGGTGCAGCCATGTCGTCAGTCCATGTCCTTCAGGACATTCCTCTCCTTTGGGGCCCCTCTACTTTACGGAACATGATGTCCTTCTCCCAGGACGGGATTGGGCTCTCCTGACAACATGTCCAAAATATGTGAGACAAAGTCTCCCCATCCTTGCCTCTAAGGAGCACTCTGGCTGTACTTCTTCCAAAGCAGCTTGCTATTACACAAGTTATCCCACCTTCACAGACGAGAACACTGAGGTTGACAAAACCATGAACGCTATCTGTCATGGAACCCTATTATGTGCCAGGGAACCACTTAAAGCAAGTTACAGGTCTCAATTAATTTAATACTTACAGTAACCCCAAAAGGTAGGTACTATTTTTTATCTCTATTTTTCAAATATCGTTATGTGAGTAAGTTGCCACATCTTTCCCCATGTATGGACCAGTGGTTTCATGTCCGGAGCCATGAGGCCCAGCCATTTGCTTGGAATTTACTAGCCTGAGCTCTGGGCATTCTTCTACCCCAGCCTACGTGACAGAGCACTGCAGCTGTAAAGCTTGAGCAAACAAGGGTTAATGCTCTTTAGATAAGCACCCATTTCCTGCATCCCTTTGTTTGGGCAAAAGATCGATCGTCTTCCCCTATGCTTGATTTGCATGTACATGCCACTCCTCTGCATACCTAACTGAAGACTGTAAGCCCTTACTGACTCATGGGCAGGGCACGCTCCCCTGAACTCCCTGATTGGCCTGTTGCCAAGGTAGCCTAATCTGCATGTGCGGCTGAGGCTGCCCCCTTGGCTGGCCCTTATAAGCTGTGACTCTTTGTTCATTAAAACAGGACTTGATCAGGATATTGTCTTGTCCTCATTCTCCGTGCCTCTTGTACCCCCCAATTCCCACTCTCTCCCCCAGGACCTACAGTGAACGTCCCGCGGGCCGGGACAGTTTCAAACCACAGGATTTTCAGGTCACAGCTAAGTAGGTAGCCGTCACTACCACAACATGTTATCTAGCTGATAGCATGCAGAATTGTTATTTTTATTTCTACCTATCTCTGTCTTTTCCTTTTATGGCTCTGATATTCATATTCTGTGAATGAAAAATGAATGACAGCTGTCACTTGTTATAGAACTCAGGCACTCTTCATCACCATACATGAGACACAAAAATAAGGTTACATTTTCACTTAAAATCCAAATTAGAGTAACTTAAATCTTAACTGGAAGATCAAAGATTGCAGCCTTCAGGATGGATTAGAACTAATTGTAAAGAAAACAAAAATGCTCACAATTTCTGTGGTAGAAGAAAATGGTAAGAAATGGGAAAGAAAAGGTTGAAATTGCCAAGGATTTCCATTTAGTTGGACTCAAAGTCAATACTCCTGGAAAGAGCAGTTAAAACACTTGGCTCACTCCTCCTGGTCATGTTTCCAGGAGAGACCACTCCCTGGAAAATGACATCACGCTTGGTAAAATGGAGGGGCAGCAAAAAAGAGGAATGCCCTTGACAAGATGGGCTGACACAGTGGCTCCAACAGTGGCTGGTGCGGGAGTGGGTGGAGGTCCACTCTGTTGTACATGGAGACGAATGGTATAGGAGGAAGGGGCTCAATAGCACCTGAAACAACCACAACCACCACCACCACAACAACATCATATTTCACTGGGGGTACCTGCCGTAATACCTCTTTAAGGTGTGCGAGCATCAAAGGGGCCCTTTAAGGACCCAAGTATGCCTGATCCAAGCTATGTTATTTTTAATCACTCAAATGCCAATTTTATTCAACTTCAACCTGATCTTGAATCTGAGCAACTTATGGGCCCCAAGAGTCAAAATACAACCTTGAGTATGCCTCACTTAAATTTGGAGACCATCTCAAGACCAGATTGATGCATCGGCTGCACATGGCAAATGGCCTAAGCAGCTATGATATGACATCAAGAAACACATAAAGACAGCACGAGGCATGAAAGGGATAAAAGACCAAAGCAGGTAGCAGAAGAAACCCTAAAACTTTCTCTACAATGTGTCTAACGCACATTCAGTAAATAATGAAATAAGATATCTCAACAGACTATTTCACAAAGCAGATCAGAAATACAAAGCAGATTTTTGAAATGAACATTAAAAATAAACTTAAAAGCCAAGAAGGAAGAATGTGCTCAGCATATTTCATGCAGAAAGAACTGAAGAAAATGTCCAAGACTTGAGTTGTAATTTTGGAAGACTCCATGAACAAAGTTCTAAATGATACAGGAAGCATCAAAACGCTATTGAGGAAATATAGAGCCACTTTATCCAAAGAATTGGTCCATGTTCAAACATTCCAAGAGGTGGCATGTGATCAAGAAACAGTAGCTTTGAAGGAAGAAGTCTTGTTCAAAAATAAAAAACTCCAGGAACTGATGGAACACTCATGGAAATGTTTCCAAAAGTTGATGTAGCACTGGAAGTGCTCACTTGTCTGAGGCAAAGTAAAAGGAGATGGCTGGAAAAGCTACTGGAAGACACCCATATTTTCGGGTAAAACTGACCAGTAAAATTTTGCTGATGGTCATTTGACCATGGTTGCACCATATCTTGATTGGTAGAAAGTTGGCCCAAAATTCAGTCTAAATTTAAAAGAAGATGTGGATATGATTTGTGAGGTCAGATGACTTTTGCCTGAAAGCAGAGAATACAAGAACGATGTTGACTTATGTTTTATTGACCGTGCAAACGTATGAAACTGTATGGATCCTAACAAGCTAGGGATAGCCTTGAATAAAATGGGATCCAGAACGCTTCATCACGCTCATGTGGAACCTCGATGGGAATGAAGAGGCATAATTTGAAGAGAACCATGGAATTCTGTATGCTCTTGAGATAGGAGAGGCTTCCATCAGGCATGTATCCTTTCACTCACTATACATCTCAATCTCGATGTTGAGAAATCAATCTGACAACTTGGAGCGTATGAGGAAGAACTTGGTATCAGGATCACAGGAAGGCTTATAAACAACCTTTACCACGCAGCTGGCATGTGTTCTGCTTGCTGAAAGCGAGAAGGACTTGAAACATTGTTTGATGAAAATCAAAGACTTCAGCCTTCAGTATGGATTGAAACTCAATGGAAATAAAACCCAATCCTTACCTCTGTACCAATAGACAATATCATAAACAGAGAAATGATTGAAAACACCAGGGTTTCATGTTTTTGGTCCACAGTCAATATTCACGGAAGCATCAATCAATCAATAAAATATCATATAGCTTTGGGCAAATCTACTGCACAATGCTTTTAAAAATGTATAATTATTTTAATTTATTATTAATCGGGATTAATACATATATCATGTCATTCCATAGTTCAATCACATCAAGTAGCATTGCACAATTGCTACTGCAGTCTCCACACATTCTTTCCTTCCTGGACTCCTTGTGATCATCTCCTTCTTACCACCCCACCCCCACCACCGTACCTCACCCCCTGCCGTGAAACGTTTTCTTCTTGTTGTCCCTATAGATTCATGAATCCTGGGGTTCATATACCTCCAAATGAAAAACATATTGCACTTCAAGAGAGTGAACCCCAATGACATAAAACCTCTGAAATAAACCCTAGTGTGAAAAATAAAACAAAACGCAATACAGAAAATGTTGAAAACAAGATCAGGTCCAGTGTATCTCAGATGGGGAATCAATTAACAAAGTTTTAACTGTTCAAGTCAGGTTTATGCCTTTGATCTTCTATACTCATCTCTCCAATGCCCTCTGTTTAATAACCACTTTCCTCGCATCCCTCAATTATGGAGAGAGGGAGATCACCAGAGGCTTAGTTCCTTCTAGTTCCCACAAATGTATCTTGGGAGTCCACTGTCACCCAGAGCCTCTGCAAACTGGATCCTCACAAGTTAGTTTCTGATACTAGTTCGGATTTTATGATTTACAAATCTTTGGCGACTATTGATGGTGTGCTTCTTCCATGTGGATTTAGTTGACATTTCACTTAAATGTCTGCTTGTTTGGAGATGACAGACAAGCGTTTAAGAACCCAGGTGCTATTCTATCTGATGGCAGGCAACCATCTAATTTTTTGCCACACTTTGCTATATCTTCTGAGTCCCCTTCCTGAGGGAGAGTGTTGAGCAGGGCCATGATGTAAGAACTAATTGTTCTTAAGTTGGAGCTAGGATTTGGTGCAAGCCCCAAACCCATTCTTGGACCTCTGTTTTTGTTTGCTTGATTGTTGTTGTTTGCTTTATCTGCCTTTGGCTTCCTTTTAAACCTCCTTGTGAATTTGTGGTACAGCGTCTTATCGATCACCCCCCTCCCCCAGGGCATGATGATCTTCAGTTAATATTGTCATTGCTTAGCCCTTGGAATGAATTTTTTCTTTTGGAACTAATTTTTTAAAGCCCTGTTGAGAGAGGTGTTTGGTGCCAATGTAGTCTAGTTCCATATCACAGTACCTGAATTATTCATTTTTTTACAGATCAAACGTGTTATCTTGAAGACTAAGGTGTCCTTGGTGCAAGCAGTGTTGTTTTCAGAAGCCTCGTTTACATTTAAAATGCAGTCAATGAATGTTCAAGAGTCCCCAAGCATTGCTGTGTTTTAATTAAGGTGTTGCTGAAGAATACTGAAAGAAGGCCGGACAGCTAGAAGAACTACAATTTCTGTCTTGGAAGAAGTATAGTCAGAAAGAGCCTTAGAGGGAGGACGATGAGACTTAGTTTCAGTGCTATAGACATGTTATCAGGAGAGACCATTCCTGGGAAAAGCAAACCACATTTTGTAATGGAGGGGCAGAGGTCTCTTTTAATAAAACAATAAACGTGTCCCGTATTCTTCTTCATGGAAAAATAAGACATCCAAGGAAAATAAGACCTAGTGCATCTTAGGGAGCAAGAATTAATATGACACTGTCTTATTTTTGAGGAAACAGAGTAGTTCCACCCGCTTCATTCCCCAAATCAGCAACTTTCCAGAATCTCAGCACATCTCAGCTTGAAAAGACTTGTACTTGAGAAGTGGTTGAAGAACCAGTAAGCTGCTAAGGAGAGGCACAGCAGAGCAGTGCTGGCGAATGAACGACATGGGAATGAAAACTCATGCTCTATTGGAAAGTGGCTGTTGTAGATTGGCACGCCCCTCCACCTCCCCATGTATTAAAGTCCTAACTCCCAACCCTGTACGCATGACCCTGCTTGGGAATATGATTATTGGAAGTGTTATTAAATAAACATGAGGTCACAGAGAGCAAACACGGTCCTAGTCTCTCGTGAGTTGCTGTTGCTGTTAGGTATCATACAGCAGTTCTGACTCATGACAATCCTATGTATAGCACAGTTCTTGCCAACCTCACATGTGTAATTATGTCTGAGCCCATTGTTGCCGTCACGGAGTCAATCAGTCCTGCGGAGGGTCTTCCTCGTTGTCACTGACCGTCTACTTCACCAAGCATGATGGCCTTCTCTAGGGACTGGTCAACATTTCCTGACCACGTGTCCAACGTACAGGAGACCAGCTCTTCCCATGCTAGCCTCTAGGGAGCAATCTGGTTGTACTTATTACGAGACATGCATTTCTGGTTTGGGCAGCCCATTTCCCTTCAGGGTGTCTTCAGTATTCGTCAGTATTCATCTGAGCTGTGTCTTGTATAAGAGAGCTGATAAAGAGACAGACGTACACAGCGGAAGCCGTGTGATACGATGGTGAGGGCAGATAGAGCGGCAAGTCAAGGAACTCTCATGAGTGTGGGAACCAACTTCTCGCAGAGAGTCACGAAACAATTCATCTCTCAGATTCCTCAGAAAGAACACATTGGCCCGTCCCTGATGGGAACTCGTGGCCTCTAGAACAATTAAGATGCTCCATTTCTGTCTTTAAAAGGCCAGTTTGTAATATACTTTCATAACAACCCAAGGGAAGGAAGACAAACACATCTATTTCCATGTTTGCAGAATTTGATGACTCACAAGGCAGTAGCACGTGAGGCTGAAAATGTCCTGAACAGTCGGGGACTGCGAAGGACTCCGAAGGATGTATGAGCAAATTTTTAGCTCATCTTGTTTCTAGTGAGGCCATTGTTAGAATTGTTTAGCACACAACACTAGCCCTGTGCTGATCACATCAACCCAGGTATTTATACTAAACAAGCCGGTGGAATCAAAGCACATCCTACTTCCAGGCGTGCAAACATTTGCGTCACTGAAGGTCAAAGAGCGTGGCATGCACACCAGGAGGTGCATGACATCTGCGTGACCAAAATGGACAGTGTATTTCGATTTGGAGACTTTTGTTTTTCAACTTTCTTTATTATGTAGGAAAATGATCCTCCTTCTGATTGTTGTCAGTTTTGAGTAATTTAAATAGATGCTGACACCACTTGTCTGCCCACTGTTCACACTCTGGTGGTCTATGTATTCTGCGATTCTGGAACTATGGCTCCGGGGTTTAAAATATCATCAGGGTTCCCCAAGATGAACAGGGATGGATAGAGCTTCCAGACGAAGAACAGACTACAAAGAAGGAGTAAGCTGTCCAATTCTGAGGAATTATTATTCCAAGGTGTTATCATATTGGTTCTGGTTCATAGCAACCCGTGTAGGATAGAATGAAACACTGTCTTTTCTTGGCACTGGCCTCACAATTGATCATATGTTTGAGCCCCTTGTTGCAGCCACTGGGTCATTCCATCTTGTCAAGGGCCTTCCTCTTTCATGCTATCTAGTTATGTGGTTAAGCATAGTGCCCTGCTCCAGGGACTGCTCTCTCCCAACCACTTGTCCCACATATAAAAGATGACGTATCCTCAAGCTTGCCTTGAAGGGGATTTTGGATGCACTACTCTCATCCATGAATCCATGTTTCTTGTTACTTTCAATATTCTTCACCCACACCTCAATTCAAATGCATCGATTATTCTTTTGTCTTCATTAACCAATGCCAACTTTCACAGGCATATTAGGGCTCAGTCAAGTGCATCTTAATTTTCAAAGCAACATCCTTGCTTTTCAATACTTTCAAAAGATTTATGCAGCATATTTTCCCAATACAATGCATCCTTTCATCTCTTGATGGCTGCTTTAATGATCATTGATTGTGGATCCAAGCAAGATAGAATCCTTCAATATGATCGTTCCTGTTTGGATTTGTGAAGATTTCGGTGTTCTTTATATTGAGTTGTAATCCATATGGAAGGCTGCAATCCTTGATCTTCATCAGCATGTGCTTCAAGTCCTCCTCACTTTCCACAAGCAAGCCTGTGCCATCTACAAATAGCAGGTTATTAGCCAGCCTTCCTCCAATTTTTATGCTGCATTCCTCTTCAGATAATTCGCTTTTTCTGACTATTTGCTCAGCATGTAGATTGAATAAGTATGATGAGAAGATACAACCCTGTCGCACACCTTTCCTGATCTAGAACCATATAGAATTCTCTCGTTCTGCTTACATGACTGCCTCTTGATCCATATACAGGTTCTGCATGGGCACGATGGAATTCCCATTCTTGTCAAGGATATCCATAATTTGTCATGCTACTCATGGTCAAATGCCTTTGCAAATATCTTGTGTCATTATGACACAAATAAATGTCTTCCTGGTGTTCTCTGCTTTTAGTGGAGATTGAGCTGACATAGCGACAGTACCCCTCATTTCACATCCTCTTCTGAAACCAGCCCGAGCAGCTCCCTGGCAGTGTATTTCTGCAAGCAGTATGGGATGATATTCAGAAACATTTTACTTTAGTGTGATATACAGGAGAGTGCTCTATAATTTTAGCATTCCATTGGGTCACTTTTGTGTTGGAATAGGAGCAAATGTGGCTCTCTTAAAGTCAGTTGACCCAGCAGCTGTCTTCCAAATTTCCTGGCAGAAGTGAGTGAGTTCTTCTAGTGTTTGCTTATTGACATTTTAAAAAATCTGCATTCCATTAATTTGGGAGGCCTTGCTTTTGATTCATGATTTTAGATCACCTTGGACTTCTTCCTTTGGTGCCACTAGGTCTTACAGCCTATTGACTAGCGGTAGAGCATGGCCAGGTACTGAAGACCGCAGGAGCAGCAGTAGAATACTCTCAGAAATAATACCGGAGTTCCAGGTCCTCAGGTAAGAAAGCACTTGAAAATGACTGAGGAAAGGCTACTTCCTCAAAGCAGACTCAATCATAGAGACAAGTAAAGGTTTAAGAATCAAATACAATGCAAAATGAGAAGGAACAACTGCAAACATCTATTAGAAATCATGTACAAATATGAATCTAGGGAAACCGGGTCTTCAAAATGAAAGCGAACAAAATAAGGTCTGTATCCTTATCAACAATGTTTTAACAAGCTGGCGCAAAACTGGAAACATTCATTTACCTATGCTGGAGAAGATGAACCCACTGGAAGGGATTGATATTTATGCTCATCCCACAGAAGGATGACCCTACAACATGCGGAAATTACAAAGCAATATCCTTCATATCACATGCAAGTGAAATTTTACCCAATATCTTTGAACAATTGTTGCAGCAGGACGTTGGCAGAAAGCTCAAGGTGGATTTGAAGGAAATAGCAGTTAAAAAGAGGAGCATCCTTGTAGAGAAGCATTGGCCCAGTTGCAGCAGCAATAGACTCGAACGGAACCGTGCATGGCTGTGCAGTGTTTTCCTCTGTTGTACATGGGGTCACTGTGAGTCAGAATTGACGGATGCTACCGAACAAAAAGAACAACAAGAAATAACTGCAGTCAGTTGCCGTTTCCAAAAAGTTAGAATTAAAAGTGGTCATGAAAATGATATATGTATCACAATTTAAAATGCATAAAATGGGAGAGACTTATTGGTCTGATAGAGACTCGTGGAATCCCCAAAATTAGACCCTTAGATGCCCTTTCAACCTGGAACTACATTCACCCCTGCGGATCAAATTCTAGCTAAACAGATAGGCACATGAAGAGGCTAATGAGACCAAGGATGGATGCACTTCTCAATATACGACTAACCATTGAAAACCAAGTGGCTAGTTCTTGGACAGACTCAAAGCCCAGAATGAAGGAAGGGGAAATAAAGAAGAACCAATGGAAAGAGTGTTATTAAATTGAAGCTATTATAACCAATGTCAAGAAACAACAGATGCATACATTGTTGGTTGGAAAAGTCATTTGCTTTGTAAAATTTCCCCCAAATAAGAGTAGAAAATAAATAAAGTGGGATCCCTGCTCAGCAGTAGAAGCATTGGAAAACAGAGCTAGGAAGGACCCACCGCAGGGAAGGACATGGGCAATCTGAGATGTATTGGGAGCCAATCCTCTGTCTCTCACCTCCTCTAAACACTAACTTTCACAACAAAACAGATGATCCCTAAGTTTACCTTCGAAAACTAGTACAGATTCAACCTGAGCGATTAAACCAAAGCCGCATGAGAAATAACTAAGTTGAAAAGACTGCTTTTAGTATCTGTCAAATCATCTCAGAATCACAGGAAATGTCTGCATCATAGAACAAGATATTGTCCTGTCTTGTGCTATTTTCATGATCGTGGTGGAAAGATCTTCAATCTTTCAGTTATGTGATAACACATACTCAAACTTTTTAGTTCTCACAGAATTTTTCCACTTACAGGCCTATACCCCGGACTGGGCTTTGCACTTCTTGAAGATCATATTTTATTTTGTCATGACTGAATTCTGAGCCCTTACCTCTTTGCCTAGCTCATAATAAGGCAAAATATATGCTGTTGAATTAAAAAAGAAATGAGCATGTTCACTCTTAAAATGTCCTCATTTTACAAATGATGAACAAATCTGTCTTGGAACAAGTGAGGCCAGGGTGCTCCTTAGAGGTAAGGGTTGCAAGGATTTGTCTGACATACTTTGGACACATTGTCAGGAAAGACCAGTCCCTGGAGGACCTCGTGCTTGATGAAAACAAGGGCATCCAAAAAAGAAGGCCCTCAAAGAAATGGATTGACCCCAAGGCTGTCGCAATAGGCTGCGGACAGAGTCGAACTGAGCAGTGCTTAACTTTGCTATGCACAATGTCACTGTTGGTTGGGACTAATTCAATGGCACCTAACAACAGCAACAAGTGAGCATCAAGGATCTGCCATCAATTGAGGAGAACTGCAATCGGGAGGTTTCCTAGAAATGCAAGTGATGAGACCTGTCTTGCTTTGGAAGTGTCACGAGGCGATACCAACCCCTAGAAAATAACATGGTACTTGGTGAAGTGCCAGTAAAAATGAAGCAGCCCTCAAAGTGATAGATTGACAGAACAGTCGAGACAATAGGCTCAGACATGCTAATGATCATGAACTTAGCTCAAGACTGGACAGGATTTTGTTCTGTGATGCGTAAGGCTCCCGTGAGTCAGAGCTGACTTGACAGAAACTATAAGCAGCACTTTCCACGTGGTTGCTCTGGATGTGGATCTGGATTAACAACAGTTTGGGATGAATCTGCACCAGGTTTAGAAGGGACAAGTGAGGGGACCACTGTTTTGCTATGACAGTTTTCTATGTCTAGAAGAGGTGAGAGAGAGAGGTGCAGGGCTGTCAGCATCTCCCAGTTTGCTCGTGTCCTCCCCTGCTCTGCATTAGCTCTCCGTTACAGTGCTTATCCTATTGACCAGCGATCCCACACCTGCCACCAGATGCCTGCCTTCAGATTTGCAGAGATGTATCTGAGACTTACAGTCCCTACACAGCATCGCCTGTGTTAACTCAGATATTTCGCTGTGAGCTCCGATGCATTCACTTCAGGTTTACTCGTACAGACTTGCCCCCTTTGAAACTTCTTAATCTGTAATACTTTGTTTTGTGGATGGAAGACTGTATTCCATATTTAATTTTTAAATTTCCCCCCTGAAAATCCAGTTTAATTTCTATGTTGTGGACAGGTCCAATCCATGTTATCAGTTTTTCTGCATGTGTAATCATTTATCTTTCAATTTGATTCTACGTGAATAATGTGCTATTCCCTTGTATACCATAGCTGGTTAATCCATTCATAGATTGGTGGTATTCTGGTTGTGACCACATTTTATTTATAACATAGCTTAGCTCTAGAGCAAGGACAAGGAAATCTCAGGCTCAAAAGCTGGTGTGCGTACATGACTTTCAGAATGCAAGTGGAAACCAGGCGCGTGTTCTGTCAGACTCAGACTACTGCTTTCCTTCTTTGACTCCAAATACCACATGCCAGCCCACAGAGGGGAGGAATCATTAAATTAAACCATCTTCTTCTGCATCTTTCTCTACGACTCTCTCTCTCATAGACTCAGGGCTTCCTTTGGAGTCATTTCATGAGGAAGAAGGTAGATCCTCCACGATGATCCTCTGACTCAGATCAGGAAAACCACAGATGACTCTTCTGTAAACTGTGATCCAGCGGTTCATTGCGGTCGACCAGAGCAAGCATGTTCGCACAGCCGTGTTCACACAGGCCTGGCTGGGCAGCGGTGAAAGTGGGGCTTCAGGCAACTCGAGGAACTTGTTTTTGCCTCAGGGCTAGACACACACGCAAACACACACACGCACACACACACACACACACGAGTCAGGACTGAGGCAAGGAAGAAAACAGTGAATGGCTGTTAAAAGCCAGGGCTTTATAAGAACTAGACCTTGAACGATGACCTGCTACTAGCAATCTGTGGCAGATGTGAGGACGCTGGGCCTGGTGGTCATGGCTCTGAGGGAGCACATCTCATTGGTAGTTGTGGGATGCAGAGCATGCTGGGGAAGGAGTCCGTGCAAGATTATCTTAGCTCCGTCTCTGTCAATGTGCAGTAAGAATCACAAAGACATACCCAGGACACACTTATATTCATCCCAAACTACCCTGGAAAGCCCATGTATTCGTCATTCGTTGAGCAATTGACCATAGGTTTTCTGATCTGACAACTAATTTTCCGAAAGCCCGGGGTCAGAGCATTATTGCCAAGCACGTCCTTGCATGGTCAGAACACTCTACGGCAATTGTGTGTGGACAAAGTGGCTACTGCAATGGGCTAAACCATGGCAAAGACAGTGAGGAAGGCACAGGACCCGCTGGTGTTTTCTTGGATTGTTCGTAAGGTCACTAGGAGCCAGGATGGACTGGAAAGCACTTACAAAAGCAATTCTATTCCTAAAGCATATTTCCATATGGTTCTCTGCAGCATGGCAGACACAGGCCATGCCAGCCCTGGTCTGACTGTCAGTCCACACTGCAGAAAGTGAAGAGATACTGATAAAGTGATTCAGAAGCAGTGCAAACCCAGTATGTCCTGAAGACTCCAGTGAGGGGCACTCTCTTCTGTCATGCCACTTCTCTTAAAAAACACAACAAAGCAGCACTGTGTGAATCTTTGCATGTGTCTATAAATATAGGCGAGGGGGTACCACAACATACATTTTCAAAGCTATGTGTTTAGTTTTATTTTAAAAAACAACTGTATCACCTTCAATGTATGCTCCATTACACTTAATACATTTGTCAAATCTGCAATTCTGTTCTTGGAAACATTTTTTAAACTCACTTATTTGGATGGCTAACAGCACCTCCCTCATTTTTCACTTCACCGCTTCTATGTCATCAAAGTGCTGTTCTTTCATATCCCTTTGAATTCAAGGAAACAAAGAGAAGTCTCCGTGAGTGAGGGCAGGTGTGTGGGGTGAGAGAGGCATGCTGTTTTTTGCCCCAAACTGGCACACCGAGATGACTGCATGAGCAGGTGCATTGAGTGGTGGCAAAACCAGTGCCCCCTCTGCCACAAATCAGGTCTTTTTTTGTCACATACTGTTATGCAATTTTTTTTCAGAACCTCTAACTAGAAAGCCTGATTAATAGTTTGACCTGGTGGAACAAACTCCAAATGCACTTGGAGTCGACATTTTCACTCATTTGGGAAGTTGACAGATGTCCAGGACAAGGTTTGTCATCAATCAACATTCCACCTTTACTGAGATGAGAAAACCATTCTTAGAGTTGAGTTTTTCCCATGGTGCTGTCCCGGTAAACTACATTCAACATCACAACAGTTTCTGTGTCATTTTCCCCAAGCAGAAAACAAAATTCCACAGCCACATGCTGTTCTCTTAAATCTGCCATGACAAAAAAATGAGGTTTGAGTGAAACTGCTTTTAAGAAAAAATTCACTGTGACCAGAGAGACCCTTCCCAGGCGACACCACTGGGTGCACTAACTCAGAGCAAGTTGCTAGATTCACCTGGTGGGAAAAATGCAAACTATGAAAACTCCTCTCTGCCTAGTCTAAGTCTGGTTTTTGGGGGAAACCTCTTCATATGCCATAGATAACTCATTTGAATTTTAAATAAACACAGCTGGAATTCATCCTGCAGAAGGTAGAATTCCCAACTGGTAGTTCCCAGGACCAACTTGCAACATTGGAGAAATCCACTTGTTGTAATTGCTCTCACATAGAAGATTGTGAAAGATCACAAGAGCTTTTTCCCAAGGGAGCTGAGTGGACTCAAACCTTCCATGTTTAGGTTTGCAGTAATTTGACCAGTTATTCCATCCAGAGACTCTTTTTTTGACATAAGGAAATACTTGATAAATATTCACTCGGCCTGGATCAATGTCAGATGAAGGGTAGAAGCATACCCGTGGAAAAGATTGACAAAAGTTCGTTGCACATAGATATTTTTACCTTTGCTATCAACATGTCCACAAGTGGGGAGGGACACACAGGGAACAAAGCTAATAAAAACATCTTAGATATGAACCATAGACCTTGAGGGAATGATTAGGCCTTGAGTTCAGGACCATAATCTTAGGGGGCACCAAAGTCGATTGGCAAAACATAGTTCAAGAAGACAATGTTCTCTATTGCACTCTGGTGAGTAGAGCCTGGGGCCTCAGAGCTTGTGAGAAGCCATCCAAGGTGCAGCTATCGGTGTCTCCCTGTCTGGAGGAAAAAAGAATGATCAAAATTAAAGACACATAGAAACAATTGATTAAATAAAACATATTTGTGGTTTAAGACACATAAGGGGCATCAAATGAAAGATAGTGAAATAGAGAGGCCACAGAATGTCAGAGCATGGCGACATCAGGCAGGACCCACAGAGAGAAGCGTGAAGGAAGTAATTCAGGACATGAAATGTAGTGTTACTTGCTCAAAATTGCAAGTCACTATTAATAATATCTTCCGGTTTCTCTTCAAATACCTCTAATCAGCACTGTACTTCTTGAGCTGGGAAAATAAGCCAATGGTCGTGATCCTGGTTGAACATTCAAAGCTTCCGAGAATTAAACTTCGGACTCATTGAGCCAATAACTCCATGTTGGGGTTTGCCTGGACTCCGGAATCCTTTTCAACCAACTTAATTTTGTTAAACAAACACACAGAGAGACGATCTAAACCAGGAAAGGGGCAGACAAATGAGCCCTTGAGCAGAAACAAGTTGAGCTGACTCCCTTCAAGGAGGAGGAAGAAGACAATGAGCTATTCATAAGGTGTAAGTAGAAGGCAAGGCACTAATACACCAACAGGGACCAATTAGACATTCCCATCACTTCAGAGGAAGAGGAAGTAGGATGAGGTGTGTCATTGCTGATAGCTGAGGAATTGACTTGAAGCCCAGAATACTTACCACGTGCTTGCCTGGTAAGGATCGGTCCTTCTTGACGACATGTGCACACATTAAAATACATGGATAATGGAAAATATTGGGAAAATTGGAATTCCTGGGGACTTCCTTGTGCTCACATGCAGTCTCTGCGTAGGCCAACAGGCAATGATTTAAACAAAATAAGAGGATCCTATCTGGCTTGAAATCAGGAAAAGCATGTCTCAGAGGCACATCCTTTCACCATACTTAATTCAAACTGTTTGTGGAGCACTTAATCAAGAAATGGATTTACATGAAGAACACAGCAGCTGGATAGAAGGAAAGCTCATTAACAACCTGTGATACACAGTCCATCCATCTCACTGAGGACCCCTCCACTTTCATCATCCTTCTCGAGTTACTCGCTAACATATCCAAAGGATATAATATGAAGCCTTTCCATCCTTGCCTCTAAGGAGCACTATGTTAGTCTGGGTCAACTAGAGAAACAAATTCATAGACACGCATATGTGTCTAAAAAAGAGGCTTATATACAACAGCAATTAAATATTGAAAAAACATCCCAGGCCAATCCAGATCACGTTTGTAAGTCCGATATTAGCCCATATGTCTGATCTGAACCTATTAAGTCATCTTCAGACTCAAGAAACACATATAATGATGCCAAATGCAAGACGATCGAAGGCCAGTGGGTGGAAAATCTTATGAATCCAGTGGTAGTGTCAGCATCGCAGTGCTGGCAGGGGTCTCCACGTGGCTTCTCCAATTCCAAGGCTCTGGCAGCCATCAGCCTGTCTCCCGGTGGCTTGTCAACAAGAATGCCTTGCAGGGACTGAGCAGAGAGCGTGTGTCTCCCACATCCACGGAGGATTGCAAGAGTTCCCAGAATCCCCAGGAGAAGCCCATGCCCATGCAGAGGCCTCACTGGCTATGACCTGATTGACAGACTAGACTCCACCCCTTCACTCTTAATCCTCTCAAATTGACAAATGATTATATAACTAACACAAGCACTCTGGACTTACTTTTTTCTAGACTGATTTGCTTGTCCTTTCAGCAGCCCATGGTACTTTCAGTATTTTTCACCAGCACCACAATTCAAATATATTGTTGTTTTTTTTCCTTTGGTCTTCCTTACTCAGTGTCCAACTTTTCACATGCATGAAAAGTAATGGAAAATACCAGGGCTTAGGTCAGTCACCCCTTAGCTCTCAAAGTAACAGACTTGCTTTTGAATTCTCTAAGAGTTTTGTGCTGCAGATTTACCTATTGTAACGCATCTTTGGCTCTCTTGACTGCTGCTTGCATGAGCATTGATTGTGGATCCAAGCAAGACCAAATCCTTGACAACGTCAATCTTCTCTCCATTTCTCATGCTGCTGCTCCAGTTGTGAGGATTTGGATCTTCTTCACATGGAGTCATAATTCATCTTGCAGACTGCAATGCTGGATCTGTATCCGATTGAATAGCAGTGTGAGAGGATACAACCCTGTTGCACACTAGCAGCAGCAGCTGTAAAAGTCAGAACATCAGACAATTTGATGGAAGCCAACTCTCCTTTCTCTCATCTTTCTTTGCTCACGTGGGAAAGTGCCACGCACCTTCCGGCATCCAGGATGAGAAACCGACCCTCAGGATTGAGGACATCCCGCGAGCATGCTTAGCCCTTCACGTGGCGCAGACTCGGCTCTCATAAGAAGAGGAACACAGGATAGTTGCCTGCTTTATGAAGAATAGTTTCACTCTAGACTCCTCCCCCGAATTGTCTACCCTATCATAGTATTAGGTCTTAGTTTCCAAGAAGGATCATAATTTGAAGTACGTCAAACAATGGAGAGGTCTGTCAGAGGTATCCACGTTTTCTTTACTTGTGGTTGCAATATTTACAGTTACCAATGTCCATGAAAACTAAGCTACTTCACTTTTGAACTTCAGTGATCCTCAGAAGAATGTGAATACGTGACTTTTCTCTTGTCTGAAAACTGGCTTTGTTTCTATTTAAGTCACCGATTGGAACATACACACAGGGCACAAAAGTGTACAAGCACATTTATATATTAACACACACACACACTTGCACTCACAGTGACAGAGCAATGGTTGATGATTCTCTTAATTTGTCAAAGATGCTCAAAACATGAGGGGAAAAGGAAACTGTTGGAGGCACATGAGTTTGTAAGCTACAGAACCATTTCTCATGAATTTTATTAATAGTACGACTAGCTTATTTCTGTGACTTTCACCCTATGGCCCTGAATTCCAGTGTTCTCAGAGCTAGTTATTCTTGGAGATGTGGATTACATTAGCTGAGGGAAACTTGTTATTCTAAAAGCACAAGACTCAGAAATGTCCAGTGTCTAATAGTAACTTATGAAAGAGGCTCAGATCAGAAGGCTGGATGCCAAGAGTCCACACAGATTATGTACCAGATATTTGTGACATGTGGACAAGAATAAATTATGGATGGTATTGAGAAGAATGAGTGTAACAGAACACTTAATTGTGCTCACATATAACCTGTACACAGATCAAGAGGTAGCTGCGTAAGGAGAGAGAGGGATCAGACTTGAACCCAGTGGCCAAGATGTGAATGCAAAATACCATCATGAAGCAGCAAACCAATAGAGAAGTCAGAAGGGGTGGCCCCAATCCCAACAATGTGTAAACCCCAATGCGCACTTCAGAGGATAACACTGAAGCTAAAACTCAGAGAGAAGGGCACGTCTGATCAGAGCACACAGGAGCAAACAAAGAGGAAAGGAGAGAGAGTGGAACACATCCTGGCCCACCAAGTTCTGAGACAGTATTCCTGTTCAGAGAAGCCAGTACACAGAGAGGACCATAGGGCTGGCCCTACCACGATGTCCATCGCTGACCCATAGCACTATAAGGTCCAACACTGGAGAAAGTGTGGGGATTGTGCCCAATCTGACCCCACCACAGAGGGTCAAAACACCAAGGGCATGTAACAGAACAGCCAGAGGAACGAAGCAATGAAGTTCCCTGGAATACCAAAGACTTTGGAGCCAGGGCATGGCACCCCATCAGACTAGACCCAGAACACACTCATAACGCTCAACAAACAGACCTGAAATATTCATGGGCTTTTCTTTTTCTTTTAGTTTTTTTCTTTTGTTGTTTTGTTTTTCTCTGTAATTTGTGTGTGTGTGTTTGTGTGTGTGCTTATTATTGCTTCTGCATGTCTATCTAGATAGGATTGGCAGAATAAAAAATCTGGAGGACAAAACCACAGGACAGATGGTTCCAGCGGGACACAAGAGAGGTGGAGGTAGAGGAAAGGAAGTGGGGAGCCAACAAACTCAGGGACAAAGGAACAATGAGTGATCTAAAGTTGATGGTGAAGAGGGCATAGGATGCCTGGTAGGGGTTGATCAAGGGCAATGTAGCCAAGAGGAATAACTGAAACCTGAATGAAGGCTGTATTAGCCTGGGTATTTTAGCAAAACAAATCCACAGAAACTCATGTATAAGAGAGAGTTTTATATAAAGGTTAAGTGTACATCAAGAAAACATCCCAACCCAGTGCTGCCCAAGCCTATGAGTCCATTAACCCATATGTCCAACACCAATCCACAAAGTCCTCCTCCATCTCACAAAACAGACTCAATGATGCTGGCTGCAGGAGGAAAGCCGGGTCAGTGAATGTGTAAGCATCTTAGCGCTGGCAGGGGTCTCCACACGGCTGCTCCAGCACCCAGGGCTGCATCGGGGTAGGTCCATGTGGCTTCTCCTTGGGGATGCCTTGCAGGAAGTGAGTCTTGCAAGCGGAAGCAGGGAACTGCTAAGGCAGCTGCACCCTGGTGCAACCATCAGAAAGCAAGATACCTGAGAACTAGAAAGGCAAGGCTTACCGAGCCATTTATCCCTCCACCCTTCAATTAATCCAGCATGTGTTTATCAGCCAGGTTGGCACAATAAACTAACTACCTCTAAGGCCGACATGATAGTGGGGCAAAAAGAAAGGAAAAGGAAAGAGAGGAAAGAGTGAGGATGCAAAGGACATTTATACGGGTCGAAATACAGGCATGTACATATGTAAATATGTTTATATATAATGATAGGGAAATAGATCTATTTACAGATACTTATTTGTTAAGTATTAAGGCAGCAGACAAACATTGGGAATCTACTCAAGTGCTCCCTCAATGCAAGAATACTTTGTTCTAATAATCCGGCATTCTGTGATGCTCAACTTCCCCAAAACGATCACTGAAGAATAAATGGGTGCATAAGCAAATGCGATGAAGTAAGTGATGGTGCCTGGTGATAAACAAAAATACAGCTTCTGGAGTCTTAAAGGCTGGAAGATAAACAAGTGGCTATCTAGCTGAGAAGCAACAAAGTCCACATGGAAAAAGCACACCAGCCTGTGTGATCATGAGGTATAGATGGGATCAGGTATCAGGCATCAAATATCCAGAACAAAAAAAAATCATATCGATGTGAATGAGGGGGAGGGAGACCCAAAGCTCATCTGTAGGCAATTGGACATCCCTTCACAGAGGGGTCACAAGGAAGAGATGAACCAGTCAGGGTACAGTATAGCATTGAAGAAACATACAACTTTTCTCAAGTTCTTTAATGCTTCCCCCAACCCCCTGCCCTTATCATGACCCCAGTTCTACCTAACAAATCTGGCCTGACCACAGCTTGTACACTGGTACAGATAAGAGCTTGTAACACAAGGAATCCAGGATAGATAAACCCCTCAGGACCATGATAAGAGTAGGGATACCAGGAGGGTAAGGGGAAGGTGGGGGGAGAAAGAAGGAACCAATACCAATGATCTACATATAATTCCCTTCCAGGGGGATGGACAATAGAAAAGTGGATGAAAGGAGACATCGGTCAGTGTAAGACACGGAAAAAAATATATCAAGTATCAAGGGTTCGTGAAGGAGGGAGCGTGGGGAAGTGGGAAAATGAACTGATATTAAGGGCTCAAGTAGAAAGAAAGTGCTTTGAAAATGATAATGCCAACATTTGTACAAATGTGCTTGATACAAAGGATGGATGATGGCTTGTGATAAGAGCTGTAAAAAGATGATTAAAACAAAGAAGAAGAATAAGTAGCATTTTAAAGAGAGTAAGGAAATGCAGTATGGTTTAAAATCAAGAATGGTGTATTTCAGGGTTGTATCTTCTCATGGTACTTATTCATTCTGTGTGCTGAGCAGATAAACAGAGAACTTAGATTATATGAACAAGAATGGGGTATCAGGATTGGCAGAATGTTTATTAACAAGCTGAGATCTATGGATGACACAATCTTGCTTACTGGAAGTGAGGAGGGCTTGAGCCACTTGCTGATGAAAATCAAGATTTTTAGTCTTCAATATGGTTTACAAATCTTTATAAAGAAAATTAAAACCCTGCAACTGGGCCTATAAGAAACATAATGAGAAATGGAAAACATGATTGAAGATGATAAGGATTTCATCTTACTTGGGTCCACAATAGAAGTCAGGGAAGCAGCAGTAAGAGACCAAAGAATGCACTGCATTAGGTAAATCTGCTGTACAAGACCTCTCTAAACTGTTGGAAAGCAAAAATTATACTTTGAGTAGTAAGGTATGCCTCATCCATGCCACTGTATTCTCCATTGCCTCATAGGCATGTGAAAGTTGAACATTTAATAAGGACGATCAAGGAAAAAAATGATGAATTTGAATGGGAGTACTGGCTAAGAATATTGAAAGAGCCACTCTGTTAAAAGAACAAGCACATCTCTCTTGGAAGAAGAACAGCCAGGATGTGTCCTGGGAGCAAGGATGGCAAGACGTCATGTCATGTGCTTTGGACATGTTATCAAGAGACGCCAGGGCCTGTGAAAGGATATGACGTTGGTTGAAGTACAGGGGTAGTAAAAATGGCAGAAGACACTGGAAAAGATGGACTGACACAGTGGCTATACCGAGTGGCTAAAACATAGAAACAATTGTGAGGGCAGCACAGGACCTGGTGATGTTTCATTCTATTTCACTTGGGGCCACTCAGAGTCTGTTCCAGCTGGATGGCTTCTACCAACAACAAGAATGCTGTGTAGCTTCATACTGTGTGCTATTCCATGCTCTTAAGGGATTCACAGTAACAAAAGTATTAGGACATTTGGGGGTTTTGTTAGGTTTCCTTCCTAAATCATGAGGAAAAAAACCTTCTGCTTGTTACAGGCACCTGATTATGATATTTCTAGTTCAAGTAGCACTAGATAACCAAGCCAGTGCATAACACAGATCCTGGCCTGAAGCAAGAACTCAGTGCGTGTTGGTGCTGATGATTGTAGACCCAGGACTATGCTGCCTGTCTGCAAACTTCAGACTGAGGGGTGACTGCGTTGCTGTCCTAGAGTTGCCGCAACAAGGGGAAAGTGGGTGACTTTAAACAATGAGACTAACTGGTTACTCAGTAGTGGAGGCTGGGAATCTGAACTTGGGAGGATAGCGGGGATCAAAGGACGCATTGCACTGTGGAAACCCGCTGCACAAGACCTCTTTAAACTGTTGAAAAGCAAGAATGTTTCTTTGAGGACTTAGGTGTGCCTGACCAAACTGCGGTGTTTTAGGTCACTTCCTATGCATGTGAAAGTTGGCCACTGAATAAGGACGACTCAAGGAAAATCCATTCATTTGAATTGTAAGGCTGGTGAAGATATTGGATGTGCTGTGAGTTACCAAAAACAAACACAAACAAACGTGTCTTGGAGGAAGTGCCGGCAGAATGTCCCTTTGAGGCAAGGATGGAGACACGTCTCACATACTTTGGGCACGTTTCAGGGGAGACAAGTCCCTCAAGAAACAATCATGCTTGGTAAAGCAGAGGGGCAGCAAACAGAGGAGGGCCTTTGACAAGATGGATTGGCACAGTGTCTCAACCATGGGCTCAAATGTAATAACCATGAGGACAGGATGGGACTGGGTGGTGTTCTGCTGCTCTCTTGCATTCCTAGTGGCTTCAAAGTGGAATCGACTCAACAGCACTTAACAGTAACAGGGTCAGACTCACTTTGTAGGCTCTAGGGGAACATTTTTTCATCTCCTCTTGAGATCTGACCTTCAGGCTTTCTTTGATGGGCAGCTTCAGCAAAAGTCTATCATTTCCTAGATCATCACGTAGTGATCTTCCATGCCAGTGTTGCTGTGTTTCTCTACCGTTTTAATACAGGAAGCCACTGATGTGGATTGGGACCCAGCTTGCTCCATTATGTTCTCATACTAATGGGCGATACTTCCAACGATCCTATTCCCAAACAAGGCCACGTACGGAGATGTCTGGGATTGGGGCTTCAACCTACCTTTTGGGGGACCCAATGTAATCACAGTAATCACTGAAGACATAAATAGGAACAACATCGTGATAAATGCAATCACAGAGGTAGACACTAGACATAATGGAAGCTTAGATCAGACTGGGTTTGATCTTTCTCTGAGGGTCTGGGAAAAGAGAAAGAAGGCCCTGCAGACCTGACAATATCTAAGCTGAGCCATGCACGATCTATGAGTTTCGAGGTAGAGGGTAGAAAATGCGATCAGAAGGTAGAGCCTGGTCAAAGTGAAGGGTTTTGAAAGTGTCTAGTGCCTTTGGGATGATCCAGCATCTAAGCTGAAGGAGAACAACCGACTGGGAAATTATGTCTGCAAAGTGATCAGGCTGCAAACTGTGATCTCCACACTTCAGTCCATCCTTGAGATACACATGTCCCTCACACACTCTTCTTGTGTTTCCTTCTGGCTGGTCACTAACTGATCATGCTTCCAATTATGACCCTGCCTAGAGAATGCCTGTAAGCAAGAGCCAAATTCTTTATGATTGTGCTGTTGTTGTTGACAGGTGCCATCAAGTGCGTTCCAACCCATAACAAGCATATAAACGACATAAGGAAGCCCTGCCTGGCCCTGTGCATTGTGACCTTGGTTCCTATGCTTGAACCTATGGGTAAAGCCATGGCATCAATCCACTTCCTTGAGGGTCTTCCCCTTTGTTGCTTCACCTCCACTTTACCAATCATATTATCTTTCTCCAGGTAGTCAGCTCTCCTGACAGCATGTGCAAACTATGTATGACAAAGCCTCTCTTTGTCTCTAAGGAGTATTTTAACCATACTTCTTCCAAGACAGATTTGTTTGTTCTTTCAGCAGCCCATGGCACTTTCCATAATCTTCTACAGTACTATAATTCAAATGCATCTATTCTTATTTGGTCTTCTTTATTCAGTGCCCAACATTCACTTGAATATGCAGCAATTGAAGATACCGTGACCCGGGTCAGGCACACCTTAGTCCTCAAAGTAACATCCTTGCTTTTCAGTGCTTTAAAGAGGTCTGGTGCAGCAGATTTACCCAACACAACCCGTCTTTTGATGTCCTGACTGCTGCTTCCTTGAGGATTTAATGTGAATCCAAGCAAGACAAAATCCTAGACAATGTCAATATTTTCTGCATAGATCATTATATTACTTATTGTCCAGTGGTGAGGATTTTATTTCTGCACATTGAGTCCTAAACCACGCTGAAAGTGACAATCCTTGATCTTCATCAGCAAGTGCTTCAAGTCCTCCTCATTTTCATCAGCAAGGCTGTGTTATATGTATACTGAAGGTGTTTACATTCTTCTTCATGTAATCCAGCTTCTCTGATTACTGTTCCGCACACAGATTGAATAAGGACGGTGAGAAGATGCACTCCAGGCACACAACTTTCCTGATCTGAAATCACGCAGTGTTCCCTTGTTCTGTTTGCACAACTGCCTCTTGATCCATGGACAAATTTCACATAAGCACAATGAAATATTCTGGAATTTTGATTCTTTTCAAAGTAAGTCATAATTTATTTTAGTCCACACAGTCAAATGCCACTGCAGAGTTAGAGAAATATGCGTAAACAGCATTCTCTTTCAGCCAAGATCCATCCGGCATCAGCAACGGTATCCTTTGTTTATGCCCCTTTCTAAATCTGATATGAACTTTGGGCAGCACCCTATCACGGTACTGCTACAACCATGTTTGGATGGTCTTAGGCAAAGTTTACATATGATGTCAATGTTATTGTTCTATACTGGAAGCATTCTGTTGGGTTAACTTTCTTTGGAATGGGCAGAAATATGCATCCCTTACAGTCTTTTGCATTTCCTGGCATAAGTGAGTGCTTCCAGTGTTTCATCAACTTGTTGAAACATTTTGATTGGCATTCCATCAATTCCTGGAGCCTGTTTTTGTCTAATGCTGCATCATCATCGATCATTGCTCATATGTTACCTCCTGAATGGTGGAATGCCAATTTGTTCTTTGGTACAGTGACTGTGTATTCATTCTATCATTCAATACGTTGACCATAGACTTTTTCAAGATTTCAACTTGAGGCTTGAATTTTTTCCTGTGTTCTTTCTGTTTAAGATCTGATGGAAGTTGTCTTCCTTTTTGGTTTTCTAACCCTGGGACATTTCATTATGATATTTAACTTTGTTTTATTGAGCTTCCCTTTGACATTTTCTATTCAGCTCCTGGACTTCATCCTTTCTTCAGTTTGCTTTAGCTACTCTGTGATGCATAGCAAGTTCCATGGTCTCTTCTGATCTCCACTTTGATCTCTTCTTTTCCCCTGTCTTTCTAATGACCTTCTGCTTCCTTCATGAATCATGTTCTTAGTGTTTTCCCACAGCTTATCAGGTTTTCTGTCACTGATGTTCAATGCAGCAAATCTGCTCTTGAGATGTTCTCAAATTTAAGGTGGGACAGATTCCAGGTTGTATTTTGGTTCAGGGGCCTTGTTTTAATTTTTTTCAGGTTTGTACTGAACGTACTTCTGAGAAATTGATGGTCTGTCTCATGGCATCGGGCCTGGTGTTAGATGCTGATATTAAGCTTCCCTATTGTCTCTGCCCTCAGATGGAGTCAATTTGCTTTCTGTGTATTCCATCTAGAGAAATCCATGTGTTCTGTCACCTTTTGTGTTGTTGAAAAAGGTATTTGCTATGAACAAGTCATTGATATTGGAAAATCCTATCATGTAATATCTAGCTTTGAGTCTAACACCAAATTCATAGTTTCTAACTAATTTTTGCATTCAAATTGCCAATAATTATAAATGCATCTTGATCGCATATATGATCAATATATGACTGAAGTATTTGGTCAAGTTCTTTAATTTCTTCATAGCTAGCTTTTATGGTTAGTGTATAGTTTGAATAATATGTGTAGCAATTGGTTTTCCTTGAAGACAGATAGATATAATCCTATCACAGACAGGATTGTACTTCAAGATTGATTTTGCAATGTCCTTTTTCATAATGAATGCAATACCATTCCTCTGGACTATGTTATTCCCAGCATAGTAAATCATATCATTTTCTGATTCAAAATGACCAATATCAATACATTTCAGCTCATTGATGTCCTACATATCAGTGTTTATGTATTCCTTTTCATTTTTGACCATGTGCAGTTTTCCTAGACTTATAATCTGCACATACCCGTCTCAGATGGTAAGCAGAATTGTGCAGCCATTTCTCCTACTTTGAGTTATGCCCCATCAACAAATGAAGATCCTGAAGATGGCACTCGCCCAGGTTTGAAGGGTCATGGTGAACTCCACTCAGAGAAATCAGATCCTCCTCAATTAATTTAAAGTATCGTCTGTCTTACAGGCCCATCCCTCTGCCACTTCCTCTGACCATTTTCTCTTTCCATTCATTAAACCTTTAGTATCTGACAATGTTTTAAAGCTAAGCGTAAGCTTTTCAGGGGCTGCTTCCTCCAAAGTGGGAAGTAGACTTCTTCCCCAGTGTCTGTTCTTAGTCTGGAAGCTGTGCTGAAATCTCTTCTCTTTGGGTGACCTTGCTGGCATTTGAAAATACCAGTGGCAGTTCCCAACCTAACAACAACGCACAAGTCACCACCGTACCACAAACTGCCGGACAAGTGGTGGTTATAATCTTGACACTTGGGGATATGTGATTGAAGTAGTCACCTAATCTGGTGTCAATTTAAGGATTAAGAGTGTAGGGGTGGAGTCTAGGCTGTCAATCTGGAGATAGCCAATGAGACTTCTGTGGGCATGGCCTTCTGATAATTCTGGGAACTCTGGAACTTCCTCCTTGGAGGTGGGAAACACCTCTCTCCCCCTGCTTCTCCCTGGGAGACATTGCAGAAGCCGAGACACATGCAGCCAGACCTCAGAAACCGGAGAAGCCACAGAGAGAACCTTGCCATCACTGAGATGCTTACAACGCCCCTGGACCCAAAGATTTTCTACCCAGTAGCTTGTGATTGGCCTGCATTTGGCTTCATTGCATGTGTTTTGTGAGTTTGAAGAGGAACTTATAGATTGGTATTGGACTTTTGGACTTGATCTGGGCTGAGATGTTTTCTCCATGATCAATTGTCCTTATATATAAACCTCTTTCTTATACACATATGAGTGTCTATGGATTTGTTTCTCTAGTCTACCCAGACTAACACAGTGATTCTGCACTTCTGGGGTATTGAATTGCAAGTGACAAGGATAGTGAAAGCCATTTGACTGGTCTGACTGATGAGTTGCCATATAGCAGGAACAGGGAGTCTGAGAAGACCATGAGCCTGACCACTCAGCTCTTGACCCAGTGAGGACATAGTTGCAGTCCAGCCAACCAGGGGAAAATGCCTATTTTTTTTTTTTGGTGGGGGAAATTGAGCCCTTGGCTAAAAGCCCCTGCCAGACATATAAAAATGGCCTGCCACAATTGGACATCCCTTTACAGAAGGGTCGTAGGGAGGAGAGGAGCTAGTCAGGGTGCAGTGTAGCAACAATAAAGCATGCAACTCTTGTTCTTAAATGCTTCCTCCCCACCCCACTATCATGATCCCAATTCTACCTTACAAATCTGGCTAGAGCAGAGGATGTATACTGGAACAGATAGGAACTGGAATCATAGGAATCCAGGACAGATGAACCCCTCAGGACCAGTGGTGAGAGTGGCGATACTGGGAGGGTGGAGGGAAGGTGAGGGAGAAAGGGGGAACCAAGTACAAGGATCTACATATAATCCCCTCCCTGGGGGGACTTACAACAGGAAGGTGGGTGAAAGTATACAACATAACAAAATAATAATAATTTATAATTATTAAGGGTTCATAAGGGAGGGAGGGTCGGAAAGGAAGGTAAAAATGAGGAGCTGATACCAAGGGCTCAAGTTGAAAGCAAATGTTTTGAGAATGAGAACAACAACTGTACAAATGTGCTTGACACAATGGATGGATGTATGGATTGTGATAAGAGCTGTATGAGCTCCCAATAAAATTATTTCGAAGAACAGAAGGACCTGCCAGCCCTTGGCATGCTCTCACTACTTTTTCTCTTTTAGTAGTGTAGGCTCAGTGGGCGGTCTGGTCCCAGTTTATTCTACATTTACTGTTCAATATACCTGCTGTGCTGCCTTGTCCTACCTATTTGTTCAGTCTCTAATTTGTTACCCTGTCCCCCAGTCCTTTCCAGAAGCCTGGGCGCTGGGACCCCTCAGGAAAAGGGGTCACTGGACCCTAACCCAATTGTGGAAGATGAATAGGAAGTGATATTTATTAGTGGCTGATCACATATCTCATCTACTCGTTTCCTTACTCTGCACGCTCCACAGGTGGTCTCCCAGCTAGCATTCCTTCAAGTGGACTGCATACTTCTTTCCATCGATACATTTCCCCCTGCCTACCAAACTTCCCCAAAGTGCATGTCATACATATGAACAGTCTAAGGAAACAATTCATGAATCTCGGTATACTTAAGATATAATACAAAACAGTTTGGCACCACTGTGTAGATTTGAATAACATATATTTAGGTAAGTAGTCAAGGATCATTTTTACCACCTGGGGGCCTACCTATGTTTTAGAAGCCATTGGATCTAAGCAACACATGAGCGATCACCAAATATATTTAACAGTGTATCTATGGTTAGGGTCTCTGGTCATGCAGTGGGTTATGCATTGAGCCGGTGACTGCAAGGTTGGCTTTTCAAACTCATCAACCACTTCAGAGGGGAAGATGAGGTTTTCTGCTCCCTGGTGGCCTGGTGGCTACACATCGGGCTATAATCTGCATGGTTGGCAGTTAGAAATCGCTAGCAGCTCTGCCGGAGAGAGACTTTGTACTCCCGTAAACAGTGACAGTCTCAGAAAACCACAGAGGGTCACTATGAGTCAGCTCTGACTTAATGGCAGTACGCTTGGATTTCGGAGAGAATAGCAACCTTGGAAATCCCTGCGGGCGATTCTTTCCTGCCCTGTATGGTCATCATCAGTGTGCTCAAAGCAGTGGCAGGGACTTTAGAATTCGAGGCAACCTAGATGGCAAACAAAATGATGATGAAGCAAAAAAAAAAAAAAAGTTTTGCTATTGGAAAAGCCAACAGGAGAAATTCCATTCTTCGCAGACGTGATAGTCCTCTATGGAAAAACCTTAATACGCACATCATGTATATTAGTAACAGAGGTAGTGAGTTTTTCTTGAATACAAAATCAATATACTAAAGAGAATTGAATGCTCCATGCCAGCGATTTTGAGTTTGAAGGCAGAATTTTCAAAATCTAACATTTATAGTAGTTATACATGTGTATTAACACAACAACATAAACCATTGAGGTAAAGGTCCAATATATTTTATGTAGGTCCATTAGGGTAAAGATTATACAAATATTTTTATAGAGATTAAAGACCCAGCTGAATGTACAGAGATATTTAGTATTATAAATACATTGAACATCCACCCTAATTGAGTTATATATCTAACATGTTTCTAATGAAAATATCAACAGGTTGTTTCATGGAACTTGACAAGCTAAGCCTACAATCTAATTGGAAATGCTAAGGTCAATAATAGTGTAATAGAAGGATAAAAGGCTGGGTGACCTTGACTTTCCCAGATATCTAAAAGTATGATAAGGTAAGATGATTTAAGTAAGAAGGAAATTTGCTACAGGGACATTGACAATGAGTCAGAATGAAGCACCCAGGAAGAGCTCAGGCAGATTTATAATATGATTTACAGCAAACTGAGGGTTACATATCACTGGGGGAAGCATAGACTTTTCCAAAAATGGTACTAGGATTCTGAATGATCAATAAATGGAAAAAGGAAATTGAACTCCTTCATCACCCTATGCACAAAAAATCAATCTTAGGTGGATTAATGACCTAAATAGAAAAGGCAAACTTATAAATCTAAAAAGACAATACTTTAGGATCAAATCTTTAGCTCTTAGGTTAGAGAAGGATGTCTTACACACACTGTGCAAACATAAAGGCAATGACGTAACCAACAATGATCCGGAGATTAATCATTTGGAAATAGCAGAAAACGCCAGGAAAATGTATATTTGTGGTTTTTTGACTCTGCGCAGAGACATTGGGCCATGTGGACCAAAGAAACTATGGAAAAGATCACAAAGAATGGAATTCCAGGACATTTGTGCTCATGTAGCAAGTGTATATAAACCAAAAGGTAGTCATTCAAAAAGAGATGGGATATTGCATGGTTTATAATCAGTAAATGTATATGTCAAGCTTGTATTCAGATTTGATCTTCAGTCAATCATCCAAGGATCTAGCCTACATGAGGAATGCTGCACAAGAATGTGAGGAAGGCTATTAACAGCCTACAATATGCATTTATTATCACATTGGGTATTTCAAGATCTTTCTTGAAGTAGAATACTGTCTGTGACAGGAAAATTCCTATATGTATACAAGGAAATCCAATTAATACATTATTAAAGTTTAAATACCAACCAGTAAAGCTAGTGATAAAGAATTTTCAGCTTCATCAGTCTGAAATTGATCAAGCATATAATCAAAATATGTCAATAATCATTGGTGTTTGGAATACAAAAGTTGGAAGCAAAGAGGAAGAAATAGTAGTTGGAAAATTTAACCTTTGTGATAGAAATGAAATTGGAGATCATATAATGGAATATTTCAAGACCAATAACTTCTTCACAGCAAATACCATTTTGCAACAACACAGTGGATGACTAGAATTCGTTTATTGTGCCAACCTGGCTGATAAACACATGTGGGTTCATTGAAAGATGGAGAGATAAATGGCTAGGTGATTCTCACCTTTTAGTTCTCAGGTCTTTTGCTTTGTGCTGGTCAGACCAGGGTGCAGTTGCCTTAGCAGTTCCCTGCTTCAGCTGGCAAGGTTGACTTCCTGTAAGACATCCCCAAGGAGAAGTCACATGGACCTACCCTGACGCAGCCCTGGGTGCTGGAGCCCTGGGTGCTGGAGACCACTGCCAGTACTGAGATGCTTACACATTCACTGACTCAGCTTTCCTCCTGTAGTCACCATCATTGTATCTGTTTTGTGAGATGGAGGAGGACTTTGTGGACTAGTATTGGACATATGGGTTAATGGGTTAATGTGGACTTGTGGGCTTGGGCAGTACTGTGTTGGGATGTTTTCTTGATGTGCACTTAACCTTTATATAAAATTCTGTCTTATACATTAGTTGCTGTGGATTTGTTTCTCTAAAGCATCCAAACTATCACAACTACACATGCCAATTTCTCCAGATGGAATGTACAGAAAGGAAATTGAACACCTCTGTGGGGAGGGGTGATGGAGAAGTTCAATATCAGCAGGTAGACCCAGGACAGCAGCTAATTATGGAACACATCATCAATTGCTCATCTATTAATCAAAGTTGAAGTTGAAGAAAATTAAATCAATTCTACAAAAGTCAAAACTTGACCTTGAGAATATCCCACCTAAATTTTGAGACCATCTGAAGAATAAATTTAGTTCAATAATCTCTAATGAAAGATGTCTTGGTGAGCTTGGCAGTGACATTAAGACCATATTTCCTAAGGAAAGCCAAAGGTTATTGAGAGTGGCAATACCGGGAGGGTGGAGGGAAGGTAAGTGAGAAAGGGGGAACAGATTACAAGGATCTATATATAACCTCCTCCCTAGGGGACTGACAATGGAGAAGTGGGTGAAGGGAGATGTCAGATGGTATAAGATATGACAAAATAATATTAATTTATAAATTATCAAGGGTTCATGGGGGGAGGGGAACAGAGAGGGAGGAGAAAATGAGCTGATACCAGGGGCTCAAGTAGAAAGCAAATGTTTTGAGAATGATGAGGGAAACAAATGTACAAAAGTGCTTGACACAAGGGATGCATGTATGGATTGTGATAAGAGTTGTACGAGTCCACAATAAAATGATTTTTTAAAGATATGGAAGAAAGAAAAGATGAAGATGTATAACAGAAAAGATTCTGAAACTTGCTCTTGATTGTAGAGCAGTTAAAGCAAATGGAAGAGATGATGAAGTAAAAGAGCTCAACAAAAAATTTCAAAACCATCACAAGGTTGAATATATAACAACCCCTTCCCCAGGGGGATTAACAATGGAAAGGTGGGTGAAGGGAGATAATGAAAAGTATAAGACATGAAATAACAATAATAATGTATAATTGATTAAGGATTCATGAGGGTTGGGGAGGGAGAGGCAAAAAGGAGGAGCTAGTACCAAGGTCTCAAAGAGAAAGAAATCATTTTGGAAATGTTGATGGCAACATGTGTGCAAGTGTGCTTAATACTACGACTTATAAGAGCCCCAATAAAATGATTAATTTTAAAAGAATGAAAGAAAATGCATTTACCCATACTTGGGGATGAGAAATAGAGCAATCTTTCAAATTCAGGTATAGGCCAGCCTTGAGGTTAATTTAATTGCTCTACAGACAACTTTCTGAGAGCAAAACTTAATCTTCTCATAACAAGCCCTGGAAGAAGTCACATAGGAAAGGTAGTTGGTATTGGGGGAGTAGCCACACTGAAAATAAAATGAAACATGATCTGATTGCACTGTTGAGTTATATGGTATGTGGATTATGTCCCAATAAATGTGTTGAAAAACTCAACCCTATGGCATGGGAAGCAGAACATAGAAGAAGATATATGTGGCCTAATCTCTCCTGACCACAGGGCTTGGTGACCACAGGGCTTGGTGATCTCAGGACTTGGAAGAGCAGAAGTAGGGTTTAGAGGAAGGAAGACCTCCACAGTCAGGGGATGACAGATAAAGCTGAAACTACACAATCTCCAGATCAGAGATTTCTCCTCAATTGCCCTCCATTAAAATGCTAATTTAAAGCTGTCTCCTACTGGCAGCAGACACCTCTCTAAGCAGCTAAAGCAGTGGTTCTCAACCTTCCTCATGCCACAACTCTCTAGTATAGTTCCTCATGCTGTGGTTACCCCCAGCCATAAAATTATTTTCCTTGCTACTTCGTAACTGTAATTTTGCTACTGCTATGAATTATAATGTAAATATCTGATATGCAGGATGTATTTTCATGGTTACAAATTGAACATAATTAAAGCATAGTGATTCATCACAAAATAGTAGATAATTATATATTGTGAAATATTTATTTCTAATTACAAATCAATGAAATTTTGTCTGGAAGCATTGTGTAGCATGGGTAACAGTCTTAATACAACAACAGTCAACTACATTGCTACATTTTGCAACAGTGTGTGTAAAAAGCCAAAGTCAGTGTGAAGGTTGAGATAGCTTCTGTCTCAACAGATCAGCGTATCTGCCTGTGGGGGACCTGCCTGGAGACTGAGAGAGGAATGGTGTCTCGGTTCCTAAGACCATTGGAAATATGTGTTTTTGATGGTCTGAGGCAACCCCTATGAAGGGGTGACATGACCCCCAAAGGGGTCAATATCCACAGGTTGAGAACCATTGAGCTAAAGGATGCCTATCTTTAAGACAGTCAGATTCCTTTGCCTCACCTCACTCAAGAAGTCATCTACTCCTTTTGTCTCCTAATACCCAATACTTATCATGAGGTGTTCCCCTAGGGAGCTCTGGGCGTCCAAGATCCACACAATGCCCTTTCTATTGTGTATGTGCAATATGGAAGTTTGCATGCCTCAATGCTATATAACCCCAGGAATGAATAAGCTCACTGCTCATCTCCTGATATTGGGGATCCCCCCCAAAAAAACCAACAGGCAGCATGAGAAGACAAATATGCAAAGAGTTGATTTAGCATAATAAAATGCAAAGACATTCAACTTTATGAATCATAACATACTATGGATACCATTGAGAAGAATGGAAATCTAGAACACTTTATTGTGTTCACACAGGACCTGTAAACAGACCAAAAGGCACTGGCTCAAACAGAGCAAAGGAATAGTGCATGGTTAAAACCAGGGAAGGGGTATGTCCTGTCATCATGATGATTCAAACTGTATTTGGGGAAAATAATCAGAGTTAGAATATGAAGGAGAATTTGGCATCAGCAGAGGGAAGGCTTATTAATAACCGTTGATGCGCAGATGACACACCTTGCTAGCTGAAAGTAAGAGAACTTGAACAGTGGCTTATATGTATGGATTGTGGTAAGAGTTGTATGAGTCCCTAATAAAATGTAAAAGAAGAAAAGAGAAAAAAATGATTAGGGCAAAGACTGTACAGATGTGCTTTATACAATTGATGTATGTATATGTATGAACTGTGAAAAGAATTGTATGAGCCCCAATAAATTGTTAAAATAAATAAATAGATAAATTAAAAAAAAAGACCAAGGATCGCTGCTTTCAATATCGATCATAGCCCAATGGACCAATGGACACAAATGGACTAAGAGATGACATCATGATCGAGGGAGAAAAGTTTGACATTGTCAAAAACTCCATGTGACGTGTATTAACAATCAGTGCTCCTGGAAGCACTTTTCAGTAAACTAAATTAAATGATTACCCTGGGAAAACTCTGAAGTGTTAAAGTGTAAAGATTTAACATAAAGCTAAATCATTATAGTTTGAATAGTCCCATGTGAACGTGAATGTTGGACAATAAATGTGGATGGCTACAAATAATTGATGCATTTGAATTATGGTGTTGGTAAAGAGAGAGAGAGAGGTACAGTGGATCTCATCGTGGCCCACCAAGCCCCGGGGAGGACATCCCTGCTCCAGGACCATAGGACCGGCCCCACCAGGAGACATGACATTCTTTTGCTGACTCATAGAGCTGTGGGGACAGCACTGGAGAAACCGAAAGTGTGCCTTTTCTGCCCCATGAACAGCATGGCAGAATGTGAAGGGTGTACAGCGGGGCAGTGAGGGGAGTGGAGTAACAAAGTCCCTGAGGAATCCTGAAAATAGACTTCTTACTTGGGGGACAGGACTTGGCACCTCATCAGACCTGATTGGAAAACATTCACTCTTAAAGGTGAGTAGACAGACCTCAACTCTCTATCACATTCTTCTTTCTCTCTATGTTTATCTATGTAAGATAGGTAAGAAAAACACTCTTGAGGAGAAAACAAGGGGAATGGAAGTCCTGGGGGACATGGGAGGGGAGGGGCAGGGAGGGGAGCCAACAAATTCAGGGATACGGCCACCACAAGAGAGCTAAATGTGATGGTGAGGAGGACATATATTGCCTGGTGGGATTTGAACAAGTGCAAGGTATCTGAGCGGAATTACTGAGAGCCAAATGGAGGGTGAGCTGTTAGTGGGACAGGAGGAAGGTGAAAGGAAATAGAGGAAAGAACTAGGAGGCAAACGCAATTTATAGAGGTAAGTTTGGGCATGTGTCTATCTAAATATATTCAATTTATAATGAAAATTATAGAGGTTAATGTACATATATCTATATGTTAAATATTAAAATAGCAGACAGACTCGGGCTACTACTCAAGGCCTCCCTAAACACAAGAACACTTTGTTCTATTAACATGGCACTTTTTGATACTCTCCTTCCTGGATAGGATGGCTGATGACAAAATGGGTGCATAAGCAAGTGTGGTAAAGAAAGTGGATCATGCCTGGCTATCAAAAGATATAGCATTTGGGGTCTTAAAGGCTTGACGTTAAACAAGCAGCCATCTAGCAAGGAAACAAATAAGCCCACATGGAATAAGCACACCAGTCTTTGTGATCATGAAGTATAGACAAGATCAGGTATCAGGTATCAAAGATCCTAAACAAACAATTATATTGATGTGAACGAGGGGCTTGGAGTGGAGACCCCAAATCTCCACAGAAGGGTTACAAGGAAGAGATGATTCAGCCAGGGTATAGTATAGCACCAACCAGACATACATCAATCTTCTAGTTCCTGAATACTTCTTACCCCCGACTCCCATGACCCAGTTCTACCTTACAAATATAGACAATTGGACATCCCACCACAGCAGGGTTACAAGGAAGGGAGCATTCAACCAGGGTGCAGTATAGCACCAACTAAGCACACATCATTCTTCTAGCTCCTGAATGCTCCCAACCCCTACTCCCATGACCCAGTTCTACCTTACAAATCTGGCTAGATTGGAGTACACATATTGGTGCAAAAGTTCTTGACACAAGAAATTCAGGACAGATAAAACCTGTAGGAACAATAGTGTTAGTAGTAATTTTATGAGAGTAGAGGGATGGCGGGGAGAGGGAGGAGAGAGAGAAAGGGGGAGTCCATCACAAGGTTGGATATACAGCCCCCCAGCAAGAGGGTGAATAAAAGAAATGTGGGTGAAGGGAGACAATGGACTGTGTAAGACATGAAATAATAATAATAATCTATGATTGATCAAGGATACATGAAGGTGGGACGGTAGGGGAAGGAGGGGAAAAAGAGGAGCTGATAGCAAGGTCTCAAGCAGAAAGAAAATGTTTGGGAAATGTTGATGGCAACATATGTACAAGTCTGCTTAATATAATTGAATGATGGATTGTTCTAAGATTTGTAAGAGCCCCCCAATTAAATGATTAAGAAAAAGAATATTGAAAGTATCATAGACTGAAAAAAAAAAGAGTAAACAAGTCTGGTTTGAAAGAAAAGTCAGAATGTTCCTGAGAAGTGAGAATGGTGAGACTTTTATGGAAAGAACTAGGAGGCAAAAGCAATTTAGAGAGGAATAGTTTTGACACATATATCTAAATATATTAATTTATAATCAAAAGTAATTTGGAAATGGCATCAGGAGAGACCCGTTCCTGGAGAAGGACATCAGGCTTTGCAAAGCAAACATAACAATTGGGAGCACGGTGCAGGACGAAGCAGGTTTCCTTCGTTTTTAGAATTGCACTCCCCCACACTACAGTGCCAGTGATTCTCCCCCCGGCAGGCTGGTGTGTGGGGTGCAAAGGAGAGGCAAGGAGGAGGGCCTCTGTCACAATCTGGGATTGCTAATGCTGATAAGTTTGTGTTTTAAAGAAAACAACAAAAATTTGCCAGCTCCCTTTGTATCAACTCCCACTCATCTCAGTTTTATAGAGAACAAAATAAATGCTGCCTGCTTCCCTGACTTCCTCATGATCGACTGGCCCTCTACTTGGCCAAACAGGACTTGACCCTCCGAGGCTTGATTCCTCCTGTAGTCATGGCCAAAGCAAGTGAATCAATCTCTTCTGATCCATAGTATTCTCCTTGGGTGATGTTGGGGGAAAGAGGGAGGCTTTGGGTGGTATGGACAGAAACAGTGGCTGCAATACTGGACTGAAATATAAGAATAATTATGAAGGTGCTCGGGACGGGGCAGGGACTCCCTCTGCTATATATAAGATTGTTATAAGTCAGAACTGACTCGAGAACAACGCCTAACAACAACAACAACAATTCTGGAAAAATATCTTTTGGCCTTTCTTCTTAGTCTAGAACCGTCATTCTCAACCTTCCTAATGCTGTGACCCTTTAACACAGTTCCTCATGTTGGGATGAACCCCCCTCCACAAAATAATTTTCGTTGCTACTGCATGACTGTAATCTTGCTACTGTTATGAATGGGGAGACCCCTGTGAAAAGGTCATTCGACAACCCCCCAAGGGGTCCCGACTCACAGGTTGAGAACTGTTGGTCTAGAAACTCTGTTGAAACTATGGGTGATCCTGTTGGTGTTTGAAATATTGGTGCCATAATTTCTAGCATCATTACAAGACACAAGTAACCATATAGTCTCAAGAACGAAAAGAGGAGTTGTGGAATAAAAAAATTCAAATCATTGAATCAAGAGTTTGCATAGACATTTAAAGAGTGCATGCTATTTACATAAGATTAGGAACATACTTTTGGAGCCTACACTTATTTATAAAAATGGAGTTAATAATGCAAAAGAGCACTAGAGGTTAGATTTTATTACAGTTTCAGTAGTGACAAGATTGGTATGTTACTGCTCATGACTACTGGTGTACCAAATATCTATGTAAGTTCATCAATCATGTTATGCAAATTTATCTTCTTCACATATTTGTATTAAATCTTCATGTAGCTACACGTGGCTAACTTCACTGAGTTTATAGTACCCTTTCTATTAATTTTAATTCCTCAAATATTTTTTCACACACAGTAATAGATATATAAATAGAAAATGTCTTAAAGCTAAGGATACATTTGGCAGAAGCTCATAAATAATAAATGCTGACAACTGCAATACTGACCGCATCTATTTCTTTACAATTGATTCTGAGTTTTTCAAAAGTTTCCACAGTCAAAATGGTTTCCCTAAAATAAAAATTCAATGTTGTTAGTTTTATCAAATTTGATGAAAATTTCCAAAGATGAAATTCTTCTGAACATATCACAGCAAGGACCGTATGACTGAACAATGAGACTGTTCCATTTGTTTCTTTCAACAGGTGGCCAGCTCTTGATGGCATGGCTGGAATTATTGCAGCCTTTTTTTGACCTCCAGCATTTCGGATCATGTCTCCTGGCACTCTGCTTCAAAGGCTGATAACCTTTTCTTTTCATGTAAATGCCCATTTTCTTATTTTTTTCCCCTTAAACAAAATTCCCATGTGAGGCTTCTCAAGGGAAACCGTGAAAGCTGGGTGTTTCCAGCTATATTTGTTCTGGTTCCTTGAAGTTATTTTGAGTCTGATTAACTCCATCTAAATCTTCACAGCAAATTTAAAAGTATGTCAAAGAAGAAAATCTTCATAAAGCTGTTATTGATTCGTTTTTATATGCCATTTAAATGCAGGCTGGAGTAGAACCAATGGGACAAGAGGCACAAACTATATGACCAGAGACTTGAAAAAGTACTAAGCATTGCGAATTTACTCTCCAGGTGAGCACATGGAGGTGGAATTGTATTCATGTGCTCGCTATGTAAACGAGAGTCCTCCAAACTAACTTTCATGTAAAAACCTGCAATTGTTAGAGGGTGGGTAATACAAATCCTGATATAAATGTATATACTGGTAGTTTTGAATTCACGCTATGTTATTACATATAGTGTATGCTGCTACGCATATATTATTATATTTCAATATCAGTCACAGCAATTGTTGGGAATTTACACCCAATAACATTTTATCTCCAGAATGGGTTGTTTTCTCACACTGTAAATAGTCTCATACAATAGGGTGATACTTAAAAATAAAGAGACATGTGATTTTTCTGTAGACAGTACACCCTTGCACTGATGCCCCATTTACAATAATATGAAACACTCTTCCATAGGGTGGGTATGGGTGAACAAAAGTTTGTTGGTGTAAATTCATAACAATTGCCATGTATCCAGATTATTGTTAACAATATATATGTAAGTACTATATATTATATGCAGTTAAGTACTATATATTATATGCTGTATCAATGTTAAGTTTTATATTAAAATATGGAAATATATAAAATTTACTCTTAATAGAGTTTGTAATTTAGGTGGAAATCAATTTGGAGAATGCCTATGGACTCATAAGTTCTCCTAAACCTGTCGGGGTATTGTTGTTGCTAGGTGCCATCAAGTGGGTTCCGGGCTATGGAGACACTCTGCACAGCAGGAGGAACCATTGTACTGTCCTGCCCCATCCTTACAATAGTTCCTCGACCTGAGCCCATTGTTGCAGCCATGCATCAATCCATCTCCTTGAGGGCCTGCCTCTTTCCTGCTGCCCCTCCACTTTAACATGCATGGCATCCTTCTCCAGGGACTGGTCTCTCCTGACGATATGTCCGCAGTATGTAAGACGAAGTCATCCTTGCCTGTAAGGAGCACTCTGCATTTACTTCTTCCAAGAGAGTTGGGTTTGTCCTCTCAGCAGTCCACAAGCTTTTCAATATTCTTAGGCAGCACCGCCATTCTAGTGTGTCCAGCTGTCTACATGTTAGCAGATCCTTATGATGCTGGCCGCTCCATGGACTTGCAGGAGGCTGGAAGATCCATGCACTGGCCTGGGGACTGGTGCTAGGCCATCCTGTGGAGTTTCCACTCTCACCACTGCTTTTAACCTCTGCAGAATTCTTACTTTCCTGCCAACTGAAACAGTTATTGAAAATAACTCTCTAAATATTTTCTGTTCTATTAGGCGATTCCAATGTTTACATTTGAAAAGTCATGCAGCGTCTCTAAGCAGCTGTCCTGTGAGACAAGGGTGACTTCTAAAGATACTTCTTCACTTTCCTTAGGATGACTCTGTGATTTCTTTAAATATGTTCATCCCTAAAATTATGTTCCCACAACTCTCTGTATGTCCTCTTATATTAGTTCCTTCTATCTGTCTGTCTTGATCAAATAACTCAGTTTCCAGAAGCATCTCTGTATTTGATTCTGTGCTGCCTCATCCTTTCTTTTATGTGTTTTCCTGCCCTACTTCTCATTTGCTATACATTTCTTCAATACATATTTTGAGTCCCAACTATGTGTCTGGTTAATTTAAATACAAAACAAAACAAATTCTGTTGCCATTGAGTAGAATCTGACTGCTCTTGGTCCTATACCACAGAATAAAACTTTCCCCTAACCAATTTCAAGGCTGTAAATCTTCACAAGAGCAAATGACCACAAAGTGGGTATATTTGAATGACCAGCCTTGTGGTAAGCAGTCAAGAGCTTATTCATTGCATCACTGCAAGTTCAGAAATCTTATGACATTAGAAGATGGCACAACATGGCATACATGTCATTCTGTCATACATCAAATCTCTAGGAGATGAAGGCAGCTCAATAGCAACCAACCACACCACCGACACACTTACCCATGCATATATGCAGCACCCAACCACACCACCGACATGCCTACCTATCATATACACAGTAACCAACACCACTGACACACTTACCCATCATATACACAGTAACCAACATCACTGACACACTTACGCATGCATATATGCAGCAACCAACCATATCCACCACGCACAATGCATTCTCCTCATAAGGAAATCTGGGCCCAAATACTATGGGATCCAAATTATTCAAGATTTTGTTAGGAGCTAGTCATCTTCAGATACTGGAAATTATCAATAACTTGACAGACCCATTGATGGAATTATAAAACCAAAGTCTTCAACCAAGTTAGGCAATTTGCATTTTTCCCCAGCTGTCCATCTGACAAACTCCTAATCTTCCTTCTGCCCAGGCTTAGTTATTGCCTCTTTTGTACAGCATTCCCTCCCCCTCACCCTCCACTCGGTGCCCCATCCTTTCAGCATTGGGTCATCTACTGCACATCTATCATGGTATTAAGAGAAGACATGTGGCTGAAAAGCGGAGGAACAATACAACTGAAATGGACTGCAGTTTTAGTGACCATCAAGTTCATCACCAACAAACAAGTAGAAAGAAGAAGTGGAGGCATACTGCAGTCCTGGGAGAAAAACGAGCCTCCAAAGACTGGACAGGACTCCAGGGAAAGAGACAAGCAAGGGCCGTGCTGGAAGCAGCAATGCGTGTGTGCCAACGAGGGGGGAAGGCAGCTACCCGACTGACTGCCTGGAAGATATTTATATCCGTGCTCATTCCAAAGTGAATGAAAAGGATGTGGAAAGCATTGATCTATGTTTTTTTAATGGTTGCGGCAATACATCAACAGGGAACTGCCAGCAATTCAAGCCTGATTCAGAAGATGTGGAACAAGCATTATCATCGCTGTAGCATCCTATCACGTGCATAGGAAGACCGGGGGGAGGGGCGGATAAATAAATTTGAATTGTGGAGCTGGAGAAGAATATTAAAAGTATCATGGACTGCTAAAAGGACAACTCAATGGGTCTTGGAAAAAGTAAGGCAAGAGTGCTCCTTAGAGACGTTGTCTCATGTGCTTTGGACATATTGTCAGGAGAGACCAGTCCTTGGAGAAGGACATCATGTTTGGTGAAATGGAGGGGCAGCACAAAGGAAGGCCCTCAAGGAGATGGATTGACACAGTGGCTGCATCCATGGGTTCCGTCATAGGAACAACTGTAAGTTTGGCACAGAACCATGCAATGTTTTGTTCTGTGGTGCGTACTGTCACTGTGGACAGGAACTGGTTTGTTGGCATCTAGCGACAACAAAAACAATAATCCTATCATTGGATTTTGGTTTACGGGAAGAGGCCAGGAAGATGTTTCTTGTGTCTTATTGAATATGAATTAGGCATTCAACTGTGTGGATAATAACAAACTACGGATAACATTTCCTAGGATGAGAATTACAGAACCCTTAGTTAGGCCCATGTGGAAACAGAAATTGTGCATAGACCAGAGGCATTTATTAGAATAGACAAGAGCATGTTGTATGGTTTAGAATCAGGAAAATCCCTGTTGTATCCTTTCACCATATTCACTCTCTATACTGGAGTATATGAATGCAGCCTTAGGATTGCAGACATGCTCATTAATAACTTGTGTTATGCAAATGAAGCAACCTTGCTTTTTGAAAGTGAAGAAAACTTGAAGCACCTCCTGATAAAAAGCAGACTACAGCCTTCTGTATGGGTTACACATAAACCACCCCGCCCCCAAATCCTCATAGCTGGACTAATAAGAAATATAATGGAAAATACTGAGAAGTATGACGCTGATGAGGATTTCATATTGCTTACATACCCAAATCAATGTTTGTGGAAGCAGCCATCAAGAAATCAAATGCAACAGAGGGAAATACTATTCTATACACAACCCTGTAATGAGTCTTCTACAGTTGATGCTGAACAGGTGTGGGAAGGAGAATGGTACCAGATTCATGAATATGTATAGGTTTGACCAAGGACATGTCTACAGATGTACTTATCTATGCTACAAAAAATGCCCTTGAGTATATAGAGCATACAGGCTACAAAGGTATGAGATCCTCTAGCCATAACATTGCACCTCGAGGGCATGCGTCTCTGGACCTGGGGGTCAGGATCATAGTCTCAGGAGTGTCTGTTCACATAACACAGTTCACACAATTTATTGCATTCTACCTTCGTGAGTAGCAACTGGGCAACATGCTCATTAACAACATTAGAGATACAGAACGCAACCTTGCTTAATGAAAACAAGGTAGACTTGAAACATTTGCTAAGGGAGATCAAAAACTTCAGTATGGATTACAATTAAATGTAAACAAAACAAAGAAATCTTACAACTGGACCAAGAGAGAACATCACTGTAAATGAAGTAAAGATAGAATTTATCAAGGACTTAATTTTCCTTGTACCTGCAATCAGTGTTCATAGATTAATTCAGCAGTAGCCAAGAAATCAAACTGCACAATTCTTTGGGCAAGTGAGTTGCACAATGTTGTTTATAAGTGTTAAAGAGCAAAAATGCTATATTTTGGATTAAGATGCACCTGCTCAAAGCCACGATATTTACAACTGGTTCATATGCATATGAAAGTTGGACTATGAAAAAAGAACACTGGAAAAATGTAATTGTGTTTGAATTGTGATATTTGTGAAGAATATTGAAAGTAGCATAGCCTGTCAGAAGAAACAAATCTGTCTTAGTAAAGTACAGACAGGATGCTCCTTATTAGCAAAGATGGCAAGACTTCCTCTCACAATTTACACAACTTATCAGGAGATATCAGTCTCTGAAGAAGGGCATTATGCAGAGTAATGCAGAACCAAAAAACCAACCCCACTGACACCGAGTCAATGCTGACTCACAGCAAGCCCTGTGCTTTTCTGAGACTGTAACTGTTGGAAGGACTATCAAGTACAGTCTTTCTCCTGGGGAGGTGCTGGCGATTTCAAACTGCCGACCATGCTGGTCGCAGCCCAATGCGTCAGCACGAGGGTCTCAGTAGGATGAGCCCACGTTGGCCGCCACAAGGAGCTCAAGGATGACAATTGTGAGGATGGCACAGCTTGAGCATGGCTTCATTCTGTGCTGTGCCGAGGGTCACTGTGAGTTATAGCTGACTTGCCAGCACCTAACAGCAGCAACCACAACAAAGAACTTCCCATCTTAATCTCTGGAGCCTGGGAACCTTTTACATGGCCAAAAAAAAGCTTTGGCAGATTCAGCTAAATTAAAGATCTTTATATGGGGAGATTATCCAGGATTATCTGAGTGAGCCACATGTAATCAGAAAATCCTTCTAAGAAGAAGGTACTAAATGCAGAGTAATAGACTATGCGGTGAAGTGATCACAAAGCAGGAAGCTCGAGGGTTCCCAGTGCTGGGAAGTGGATTCTTTGAGTCTCCTGAATGAACCATTTATCTTGATGTCTGGATTTAAGCGAAGAGGAAGTGATTCCAGACTCCTGGCCTTCAGGGATGGAAGGGACTATGTTTGCTGAGTTTTACGTCACTACGTTTGTGCGACCCTGCCGTAAGTACTCAGAAGTGGACACAGGTACTCAGCATGGCGGCTCTCTCACAGCCAGTACCAGCACTTCTCAGGGCTTTCCTGAGAAGAGGTCCCGGGCTGTGGAACTCAGCTTATTCTCATTGAATTTGCACTTGGAGTCTATTGTGTCGATGGCTCACTCCTGTGACGTTGGGGGATGAGATCTGCCGGGCCGTGCAGAATGCACAATTGCTAACTGGACGTAAAACATACAGCCCCACAGTAGAAAACACAGACATTGTCATCACATGGTCCAAGTGTGCGTCCTAGCATTTCCATGTATTAGCAAATCTTTTACTCTATGTGTCCCCGTGGGACTGTTCCTTGTCATCCCTGATCTCCAGTGTGTGTGTGGAAAAGGAGGCACATAATCATACCTAAGTCCTTGGTTTATGATATCACGGAAGATAGCATTCTTGAGACACATTATACAAGTGCTAACTTTTACTTCAATTCTCCCAACACTTATTTATTTTTCTTGCTATGTGCCAAAATCTGTTAAGTGTTATAATGAAATAAGAATGAGAAAGATACATTCATTTTTCTCTCAATGAGCTTAAGGTATTGCAGAAAGTATATTACATAAATTGTTACAAGAACAAAAAAGGAAACTAAGAATAAATGAATAAATAAACCAACTTGAATGAGGTGGCCAGGAGAATTTTTCTTATATTAAACAGAAACTTCATTTATACATCTACTTGGAATGCTTTACTCCCTTTCATTAAGTGTGGAATAAAACCACACTTCAGCTCTGTCACATAGGATGGTCCATGATCTTGCCCAGTCTAAACTTGCTTGACTTACTCCGTTCTTGTTGTAACTTGCTTTGGAGTTGCCTCTGACTCATAGTAACCCAATATCTAACAGCATGAAATAGCACCCAGTCCTGTTTCCTGCCCAAGATGCTTGCTATGTTGCATTTATTCTTTGGCCTTGTGTCAATCCACCTCATGGAGGGTTTTCTGGGCTTGTGTGGCTCTCCTCTTTGGAAAACATGATGTTTGTCTCCCACAATTGGTTTCCCCTAATTATGAATCCAAACTGAGCAGTCTTGGACAATATTCTCTGATCCATAGCATCTTAAATGGCTAATTTTCTGATGTCGGTCTTAAAGCTGTCTTACCCACTTGTCTGTTACTCTGTTGTGGACTGATGGCATGTGTGCTGCTGTGGTGCTGGAAGCTATGTCTCGGGTATTGTCAAATACCAGCAGGGTCACTCAAAGTGAGCATCTTTCCATGGAGCTGCCACACTAAGAACAGACAATGGAGAAGGTTTGTAGATAGCAGCAGAACATTGTCAGATATGGAACACATCATAAATAGCAGTAGCCCCTTGTCAGAGGTAGTGCCCAAATTAGACGAGACTTCCCTCAGTTTGGAGTATACTGAAAATATGACTGAGGAGGGGCTGCCTCAACCAACGTGAAGTCAACCATAATGATGTGGACCGAATAAACTCCTTGGGAGTAAAGCTATTGATCTTTCACTGCTAATGGGACATGAATCACACTTTGGGCCTGATCTGGTTTTCAATATTTTCTTGGTTTTGTTTGTTTGTTTGTTTTAATAGGAGTGTCTCTCTGTTGCACGTTGTCACGTGTTTTTCTGGTTTTCGGTATATGAACCTCAGTAATGATGAACCTTCAGAGACAAGAAGGAGGATACGGGTTCCTGAGGGGACGGGGCAGAGTCGGGCCAGTGTAAAAAGGCATTCAAGAGGAAGACAATGTTTGAAACGGATGGTGGTAGCAATTCTACATTACTGCTTGACATGATGGAACTATGGAAAGCATGAATATGTAAAAGGTCCCAATACAATGGCTTTGGACATAAATGAGAAGAGGCAGTTACAGATGTCAGTTAATAATCAGAATATGGAAGGAACAATGTTTTAATGCAGGAAAATTGAAAGTTATCAAAAATTAAATATAACACATAAATATCAATATCCCAAGTGCTAGTAAGCTGAAATTGATTGATATTAGCCAATTTGAAGCAAACATTCATATGGTTTACTATGTGGGAAATGACAGATCCAAGAGGAATAGTGTCATGTTTATCATCAAAAAGGACATTTCAAGGTCTAGCTTGAAGTACAACACTCTCAGTAATACAAGGAAAATCAGTAAATATAAATCTTACTCAAATGTATGCACTACCAAATAAAGCTCATGATGCAGAAACTGAGGTATTCTACCAACTTCTTAGTCTGATAGTGATCAAGCATACAAGGGATGAACTGATAATTATTATTATCCAAAAGTTTATCACCTGAAAGGTGGAAGCAAAAATGACAGAACAGTAGTTGGACAATATGGTCTTCGTGACATGCTAGAATTTTCCATGACCATTGACTTCTTCACTGCCCATACCTATAAAAGTTGAAATAACAAGTAGACTTCTCCAGATGGAACATGCAGAAACAAAATTGACTACATCTGTGGGAAGAGACCATCGAAAAGTTCACTATCCAGGCCAGGGGCTGACTGAGAAACAATCCATTGATTGTTCATGTGTAAGTTCAAATTGAAGTTGAATAAAAGTAAGGCAAGTACACAAGAAAGAACAAAGAATGACCTTGAGTACATCCTACCTAAATTTGGAGAACATCGCAACAAACACATTTGACACAGTGAAAGCTAATAACAGAAGGAGCTTTTGGAAAGCATAACACTGTACAAGAAGAAAGCAAAAGATCATTAGAAAGACAGGAAAGAAATAAACGATAAAAGTGGATGTCATAAGACACTCTGAAACTTGCTCTTAATCAAAGAGTAGCTAAGGAAAAAGGGGGGGGAGAGGAAGTCAAAGAGCTAAAGAGGAAATTTTAAAGGGCAGCTCACGAAGATAGAGTAAAACATTAGAATGAAATGTGCAGAGACTGGGTGTTAGAAAACCAAAAAGAAAGGACATGTTCACCGTACCTTAAATCAAAACACCTCAAGAAAAATTCAAGCCTCAAGTTGCAATTCTAGAAGATTCTATGGGGAAAATATCAAATACTGCAGGAATTATACAAAGAAGACGAAAAGAACACACACAGTCACCCTAACAAAAAGAAATAGTCATCATTCAACCACTGCAAAAGGTAGCATAGGAGCAAGAAACAATGGTGCTGCAAGAAGTTCAAGGTGCTGAACTGAAGGGATCATCCAACCTGGATTCCCTGTGTTTCCAGTTCCTATCTGTACCAGTGTACATCCTCTGGTCTAGACAGACTTTCAAGGTAGAATTCTGATCATGATAGTGGGGTGGGGGGTGGGGGGAATCTACATATGACCTCCTCCCTGGGGGGATGGACAACAGAAAAGTGGGTGAAGGGAGACATCGGACAGGACACTATATATCAAAATAATAATTTATAAATTATCAAGGGCTAATGAGGGAAGAGTAGCGGGGAGGGAGGGGAAAAAATGAGGACCTGATGCCAGGGGCTTCAGGGGAGAGCAAATGTTTTGAGAATGATGATGGCAATGAACGTACAAATGTGCTTTACACAATTGATGTGTTGATGGATTGTGGTAAGAGTTGTATGAGCCCCTAATAAAATGATTAAGAGAGAGAGAGAGCCCACAAAAGAAAAAAGAAGAAGGTCAAGGTGTACTGAAATCAATAGCCCAAAACAAGACTCCAAGAACTGCTGAAATACCAACTGAAATGCTTCAAAAAACGAATGAAGTACTTGAAGAACTCAGTGATCTATGCTAAGAAATTTGGAAGATAGCTATCTGGCCAACTGACTGGAGGAGTTCCATATTTCCACCCATCACCAAAAAAGGTGACCCCAAGTAATGCTGAAATTATACAATGTAAGGTTTAATATCAAGAAATGTATGCACAAGGGTTGTATCTTCTCACCATACTTATTCAAACTGAATGCTTACAAAGTAATCCAAGAAGCTGGACTACATGAAAAGAAAGCCCACATCAAGTTTTCAGGTCTTATTAATAACTTGCAATATACAGATGACACAAGCTTGTTGCTGAAAGTGTGGAGGACTTGAAGCACTTGCTGATGAAGATCAAGGATTACAATGTCAAGAAGACCCAAATCCTCACAACTGGACCAATAACTAACACCATGATAAATGGAAAAAAGTTTAAACTTGTCAAAAGATTTGGTCTTGTTTGGATCTGTAATCAACATGCATGTAAGCAGTTATGAGATCAAGGGCTGTGTTGCATGGCAAATCTGCTGCACAAGACCTCTGAAAAGTGTTGGAAGGCAAAATTGTTTTGGAAGACGTATAACGAGAGTGCTCTTAGCCACATGGGTGGCGAGACTCCATCTCACATACTTTGGACATGTGGTCAGGAGAGACCAGTCCCGGGAGAAGGACACCATGCTGGTAAAGTAGAGAGGACCAGTGAAAGGAGGAAGGACGGAGACGATGGAGAGACACGGTGGTTGTGAGGAACTGCTCAAGCCTCGTAATGGCGGTGAGGACGGCACAGCACTGGCAGTGTTTAGTTCTGCTTTGCACACTGTTGCTATGAATCAGAACCAGCTTGGTGGCAACTAACAACAACAGCATTCACGTTCTGATATTTGCAGCTGTTTCTCCTCATTCTGAGCTGTTCCCCACCAGCAAATGAAGGCCTTGAATGCTGTGCTTCATCCTATTAATATGGTCAGGTATGCATTGAGAAGGTAGCACTTTCTCCGTCATATTTGAGTCTTCTTTGGCCTGAGAGGCTCATGTTATGTCTTCATATTTGATAATGTTCCCCTACTGTTCATCAGGGTCTCAGCAGCTAACTCCTCTGTTGCAGATAGCCTATTCCTTCTTTTTTTTTTTTTCTTGATCTGGAAGCTCTGCAGAAACCTGTTCATCTTGGGTGACCCCTGCTCATGTGTGGAATAACAGTGGCATCATTTCCAGCATCCCAGTAACAGGCAAGCCCCAACAGTATGGCAAACTGAGAGTTAAGCAGTATGTTCATTAACAGAGCAAAAGAAAAAAAAATCCCCCAAACAAACTAATTGCCATCAGGTGGATTTCAAATCACAGCAACCACGTAGGGCAGACTTGAAGTGTCCCTTATGGTTTTCAAAGCCATGATTTATACGAGGGTGGGCTTGCACATCTTTCTCCCAATGAGAAGCAGGTCACTTTGAACTTCTCACCTTTTCAATGAGCAGCCACGTGCTTTAAGCATGCCATAAAGACTCTCTTACACGGTGGGTCATCTTTTTATGAACAAGGGCTAGAGTTTAAGCCCATGCTTTGGTGGGACACTGCTCAATCTATAATAGAACTTCTGGATCATAGCAGCTGGACTCGCTCGCAGTTGATACTCCAGAACCTTTGTGGGAACAGCTTGTTGAAGCTTTTTACCATGACGTTCTCCCTGGTGACTTGGCTTCACTTGAACTTCAGCATTCATCTCAACCTTGGTGATGGTGCAGAGCTTGCTGCTCCCTTTCAGGGCCCATTTCGGATGGTCTGAGTTCCTCTAGAGAGACAAGCTTTGGGCATTGAATCGCACTCAAGCATCAGAAGAGAGAACTGACATGCTAATGTGTGTATGTGTTTGGAGGAAAGTTGTGGTCAATGTTTTCCGCAGCCAGGTGGGAGAGCCTCCTTGGCAAATGGACATAAGAGCAGTGGCAGCTTGCTTGGGAAACAGGCAAGGTGTCATTAATTAATGACATCCTCTTTCCTCCAGTGGAAGTGTGACATTTGGAGGCAGACTGAAGGACATCTAATTTTCATCTCCAACTCCACCTATGTGACCTTGTGGAAATTACTGAAATCTTCAATATTTGCTTCATCTATAAAGGAAAGATCGTTATGTCCTCCCAAGAGGGCTGTTGTGAGGAACAGTATGTAGTTGATTGATTATTGATGACCGGGTTCAGTGTCCTTAGTAGGTAGGCACCTTATCAGGAGAGACCAGTCCCTGACGCAAGCCCTCACGTTTCATAAAGCAGATGTTTTTGGTTAGGCGCTGTCGAGTCTGCCCTGTTTACAGCAGCATGAGACACTACCTGGTCCTGTGCCGTCCCCATTGATGTTCTTATGTGTGAGCTCATGGCTTCAGCCTGTGTCAATCCATCTTGCTGGGGGGATTTTCTCTGTTTCATTGCCCCTCTACTTTACTGAGCATGACATACTTCTACAGTAACTTTTCTCTCCTCACAACATATCCAAAGCACATGACGTGATATATCGCCATTCTTGCTTCCTCTAAGGAGCATCCTGACTATACTTTCTTCCAAGAAATATTTGTTTTGAAAAAAAAAAGAAATATTTGTTTTGTTCTTCTGGAAGTCTATGGTGTTTTAAATATTTCCACCAGCTCCATAATTCAAATGCATCAATTCTTCTGCCGTCTTTCTTATTCAACTGTCACATGTATACGGGGCAACTGAAAGTACCATGGATTAATTCAGGTTCACCTTCGTCCTCAGTCACATCTCTGCTTTTCAGCACTTTAAAGAGGTTTTCTGCAGCAGTTTTACCCAATTCAACACATCATTTGGCTTGAACTATTGATGGCAACTTTCATGAGAATGACTGTGGATCCAATAAGACAAAATCCTTGGTAACTCCAATTTCCCCCATTATCATAATGTGACTAGTGGTCCAGTTGTGAGGATTTGGGGCTTCCTTACACTGAGTTGGAATCCATCCTGCATCCCGTAATCCTTGGGCTTCATCTGAAAGGGCTTCAAGTCCTCCTCACTTTTAGCAAGCAAGGTTGTCGCATCTGCATTTTGCAGGTTGTTAATAAGCCATCCTCCAATCTTGTTGTCACATTCTTCATATAAGGCAGTTTCTGTGATTCTTTCTTCAGCATCCAGACTGAATCACTGTGTGAAAGTGTAATCCTGGTGCACCCGTTCTGATTTGAAACCATGCAGTAGTACCTTGTTCTCCTCTCACACTGGCCCTGCTCCACGTGCAAGCTCCACACGGGCAACATGAAGTGTTCATTCTTCTCAAGGATGTCCATAGTTGGTTTTTATCCAGGCAGTTGAAAAACTTGGCATAATCAATAAAGCACAAGTAAATGTCTTTCTTGTATTTTGAGCCAAGACTTGTTTTGTTTTGTGTTTTGAACCAAGATACCTATGACATTCCTTGTAGTAAATCTATTGAGATATTCCTAAAATTCAGGTTGGATATAATCTAGGTAGTCTTTCAGGGTCAGTGAATTATTTAATATGGTTCTTCTAGACAATGTCTCTAACTCCCATCAAATGACTTTTCATGCATTGGCTGGTAAGACGGTTGAGGGGAGATACTGATAAGATTCATGCCAGTAATTGCGCCCTGTGCAAGCGTCCCTGTAATGCTGTACTGCTGTATATAAATGAGCACTGTAAGATGCATAAGGAGGAATCTATTTCCTGCTAAAAACAGCAGTGGCATACTTTCTCTGGACCCAAGGCCCCTGCACCGGGCATTTTCTGGGCCCGGAGGACAGTTATAACATCAAAAGACAGCAGTAGGACCAGTGGCCAGAGCATGGAACAGAATGACAGTCTTTCCAAACCAAGAAGAAAGTAAAGCTGAGTGATTTTGTACAAGAGGATGCCTTTCAACGTGCGTTGCCTCTGGACATTTAATTGGGGGACCTGGGCTTGCTGACACATGGAAGTGGAGCTGAGTGTCTTCTAGATGAGGGTTATTGGAATGAGGTGCTCTGGGCACTTGATTCTGAGTTTGCTGGCCACTGGAGCTTGAGCTGAATGTCTTTTGACTGAGGTTTCCAGTGGCTCTTTTGGGCATGTCTTATCCGACCTTTGTAGCATGTCTTGATATAAAACTCTGCTGAGCATTTCTCACTAGCATTGCAACTTGTTAGCTCCTCTAATCAACCTCCAGTCACGAATTTTGTATGTGAGTCCTATGTAGTCATTGCAATGGATAGGAGATCCTAGAAAGGTAAATAGAGAATATTAATTAAGGCAACACGCGTCCTTTTGCTCTCATGGACTTGTTTTCATTTTTTTCATCTTCAACCAGAACTTGCATATGATAACTGATGGGTAGCTGGTATTGAGTTTCTCTCTTGTCTCTTCCTACAGATGCAGTCAATTTGGTTTCTCTGCATTCCATCTTGAGTAGTCCATGTGTAAGTAAGATTTGTGTAGTTGGAAGGAGGTGTTTGCAATGAAGAAACCATTAGCCGGGCAAGATTTTGTATTGCAATCTACATCTATGTGTCTGTCCCAAACACTATACTTTGCAACTGCTGTTCTTTTGTCTTTGTTTCAAATGTTGGGTTTCCAATCACCAATAGTTATCAGTGCATCTTGAGTGCATGCTTGTTAGATTTCAGATGGAAGATATCGATAGAATTCTTCAATTTCTGTATCACAAACTTTAGTGCTTGGTGCATACATTTGAATAATACTTGTTTTGACTGAAATTCCCTTAATGTGAATATAGAGCATACTATCACAGACACTATACTTCTACATGTTTAAAAGTCATCTTCAACAATGAACGCAACACTGTTCCTCTTGAGTCTGTCATTCACAGCATAGTAAACCCTATGATTTTCTGATTCAAAGTAGCCAATAGACCATTGTAGCTCACAAACACCTATGATATCTATATGTAGAAATACCTACCTTTATGTGTTCTATTTCATTTGTGACAACGTTTACAGATTTCCAAGGTTAGCAAAAAAAAAAAAAAAAGCAAAACAAACAAACAAACCAAAAAATAGCGTTTAAGAAGATATTCTTTTGGAATTACTCAAGAGCTCTATGATCATATTTCTTAAAGGCGATCCTGTTAGCCAGACAGCTGTGCCCTCTTGTCTGCCTTTAAGTAAACAGGTTTCAGAGGGGATTTGTATTTCCAAAAGCATTTGCCAGTTTCCTGACATCTCCACCCACCCACCCCCAAGCTGATGAGTGAACGTTGCCTTTTTTTAAATTTTATTTTCAACACAATTTTATTGGGGACCAATACAGATACCACATCACTTCCTAGTTCGAACACATCACGAGTATTGAGCGATTGCCACCGCAATCAGTTTCAGAACACGCTCGTCCTTCTTTTTTTTTTTTATTATTTTAACAATTTATTAGGGGCTCATATAATTCTTATCACAGTTCATACATATACATACATCAATTGTATAAAGCACATCTGTACAGTCTTTGCCCTAATCATTTTTTCTCCTCTTTTCTTTTTTTACATTTTATTAGGGACTCATACAACTCTTATCACCATCTATAAATATATATACATCAATTGTATAAAGCACATCCATACATTCCCTGCCCCAATCATTCTCAAGGCATTTGCCTCCACTTAAGCCCCTTGCATCAGGTCCTCTTTTTTTTCCCCCTCCCTCCCCTTTCCCCCCTCCCTCATGTGCCCTTGGTAATTTATACATCGTTATTTTGTCATATCTTGCCCTATCCGGAGTCTCCCTTCCCCCTTCTCTGCCTTTTAAGAAAAGGAATACAGGAAGATTTGAAAGAAGGGGCGTTCATTCCATGGAGGCATTTGCTTCCTATGGTAATTTTGCTTAGTTGTTTTGAGAAAAATAGAGACCTTTCTCTAATAATGGGAAGGACTGACTCATCATGTCTTATGGATACCGGTTACTGGAAATGAGTACTAATACGCTGTTTACATGTGATTCTCCAGTCTATCTTTGTTGCCATCTTCTTCTATTATTTTCAGCTCGCTATGAACCAAAATATTCACTCCTCTCATGATGTGTGTGTGTTTGATAACATTTTATTGTATTTTAACTGAACATGTGCACAGCAAATTGGGGTCCCATTTAAGAATTTTAGACACGTTGTTCTGTATCATTGTTCTGTATCATGTTTTGCATGATATCAACACTCACTGTTTTTGTCTTTTTTGATATATTTTTATTATCTAGCTTCCTTTTCCCACCTTACCTCCTCATCTTTATTTTAGCCTAAATATTAACCATTTTGTTTCATACAGTTGATTGCTTAAAATAACACCATACTCACGAGCGAAGTTGTTTATTTTTATAAATTAATCTATTTTTTTGTTGAAAGGAAAAGTCACAGATTGAATTGTGACCTCCCAGAATGTGTCAACCTGATTGGACCACGATTCTCCATGGTTAGGCAGTTACTGAATTTTCAAATGTGGGTATAACATAATCATCCTCCGTGATATGATCTAATGTGATTAGCCCTGGCTGGAGCTAAGGAGTATAAGGTGACTTACAATTTGATTAATCGGGTCACATCCCTGATCTATGTAAGAAGAGTTGTGGGTTGTGACCTTCAATCCCTCTGATTTTACCAGAGATTAAAGGGAGAGAGGAGAGAGATGGGGACCTATTACCACCAAGCGTCTCTGGACCGGACTCTCCCACTATATCTAGAACATTCTATAGTGTTTCTGGTCAAACCTGCCAGGAGTGGTAGCCATTAGGCTTCCGGTTTTACTGGTCTCAGGCTACAGGAGGTCGAAGATACCTGGTGGGTTTTGTTTTGTTTTACACATGTACTTTAAAGTGCATTCACACTGAACTTACAGTCCAGATACTTACTAGAAGGTTGGTGTACACTCTGGTGGTGAGTAACAGAGTATTGGTAGGGAAAATTCAAATAAAACAATTGTGCTTTTTGCTCTTTTTTGGAGCTGAGAAGGAAGTTTCCATGCATGCTTTTGGCATTGCATATTGTTATCACTTTGGGCATATTGTCGGCAGAGACTTGTCCCTGGAGAGGGACCTCAGGTGTGATAAAGTGGAAGGCCCTCAACAAGATGGATTGACAGAGTGGCCGCCTCAATGCGCTCAGGCATAGAACAATGTTGAGGATGGTGCAGGACCACACGGTGCTTCCTTCTGGTGTGCTTAGGGTTGCTATGGGTTGGAGCCAACTGGAAGGCACTGAGAAACAGTAACATTGTTATCTGCCACTGAGTGGATCCCTCATACAGGGCCTTCCCGTGAAACACAAAACACCACCCAGTACTAACTGACCCCCGTGATCCATAAGAAATTGCTTTGTAGAGTTTTTCAACATGTACCAGTGTTTTCCAACTGGTGTTGTGTGTGAAGTAGTGTCTCATTTCCTCTTTAAACAAAGAAAATGGTAAGAGCACCAATGTTTGTAAAAATCATTAATTCAATTATGTATTCACTTATTGTCTCTTCATCTGTTTTTCTAAAGTTTGCTTCCTTAATCAATAACCACGTCTTATTTCAAATGCTATCATCTTCAAGGTAGGGTGTGATTCTTAAGGGCACAGAGATGAACAGTCTAGAGGTCTTGGCCTGAGGAGAAAGGACAAGTCAGTCAGTATTTACTGCTCAACTGGCCGGGGTGGAGTTGGGGAGAAGGGTAGAAATGCACACATTAACAGACGGAGGGTGTGCCACCAGAGGTGGGGGTGTGAAGGAGTAAGGGAAATACCGCCCAAACTGAGCATCGACGGAGTAAGATGACCGAGGGGGAAACAGATGAGAATAACTGAAACAATTGATGCAGCAATGGGTTCCAATATAAGAATCACTGAAACAGTGCAAGGCTGGGCGCCACATAATGTTGCCATGAGTCAGAGCCATTTTAGGACACGTAACCACCAAGTATAGTCTTCAATACGGATCACAACTCCATTTGAAGGAGCCATGACCACAACCGGATCTACAGGCAACATTATAATAAATGGAGGAAACGGTTGCTGATGTCAAGGAAATGGTAGATCTGTGTATCCTCAAGCAGTTTGACATCACACTGTAGGAGAATAAGAAAACATAGAGATAGTAGCCAGGATGTTATTAGATTTGGAAATGAGGTAACTTTATTTTGGTGGGGGGAGTCAAACGAGGCATGGGGCTGAGATCAAATCAGTATTTATACGCCCCTCCTGTTTTCTCTTTCCTGGTGCTCCATCTCATCTTCCACACGGCCTCCTCTGCTGAACCTCCTTGTCTACACTGGTTCTCATCCACTGAGGGTGCCCGGAGCACGTTCTTCAAACCTGAGGCCTTTCAGCCACCATCATCCCAGCTGGAGCCCCTGCCAGCCATCTGTCTGCCGCACATTGCCAGCTCTGCAGGATCGGCACCTCTGGCGGGAGGTGATGGCAGGTCTTCTGCAAACAGGCGGCCCCACTGCAAATTCTGCGGAGGCTGCAGATGGCCCAGGAGGATAGGCAGGCACCGTTTTTCAAACTGACAACTGGATATATTTTTTTAAAAGGGTGTGAGGCCAAATGTTCACTGGGACAGAGCATCCTGATGTGCAAGTTGAAATTGTATCAGCTTAATGAGGAGAGAAGGAAGCTGCAGGCACGCTGTGTATTGAAGCACAGTGCATAGCCTGATAAAACCTCCCAAGGTTGAGTTAACAGATACCAAGGAAGGAGATAAGGCCTCCAGGAAGCCTCCTGTACCTACTATCTGCACACAACATCACTTTATCAGCACCTACTTCCTTGTAAGTCAAAATCTAAAATTTAGAAACAGAGACTGCCTTTTCAGACAGCTTAATAGCATCGCACCTAATTATCTGGGGACAGACAGGAAGGGGGAGATAAAATACTGTATAATGAGATCATCAGGGGTATGCTAATGAAATCCCACAGTTCTGGTATTATTGTGATGGAAAAGATATTTATACAAATCATTATATTTATATGTGGAGCATCAAAGTGTGGCCCCAGACCAGTGAGACTGTGAAATCATCCTCCAAGCAACAGAGACTTGCAGGCACGTTGCAACATCAGTGTCATGATTGTGCCGCTGGGTTAACAAATAATGCCTTGCTATTCTGACACCTGCACCTAAGCCCTAGGAAAACATAGGATGGGATTCTAGGAAGTGCTTCCCATCAAGCCACACTTTTCTTATTGCATGATGCTGTAGAAGAAGGAAATAGAAAGGACATGAACAACCAATGAGTTTCTGGACCTCTTAGTTTTCTTGTGTTCTGCTATTGAGTCAGCTTGGGCTCATGACAACTCTGTGCACGGTGGAACAAAACATTGCCAATTACTACAGCATCCCCACAGTTGGTTATGTAGTGGGCTCTTGGGATCTGGCTGGTTTTCAGAGCACCAGGCCTCTCTTCGGAGCCCATCTTAATTCGGAAGCTCCTAGCCTGTGGACTGTGTCACTGTAAGTTGAGGTCCCTTTAAAACCAGATGATTGAATTTACATCTCTGGAGCTGGGGACTGACTATTGGTGACCAGGCTGACAGTTGGTGACCTGCCTTGCTGTTTGCTGCCTGTGCTGGGATAGCCTAGCTCTCTCTCTACAGAGGACTACCTGGCGGCCCTCAAGGCTTGAAGGACGGCTGGTGTCTCACAACTCTCTCATGGGAGTGAGTTGCACTGAGCCATTTGTACTGCTTTATAATTTAACTGTTCATTTCTTGTATTCTATATCTATCTATCTGTTTATAATTTAACAGTTCGTTTCTTGTGTTATCATATATATATATATATATATAAAGTTATCAGCAATCTGGTTTTATCTCTTTATCTCTCTAGAGAACCCTGTCTAACACATACATCTTCTGATCTACAAGACCTCAAAATTGGCCCCTGAGAAATAAATATGTTCAGCAAATAGGCAAAGGACTAATACATGTTTTGGAGAAGCATCATCAGTTGTTCATTTCTAGAATGCTTTCCTATGTATTTTTTATTTTAACCTCATAATAAAACCACATAGTATGAAAATCGGGGGTTACTATTTCCATTTTTCGAGGTGGAATAAGTTGAGAAAGATAAGATGAATGAGTTATCCAAGGCATGTGGCATAACAAAAAGCCTCTGGTGTGATTTTGATTCCTTAAGTCTCTGGTTCAAACTGACCAGTCATTGGAGGGAGGAAAATGAAACCTTTTAGTCTCGTAAGATTTACAGCTTTGGAAACCCACAGAGATAATTTTACCTTCTGCAGTGCAGTGTATAGGAGTCAGAATTGACTTGATGGCTTAAAGTTTTCAATTTTGGAATATCTACTTAAATTCAAAACAAATAAATAAATAAGCAGGAAAGAAAGCATAATTGATTTCTATCTTTTTATACATGTGAATAGTACCAGCCTATTTTAAAAATCATTTTATTGGGGGCTCATACAGCTCATCACAATCCAAACATACATTAATTATATAAAGCACCTTTGTACATTCGTTACCCTCATCATTCTCAAAACATTTGCTCTCCACATGAGCCCCTGGCATCACCTCATTTCCCCCCTCCCTCCCTCATTTCCCCCCTCCCTCATGAACCCTTGATAATTTATAAATGATTATTTTGTCATATCTTACACTGTCCAATATCTCCCTTCTCCCACTTTTCTGTTGTCCGTCCTCCAGAGAGGAGGTTATATGTAGATCCCTGTAATCAGTCCCCCCTTACTACCCAACCCTCTCTCCATCCTCCCAGTATAGCCACTCTCATTACTGGTCCTGAAGGGATCATCCATCATGAATTCCCTGTGTTTCCAGTTCCTACCAGTGTACATCCTCTGGTCTAGCCAGATTTGTAAGGTAGAATTGGAATCATAATTGGTGGGGTGGGGAGGGGGTGGGTGCGGAAACATTTAGGAACTAGAGGAAAGTTGTATATTTCATCATTGCTACACTGCCCCCTGACTGGCTCATCTCCTCCCTATAACCCTTCCATAAGGGGATGTCCAGTTGCCTACAGATGGGATGTAGGTCCCCATTCCTCACTCCTGCTCATTTACAATGACATGATTTTTTTGTTCTTTGATACCTGATACTGCATGTATACATGGTATACACTCATGTGCTTTTTCTATGTGGGCTTTGTTGCTTCCGAGCTAGATGGCTGCTTGTTTACCTTCGAGTCTTTAAGACCCTAGATGCTATATCTTTTGATAGCCAGGCTCCATCAGCTTTCTTCACCACATTTGCTTATGCACCCACTTTGTCTTCAGCGATTTTCTTGGGAGGTATCATGGAATGCCAGTTTAATAGAACAAATTATTCTTGCATTGAGGGAGTACTTGGGTGGAGGCCCAAAGTCTATTTGCTACCTTAATATTAAACCTATAAATATATGCATATATATATTTCCCCATCTTCATATACAAATATATTTACATATGTCCATGCCTTTATTTAGAGTTCTATAAATTCCCTTTGCTTCCTAGTTCTTTCCTCTATTTCCATTTACTTTCCTCTGTCCCACTCTCATGCTCAGCCTTCATTTGGGTTTCAGTAATTCCTCTTGGTTACATTACCCTTGGTCACGTCCTACCAGGCCTCCTACACCCTCCTCACCACTGATTTGGATCACTTGTTGTTCCCTTGTCCCTGGGTTTGTTAACACTATTTCCTTTCCCCCCACCTCCCCCTCTCCTATGTCCCCAGCGCCCTGGAACTGTTGGTCCCATTGTTTTCTCCTCCAGATTGTTCATCCAGCCTATTTTGTTTAGACAGACCTGCAGAGATACTAACATGCACAAAACCAAGACAGAGCAAAACCTAGCAACAAAAGAAAACAAGACAACAATAACAAGAAACAAAGCAAACAAAACCACAACACAACAACAACAAAAAGAAAAGCTTGTAGTTAGTTCAAGGACTGTTTGTTGGCCTTTAGGCGTGTTTTCCACTCAAGTCTGTTGGGGTACCAAGCCCTGGCCCCAAAGTCTATTTTTGGTTTCCCTGGGAACTTCATTGATGTTCCCCTTGTTGTTCTGTTGCACACCCTTAATGTTTTGCTTCAGTGTGGTGGGATCAGATCGGGCGCGATTCCCACATTGTGTCTCCAGTGTTGTCCCTGTAGGGTTATGGGTCAATGAGGGATGTCGTGTCTCATAGTGGGGCCGGCCAGATAGCCTTCTCTGTGGATTGGCTGCTCTGAGTGGGAATCTTGTCGTCAAGGCTTGGTGGGCCAGGATGTGCTCTATTCTCTCTTCTTCTTCCTTCATTTGCTCCCATGTGCCCTGATCAGACATGTCCCTCTCCCTGAGCTGCAACTTCAGCACTGTCTCTGAAATAAATTCTTCTGGGGGGAGGGGCAGCGGTCCATGTAGTTGGGATGGGGTTGCCCCCTCAGATCTCTCCATGTACCAGCCTATTAAAGCTAAAGATAGTGTGCTGTATTGGGCAGAATTATCCTTTGGAAGCCAAAAGAGACCCAGGTTTGACTTAGAGATTCACTGTTCATACTGTTTAAATTTGGGCAAATTATTTCATATCTCTGAGGATCGATTTTCTCTAAGTTGAACTTGAAAATTTATATCTACCACAATGGATCTTCCAAGACAACTTCCCCTAATATCCCTGTTCAATGGTGCTGAGAATGGCCAGGAAGAGAGGTCTACTAGCTACAGGGATTGTTTGTATTATCCCGATTCCTCACCTCATATGTGTGAATTCTTTTCGTTTCTTAATTTACTGGCAATTTTTGTTTTGTTTGTTTCAGCTTTGCAAAGACATTAAAAGGGGGCATATCTCATTGGGCTATACATTTAGCAAATCACCTTTATTCAAAGAAAATAAAATGTGAAATATTCAAGAGATGAAATTGCAGAAACTGATAGAGCTGAAATGGCACAGCTGTTCTCAACACGCCAGGAAGCAAGATACAATATTACCCAGAAACTCTCTTCCCTCTTGTCCAGGCTTAGCTCCCCTTGCACCCTCCTCTGCCCGAGGCTGGTATGCGTGCCTCAGGCGTCACACAATGGATGTTCCCTGGTTCATAACTTTCCCCATAATTCAGGGTGGACCCTCCACTTGTAAGGCTGCAGTTGAGCCTCCAAACTCAATGTTCTGCTCAAGCCCCAAGAAGAACAAGCAGCTCTTCTCTCAGTGAGACAGTGTTCTACAAAGCCAACTCGAGTCCCTTTGAGGGTCTCCCACTATGAGATTTCATTGTAAAATTCACTTTTACTGGATGGCCCTTTGAGTCAGTAAACACAAAATGTAGTCTTATCATATTTTAAATGTGGTGATCAGACTTATGCTATTCCTTGAGTCATCGTAAAAGCTTTTGATCCTGTCTCTGTTCTTCAATTGCCCCATGCCATTCTGAGATCCCCATATTTGGCCGAGTGCTTCGGATGAGATGAGCACTCATGTTTCCCACAGAAAGCATCTCAGTGTTGCTCGCTGTCAGGCTGCCTAAGCTCTATCTCTTGCTCTAGGGTAGGAGCAATGAACCCGTGGATCCACTTGAACTCCAGAAGTGCTCAAAGTCTCATCTTCCCCAAGGATCTACAACATGTCCTTGAGACCGAGCCTTGCTGATGGATGCACCTGAGGAATATCTTCCAGATAAGAAAGACTTTTTAACTAACTGCACTCTGTCTGTAAGATGGAAGCCCAACATTTGACAAAAAGAGAAATTAGCAACTTCTACCTCAGGGGTAAAGAATTAATAACAAAGATGAGTTAATGAAAAAGGACCACACAGAATTTGTTGTTGCTTGTTTCCTCTGACCAGACAGCAGAGGTGCTTCTAAGGAGGCTACATTTAGCTTCAGCTGCTCACATCGCACCAATGATTTGGTCCTGTAACAATTTACGCTGTCAAAAACCATCCAGAGTAATTCTGCTTTGTCCTACAGTGCCACTGTGGATTGAAATTGCCTCAAATGCAGTGGATACGTAGTGGTGCATCGATTCTTGCTAAATTCAAGGTGACATATCCACACCCTTGTACCGACAGTAGACAAAGACTTTGGTAGAATACTACACTCTTTGTAGTGATTTCACAGCATGTCCACACGTTCTTTGTCACTCAGTCCCTTGAGAGATGGTACTTATGGCTCCTGTCCTACAATTGGGACTGGATTTAATGGCTTATTTTAAACCGAAAGCATAAAGCAGAGGTGACCTACATTACTCCAAGGTTAGATTACAAAGGTGTTGAAGCATCCACTGTTAGCTAGGCCAATTACCTCTGGAGCTCTGAGCTGTCATAGAAGCAGTTGAGATGTCTTGAGCTGTCATGTTATGAGGAAGTTCAAATTAGTCTATGTGCAGACACCACAAGGAGATACACCCTGAGACTGCATGAAGAAAGACAGAGAGAGAGGGGGAGAGAGAGAAAGAGAGAGAGATAACTTGCCAGTTGCTTTATCTCTTCCCCACTTTGAATCTCATTTTGTGGGAACAAAAGCACACATAGAATGGGACAGTCTACAGAGTAGGCAGAGAAGGCCTCAGTTGAGTGATATTTCATCTGGATATTCAATAAATGTAATGAGCTGGGGGAAAATAGCTCCGGTAGAGAAAAGAGCAAGCTCAAAGTACTGAGTGAGAAGAGCTTGATAGACACCAGTGTGGCTGGCCACAAAAAGGGAGGTAGCGTGCCATTACTTTGCGAGTAGAAAGGCCTAGATTTGGGCAGGGCAGCCAGGGATGCTGATGGTGGGTGGTGGGCTGCAGGGGAAAGTTTGAATGGTTTTTCCAAGGAAAAAAAATATGAAATGGATTTTCAGCTACGGTTGTGGCTTTGAAAGACTGCATGAGTAGATAAATATAATAATAATTTTCAAGCAATGGGTTTATAATCAAGATTCTACTTTATTGCTTCATGAAATGTTCTGGATCTTTTTATCTGTGACCAAGTATAGGCCTGTGCTATTTTTAAGGAATACAGATCATTCCATTATATACAAGTATTATCATTTATGAATTCCATCTCTACGAATGAATCTTTAATTTTTGATGTTATAAAAATTCTGTGTTGAACATCCAGTTAGTGTGTACTTTTAAATCATTTCCTAAACAGTTTGTAGGGGAAGAGAAAGCACTGAAAGGTAAAGATGGGCTAAAAGGATCCACAATATAAACTTGGTGTTCATGATGCTAGCTTGTAATCCAGACATATACCAATTTTTATTTGCTATGACCTTGAATGAGACTACCCTCTTTGCACTCATATCCACACTGTCACTAATAGAGATAGTTATAGTACTTGCCAACATGATCAGCTTTAAAATATCTCATTTTGTTTCCATGTTTTTCTATTACCTGTGAGCTGGAATGTATCTTCATATATTGCTTCGCTATTTGTGACTCATGTTTGGGGAATGGTTTGTTTCCGTTCTTTGTTCATTTTTCCAGGGGCATAACTGTCTCTCCCTACCCTTTTCTTTTCTTTTATTTATTTTGTCATAGCTCTTATGATGTGCCTAATATGGTTATGTATCAAACTTCAGATTTCTATTTTTCTCCTTTTTATGTGAGATTTTCCCTTGTGGTTTCCATTTCACCAAACAGGCTTTGACAGAAGTAGAGACAGATTGTATCATGAAGATTATGGGACCACATTTCTGGAAAACCTAACAAAATCAACGAATCACCTCTGTATGAAATAGGAATGTTACGAAGGGTAGTAAATTACAAAATAAATGCAGGCAGCCCCGGGTTACAAATATCAGGCTTAGGGACAACTCATACTTGCCCTTTTCATATTATTATGTTTTAACTTTTTATTATGGACTAGATGAGGGCTTTGATAGTGCAGACTATCAGTTTTATAGCCAATGACTCATACATATTCTATTTCATCTCGTCCATTACAATGGTTACAGTGTAATAGCATCCCCCTCACCTCCGCCTTTCTGGTCTCCATCTTCTTTTTTAGTCCCTCTATTGGGTAAATTCAGTCCATTTCCATCCCAAATGGAAATTTGTCCAAGATACGTGCATTTGAGAGTGTTACAATTCCCCTTATAGATTTTTCTTTGGTTAGGCTGAAAATTCAGCCTCTGGGGTGAGTTCTAATCCAGACGGAAAGGGTTACGAAAGCCCATAGTCTTCTGGGCTCCACGGTCTATCTAATCAGTGAGCCTTTTCCGTTTCTGTGATTTTGAGTTTTGTTCCACATTTTCTCGATCCCATCCAGGTTCTTCTAATGCAATACCTTTAGTTGCCAGGCACCATCTAATGCTTCTGCAGGGTCAGGGAAACGGATGTTCATGGGGCTCATTAGTCCTTTGGAATATGTAATTATTCTCTGTATCCTTGATTTTCATCATTTTTCTTATCTCCCAGTCAATGCTCATGGAAGCAGAACTCAAGAGATCAAAGCCTGTATTGCACTGGGTAAATCTGCTGCAAAAGGCCACTTGAAAAATTTTAAAAGCAGGAAAGTTACTTTGAGGACTAAGGGACCCCTAACTCAAGCCATGCTGTTTTCAATTACATCATATGCTTGTGAAAGTTGGATATTGAATAAGGAAGATAATGTATAAAAGAAACATTGTAATTATGGTTCTGGTGAAGAATATTGAGACTGCCAAAAGAACAAGCAAACCTCCCTTGGAAGAAAGTACAACCACAGAGCTCCCGAGAGGCAAGGATGATGACATGTTGTCAGGAAGATCCGTCCTTATGGAAGGACATAATACTTGGTAGCAAGGCAGTGAAAACACTTCAGGCTTTCAACAACATGGATTGACACGGTGATTACAGCAGTGGGTTCAAACATAAGTGTGAGTGGGGCACACGACTGGACAGCGATTCATTCTGTGAACAGCTCAGAGGGTGGCTGTGTGTCAGAATCAACTCAGTGGTCCCTAACAACATTGCCAACATTTGATTACCAACAAAAGACTGCAACAAAAACACAACACAAAGCGCACATTGAAGGATGCATGACAGTGATCTCAGGGAGACTGTAAAGTCAGCGATGGTCAAATATGATCTGAAAGCGCTGCAACTGATCAGCTGACAAATTTCCTGAATTCTTGATTCCTGGCCCCGTGTCACCATGGGGAAGTAGATGGAAGGATAGCATGAGACCAAGGTCCCTCTGAGATCTGTAAAAGTGTGAATAGTGATGCAGAGACACTCTCTGAGGAAACCTAGGAGGATTGACTACTTTTAAAGGAGTATTTATCATCAAAACCTTTTGGAATAAGGCAATATCTTGGGTTAAATATCTTTGGGAAAAATAAAAGGCTATTAGGTAAAAATGATACATCAAGAGTAATGTATTAATTTGGCTAATTGATTATGACAAATTAACCACACTAATGGGTAGTAATATATAATAAAAGTTTGGTGTTTAGTATAAATAAATATGAGAGCCATCTGTATTGTCTTCACATTATTTGAACTCTACAATTATGCTAAAAGATTAAAGCTCAATTTTTATTTATTTATTTATTTCAAAACATTTTATTAGGGGCTCACACAACTCTTATCATAATCCATACATACATTAATTGTGTAAAGCACATCTGTACATTCATTGCCCTCATTGTTTTCAGAGCATTTGCTCTCCACTTAAGCCCTTTGCATCAGGTCCTCTTTTTCCCCCCTTTCTCCCCGCTCCCCCTTCCCTCATAAGCCCTTGATAATTTATAAATTATTATTTTGTCATATCTTGTCCTGTCTGATGTCTCCCTTCACCCCATTTTCTGTTGTCCGTCCCCCAGGGAGGAGGTCACATGTAGATCCTTGTAATCGGTTCCCTCTTTCCAATGCCCTCTTCCTCTACTCTCCCAGTATCGCCCCTCACACCCCTGGTCCTGAATGTATCATCCTCCCTGGATTCCCTGTGCCTCCAGCTCCTATCTGCACCAGTGTACATCCTCTGCTCTATCCAGACTTGCAAGGTAGAATTCGGATCATGATAGTGGGGGTTGGGGCTAAGGAAGCATTTAGGAACTAGAGGAAAGTTGTATTCTTCATTGGTGCTACATTGCATCCTGACTAACTCATCTAGTTCTCATTTTTCTTCTAAGAAGAGATATACAAGTGTCTGATCATTAAAGGGAAAAAATGTGCATGTCGTTCCTCTTCTTAAGGAGGCCTGAGAAGAAGAAGTACAGAAGAAAAGACCGCAGTATTGCCGTCTCCACTAGTCCTTCTGCACCAAAAGTAAAACATTGAAGTGACGCCTTCAGAGTCTGTGTGTGGCAGAAATGATTACCGTGCTTCATGATGGTTCAAGTCTACTTAGAGGGGCTTTGGAAGAAATGCCCAGTGATCTCATTCCCCCAAAGCAGCAATTGAAAACCTTCTGGAGAGCAGCCCTTCTCTGACCCCGGTGAGGTCACCCTGAGTTGGAATCCAGTCTAGTGGGGGGTGGGAGTGGGGGTGGGCAGAAGGAATGTGGACCTATGGCCGTGTGCCTCACAGAGGTGGTTTTGAAGTCAGGGTGCCTCCTAAGTAGAAGATCCACTATGTGTCAAGCCCATCATGAATACTGTGTTCCCTAATACTTATTGAGATTTCTTTAATTCAAAGCAAATGCACATAATTTTTGTCTTGGGCATTTTAGAGCAGAAGAATTATAGGTGTTTATTCACAGATGAAAAATACCCATCAGAGCAAGAATGTATATATGGAAAGAATTATAGCGTGGACCGCCACGGGAGTTGTAGGGAATTTGGAGAGAGCTTTGTAAGTCTCACAAAATGTAGAATGCCCATATTAGTTTTATTTAAATTTTAAGTCTAATGTGGTCTCAACAAACATCTGTGCCATAGAAAACAGAACCAGTGACTTGACACTATAGGCGGTCATTAACTGAGGAGATGTTCGTGTGACTCAAAAGGTGCTCTCATCTCCTCAAAAAAGAATAAGTATCACTTTCAGGCCTTTTGAAACTCATTTGAGCTACAAACGGCTTTCTGAATCCCTTCTTGCTACCCAGAGAAGGAATTAGGAAAGTGTCTACTGGACCTTATGCTTTTGTTTGCCAGAATTTTCCAAATCAAGAACCTATTCTCTGGTGGTGCTACTGATGCTTGTTTTCTTGAAAAACAAAACAAAATTAAGCTCATATACATGATTATTTCCAGTATGTCCATCTCTAAAGGGTCACTTCCACAGACCGGAACAGATGAATGCTCAACAGCTACCACTGGTACTTGAGATACCATTTCAGGTGTAAACACATGAGAGAAATCCATGGGGGATATGACCTTGATGTACTTGTTGCCTGCTTCTAAGTGGACAGTTTCACCAACAAGTCCAGGGGATACTGATAGAGAAATCTATGGAAAGTTTCTTCTTATGTGCTGTCTTCGTGGACTCTCAGCATTGTGGGAAAGGGAAACAGAGCTAGGGGATGAGAAAATCTGAAGCTCAGACCCCACTGCACTCTTCCGGACTGAGAGTTAATGAAGACCACCATTTGTAAAGAAGGGATTGCACTGTCTTGAGCTGCAGATGCTGTTTGTACCACTTTCCACATGGACAGGTAATTGGTATTTACTTGAAATAATGTATTTAGGAGAAGAGAGAAGTATTCATTCTGACACCTGGCAGCATTTTTGTTATTAAAATGATTTCACAAATCCCAGGTGAGACCCTGGGCTAGAAATTCATTTCGTTGCTCTCTGATAATGTAGTTCCTATTTTTAAAGACCCACAGAAGATTTTAAAGCTTTCTACACAGGAAAATAAAAAGGAAATCTGGACTAGACAGACGATGGTGCTTATTAGTTCCCCTTAATTGAAATATTAAATCTTTAATGGAGAAATAGTTCATAATAATTAACTTTTCCTTTTTCTTCTCAGGCAAGATTATACCCTAGTAAGAACAAAGGTTAAAGTAGTACACACCCTTGAATACAAATACAAATTAATGTATTTGTCTCTAATTAAATGTTATCTGCCACTGTCATCCAAGCACTTGTTTCTATTTAAAACTAGAGAAGAGCTATTTGGTTATTTATTTATTTTTGGCTTTCTCTTTACTCTGGGGTCTCTCCAAGCCATATGTTATTTGGGAGAAATTCTGAGGTTTTCCAAAAACTCACAGTCTTCCTACGTGGCCAGTAATTCTGTCTACTTTCTCTCCTTCAAATCATGTCCTTTAGCTGAGATATTTCTTGTCTCCCTGCAGGTGGAAGTCCCTGCTTGCCTACCTTCTTCAAGCAGAAGCGCACGTGGGTGTGCATTCATGCCTTGTTCCGAGGTGCCACGGACGTGCCTAGTGAATGTTGTGGGTTCAGTTTCAGGGCACCATAATAAAGCAAGGACTGCCGTCAAGCAAGTCACACGTATTTTTTGGTCCCACTGTACTGTAATCAATAACGTCTGCAATGTTAATAAGAAAAACTTTAAATATTATGAAAATAATCAAAACGTGTCACAATGACACCAAGTGAGTACCAGATGTTGGAAAAATAACACTGATAGACTGGCTCATCGGAGCGTCTCAAAACTTCAATTTGTAAAACAAACAAACAAACAAACAAACAAACAAACCTGCAGTATTTGTGATGTGCAATAGAATGAGGTGTGCCTGCTCTTTGCTTCTTTCCGTGGAAACATGGTCCATGTAATTCATTGCTTTCACAGCATGTCCAGATGTGGTTATTATTTCATCAAATACCGGTAGTATTTCAGAAACACATACTTAACAGTAAAATGTGCTTCAAGTTCAAATTTATGCACATAGATATTTCTAAGACTTGAAAGTTATTCTGTAAAAAGAAATGGAAAGTGGCATCTTTTCACACTGAAAATAGTCATAAAATGATGTTAGATGGGCATAAGAGTTAGGTTTTATGTGAATTTGCCAGGGGGGGGGTCGGTGTCAGGATTCTCCCATGATATGATTAAATATAGTGGGGTCAGCTCCACTATGGGGTCTTCTGTGAAGCCACCGAGAAGCTGTAAGAAGAACTAGGGATAATATCAACTCCTTAATCTGGACATAGTCTGCTATAATTTAGGGCAGTTTCATTCAGCCTACCCTTGATCTATATCAACACTGTGTGGAAGCTAGCTTATTTCTAGTGCTGGGTATGGATCCTGCATCTGATTCATTGTGCTCTTGTTATACTGCCTGCCGAGTATGGGAACCATTAGCTGACTGCCCACCTTGGACTCATTCAGCTGACCTCAGATTAATTCAGTTCTGCAACCACCGGCCCATGATCTTATTACTTCACCTTCCTGCTTCTTCTTCATCGCCTCCTACCAAGTTAGGAGAACCTTCCAGCTGGCATTTGAACCACAGACTTGAACCAGACTTGACTTACTTCTACAACCTTGGAACTCATTTTGCGATATAAATATATTGAGAGAGACAAAGAGGGAGAGGGAGAGGGAGAGGGAGAGGGAGAGGGAGAGGGAGAGGGAGAGGGAGAGGGAGAGGGAGAGGGAGAGGGAGAGGGAGAGAGAGAGAGAGAGAGAGAGAGAGAGAGAGAGAGAGAGAGAGAGAGAGAGAGAGAGAGAGAGAGAGAGAACCCAGCCTAACACACTGGACATCAGCTGACTTAAGAAAGACTGCTGTGATTGAAGAAACTGTGAGAGCCTTGGCACGAGGCAGGGTCTGTTCTGAAAGGTGCCTGTATCAGTTCCTGGTTTTGTGAACACCAAGGTATTCTCAGGATTTTACAGCCTCTTTGTTCTCCTCTGCAGAAACCATCTCTTTGTGGCATCTTTGGATTTTCTTTGTATACTGGATTCTTTCCACTGGATTATCGACAGATTAAAGAAAATCATCCACAGCTCTCATTTTCCATCCAGCGACGGTTTCATTAGAACCTTCCTCCACCTAAGTCGACGTTGAAGAGCTAGACTTTATTACCTCCCCTTTGGTCTTCGTCATTTTGGCTCCTGTCTAAGGGCTAATCCAGCTTTCTTCATGGTCTCTGTTCCTATTGGAATCCCTGAGTGGTATAAATGGTTTCTGCATGTCACTGCTGATCCAAGGTTACAGGTTCTAGCCTACACAGAGACACCTTGGAGTCAGGTGATCTACTTATAAGAATCAGTTTGGAAACCCCATGAAACAGTTCTACTTTGTGGTCCATGAAGTCTCCCTGAGTGGGAGTGAACCAGACAGGCACTGGTGCTGGTGCTCTTCCCGATACCAAGTTTAACGTGAACCTTCTGATCTCTTCTGTTTCTGTGTCTCAGTAGTGTTTGATGGAAACACCATTTTAGCTTGCTTTAATCTCTCTCAACTCTCTGCTTTTGTACGTTGTACACTCTGGATTTTCTTCCCACTTCATTGACCCTTCCTGATGCATCTCCCTTGGTGGCCTCTCCTTTGCTCCTGCTTCTGAGTTCCCCAGTGCTTCCAGGAATCCCTTCTCTTTGCTGTCCTCCGTCTCCGGTGATTGCAAGCATTGTGGGCCTCTGTTTGCCATCTACACTCTGTGAATACACGTTTAGGACTCCAAAATAATCCTCTCCTCATTTCCAGAGTTATCTGTCCAACGCTCTGCAGAACATCTCCTTATAGATATCTCAAAAGCATTCTGGACTCACCTGCTCCCAAAGGAGCACCTACGTCACTGTGAGACTTCCTTATGCTAGTCAGTGACACAGCTTTCCAATCAGTGATTAAATATTAGAGTCAAGCCAACTTTCCCTTGTCCTTCATTCATCACATCAACCCACCTTCAGTTGAGTCTTCACTGTACTCACTCCTCTTCATCTGCTACTCTACGACTTAGCATCTTTTCTTCCCTATGATTTTTGCAATATCTTCTAAGTAGTTCCACCATTGCCAGTTTCTAATCCTTTCCCTACATAGTAGCACAAGTGAGCCCTCAAAGATCTAAATCCACTCATGCCATTGCCTGCATATATGACTTCCTATTATATTTAGGATAAAACCAAACTCCAGATAATAATGAGTTCTAAGAAAGCCCAGAATGATTTAAACCTCACCTAAATTTTGAACATCTCATGAAATTGTCTCCTTCACTTATTATGGCAGGTCAGATTCAGCTTCTATCACTTTCAGAAAATTCCAGTTTCCTTCCTACCCTGCCACACATGCTGTCCTCTCTGCTGAGAGATTCATGTCAGCTCTTTGAATGGCATTTTATTTATTGTAATTGAGTTTCCAGCTTAAATATTGCATTGTCTTACGGGAGATTCTCTACCTACTAAGGTTCCCTTTATGTTCACCTTAATACTACATACATTGTTCACATATTTGATAATTTAATTTCTTAAATCACATCTGTGTTAGTAGTTTAATGCCTGTCTCACAGTAAAAAGTTTTATTCTAGGTTTGGTGCCTTCACAATTTATCTACCTATCATCTATCTATCATTTATAAATCTATCTATCTATCTATCTATCTATCTATCTATCTATTTTATACATACTCTCTCACTGCCATCCATTCAATGTGATTTCATAGGGACCCCTTTTGGGTTTCTCAGACTATATAACTGTTTATGGAGGTAGAAAGCCCAGTCTTTCTGCTTAGTGGTTTCAAATTTCTGACTATACATATCGCAGCCCTGCAAGTAACCACTACATGACCAGGACTCCTTACATATGTATATAAATACAGCTATGTATCTGCCTCCCAGGTGCTGTACTTAACCATTTGTAATTCATGGACACTCTCTGGATGACAGATCAGAACTGTGCTCTGCAGGGTAATTTTTTTGTTTGTGTATTACCAAGCCTTTCTCCTGAGGTGCCTTTGGATTGGACTTGAACTTCAAACTTTTGATTCTACTGTTTCCCAAAGCTGGCAATACCATCCCCTGATGTAATGTGATTTTCATACAGCAAATTTGTACCTGCCTCAGATTTTCTGTTAGTAAATCGAAAGTCTAGATTAGATTGCACGGCCAATGTTAGCTAGATCCTGTGACTGGTGCCATTTTAAAACAATTTTTAATTTATTTGGCCTTTCAGTTCCTCCTTAAAAATCCTGGGATGGAAGAAAATACTTCCCCATTGTTCATTAGCATTATTAATGAAGATTAAATGAGCTTTCCCGTTGCTGTCCTGATCGTTCCAGTCTTGATGGCATCATGCACCTCTGAGCAGAACTGTGCCCTTGGGGTTTCCCAAGGAAGTGACTGACCAGGTTTTCCTTCTGAGGTGTCCCTTGCTGGACTTGTCCCTCTCACCGTTTGCAGAGTAGCCAGGTGTGCTAAGGGTTAGCATCTCTGAATGGACAAAACGAACCTGCACTGCTAGTCCATTTATTCCAACTCAGGTTGAGGCCATGTGCCGCCGAGTAGAACTTCTCCACAGTGGTCTCTTGCCTGCAATCTTTACAAAGGTCATTCATCGGGCATTGATTGATTGATTGATTACATAGTACCTGGGGCGGGGGTCGAATCGTCAACCTTTAGGTTATGTCAGGCACCACCCATTTGCACTCTCCCAGAATTGTTAAAGGAGGTTACTGGTGTGAGTATGTGAACTCTTAGCGATTCTGGCCCTTTCTCTTTGACTTTGGCCAAGTTACATACTGTCGCTGGACATCATTTTTTCTCGTCAGTAAAATGGGAAGAGAGTGGCTATTGCCTCAGCTCAGTATGAGGAGCTGACAAACAAGACTGTTGGTGGGCGCATCAAAGCCATTAACCAAAACAGAATCACTGCCATTGAGCCCATGCTGACTCCCAGGGACACCCCGTGGGTTTCTGGAACTGTCACTCTTTATGGGAGAAGAAAGCCAAGACTTTTCCTCTCCGAGAGGCTGGTGGTCTCAAATCGTGATCCACGCAGCTCACAGCCCAACGCTGTAACCTCTCCGCCACCACAGTGCAGGAAAAGCGCCGGAGTACGCCATCGTTACACTTCTTGCTGTTTCTGCTCTCACGGTACGCAAGTGATGCTGTCACTTCCTTAGACTCTTTCCAATCTTCTTGTCTTTTGGTTTTCAATTAGTGGGCCCACTGATCTGACAAATTGAGAAAGAAAACTTTAGGGACGGGGCAGAAAAAGACTTCCGAAAATATATATTCCGAACCTTTTGAGGCACTCTTTGTCAGTACTTGCTCCTGCATCTATTCAAGTCTGTCTTCTTTCTCAAGAACTTTTTCATACAACAATGAAAACCACTGTCAAATTCAGTCTTGGGAAATAATGTTTACATTTCCCTTCTAATTTCAATTCTTATAAACCTATTTGCTTTGAAAACCAGGAATGGCATGCGCCTAGAGAGCAAAATGAAAGAAACCTGCTTATTTTGTTTAAAATTAGAAGTGATTATATCTTTTTGTTATTAGGAGTAATCAACTTGGCTCTAACTCATAATGACCAGGTCCTATGCCGTTCTCAAACAGTTTGTTGTTTGAACGCATTGTAGTAGCTACTTTGTCTGTCATCTTATTAAAAATTTTCCTCTTTCAATAAGCTTCCCTGGTAGCATAGGGGCTACCTGCAGCTTTTTCCTGTTCTGTTATCACAGCTACCTCTTGACCCATTGGTAGGTTCTTCAAGAGCACAATGAGGTATTCTGGAATTTCCATTCTTCTCAAGATTATACATGGTTTGCTATGATCCTCGGCGTCGAGTGTCTCTACATTGTCAATAAAACTCAAGCAAATATATTTCTGGTATTTTGGGCTTTCCGCCAAAAATTTCTTACTCACAGAAAGATGTTTACTTGTGTTTTAATGGCTCTGCATAGGCATTCAACTGTGTAGATCATAACAGACTGTGGGAACATTTAGAAGAATGGACATTCCAGAACACTTCATTGTGTTCGTGCAGAACTTATATATAGGCCACAATGCAGTTGCTCCAACAAAGCCAAGGAATAATAATGCTTGGTTTAAAATTAAGAATAATTCCCATCAGAGTTGGATCCTTTCACCATACTTATTCAGTCTATATGTTAAGCAAATAATCCAAAATGCTGAATTAAATGAAGAAAACTGAGACATCAGAATTGGTGAAAGGCTCATTAACAATTTGCAATATATGAAGAGGACAGAATTTTGCTTGTTAAGAGTGAGCAATATGTGGAGTATTTACTAAAGATCCAAAACATAGCTTTCAGTATGGCTTACAACCCAGTGCAAAGAAAACCAAAATATTCACAACTGGACCAATAGGCAACATCATGATGAACTCCTAAAATATTATGATTGTCAAGGGGTTTGTTTTGTTTGCATTTGAAACCAATGTCCATGGACGCAGTAGTCAAAAATGAAACAACATATTGCATTGGGAAAAGCTGCTGCACACGATATTTTAAAATATTGAATAACGAGGATGTCACTGTGAGATCTAAGGGGTGCCTGATCCAAGTCAACCTCTCTTCAATTGCCTCAGGGGCACATGAAAGTTGGAAAACGAATAAGGAAGACCATATAAGAATTCATGCATTTGAATAGTGGTGTCGGTGAAGAATTTGAAAATACACTGGACTGCCAGAAGAACAAATGAGTCTTCAGAGAAGTACAGCCAGAACATTTAGAAAAAAAGGTGCCATGAGTTTGGGTGTGTTAGCGGGAGAGGCCAATTCCTGGAAAAGGGTGTCATGCTTGTCAGTAGAGGGCAGTGAAAAAGAAGACACTTGACAAGATGAATGGACACAGTGGCTGCAGCAATGGGCTCACACATCATTGTGCACACTTGTGAAAGTGGCACGGGACCACCTGGTGCCTTGTTCTGTTGTAACGTGGGGTCACTGAGTGGGGAATCCACCTGACGACACCTACTAAGAACAAAACAACAACATTCTCTTGGTCAGCCTGAAAATTAGTAGCACTTCTGCAGGCCTTGGAAACCAAAGTCCTACTCTGAGCTTATGTGCAGGGCCTCCTTGCCACCTAAACATTGAGCATCAGATGCGTCCTCAGAGCCCACTGGAATGAGAAGCTCATTGTTTTGAGAAATGGAGAGTTGGCCCCACATTTTAAAACCCTATCAGTAGTTGTATTTAATCTGGGTTGTCTGGAGAAACAACATCAGTAACACTCAGGTTGTTGTTAGGTGCCATTGAATTCGTTCTGACCCAAAGCAGTTCTGTGCACAAGAGAAGGAAACCCCGCTCAATCCTGACCCATCTCAAAATTGTTTCTATGCTTGAGTCCACTGATGCAGCCGCTGTGCCAATGCATCTCCTTAAGGGCCTTCTTCTGTTTCACCACCGCTCTGCTTTAGCAAACATCCAGGTCCTGGTCTCCTCTGACAACATGTCCGAAGTATGTAAGATGAAGACTTGCGATCCTTGCCTCTTAGGAGCACTCGTCTTCCAAGACAGATCATTCTGTTCTTTCAGCAGTCCATGCTACTTCCAATATTCTTCCCTAGCACCATGATTCAGATGCACGGATTCTTCTACAGTCTGCCTTAGTCAATGTCCAACTTTCAGATGCATATGAGGCAATTGAAAATATCATGGCTTGGGTCAGGCACACTTAGATCTCAACGTGATTTCCTTGCTTTCCAATACTCTAAGGAGATCTCATAGGACAGATTTACCTTTATATCAAGAAGTTATCTTATATAACTAGGCATCCCTGCCCAGACCAGCTCAAGTCCATAAGCCCAGTGCGAGGAAGGACCCTAGTTCCACTCAGGCCAATGATACAAAAAGTTGATTTAGGATTCAGGGACTATCACAGGCCAGTGGGGACAGAGACCACGTGATCCAAGGTCAGTGGAAACATGCAAGGGAGCTGACAGCATTCACAGAGTTGGTTGGCCACATGGGGCCACTCCTGGAGGCAGGTGCAGAGTTGTAGCAAGCTGGGAGTTGAAGAGCCAGAGAGAAAGGGAGGGAGGCCCATAGTGTTCGTCTTAATAAAGCACACCTCCCAGGTGGCATCATCAGATTTTGGGCCGATTAATAGATTGGAATCCACCCCATACAAATTCTAACTGCCACCTAAACCCACCACTCAAAGCCAAAGAAGGTTACCCCATCCCTGTGCTCCCTCTGGCAGTTCTGCCAAGCTCTGAAATGCTCCATGTTAGACAAGAGACATTTGCAAGCAAGTGGTCCCATTGGCCTGTTTCCTGCCCGAAGAATTTTAGAAGCCAGACAACTGTCTTTCATTTACTTCTGTCTTTGTACGTTTCAGTCTAAGCTGACAGAGTGTCAGCTACACTAGTTGATTCAATCCATTAGTCACAGTTCTAGTCTCCCGAGCAGAGGACTGTGTAGTCACATCCTTGATTTCCTTCCTTTTCAGGCCATGCTCTGTGTTATGGGTTGAATGGTGTCTCCTCTGATTGTACCCCCACCTCCAGGAAAGATGCCTTGAACATCCTAACCACACTGCCTATGTTGGTAATCTGCTTTTTAAATGAGGTGTCTTTGTTATGTTAATGAGGCACCACCAATGTGGGCTGTGCTTTCACAAACTAGCAGAGGAGGGATTGCAGAAGGTTGATGTCAAGCCCCCTGGCAGTCTCTAAAAAGCAGGAAATAAGCTAAAGACACAAGAGTCTTCCCCAGAAACTGGCAGAAAGAGAAAGCCTATCTGGAGACCCAGCATCCTGAATTCAGACTTTTAACCTCTGAAACTATGAGGAAATGCGTTTCTGCTCGTTAACGTCATCCGTCATCCATTGTGCCCCCTGAGTTAAGTCAACACTACAAAACAAAGACAACTAGACTTCAGATACTCTGGCTTTATTTTTCAGCCTCCTCTTTGGCCACACATGTTCCCTTGGGCAAAAGGCAGAACCTAGATCAAATGTTTTAGATTTTTCTTAGAAAACTCCTCAGCTAAACATTGCGTATAAGCTTTACTTTCCAATGTGCTCTCAAACATAATGTAGCTAAGATTTGGCCTCTTTATAGCAAAACTAACTCTGCCTCCGGTGTCCAGTAACATGCTCATTGATTCCTTTAACGTCTCTCCAGAAGTACAGTTCACGTCCACATTGCTGGCAAAAATCTGATGTGACAATAGGATCTTTTCCCACAGCTCTCAATTATTTCTAAACACTCATCAGACTTGCTCTCAATGTCCATCAGTCTGCCCACAGTGCCTCTAAGGCATCCTGAGTTCTTACCTTCAAGTGCATTAAAACCGCCAGGCTCCATCTGTTGTTCCCCAATTTCCAAAGCTCTTCCATAGTGTAGGTAATTGCTAGAAAGAAAAGTGGCTGTGTTCTCAGGCACCTCCTTCTAGCTCCATAGTTTAGTGCTGTCACAACAACACATAAAATTCCCAAAATAGATGATTTAAAAAAACAGAGATTAATTTTCTCACAGTTATGGGCCTCAAAGACCAAATCAGCATCTCTGCTATGTCAATTCTTTCTTTCCTAGCTTCTGGTGTCTGCCATGAATCGTTGCCGTTTCTTTGCTTGTAGATGCATCGTCACATGGACTCCGTGGTCCCCCTGTGTGTACATCCATGTCTCTGTGACACTGTAAAAAGGCGCCACTCATGTGATCAGTGCTTAAGACCTACCACCCTCCGATTGTATGACATCATTAGCATACAAAGTAAGACTCCTGTTTCTCAAAGAAGTCCTATTTCCAGGCACAGGGATTGGGACATTTACACTTTTTTTGCAGGACATAATTTATTCTGTGAAATTGAGTGATTATGTAGCCGTCAACAAGCTGATTTACAAATGAAGACTAAACTTTAGAGAAGGGATCTTGCCTTTTCAAGACCATAACTAGGAAATTAAATTCGGGATTCAAACTCATTTCTGCATTATTGAAAAACCTGGGATTAGCATCTGCGCTACATTGCATGTGTCATGTTTTAAATGTAGCTTGTGTAAAGGAGAGGAGTCCATACCAAGTGACCATGGAAGCGAGTTGCCCGGTTATCCAGTTGAGATCAGTGTAGGAGAGATCTCTTCAAGGAGCCTCAGCGACACAACCCAGAATTCTTCATCTTCAACCTCGCCCATGCCAGAGACACGAACAGCAAGATGAGAACTCCCCTGAGCTGCTCCCAGCCAAGGACTGAGCAGGTAAGATATTCTAATAGAGAGAGATTTATGCTCCGAGATGGGAGACCCGTCTGAAAAGTGATCTTGGCTCAGAGACACATTATCAACCTGCATGAGGCACTCTTAGAATTGCACTCTCTGAAGGTTTTCATCCCCAACCTGACCATCTCTTTCTCTTTTCTCAGGGGTCAAGGCTAAGATTCGGTTCATAGCCATTCCTACTTCCCTCCTTTACCTTCCCTGGGCATTTACCCTAATGAGTCTCACAACTGTCTGTCATAGTTGGGCTTTGTGTCAACTGAACTGAGTCCGAATTTTCGGTTACTTGACAGTTAAGCCCTAGTAAAGCTCCTATTTAGGAGAAAGATGAGGGTCCTACCCTCATGAAGATTATAGTCTAGGAAACACACCGAAGCAGTTCTCCTCTGTCCTAGAGGGTCGTTCTAAGTCAGTATCGCTTTGATGGCAGTGAGTGTGGGAATAAACCCCCATGTTACTAAGTAACCAAGTGTGATCAACTCAAACCTGGGATCTACTGTGAGCAGCCAGGTACTTGTCAGAAGATAGGGGTGGGATCCTGTCGTGGAGGGAACTTTCTTAAACTGGCTTTGACTCAAGTCAATGTAAACTACCCCCACATGATGGGGTGAGATGAAACAAATAGAGCATGTGTGACCCTAAGAGAGGGATTAGTCGGTGGTCCCTACCCACCTCAACTCCCTCACAGAAATGCTAAAAAACCTGAAGCCCTGAGAAGCTTCCATTCAAGATCTCTGTCTGCTGTGGCCGAGGCTGCCGAGACCAGCTGTATGACAGACTGTGGTACAGAGACTCAGAGGAGCAGCCCCCAGACTATGGGGTACCTTCTCCTTATATTGACTGGAAGCACTGAGTTTGTTGTGGATTGTTTTATCCTGATCTGATTTTATCTCTGAGTCAGGGTGGCAGGTGGGCTAACTTCCTGGTCCATGGGAGCAGAGGCTGTGGGACCATGTAGCTGAGAATTAGACCCAGCTAGAAACTTGGCTACCACATGGCTGAGACATCGAGAACTGGAGACATCTTTGGCTGCTGGCTGAGGATACAACAAACCTTACGGTTTGCTGGTTCTGACTTGTGATAACCTATTAACCTCCTTAATAGCCCCTCCCCACCCGCTCCGTATCTGTGACTGTTGTCCGTGAGTCCTTGTGGCCATTGCAATGAATTATTGAGTTCATTCCTCGATGTAGAGTGGCGTGGGAGGAACGGTTGGTGTCAGAATAGGCAAAGAAGGACAGGCCGTGGAGCCTTCTCTAACCAGCCACCTTATGGCAATAGGAAAGCCAGAGGAACTCAGACAAGGTCCCGCATTCCTGTTCATTACAAACGCAACCCTCTGACTGAAGTCAAAGCCCTGATGCAACTGGAAGGAAGTTTCCTTGGAGGCGTGACCTGCTCCCCATATAAGTTGCAACAGTGGGAGAAAGCTTATATCTGGATTTTAGATTTAGTTCATCAAACTCCAGTTCTCTGAACTTGAGCCTATGGCTCACTATATTTCCTGCTGACCTTGGGAATCATAATTAGGCTGCCATCCAACGACGAGCCTGGCAATCACTGGGCTGTGCAGCCACAGCCTGGCCTGCTGACCTTGGACTCAGCTGCCTCTTCACCCACCAGCCTGTGGTCACTCTGGTTTGTTTTCCTGCTTCCTGGGTCTACTGCCTTTGCAGCTACATGTGATGAGAAGGCTTCAGCTTCATATCCAACCCACAGACTTGAACTAGAATGGACTCCATCTTTTGATAATTGGGTGAGCCCTTTCTCTCAATAAAGATGTTAGGAGTTGGCATTAACTAGAGGGCAGTGAGCTTTTTGTATTTATTTTTATATAGAGAGAGAAATATATAAATGTATGTATGCATAAATAAAGAGAGTATATCCTTATGTGTGTCTATACCCACAAGTATAGATGTAAACTAATTTTGATTCTTTAGGGAAGCAAACCTATTCTCATCTTGAAATCAGGGGTTAAGCAAATAGAGATAAAAATAGAGTGAGAATGATTGTATTTATGTTTTCTATTTATTAGATGTAAACCAAAAACTCTACCCTCAAAAAAAAAAATCAGATGCTCAGATTGCAGGTGTTTTTTGTTTTTGTTTTTTGCATAACTAAAATTACTGTATAGACAACAGATTTTAGTTCTTTACTAGGAGTTATATAAAGCAAACTAATTTCTTCCTAATTTTTAATATGAACCAGTTCTTTGACAGGTTTAGAATTAATTGCCCTTCCTATAGAGGTTGAAAAAGTGAGATTTTTTCCCCACACTTTAAAGCACTGACTGATTTACAAGCACCTGCCATGGGCATTAACACGTTTGCTATCTCTGAGGTAGGCCTCCTGACTTTCCCACCTGAAACCTGAAAAGAGGATTCAGAGTCTCAGATTTGTCTGTAACCATAACATAAGTATTGCTTAACAAAGATATTGCAACCAATGCCACCTAGATATCTCTTATCATTTCTCTTGTATCTGAGACATATATGCACCTTAGAAAAGTCTTCTTCCAATCATGATACCATTTTCTTCTTCAACCTAGCTTGCTGAAATTGAGGAGGACTTGAATCACATTCTGATGAATAGGAAGGATTCCCTATTTCAGTATGGATTGCAACTCAATGCAAAGAAAATCAAACTCCTCATAACTACACCAAGAGTTGACATCATGATAAACAAAGAAAAGATTGAATTGTCAACATTTCATTTTCCTTGGATCCACAAGTAATACTCATGGAAATAGCCACCAAGAGACAAAGGACATTTCATTGTGCAATGATACTTCACCAGATCTCTTTAAACTGTTGAAGGTTTAAGGTGCACCTGACTCATCTCCGATGCATGTGAAAATTGGACTTGGAATAAAGAAGAATGAAGGATTGATTCATTTGAATTATGGTACTGTGAGGGAAATTGAAAGTACCACAACCTGCCAGCTGAGCAAATCTGTTTTAGAAGAAGTACAATCAGAATATTCCTTAGAAGTGACGTTGGCCATATTGCCCCTAAAGTACTTTGCACGTGTTGTCAGAGGAAACCAGTCCCTGGAAAAGGCCATCAGGTTTGGTAAAGCAGAGGTCAGCAAAAGAGAACTTCAACAAGGTGGGTTGACACCGTGGCTTCGACAATTGGCTCAAACATAATAACCATGAGTCATAACCGACTTAAAGAACCTAACAACAACAACAACACAATTTAGAGACGGGTATGGATGGTTCGGTGGTAGAAATCTAACCTTCTCAACCTTGGGCCTCTACTCAAGCACTCCCTCAATGCATGAATATTTTCTTTTATTAAATTGGAACTCTATGATGCTCACTCTCCCGACACAACTGCTGAAGCCAAAGTGGGTGAACAAGTAAATGTGGTGAAGAAAGCTGATGGTGCCCAGCTATCAAAAGAGATAGTGACTGGGGTCTTAAAGGCTTGAAGATAAACAAGCGGCCATTTAGCTCAGAAGCAACAAAGCCCCCATGGAAGAACACACCAGCCTGTGTGATCGAGAGGTCCTGAAGGGATCAGTTATCAGGCATCAAAGAACAAAAAATCCTATCATTGGCTGCACACCTCCATGATACAAGCGCCAAAGACAAGCAGGTGCATGAGCAAATGTGGCGAAGAAAGCTGATGGTGCCCGGCTATCGAAAGAGATAGTGTCTGGGGTCTTAAAGGTTTGAAGGTGAACAAGCGTCCATCTAGCTCAGAAGCAATAAAGCCCACATGGAAGAAGCACACCAGCCAGTGCGATCATGAGGTGCCAAAGGGACCAAGTATAAGGCATCATGCAAAAAAGAAAAGAATATATATATATATATATATATATGTGTGTGTGTGTGTGTGTGTATATATATACCATAGTGAATGAAGGGGGAAGTGCAGAGTGGAGACTCGAGGCCCAAGTGTCGACCACTGGAGATCCCCTCATAGAGGGGTTTAGAGAGGAGATGGGTCAGTCAGGGTGCGATGTAGTACCGATGAAGAACACAGCTTTCCCCCAGATCCTGGATGCTTCCTCCCCCCAACTACCATGATCCGAATTCTACCTCGCAGGACTGGATAGGGCAGAGGTTGTACACTGGTGCATATGGGAGCTGGAGGCACAGGGAATCCAGGGTGGACGATACCTTCAGGACCAAGGGTGTGAGGGGCGATGCTGGGAGAGTGGAGGGTGAGTGGGTTGAAAAGGGGCAACTGATTACAAGGATCCACATGTGACCTCCTCCCTTGGAGATGGATGGCAGAAAATGGGGAGTAGGGCAAGATATGACAAAATAACAATCTGTGGATTATCAAGGGCTCATGAGGGAGGGGGAGCGGGGAGGGAGGGAAAAAAAAAGAGGACCTGATGTAGAGGGCTTAAGTGGAGAGCAAATGCTTTGAGAGTGATTTGGGCAAAGAATGTACGGATGTGCTTTATACAATTGATGTATGTATATGTGTGGATTGTGATAAGAGTTGTATGAGCCCCTAAAAAAATGTAAAAAATGAAAACAAAAAAAAAGAAAATAATTAGGGCAAAGAATGTACAGATGTGCTTTATACAATTGATGTAAGCATGTGTACAGATTGTGATAAGACTTGTATGAGCCCCTAATAAAATGTTAAAAAAAAAAAAGAAATCTAACCTTCTGTATGAGATGCCTAGGTTAGATTCCCAGACAGTGCATCTCATGCCCAGCTACTATAAGGTCTGCTAGTGGAGGCTTGCAAGCTGGTATAATGCTAAAGCGTTTCAATGGAGCCTCTAGACCAGCGGTTCTCAATCTGTGGGTTGCAACCCCTTTTGGTGTCCAAAGACCTTTTCACAGGAATCGCCTGATTCATAACAGTAGCAAAATTACAATTATGAAGTATCAATGAAAATAATTATATGGTTGGGGGTGTCACCACAATATGAGGCACTGTATTAAAGGGCTGCAGCAGGAGGAAGGTAGAGAACCACTGCTCTAGACAAAGATTATCTAGTGAGGAAGGTAGTGAGGAAGGCCTGGCCAAGCTATTTCCAAGACAGTCGATGAAAACCTATGGATCACAACACTCTGCTCTGACTGAATCAACAGATTCTGGGGATGGTGCAGAATCAGTGGGCCTTTCTTCCTTTGTGCATGGAATGAACCACGAGCTGGGAGACAACGCAGTGGCTCACAAGCACACCTTCGAGTGCCCTTTATGTGGATGGCTGTGGCAAACAGCCTATTTTTTTTTTTGAACTCCATCTTGCCTGCTGATCCCTGTCTTGCCTGTGATCCTAGCCTATCCGACACTGAGCTCAGAGTCCTCTTCCTCAGGAAAGCTGTTGCAAAGTCTGGCATCCAAAGTGACCATTATTCCCTACTGACCATCAGTTACCCTGATCATCCCTTCCTTATCCAAGCCTGAAGCAGACCATCCCTTAGTTGTTCACTCATTTTCACTTCACTTGCCTTTCACTAGAAACTTAGATTTGTCAAAGCAAATACCTTACCTGTCTTGCTCATCATATTTACCCAAAACAGACCCTCCATATCACTTCCCTAGAGCCCATTCTGACTCACAGTCACCCTATAGGGTAGAGTAGAACTATTCTTGAATATTTCCTAGATTTTTAATAAAAAAGAATCACTTTATTGGGGATCATACAATTCTTATCACAATCCATCCATCCATCCATTGTGTCAAGCACATCTGTACATTTGTTGCCATCATCATTCTCAAAACATTTGCTTTCCACTTGAGCCCCTAAAACCAGTTCCTCAATTTTCCTCTCCCTCCCTCATGAACCATCCCTTCCCTCATGAACCATCCATAATTCATAAATTATAATTATTTTGTCATATCTTACACTGTCTGATGTCACCCTTCACCCATTTTTCTGTTGTTCATCCCCCAGGGAGGAGGTTGAATGTAGATCCTTGTAATCGGTTCCCCATTTCTGTGCCACCTTCCCTCCACCCTCCAAGTATTGCCACTCTCACCACTGGTCCTGAAGGGATCATCTGTCCTGGATGCCCTGTGTTTTCAGTTCCTATCTGCACCAATGTACATCCTCTGCCCTAGCCAGATTTGTAAGGTAGAATTGGGATCATGATAGTCGGGGGAGGAAGCATTTAAGAACTAGAAGAAAGCTGTATGTTTCATCGTTGCTACACTGCACCCTGACTGGCTCTTCTCCCCGCAACCCTTCAGTAAGGGGGTGTCCAGTTGCCTACAGATGGGCATGGTGTCTGCACTCTGCACTCACCCTCATTTGTAGTGATATAATTTTTGTTGTTTGAAGCCTGATACCCTTCAACACTTCGTGGTCACACAGGCTGGTGGGCTTCTTCGATATGGGCTTTGTTGCTTCTAAGCTAGATGACCATGTGTTTACCTTCAAGTCAGACACCATCAGCTTTCTTCACCACATTTGCTTATGCACACATTTGTCTTCAGTGATCATATTGGGAAGGTGGGCACCCACTGATATGATTTTCAGTTCTTTGATGTCTGATACCTGGTCCCTTCTACACCTCGAGGTCACACAGTCTGGTGTGTAGATTTTTAATTTTATGGCAGTATTTTTTCTCCCTTTGAAGTGCTGGTGGCTTCAAACTGCTGGTCTTGTGATTAATACCCCAACTTGTAACCAAATACACCACCAGGCCTTCCTCACGTTTACACAAAAATAAAACCCACTGCCATTGAGTTGATATAGACACATAGGGACCCCATATAGGGTTCACAAGACGCAAATATTAACAGATAACCTAATCATTCTCCTGTTAGTGGGTTTGAACTGATGACCTTGAAGTTAGAAGTTAATTGATTACCTGAATATATATATATATATATATATATATATATATATATATATATATACATATACCAGGAGGAAAGGAGGAAGGATGCAAAGGAAGTAGCAAGGAAGGAAGAAAATAAGAAAGGCAGGCAATTAAAGATTGTACAGAATCAAATGCCCTTTGTGAAAATACTGTGGTATCATAAAGTTGTTCATATTTTTGTGATCTCTTTACCGGGTATTTCTTCACTGTGTGGGTTCTGTTTTATGGGAGAGAGAGAGAGAGAGAGAGAGAGAGAGAGAGAGAGAGAGAGAGAGAGAGAGAGATCCAAAATCTCCAATATAATTTAAGGAGGATATAACACTGAGTCTTACATAGGACAAAGACATATAGCTGGCTGAGAGAGACCATTAGCAGGAAGTCATAATGGCCTCCACGGATTTAAAGTTAGGCAGCTACTTAATTAAGGTATGAAACACACAGGGAGTGGTCACAAATCCATGACTGAGGATAGGTTAATGCCTCACAATTACAGGTAAGACTACAGAAGCGGGAATGGAACCATGATTGGGGCACAAATTACTGGATCCATTTGTATCCAATTGGAATGCATTTGAATGACGGTGCTGGTAAGGAATATTGAAAGTATCATGACCTTCCAGAAGGCAAATCTGTCTTGGAAGAGTAGAACCAGAATGCCCATTACAAGATTAGTCCAGCGCCTTCCTACCAGAGCAGTCGGGCCATGACTGATAGGGCACAGCATGCTGAGATTTCCAGTAAGGTGATCACCCATATGAATAGACCCAGGCAAGCCCCTATGGGAGCCTATCCCTCCCTGGGGCTGGAAGAAGAGGTACTAATCTACGTGGGGACTCTTTAAACGGACTTTGGGGTTTCACTTTCATCCACAGCCTTCTGAAAATGAGGTGCTGAGCATGGGAACTCCAATACAGTTCACCTGGCAAAAATTGCAGTTAACAGTTGAGCTCTTACTGTTGCACGATACAAATATGATAAACATATCATCAGTGAATATATCATTGGACGACTGCTTGTCTCTTTGAGTTGGAACGACTGTGCTTGTCAAGATAGCCAAATTCTGGAAATCCGTCCAAGAACTCCACCGCCTCCCTGAACATTTGTCCTCAGCTTTGTTAAATCACCAACGGAGGATCCGCTTGACTTTGAACTGTGCTATTCCAGAAAATGGCTAAAAATAAATATTTGCCTTATTAACATGCTTGCTCATTTACTAATTGCTTTTTTAAAAATCCTTGAATCTTCCCTACAGCTGGATTTTGTGTAACCTTTATCGATCTTACTTTACTTCTAATTACATGTGTTCTTCATTTGTTGCTAAAAGTAACTCCTGTCACCACTGCTGTCAGATTTGATCCATGACACTTTAATTATTATAATTTGTCTTGCCTGCAGTCGTTGCAAAAATGTCCACATGCATTTTTGTGAGGGTACTTTCCAACTCAAAGAAGTGGCAACCTGGCTTTTAAGAAAGCAGATTCTTAGCTGTGGCCCCTACCTGTGCCCTTTAAATAGCCCAGTCCCCTCCTTCCTCTCCCATTTTGGGTCGATCTATGATTACACATGATTGTGCAATGGAAAGATATCCTGATTTAGGGAGAGTAGCTAAGTTGAATTGGGGATCCGCCATGCATACTCATCATGGGACCTTGGGAAAGACTTCCGTTGTCTGTGCTGTGGGTCCTGCATCCTTAAGCTGGATGCATCAGAAGTAGCCAGTGGAGACTATTGTCTGTGCCTGCTAACACTGCATGAATCACAGTCTTCACGTGCTTACCTGTGCTGTTTCCTCTGTTACCTGAATTTCCTTTTCTGTTCTCTTGTATTCCAGCTGGAGAGGTTCTGGGGGCCTGAGAAAGGCCTAGACAAACAGAAAAACAAAATAGAATAAAAAGTCCCAGCATACTTCTGGCTGTACCTATAGTGTACCTGGATCTTGATGAAGGCACCGCCAGGCAAAGCTCCTTTTCTGGACCTGCAGGTGCAAGAGCACTGGAGGAAGATCAGGATCTGACCTTTCACCAAATTCAGAGTGGATGGATATGTTAAAGATGTCTCATTGTTAAGAAGCCTGACTCATAAGCATTTCTAGAGATGCAACACATCAAATTCGCCACCTAGTTTCAAAACAAAACAGAATTGGCCTTCAGAATTGGGGATCCCAGACTTCCTGATTCAGATTCCACCTGGCAGAGTAGGGGAAGGTAAGAATTGGCAAAATTGATGTATCCTAGGGAGGCAGATAAGGTTTATTCTGGAAAAAGGGGGACAGAGAGCAAGCCCACTTTGCTGGGTGACCCACCATCTATCCCTACATCCTTTTCTCTCTCCTGCTTTGTTGCTCAGGTGTAGTGGCTTTGGTGGAATTTGGGAAAGGATGAACAATCTTCACTGCAGGACTGTGTGTGTGTGTGTGTGTGTGTGTGATTTGTGAGAATTGTGAGATTTTTGTGTACATGTGCAAGTTCATGTGTGCGAGGGAGGGCATGCAAGACTGTGAGGAGGGTGTGTTGGTGAGTGACAGGATGTGACTACAGGAGGGTGTGTGTGTGAGGGTCTGTTGGCATGCAGTGGGGGATGTGAAAGAGCGTCTGTGTGTGAGAGTGTTGGGGGGTGTGTGAAAGAGTGTGTTGGAGTGTGAAGTAGGGGCTTAATGTTTTAGGGGTTTTGCCTTTCTATTTGAAAAGAGTATTTTGTGGAGTAAAAAGAGAAGATCTATGTAGCACATGTTTGAAATGTGTGTCTGATAATCCCATTGAAACTGTACAATTGGAATAGCCGCAGTGAAATCCGTGAGAGCCATAACCCATCAGCACGGCTTTGTTTCACTGGGTCTCCTCAGTTGTCTTCCTTTGACAGGGGCCCTGGTGGGTGATGAATTGGCCTGCTAACCACAAGGTTACCGGTTCAAACCCCATGAGCCACTCTGTGGAAGAAAGACAAGGCTTTCTACTCCCATAAGGAGTTATAGCTTCAGACACCCACAGGGGCCAGTCTACTCTGTCCTAGCAGGTTGGTATGAGTCTGAACCGACTTGGTGGCAGAGAGAGTCTGAGAGAATCGTTTCCCTTTACAGTTGCTCTATATTTGTGGAAGAGACTTTAGCTTTCCTTCTTTTATGGGCCTCTGCCTTGCAGGGGCCACAGTTTGGGCAGGCTTTACTGTACACACTTTGTAGAATTCTTTTCATAACAGGTGTTGGGTTTCTTTGGCGTTTGTGAAGAAGTGGGTTTCCTTGCTCTCATTCAGGGTTTAAGGCTCTGATTAGGTAAGAAGTATTTTCAGTGCAAAAGGATGGAGGGAGAGAAAGCTGAGAATCAACTGTTCAGTGCTCCTGTGGAATGGAGGTAGCAGTGGTTTCCTTGTCGTTGGTGAGACATGAGAAAGCACCTGGCCTTCTGGAGTCTCTAAGATAAATTCTTCCCTTCAGCCAATGAATAGTCCCTTCAAGTTCTACGGCTTGTGGGGCATGCCCTATGGATCCCAGTCCTTGCCCTTCCATCCTTCACAGAAATCCGAAGACAGGGAGTAAAAGAGAGTAGCTGATCTGCCTCAGACACCTGTCTGATTTCCCATCTAGCACATTAAAGACCAGGGAGTTCTTGTAATGCTGTATTTTTCTGAAGTCCCTGTGTGGGCCACAATGCGAATATACTTGCTGCCTGTCCAAAGGTTGGAGGTTTGAATCCACCCAGAGACACCTCAGAAGGAAGGCCTAGTGAATTACTTCTGAAAACGTAACCACAAGAACACCCTGGATCACAATTTGACAGCGAGACACGAGGGGGTGTTGCCGCCAATTAGAATTTACTTCACGGCCCTTGGCCCTTGGCTTGTGTTTGGCCGGCATTTCCCCACCTCTGTGCTCCTGCTCTTCCCATCTGCTCTGGGCTTCAGGGACAACCCTCACCGCACCGTACTTCCACCCTCCGGGGTTTGAGTGAGGCCAGTCAACAGGACACATGGGCACGAGACTGCCAGGAGGCCACACTGTGTGACAGAGCCTTCTTTGCAGTTGTCCTTTCCCTCGATCAGCCGTTCTCAACCTGTGGGTCACGACCCCTTTAGGGGGGTCGAACGACCCTTTCACATGGGTTGCCCGATTCATAACAGTAGCAAAACGACAGGGATGAAGCAGCAATGAAAATAATGTTATGGTTGGGGGGTCACCACAACATGAGGAACTGTCTTAAAGAGTCCCTGCATGAGGAAGGCTGAGAACCACTGCCCTAGATGGAAGAAAAGCCTTCGGCCCCCCCACCCAAACAATGGCCAATGAGTTGGTTCTGATCATCATAACCGTATAGGACAGAATAGAGCTACTTTGTTGGGTGTTTGACGCTCCAAGATTTTACTGGAGCAGAACATTTCATTTTTGCCCCAGGGAGCACTTGCCGGCCCCAAGCGCTGGCCTGTCACTTGGTGGCACACAGCAGCCCAGCTCACCTCTAGCGGGGCAGGTCTAGTGTGCCCAGAGGCTTCCTCTAAATGGCCACCCCTTCTGTTTCTTGATGTGGGTGGAACAAAATACCACACACCAGGTGACTGATAACACTGGAAACCATTACCTCACAGTTCCGTTGGCTGGAAGTTCACATTCAAGTTGTCAGTAGGCTTGTGTTCTCGATGCACCTCTATGGGATGTGTTTGCCTTGTTCTTCCTGGTTTCTGGTAGCTCCTTGGCTTGCAGATGTCACATACCATGGTTTCCTTCCCTGCCCATCTCTCATCTCGGGTACCTTCTCCTCACTGGGGAAGATGCTACTCAGATGACCTTTGAATCTCATTCAGAACACCTCCTAAGGTCATTTTCGCAAACAAGATCATTGAGACTTCCACATATCTTTTTGGATCTCACAATCCCGCCCATAAGGCCTTTATTAAACATTCATAGCATTTCTCAGTTTGCATATGACATTTGATGCACCTGTGGGACCCTGCCTGATGCTGCAGATGACTGCTTGCCACGTTTGTCTGTTCTCCTTTGCTGCAAGGTATGACTGTACTAGAAAAATAGCTCCCCATCAGTGAATTATTTTCCATCCCCCTTGCCAATGGACGGTGAGTCCACCGCAGGGTTATCACTTCCAGGCAGATTGTCAGCTGTGCGGTTTCCATGTTCTCTTCCTTTCTGAGTCAACCGTGGAGAATAGTGATTGTGGGAGGAGTAATAAAAAGCCATAGAAGAAGTCCAAGTTTCAGAGTGACCCCTTGAGAGAGGCCTGCCCGACTCAGAAAATAAGTGAAAAATAATCTTTCTATGTTTGAAGCCACTGAGACTCAGCATGGTTTCTGCATCAGGTACCACCAACAGTGGCGTCAACTATCTGGATTACCTTTGCAGGCATTGACCTGGATCCAGAGTGTGCCCAAAGTAGCTGGGCATAAAGGACAATTCCTAGTTGAAATTATGAAGGGATCAGATATGCATCTCAGTATTCCACCTCGCTTTAGCAAGTCCCTCCGTTTTCTCTATTGGCATCTTTCCCACTTGACCTTGTTGGTCTTCAAACTGGAGTGAGATTTCTGGGTGTCCTAGTTCAATCATTACCCTCACCCCTATTTGGCAGAAGCAGGAACTGCAGCTCTGAGAGCTCAAGTCATTTTTCTGAGGTATCAGCTGAATGTACTGCATCTTCTCTGGACCACAGACGAACAGAAGCTCAGAGAGGTCATATATGTGGTTTTGCCAAGGCCACCAACTATGACATCTTTTGACCTTGCTACCGTCTCTCTTCTCTGATAGAGACAGAGAAAATCATTCTGCAAAGCATGGTTCCTCCTCCCAATTGCTATGAATTAAACAATATTTTCATATTAAAAATGATTCTGTGCTGTTTAGGAAAGGGAAGGTGTTGATGTTGAAGGATGACTGAATCCCTGCCAGGTTCCAGTGTTATAAATGAGCAAGGTTTTAATGTCAAGTGGGAGAACTGACAATCACCTCTCCAGATGGGAGGGGCTGGAGTCGAGAGAGGAGCCTCCACGCTGTGATTCTGAAGCAGCTCGGCTCTGAGTACTCGTGTGAAAGACACGAGGGACACATTTGAGCCCCTCTAGCTTCGGTCGGGAGAAAGACAATCCGACTCCACACCGATGGAATGCTAATTGCCCCCTCAGTCCTTCTTTACCTGATTCTGATACCAACCATTCACACCAAGAACTCCACTCCTCCCCTGGGTTCATTAGCTCATGGCAGTGGTCACACACATCTCACAGACAATACACCGGAGTGACGGGATTGGGGGAGTTAACAGGTTGCCGCCAGGCAAGATTGTAAAACAGTAAGGATATAGTCTTTGGGACACAACAGTCCTTCTGAGATAGCTGTCACCTCTCTCTCTGATCCAACATTGATTTCTGACTGCAGCTTTGTTTTGTGGGCAGAAAGCCCCACTCACTGCTCTGCTTTACAGTGTCCTCACGTCTGATCTCCATGGTGTGGCCTCTGCTGCCTCCACCTTGTCAGAGAGGGATCTTGTACACCTTCCTCTGGTGACAAGGTTTTCCTGGATGGGCCCAGCATTCCCACAGGTCCTGCTTCTGAGCATGCTTTCTAATAGCCAGAGGGGTTCAATTAGCTGATGTGTTTGGGAACCGTGTGAAGATTCTCAGCTGTCATGTGCAGATAATTGTTCCTTCGCTTCCTTAGTCTCGCCTTTGATTGATCGTTTTGAGAACTTCCATTGTCAGATACTGCTATGGGTTACATTATGCACCCTCCACCCCAACCTTTGCTGCAACACCAAGCCCTGTATTATGGAGGCATGCCTATTGGGGAAAGTGTTTTCTTAGTGATGTCATCGAGGCCACACCAGCAAAGGGTGAGACTTAAATCTAATCACCCTTAAGTGATAGAAAAAACAGCCTGGATACAGAAGATGCTTGGCGGAAAGACAGACATTGAGTGATAATGATGGAGGTGGCTGAATCTACGAACGCAGCATCAGGAGCATGCCGGCTACTTGACGCGCATATGGGTAAGAAAGCCCTTCCTTTGGAGACACGCTAACTGTGGACATCTAGTCTCCTCAACCATGAGAAAGTGGGTTCCTGTTCTTAGGAGTCACCAAGTTGAGCGGCCCACAACCATGAAGACACACACCTTTGGATCATGCTACTTGTTGGGCCTTTGAGAAATGTTTAATCTCACTGAGGGCCAATTTTCTCTTCAGTAAAATGGAAACAGACAAGGCTGTAGATGTGTACGGAAGATTAAATAATATTATTTAAATGTCTAATAGAGTATTCACGGTAACATAGTTGCTCCATCATATTGGGTCCTGCTTTTTGTGCACCTCCATTTTTCTATCTCCACAATGTAATGTACGAACACTTGACTGATTCTCAAGACAGTTGTTGGGGTTAAATTAGCCGATGTATTTGGGAACAGTGTGAAGATTCTAAGCTGTTATGTGCATGTAATCATGTAGTCATCATTCTTCCAGAACTCTGCATGTAGAAGTTGTTTTAAAAATGATTGTTGAATCCAATTAGATGAAATCAAGCTTACTTGTTGAAATTGTTTGTTTTTATCACCCAATGTAATCCACAAGTATTTCTCGGAATCAAAACAGGAACTCCTTTTTAACATTCAGGTATTAAGAAAGAAAGGCAAACAACCTGAATATTGACTCAGAGTTACAGTGTCTACTATGGATGGTAGATAGACAGCTTTGGTGCAACAGATACACACTACATAGTACCTGTTGACAGACCGTGTCCTCGCGTAAAATTCATTACACAGTCAGACTTCCAAGTAAATATTTTCATTGAAAATGTAATGCTATTTTATATGCAATTGAAATCAAATTTAAGGAGACACTGGGTAGGCCATATTAATGTACATCTCTGAGGGCAATGATTCTATGATCCTCATGGCTTCTAGTGCCACTGGCCAGTCCTTTCTCCTTGCAAAAAAAAAAAAAGTACAACAATCAGATGGGGCAATTGGCAGAACCTGTTTTAAGAAGTAGGCGGAAGCACAGTGTCTACTTCTGCCTCAGATTAACAACATCCTGAAAAACAGGACAGTGGATAGAACTATCTTGAAGGGGAAGCGTTAGACTTGGTGCACAGGTCAGATGTTTAAGGAGTCTCAGCCACTTTGCCTGATTCTTATTTTTTTAAACATTTTATTAGGGGCTCATACAAGTCTTATCACAATCCATACATATACATACATCAATTGTATAAAGCACATCCGTACATTCTTTGCCCTAATCATTTTCTTTTTTTACATTTTATTAGGGGCTCATACAACTCTTATCACAATCCATACATATACATACATCAATTGTATAAAGCACATCTGTACATTCCTGCCCCAATCATTCTCAAAGCATTTGCTCTCCACTTAAGCCCCTTGCATCAGGTCCTCTTTTTTATTCCCCTTCCTCCCTGCTCCCCCCTCCCTCATGTGCCCTTGGTAATTTATACATTGTTATGTTGTCCTATCTTGCCCTATCCAGATAGGGCAAGATAGGACAACATAACAATGTATAAATTGCCTGATTCTTATTTTTATAGATCAGTTTATAGTTTACGGAATAGATTCCTTTTTTTAATTCTGTCAAGAAAGAAGGCTTGACAATAACCTGCCATGTGCATAGCATACAACCTTGTTTACCGAAAGAAACTCTTTGACGTTGAACAACAATGTGCTTTCTCCTGGATTACGGGCTGTAGCACAAAAGGTTTTCATCGTCAGTGAGACGCTGAGTTTTGTTTGTTTTTGGAAAGGGAGCAGGAGGCCCAGTCAGTGTGGGAAACTGTGCTCAAGGACTCTCTTTCCTTCCCCTCTCACCCGGGTAAACAACAAAAATGTGGAATTTGCTACATCATGTCATTTTTATGCTAACTTGATGAAATTATTTTATGCTCATTTGATAGATAATGGCACCGACGCTCATAGAAACTTACTATCAGATAAAGTAGATATTCAAACATATGTTTTTATTTATTAGGATCATGCCCGATGTGATGCATTTAGTCTACCTGAGAAGACAACTGCCGTGCAGTGTATTATCCTTTCAGCGGTTGGGTCTTCCCTAGCTTAGAGATAATATTAAGCCACAAATAACGATGCTTAGGATTAGGGTCAGTCGTTGGCAAATCCAGAAGAGACTCCAAGTGTCAACTCTTGTGCGTTAGAATAAGAGTGTGCGCTCTACGATTTTCACTGACTCTTTTTTGGAGCCAGTATCAGATCTCTCTTACTATGTATAGATTTACCTCCTAAGGGAATTAAAAATCAGGAACCAAGATTTTGAAGGGTGATGTTTCTGACTTTTCCTGAATATCCTGTTCTTTATTGGCACTGAGCTTGTGATCTCTTAGAGAAAAGTACAATTCAATTTAATTTAAGTCTGCAAATATTTGCATTCGAGAGGTACACGGTGTCTTTATGACATGCCTGCCTTGATCCCACAGCTGTGTTAGCTTTTGAACGAAGAGCAAAGTGTAGGGCATAGAGTCTTTTATGCTGAGGGACCGGGTGGCATCTGGATGAAGAGCCTCCGTTCTGTGTAAGAATTATCTCTGCGGATTAAGGACCAGAGTGCAGGGGCTAGGGGTGGTAACCAAACCAAACAAACTAATAACCACCACTCAGTAAATAAAGGAAATGCACATTTTCAACAATCCATGGCAGATATAAACTATCATGTCTAGGGAAAGGCATGGAAATCTGTATTATTTCAGTATCCAGGCTTAGGAAGGGAAGGGGCATTTGAAAAATTCTAGAGGAGCCTGGCTGGCGTAGAGCTTTTGAGTTGGACTTTTCACCACAGGTTCAGAAGTTTGAAACTTTCAGCTCTCCGTGAGAGAAGGAGCGTTTCCACTCCCGGACAAAGTTACAGTCTCAGAAACTCAGAGGGGCAGTTAGATTCCATTCTACAAGGTTGTAATGAGTCAAAATATACTCAATAACAATGAGTCTGGGTTACTTTGGAGGAAAGCGGGTTTGAATTTGAATTCTAGTTCAGCCTACAACTCCTAGAGAGCTAAGCCCAAGAGAAAAGGTGAACGATGAGGGTTTTACAGGCAGGTGAGACTGTGGAGAGTGAGCGAGAATGACAGAGAAAGAGAAGAGGGAAGGAAGTAGCAATATGGGGGGGGGGCTATTGCGAGGTGCCACAGAGTCAGTTTGGACACATAGTGACCCTGTGCACAGTGGAACCGAACTCTGCCCGCTCCTGCGCCATCTTCACAATTGTGCCGATGCTTGAGCCCATTGGAGCAGCCACTGTGTGTGTTGGGGGTGGGTGGGGGGGGGGCAGAGGGTGGCAGGGAAAGATGGGTAATGAAAGTATGTTCATGGACTTGACCATTGTACTATGGCTGGTTTTTCAATCCTCTACTACAATCTAAAATCACCTGAAAGGAATGTGGGGATCTTCAGACTTGGGAATGCAAAGGACAAGACCTTTCTACCTAGGTCAGACTGCACAGAGCAGGGCAGCTGAAGGTACAGAGAAGGGTGAGAATGAGATAGAATCGTGCTCAGTGTCTCAGCCTAACAGAGACCCTGCTCCTTCAGACCTTCTTGAAGGTGGCCTATGTCGGTGCATTTGAATGATGCATTTGAACTGTGGTGTTGCCAAAGAATACTTAAAGTAGCGTGAACGGCCAAAAGAATAAACGAATCCGTCTTGGAAAGTGTGTAGGCAGAACGCTCGTTGAGAGAAAAGATCGCAAGACATCATCTCCTGTACTTCGGACATATTATCGAGGGAAGTAGTCCCTGAGAAAGGATACTATGCTCCTAAATGGAAAAAGACGTGTAACGAGATGGACTGGCCCAGCAGCAGCCACAACGATAGCCTCCAATGTAAAAGCCCTTGTTAGGATGGTGAGGGGGCGGCTTGTGGTTCCTTCTCTGTACACGGGGTCTCCACTCGTGGATCCAGCTTGATGACAAAGAGTGAAGCACAACAGCTTCAAGAACTACTTTGAGACAACGAACCCCTGTTACTTTAAGCTACTTCCAAGGTTACTGGGTAGATGGATCGGGTTATATTTAACACAACACGGTTTCTACCACACAAACTAGCAACAGAAAAGCACACGCTAAACTCATCCCCACTCCCTCTCCCTTTCAAATACCCAGATTTCCGAATCCCTCTGGGAAAGCTTGCCTCCTTCAGATCCCTACTGGGACTTCCTATGAGCACCTCTCATCTCAGCTCTGAAGAGAGGAAATAAAAACTGAGATTTATCTGGAGATGAAAAGAAAGTCCACACAGCACAGGCAACAACCGCACAAAAAGTCACCGGGTTTGTTCTGGGCGCAGCAGATGAGGAGGCTTGATCTTCAAATACACATCTTTCAGTCAGCGACTCCACATAGGAAAGATTGATTTAATGTATTTTTTTAACATAAAGGGCATAACATCAAGCCTGAAACATGTGTACTGGAATAAGAAAAAAAAATAAAAGATTCACAAGCTCTCTAAAGGTCTTAGATACATAGCTGGGTAGAAAGGTACTTCAAAAAGAAATGGAATCAAAAGATAAATGCCTTTTCCATCAACATTTTGAAATGTCTTATCTATGCACTAATTTTAGTTTCTTTTTCTTTAACAATCAGGGTGGCAGCATGTTTTGAGGTATCAGTACACAAGATGGACTTAGGTGCTTCCTTAATTTAGAAACAAGATCATCCCCTGAGCCACCAAAATCTGTCTGAATTGTCCCTCAAATAGAGAAGTAAGTCAACCTCCTACAAATATCCTACAAAAATTTTCTGGAAAGGGAGAGAAATGACCAAGTCTCCAAGGAGCATGGGTGCGACTGTAGTAGACTGAGTTTATAAGTAACTCATTCATTCATTGATCCAACTTACTGGGAGTCCATTACTTGCCAGCCATTGGGGACAGAGATGAAAAGGAACCTGCCTCACCAAATGATGGTTTTTGTTTGGGTTTGACATGATGCCTGGGGACATTGGTGCAATGCTTTATTTTAATATAGGTCATAGGGGGAAGCGAAATTACCTAAGGTTCTCCTATCCATGTCTCTCTAACTACCACCAACTGATGTGTAGAGGACTCTTTCTATCTTGACTTGTGGTAACCTGGTAACATCCCTCAGAACCCCGGCATCTGGGTTCTGTGTGGTCATTTGGCCACAGATGACCACAGCCAGAGCTGTGGAGGACGGCCGGTGTCAGAAGAGGGTCAGACAAGCATGGAGGCGGGAGGCGTGACTCATCTGGTCCATGTGTCAATCGACCTGGAACTGGTATAAAGTGGAATCCTCTAGCTCCCCTGCACAGTTGGCAGAGGTCACGTGTGGGTCCCAAGCCTTTGCCTCAGTTTACCTGTTATTTGCTGAAAAATATGGTAGTTGAGATAGCAGTAAAAAGAAATACCTTGTTAGTTGTCCTTAAATCTATTCTGACTCATAGCAACCTTATGCACAACAGAAGGAAGCACTGCCTGGGCCTGGGCCTGGGCCGTCCTCACCACAACTGTTCTTATACTGAGAGGCTATCCGATGCAGCCGCTCTGTCAATCTATCTTGTCAAATATCTTTGTCTTTTTTTTTTTTTTTGGCTGCTTCGATATTTCATCAAACATGATGTCCCTCTCCAGGGACTGGTGTCCCTGGACATGTCCTGAGTACATGAGACAAAATGTGGTCATTCTTGCCTCTGAGTAGCATTCTGGTTGTACTTCTTCCAAGACATATTTGGGTCCTTTTGGCACTCGGTGGTGCTTTTAATATTCTTTGCACATACCATAATTCAAATGCATAGATCCATCTTCTGCCTACCATATTCAATGTCTGACCTTTCACATGCATATGAGGAAATTGAAAATACCAGGGCTAGACGCACCACTAAAATTTAATACTGTAAATTCCAGTCTCCCATTTTGGCTTGTATCCACCGAACAGCTTTGGGGTAAGAGAAGCCAAACTTCAGCCCCTGGTTTGTTCCCTGACTAATCAGCTGCTCAGTCTCTTCATCCTCGCAGCACGCAAACAATTTTCAGCTCAGAAAATGTATATACATTGTGTAAAGTCAACCTCTCTGGATATATTTGAGGCATGAAGTCTTTGACAGATAGGAAGTCTTCTTCAGGAGCCGATGCAAAGTCAGCCCGGGGTCTGTGTGTATGGAGCTGGGGGGAGATTGTTAGTCCTGGGACCCTAGCCAAAGGGACCCATAAGAAATCCTTGCTCTGTGTGTCCAGCAGAGTCCTCAAAGGAGAAGCACCGGCTGCAGCAAAGACACAGAGTCTGAACTTGAGGGAGGCACTTCTCAGCATGCCTGCCGCATTCTCCATCCAGGCTCCCCGGGGCCCAGACAGACTACCCCTGCCCGAACTGCTCACCTCTTCTCTCTTTGCTACCCCACTGGACTGCTCGAAGGGCTTATCTCAGAAAGGACGGAGCTCTACCGAACTCTGCTTCAACATCCGTTTCGATGCTAGTCCTTCAAAGTCTTCCACCCAGCTGGCCACCATACTCCTTCGTAATTCTTTATCATCTCCACACCTTCCTGACACTATGCTGTTTGTTTGTTTGTTTTTCTATCTGCCTAGTCAACTAAAATGTAAACTCCAGGAAGTCAAGGACATTATTTCTTGCCTACTTTCCCCCAAACATTTGCCAGGTAGTAGGTTCTCTAAGTCGAATCCAACCAAACTGAAAAAATGACACCCCCCAAAAAACAAAACACCAAACCAAATGCGTTGCTGAAGGTCTCTGGGAACGAGGGCCAGACCCATTGAGGAAGGCGAATGCCAGTTGCCTGGAATTTAGATCTCCGGGGATTTGCTGCTCTCTCGCTTTACTGATTCATATAGTTTCTTTCCTGCAACCTGTTTCAAATGTGGATACTTTCTGACCGTAACCCTCTAATCCTGTAGAGAAGGAAAGACTCAATGGTATCATTAATTTCACCTTAATTATCTGTCCTTACATCCCATCCCTGCTGCCAGAATCATTGCTTACCATCATAACATCTTGACTATTTTCTCTTTCAATTAAGTCCTTTTTCACTGGTCTCTGAACTGTAATAGGAGAAATCTTTTAAAAATGAAGATATGACTTTGCTGGTCTATTCAAAGTCTTTAGAAAAGAAGAATTCTGTGTCTTAAACTCTTTAGCATGATCTTGTCCACATTTGTACCTTAAACCAGTTGCCCTTGAGTCACTTCTTATTACTGCTAATCATATGTGTGTCAGAGTCCACCTGTATTTCACAGTTCTTTGTAGTTTGTATCTAGATAGTTATGTATACTTTATTCTCCATTGCATATTTTTATTTACCTCTATGTAGGTTGTACCATGGGCTCTGATCCACAAGGTGGGCAGTTCAAAACCACCTTGGGAGGAAGCTGGGCTTTCTACTCCTGTAAATGGTTACAATTTCAGGAAAGTCAAGGGGCAGTTGTACCCTGTCCTATAGGGTCACTATGAGTTGGCAACAACTCAGTGGCAGCGAGTTTATCCCTCATTAGTCAATACATTTCTTGAATCCAAATACTACACCTTTCTAACCACATGTTACATCTACCATCTAGGTGATGAATACATAAATGAGCACAAGAAAAATTTGACCCATCTCACACATATGTGGTTAGAAAATGTTAATCTTCCTGCATCTGATCAGCTGACATAAAAACAGTTTCCAAACTTAAAATGTTGGGAAGCACATTAAAATTTGATGATTCCTCTCAGTTACAAATACATGATGGAAATACGTCCCTTTTGGTCATTTCTCTATCTCTCTTTCTCTCTCTAAAACACATGTACACACTAATACTTGTTAAATCAGAAAACTAGTCAGGAAAAAGATCTATAACTCAAAATGATGCTTTTCCTCTTTAACAGGAAAAGTGAGAACAAAGTACACAGTTCTATACGCCACGTGAGTTCATCTGTTTTAACATGCCATCATCATGATAGCTACAGCAAAGGTTGGTCGTGAGCAACGCTTCCTGCTGCCTGAGGAGGGCACATCTGTATCCGTCTATCTGCAGACACAGACAGGAGTTTCAGAAAAGTACATTTTTCAAAAGTGTAATGTGGCACAACAGATTGAGTGCTTATAAACAAGTTTAGCACATGCCTGGTGTTTATCTTAAAGGGATGGAAAGGGACCAAATGCTGCATTAATTGGAAGGCATGAAGTTTCACAGAAATGGATAAAACAAAAGTAGGAACTCAACAATCAGACACAAGTTAATAACAATGAATTAAAAGGTACATTGCAGTCACCTAGGACCTATGACACTTTATAGCAACAAGATACTTTGGAGATCGGTGGAGTTCATGACCCTCTGATTTTTGTACACGAGGCTATAGAAACACACAAACTTGAAGTGAGCAGTCTAGGCTCAGTGGCTGGATAGAAGTGAAACCAACTTGGAACTAAAGCAGAGAGCAAAATCAATTTTGACTCACTAGCAGTCCCCTCTTTCATATAGTCATCGTACAAAAGTCCCCTAATTGAGGTGGACCAGAATGAGAATGGGATTCTAATATTAATATCCTACGCATAATGTTATTTCCATACGCTCATCCTGTCTCCTTTAGATTTAAGTATTTGAAGATGCCTTGGACTAAGAAAGAAATGGAATAAGTTCGCATGTAAACTTCCAGAAGAGAAATAGAATTGGTTTTGAATTCCACTTCCTCTCAATCCTGCCTGTAAAGCCATTAAAAAGACCGATCTCTTTATTTCCTTTCCTCTATCATGATAGTAATAACCCTTCCTACAAAGATCAGTTTCAAAGATCCAAATGAAATTGTGTCTATTAGGAAGCTTGACGTGATTGCACTATGAAATGATATCTGTATTCACTCCAAATAACATGGTTTTTTTTTTGGGGGGGGAAGAAACGTACAGAGCATTTGACATGCATGACCCCATCACTTCTTACGAACACCGTATGTTGAAATATACCCTTGATGCTTAATTTTATGTTAGCAAGTACTGTTGTTATTGTTAGATGCCATTGGTTGTTTCCGACTCACAGAGACCCTCATTCAACAGGACAGAATACTGTCTCATACCGTCCTCTTCTCATACGGGTGGATATGTTTGGCCCATGGTTGCAGCCACTATGCCAATCCATCTTGTTGAAGAGCTTTCTGTATTTTTCCTGACCTTCTATTTAGCAAGAATTATGCTCTTCTCCAGGGACTGGTCTTTCTTAATAACATGTCCAAAGTACGTGATATGAAATTTCAGCACCCGCCCTTCCAAGAAGCATTCTGGCTGTACTTCGTCCATGACAGATCTGTCCATTGTTTTGGCAGAGTATTCAATATTCTTCACCAACACCATAATTCAAAGACATCCATTTCCCTTCAGCCTTCCTTATAAACTGTCAAGCCTTAACATGCTTATAAAGTGATTGAAAATATTTTGGTTTGGGTCAGGCACACTATAGACCTTTGCTTTGTTTTTGCTTTTTCACATTTTAAAGAGGTCTTTTATAGCAGATTTTCCCAATGCAGTAGGTCATTTGCACATGATAGAAAGCTGGAATTTAAAAATAGCTTATATTTATGGCACCAGTCAACAACAACTCAAAACTAAAACCCAAACCCACAGCCATCAAGTTGGTAGCCACTCAGCGTAACCCCGTAGCCCGAGGTAGAATTTCCCCTACGAGTTTCTGAGACTTCGGATGGGAGTTGAAATCCCCATCTTTCATCCAAGGAGGGGTTGCAGGTTTCAACCTGCTGATATCACCCATCTCAGCCCAATGTGTACCCACTGTACCACCAGGGCTCACTCAAAAGAACAGCAACGCACTAGGGGCAGGAAGGACGAAAAGCCACTCTAACGCAGGTGTCACTCTGTGCAGAGCACCAGCACGGACTCTCAACCAGAAAGTGAGTCAAAAGGGACATTCTGTCCTTGAGGAGCTACAGGATCTTATGGTTGGAGAAGCTCAGAATTGACTATCCATTGGGTAGGGGGATAATGGTGGTCCACCGGTAAGTCCTGTCCAGGTCAAGTTCATGAGTCAGTTATTAAGCTGGAGACTTCTCCTGACTCTAGTAGCTATGGGAAATGATGAACCAGAAAGCAGGAGGATGAAACACGAATACCACAGGGTGGTGTATGCAAAATTGAGTTAATCCAAGGCCATTTGGCCGCTGATAGTTCCTAGGATTCGTAGGTAATCTGGGAGGAAGTCCATGAACCAGATGCAATGTCAAAACCCACTAAAAGTGACAAGACTTCTCACAAAGTTTGCTTAAAAAGAAGTGGACCACACTGCCAAGTAGTCTTTCTTCCAATTATATCAAGGTTGTGAATTGATGAAGGGGGCTGTCCTCCATCACCACTGTTGCTCACATAATTAATTACTTTATGTTAGATCACATCATGGAACAGTATTATGACCTACGGAGAGAACACTGGCCAGTAACGCTGACACAAAACCTAACTACAAAATGCATCCAATATTACAACAGGAATGAAACTCAGTGTGTGTGTGTAGAGCACACATGCATATGATTGTTCTTAAAGGAGTTAATTACATTTAAAAACAATGATTATAAGAAAAGTTAGAACCTGAGTTACTCTGTGTTTCCATATCAGGTAATTGGACCAAGGGACAATTGCACATAATTTCTTTTTTCCTTAAAGGTGGGTCCCACGGAGGTCTGGAAGCCTCAATTACTATGTGCTAGTTCTTACTTCACTTCTCAATAAACATTCTGCTCCATTTGGTCATTTATGAAAAAGTCATAAGGATATATCTTTCTACCTCCCATTCCAATCTGACATAAAACTCTGAATAGATGTCATTCCCGCCTGTTGGCCCAGCTCTGGGGTTTGACAATGAATGATACAACCTTGGTCCTTGTTAGGGTCACAGAGAATGGAAAGAGGTGCTACGTGAACAGCTCGATGGAATCTGGTAGCTCCTTTGAGCAGGAAACTAGGCTAACACCCCACGGAAAGCTCAGGGGAAGTCATCGAGAAGGAAAGCAAAGCCATCTAAACTGGTTCTCAAAGTATGGGGGAAATCACCAACTGGAATGGAGCTCTGGGAATCAGTGAAGTAGTCCTGAGAGGTCTCCCTGAAGGGAAGCACTGGATCATGTTGAACTATAACAATTTGGTTTGCTCCATGAAAGGAAATGAATTAATCCTGTTGGCTTGTGGATACTAAGGGGTGGAGTTACAAGAGGGAGGTGGGGTCAGGCAGTGCTTCACTTCTCTGTCAAAAAAAGAAAAATCCCACTGTCATCGAGTCAATTCTGTACACTACCATCTCTTCCCAAAGAGACACCCTTACAGAATATTAGACAAAATATTATTATGACTAGTCTGGTGAATTATAAATTTATTCATCTGGCAACATAAAATGTTAAAATGCTCCCGGTGTCAGGAACAACTTGCCTCTCAAAAACAATAGTTTCTATTCCTGTTCTTTTATCCACATCTCTTCTCCTACAATACCCCTCTCCACGCCGATTCTCTTTGTCTGTGTTCTGTTATATCTTGAACAGCTCCAACCTCCAAACCTTGGGCATCAGTCCCAACTTTGAGAGGAAATATTTCAGGGTTCTTTATTGAAGGTAAAATCTAATATTCTTAGGAATCTAAAGGTAAAAACCCATCCCTTTAGCTAGATGTTTGAGGACCACTTCCATCTCCATCTTACCTTGACTTTGCACGCCCGTGCCACTAGGAGTGGCTGCTACATGACAATTGAGAGTGCAGAAAGTTAGAGGGCTTACAGAAATCCCAGCATTTACCTGGTATCCTCTCCAGAGTCTTTTGTTTCCAGCAATATTTGGTCCAAAATAAATGTTCCATAAATGTTCAGATAAACAACAGAAGAGGATAATGGGGTGGGGGTGGGGAGCGTAGTGTAGAGCAGTGATGGAGGCTTACAATCTTGGCTTCCTGACCCCCAGCTTCATGGACTTCCATTAAGAAAATAGTTAGGTCATGCTAAACATTGGAGCAGGAATCTCGAGGGTGCTGTTGGGTAATTGTAATTGTTGAACTGCTAATCACAAGGTAGTGAGTTCAAATTCACCAGCTGTTCCAAAGGCTATCTGTTCCAGTAAGGATTAACAACCTTGAAAACCCCAGCTACTGTCTCTCTGGGTCAGAATCAATTGATGCCAGTGGGGTTCGTTGTGGTTGCTGTTCACTCCTGAAGTTACAGACCCTCTGCAACCCCCAGTCTCTCTTAGCCTGAAGAAGAGGAATAACACAGATTCAGTATAAGTGTTTAAGGAAACTCTGTGAGGTCCAGCCCAGCATAGCCCTTCACTCCCTCATCAACATTGAGTTCTCCGAGTGGTTAAACCCATCCTTAGGTAGCATAGACATCTCCACTTGTCTTTCTGTCCTTGCTCCAGAAGGATTGCTTGAAGGAGCATGTCTTTCCTGGCGTCCTTCCTGGTGGTAGCAGCTTCTGCCCAGCCTGAGGGAGGTGATCAGGGCGAGAACGACTTGTGACCCGGTGACTCTATTGCATTCTGGGTTTCAGATGCAAGCCTCATTCCCAAAGATGGCTTTCACTCTGAAGAAAGGCAGCATTCCCTTGTCCCACCTTGCCTTCACTCAATCAGACAGATCTTGAGCTAGAGTATCAGGAGAGGATGAGGGAGAGGAGAATGCTTGCTACTGAGTTGGCTCCAGGTAATGGAGATCCCATGAATGTCACAACAGAATTGTGTCCCATTGCGATTTTGTTCTCTGTTGTTTTGTTTTCCCAAAAAGTGTATCACTGTTTTTCTTCTGAAGCACCAGTCCATGGACTCAAATCACCAACCTTTATTTTAGTAACTGAGGCCTTAGTTGTCTTTCTGCCCAGGGATTCTCAAATTCACTAAGTCAATACTATTAGCTAGGTCCCCTGAGCCCCTGAAACTAAAACCCAACTGTTCACTGGCTGTGAGCAGCCCTCTGCAATGGGATGTGCAGCCCCTACCTCTGTGCAGATGCACAGAGACCCGAGGATATGGCTTCTTCATCCAACGGGTCAGGAGCTAGCTGCACGTCTCAGCTTGCAAGAGCTACAAACTGGCAAAGGCAAACCGATTTCACTCTGGGAAGACTCAGAACAGAGCCATCTAAAGCAGTCAGTGCACACAAGCCCAGTTCCAAACACCCCTGGCTTGTGTGGAATGTGCAGATGTAACCAGCTGTGCTGAGACAGAGGCTTGGCAGGAAGTTCAGAGGAGCAGCAGGGCTGGGGTATTGTGCTCTGAATGTAACCTGCCAGCAGAGATAGTTCTTAACCCCAGCACTGATATGGTCTTCCTGTCAGAAATCAGATTCCCATCTTAAACACTGAGCATCAATGTGCACCGTGCCCACTGTATACAATGACCAAAGTGCTGATTAAGAGGCCTAATTTCTCACTTTCATTGAAGGAATATTATTATTATTTTTTAGGACACTGGCGCTTTAATTGGTCTCCCCTGCCCTTGGACTTACACTAGCCTTGGGGAATTTCCTCTTTAGTTTAGTCAAAATACATTTGGGGGCAATAGTCCTTAACGTTTAGAAATGTTAATGGGGAAAAAGTTAGGGTTTGATGTGCAGGGAGTCCTGAACCACCGAAGGAGCCCTGAGGCACCGCTGGAGGCATGGAGTGAGAAAGCAGGGTGGGGTGGGAAAGCAGGATGGGGTGGGGTAAGTGGGTGGGGGTGATGTTCAGGAGCAGGGTCTGAAATACAAGCATGTATTTGTTGAATGAGCTCGCACATCTAGCCATGGAAACTGCACTAATTTGCAGAAAAATCTCAGTGGCTCCCCCTTCAAGTCATGCCCAGGACAAGAGCCCTGTCTTCCACATCGCTAAGGGCTAATCATCCATCAAGCAAAGTAAGCACTGGAGTACTTTTGCTTATGCTTTACTTAGTGGTGGATCATTTCAGATGGGTCCCCTCACAAAGCATTCTGTGTAGATTAGTGAGCAAGCACCCACAAGCCTGTGCTTATCTGACTTACTGGGTCCCATGTCCCTTTCTGTGGTTGTAAATGTGTAAAGAGGTTTTGATTTTGTTGGAAGGTGCTGTAGGTTGGGGTAGAGCCAAATCCTCAAGCTAGATCCTCGTGGTGAAGAGACGTGCATGAGTAAAGAAGCACAAGGAAGCCTGTGCTTATCTTGTGTGTTGAGTAACCAGAGGGCATTGTATCCTGGAGATTGGTCTCTACCTGATGGCCCCTCAGGTCTGTGGACACAGAGGGTTTGGAAGGTGGGTAGGCCCTTGAGCCTCTGCTGCCTAGCATCTTACGAGGGAGGAGGGGCTCAGTCAGAGAAGTGCTTGGGTCTCATAGGGATGCTGCGTTTACATTGAGAAATGGCCAAGATTGGAATGTCCAGTAAGCATGAACCCAGCGCTGCTAATTCCCGTTCATAAGGACCCGCTAGGATGGAGTGGAACTGCCCCCGGGTGTCCGGGGCGACAATCCACAGGAAAGCAGGAGGTCTCTTCCTTCTTTTCCGGAAGGCTGATGGAGGGGCACTCCTGCGCTATTGGTTATCAGAGGGGCACCGACTGAGCGTGGCATCAGACGCTCTGCCTCTTGGTTTCCACCGAGAGCTGAATGCTCCCGTTCATAAATAACCTGACTTGTGGTCGTGTTAGGTAAAATTAAAGACCATAAGGTAAACGTTCTGCCTTAAAAAGCCCACGTTTGATATTTAAAAAGGGAATCACAGATGGGCAACTTAAATGTCCCGAGATGTTTCAAACAGCATCTGATGTTTGGATTCTTTTACGTCTTTCACAGTCTTAAAATAATCCGCAGTCTTGCTGAAATTGGGGCACTGATAGAATTCTTCAGTTCTATGTAGAGAGACATTGGTTCCATCCCAGGGAAACACCTCGCAGTGGAGGCCTGCATTACCCTGTAATACTTAATAACGTTCCCACGGAGCTTCCAAATTAAGATAGACAAAGGATGGCCTAGGGATCTACTTCCAAAAAAATTTAACTAGTAAAATCCCTACGGAATGCAACCATCTTATCCACAATGTTTATGGGGATGGTGTGGGATTAAGCAGTGTTTTCTTCCCACATATATGGGGTTGCCTTGAGCTGAGGGCCAATTTAATGTCAATTAGATAGGCAGTAACTTTACTTTCCGGAAAAAGTAAAATAGTCTCAATTATGGAAAATCCATGAAAACAGAGCTAGGTTACCACTGCAAAGCATCATTCGATTGGTCGTGAAACACAGTGACCCCCAGAGACACCAGAAGACACCTTGCCCAATCCTGTGCTAATCATTCTCACAACTATTCCGTTAGCTTGATGCCACTCTGGTAGCCATTGTATCAAGTCATCTAATTGAGACTCTTTCTCTTTTTCCCTGGCCCTCTACCAAGCAGGCATGATGCTCTTTTCCAGGACTGGTGCCTCTCCAGAACAGATCAGACAAGGCTGTTCTCACATCCGAGAAGCTTTCCGGCTGCACTTTCTGCGCTATAGTTATTTCTTGTTCTTATTTCTCTTCCAGTACGTTCAAGGTTCCTTTCCAGCACAATTAAAGTAATATGGAAAATAATTGAAATGACAAATGATGTGATTGGGAAACCTACCCCCCAAATACATGGTCAATATTTTCTCAGACTTTCCACTGGTTTCAAAGCACTGTTGTCCATGGCTACGTGGTGTTGCAATATAAGCTGGAATAGTATGTATTTCGTTGGAATTTTAATTCTCTCCTCACAGCGTTCCTCTAGGGGGCAAGTATTATTCTAAATAACCCCAGTGGGGAGATGACCCGTTACAATGAAGAACTGCACAGAAGTCCACAAAAAAGAGATCATTTCATTTAACACAGTGTTTATTATATTGTATTCCACTGTTTTGTTTTTCAACCAGTGAGACATCATAAACATTTGGCATAACATTAAATTATTTAAAAACGTGATCTTTATTGACCAGATTCCATTGTATGGATTCCATTGTATCTCACTTATGGGTACACATTCTGTATCAGACCGCATAACCCTGTGTCACGAGATGAAGTATCTCTTGTGTATGTTGAGGGAAAGGAAGTCAAGGTCTTTGCAGGTTGGGGGAGTTTGTGGCCATTCTCAGACTGTAACGCGGGGCTCCTGGCTAACCCTGAACTCTAGTTCTGCTGTTGAGATCTGTGTGGATTGGGAAGAGTAATTGAATGGTCCAAGCATTGATTTGGGGCCAACTAATGGGCATCCACTCCTCTGGAACTGCTAAGCATGGGAGAAGGAACTATTTCTTGGTCATTTTGTAAGAGGAGACAAATCGATAACCAAGTGTAGCAGGAACTGTCATGAGAGGAACATGCCTGCTGTAGTTGAATTTTGGTATAAACCAAAGCAAATCAGGAACCCTCTTACCCTCCAGTTGTTTGCAGTGTATGTTGTTAATGTTATCATTGTTCATTGACTTCCAGTTTAATCCAACTCATAGTGACCCAGCAAAGCAAAATACTGTCCAGTTCTATGTCATCTGCATAGCTGTTGTTATGTTTCAATCCAGTGTTGCAACCACTGTGTCAATCCATCTCATACAGTGTCTTCTTTTTTCTCACCAACCCTCTACTCACCAAGCATGTAAGTTCTACCTACAGTTTCTTAGACTGTAAACTTTCACAGAAGCAGAGTGCCTCATCTTTCTCCCATGCTGAGTTGGTGGATTTGAACTTAGTGACCTACACATATTTACAGTATCTCCAGGACTTTTTAAGTTAACTCACTTGTACTTATGCGCCCTCCAGTTTGTTTTGATTCACAGTGGCCCTATGAACAACAAAATGAACTACCCAGACCTGCATCAACCTCAATTTTTTTCTTATATTTGAGTCCATTGTGGCAGCCATGGTGTCAGTCGGTCATTTTGAAGGCCTTCCTCTTTTTCTGCTGCCCCTCTACTTTATCAAGCACGATGGTCTTCTCCAGGGACTGGTCTTTCCTGACACCATGTCCAAATTATGTGACACGAAGCTTTGGCATTGTTGCCTCTAAAGAGCATTCTGGCTGTATGCTTCCAAGATAGATTTGTCTGTTACTCTGGCAGTCCATTGTACTTTCAGTATTCTTCATCAGCACTGAGGTGCAATGCATTGATTCTCAGGGTAACCAGAAAGTCAACAGATTTCTAGGAGTTCTCTCAAGTGGGTGGAGACCATAAGACTGTCTCCAGCCAATCAAATGGCCTGAAGATCAGAGTACCAATTTTATTTACCTTACACTGAATCCACAGACTTCTGGCGCATCCCTGACTGAGATCAACTTTCCCACTAAATTGGGGGAGGAATCCAATTAGAATCCATTTAAATGAATTGTCATTGTTGTTCGGTAAAGTTAGGAGAGTTTTGCCTCCTGGTTACTGTGTGTACAATGGCACAAACTGCTCAGTCTTGCAGCTTGGATGGCTATGTCATTGCTTACACATACATGGTTTCACTCTTTTGAAGTTCGTGCTGTGAACCTGACTTTTTGTCGAAGTAAAAGAGGGAAGTTGCTATTATTAGGTGCCATGGAGCTGATTCTGAACAATAGATTCTCCATTTATAACAGAACAAAACAGTGCCCTGCCTTTGCCTGTCTTCACAGTGGTAGAGATATTTGAGCCGTTGTGTCAATCCACCTTGTCAAGGATCTTTCTCTTTTTCCCTGACCCTTGGCTTTACCACACATGGTGTTCCTCTCCGGGGACAGCTTCCTCCTGATCACATGTCCAAATTTGTGAGATGACAGTTTACTATCCACCTTTCTAAAGGATATTTACTCTGTGCTCCATCCCACAGAGGTTTGTCGGTTTGTCTGTCAGTTACAGTCTAATCAATATTCTTCACTATCACCATAACTTGAAATCACCAAGTCTTCTTTGATCTCTGTCTCTAACTCTCTCTCTGGTCCAGCTTGTGCATGCACATGCGGTGAATAAAAATGCCCTAGGTTGGGTCAGCTGAAGAGGGTTCCGCAAAGTCATTCCTATTTTGCATAACACAGTGAGAATTATAAGACACCCCTAGTAGTTGAAAACCTTGGCTTTCAGAAGCTAGTCTTAGGTGTTCTTCAGGACGAATACCAAGGCCTACTGTACTGCTGTCATATATGCTGGCATAAGATGAAAACAGGGGGATTAGTAACAGAGAAGAGCTCTCTGTTTCTTGCTTTATGCTTTCTCCTATCATTTGTCTGAAGCCTACAGATGAATTATTCTTTGTTTAATGTCTCTCTCTTTTGTCCGGACACCAGTCAGTGAATTATAAAAATAAACACATTGACTGGAAGTAAGTACATTAAAATAACAATAATAACAAAAACAACTAGAATTAAAAAGATAGGGGAAAAGGTAAAAATACATTAATTGAGCATTTAAAAATTCATAGGATTGGAAAATAATTTTCAGTTAAAAAGATAAACATTTGGTCAATATACCAAGGAAAGAAAAAAATATGCAAAACCTAGAGATTAAGAGAATGCTATCAGTCTACATGTGATTCTATTACATATAAAAAAAGAACAATATTTACTCAGGTAGTTAAAAAACTCCCACGTTGGTGAACTTATTACTTTGAAGGATAATTGCCAATTTACTTGCCTATTTTCTGCTATTAGGTCTTTAGTTCTCATTATACCCAAGTGCCAACCAAAACAAAAGTGACACTACACATCACTCCCCCAAACCAGGGGACATCAGTAGATATTTACAATTGAGTTGTTCTGTATGATACCTAGGAGGAGAGCTGTGCAGCCCTGGTGGGTCTGGTGATGCACTGGGCTGAGATTCACATGGTTGACAGTCAAGACCACAAGGAGCTCCATGGGACAAAGGCTCAGGTATCTACTCCTGTAAGCAGTACAGTGTCAGAAACCCACAGGGGGGCGCTGTGAGTCACCATTGGCTTGATGACAATCAGTTGCACACAGAAATGAAAATGACTGAAAAATAATGAAAACACAAAGATGACTGTATCGTGGGGAGTATTAAAAATTCATTAAAATTACTCCAATAAATGTTTATGAGTAATTTAAAACTTAACCTATTTTACAAGGGAGAAAAAAAGAACTCTATTTTATTAAGGAAAACAAAGGAAATATGATTAAGTCATATTCTTAAAAGTATTTCAAATAAAATACATTTTTCTGGGCTAGCAAATCTATCTGGTTGTTTATTTTTATGCTTAACAGTATGAGTTAAAGTTCCTTTGTGTAAATGTCTAGGTTGAAAATACAACCGCAAGCTCCAATTAGCTATGAGCTGTTGTTTGTTGCTGTGTTTGTTGTTGTTAGGGGCTACGGGCTCAGTGGAGACCCAAGGTAACCCGATGTACACAGAATGAAGCACTGCCAGTCTGCGCCATCCTCAGTTATTCTTATGCGTGAGCTGATTGCTGCAGCCACTATGTCCATCCAGCTCCCCCAGGTCCTTCCTCTTTTCCATCCCTCCTCTACTTTACCCAGTAGGATGCCTTTATCCAAGAGCTGGTCTCTCCTGGACAACACATTCAAGGTACCAGAGAGGCCAGTGCTGCCTCTAGGGAGAGTGCTGGTTGTATTTCTTCTAAAACATATCTGTCTGTTCTTTTGGCCATCTATGATAATTTCAATATTCTCCAACAGCACCGCAATTCAAATGCACCAATTCTTCCTTAGTCTCCTGTAGTCAATGCCCAACTTTCCTATGCATATGAAGGGATTGAAACACCATGGCTTGGGTCAGAGCACTTTGTTCTGAAAACAACATCCATGTTTTTCAACATTTTAAAGCGGTTTTGTGCAGCAGATTTGCCCAAGAGAATGTATTCCTTGATTTCTTTCCATTTCTTTAAATTTCTCTAAAGTAAAGATGATTTAAAAGGAACATGATTTGAATCCCTTTCAGTTGCCCAAACTGCAAATTTGTTGTGGTTTAAAATGAAGACAGCAGAATTTTGCTGGGGGAGAGGTAGAGGGATGGAAAGACCATGTTCAGTATATGAAGTATAAATATAGTTTACATATCTTCTATATGCACTATGGTAGGTTTATGTATGCTTCTCGTGTGTGTGTATTATATATATTGATTGTGGAGCCAATATAGATTTTGTGTATGTGTATATACATATATATATTTATACATACACACATCTGTATTGGCTCCAGAATCAATGCTCATCAAAGTGGCAGTCAAGAAATCTAACGATTCATTGCATCGGCTAAATCTGCTGCACAAGGTCCTTTTACAGTTTGAAGAGCAAGGATGTTGCTTTATGAATCAAGGGGTGCTGGACCCCAGCCATGGTATTTTCAATTACCTCATACACTTGGGAAAATTGAACATTGAATAAGGAAGATCAAAGAAGAATCAATGCATTGGAATTATGTGGCTGTTAAAGAATGTTGGGACTACCATGGATTTCCCAAAGAATAAACACAACCGCCTGGGAAGGAGTACAGTCAGAATGCTCCTTAGAAGCAAGGATGGCAAGACTATCTCATGTACTTTAGATGTACTGTCAGGAGAGATTAGTCCCTAGAAAAGGATACCCTTCTTGGTCAAGTAGAATGTCAGGGACAACAAGGAAGAACCAGACAGGATGGATTGACAGAGTGGCTTCAACAATGAACTCCACCAAGCAACAGTAGTGAGGATGGGACAGTGGTGTTCCATTTCATTGTAGATAGGGCTATTGTGAGTCAAAACTGACTCTGTGACACCTAGCAACAACAACAGAGAACCAACAGATCATCTCAATGGTGGTGTTTCATCAGAGAATTAACAGGGAACAATTGGGGATCAGGAATGACCCTGCTGTAACTCTATTAGTAAGCACACAAACGACAGCTCCCTTCTCCAGATGACAGCTCTCTCCGTTTCCCTCGGGATATTTAGGTCTCCTCTTGGCTCCCCCTTAGGACAGGTTCTATTTGACCCTACCATATGTTGCTGGCGGCTCCATCTCTGGCCCCCTTGGGTCTCTTTCTGTCTTCAGTGGTATGAACCTTGCCTTGTGTGACAGTTGTTTTCAGAAGTTATTTGTCTCTTCTATCCCCCTCGCTGCTTCTTCATTCCTCACGCCTTCCTTCAAAAACTTCTGTAGATCTAGCTAAATATATACACAACTCCTTGTTAATTTTCAGACATATTTATGAACCTACCAATCCCTTTTCAGGAGGCTATGAATAGAATATAATCAATAAAGACCTATCTTTTTAAGGTATGTACCAATTATGGTGCAGTAGTGAAGGATGAAGTCAGGTCTAGGAAAATATAGTAAAAGTGTTTACTGCTTACCCAGAAAATGTCCAGCAGCTGAACTAAAGAAATCAACCTGTGGGTAGAAAACGAGAGCAAAGATGAGCTCTTCAGGGCTTAGTGGGAGGATATCTCTCAAGTTATATTTTCCAAGTAACCAAGGCAAAGGGTCATATAGGGAAACCCACTGTACCCACCTATGGCCCTTTCCTTCTCCAGTTTGGATAAGGTGAGACGGTTTATTGAAGGTCAGGTGCTGTATTGTACATTAAATAAACAAAACAAAAAACTTACTACAGCTATTTTGATTCCAACTCATGAGTCCTTCTAGGAAATAGTAATATTGCTCCTGTGAGTTTCTGAGGTTATACTTAATAGAAAGTTTCATCCTGCTGTATTTATATTTTTGCAACCACAATTTTAATATGTCCTTTATTCTGGGACCATGGGGCCTGAGAGAGACTATCAGGAGAGGCCTCTGATTCCACTCTCTCAGTTGGCTAATGAACAAATGAGACCAGAAGAAAGGAGGACCTATGCTCAAGCTACACATTCATCCCGGATGGCCCAATAGGGTCTTGAGCACAAGTTTAAATGTAATGCGTATGAGCTCTGGTGATATATTGGGTTAGACATCCAGATGCTGACTGCAAAGTCAGCAGTTCAAAACCACCAGCCAATCTGAAGGAGAAAGACGAGGCTTTCTACTTCTCAGAAATGTACAGAGGCAGTTGTGCTTTCTCTTTAGGATCCCCGAGTCAGAATCGACTTGATGGCAGCAAATTCACGGATTCCTTAAGCTTGTCAAGTACCCGACTATCTATCTCCTATAACCTCTGATTCAAGGTCTCCATAGACAATTTCCCAATTGTTATGCTGCAAAAATAACAATATATCCCCCCAATAGTAAAATTGTCCTTCTGCATATGTAAAACATGACTACATTTCCTTTACCAGGATGTGCAGAGAACTCTGTATTGTCTCTTTCCTGTGAATAAATTCACAAGGATAGCTGAACAGTGAATTGTTTGCATATAGTTTCATAGTTCTCAGTGGAGACGACACAATACTGATCTTAATTGGAAGTGTGCCACAAATGCATTTCCAGTATATTATACTTCTTTGTCTTTAGCAGCATCTTAATTTGGTAGAATGTATGTCTCATCTCAAAAAGACTAACATCTTCAAAAGTTTATCTGGCCAAAGCAGCAGTGCAGTGAACTGTTTCATCTGAACCTCCTGGCTATTGTGTTGTGCATTGAACACAACGATTGAGTGGGAAAATGCATACAAGGTGCTTCTAGCCCCAGAAAGGGCATTGGACAACTTGGTGCTAAAGAAAATAAGGTGCACAGAAAAATGGTGTGTGGTACCTTAATGAAAGGAATGGAAAATCTTATCATCCTGTTAGCTTACAATGAGCCACCTGTGTGGTGAAGAGTGGGGATGTGATCAACATCAAGAAGAAGAACCTGGAGGTGCATGTTTCCTTTGGGCCTGGAGTTGCTGTGCTGGAATCTACCAGACCCCAGAGAGATGGGCTATAACCCAGAAGAGAGTGAGATATGCTGGCACTGGAGTAAAAAGACTGAGATGGAAATGGCAGAGCAGGAAACCAGCACAAGATGTTCGCAGGGCTTGCTGACCTACAGAGTTAAGAGATAGAACACTTGCCCTGGCAGGTCCTCAACCTGACCTGGTGGCAGAGGGTGAGAAGAAGCTGACTGCTTGTTTAACTTCAAGCCTTGAAGACCCCAGACACCATATCTTTTAATAGCCAAGCACCACCTGCTTTCTTCATCACATTTGCTTCTGAACCCATTTTGTCTTCAGCGATGTGCCCGGAGGGTGAACATCACAGAATGTCATTTTGTTAGAACAAAGTGTTCTTCTTTTGAGGGAGAGCATGAACAGAGATCCAACGTCCTCAGTGTATTGTTATAGAAATATATGTACATAGGCCGATACTTCTATTTTTATGAGTTAATGTATTCATACATGTACACACCTATGCTTATATCTTTATCCATAGCTTTGCTTCCCAGATTGTTCCTCTGTTTCCTTTTACCCTCCTCCTGCCCCACCATCACTCACCCCACTTCCATCTCTTAGTGCTTCCTCTCAGCTGAGTTGCAGTTGCTCCAACACCCCCAGGATCTCTATGGCCTCCTCGTACCCTACCCTATAGACGGCTCTGAGTCTACATCAACTAGATGGAGGACTTAGGAGGATTTTGTTCTGTTTTATAGGAGTCAGACATAGGTTGCTATGGTAGCTTAGTAGATTATGTATCTATTACATAATAAATGAGAGGTCAGCAATTCAAAACCACCAGCCACTCCACTGGAGAAAGATGAGGCTTTCTAATCTAGCAAAGATCCATTGTCCTAGAAACATCTATGTTGCATATGTGTATTTCTCATAGGAAGGGCTCCAGACCATTGAGAAATAGAAAAGAAATAGTATAGAGGGAATAAAATGGAATGTTTTCAAAAACTAAGGCAAAAGAAGAAAGATCTAGAAGGGATATGGCAAGGCATACATAAGGCTATGTAAAGACCTCACAGGTCCCAAGCATCAACAGAAATGCCTTAAGACCTACAACTAAAACTTTTTCTAGAGACTCATCAGCTTGTCTACTCCACCAGTTTATTGAGATAGCATCAAAATGTATTGTTATTTAATCAAGTCTGATATGTAGGGACTCCATAGGACAGAGTAGAACTCCCCCATGAGGTTTCAAATCTTTGCAGAAGACAACTGTCACATGGTTGTCTACTGGAGGGGCTGGTGGGATTCAGGAAGTGGAGGGCTTAAACAACGAAGCAGTTGAATATGTAACAACTGCACCATCAAATTGCATGTTATTCTTTGTACCTGACTCTGATCTTTGTTGTTGCTATTGTTAGGTGCCTTGAAGTTTGTTCTACTTCATGGCTACCCAATGTACACCAGGATGGCCTGGGTGATGTAGCAATTGTTGCTATGTTTGGTCGGTCCATCTCATCTTTTTGCTGCCCTTCTACTTTACCTTGCATGAATGACTTATCTCACCTGGTGTTGTTGCTGTTAGTTGCCATTGAATCAGTTCCAACCCTACCGACACTATGGACCACGGAATGAAACACTGCACGGTCTTGTAACATCCTCACAATTATCCGGATAATCTCTACGGGTAAACTGAAAATCTCCTCTGGTAATCCAGCTGAAGTGTGTGAGACTCTCCTCACTTCACTTGTTTTACCATCTTTGCTTCTAAGGAGCACTCTAATAGTTCTTCTTCCAAGACAGATCGGTTTGTTCTTCTGGTTATCCATGATACCCTCAAAATCCTTCACCAGCTTCAAAACTCAAATGTATAAAGGAAATACATAAAACCAGTTATTTTTATTCTGTTGTGCATAATTTCACCATGAGTCAGAATTGACCTGACTGCAGCTAACCGAAATAATCGAAGGGCATTTAATCCAACGCCTCAACTGACTCCTGAGTGAAGTTTCTTTCCCAACTGGTTAAATGACATTAAAATTAAAAACCAAACTGATTTCAATTGAATTGATTCTGAATCATGTTGTTGATATGAGGTGTGTACTTGTGAGTCAGTGCTGACCCTAGCAACTCCATGTTCAATAGAACGAAACACTGCCAGTACTATAGCACCCTCACAATTGTTGCCATGTTGGAACCCATTGTTGAGGACACTGTATAATCCATCTTGTTGAGAGCCTTCCTCTTTTTTGCTGCTCCTTCAATTTACCAAGCATGGTATGTTTTTTCTAGGGACAGGTTTTTCCTGATAACACATCCAAAGTAGTTGAGGCTAAGTCTCATCGGCCTGCTTCTCAGGTGCATGCTGGATGTACTTCTTCCAAGGCAGGCCCAGTTCCCGTTCTGGAAGTCCATGGTGCTTTCAATGTTCTTGGTCAGCACAATTCAAATGCATCTGTTCTTCTCCGATCTTCCACTGGTCTGTCACTTTGTCAAACTGTGGTGGTTTGTGTGTTGCTATGGTGCTAGAAGCTGTGTCACTGGTATGTTCAAGTACCAACAGGGTGACTCAAAGGGAACAGGTTTTAGCGGAGCCTCCAGGCTAAGAACAGATTGTGAAGATACAATAGGCCATCCACTTCAGAGGAATAGGTCACCCCTCCCCCCAAAAAAAGAACTTACGGATAGTATCAAAATGTCTGAGTCAGAGAGACCCTAGAGCCTTTCTGAAGATGTAAGATTTTATGGGAGGAAATGACCTCATCTTTTTCCTGTGGAGAAACTAGTAGTTTTGAACCATAGATCTTGTGTTAGAAGTTCAATGCTTAATGGATAGCTCCACCAAAGACCCTTTGGATCATATTTTTATCAGTTTACCACAGCTTCCATATGATATACCATACTTCCTAATCCTCTCTAAGACAGAAGTATCGCTATTGTGCCCAAAGAAGTTACATGTCCTTCAGATGATGCCACATTCTATTTGGTATCTTCTGTTTACTAAGACCTGTTACTATGTAATGCAGTAGACAGCATAAGACAGCGTTGATTTTAAAATGAATTTAAACTTTCTAAATTGTTCATCCAAGTATTTTGTCCAAATTCTTCCACCTCCTTCTCCTTTTTGAAAATGTCTTCTGTTCCCAGGGTCAGAATCCACCTCTCTTTCATTTCCTTTGCTGTACCATGCTTCACCATCCACATTTTCAGGGTAATAGATGTGTCCACACCGATTTTTCATATTAGATGAGGATTGTGTCAGTCATATCTTATACTCTTCATAACCTCGAGGTACTTGGAACACTATTAGACCAATAGTAGACTCTTGAGAAAGGCTTGGTGATTGTCCTGGTCAGCTGGCTTTGACAGCCTCTGACCATGACAGCCCCATGGACAATGAAATGAAACGCTGCCGGGCTGACCCTATCTGTGATCAGCCACAGAACTCAAAAACTTGCCCGGGAGGGAATGGAGTAAGTCTTCATAATAGAAGGCAGAAAGCCATGGAGGATAATTAACGTGGAATGCTCTCAGGTTTTTGAGATGTCCAAGATGACTTTTGCTAAAGGAACCAGAACAAGTTTCGTGAAGGCTGGAGAATCTTTACATTTTCTTTATAGGTTTGGCTGACACATAAACTGGAGGATAATGTAGTTAAATGTGGACAGGCCAATGGAGAAGGAAACATTCCACGAACATTTTGAAGCCAACGAGAAGGATAATAGATACCTCCCTCCCACCCTACACCCTGTCTACACCCAAACATAGTAATCCTTTAAGTGAATTCCAGGTACAGTGTTAACCACAATTGAATTTGACCTTCGAGACACACATACACGGACATTGATGGGAATATAAAATTATCAATTGCCATTGAGTCAATTGGGACTCCATGTTTTGCTCCATAATTAAAAAACAATTGAGGTGGGTTCTAAAGCTTTATATTGTATGTGGGGTGAACATACACAGAGTATAGAATCAGTTTTCTGTTCAAAATTCATCTGTATTTTGTTTCAACTAATTCACCTGAATCCTCTCAATACACCAACATGTATCCCAGTATCTATATGGTTGTGTTGGCTGATGTTTCTCCATATTAGATTACTAGGCCTTTCTTCTGAGATACTTCTGTGTACTTGAATCATCAAATTTTTCATTCGAATCTAAGTGCTTAACCATTTGCAGAGCCCAGGAGAGAGTAAGAGGACATCAGGCTCAGGCTAAAAATCCATTTATTTGCTGTAATGCACACCTTCGATCAACTAGTGCCTCTGTACCTCAAAGTAAAATTGATATCTGTGCAGCCAAGTACTGCTCAGATCTTCTGTCAAGAGAGAACTTGATGTTCAGCAGTGAGTAGGTCAGTTGGTCACCTTCCTGGAGCTTCAGTGCCTTCAGAGTCTGCCATAGAGTTCAAGCTGAGTCCCTGGTCCTCCCACAAGCACATGGCGAATGACTGGGTATCCTAGTGGTATTAGGGAGTCATGCCATCGCTATACCTGTAGTTGCAGGCCATTGTTGTCCAATGGGATGGAATGTGCCTAGGATTCCCATATTTAGTTGCAGGCCATAGTTGCCCAATGCTAAAGGAATATGCCTAGGATTTCCATCTTTAGTTGCCCCATTTTCAGAGCTGTATCCTAGTCTGAGGTTCACTCTACCCAGTTCTGCCTCCTCTACTCTTCCCATTCAAAGTTACCCAATGTGACTTGTTGTGTGTTCTTAATGAAGAAATCCCACACTTTGTTATTCGTGGACAGAAACCTTGCTTCCAACTGCCAGAAGCCCTGGCAGTTTTAACTCTGCCTGTGTCCCTCTGTGTCCCACGAGGTCTGAATGGACACATTGGCTACTTGGTGGCAGCTCCTAGGCTGCGTCTTCAGATCTCTCCCCTTTCTGCATTAGTTTTCTAGAGGGAGTCACTTCGTTCTTGCTTTCCAAGCCATCTCTACACTGAACCATCTTGAATTTGTCACTCTAGCCAGGGATGTCCTCTGAACTCCAGCAATACACTTGTTCATGCTATTAGCTGGTGTCCAGTCAGTCCCGGACTCCCAGTAATCTCAAGCATGACGTGAGGAAGCATTTTCCAATAATGTTCCATCCCCATGATCGTTACAGATTTGAGCGTTGTGATTCATAGGTTTTTCATGACTGCATTTTGGATGAAGGTGACCAGGTCATTTTTTCTAGTCTGTCTTCTCTGAAAGCTCTCTGGAAACCTGTTTCGCATCATAGCAGGACGCAAGTCCCACTGAAGGACAAGTGGTGAGCTTGCATGAGGTGCATTGACTGGTATTCAAACCCAGGTCTCAGCAGGGAAGGAGATAAATCTCCCCTGAGCCCCTACAGCCTCCACAGGCACAATTGTGAGGTTTCCAATACAAGAGTGTTTGAAGTATTAAAAATAAATCTCTTTGTTCTTTATACCACCTTATTTTTTTCTTTTTATGTCTCCTAACACTGCATGTTGCACGTTCCTTTACTATCCAGCCTAACCACGGTTTTTGTTTATAGGATGTTTCTCTTCACTGGCTTACAAAGGTACAGGGTGGACCTGCTATCTGTTACCGTCTCACATAAACACAGAATGTTTTGTTGCTGTTTTCCTTTGAAGAGCAAAATCTAGTTTAAGGGGTGGGAAGTGATTTTCAGAGACTCGAAAACAAAGGTCTCTGAGAGCCACAGAACTCACAAGCTTCAGGCAGCATGGGAAGGAGCCGGTTCCTTTTGTGTCTGTTTGGTTTGGGTTGTGTCTTTTCTGACAGCCTCAGATGACACGTTGCCCCCTGAGGGAGGCACAACCCACTGCAGCTTTAGAGTGTTTATGGAAAAATTCCTCTGTGCCCTTGGCTTGCTCCGGAATGACTGGAGTCCAGCACCAGGCCAGTGGGGGTCTTTCCTCTGCCTCCACTTCCTCTTCTTGCCCATTGTCTACCCCATGGCAGGAAAGGGCCAATTAATCAAGAGAAGCGACAACACAAACACTCTACTTTGATTCATGTCATCCCATTGTGGTGGAGACTAGAATCGGGCTTCCCAGAGTTTGCAAAGCTGCCGTCTCTCTGGGGAGATCTCAGCCAGAGACACCAAGGAGGCCAGGATCTCTGGCAGGACTGAGTCTCACATGCGTTGGACATGTTATTGTGAGAGAGCAGATCATGAAGAAGGACCCCACGCTTGGGAGAGTGGAGGGGCGGAGAAAAAGAGGAAGGCCCTTCACAAGATGAATTGACACAGGGGCTGTGACTAACAATGGCTCCCACATAGGCACATGGTGAGCACGGTGCAGGGCCCGGCAGTGCTCTCTCCCTTGTACACAGAGTCACACGGAGCTGGAACTAACTCGATAGCACCACCACCAACAGCAGCAGCAGCAAGGGACTTGCGAACTTCCCCTGGTCCGCAAGAACAGCTGTGAAGTCCCTGCTTGAGGAAACTGAATCAAACAGAACACACAGCAGTACATGTGCTCGCTTGCTGAAGGAAATCAAGCTTCTGGCGGATTTTGATTTGTGCAGATGCCCAAGGTACTGTTTCTTCAGAAGATCAATATGGTGCCCTTGGGCAGGTCTTCCTTCACCTTGCCTGCAGACGCTGCTCTGCAGAAGCATATCTGTGAACTGATGCTTCATCTTTCTCCAGAGGTCTATGGTAGACGTGGACTGCGCCCCTTTACACACGAGCCCCTGTCCCACGCTGTGAGGACAGGGACTTGGCAGCTTCTGTTCTGTAGTTTCTGATCCCAGTCTTCAAATCCTCTTCTATCTTTATTGGTGAAAACAGTTATAGCGCTTACTGAAGATCAACCACTCAGTCTTACCTATGGATTACACCTGAAGCAATGAGCCCTATCATGATAAATGGCGAAAAAAAATGGAAGTTGTCAAGAGTCTCATCTTGCTTAGAGCCACAATCAATGCTCATGGAAGCAGCAGCCAAGAGATCAAATGGCATATTGCACTGGGCAAATCTGCTGCACAAGACACCTTTAATGAGTTATTTTTAAACCATTTTATTGGGGGCTCGGAAAGGTCTTATAACAATCCATACATCAATTGCATCAAGCATAGCTGTACATTTGTTGCCATCATCATTTTCTAGACATTCAGTATCTATTTGAGTCCTTGATATCATCGCTTCCTTTTCCTTTTTACACTCCCCCCACTTTCTTGATCCCTTGATAAAGTATAAACGATTGTTGTTTTCATATCTTGCAGTGTCTGCTGTCTCTGTTCACCCACATTTCTGTTGTTTATTTCCCTGGAGCAGGGATTATGTGTTGATCATTGCAATCTGTACACTCTTCCTGACCTCTTCCTACCACCTTTCCCCAACCCTCCTGGTATTGCTACACCCATTTCTTTTCCTAAGGAGTATATCTGACCTGGATTCCACCTGTCATGAGCTCTTATCTGTAACAGTGTACATGTTCTGGTCTAGCCAGAACTGAAAAACAGGACTGGGGTCATGATAGTGGGGGGGGTGAAGAAACCTCAATGAACCAGAGGAATGTTGTGTGTTTCATTGGTGCTATATTGCACCCTGGTTGACCCATCCTTTCCTTGTGACCCTCTGTGAGCAGATGTCCTATTGTCTACAGATGGCTTTAGGGTCTCTGCTCAGACCTTCTTCATTCTCAACAATATGTGTTTTTGGTGTTGTTTTCTTTTAGGCCTTCTGGTGTCTGATACCTGATTCCATTGACACCTCATGATTGCACAGGCCGGTGTGCTTCTTCCGTGTGGGCTTGCTGCTTCTCTGCTAGATAGCCACACGGTTAACTTCAAACCTTTAAGATCCAAGGCACTGTGTACAAGACCTCTTTAAAGTGTTGATGAGCAGAAATGCTGCTTGAAGCATTAAGATGTGCCTAATCCAAGCCATGGTAATTTCAATTACTTCCTACACTTGTCAAGATTGGAAAATGAATAAATGAAAATGAGAAAAAAAATGTTGAATTTGGATTATGATGTTGGGAAAGACTATTAAAAGTACCATGGGCTGACAGAAGAGAAAATGTGTCTTGATAAAAAAGTGCAGTCTGAAGGATCCTCAGAAGCCATAGGCATGTGACTAGGAAAGACCAGAGCCTAGAAAAGGTTGTTATAGTCAGTCAATTAGAGGCTCGGGGAGAAAAAGGGTGACCCTCAACAAGGTGGACTGAAGCAGAGGCTACAACAGTGGGCTCAAAATAAAAATTACAAGGATGACACAGGAGAGTGCAGTGTTTCCTTCTGCTGTGCATAAGGTCACTAAGATTCAGAACTGCCCCAATGACACCCATCAGCACCACCAAGAATGTTGACAGAATTAGACGGTGGTGATTCGGTGGTAGCAACTTTGCTTTCTGTGGTTTCCATTCAGTGGACTTCATGGGCAGTCACCACCCTTCCATCAGTGGAGGCGTTCATGTTTCTGTGATCTTGAACAGGCTTCAGGGGAGCTTTCAGACTAAGACAGACTAGGAAGAAAGAAGTGGCCTCTCACTCTTGAAAAATCAAGCATTGAAAAGTCTGTGGATCACCATGGTGCATTCCAAAACCCAGTAAAAAGATGGCACAGGAGTCAGGAGTCGAGGAGTCAGGAGTCAAATGGATGGTAGCTATTAACACCCAAACCAAACTCACTGTGTGTATATAATACATCATTGCCACCATGGATAGGGTGTGACATATTCTCAGAATTTCTCTGGTGGGTATCTTTCTATGGCATTTTAGTATCTGAAACCCAGGCTGTCACTCTAGAGACAAAAACTAGAATAAGAGCTCCTATAGGAGACAGCAGGGGATGAGCAGGGGTGGGGGTGAAATGGGGATCCAATATCAAAAAGTATGGGAAGGAAGACAGTGTTTTGAAAATGTTTGTGGACTACAGAATGGTATGTGTATTTGGAAAAAGGAATTGTATCTAAACACAAAGTATATAGGCCAGTACTATTTGTCCCTGTCGTTGTTTTTATTGTGTGTCCCCTAAATATTTGTCCAGTTGGCCAGACCAGATACCCAGTTCTGTGTAGTTTTCCTCCATTTTGTGATGTGTTATAAATCCTAATCTCTATATGTTAATTCAATGAGATCAGTGTATGAAGTAAGTCTTGCCCTTAATAAAGACACAGTTACACACAAGTCACACAAGAGAGAAAGAACAGAGCCGAGATGAGAGGGACCCACTACCACCAGGAAAGAAGAACCAGGAACCAAGAAAAGCCTGTGGACTTGAGATCCCAGTGCTGAGAACCTCCTAGACCAGGGAAGGATTTATGCCAAGTCACATGGAGAGCACAAGAAATACAGGGAAAATGGATGTTATAAAGAGGCAAGAATCTTCCCCTATGACCTGAATTCAGACATTGGTTCTTCTCAACTGTGATACAAAAAAAAAAATCCTTTGTGAGCTTTCTGTTATAGCAGCACTAGATAACTAAGAAGTCCCCGCTGTGAATGAGAACATTCAGGGACAAAATAAGTTTGTGGCTTGCCTGAGATTACAGATCTAGTTTCAGAAGCAGGATTCATCTCAGGCTCTTCATTCCCATGACCTATACTCTGGAGCGTTATACATTAGATCACCTCTTCTGAATTGATCCAGTCTAACCTTGGGAAAGAGACATATTAACAAATCCTATTCTTCCAATATCTCATTTTAAAAAAGGCGTATCCTCCCTTCTATATCAGATATTTCCATTGCAAGCAGATCTGTATAGAGAGGCTCCAGCCCAAGAGGCTTACATGAGAAGGATCATAGACTTGAGGATGGTGCTGTTCATGTGACATGCCCATGAATGGCATGTCTTCTATAGAGGTATGTAGAAAGAAAGAGAGCTGCACATACATATATGCACAGTTCACGTGTATGCATGGGCTCTCTGGAGAACTCAGACTAAGACATTACTTGACACTACTGTTGGGTTTAGATGTGCTCAAACTGCCCCAATCCTGGAAACCATCTCCATGGTGAATCACTGCTGGTGAAATGGAATCTTCTTGTTGTCAAATGTTTTCTACTATAAAATTAAGGCTGGAGAACCACGCTCCAAGAAGTGATGTGGTGCTATAGGATTTGAAAAGACTTGAGTACCATATGGCTGAACTCTATTACCCTGGCGACTTTTGTGTATGTCAGTTTGGCTAGGTTGACTTACCAAAAAGGATAAACAAAAAAATACTGTTGCAGACTCTGGAAAATACCATTCATTACAGAGGGAAAGGGACTCATGGGTTTTCTGGGTTTCAGTCATTACAAAAGCAGATTGCCAGACCTTTTCTGGGTGTCTTCACATCACCAATCTTTAAGATTGTAGTCAAGCTTTACAGAGCTCTGTTGACTCATAGTGAATTACCTTCTTGGGCTGTCAGCGGAAAGTTCAGCAGTTTGAAACGACCAGTAGCTCCGAGGGAAAATGATGAGGTTCTCTACCCTTGAAAAGATGTATAGTCTCAGGAACCCACAGGGAAGATCTACTCTGTCACCTGGGGTTCCTAGGAATCAGAATTGGCGGTGTGGCAGTTAATTTGTTTTATTTGGGGTCACGTGCTTACCTGGGATTCCTGATTGAACTGCATTTCCAGTTACTAAAATAACCACAAAGATAAGTGTGGATGGGAAAGGATATGCCAGATGTTCTAAAAGCCCTTAATCATTTAAATTCATATTAATTAAAAGTGTGATTACCCAAGGTGGGTATTATCAAATCAGGTAAACCTTTGAGGAAAGTGCTTAAGGTTTCTCTGAACTCAGAAACTCTAGACAGTTCATGGCCATGGGGTTGCAGGTTACTAATAATAGCCCTTATTAATTGTCTCCTGGTGGACTTTTTAGTTGCTCATATAGTTAATAAAGGGATACTTGAAGGTTTAAAATCAGGAAATGTGTGCATTAGTATCATATCTCACACCATATATGCTCAATCTCTATGTGGGGCAAATAATCAGTCACTGGATTATATGAAGAAGAATGTGGCATCAAGCTTGGAGGAAGGCTTATTAACAACCTATGATATACAGATGACACCACTTTCTTCCCTGAAAGTGAGCACTTTCTTCCCTGAAAGTGAGGAGGATTTGAAGCACTTGTTGATGAAGATCAAGGATGGCAGCCTGCAGTATGGTTTACAATTCATTTAAAAAAATACTCTAAATTGGACTAATATGTAACATCATGATCCATAGAGAAAAGGTTGAGGTTGTTAAAGATTTTGTCTTGCTTGGATCCACTATCAGTGCTCATGGAAGCAAGCAGCAGTCGGGAGATCAAAAAGACATGTTGTGCTAGGGAAATCTGCCCCACACAATCTCCTTAGAGTAGTAAAAAGCAAGGACTTTGAGGATTAAGGTGCACCTGACCCAAGCTATGTTATTTTCCCTTGCCTACCATGTGTGTGAAAGCTGGACACGGACTAAGGAAGATCACCCTAGAATGGATGCTTGTGAATTGCGGTGCTGGAGAAGAACATTGAAAGTACCATGGTCTTGTAGAAGGACAAACTGATCTGTCCTGGAAGAAGTATAACCAGAGTGCCCTTTGGACGCAAGGATGGGAGGATTTGTCTTACATATTTTGGGTTATTGTCAAGAGAGAACAGTCTCTGAAGAAGGCCACCTTGTTTGGGGAAGTCAAGGAAGAGCAAGGGAGAGGAAGGCCTCCAAGGAGAGGAGCTGACCCAGTGACCACATCCATGGGCTCAGGTACAGGAACAGTTCTGAGGATGGCACAGAAGTGTGCAGTGTCCCCTCTGCTGTGCGCAGTGTCACCATGAGTTGGAGCCGACTTGATGGTACCTAATATGCATCTAGCTAGATAGCTACCTCAAATTGTTCATTTATTCAATATTTTATAATCCCAAAGAGATCAGACAACATGTTTATGAAAGATGAATTGAAGACATGAGGTGACGAGAGATGAAGAAGTTACACAAAGCTTAACCTCCCATTTAAAGGAAGAAAGGAGAATCTTAAATCTGAGAGATGTGCTTTATAAGCTTGGTGTAAAGTCTATGTGCCTTCATTTTCAAATGATTAAATCTATTGTTTTACAAACGTTTGGAACCAAGCAATTTTCCAAACACGTAGACACATGGAGGTAGAATAGGTTCAACAGGGTACAAATGTTGGCTTTATTTTGAATTCCAGTCCATCCTTACCAGACACATAATTCTGGGGATATTCCGGTGCATCAATATCTTCATATGCAAAGAGGAGATAATGACATTTCCCTCACTGGGCTGTTGATAACATTCATTTAACTTTCTTAAAGTACTTAGAACACTATTAACTCATTGCAAATCCCAAATAGATGTTAGTTTTTTATCACACTAGCAGATGTGAGGCATGTGAGGAGATTCACTAATAAGTTTATAATGGTGACAAGCATGAAAATGGTTACAGGTGTTATGGACATGAACTTGATAATCAGGTAACTCCGGGCCACCATCTGAGTTTACAATAAATTCCTGGATGCCCTGTACCCAACCAAAAATCCTTTGTTGTGTCTCATCCTTCAAGAAAGCTTTTATTTAGAATGCGCAAGTTCTCATGGAGAAATAGAACCAGAGGAAACCATACTCTGTGGCTGGCTACAAACCTAGATGGGAATTTTGGAACATCTGGACCAATTAGTAAATCTGCTTCCATGATAAGAAATGTGTGGTGCAGAAGTCCAAGAAGAGTGCACCATCTGTTTAAGGTTAAACTTCAACTAGGATTTGCCTTGCAAGAAATTCATGTGCAATTGTACTGGGCTGCCTTATCATTTTATCCCAACATGGTTCAGGACTGTCAATAAGAGCAGCAGAATTCTCACAAACCATCTGTCAGCTTTCTCTACTGTGATGGCTTATGTGGAAGCTATGTGGCTGGTATTTTAAATACCAGCAGGGCTACCCCTAATTTCAGTAGAGCTTCCAGACTAAGACAGACTAGGAAGAATGATTTGGTCACTGGAGTCTGAAAATTAACCAATGAAAGTCTTTTAGATCATATGACATCTCTCACTTAAAAAAAAACATGTTAATCAAGTTGATGGCTAGTTACCTTACAGAACAGGATAAAACTGCCTCCTGCCAGTATCTTAGATTGTAAGTCTTTGTGGGAGTAGATATCAGAAGGGATGGATTGCTGGGGGAGAACATTGTCTTTGGTGAAGTCAAAGGGTAGGGAGGGTAAAGGAGACTCTCAATGAGAAGGATTGTCCCAGTAGCTGCAATGTTGGAATCCAAAAGGTCAGGACTGATCATTTGGTTGTACCTAAGGTCTTCATGAGTTGACATTGACTTAAAGGTCATTATCTGTGACCATCCCAGTTTACTACAGAAGAAGACCATGGATCAGAGAAGCAACTTCTCAACAGAACCAGAACCAATCCCAACCATACACTTCAGTCACCATATTAAGAAAGATCTTGGCACCTGATTCAAAGCTTCAGCCCTATGCATACAAGTGCTCCCTTTTACCCACGACCTCTGAGACATCTATTGTTCAGTCATTTCTCCCAGTTTCAACTTTACGTCATTCATTTCAACTGCCCCCAACTGATTGTTACTCATGATCATGCCTATCTTTCCAAAATCAGACTGCGTCGGTGTGATTGGAAAGAATTGAACTGTACTATCTCAAACTCTCCCAAGTATACTCTCTGACCTAGGTCCCAGGAATTGATTATTTTATAATTATAACTTGGATATTAAATTGCTAACCTTCTGATTTCCTTACATGGTGTGATGTCAAGTTTGTTCTTACTCAGAATGAGTCCCCATGCACTGTAGATGGTGGTAATGCTGTCTGGTCCTATACCATCCACAACCATTGCTTTGGTTCAGTCAATTGTTGCAGTCACCAATCAATCTCAATAAGAGTTTTCCCTTTTACTCTGACTCTCTGCCTTACCAAACATGATGTCCTCTATGGGCTGGTTTCTCCTGATAACATATACAAAGTGCACAAGACATTATGCCATCCTTAATTCTAAGGAGTACTGACTGCCCCTCAATGAGATGGATTAACACAATAGATGCATCAGTGGGTTCAGGCATAGGAACTGTGGTGAGGAAGGTGCAGGGCTATGCAGTGTTTTGCTCTGTTGTGCAGAGGATTGCTATGAGCTGGAGACAACTAGATGGCACCTAAAAACAACAACAACATATTGGCTGTACTTAAAAATATATATTGTATTGTGAATTAGGTGAAGGTTTAGAGAGCAGATATTCAGTTTTACACTCAACAATTCATACATGTTTTGTTTCATCTCATCCACTGCATTCCCTTCAATGTACATCACTTATCCTATGTTGTGCCTCATTTCCTATTTCCATGCCTCATCCTTCCCCAATCCTCTGTGATTTTTCCTTAGTTAAATGCTGTCCTTTGAATCTAAACTAACATGGGAATGAATTTAGTTTAAGTCCCGAAGGGTGACTAGAGCCATAGTTTGGGGCTGACTGTATCTTTTCCAGCATATATATTTGTTAATTATTCTGCAATCCATGATACTCACATATTTAATATTCTTTCCCAAACTATAATTTACAGGCATCAATTCTTCTTTGGCCTTTCTTATTCATTGTCCAGATTTCTCTTGCTTGAGAAGTGATTGAAAATACCATGACTTAGGTCAGGGTCATCTTAGTCTTCAGTGTTAAACCTTTGCTTTCCAACACTTTAAATATATACATATATATATCCCCCAGAGGATATTTCTTCTCTGCAGCATATTTGGATTTTGACTATGGATCTAAAAGAAACCTCAATATTTTCTTCTTTTATTTTGATATTGCTTATTAGTCTACTGGTGAGAACCTTTGTTTTTTTATGTTGTGGTGTGAGCTAGATTGACTATTGTAATCTTTCATAGTCATCAGTAAGTGCATCCAATACTCTTCACTTCTGGAAGCAAGGGTAAGGTACTTCCTTTTTGTTGTTGTTGTTATGTCCTGTTGAGTCTATTCCAACCCATAGCCACCTTTATGTACAACACAAAGAAACACTGCATGTTTGGTCTGATGCCATTCTCAGGTTTGCTATGTTTGAGTGCATTGTTGCCTCATTATGTCACTCATTAAGAGTATTCTTCCTTTTTTCTTAGTTTGCATTTTGCAGGTTATCAGTGAGTCTTTTTCCATTCTTCAGATTGCATTCTTCTTCGTATTAAACAACTTCTTGGATTGTTTGTTCAGCATAAGTATGTTAAAAATATGTAACTGTAACATACACTTTTCCTTATTTTCAACCATAAGGTATACCATTGTTCTGTCTTTTGGTCTATATACAAGTTACACATATGAAGAATTAATTGTTCTAGAATCCCTGTTCTTGACAATGTTACTCAGAATTTGCCTTGATATGTGCTATTTGGCTTTTATAGAGTCAATAAAAATATAGATGAAATTTTTTTCTCAGTCTCTGCTTTTAACTGATATCCACAAGAAATCAGCAATCTTATCCATTATTCCAAATGCTCTCTGATTCTTACTTGAAGTTTAGACAATTCTGTATTGATATAACTATTTTAAAATTATAAAGGGAACAACACATGATCTAAAATTGATGGTGAGGAAGGCATAGAATGTTGGGTGTGACTTGATCAAGTACAATGTAGCGAGAAGAATTACTGAAAGACAAATGAAGGGCAAACATGATAGTGGGACAAGAGGAAAGTAAAAGGAAATAGAGGACATTTGTAGAGGTATAAATACAGGTGTGTAGATACACACACACAGGCATGTAGGTATATAAATATATTTATTTATATATAACAATCATGAGTCAGTCTGGGTACTTTAGAGAAACAAATCCACAGAAACTTATGTATAAGAGATAGTTTTATATATAGGGTAAGTGCATATCAAGAAAACATCCCAACTCAGTGCTACCCAAGCCCACAAGTCCAACATTAAGCCATATGTCCAACACCAATCCACAAAGTCCTCCTCCACCTCACAAAACACATGCAGTGATGCCGACTGCAGGAGGAAAGCCAAATCAGTGAGTGTGTAAACATTTCAGTGCTGTTAGGGGTCTCCACATGGCTGTGCCAGTACCCAGGGCTGCATTGGGGTAGGTCAATGTGGCTTCTCCTCAGGCACATCTTGCAGGAAGTGAGCCTTGCAAGCTGAAGCAAGGAACTTGCTAAGGCAGCTACATCCTGGTCCAACCATCAGAAAGCAGAGACCCAAGAACAAGAAAGGCGAGACTCACTGAGCCAGTTATCTGTCTGCCCTTCAATTAACCCAACATGTGTTTATCGGCCAGGTTGGCACAATAAGCTTTAACTATCTCAAATAGGGACATAGATTTATGTACATATATTCATATGTTAAATATTAAGGTAGCAGACAGATATTGGGTCTCTACTTAAGTTCTCCCTCAATGCAAGAACACTTTGTTCTCATAACCTGGCATTCAGGGATGCTCACCTCCCTGATATGACTGCTGAAGACAAAGCAGGTGCATAAGCAGATGTGGTGAAGAAAGCTGATGGTTCCTGGCTATCAAAAGATATAGCGTCTGGAGTCTTAAAGGCTTGAAGTTAAACACGCAGCCATCTAGCATGGAAGCAACAGAGCCCACATGGAAGAAGCACACCAGTCTTTGTGATCATATCGTGTCAAATGGGATAAGGTAACAGGTATCAGTATACCCAAAACAAACAAGTATATCGATGTAAATGATGGGGGCCAAAGTGGGGACCCCAAGCCCATCTGTAGATAATTAGACATTCCCTCACAGAAGGGTCACAGGAAAGAACAAGATAGGGTACCACACAGCACTGACAGAACACACAACATCCCCCTAGTTCTTTAATGCTTCCTCCTTAGCACTGTCATGTCCCCAGTTGTGCCTTACAAATCCAGCTAGACTGGAACATGTACACTGGTACAGATAAGAGCTCTCGGCACACGGAATGCAGGACAGATAAATCCCTCAGGAACAGCTATGGAAGTACCAATGCCATGAGATTAAGGGGAAGGTGGGAAGAGAAGGGGGAAGAAGGGGAAGAAAAGGGGAACCGACATACAGACCCCCTCCCTCCCCAGGGGGATGAACAACAATAACATGGGTGAAGGAGGACAGTGGGTGGTATAAGATATAAAAATAATAATAATTTATCATTTATCAGGGATCCATGCGGGTGGGAGGATAGGGGTAAGAAGAGTAATAAAGGAACTGATACCAAGGGTTCAAACAGAAAGAAAATATTTTGAAAATGCTGATGATAGCAACATATGTACAAATGTGCTTGATACATTGATGTATGACTTTTTATAAGAACTGTAAGACCTTCCAATAAAATGATTAAAATAAAAAAAGAAAGCTGATAGCACTGGCTATTAAAATATATCGTCTGGGGTCTTAAAGGCTCGATGATAAACAAGAATTCATCTAGCAGAAAAGCAACAAAGTCCACATTGGAGAAGCACACCAGTCTGTGTGATCATGAGGTGGGTGTCGACAGGATCAGGCATTAGGCATCAGAAGACCCAAAACAAATAATCATATCGATGTGAATAAGGGAGTTTGGAGCAGAGACTCAAAGTTCATCTGTAGACATTGGACAAAAGGGTCACAAGAAAGGGATGAGCTAGGCCATGGTGTAGTATAGCACTGATGAACATAGTAGCAGTACTCCTCTAGTTATTAATGCTCCCCCCGCCCTACCATCATGACCCCAGTTCTACCTTACAAATCTGGCTAGACTGGAGCATGCACACTGGTACAGACAAGAGCTCTCGACACATGGAATCCAGGACAGATAAACCCCTTAGGAACAACAATGGGAATAGTGATACCATGAGGGTAGGGAGAAGGTGGGGGGATAAAGGGGGAATTGATCTCAATGATTGATGTATAACTGTCACCCTCCCACACACACACACAGGGTGGCAAACAACAGAAACATGGTTGAAGGGAAACAGTGGACGGTGTAAGATGTGAAAATAATAATTTATAATTTATCAAGGATTCATGAAGATAGGAGGGGGGCACAGAGGGAAAAGAAATAAGGAGCTGATACCAAGGACTCAAGTAGAAAGAAAATGTTTTGAAAAGGATGGTAGCCACATATGTACAAATCTGCTTGACACATGAATGTTTGAATTATTGTTAGAGCTGTAAGAGACCGCAAGAAAATGATTTTTTAAAAATCTTCATCAATGCATAGGTTTCCAAAAAGAGGGCACCATAGGAGAAATCAAAGGCTATTTGTAATACGCTTTGGAACTTCACTTGGCCAATAATGTTCTTCTGGGTTGAGTCTTGCCCAAAGGGGTCCCTCTGTTGTTTAAACCTTGACATCTTCAAAGAGAAATGTCTCATTTCCTTGTTTAAACTCCATCTTACAGGTCTGCGATGACAAGTGGAAGGGAGAAGGGTACCAGAAACCACATGTTAGGGTTTTCAAGTATATTCTCATGTAATTCCATGTCCTCATCTCCAGTTGTAATGTTTTTGTCCCATATTCCAAATAAAGATACAGATGTTCATATAAATCCATAGCTATTAAGGGACTGTAATTTGAGCCCCAATTACACTGTCAATGGACAAAATTTGTCCCTTTCATAATTCTACTTCCCACTCTGATAATGATAAGGTGAGAGCAGGTAACTAGGACATGATGATCAGTTACTCTTTGGTGAGTTGTGAAGAGCTGATGTGATTTTGTACATGGTAGAGCAGATGCCAGATCCTCAAGGAATTCTGATGACTTTAGGAATTTGGCAAGGTGGATGAGCCCTGATGGCATAGTGATTACACGTTGGGCTGCCAACTGTAAGGTTAGCATTTCAAATCCAGTAGCCAGCCCCAAAGAAGAAAGATGGGGCTTTCTACTCCAGTGAAGAATTACAGTCTCAGCAACTCACAGGGGCAGTTCCACCCCATCTGAAAGGATTGCGGTGGGTTGACATTGACTTCATGGCAGTGAGTATTTTTTTTTTGTAACCACAAGGATTCTACAGCCATGTACCAGCCTTAGCTTATAATCACCAAAGCTCAAGAAGGTTTCTTGGGCTGTTCACTCCAGGAATTAACATCTATAAGCATCATTATATCTCAATGTCTACTTGTGTAGAAGGCAAAGTGTAATATGTTGTCTTAAGTAGTTGTTGAATAAATTAGCATCCATTTCCTTGCAGTGACATGCATTATTTCCATAATGAATGGCTATCAAAATGCTGAGCACTCTCCCTGTTTCCAGAATTCTTCCAGCTGCCATGTCTACATTTGGTCTCACACAATCTTAGTCAAAGAAACCTTAATCAGGTCAGTCCTTTCTCAACGGTTTCCAGTCATCTGTTGTGGCCCCCATGACTCCCTTTTTCATTTTCTGTCTGTTGTTCTCTTCTCCTGTTGTCTTTCCAGTCCAGGTCTTCTTCTGTTCTGTGCTGTCATTTAAATGACCCATCCCTGTCTTTTAAATCTCTGCCAGTCCTTCTACCACACTCTTGTATCTGTAGTTGCTGGTCTCTAAAAGACTTTTTATGAGCCTGTGTTAGTCAGACTCACAGTGACCTGTCACCATCCTGTCAAGTATTGCTCGGTTGGAGCTTATTGTTTCAGCTACTGTGTCAATCCATTATGTTGAAAATAATCTTTTTTTTCCCCTTGACCATCTGCTTCACCAAACACAGTATCCTCCTCCAGGGACTGGTCCCTCTTGATAACTTGTCCAAAGTATGTGAGGCAAAGTCTTGCATCATCCTTGCTTCCAAGGAGCAACATGAATGTACTTCTTCCATACATTTGCTGATTCTATTGGTAGTCCACATTCATTGTTTTCCCCTGTCAGTACCATAATTCAAACATTATGATACTTCCATTATTGAACTCCATTTATTCCACAGCTATGTTCAAACACCAAAAGGTGCAAGAGCTGGTCATTCCACCCCCAACCCCCGCCCAAAAAAATAATGGAAAACCAAATAATTGGTTGCGAGGCAAATGACACTTATAAATTAAAATTTTCAGGACTTTAAATCACCACGGAGGCTTTTAACCTTCTCACAGCACTGTCTCAGAGATGCTAGCACCATTGAGTTGTTTCTCATTTTTCCAAATTAATAGTAACTTTTCAACTTCTTCAATGGTCTGGGTTCTTTGTTTTGTGCTTAATGATTTCACACCTTTCACTACATTAGTCGGTTTAATCACATGCTGTTGATTTGTTTTTATTCAAAAATGTTGATAATGTAGACTTACCCATGCCACCAAATCAGACAAGCAGCGACCTGATGAAAATTTCGCAATGGTTTCTTTCTTTAACTCTATCGTGGTTCTCACAGTCTTCCTCTTCGCCTATTGCTGATATCACTAACTCTCTTTGGAGCCGCGCTTACAATATGCAAGGAAAGCACACATGCAAAGCATGATGGTGAAGGCTTGACAGCACTGACACAAGCACTGTGTGTTGTCCGATTGAGAGCAGCCCTGACACTGACACCTCACCCTCGTGAGACTTGCAGTTAACTCACTCCCAACAAGTGCACGGTTTTCCATGCCCTACCTTTGACTTGACTATACAATAAAGTGTGAACACAGAGCAGATCTTTGTCAAACTTTTCTGTTGGAGTAGTGAGAAATTCAAACTTAAAGTCCTTCACCAATTGAGATATTGGTGTATAAGCTAAAAGATGAGCAGTAGACACACACAAACACACACACACAAACACACAAGGCTGCTCCAAAAGGTTCAGAGAAAACTGGAATTAAAAGACAATGGGTATTTCACAAACACTTTGATTTCCCCCCATATATACAGTTGGTAAACACATGGCTATCAATATGATTATACTGTTGTTGTTGTTGTTGTTGTTGTTGTTGTTTAATAGTAGATCACCGAGGCCCTTCTTCCTAGTATATCTATCCTAGTGTGGCTGAGGTATGTCCATCGTGGATGACCCTGCTGTATCTGAATATTGACATAATAGCATCACAACAACATATAAACCACCACGGAATGACAAATTGACGCACAAATTGCGGATATTGCTGATAAAACCAAAGCAAACTGTGTCATTGAGTTGATTCTGACTCACAGTGACCCTATAGAACAGAGCAGAACTGCCACTAGGGGTTTCTATGGCTGTAACTGTCTATGGAAATAGAAAGTCTAATAGTTTCTGGTGGTTTTAAACCAGTGACCTTATGTTTAGTTAGCACCATGATAGGTATCCACTCTGCCGGTGGGTATGGAGATAGACATTAGGATGGGCAATCAGCTGCTAAGCCATGAGGACACTCTAGCAACTGCAGGGGAATGTCCGTGGGCCCCGGAGCTGAATCTCATGCCAAACGTCTCAGCCATTAATGAAAACAATCTTGGAATCAAGTCCAGACTAGGTGATCTATTCTCAAAAACATCAGGTGATAAAACCCTATGTAGTGTCATCCTCAACCAATTAGGGGACTGACACGGCACTCGACAGTATTTTGTTCCGCTGTGCAAGGGGTCACTGTAAGTCAGAGGCTGACTCAATGACAGCCAACAAGACAAGAAGATTCCCCAAAAATCAGCCACCGGCAGGCTTCTCCACACAGTTGGTCACCGAACGTGATTCGAACATGGCAGGGTTCACTGGATTTCCTGAGGAAAGTCCAGATGAGCAGGGCAGGGACAGGAATGAACCGAACATGCCCACTTTGTTCTTCTCAAATTTACCAACCTGGAAAATTACTCTCTCTCCTTGGACAGAAGCGAGTAAAGGGCTGAAGTGTGTCCTAAATGAGTTTAGGAAAAATAACCTCTCTTCCAGAACAAGAATGTCTAAAATATCTCTTCTCTAGTTCTTGTATTCTGTGTGTCTGTGTTGCAAGGAGCAGAAGAATATGTAAAAGCATGCGATGGATTATAATTTAGTCCTAAATTTTAATTGTGTCCAACGATGGCAATATTGCTCCCTTGGGGGCAGATATTGGAATGATCTAAGGGGCTGCCAAAACAAATACCTCCTTAGACACAAGGATGGCAAGACTTTGTCTCCCATCGTTGCACATGTTGTCAGGAGAGACCAGTATCTGGAGAGGGACACCAGGCTCGGTAAAATCCCAGTGTAGTGAAACATAGGAAGGCGTTCAAGGAGATGGACTGGCACAGTGGCCTCACGTACAGCCCAGACATAGGAGCTGTGAGGATGGCACAGCCCTGGGCACTGTTTTGTTGTCCATTGGATCGCCATGAGTTGGAACCAACTGGCCGGCACCTAACAACAACACTTTATTCTGGATTATGAGCTACGGTAAAATGTATTTCAATTTACCACAGGAATGCAGAAATTTTTGTTTTTTTCTGGAAAGAAGTAGTTTGCCAAATAAACCTAGGAACCTCAGGATTAAAAAACCACCAGACTTAAAAGCCTGAGAGAAACTAACAGAACACATGTTGGGCTAATTTAAGGGCTGAGAGATAAATGGCTTAGTGAGACTGACCTTTCTATTTCTCAGGTATATTGGTTTTTGATGGTCAGGCCAGGGTACAGCTGCCTTAGCTAATTCCCTGCTTCAGCTGGCAAGGCTCACTTCCTGCAAGACATCACCGAGGAGAAGCCACATGGACCTACCCCGATGCAGCCCTGGGTGCTGGAGCAGCCGTGTGGAGACCCCTGCCAGCACTGAGATGCTTACATGTTCACTGATTTGGCTTTCCTCCCGCAATTTGCATCACTGTATGTGTCTAGTTAGGTGGAGAACTTTGTGGATTGGTGTTAGACATATGGACTAATGTTGGACTTGTGGGCTTGGGCAGCACCGGGTTGGGATGTTTTCTTGATGTGCACTTACCCTTTATATAAAACTCTCTCTTATACTTATGATTTTTACAAACCTGAAGGCTGTGGACATTGCATACCTGACCAGCCTGAAACTGATCCAACTCTTGGGGGACTGACATTCAGCCAAATAATAGACAGACCTACAACGTGAATAATTACACCCATGGGAAATCCAGGGAGAGAGGAAGAAGAGAGCTGTTACATTGAGGGGATTCCATCCAATGTCACAAAACAAAATGTTGAAAATGTCACAATACATTTTGAATGGAAAATGAATCTGCTCTGAAGCTCTCACCCAAACAACCACAATAGAAAGTGAAATACAATGGCATCCCGGGATCATAATGTGATTGCGCCTGCCCCCCAGACCATTGAAGAGCAGAGCCTCCTGAACCTCTCGGGACACCGGAGTCGATAAGAATCAAATATGATCAAAGTGTTCCCTATCAGTTTTTTCCATCTTTATTAATTTCTCGAGGTCTTTGGAAAAGGTCATGTAGAAGATTGCATTACATTTTAAAATGTTTAGAGTCCTCCACAGTAAATGTTATCATCCAGATACTTGTGAGGTCTCTTTAGCCGTGGATGCCAAACAAAAATCCGGTGCTTTTAAGCCTGTTTCCAAGTGAGCAGATCCTGGGTGACTAACAGGAGAGGAAAAAAAATAACAATAATAAATAAATCATTGAGAAATACTTTGGAGTGAGACAGTCTTGTGATAGGCAGAGGCCTCTTTAGAATCCACAGGGTCAAAGGCTACTTTCAAAAGGAGCCATAATGGCGTTGTGTGTTACAGGTGTTACTAATTGCAAAGTCAGCAGTTTGGAACCACCAGTTGCTTCTGTGGGGAAATATGAGGCTTTCTATTCCAATAAAGATGTATAATCTCAAAAACCCATAGGTGCAGTTATACTTCATCTGTGTTAGATGGGGGTCTCTGGAGAAGCAAAACCAGTGACAATTGTATGTGTTGTGTATAGAAAGAGATTTATATCAAGAAATGATTTACACAGTTGAAGAAATACATAAGTCTAGTACATTAGGCTGGGTTGACTAGAGAAGTAAATCCAGAGACACCCATATGTGTAAAAGAGAGCATCATAACACAGAGCAATTATCTATTAAGAAAACATCCTAGTGCAGTCCAGATCAAGTCATTAAGTCCTCTATTAGCCCATAAGCCCAATACTAGTCCCTAAGTCCCTCTTCCAACTCAAGAAATCACATGCAATCAAGCAAAATGCAGGAAGATCACTGGCCAGTGGGTGCAAAGTCTTGTGGAGCCAGTGGTGGTGGAAGCAGCTCAGTGCTGGCGCAGATCTCCACATGGCTCCTCCAGCTCTCCGAGCATGGCTCTTCAATAGGAAGGTGACAGCCGAGAGAAAGTGAGGAAGTTCCCATAATCTTCGTGAGAAGGCCATGCCCACAAGAAGGCATCATTAGGCTGTAACCTAACGACAGGGTGGACTCCAGCCCTACAACTGTTTATCAAGTTGACATGAAATTATGTAACTAACACATCCAGTCTGGTTCAATTTGGGCTTCTCCTGACTAATAGAATATGATGAACAGGAAGCAGCATGATGAAGCAGAGGAGTAGCGGGAACAAACTGGTCGACACTGAGGTCCAGAATTGGCAGAATGAATCCACTGTGGACAGTCTGCTTGTGGCTACTGGGATTGGCAGGTGATGCAAGATATGATAGAGAGGACACAGACCAGGATGACAAGGGAAAAATAGCAGAGGGCACAGGCTGTTGGATGCAGAGATCCGATGTCAGCCAAACAAATCCACCAGTGGGAGTCCACTGATGGCTACTGGGATCAGCAGGCAGTACAACAGAAGGTGAAGGGCCCCCCAAAAAGAGAACTAGACTCTGCTTGGCCTCTGTCTCTTACACAAAAATGCTTATACCACCAAGAAGGTGTCATCAGGCTGTTACACATTTGTAGGTTGAGCTTTATGCCTACACTTGTCCAAAGGTGTCGAACTGAATAATCTCTAACCTAGAATGTCACCCTGACTCAGAGTCAACACCATGGCAGTGAGTTGTGAGGGCTGTTTTGTTGGTGCTTTTTAGGGGTCCTGGCAGTATAGTGGGTTACACATTGGGATACGAGCCACCAGGCCAACAGTTTGAAACCACCAGCTGCTCTGTGGCAGAAAGACAGGCACTCTGCTCCTGTGTAGAGGAGCAGTCTCTGACACCCACGGGGCAGTTGATCTTTGTTGCCTGGGTCCCTGTGAGCCAGATCAACTTCATGGCTGGGGGTGGAGGGGGGTATGGCTGCATATGAAAGGAGATTTGGGAGCCAGATAGGCTGGATTTACATCCCAGAGTCCCTCCACACAAACTCTGTGACCTTTGGGGGCCTCTGGTTCTGCCTCTTAGGTGGGGATAATGATGGCTAATAGGAGGGTGGAGGGCAGCACTCATGATGATTAAGAGTCCTTACATGAAAAGAGTGTGGAGCAGGCCCCTCCGGATGGCAAGCAAAGATGCCCTGTCCGGCAGTTGGAGTGTGTGGGTCATGGCCCACCTGTGTGAGATCAGGAGGGTCACCGTCGTGCATTGTCAAGGACAGACTACCCTCCAGTGGCCCTCGTCTCTGCACTGCATTGGTCCACGGTGAGAGCTTGCTAACTGCCTCCTGTGGGCCCTGTTCGCAGTAGAGCGTGACTGGACCCCAGAAGAGCTCTCTGTATCCTGACTCAGAGTTGCGGGTCCTTTGTTCCTCTTCGTTACCAAGGTCCGAGAAGGAGAGAAGGCTTTCCCGGGGAAGGTCTTCCGTGTGAACATTGAACTGGAATGAAAGAAGCGTGGAATGGAAAGAGAGGGCTGGGCTTTCAAGGCCACGTTTACTCTGAGCAACTGAGGCAGAGTAGGTCAGGGGCAGAGCAGGGAACAACATGTATTGGATAGAAGCTCTTTGAGGAGCTCTGCTGGCATCGTGGTTATGCGTTCGGCTGCTAACCACCAGGCCAGCAGTTCAGAACCACCGGCTGCTCCCCAGGAGACAGATGAGAGTCTCTGCTTTCTGGAAGATGTGCAGCCTCAGCAATCCATATGGTGCCCTTTCCCTCTCTCTCACAGGGCTGGCTGCGGGTTGGAATCAACTGAATGTCAGTGAGTTTCGTGTGTTTGCTTGTTTCTGTTTTGTTTTAATATTTATGTGGAACCCTGGTGGTGTACTGGTTACACGTTGGGCTGTGATTCTCATGGTTGGCAGTTCAAAGCCACCAGCTGTTCCACGGGAGAAATACTGAGCTTTCTACTCCCATAACAGTTACTTTCTTGGAAACCCAGAGGGAGTCAGTACGTGTCAGCATTGACTTGATTGCAGTGTGTAAGTTCAATGTGTGTGTAGTGTTGTAGGTAAACCATTGGCCTTCTAATCTCAAAGTTCAAAGTTCAAACCCACCAGGTACTCCACAGGAGAAAGACAAGGCTCTGTTATAAAAATGCAGTCTTACACATGCTAAGGAGCAGTGCTACTCTGTCCTAAAAGGTTTCTGAGTCCAAACTGACCCATTGGCATGGGTGAGGAATATTGAATCTAAACTGTAAAGTAACATTTACTCAACAAATAACACTGAGCAGGCAGAGGGATGTAGCAGCAGAATACTTCTGACAACGGTGTGGCTGTTTGGATGGACTCTCCCCATTTGTGTTAGCGTTCTCTGGCTGAATCCAGGTACAGGATAGGCAAGGGATTTGGAGGACTCTCATGTCCTAGCTTGCTCACCTTGACTGCTGCTGGAGGTAGCTTGATGCCCCAATGAAGACCAGAATTGAGGATATGCATATTTCTAATGACAATTCTCCCATGGAGACTTCAACATATGAGTGTCAATATTTCTGCTTAAATAAAATCCCTGTGTAGCTATTTTGAGTAAATTCCTTTTACCAGGGAACGACAGTGTTAGAAGATCAGAGAATTAGAGAGACGTTGCTGAGACATGTGACAAGAATGGCTAAGGCTCTAGGAGCCAAGAAGGGGGCCTTGTCCACGCGTGGCAGCTTCCACTGAGTTGGTGAGACTTACTGGACTCCACCTGTATCGGGATATTGACAACTGTGTTAATGAACTGAAAATGCAGGCTGCTCATTATTTTTAAGACATTTGAACTTGAAATGGCATTGCCTTTAACAAGCAGAACATTTAATGGGCCGCAGATAGCTAAAAATACTAATTAATAACCTCTTTGCCGGGCTGTTCCCAATATGAGAATTCAAATGTGGTCATATGAATACACTGTCAGAAGTAAAGACGCACGGCTCAGTGCAAAGTGCACATAAGGGAAGGGATCTGCTCTCCATTAATACCTTCATTTAGAAGGTCTCCTTTCCCTTAAAAAACAAAGCAAAACAACAACACAAACCCACCGTTTTGGTTCTGCCTAATCACTAAATGTGGGGCATCCCTTTTGGTGAAGTACATGTGGAATCAGATTTTGAAAATGACTCTTCCAGAGAGAATGGCTGAGGATAGCACGTGACAACCACCGTCTGACGCCTAGCAATGTGTCATGCATACAGTGGGTGGGACCTGGGTGCTGCGATGACACCAGAAAGCACGCCTCCCCTCTTCAGTGCTGTTAGTGCCTGCAGCATCCTTGCCTCTAAAACTGAACATCTTTATTAGTTTGAGTTTGGGTCTGTAATTCTTCTCTATTTTCCATTTTCTCTCTCTTTCTCATTTTTCTTTTCTGTTGTGTTTTCTTCCACTCTTTCCAGGATCTTTTAGATCAGTTCCTGTTTGCCTACGACCCTCCAGGGGGACGCCTGTGCTCCTGGTGTATAAACAGGCAAGCGCAACTTTTGTGCCTTGGTGTGAAGAAAGAAGGGAAAGCAGAGAAGGTGTGACACTCATGTTAGCAAAGCCTGCTGTAAGGTGTCAATGCTGGTGTGAGAGTTTGGCTTCATGTTAACTTGAGTGGGCCAGAATTCTCCCACAGAGTGGTAGTTTATAGACATAGACATACAATTGTCACTAAATTTGCTTCTCCTTGGAAGGCAGCTTAACACATCTGGTGTCTAGGAACTTGGGAGGCACACAGCCCCTTCCCTGCTATAAACAACCCCCTTGCTTACTAGTATGGTTCACTGTGTCTCCAGGGTGAGAATAGTCCAGAGTTGCTTCTTAAACAACCTAGTTTTGAACTGTGCAGGGCCACTTGTATGGGGATGTCTTTTCTTTTTTCTTCTTTTTTTCTTCAGATGACATGATCTTTTTTTAAAACATTTTATTAGGGACTCACACAACTCTTATCACAATCCATACATACATCAGTTGTATAAAGCACATCTGTACATGTCTTTTCAAGCCAGGTGACACTAATCAGCTTGGTGCTAGCAGTTTGTGTCTCCAGTAAATTACACATCCCACTGAAAAATGATCTCTCCAGGTTCTCAGGTATTTTCCATGGTGTGAAAGGCAATATTATAAACCTTGAATGATGTCGCAGGGTCTGTACAAAGTGTCAGTAGTGAGTCTGGAAGTGTTCCCAAGAAGCATAGCGAACATCACGCCTTTAGGAGAGGGCGTTGAGTTGCTTGCTAATGTACAGCGGGTTGGGGCCAGCAGCAGCAGTGATTTTCCACTCTGTCAATAGAAATGAAGGAAGCATAAGGACCAGTATAAGAAGGGCAAGGGTAATTTCCATAGCTGACCTTGCAGCTATGCCAGGAGGTGCTAGTTCACTCCACTACTTTAATGAAATACCTGTTTAATTTTGACTAAAAACAACATATTCATCTCATGCATTTGGACATAGTTTCAGGAGAGACTGGTCCCTGGAAAAGGACATCATGGTTGGTCAAATAGAGGAGCAGCGAAAAGAGGAAGGCCTTCCATAAGATGGATAGACAATGTGATTGTGGCAATGGGCTCAAAGATAAGAACAATTGAGAGGATGGGGCAGGACCAGGCAGTGTTTCCTTTGGTTGAGCAATAGCGTAGCTACTAGTCTGGACTGAATCCATGGCATCTAACAAAATTTTTAAAAGGGCAGCTTGTATATGGGTACAACATATAATACATGTTGGCAGGTGCCGTCCAGACAACACGCATGTACAACATTGCTTCCTATGCACAGTAGAAGGAAACACTGCCCAGTCCTGCACCATCCTCATGATTGTTCTTGTGTTTGAACTCAATGTTTCACTGTGCCTGTCCATCTTGCCAAGGATAAAGAGAGGACTGAGGTCCTCAAGGGGTTTTCTCTAGTTTGGGCACACAATCAATGCTCATGGAAGCAGTCATCACAAGCCCAACTGACACACTGAATTGGGTCAATATGATGAACAACACTTCTTAAAAATGTTGAAAAGCTGAGATGTTATTTTGAGAAGGTGAGCCTGATCAGAGTCATGGTATTTCAATCTCCTCATAAGCATGTAACAGTTGGACACATTGGATAAATAAGGTCAAAGAAGAATTGATGCTTTCAGAATTTGAAGAATGTTGAAAGAACTGTGAACAGGTTAAAAAAACAGCTATTTTGGAAAAAATACAGTGTGAAAATTTGTGGTGTACAGTATTCCAGTTGTGAGGCTTTGTGTTTTCTTATATTGTCGTAATCCTTACTGAAGGCCACAATTCTTGATCTTTGTCAGTAGGTGCTTCAAGCCCCCCTCACTTGCAGCAAGACTGTCCATTTTCATATCATGGCTTTAAATCATGCAAGATTCCCTTGGCCGGTTCATTCAGCTGCCCCTTGATCCATATACAGGTTACCCAAGAGTACACCATAGTGTTCTGGAATTTCCATTCTTCTCTTGGCGGCCCATAGTTTGTTATGACCCACACAGTCGAGTGCTTTTGCAGAGCCAATGAAACACAAGTCAGCATCTTTCTGTTATTGTCTGCTATCAGCCAAGATCCATGTGACACCAGCAACGAGATCCCTTGTTCCACATCCTCTTCTGAATCTAGCCTGGATTTCTGGCTGCTCTCTGTCAATGTTCCAACTTCACACAGGGCACCGCAATATGCAAACTGACAGAGGAGTGTAGGCATGTAATACATAGAGCATACGCCATGCGTTCATAGACTGTTCATGCTCTGATTCGGGCTTCTAGCTAATGTAGGCTGTTTGTAGCTATGGCTTTATGGTGTCAAAAGCCAGATTCAGACGTTCAGCTACAGAGAGGGACAGAACCACCTTCCCTGAGTTCAAGAGTCAAAGGGTCAACAGTAATTTTTGCTGCCCTTTGTTTTGGGTGCATGGAATTTGGTGTTTTCTGGGCAAAGGATGCTTCTCTCCACAAAACGTGTTCCTGTTGAATGTATTCCAATGCATAGAGATGATGCTGAGTTGGTTAATGGGTTTGAACTGGTTACTTTTTGGTTAGAAGCCCAAGGTTGATTGCACTGTACCAGCAGGGCTCCTTAGGCCCAGGATGGATATTTCTATTTTACATTTGAGATGTTGAGGTCAGACAGCATTCGTGGGATGTGCCCCCTGGTGACACAGGATTTTAGTTTGTGTTCTCTGCTTCCCTGCCAAGAGAACTTCCTGTGGAGGAGCAAGTCACCCAAGAACCAGATCCCATTTCACATCTTCCAGGATGACACTGAGTCCCTGGGTAAAACAAATGGTTTTGAGCTTGGCTGTAAATTGAGAGATTGGCCCTTTGAGCCCCTTAAGAGACTTTAAATGAAGGAACTGGCAATCGACTTCTGGAAGGTCACATCTATGGAACTTCCCCAGGAGCAGCACCATTCGATTGCATATCCAGGGTTTCCCATGCACCAGGGTACGAGGGACGGCAGCAGCTTACTTGGGCTTCAGTTGGAGACTTGGGGAAAGTGAGTCATCCTGGAGTTCAGTTGACTTCTTAGAGTATGGCTTCTTGGACAACATGTGTCATATGAGATAAAAAAGTGAAGATGGAGACTCTGGAAGGCCAGACCCCTTTTCTGTCCACACAGGCCCGCAGAGAATGTAAGCCCCATTTGCCTTTTCTGTCTCAGACCAGCATTTGCTTGCTCTGATATCCCTGTCTTTGATGCCAATGCCCCCAAACAAATCTCTATCAGACCATGATAGCAATCTGTCTATTCTCTTTGTGTAGCAGAACTTTCGAGAGAAATAAAACCCTCTGGATGAAATGTCAGCCTGCATTTGATAAAGGACTGAGCTGGTCACTGGGGCTATTCGGATTCGCACACATCGTATGTGAGTAGCAGGAGAGACGGGGCCTGTTAGGAAGAGAGAATGCGCTTCAGCAGCCAACGCAATGCCCGGGACTGCCCAACTTCCAGCATCTCTCTAGTCGGAGGAGACGAGCCGAGATAATGACAGAGCTGACCTGAAGGTGCCCGTTGTCCTCTGCCCTGGGTCTGCTCTGGCATCCCAGGGCAGGCTTTGTCTTCTTGTCCCCCAGTCCTACCGTTCATGCCACAGTGGAGCACAGTGACGGTGAGCCGGAAGGCAGAGCCCTCATCCATCATTGGCTCAGAGCCCTTCCCCTGGGTCAGTGACAGGGCAGAAGCTATAGGCAATTACATGGACAATCAAAGGAAGGGCATTAGCAAGGGGTTGACAGTTTCCACGGACCGAAACTATGCTGGATACTGAACCTGGGTACCCAAAGCACCCATCCATTTTGTAGATAGCCCTCAACTACGGGTGAGGAGTCAAATGAATGATTTGCCCAAGATCAATCAGATAGTAAGAAGTCTATGATTCAAGTCTTTATGTAGTCTTTGCATGAGTCCATTTTTCTTTCTGGTGTCCAGGAAACCTGGTGGTGCAGTACATAAGGCAGGGGTCCTCAAACTTTTTAAACAGGGGGCCAGTACACTGTCCCTCAGACCCGTTGGAGGGCCGGACTACAGTTAAAAATAAAACTATGAACACATTCCTATGCACACTACACATATCTTATTTTGAAGTTTAAAAACAAAATCAGGACAAAGCGACCTGATGAGCTGGATAAATATCCTCAGCGGGCCATAGTTTGAGAACACCTGACATAAGGGTTCAGCTGCTCACTGAAAGGCCAGGGGTTCGAAACCATCAGTGGTTCTAAGTGAGAAAGACATAATAACCTATTTCAAAAAATACGAACCATTGGAAATTTTATGGGGGCAATTCTACCCTGTGCTATAGGGTCACTATATGTTTCCTGACCCCCCCCACTCCCCACTCCCACTATCATGACCCAAGTTCTACCTTACAAATCCAGCTAGACTGGAGCATGTACACTGACTGGTATAGATAAGAGCTCTAGACACATGGAGTCCAGGAGAGATAAAGCCCCCAGGAACAATAATGGGAGCAACCATGTCATGAGGATAGGGGACAGTTGGGGGAAAGGGTAGAAAGGGGGAACCGATAACAATGATCGATGTAGTAACCCTACCCCCACCCCAAATGTTAAACACAAAGGCTCCTAGGTCTATCCTCCCATTCTGAGGACCCACCTGTAAAGAAAGGGCCCATTTCATGGATTCTGTGCCTAGTTAGACTCTAGTCCTGTGCTTGAAACTATAAAGAACCAGTTACTTAAAGTAGGTCACACCTACACTCTAGAACAATTTCCCAATATGGTTTAGTATGTACTCTAGCCAGTAGGCAGGATGTAATTTTGAGATAAAAGTATGCCACTGTATATCCCCTTACAGAAGGGCCTCGGGGAAGAGATGAGCCAGTCAGGGTGTGATGTAGCAATGATGAAACATACAACTTTCCTCTAGTTCCTAAATGCTTCCTCCTCCCTGACTATCATGATCCCAATTCTACCTTACAAATCTGGCTAGACCAGAAGATGTACGCTGGTACGGATAGGAAGTGGAAACACAGGGAATCCAGGATAGATGGTCCTTTCAGGACCAGTGGTGAGAGTGGCCATACCAGGAGGGTGGAGGGAAGGTGGGGTGGAAATGGGGAACCGATCACAAGGATCTATATATAACCTCCTATCTGGGGGGTGGACAACATAAAAGTGAGTGAAGGGAGACATTGGGCAAGGCAAGATATGACAAAAGAATAATGTATAAATTATCAAGGGTTCATGAGGGAAAGGGAACACAGAGGGAGGGGGGAAATGAGGAGCAGATGCCAGGGGCTTAAGTGGCGAGCAACTCTTGAGAATGATGAGGGCAATGAATGTACTAATGTACTTTGCACAATTGATGTATGTATGGATTGTGATAAGAGTTGCATAGGGTCCTAATAAAACAATTTTTTTAAAGTACACATTGCTTGACTTCAAATTCAGACAATATCCTGTCATATTTATGCCTATGGTCCCTAGTGTTACTTTTGTTTAGAGCACATGACTCTTGTTTTGTTATTATTTCCTGCTAGTGGTTTTAGATTCCTTCAGTGCAGACTTTGGCACCACAGGACCTCACGAAGGATTCAGGAGGGAGAAGCAGAGGACACAGCTCTGGGTGTAGACTCTCTAACTTTGTCCCGTGGCCAGGCACAGTGGGAGGCAAAGGATATGCCTGATGCTCAGGCGTGCATAAAGCAAACAGAGCAGGTTTGATCTGCTCCAAACCTGGTCATCCATGTTTCCTGAGTTGGTCAGAGGTTATGTCACGTAGACATACCTGGGGGAAGGTAGGTGTGAAGCCAATTCTATGCATCAGGTTGCAGCCTAATGACACCTCCTTCTGTGTGAGACCTTTTTCATAAGAGACGATTCTAAATGCTTCCTTTTGCCTTCTTGCCATCTGGATCCTATAAGTGGTTTATTGCTTTCCTACTATATCTCCTGCTGGTTTCAGGAACCAGCAGCAGATCCCAGCTTGGATTTATTTGGCCAACCTCAAATTCATTTATCTTTGCACCCGCCAGCCTGTGGCCCTCTTGCTTCATCCTGTTGCCGTCTCGTCAGTTTTTTTTGTAGCTGCATGAGTCCAAGAAAACGTCTGTTTACATCTGACATAGAGGTTTGAACCAGACTATATTTACCTACTTTACAACTGTGGAAGCCTTGCTTACACACACACACACACACACACACACACACACACACACACACACACACCGCATTAGTTCTCTAGAGAACTCAACCTAATGCATTCTCCTATCCACCAGTCCCTCCAGCCTGCACCAGCAGCTCCAGTAGAAAGAACAGTGGCAATGATGCTGGCTATGAGGTGCTCATAAAGTTTCAATACGCTGCTCCAGCAGCATCCGAATCACACAACATCCTATTTCACAAGACAGTAGCATGCATGCTCTCTGATGCAAACCTGCAAACATATGTCCAAATAACCTTCTAGATGTGTATGTATATGTATACACAGATGCATGTGTTGTGTATGTATATATGTATATGTTTATATTATTGTAAGGTGCTGTGGGGTCTCCTTCAAATCATATCAACTGCATGTACAATAAACTGTCCCTTTCCCACCATCAAAAAATGTCAAAACCATGGCAACAAAGAAGTGAAATTCTATAATTGCTGACAATATCACGCTAAACATAGAAAATCCAAAAGCCCTGGAAGAAAATTATTGGAACTAATTGAAAGGTTAAGCAATTTCACAGATATAAGGTCAACATAGAAAAACTAAGTTTGAGTCTCATGTACCTATAGAGAGGGAATCAAGAAAACAATACTATTCACAATAGCCACTATAAGAAAAAATAAATTGGAATAAACATGAGCAGAGAAACAAAGGTCTTGTATAAAGAAAACTATTGAAAAAACAAAACAAAACAAATACTACATGAGCTGATACGAAGGGCTCAACCAAAAGTAAATGTTTAGAAAATAGTGATGGCAACCGATGTACCAATATGCTTGATACAATCGATGTATGGGTTGTTATAAGAGCTGTAAGAGCCCCCGATAAAATGATCATTTTTTGAAACATTTTATTAGGGGCTCATGCAACTCCTATCACAATCCATACATATACATACATCAATTGTATAAAGTACATCTGTACATTATTTGCCCTAATCATTTTCAAAGCATTTGCTCTCCACTCAAGCCCTTTGTATCAGGTCCTCTTCCCCCTGCTCCCTCCCCGCTACCCCCTCCCTCATGAGCCCTTGATAATTTATAGATTATTATTTTGTCATATCTTGCCCTATCTGGCGCCTCCCTTCACCTTCTCTGTTTTCCGTCCTCCAGGGAGGAGATCACATGTAGATCCTTGTAATCAGTTCCCCCTTTCCAAACCACTCACCCTGTACTCTCCCAGTATCGCCCCTCACCCCCTGGTTCTGAAGGTATCATCCACCCTGGATTCCCTGTGCCTCCAGCTCCTATATGTACCAGTGCACAACCTCTGCTCTATCCAGACTTGCAAGGTAGAATTCGGATCATAGTAGTTGGGGGGTGGGGGTGGGAGAAGCATCCAGGATCTGGGGGAAAGCTGTATTCTACATCGGTGCTACATCGCACCCTGACTGACTCATCTCCTCCCCTAGACCCCTCTGTGAGGGGGTCTCCAGTGGCCGACAAATGGGCTTTGGGTCTCCACTGTGCACTTCCCCCCTTCATGCACTATGGTAAGATTTTTTTTTTTGATGATGCCTTATCCCTGATCCCTTTGGTACCTCGTGATTCCACAGGCTGGTGTGCTTCTTCCATGTGGGCTTTGTTATGATCTTTTAATAACAAATAAAGAAAAAAGAAGAAAAAAATCAAAACCTCAAACTCATTACCATCGAGTCAATTCCAACTCATAAAGACCTTGGAGGGCAGAGGGAAACTGCTCCTGTGGGCTCCCAAGTCTGTACTGAAGGAGGAAGGCCCATCTTTCTGCCACAGAGTGAGTGGTGTTTCCAAACTCCTGACATTTCGGTTAGCAACTCAAAATGCTACCCACTACGCCACCAGGGCTTCCATGCACGAAAGAACAAAACCAGCATTAAAAGATGATGAAGTGTTTAACAAATTTCCTGCAGCATATGTTTAAATCTTTCATTTCATGTACAATAGAATGAAACATATGCTCTGAACGTTTGTTTAAAATTTCATTATTTTAAGTTTTTTTTCTATCACTAGTCTGGCATTATTCTGATAATATCTGTTATGTCTGAGCCCGTTACTACAACCACTTTGTCAGTCCACCTCGTGGAAGGTCTTCCTTTTTTCACTGCTCCCCCCACCACTTCACTAAGCATGAAGTCCTTCTCCAGGGACTAGTCTTTCCTGTTAACATGTCCAAAGTACATGAGATGACATCTCACCATCCTCACTTCCAAGGACCATACTGGCAGTACTTCTTCCAAGTCAGATTTTAAAAAATAAATTATTATTATTATTCTTTTGGCAGTTCATGGCACTTTCAATTTCCCTCACCGAGACCATAATTCAAATGGATTTATTTTTCTTTGGTCTTCCTTATTCATTGTCCAACTTTCATGGGCATATGAGGCTATTGAAAGTACCATGGCTTGGGGTCAAGTGTACCTTAGTTTTCCAAGTGACATCTATGTTCTTCAATGCTGTAGAGTATTGAACAATAACAACATTCATTGTTTGCTAGAGCACTCATTCCAGATCTAAGCAAAATGAAAGCACTCAGTCTTTATCACTTCAATTTTTTTTCTCTGTTTAGCATGATATCTACTGGTTCACTTGTAATGATTTTGATCTTCTCTGCATGGAGCTGCAATAGATACCGAGAGCTGCAGCCCTTGAACTTCATCAGCAAATGTTTCAAGTCTTCCTGGTGTTCAGCAAACAAAATGTGTCACCTGCATAGTGTGGCTTCTAAAGAGCCTTCCTCCAATCTTAGGGCATACTCTTCTTCACATAGTCCTGCTTTTTGGAGTATCTGCTGAGCATACAGACTTAATAAATATGTGGAGAGGACATAATCCCCTTGCATACTTCTTGTATGCGTGAGGATCAACATAGTTTAGTTTAGTACTGTGGGTCAGACTACCTTGTTTGAATCTTGATATTAGGAATTCATGGTATGGTGAACGTAAGCAAGCTATTTAACTTTTCTAGGGACCAGTGCTCATAAGGGTGTTAAAATGGCATTACTAAAACAAAGGGCATCATTTTCTTGTTGGGAATATATTCAGCAGAACATACACAGATTTTACCATTTTGACATGTACAAAGTCCATGACCTTGACAATATGCTTTCATTGCACAACCTCACCTCCGTTTCCAAGTTGCCACCTCCCTCAGGCCCTGCAGATTCCAGAGTTACAATAAATAAGTAAAAGTTGCTGTGAGTAATAAAATAATGCATGAGATGTGGTTAGGAATTGCTTAAATATATAGAAGACACTCGGCTTTATCACAGCCTTCTGCAACGTGAAAGACCCACCTCAAGAGTCACATGGATGGTGCTTAGTAACACTGGCTCTGCAGTGTTGTGTTTCTGAGCCTAAGAGAACATGTTTCCCTTTCCAGCCCCCTTCGTCCATCGCCTGCCATATGTACACATGAGCATCTTCTTTTCCTTTAAGACAAAGTAAAATACAAAACCAGAATATCAACCGTAGTTCATGAAGAAAGAGGTGACACGAAGGAAGGCAATTGAGAACGCAGACAGAACCTACTGTTTGCTTAAGGGCAATTATCCATCAGCATCCTGCAGAACGTGAGCCCTATTAGTATAAAGGTTTTACTGTTTTCAATTTTATTCACTAGCAAATACGGTGTCTGACACAAAGTAGTTGTGGAAGAAGTACAGTACCTCCTATCATCCAAGGATTATAAATAATAAAAGTCAAATCCAAAGGAGGGAATACTGTCAGAGCTTAAGTTATGAAGACCCTTTTTTTTTAATTTTTTTTAATTTTAACAATTTATTAGGGGCTCATACAATTCTTATCACAGTTCATACATATTCATACATCAATTGTATAAAGCACATCTGTACAGTCCCTGCCCTAATCATTTTTTTCTCCGCTTTTCTTTTTTTACATTTTATTAGGGACCCATACAACTCTTATCACCATCCATACATATACATACATCAATTGTATAAAGCACATCCATACATTCCCTGCCCCAATCATTCTCAAAGCATTTGCTCTCCACTTAAGCCTCTTGCATCAGGTCCTCTTTTTTTTCCCCTCCCTCCCCTTTCCCCCCCTCCCTCAAGTGCCCTTGGTAATTTATACCTCGTTATTTTGTCATATCTTGCCCTATCCGGAGTCTCCCTTCCCCCCTTCTCTGCTGTCCCTCTCCCAGGGAAGAGGTCACATGTGGATCCTTGTAATCAGTTCCCCCCTTCCAACCCACTCACCCTCCACTCTCCCAGCATCGCCCCTCACACCCTTGGTCCTGAAGGTATCATCCACCCTGGATTCCCTGTACCTCCAGCCCTCATATGTACCAGTGTACAGCCTCTGCCCTCTCCAGTCCTGCAAGGTAGAATTCGGGTCATGGTAGTTGGGGGGAGGAAGCATCCAGGATCTGGGGGAAAGCTGTGTTCTTCATTGGTACTACCTCGCACCCTAATTAACCCATCTCCTCTCCTAAACCCTTCTATGAGGGGATCTCCATTGGCCGACACTTGGGCCTTGGGTCTCCACTCTGCACTTCCCCCTTCATTTAATATGGTATATATATACATATACATATACACATATATACACACACTTATATCGTTGTTGTTTTTGCATGATGCCTTATACCTGGTCCCTTGGCACCTCGTGATCGCACTGGCCGGTGTGCTTCTTCCATGTGGGCTTTTTTGATGAAGACCCTTTTTATAGAGGGGTATGGATGACAGTGGAAGTCCCAAACCTATCTGCAGGGTCTCTATAAAGATTAGGTTTCCTCTGATCTAGGCAGACTTGCAAGAAAGATTTCGGATCATGATAGTGGGGAGGGGGGAGGAAGCATTTAGGAACTAGAGGAAAGTTAAATTTGTCATCACTGCTACATCGCACCCTGACTGGCTCATCTCCTCCCAAGACCACTCTGTAAGTGGATCTCCAGTGGCCTACAAATGAGCTTTGGGGCTCCATTCTGCTCCCGCCCCCATTCACTGTGGTAAGATTTTTTGTTCTGATGACGCCTGATATCTCATTCCTTCGGCACCTCATGATCACACAGGCTGGTTGGTGTGCTTCTTCCATGTGGGCTTTGTTACTTCTGAGCTAGATGGCCACTTGTTTACCTTCAAGCCTTTAAGACCCCGGACGCTATATCTTTTGATAGCCAGTCACCATCAGCTTTCTTTACCACATTTGCTTGTGCATCCGTTTGTCTTCAGCAGTTCCTCGAGCTCCTAAATGCTTCCTTCCCCCACCCCCCCCACCCCCACCCACTATCATGATCCCAATTCTCCCTTGAAAATCTGGCTAGACCAGAGGATGTACACTGGTACAGATAGGAACTGGAAACTCAAGGAATATAGGGCAGATGATCCCTTCAGGACCAGTGGTGTGAGTGGCGATACTGGAAGGGTGGAGGGAGGGTGAGTTGGAAAGGGGGAACCGATTACAAGGATCCTACATGTGACATCCTCCCTGGGGGACTGACAACAGAAAAGTGGGTGAAGGGAGATGTTGGACAGGGCAATATATGACAAAAGAATAATTTATAAATTATCAAGGGGTCATGAGGGAGAGGGGAGCAGGGAGGGAGGGGGAAATGAGGAGCTGATGCCAGGGGATTAAGTGGGAGCAACTGTTTTGAGAATGATGAGGGCAATGAATGTACAAATGTGCTTTACACAATTGATGTATGTATAGATTTTGATAAGCGTTATATGAGCCCCTAATAAAATGATTACAAAAAAGAAGGGGGGAAAAGGCAAATAAAGCTATAGCCACTAAAAGAAACACACCAGGTTTCCAGTGAATTAATTCCCTTAGACCAGAGTCTAGGGGTATGAATGGCCTTGCTTTTCAACAGGGAACACTGTAAAGCTGATTTTGACAGTTACCTTAAAATATAAAACACATTTTATCTTTCTTTTCATCTATTTTAAATATGTTCAAATTTTTAAGATTTCCTGCTTTCTTTTCAATGGACATTTTTGTATTTAATTTTTTCATTGTGGGGTTTTGTTTGTATGCTTCTTGATTTTGTTATGTATATTTTTCTGTATATGAAATCAAGGATAGCTAAATCTATAAAGCCCATAACTGGATTAATAATTACCTAGGGATATGGCAGGGGAAGTTGAGTGGGGAGGCATGGAGAGCTAATTACAGTAACTACAAAAAGGAAGAAAATGTTCTAAAAGTAGTTGTGGTTAAGATTGATGTGATTAAACTATTAAATTGTATGACATGTCAATTGTATGTCAATAATATTTTAATAATTTAAACTCTTAATGAATGTTGAAGGTGCAAAAGTTTTGTGAATGGACTTTAATGTAGATATTCTGTTTATAAAAATTCCCTTTAAGGAAATAATGACTGTTGAGCAAGTATTTAGCTCTACCAATGTTTCCTAGAGGGAACAGAGCCCAGTGATGCTTTGAGTTTAGCCCAGTGAAGTTGTGTTGGATTTTGAATCACAGGACTGTGTAAATGTGAGTCAATCCTTGCTGCTTTTGCTAGTAGTCGTGTCCCTAGGCTGAATCACATTGCAGTAGCACCATATTGGAGCGTGTTCTGTTCTGAGCCATCGTGGTTTCATTAGTTGATGTGTAGAAGAAGATCCCTAGGTCTTGATCCCTAGTCCATCGGAGTCTGGCAGCGCCACTGAAATATAGGAAGCCTGTTGCTCTTTGAAATACCCGTGATGGAGCTTCCGGTGCCCCAGAAGCATGCAAGTCTCCAAAGGAGAACTTAACACACAAGTGGTGGCTTCAGCCATTTTCCAAGAGAATTATTGCTGCCTAATAAATTTCAGCTTAGGGTGATGCAGTTGTTGTACTTTAGGCTACTAACCGAAGGTCAGCAGCTCAAACCCACCAGCCCCTCCAAAGAAGAATGAGGAAGCTCTCTCTCTCCTGCAGTCCCTGGATCCCCCAGGGGGCAGTTCTACTCTGCCCCTGTAGCATTGCTCTGAGGTGGTGTGTTTGGTGTGGTGACCTCCTGCACGCTTCCATGGTTTTCAATGGCTTTGTTTTGGAGGGGCAAGGGGAGATCAATAGGCTTTTCTTTTATCACGCCTCCAGGTGGATCCAAACTGCCAATGATTCATTTAATCGTTGAGGGTGTAAACTACGCCACCAGGGGCTCCTGGTTGGTAGTAATCCCTTACAGCAGCCAGAAGAAATGGGGGCAACATCCAATTACTCCCCAAGATGTTGTCCAGCAGAAGCATTGTGCTCAACTGCCCTTAGCAAGCAGGAGCTTATGTGTACGTGTGAGACAAACCCAAACCAAAGCAAACTCACTGCCATCCATTCTATTCCAAACCTATAAGAGAAAGCAGAGCTTTGTCTGGGTTTCTCGGCCTACAGCTCTATGGGAGTAAAAATTCTAGTCTGTCCCCCCTTGGAGTCTGCTGTTGGCTTTGAACTGCTGACCTTGGGATTAGCAGAGAAACTAGGAACCTCTAACCCACAAGGAGAAAGTCTAGTGTAAAATAATAAATGGTGAGTCATTTTAACTGATAACTAATCAATAATATACCATCTAGTTACTTAGCCTATTGAGGTACTGTGCGGACATAATGGGGTGAGGGTGGAGGCAGGGATGATAAACCGGGTGAAAAAATACATGATCCTGGGTGAATGCTCACCATGTACAGGAACACAATGCCTCCTGGGGAGACAGACGCAGTATCGTTCCACCTTCCATTGTAACGTTATTTAAATTGAAAATGCTCTGGAAGGCTATGCATGACCGTATTATTGGAATGAAGAGTAAGACTATTTTAATGGGTTTATGTTTTCATGTAGCTCTGAACATTTTCATTTTTCTGCAATGGGCATGTGTGCTTTGAAAATCAACTTAAACCCAAAGGAGGGAAGGGGAAGTGAATTGCCCTCACCTGACTGCGACCCTGGGGGAACCTGAGAAACCCCATTTGAGCTACATTCCCAGCTGTCACTAAGTGCCACACACCACCCACCCCCCCTTTCCTCCTGGGTGCTGGTGACAATTGCCTTTGAAGACATTTCAGCCTTGTCTTATTCATTCCTCTGTGGGGCCAATTCTGTTAAGAGTCTGCTGACCCCACCGGAAGGCAGTTCTCTGGGGCTGCTTCCCAGGGGAAACTTCCACGCTGTGGCAATGAAACCGGGCAGTGCAGTGCTCATAAATCCCGGCCTTTTTCAATTAACAATACTGCCTGGTAGAGAATGCAATTCATATTACCAGGTCACGCCATCCATCTCTGGGGGCTGAAAGCAACAGAATTGAAAAGGGGTCCTGAATGGAACCCTCCCTGTAGCTTTGCGCTTTGGGCTTCACGTCCCTCCTGCTGGCCTGGTCCTCAGGCTCAGCTCCTTGTAAGAGTTTGAACTCCCCCACTCCATGATCACTGAGCTGGAAGAAGTTCAGGGGGCCCTAGAAGCAGGCAGACCTGAGACAGGACCCTGACTTGCTCTCCCACCAGCTGGGGATGTTGAGCGTGTTTACATCATGCTAATGCTCCATGTCTACGGCTGCAAAAGGGGTGATGGCGTCTACCTCCAAGTTTATGGTGAGGCTGGAACACACAGGGAGCACTTGACATGGGTGCCAAGCTATAAGCATTTTTTAACCCGTGCTTATTATTATCACCCCTGTCTTGCACCAACTTTGAGTCTGAAACTGTCACCTACTCATTCGAGACTTGTTTCTCAAGGCAACTTGTTTGGTACAACAAAATCGCTTAGTTAGGTACTTCTTATAAGCTGCCTTCTCACAACAAAACAAAAGCACCTTCAAGTGCTGCTACTCCCCACCACAGTAGTTAGTTTATTGGGAATGAAACATTGGCCAGCTCTGTCCCTTCTCCAGTGGGAGACCTGGTGGTGTAATGGTCGCTCATTGGGCTGTGATCCTCATGGTCGGTAGTTCAAAACCACCAGCAACTCTGTGGGAGAAAGACCTGGCTTTCTGCTCCTGTGAACAGTAATAGTCTCAGAAACCTACAAAAGGTATCTGAGTCAGCATTGAATCAATGGCAGTGAATTTGGTTTGGGTCCGTCTTCTGGATCACTTGACTTCAATAGTGTTTCCAGGTGCTGATATTTAGACGTAGATGATCAGACCTTTATTCCTAGTCCATCTTACTCTAGAGGGTCCTCTAAACCTGGTCAGCTTGGTAAAATAGTGAGGCAGTGAAAAAGAGGAAGGCCCTTGAGGAGATGGATTGACACACTGGCTGCAACAATGTGCTCAAACACAGGAACCATTGTGAGACTGGCTCAGGACATGGCGGTGTTTCATTCTATTGTGCATAAGGTCTCTATGCGTCAGAAAACTGACTCTATGGCAGCTAACAACAACAACAACAAGTTCTGTATAGAAAGTGAGAATTCTGACCCTGAGCTACTCCTGCCTCCATTTATGTGACTAATACAGGAAGAGACCATAGGGGTAGGGAGACAGCTTATAGTATTACATATAGTCTATGACTACTGATAAAGAGAAAACTATGACAAAGAATAAATTAAAATAAGAAAATAACGTGAGGTTCATGTCTATGTTTGGCCAGGTTGACTAGACTCATACATGTATAAAAGAGAGCTTTCTATCAAAGAGTAATTGTATATCAAGAAAACATCCCAGCCCAGTCCAACTGAAGTCCATAAGTCTGATACTAATCTGGACTTTCTCAAATGAGGCTGCGAACTGAGTCCTGAATTTCTCAGAGGGTAAAATAAGAGGGAAAGTTACCAGATGAGAGACTCCCAGAGAAACAAATCAGCTGGCTAAGGAGATGCAGATTTTGTTGTTTTCGTCTTCTTCTGGCAGTGAGGGCAGAAAGACATTCCTCTCGCATGTTGTTATAAAGGAAGCCAGCTTAATGAACACCATCGCCAATGATGCAACGATAACTACAATAAGGGTCTTGTTTTCTCCTTCTCCTTCCTCCTCCTCCTTCTCCTCCCCCTCTTCCTCCTCCTTCTGTTTCTTCTTTAGTAATATCCTTGGTAAAGTGCGTGTGTGCGTGAGCGTACGCACATGCACACCCACACCCAGAAATGCAATTATATTGATCATACACTTCCAGGATCACAGCTGTTGATGAGTTAGCTTGTTCCATGGAAAAGTTAGGATATCATGAGACTTTGCGATCTCTCTCCGACTTGGGGATGGATTTTCCTAGTAAGCAAGTCTTTGCCTGGTGTGAATCCAAAGTCCAAGCTGAATATCTTCCGCTTTATGGTTTTGTGACGACATTCACTCACCATCTTGGAACTTTTCTTTCTCATCTGTAAAACTGAGCAGATGCTATAATGTCACCTCCCTTCCTGTACGGGTGGATGGAACAAATCCAACATGTCTATCAATGTTAAGCATGAATTACTTGGTCAATAAACTTTGAGTCCTCAACCTCCCCAGTCACTAAGAGACACTCAACTGGCAATCTGAAAATGAGCAGGAATCAAGGGTCAGGAAATGCCTAATGAGATCTGGAATGAAAAAGTACTCTGAACCCAGCAATATTAACACCAACCATTTTAACGAGTTCTCATATGCCACCGGGAAGAGCACAATGAAATAATCAATCCCAATGTAGCTTGTAGAGCTAGCACCCCGGAGTTTTAACCCAGGACCTTCCACTCACTTCTTTAATCCCACCCGTGTCTCAGCATCCTGACCTGTCCAGTGCAGGGAACAATAGCACTGAGTCCTCCGATGTTGGAAGTAAAGTGGGTCAGGACGTGTGAAGTTCATGACAGAGAAGTCGGTTGTCATTATGGTTGTTAGAATTATTCTGTTTGCTACCTGCCAAAATGTTGGATACACTGAAGGGCCCCTATTCCTCCTTTAGGAAAGCCCACAACTGGACAGCTGAGCAACAATTATTTTGTAGTTTTTAGTGAAGATAAATATCTATCTCTACCTCTGTAATCGCCATCTATCTACCCATCCATCTATCGATCATCTAATCGTCACTGTTCTTCAAAATGTAATTGCTATAGGAATGACAGTCTTGGGAGGCCTTTCTTTCACAAGTTAAAACAAAACAAACAAACAGCAATAACTACAAACTGCTGCTGTGAACTACTTGGACTGAGGAGGACCTGTGCAGAATCAAGTTGTATTCCATGGGTTTTCATGGACATAGCCTTGTGGAAGGAATCAGGTCTTTTTTAAAACATATCTCTGAATGGGGACAAATTGGGACTTCTTAGTTATCAGTCAAACACTGAACTGTCTACACCACTGAGGGCCTATTTTTTGCAGGCCTACAATGAAGGAAGGAAGGGAGGAAGGAAGGAAGGAAGGAAGGAATCCCTTGCCATTGAGTTGATAATCACTCATAGTGACCCTTTAGGCTTGAGTAGAACTACTCATAGTTTCCCCAGGAGCAAACTGTCACATCGTGCTCTCAAGAAGCCACTAGTAGATTTGTGCCACTTTCTCCTCCATGCCACCATGGCTCAGTCTTTGAAAATTTAGGGGGTCCTAAATGCAGACTATTTCTGCTATGTCATGGCAAAAGAGTGACCACATCACACCTGGAAATGATAGAAGGATTGAAAATAATGGGATGGCAGAAACTTATTTTGTTGGCAAATCCCTTCCTCCATCACAGTTAGTTGAGATCAACCCCTATTTGGTTGGGTTACTATAGACAGGGAGACTGGGTGGCACAAGTGATTACTCAACTTCAAAAGCAGCAAGCACTGCATTTCCAATCCACTCAGAGACGTCTCAGAAGGCAGGCCTGGGGACCTTTCCGTCCTTGAAAACACTATGCAGCAGATCTACTTACCATAGTGGTCAGAAAGAAAAAACCCATAAACTCACTGCCAACAAGTCCATTCCGGCGCATAGCGACCGCACAGAAGAGTAAAACTGTCTGTGGGGCCTTCTGAAGGCCTCAAGGGAATGGGAAGACTCATGTTTCTCCCAAGGAGGATCTGATAGTTTCAAACTACTGACCATGCCATCAAGAGCCCAAGATGTAACCATTATGCCACCAACCATCAGTCTGTGTCAGTCGCTGTGAGAACCACTTCAGAGAGTGGTCTTTTGTAGCACACAAGCCAACCCTAAGAAATAAGAGTGTTTTCCCCATTTTATAGATGCACCATGACTAAGGATGTTCGCTCTCTATCTGTGCTCCCCACGTCAGTGGTTCTACACCCTTTGGAGGAAGCAGAGTGCTGTAGGTTGGCAGCATATGTGTTGCTCATTGGGAAGGTATTGAGATGTTCAAATGAGATCTCTCCCTGCAGAATATCCACTAGGGCACACGTTGTTCTTGTCAGTTGGCCTTCAGCGGGCACACTTTGGCAGTAAGTTGCTGTCGGAGAAGAACCTTGCATTGCCCTCATTCTACTTTCATATTGTTGCTAGGTGACCTTTTTACACTTACCAAGTGACTACTCATCATTCTTCGCCACTCACCTTAAACAAACTGATTCTTGACTGATGCTTCCCCATATCACTCAACCAGCTCAGGTAGATCTCCTCTCGATTCAGCATCTTCTGTTATTGCTGTTAGGTGTCTTCGAGTTAGTTCCAACTTATAACGACCCTTTGTGGAACACAATAAAGCACTCTCCAGTCCTGCCCCCTATAAACGGCCTGGGGCCGACAGATGTATCCCAAGGACTCATCTACATAAGACAGTGCCGACAGAACCGTCTCACAGACAATAGAGGGACACAACTTGACTTTTAGAGTCCCACTGTTTCTGCAATTATCTGGAACTCCATATAGTCTTCTTGACATTCATAGAGGTATTTACACACTCGGGCGGTTACTCTTCCTAATGAAAGTATTATAAGAAAGCACTCTGATTTCCTCTGGGGCTATTATTCAAGAGCTTCCCGTTCTTAGCCTAATTTACAGTCGCTGACGAGTCCAGCTGGTGATGAGATTTCTTGACAGGTTTCATTTAAAACAAAAAGCACACCCTTTACAATATTTTACTCATCGTCATCGGTAGATGTTATTCACTAAACAGTTATTAGTGGGAGTTTCAGCAGAGTTTTTCTTTTCCAAGCTTAAAGAAAATATCCCTTTTTACAGATGCAGAGACTACACCTCAAAAGGGCTTTAACTAATTCGAGATCCTATTGCTAATTAGAGGTGAACGCAGGTTCACATAGAACTCTGGTAGCATGGTGGTTTAAGCAGTTCGCTGCTAACTGCGAGGTTGGTTGCTTAAACCCATCAGCCACACCATGGGAGGCAAATGAGGCTGTCTACTCCTGGAAATACTTATAGTTTCAGAAATCCGAAGGAGCAGTTACTCTCGACCGAGAACTATAGGATCTCCATGAACTAGATTTGATTTTGAGGTTTTTAAGACTCAAATATGACTCCTAGCTCAGTGTCTTATTCTTCTGGGGTTTTTTGTTTTGTTTTTATATATATATATTTATCCCAGGGTTAGGAAATAGAAAATAGACTTAGAAAATATACCATTAAAACTACTCTGAACCCCATCAGGAGTATTTTGCCTTTTAAAAGTAACTCTCTACTCATTTTCCCACAGATTTTCTTAGATTTGCTAATGATCTAGTTCTTCATTCTAGTTCATTTCAAAATGAAATCTATCAATCAAAATAATGCTCCACCTCACTGGTAGGTATGCCTGGCATTTCAAAGTACACGTGGCCACAAATTCATCCCAGGCAAATTGAAAAGTCTTCCTAGAGACACAGATTTTGTTACCCCCATCAAAATATGGAAAACAAACACACTGATGGAAAGATGGCAATTAATATAGCGGACGTGTCCAACACTGGCTTACTGGCGCTGTAATGAAATACGAACTAGAAACCTTTTCCATCTTGGGAAGGTCTGACATATGAGGTCACCTTCAGCAGCTCCCAAAATATCTCTCAACGTGGCAATTGGGCATCAGTGAGAAATGGAAGATCATGCTCCTTTTTATTCCCCCTGAAGTCAAATGCTCTCATCGTGCTCTGTATACACCTCAATTTTCAACACTCACCTGTGTCTTGAAATTGATGGCTGTCAACCCTGCCTTTTACTACTCTCTGAGCTCCTTGGGACAATAACTGTGTCTTAACACACCGCTGAACTGTCCACAGTATCTGGCAACCAGCAGCCCTCCAAGAAATACGCCTTCCATAAATGCTTGGATAAACTAGTAAACTTAAAGATGCATGATTAAATGAGTAAAAAGGCCTTTCAAAGTGAAATGCCCTTTAAAAAATAAATTTAAAATTAAAGTAACAAGCACTCAGCTATCCGGCAGTCACTCTCTAGGATAAAAGGCCTGCTGATCTGTTCCTTTAGAGATCACAGCTCAGGAAACCTGATCGGGAAGCTCTCCTCTGTCACCTAGGGCTACTGAGTGGGAATGAATTCAATAGCAAGCAACATACTGCGAATTACCAAGGACAGTTCACTTGATTTTGTCTTGGGTCATAAGTAAGGAGAATCCCATTTTATAAATGCATTTCTGAAATTCAAAGTCATGTTCAACATCATATGGACACTTAGTGTCTGAGAGTGGCTTAGAAGTTAAGAGTGTGAGCTACTTCCATTGTGACAGGCAATTTGACAAGAACTAATTCCCCAAACAACTAAGATATGAGCAGATGAAAATGACACCAGGAGAGAAACCCAGTTGCCTTTTGTGCTTTTGGAAAGCAGCAAGGTGGAGCATCTGATCTCATTTGACTACACAAGGGAGAAGGAAAATCCAATCACACACCAACTCAAAGGCAATTGCCACAGGCGAAGGTCAGACACGGCTCCATCCGCCATCCTTCTTTACCCTAGTCTGACACAAACTCTTCCTCCAATGGTGTGTTAGACCACGTGGACTAGAGAAACAGATCCATTGTCACTCATATGTGTGTAAGAGATTGCTTTGTGTCGAAGAGCAGCTGTAAATTGAGAAAACATCCATATAAGTCCATAAGTCTGATATTAGCCCATAAGTCCTATACTAGTCTATACACTCCTCTTCAGACTCATGCAGCACATGCAATGATGCCCACCGAAGGAAGATCTCAGGTGTATAGTTGCAAAGTCTTGTGGATCCCAGCTCTGGCATGGGTCTTCATGCGGCTCTTCCTGCTTTCCAAGTGTGGCTCTTCAACAGGAAGGTGAAGCAGAGGGAGAGTGTGTGTCCCACCGCCAGGAAGAAAGAGAGAGAGGATGTTCCCAGAATCCTCCTCATGAGAAGGCCACACACACACAAGGGGGCATCATCAGGCTATGACTTGATTGACAAGCTAGATTCCACCCTTATACCCTATTTATCAAGTTGGCATGAAGTTATGTAACTACCTGTGTTACTCTGGGTAGACTAGAGAAACAAATTCATAGACACGCAAATGCGTATAAAAGACACTCATATAAGAGCAATTGAATATTGAGAAAATACTCCAGACCAGTCCAGGTTAATTCCATAAATTTGATATTAGTCCATGTGTCCAAGACCAATGTATAATTTCTTCTTCAGACTCACGAAACACATGCAATGACACCAAGTACAGGAAGGTCATAGGCCAGTGGGTAGAAAGTCTTGTGGATCCAGTGGTAGTTGAGGCATCTCAGCGCTGGCAGGGGTCTTCACGTGGCTCCTTCAGGTCCAGGGCTCTATGGTAGCTCCATGTGTCTTGTCAGCAAGCATGACTCACAGGGTGTGAGCGTGCATCCTGTCTCCAGCAAGCTATTTATCTCCTTAGCTCCTCCAAGTGAGATCATCAAGCTGTGACCCGAATGACAGGCTAAACTGCACCCCTTCACTCTTAATCCTCTCAAATTGACAACAGATTATATACCGTATATACTCATAAATAAGCCGAGGTTTTCAGCACATTTTTAATGCAGTTTCTGTAGTAAAATTAGGTGCCCCGGCTGATATTTGGGTCGGCTTATACTCAAGTATATATGGTAACTAACACACTATCATACATGGCACCATTCATCTCTGCTGGGTTTGATTCATTGCAACTGGTCCATTGCAATGATCACATAGAGCTCACAAACAATAGTCACACTTAATTATGAGTTGGAATCCACTTGCTGACAGTGAGTTTGGGTTTGGCTTATTAGGTAAGTTAAGAGATTCCCAGAAGTCAGGGTCACAAAAACGTGAAGAATACAGCCATTGATCCACAGCAGCACCTCTCGTCAGCCAGTAACCTGGTCTTCAGTCTTTCAGTCATGTGATTCTCTGGCTTCCACCTCTGTTGGCCTTGAAGCCTTCCCACTGCTATGCCTCACAGTCTTCTAGCTCTCTGCTGCTCCTCTGTTCTGTCTCCTGGTCTCCTTGCCTCAGACCCTGGTCTCAGAGTAGCAGGATATGTACTACAGCAACTTCAGGGAGGGACTTTCAATGTAATCCTTTGTTGACTCTTCTTCCTTGAGGGTCTTGAGAATTCTCTTTCTTCCTCCTTCTTAGCTAGGTCTCTTAGAGTCTGGGGAGGGTCAAGTAAACTTGATTTAATCCTCTTCTAATACTGTTTTACACACCCTATTTGCATAGTTCCATCCAATAATTTGGTGGGAGTTACAGAAACATAGATGAAAGGCCCATTCCAAGTACTACATGAGATAATGTCTCCCCATTCTTGTCAAAAGAGGATTCTGCCTGTACTGCTTCCAAGACAGCTCTGTTTACCCTTTTAGCAGTTCATGTTCTTTCAATACCCCTCACCAGAATCACAATTCAAACGCATCAGTTCTTCTGCCACATGATGTAAAGAGGGTCAAAGAAAAATGGGAAAACCCTAACTGAGATGGGTTGGTGCAGTGGTTGCAATAATGGGCTCACATCTAAGAGCAATTGTAAGGATGGTACAGGACCGGGCAGCATTTCCTTGTGCTGTTCATGAGTATAGCGAGTCAGAAACTCAACAGTAGCACCAACTTTAGCTAGAAACAGATCTACTATCACTAAGCCAAAAATAAGTAGTAGAAACCAGTCCTTGGCAAAGTTATTTGATTCGCACTACTTCATGGGTTCCCACTAAAGACAAAAGAAAAGGCAGAAAGAAAAGCTGACCTGTGCCCCATTCCTTTACCCGGATGATGGCACGAGCAGGCCCCGAGGGACTGCGTGGAGTTCTAAACTAGAGGTGAGAGTTCATCAAGGGGCAAGGTTTCAGTCACAGGAGGTCAGCTGCCTTTGCAAGTATTTCTTTTATTTATTTTTCTCTCTTTCACATTCCCTCTCTTTTTAGATATGCTGGCTTCATGGTTCAGTTATTTCAAGTTTGCTGATGGCTTTGGGACTAAAATAGGCTATTCTGAATGACACAGTGAGAGCAACAACTAACTGGGACATAGAGAAGACAGTGAAATGCTGATGTTCCGCGGGGTCTGAATGTCACCTTCAATGTTCCTTTTTTGGCCATCAGAGTTCAGCATGTGGATGCTTTTCTTCTCCCGAAGCACACCTGCAGTGCCTCTATGCAAGCTGAAGCTTCGCATTAAATGATTTCTCTGATTTGACTTGGACTCCTGGGAGAGAACAAATTGTCATCTGTCCCTCTGCCCTAATCTTTGCTAGGGTGGCATTTATTTTGTGGCCTTGGCGTATTTAGTATTCTTTACCAAAACCAATATTCTGGAGCATCCATTCTTTCTTGTCTCTTTTTCACTGACCAGTTTTTGTACGTCTATGAAGGAACTGGAAAGACTGCTTAGGTCAAGTGCACCGTAGTCTTTGTTGTATTGTTTGTGTGCATTTATAGTACATAGTGGATTAGGCTGAATAGTCTGGAGAAACAAAATTATATCTATATCTATCTATCATCTATCTATCTATCATCTATCTATCTATCATCTATCTATCTATCATCTATCATAATCATCTATCTATCTATCTATATTACATTGAGAGGGGATTTCCAGAAGTTCAGGCCAAATACAGAAGAGAATGTGGAATGAGGGGAAGAATTGCTGCTGTCAGATGGACCTTGGCTCAAAGCAGAGAATGCCAGAAAGATGTTTGCTTGTGTTTCATTGACTCTGCAAAGGCATTCAATTGTGTAGCCTGTGTGGACCACAATTAACGGTGGGTAACCTTGACCACTTCATATGTTCATTCAGAAATTGTAACATGGAACAAGATTGTAACATGGAACATGTGTAAACAGAACAAGAAAATGCCGCATGGTTAAAATCAGGAAATGTGTGCATCAGGGGTGTAGCCTCTCCCCATAATTAGTCAAGCTGTAGGCTGAATAAGTCATCAGAGAAGCTAGGTTAGATTAAGAAGAATGTGGAATCAGGATTGGGAGAAGGTTTATTAACAACCTGCAGTGTGAATATGATACAACCTTGGTTGCTGAAAGTGAGGAGGAATTGAAACTTTGCTAATTTAAACACTTGCTAATGAAGATCAATGATTGCAGCCTTCTGTATGGATAGCATCTCAATGTAAGGAAGACCAAAATCCCCACAACTGGACCAACAAATAACATCATGGCAAATAGATAACATTATGAAGTTTTAAGGTATTTTGTCTTGCATTCACAATCAGTACTCATGAAGCATCAGTCAAAAGATAAAAAGACATATACATTAAGTAAATTTCTTCCATAACACTTCTTTAGAGTATCGAAGGACAAGGATGTTACTTTGAGGACTAAGGTATGCCTGACCCAAGCCATGATATTTTCAATCGCATCATACATGTGCGAAAGGTGAACATTGAATAAAAAGGACCAAAGAAGAATTAGTGCATTTGGATAGTGTTGCTGGAAAAGAATCGTGAAAGTACCATGGGCTGCTAAAGGGACAACCCAATCTGTCTAGGAAAAAGTAAGGCCAGAGTGCTCCTTGGAAGCAAGGTTAGCACAAGTTCATCTTATATCCTTTGGACACATTGTCAGGAGAAACCAGTCCCTGGAAAAGGAAATCATGTTTGGTAAAGTGGAGGGGCAGCAAAAAAAGGGAGAAGACCCTCAATGTGATGGATTGGCACCGTGGCTGCATCAATGGGCTCGGGCATAAGAACAATTGTGAGGATGGCACAGGACTGTGTAGTGTCTCATTCTGTTGTGAATATTGTCGCTATGGTTTAGAGCCTGCTAGGTGGCACCTAAAAATAATAAGAAGAACACACACACACATATATGAAATTTGGACATTGGATAAGAAAGACTGAAGAAAAATCATTGCATGTGCTGTGTACAATTCAAGAGGAATTCATGAGTTAATACAGACTTATGGGGTAATATTGAACTTATAGACTTGATCTGGACTGAGCTGGGGTGTTTTATTGGTACATAATTGCTTCTTGATATAAAATTCTCTTTTTACACATATATGAATGTCTCTGGATGTGTTTCTCTAGTCAACCGGAACTAACACACATACTTTGGACATATTATCAGGATAGACCAGTCCCTGAAGAAGGACATCAATTTTCATAAAGTGAGTAAAAAGTGAAAAACAGGAAGGTCCTCAAAGTTGTATTAACACCATAGCTTTGACAATGGGCTCAGGCATAGAAACAATTGTAAGGATGGCACAGGACCATGCAGTGTTTTGTTCTGTTGTGTGTAGGGTCTCTGTGGGTTATAACCAACTCAATGGCAGTTAACGACAACAACATGGTCACATTTCAGTTTTTATAAACTGAATCTCCTGGTCTGAAAAAATGTAATGCAAAGACCCATATTTATTAATATAATATTTGCTCTCCCCTTTAAAATTAGTACTTTTAATTGTACTAAAGTAATTAATACAGCAGTAGACAGGTAGGTGCATAATTCAGTAAAGACAAAGGAGTGACTCTCTACTTAGAATCCTCAAAGTTACAGGATGGCTCCCTCAAAGGCCGGGCTATCTCACAGGGCGTCGTGCTCATTTCTGATGTGAAAGTTTAGACATGCAGCAATGGGAGCATTTAAATTAGGTATGGAGAGGGTACATGCATTTGGGCACAATGCACAACCTGAATTCCTGTCACCACATTTTTCACAATCCTGGGCCAGGCTTCCATGCACCAGACAGCTCAGAATTCAGGCTGGTTGTCTCTTACTGGAAAAACATCCATGCATGCGTGATCAAGAACTGACTTATGTGAGAGCATATTTCTCAACCCAGTTCTAATCCTGAACAAATAAACCCAATAAACTTGGAATAAAAATAGAGATGAATGACTTCTTGAAGCTGTAAAAATGTAGCAGAAAGAGGATTAGGTTCCGAGTCAACAGATGCCAGTAAGATAACAGAAACTAGTATTGATGATACTTCCTAGAACAAGTAGATGACTGTAATTCTACGTAATTCTTTCAAGTGCATTATCCTAGATCTTGCTCTGTCTCTAGCTGCTCATGTGGATGCTAGTAAATATCTAGCAACTAGCCCTTCAGAGAAGACATAGCCATGAATTGTGGCACTTTACCCATTTCCATGGTGTAAATATTCCCATTTTTGTCAATTTCAAGCAACTCATTTCATGTCACTAAGGGGTATAATCAGCAACAAAAGTCCACAATTGGCTCTTCAGCTTTGATATGAATCATCTCCAGCACATCACACTATGTGGATTTGATCAAGTTAATTAATTTCCTCAGGTTCAGCTTCTCCACCAACAACACTAGGTGTTGTACATATCTAGGATTAATCCCTGGAGCAAATTACTATAATTTTAAGTGTGAATGGAAGAGTTGTGCAAAAGATGAATTAGGCACAGCAAAACCCCTTCGTTGGTAGCAAAATATTTGGTAAGATTTGTGGACTCACAGCAAATAGAATCAGCTGTAAATATTTTTGAATGGGTGTAGCATGACAAGAAATGTACTATGATTAAATTTTCATTTTTAAATAGAAAAAATGAAATATGTTTCTGTTTCAGAAATCCCATTGCATTGCCAGCTTGTCGGAAGTTTGCAGGAGCAGTATTTTCAGTTGACAGTGCACAACAGTGCGGTGGGCAAAGCAATAGGAAAAAAGCCAAAGAATTGCACATGCTGCAAAGTTAAACACTAGGAGGTACTAGCAGAGAACACTGAGCTCACTTTGGTAGATATTATACCATCTTACCCCATGTCAAAGGTTTAAATTAGTCTAGAGAGTGTCCACAGGAACTAAAATAAGTCTACTTACATGCTTGAATGACACAATAATAATAAAATAATCTATAATAAAACACTACTGGCAGCCATTCGAATCTGCTCCTCATATTTCTTTCTAAGAGAATTCCTATCTCCATAGCTTTAGTCACTTAAGTTTTTCAGAGAGAAAAGGTAGAACCTTTGAAAGCAAGATTTGGGATGAGAAAAACAAGACTGGAATGACAGTGATTTTTTATTAGAGTAATGGATTATATCATATCTCCCAAATTCTATGCGGAAAGGTTTTTTTTGGGTTTTATGTTTCTAAAAAAATGTTTAATACATCATGTTATTGGGGATCATACAACTCTTATCACAATCCATACATACATCAATTGAGTAAAGCACCCTTATACATTCACTGCCTCATCATTCTCAAAATTTGCCTTCCACTTGGGTTCCTAGAATTGGCTCATTTTCCTTTTTTCTCTCCCCCTCCCTCCTCGCTCCCCCCTCCCTCATAAACCCTTAATAATTTATAAATTATTATTTTATCATCTCTTACACTGCCCGGCATCTCCCTTCACCCACTTTCCTGTTGCCCATCCCCCAGAGAGGAGGTTGTATGTAGATCCCCGAGATCAGTTCCCTCTTTCTACACCCCCTTCCCTCTTGGTGTTGCCACTCTCACCGTTGCCTTAAGTCTGATACTCAATGTAAATAAAACAAGTATCCTCATAAGTCGCACAACTGGAGCAATCTACAACATCATGATCAACAGAGAAAAGATTAAAGTTGTCGAGAATTTGGAAGCAGCAGTCAAGAGATCAAGAAAGGTATTGACTTAGGTAAATCTGCTGCACAAGACCTCTTTAAAGTGTTAAAAAGCAAGGATGTTACTTTGAGGACTAAGGTACATACGACCCAAGCCTTGGTATTTTCAGAGGTCTCCTAAGCATGTTAAAGTTGAAGTTAGAATAAGAAGACCAAAGAACAGTCAATGCATTTGAGCTGAGGTGCTGGTGAAGAAGATGGAAAGTATGAGGGACTGCCAAAAAGCAAGATGCATGTCTTGGAAGAAGTACAATCAGACGCTCCATAGAGGAAAGGAGGACAAGACTTTGCAGCATGCATTTTGCACACATTATAAAAAGAGATCAGTCCCTGGAGAGTGATACTATGCTTGGTAAAGTGAAGGGGCAGCTAAAAAGAGGAAGTCCCTAAAAGACTGAGTTGACAAAGGGCTCAAACATAAGAACAAATGAGAGGATGGCTTCTGACTGGGTGGTATTTTGTTCAGGATCAATTCAGTCGCAGGAATCCACCACAATGCCATGCTTGATTATGTAATTGAATTTGGGATAGGCTTCTTGGATGTGTTCATGAGACAATACCAGCTTAGCTTGGGTCCTAACTCTAATCACTGTTGAGTGACATCATGAAGGGCATAAATACACAAATAAACAAACACAAGTGGGGAAAGACAGATACCAGCTAAAGAGTTCCTGGGCTACAGAAACGGACACAAAGCAAACAAAAAGTCTTCCCCTAAAGCATTTGCCCCGAATTTAGACTTCTAGCCTCTTGTGGTGGAATACATGTGGTAGAATACATGCACTTTCATTAAAGCCACTCACCTGTGCTACATCTGTTAAACCAGCACAAAGACACTCAGACAATCTAGTAAGGCTAATCTGGGTAAGTCCATGTTCCTTGATATGCACACATTTGGGACCAGTCATCAACAATGGCCAAAGCAATGTAAGGAAAGTTTGTTGAAGAGATTTTGGGTTGTTTTTTTTTTTTATCTTTTAGAAGGAACCAAGGAAAATTACACTCTTTTATATGCTCTGAAAATTGTTTTCTTCAAATGTTGCTTGGAACTGTGGCAGGTCATCCTGGGGAAGTGAGTGGGACTGGATATCAATGCTACATACTGCAGATGATCGAGCTGAACGGTCAAGAGGTATGGATCATTGATGTCAGAGTCCCTAACTGACCTACTTCAGATCTTTCTATTCTATGAGTTATACGTGTTATTTTCCCCCTTTCTCTCTTCCTTCCTCTTCCTACTTATCCTTTTATGTAAGGCACTCTCATTTGTGTGTGTTGGGGGTGGGGGGGGACAAGACACTTCTAGTTCTTTGTTCTTCTTCATGCACATCTTATGAACTTGCCTAAAGAGTCAACCTACCCATCTTTCAACAAATATTCCAGTTGTCTGCTGTGTCCCAGGCGCTTTTCTGAGTTTCGGCTTTTGATGGGAACAAGCAAATATTCCCTTAGCTCTCTCTCAAGGAGCTTACACTTTAATAACGTGAATCCATAGATTCAAGAAACTCTGTGAATCCCAAACAAAAGCCACGTGAGAATACAACACTGTGATCATGATAATACACTTGTTCAGGACCAGTTATGGAGACAAGAACATCCGCGACATATAAAGGAACAAAGACAAGGATAAGAGCAGAGTTCTCACTGAAAATGGTACCAGTGAGGAGGCAGTAGAGCCACATCTTTAAAGCAGAGTTCCTGTGTGGCTTCGTGCCCACGTGTGCTCTGTGAGATGGACACTACGTAATTTGGCTATTGTCGGACACCGTAGTTAGCATTGTAGGAACCTACTTCTGGTTGTCCTTGTGACTGCTGCTGTTGGAGTCTCTGGCCCAGGCCATAGCAAAGGGGCCTAAAAGTGGTCACCAAGGGCTGGTGAAGGTGGGAACAAGGCCAGAGGCGTGTGTGCAGCCCAGCCCCTAGTCCTCTCACTTGAGGAGCAGAAGCATCCCTGTCCTGCCTCCAGTTCCACAGGTGCTGCCCACCTGAGCAAAGCAGAGAGCCCTCAGCCAGTGCCATGACCTCTTCCTCTTCTGCCTGGATCCCACTCCTGGTCTGGGCTCCAATCTTCGTAGGTGGGGTCTTTAAAACCACTGGGTGAAAAAAGACAACTTATTGGACCATGGACGGACTTTTATGTGGTCAGACATTGCCTACTCAGATGTTAAACCTTTCATACCTGCTCTGAAAAACCAGACATTCTCTACTGATAATTCTGCAGCAAATCAAAGTGTTTTATTTTTTCAGAAGAAGAGGGGAATAAAGAACATTTCACACCTCCCTGGCTGACCTTAGTCCTTTCTAGCAGATGTGCCCTATAGGACATGATAAAAGAAGCCCTCCCCACGCCGCCCCTTGAAGAAGGAAATGATTACGGATAGAAATCTGGATCTACACAAAGACGACCCAAACTCTGGAATGTCCTTGACAAACACCTAGGAACATTTCCTTATGACTTACATATTTTCTGAAGGCCTTATGGCCTAGTGGTTCCTTGTTTGGCAGTGATTTTCAGACAGTCAAAAACCCCAGCCACTCTGTGGGAGAAAGATGGAAGAATTATCATGGAAAATCACAGGGGCCAGTTCTTTCCTGTCCCATCAGACTGCTATGAGTTAGCATTGACTCGCTGGCCACTGAGTCTGGACTTTGACTTTTATATAACTTATAGAAAATTCAAGAAAAGGTAATACATTCAAGTTTGTTCTTTGAGCCAGCATTGCTAACAAATCGAGACACATAAATTCCATGTATAACAAATAAGATTAAACCAAATAAACGTAAGACTAAATGAAATTACATTATGATGAAAAATTGACGTGTTAAATTCTAAACCAATTTTTGCAAGTCAAATTCAACAGTAATAGATAAGAATAATACATATTGACTAAGGAGAGGTTTTCTTTTCCTAGGAATATAAAGCTGACTTAATAATTGAAACCAATCAATATAATTCATCATATGAACAAACTAAAAATAAAGAATCTATAGAATCATATAAATAGTTCCAGAAAAGTATTTGAAATATTCAGTTGTCATCCTTTTCATGAATTCCTAGCAATTTGGGAATAAAGGGAAATAGCTTTAATTCAATGACAGCCACCTACAAAATAAATAAATAAAACAGGCAGTATTATACGTAAAAGTGGAAATCTGAATCTTTTCCCCTAAAATCAAAACAATGTAAAAGTACTGATGTTAACTATTTCTGGGCAACACAGTATAGTTAATATGACAAAATAATAGCATTTAAATTGGAAAGGAAAAAGAACTTTTGAAGTTTTTTTTTGTTCTAATATTTATGAGAAAAACACAATAAAAGTTACATATTTATGTTTAACAAGGATGCAGAAAATAAAATACTTGGCTGTATATCCTCATACTCACCAAGTACCATCATACATTGTTTTTAAATACCACATGCATTAGCATATAAATATGAAATAGATGTATATCTGGAAAAATGTTGTGCAAGACATGTGAACAGAACACTATGAAATTTTACTGAAAGACATAAGATTTCAATAAAGCAAGAGATATGCCACCTTTATATATAAATCAAGGTCATGTAAATATAATGGCAATATTTCAAAACCAGTTACTAAATTTAGGGTACCTCCAACCAAAATCTCAAAAGGCATTTAAAAAATAAATTGACAAGCTGGTTCTAAAAATGATATGGAAATGCAAAGAATCTAAAATAGTCAAAAAAAAGTTTTGTGGGAGGAGAACAAAGTTGGGAGACAAAAGCACATCTTGTTTCAGAACTTATACAAAAATACATTTATAGGGCTCCAGATATGTGGAAGACAGCATCTATCTGGCCAAGTGACTGGAAGAGATCCATATATATAACTATTCAGAAGAAAGATAAGACAACAGAATTTTGAAATTAGGGAAAAATATCATTCATGTCATATGTAGGTAAAATAAGGGTGAAGATTATTTCTTAAATGCTTGCTGCAGGATGTTGATAGGGAATGACCAGAAATTCAAGTTGTATTCAGAAGAGGAGGTGAAACAAGGCATATCAGTGCTTTTGTCAGATGGATCTTTGCTGAAAGCAGAACATAAAATAGAGAGGTTTCCTTGTGTTTTATTGACTACTTAAAGGTAATCCAAAGTGTAGGTCATAACAAGTTGTGGGTAACAGTACCAAGAAGGGGAATGCTGGCAAAGTGTGGTGTGCTCCTTCTGAGAGGGGGAAAACGAAGGGGGATGCTGGAGAAGTGCTGCGTGCTCCTGCTGAACAAATCATCTGAGAAATGGAACGATATGAAGACAAGTGAAGAGAATTGTGGCATTTTTCTGATGAAGGACATTGAAAACAGCCTTCAGGACAGATTACATCTCAGCATAAAGAGGGAAAACCCTAATCTTGACTGCAACAGTGGGCTCAAGTGCAGGAGCAACTGTGAAGGTCGGGCAGGATCAGTCAGTGTCTCCTGTTGTACATCAGGTTACCATGAGTCGGAAATGAATGGACAGCACCGATCAACAACAACTGCAACATTAAAATGTTAATGTCAATAAACTCAGTGTGTAAATTGTGTTGAGAAGGCAAATAGTTGTTGTATATGTACTTGACATCATAAAAACATTTTTAAATTCATAAACTGTATTTTAAAGAATCTTCACAACTGGACCAATAAGCATAATCATGATAAATGGAGAAGGGATATATGTTTTCAGGAATTTAATTTTACTTAGATTCACAATCAACACTCATGGAAGCAGTAATCAAGAAATCATATGCTGTTTTGCACTGGGCAAATCGACTGCAGAAGGCCTCTTTAAAGTGTTAAAAAAACAAAGATGTCACTTGGAGGCTGAATGTGTGCATGAGCCAAGTCATGTTTTCCTCAATTGCCTCATGTACATGTGACAGCTGGACAAGAGATGAGGAAGCCAAGAAATTATTGATGCCTGTGGATTTGGGTGTGGGTGCAAAGAATACTCAATATACCACGGACTTCAAGAAGAAGAAATTCACCCGCGTTGGAGGAAGTATAAGCTGACCGCTCCTTAGCAACGAGGATGGCAAGACTCTGTCTCACATATTTCGGACAGGTTCTAAAGAGGGATCAATCTCTGAAAAAGAGCATCGTGCTAGGCAAAGTATGTTCGTAAGAAAGGGGGAGATGCTCAATGAGGTGGATGGACACAATGGCTGCAACAAGGCGCTCAGGATCACTTGCTGTGTTTCATTCAGTTTTACACTGGACTACCACGAGTCGTAAGCAACTTGACACCTAACAACAATAACAGTAAATGCTGTTCTATTACTCTTGTGCATTCTGGTTGTTAGTTGCCATCAAATAAGATCTAACTCTCCATGACCTTATATATAAAAATCAAAACTCACTACCATGGTGTCAATACTGACTCGTGGCGACCCTACAGGACAGAGCAGAACTGCCCCTGGGAGTTTTCAAGACTGTAACTCTACAAGAATAGAAAGCCTCACCTTTTCCCCATGGAATGCCTGTGGCCCTTTTGAACTATGGACCTCTTGGGTAGCAGCCCAATGAGTAACCACATGCCATGAGGCACAGAGTGTGACATCCTAAATGTTGCTCAGTCCTGCACTGCCTTTGTGATCGTTGGCACGTTACAGCCATTACTTTGGACTTTGGGTCAGTTAATCTCATGTAGGTTTCTCCTCACTGTCACCGCCCTCTCTTCTATCAAGCTTGATATTCTCTTCTGGTGACAAAGTCTCGGAGTTGTCACTTCTAAAGAGCATTCTGAATGCATTCCTTCCAAGTTTGACTTGTTCATCTGAGCAACACATTCTATTGAACAGTCTTGGCCAACACGACAATTTGAATGCATCAACCCTGTTCACGCTGTTCTTTTTCATCCTGGCTTTAGTCTCAGGCTATCCCAAATATCATGGTTTAGGTCAGGTGTACCTTCATCATCACAGTGACATGCTTGTGTTTCAGGACTTTACAGAGGTTGCTTGCACAACGGTTCCAAATGGAATATATCATTTTATTTCTTCGTGTTTCTGTGGCCTTTGGTTGCTGATCCAATTGTTGTTGTTAGGTGACAGTGGTTCTGCTCTGACCCATGGTGACCCTATATACAGCAGAATGAAACACAGCTTGGTCTTGCAGTGTCCTCACAATTGTTTTTATGTCAGAACACATCATTACAGCCACTGTGTCAATCCATCTCGAGAGGCCCTTTCTCTTTTTCACCGTCCCTCTACTTTACCAAGCAGAATGTCCTTTCCCAGGGACTGAGCTCTCCTGACAACACGTCCAAATTATGTGAGATGAAGTTTAGCCAGCCTTGCCTCAAAGGAGCATTCGGCCTATGTTGATCCAATTAGAATTAAAACATTGAAAATTTAAATTTCTTCTTCATATATCATGATGCTGTTTATCTCTCCAATTGTGAGGATTTTCATTCCTTTACATTCAGACACAACACATACTAAAAGCTATACTCTTTGAGCTTAATCAGTAAGCCCTTCAAATTGTTTTCATTTTTTTTTTTTGAGAAGCCAGGTTGTATCATATGTAGAAGCAGGATGTTAATGGGTCTACCTCCAACTTTGATGTGGTTTGTGCTTTTTATGTAGTCCAAGTTCCTGGATTCATCTCAACAACTCTTCCCAGAAGATTTTGACTATAACCACGTAAAAGTGATCTTCAATTTGTAGCTTGTTGCACACATAAAAATTTACTCAAAGTTTGTTCTGCTCTAAAATGTAAAACATATGAATATAAAAGTTGTCAAAGAAAAAAGGAATAAACTTTTGTATAATCCAATTAGGCAAAATACAGTACCCAAAGTACAAATTAATAAAATTAAGCAATTAGTAAATCTGACTCCAAACCACCAACCAACTCTGGTGCCACTGAGTCCATGTTGACTAGGAGTTCCCCTCTGTAGGACAGACTTTCAAGGCTGTAATCTTTCTGGAAGTATTATGGGTTGGCAGAATAACAAAGATATACTCATTAATATAAAAAAACACAACCAAACATAAAAGAAAGCAGGCAGAACATTAAAGCAGAAACAATGCTAAAGAAGAAATGGGAATGACAAGTGCAATTAAGAAAAGATGTTCAAAATTATTATTCCTTCCAAAACCAAATGACTCAAGGTTATTGATTCAATTATGCCTTGTACTGACCCTGTAAGAGCAAGGTATATCACTGTTCCTTTGGGCATCTAAGGTTGAACATATTTAAAGGAGCAGAATGTCCTTCTTTTCCCCTTCAAGCACCAGTTGGTTTCAAAATGCTAACCTTGTGGTCAGTGCTGCCTGCCCTGCCCCCACAATGTGTAACCCATTATACCACCAGGGATCTTGTATTATCTTTCACTCACTCACTGCCATTGAGTCCATGCCAGGGAATGCAAATTAATAAAAACACATGATACCATGATATGCCTATCAAAGTTTCTAAATTTAAAAGACTGATGATGGCAAGTGCTGACCAAGCTATGGAGCAACTAGAACTCTCAGATGCTACCGGATAGGAATCGACAATGATACAACCACTCTGGAAACCAGTCAGTCGTTCCTTAAAAAACATAAACTAATGCCATCATATGAACCAACCAATGCACTACCAGGTCTAGCCCACACAGATTAAATTGTGTAGCCACAAACACACATATATGAAAGCTCACAGTAAATTCATTTGGAAACAACCAAAATATCATTCAACAAAGTGTGATATGGTCATACAATGGAATGTTGCTAGGAAATAAAAAGGATGAGTCAGTGATATTCTATATCACTGATGAATCAGTGATACCTGTACTCTACAATATGGATGAGGTCCATGGACTGTTAGATCTTAAAACAATTAAGGTGTGAAAGGCCAAAATAAATGAATGTATGTGAAATTCTAGAAAATATTGCAAATAACATATTAGTAATTTCCAAAGGATAAGACAAGAAATGGAAGAAGAAAATGATGGAAAAAAAGAATCACACAGGTGCACCAGGAAATTTGGGGGTGATGAATATTTATTATTGTGATTATGGTTATGACTTCCTAAATATATGCATATGTAAGAACTTATCAAATTGTACATTTTAAATATATGCAATTAATGGTAGGTCAAGTATACCTCGATCAGCAGCCAAGAAAGAGTGATCTAAACAGAAGGATAATGAACAGAAGTCAGAGTATATCCAGCCTTGTGAAATGTAGTGAGGCATTTGGATTTTATCTTCAGTATAATAAGGAGGATTTTGGCAGCTGTTATAAGCTCCCCGTAGGTAGTGAAAACTGCTAATTGAAACATTGGTGATTCCAGCCTATTCCAAGGCACCTTGGAAGGAAAGCCAGGAGACTTGCTTCTGAAAGGTCACAGACATGAAACCATTTCTACTTTGAGACACACAGGCTGTCATAAGCTCAAATCAGTTCAAACACAGCTAGTTTGGTTTGAGTTTGGTTGGTGCCAGCTAAGAATATAAGTGAAATGAATTTGTTCTACCTTCTGAATGTCACACGAAGCACTCTCACTGGCCTTTCTGACACACACCTGCTCATCAGTTTTACTGAGAAGGAGAGTCACCATGACTCCAACATCCTCCAAAGAGGTGAGAAGCAGGGTTTCTGTGTGCACATGGCTGGGCATCCTACAAAACCCATCAGTGCCCAACCTCACAGGCCTTGCTGTCCTCATGGGAAGGATATGATCCCGAATGGAGAGGCGATCCATTCTCATATGCTATACCAAGATGGGGGCACGTTCACTGCCACTCAAAGGAGTAAAGGGAGTGTTTCAAAATCGCAGTAGGGAAGGGTGGGCAACACTGTGATTGGAGGAGGTGCGTTGTTAAGCAGGGAAACTTTGTATGTGGGTGCATGGGGAGGCTGGCAGAGGGCCAGGCAGTAATTTGTTCTCTTGTACTTAGGCTGGCTATGAGTCAAAGTGGACTCAATGGCACCTAACGACAATCACGCTGGAAAGTATTGCTACCACAGTTTCAACCCATACATCGATGGGATGACTTCAAGCAGAAGTATTTAAACAGGTCGCTGTAATCAGTGGATGGCTGCAGACAAGTCCTCCCAGTAATACACATTTTTAGCCTGAACAGAGTAGCTTCAAAACAAGTATAAGCAACGCAGTGCCTTCTGAGGTGATCTCCTGGGCTGGTTAATTTCAAGGCAGAGGGGTCACCTCAGAAGATTTTGGGGAGATTCCCAAGGGGCAATGTCGATAGATTTTTCTCAAAATGAACTGGATGATCGTGAGGGCTTGCTATGAAGAAGTTTCAGAAAGTGGTTGATGAGTAGAAGGCCAGGGAAGGTGTGTGAAGGACCTTTTTCCTAACCGGGCAAGGCATCTGCTCGTTTCTCAAGGATAGCAAGGGCTGTCCTGTGTACATCTCATTGGGGGAATCTCAGCGATTCAAACTACAACCCTGATCTTGCCCCTGTGGGCTTCTGTATGTTACCAACACGCAAAGAACTTTGACAAGGAATCCTTGGATACTAACTCCCCTTTACCGTGGCGTAAATGGAGCAGTGAGGGATTCTTCGGGAAAAGTTGGAGAGATGGTAACATCATCTTCAGAAATATAGGGACCTACATGGAAGAATGGGGCCAATCATATTTTGATGACTTTGCTTAAGAACGGTTTCTATGACTTTGTAGCAGTACTTTTTTATCTATCCTTATAGAGCAAGGGGCATTTTCCCTGGATTTTAAGGATTGGATACCAGATGGACAGTTGGAAACGAAAGAAGGAATGTCTCTTGGTAGCAGAAACCGGTAGAAGTTAAGTCACAGAGCGCAATGAGGTAAACACGTATATTTGAGAATGAACTGTCATCGGCTCTTTAGGATAGACACACAGCGGATGAGGGAAACTAGGGGAAACATACAGGCTGGAAATTTCATTGCAATCAGATATTGTCGCAAGGTGCAGTCAAGCCATTTTGACTCACAGCGACCCAAACGCTGCCTCGCCCTGGGCCATCCTCGCAGTTGTCCTTGTGCCTGAGCCCATTGCTGCAGCCACAGTGTTGATCCATCTCATTGAAGGCCTTCTCCTTTCCCTCTGCCCGCTCCTTTAGTGACCATGATGTCTTTCGTCAGGGACGGATCGCTCCCAACAACATGTCCAAAGTAGTTGAGAGGCAGTCTCATCCTCCCTGCTTCCAAGGAGCATTCTGGCTACACTTCGGGCAGGATAGAGGGTTTTTTTTTTTTTTTTCCGGAGACCATCAGGTAATTCTGTCTTAACCCAGGCATGAGTTGCCTCGAATGTATTTATTGGGTGGATATTTCAGTAGGTCTTCATGAATGTCGTGTCCAGAAGCCTAGACGAAGCCAGTTTCTCTGGAATCTTGTTCTTGTACAGACATATGTAGAGATTGGATTCTGAAAGAACAGAGAAATCATCTAATCCAAGCTTCTAATTATTCAGATGAAGCATAGCGGAGTAAAGTGAACTAGTGTGCCCACAGTGGGCTGGTAACAGAGCTGCATCGAAACCCACATGTAAATGTGCCATCAAAGTTGCCTTCGTCCCCTGCCGTCGTTGTCAAACGCTCCCTAGTCTTAGCTTTCCTGCGCCTCCTCTATAACGTTTAATAACAACGAGTTAAAGATAGGAGCATGTGATGGAGGTGAGATTATCACAGCAAACAACACTTTGTGGGAGACAGATTGATGCCTGTGCTGTGGGCAGAAATCTAAAAGTAGCCCAACTGGATTGCCGGAATGGAAACCCCTGAATAGAAATGACAATTTCACGTTGGAAACTGACCTCGCTGTGCTGTGTGCTTGAAGGTTGGCTGGGTCTGGAAGGAAGAAGTGGACTTGCAATCATGAAACAAACACACAGGGGCCCGCTCTTTTCATGCAGCCGCGCGAGTCGCTGAGCGGATGAGAGAAATCAATAAATCTGACCCAGTTTCTTTGTTTGTTTCTGAGCCTTCATTCAGTACGTGAACATCGTGAAAAACTTGTCTTGCGACGTGGCGAGACCAAGGCTAGCGCCCTGAAAGCAGGTATTTAAGAGTAAATAAGTGTTGCTTTGGTCTTCCAGAGATCCTTTCTCTATTTTTTGGTCCCATTTGCTTTTTTTCTTGCTTTGTCCCAGTCCCATTGTGTGTGGTTTCAGTGTAGCTGCCAGTCACAGGGAGTAACCCAACAGCACAAGCAGTAAGCATGGGACTCCTCCCCCAAAGGTTGTCCATGGAAGCCCAGTCAGAGCTGCCTGGAGAGAAGGTCTGACAATGTGCTTCTGTAGAGCCACAGTCACAGAGACTCTCTGGAGGCTGGCTCTATTCTGCAGCACAGCGCTGTTGGCAGGTGCTGTCGAGTGGACTCCAGCTCCAGAAAACAGAAGGACCACAGCCTAGTGCGGCACCACCTCACCGCTGTTCTTATGTTTGAACCCGTGGGTGCAGCCAACCCTGTTTACTCTATGCCTCTACCTTCAGGGAGTTCCTGGGGTATGGCACTTAGATTGTATGTCAATTTGAACATGTACGAATGTGCCAGGATAGGTGCAACCTGCGCCCTCAGGTCATAGCCTGGTGTGTCCATTAGGTCGTGGCTTTGGGGCTGTAGCCTTCTGCTAAAAAAGAAACTGAAATCCACCCTCCCTCTCTGTCCCTTCACCTTCTCGGTTATGGGGACTTTGCCTGTCTCCAGGGTGGCCCCATGTGGACTCCTTGACATACCCTGACACTTGTCAACCCTCTGCCATGTTTTTATTTCTCTACCAACGTTGGACCCACTGGACTCAGTACCTGACAGCCTGAGATCTTCCTGCATTACCTTTACCTTTCTGTGATATCAGCCTGCAGTTACGTAAGTCAGACTTGTGGAATTAAGTTGGACGGGGCGGGGATGCTTTCTTGATATAAGCTTACTTCTTGATATAAAGCTCTTTCTTATACATATATGAGTGTCACTGGATTTGGTTCTCTAGTCAACCCAGCCCAATACATAACATGAGCATGAATCCACACCGTGGTCAAGCAGAAGCCTGGGGGAATTTGTAGCTGGGCAGTGAAATGAAATGATCTCACAAAATGCAATGATCAAATCCCAGAGTCTCAAGTGGAGTCTGCTTGGAAAGAGCCTCTTTGAATTATAGGCAATTAAAGCCAGCCCTCAGAGAGAAGCCGAGCCAGATTCAGGCAGGTTTATTCCTGGCAAGATGCATTCCTGAATGCGGCCATGCCTGAGGCCAATGCTTCCACAATGCTTCCTGCCCCCAGGAACCAGTATTTAGTTTGAGTGCCTGGCGTAAACCGTGCAGGAGGCCATATCTGACCTCCCCTGGGTCCTCTGATATCAAGGGCATGGGTTAGCCACGGCTCCCTGCTCCATCCTTCTGTACCTGCTCTGACACCAACCGTTCATCCCGCAGCACTCTACTTCTCCGCTGGGTGGGATCATTGTTGCAATGGCCACACAGAATTCAACAGTGATACTCACAACCATGAAGGCTGAAGAGGAAAGCTAATAAGTATTCACAGGTAATTATTAGTAAAAAGGAAGGATGCAGTCATTGGTCAAGCAACACCACTCCTCTGGCAGCAACCATGTCTCTCCCTGGTCATCAGATTCTCAGCCAAATGGTCCCTTTGGTCTCTACCTCACAGCTCCTCTGTCTCTATCCCATAGTATACACATCACAGTTCCTGGGACATCTGATGCAGAAGCTTCAGCCACTTCAGACAGAGATCTTGGACATGCTCTGTCAATACCCTGGGATTTCTCTCTCTGCTCCTGCTACTGTAAGGATATGGCTCACCCTTTTAGTAACTAAAATTGATCAATCCGCCTCTATTAGTGTTTCACACACGCTCTATGCATAGCCCCACTCAATTATTTGGTGGGGAGTGAAAGAGACTTGAGTAGAAAAGTCATGACATTTCACTCCATTACAGCATCTAAGCCAGGTTTCTGTACTCTGTCTCCCAAAGAAATCATTCCTAGAAATATGAGGACACAAACAATGTTCAGGTTTGTGCTGGCATGTGAAGAGGGACTGAGAAGGCCAACGTAGCATGTTTCTACCATTGAAGAGGTCATAGCTAGTCTGGGGAATGGGTTCCAACATGTAATGACAATAATTCAGAATACTAGCACTGAGAGATAACTTTCTGTGTGCTGGAAAGATAAAGCCTTCCCAGAGCTGAAGGGCGTGGCCTGACAATTTTAAAGTTTATTTCTCTAACTTAACAATCAGGAACAAACTATTTCCAGTTAGAAGAGTCAGGGCGCAGTGTATCAAGATGAAACATACAAATTTTCTCTAGTTCTTAAATGCCTCCTCATCCACCCACCCATTATCATGATCCCAATTCTACCTCACAAATTCGGCTAGACCAGCACATGTACACTGGTACAGATAGAAAGTGGAAACACAGGGAATCCAGGACAAATGAACCCTCAGAACTAGTGGTGAGAGTGGGGATACCAGGACGGTGGAGGGAAGGTGGGGTAAAAAGGGGGAACCAATTACAAGGATCTATATATAACCCCCTCCCTGCGGGACGGACACTAGAAAAGTAGATGAAGGGAGGCGTTGGACAGTGTAAAACATGACAAAATAATAATTTATGAATTATCAAGGGTTCATGAGAGGGGGTGGTAGGGAGGAAGGGAGGGAAAAAATGAGGAGCTGATACCAAGGGCTCAAGTAGAAAGTCAATGTTTTGAGAATGAGGATGGCAACAAATGTACAAATGTGCTTGACACGATGGATGGATGGATGGATGGATGGATGGATGGATGGATGGATGGATGGATGGATGATGGATATGGATTGTGATAAGGGTTGTACAAACCCCCAATAAAATGATTTTTTTAACAGGGAAGGAGAGGTATATATATTTAAAAATGGGTATCTAAGAGCTCATGAGATGACTAAGGTGTGCATGGCCCAACCCATGGCATTTCCAAATGCCTCCTTTGCACAAGGTGGACCAAGGAAGAATTGCTACATTCGAATTGTGGTGTCAACAAAATACGTGGATGATACAATGACTGCGAGAAGAATGAATGAAGTCGTCTTAGGAGAAATCCAACCAGAATGTTCCTTAGAATCGAGACAGTTAGATTTCAACTCACTTATGTTGAAAGAGATCTCTAGAAATAGACATCATGTTTTGGAGAGTTTGAAGGCCAGCAAGCAGGAGGAAAATTGTCTATCAGATGGATTGATACAATAGTCAAATCAATGTACCGAAAGATGGCACACATCTGGGTGGTCTTTCTCTCCATTAGATATGGGGTGTTTATGTTGTTTTTGTTGCTAGGTTCTGACCCATAATGAACCTATGCACAGCAAAAGGGAATGCTGCTTGGCCCGGCACCATCCTCACAGCTATTCGTATGTTCGGGCCCATTGTTGCAGCCACAGTGTCAATCCGTCTTGTTCAGGGCCTTCCTCTTTCATGCTGCCCCTTTGCTTTAACCTGCAGGACTTCCTTCTCCAGGGCTAGTACCTCCTCACACCATGTCCAAAGTATGTAAGAGGAAGTCTCACTGTCCTTGCTAAGGAGCATTCTGACTATATTTCTTCCAAGAAAGGTTTGCTTGTCTTTGTGAGAATCCATGGTGTTTTTCAATATTCTTCACCATAACCACAATTCAAATACATCAGTTATTCCTTGGCTTTCTTTATTCAATGTTCAGCTTCGCAAGCACATTCAGCAATTGGAAATGCCGTGGTTGGACCAGGGGCACCATAGTCCTAAAGTAATGCCTTCATTTTCTAACACTCTACAGATTTCTGTGCAGCAGGTATTTATGAGTCAGAAACAACTCACCAGCATCTAGCAACAAAGTAGTCAGGCAGATCTGGAGACGTCTGTAAAGGTTGTTATCATTAAGGCGGAGTCATCAGGATTCAGATGATACATGCTGGTAGTAGGCGCCAAATCTTGGGGTGCTTTGATAGAAACAAGCCCAGCAGTAGCTGAGAGTTGTGCCACACTTTACTCAGTGGAAGAGTGGTGTGCCATTCAATTCAGGGAGACTTGCAATATTACACATTAGCCTGTTAACCACAGGGGCAGCAGTTCAAACCCACCGGCTGCTTCATAGAAGCAAGATAAGACTTTCTGCTCCCATAAAGATGTGCAGTCTTGGAAACACATAGAGGTACTTTTGCCTTGTCCTATCAGGCTCCTATGAGTCAGAATTGACTTGATGAAATTGTGTTTTGCTATAATAGATACTTGGAAGATAAATCCCCCATAATGCTAGCTGAAAGGTGGACTCTAACCCCCCGAAATCTAGCGTCAAAGCAGGCTCTCCAGTTACACTCACCCATTGCAGAACACAGTCCCTTAGACATCACACCCCAACAAAGGCACCTGCTGATCCAACAGAAGACCAGGCTTTCGACTCCCATAAACAGCCATGGCAACAGAAACCCCCAGGAGGTTGCTATGAGGCAGCATTGACTAAATGACAGTAAGTCACAATAAAAGATTGAAGCTGAATCTTGATGTTCCTTCCATTGTCTTCCCGATGTTTCCCAAAGAAACATTTCCCTTGTACATGGTCCTCCGATAGGCCCATCTGTGAAAAGAACACCATGCTAAATTGAAGGGCAACACAGAGATAGGCTCTCAACCAGAAGAACTGACACAGTGGCTGCAACCATGGACTTGAGCACAAGAACAATTTTGAGCCTAGCCCAGGCCCAGGCGATGTTTCGTTCTATTGCATGTTGGGTCACTCTGAGGCAGAACTGATCCCATGGTACCTAACAACCATGTCTATTCTGGCAACCTTGGCTTCTTAAAGTCCTTGGAAGTTTTCCCATGAGATCTGTGGAATCCTTCTACTTCTCATATAATATTTATGAGATTTACACTACAGAGGATCCCAGGCAATATCCCATTTATCTCTGAGCCCCCGACTCTCGCCTCTAAGTAGATGGACATTTAATGCGTACAAACGGAATCATTGGCCACGTACTTTTTTCCCTCCTACTGAGAATTCCCAGAGTGAAACTGCACACTTGCCATTTCCTCAAAGCCTTGATGTGTTCTTTTGCCGTTAATTATCCAGCAATCAGAGACTTGAGCTTAATATTTTAAGAAGCTGAATTTTAATGTGAAATGAAGTGTAAATATTTATGTCCAAAAACAATATAGCTGCAATTAATCGGCGCTCTACCATCTGAGTGTCAGCGTCTCTAAATGTTGGGTTCCCTAATTACATTCCCAAGCCTGCCTCTGTAGGCACAGTCTATTTCCATGTCTCTTGTTAACGGTTTTGTGAGTACAAAGGTTCAGGAATAAATATAGGGTCCAAATCAGTCCCTAGAAACTAATCTAAGATAAGCATGCAGAATCTACAGAAGAAATCTGATTATATTGTCCTTTTTAAAAAAAATTAAGATCAACTCTTTATGCAAACCTGTAATCCATTTTTATGCATAATTGTCTAGGCAGGTATTAGTCTCCTCTAACATCTGCCACCTATGACGGGCCCCAAAATAAACCTTCACATTAGCAACTTGCACATTTTTTCCAAAAACATTTATCTGGTAACATCTGGCTGAGCTATTTTCTGTCTCTCCTCCCCCCACTTCCCTCCCAGGTCTGTTCAAGCAGAGTGAGGTGAGCTTACAGGTTGAGACCTAGAGCTCAAGCAGGAAGGTCTCAGCAGGGAAACAAGCACTTGGTAAAGGAAACACAAAAGCTAGCAAGAGCTCCATGGGAAGACCTCAGGTGGGGGAGGAATGAGATGCTGAGCGAGGAGGGCTCAAGGTGAGATGGGCAGAGTATTGTCTCATTCCCAACCCTGTCTCTTCTTACCTGTGTGGATTTCAACAAGGAGTTTACTCTGAGTCCCGTGCTACTCCCCTTTTTAAATACTCCTAATAATGCCAACCTGAAACCCTTCAATCACCTCGTGTGCATGTTAAAGTTGGACCTTGAATAGGTCGACAGCAGAAGAACGGATGTATTTGAATTATGGAGCTGGTGAGGAATATTGACAGTACCAAGGCTGCCAAAAGAACAAAGACATCTGTCTTGGAAGAAGGATGGTCAGAATGCCCCTTAGAGGAAAGGATGGCTAGACTTTGTCTCGTATACTTGGAAGATCTTGTCAGGATTGGCCAGTCCCTGAAGAATGACATCATGTTTGATCCAGTAGAGGGGCATTGGACAATTGGAAGGCTGTTGAAAAGATGGGTTGACATGGTGGCTGCAACAATGGGCTGAAATAGAAGAGCCATTGTGCGGAGGGGGCAGCCCCTGGTGATGTTTGCTGCTGTTGTTCTTAGGGTCGCTCTGAGTGAGGACCAACTGGAGGACACCAAATAACAACATGTGTTATACCCTGCACCTGTATATAAGCTGCCATTCATTGTTGTCATGTACCGTGGGCACCTGACCATAAGGACAAGATATACATAAATGCATTCAGCTTATGGTGACATCCAATATTATCGGACTCGATCAATTCTTGATGGTACGCTGTAATTCAGTGGGATTGGTGAGTTCAACTAACCTAGTGGCTCTGTAGCAGAAAAGTCATGGCAGTCTGCTTCCATTGAGAGTGTAGGGAGGAAAATCCCCGTGGAATAGCTCTATTCTGTGACACATGGGGTTACCATGGCATGAACTGACAGGACAGCCTGGGAAAATAACACGACAATAGTCTATGGGTTTCCTTGGTTGGTCCAAATGGCTAACATCCTGAGGTGTCAACTAAAAAGTTAGCGTTTTGCGCATACCCATAGACTACTTGGAAGTGAAGCTGACAGAACTCCTGAAAAACTATCCATTGCAAACCCCATCCATAACGCCATTCTGCTCTGATCTACAGGGGTTGCTGTAGTTGGTGTGAATTTAAAGGGAACTGATGAAGAATCATTGAGTTGATGAATTTAGAATCTTCCCTCCAACTTACTCATACTCACTCACATTTTCGTTACATTGTTTTCTTTCTTCTTTTAATTCTAGAAAAATATTTCTAAACATTTCATTGTGAATTAGGTGAATGTTTACAGTGCAGGTAAATTTTCCCTTCAGAAAATCTGACACATATGTTAATCTCATTGATTGCAATTCCCAAACTGTAAGTACACTTTCCCAGCCCTGTCCTGTGTTTCCCATTTCTATTTTCCCTGTCTTTCCTAACCTTTCTGAATGTTGTCTTTGGAAAATTGCTGGCTTTTGTCTTATTAAACATATCTTAAATGGCAGTTCCACCTCAATTTCTGATAGAGCCAAATAAAGGGTCACTTGAATTGGCCTAACACCAGTGTTGGCATCTTCTTTGAAGTTAGGTACACTCTCCCTGTCTTAGATTGGATACTCCAGAGGGGCATGGGTGCTAGAGATTAGGTTGTTTACTGGGGAGGGAGGGGAAAAATAAGGACCTGATGCCAAGGACTTAAGAGGAGAGCAAATGTTTTGAGACTGATGAGGGCAATGAATGTATAAATGTGCTTTACACAATTGATGTATGTATGAGTTGTATGCGTCCCTAATAAAATGATTAAACAAATAATGAAGTAAAAACTTTGAGTGGATAATGGTGTCAAGGACTGTACATGTCTTTAAAATCAGCTGGATCCACTTAGGAGGGAAAGGATGGCAGCATCATGGGTATGCATATTCTGGAAACAGGGGACATGCTAGCTCCCCAGAAACCTGCCTATTTTGACCTTCAGATAATAATTCGTCCTAAGTGGGACCTAACTTTGGGAGGCATTTTCAAACACTTTTTCGTTGTTGTTCTATTTATTTTAGAGATCACATTCTCCAGAAAACATTCCTCGAGTAGCCCACGTCATGCAATTTTTTATGGCAAGTGGACATCTCAGTGCTTTATCATGAGAGAGATGAATTTCTTGCTCAAATGATATTGTCAAAGGATGGAAAAGGAGGGATCACTGTGCTCCATGTAGTCAGGCAGGGATCCGGGCTGGTGGAGACATTGAGATCTTCAACATGTGGCTAGAGGAAGAAGAGGGAGGAGGGAACATGAGACGTCATGCAGAAGGTTCTGCAGGGTAAGCTCTGAAATTTCCCTACATCATTCTGCTTCTCCTTAACTTGACAAAACTCAGGTGCATGGTCCTATGAAGATGCAAGAGGGACTAGAATATGTGGCCACGGAATGAGCAGGCACTTCCCCAGCCAATGTTCTGCACAATATTTAATGATGACATAATGAGACATTTATGGATTTAGCTGCTGGACAGCTAATTCTATGAGTTTATTAACTTGGCTAGCTAGGGTGGCCAGTCTAATATTTAGTCTAATACTAGTATAAACTAAAATATGCTTGTTGATGTGATTAACACTTACCATAAGTTCAGTAAATAAAGGAGAGTACTCTTGGTAATTAGGCGGGCCTGATCCAATTAATTGAAAACCAGAAGAGTGAAGGGTGAAGTTTCTGGAAAGAAAGGTTCTGAGTCAATAGTGTAACATGGATTTCCAGCCTGAGTTTTCAGCCTACCTGACTTATAGAACTACAAGTGTCCATAATTGCTTGAGTCATCCAACAAACAACCGCAAAGTACAATTAGCATCTAATAAGCAATACCTCCTTTGGTAACACAGCTGACTGAACCGCCACTGAAAGCCAGTTCTGAAACATTTCTTATTTGCGTGCGTGCGTGCGTGTATGTGTGTGTGTGTGTGTGTGTGTGTGTGTGTGTGTGTGTGTGGTGGGGTGGGGGAATGGTCTGTCTCTGTGTGCCTCTCTTTTCTAACCAATCATACCTTTGTTCTAATTACCTAGCACGATGACTTTCTATGAGCCAATTTCCTCACTTTGCTTTTCTAAATGGTATTTATTCATATATGAATTATTGATATGAACAAGGGAATTCTCCACTTAAAAATGAAGTGCTAACATTCCAGTTATTTTACGTAGAAAAAGAAAAATGAGATAAAAATAAAAAACAAGTAGAATCTTAGGTATAAAGAATTCCCCAGACGCATTGTAATTGAAAGAAGCATACAGGGAATTTAATGCGGTCTAAATTAGCTAGACATCCATTTCTCTCTTTCTCAAGTTTACTGAATATGTTACTTCCTACTCTCATTCATAGCCACAGGTTATTTAAATGTTATTTTGACTTTATTTTTCTCTTTGTTGTACTGCAGTTCTCTGACCAACTTTTCTAAGGTTAATGTTTTAAAATAAATTATTTTACTGTTAATAAAAATAGTATTATAAGTTTCATGAGGTGTCCTTAAGATAGTTTAACAGCCCTGGGTGTATCGCTGGTAGACAAGCAATTTGAACTGAACTAGGCGTACTTTAGAGGACACAGACCTTGGGGTCTAACTCCATGCAGCGGGTAGACAAGAACACCCTAGGCAGAAATGCTCTGTGACACATGTGAGTAGGGTAAATCACCAAAAATAACAACAGCAAGACAAAGAATTCACTCATATGCACCTAGTCCTTTGTATTTGGTCATGTTTTCCTTCAAATTATGCAAGTAAGTAATAAGTTCATGTTTATGACTAAATATGCAAATGCTCTAAACAAAGTGATATATAGTCTTAATCCCCAGGCTCGTCTTTTCCCCACAGGAAAAGCTACTAGGAGCCCTTGTAGCTTAGTGAGTTATGGGGTGGGCAGTTTGAAACCATACAAACATACACACACACACATAATCTAATAAGCCAAGGTTAGTTTTCTAACAACTACATACAACTGCATAGAAAGATATGTATATATGTATGTGTACATAGATGCATATACATACAAATATATCACACATCCCATCTATCTATCTATCTATCTATCTATCTATCTATCTATCTATCTATCTATCTTTCTTTCTTTCTTTCTTCTTTCTTTCCATCTATCTATCCACATGCTTTTAATTCCTTTAGAGTGATTTGGACCATGGTTTTTGTTTGCTACCCACTGGACTCAGAGCTCACAAAGCGCCTGTGACAATTTTAAATCCCAGTATAGATTTATCTCATTATTTTAGTGCCTACCTCATGTTTTCTAGAAAGTCACAGATTGCTGTCATGAGAGAGTTTTCCTCTTTCATGTTGTTATTAGCATTGCTACAATGGCCACTGTTATGTTCGCTCTTCAGGCTCCCTCAAATATTTATTTGTCTCTCCAAAATAGATCTCTAGAACAATCAATAATGCCAATTTACCTACCAAACAAGCTCTTAAAAATGTGTGAGCATATGAGAGTGTTAATTTCTCGACCGCTTCACTAAAAATGGCTACTCTTAATTTTTCTATTTTTTCCAAGTCAGTGAAGGAGCCATAGTAGCTTACTGTTGTTTTAATTTGTAATTCACTGGAGTCCACGGCCTTTTCATATATTTATTGATCTTGTGTATTCCTCTTTCTTTAAATTTCATGTTCAATCTACTCTGGGGCTATTTGCTGTCATCTTATTGATTTGTGGGAGTTATTTTTCTATCCCGATAAACTACTTGACCTGTGCCTAAATTGAAAATATTTTCCTTTTCCCCATGTTTCTGCCAGTCTTCGGCTCTTCTGAATTCTTCAAATTCCTTTGTTCCATTGTTTATCACAGAGGCTCTTTGGCTAGTTGGGTCTCAAGCTGAAATGACATGTGGCTGCTTTATACTTCCAAAGATTTTGTTCCTGCTAGTTTCCTGTGTTTTCTCCCCTGGCCTTATATTTACTTGGATCTCCTTTGTTTACAGATCCTGAAAACAGTTTCAGTATTTATCCCTGAGTAATGTGGCATGGAGCAAAAGGCCTGGGTTGATATTTAATGAGCAAATAAAAACTAATATATCAACCTAATATATCAACCAGTTTTGGAGTCAGTTGTAACTGTAGCTACTCTCGGGTGTCAAAGTAAACTCTTCTATTTTGTTAGGGTTTAAGTTACATATTTTAGGGTTCTTTAAATGGGTTTGTGGATATTTAGTATGGTTATGTCTTCCTACTTTAATTTATTTTCACTTGTTATATAATGTCCTATATTGTGTCTTCTATCTTATGCAGTTTTTGCCTTAAAATCTGTTTTATTACAAACTAATATTGTCCCTCTCGTTTGTTTGTTTAGGTCTCTTTAGCCTCACAGATTTTTGGGGGGTGGGGTGTATTAGTCTGGGGACCTTAGAGAAACAAATCCATAGAAACTCATGTATAAGAGAGTTTAATATAAAGATTAAGTGCACATCAAGAAAACATCCCAACCCAGTGCTGCCAAACCCAAAGTCCACCAATCCACAAAGTCCTCCTCCATCTCACAAAACACACACTATGATGCCGACTGTAGGAGGAAAGTCGAATCAGTGACCATATAAGCATCTTAGCACTGGCAGGGGTCTCCAGACAGCTGCTCCAGCACCCAGGGCTGCATCCAGATAGGCCCATGTGGCTTCTCCATGAGGATGTCTTGCAGGAAGCGAGCCTTGCCAGTTGAAGCAGGGAACTGACTAAGGCAGTTGCACCCTGGTCCGACCATCACAAAGCAAGAAACCTGAGAACTAGAAAGGTGAGGCTCACTGAGCCATTTATCCCCCGGCCCTTCAATTAACCCCACATGCATTTATAGGCCTGGTTGGCACAATAAACTAACTACCTCAGGGGAGTTAATTATTTTAGTATTTCTCACAGCTCATCTTTAACAATCCTCATGTCCTATTTATTTTTATTTTTTATAAAACACTTTTATTGGGGGCTCTTACAGCTCTTATCACAATCCATACATTTATCCATTATGTCACGCACATTTGTACATATGTTGCCATCATCATTTTCAAAGCATGTTCTTTCTGCTTGAGCCCTTGATATCAGCTCCTCATTTTTCCCTCCCTCTCCAACCCTCACTCCCTCATGAACCCCTGTTAAATTATAGATTATTATTTTCATATCTTACATCATCCTCTGTCTCCCTTCACCCACTTTTCTGTTGCTCCTCCCCTTGGGAGGGGGTCATATGTTGATTTTTGTGATTGATTCCCCCTTTCTTCCCTCATCTTCCACTTATCTTCATGGTATCTCTATTCTCATTATTGGTCCTGAGGTGTTTATCTGTCCTGGATTCCTTGTGTTGTGGGCTCTTATCTGTAGCAGTGTACATGTTCTGGTCTAGTCAGATTTGTAAGGTAGAATTGAGGTCATGATAGTGGGGAGAGGAAGCATTAAAGAACTAGAGGAAAGTTGTATGTTTCATCAGTGCTATAGTGGACCATTATTGACTTGTTTCTTGCTTGTGACCTTTCTGTAAAGGGATGTCCAATTGTCTACAGATGGGCTATGGGTCTCTACTTTCCCCCCACCCCCACCCCCACCACCCATTCATATTTGTATGATTTTATTCTGGATCTTAGATGCTGGATACCTGATCCCATTGACACCTCTTGATCACACAGACTGGTGTGCTTCTTCAATGTGGACTTCGTTGCTTTTCAGTTAGATGGCCGCTTGTTTATCTTCAAATCTTTAAGACCGCAGATGCCATATCTTTTGATAGCTGGAAACCATCAGCGTTCTTTACCACATTTGCTTATTCACCCATTTTGTCTTCAACAATCCTTTCGGGAAGGTGAGCTTCACAGATTGCCGGGTTTTTAGAACAAAGCGCTCTTGTATTGAAGGAGTACCTCAATGTCCATCTGCTACCTTAATACTTAACATATAAATATAAGTACATAGATCTATTTCCCTATCATTATATAAAAATATATTTACATAGGTACATGCCTGTATTTAGACCTCTATAAATGTCCTTTGCCTCCTCTTTCTTTTCTCTATTTCCTTTTGCTTTCTTCTTGTCCCACTATCCTGTTTGGCCTTCATTTGGGTTCAGTAATTCCATGCTATTACATTGACCTAGATTAAATCCCACTAGGCATCCTACACCCTTCTCGCCATCAATTTTAGTTCACTTGTTGTTCTCTTGTCCCTAGACTGGTTGATCCCCCAGCTCCCTTTCTCCCCTTCTCCTGTGTCCCCCCTCCCTCAAGAACCGTTGGTCCCGTTGTTTTCTTCTTTGAATTGTTTATCCTCCCTATCTTACCTGGATAGACATGCGGAGATATTAATAAGGGCAAAAAACAGGCAAAGCCAAGCAAAACAACAATGGAAGACAAAATCAACAGGCCAACAAGAGAAAAATTGAAAAACAAATTAACAACAGCAAAAACAAAGCCATGACACAAAAGGGAAAGCCTAAAAATAGTTCCAGGTCTGTTTTTTGACCTTTCGGAATGTTTTCAAGTTGAGTCTGATGGCGTGCCACACTCTATCCCCAAAGTCTATTTTTGGTATTTCCCGGGGATTTCATCACTTTGCTCCCCTTGCTGCTCTATTGCATATCCTTCGTGCTTAGACCCATTGAATTTCACAGATTTTAAACATCCTTTGATATTTTTAAATATACTTTTGTTTCTAAGCTGTCTCATGTAAACAGCATATCAGTGCTCATGTATTCGTATCCTTTCTGTTATTCTGTCTATTGATTAGTGCATGTAATTGATTTGTAGTCTATGTAATCCGTGATAGTTATTGAGTTCATTGCTGTGATTTTGATGGTTTTGTTTGGTTTCTTTTTGTGTTGGTATGTGCTGCTATTTTCTTTTATGCAACTAACTTTTTGTCCTCAGTTCATTTTGTTTGTGGTATGTCTTATTTCCTTTGTTGCTGTTGTTTGCATGTTTGCTAAAATGTTATGATTTTCCTTTTATATTTAAATGAGATGGCTATCAGCTTTCTTTCAAACTACTCTGAAGGTTTTTTTTGCTTTCTATGTTTAAAGCACCATTTTATCTTGAAATCAACTTAACTTCCTCTCCATTTGGAAGTTCTGTTCCTTTTTTATACTTTGTAATTGTCTTCATTTACAAATGTGTATCTCTGGTCATCAATTTTGAAAACTCAAGGTTCCAGAGTTATCATTTGTATCTGTTTCATTTGTTCTATAACACATTTTGTGGTTCAGATTCTACATTACTTATCTGCCTACTTCGCCCTCTTGCCATAAATCTGAGTAGTTGATTTTCTTTCTTTCTTTTTTTAAATTATATCACCAGGTATGATATCTGAGGTGTTTCAGGGTGAATTCAAACTTCCAACCCAGTGCTCCAAGATGTGAATGCAACATGCCAGCATGGAGTAGGGAACCAGTAGAGAAGTCTGAGGAGCCAGCCCCAATCCCAACTATGTGGACACCTGCCCCTGCATGCAGAATAATTTATTTCAGAGGAGAGCACTGAATCTGAAGCTCAGGGAGAGGGACATGTCTGATCAGAGCACATGGGAGCAAAGCAAGGGGGAGGGAGAGAGAGTGGAGCAAATCCTAGTCCACCAACCCTTGAGGATGATATTCCCGCTCAGAGCAGCCAATCCACAGAGAGGACCATATGGCCAGCCCCACTATAAGACACAACATCCCCCACTGACCCACAGCCCTACGGGGGACAAGGCTACAGACGCAGTGTGGGAATTGTGCCCAATCTTATTCCACTACACCGAGGCAAAACACTAAGGGTGTGGAACAGAACAGCAAGGGGAACAGAGCAACAAAGTCACCAGGGAATACCAAAAATAGACTTTGGGGCCAGGGCTTGGTGCCCCAACAGACTCGAGTGGAAAATACATCTAAAGGCCACCAAATAGTCCTTGAACTAACTACAAGCTTTTCTTTCTTGTTGTTGTGTTTAGTTTTGTTTTATATCATTGGATTGTTGTTGTTTTGTTTGTTTTCTTTTGTTGCTTGGTTTTGCTCTGTCTTGTTTTTGTGCATGTTATTATCTCTGCAGGTCTGTCTAAATAAGATAGGCTGGATGAACAATCTGGAGGAGAAAACAACGGGCCAACAGTTCCAGGGGGACAATGGAGAGGGGGAGGGAAGGAGAAAGGTAGTGGTGTTAACAAACTCAGGGGAAGGGAAAAACAAGTGATCCAAATTTGTGGTGAGGAGAGTGTAGGAGGCCTGGTAGGGCGTGACCAAGGGTAATGTAACTGAGAGGAATTACTGTATTCAAAAAGAAGACTGAGCATGATAGTGGGACAAGAGGAAAGTAAAAGGAAATAGAGGAAAGAGCTAGGAGGTAAAGGGCATTTAGAGAGGTCTAAATACAGGAATGTACATATGTAAATATATTTACATATGAGGATGTGTAAATAGATCTATGTGCATATATTTATAGGATAGTATTAAGGTAGCAGATGGACATTGGGCCTCCACTCAAGTAGCCCCTCAATGAAAGAATACTTGGTTCTATTAAACTGGCATTCCATGATGCTCACCTTCCCGACACAATCGCTGAAGACAAAGAGGGTGCATAAGCAACTGTGGTGAAGAAAACTGATGGTGCCCGGCTATCAAAAGATATAGCATATGGAGCCTTAAAGACTTGAAGGTAAACAAGCTGCCATCTAGCTCAGAAGCAATAAAGCCCACATGGAAGAAACACACCAGCCTGCGCACAGGTATCAAAGGGATCACTAGGTATCAAAGGGATCCATTTTCAGGCATCAAAGAACAAAAAATAATATCATTGTGAATGAGGGGGAGTGTGTGGTAGAGACCCAAAACCCATCTGTTGGCAACTGTACATCCTCTTATAGAAGGGTGGCGGGGAGGAGATGAGCAGGTCAGGGTGCAATGTAGCAATGATGAAACATACAACTTTCCTCTAGTTCCTAAAGGCTTCCTCCTCCCCCACTCTCAAGATCCCAATTCTACCTTAAAAATCTGACTAGACCAGAGGATGTACACTGCTACAGATAGGAAGTGGAAACACAGGGAATCCAGAACGGATGATCCCGTCAGGATCAGTGGTGAGAGTGGCCATACCGAGAGGGTGGAGGGAGGGTGGGGTGGAAGAGGGAACTGATTACAATTATCTACATATAACCTCCTCCCTGGGGGGCAGACATCAGAAAAGTGTGTGAAAGGAGATGTCAGACAGTGCAAGAGATGACAAAATAATAATGTATAAATTATCAAGGGTTCATGAGGGAGGGGGCAGCAGGGAGGGAGGGGGAAAAAAGAGGACCTGATGCCAGGGCCTTAAGTGGAGAGCAAATGTTTTGAGAATGATGAGGGCAATGAATGTCCAAATGTGCTTTAAACAATTGATGTATGTATGGATTGTGATAAGAGTTCTATGAGCCCCTAATAAAATGATTAAAAACAAACAAAAAACTTTCAACCTTGTTGTCAGCAGTTGAGGTTGTTAACTCTGTGTGCCACTTTGAAATGATAATTAAAATACACTCAACCATTACTCTTCCCCACACCCTGGCAAAGTCATAATTACTCACTGCTGCTCCCAGCTTTCTAGGACAGAGTTAATTTCTTGTGTAGGTGAACGTAGAGTAACAAAAAATGTGGTGTCACAGTTAATGCTGCCACTCTAGTTGTCTTTATATTGAAGTGTGTGCAATGTTCAGGTGTTTCCATCTACTAAATCTTGGGACCTTGAATGGTTGAAGTGCAGAGGTACTTAGAGAGCATTGATTTTTTTTTTTTTAGTATAGTCAGGAACAAGGTCTACAAGTGAGGTGTACAAGGAGATAGATGTCTGGAGAGTGGAGTGGAATATGTCCTCATATGTAGACAGAAAATAACCAGAGCTTTGGTAGTCAAAGGAAGGACGTTGAATGCTGTCTAAAATTTAGGGTTGTAATTAGGGTGAAAACAATCTCTCATATATGTTTTTAAAAGTCACAATGACTACAAGTGGAGAATGGCTAATAGAGGAGCATGAGTTTAAGAGACATGAGTGAGTGATTTTGAAGGTGTGCCCAGTGTAACTAGGTACCTGTAAATTGGTAGTTAGAACTCAGAAAAGATATTTTCATTTTCAATTTTGTCTCCTGATGTGTAGACAAGAGAAATCCCAGAATTTCTTTGAGTCATTTGATCTGTTATGTTCTTTTTTTAACCATGAGTTTTAATCTCAGATGTTAGTATTAGAGGCATGTTTAAGATAAGGAGTCTTTTCAAGAGAAAAAAAAAAGTTACTTATTCTAAAGATAATTGGTAGGCTTAAAACATGCTGTGCAGGATCAGTATTACTATTATAATACAGAAATAATGGATCATGTCTCTTTAGTGGAAATAATTTCATCAACTATAGGAACAATGGTTAATCCAACCCAGATGAATCAATTATTAACTCATCGACATCCCGCACCGTGCTTTGCAATTCACAACATTAATTTCCTTCAAATTGAAGCAAAAGTCATGGTTTATGTATTTTTTCATATTATATTTTGAACTATTCAGTAAGTTAATAAAGATCTAATCAGAAACTGATTACACTGTAACTGTGTGTTTGTGTGTGTGTGTGTGCATCTTTTCATAGTTGAGTGTAATGGAATAATCTTAGTCTTGGAACCTAAAACACATACACACACAGAGGAAAAATGTCATTTATGTGCAAATCAGCATTATTCAAGTTTCTTAATTTCTGTAAGCACCATTTTCTTCATACATTGTTAAAAATGGAGATAAGTATAATTTATTATTTATTGTTCTATGATCAAGCAATTCTTGTGATCAGAAAGATTATCAAATGTAGTTTGACAAACAGCCTTCTAGCTGAGAAGCAAAAAAGCCCACATGGAATAAGCACAGAAGCCTGTGTGATCATGAGGTATTCATAGGATCAGGTATCAGGCATCAAAGACCCAGACAAAAAATTGTATCAGTGTGAATGAGGGGGAATGGCGAATGGAGACCCAAAGGCTCTATCTGTAGGCAACTGGACATCCCCTTACAAAAGGATTGCAGAGAGGAAATGAGCCAGTCAGGATCCAGTATAGCACCAATGAAACATACAACTTTCCTCTAGTTCTTTAATGCTTCCTCTCCCCCACTGTCATGACCCCAATTCTACCTTATAAATCTGGCTAGACCAGTTGGAAGCCCACAGAATCCAGGACAGATAAAACCCTCAGGACTATTATTGATGTTAAAGCGAAGGTGGAGGGAGAAAGGGGTAACTAATCACAATGATCTACCTATAATTCCCTCCCAGGGGGGAGTGGACAACAGAAAAGTTGGTGAAGGGAGACAGCAATCAGTGTAAGAAATGAAAGAAATCCTAAGAATCTATAATTTATCAAGGGCTTATGAGGGGAGGGAGGGGTAAAATGAGAAGCTGATACCAAGGGTTTAATTAGAAAGAAAATGTTTTGAAAAGGATGATGGCAACAAATGTACAAATGTGCTTTACGCAATGGATGGATGGATGGATTGTGATGAGTTGTACGAGGCCCCAATAAAATTATTTTTAAAAATGTAATTTGGGTGTTATTATTACTTCTATTACTGCTGTTTAATTAAACTAGGTATAATTCTGCATAATGACATATAAAAAGATATCAGGAATTATCTTCCAAAAATACTCCATTCACAAGATAATTTTCGAAGTATTATTTTCAGTGAACCAGTGTGACTATTGACCTTAATATTTTAGTTTGAATTGTTCCTTAACTTATCAAATGTTTGTCAGTGGAATGAATGACACTATCAAATAATGGCAATGTGGCTTCTTAAGTAGCTTTTAATTGTCATTTCCCACCACCTCAGTTCACCCTCTACTCTTTGGGCTACTTCCATATTCTCCTTCCTGGTCTCCCTTTTATTCAGACTGCATCTTACAAAAATTCTTCATGGACGGTTATAGAAATATTTCTTACCCAATCACTTTCACATTTACCTTGGTTCCCCATAGCCTGTTCTACAGTAACATCTAGGCTCCCTGGCTTGATTGGCAGACTTTCTACTCATTTGCTGTTTCTGTTAGGTGCTATTGAATCTGTTCCAACTCACAATCACTGTGTGTGCAACAGAATCAGCCACTGTCTGACCCTGATTCCCATTTTGGCAGCCACTGTGTCAATCCATTTCAACGAGTCTTCCTACTCATGTATCCCACTGAGCAAGCATGGCCATCAAGTTGAGTCCAACATATAAAACTGCCTCACAGGCTTTCCAAGGCTACAATGTTCACAGAAGCAGACGACCGCATCTTTCCCACATGAAGTGGCAGCTACACTCAAACTTCTGGCTCTCTGGTAGCAGCCAAGTGCTGAAACCTTGCATTGCTGCGGTCCTTTTGCTCTAATCCAACCAGTCTAAAGAGCGAGTTCCTGCTACCACCTTGGTGTTTTAACCTCTCATGGGTTTGCTCACTCTTCCTCTTGCTTGTAAGATTCTCCCTCTTCGTTTGCTTGCATGACCGTCATTGTTCTATCATCCAGTGATAGAATGACCTGCTAGATGATGCCGTTGGCGAGCTCCCACTCTGAGGGAATTAATATCTCCTCCCATGATTCTTAGGGCTGGCTTGTCAAAGAACCACAAAATGGATGGCTTGGAACCAGAGAACTGTGTTGTCTCAGAGCTTTGGCGACTAGGAGACTCCTTTCTAGATGTTTCCGGGGCTTGCTTCCTCTGAAGGATTTTCAGGTAGGGCCTTCAGATCTCTCCCAGCGTCTGCAGCCCAATGACTTCGTTGACTGGCAGACGTGTCTTCTTCAGAGCACCACCGCGTTTCCGTCTGACCCTGTATCCGTGTTTCCTTCTTCCCTTTTAGAACGACAACCCTTCGATTTGCTTAGGACCCACTCTACTAACTGAGAGCAACCTCTAGGAACCTATTTCAAAATAAGGCCATACACACAGGTACCAGGAGGTGAAAGAAAAAGAAAGAAAAATCATCACTGCCTCCAAGTCTATTCCTGCTCATAGGACCCCTATGTAGCTGAGTGCAGTGCCCCTGAAGGATGTCCGAAAATGAACACCTTTAGAGAACCAGGGAGCCTCAACTCTCGCCAACAGTGACTGGTGGGTGTTAACTCCATTCCCCGAAAACCAGAACCCAATTCACTGCCATCTGGTTGATGCTGATTCCTAATAACCACATAAGACACGGTAGAACTGCCTCTTTGAATTTCTAAGACTGAAAGGATCTTCTTTCCCTTGCTAAGTGGCTGATGGTTTCAAACTGCTGACCTTGTGGTTAACAGCCCAATGTGCAACCACTATGCCCTAGGATTCCTTTGAACTCTGAATTCTGTTAAGACTCTCTCTCTCTTTCTCTCTCTCTATCACTCTCATACTCTATCTATCTATCTATTTATGTGCGTGCATATATATATACATACATATAGACATATACACACACATATATGTACATTTTCTGGCAGGGTTGGAAATAATCCAATGTATAATAAATACTCTTAACTCGAATTTTCATGTTAACTGTTCATTCAACACATTCTGTCCTTTCTCACACTGATAACATGAGTCTTGAGAAGCTCAGAGACAATGCATTTCTCTTGCCTGACAGCAAGGTCTCAAAAATTCGGATGAAGTAAATTCAATTGGAAGTTCATCAGTTTCAAGGAGATTAAGCCTTATTTCCGAACCAAAAATGTGTCTGAACAGGGTAAGGCATAGAAAGGGAATTGTAAACAAAGCAGATGCATTCTTGCTTTCATGGCACTTCCCTCTAGAAAGGGCATGAGCTTTGCCCTAGTAATGGCACGTGGAGATCTGTCCGTTGAACTGCAAGCTCTGTGAAAACAGACGCCTTGTGTGTTTCCTTATCTCTGAGACCCCTGGCTTGAGTACAACATACGCTTCCGTACATGCCATTGGAGCCCGTATGGGGCTGATTTTACCCCCACCCCCGCCTCCCACCACCACCACCAGTCTCAGGATTAGGTTAATGCTTTACAATGATGTCTATTTGCATTTTAAACTCTGGAATCCGTTTCGTGCAAGCATCACACCAGAGTATCGGGCTCTAATTTTAGCAGACAGAATGTTCCAGGGCTACCCGCCATCTGCTTCCTTTGAGCAAGTCTGCAACTGTGAAGTGAGAATGCAGATTTTCAGATCATCGAGCTATTTTATTCACCATAAAAATGTTGCTTTATTTATTGAAGACAATTTAGCAAATGAAGTGCACGGAGAAAAGCAAACCGTGAGTAATTTGGTACTTTCATGTCCAGCGCCATGTCTCTGCATGAGCAAAATAGATTTGTTGGACACCTTAGTTGAGTCGGGTAGCCGTGTGTGATGGCCAGCTGTGTACAGCGTAATCCAATGCTGCCTGGTTCAGAGCCGTCTTCACGCTTCTGGGTCATCTCCAGTGCATTGTTGTTATCACTTTGGCAGTGTGTTTTGAGGACGTTAGGGGCTCATCCTCCAATGCAATATTAGAAAATATTCTGCTATGATCCTTATGGCTCTTACTGGCTAATTTCCAGGAGCAAAGTACGGGTCATCATTGCTAGTTTGTCTCCGTCTGGAAATGCCACTGAAATGGACCATTGTAGATGACCTTGGCACTGGCAGTATCTCTGCATGATAGCAACACAAGCCCCACAGTCAACAAACTTACAGAAGTGGGTAGATCTTATAGATAGATATATCTTTGGCCTCCCTTACTCAATTTCCAACTTTCACATGCATATGAAGCAATTGAACATACCATGGCTTGGCTCAGGCACACCTTAGTCCTCCATGAGCACTCTGACTTTTCAATACTCTAAAGCAGAGGTTCTCAACCTATGGGTCATGACCCCTTTGGGGATCAAACGACCCTTTCACAGGGGTCACCCAATTCATAACAGTAGCAAAATTAAAGTTATGAAGTAACAATGAAAATGACTTCATGGCTGGGGTGCCACCACAGCATGAGGAACTGTATTAAAGGGCCACGACTTCAGGAAGGTTGAGAACCACTGCTCTAAAGGGCTCTCATGCAGCAGATTTACCTAACTTTGTCTTGACTGCTGCTTCCAGGAGCACTGATTGTGGATCCAACCCAGACAAAATTCCTTGACAACTTTAACCTTTTCTCCATTAATCATGATGTTACCTACTGGTCTAATTGTGAGGATTTTGATCTTCTTTACAATGAGTTGTAATCCATACTTAAAGCTTCAATCCTCGATCTTCATTAGCAAGTGCTTCAATTCTCCTTACTTTCAGCAAGCAAGTTTGTGTCATCTGTATATTCTAGTTTGTTAATAAGCCTTCCTCCAATCCTGATGCCACATTCTTCTTCATATAATGCAGCTTCCTTGATCATTTGCTCAACATACAGATTAAACAAGTATGGTGAGAGGATACGACTCTGATATACATATTTCCTGATTGAAAACCATGCGGTATTCCCTTTTTCTGTTCACACACTTCCTCTTGATCTACGTACAAGTTCTGCAGGAGCGCAACCAGGTGTTCTGGAATTTCCATTCTTCTCACAGTTATCCATAGTTTTTTATGATCCACGCAATCAGACATATTTTCATAGTCCATAAAACACAAGTGAACATCTTTCTGGTATTCTCTGCCTTGAGCCAAGATCCATCTGACATTAGCAGTGATTACCCTTGTTCCATGTCATCTTCTGAATCTTGCCTGGGCCTCTTGCTGTTCCCTGTCAATGGGCTGGTACAACCCTTGATAAAATAAGACTATTCCCAGACTTTATAGGGTGGGCACACATGTCCATATAAATATATATGTGTATATACCAATAACCATATTACCTTCCACAGTGCATGCACATTTTGCTTCAATTTGCCCATTACAATCCTCTCAATGTGTTGTGTCACTGATCCCACTTCCTCCCTGCACTTCCTGTTTCCATCCCTCCTTCTTTCCTAACCCTCAGAACTTTGTTGCTGGCTAAATGCTGCCCTTGGGATCCTAAGTGGTTGATTACACTGCAACAGAAGTGAGTTTGCCCCCAACCTGAAGAATCAGACTCATAGTCTTGGTGTCCTGCGAATCTCTAACCAACAAGTAAACCTGGTCATTTCTATGAATTTAAGTTTGTTCCCATTTTTCCCACTCTAACCAGGACCTACTGTGATGCCTTTCAGAACAGTTGGCAATGGCAGCCAGATAGCATTTGGTTCTTCTGACCTCAGGGTTGTGGACACTGGTGTTTTCAGGGTGCATTAGTTCACTGGACTATTCGTTCTCATGCGTCTTTTCATTTGCACTACTCATATTTCCTGTGGACTGGATCTGAATCATATTTGCACCTTGCATGGCTAGTCTGCCACATAGCAACCCTTTCAGATGAGGGAGGAATTCCCCTGTAAGTGCTGGAGTCTCTCTCCCTACCATGGCACCTGGTGGTTTCAAACTCTGACTTTGCCCTTGAGCAGCCCGACGCATCACCACTCCCCTTTGTGGACTAAGTGATGCCAATGGACCTCGGTGTCCCTCAGGTCCACAGTGCTCATTCTACAGTTCCAGCAAAGCATATCCCCAAGGTAGTTTATTATGTTTTAAAAGGTTTCATAATGTCCCCTCCACGCTGTTTGCTCTACCATTTTGATGCATAGATATAATTATAGCAAAAGTAAGTATGCATGTGAACATATCCTCTGTGAAGTATACCTATTTCCTGGCTATCCTCCGCTCTCCCTCTCCCACCTGTGCCCCGCCTGTGCAGCAGGCATCCACTGCTGGGCCACCAGTTGCTGCAGACTTGCATATGCGGCAGCAGTTGCCTCTGTTAACCTTTCATTTTACAAAGTTCCCGGTGTTTTGGCCTTCCTCTATCATTTATCCTAATCTCCCCCTTAAGGAAAATGGAATGCACCCACAAAGTTTTTGAAGCCTCCTTCTATGTACACAGATGCCTGGTGTTTCTGGGCTAAGCAGTGGCTTGATAACATGAGGTTGATAGTTCAAATCTACCAGCCAACTTCTGAGAGAAAAAAATGAGGCTGTTGGCTCCCCAAAAATGTACAGATTCAGAAATTCTATAGAAGATTTCTCTGATTTTTCAAGCTTATTATGACTCTCTCCATGGTAAAGACTTTGGTTTAAGCTTGTGTGTGTGTGTGTGTGTGTGTGTGTGCATGTTGTGTGTTGTGTGTTGTGTGTGTGTATTAGGCTGGGATGTATGGAGAAACAAAATCAGGGACAGTTAATGTATACAAGAAAGAGCCTTATATCAAGGAGTAATCTTATATCAAGGAGGCATCCCAGCCCAACCAAACTTAAGTCCATGGGCCCAGTGCTAGACCCTGCAGATTCAAACAGCTGCAGGCTGATGAAGCAGAAAGATGAAGTGGGAAGCCGGGGAATCACAGGCAGCTGGGTACAGAGGCATGTTGCTCCGGGGCCAGTAGAAACATGGCAGAGCTCTGACAGATCTCAGGGCTGGGTGGCCTGCATGGGGCCACCCCTAGAAGCAGGCAATAAGAAAGGCTAATGGGCAGGGAGAGCAGGTAGGCATCCCCAGTGTCTCCCTTATAAAAAGGCCAGACCTCTCATGAAGCATCATCAGGCTGTGATCCGATAGACAAATGAAACTCCACAAACCCTACAAGTGCAAGCTGATGCAAAATCTAACTGCCATGGGGTGTATGCAAATATTGCATTAAATCCCAGGTCAATTGGTGTATGTCTTGGGTAAATATTGATAGCCATCTTTCATCAAAGCTCAGTGGGCTATAGGTGTTTCATCTCCTTCTATGCCCCAACCAACAGCTTGTTAGACTAAAGCAACGGTTCTCCTAACTGCACCAAATGGAGGGCGCGCATTTGCATATAGGATGGCGATGATCGACTTTCTCTGTAGTTCAGGGAGCTTCTTCACTCCTCTCCTTCCTCCGGCACTTTGACCTTCCCTGGAAGACAACCATAGAGATATTCTGATATTAGCTTCCTCTGTCCTGTCGAGTTGGGTATGGGCACAGGCATCTGGGACCTGAATGACCATGAACCTCAATTACTCCATAGATGACATTGTGCTGATTATTAACTGCCATCGGGCAAACTTCAGTTCCTGGCACCTTCTGTACCATAGAATACAACCCTTCCTGGCCATGCATCATTCTTATAATCAATAGGTATGTTCAAGTTCAAATTTGTGATTGTTGTGCTAGTTTGCCTCTGCAACCCCTGCTGTGCATCTGGTTTATCAAACACGAAGTCCTCTCCCCGCAATGGCTCACTCCTGGTGAGGATGTTTCCAAACAAGTGAGTCAGATAATGTCCTATTTCCAGGCATACATTTTTCACTGGGAACATTTTCGAAGTCAAATTTAGAAGCAGTCTGGCTTAATATGGAAACTCCAGTAAAATGTGTACACCAGGGGTGACCCTGCTGGTGCTTGAAATACAAGCTTCCAGTGTCATAGTGAAATGAAAGCACCATAGCACAACAAAGTGACAGATGGGTTAGATGACATTAAACTGCTGTCTAGCCTTATGGGTGCCAAAGTGGGGGGTCCTGTACAGTATTCCTGAGCTATTTAAACCCTCCTGGCTTCCCCAATTACACTAATTTCAACCAACCTTGATGCTAATGGACACATACTCTGATGTCAGCTGTAATAACAGTATTGCAAAGGTCATAAAGTCACTCTGCAGGTGAGGATTATTCACACCTATGCTTTAGATGCTACGTAACAACCTACAGTTAAATGAAAAGTTCCCCACAAATATTAAATTCCACACACCAACCTCGTTGCTTTTACCAAGGCATTTTTAAAGTAAATTGCCTCCTAAGTCATAGGAAGGGGGGTCTAGAAGTTGATTGAAGGAAAGGGTGATGGAATGTACCAGAAACTTTTGAAGCACCCTCTACGTTTGTTGTTGTCAAGTGCTATCCAGTCTATTCTGACCCAGGATGAACCTACATAGAAACACTGCCGCATCCCGCCCGTCCCCACAATGGTTCTGAGGTTGGAGCCCATTGAGGCAGCCTTGGTGTCAATCATCTTGTTGAGGGCCTTCCTCTCTTTCCCTGCCCTTCCACTTTACCAAGCCCGGTGTCCTTCTTCAGGGACTGGTTTCTCTAAACCCGGTATTGTACAATGTATTGTCCTGCTTCCTATTTCAATCAGCTAATATTATCACATGGGTGTATTTTATTTTGCAATGAATATTCTCTGAAAACAGTTTTAAAAAACACAATTTCCCTCTGGGGTTTTGATTATCTAGCTATTTACAGGTCATGTTTTAAAACAAGAAAATTGTTAGGTAATGAATGTTTTCTATGTGACAGAAACCGTGTTAGGCTCTTTCGGACAGTGTCACATTGAATTCTCACAACTTAAGCTTACAGGATGGGGGCAACATTCTTGTGCTGAGATCATAAGGTCTTTCAAGTATTTCCATGTAAGAGACACACTCTTACTTATTGCCTTAAGTAGCACTTTAAGAACTCATCATTGAGGCCCTGGATGGCACCAAAAACATAATGATTCAAGTTCATCCAAAGCCTTCTCATCAGAAAGTGCTGGAGATTGACTTCTGAAACACCATCCATTGAAGCCTGCCCAGGCTCAGTTGAATTCTGGCACGCCCAGAGACACTGTGTGTCAGAACAGATTGACTTGATGACAAAAGATTTTACTGTATTCTGGGCAAGACGTAGAGCAATCTTTAAACGGTAAATCATTTAATCCTTCTTCCCTTACAGCTGCGAGCTTGTCAACTCGTTTTGGCATCCATGCTATCATTTGGTTCTTTGATCAGCCACCTGAGATAGCCGCATAGAACCAAAGGATGGAAGAGCTGGCCAAACGTCCCTTCATCTGGTTCTCAGGCATCTCTAGAAACAGAATCCAGCCTGTGGAGACAGAGATTCTCTGCTGGCTGCACTTCAGGGACCTGAACCCCTCGTTAGCATTAGAATAGGAGGTGCTGGCAAGGGTAAGAAAGGCTTTGGACCCCACATGCTTTCTTCAAGGTGCCCCAGACTGACCAAACTTTTTTGTCCCTCCCTCTCGGGAGTGACCTCTTCCCAGGACCAGGCAGGGCCTGCTTCCACATGAAGTTCGTAAAGAGCTGCTGGAAACACCTCACACGGGTTGTTTCCCACTTGCCATTAACTGAAGGTGGGCAGGGCACTTGCGATAGTCTGCGTTCCTTGACCTTGTCAGATAGCAGACGGGAATTCCAACACATTCCTTGCAATGTTGTTATTGGGTTTAGATAAAACATGTGATGCTCCCCATACAGATTTAGAAATTATTTGATGCGTAATAATGAGTTGCTAACAATTGTTGTCTCCCTCCATCTAGCACTTTGTGGACGTGTGGTAGTGTGTGTGTTTCTATGATGCTGGAAACTCTGCCAGCTGTGTTTCTGTAGGAACACGCACGGGGGAAATTCCAGCAGAGTTTACAATAGGAAAAATTATCTGGTCACCTACTTCTGAAAATTAGCCAGTGAACACCCTGTGGATCATGGCAAAGCGTTATTCAAAATTGTGTTGACAGATGGGCCAATTAGGTTGTAAAACATTCAAAACGCCATGGCCACAAAATCAAGACGGTGCAAGAATGAGCAGGTTACTTTGTGTGCTCTTGATAGCAACAACCTATATCATTACCGATGATAAAAAAAAATTGACAATAACTTTATCAATACTCACTGACCATGGTTCCAACTCTAGGGACCGTTCAGCATGATAGCACTGCCTGGTCTTGTAGCATCTTTCAGCCGTGTTATGGCTGAACTCATGGTTGCAACCACTGTTGCAGTTCATCTCCATGAAGGTCGTCTCCTGACACTGACCAAGTATGATCTTCTCTAGACACCGATTCCTTCTAATAACGGTTCCAAAGCACACGAGATAGAGTATTCTTATACTTGAGTCTAAGGAGCAGTCTGGCTGTATTGCCACCAAAACAGATTGGTTTGTTTTCTGATAATCCATGGTAATTTATTACTCCTCCCAACATAAAAATTCAAAGGCATCCATTATTCTTTGATCGTTCTTATTCATAGTTCTGCATTCACATGCATATGAGGTAATTGAAAATACTATGGCTTGGGTCAAACACGCTGTTGTGATCAAAGGGACATCTTTGAGTTTTAATGGATTAGAGAGATGTTTATTAGCTACAGATTTATCAATACAACACATCATGTGCTTGCTAGACTCCTGCCTTAGGCTGGGTTCTCTAGAGAAGTTAAACCAGTGAAGTTTACACATGTAAATAACAAGAGAGGAAATAGCTCACACAGTTTCAAATGTCTAACAAGTTCCAACACTGTGGGCACAGATATCAGCCCTTTCCTGATCCAGATAGCTGCAAGGATTCCTCTACTCCAGATCAGCATGTTGGATGGCAGGATTATGGCTGAGGAGGCAAATTAATCCAAGGTTGGCAGGTACGATGGCTGGTGGCTGGACCAAGTCTAAAAACCAAAGATTGATGAGCTAGATGCAAGAGTTATACCCAGCAAAATAAGCAAACTTTTCCACAATGTCCACTTATATTTGAAGCAGGCCACACACTCAAGGGAAGCTTTTCTTTTTTTTTTTAATTAATTAATTAATTTTTTTTACATTTTATTAGGGGCTCATACAACTCTTATCACAATCCATACATATACATATACATACATCAATTGTATAAAGCACATCCGTACATTCTTTTCCCTAATCATTTTCTTTTTTTTTTTTAATCTTTTTATTGGGGCTCATAAGGCTCTTATCACAATCTGTACATACATCAATTGAGCAAAGCACCCTTATACATTCGTTGCACTCGTCACTCTCATAATTCACCTTCCACTTGGGTTCCTGGAATCAGCTCGGGTTCCCTTTTTTCCCCCCACCCCCCTCCCTCCCCGATCCCACCCCTGGTCCCTTGATAGTTTATAAATAATTATTATGTCTTATCTTACACTCCCCGGCGTCTCCCCTCACCCGCCTCCCCCTTGCCAATCTCCCAGAGAGGAGGTTACACATAGATCTCCGAGATCGGTTCTCCCTTTCTACATGCCCTTCCCTCCTGGTGTCGCCACTCCCACCGCTGGTGTTGAAGGGTTCGTCTGTCCTAGATTCCCTGTGCCTCCAGATCCCCACTGCACCGCTGTACATCCTCTGGTACAACCAGGTCCGCAAGGCAAGGTAGGATTGGGGTCATGATGATTGGGAGGGGAGGAAGCGTTCAGGAACTAGAGGAAGGTTTTGAGTTTCATTGTTGTTACACTGAACCCTGTGTGGCCCATCTCCTCCTCACTACCCCTCTGGAAGGGGTGTTCAGCTCTCTACAGGTGGGCATTGGGTCCCCATCATGCACTCCCCCTCAAGGGAAGCTTTTCATGTGAGTTGTTACATCACTGACATTTGAGCCCATCCAAGTGGCCATAAAACTTACAGGTGCTGAATGCGCATCAATTAAGAGACAGAAAGTAGCAGAAACAATAAGAATCCATGACCCTCAATATGATGGCTTGATGGCCTCTAGCAAGAGTAAGTAAGCTTGAATTCTCAGAAGCCAATTTATTTCCTCACTTTCAAAATTTTTGTGAGCAACTTACTCTTTTTCCTGAGTCCTGTCTCAAAACCGTGAGGCTAAATCTAGGTTCTGGATGTTTCCATTTATTTCTATCTGGTCATTTTCTTAGTCCATTTGGGAGTGGTTTAATTCCTCACTCGTTTCACAGGCGCAAAAGGGCCAAGAAACCACTTCACACCTGGTGTCTCAGGAATGAGTCATCCCTGACACATGGCAGAAACTCACTGCAAGCTTAGAATTTCAAAACTGGCTGAAAATGTTTTCCATTCTCCAAATCCAATAGGTTCTCAAAACTAGAAGCTTACATTTCTTTCTCTGTCTTGTTTGTGTAATCTGCTGTCAAGTGGGGCCTCCACTCATGGAGACCGCATGAACAAAGGATTGAAACACTGCCCTGCCCGACGTCATTGGTTGCAGATCAGGCCACGTGATCTATCGGCCTTTCACTGGCTTATTTTCAGAAGCAAAGCCCCTTCACCTTGCACGTGCAGCATCCAGCCCCTTCTAGTCATAAACTTATAACACGACAAAGCCCCAAATTACTGTGGAATTGAGTTGGAAATCAGTTGTCCCCCTGCTTCTCTCCCCCTGTTATTTGTCCTAGTAGATTGTGGGATCTGTGCTCTGTCAATGGGTAACCATGCTCTTTGGCTTCAGGATCTGTTTGGGCATTTAGGGGAGATGACTAAAAACCAATGGAAAATATTCAGAAAAAGGAGAGCGGTATTGAGAATTTTCTTTTCTTGGTTCCTTTAGGGATGAGTTGCCTAGTTTGACTGAGTTCTTCTCACAGATACCAGAATCCTTCGTGTGGTCCTTGCTAAGTCGTTCTCTTTGGATGGACAATGCGGCCACTTCTGGTCCTTCTCCTGTCAGACCTATAGGGAATAATAACTCCCTGCTGTTACCAGTCCTCAAAGAGGTGACCCTCTAACGGGTCACACCATTCTAATGAGTCACTTTCCCAACCTTTCCACAAAAACCCAACTTGAGTAGGCCTTCTGTATGCCACTGGAATCCTGACTGAACCTGGCAATTAGTCCCACAAATGGCACCCTAAAGACACCCTTGTTCAGATAGCTAGAAATACACACACACCCCATTTCAGTGAGCAAAGAAGGTGGGGGTGGGAGCCGGCCTGAGTCATACAGTGATAATATCTTTGGGAAATCATCACCAGTTGCAGCACAAGCAGAGGGCCTGTGGCAGAGTAAAGTGTCTGCAGGTACAACAAAACTGAAATCTCCAAGACGTGGACCTACAGCTCCGACTTAGCTCCCATGGTGCTTTGTCCTTCCGGACTTTTCGCTCACATGATCAAAGATACTTATTTATTTATTCGTTCATTCATTCATTTACTGTAAAGGATTTTTAAAAAAATCATTCTATAAACATTCTACAAACACCTGATTGATATAGGAAGAAAACACTGAAACTTACTGCCATCGAATCAATGCCGACTCATAGCAACTCATAGTTGGACAGGGTGGAACTGTCTCTATGGGTTTCCATGACCATAGTTCCCTATGGGGGTAAGAGATATATCTTTCTCCCTGGGCCTGCTGGCATTGTGGTTAGCAGGGTGACTCTTAACCATGACGTCACCAGGGCTAATTAGCTACCCTTTATGAAAGGATTAAAGAGAAGGAGTCTTGCAAGATGAAAAGAGAAGAAGATGACAGGTAAAAAGACTTGCCCGACATCACAGAGCTCACCAGGGACAGGAGCTATTCCCAATCTCAATCCACATCTGTCTTCCCGACCCCTATCTGCTGTTCTTTCCATCGATAACAACCATAGCAAACTTGATGTAAGTCTGTGTGAGAGTTCTTCATTCACCAGAAACAACTGGAATCCAGAAATTGGAATATAAACCATTTCATTTCTTTAGCAACTTTCAAAGGACAGACTTGTTCTCTATATTTCCCCACATGGACAGTATGCTCCCTAATATAGCACATCCGACATTTAAGTCTGAATGCTTCTGCATATCTCTGACTCTCTCTGAAAATGTTCTTGCTATCTTTGAAGGAGCAGAGGAAGTACTCAGGATCCTTTGATGAAGGGCTTCTTAATTGAATCCTTTGAATACTGAGTCATTATTCTTTCATAATTAATATCTTGGGCAGTACCCCATAATGGGGATTGGCGAGGTGTGAGAAGAGTCTAAAGTTAGGTCTTCTGAGCCATCGTTGGTCATAATTAGTATAGAGATCATTATTAACAAGCTCCATTTCCTCTACTTTAGAAGTATAGACAGAGTGCTCCTTAGAGGCAAGGATGGAAAGACTTCACCTTACATACTTTGGAAATATTGTCAAGGAGAGACCAATCCCTGGGGAAGACATCATGTTTAGTAAAGTGGAGAGGCAGGAAAAAAGAGGAAGGCCCTCAACAAGATGCATTGACACGCTGGCTCTGGTACAGCACCCATTGTGAGAGCGGAGCTGGAGTGGGCTGTGTTTTGTTCTGTGATGCCCAGTGTGACGGTGGGTCTGCACTGACGTGATGGGACCTAACATCCACTCTACTTAGAGGATGAGACATGTCGGCTGTCAGACTCCCTCTGAGACCCTGTTGGTGAATCTTGCTAAGAAGCAATGAGGGCGCTAAGAGCAGCTACAGACAGGGAGGCAGCATCAGTGAGCACTCCCTTGGGAGTCAACAGGCACTTATTTAAATCCCAGACCGCTCATGACCTTGAGTAAGCTATAAAACTTCTGGGGATCAGTTTCTTTGTCTTGTTATTGTGCTTTTGTGTGTTTTCTTTATATGAAATTCAGATTAGGTAAATCTACAGAGACAGTCACTGGATTAATAGTTTCTTGAAGTTGGGGCGAAAAGGGGACCTAATAACAATGAGTACAAGACAGATGAACTTGTTCTAAAATTGACTATAGTGATGAATGCATACTTTTCGATATGTGTGAACTGCCCTATCATGTGAATTATATGTCAACACAACTTGTTTTTTAATAAGATGGAGTAAATTCAGTTTTGAGCACGAGGATCTATTTTCCTTATGAAAATTACTACATGGATAAAAACATCATTATCGTCATTGTCAACATGACAACTATATGCAGAAACATAGATCTGTTTACTGCATTATCCTTAATCTGTTTGATTATTTGGCTTTGATGCTTACTTTTACTATATCTCCTAACTGCAAGTACCTCAGCCATAACAATTCAGTAAAAAGGTAACGGAGCATACTTTTTCCTGTATATTTTTAATGTCCTTTAATCCTCTGTAAAGAACATTATAAAAATGTGCATGGGAGTTTTTTCTATTGTCTATCCTCATTTTCACTACCTGTCTGTCATTTGTCATGCTCTGGTGTCGTGTGTGTGGCTGCGACACAGGACGCTCTGTCACTTGTGTTCCTAATGCCGGAATGGGTGCCCAAAGGGAACAGATGTCAGCAGAGCTTCTGGACTAAAGCAAACCATGGACAAGGACTTGCTCCCCACTTCCAGGGACGAAGCCACTGGAAACTTCATGCATAGCTATGAAACATTGTCAGCGAAACATTGTCAATGACTGAAGGCCCAGACTAGCAGCAGAACATGGACAAAGTTCCACTGGGAAGAGCTTTCCTAGTACACATAGTTCCTGCCAGGCGAGCATCAAGCAACTCTCTTTGCATTGGAATGTCCAGGGCATTCCCTGGGAAGGTTGTCTGGTTACAGTGATTTATTTTTAGTGAAAGCAGTTTCGCGCAAACCTTGCTTTTCGTGATGGCCAATTTAAGAGAACAGCGTGTGGCTGTGAAATTTTGTTTCCTGCTCAGGCAAAATGACACAGAAACTGTTGTGATGTTGAACACACCTCACAAGGACAGCACTATGGGAAAACTCAAGAGTCCAAGTGGTTTTCTCATTCCAAAAAAGGTAAAATGTCGATAATGACAAACCTCGGTCTGGATGTCCATCCACTTCCCGAATGGATGAAAATGTTGACTCATAGTGCATTCGACCAGGTCAGGTGGCTAATCAAGATTTCCATTTAGAGGTTGTGAAAAGATGGTGTAATAGTGTGTGACCAAAAACACCTGATGTGTGGCAGATGGGGGACTGGTTTTGCCACCATGACAATGTACCTGCTAAGGCAGCAATTTCAGTGGGCCAGTTTTGGGCAAAAAACAGCATGCCTCTCTTGCCCCATGCATCTGACTCACCTGACCTTGATCTGCGTGACTTCTCTTTGTTTCCTCAAATAACAATGTAGAAGTGGTAAAGGAAAAAAAATGAGGGAGGTGCTGTCGTTCATACAAATATATGAGTTTGAAAAATGTTTCCAAGAATGGAATGGCAGATTTTATGAATGTACTAAGTGTAACGTTGAGTTCTTTGACGGTGATACGCTTGTTTAATGAATTTAAATACATAGCTTTGGAAAAAAGTATCTTATGTTTTGGGGGGTAGCCCCTCCTACAATTAAAAAGTCCCATCCTACAACCAAAAAGCATTCATTGTCAAAAAGAACATTACAAAAATACAACATGAAGTCCAATAGTTTCTGTGATAGCATTATATTTATCTACCCTCAAGGAATTCCAATCAATACTGCAATTACTCAAATTTATGCACCAAATACAAACGCTAGTGAAGAAGACATTCAAGGAATCTACCAAGTACTTAAGTCAGAAATTGATCAAATATGCCATCATAATGCATTTGGAAATTATTGTCTACTGGAATGCAAAAGATGGAAACAAAGAGGAAGGAATAGTAGTCGGAAAATATGGAGCAGGCAATAGAGCAAAGCTGGAGATCACATGGGAGCATATTGTGAAACCAATGACTTGTTCACAGCAAATATCTTTTCAACAGCAAAACATGCGACTTTTCCAGATGGACTGCACTACCTCTGTGGGAAGAGACAAGGGAGAAGCTCAATATCAGCAGCCCAAACCAGGTCACGTGCTGGCTGACTGTGGAACAGATCACTGATTGCTCAAATGGAAGTTCAGGATAAAGTTGAAAAACAATTCAAACAAACACAACAGAGCCAAAATATGACGTGGAATCTGTTGTGCTTTTCAAGTGGTGGAGAGTCAGTTCTAACCTGTAGCTACCCATGCACAACAGAACAAGGTGCTGCCCAGCCCCGTGGCATCCTTGGAAGTGAGTCAATCCCACGTGAATTTTGAAAAGATCTCAAGAACAGATTTAACGTATCGAACATTAATGACAGAAGACCTGATGAGCCGTGGGAGGACATAAACACCATCATTCGTGAAGAAAGCAAACGGTCATTTAAAAGACAGGCAAGAAACAAAAGATCAAAGTGAATGTCAGAAGAGACTCTGAACCATGCTCCTCATCCTAGACTAGTGAGTTCGTTAGTTTATTGTGCCAACCTTGCCGATAAACACATGGGGTTAATTGAAGGGCGAAGGGACAAATGGTTTGGTGAGCCTCGCTTTTGAGTTCTCAGGTCTCTTGCTGTGTGATGGTCGCACCAGGGTGCAGCTGCCTTAGAAGTTCCCAGCTTCAGCTGGCAAGGATCACTTCCTGCAAGACATCCCTAAGGAGAAGCCACATGGTCCTACCCCGATGCAGCCCTGGGTGCTGGAGCAGTCGTGTGGAGACTCCTGACAGCGCTGAGATGCTTAGACATTCACTGACTCAGCTTTTCTCCTGCAGTTAGCATCGTGCGTCTGCTTTGTGAGATGGGGGAGGACTTTGTGGATTGGTGTTGGACATATGGGTTAATGGGTTAATGCTGAACTTGTGGGCCTGGGCAGCAGTGGGTTGGGATGTTTTCTTGATGCACACTTAACCTTTATATAAAACTCTCTCTTATACATAAGTTTCTGTGGATTAGTTTCTCTAAAGTACCCAGACAAGCAGCAAATGCAAAGGGAAGAAAGGATGATGTGAAAGAGCTGAATAGAATACTCAAAAGGAAGCTTAAAAATATAAACCCAGATATTACAATAAATGGACAAATATCTATAATTATAAAATTCAAATAGAATAACATGTTCAGCATATCTGAAACTGAAAAATCTCTAGAAACAATTCAAGCCTTGGGTTGAAATATTAAACGATTCTATGGGGAAAATGTTGAATGATGCAGGAAACATCAAGAGAAGATGGAAAGTTTCACAGTCATTGTACCCCAAAGAACTAGTTGACATTGCATCATTTCAGGAAGGGCATATGAGCAAGAACCAATAGTACTGAAGGAAGATGTTCACGCTGCACTGAAGGCATTTGCTAAAAACAAAGCTCCAGGAATGGATTGGAAAGAGGGAACCGATTGCAAGGATCTACATGTGACCTCCTCCCTGGGGGATGAACAACAGAAAAGGGGGTGAAAGGAGACATCAGACAGGGCAAGATACGACAAAATAATAATTTATAAATTATCAAGGACTCATGAGTGAGGGAGGAGCAAGAAGGGGAGGAGGGGAAAAAAGAGGACCTGATGCAAAGGGCTTAAGTGGAGGTGTTAAATGCTTTGAAAATGATGAGGGCAATGAATGTACAGATGTGCTTTATACAATTAATGTATGTATGTATTGTGATAAGAGTTGTATGGTATTGTGATAAGAGTTGTATGATCCCCCAATAAAACTTTTTTTTTTAAAAAAAGAAATGATTCAAGTCACCAATGAAGCACTGAAAACACTCAATTGTCTATGTCAGGACATTTGGAAATCAGCTACTTGGCCAACTGACTGAAAAAGATACAATTTATGCCCTTTCGAAAGAAATCTGATACTCAAACTATAAGACAGTATCATGGATATTACATACAATTAAATATTTGCTTAAATTATCCCACAAAGATTGCAGCAGGAGATTGACCAGAGGAACTGCCAGAGGCTCAGGCCAGATTTAGAAGTTTTGGAACAAGGGATATCATTGCTGATTTCAGATGGCTTTTGGCTCAAGGTTGACAATACCAGAAATATGTGAACTCGTGTTCGATTCACTATACAAAGCCCTTCAACTGAGTGGACCAGAACGACCACGAATATGCTTGAGAGGAGGGGAATTCCAGAACTCTTCCTTATGGTAATGTGGACCTTGAACACGAATCAACAGGCAGTTGTAGGAATAGACCAAGGGACGCCTGCGTGGGTTATAATCAGGAAAGGTGTGCTTTAGGATTGCGTCCTCTCACCGAACTTATTCAATCTGCACCCGGAAAAAAATCATCAGAGAAACTGGAGTAGGTAAAAAACAATGTGGCCTCAGGATTGGAAGAAGGCTTATTAACAACCTGAGATAGGATACAATCTGGCTTGCTCAAAGTGAGGAGAACTTGAAGCACTAGCTGATGAACATCCAGGTTTGCAGCTTTGACTAGGGAGTATGACTCCATGTAAACAAAGAATCAAAGTGTCCACAACGGAATGAACAGGTCGCTTCATGATACAAGGAAAAGAGGTTAAAATTGTCATGCACTTAGTCTGGCGTGAATCCACAATAAAAGCTCAGGGAAGCATCATTATTCAGACCGAATCTGGCTTGAATAAGGTAGATGCACTACTACAGCCGTTATTGGATAAAGACAGAAGAATCAATGCTTTTGAATTGCGGTGCTGGAAAAGAATATCTAAAGTACCACGAGCTGCCAAAAGACAAGCTAGAGTGCTCCTTAGAGGCAAGAATGGCAGGATTCCACCTCACAGACTTTGGACATATCGTCAGAGGAGACCAGTCCCCAGAGAAGGACATCATACTCCGTGAAGTAGACGGGGAGTGAGGGCAGGGAAGGCCCTCAGTGAGAGAGACTGACACAGTGGTTGACACAAAGGGCTCCGGCATAGAGGAATGATTTGTGCGCATGGCACATGACCAGGCTGTATTGTTCTGTGTGCGCAGGGCCGATGGCACCCAACAGCAATAACACATACTCAAGGACGTCAAATAGTGGTCCAGTCGGCTTTGAGTGCAAAGATGCAGTGCAATAAACCACCCTGGATTCAATTACTGATCCTACAACCAGAACATTGATGTCTTGGCATTTTTCTTTGTGTTGATGGAAATGAGATTGCCCAGGACTAGATTTGATTGGATTTGGCTCCAAAATCTGGGTTAGCTTAGGTCTAACCCACTAATCTCTCACCCTCCCTGAATCACTTCATGCACAAGGTGTGTTTTTTTCATGGGGCAAATTGGTTGTTCAAGAAGAAAATGTGAGTTCATTTTATGTCATTGCTCATACTTGTAATATTTGCTAACCATCTCTTGAGTGAAGAAATGCATGTGGTCAGGGATTCATGTTCAGAAGTGGAGAAGGGCAATCTACTCTCTGGGGGTCAATACTAATCACAAGGTAGGCCAAAATTACTGCTGGGGGACTAGATTCTATCTGAAAACTAATGTAACCCATCCCCAATATTATCATTTTACCACCTTGCCAAAATGAGCTGGCAATTATTGTTGGTTTTATTTTTATTTCTTTGATATATTCATAGAAAAACCTGATATAATTTTAAAGTGTTTTTCGCATTCTTTTTTGAATTACTCTTTCATGTTACTTTGCTTGATTTAAGGAAAGAAATGCTTCTGGGGGTGTTGCTCTTGGTGAGTTGTTAGAGAATTCTGTAAAAGTAGGCTTTTAATCATCTTTTCATATATCAAGGAAATAGTTGGAGGCTATCCTCTGCATCCTAACTTTGTAGGCAATACTTTAATGTGTAAATTTAACTTTTTTCATGTTCATCTCGATGGCATTTGTTTATGGTCTCTGTGTTACATATCACAGGTAGAAACACATTCTCAATCACCAAAGTATATCTCCATCTTTCTAATATATTTAGTAGAAAGACATTTAGTTATACTTAGATTTTATATTTTTACATCTTATATTTAACACCTTTCTTTGTTACGTCATACGAAAGGGATTCTTTTATAATCCCAACGAAGAGCCATATTATGCTTAGGCTTTACTTTGGAGGAGGACTTATCCAAGTAGGACTTATTGAAGACAGCAGACAACATCATCTTTCTTTCTAGAAGTAGCCAGTGAATCGGAACCACTGACCTTGCAGTTGAGATTGGAAGTGTACCCACCAATGCCACCAGGGCCCCTTATCATGCAAACACTGTTGCTTGGGTCTGTAGAGTAGGTTCTGAACCACAGTGACCCTCTGAACTACAGAACTGAACACTACCCAGTCCTGCTCCATCCTCATAAAGAGTTCTTAAGTTTGAGCCCCATGTTGCAGCCACAATATCAATCCATCTTGTCAAGGATTTTCCTCGTTTCAGTTGCCCCTCTCTTTTACCAAGCATGGGATTCTTCTCCAGGGATTTTTCTTGGCTGCCTGATAATGTGTCCAAAGTATATGAGACAGAGTCTTGTCATCCTTGCCTGGAAAAATCATTCTGGTTGTACTTCTTCCAAAACATATTTGCTGTTTTGTTGTTGTTTGCTAGTCCAGGTAATTTCAACAACATGCAACTAGGTTGTGTAAAACCAGCTACTAGGATTAAGTGAACCTGCAAAAAATTAATAGATTGCTATGCAAATTAAGTGATGGTGGTCTACTGTAGAGATTTATTAGTTCATGTACACGTGGTAGCAGTATGAGTGGCAGAGAAATGACAGCAGCAACAGGAACAAGGAGACCACCACAAGGCAACTGCCATGGGCTCAGTGACCGTGGAGTGAGAGATAAATGAGTGTCTTTTAACAAAACTCGTGCTGACAGAGAAAACTATCTCTAGGCAGAAACCAGTTCCTGAAGATAGACGTCATGGTTGGAAAGTAGAGGGGCAGCCAAAAAGAGGAAGTCTCTCTAGGACAGCGGTTCTCAACCTATGGGGCCTGACTCCTTTGGGGGGTCAAACGACGCTTTCACCGGGTTGCCAGATTCATAACAGTAGCAAAATTACAGTTATGAAGTAGCAACAAAAATAATGTTATTGTTGGGGTCACCACAACATGAGGTACTGTCTTAAAGGGTTGCGGCATTAGGAAGGAGGAGAACCACTGTTGTAGGATATGGATTGACACAGTGGCTACAATGGACTCAAAAATAAGGATAATTGTGAGGACAGCACAGGACCAGGCACTACTTTGTTCTGTTGTGCTCAGGGTCACTGTGGTTTGGAACCAGCTCACTGGTGCTTAACAGAAATGACATGCAGAGCCCAGGGAACAGCCAGTCAGCTGGGGCTTGTCTTGGTTGGAAGCTGCCTGACCTAAAAGCTATAACGTTCCTTCATAGTTGTTACCTTTTACTTCCAAGTTGATTCTGATCCTGAGATGATAAACTGCTGACTCTAATAAACCACATAATCCTAAATCTAGTAGGAATTCCGCATGGTCATTTGAAGGAATTATAGAATTCAACAGAGAAGCAAAGGGGAGGAGTGGAGGTCAAGACTCAGCGTGTGTCAGAAATGGAGATAAGGGTGAAGTGTGGCGGTCAATTAGCCTGGATGCCATCTCACAAGAACCAACTTTAGGCTACTCTTAATTCTTCTACCTGGTCATGACGTTGGAAGTGTCTTGGTTTTAGCAGATTACAGGGCAGTGAGCATAAAGCTCAGGGGACAAGTTGTGGCCTCAATGTGCTGAGCGTGTTAGCTCCCTGGTGCTGCTGTCCCACACACACATGCCACTAGTGGAAAACTTCCAGCAGTGGACATTTCTTTTCTCATTGTGCTAGGACCTAACCATGCAAATCAGGGTCTCAGCCTGCAGAATCCTTCTTTGTCTTTTAAACTCACAGCCAGGGAATTGATTCCTATGCAAAGCGAGCCCTTGGCAATATAGTAGGTTCAGATTTGGCTGCAAACCACAGGTCACTTCAAAACCACTAGCCTTTGCTAAAGAGAAAGATGAGACTTTCTGTGCCTGTATGAATTACAGCCTCATAAACATGCACAGGTGGGTCTACTGTGTGTTCTGGAGGGTCATTATGAATCTGATTTGATTGATCACTGTGAGGTATTTTCCTTGGGGGTCGGGGGCTGGATTCAGGGTGATGGGCAGCCTTGCCTAGAAGAACTTGCCTGCCCTTGCAGATGACTCAGCTCTAGGATGGAGCAAGATCGAGAGGAACCCCAAGGCCACGGTCTATTATTAGCAGCTGCTTCTCCCGGCCTGCGATGAGCTTTCTATTGCTCCCAGGCCACTCAGCTCATCAGGCCAAAGAATTAGCTCTGAGGAAACCAGGGCCTGAGGAGAGGCGCCTGGGATGGTGCCTCTGCTGTCTGGGGGAAAGGAGGTCCAAGCCCCAGAGCCCCCAATTAAGCTGGAATCTCATCCTGACAGTGTGAGATCAAAAGGCCAACATCAAACTGTGGAAGAAACTGCTTATGAAGAAAATGATGCGATGACACCTCCTGGGGCCTTGGATAAAATTCCATCATAGCGTGGCATCCAAGGTGAGCCCCTAAAGAAAAATTCACACCGCACGAGGAAGGGGTGGCTTGGAAAGAGGCCGGTGATTTTGTTCAGAAAGCATGAGCTGACAGCTGTTATGGACGGACAGTCTGGCTGGGAAATTGGGCCTAAAAGCAGGACTAAGCAAGACACCTTGCCCCAAGGAAGCCACTTACCAGTCTGGGAGGCAAGTGTGCTTGCAGATCACTCTCAGGTGTGACAAAGTGGAAACAGGAAACAAACTGATTGCTAAAAGGACAGATAAATCTCTCTTGGGAGAAGTCAGGCCACAGTACTCCTTAGAGGCAAGGTTGGCAAGATGTTGTCTTACACACTTTGGACATGTTGTCAGGAGGGACCAGTGTTGGGTGAAGGAGAGGAGCATTGGAAAAGAGGAAGGTCTTCGACAAGATGGATTGACTCAGTAGCTACAATGGGCTCAGGCATAGGAACCATTGTGAGAATGGCGGAGGACCGAGCAGTTTTTCGTTCTGTTGTGTCTAGGGTCGCTTTGGATCAGAACTGACTTTATGGACCTTAACAACAGCAATAACAACAGAAAATAAGTGCTACAGGATTAAGCAAGAGGAAGAGCTTCATTTTAGCTGGGCAATCAGGGAAGCCCTCTAGAATCAGTGGTATTTCTGTAGTCCTACAGAGTTTGAAATAGACTCAATGGCAGGGAGCTTGTTTGTATGTTTGTTATTATTGAAGGAGATCTCAGGAGTCCTTGTGGTTATGCAGCAGGCTAATAACTACAAGGTCAGTAGTTCGAAACCACCAGTCACTCCATGAGAAAAAGACGAGCTTTCTATTCCCATAAAGAGTTAGTCTGAGAAACTCCCAGGGGCAGTTCTACCCTGTCCTAGAGGGCTGTTATGAGTCGCCTTGGACTCCGTGGCAGTGAGTTTGGAAGGAGCCTTCAGTGACATGAATTAACACCGTGGCTGCAACAATGATCTCAAGCCTAGGAATAGTTGTGAGACTGATGCAGGATCGGGCCACGTTGCCTCCCATAGGGTCAGTAGAATCTGGAACAAATCATATGGAACCCAACAACAAGGGTCCCTGGTAGCGTTACATGTGGTTTGCTAGCTGAAAAGATAGCAGTTCAAAACCACCAGTTACTCCGCAAGAGAAAACGAGGCTTTCTCCTCCCATAAAGAGGTATAATCTCGGAAGTCCACAGAGGCAGTTCTTCCCTGTTACATAGGGTCACCAGCCGTCAGAATTGACTTAATTTTTTTTTCAGTAAGTAGTCTTGCTGGTGCCAGGGGTCAGGTATGAGTCTGTTAATACATGATCAGACATTCCAACCCCACCAGCCTTTCCACGGGAGAAAGAGGAGATTGTTTTCTCCCCAAAACTTCAAAGTATCAGAAACCCTATATGGCTGAGCTATGAGAGGGAATCAACTCAATGGCAGCAGGTTTGATTGGAGTTCAGGAACCCTGGGGGCACAGTCTTTAAAGCATTAAGTTGCCGACCAAGAGTTTTGACCCCACACACCACTCCTTGGAAGAAAACGGTGTGCATCAACTTCTGAAAAGTTTACATCATGAGAAACTATACAGCTGAGCTCTATTGTCCTATAGGGTAGCTTCCAATCTGAATCAAATCAACAGTAATGGGTTTCTGCTTAATTTGGGCAGCAAAGAAATATACTTTGGACATAATATCCTATTGGGGAATATATCTCCAATCCTTGGAAAAAGATACAACAGTTGGTCGAGGATTAGCCCCCAAAAGGAAGATGCTCACCAAATGCCTTGCTACAGTGGCAGAAACAATGGGCACAAACATAACAACAAATGTGAGGATGACCCAGGGCCAGACGGTGTTTCCTTCCGTTGTACTCGGGTCCCTATAGGTAAGAAACCCTTCAGCTGCATTTATGTTGAAACAATAGATTCAGTCGGAGGATAAAGTAATAAGAACAAGAATAGCCATCAGTATCGACATGATTCATAGGACAGCGTGCAAAAGGGTCATCATTCAAAAAAGCAGGAAGACAATTTACATTAGAAATTAAAGTCAAAACCTTTTCCTTCTAGGTTAACGTTCTTAGCCCATTGCGATATACTTAATTGTTTTTCATTGTCATTCTTAACTCAAAGTCACTTCCATTGTGTTGATTCCAACTCATAGAAACACTATGTGACAAAGCGAAATTATCCCTGTGGGTTTCGGAGGCTGTGAATCTTACAGGAGTTGAATGCCTCATGGCTGGCTGATTTGAACCACTAATCTTCTGCTTAGCAGTCCAGCTCACAGCCCATTGCACTACCAGAGCTCATTAGTAAAGAGATGCTAAATTACTGGTACGACATTTTCTATTCCTCTGTATACCGTGCAATTCCAGTTTATAAATGTATGTATACAAATATTTATTAGGTATTTGCAATTGCCAAAATTGCACAATGTCTTATTTCCTTACTCCTATATGTGGAACCTGTATGTACTAAGAGGCAGTAATTCAAACAGAGCAAAGAGATTCTGTATAGCTTCAAGTCAAGGAATTTTGCATCAGAATCATATACTTTTACACTATTAATTCAATCTGTATCTTGTGTAAGTGCTCTGAGAAGCTGAAGTATATGAAGAACTGGGCATCGGGATTAAGTGAAGTCTCACTCAGAAACCTTCGATATACAGATAACCCAACCTTGTTTGCTGGAAGCAAACAGGAATTGAAGCGGGCATGGATAAAGAGCAAAGAAAACAAAAATCCTCACACCTGGACCAATAAACAACATCAGGATAAACAGAGACTATACTGAAATTATCCAAGATTTCATTCTAATTGGTGTGATGGTTAAGGTTAGGTATCAACTTGTCTGGGACACAATTCTCAGTGGCTTTGCACTTTGTGTAATGATCGAGTTGTCATTTTCATTGTCGTTGGGTGCTGTTGTGTTAGTTCTAACTCACAGAAACCTTGTGTACAACAGAATGACACACTGCTAGATCCTACTCTCCTCACAAACTTGGTATAGATGTGCCCTGCGTGGCAGTCCCTGTGCCAGTCCATTTGGCTAAGGGACTTCATCTTTTTGCTGATCCTCTATTTTACCAAGTATGATGTTCTCCAGGGACTGGTTCCTTTGGTTAACATGTCCAAATATAAGAAATGAAATCTTGCTATCATTTCATTTATGTAAGCAGCATTCCGGTTGTACTTCTTCAAAGACAAATTTGTTTGTTTTTTCTGGAGGTCCATGGTCTATGTAATAATTTTTCAACACATTCATTAATTTCTTTTCACTAGATGGATCGACAGTGACTGTAGCAATGGCCTCAAGCATAACAGCGATAGTGATGAGGGTGCAGAACCAGGCAGTGTTTCTTTCTGTTTTACATAAGGTGGCTATAGTTCAGAGCCAACTCAAAAGCACCTAACAATAAGTAGCAATCATTTTCTTTGCTTCTTCTTATTCAAAGTCCAGTTGTCACATGAATATAAGGTTATTGAAAATACCATGACTTATGTCTAGCATACCTTCAGTTGTAAGGTGGCGTGTTTGTGTTTTAACATTTTAAAGATGCATTTTGCTTGCTACTTGGTCCCTTCAACCCCTCATGATCACACAGGCTGGTGTGCTTCCCCCATGTGGGCTTTGTTGCTTCTAGGCTAGATGGCCACTTGTTTACCTTCAAACCTTTAGGACCCCAGATGCTATATCTCTATAGCTGGGCACCATCAGCCTTCTTCGCCATTCTTACTTATGCACACATTTGTCTTCAGCGTTTATATGGGGAAGGTGAGCACACATTGATGGTTTTTGTTCTTTGGTGTCTGCTACCTGATCCCTTCAACACCTCTTGATAATACAGGCCGGTGTGCTTCTTCCCTGTGGGCTTTGTTGCTTCTCAGCTAGATGGCCACTTGTTTACCTTAAAGCCTTTAAGATCCAAGGTGCTATATCTTTTGATAGCCAGGCACCATCAGCTTTTTTCAGCACATATGCTTATGTGCACATTTGTCTTCAGCGATCATGTTGGGAAAGTGGGTTTCATGGAATGTCTGTTTAGGCAAGCAAGTGTTCTTATATTGAGGGAGTACGTGAGTGGAGGCCCAATGTCCATCTGCTACCCTTACTACTAAACCTATAAATATATGCACATAGATCTATTTCCCCCATGACTATATATAAAAATATTTACATATGTACATGCCTGTATATAGGCCTCTATGTATGCCCTTTGCCTCCTACTTCTTTCCTCTATTTCCTTTTGTTTTTTTCTTGTCCCACTACCATGTTCAGCCTTCATTTGGGTTTCAGCAATTCCTCTCAGTTACATTGCGCTTGATCACTCCCTAGCAGTCCTTCCACCCCCTCCCTGCCACTGGTTTTGAATCACTCCTTGTTCCCTTGTCACTGGGTTGGTTAACACCTCTTCCCTTCCCCCTACCTCCCAACCTCCCACTCTCCCATGTCACTCCTCTCCCCCCACCATTGGTCTATTGTTTTCTTTTCACATTGTTTATACAGCCTTTCTTATCTAGATAGACCTGCAGAGATAATAATATATATAAAATTTCGATAGTGCCAAACAAAGTGACACAGAAAAACAAAGCAAGGACAGGACGGCAGCAACAACAAACAAACAAAAAAGCCAATGACATACAAAATCTAAAAGAAGAAAAAAATGGGGGGGGGGAAGACAGAAAGAAAAGCCTGTTAATAGTTCAAGGTCTGTTTTGACCTTTAGGAGTGTTTTCTGGTTGAGTCTGATGGGGGTGCCATGCCCTACAAGGATATACATATAAGCTCCTCCCTGGGACGTGGACAACAGGAAAGTGGGTGAAGGGAGATGTCTGGCAGTGTACGATATGATAAAATAATAATAATTTATAAATTATCAAGGGTTCATGAGGGAGGGGGGAGTGGGGAAAAGGGAAAAAAATGAAAAATGAGGAGCTGATTCCAAGGGCCCAAGTGCAAGGCAAGTGTTTTGAGAATGATGAAGGCAATGAATGTACAAGTGTGCTTTACACAATTGACGTATGTATTGATTGTGATAAGATTTATATGAGCCCCCGATAATATGATTTAAAAAAAGATGAAATTTGCAACAAATTTGCCCAATTCAATAAATCCATAAGATTGATTCAAAGTGGTCAATGTCATTCCATTTCAGCTCACAAAGGCTTGATATATTTGTTTTAATGCATTCCATTTCCAATAACTTCCAATAGTCATGGATTCATAGTTTGTACATTCCAATTATTATTGTATGTTTGTAGTTCTTATTCTAACTGAATTGTGTCACATTGGCAAATGTAGGTCTCCCAAACTATACACATAATTAAAGTTGTCTATACTCTCATTGAATACTGCTTGGTTTAAAATCAGGAAAGCTGTGCTTCAGGGTTGTATCTGCTCACCATACTTATTCAATCTGTATACTAACCAAATCATCAGAATTTGACTATATGAAAAAGAATGTGGCATTAGGATTGGAAGAAAGCTAATTGGAAGAAGGCTGATGAACAAATTTCAATATGCAGATGACACAACCATGCTTAATGAAAAGGAAGAGAACTTGAAGCACTTGCTGATAAAGATCAGGGAATACAACCTTCGATGTAGAATGTGACTCAATGTAAAGAAGAGCACAGTTTTCACAGCTGCACCAATAGTAACATGATAACATATGGATAAAAGGTTGAAGCTATCAAGGATTTTGTCTTGTTTGGTTCTACAATCAATGCTCATGGAAGTAGAGGTCAAAAGGCATGCTACACAAGACCTATACAAGGCACTTCTGTTGCTGTTGTGAGGTTCCATCCAGTGTGTGCCAATCCATAGTGACCATATGCACAGCAGATCAAAACAATGCCTAGTCCTGTGCCATCCCACAACTGTTCTTGTGCCTAAGTCCATTGTTGCAGCCAGGATATCAATCCCACCCCTTGAGGACCTCCAGCTTTTATATTTCCCCTCTAATGTATATAGCATAACGTCCTTCTCCAGGGATTGGTCTCATGACAACATGTCCAAAGTATGGATGGTGAAGTCTCACCATCCTTGCCTCTAAGGAGCACTCTGACCATACTGGTTCCGACACATTGATTTGTCCTTTTAGCAGTCCATGGTAGTGTCAATATTCCTCTCCAGCACCACAATTTAAGTACACTGAGTCTTCTTTGGCCTCTTTAATTCAATGTCCAGCATTCACATGCATATGAAGCAAATGAAAATACCATGACTTGCATCAGGAGCACCTTAACCCTCAAAGGAGCATCTTTCCTTTTCAATGCCCACATGAGGATTTTTGTAGTAGATTTACCTAATGGAACACATCTTTCTCGTCTGTCTATTTGTCATATTGTAGCTTGTGCTTTACTGGGATGCTAGAAGTGATGTCATTGGTTTTTCAAATGTCAGCAGGATCATCTAAAGTGAACAGGTTTCATGGGATTTTCCAGAATAAGAACAAACAGTGAAGAAGTCTCAGCTCCCCCCGCCCCCCTGCCGATTGGAGAAAGGAGCCACTGAAAAGGTTATGCATAGCTTCAAAACAAAGACATGTTTAGACTTTTGAAAAGCAAGGATGCTACTTTAGGAACTTAGGTGCAACTGACCCAAGTCATGATATTTTCCATGGCCTCAAATGCATGTGAAAGCTGAACAATGAAAGACCGATGCATTTGCATTGTTGTCCTGTGGAAGAATATGGAAATTACAGTGGACTGCTGAAAGGACAAGCCAATCTGTCTTAGCAGAAGTACGGCCAGAGTGCACCTTAGAGGCAAGGATAGTGAGACTTTGTCTTACGTACTGTGGATATGTTGTCAGTAGAAACAAGTTCCTGGGGAAGGATAGCAAGCTTGTTAAAATGGAGGGGCAGCAAACAAAGAGTAAGACCCTCAAGGAGATGGACTGGTGCCATAGCTACATTGGACTCAATCGTAGGAATAATTGTGAGATGGTGCAGGACCAGGTAATGTGTAGTCCTCTTGTGCATAGGGTTGCTATGGGTCAGAACCGAGTTGATGGAACCTAACAGCAACAACCACTTCTATTTTAAGGAGCTAGCTCTTCCTCAATTGTACTTTCAGTACCTTCAATTTTGAGATGTATTGTTTCAAATGCTACTCATACATTGTCACTGGAGGGGAACTCAGAATATGGTTGTCATGTTCTTCTGTCTACTATGTCTTCGTTTGGAAGTTCTGCTGAAACCTGTCCAGCATGAGTGACCTTGCTGGTATTTGAAACACAGGTAGCATATCTTCCAGCATCACAGCCATGTGATTTCACAACAGTATGACAAACTGACCGATGAGTGATGGATACTTACCTGCAGATACATGTACATGCCATGTATATATTTTATCTGGTTTCAGGAACCAGACTGAGACAAAAGATTTCTAATGAAAAATGTGCAGAGCATGAGATTGGTTGCATGTATATCTACATTTGTCAATCACCCAAGTACTCATGATTTTCCCATGGAATCTACACCTTGGTGAATCGCTGAACTGAACTGGCATTGGTGCCACATATCAAAATATTTTGCTCTTCTTCTTGACATTCCTTTCTAGGGAACCATTTGATTTGTTTTTATAGTTTGAGTTATGTTTCTATCAGTTGCAATGTATAAAACCTTATGATTAATACAAAGGAATTTACTCTCATGACACATGGGAGCCCACAGATTCTGTTAAATAGAGAACTATGATTTTGTGTATTTACTTAGTCATGTTTTTATTTAACCAGTCAACATTTTTTACTTGCTAACCAGGTCCCTGATACAAGCCCAGTGCTATGCATACAAAGTTCTTAGTGAAGCCTTGTACACTCATAAAGAGCAAGCCTAGAAGTGGAGTAACCAGAAATTGTCAGTCAGCCAGGGTGAGTGCATATGTTGATACCAGTTGATGTGTAACAGTGATTAAGGGCAGCCTCTTTTGCTTTGAGATGGATTGGAGTTTGGAGGATAAACTCTGTGGCCTCTCCTAATACGATGACATTCCACATGAGATGTAATGACAGCTTGAAGAAAAGACATTGAAGAAAGTAAGCTCCACGTGAGTGCATGGTTATGTGTTGTGTTTTCTGTTCTTTCCCACAATGCCTGGCTTCCTGTGAGGCCCGCTGCTGTCAATTCTGACTCAGAGCAACCCTGCAATAGCGGGTTGCTCAGTATTTGTTGACGATGGTTATTGTTAGGGGCCATCGAGGTGGTTCTGATCCATTCTGACGATATGTGCAACTGAGTGAAACACAACCCGGTTCGATGCCATTCCTACAATTCTTCTTATGTTCGAGCCCGTTTTGTCAATCCTTGCTGAGAGCCCTCCTCTTTTTTATTGACCCTCCACTTTACTGCACAGGATGTCATATTTCAGGGACTGGTATCTCCCGATAATAAATGAATATTATCTGAGAGGAAGTCTTGCCACCCTTGCTTCTAAGAAGCATTCTGGGTGCACTTTGGCCAAGGCGGTTTAGTTGCTCCCGTGAGAGGCCGTGGCACGTCCACAGGTTACGAGTACTTGCATTCTCACCATGACATCTGTGTTCCTTTACACTTGGAAGAGATTTTCCCTATCCAATGCATGCATCATGTGATTGTTTTTGTCTACTGCTTCCATGCACATTGATTGTCAATCCAAGTACAATGAAATCCTTGAGGACTTCAAACATTTCCCTGTTTACTATGGTGTTGCATATTGGTCAAGTTCTGAGGATTGTGTGTTTGATATGTTGTGGTGTTAATGATGTTGAAGGCTGTCTTTTTTACCTTCATCAGTAGGAGTTTCAAGTGCGTTGCATTTTCAGCAAGCAAGGCCCTGTATTGCTAGGATCCTTAGGATGCTGTATGGTCATTTGCACATTTCTATGTCTTCTCGCTGTAAGAATGAGTCCATGAATCCCTGACCTCAGGAACCTGCCATAAGTTTGGAAATAAAGTTATAGTATAGAGAGACATTTGGAAAATGAAATCAACTCAATTCAATGTTTGAAATAGGACACTTCTTCAAACAGGTAGATACTAAAAGTGTAGTTAAGTGTTTTTATTCCTTGTGCAAGCAACGTGGATATCTCCCTTGGCAACCATTTGCACTTTCTCATGTAAACATTTCCTTCATTGATTGGAGTTCTTACATTCTCCTTCTTCTTGAGCATAAATATTTCCATCTCTTGGATGAGTAATCAAAAAAGTGATATGCAAACCCTCATGCACACACATCATCTGGCACAATATATCGGAGGCACAAGATACATCCCCTTTTCCTATAATAGCATGCCATGTGTATTGATTTATGTAAAAGCTTAGGAAGCAGTGTGTGCTTTATATGTTTGAATAATTTCTTCACTCTTTAAGGATGCATCTTCCAATGACACATGACCCGGGGCCCAATATTCATCCTTCAGACTTCACTTTTACTCAGCAGAGATAAAGGAGGATGTTGCTAAATCATTGTCTCTTGTGAGCTCATGTTGGGATTATAAAGTTCGTAGCAAATTGGGTCCTTTCTGCATTCAGCAATACTTCCCAGGCTCACGACTGAACCTAGCTAGCTACGATCGTGTTGGCAAAGCCAAGAGGCAAGCATCCCCATGAAACTGCCATTGTTGCTCTTACTTGGGAAACTGACTGTTGTGAACTAAGTCTCCATTTGTAAACCTCCATACTCCTTTCAATCATCCCTGAGAGTAGGGTGCACCTGCCAGGTTCTGTTTGATTTGATTTTCCTTTTGAGCAAAGAATAGGGAACCAAACCTGTAGGGCTCACTATCTTGAAAATTGCTATCCTGAAGTTCCCTGCAAACAAATGATGTGAGACTACCCAGGAGGTGTTGAAAAAGGGAGAGTTTTCTTTTCTTTCTCTTTCATATCTAAGGCAGAGGGCAAAACTTCATCATGCATACTTTGGATACCGTCAGGAGAGACCAGTCCCTGAAGAATGACACCAGGCTTGCCAAAGTGGAGGGGCAATAAGGAAAGCAAGCCCTGCAAGGAGACTGATTGACACAGTGGCCACCACAATGGGCTCAAACATTCAGAACATGTGTCAGGATGGTACCGGACCAAGAAGTGTTTTGTTCTGTTGTATATAGTGTCAGGGTGAGTCCGCACTAACTTGACAGCACCCTACAACAACAACAAACAGAAGCTTCCTCTCCTTCCTCCCTTCCCACCCAAGCCACAATGGTGAGAGATTAGTAATAAAGAGGTGCCTCTTCACAGTAAGGAGTAGCATGTCAGCCTTAGCCCTGAAGTAATGAACTCGTCACTAGACCTTCCCAACGACTGAATTCAGGTTAGTTCGAATAGAACTGATTACTAAACCTGAATCCTAGTCTGGCATTCTATGAGGGACAGCCATGACTTCCGCTGTTGTCCCTACGCATGACAAGTAGACAACCAGCGGTCTCTTGCAGTTCCTCTTTGCAGTGAGCAAAGCCGCTTGGAACTCTGCCGAAACCTGCTGGAGCATTGCAACGGAGAACGGATGCTTCTCGTGAAATAAAAGGACCCGTCCTCTGCGATTAATGCAAGCACACTCTACAGCATCGCTTTTCACCTCCTGCGTTGGAAACTTATTGAACAGAATCTATTGCAGTGGGCAGAACACAATCAGCCAGCCTTCCCGTGTGTCTTCAGAACAATGCCTTTTTATCTCTTCAAGTGGTGCTTCAATATTTAAAATAATGTATGATCATCTGTGCAGCCAGCCACCTATGGACTCTCAGGACAGAGCAACATGAGAAAATGCTGGGGAACACTTATCATTTAAAGTATCCATTGTACAGAATTTATTTCAGGTGTACTATTTTTCTACTTTTTTTCTTTTTACTGTCAGAATATAGGCTTGCCTTAAGCATAATTCTTAAGAATTATGAATTGAGATCTTACAGTTTATCCTAAAGAATTATTTTATTTTTAGTATGATTTAGCATTGAGATGATCTTTTCACACCTACTCTTTTATCACACCCAATTGCATTGCATTTCTGGGACTGTGGTTTTACAATTTATTTTGTCTAGGGGTACATTCTTTAGGTGTGTGATTTTACAACAAAATAGTGACAAATGCAATATTTACAACCAATTCTTTACAATGCAATATTTACAAGCAATTACAATCCAATATTTACAACCAATTACAAATGCAATATTTACAACCAATTCTTTGAATTTTTAGCGTAAAGAAGAATGTAAAATAATGCAAAAGGTCACTGGGATGGTTGTGTTTCCAGAGACTTTGAGCCAGAAGCAAACTTAGATGTATCTTATATGAATGAAGTTTGTGTTTTATTTATGTTAGGCAGTAATCCCATAGTGGCCAACTAAGATTCTTTTGGTTCCAAAGAATAATCCAAGAATGAACTTGATTCAAGGCCTGGATCCTCCCAGATCCTGTGCCAACAAGTGACTTTCTTAATAACTCATGTACCCCCCAAAATTGTGGTCGTCCCCTGCCTGGGACTTTGTAACACAGTCTAATCCCTCTTTAGCTAACCCTGAAAGTTGTGGTTCTTCCTTCATGTAACTTGATTTTCAGATCCCTCCCTTCACCACATATTGTTCCAAGGTCTGGCTCCTGTGGAAACACAGAGAAAGTGTCATCTTAATAAGCCGTGGTTTTGGATGGTTCTAAGAGCTGAAAGAGCTCCTAATAACATTATTTTTAAAATTCTGTGCACTAAATTAGCAAATGGTTATGGATTAAAGTGAAAAGCCTAAATTTAATAATAATAATAATATTAATAATAATAATAATAATAATAAGAAGAAGAAGAAGAAGAAGAAGAAGAAGAAGAAGAAGAGGAAGAAGAAGAAGAAGAAGAAGCACCAGCAGCACCAGCAGCAATGGCATCTTTCCTGTGTTGATGTCCCACATTTTCAGGGAATTCCTTCTTCACCATTATTATGGTTAAATTCAATAAGATTTAACCAAAGGCTCCTGATTTGTAACTCCATGTCACACTTTGCCACCTGAAGTGGTTCTATTGGATGTAAGTGTAAGTAAGAACTATCCCCAGTCACTGCAAAACTGACTTTTCATTTCACTTATATGATTCTGAGATCAAATAGCCATCAACCTGGAATGGAGCTAGCTAATGAGCAAAGCCCTAAGACAGGGAAGAGAATATGCTAGGTCTTTGAGGATATCTGAAAGAAGTCCATGACAAAGTGATTTAAAGCAGAAGAAACCACTAGAGTTTCGCCTAAGGCAGACACTAAGGTACATTTCCCCATCCTCAGCTTCGTCTGGCCTTGCCATAGAGCACCACGGTTTCAGAGTCGTGTGACTTGGGAACTCCAGACTGGCTTCACCATTTTAACTGAAAGAATCTTGGACACACTATCTAGCTTCTACATAGCCTGGAATCCTCATCTGCGCAAGGGGATAGAAAATTGTCATATCTAACCAAATGATCTAAACAAATTGACTGCCAATGAGCCAGTTCCAACTCTCAGTGACCCTAGTGTGTAGAACACTGTGAATCCTTATGAGCACACATTTTTCTACATAAGAGCGGCTGATAGGTTTTAACTGAAATCCTCCATGTTTGCAGCCAAACATCTAGCCCATATCGCCGCAGGACCACCGGTGATTACTGGATTACAAGTTGAGCAGCTCACTGCAAGGTCTACATTTTGAACCCACCACTTGCTTCTTGGAAAAAAGAGGAAGTTGTCTATTCCCATAAAGATTGACATGCTTAGAAACCCAAAGGGGCAGTTGTACCCTGGGTCCTATATGGTCACTCTGAGTTGGAATTGACCCAGTGGCAATGGGTTTGGTGAATTTAATGAGATAATAATCTAAGGAAGAAAGACTAAGCACTTGGCCATTAATCAAAGATTAGTAGCTGGAACCCACCCAGTGACGCTGTGGTAGATGACCTGGTGATTTATGTATGTTAGCAACCCCTGCTGCTTAATAAAACCCTACAGGGCAGCTCAACTCGGCCACACAGGCTTACTATGAATCAGAATGGACTCAGCAACACCCAACAGCAGCAGCAATAAAATACACAAACGATGCAGAACTTTCTACCACGCGTCTGTCAGTTGTTGTCCTATGGGGACATGTGTGTTGCTTGTCTGCTGCAAGCTGTTTCACTGGTCCTTCAGACGCGAGCAGGACCACACCAGGTGAATGGATTTCAGCGGAGTTTCTAGAATAAGAATCCGCAACTTAGAAGGAATTGGGTTCCATATTGATTAAGGAAGACGGAAGAGGAATCAATGCAGTTCCATGCTGGTGCTGGTGAAATGACGGAAAGTACTATGGACTGCCGAAAGAAAAAACACATCTATCTTGGAAGAAGTACAGAAAGAATGCTCCTTAAAGGCCAACGTGGCAGGACTTGGGCAATGTTGTCAGGATAAACCAGCCCTTTGAAAAGGACCTCATGCGTGATACAGTACAGGGCAGTGACATAGAGGAAGATCAGTGCAGAGATGGACTGGCACATGAAATTGGCTGCAAGACGGACTCAAACATTGGAATGATGGTGAGAACGGCCCAGGCTCAGGCCATGGTTCGTTCTGCTGCACAGAGGGCTGTAGTGAGTTGGAAGTGACTCCACAGCACTAACAACAACAGCACGCAGAACTGTTGGTGTAGACAAGCCGATGACGATTATTATTTTTATTTTATTTTTTATCACTTTCCTCACTTGGACATTACCCTCTTCCTTCTTCCTCAGAAATGGTTCCTTCTTTTTCCCCTTGATTGTGTGCTCTAGTTGTGGGGTACCTGCTGTGTGTTGACTTGAGTTTTCAGAAATGAAGGGGTATATGTGGCACTTCCCCAGTGGTTAAGAAAGATACTTACAATGAAGCAGGGAAGAGATGAACAAATAGAAAATAAAATCACAGTGGGTTAGAGAAGGTTTAAATTGGTTGAGAAAAGTCCAGGAAGGCTTCAAAGAGAGTGGCTAAACAAGGTTTGGAGGACTGAGTGTTTGTAGCAGGCACAAGAATGCAGACATTGCTGTGTGTGGAATTTTGAAACAATAGGGCAGGTCTAGTGGCTCTGAGAACAAATAGAAACCTGAAGCTCAAAGTCTAGGTGCTGGGGCAAAGGAGGGGGGAGCGAGGTTCCAGTGGCCTTGAGCGCCATGAAGGATGGCCACTTGGAATATTAATTAAAGTCCCTCCCCTCTTCCCTGGCAGGTTTGCAGAGACATTGCGGCCCTTCTGTGCAGGCAAAGGGGGCGATTTTAATAGAAAAATCAAACCAATGATTTGACACTTTGCCTTTTCCTTGTGTGATGCGCAAGTCAATACTCGGGGTTTGATTTTTCCAGTTGTTTTTGGAATTCATTAGAAGAATTTGTTGACTTTTAGAAGTCAAAAAACTACCAAGAAAATTTCATAACTAACTCTTGACTTTCATAGAAGGACAATTTTAAGACTGGGCATGAAGTGGACATTGAAAATCGTAGCTTGTGAAAGACACGTGGTGAAAAATATCTATCCTTATCACCCTAAACATGAGTGCCTCAAGATAAATGAGGGTGAATGAAAGTATAGAGAGAAGCAAAAATTTAGACACGGGTAAACCAACCCAAACAAAATGATCCTGCCTTCGAGTAGCATCTGACTCAGAGGAGCCCTATATGGAATTCCAGAGAGTGTAAATCTTTAAGGATACTCACAGCCTCGTCTTTCTCCCCGGGAGAATCTGGTGGGTTCGAACTATTGACCGCTCAGTTACTAGGTCAATGCTTATCTCCCTGGGCCACCAAGCATGGTGGTTCCTGGACATTAGCCTAGGAAGTCCCTAAAAGGGTAAAGAATCACATTCTGCTCTCTATCTTTTAGCTTATGGGAGTGAAAATAGGTAGAGATCTAAAATATAGAGCATGATGACAAAGCTGAGAATCAAATGACTGAAGGTCAAATCTCTTACTTGCTTCTATGATCAAACCCATGAATGTTCGGGTTGGCTAAAAATACTACAGAACATGGGAGGCTCTCTTTGCAGATCATGCAATAATAGTCTATATCAGGTTAAGGTATGGGGGGGTGGGGAGGGATGGCTCTGAACTAGGATCCTGATATGTCAAGATTACAGAGGAGAGCATGCTCAAGACTTCTGCATCCTTGGTGAGGGTGCAGAAATTTACCGAAGGAGAGCAAAGTGGCTGGAATGGCCATATCATCAGGCATGAAAATAGCAGAGGAACCACTGTGCACTGATACGGGGAGACCATCAGGTACATGAACAAAACCATTAGATAACGGAATGGGTGGCTGATAGAGTAGATGCTAATGGTAAGTGCACTTATGAAGGACATGACATGACCTTGAAGTTTTAATCAATTGGAACATAAAGGAAAGACAGAGAATCCCAATTTGAAAGATAAACCTCTGAAATGATTGTGGTTAATTTTTTAACACCAGAGAAAGGAATAATATTTCACAATAGAAATGAGGTGCAGTTATTAAAGGCACTAATAACTCTACTGTGCCCACATTGGTGTCTAGGAGTAAACCCTCCCCCCTCACATCACTGAAGATAGAGGGCTGCTATAAATAAAATCCCTATGGCAATAGAAAAATGATAATATAGATAAACAATTATAATAGACCATGCTTGAATGGATGGATAATGGGTGGATGGATGGATGAATACATAGAAGTATGGGTGGAGACTCAATAAAGACAACTTCACATCAGGTTGAAAGGAACTATTTTCTCTGTACTTGTCCGAAGCATTTAGAACAACATCTCCTTTTCGTTACATGAATATAATCAAGCCTTGCTACCAATCTTGACAGAGGCTGAGGGCCTGACAGCAGCTTCAGCCTTGGTCCATTTACATCCTCCTTGCTTGGCGTTTTACCTTTCCCTTGTCATCTTGCTAGGGGTGTGCCTCTGGTGTGGACACCTGGGCGCCAAGACTATTTCAGAGCAGAAAGTCCGCAGCGCCTTTATAAACTACTCTGTGTAACTGGGCACAACCCATCTTAAAAACATTAAGCAGCTGATGGTATGCTAACATGAAGAACAGCTATTCTGCAGACTTTTTGTTTTATAGCCAAAAAACCCATTAGCTTAGCAATAGCAGCTCTCACACAGACATACCAAACGAGGACCCAGAGACGGATCATGGGAGACGGGGGATTTGTGGCATGAGGGTCAGAGGTGTGTCCAATGTGCAGTGTGTTCCAGTGAGATTTGACACAGACTCCGACGAGCGCAGCCATACCAAGACCACTGGGTGAACTAAAATATCGTGTGGCCCGTGGGATGCTTCATCTCTGAGGACTCGTCCTGGCCTCCAGCTTCTTCTCCTGACTTGCCTTTCCAGCCAGAACACGTCTGCTGTTAGCTGGACTCGCCTTGGACTATGCATTGGTTCTCTGGCTCTGAGCCATGTTTGCATCTAGTTTCTTATTCTTTTGTGGCACGTATTTCTTTATTTATTCTTGGCTTTTTAAAAAAAATCTGCCTTTTTTCTCTTTTTTTACATTTTATTAGGGGCTCATACAACTCTTATCACAATCCACACATATACATGCATCAATTGTATAAAGCACATCCATACATTTTTTTGCCCTAATCACTCTCAAAGCATTTGCTCTCCACTTAAGCCCTCTGCATCAGGTCCTCTTTTTTCCCCCCTCCCTCCCCCCTTCCCCCTCCCTCATGAGCCCTTGATAATCCACAGATTGTTATTTTGTCATATCTTGCCCTATCTGGAGTCTCCCTCCCCCCCTTCTCTGCCGTCCATCTCCCAGGGAGGAGGTCACATGTGGATCCTTTTAATCAGTTCCCCCTTTCCAACCCACTCACCCTCCACTCTCCCAGCCTCGCCCCTCACACCCCTGGTCCTGAAGGTATCGTCCACCCTGGACTCCCTGTGCCTCCAGCCCTCATATGTACCAGTGTACAACCTCTGCCCTATCCAGCCCTGCAAGGTAGAATTCGGATCATGGTAGTTGGGGGAGGAAGCATCCAGGATCTGGGGGAAAGCTGTGTTCTTCATCGGTACTACATCGCACCTGACTGACCCATCTCCTCTCCTAAACCCCTCTGTGAGGGGATCTCCAGTGGTCGACACTTGGGCCTCGGGTCTCCACTGTTTTTGTTGTTGTTTGTTAAGGGATGTTGAGTGTCATAGTAACCTTATGGACAAACAAAAATGGACCGACGATAGAGCAATAACCACCTTCTGTCTGAGTTCATTGTTGCATTCACTATGTCCGTCCCCCTGGATGAGGGTCTCCCTCCTTTTTCATGGATCCTCTATTTCACCTGCAGGAGGTCTTTGTCTCCCCCGATAGCATGGCCAAAGCACATGACACAGATACACTGGTTAGTGGCCATCAAGTCAGCTCGCACTCATGTAAAACATGTTGTCCAGTGCTGGACAGCCCTAATGGCTGTAGGTAAATGGAATCCCATTGCTGAGCTTATTGTATGATTGCTTCTGACCTAGAGGGCTTATCTTCCTGATGGTTAGGGACGGTTAGCGATTACGTCAACTAGACACTCATGCGTACGAATAGAGGCAGAGCTCAACCTAGCAATGATGTCACAGCAATATGACACTTCCTCGCTGTCCGGAGCGTTCCTTTAGCGAGAGACCAAGTGGTGTGGAATTCCCATTGGCCCTTCCTTTTCCCCTGGAGCTGGATCTGAAGGCTGTCAACATACTATTAACACTGGATTCATTCAGCTGACTTCAGAGATCTCTGCATGCACCTGTCTGTACCTCTTGTTGCCTCTGCTTCCTCATCCGCATTCCTGCTTCATCAGCTTTCATAAGTCAGGAGAAGCCTGACTGGAACTGGATTGGATTTATCTATTTCTACTACTGTGTGAGCCATTTCTTGATATAAGTTTCTTTCTGTACACAATACACATAAGCCTCGCTGGTTTTGCTCCTCTAGGACAGCGGTTCTCAACTTGTGGGTTGCGACCCCTTTGGGGACTGAACAACCTTTTCACAGGGGTCACCCAATTCATAACAGTAGCAAAATTACAGTTGTGAAGTAGCAGCGAAAATAATTTTATGGTTGGTGTCACCACAACAGGAGGAACTGCATTAAAGGGTCACGCCATTAGGAAGGTTGAGAACCACTGCTCTAGAGAACCCAACCTCACACAAACACCGTATCAAACAGCATTCTGTTGCGAACTATAGAGTTCCCATTGATTAGCTTGCAGAATATTTCTTACATGGAGCAGAGAGTCTCATGTTCCTCCAGCAGGAGGAACAGCGGGTTAGAACCACTGACCTTTGAGTTAGCAGCGCAACCTGGGACCCACTAGGTTCCAGGGCTCCTTTCCACATAGTACAGGACATTGCCGTTGGTAGGAAGAGACAGAAGTCTTTCACTGGGAATTAGGGAGAATGAGAGCAGAGGGGAAGACAGAAACAAGAAAAGCCAAACGCAGAAAGAGGAGAGAGAGGAATCAGTGGTCAGGGAACACCTTTAGGCCCCAGCCCAGCCTCTGGTTGTGTTCTGCTCCCAGAAGCAGCTTGTCCTTCCCTGTCTTGAAGGCGTCAGGCAGCACCTGTTCAAGGTCACAATCGAGAAAGCGGAACATCGGAACGCTTTTTGCAACAAGGAGCGTTCAAATGTTCACAAGAAACCCCATTCTGTGCTTCCATGGTGGTTACAGGTCTCAGGTGGGGAGTGTTGCATGGCGTAGAGAAGTCCTCCTCGCACAATCTCTGTGGGGACGATCAGTTTTGTTTTGAATCCTGCCTTAATGACGTCTTTCCTTTTGATAAAAGACCATCAAAACAAGGTTTGTCCCCTGAGCACAAGCTTGATCTATCGAATTACTCCAAACCTTGCTGAGAGCTGATTTCTATATTGATTGTTGACTAGAAGCCAGTGTGCACCAGCTGTTTCGAGACCACAGATCCTCCTCTGCCCCTCCATTGTTCCCTGACTCCCCACCCTCACCCGCTGGTCAAAACTGAGGTGACCTCCTCTTTCAGCACTCACCACAGACATACCCATGAAAAGGTATCGGATAAGTGGGAATTGGGATCCAATTCCATTTTCCTGCAAACAGCTGCCATGAGGTTGGCTCCTGACTCGTGGTGATGGCAGGTACCATGAGGCCAGACTGTTCTTCACAGGGTTTTCCTGGATGGAATTTCAGCAGCAGATAGGCCTTTCTTAGTCTGCAAGCATTGGAATGAAACGTGTTCAGAATTGTAAGACCAGGCGAATGTCCACAGATGGACAGGCCGTGGTCGCATGAGGGTTTAGAATCACAGTAAGGTTTTCGGGGTGGAAGACAAGAGTTCTACTTTGCATACAAGGAGAGAAGTGTATCACTAACCTGCTGCTGCAACATTTTTTTCCAGAAGAACTGGGGCTTCAGAGAGCATGCAAGCAACCAGTAAGTAACACGGTCAGGACTCCGACAACCAGCATTCTTCAGTTCTTCAGTTTAAGATATCTGACCCCAGGATGGATTTTGGCTGAAAACAGTGAGTACCAGGAAGATGTGTGTCATTGACTGTACAAAGACATGGAACTATGTGGATCATAACATTGTGAAGAATGGGTATTCCAGAATATTTCCGTGGAGACATGTGGATCAAGAGGCAGTTGTGGGAACACAACATAGAAATGCTGTGTGGTTTAAGATCAGGAAAGGTGTGCATCACGGTTGCATCCTCTCCCCACACTTCTTCTGTCTCTATGCTGAGAAATTATCTAAGAAGCTGGATTATGGGAAGAAGAATGTGGCATCAGGATTGGAGAAAAACTTAGTAACAACCTTCCCTATGTAGGTGACACAACCTTGCTTGCTGAAAGTGGGGAGGACTTCAAACTGGTAAAGGTCAAGAATTACAGCCACCAGAATGAATGACAACTCAACCTAAAGAAAGTCAAAATCTTCACAACGGGACTGATACTACCTTGTATTAAACAGAGAAAGGACTGAAGTTGTCGAGAATTTCATCTTGCTTGGAAACACCACAGCATTGGGTAAAATCTGATGCAGGTGACCTTTTAAAAATGTTACAAAGCAAATGTGTTCCCTTGAGGGCTAAGGTGCACCTGAGTCAAGCCCAGATATTTTTAATTGTCTCATATGCATGTGAAAGTTGGACATTGAAGAAGCAAAACAATAGAAAAATCAATGCATTCAAACTATGGTGTAGGCAAAAAATATTGCAAATATCATGGACTGCCCAAAGAACCAACAGATCTGTGTTGGAACCAGTATAGCCAGAATGCCACTTCGAAGCAAGGCTGGTGAGTCTGTTTCATGTAATTCGGACATGTTATCAGGAGAGACTAGTCCTTAGAGAGGGACATCATGCTTGCTAATGTAAAAAAAGAAAAGAAAAACAGAGGAAGGCCTTTAGAGATGAAATGAATGACATCATGGTTGCAACTATGAAGTCACACCTGAGAACTATCGTGCGGATGGTGTGGGACTGGGCGCTGGTTTGCTCCTTGGTGCACAGGGTCCTCATGATCTGGCACCAGTTAAAAGGTCATAACACCACCGACATCTCAATCTTGTCCTTTGTTTGTGTATGAGGACAGAAGGTAACAAAGCCTGATTTGAGTGTCTGTTTGTTTTGCTATCCCTGAGCAATACACGGAGTATCAAATTGATTTCATTTGTAACTCACAAAAGAAGAGGGCAGACACTGCACAGCTAAGTGGAACTGGCTTGTTTAAAAGATAAGCTTTTGGGAGCTCTGTAATTTGACCTTGAAAAGAACCTTGATTTTCTATCCTCCACTTCCTTCTTTTCAAGGTCTGATCTTTTCTTCTTGTTGGGTATGCACTTAGGACACTTGGATACATTGTTGCTCCCCTGTTACAACATGTGACAAAGCATAGCCCCCACCCCCTCAAAAAAAGTCACTCTTGATATTCTTATCTGCCGGAGGGAATACTGAATAAACTAAAGTAATAGGGAAAAAATGGACTAAGCAGAAGCTCTGGTGGCACAGTGGGTTAAGTGGCAAACCGCTAACTGCCAGGCTAGAGGTTCATACTTACCTGCCACCCATGGGCAAAGGATGATGCAATCCACTCCCGTAAAGATTTACCATCTCGGCCCCGGAGTCCATGCTGAATCAAAGCAGCACTGCCCGTGGGCTGCGCACGGGCTGGGACTCTGACTGTCTGCGGAGTAGAAGGCCTGGTCTTGCTCCTGCGAGGCTGCGGGTGTTTCCCACTGCCGACCAGGCCGCTTGCAGCCTGTGTGTGACCAGCACAGCCCCAGGGACGCTCTGGTCATCAGGGTGGAGAGGGAATCAAGAAAGACGGGGACCATAAGGAAATTACTGAGAGGCAAAAGGCCGTATACCTAAAACCAGGCATCCTCTGTGACCTCGTGATCTGCAGCCTGAGGAAGAAAGGGCTCACCCGCATGTCTCTGAAATGGGTGTAAACAAATTTTCCTTTAAAACAAAACACACCATCCCAGGCACTCAGCTTCAAAGAAGTTCCCAAGGCCTCCCTAGAATCCTTGAATTCTGTTGCTGGTTAGCCTTCCTACTCTGCCTCACTTTGCAAGCAGCTTTCAGAGCAAAGAAAAGACACCGCCTTCACACTAAAGAGCTCCGGGATACCTCAGAAAAGAAGAAGAAAAAGCAGCTTATCATTCAAGAGATGATTGTCCTTTCAGATTACAGTCAACTGTGACTTCAGTTCCTTTATCAAGGACTTGAACACCTTCTGAGAAAGACACTCTATGTTCCCGCGTGAAAGCTATCGGGTTTTAATTATGGGCGAATAGCGACTGGTGTAGACAGTATGAATTAGAAAACAGGATCCCACATAATTTTTTTATGAGAGGAGGTGCCAGTGAAAACTTTTCTCTAATACATTTTATTTGAAATGATAAAACAATAAAAGATTTATAGTCTAGGAAAACCTATAGCAGTGGTTCTCAACTTTCCTAATGACACGACCCTTTAATACAGTGGCTCTCAACTTTCCTAATGACACGACCCTTTAATACAGTGGCTCATGTGTGGTGACCCCCCAAACCATAAAATTATTTTCCTTGTTACTTCATCACTGTCATTTTGCTACTATCCTGAATTGTGACCCAAAGGGGTCATGACCCACAGGTTGAGAACAACTGCCTATAGGGTCACAATGAGTGTAAAATGACTTCATGGTATGGGCTTAATTGGAATAAAAGAGAAGACATTGTTCTGTTACTTCTATGCCCTCCCAAATACGTGGGTAGACATGTGATAGAAGTTATTCCCTCTCTGAGATTCAGTGTTCTGATTATCAACCCTGCAAAGTAAAATACCTCAACATTATCTAAATAGCTAAAAAGTACCACAGAGTAGATCAAGTAAAATTTGACTGAAGACCATTCAAAGGTGGTTACAGTAGAACATCCACGGGGAACTAGAAATTGGACCTAGATTCAGCCGAGAAAGTAGAGCAAGGGCTATCATTACTATTGTCAGAGTGATCTTGACTGAAAGAGAATCCCAGCAAGGTTTGCCTGTGTTTCACTGACTATTCACAAGCAACTGACAGTGTGAATCGTAACACACAATGGAGAAGAATGGGGACACCAGAAAACTTCATTATGCTCACGAGTAACCTGCACGTGGACCAAGAGGCAGTTGTTTGAACCAAACAAGGGGCTATTATGTGATTTCTTTTCAGGAAAGGTGTCTTTCCGGGCTGTAGCCTTCCACCATAATCATTCCATCTTAAGCTGAGCAAACAGTCTGAGAAGCTGGCATCTATGTAGATGGAGGGGAGATTTGTTAACTATCTGCAATATGGAGCTGGCAAAACCTTGCTTGAGGCAAGGAAGAGGAATTGAAGTAGCCACCGGTGAGGATCAAAGACTGTAGCCTTCAGTATAGATGAAACCTCGAGACAGAGAAAGCAGATCCGCACAATGGGATCACAAAGCAGTATCGTGATACATGGAGGGGAAATAGAAATTGTCGAGGATTTTGTTTTACTTAGATCCCAAATCAACACCAGTGGAGGCAGCAGGGAACATATCAGGTGATATGTGGCATTACACTCATCGACTGCAAAAGACCTCTTTAAAGTGCGAGGCAGCAGGGCAGTCACCCGAGGACCAGCATGCGCCTCGTCAAATTACGAGTGTTTTCTATCTGCTCATAGGCACAAGAACACTGGGAGATGTTTAAGGAAGATCAGAGGAGAATATTGAGGTATTGTAATGATGGTATTGACGGAGAGTTTTGAATAATCATGAAATATCAGAAGGCAGGACATGTCTGTCTTGGGAGAGTACAGGCATCATTTTCCTTACAAGCAGGGATCGCAAGACTTCATCTCATGTGCTTTTCACCTATTTTTTATGTAGGCCGCAGGCCCGGAAGAAGTATATCTATGCATCTAGACTGTGTGTTTGACCCACGTTGAATGAATAGTTGGGTAAAATTATTCAATTTCTTCATCATCATTTTTTGCGTTTGGTGTAAATTTTCAGTAATTCTTATATGGATTGATTTTCCTGTCTTCAGATAGATATCATCTTGTCCTAGACAGTATTGTATTCAAGATACAATTGTATCTTGTATTGTATTCAAGATAGAGTTTGTATGTATTGTGTTCAAGATAGAGTATTGTATTCAAGACAGAGTTTGAAATGTCCATTTTGTTGGCAAATTCAATGCCACGCCTGTTTATATATCATTCCAAGCATAGTAACCTATATGATTTTCTGATTGAAAATAGCCAGTACCAGTCCACTTTAACACTTGAATGCCTAGAACATCAAACAGTATTTATTCCACTTCATTTTGACAACTTCCAATTTTCCTGGATTCATACTTTTTATATCCCTCATTATAAATATTAATGAACATTTTCAGTTGTTTGAATCATGCCCCTTCAGCAAAGGAATACCTGCACAGCTTAATTAATCCCTTGGGCTGTCCTCCATGCACGTCGTTATTTTCAACTCTACGTTAAGAAAGTAGTATTTATTCACTCATATTTTGAGTGCTGATATAATTAAAGTTTATTGTGCCAACCTGGCCGATAAATACATGTGGGGTTAATTAAAGTGCAGAGAGATAAATGGCTCGGTGAGCCTCGCCTTTTGAGTTCTTGGATCTCTTGCTTTGCGATGGCTGGACCAGGGTGCAGCTGCCTGAGCCAGTTCCCTGCTTCAGTTGGCAAGGCTCACTTCCTGTGAGACATCCGCGAGGAGAAACCCCATGAACCTACCCTGATGCAGCCCTGGGTGCTGGAGCAGCCGTGTGGAGACCCCTATGAGCGCTGAGATTCTTACACATTCACTGACTCGGCTTTCCTTCTGCAGTCGGGTTCATAGTGTGTGTTTTGTGAGATGGAGGAGGACATTATGGATTGGTGTTGGACATATGTTTTCTTGATACACACTTAATCTTTATATAAACCTCTTTCTTACACATATGAGTTTCCGTGGATTTGTTTCTCCAAAGTACCCAGACTAACACAAGTGCCTTCTAACTTAAGGGCTTCTACTTCTGGCACCGTCTTATGACAATGCTCTGCTTCTGTTCATGAGGTTTTCAGTATTTGGACCTGTTTTGAAGCTATCTGTAAGATTATCTGTGGTGGATTTCTCTGGCATGGGCAGTCCATTTATTTCTTTAAATAGTGTGTCCCCAATCTTCCCTTTGAAATATTCCACTCAGCTCTGTTCTTTGTCTCATCTTAGTCTGGAAGCTCTGCTGACACCTACTCCCTTTGAGTCGCCATGCTGCTATCTGAAATAGCAGTGACAGTGTTCCGTATCGTAGCAACGCACAAGCCCCCACAGCACCACAGATTCACAGGCGATTGGTAGTTTCAAGCCATAGAATCTCAAAATACAACTAAATTTTTCTCTGTGACACATGACAGACCCGTACATCTTTGCAGTTGATAATGACATACTCCTTTATACAAACATTTGAAATATTTATTATCCCCCTTCTCTTACTCTATAGAATATTCTTTTGAAGTATAGTTTCTCATCTATTTCAACCTAGTCCAATCCATATTTCCCCCCTTCTTCTTGATCAGCGGTTCTCAACCTGTAGGTTATGACCCCTTTGGGGGCCGAATGACCCTTTCACAGGGTAGCCTGATTCATCACAGTAGCAAAATCTCAATTATGAGGCAGCAATGAAAATGATTTTATGGTCGGGGGGTCACCACAACATGAGGAACTGTATTAAAAGGCCGTGGCATTAGGAATGTTGAGAACCACTGTTCTAGATTCAGTCCACACTAATTCTATTCAGTTCTTTTACTACATCGTGTCTTCAATTCACTTTAGCTACTGTAAGTTTAAGAGCAAGTTTTATCATCTCTTCATAATCATTTTAAAACATTTCTTTTATACTGTGCTTTCAATGATCTTTTACTTTTTCTTATATGCTTTTGATGTCATCACAGACATTTATTTTTGGTCATCAGTGTGTAAATCTATTACATTGTATAACATTTTATCAAATTTTAACATTTTATTTGAAATGATAAAGCAACTGAGATGTTAGGTAGATTTAGGATAAGAATTATGTCAACGCTCTCTTTATATTTATCAGGGTGCCACACTCAACTGACTTGATGCACATGGGAGCTTGTATTGTATGTGTTGCATTCCAGATTAAAACTCAGACCCCTACCTTCTGGAACAGAATGAAGACCACAGTCATAGCCCAACATCAGTATTTCCTTTTCGCTGTACCATCAATCTGATGCTCCCTTCTCAGACCGACACCGTGTGTTTTGAACAGTGTCTTGATTCGCTGACAAAAAAAGTTACAAAAAAAGATTTCCCAAGTCTCGTACAATACATTCATCTCATATGTATACATTCATGTGTGTGTGTTTGTGTGTGTGTATAGGAAAGGAGAGGCAGGCCTCATGCCTCTTCAATACATGTCCTCATCCCTTATCCCAGAGGAAAGGTGATTTCCATTTAAAAGGTATTCTGACATTGATTAGTTGAGACTAAAGTTCCACTTACTCAACTGCTTGAAAATAAAGTCATAGCTGATGGCTCTTCCTGGATTCAGCCAAAGAAACATGGAGCTGCATCTAAAGAAACATCTGTCTTTTCATATGTATGAACAGCTATTTATTTTGGGTCCTATAGGAGTCTCAAGATTCATTATGAAAGAGAATTTCTATGATCATTTGAAAGACCATCTGCTTTGGGTTTAGCAACCTCACCTAGCTGGGCCTTCTGGAGCAATATGTCCAAAAGGATATGATAAACACGCTGTTAAACTTCATACACTGTTCCCCTCCCCCTCCCCCATCATGCTGTTAATAATGTAGACGCCTTTCTTTTCTCTTGTTTGAAATGTGGCTCAGCAAGAGCTGAGTTTTTCTACTCTATTTAGATTTTTCTCTCTCTTTGAAGTAACGCTACCTTGGAGCTAGGAACAACTTGTGGAGATCTGCAGCTCTGGCTAATGACAGCAGGGTATCTATTTTTATCAGATTGATCCTCTTCATTGATATTTTATTGGGCTTTAAAGCTATCGGTTGAATGCCATGCAAAGGGATATTTGTGGAACTGTCAGCACCTTGTGATTAATATGAATGCAATTCAGAGAAAAAGGAAACACGACTGATATTATTTGAGTTTTGAGACCACAGAGACTTCAAAGACTTTCTTGATGTTGCTGCAAACTGTTGCCAAAGCAATTACATGTTGCACTCTCTCTTCTGAAGGTAACATCACATGGAGAACTGTGCCGCTTTGTAAGACACAAAGATGCCACTGAAGAGACTTATAAATGGAAACTAGTGAAGAGAGATCCACACAGCTTTGAAGTGACCTCTTTGTCTATGGAAGAAGGTGTCAGATCATGTAAGTCATGAATTCTCTGCTCCCCAACCTACCAGCTACATTGGAGTTAAGATGTGGTACCCATTTTATTTGGCAATGTGACAAAGTCACCATTCACCTGCCAAATGTTTAGAAGAAATTGAATCACCATTTTTCAAGTGAGGAGAGAAGCACAGCATGAATCCACCTATCTCTCTCTGTCTTACACACACACACACAGAACTCACTTCAGAACACTTCTTTACTGTGCTCATTCTCTGTCTCTGTGTTCCCTTTTTGTCCAACATTCACAATTTCTTAAAGATGAACCTACAGGGACAGCAAGTAGAATACTTGATTCGGGGGGGGGGGGGGGGGGATAGTGGTTGTGGTGGTGCAAAAGGGAGACGGTGTCAAGGAGTCCATGTAGAAAAATATTGTTTGGAAACTGATTATAGTAGCAGTTGAACAATTCTGCTTGATGTGATTGAAATGTGGAATGATATGATATGTGTATTAAATCCCAACTAATTAGAAAAATATGTACACTCAATCAAGAACTCAAGAGCAGAGAGATGCCTATTGCAAGGAGAAGCAGAGATTTAGATTTGGAAGTTATTATATTATAAGTAGAGAGAATCTGGTCCGTACAACTTGTTAGCTATGTGGTCTTTGGTAATTTCATCATTTCATATATTATCACAAGTCGATTGTCCAGTGATAATATAGAATCTATAAGCTTCATGAAGCTCAGGATTCCCGAGAGTTCCATAAACATATGAAAATGCATGATAAATATTGATTATGTGCATCAGAGAACACTTATGCTAAGGTTCAAACTGTCATTCTGACTTACCTAAGAACTAGATCAAGTCTATATTGCCTTGTATTTTGTTTCAACCAAACTCACTGCTATGTTACTTAATAATTAGCTTTGACGTGCACATGTGTGGTTGCTCTGACATTCACAACACTACAAACTACTGAGTTTGGTAACTCATTGCGATGGCCATATGGAACTCACACAGGATATTCATGATTAGAGATTTTATTAAGAAAGGTAACAAGTTGCAACGCAGGTAAGAAATGCTCAGGATATGGTTGTTCAGTCAGGACATGTCACACAGTTCCAGGACTGCTAATAAAAGCCCAAAGGACAAGTGACTCCACCATATGGCTCAGCTGAAGGCACTCAGTTCCACTTCCATGGGTCAGAAACTTAGCACCCCCAAGTAAGTGCTCAGTGCTACTCCACTCTGCAAGCCAGGCTACTGCACAAAAACACTCAGCTTTACTTGCTGGATTGATAGAGAAAAAATCCAGTGATACTCATATATGTGTGTAAGAGAGAGCTTTACATCAAGAAATAATTATATATCAAGCAAACATCCCAACCCAGTCCGGATCAAGTCCATTTAAGTCCAATACTAGTCCATAAGTTCCTCTTTAGATTCATGCAGCCACATACAAGGGGGCAGAATGCAGGACTATCACAGGCCAGTGGGTGTGAAGTCTTGTGGATCCGACAGTGGTGGCTGCATCACAGGCCTCACAGGTTTCAGCATGGCTGGTCAGCAGGACGGAGAAAGCCAAGAGAGGACTGGCTTCCAGTGAGCCATTCATCTCAGTTGTGCCTCCAAATGAGGTCATCAAGCTGCAACTTGATTGACAGGCTAAACTCCACCTCCCCGCTTTATTGATCAAGTTGGCATGAAATTATTTGACTACCATACTTGCTCTGTGGACTGGGGTCTACCACTCTGCCCCATACTCTAGCTCCTGGTTCTGAAGTTGCAGCTGTCTTGTGGACTGAGGAGGTTCACTGCATAGGAGTCTGGCATCCAGAGGATGAATTCAACTCCTGACTTATGCTGGTAACTCCTCCCTCCTGCTTCTCAGAAGGCTCATTTTATACCCAGTAGTTGGGTACTAACAATGTATTCCATCAACAGTTATTTACAGGTGAATCTTATCAGTGCTATTCCCCACCTTGTAACCCAGACTCATGCAGGTAAAGGTCATTTGCTTGGAGTTAGAGAGACTTTATCTAGAAGAGCCACATTACATAGTCCCTGCCCCTGCAATGGTTGGTAGATTCTTGAATGCATGTTTGACCATAAATGTATAGAGGAATTTAAAAAGCACAGTTGTTAGTTGCCATTGAGTGAATTCCTGAACTGATTCATAGGGTTTTCAAGACTGTGACCATTCAGAAGTACATCACCCAGGATGTATTCAAACTTTCAACCTTTCAGCTAATCTTGAAGCAATTAATCATTTGCACCACCTAAGATTCCTTAGAAATGGTGAAATGTCGGGAACCCAAAATTTCAAAAGAGGTTGAATAAGAAGGCATTGCTTAACTGAAACCAAAATCTCATGTTAGAATAAATACCAAGCCATACAAAGATTGAGTTGGAGTTTGAAGTTTCCCAAAAGAGCAACCTGTTGGATTTAGAAGAAAGACAACCAAGTCCACGTAGAAAAAGAATGATTGGAAATTGATTGTGGTAACAATTGTATAATTCTGCTTGACATGAACTAGGGAGTGATAGGATATATATAAATAATAATAAAGGAAACCAAGATTCTCCTTAGGATTGAGAATGGTCAGATTTCAACTTGCTTGCCTTGCACATGTCATTAGGAAAAGTTAAATTTCTTTAAAAAGACATGGTGATTTTGAAGGTCAGGAAAGTCAAGGAAGCCCTTGGAGCTTGTCTTCAAACAAGCAGCCATATAAGTGAGGTAAGAGCTAAGTCCACACGGAAGAAGAAAATTTGATTTTGTGATCAAAGGATTGTAAACAGTAAAATTCAAGACCAGAGGAACAAATAGTATTAGAGCATAAATACTGAGCACCCACTTCGCAGAGGACTGGAGTTGATGGTGAAAGCCCCAAATTCATCTGCAGGGCCTCCACTTAGAATATGTGTCCAGTGAGTCACCTCTGACCATTGACCAGGGGTGTGAACAGCCTTGCTATCAGACATAGTGCAAAGGAACATGGACTGATGTGGATACAGGTGGTTTAAAATGTAACCCATTGTTCTTTGTTAGCCCTGTTGACCTATTTTAATTTTGTTCCAGTTTTGATTATTTTCTGTTATTTTTTAAACAGGAATTTTAAAATAATTTTATTTTGTTATTGTTGTTGGTATTTTTTTAAATTTCCTTATTTATTTTGCTTTTTGTTTCTATGTGTTTTTCTTTATATAAACCCTAGAATAGGTAAGCCTATGGAGAGAGTAACTGGATTGATATAGTCAGAGAAGTTGAGGGCTAATGGGAAGCTAATAAAAAATAGAATGAAAAAGAATAAAATGTTCTAAAATTGATTGTGGTGATGATTGCACAATGATTTTTAGTATATTTAAACTATTGAATCATATGGTATAAGAATTACATGTCAGTAAAGCTGTTAAGATAAAATACAGAGAAGCCCTTGGAGAAATGGATTGATACAGTGGCTGAAACAATGGAATCATACATGCCAATTACCATGAAACAGCCATCAGACAGGGCCATCTTTTATTGTGTTATTCATAACATCACCATGAGTCAAAGCCAACTTCTAACAACAATAAAACCAACTCAACCACTGATCAACATCAAACCAGTCTCACTGGTTTGGAATCTAGAGGCAAATCTAACACAGAAGGGTTAATTGAGTAACTATTGGTGAACTTGAACTCAATAATAAGTCCTAGCAAATTTTATTTCCTTACATACTCTCAAAACTGGGACATAGACTTTATTCATAGTGTTCTATTACACCATCAGGACACACTTGAAATTCAACAACCACTCGCAGCTAGGACTCTGAAACTACTTCGGAGTGTGATGGTGGCAGGAAGTGATCCTGCAGACTTCTTCCAGCTAGAGACTGGGTATGAAAATGAATGATGGTCAAACCATATATCATCATAGAAGTGACCTTTCAGCTCTGGGCCCAATTGGAAACCAAACAAACTCTTCTACAATTGCCTCAGAGAGGTCAGAATTTGGACAGTGATTGTCACCTTCTAGAATTTTTACATCTCCTTCCAATTTAAGATCAATCAGAAAAAGGTCAATCTGCTATGCAAACCCAACGCAATATATGCCCTGCATTTTGTTAGTAATTTTCACCGTCAGCAAGGCAACAGTTTCTAATCAGAGCAGACCCGGGACTGTCCTTTCCCCACATGTCCACTATAAAGCTTTCCTATTGCCCTGCCCGCCTTGGAGTCTATGGCCCAATTTTAATCATCAGCTCTTTCAGTGGTATCCTAGGTGTATAATGAGTTATGAGTTGGACTGCTAACTGCAAGGTCATTAGGTTGAACCTCTCAGTTGATCTATGGGAGAAAAGCGAGGCGTTCTGCTTCGGCAATCGATTCTGCCCACAGAGTGACTGTGAATCAGAATCAACTCCATGGCAGTGAACTTGGTTCTTTGGTTTGTTACTGGTGGTGCCACCATTTGTCTGTTAATTTGTCTTCCTGTGGCAGTTTTTGTGTGTTGCTGGAAGGTAGGTCACTTGTATTTCAAATGTCAACAGGGTCCCATAAAGTGAACCAGTTTTAGCAGTAGCTTCCAGATTAAGAACAGACTATAAAGAAGGAACAGGCTGTCAATTTAAGAGGAACCGGGTCCCCAAAAGATTGTGTATAACATCTGAATATCATTAGATACCGAATGCCTAATGAATGGAAGCACAATATTGAGACAATGCCAGAAGACGAGTCCCTCAGGTCACAAGGCACAAAACATACGATTGAGGAAGAACAGCCTTCTCAAAGCAGATTTGACCACAATGACATGAGTGGAAGAATGCCTATGGGGGTAAAGCCTTCATTTGCTGATGGGGCATGACTCAAAATGAAAAGGAAAAGCTGCATATATCAACTAATAATTGGCATTTGGAATGCAGGAAGTATGAAGCTAGGAAAATTGAACATCATAAACACCAAAATAGAACACATGGATATTGATAATCCTGTGCATGAGTAAGCTGAAATAGGCTGGTATGGGCCATTTTTAATAAGGAAAACATCTGGTTTACTATGTGGGGGGTGGCATAATGAAAAGGAATGGCATATCTTCATCAAAATGGACATTTCATGATCTATGATCAAGTGCAACATTGTCTGTGATGGGATAATATCTATCCAATGTAAAAACTCCAATAAATACAACTATTATTCAAATTTATAAACCAACCACCAAAGCTAATCATGCAGAAATTGAAGAATTATACCCATATCTTCAGTCTGAAATTCATCAAACGTGCCATCAAAATGCACTGATAAATATTGGATTTGGGAGCACGAAGTTGGAAGCAAAGAGGGAGGAAAGGTTTCTGGAAAATAAAGATTGGGTGGTAGACTCAAATGTGGAAATTACACAACAGGATATTGGAAGATCAACAACTTGCTCATAGGAAATATGTTATTCTGTTTTCTTTCATTCTGCCATCCTGAATCTAGGATAGGCCCATCTTGTCACATGTGTATTCGGAATCCCTCTTTTTCCTATTGCATGTACACCCCTAGATCGTCCCATCCCATTGCTGTATTGCCTATGGTGCTATCCCTTCCTGTGATGTATGTCGTTACCTGTAATCAGGGGGGTGCAAACCCCCAAGTAGGAAATATGTTTTTCAACAACAAATAAGTGACTATACACTTGGACTTCTTCAAATAGAATACACAGAAATCAAATCGAATACATCCGTGGGAAGAGACAATGAATCAGCTTAATATCAGCAACTAAAATCAGGCCTGGAATTGACTGTAGAACCGACCACCAATTGCTCAAATATAAATTCAGGTTGAAAGTGAAGAAAAATAAAACAAATCCATGAGAACCAAAGGAGGCTGCCTGAATTTCCAGAAGATCTCCAAAACAGATTTTGTGCCTTGAAAACTAATGATCAAAAACTGGAGAACTGTGGGAAGACATCAACCATGTTACTTATTAATAAAGAGAATGGTCATAACAATATATAATTGATCAAGGATTCAGGAGCGTAGGAGGGTGGAGGAGGAAAAGAGGTGCTTATACCAAGAACTCAAGTAGAAAGAAAATGTTTTAGAAATGATGATGGACACATATGTACAAATATGCTTGATACAATTGGCATATGGAATGGTATAGGAGTTGTAAGAGACCCCCAATAAAATGATTTTTAAAAATAGGAAAGAAAGTTCAAAGTGGATGTCAGAAGAGAATCTGAGGTTAATGTTTATGGTCTGATTTTGAGGTCCTTAGCTAGGGTCTGGGTTTAGCAGGGTCTAGCTGTTGCCAGAAGTGGAAACTACAGCATCATGTCGAGAAATCTCAGATTATGACCCATACCAAAAAGAGCCTCAACTACACGGTGTTTGACTGCAAATGGGGATTGTGCAGTGACAAAATTGTGATCATAGATAACTTCTCTAGGGACACTGGGGCCATTCAATTGCTTAAGACCCAGCTTTGGGAACTGAAGCTGCTTTGGGCGGTTGAAATGGCCTTGCCCACTAAATGGGAACCATTGGTTGCACATCTGTACAGCACAGATACTTAGCTACTAGAAGCCTTCATGTATGGAATCTGAGAGTCCTGGAGACCCCAGTGTAGTCCACAAAGGGCCATAAGGAAATTATTAATCTAGAGATGGTGTGTGCAGACTAGGATTTGGGAAAGAATCACCTAAAATAGTGACTGGCATTTGAGAGGCAACTGTCAAGGGATGTGACCCGAGGCAAAAAAAGACGATTCTGCTGCCGATATGGAACCTGTGCAGGGAGAACACAAGAGACTGTTGGATTGTGACTTTTGGCAACTCTCACCATCAAGAGGAGCGTGTTATGTGTTGGCTATGACAATGGGGACATTAAACTGCTTGACCTCCAAAATGGGTCCATTTCGATGGGAGATGAACATAAAAAATGGTGTCTACAGCATGGATTTGGACAGAAAGACTTCAGTATGAAGTTAGTAGCTACATCTCTGGAAGGAGAGTTCCGTGTTTTTTACCTGGAGCACAGCATCCAACCAGAGGTTGGGCGTTCATTTCAGAAAAAGCTCAGAACTCCATGGTACAGCAGGTGCAGCACCTGTTGCAGGACAGAGAGCTCTTCCGGATGGCCAGACTGCTGGAGCACCACTGGCCTGCTCCTCTGAACGGTGAGGACCAGATCCTGCAATCAAAGAAGGACTCAACCCTGTCCAGTCCACCCTTCCCGTTTGAAGCTTAGACTGGAGTCCAAACAGAAGAGGCCTGTGTGTGTAGCTCATTCGAATACATTATAAGAGTATGGACAGTCACAAAAGTCCAAGAGATGTGACCATGATTTTAGAGTTAATGTTTTCCAGAAGAGTGCCCAGAGGCTATCCGTTATGTTTGGGGCACCTCCGACTCCAACTGAACAAAATGGGGCTTGATGCATGTGAAAATCTCTAGATGCAGAGGGGCCAGCTCCTTTCCCCTAGTCTGAAAAGCCGAGGGTCAGCCCAGGACCCACCTGGATTCTCACTGGCTTCTGCAGTGTGGGAGCCAACTCTCCATAGCTCCAGATCTCTCCCCTTGCCTCCAGTGGAAAGGCAACTACTGTCTCTATTTACATTTTGTTAGTGTTTTCGCCATCTCTAAGGTTCCTTTTATTATTCCGGCTCTTGTAACACACCTGAATATTGGCTATGTGAAGGATATTTTTATTTTGTTTGAAATAGTTTGTCTTGATAAAATGACTGTAAATTTACTTTCATAAACACATTTGGAGAGATTTATAGTGTCAGGAAGCTGATGTTCAGAAAAGTGTGGAATTCCAGAGTCCACTGTCAGACTAGAATTGGATAACAATGGGTTTTCACAGAATAATTCTAAAAGGAGATCCTACAATTTACAGAAGACCTCCTTTTCCCCTTAAAATACAAGGAATTGAGTTAGTGAGACTATTGGCTACGGTGATGTTGGGATAGATGTACAAGCTTGTGGGACTTTCTAACCTTATTTTGTCACACTTTTACATATGTATAATGTATATATATATATGTATATATTTGGAAACCTCGAAGAAGAAGAAGAAGAAGAAGAAGAAGAAGAAGAAGAAGAAGAAGAAGAAGAAGAACTGAGATTTTCTCTTAGTCTTAAATTAGATAAAACAATGAAAGAAATGAAGTTAAAGAGCTAGACATAAAATTTCAAAGGGCATTTCAAGAAGCAAAAGAAAAATACTATAATGAAATATGCAAAGATGTAGAGTTATAAAATTAAGAAAAAAGAACAAATTCAGTATATCTTGAACTGAAAGAACTCAAGAAAAAATTCATGCCTGGAGTTGCAATAGTGAAAGACTCTGTAGACCAAATATTGAATGATGCAGGAAGCATCCAAAGAGGGGAGAAGAATACACAAGTCATTGCACCCAAAAGAGCTAGTCAATCTCCCATTATTTCTGGAGGTACCATGAACCAGGATGCTGAAGGAGGACGTTCAAGGTACAATGAAAGCATGAGCTAAAACAAGGCTCTAAGAATTGATAGAATATTAATTGCTAGAATGTTGAACTGAAATGTTTCAAAAGTTTTAAAAATCTGAAAAAGTCCTGGGAATTTGGAAGACAGCTACTTGGACAACTAATTAGAACAGATAGATATTTGTGTTCATTTCAAAGAAAGATGACCCAACAGAATGCTCAAATTATATAATGATATCATTACTATTAAAAGCAAGTAAAATTTTTCTGGCCATCTCCCGCAACGGTTGCAGCAGTACTTTCACTGGGAGCTGCCAGAGGCTCAGGCTAGATTCGGAAGAGGACAGGGAACCGAGGGCATCATTTCCATTCTCAGGTGGATCTGGCTTGAATGCAGAGAATACCAGAAAGATGTTTGCTTGTGCTTTATTGACTCTGCCAAGGCATTCAATAGTATAGATTATAGTAAACTATGTATGGATTGGAGAAGAGGAATTCACAAACAATTCATTTTGCACAGGGGAAACTTATGCATGGACCAAGAGGCAGTTATGTGAACAAAACAGGGACAGACTGCATGGTTTAAGACCAGGAAAGGTCTGCTTCAGGCTTGTATCTTCGCATCATAATCATTCAATCTGTATGCTAGGCAAATAATCCGAGAGACTGGAGTATATGAAGAAGAATGTAACATCAGGAATGGAAGAGGGCTGTTAACAACCTGGGGTATGCAGATGACACAACCTTGGTCCCTGAAAGTCAGGAGGACCCGAAGACCTTTCTGATGAAATCAAGGATTGCAGCCTTCAGTATCAATTGCAGATAAATGTAAAGAAACCAAATTCCTCACAGCTGGACCAATAGGTAACATGATAAATAGAGAAAGATTGATGTTATCAAGGATTTCATCTTGCTTAAATCCTCAATCAATGCTCATTGAGGTAGCAGTCAAGTGATCAATTGATTGCATCCTCTATAAATCGTTGAAAAGCAAGAAAGATTGTTTGAGACTAAGGTTAACCTCAGCCAAGCCATGGTACATTCAATGATCTTATATTCACATGAAACTTGGACATTGGACAAGGAGGACAGAAGAAGAATCCATGCACATGAACTATGGTGCTGGCAAAGTGTATTGAATGTACCATGGACTGACGAAAGAGTAAACAAATCTATTTTAAAAGAAGTACAACTGGATGTCTCTTAGAGGCAAAGAAGGAGACACTTTATCTCATGTACTTTCCACCTGTGATCAGAAGTGACCAATCCCTTGAGGACATCATGCTTGCTAAGTTAGAGGGGCAGTGAAAAAGAAGAAGCCCCCCTCCATGATGGATCGCCACAGAGGCGGCAACAGTGGGCTTGGACATAAGAACGTTTGTGAGCATGGAGCCAGACTGGGCAGTGTTTCACTGGGTTGTACACAGGGTTGCTATGAGTCATAACCTTTCTGATGGGAACCAACTAAGTAGCATCTAACGACAGCGCACATGGTGGTGGTGGGGGTGGGGGATGGGGATCCATTATGCTTTGGACTGGTAACCCCAGGGCTATTGGTTGATATCAATCTGCTGCTTTGCTGGCGAAACATGAGGCTATCTGCTTGTGTGAAGATGTACAACACCTGTTGTTGTTGTCATTGTTAGGGAGCACGGAGTCTATTCCAAAGTGACCCCATCTACGCACAGCAAAGGGAAACACTGCCTGGTCCTGTGCTATTCTCACAATTGTTCTTATGCTTGAGCGCACTGTTGCAGCAACTGTGTCCATCCATTGCCTTGAGGGCCTTCCTCGTCTTATGGCTGCCCCTACTTTACCAAGCGTGATGTCCTTGTCTGGTGACTGATCTCTCCTGACCACGTGCCCAAAGTAAGTGAGCCGAAGCCTCACCATCCTTGCCTCTGAAGTGCACTCTGGCTGTTCTTCCAAGACAGGTCATTTTGTCCTTCTAGCAGTACTTGCAAAGCCTAGGAAACCCCACATAATGTCACGATGAGCTGGTGTAGACTCCGTGACAGTGAATTTATTTCAAATCCACCAGGTGCTTCACAGGAGGACATTTTCTGTTCTTGTAACGTTGCACATCCTTGGAAGCTTAGCGGGGCTACGAGTGGAATCTGCCAGGATGGCAAGGACTTTGCATTTGTTGTAATTTTACATTGAGCCTTGGTGGCCCGGTGGGTTAGGGGTGGGCTACTGACTGCAGGTGAGGGATGAAAACCCATCAGCAACTCTGGGGAGAAAAGAGGAGTCTGCTTCCTCCCATGAAGGTTTACATCTCTGACCTTATAAAGGGGTCTTAGTGAGCTGGAATCAGCTTGACGGCAGTGGTTTTGCTTTGTGTTTTGACGGTCAGTTGGTTCTTAATGGCCTCCACTGGCTTCCATGCGAGCCACCCAGCGATTTCTCCCTCCGACCCTCATGAATACAAAAGCAAAAACATCAGCAATGACATGCTTAAGCCTCTCATCCTGACCCTCTCTTCCTTCTAGTTACAAACATGTAACACTGACAAAAGACAGTTTGAATTACATTATGCCTACTCACTTGAATGCTGAGCAAATATTACCTTGGATCATTGTAAATACAGCACAACTACAGAGAAAATCGTGTGTAGTTAAGTTTACAAAAGAATCTAAAGCGAGGGAGATTTTATAAGTTTATGGGAGAATTTCATTATCATTCAATTCCATTTTCCATGAATTTTTCAAAGTCTTTTAGAAAATATATGAGTGTGCGTGCATCATATAAATGGACAAATGTTTAAAAGGAGACCTAGAAACATAAGAAATTGTATATTTTAGAAAAAAATCTTAAAATAGCAAATAAGAAATAGTTGTATTGGTGGTTACATTGTGGATGGTAGTATTTGTGTTGCTTTTTAAAAAATTGTTATCCTATTTTTTGGTCAAATTCTTTTACAAACTGAAGCTGCCACTTTGTACATGAGTTTTGACAGGCTTCGTGAGTTGTCTCATGACAGAAGGGCTCTGAGACTGTGTCCCTCATGCAATGAGTACTTCTAAATGAGCCCCTGGATATATGTTCTACACTCTGAAAGGTTATGGAGATGCTAAGGATATCAGGTCTCATTCAAGACCATTTAAATACTAAGCACTATGAAATGGTGTGTATTGCTGACTTGAAGAACTGTAGTCTTCAGTGTCCACCAGTTTGTGTCCAAGGATGCCCTTTCATACTGCTGCTTCTGCTGCCAAGATGGTCCAGCATGGGGATCAAGCTGAGCTGGGTCATGTACACTCAGATGGAAATGCACCACACTGAGATGGAATGGGCAGATGCCTAAGGAGTCGTGGAAACTAGCATGCAATATTCATACAATATGATCCGTGTTGCTGTTGTTAGATGCTATTGAGTCAGCTTTGACCCTTGTTGACATGATGCACACAGAACAAAGGACTGCATGGTCTCACACCATCCTCAGGCCTTCCTATGGCTGAGCATTATTGCAGCCATGTGTCCATCCACCTTGTCCAGAGCCTTCCTCTACTTGATGCTGCTCCACTTTACCAAGCATGCTGTCCTTCCCCAGGGCCTGCTCTCTCCTCACAAGATGTCCAAAGTACGCTCAGTGCATACAACCAAACCTACAGGTAATTGAAGGGATGAGTCAGGAGACTCATGGTCCTTATACAACTGTGGACCAATGATTCCTCTGTTTTTGGCTTCTCCATTTTCCAATTATTAAAGCAAGCATCTGTGATGTGGTCATGTCATGAAATCCTCTTCAAATCTGGCCTTTGTCTCCTGGGTAGCTCCCAACATTGTACCAGAATGCATAGTATTTCTATCTGGCCATGTAGACAGCACACCATTAATTCTCAATTGCCCTGCTATATTGGTAGGTGAAGATAATCATCAACCGGATGGAGGGGGGGAAGAAATATAAGAATGTTAGAAGCAGGGAAAAAAGAAAGAGTAAGAAAAAAAAAGCTAATTTGTCTGTTACAGTTCATTTCACACATAGAGGGAGTTAAGATGGGGGAAAAAAGTATATCTCAGAAGGTAATTACATATTGTCTGCAATCAATAGAACACACTGGGGAGAGAAAAGCTACTTGTATTACACATAGAATTAGGGGTTTCAGATAGTAACTCAAATTATCTCCCATTCCAGCAGCAAGAGCAAATCTTAGAAAGCACTTGATTCCTCCAAACTTTCCAGTTCAGCTTCTGTCTTCCCTTCTAATCTCTACACCCGGAGACCCTGACAAATTCGTTCCCAGCCATGGTTTGTCCATCTTCAGATACCGTTAAAAATCATGGAGGGTGGTGGAAATCATTTGCCCACAATGAACCAACGGTGTCAAACATTGGATTGGAAATGCAGGTGTCAGCGAGGATGTAGTTAATCAATCTATTCCCACCTGCTTGCCTTAGGCGATGCCTCTTGAACGGGAGAGGGTGTGATGGGATTCAATTCAGTGCTCTAATAACTGTGCCTTGTTGTGATTGCTGTCGGTCGTCGGTGGGTCAGATCTTAGTCATTGTGACCGTAAGTGTAAGAGAACAGAGGGAGTTCGGGTCCTCCACTGTATTCATGACCACTGGTGTGTTTTAATCCATTGTTTTGGTTAATGTGTCGATCCATCTCACTGAGGATTTAAAAACTGTGCATACATTCCCCAACTGTGCATCTACTCCCAATAGAGCATGGCATGTATGAGTATTCCCATAGGTCACATTGGCATTAGACAACCGATCACTGGACTTCCAGTTCAAGCTAGATGTATTCCTTCCTCACATATCCTCCTTTCTCATAATCTCCCTTGAAGTAACAATATCATATCACCCCTTCTCAAATGCCCAAGCTGGGAATGTCAGCACTCTATTTCATTCCCCCATTGCATAGGTCAGGACTCTTTTGAATATAGTGAATAGAAACAATCCAAAAAGGCTTTTGAGTGACTATATTGATTTATGCATCTTGCATTATAGTGCCTGTTTCAGCTAGAGCTCAGGACTCTGAGTATCCTTAAACGTTTGTTTCTTTCTTCCCTTCTCTTGGCTCGCATTGTCTCTGAGCTGAATTAATCCTAAAACTGAGGCTCTCTATTTGGCAAACATGATAGGTTGGAATTTAAGTAAACTTTAGATTTGCCATATGAAAGAGAGCAAGTCACCCTTGCAATACTGCCAGGAATTCCACAGTAGTCACCATTAATCATGTCTAGGCCCGTGTTTCTCATTGAACTCCTCCCTATAATTAGGGGGAGGGAGCAGTAAAACAACTAGCCAGGAGTCTGTGCCCTACTCCCACACAATACATATTCATTCATATGATGGAAGGCTTCACAAATGGGGAAGAGAAAGATGCTAAGCAAAGAGAAGGTGATAGGTATCAGATTCATCCATATTCCTGGAACCAGGAACCAATGAACTGACAAGTTTGATGCTGGAAGAGAGCAGAGAGAAGACAGAGTAACTAGGCGTATGAAAGTCTTGCTCATGAAAGAACTGATGATACCGAGGATGCAGAAAAATGAACCTTGCCCTACAGAAACTCTTTAGAGATGATGTTGTAGTTATATAATCCCCTGTCAACTTGAGGGTATTAAGAATGGGGTAGTGGTATCAAATCTCATAGTTGGGTCACAGTCTGCTGATGCTTCCTTGTGGGCAGGGATTTCTCATGAGGATTCCGGGAATGTCCTCTCAATCTCTACTTCACTTTCCTGCTGCTGAGACACTCGGAGAGCTGGAGGAGTCATGCGGAGGCTTGTGCCAGCGCTGAGATTCTTCCACCGCCTCCGGATCTATAAGACTTTTAACCCACCAACCTGTGATATCCTTGCATTTGGCATCATTGCATGTGCTGTGTGAGTCTGAAAAGAAATTTATAAACTAGTATAGGACATATGGACTAATATCAAACTTATAGACTTGATCTGGAGTGGGCTGGGTTGCTTTTTCAGTAAACAATTACTCTTCTTCTGTATAAAGCTCTTCATTATACATATATTATGTATATATATACATATATGTATATGCACATTATGTATATGTATATACATATATTATGAATTTGTTTCTCTAGGTAATCCAGGCTCATACAGATGACAAACAAATTTCTCATTGGAGCATCCTCGGGAAAAACAAAAAGACTTCAAAGCTAGAAAAGGAGGAAGAGCCAAATGGAGTGGACAGAGGATCAGGTAGGACATTGATGGGACCTAAAACTCCTGTTGTGTTTGAAATTATTCCCTCACCCCATAATGTCCTATAAATCACAACTCCTATTTTTGTGGAGAAGGATTCAGTGGTCAAAGCTGTGTCATCAGTATTTTAAATACCAGCAGGATTAGCCAAATATATTATGTACATATATATGGGGGGGGCGGGGTAGGTGAGTTCAAACTGTCCACCTTCTGGTTAGCAGTTGAACACTTAATTGCTGTGTAAATAGGGCCCCTTTATGACACATTAGCCCATTTTAAAGTACCTACATCTGTAATTATTGAAGACTCACTCTGCTGCCATTGTTCTTGGTCCTCTCCATGTATTAACTCTTTTAAGATGATTATGGAATGCTATTATGTACCACTGTTATTATCCCTACGTGAGATGAAATGCAGGAAGGTCTAGCAACATCACATCTGTGAGGCGGAGAACTGAATTCCACCCTGAGCAGCCCCACTCCCACCTCAATGTCTCAGCCTCATCACTTAGCACATACAACGTCTATGGGAGGCATATTATTATTCTCAGTTTATGAATGAGGAAATTGAATCTCAAAGGGTACCTGCAATTTGCCTAAAGTCATTCCACTCTGGAGAAGCAGAGCTAGGGCTTGAACTGGGAGCTTTTCTATTCTTTCTGTTGGAAAATGATGCCTCTGACAGAAGTTGCTGAGAAGTCGAGGAGAGGAGCCATGCCAACACCTTATCCTAGCATCCGAAGACAAGCGTGGCAGTGGGAGGCAATTCTCCACCAGGCTGGGCAGTTTGCATCATTTCACTCTGCCATTAGCAGCAATCAATTGGACTGGGTAGGTTGAAAACCCTTTGGGAAAAGCAGGCAATGGTGTAATAAATATATTATGTGTATATGTATGTATATGTGTGTGTATAATTTTTTAGGGTGATATCATGACACCTTCCACAGTGTGCTTCACCAGTTCCTGTGGAGAATAAGAAGTTGTCTTTCAGAAGTAACAATAACTTAGATGTAGTCTTGTTTCGATCCTAGCTCTCCCACCTCATAGCTCCCTGATCATGGACATGCTCCTTCAATCACCTGAATCCAAAACATACCCTCAATAAAGGAAGATTGGTGTAATTCACTCATAAGATAAATACATTGAATTTACTTGTATTGAATACCATTAGATGCAAAGTGTTTTCCTATAATTTCATTTACTTAGTGACTATTGATCAAGATCTTGTCTTCTTGGCTCTGACTCAGCACCCTCCATTACTGATGGATCATAACCCAATTGGAACTCTTTGTTCACCTCATGAGCAGTGAGGTGGAACAAGCTCATGGAATAGACAAAGATCCGTAAGCTCCGGCTCTGATCTAAAATCTGTGTGATTTGGGCAAGTCATTTCTTGTCTCTAGGTTTCTAATCCTCATCCATTGAAGCATGATTGGAAAAACAAGAGCCTAGAGTCATTGGTCACATTAATGGATAGTGTTTTCCTTTTTTAAAGTATGCATCTGATGGAAATTTCAGAAATATTTTTGGAATCCTCCCATGGAACATGGGGAGTGAGAGTTGATCAACAAGCATAGTATATAGTTTTGTCAGAGAGTACCAATGTATGTGCTTACCTTTGTTGAAAATATACCATGATAGTGGTAGAGCACATAGGGAGAAAAGTCAAAAGCTTAGAAGAAACAAAACACCATGGGAGGCTGAGTAGCTGGGCCTGGGGGAATCAGGACCATAGTCTCAGAGGACCAAAGTCAATTGACACAACACAGCTCTAAAAGTAATATTCTACATCTTAACGTGATGAGTAGTGAGTGGTGTCTGAAAGCTTGTGAGCTGCCATGTAAGGGGTAGATATTGGCTTTAACCCAACTGGAGGAAAGAAGAGTGATGGACACAGAAAGACACATGGAAACGATTGGCCCAAGGGACTAAAACACCAAGTGAATATTAATGTCCACAACCCTGAGTCTAGAAGAACTAGACCGCTATCACAGCTAACTCCTCTGAAAAGGGCCACATTAGAAGGTGTGGGATAGAATGAGAGAAAATGTGGAACAGAACTCAAAATCATACAAGAGATCAGATTTATTGATTGGATAGAAACTGGTAGGACCCCACAACCCCTTTAATCACCTGTCAGTTCTGCAACTGAACTCATCTCTTAGAGAAAAATCCACCATCATGGTAAAATGAAAATATCAGCATTAGGAGAGAATGAGAGAAAAAAAAACAAAAACAGGAGACCCTGGAGGAAGCAGGTTAGGTCACGGTACATTTAGGGCATGAGACTGGTTAAGATGAAACCTAAAGTGCTTCCATGGTTAAATATGAAGCTGATGATCTGCTCTCTAAGCTTTCACATAAACCAAAGTAAAAGGTTTTGAAACACAGAAAATCCTCTGCTTCGGTAAAGTTATTGAGGTATCATTATTATTTAGATTTGTTCCCTTATACATTTAAGATTTTTTTTTAAAAAAATAGTGTCTAATGGGGACAATCAAAACAGATCACGATAAAGCTCTCATGCTGTGAAGAATGAACACACTTGTCACTGTAGAACAGTTTGATTGGGAACATGAATTGCTGTGTAGATTTTTACTTAAAGCACCGTACAGGGCACATCTGTAAAGATATCCAGGCTTGGAGCAGCAGACCTGAGTCCTTCAAGGGAAATCTTTTTTTAGAAAACACTTCGGAGGAATATTTTGCAGCAGATGTGCCTGATATCATTGGATTTATTGGTTGCTGCTTTCATGGGCATATTATGGGCATATATATGCCATCTATCACAATGTTGCTTATTGGTCCTGTTTTGAGGATTTCTGTGTTCTTTACACTGAAATGTAATTCACATTGAAGGCTGCCCTCTTTGATTTTTCTCAGTGAGTTCGACAAACTCTCTTTGTGCTTGGCAAACAAGGTGTGTCATCTACATATCATGGGCTATTCATGAGTTGTACTTCAATCTTGAGTTGGGTTTTACTCATGCAGTGCAGCTCCTCAGTTTACTTGCTCAGTATACAGATTACATAAGCATAGATGGACAACAGAAAAGTGAGTGAAGGGAGACATTGGACAGTGTAAGACATGAAAAAATAATAATAATCTATAAATTATCAAGGGTTCATTAGAGAGGAGGGAGTGGGGAAGGAGGGGGAAATGAGCTGATACTAAGGGCTCAAGCAGAAAGCAAATGTTTTGAGAATAATGGTGGAAATAAATGTACAAATGTGCTTGACACAATGGATGTATGTATGGATTGTGATGAGTTGTTCGAGCCCCCAATGAAATGATTTAAAAAATAATTAAATTAATTAAATAGAAAAAAAGAAGAAAGGATGCAACCTTGACTATGTAGTCTCTTAGTGACTGTCTCTTCATCTATGTGCAGGTTTCTCATGTGCATACATAAATATTCTGAAATTTTCATTCTCTCGGTGCTAACCATGATATGCTATGATGCATATGCCTGAATGCCTTTGAATAATTCATAAGAACAGGCAACCCTCTTCCTGGTATTCTGTGCTTTCAGCTATGATCCTTCTGACATTAGAATAAGCCCTCATTGCCCCCATTGCAAGTCCTCTGAATCTAACATGAATTTCTGACATTTCCTAGTCCAATGTACTGCTACAACCATTTTCAGATTCTCTTCAACAAAATTTTATTTACATATAGTATTGATGGTTGTTAGTTGTTATGTAGCCTTGAGTTGATTCTGACTCCTAGCAACCCTATGTAGAAAGAATTAAAGAGGTCTGGTTGTGTACTATCTTCACAATTGTTGGATCTGAGCTTATTGCTGCACCCATTGTAGCAGTCTATCTCATCTCCGGTCTTCTTTATTAATATGCTATATTGCTGCTGTTAGATACCATTGAGTTGGTTCTGATTCATTATTTTGGACTTTAATAATAAGTTGTTTTTCTCTTGTTGTTAGATGCCGTAAAGTCAGTTCTAACCCATACTGACCCTTATGTACACGAGGAGCATTGTCCTGGCAGGCCTGCACCATGCTCACAGATGTTCCTATGTTTGTGCCCTTCTTGTATCCACTGCGTCAAGACACTCTGCTGAGGGCTTTCCTCTTTTTTGCTTCCCCTTACTTTACTAAGAATGATGTCCTTCTCCAGAGACTGGTCTCTCCTGACAACCTGTCCAACCTATGTACGATGACGTATTGCCATCCTTGCCACTAAGGAGCACTCTGACCATACATTCTTAGAAGACCGATATATTTGTTCTTTTGTCAGTCCATAATAATTTCAGTATTCTTCAACAATACTATAATTCAAATGCATCTATTCTCCTTTGATTTTCCTTATTCCGTGACGACTTTCACATGCACATTAGGCATTGTAAGATATGATGGCTTAGGTCAGGAGCACCATAGTCCTCAAAGTAACTTACTTGCTTATCCAGACTCTACAGGTGTCTTGTGCAGCATATCTGCCCACTGCAGTGCTTCTTTTGATTGGTCAACTGCTGCTTCCCTCAGCATTGATTGTGTGTCTAAGCAAGACAAATGATTTGACAACTTCAGAAGCCTCCCAATTTTTCTTCGTTTGACCTATTGGTTCCATTGTGACGACCTTGATCCTCTTTACATTGAGTCGTAATCCATAGCGAGGGTTGCAATGTTTGGTGTTCAGCAGCAAGTGTTTCAAGTTCTCCTCACTTTCAGCAAGCTGTGTTGTATCATCTGCCTATGTCAGATGACTGATATGTTGTTGATGTTGCTGTTAGTTGCTACCGAGTCGGTTACAACCCAAAGTGACCCTACCCACAACAGAGCAAAACACTGAACAGTCTTGCACCATTGTTACAATTCGTTCCTATGCCTAAGCCCGTTGTTGCAGCAAGGGGGTCCATCAATCTCATTAAGGACCTTCCTCTTTCCATTGCCCCCTGCTTTACCACGCATGATGTCTTTTCTCCAGGGACTGGTCCCTCGTGAGATCAAGTCCAAAGTATGTAAGAAAAAGTTTTGCCTTCTTTGCCACTAAGAAGTACACAGTGCTTACTTCATCCAGGATAGATTGGTTTGTCCCTTTAGCGGTCCGTAGTACTCTGAACAAGCTTCTCCAGCACCACTTTTCAAAAGCATTGATTCTTCTTTGGTTTTCTTTATTCAGTGTCCAAGTTTCACATGCAGATGAGGCCATGGGAAATATCATGGTGTGGCCAGGCACACCGTAGTCCTCAAAGTAACACCCTTGCTTTTTCCTATCTGAAAATATCTTGTACAGCAGATTTATCTAATGCAATATGTCTTTTGATCTCTTGACTTCCATAAACAGATTCTCTGATTGTTAGCTCAGCATACAAATTGAATAAATATGGTGAGAGGATCCAATCCTGATTCACACCTACATTTTCCAAATAAGGTTTCTTCTTTGTTTCCAATTTTTGCATTCCAATAGCAATACTGATCAATGCATCCTGATTGCATGTTTGATCAATTTCTGCCAGAAGCACTTGGTGGAATTCTTCATTTTCTTCACCACTAGTTTTTGTGGTTTGGTGCATAAATTTGAATGATAATTGTATTGATTTGATTTTCTTGAAAGGAGAGAGGTATAATCCTATCACAAAGAGCATTGCAGGTGATGATCAATTTTGCAATGTCTTTCTTGACGATGAATGAATGCCATGACATTACTCTTCATTGTGTTGTTTGTTCTTGGAATAGTAAATCATATGACATTCTGATTCAAAATGGCCAATATCAGTTTACATCCATTCGCTGATGCCATGGATTTTGACCACTTCATTTTCATGTAGTGGCTGCACTCAGAGTAATCATTACCACTCTGGTGCCCTGACCCTGAGGACAAACCAACCTGTATTGAAAAATGTAAGTGCTCCTCAGAAGCAAGAATGGCAAAACTTTATCTTAAAAACGTTGGCCATGTTGTCAGGAGAGACCAGTCCCTGGAGAAGGACAGCATGTTTGATAAAGTGGAGGGGCGGCCCAAAAGAGGAAGGTTATTGGTGCGATGGACTGACACAATAGCTGTATCAGTGGGCTCTGGCATAGGAACAATTATGAGGATGGGGCCTGACTGTGGAGTGTTTGGTTCTGTTGTGCCTAGAATTGTTAGATGTCGGGCCAACCCTATGACACCTCACAACAACAACAACAACAAAACCGGAGGCGTCCGTCCTCTGGCACTCTCTCTATCAATGTACTGGATGCCACTCTTTAGGCCTTTGGTGCCTGACAATGTTTCTAAGCTATTCATAACGACTTTAATGGCTCGCTCCTTAAAATCAGAGAGCGTAGTCTGTCTTTGCTGTCGATTCTCATTCTGCAAATGCCGCTGAAGCTTGTTCAATTGGGCTGACCCTGCTAGCATTGGAAATACTAGTGATAGGTAGCTTCCAACATGCCAGCAACACAAAAGGTGCCACTGTGAGCAAACCGACAGAAAAAAGGTAGGGTTATTATTATAATATTCAGTAACTATGCATTCTGTTAGATCACCTTATTGGAATTGGTGCAAATACGGGAGTCTTTCAGTAGGTAAGCGAGGGAGCTGTCTTCTATCTTCTCGACATACATGCTGAGTGCATGTTTCCAGCACTTCATTCGTTTGTGGAAATAGTTTAATTAGTGTTCCGTCACAGCTTTCAGTGCAGTCTGGACTTTCTCCTTCAATACAACGCATTATTTATTTATTTCATTTTGATCTGTCACATCCTGAAATGATGGCAAGTCTACCACGTCTTTTTGGTGCCATGACTGATTCTCCATATTATACTGATGCTTTCTTATGCTGATACTTTCTGCATCATTTAGTAGAAATCTTCAGTACTTCAACTCAAGGCTAAAGTGGTTTGTTCACATCTGTCCAATTGAGACAGGCAGGTGAGTATATTCTTCCCACTTCTCACTCAGCCTTTTGTACATTTTATTATAATAATGTTTTATTTTGTCTTTTGAGCCACCTTTTAAATTTTTCTCTCCAGTTCATTTGCTTCATCATTTAGTGCATTAATTTAGCCATTCTCTGAGCAAGAGGAATTTTGTGAGTCGCTTCTGGAATCATTGTTTGTCTTTTATTATTTCCTGTGATTTCAAGTAGTTTGAACTTTCTCGTTGTCTGGCATCCTGCAGGTCACCTCATAAACATCTGTTATTTGGTCATCTGTGTCCAATATGGTGAGGGTATTCTTGAGATGGCATCTGAATTTTGTGGTCAATGTTCAAGGCTGTATTTTGTCTCTCATGGACTGATTGTAATTTTCTTCATCTTTGACCTGAAGTAACACAGTCACCATGGCTGTCCAGTCTGGAAATCAGCCCCCTAGCCTTGTTCTGACTGGCCATTGTAGCTTCTCCATCGTCTCTTCCCGAAGATATAACTCACTTGATTGATGAGTCTTCCACCTGGTTATGCCCATGTTTTAAACCAATCACTGTTTAAGTGATTTTGAGGGAAAATAGACATTTTTCCTAAAGAAAGTGTTGTCTTACAAAATTCTATCATAAGTGTGGTAGTGATATAACCGTTGTCAATTTGAGAGGATTAAGACTGAAGGAGTGGAGGTTAGCCTAAATAGCTCCACTCGGGGCAGGATGCAGGCTCAATCCCTCCAAGACATTCTTGTTGACAAGCCACATGGAAGCAGGCTGATGGCAGCCAGAGCTGCAGAGCTGGAAAAGCCACATGGATGCCCCTGCCAGCACTAAGATGCTTACACTGCCACTGGATCCACAAGACTTCCCACCCACTAGCCTGGGATTGTCCTGAATTTGGCATCATTGCATGTGTTTCATGAGTCTGAAGAGGAATTTATAGATTGTTATCAGACATATGGGCTCATATTGGATATATAGACTTGATCTGAACTGGGCTGGGATGTTTTCTCAATGTTCATGTATATAAATGTTCATGTATATAAATAATTTTCGTATACACATGAGTGTCTATGAATTTGCTTTTCTAGTCTACCCAGACGAACACAATAAGGTATCCAACATTTTCTCTCATAAGGCCATATTTTCCAACTGTTGATCCTTCTTCTTTGTTTCCAACTTTTGTATCCCTATCACTAGTAATTAACAGCAAATTTTGATTTTATGTTTGATTATTTTCAGATTGTGGAGTTTGGTAAAAAACAAACAAACAAATAAACCTTATCTCAGGACTGCTTATATTGAATTACTTCAAAACTCAGAGACTCCTCTCTGTGTACAAAATCCTTTGATGCAAAGACAGGTTTCAGTAGCCAATTCATGATGTCCCTTTTTCTCTGAAATGTAGCACTGCCTCTAGCACCTTCCAGATGAAAAAGCAAACCCAGCTTTTCCCAGTGTACACTCTGGTGTCTGAAGAGCAAGGAGCCTGAGTAAACACACTAAAATGAAATGGGTCCCCTTTATCCTTCAGCCAATATTGTGTCTTCTTCATAGCATCCCGTTGTAGTGCCTTGGAGCTCTCCAATTATTTTTTGACTTATTCCGGTGTTCTTATGGCCATTTCTAAAAGATGAATTATACTGCCATTGAGACTCTGTGATTTTAATCAATTTAGACAATTTCCTACAGTGAGCTTATGGCAGAATTAGTTTGCAGGATTTGATGTTTTTAATTATTTCCCCTGGGGGTGAGGCTGGTGGGAGTGAGGGGAAAAGAGAGAAGACGACCATTATCCCATCAACATACCAGCTACATGCCAGCTACATACCGGCTACATGCCAAGAACTGAAGTAGAACTGTTACTCTTCCTTCACCAATTGGATTATATGGGTGGATTCTATGCATGAAAGGCGAGAGCCTGTGTCAAGCATTTGAGAAGTAACTAAAGCTAAAGCTGAACCCCTCCTCCAAAGAAATAATAAGGGTTCCTGGGGGGAGGGAGAGGGGGTAGAGGGGAGCTGATATTAAGGAGTCCAAGAAGAAAATGATTTAGAAGTGACTCTGGTAGCAGTTGTACAACACTGCTTGATGTTTGAACTATAGAATGTTATGATATCTGTAAGAGCTCACCATAAAATGATAAAAACAACAAGAACACGGTGGGGGGGGGTTGGAATATACTTTTATTCATTCATTCACTGATGATAATTTTCTTATTGGGCTAGGTATTGATGAATGTATTGTGAAGGTTTGAAGGTTTTGATTCAGTTTAAAGCTAAGCAAGTTGGATAACTGAAAAAGTAATTGGATGCCAAATTCCCAAGCAGAAGGCAGCAAAAAAATAAAATAAACAAACCCACTGACTCATATCGACCTTAGATAAGGCTACTGAGGATGTTAATCTTTATAGGGGCATATAGCCTCATTTTCCTCCAAGTTGCAACTGGTGAATTTGAACCACCCACCTTGTAATTAGTAGTGCAAAGCTTACCTAACAGCACGATCAAGGCAGAAGAGACAGATAAATCCGAGAGAATTAAAGGAAAAAATCCCCCCAAACCTCAATTTCATTGAGTGGATTCATAATGGCCTATAAAAATCAACCTTACAGCCATCAAGTCATTTCTGACTCATAGCAAAACTCTTAGGAAGGGAACTACCTGTGTGAATTTCCATGTCTGTAACTGTGTACCGTGGTAGAAAGTTTCTTCTTTGTCCGGAAGAGTGGTTGCTGGTTTCAAACTACTAACCTGGAGGATTGAAGCCCAACTCATAATCACTATGTCCTTAGGGCTCCTCAGAGACCATAAAGCACTAAAAAAAGGCTGCCCCTTTATGGTTTGAAGGCTCCAAATCTCTACAGATACAGAACACCTTATGTTTCTCCAGTGGATTAGCTGGAGGGTTTGAACTGCTGACCTTGTGTTTAGCAGTCCAACTCCTAATCCACCAGGGCTCATCTGAAAGAGAATACACAGTAGAAATAATATTAATCAATGAGAGAAACCACATATCCACCAGCACCTCTTCCCAGGCCTGTAAATGCAATTCCAGCATTACAAAAGATGAATTCCAAGGGAATTCACAAATACGTTCATTTTATTAATATCTTACACTAGCCCCCATTACTTTTGCTAAAGTAGTTTCACATCTATTGATCCATTTAGTGACAAAAAGGATTGTAGACTTGGCTGATGTTATTAAGTGTACTAAATATGTGCAGAAGGGACTGACAGTCTTCCTCAGGTCACTCTTTTTAAAATCAGAAATAAATCAAAGGCTCAACTGCACCAAACTATATCACCCTTAAGTGGGCCATATGGAATTGAATCCTAAGGACCAGTACAGCACAGGGCTCATATTGGACAAAGAGTCATTGAAACAAGTTGAATTACTTGATCAAGGTTGCTCCCTCCACCCTCTTATCTGGAAAGTTACCTTCATCTCCTCTACAGAGAAATATCAGTGACAGCATCTAACTTTCCCCATCAGAGCATGACTCTGTTGTTTGTTTTCATCCCAAAGTAGCACAAGACTGATTTTTCTATTATCTCTTACTTTTTTTTCCCAGAGTCGGAAAACCCTCCTGTGAAATGTCCTGGAAAAAATGCGAATTGGGACTTTGATTAGCGGCAGGTTGGTTTTATTTTTGTGGTGGTGTAAATTAATCTCTCAATGTTCAGAAAGTTCTGTCCCCACAGGATCTTCGCTTTTGTGTACTTCAAAGCGCAGCTCCTAAGTCTTGGGAGCTGTGAAGATCTAGTGTTAAACACTGTAAAGTAATAGCATTGGTTACACACAACCAAAGGCGGGTTTTGAGGTCAAATGGGCTTTTTTCATTGTTTTATTCAGAATCAAAGAGATTGAGAAACTGAGAACTTATTAGCCTTGCAAACTATGTCCCGTGTCTAAAACCAGTGCCTCCTCTCTTTTGTGTCTGCACAGAACCCTTCCCCATTTGACGTTCTCTGCCTTACCCATTGGGTTAGCCCAGATTGACCAGCGAAACAAATACAGTAACCCTCATATATGTATACAGAAGAGCTTTATATCAAGAAGTAATTATATCTCAAGAAATCATTCCAGCCCAGTCCAACTCAAGCCTGTAAGTCCAATACTAGTCCATTAGTCCTTCAGACACACGCAGCAACAGGCAGTGATGCAGAATGCAGGGAGGTCATAGACCGGTGGGTGCAGAGTTGTGTGGATCCAAGGTCAGAGGACACATAGCAGGGCTCGGCAGCTCCCAGAGTGGCCAGCCAGCAGGAAGTTAAATGGGGAGAGGGAGACAGAGGGAGGGCCACACTCACAAGGAGTCAGCATCAGGCTTTCACCTGATGGACAGGTTTGATGCTACCCCTAGCCAGGAATGTCTAGTTGACATAAAATGGTCTAACTACCACACTCATCAAAGGACGGATTCACTTTCGCCTCCTTCAGACACGTGCCTTGATCGGTCTTCTACTTGCTTTCTAATACGCAACTAGCACTACGTCTCCCCTCTCAGCCCTTCATGTTGTTGTAGTGTTTGCACGTACATTCTCTTCGAAGGCATCCTGTGGTGATTGCCTGCGATGGGTGGCCCTAGCTCATGGTCATCTTATGCCACGCAAAACAAAACATGAGGCTGCCTGGCTCGGTGCCATCCCACAATGACAACAGTGTGGGACGCCAAAGGGATTGGTTGGGACTTTCTTTTGAGTCCATCTTAATATGGAGGTGCCACTGAAACCCACTCAGGATCATAGCAACACACAGCCCTCCTCTGAGAAGATGGGTGCTGACGGCACTGTTCCTGGGTCCAGATGTAAGCTTCGGTCTCTCATAAGGAAGACAAGTCTCCTTTCACTGTACCACCAGTGCTCAGGGTTAATTTTGCATGCAGCTCCACCCTAGTAGGTCACCCACTCCCTGAGAATATAGGAGGAAATCATGGTAACCTCTTGGATTTCCAACGATAGAGAGAATACCAGCGACTTTGTAACCATTTAGAACAAGAATAACTGAATACTTTCTCTCCAGAACAACTTCCTGTGATAGCCATTCAGTCTCAGGTTTGGTGATGAGAAAGCTAGGTAGGGTTCAGAAAGCTTGACCCCAATCATTGTCCTAACAGAAGCTTCCAGGGCTAAAATTAAAATCTCAGGTTTTATAAATTTAAATGCTTCTCTAGAAACGGTGGCCTAAAGTTTAGAGACACTATTGCTGATTCATGTATCAAAATGTATTGCCATTGTGTGGCATAGTAGGCTCCTCATAAGAGTTGTTAACAACAAGATCAATGGTTCAAAACCACCAGCACCTCTGTGGGAAAAAATATGAGGCTTTTTACTCCCATAAAGAGGTACAAACTTGGAAACCCCCAGGGGCAGTTTACTCTATCCTATAGGATTGTTATGAGTTAGAATCAACCCAATGGCAGTGAGTTTATTCTTTGATGAGGAGAAAGTAGAACTACCCCATAGAGTTCCCAAGACTATATATTTCTATGGAAAGCATACTGTTACATTTTCTCCTGTAGAGCAGCAGGTGGGTTTGAACCATTGACCCTCTGGTTAAAAGCCGAGTACATGATGTGCTATTGCTTTAAGTCAGTAAGTGTAGATTGCAGAATATATACTTTTTTCCTTAACGCCATGATTGACATCAAAGGGAAGTCTAGAAGACCATTGCCAGTAACGCTAATTCTCCTCTAATCAGGAAGTGATCTGATACCATTAAGCTCTCAAATAAAAAACTCAGGAAACAAGACCTCAAATGACCGCAACTCAGTGCTAAAAACAAAACAAAGAAATGAACTGAGACAATGAAGTCCAAGAACTTCTGGGAATGGGCCTGGAGGTTTCTAAGATCTTTGATTCTGAGCACTAAGGTATGCCTGGGCCCTGCTCGTTGGCAGCGTCAGAGCCACGAGAATTCAGTGGTAACATTCTCAGCACCCATGGGAACCCTAGGGCTTCATTTTTGACCAGCGTGGCTCATATATGGCCAACACCCATCCATCCGTGGAGGCTTGTGTGCTGCTGCGCTACTGAGCAGCTTTCAACGGAGCAGTATAAAGTAAGAAGGGAGTTCAGATGATGGAATTCCCCAAATCAGCTAATGAAAATGACTGCTGTTGCTGCTCTTGTCAGGTGTGGTCCAGTCATTTCCAACTAATAGCAACCTCATGGAAAGCCCCATGTTGAAATGTGTTCAAAAGCAAAGCTGTTTACCTTGAGGATGCAGGTGAGCCTGACCCAAGCCATGGTATTTTCAACCCCCTCAGATGCATATGAAGGATGGTTATTGAATAAGAAAAACCAAAGAAGAATCGATGCCTTTGAAATATGGTGCTGACGAAGAATATTGAAGGTGCCATGGGCTGCCAAAGAACAATGACAAAAACGAGCTTGGGAGAAAGAAAGCCAGAATGTTCCTTAACGGCAAGGATGGCGAAACTTGCTCTCATATACCTTGGACATGCTGCCAGGAGAGAGCAGCTCTTGGAGAAGGACATCAAGCTTGGGAAAGTAGAGAGCCAGTGAAAGAGAGGAAGGCTGTGGACAAGACAGATTGGCACCCTGGCCGCACAGATGAGCTCACGCAGGAGGACACTTGGGAGGAGGACGCAGGACCAGGCAGGGCTTTGCTCTGTTAGGCACAGGGTCACCGTGAGTCGGAGCTAATTAGAGGGCACCTAACCACAACGTGTCCAGCAGAATGAAACCTGCATCAGGTCCTTTGTCGTGAAAAACCTAAAGAGCTGCAACCCAGCTTGGGACTGAGCAGGGCCAGGAAACATGACATTCTGCTGATCGGGCAGTCACCTGACAGCAGGGCACAACAACTTTTCACCCAACAATCCCCACCCAAAGCCCGTATATCTGTCACATTTGCCTCCCTCGCCCTCCCCTGGTGTGGCGGGGATGTGTCGGGCTGCTAGCCCTAAGGCTGGCACTTTGAAACCACTAGCTCCTTCCAGGGAGGAAGATCAGGCTCTTCAATCACCTCATATGCGTGTGAAAGGCGGACATAGAATAAGGAAGCCCAAAGAAGAATGCATGAATTTGAATTATTGTCCTGTACCTTGGGCTACCAAAAGAACAAGCAAATCTGTCTTGGAAGAGGTAAAGCCAGAATATTCCTTAGAGGCCAGGCTGGTGAGACTTCCTCTCACATCCATTGGGCATGCTCTCAGGAGAGACCAGTCCCTGGAGAAGGCTTGATGACTGGTAAAGTAGAGGGGCAGTGAAAAGAGGCAGGCTGTGGGCAGGATGGATCGATACAGTGGCTCATGTATACGAGTGAGATGAGAACGGCGGTATTTCGTTCCGTTGGACGTCGGGCCACTAGGGCTCAGATGGATTGACAGCACCTGTACCCACCCACATGATGAAAATGCCTTGCTCAGTTTGCTCAAAGAACCTTGGGGGGGGGGGGGGTGCTGCTGTCAGCCTTCTTAGCCCAGCTCCACTTTGACGAATCAGTCGCATGACCTTGGGCAAGTCATTTAACCCAGGACGCATTGACTCCAATCTAGGAAATAGGAAAACAGTGGTAACTGTCCCATAGGGTGATGTGAAAAGTACATCAATCAGCTAATATCTGTAAAACTTCTGGAAGGCTTAACACATAGGAAGTGCCTTCAGAGCAGTGGTCACTACCCAGTGGCCTCGGAATCACGCGACCACCCTGTGCACAATAGCACTGCTCCATTGGGGGTTTAGTCACGTTGTTTTGAAAGCTGATCACCAGCCTCTTTTCCAAGGTACCTCGGGGTCATTTTGAACCATCCCCATTTCAGTACACAGACAGGGCTTAGCCCCAGTACCACCCAGGGAGTCCTCTCCGAGTCTTCTTTAATTTCTTCTTCTCCGAGTGCCCGTTCCATTAGCCATACAGGGGGGGCTTAAAGTACCAATTACCAGAGGTAATGGGGACAATTGACACTAAATATTGATCATGTCCATAAGACAATGTTGGCGGGTGGTATTATTAGCTCGTTCCTAGCAAGGGCTGTGGAGCATCCCCTCCCCACCCTGGCTTTTGTCAATGAGCAATCAGAACAAAGGGAGGCACGTGGGGGAGTGGGGGTGAGGACCCGTATTTCATGCAAAGCGCTTGACAGGAGGTTGCGTGGAAGAAAACCGTGCAGCATAGGCTTCAGCCATCACAGTCAAGGAGCAGGCCTCTCTGGCCGCCGTGCTCACTGGGCCGTGTGGCACAGGCAGCACTCAGAGACAGACGCCTTCTCAGAAATAAGCTAGAGAGCTCGGAAAAGCTGACAGCAGCTCCCAGGCTGTCCAGGCCCTTTCCTCAAAATCCTGCCAACTGCCTCGCCGGCGGTCAGAGGTGAGTGAGGATGTGAAGTGGGCCGGGGCAGGTGGCTCAGTGGGTCACTGAGGATCAGATGGTTTGGGGCGCGCGCGCGTGTGTTTTATGAACTCTACCCCAGAGGAATGGCGTGAGAGTCTGCTCTGGTTCAAGGCAACCCCATCTGTGGTCAGAGCAGAACTCTGCTTCCAAGGGTTGTTAGTGGCTGTTTTTGTGAGGTGTAGACCACCAGGATTTTCTTGTCTTCGAAGATACCTCTGATGGATTCCACCTACCAGACACCTGGTCGCCCACTGAGCAATTTGCCATCTTGCCTCACTTAGGGACGCCTCCTGCCTTCTTGCGGCTGCCAGGATGTCATTCCTGACTAAGGTGACCCCTGTGTCGCCCAGTGTAGAAGGCTCTCTATGGATTTCCAGGCTGTGATTTTTAGAAGCACATAACAGGGTCAGTCTTTTGAGGTTGCCTTTTGCTGCATTTGAATGGCCAATCTTTTGTATACTTGTATACTGCTTAACTGTTTGTGCCACCATGGATCTCAAAACAGCAAACTCATGGTCATGCAGCTGAACCCAACACTTCCTCCCAGCCTTTTTTAAAACAAAAATCGGAGTTATTATATATACCATTCCATAGTTCAATCACATCAGGAAGTGTTGGACAATGGTCACCACAATTAGTTTCCAAACATTGTTTTCCCTCCTGGACTCCTTGACATTATCTCTCTTTTACCTTCTCACCCCCCCCCCTGTGCTCCACCCCCACCCCCACTCCACAGAAATCCTTACTCTACTTGTTGTCCATATAGGTTCACCAATCCTGGGTTTCATATACTGAACAAACAGGAAAACATATAGCACAAAATCAAGAGGGTGACCCCAATGACATAATGCATCTGAGATGAACCCTAAGATGAACAAATGAAAACAAGAAACACTAGAGATTGTGTTGAAAACCAGATCAGGTCCAGCGTGCATCAGAGGGGGAACAACTGGCAAGGTTTGAACAGGGCGATTCAGCTTTAACAGTTTTTGTGGTGTATGCTTCACATGCACACAATTTAATCATTCACTCATATTAAGAAGAGTTGTGCCATCATCATGACAATCAATTTGTATACTTGTTATTCGTGGCTCCTCACTTCCCCCCATCAGCCCCTGACATGCCTCTAGGAAATGATCATTCCAGTAACTCTCTCTATAGACCTTCCTACCGAAAATCATCCAAAACGCAAACGGGAAACACGCAAGCAGACAAACAAATCCCCTGCTACAAGAACTAGACAAAACAAAACAAAAATGTTCAGTAGAAAAGATGTTGGACAGTGTAAACCATGACAAAATACTAATAATTTATAAATTATCAAGGATTATGAGGGAGGGGCTGGGGGAGAGGGGAAAAATGAGGAGCTGATACCATGGGCTCAAGTAGAAAGCAAATGCTTTAGAATGTGCTTGACACAATGGGTGGATGTATGGATTGTGATGAGTTGTACCAGCCCCCAATAAAGTGATTTTTTAAAAAGAAGAGAAAAGACAGCACAAGTGCCATGACCTACATGCTGTGACCTTCCAGAACAGGCTAGGCTGTACCCTAGGCTTTCAGAGAACCTCATCTTTCTCCCAAAGAATATCTGCTGAGTTTGAACTACTGACCTAGTCGTTAGCAACCCAGCCTAAGACCTAACCCATTGGTTCTCCAGAGGGTCCTTCTGCCCAGTTTCCTTTCTCACGGAGGACAGCAATGATGTCATCCCATTGTCAGAGGAAAGAATGCTATTGTTGCAGTTGCCAGGTACCAACCAGTCTATTTCTACGCCCAGCCACCCTATGACCAACAGCATGCCACGCTGCTGGGCCCACACGTTCCTCCATTGTTCTTTTTGTTGGTTTCATTGTTCTTTTAGTTGGTTTTATTAGGGGCTCCTACAGCTCTGATCACAAATCCAAACATCCATCCATTGTGTCAAGCATATTTGTACAAATGATTCCATCATCATTTTCAAAACATTTTTCCTACCTGAGCCCTTGGTTGTTCTAAAGGAAGAATATTAGCTTGTGTCAAAAGATCTAGGCTCTTGCTTTTGTGTCTGCCTCTTTAGGTCCCTCCTGAACACTATCACCTCTCCTACTGAGGCATTCAGAGTTCTGTAGCCATCTCCCAACACCAGGGGATCGAAGTATTGTTTTATTATTTAAATGGAACCATGCTGTTATTATAACCCTAAACTGCCCTGCCAGCTATTCGACCCTGACCCATGGAGTTTCTGAGGCTGTACCTCTTGCCAGGAGCAGAGGGTCTCATTGGTCACTCTCAGAGCAGCTGAGAGACTCGGGCTGCTGATCACTGTGATTGTCAGCCGGCATAACACCCACTGCATCACCTGGACCCCGGTCATCGCAGCAAGGCCAAGTAGAAGTCCTAGTTTTCCGTGCAAATGAGGCAATAGTCCTTGCCGTACGATCCTGCTCATCTGGCTGCTCAGTGAGGATGCTCACAAATAGCTTCACTGAGTCCTTGAGCTGGTCTTCCTATCTGGCCTCCGGTCTTTCTTCAGCACAATCACCAGGGACTTCGTCAACCACCCCGTAGCTCCCGTTCTAATGAGGGAGTCTGTCAGCGTTCTACTGTTTGCAGGATCCTGCCTTGCTAAGAAGATTCATTCCCGCTGCTTGGAATGACCTGCCCCGGCCCACATGCTGACTAGCTATGAACACCCTTCCCCTGGGATTTTCTCCATGGTAGCTCTTGTCATCTCTCGTGTTTTTTATATCTGAGCGGCATCATTTTCAAAGCTTTCTTCTCTTTCTGGAAGGCTAGACCTTAAAGATCAGGAACCGTGTCTTACAGGCCTTGATATTTGCTTGCCTGTTGAAGCTCCCGGACCATAATAATAGTTCCAAAAGATGTTCCAGGGAAAGAAAACAAGCAGTAGGGGGGAGCATGGGGGAAGAGTATAGGAGAGTAGAAAGGCGCTGGGACAAGGGGAGCAGCTAATGCACAAAACCCCAAAACTCACTGTAATCAAGTCAATGATGACTCATAGTGATCTTATAGGACAGGGTAGAACTGCCTATGTGGGTTTCTGAGACAGTAACCAAATAAGGGAGTAGAAATCCCCAATGAACAAGAAGGGAGTCACAATATGTGTGATCTCTGTGCTATACATGTGGTAAAATTGGAAAGGAGAAATGTCCCCTAACCTGGATGGAACACCTGTAGAGCACACAGGTGGAAGTCATGGTGTATTTAGTATTGGGGTATGCAGTATTTGCCAGGTGAGAAGGAGCCCTGGTGGCATAATGAGGTGGGCTATTAAACTCAAAGTCAGCCATTGGAAATCACCAGGGAGGAAGACAAGGCTTTCTATTTCAAGGAAGATTTGCAGTCTGAGAAGCCCACAGGGACAGTTCCACTCTCCCCTATAGGATCACTATGGCTGAGAATAAGGTCAATGGCAGTGAGTTTGAGTATTAGGCACAATAGGCTCCTTTCAAGGTCCTGTGTTCCCCAGCCAGCAAAGCGATAGGCTGGAAATCTACAAGATGGGGATCTTGTGATTGAAACCAGTTACTATTGGACTCATCAGGGATAGATTTTTACCCCCCTACCATATATTTTATTATTTATTTTATTCTTGTTGTTAAAAACATATAGACAAGGAACATACACACATCCAACCATGTCTACCAGTGCAAGTCAGTGCCAGTGGCGACCTTCTCTAGTTGTACAATCTTAATGACTCCTCCCCCGTGTACATAATACTTTATGTTCCATTTTTCCATAATAACACAACTATGGTCCTGGAATAAAATAATTCTTTGGGTAAAAAAGAGACACAGAGAGACAGAGGGATTAAAATAAAGAGTCAAAAGTTATGCGCACACGTACACAGGAAGGAAAATAAAGAGTTAAGAGGTAGTCTGACAAAGACAAGTGTCCTATGTGGCTGCTGTGATTCCACTCTGTTTGCTGATTTATTACTCTTATTACTAGATTGGGATCTACCACCAGTCTTTGTGCATAGTTGGGATTCAATAAGAGCTGGTATTACTCAAGCCAAAGCTTTGTTCAGGTCTCTTCTCAAATGTCTCTTCTTTTAGCACAGTGGTTCTCAACCTTCCTAATGCCTCAACCCTTTCATACTGTTCCTCATGTGGTGGTGACCCCCCAACAATAAAATTATTTTCATTACTACTTCATAACTGTCATTTTGCTATGGTTATGAATCAGGCAACCCCAAAAGGGTCACAGCCCACAGGTTAAGAACTGCTGTAAATTTAGCACAATACCTGATACATGCTTGACATTCAATAAATGTCTTTTGAACAAACACATACTGGAGACATGAACTTTGGTTTGGGGTCCTTTCTTTTAGTTTAGAAGGAGGGATGGTGTAATAGGCAGTGTGTTGGGCTGTGAACCACAAGATCATCAGTTCTAAATGACCAGGCACTTCCCAAGGGCAAGTTGAAGTGTCCCTTCGGTAAAGAGTTGCAGTCTCAGACACTCACAGAGGCAATTCTACTGGTTATAAGGACTGTTCTAATCCTATGTGATCACTATGTGTTGGAATCAGCTTGATGGTTGAGTAGCCTAAGTACATAGTATGTATGAAGGAAGAGATCCTTAGCACATGAGTCATTTATAGTGCTTTGCCGTGAGGTTGTTGATATACTAGTATGTTACCAGTGTCCTATAATCCAGTACTCCAACACAGGAATGAAATTCATAAGGAAATAATATATTTTATTTCTCTTAAAGTATCTATCTTATGTCAAGTGGATATAATCATGCTGGACTATAAGTTACACGAGGGGAAGTTTCAAGTCGTTCCCACATACTGTGAAGTGAGCAAATGCACTAATTAAGTGTATCCTAATTTCCAGTGCTTAACGGCCTTCCATAACAGATAAGTAATGAGCCAATTATGATTATATCACCTTTTCAGCAAAGCAGGCCTAGCAGGACCTGTGCCTGCCAAACTTCATAGCAGTTCATTGCTAAACCAGCTTGGAATTCAACTATTGCTAAAATGTAACTATCTTACCTCACTTTTCAAATATGCTTCTAGGAAGACCCCTCATAGGCCTGAGCCAGCTGCACACAGCTCCTACCTGCATCTCACCGCATAAGCTACTTAGAGGAGAGACAGGAACCAGCTCATTCAGGTAGGAGCTTGTCAATGCAACCAGAGGTTACAAATCGGGAATCTAACTAAGCTTTTTCAATGCCAAAGTCTACATACAAAAGTGTCCCCAAATTCAAACTTTCCCTATGTTGCCCACTCCCCAAATTCTATCATTCAAAATGAGTTTCTTCTTAATTCTTCCTGGTCTTCTTGCAATGAACTTATAATAGAGGTTTGCAGCCATGGATGATTTTGCCCTCCTGAGGGCCATTTGGTGCATCTGAGACAACTCTGGGTCTTGTTACTAGGGAAGGCTAGTGGTCATATTATAGAGACCAGGGATGATGCTACACCCAAACCCAATCCCATTTACATTGAGTAAATTCTGTCTCCTGGTGACTCTACTGGAGAGGGGAGAGCTGCCCCATAGGGATTTCACAACTGTCATCTTATGGCAGCAGACAGCCACACGTGTCTCCCATTGAGCGTTATATCCACTGGTTGGTTATACCCAGTGACCTTTCAGTTAGCAAAGGGATGCTTAATCCCTGCACCACCAGGGCTCCTTCGTGATAAAAATGAATATGCAAATGATCACTCTCCTCAAGCTCATTGTGATTTGTAGTCACCTGTAAGACAGGGCACAACTGCCCCTGTGGGTTTCAGAGACTATAAGCAATAAAAGGAGTAGAAAAACTTTTCTTTCTTCCAGGAAATGACTAGTGGTTCCCAAATGCCGCCAGCCTTGTGGTTAGGAGCCTAATGTATAACCACTACATCACAATGCTCCTTCGTGATGATGCCAAGGAGCTCAAGAAGGAAAAGGATGTTTTGAAACTGATTGGTTATGGTAGTAATTATACAAGACTGCTAGATGTGATTGAACTATGGAACAATAGGTTATCTGTATTAGCTCCCAGTAAAATGGTTTTTTTTGGGGGGAAAAAGTACCTAATATGTAATTAGTCTATTGTATCACTTCTGATTCCTGGAGAGCCCATGTGTGTCAGAATCAAACTGTGTACTGTGGATTTGAATGGCTGTTTGGGGGAATTAGATGACCAGGATATTCATCTGAGATTCCTATGGGTTGACTGGAAATGATGTTCTTTCAGTCAGCAACTAAGGGCATTTACACTCCTAATATTGACCTACTGTGCATTGTGTCCCCATTTTTAGGTGGAGTCAACTAAGTCTTACAAAGGCCCATTAACTTGCCAGAGATCAGACCTCTCCCAAGGAAATGTCAATGTTAGGCTCAGGTGTATGCCTGCCCACTGGGTTTACATACGTTGGCCATGTTGTCAGGAGAGACCAGTCCCTGTAGAAGGACTACGCCTGGTTAAATAGAGGGGCAAGGAATAAGAGGAAGACACTCGAGAGGTGGTTTGACACCACGGCTGCAACAAAGGGCTCAAACATAAGAACAATTGTGAGCAGGTCGCAGCTTGGGGCAGTGTTTCTTTCTGTTGTCCTTGGGGTGGCTATCAGTGGGAACCGATTTGACGACACCTCACAACAACACCCGGGGTTCACATACGGCAAGCCTCCGTTTCTACTGACTGTTACATAGAGGATGTGCAGTAAATTGTGGCCTTTATACATTGTAAAGTCAGCGGCAAGGAGGGCAGGAGATGGGCAGCAAGTGGAGCATGTGAAGTGTCAGGCAAGCAGGTCAAGGGGAGTTCTTCAACAGGCAAGGGCAAAGGCACTGTATTATGTGGGGCTGCCTGTGCTGTCGGGGACTGGGAGAGACCTGCTTGCATAAAGGAACATGTAGAGCCAGAAACGAATGCACGTCCTACTAGATTAAACAACCCCTGCCATAAAGGTCCACTGCAGTGAGAAAGTACAATGGCATGTACTGTATAAGTGCTAAATCAGTCCTCTGTGGAGCATTGTGTGTGGGCAGCTCTTCCAGGGACATCCAAGGTTACCCCTCTGCTTGCCCATCCAGAGTGCCACTGAGTCTCTCATCTTCAGAGAGTGCTCTCCAAGTTGGGTGCCCAGGTCTCCGGTTAATTAACCATCTAAGGGTTGGCACTTCTATTAGGGCAGCACATTCTCTTAGAACCCTGGGACGATTGTTTCCTCCCCACCAGGTACAGCTGACCTAGAAATAGACCATATTGTACCAAGACTGTGGCTATTTATTAAGCAACCTATTTTCTGCTCCAGGTCAACCCACAGTGGATGTGAAAGCACAGAAACTGGGGTAGTGCTGGCGCCTACTAGGTGGTTAAGTCATGAGTGCAGCTATTATGACAAAAAGAGAGCTCCAAGAAATGGATGGAATTCAAGTACAGAGACGATCACACACTGGGAACCGGCCAGAATGCCATGGTCCTATTACTGAGTCCTGGTAAGGCCACCTACCTTAACCCTTCTTTGAGACATCAGCCTGGGCTCTTGGTCCATCTCATCTTTAGTGCTCAATAACTCCTGGCATTTAGAAACTTACAGAGAGGAGAGTAGTGATGGTTCTATGGTAAAATTTGCAACTCCCAAGCAGGAGACCCAGGTTTGAGTCCTGGTCAATGTACCTTCTGAGCAACCACCATCTTTCTGTCAGTGGAGGCCTGGGTGTCCATATGATGAATGGATTTCAGCTGCAAGATGAAGGAGGTCAACCCATAAAGGCCTGGTGATAGACTTTAAAGAATTAGAAAATACAGTACCCATGGATCACAATGGCCTGGTCCCATTGTACCTGGGCTCACTGTGAATTGGGAACTGAACCCACAGCCGCCTACAACAAGGACTAACACACAAAACTGTGGCTGTTGGTTGTGCTAAAAGATAATCTGGGGGATACTTCAGTTCTCCTGGACCATCACTAATTCCCACCCTCTTCTGTTGCTGGGTCCTGGTCTGTTTCCTGGCTCTGTTCTGTTGTTCTTGGACTGGATGGCTGATTTCATGTCTGACTCCCAACTTTCAGGCTCCCCTCAAAGTCTATGATTTGGATTAATCTCTACCCTTATTCCCTACACACTACCTATGACCCTGGTTCTCCCCAGAACGAATACTCAAGGCACAATCCCATGCCAGGCAGGAATTAAGACAGGCGATTGAGGTTTTTATAGGTTGTAATTTTATAATTACAAAAGTACATTAAATATCTTTCTTTGGTGTCTTGTGAGGACATCTATCACATCTTCTTCTATTTCCCTTGTTGTTATGGTTGCTAGCTGCCATTGAGTCATCTCTGTCTCCTGGTGACTCCATATGCAACAGGGTTAGACCATGATGGACTATGATAGTTAAATTTTATGTCAACTAGGGTGGGCGAGGTTTCACCCATCCTATGACCTAACACAGTGTGCTCAACCCCATGATGGGATCTTTCATGAAGCAGGCAAGCAGATGTGGAGAGGACAGTTGTGGGGAGATTTCCTTCAGAATGTGGACTACCTCAGCTTACATCGACAGTTTGGGGGAGGCTAGATCCATCTTACTGATGTGCTTGGATCCTGCACCTGCTTCATCTATCTCGTGTTGTTAAGTGCCGTGGAGTCAGTTCTGGGCCACAGCGACCCTACGCACAAGAGAAGGAAACACCGCTCCATCTTGCACCATCCTCAAATTATTCCTAGGTCTGAACTCTCAACAAGATGGATTGACACAGTGGTTGCAACAATGGGCCTCTTATGATAATGCCTTCAATGTGGACTGAACATGGGTGCAAAGAAAACAACTCTCCTCACAACTGAACCAATAGGGAGCACAATGATGAACAGAGAAAATACTGAAATTATCAAGGATTTCATCTTGCATGGATCCACAGTCATTGCTCAGAAGAACAATCAGAAGAACAAATGATGCTCAGCATTTGATAAATTGGCTGCACAAGAGCTCGGTGAAGTGTAGAAAGGAAAGGATGTTACTTTGAGTGCTAAAGTGTTCCTGGGCCAAGCCAAGGCATTTTAACTTGCCTCAGATGCGTGTGACAGTGGGACATTGAATAAGGACAACTGAAGACGAATGACTGCATTGACTCATTGTGCTGGTGAGGAGTATTGAAGGGATCACAGCATCTTTGCCAAAAGAGCAAACAAATATGGTGTGAAAGAAGCAAAGTCCTAATTCTTGCCAGCAAGGATGGTAAGACTTCCTCTCAGATCCTCTGGACATGTTGTGAGTAGAGACCAGTCCCTGGAGGAGGACGTCATGCCTGGTCAATAAAAGGGGCAGCAAGAAAGAGGAAGGCCCTCCAGAAAGGGGATCGACACAGTGGCTGCAATGATGGGCTTAAACATATCAATTATGAGGATGCAATGATTCATTTTGGGAGTCACTCTTAGGACTGCTCGATGGTATCTAACAACAATGACAGCTGCAACCACAACCGGACAAGGCCTTTCTTGATACACATATGGGGTGTACTTTTCAAGGGAACCCCATCTAACTCAAGGACCATAGTTTTTTGTGTGTTTTTTTGGCTACAAGGGCATGTTTTATTTATCTTTTTTAAAATCATTTTATTGGGGGCTGGTACAATTCTTATCACAATCCATACATGCATCCATTGTGTCAAGCACATTTGTACATTTGTTGCCATCATCATTCTAATTTTCAGGAGTAGATGGTCAGGTCTTTCTTCCTAGCCCCTCTTAGTCTGGAAGCTCCAGTGAAACCTGTTCAGCATCTGAGCAGCCTGCATCCGTCCACTGACAGATGAGTGAAGGCTGTGTAGGTGGCACGTTGGCTGGAAATCAAACCCAGGGTCTCACTCAGAAGATGAGGATGCTACCAGGGATGAGCTGCAGTCAGTGTGCATCAATTCATTTATGTGGATAGACAGACTCTTTCGCCTGATGGTCATGACTCTGCTGTAGTCGTCTGACCTGCTGGCAGCAAACAAAGTTCAAAGGCGAGGAAAATCCCCTGGAAAAGAAATGCAGTTGAAAGCTCGTCTCAGATGCATTGGATTCGTGAAAACAAAGCAATGAAAACGGCACTATTCACCACAACCCTCAATACAAGTGATGGAGAGGAAGAAATACCCAACTTTTATTGAAACCTTGATATAAAAAGGAGACCTACATTGGATGCTTTATATCCTGTCTCATCTAATTGAATCTTCACCAGGCCTCTCAGAGGGAGTTATCAATAGTCTCCCTTTTGTAGAAGGGAGCTGAGACCTAGTAGCCCGAGGAAGACACGGCGTTCGTGAGTCAGTCCTCAACTGAAATGACTCCAGTGTCCTTTGCTGTGCACTTCCCCGGCCTGTCTGCAAGGCTGGGGTGCAAGCAGATGTCATAGAAATCGCTTTGGGGACCATCGATTGGAAGGGGACTGAGGAAATCTAATACAGCGGGGAGATCAGCAGAGATCTCTGGGGTGTTCGCAGCTGTGAGAAGGCTATGATTATGGCATTTTGAGCAGCGCCTCATCTCTCCCTTAATGACCCAGAAGAGGGGAGCAAATGGGCCTCTGTGAAATCTCTGGATGACATACTCAGGTCATGAGGTTAGAAAAGACAGTTAGGTGTGTGAACACCCAGGGTGCGGCGGGAAATTCTAGACAATGCCACTGAAGGCGCCAGCAGCCCAACAAAGGAGAAGAAGGGGTTTTGTTGTTGTTTGCTTTGGTGTTTGAGGGGGAGGTCGACAGGGCCCAGGCCTGGTTTATGAGTATTATCTCAACTTTGGGGCAAATTAGGCAAAAGCTGCTGAGAGGAGGAGGCTGAAAGACAGGAGCAGAAACTCTTTGGACAGGAGCTTCAGAACTATGCAGCATCAAAAATGCCAGAGCTATTTCCAGCGGCAGGATAATTGTGACATTTGATCGATTGATGGGGAGCAAAGTGATGGATCCTTCCCTCGGGAGGCTGCAAAGACCACACCTGCCTCGGGGATGATTTTGTACCTGGTGGGAGCCCTGTTGGCATAGGGTATTGTGTGGTTATGGGGTGGGTTGCTAACTGAAGGTCCAAAGCTAGAAAATACCAACCGCTGGCCCCAGAGAAAAACAGGGCTTTCAACACCAATAAAAAATTGTAGTCTCAGAAACCCACAAGGACAGTCCTACCTCGTCCAATTGTGACGCTGTGAGTTGGCATTGACTCCAAGGCAGTGAGTTATTTGTGTGTGTGTGTGTGATTTTTGTTAATTTGCTTTGTTTGAAACTGAAAAGTACAGGGCTTTGGCAATGTAGTGAGTTGAATTGGGGCTGCTAACTGCAGAATCAGTAGTTCATAACTAGCAGCAGCTCTGTGGGAGGAAGAGGAGGCTCCCATGAAAAGCCAGTTCTTTTTGTTTAATTTAATTGTGGTCTATCTATCTATCTATCTATCTATCTATCTATCATATATCTATCATATATCATCATCATCATCATCATCAACAACTATCTATTTAGTGTGTTAATGTTTTTCTGTATGTGAGTCCCAACTGCCCTGTCACCGTTCTCAAGCCCCAAATTAAGTATTCCAAAGAAACCTTTGTTCTTCAGCAAAATAAGTTTGGGGAGGGGATATGATGGGGGTGGGGGAGCCTTTTTAGTGGATTTGTAAATGTTCGGTTACTTCTAAAATGTTATAGCTTAACTTTCCCCGACCTTTAAAAATGGCACTACTGGATTCCTCAGTTCAAACAGCAGAAAACCACCACAGAAAGCAATTCATTGTCAGAGCTGCCATCCTCATGCTTCCTTCTGACTCATAATTATCAGCCCCGGGAGGAATTTGGCTGCTTATCCATGCTCATAATCACCCAGTGGTTAAAAGCTACCTGATTACTCAGAGGAGTAATACATCTTGTTTGTTTTTTTTTTAGAAAGCACCAAATGAATATATGTTAATTGATAAAAGTCCAGGGGCAAAGTTACTGGATCAAGTCTGCTTGTCTTTCAATCAAATCAGAGAATTTAAACAATTGATAAAAATAATTTGGAGCTCCCTTATAATCCCTAAGGGCAAAGGAAGGGGCAGGAAGAAGGGAAGTGGGGCGGGAGCGTTCTATCTGCAGAAACAGGAGATCGGGCGTCACAGTGGTTACAAGTTGAGCTGATAACTACAAGCTCAGTAGTTGGGAACCAACAAGGCACCCCATGGAAGAAAGACGGATTTCTATTCTTTTAGGACTTGCTGTCTTAGAAACCCACAGAAATCAATGTACCCTGTCCTCTAGTGGGAAGGGACTCAATGGCTGTGAGTTGGTATTCGGTTTTATGAACACAATTGGATTTAGGTCAATAGTGACCAACTTTCTCCAATGACCAAGCCTGAGATTTCTGAGTCTTAGCACTGAAAATGGACCACTGGGACTCTGGGAATTCCCACAGCCCTGTGGATCATCTGATGACTAGTCAGTCACCTTCAGTGTAGGTCTAGCATTTCTTTGCCAGCTCTATGCCACCTCCAATCAGGTGTATGGCTGCTGCAGTGGGCAGAACCTCTCTTGAAGCATGAGGACAGAAAACTCTCAAGAATTCAAAGTCAAGAAACAGATGGAAATTGGTCAGGGGCAGTTCAGAATTCATTCTTCAGGGATTCTGTCTTTCACCAGAAAATGAGGAATCTAGGTGTATGTTGCAAATTTGGGACAATGTCCATGTTTCCCTATTCTTCTGTTTTGGGCATATTTCCACCAGAAAATGATTGCTCAGTTCTTTAACCAGAATTGGCAAGAGGACTAGCTTCTCTGAAAAACTCACACTCTACATCCCTCTGAGGAATTCACTTGTAGAAAGACTGGGCTTTCTAGTCTCGTAAAGAGTGACGGTAATGCAAACCCACAGGAGCAGTTCCAGCCTGTCCTATGAAGTCCTTATGAGTCAGCATTGACTTCAGGACAGTGAGAATCCACTCATTTATTGCACTCATCCAATGGCAAACTCTATCCAGCCTTCGGACTTGATTTACCTCTCACTTTTCTGAGCCCTCTCCTAGGCGTCTATATGTACACAAAGAAAATATAAACTTTATAGCAAAGTGGAGTGAAGTTTTAATAAAATGTAATTTATTTTCATAATATTTCAGAAAACTGATTTGATGCATTTAATTGCTCAGCATGAGAAACATGTTTTCCATTTTAATTGAATTTTATAATTTAATAATAACTTTATGTAAAAATTCAATAACATTTTAACTTAATTTAACACTACAATCTCTTTGCAAGAAGCTTCTCTAAGATGTTTCTTTATTGAACAAAATGTATAATATAGAATTAAGCCAAAGACCAATGCTATGTGCTTAGCAGAAATTACAAAAATGTAACAAACATTAGTTACAATGAATAATTAAGAAGATTAAGGGGAGTTCCCAAACAGAACTTTACCGATGATCACATGAGAGGGAGCCAGTCCTTCCTGCATTTCGTTACTTTGTTTTCCCTTCTTCCCAGCCCCACCCCCACCTATTTTCTTCTTTGCTTTCAGCTCCCTCGTTTTGATTTTTGTTTTCTCTTTATTTTTCAAGGATACCAACTCTCATTCATTGTGATGGTTCAATACTCATGAAAAATCATCTGAGTCAAAATTTGAATAAAGGGCTCCTTCTGCAAAATGCCTCCCCAATGCGACACTAAGACGTATCTCAAAGTTGACCGTGTGAGATTCGCTATTTGGACTTCTGTGCAGACATATTCTCCAGGCCATGATTTCTAGCAGCATGAGATTTCTGAGAGGAATGCACACTCCCTGTCTCCACGCGTTCATGTTGTTGTGATGTGACCTTTGGTTACTTCTGACTCTTAGTGGCCTTATGTACAGCAGAATGAGCCACTGCACCGTCTTCGTCATTGTTCCTGCGCTTGGCCCCTATGTTGCGGCCACTGTGTCCATCCATCTTGTTGAGGGCCTTCCTGGTTTTCACCGTCCTTCTACTTTACCAAGTATGATGGCCTTCCTTCTCCAGGGACTGATCTTTCCTGATTACGTTCCTGAGGTACATGAGACCAACGCCTGTCCTCCTTGCCTCTAAAGAGCATATTCTGGCCGTACCTCCTTCAAGATAAGTTCCTTTGTCCTTTTGGCAGTCCATCGTACTTTCAATATCCTTCACCAGCACTGTAATTCAAGTGCATCCATTCTTCCTAGGTCTACTTTATTCAATGTCCAAATTTCACACGCATGTGAAATGACTGAAATATCATGCCTTGTGTCAGGTGCACCATAGTCCTTCAAATAATGTCTCTGCCCTTCAATACTTTAAAGAGTTTCCAGACTAGCTGAAAAAAAGAGTATTCATAGGCTGAGGAAAAAATAAAACAAGCCATGAGATTGACAGGCACGTTGCACTTCTGGGCTGCACACAGAGAAGCAGGGTCACGCAGCTCGTTTGCTCATAGTCTACAATGTGGAGGCATCACACTAGGAAGGAACATTGGCAACCTGGGTTTGTCCATCAAGAAAGGTTGGTCAAGAGGATATTGTGCAAAATGAATCAGCTTTGGAATCAGACATTTTGTTTTCTAGGACCAAAAATATTCTGAAAAAAAATGAATTCTTTCCATCAAAAAAAAAAATCTAGTTAAGCACTGGACTCCAAACTGATGGTCTGGCAGCCCAAATCCTCCAAGAGACATCTTAGAATAAAGGAGTAGAGATCTGATTCTGAACGATCACAGCCATGCACAAACTACAGGGCTCTACCCTGAAACACCAGTCAGTGTCATAGTGAAGGTTGGATGTCAACGTAGCAGGACCACGATTCTCAGTCGTTTGGTCCATCTGATCTAGTGTGGCAGTTATGTAGTCACCCTGGATCCTACAGAGGCTTATTGTGTTCTAACTTCCGTTCTTTATACTCGAGCCTGTGTTTTGATGTCAACTCATTTTCTTTGAGTTGGTTCTGCCTCCTAGGGACCCTATAGGACAGGGTAGAACTGCTCCTGTGGGTTTCTGACTTTAAATCTTTATGGGAGTAAATAGCCTCCTTTATCTCCCACGGAGCAGCTGTTGGTTTCAGACAGCTGACCTTGAGGTTACAAACTCACCGTAGAGCCCACTCCACCTTCAGTGCTTCTGAAGTTTTGATGTATCACCTGCCAAATATGAGACTGCTTTCACCCTGCGGCCTGCGAGCCACCGTACCTGCCAAATTTGGTTGTTAACCCCGCAGGTACATGTGTCAGAAGACATTAGTCTTACGACTGACCCGAGGGCTTGGGAACTGCTGTTCTGTGCAATGGTGGGATTGGTGGCATAGTGCGTCCTGCTGGGCTTAAAACTGTAAGCTTAGCAGTTCAAAATCACCAACTGCTCTGAGGGTGAAAGCTTTCTCCTCCCCTAAAGTTACAGGTTCAGAAACCCAAGGGGGAAGTTCCACTCTGGCTTATAGGATTTCTATGAGTCAGAATTGACTTGATGGCAGTGAATCATTATGATTACCCTCTACAACTGTGTGGGCCATTTCGCGTAAACCGAGTTTTTCTGCACTTTTTTTTTGTTGCTGAAAAAGCACCCCTTGGCTTATACTAGAGTGAGGATACCACTTACCTGTTCTCCTGTCTCCCCCGCTCATCTGCGGGAGCCTGCAGCCTCCTTGGGTGGTGGATGACTGCTGCTATCACCGGTCTTTTCTCCTGCTGCACTGGGCAAGAACCTGCCCGCTTCTGTGCGCTGGTCCCTGGGGCGCACCACATCCTTGTCGGATGAATGTCGGATGCAGCTGTTCTGCTTCGGCTCTGCACGTGCTGCGTCAGCACTTCCCATACATGTGCCGTAGCACCGCGTATACAGTAAGGCAGCGCATGCAGTCACACAGCGCGTACACAACACAGCGTGTATATTATGAGCCCTGACACAGGCTGCTCTGTGCAAACAGCCATGTCATCACATCCTGGAGTATCATCAGCCTGCATTAGGCCTCACACTGTACAAGCTGCACTGTGTGCATGCAGCAAGGCAGCGTATGCGGTAACACAGCGTGTGTAGTCATTGTTGACACCATATGGTTTTTGTTGACCCTCTTTCCACTGACAGAGCTAATTCACTGTTTGTCTTTGAAATATATATTCAAAAGCATTTAACCAACTGATACCTCAATTAATATAATTTTATTGGTATCTATTTTTAGTTTTAAATTTGTCAGTAGCTGCTTCATTTCCCACCCTAGGTTTATGCTCAAGTCAACAAGGTTTCCCACCCTTTTATGTGGTAAAATTAGGTGCCGTGGTTTATATTCAGTTGGCTACTACTGAAGTTTATATGATATATATGTGTGTGTATATATGTATGTGTATATATATATATATGTTTATGTTCTGGAGACAAGATTGAGAGTTTCTCAACTTGAAATTGACTTCGCGTAAACTGGTTTGGCTTTTATCCTCATGTGTACAGCTGGGCTGATTATAATCAATATAGATTATACCTCTACATAAAGAAAGCAAATGTCCTCACAATTGTACTCATCCACCTCAATAAATGGAGGGTATGTTAGCATTGCCAAGGATTTTATTTTACTTGGATCCATAATCAATGCTCTTGGAAGCAGCAGTCAGGGAATTAAAAAGGGTTTTGGTTTGGGAAAATCTTCTGCACTAGACTGACTTAAGGTGCTCAAGACTAAGCATATCACTTTGAGAATCAAGGAACACCTTCCCCAGCTGTGGTATCTGTACTTTGTGTTGCCTTACATGCATGTGAAAATTGGACAATGAAAAAGGGAGATGAAGGAGAATTGCTAGTTTTGAATTATGGGGTTGGCACAGAATATTGAATAGACCATGAACTAGCTAAAGAACCAACACATATGTCTGGGAGGAATTTATAGGCAGAAGTCCCCTTAGAAATGAGCACGGCAATACTGTATTTCATATCATTTGAACATGTTATGAGAAACAAGTTCTTGGATAAGGACAACATGCTTGCACACAAAAAATATGAAGCTCCTCAACAAGGTAGATTGACAGTGACTTCTATAATGAGCTGAAATTTAGGAACAATTGTCATACTAGTACAGGGTTATGTGCTTGCATTCTGGGATAGTAGCATTGTTGCCAGTTGGAATCAACTCAGCATCACAAACCACAGCAGCTGCAGTCACAATTACATCACATAGAATTATTAGAAAAAGTCAATGAAACTATGTGACTGGTACAATTCCTGGTTAAAAAAATACAGAAAACCCCTGACTTAAGGTTATTCTAACAATTTAATTTTGTTAAATAGCTACACAGTCCCCAACACATGACATTTCCATAATAAAGCTGTCACAGAGAACAGATTCTAGGTGCAATGACATTAGACAAAGGACTCTGATAATGACTAGAGCCTGGTTGCTGGGTGACTGTCTTTGGTGTCTTTGGGTTCTATCAGAACACACCATCACATCTTGATACCCTCCATCAGATCTTGAGGAGTACATCTCTGAGGTTCGTATTCATAAGTATGATGAAAGGGATCAGATATGAAGGATGTAATTAGGGAAACAGGAAGAGAAAAATCGTGAATGCATTATGAACTTGAGTACCACCCCATCCTGGATTACTGCGACTTATTGTTTTTAGGAATGTCTGAACCATGATGGAATTGAATCTCAGAATAATCCACCCAGAAGAATAAAGGATTTGTCTCCTATTAAGCATGGGTAGCCTCATGGGACCGTAACCCATTCATGTGTATGTGTGTGAGACATTGTGTGTGTGTGGGTTTCTCACTCCTCATTCTGAACCGAGAATCTCCCAAGAAACTGAAGTGTGATGATCTCAGATTGCGCATTTATGAAATTGGCAAGGTTCTTTAAGAACTTCTCACTGAAGCATGGGCTTGAATGAGAGATAAAGCCAAGGGACGTTGAAGTAGTGCCCAAAACATGCTGAAAACAGTGTACTTGGGTTGCTCTGATGTCTTTGTGCTCATAATGAAGCCAATGGCTTTCAGAGTCTCTATGATGTCTGCCAAGCTAAACCAGGTACCTGGGAGTCAACCCTGGCTGAGATACATAGAGCTTTCAATGGCTGATTCTTCAGATGTAGATCTCCAGGTTTTTCTCGCTAGGCATCCTAGCTGGATTCAAATCTTTAGCCTTTTGGTTAGTTACCAGGAAGGATACCCCTTTACATCATCCAGGAACTCGCTGAAGACCAGTGAGAAAAATGTTTGTGAAATATGGTATAGTCTCTCCTCTATACTTGAGGCCAGAGTTGTAGCTATCTACCATCACCTTTTCCTCCACTGTACTCTGAGTTTATTCCCTCTTAGATCATAGTCTAGGTTAGACTTTCTTTTCTGAGGGGGAAACAGAGATTTTCAGAGACTTTACCTACTTTCCTTTTGACAGACTGTGGTCATAATAGTTGCCTGTGCAATGGTTCTGGAGACCTGAGTAATATAGCATAGTGTTTCAGGTTCGTCACTCAGGAAACAAATTCTTGATGGAGAAATGAAGACCATTAATAAAACATGGAATAATATATTGGAGAGTGCCCTTAATTAATCAGGGATTAATATATGACGAAGTATAAAATAAAATGATTGGGAAAAGAGAAACACTAACTTCTGAATCCTAAAAAAAGGCCCATCTAATTCCACAGAAAATATGATACAGGGATGGCTTTTCAAAGCTATCCAGCCTTGAAACTGAGGGAGAAGCTTGTATCGTCCCACCATCTATCTGCTGCTGCAGATCCTAGAAGTTGACGGAATGAGCTGCTGCGAGAGCCTGGATCCCATGATCCCTCAGCCTTGGTTAAACTTCTTTTTCTATAAAATAAATTTCTTGTTCTAAAGATCTTGTGCAGGACATGATGCCAAAAGAGCAGGTGTTCTTGATGCCCTTGGATGGTGTGCCTGGCAGTGTCAACATGGGCAGCAATGGAAAAACTAGAAGTGTCACTTCGAATTAGGGCGATTCACTAACCCCCCCCCCCCCAGCAGAGCAGAAGAGGTCTGATGTAATGGGCTATCATTGACAATGCTAGCGAGTGGCCTTGAGAGAAGATGCCATATTGAGGGCTCAGGACTAATCTCTGCTCCTACAACAGGCCATTCTGCATAGAACGTAGCTAAATTGAACAAGAGGAAAGGCAGTCCTTCCGCAGTAGAATGTGCTGCTATTTCGGGCCTTCGTGCCAATTCCATCTTCTTCTGAGGCCTTACTTGATGACTTAATGAAAAGTTTTACCTCATTACCCACTTTGCTGATTCCCCACTCCCCATTCTGTGTTTCCACTATTGGTTTGTCACTCGGTTGTGTAACGGTCACTTACCTTTGGGTGTGATGCTAGAAACAGTGACACCAGCATTTTAACCACCACAGGGTCGCCCAGCCTGAACAAGGTGCAGCAGTTTCCAGACTAAGAGCAGACGAGGAGAAAGGGGTAGATTCTCTATTTCTGAGGGTGGGGACACTTAAAACCACATGCGTTGCGACGGAACACGCATTTGATATAGTTCCCCCAGACGAGTGCTTGAGATCAGAAGGCACTGAAACTATGCCTGGGGGAAGAGATGCTTTCTCAAAGTTGAGTTGACCTCAAAGCTTTGTGAGCCTTTACTTTCTGATGGGGCACAATTCAAAATAAGAAGATTGAGCTATTAACATCCACTCATAATCCAAATATGAAATCAACAAAGTTTAAAAATAGGAATATTGGATGTGATCAAACTTGATTTGGGATGCATACATGTTGCTACAGTATGGATTGCTACTGTTATTAGGTGCTATCACGTCGGTTCAAATTGATCCAATGATCCAATGTACAACATCACAAAGCATCCCCCAGGCCGATCCACCCTCACTATTGTCCTTATGTTTGAGCCGACTGTTGGCACTACTATGTCAGTGCATCTCATTGAGCCCATTTCTCCCTTTTTCTGCCCCTCTGCTTTACCAAGCACCGTGTTCTTTTACAGGGTCTGGTCTCTCTGAACAAAATGTTCAAAGTGCATGATACAGAGTCTCATCGTCAATCCCTCTAAGAAGTACTCAAGGCAATTCTTTTTGCATTGTTTTTATTGAAAAGGTTGTTATAAAACATTAAAATTCAGATCATCTTGAAAAAGAAAATTTGGGGAACGATTTCACTTGCCAACTGTGACTAATATTATAAGTTTGTTTTATAAAATCCTTTAAGATCTGCCCATTGAACTGTAAGGAACATCTGAGTGTCTTCAGAGATCTTTCAAGGCCACTCAAGATCCCAGCCAGGTCTACTGGTCTGTCTCTCCTGCTTCTGATCTCCCCCCCCCCCCCCAGCACTCTCCTGACTTCTACCACCCTTTCAGTTTCGTATCTGAAGTGGCCTGCAGAAAGATTTCCGTCCTCTGGCATCATAGATTATGGGTTGCACTGCTCACTGCAGGTCAGCAGTTTGAAACCTCAGCTGTTCCTTCATAGAAAGCCTCAGCTTTCTACTCCTGTAAAGAGTGAGAGTGGCAGAAAGCCACAAGGACAGTTGTACCCTGCCATGAGTCAGAATGAACTTGATGGCAGTGAATTTGGCTTGTTCTCCAGCTAGGTAAATTTCCCTTCCATATTGCATATGTGTCTGAGGTCACACGGTGCACTGAGTAGCAGTTATCTATTGACGATTTCTGAGATTTCTGAGAGAAAAGACGATTTTGTGAGTCTTGAGGACCTGATTGTTTATCACAATTCCTGGTGGCAACTAATTTGTTTCCCAAGTAAATGAACTTCCAAGAAAGGCCCGACGCTCTGGCCAGCCTGCTGACGTGTTGGGTTGATGTTGTTGCTACCAGCATTCAAGGATGCTGAAGCATCTGGCGTTTCCGTCACCGCAAGCTTAGCTGAGAAATGGTGCGTCTTGAATCTTTTCCCAAATCTCTAAACTTGGGTCATTTTGGTCAGAATGGACTTCTTTTGAACAGCAACCACAAAATAAAGAAAAATGAAATCTAAGTCCCGCTGTTGATTATTATTCCCATTTTCCTCCTTCTCTGAAGAAATGGTAATGCTCTGCTGCAAGAAAGTAAACTGCGCCTGCTCCCGTTGCCACAGAATCAGGATTCCGACTGATAAAATTCTTGTCCACTGTGCCTTTGAGAACTGTGTGAAGATTGCATCTAATCCTCCATCTTTCTCCTCCAGAAAAAAATACATAAATCTAAAAACAATAAGTAGGTGACATTTTCATTTAAATGGCAGCATTTGAGAGAACTGAATAAGCTTCCAATCAATCCAAGCGAATCTTAGTTTTGCTACAGAGAGAACCGTCAAGGAACCACCGAATGCAGTGCCTGGGTGCAAAATCTGACGGCTGGGGAAACCTTTGAGTGGATACTTTTAAAAACAATTTATTTGATAAAATGTCACAAGGAAAACAATGGATGAAATCTCCCAGAGAAAGAAAAGGAGTTACAATCAACAGAGCAAACCTCCGAATACCTTAACCGAACCTGTCATCAGAAAAGACAAGTCACCTCACACAGGCGTCACATCTGGGGAAGAAGACGGTGAACCAATGGGAGAGGGGCGCCCCGTGGCATGGATTAGCATTAACAGCCACAGCAGCCGGTTCAAAGATGCCAGTGCTCACTGAGGTGCTGCAGGGCAGCTAAGGCTTGGTGCTTTTATATGTCTGCTCACAAGATACCGGAGCTCACTCAATGGCAAATGCCAGCAACAAACAAAGGAAGGGCGTTTTCAAACAGCATTATTAGTACCGGTAAGTGATCAAGGGTTTGAATGGCAATGAGTTAGTCAGTCAATCTGTAGGCTCGGAGGAGGGGAGGATAGTAAACGGTGGTTTCAGGGAAGTCTAGAAACAATATGCAACAGATGATACCAGCGTGAGGGCAATAATGACCTTTAATTAACGTCACTATATTGGTATCTCCATTTCAAGTATTGTATGGAGGTTGCCCCATTTCATATGCACCCTGCCCAAGAGTGGACAATTAATTATTCTTACAGATGAAAAAAATGAAGAGACATCGTATAACTTATCGGAAGGGTAATTGTGGTTGAACCAAAAAAATTTTTTTTTAAATCCTCACTGTCACTGAGTGGATGCTAACTCATAATGACCACACAGGGCAGTGTAGAACTGCCTCTGACTTTCTGAGACTGGACCGCTTTAAGGGAGCAGAAAGTCTAGCCTTCTTCCTGTCCTTGCAGTTAGCAGCCCAACCGCTGTGGAAGCAGAGCCTTGAATGAAAACCAATCACATCTAACTCTAATACACCTGCTCTTAACCATGAAACCCTACAGTGGCTTGGATGAAGAATTGAAAGTTGTCAAGAGCAAATGAACTTGAGGACACACTGCTAATGATAATGCTGAGTCTCATCATCGTTATCTTTGCTCTGAGTAAACGGTAATGCTTTCCCTCAGGAAGAATAGGTATGTGAATCATTTTAGGTCATACACATTCTGTTGGAAATCTGTGGAGGAACACATGGTGTGGTTTTAAAAGAGGAATAATTTGAAAGAAGAAAGGTCAAGGCACTTGCCCATAAAATTCAGTAGTGAACCAAATGTGTTCATGTTCTTGCTTAGAATTGTGTTTGAAAATTATGAAATCCAATTGCTCTTTTGTTAAACAAGGCAGAGGATAACAGAAGAAAACATGGATGCTTGCTGGTGTGCTTTTATTTAAACTCTAAATCTCAGTCAAAAATGTGCATATATTGTGCTGTTGTTTAGTACGACCCACTGCGACCCTATACACAACACAATGAAACACACCAATCCTCACCATTGTTGCCATGCCTGGGCCATTGCTAGCTCATTGAGGACCTTCTTTTTCTCACTGCCCCTTCAAGTACATTGTCCTTCTCCAGGGGCTGGTCTCCCTTGACAACATCTCCAGAGTTCATCAGAGGAAGTCTCACATCGTTGCCTCTCAGGAGCAGTCTGGTCATACTTCTCTCAAGACAGATTCATTGGTCCTTTTATCAGTCCAATGTACTTTCACATATCTGTAGGGGCGGAAAATTATTTAATGTCACCCTTCTAGCCATGTCCTCTATAAATCTCATCAAACAACCTTTGCCTGCAAGGGTCTGGGTAAGAAGGTAGGGAAGAACGTGGGTAAGATTGACTTGTGACGAAGCGCTAACAGGAGACATTGTGATTGCCTTCCTGGGTATAAAATGGGATCACTGAGAAGCAGAAGAGGGGATCTTACTACCAGTGAGAGCCCGGGTGAAGCATCTGCTTTGGGTCTTGCATCTGGTTCTTGGACCAGATTTCATCAACTTCCACTGCCTTGAGGACAACTAGCAGGCTCCAAATAGACGTCTGAGTTTGTATTTGGGTGGGGCTGCTTAGCAGCCACAAAATGGGAAACATTTCCCTTGATATTGCCAGTTCTGAGTGGCCATTGCAGTGGGTTGCAGACTCCAGGGTGGAAATGGGAGGACTGAGTGGAGGAGATCATGCTTGAAGTCAGAAGTGATGAGTGGTACAGCACTATGGAAAGCTGGGGTGTGTAAAACAGGTTTACTCTGAATCTTCTTGTGACCAGGAGTCCTGATGGCATAGTGGTCTGCTAAACACAATGTGGGCAGTTTCAAACTACTAGCTGTTCCTCAGGAGAAACATAGAAAGACTGAGAAATTCATCGGGAGGGCTATACCCTGTCCTACGGGGTTGCTATGAGTAGGTATCAACTCCACGGCAGCGAGCTTGAGTTTTGAGTTTCTTATGACCACCAGTCTTGTTTTAATTTCCATGAACAAAATCATCATTCTACTATGTATGCTCTTATTAGAGATTACTATCCACCATCTGCTAATTTATTTACTCTCTTGTGGGCTCCAAATTCAAGAATAGTATTCTCTCTGTGACTGTCTCCGAAGCGTTCCCAGGTGCCCACTGCGGGCCGGCAATATCATTGTGTGGATCACGCATGTGGCAGCAAGAAAAGGTGCATGTTTGTCTTCTTGGCAACAAGCCTGTGAGGAGTCATTCCACCATTTAGTCCATTTCACTTTTATTTTATTTATCTTTCATTACTTACATAATGATGTTGACAATAACATGAAGAACTCTGAAATTTAGCCCTTGGAACCTTGCAATGCTGTGTAACATTTTGCATATTTAACCTGAGTAGAACTGCTATTTTGTATGTTAGCATGGAAATCAACCAAGAGAAATTCAGATCCCACTTGGAAATGTTTGAAAAATAAGGTATGTCTTTATTAATCAAGTATATTATATAACAAATCAACTACAGCAATACTTTCTAAAAATATCACAATTCTTCCACAATGTGTTTATTCTTTATGCTATCTCTTCTAAGTGGAAACGAAACTTGCCATTAATTTCATTTTGCTTGAATTAACAATCAATGCTCATAGAAACAGAAGTCAAGCAATCGATCAGTTTATTGCATTGAGAAAAACTTGGGCACAAGGCATCTATAAAGTGTTGAAGAGCAAGGATATCACCTTGAGCACTATGGTGTTCTTCACCCAAGTCAGGTTACTTTGCAGTATTTCTTCTGTATGTGAAAGTTGGACATGGAATAAGAAACACTGAAGCAGAGGAATGAATGCATTTGAATTATAATATTGGTGAGGAATGTTGAACATTCCATAGATTTCCAGAAGGATAAATAAACCGCTCTGTGAAGAAGTACACCCAGTGTGCTCCTTAAAAGTGAAATGGTGAGATGTTATCACCTGTGTTTGGGCATTTATCAGATGACACCAATCTCTGGAACATTATATTAGGCCTGGTAAAGTAGAACGTCAGGAACAAAGAGGATGAGAGACAAGGAGATGGACTCACAGAGTGGCTGCAACAATGGACTCAAACATAGGACCATTTATGACGGTGGAGCAGGACCAGGCAGCGGCTCATTGTGTTGTACATGGGGTCACTATGTGCTGGAAATCACTGGATGGCACCGAACAACAAAATTTCTACCCAACACTCCACTTAAATCTTTCCCCAACCCCTGTCCACCCATTTCCTATTTCTTACACAACACACACACACACACACACACACACACAGCCTATGAGGACCAAGTTACAGTTTGTTCATATTCAAGAATTAGCTGCCAGGTAAAATCTCTGTGCTTCAATTCTGCCGTCTGGGAAATGCAAATAATGCATGGTTCTTGTTGGATGGGAGCAAAGCGCGTGCTGAAGTTCTGAGTGTCTGGTGAGTACACGATAGCCATGACCTACCGTGATGCTGGCAATACTCAGAAGACCTGATTATGAACAGAAGACTTTGCTGTAATTTCTGGTAAGTGATGGCTTTTTCATGAGAAAGTTCAAAGCAACAAGATGTACAGAGAAACATAACCACTTTTACTGAAGAAAATAATATGCATGCAGGAAAGTATACAAAGCACAAACGTTCAGCTTCATGAATGTAAGAGTAGAAATGTACATATAGATAGATAGATGATAGATAACGCTGTCTTCCAATGCCTCCTTCTTTCGTTCACTTTTGTAATGACAGTCATTGAGTTGTGCTGTTTTATTATAAAAGGAATAATAAATATGCATTATTTAGATCTGTCATTTTTGTTACATTTATAAACTTCACCGACACGGTTGCATGCACCTATAGTTCATTGATTTGATTTTCTTTGTGTTGAGATGTAATCATACTGCAAGTTGTATTCTTTGATCATCATCAATAAGTACTTCAAGTCCTCACTACTTGAAGTCCAGTAAGCAGGTTGTATTATGTACACATCACTGATTTTAATCAGACTTCCGATCCTAATGCTGTTTTTCCCCACATAGTCCAGCTTCCCAGGGTTTTTTTGCTCAGCTGATACAGTGAATTAATAAAATGAAAGAATTTAATCCTGATATATACCTTTCCTGATTTTAAACTCACGCAATAGCTACTTGGTGGCAAAAGTTCGAAGTAAAATTGAAGGGTTAGTACCTGTAAAATATAAGCTTGCTGAAAGAAGTATTACCAGAGATCCTGTATTAGAACTTTGCAAAATCAATGCCTTATTCAATGTAAATACCTTTTTTCCCAACCACATAAACAGTGATGGTGCGTGTGCATGTTATGAAATGAAATAGCAGGAATCGAATCAAATGCATGTGTGGAAAGAGACCAGAGAGAGCTCAATATTATCACTCAGAACAAGGTTTGAAGCCAACTTTAGAACAGACCATCAACTGCTCATAAGCTAATTCAAGCTGAAGTTGAAGAAGAAGAGAACAAGTGTGGGAGAATCAAAGAGTGTTATTGAGCACAGCTGCCTGAATTTAGAGACCATCTCGGGAGCAGATTTGATGTATTGAACACTGATGACCAAGGACCAGATGAGTTGTGAGGTGACATTCAGAGCATAAAAGGTGATTAAAAAGACGGGAAAGAAACAAGAAGAATGGTTATCAGAAGCAGCTCTAAAACTTGCTCTGGAACCTAGACTTGCTAGAGTAAAGGATGAAATGAAGAAGTTAAAAGCTGGCCACAAGGCTCCAAGAGGCGCTGGAGCAGAGAGCATCACTGGGTGCTCATGGGAGAGTGTCTTTGGTTCTGTGACGTCATGGTTTTATTGTATGAGGGGGTAGATGAGTGAAAACAATGTTCATGTCTTGATCTGACTTTCCAGTTTTGGAAAGCCTCATTCACCTGCAAAGAGACTTTATTTTGTCTCCTTTTCAGTTTCCAATGTGCCGACAACTAATACTTCTACACCACTTAGGTACTTTTTCTGTTACAGAAGACAGTCAGTACTCTTAGCTGTCACAAAAGAATTAAGGGTAGCTAATAAGAGGAACTTTGGCCAGGGTGGGGGAAAAAAGGAATGCTAAGTGAGCATACTAGGTTCTTAGTCTTATTCCTTGGCCTCCTCGGCTTCCATGAGATGCTCATGGCAGAAAGAGGCCTGGACCTGGTAGACATCCTGCAGGTCAATCCACCCTTTTTGTGTTTGAATAGGGGAAACCAAGTGTGTTGGATCCCAGCTCTGAGATGCTTTTGAGACTTAAAATCCTGTTTATATTTGGGTGGTTGACATATAAATAAAATTTTCACGTGTAAATATCATATCATTGGCTGCACACCTCCATTGTACGATCGCCGAAGACAAACGGGTGCATAAGCAAATGTGGCGAAGAAAGCTGATAGTTCCTGGCTATCAAAAGAGATAGTCTGAGGTCTTAAAGGCTTGAAGGTGAACAAGCAGCCATCTAGCCAAGAAGCAACAAAGCCCACGTGGAAGAAGCACACCAGCCTGTGCGATCACGAGGTGCCATAGGGATCAGGTATAAGGCATCATCCAAAAACAATAATAATATACCATAGTGAATGAAGGGGGAAGTGCAGAGTGGAGACCCAAAGACCATCTTTCGGCCACTGGAGATCCCCTCATAGAGGGATTTAGGGGATGAAATGAGTCAGTCAGGGTGTGATGTAGCACTGATGAAGAATACAGCTTTCCCCCAGATCCTGGATGCTTCCTCCCCCCGACCCCCCAACTACCGTGATCCGAATTCTACCTTGCAAGACTGGATAGAGCAGAGGTTGTACACTAGTGCATATGGGAGCTGGAGGCACAGGGAATCCAGGGTGGATGATATCTTCAGGACCAGGGTTGTGAGGGGCGATGCTGCGAGAGTGGAGGGTGAGTGGGTTGGGAAGGGGGAACCGATTACAAGGATCTACATGTGACCTCCTCCCTGGGAGACGGACAGCAGAGAAGGAGGGGAAGGGAGACTCCAGAGAGGGCAAGATATGACAAAATAACAATCTATAAATTATCAAGGGCTCATGAAGGAGGGGGAAGCGGGGAGGGCGGGGAAAAAAAAGAGGACCTGATGCAAAGGGCTTAAGTGGAGAGCAAATGCTTTGAAAATGATTAGGGCAAAGAATGTACAGATGTGCTTTATACAATTGATGTATGTATATATATGGATTGTGATAAGAGTTGTATGAGCCCCTAATGAAATGTTAAAAAAAATGTGTGGAGAACGTAGCTGGAAGGAATGAAAACAGTGCCAATCCCCATTGGGTCAACGGTGGCTCATGAACAGCCTCTGAGTGACAGAGGGGAACCGGGTTCCGGGGCTGACCTCTCAGAAGGCACTCAAGGCTTTACCACATTGCCTACCTGCTGACACCCCCCTCTTGCCTGGTATGCTGGTGGGTGCCCTGCTGGACTACTAACTGCAAGCTCAGCGGTGGGAAACTACTGGCCACCCCAGAGAAAAAGATGAGCCTTTCTACATCTGTGAAGAGTGACAGTCTCAGAAACCCACAGGGGCAACTTGACCCAGTCCTGCGGCTCTGCTACCAGTCAGAATCATCTGGATGGCAGTGAGTCTGGTATTTGGTTTGGTCCCATAAAATACCCCAGATACTTGGCACGTGATACCAGACCTTGCTCCCTCTCTTCCTCTGGGTTGACTTGAACAGTCAACTTTTCAGTGAGCGATTGAGAACCCTGACCGTTTACACTACTTAAAATGCAAAACAAGAAGCAAGGGTATTGCCATTGGACAAATGGAAAGTCACAGCGACCTCAAGTGCATCAGAGCATAATTTTCCTCCTAGGCCTTCCAAGGCTGTGAGTTTTGGGAACAAGATTGCCAGGCTTTTCTTCTGAAGAGCCTCAAGATAGTTCAAACCGACAGCCTTTGCGTTTGTTAATCATTTGCAACATTAAGGGACTCCAGAAATTGCATAAATGTTAAGCATTTCAAAGATGTCGATTTCAAACATGTCTCTCCTCATAAGCATAGAGACTGGGGCAGGTGCAGCAATGCTTCTGTAAAGGTCCGGTAACACCTGGTGCCTGCCTACCACATGGGGGTGTGTTCAGAAGGGAAGGCAGGAGAGCAGCACACATTCTGCTGCACACACCTACCGGGAGATACCTGAACTCCTGGCCCAAATCTGTCAGCCCCAATCACTCCAAGCCCTGAGAGCTGGGCTGTCCCAGTTTCTGGTTGTTTGCACAGCATCCTGTGTGGCAGCCAGGACAGCTGGGCCCTTAATAAATACTTTGGGTGACAAGCCTGTGCCAACAGCCCAAATGGACAAAGTGTAAGCTCAGAAGCTTCCATATCACTCAGCAGCTGTTTGGAAAACCCACCCCCTCCCATTTCAGAACTCAGGGCATTTTTATAGCAATCCCTGGCAAGAAGGCAATGTTGAAGAAAATGAAATATGCAGCATCTCATTTCTCAAAAAGCCACTCTGCCACCACACTCGGTGATCCCTGCAATGCGTGGGCTGGGCACTCAGCTGTGACTTTATGTGGCATGAAACTGGAAGGTTGGAGAAGATGCATAATGTTGTTTTTCCCCCCTTTGTCATCCTGCATAAAAATCAGATTGAGATTAATGCTGGCCAAATTTAGAACCATGTAAATAAATTTTTAACAAATAAGTAGTTCTGGGATTTCTAAACTCAAATGTGTCTTATTCGGAGGCCAGAAACTCTAGCTTCGCCATTCTGCATGTGTGTACACAAACACAGATACATATGGTACATGCATAAACACGCATACACATGCATGCAGACATCACAGGCATGCGCACACACATCACTAGGGACTGTGTGAAACACAGTTAAAAAGGTAATTGTCCAGCGTCATGAGGACTATTTGTTATAACTGTCTTGAATATAGTAATTTGACACCAAATTATTTAGACATATTATTCAGACACTCCCTGTGTAATAATGGGAAAACACTGTGTGGATTTTAAAGTCAGAAGGGTAGGGGTTGGGAACATCCCAACACCAGAGAACCACTTTCTCTAAAGTACCCTCTCTCAGCCGCATGTTTCATAAACATTGCTTTGTTCTTTCCTTCTTCATGAACATAATCAACCTTTTAAATGTGATGATTAAGTCCATGTTGATGTTGTGGCAGAATATGGACTGTGGGTGATATCTTGAAAGTATGAAAACAGCAAATAAAACTGCTGTTCCTAATATAAGTAAGATTTGTGGTCATATGTGTGCATGGCGAATGGGCGTTTGTGTATGTATTTATGGATGTGTAGGTCTGTATTTGGGCATGAGTGTGTGCATGTGTGTGCGTGTGAATGTGTGTGTGTGTGTGTTAAACACTGATGACCAAAGACCGGGTGTCTGTGGGATGGCATCAAGGATATCAGGTATGAAGAAAGCAAAATAACATTTAAAAATTAAGGGGGAAGGAGAATACCCAAATGGAGGTAGGAAGAGACTCTGGAACTTTCTTTTGAACTCGAGTAACTAGCAGGAACAGAAGACATGATGATGTAGACACTTCAACAAAAATTTTCAACTGACACCTTGAAAAGACAAAATAGGGTATCATACTGAAATGTGCAAAGATAAGGAGTTAGAAAATCAAAAATTTTTTAAAAATTAGTTTTTTCTCTAGCTAAAAATTTTTAAGGAAAAAACCCAGCACTCAGTTGCAATATTGAAGAAATGTTTAGGGAAGATTTAAAAAATAAACATCAAGAGAAAATGTAAAGAATAGTAGTAAAAGAGATTAGTAAATGCTCTGGGGATAGCTCATAATCTAGTACCAATGGTATTGAATAAAGAACCCAAACTTCACTGAAAGCATTAGCACAACACCGATGAAGAGATTTCAGTAAAATGCTGTAACACCGAAAGTCCTCACTCATCCAAATCTAAAGAAAGAAGACCGCTAGCTACATGCCCAAGCACCTGGAAGAGGCTCACATTTGTGCCCATTTAAAGGAAAAGTGACCCAATAGAATGCAATAATTGTCCAATATGGTTAAATTTTACTAAAGTCACTGCAAAAAAGCTTACAAGAGCACATCAACAGGGTATTTCCAGAAAATAAACTAGCCTACAAAAAGGACCAGGGAGGAGGATGAGCATTACTGACCTACGTGGCAACCCTCGGTAGTCCAGAGGACTCCTGAGCGGCAAGGATGGGGAGACTTCATCTTCCATATTCAGCCATGTCGTCAGGAGAGAGCACTCCCTGGAGGAGGACATCGTGTTTGGTAAAGGTCCTCCGGGAGATGGATCGACACCATTGCTGCAATCATGGGGTCCAGAATAGGAAGGGCAGGCCCGTGCAGCATTGCATTCTGTTGTGCATGGAATCGCTGTGGGTTGGAACCAATTCAATGACACCTAGCTACGACAACAGCAACAGCCTTGCTGATGACAAATGAATCTCAGTTTAAAACAGAAAACATCAAAAAGATATTTACTATACTTTATTGACTATCCAAAGACATTCAACTGTGTGGATCATAATGAAATATGAATAACATTTTGAAGAATGAGAATTCCAGAACATTCTCTTGTGTTCCTGCAGAACCTGTATACTCACCAGGTGGCAATTAGAATCATAAAATGAATCTTGTTGCTATATACATGATAGTATCCCTGCATTTACAAGGAAGACCAGTTAATACGATTATTCAAATTTACCCACCAACCATTAATAAAGAAATTGAAGAATTTCCCCAGCTTCTTCAGCTACATACAGGCATGTACATATGTAAATATATTTATATGTGACAATGGGGAAAAGATCTATGTGCATCTATTTATAGGTTTAGTATTAAGGTAGCAGATGGACATTGAGCCTCCACTCAAGTACTCCCTCAATGCACGAATACTTTGTTCTATTAAATTGACATTCCACGATGCTCACCTTCCCGATACAATCACTGAAGACAAATTGAGTGCATAAGCAAATGTGATGAAGAAAGTTGATGATGCCCGGCTACTAAAAGGCACAGCATCTGAGGTTTTAAAGGCTTGAAGACACACAAGCAGCCATCTAGCTCAGAAGCAAGAAAGTCCACATGGAGGAAGCACACCAGCATGTGTGATCATGAGCTGTTGATGGGAGCAGGTATCAGGCATCAAAGAACAAAAAACCATATCATTGTGAATGAGGGGGAGTGGAGATCCAAAGCCCATCTGTAGGCAACTAGACATCCCCGTACAGAAGGCTCCCAGGGAGAAGACAAGCCAGTCGGGGTGCAGTGTAGCAATGATGAAACATGAAACTTTCCTCTAGTTTTTTAATGCTTCCTCCCTCCCCCGCATCACCCTCCTCCACTATCATGATCCCAATTCTACCTTACAAATCTGGCTATACCAGAGGATGTACACTGGTACAGATAAGAACTGGAAACACAAGAAATCCAGGACAGATAAACCCCTCAGGACCAATAATGAGAGTAGCAATACCAGGAGGGGAAGGCGAAGGTGGGGTAGAAAGGGGGAACCAATCACAAAGATCTACATATAACCCCTTCCCTGGGGGACAGACAACAGAAAAGTGGGTGAAGAGAGATGTAAGACCATGTAAGACATGACATGATAATAATAATTGATAAATTATCAAGGGTTCATGAGTGAAGGGGCAGGGAGAGAGGGGGGAAATGAATAGCTGATACCAAGGGCTCAAGTAGAAAGGAAAATTTTTGAGAATGATGATGGTAACAAATGTGCTTGCCACAATGGATATATGTGTAGATTGTGATAAGAGTTGTACAAGCTCCCAATAAAATGATTTTTTTAAAAAGATTCATTAGCAGTCAGGGGTCACTGGAATCCAAAGATGGAAACAAAGAGGTAAAGATCAGTAGTAGGAAAATACAATTGTGATGATAGAAACAAAGTTGGAGATCACAAGATGTAATTTTCAAAACCAATGATTTCTTCATTGCAAAGAAATTTTGAGCAACATACATGGCAACTGTGTAGGTAAACCTCACCAAGTAAAATTACAGGAATCAAATTTACTACATCTGATGTAAATGATGATAGACATTTAATATCAGAAAAAGAGTTCATTGGTCAACTATGGAACTGGTCATCAATCGGTCATAGGTGTGTTAGTCCGATATTAACCCATTGTCTGATACCAAGCTGAAATTTCTCGAGACTCACACAACACACGCAATGACACAGAATGCAGGAATACACAGACTGGTGGGTGGAAACTCATGTGGATTCAGTGGGTGTGGAAGCATCTCAGCGCTTGTGTGGGTCTTCATGTGGCTCCTCCAGCTCCAGGGCTCTGTATCAGCATAGCTACCTGTGGCTTGTCAACAGGAATGTCTTGCAGGGAGACAAAGCAGGGAGAATGTATCTGGCCTCCAGTGAGCTATTTATCTTTCACGCCTCTAAATGAGCTCGGCAAGTTATGACCTGATTGACAGGCTAGACTCCACCCCTTTACAAGTTGACAGGCAATTATGCAACTGTCACAATAGGCAAGATCAAGTTGAAGTTTAAGAAAATGCATGTCATGGTTGTATCCTTGTACGCACTTATTCAATATGAATTCTGAGCAGATACTCTGAGAAGCTGGGCTTCATGAAGAAGAACTTGCCATCAGGATTGGAGGAGGCTTATTAACAACTGCTGACACAGCCTTGCTTGCTGAAAGTGAAGAGAACTTGAAGCACTGATAGTTCAGATCAAGGAATACAGCCTTCAGGATGGATCACAAGTCAGTCCAAAGAACACAAAACTCCTCACACCGGAATAATGAAGAACAACATAGTAAACAAATATTGCAGTTGTCAAAGATTTCATTTTACTGGAATCCATAATCAATACTCGGGGAGTCAGGGGCAGGTATTATGTTGTTGTTGCTGTTGCTATTCACAAAAACTCTTTAAACCCTTCAAAAACGAAGATTACGCTGTGAGGACTCAAGTGTGCCTGACCTAAGCCAGGGTATTTTCAGTGACCTCATACCTGTGAAAAATGGACAGTGAATAAAGAAGTCCAGAGAAGAATTGATACATTTTCCTCAGAAGTTTGGCCATAGACTTCCTGAAGAACAACAAAATCTGTCTTAAAGGAAGCAAGGCCAGAAAGTTCCTTAGAAGAAAGGATGGCAAAACCTCATCGCGTGTCCTTTGGACATGTCCCTAGAGAAGGACATCATGCATGGTAAAGGAGACACATGTAACCACTATTGGAATAAGAATATTCCAGATGGTTCAGTAAGCATCCTATGGAACTTGGAGGAAGAAGACGGGGGTCCCTATAGAACTCAGAATAGGCTGCTGAGCTGGGTCCAGAAGAAAACTCTGAGAATTGAACAATCCAGGAACGTTTATTCTGAAAAAGGGAAGACTTGGGTCACCTCTAAAAGATGCCTTCTAGTAAGGGAAGACTAATCCACAGGAAAAGTCCAAAGGTAATCACAGAAACTTTTATTAAACAAAAAATGTCCAAAAGTGAATCAAATTCTTCTCCATCTAACCTACAACGTAGCCTCCATCAAAGCGTGTACACTTTGGAAGGCAATATTTCCATGTCTCTCGTGCCAGACAGAAGGCACCTTCAACGTGAGGATGGTGGCACTTCCAAGTGCTGTGGGCTTGTTACCAAGAGGGACCATTTCCTGGAGAAGCACATCATTCTTGATAGAACAGGGGGTCAGATGAACCGACTCCCTGGCAGCAACAATGGCCTCAAGCATGGGAACGATGTGAGGACTAGACAGGCCTGGGCACTTCTGTTCTGTTGCACTTCAGGCTCTTCAGAGTGAGAGCCCGCCTCACACTACCTAAGAACAGCACATCAAACTGGTGGCTTGGCAAGGGTGTGTCATTTAGCATCCCAGGGCTCAAGATGGTTCCTTTACAATGTTTTTTTTTTTTGGGGGGGGGGGTATTAGAGCAAAAATGCACCTGAAAGGGTAAGATCGGGCTGTATGGCTTTCAGGATAAGCTTCCCTAATAGATTTCTCCTAGAATAGCCCTTGCTACTCTTGAAAAATGGGCCAGTCCATTCGAGAAACTGAAAAATATCCCTTGTTACAATTTGCTAGGCCTTTTCCTCACCAATGCAGTTTTCTATTATCTTACAAACTTTTTCCTAATAAGCCCCACTGAGAAAATCTGTCAAGATTGTCCCCTGAGAATCTCTCAAAACAGTAGCCCTGACCTTATGAGTTAATTTGTCTGCCTTTAGTATAACTGACCCAGCACATCTCCTCAGAAAGCCACTCTTTTAATTAGCCTTTTAAAATGGCATCCTAACAAGTCAAAGACAAGTGTATATTTGATATAAATTGTCTGCAGCCACCTAAAGATTAAAGATACATATTCAAACATGTTTTATTTGAAATCAATGCAGACATATATGAACAACAATCGTAGTGGAAACATAGTTTGGCTTGCCCTCATACACAGGCGGGATATGGCCTACTTCTTGAGATATCAGTGGCAAAAGCTTGAGCCAAAAGCTGGAGATAATATGGAGGTGAAAAAAAAATCACTCACAATGTGAAAGGCTTCGCTCTTGGGCAGATTTCACAAACAGGGATGTCCTCCCGAGAAGCAGGTTGTGCTTGGGTGGGAGAAGAGTAGGAGGGGGCTAAGCACTTTCTGAGTGCCTGATGAGGAGTTGAGAAATGGCCCTTCTAGTTTTAATTGCTCTGTGATGAATTATAATTCTGTATTCTATGTCTGTGGCCACCATCCCGTTTTAGAGGACACTCTGTACTGTGCTAATGGTGGTAGTTAAATAAGTTCATGTCATCTTGAAGATCTATAAAAGTGTAGGGATGCGATTCAACTTGTCATTTAGGCAACAGCGTGAGGGTGCCTCCTTGTGGGCGTGGCCTTCTCCAAAGGAGGGTCCAGGGAACCCCGCCTTCTCTCTCTGCCTTCACCTGCCTGCTGGCTGGCAACCATGAGAGCTGCTGGAGCCCTGTGATTGTTTTCCACAAACTATGGATTCACCAGACTCTGCATCCACCGGCCTGTGATCTTCTTGCCTTCTGCTTCACTGAATGTGACTGCATGAATCTGAGGAGGGACTTATGGACTATTCTTGAGCTTATGGACTTGAGTTTGGGATGTTTTCTTGATATATAATTACTTCTTGATATAAAGCTCTTCCTTACAAATATATGAGTGGTACTGGATTTGTTGCTCTCGCCTACCTGGCTTAACACGACCTGGATACACCTGGACGTATTTGTGGGAGTGAGGTGAGCGCTCAATGAAGACTATGATTTTCATGAAGCTTTTAAGCAGTTGTACCCATGCTAATAGGAACCCTGAGTTTAAATGTATTTCTTTTGTATTCGTGGATGAAATAAGGCTCTTCCTCCTGCAGCTTCTGATATAGAACATTTCTACAGACCGCGTGACGGTAGAGAGGTGACAGGTGTGTGCAAATTACTTTTGAAAAAGAAAAGGAAATAAGTGAAATAAACCTTCAAATCAATGTGCGTACATTTTCCCAGGAATATTTAAGCTTTGTTTATTTTGTGGGTGTTCATACTATGGTGGTGATGTGACTGTCGTTTTATGCTAAGATGAGAGGTGTGGGCTATGCCAGTCTTTGCAGACCCCTGGTCAGGAGTAACTGACCTTGAAAGCCGAACTGGGAGCATATCCAATCATGACCGTATTCATCAAAGGCACATGCCAACCTCATTCTGCTTATCTCTAAATTAGACATGGATTGGACTGCGCTGCCTTGAATTTTCTGGAGGTTAGCACCTCCGGAAGCATGTTTGACATTTGAATAAACTACTTTTGATCCGCTCAGAATCTTCGCCTGGAAAGACAGGTGGATGCAGAGAAAAATGAAGAGATGCTGTTCTGATTGTTCCAAGTGAAGGGAGAAAGAGACTCTGTCTTTCTAATGATCAGTTGAGCAGGGCAGAGCCATGGATCACAAAGGAGGCTGCAGTGAATGTGGTACGGTGAACAAGGGCCTTTCAATCACGAATGAAGAGGGGAATTACATGGTGCCTTTGTGGCCAGCCAAGCACGCCTCTCCGCAAAATGGAGAGGAGAGAAGACCAGGAAAAAATGAGCAGGGACTTAAAAGGTGTGCTCAGAACATTTCAAAGCACCACACTGTCCTATGAACCAGCATCAATGGGTGCATGGTGATTAAATTGAAGGAGAGGGGGGATTCTATGCTGGAAAAAAATCTTTTGGATTAATTGATTTTTGAAATGATGGCACCTCGTGGCAGGAAACCAATGCTACTGTAACTGTGTGGCAGAGAATGAAAAGAAAATTCTGGAACCAAGTCCTTGACATGAGGTCAAGTGCCTCTCTCAATACAAAATGACTATATAGGAAACCCTGAATACATGGAGTCATGAGTTCAAGTCCCAGTTTTGCTGCCACTTCATTGGGTGTGGGAACATTATACAACCTCTCTAAATCTTATTTTTTTATTTGTCATATGGGAACCATAATTTTTCTTTCATGTTCATCTGTATATAAGAAATCATGTTTTAATTGCTGGGTATAAAATAAATGCTCAATGCATAGTTATTTCTTCCCCTGTTTTTTCATTAGAAAAAGTGCTAATTCAGCATCAAAGTGACAAATTTGGTTGCGTGACTCGGTTTATCCCAAAGCATATATTGATGTACATTTTTATTAAAAAATATTTGTAACCCAAAATTGTATCCTGTTGCATGGATTTGAATCCCAATTTTGTGTAACCCTGGACAAGTTTCTTAACCTTTCTGAGCCTTTATTCCTGAACAGTTAGGACTGTTATGGGGATTAAATCACTGAATACTTTTAAAGTCCATAGAAATCTTAAAATGGAACCTCCTGACAGTCAGCATTATATAAGTAGTTCCTCCATAAATAAATATGCTTTGTGATCTAAGTAAGCAACATCAATATGAGTACCTGATTCACCCAAATATGACCCTTTCTGGTTACTGTAGAGTTCTTATCACATAAGACACGAAGAGCAGGTGGCCCTCCAATACTTCAAATAGCCTAAGTGTGATGATGGTTCAAAGATACAGAACTAGTATTCTAAGTCAAACAACACACCTGATCTCTTAGTGGGAAAATAGACAAATCTCGGTATCTTAGTCATTCAAAGTACAGCAAAGCAGCCTTAATATGTGAAAGCAGGTCTCAAAAAAACACCCCCAAACTCATAGACATCGAGCCGATTCCAGTCTACAGCGACCCTTTACAAGGAGAACTGCCCCAATCTGAGACTGTTGATGGGAGTCCAAATTCTCATCTTTCTCCCACACAGCGGGGCAGTGGATGGTTTCAAACTGTTCACCTTGCAGTCAGAAGCCCAACACCTAACCACTATGCACCAGGGCTCCTGGTGAAACCTGGATGGAGAGCATAAATAGACACGGCTATACCAGAGACAGAGGCAACGTGGTTCACTTGTCTAATTTAATGGAATGTGAGTTCCCAGAAAATCAGAATCAGGCCTTCTTTCTCAATGAAAAATTTAAGTTATTTTTCACAGGCACTGCATCAGAGGCCAAGGACAAGTGTTACCTTGTGTAATATATTTCCCAGAATCCTTTGCACCTAACATCATCTAGTGGGAACAGAGCATGTTAGCCTGAAGTTTCCAGAATCTCTCATGCTCAGAGGGAACCTTTAAATCCCTCTGCACTTGAGCCTTTAAAGTCATTTTTGTTCTTTGTCTTCCTTAACTTTTAGGACTTAGTGCTGGGCTACGAGCCACAAGGTCATCAGTTCAAAACCACCAGCTGCTTTGTGGGAGAAAGATGAGGCTATCTACTCCTGTAAAGAGTTACCATCTCGGAAAATCACTGGGGGCAGTTCAACCTTGTCCTATAGAGTCACTGTGATTTAGCATCTGCTCGATGGCAGTGAGTTTGGTTACTTTGGTTTTACGACTATCTTCTGGAGGCTTTAATGAAGCCCTCCAGTGTTGCCTCCATGTCTCAGTAGAGTGCCTCATTTTCTTGATAAGCAACAAGAACATAATTCTGGTAAATGAGGGTTAAGATGGGTGCAAAAAGTACTGTGGTATCTCTTAAGAAGACAGAGTATGTCAAGTGAGAAGATTACATCAGGAGGAGGCTGGGTGGGAGAGAAGAAACCCATCTTCCAGCGTGGACTGCCTGTTTTCAGCCGTTATAGGGGGTCTCCTGGAAGCGGTGTCTTCATGAATACCAGGATGCTTAAAAAGGGTTCTGGGAAGATTCTGTCATCTTCACATTCAGATTTTTTTTCCGGCAACTTTTTGCAGCATCTTCCAATGTTGAATGCAGGAAAATGAGGAAGATGTGGATATACAAAAATGCACAGAATGTGCAATCGCTATTCAGTTTCTGTGATTTCTTATAAGATAGAAATATGTTCTGTTCTTGAACTTCTGGTGTTCAAACACATTTGGAACTAATTGAGTTAACAACCAAGGTTTCAGGTATATAAACAAACAAACCAATGAATAAAGTTAAAAATATGAAAGAGGAAAAACATTCTTTGTAGTGGCAGGGCCCAACTCATCAAGTGAAATCACAAACAATATCCCATTTAGGGCCCTTCCCCCAGGGGGAATTCTCCCCCCACCCCGCCCCCACCCCCACCCCATAAGCCCTCCATAGTTTCTTGTCACTTCCCTCTCCCCACCTCCCCCCTGGCTCACTCACAGGTCTTTAAAGTCTTACCCTTTAGTGTGAATTTTTTTTTCTTTATAATGATGGTGTCGTGAAATATTTATTTTTGTGAGGTTGACTAACTTGGCTAAGAATAACGTTCTTTCATTTTATCCATGTCTTAAGGTGTGTTTAACAGTCTCATCTTTGTTGTCACTGCGTTGTAACGATGCCTAAGCTTCCATTGTGTGAATGTATCAGAGTTTGCTTATCCGTTATTCTGTAGTCTGGGTGTTTTTATTGCCGCCATCATGTTGACGTGGTAGAAATTGCTGCAATAAACGTAGATATACGTACTGTCTGTTTCTGCTTTGTTCTTTGTTTCTTTAAGGCATGTACCCAGCAGAGAGATTGCGGGGCCATAAGGTATCTGTAGTTCTATTGTTTAAGGAAGTAAGGTACTGATTCCCACAGTGGCTTTATAATTCTACCGTTAAACTAGAAACATATCAGTATTGTAATATCTCCATATTTCTACAGTATTGATTATTTTCGGTTTCTGTTTTTAATTTTTGTGAGTGTCACTACGGGCGGCAACTCATTGTGCTTATTTGCATATCTCTTACTGCTAATGGAATTGAATAGAATACTCTTCAAAACACTCTGAGCATGTCTTAAATGGAAAGAACTAAAGAAAGAAATCAAGCCTCAAATTGCAATATTGAATGATTCTATGGTAAAATGTTGAATGCTGCAGGAAGCATTAAAAAAGAGGAAAGACTGCACAGTCACTGTACCAAAATGAACTAGTTAACACTCCACCATTTCAGGAGGGAGCATGTGATTAAGAACTAATTGTACAGAAAGAAATCCAAACTACACTGAAAGCTTTAGCCCAAAACAAACTTCCAGGAATTGGTGGCATACCAAGTGAAACGTTTCAACAAACAGATGAAGCACTTGGATGACAGCCGATAGGAAGAGATCCATATTTGTACATATTCCAAAGAAAGGCAACCTAATAGGATGCTAAAATTCTATAACAATTTCATTAATACCACTTGCAAGTGAAGGTTTGTTTAACGATCAACCAATAACAGTTGCAACAATACATTGATGGGAAGCTGGCAAAAGTACAGTCCAGGATCAGAAAAAGATGTGGGACAAGAGATAGCATTGCTAAACTCAGATGGATCTTGGCTGAAAGCATAGAATTCCAGAACAATGTTTAATTGTGTTTTATAGGCTTTACAAAGGCATTCAACTGTGTGGATCCAAACAAATTATGAATTGCCTTGAGAAGAACGGGAGTTCCAGAACGCTGTACTGTGCTCATGCAGACTTGTACCTGGCTCAAGAGGCAGCTGTGCGAACAGAACAAGTCTCCTGCATGGTGAGAATCACGAAAGGTGTGTGTCAGGGTTGTATCTTCTCACCATGCGTATTCAAACTGTGTGCTTAGAAAATCATCAGAGAAGACTGGTTATGTGAAAAGAGTGCGGCATCAAGAATCTTGAAAGGTTTATTAATAACCTGTGACATGCAGGTGACACAGCCTTGCTGGCTGAAACTGGGGAGGACTTGAAGCCCTTGGTGACGAAGATCAAGGACTACAGCCTCCAGTCTGGATTACTCAATGTTAAGCAGACCAAATTTCTCACAACTGGACCAATCGTTAACATCATGATAAATGAAGAAAAGGTTGAAGTTGTCAAAGATGTTGTCTAACTTGGATGCACAATCCATTCTCATGGAAGCAGCAGTCAAGTGGTCAAATGATGCATTGTATTGAGTACTTCTTCACTAGACCTCTTTAGAGTATTGAAAAACAAGGATGTTACTTTGAAGACTAAGGGGTGCCTGCCGCAAGCCATGTTATTTTCATTTGCCTCATTTGCATGTGGAAGTTGGACATTGAATAGGGAAGACTTAAGAAGACTCAAATGCATTTGAATTACAACCTGGCAAAGAACATTGAAAGTATCACCAACTGCCAAAAGAACACAATAATCTGTCTTGGAAGAAGTACAGTCAGAATGGTCCTTAGATGCGAGGATGACAGATTTAACTTCTGGTCCTTTGTCCATGTTTCAGGACTGCTTCCTCAAGAAGGACGTCATGTTTGGTAAAGGAGGGGAGCAGTGAAAAAGAAGAAGCCTTCTAAAAGATGGATTGACACAGTGGCTGCAACATAGACTCAAACAGAAGGACAATTGTAAGGATGGTGCAGGGCCATGTCGCGTTTTGTTTTGTTTTTTTGCTCTGAGTTGGCACTAACTTGATGGCACTCCACAGTTGAAGGGCTGGCGGACTGAGTCCCTCATGGAGCCCTTTGGAAGAAGACACGGCAATCAACACCTGGAATACCAGCTAGGGCATGCCCTATGGAACAGAGTTCTGCGCCGGCACAGAGACATGGAGTGGCGCTGAGTCAGAGCTGGCTGGGAAACTGGTTTTGGAAGGCATGTTGCATGACTCAGACAGCTCTGCTTTGAAGCCAAAGCGAATGATGAGGCTTTCTATTCTCATTGAGAATTAGTCTTAGAAATGCACAGGGGCAAAGCTACTCTGTCCAGTAGGGAGCCGATTAGTTGGGAAGCCCCGTGGACTGTCTAAAGAGCGAAGAAATCTTAGACAAAGTGCAGCCGGCATGTTCCTTAGAGGCAAGCCTGGTGAGACTGCATCTCATGGGCTTAGGGCATGCTGAGGAAAGTGTGCTTGGAGCTTGGATTTGGAAATGGGGCCCCAGCCCTCACACTTGTATGGGACAATGAACTTGCATAAAGTGGGTCTCCTTCCCGTTTGAATGACCCCCTGCCCTCAGGGGATGTGTGACCCCCTGCCCTCAGAGGGATGCAGTGAGAACTGAAGCAAAGGCTAAGGAAAACTGTGAAAACTCCTAGCCTGGTGGTTTTACACTTCCTTGCGTCATTTCGCAACTTGCCTCCTAGCTTAGCATGAGTGTGTTCTGCAGGATGTAGCTCCTGGCCTCTGATCATGGATCACTTCTAACTTTTTATGTGGTCAATAAACAAGAAGAATTTGCCCATTATCCTGCATATACCAGGAGAACAAAGGATGCTTTATTAAGTTTACCTTGTTCCCCGATCATTATGTGTTTCTTCTGCAATGGGCACTGAGCTGTGTAACTAGCAGTGGTTACAGACAGATCATAAAGCTTATTAGTGTAATAGCCAGTGAGGAGCGGCAGGAGAAAAAGGTCGATGCTAATGCTCTGACCGAATCCTTGGGGTTTTCATTTCAAAATAAGGCCGCTGCCAAGGAGAGGAAATCTCTATTTTGTTTTGATTGGAGCAGTGTTCAGTGCTAGGCCCCAGATGCAATGTGGCACAGAAAAATCTGACTTCATTCAGCAGCACGGTGGAACAAAAGATGTCGGGCGCTTTGGTGGGAAAGTTGAGACTTTATTCCCAAATGCCGTTGTCCTGCATGAGACCCAGATGCCTGGGATGAAGCCAGAGGCTCATGAACGGTATGGTGACCCACTGCTATCCAGGAGGTGTTCCCTAGCCTATTTTAGAAGAGTAGATCACCAGGTTCTTTTTCTTAGCCTGTCTTAAGGAGGAAGTTCTGCTAAAACCTGTCTACCCTACCCGATATTTGCAGTGTGGGTGGTCGAGCGTCCATCATCACAACAGGACAGTCACCATAGTGTGTTCGACTGGAAGACCAATGTGAGCAAGGCACCCGCATTCCCAGAGAAGTTGTCAGGGACCTGGAATTGAGAAGCTAAACAGAAACATGGCCTTTGCACACCATGTGATAATTGACATAAGAAAGGGCATGAAGAAGAAATAAAGTGTCTGTGACCCAGTTTCTACTTCAATTTTCCCAGTTCATCTTCAGTTTCACAAATGAGCTTTAAAACCCATCAATAATATGGTGCACATATTTGATCTAGCTTTTGACCCATTTTAAAGTTGTTTCAGTGTTATTAAAAAGGTGAAGGGGAAAGGCACATGGATTAAGTCTCTGGTGAATCCTCTCTGACAGTAGACACGGCATGTAATAGCCTTGCTATCATGCAGAATGCATTGGAAAGTGGGATATTTCAGATTCAGTTAGGTTAAAATTTAATGTCTCCTCTTCTGATCTCCCTTTTGATCCATTTTAAATGTGTTCTAGTTTTTTAATATTTTCTGCTTTATTTGTGATTGAGGTTTTTACCTGTTTTATTTTGCGATTGTTAATAGTTTCAAAAATTTTTTCCATCCATGATATTCAGAAGAGGTTAATCCGTACAGACAAGAACTGGATGAATTGTTCCTTGGGGCTCTGGCAGGGGAAGTTGGGGGGATCGGGGGATGATGACGATGAGTATAAGGATTGGAGAAAATGTTCTTAAACTGTTTGTAGTGATGACGGCACAACTCTTCTTGAGGTGACAGAACTATTGAATTGTGTTATATGTGAATTTTATGCCACAAAATGTACAGAATATCATAGCTGAAAAAATAATGCTGAGGATGACATTGATGGACGAAGCAAAGAACATTCATACACGGAAGTTGTTCACGGCATGGTCTGGTCGCTCGAAAGTGCTCAGTACAGGTGGGTATTCCTGCTGTACTGCCACCTCCTCTTTGAGTTTGTTGGTGTTAGCGGCTATGTTTGCTCTGCAGTGCTGTTCCAACGGCCCGAGTGCATGGCCGTAACCAACATACTCTTACTTTCTCCTCTTTTAGGAGATGTCTGAATTCAGAATGCTGACTCTTGTGGAAGGGGTTCTTTCTTGGCCCTGGTTTCTAGGTCCCATGGAGAGCTTCACGTGCCTTGCCATCAGTATTTTTCATTTCTGCTCTTTTGCCTGCTCTTTTAATGTCCCACCTATTTTTTAAAGAGGTCAACTCAAAACACACTCAATATAAATCCCACCTCACTAATAGAACTAAGACAATACTTTCCAAATAGGATTATAGTCACAAACACAGAAGTTAAAATTTGTAGCACCATTTATTTTGGCGGGGACAGGGAAGAATCACTCCATAAGAGTTATTATTAAGCCGAGTCCAATGCATGGTGACTTTACGTAAAACAGAAAATAACGAGGCCCAAACCTTTACCATCTTTAAGAACTTGCTTGTTGGAGTCTAATGTTGCAGCTACTCTGTCATCCATTCCATTGGAAGTTCCCTCATTTCCGTGCTCTTGCCAAACACGATGTTCTTTTCCAATGACTGGTCTTTCTTTAACAGCATGTTCTGAGTAAATGAGCTGAAATCTTGTCACCCTTGCTTTACCAAGTGTCAGAGCGAGAGACAGATATACATGGTATAGCTAGATATGATATAGATTTAAAAATAGATGGATAGGCACAGGTATAAGCACATGGACACGTACACACATACACAGACATACTCCAAGGCTCTGGGTCATACCTTTGGAAGACTTGACAAATCCAAACTCTGTAAGGTGGGCAACAGGCAGAGACTCCTGCAGACGGATGCTTCAAAATCTTGAGGTGAGATAATGGGGAGACATAACTGGGAATTGTAACACAATGTTTATTTAGAGTCTAGAGGCAGAAAGCACTCTGAGGAAACCCTCTTTGGTACTTCCCTTGCTTCATGAAGGCCACCTACATCATAGAAGGCAATCATGATTTTGAAATTGTGTGTTTTCCTGAAAGCCTCCTGGCTTAATCACACATAAGTACTTAATATCAGAGATTAGCTGTTTGAGCAGACACCTGGTGCATTATTCTAGCCAAGCAGACACAGAAATCCAGCCATCACACCAAGGCTGGTCCTCTGGGGGACATGAATCGTCTCATGAGACTTGGAAATCAGATTACTGACACTTTTTCCCTTCCAGGTGTCACTACTTGGAGCTCACTTTCAGCTTGAGCAAGGTGTTTTGTTATGTTTATCTGTATTCAAAAGTTTGAAATCTCAAATTTAAATTCTCTATGTACAAACATGCAAAATTGAGCCAATCAATTGGCTTAGATAGATTTTTCCAAAAGGATACTCCTGCCAAAGAAATGGCGGCATTTGGGGAATCTTAAGTTGTTTTGTAGGAGTTTGACTACTTTTCTTATATGGGCCAATGTGAGGGGAAAAAAAGCGTTGGCTGTTAAGACAGTGATACCAATCACATCACTTCCCATTTTCTTTCTCTTTTTTTAGGATTTTTAAATATTTTTAATGGTTTTGAATTTTTCAAAATAGTATGTGATCTTTTTTTTAAAAAGGGCTTTTCATTTGTTATAAAATACATCCAATAAAATATGTAACAGTTTAAATCTACCACTCAATGAAGTTTTACATTTGTAAGAACCTGTTTAGCTCCTGCACCTTCTTATTGTGCTGTATTCCTAGAATTCCATGGATCTTTACAGTAAAGATTTTTTTTTTTTTTTGGTCTCAGCTCTTGTTCAAAAGGTTGGCAATTCAAATCCCTCTTTTGGCAGAAAAGAAGAGAAGCCAGGCAATCTGTTTCTATTAGAGTACTAGTTTCTGTCAAGTAGATTCAACTACTGGTGATCCTGTGTGATTCCAAACATGTGTCATTGAGCTTGTTTGCTTCCTCCCTCCCTTCCTTCATTTCTTTCTCCCACATCTTTTTTTTTATTGTGAATTGGGTGAAAATTTACAGAGCAGACCAGCTTTCCAAGCAACAACTCATATCCATTTTTTCATATCATTGATTGCAATCTCTACAATGTAATCTCACTTGTTCCACTTCCTCACTATGTTTTCTGTTTCCATTTTGCTATCTTTCCGAACCCTTCTTAACTTTGCATTTGGGGAAAAGCTGTCTTTTTATCTCAAATGGTTGATTATTCTAAAGTGTATATACTTCACTAGTGTTGTTGCTATCTTTATAGACCTACTGTGTCTTGTGTGGCTGAAAATTGAGCCATGGCCGTGAACTCATTTGGAGCCCAAAAGATGACTAAGGTCCACCACAGAACTTATTGAAGCAGACATACATGTCTGTTTGCCCCAGTGCTGCTGGATGGATTTCAAACCTCCAACCTTTCAAGTTAGTAGCGGAGTTCAAACTACCTTTGTACCAACTTTCCTTTAGATTAGAGTCGGATTGAAAACTTTGTAAAGTGCAGTTCTACACTTTACATTAAAATTGATTTTTGGTAACAGATTTGTAATTTTTCCCATTAAAAAAACAAACAAACTCTTTCCTGCATGGGACTAGTTCACAAAAACCATGTGTTATAAGCAGTGCCTTCTGGGTGTAAGCTATGGTTCTTAAAAGGACACAGAACACAGGAGAAATAGCATGCCCTGTGAACCAGGATTCAAGTTTTTCTGCCCTGTCCCATCTCTCTAGAGGCAAGGAAATTTGTTTAGACTCTGCGAGTTCTATTTCTTCAACTATGAAATATGGCAACCATGAAAATGCTTTGATTTAGGAAAATTCTGATTTTATCTGAGAAGATAAATTACCATATACACTCGAGTATAAGCCAAGTTTTTTCATACATTTTTAATGCAGTTTTGTGGTAAAATTAGGTGCCCTGGTTGATATTCAGGTCGGCTTATACTCAAGTATATACCGTAGGAAAAATTGGAGAGTTCATTTCTCATTGTCAATGGTGATTTAGAAAGAGGTGTTGAAGGCAAATGGCCAGTTCATTCTGGCTCTGTGATCTTGCTTAGGTTGACCTCTCTGAGCCCCAGCTTCTGCTCTGTTCACTGGGGGAGCTCTTCATTTCTACCTTCTAGGATTATTGTGAAGGTTCAATTTTATTATTATCAGAATTAGGTTATTTTCTTTACCAAGTCAATTCTAATTTACAATGACTTCTTAGGAAATGATAGAACTGTCCCTCTGAGTCTCCACGACTGTAATTGTTTATAGGACTCGAACACATCATCTTTCTCCCAAGGAGTGGATGGTGGTTCCGAACTGCTGACCCTGTGAGTAGCAACCCAACTCTTAACTCATTATACCACCAAGGATAGCAGAAGCTCTGCGGACAAAGGATACAGCATCCAGCCAATGCAGCTGGCATAATGCTTCCTAGTGTTTTCTTGCCCTTGTATGCATGGAACACTTTTGAAAATCTCCTGAGGGGACACATGAGATTTCAGAACTTCAGTCCAACCTGCTCTGTTCCCACTAGATGATGCAGGGACAGCAAAGCATTCTGGGAAATGTAGTCCCAAGAGTGAGTTCTTGTCTCAGAGGCAAGATCCAAGTCTCTCCTGAACTTCTAAAAATTTCCCCAGTCGGGAACCTCTCTCACCACTGCCTCTGGTCCAGGTCTCCACTTTTGCTGCCCTGGCCCCATCTAAGAATCAATCTTTTAGATCTTGAAATATCTGGATGTTGCAAATTTTAATGTGTTTGATGGTTGAAATAATGGTTGGCGGTTTGAATCTACTCAGAGGCTCTTGGAAATTAAGACTTGACTATCAACTTGACTAAGAACATGAGACCTTGAGAATTCAATAGCAGACACATCTACTCTGACACACTTGGAGCCTTCATGAGTCAGAATCAACTCAATGACAATGAATATTTATATGTGATGTGGGTTTATATAGAAAATGATATGCACTACATCAGTCTGCTATTCAGAACCACAAACCAGTCCCAATTCCCATCACGTGAATTCTGATTCATAGTTATCCTAAAGGACAGACTCAAAGCCCCACCCCCACCCTGCCCCAAAGTTTCGCAGACTGTAATCTTTACTACAGCAGACAGCCGTATCTTCCTCAGCTAAAACCCTAACTAGTTTGCCTAATGGTTGTTGTTGCTATGTGTTACTGAGTCCGCTCCAATTCACAGAGACCCTAAGCACCATCGAACAAAACACTACCTGCTCCTACCCCATCCTCACAATCCTTGTCCTGTTGGAACCTATCTTTGCAGCCACTGTCTCAATCCATCATGTTGAGGGTAACCGTGATATAGTTGGGAGAGCGTAAAGACAGCCACAGTAGTGCCTAGCAAATGCAAGTACTCCTGAGTTAGTTTCTATCATTATTACTGCTGCTGTTGTTCTTCTTGTAGTTAACTGCAAGTTCCCTTTGCTCCCCCTTCATCTCACAGTCCTATGAAATGGAGCCTGCCTTCTTAGCAATTAGGCTTTGGGATAGCTCATTGCAGGCATGTCACACATGCTAAGTGCCTTCCTTTTGCTTTCAAGCTGGGGCTTTGCTTTCCCAAGGTGCAAAGGCCATTGTGTGGCCTCCCTTTCAAATCAAAGTAGCAGGCATTCAAGGGAAATGGAAAAGCAAGGAACAGGAAACCCACTGGGGCCCTTTCTGAGAGCCCATTGCTCAAACAGCTGTGGCTCCCAGGATCCCATTCTGTCCTTGGTGCTCTCAGGCACCAGAGGTTGGGAAAGCGGCAGGAGAGGGGAGCCAGAGGAGCTGTATGCTGACACCCCTGCCACAATTGATGGGTTTCTTTTCAAGCTCCCAAAGCTCAGCCTGTCTCCCTCCCAGATGGGCTCAGAAGTCTCTGCCAGCTTCCCGTGGGTCAGAACAATGCTTGCATGTCACGGCCAAGAGTCATGAGGAGTCGCTGCTGTGGAAGCCTGAGACTTGGTCCTCCAGGAGGCAAGCAGAATGAGAACCCCCTGGGCCCTGCGGGGAGAAGAGCTGTTGAGGAACTTTGCTCAGCTAGAAATGTAGGGGGAACGGGAGCTTCTCTCTCCGCCCCCCCCCCCCACCCCCGTCCCGCTCCCGCAACCTCTTGCAGCTAGCAGTGGGCCCAGTGATCTCTAGGTAACTAAGATATTCCGTCCAGGAGATGGGTAATCAAAGGGATCCTCTTCAAAACTTTGAGGGCTTTTGTCTGTCTTCTTGAGGTCCTTTGGGGGATGTTTCACAACAAGAATTACATGTTGTGCTTGCTAAGGGAGCCTGTAGCACTTGCTCCATGGTGTTTTCCCCGGGCTGGATTTTCAGAAGTCGACCACCCATCTTTCTTTCTGAGGGGGCTGTAGGTAGATTCCAACCTCAATCAGTCATTTACCAGTCAAAGATGAATCCACTCGAAATCTCCCGGGACTCTACATGCTCCCTTAAAACTAACAAGCACACCAAATTCCAACTCACAGCCACAGAGTGGATGTCAACTCAGAGAGACCCTGCAGGTTAAGGCAGAACTGGCCCTGTAGGCTTTTGAGACGAAATCTTCACAGCAGTGGATAGCCTCATGTCTTTCTCTTGGAGATGCTGTTGGTTTCGAACTACTGACTTTGTGGTTAGCAGGCCAACCGGTCCCCCACTACACTACCAGGGCTCCCTGCAGACCCCCTTTGAAGACACACACATAAGCAAACCCACTACCATTAAGTCGGTGCCAAAAACGAAGTTGTCTGCTTCTGTAAAGATTTGCAGTGGTTATCAGGAGTAGATCGTATTAAATGTCGCCAATGGTGTGATGCAATGGACGTATTTACGTAAAGCGTATAACAGACTCGATACATCCAGGAGTCCACTTTGCCAACAGCAGGCGTTTTACGCATTCCCCCATTTTCAACAGCATCCTTCTCAGCAACTCAGAACAGGCCCCTTCTACCCTTCACACCTCCACATTTATTTTTGGTTGTTCAGGTGATGGATGCAAATCTTCCATAGGCCTGATAAACAGACTTCTTTTTTTCCAGATTCAAAATCCTGGCTCATGACAAGAACATTTTTAAAGGAGACCTGAAGCAATGCAGCCAACTAAATCCTCCTTAATCCAAACACATTTTTCCATGTGGCTAAATTTATTTTTGGTTCTTCACATTTAACGTTTTGCCAGTTTTCCGGTTTTATGGTTTTCCTTTTTGAAGTCTCCTTCTGGAAGTGTCCTGCTATTCAAACAGTGTTCTACACCTCTGTGTATTCACCTACTTCAACTCTAGGAGTGTGGGGGTCTGTCTCTCCCCTCAGCTGTTATGAGGACTGTATGTTCCACCTTCAGAATATATCAGAAAACATGCATCTCTTCTTTTGTCTTTCTTTCTTTTTTAAAAAAATATTTCTTTGGTTTTTATTTGGATTTCTAAAAAGACATAGGCACCCTGGTGGTATAGTGGTTACTTGTTGAACTGTGATCCACATGGTTGGTGGTTTGAAACCACAAGCAGCTCCAAGGGAGAAAGACTGTACTTTCTACTCCTGTGAATAGTTACAGTCTCAGAAACCACAGGGGAGTCGATGTGAGTCAGCATAGACTTGATAGCAATGATGTTGGTTGGGTTTGGGTTTAAGACATATCCACTAATAGATAACTTTGTATCCTTGGCATCATATCTGGCATACACCTGGAATCAGTGAAGGCTTACTGTGTGAATTCAAGACTGAATCGATAGCTGTTTGCTCCATTTTTCTGATTGGTTCTTGTGACTGAGTCCATGGGGGGGGGGGGGAAGCCAAAAAACAAAAGAGAAACTAAAACAAGATCCAACGAACAAGGGATTTACTGGAGGGAAATGACTGTGAAGCATCATGAGGCAGGATTGGGAATGGGTAGGGAAGACCATGGAACCACGGTTCAGGTCCTAGATCGGTGAAAGGAGAGTGGAAGGAGGAACAGAGAAGGAAGACTTGCAGATTCCTGGGAAACTCCGTGAAAGTGCATTACACTGGCAGCGAGTCCCAGAGATGAAGGCACTCAAAAGGTACCACCATCTCTGCCAGCCTCGGTTATTGGCTGGGAGCCACTACCTTGCTTCTGTCAGACTCAGTTATTGGCTGGGGATCACAGGAGTGAAGCTGGTGTTCAGCATCCACAGGGACTTTAGACGAAGATGGAGACGATCATCCAGGCTCCCCACAACTGAGCCTTTTTGGAGAGGGATTTGGAAAGACCATCTCCATGGCTGCCATGATACATCCCTGGAACTTCATGTATCCACTTTCCCCTGCCATTCCCAAACCCACACTCTAACTAGGGCAAGCCAAACTCTGCTTAGGATTCCTTGAATTGTCTGGGAGTTTCCGTTTCCGCAGTACAAAGTGTCTTGGCTGTACTTTCCTTGGGGAAGGACTAGGGGAGGGGAGTGGGCCTAAAAAATATTTACCAATTTCTTCTCTGGAACAAATCCTGGAACTGAGCAAATGATTGGATTTGGTACCTGTCCTAAATTGGTATGTAATGGTAATCCTACTGCTATTAGCATGTACAACAACAATACCAACAGCAGAAAGCAAGAACGTGGCAGGAAAAGATGGATAAATTCACCATTAGCCTCATTTTCATATGATGAACAGTGAAATAGTAGAAATTCTCAAGGATTTCATTTTTTCCCTAGTGTTTTATTTTTTTATTTTTTAACATTTTATTAGGGACCCATACAACTCTTATCACAATCCATACATACACTCAATTGTATAAAGCACATCTGTACATTCTTTGCCCTCATCATTTTCAAAGCATTTACTCTCCACTTAAGCCCTTTGCATCAAGTCCTCTTTTTCCCCTCCCTCCCACTCCCCCTCCCTCATGAGCCCTTGATAATTTATAAATTATTATTTTGTCATATCTTGCCCTATACTGTTTCTCCCTTCACCCCCTTTTCTGTTGTCCGTCCCCCAGGGAGAGGTCATATGTAGATCCTTGTAATCGGTTCCCTCTTTCCAACCTTCAGGACCAGGGGTGTGAGGGGCGATACTGGGAGGGTGGAGGGTGAGTGGGGTGAGTGGGCTGGAAGGATTTCATTTTAGTTGCATCCAAAGTCCATACCCACAGAAGAAACCATCAGGAAATGAAGAGATCCGGTAACTATACTGCAAAAGATTATCTTCAAGTGTTCAAAGTAAAGATGGTACTCTGAAGAATAAGGCATTCCCCATTCAAGGAATGGTATTTTCAATAGGTTCATAAGTATAGAGAAGAAATAATGAAAGTCAAAGAAGAATTGATGTCTTTATATTATGGTTTTGACAAATAAATAATACATCTGTCTCGGAAGGAGAAGTTCTGCCAGAAGTCTCCTTAGAAGCAAGCATTAGGAGGCGATGTGACCCATATTTTGGACACGCCATTAGGAGGGACCAGTTCCTGAGGTCTCTGAGGGAGACCTTTGGGAAGATGAAATGACACGGTGGCTGAAGCAATGGGTTAAACACAGACATAATTGTGAGGCTGGTACCGGATCCTGCAGTGTCTCCTTCCATTGCACACTGGGCCACTACCTGTCATCGCCAACTCGATGGCACTTAACAGCCACAGAAGACAGACACACTGGGGATTAAATTGCTTTGTATTTTGTAAGGCCTTCTCTTTTCTTCTTTATTTTTCCTTCTAAATCTCATAAGCCTCTAAGGGGGGTTGGTTTTAGCATCTACATTTAAACGAGAAAATTGTAACTCAAAGAGATGAAGTACTTATCTGATTCTCTCAGCATACAAATAGCAATGCACAAATTATTAAGCAGCTTAATTTTACTGCTGTTTATAAATTCAATACATATATAGGTAGAAAAGTCAGTTAAAATTATGGCTACAAAATCACAGAGACCTTTATTAAACAGAAATATCAAAGTGTGACACCATTGGTCCTCAACATCCCCTACGTCTCCGTCAGGATACTTCTGAGGGATTCCATCTTTTTTACCCTTTCATAGAGACTTCTGGCCTCTCCCATTTGAAAACCAAATCAAGCTCACTGCCATCCAGTCTACTCGAACTCACACTGAACGAACGTGTCAGGCCGGGTAGAACTAGCCCTGTGGGTTGCTGAGAATGGAACTCCTTATGTTTGTCTTTCTGGTGCTTTCAAATTTATTACCTTAAACTTTACAGCCCGACTAGCAACTACGACACCACCAGCTTTTATCTTGGGGTCTCAAGTCCTATTCTTTTAAAATATATTTAAAAATATTTGGGGGGGGACAAAAAGAATATGAAGGGACAAAAATCAGGGTGGCAGTTGAAATGGGGGACAAATTCCACTGGAAAATTTTGTAGGATGGTCTTTGCTACCTTCAGAGAATGAGTGAGTACATTGTCATGATGGAAAAATAATTTATTCATGAAAATTCCCTGGTCTTTTTATTTTTACAAATTGTGTTAGGCTGAGTTAACTAGAGGGGGCAGGGACAAAACAAGGACACTCACACATGTATAAGAAAGAGCCATATGTCAAGAAGCAATTATATATCTAAAAATCATCCTAGCCCAGTCCAGTTCTAGTCCATAAACCTGATATGAGTACTTAAGAGTCTCTTCAGACTCATGCAGCAACATGCGATGATGTAGAATGGAGGAAGATCACAGGCTGGTGGGTGCAGAGTCCTGTGGATCCAAGGTCAGTGGAAACATGGCAGGGTGGCCAGCGAGCAGGAAGGTGGGGGGATAGAGAGAGAGAGCGGTTCCCAGAATCTCACACTCTTACACCATCAGGGAGGCATTAGGCAGGACTCCGCCCCTATACTTTCATACATGTTCAAGTTGACATAAAATCATCTATTACATTAATGCAGTTTTCAATTTCCTTAAAACTTCTTCACATTATGCCCCTGTGGTCACCTTCAGTCCTTCATGAAATTAACCCTGTAGGAATACGTTTCTTTTTTTTTTTTTAAGCCACCATGACCTTTAAAATGACCCATTTTCCTTGAATTTCACTGGCCAGCAGATCCCCTTTGAATCCACCATTTGGATTTTTGAGGAAGGCTTATTAAAAAGCGGTGATGTGCAAATGGCACACTTGCTGATAAAGGTCAAAATTTAGAGCTTTCAATATGGATTACAATGCCATGCAATGAAGACCAGAATCCTCACAACTGGACCAATAGGTAACATGATGATAAATGGACAAAAGGTTGACGTGGTCAAGGAGCTCATCTTGCTTGGATGCATAATTAAGGGTCAAAGAAGCAGCAGTTGAGAGGTCAAAGGATGAGGTGTGTTAAGTGAAGCTGTTGCATCAGCCCTCTTCAACGCGGTGAAGAACGTGGATGTGAGTTTGAGGGCGGCAATTTTCAGTGGCCTCATATGCATTTGAAAGTTGGCCATAATCACAGAAAGGGTAAGGCATTTGAGCAAGGGTGCTGGAGACGAATATGGAAAATACCACGGACTGTCCAAAGAACAAACACATCTGTCTTGGGAGAGGTACAGCTAGAGCGCTCCTTAGAGGGAAGGATGGCAAGACTTCATCTCATAGATTTTGGACTTGTTATCTGGAGACACTAGTTTATGAAGGACAGCATATTTATTAAAATGGAGAAGCAGCAAGGAAGAGGAAAGACTTTGATAAGATGGATCAACAAAATCACTATAACAGGGTCAAACATAAGAATAATTGGGAGGCTGGATCAGAACTCAGTACCTTTTCTGTTCTTCACAGGGCACTATGGAGTCAGAACCCACTAGATTGATAGCATCTAACAACAATGAGACTTAAGACATGCCTTTCTACCCCATATGTACTGTCTCAGAAACAGACAGGGGTAGTTCTCCCTTGTTGCTAAACTCCCCCGTTGAGTTAGAATCTATTCGATAGTCATGAGAATGAGATTAATATGCGCAAATTACTAGGGATCTTGACTGTAGGCGTGCATTAATTGCAGTGGCAAGGTTAAACAAATTTGGTTTGGATAAACGTGCGTGTGCATGAGCTTGAGCAGCAATACGTTTTGACTTACCCGCATAGGGTAGGCCTTTAAAAATCTCAGCAAAAATGGAATTGGAAGACAATGTATTTTTTTCGTGAACTTTTGGATTGATGTGTGTGTGTGTGTGTGTGTGTGTGTGTGTGTTTTTAAGGGATTCCTGAAGGTGTAGCACTTAAGTGCTCACCTACTAATTGATCATTTAGTGGTTCAAAGTTGAGAACATTGGCATGGCACTGTTCTTCCTAAAAACCACAGCGAGCAAACCCTATGAAGCAGTTCTCCGTCTAATAGGGTCGCTATGAGTCAGATTTGACTCACTGTCTATAAGACTGGTTTGTTTTTGGTGCTGTTATGTGCCATATGCACATACAGTCCAATTCATAGTGGCCCCATGAGTTAACAGAGTGAGCTATTTCTTGGTCCTGCATCATCCAAATAATAGTCAGAATCTTTGAGCCCATTGCTGTATCTATTTTATCCACTCCATCTTGTTGAGGGACTTCCTTTTTTATAATGGCCCTCTACTTTACCAATCCCTTCTCCAGTGATCGATACCTCCTGATACCAGTATGGTGTTTTTGTAGGCTCTCAGGTCACTACTGACTCATAGCCACAGAATAGAGCTGCCTCCTATGGTTTCCAAGACTGTCACCTTTAAAGGAACTTAGAGCCGGGTCTTTGCCCCCAAAGAGTGGATATAGCATTTGCACCACCAATCTTTGCGTTAGCTGCTGAGGACCTAACCACTGTATCACCAGGGCTCCATATGTTTATATACATGTGAATCATTGTTAAAGAAGTGAGCACACAAATGCGGGATTATCAGTGTGATGCATACATCCGTATGTGTGTATGCATGCATAGTTCTTAAATGTTACCATTTAAAGAAATATTAGACATCATTCTACACATTAAGAGTTGGCAAACTTTTCTAAAAACAACCACGTAGTAAATATTTCCAGTTTTGTGCGCTAGACAGTCCCTGTAGCAACTATGCACTTCTGCCCTTAGGACACAAAAGCAGCCATTCACAACAAGGAAATGAATGGGTGTGGCTGGGTTCCAATAAAAGTGTATTACTGAAAGCAGGAGGTGGGCAGACTTTGACCCATGAGCCACATGTTTCTGACCTCTTCTTCAGATAATAAAAACCACACATAGCTCAACAAGTTTAAGTCCTTTGCCCATGGACCCAAAGTTAATTATTGAGAGAGCCAAGATTCAAACAAAGGTTCCTTTCTTCCTAATGCTTAGTGATTCCTTGACTCCCAGCTTCTCTTCTTGCACCTAGCACCAACTCTTTAACAGGAAAAGAAGGTACTGCTGAAGAAGGGAGGGAAAAAAGAATGAAACACCAACCTGAGCTTGGCATCCAAGGATACTCTGCAAATGGGAAAGCACTGTGGGTTTCAAGAGTTTGGCTGGTTGGAAATATTGGCGAATAGATGTAAGGGGACAGGAGGCAGTCGTGGCATGAATGCAGTGGCCCTGTTGGAAAATAGTGAACTATTGCACAAAGATCGCCCACCCCTGTGGGCACTAACAAAAGGCAGAAAGAGAGAGAGAGAGAGAGAGAGAGAGAGAGAGAGAGAGAGAGAGAGAGAGAATTAGCTAGCTCTGCTAAGTGCTTGGTTGTAGGAGGCAGGATTAGAGAGGGAAGGTTGGTCAAGGTGACCCAGAGGTATGGGCCTTGGTGAAATTAGGGAATGATGGTTGAGTGTTTGCTTGATGACACAGTGGCAGGCCCATGCGGACAGCTATGTTAAGTTGTGATAAGTTGCTGATCTGGAGGAAAGATATATACAGTAATTGCTTCCACTCAGTGGGGTCATAGAAATAGGTTTTTGTTTTAAGTGGATGTGATCTTATTCCCCTTGTGTTACATGTGAAAGAACAGATTTAGGTCGAATTGTCGTTTGCATTACCCAGCTCTCAATGCCAGAGCCATATCCACACTCAGGCTGAGCCTTCAGGCTCTTCCCATGTTCCTTTTCACATGTGTCAAGTGGGTTCTGAGGCAGGACACAATTTCAGTAAGACTATTGCATATGCTTCCAATGTAATGGAGGCAAAGTCCCATTCCCTTCCAGCTCTATGAGCTCCCCGGCATCATCTTTGTGCAACTGCTATTGGGCACGCGTACGTCAGCTCGCCTTCTGTATCATGCAGGAGAGGTGCTGCTTGCCTCTCTCTCGCCATCTTTATGCTCTTTAGTATGTCTCCATCCATCAGTGTGAGTACTGTGTTAATCCATCACATCGAGTGTATTTGCCATTTTTACTTACTAAGCATAATATCCGGTTCTGGCCTCTAGTCTTTCCTTATGTTATATCAAAAGCAAGGAAGTAGAGGGTGTGCATGTTAGTTTCCACAGAACATTCTGGATCTCTCTGGGGGAGGGAAATAGGGACACTGACAGATTCCAATGAAGGTTGGCAGGATATTCGACCTTTATCTTTAACTATATTACCTAGGAGATCCTGGCAAAAATGGTTTGGGCTAAACTATTCGCAAAAAGATTAGTAGTACAAACCTGAACAGTGGAACTAGAGAAGAAAGTCCAGGTGATTTGCTTTCACAAAGCAAGCATAGCCTCTGCAAACCTTATGAATCACAGAAAAGCATTACCAGGGATGGTGTCCAGAGATGAAAAGCTCAGGTTTGAGGACATTCCAAATGCTACGGAGGAAGAGCCAACTCCTCAAAGCAGACTTAGCCTTACTGATGGCAATGGAGGAAAACCGCCATTTACTGCAAACAGCTCTTAATGATCAGAGCATGCAAGGTACAAAGTATGGATCTGTGCAGGGAGTGGAAACTTAAGAGTTTTCAAAAGTGGACAGGACAGTAGCAAGATTGACATCCCAGGCATCAGTGAGCTGAAAGGGTTGCTATTGGCCATATTGGTTCAGTAAATCATAGGACAGGAACTGAATATTCAAGAGGAATGGCTACACATTCATCTTTAGAAGAACATTTCAAGATTTGTTTGAAATGCAATCCTGTCTACGATAGAAGAGTATTTATAGACACCCCCACCAAGGAAGACCAGTTAATGTGATTATTATTCAAAGTTGTACACCTATGATTAAAACTAGGCATAGATAAATTAAATCATTTGATTTACTTCTTCAGTCTGAAACTGACCAAATGATTAATCAAGATGAACTTATAATTATTGGTGATCAGAATACAAAATTTGGAAACAAAGAAGAACACTAGTTAGAAAATATGGCCGTGGTGATAGATAGGAAGCTGGAGGTTTCATGATAGGCTTGGCAAATACCTTTTATCAACAACACAAACAGTAACGATATACTGGGATCACTAAGTGGAATACATAGGAAGGAATTTGATAACATCTGTATAAGGAAATGATTAACCAAAAACAAGGACTGAGACTGACCGTGGAACAGTCACTTACTCATATATATGTTCAAATTGAAGATGAAGAAAAGTTTTCAAAATTCATGAGCTCAAACATATGACCTGGAGTTTATGTCACTTGAGTTTAGGAAGCTTCTAAGAACAGAAACCTGTAACCCTGCTAACAGAAGACCGGAGAGTTATGAGCAATGGCAGGGTCGTCACGCGTGAAGAAAGCGCAAGGGCAGTGAGAGAGTTAGCAAGAGGGAGAATGAATGAAAGAAAACAAGAAATAAAAAGTGAGCCCACATGGATATTAGAAGGGGCTTTGAAACTTCTTCTTCAATTTAGACTGGCTAGAGCAAACAATTGCATGAAAGGGCCCAAAACTGAGCGCCTCAGGTGGGGAGACTCCTAGCATATGACTTCTCTAAGGAGCTGAGCATAACGACATGGATGGAGCAGAGCTTTCAAGATCTCCATTTGCTTATGGGGCATGACTCGAAATCAGAAGAAGCAGCTGTAGCGATCTCTTAATAATTGAAGCTTAGAATGTACAAAGTATGAATCTAGCAAAATTGGAAACCCTCAAAACTACAACGGATTGCATTCAGATTTCTATTCTAGGTATTACTGAGCTGAAATCGACTGGTATTGGCCATTTTGAATCAGACAATCCCTATGGCTTACTGTACCAGGAGTGACACATTCAAGAGGAATGGTGTCACACTCGTCAAGAAGGGCACGTCAACAATGCCTACAATCCTGCAATACCAGCTTCTCTTGCTGACGTATATGCTAACTCCTGAGATAGTTGAATGCTGACCGGCTCTTTTTCATACAGCGACCGTGCGGTCCTTTCCTCTCTCTTCTTCCTGTATTATTCAGTTTATCTGCCCATTGACTCCTTCAATATTGTATCTTGGTGCTTGAGTGTTTTTCTTCACTTCTTTCAGTTTCAGAATACTGGGACTTTGCTTCCTTTCTGGTTTTCTAATCTCATGTCTTTGCATTTTTTATTATCATATTCTGCTTTATCGTCTTAAGCTGCCATGTGAAATTCCTGTTCAGCAATTTTACATCATTATTTTTTAATCACTTACATTTTTTTTTGGTTCTAGAGCAAGTTTCAGAGACTCCTCTGGCATACACTTTTGTTTCTTTCCTAGATTTTTAATGATCTTTTCTTTCTTCATATAATGTGTTTATGTCTCCCACAACTTGTCTTAAAATTTTTATAAAGAGCAATGGAATATTGCTTTACCTAGGGGATCTGGCAGTATGGCCAAGCATTTAGCTATGAGTGTTCATATGAAATTTAGTTCAAATATTGCCTTGACTAATTATAACCATGCAGCTTGGTTGTTCTTCAATTCCATGAGAGAAGCCAACTGTCAACTCTATTAGGGTAAGGTTTAAATACAGATCCTCGTGTATAGAGGAGTCTGGTGGTGAAATGGATTCTGTATTTGGCTGTCAAGGTCAGCAGTTTAAAACTACCAGTCGCTCTGTGAAAGAAAGATGAGGTTGTCTCCCTCATAAAAATGTACTGTCTCTGAAACCTACTCAATCCTATGGGTTTGATATGTGTTGGAATAGACTCAATGGAAGTGAATGTGTGTGTGTGTTTGTTTGTTTTGAACAACTTAGATTTCCCTGTTACTGGGATATGAGGTATGTTGAATAAAACATTGTTAAATATATGTGCATACTACTGAGTGATTATCTAACAGTGTATTTGTTACGTAATATAGCAGAGATGCAAAGTGTTATCAAAACCTAAAAGAAAAATTAGCTCATCAGGGGGAGGATAGATAGGAACAAACTACTGGAATTGAATAATTTTTGAATGGTTATTGAAAGATGAATAAGTTAATGAGAGGTATATTATCATTAGAATATTCTTTATGAGTGTATACATTTGGGAGCTGGAGGGTGAAATATGAGTCAAATTTTTGTGCCCTCGTTTATGTGGCAAATTTTTGCAGACATGATCTCATTGAATACTCACAATAGCCCTAATAATCACCCAAATTTTTAGAGTTGGAGACGGAGGTTTAAAACAATAAAAACATTTATCTATGGTTATACCATTGTTGTGAGGAGACCAGTGGCAGAGTGGTTATGCTAATGGCAAGATCTACAGTTCAAAACTACCAGCAGCTTCACAAGAGAAACTAAAAACCAAGCTTTCTACTCCTCTAAAGAGGTAAAGTCACAGAAACTCCCAGGATCAGTTCAGTGTTATCCCATAGGGTCACGATGAGGCAGAATTGACTCAATGGCAGCAAATCTTTTGGTGTTTTGTTTGTGTACGTATAGTCACACCTATATAGCAACACCTATATATCAACACATATCAACACCTGTATATGTTCTCACACCTATATATCAACAGCTGTATATATTAACACATACACACACACACATGTGCCATTGGCACAAAACAAGCTAATATTGGAAACTTGTCCAGAAATCAAGGATCTACAGAATCAAATGTTTCAACTGATGGAATAAGAGAGGTTTGTACTGGAACATAAGAGAGGAGTCGCTAACCATAAGGTTCATAGTTTGAATCCACCAGCTGCTCAGTGAGAAAGATGAAACCTTCTACTTCTGTAAATAGTTACTGTCTCAGAAACCCACAGAGGCAATTCTACCCTGGCCTGTAGGGTCACTGCCAATGTCATGGTCACTGTCAATGTCACAGTGAGCTTATGCAAGAGCTGAGGAGCGTGGGCGGTGAGTATACCTCTTATTGTGCCTCTCTGCTTCACAGACATTCATTCAAGCCAGTCTGTAAGCCTAATAAATGATGCGTTCTCCATCCATGCTCAGGAATGAAAAATATATATTATTTGCAAGCATGGTGTATTGGATTATAAATTATACATCAAAATATAATTTAAAATTTTAATTTAATAAATTTCATGTATATATGAAATATTTAAAAAAACAGAGAGGAGTCAAGTAAATCACTAGAACCCAGTAGGAGACCTTGAATACTGTTATCTCTTAGAGATACATTCTAATGAGGCTGAAAAACTAAAGATTCTTTAAGGAATTCTTGCTGTGACAACAAAAGCCAAGCATCTTAAAAAAGGTTTTATAAAGCAGAAGTCATTTGTCTCAAACTTCAGCAACTTGGTTGGCCTTCAGACCCTGGTAAACGACCAGAATTTCCATAGCAACCACCAGTGGCTGGTGTAAGCAAAGTTTATGTTCCTTGCCCACTGCTTGCTTCCAAAGATCACTGGCCAGGAGAAGATTAGAGAATGCCATGCAAGTTTCCAAGTGCAGCCAGCCCACCTGCCTCCCTGATAAGCAGTCATCAGACAGCTCGACCTGAATCTGCCTTACAATGTACTGCCCTAAACAGACATGGCTGACTGGCATTTGCCATCAGAGGAAATTGGAACGGATAGGCCGGCTAACCCGCATTTTAGACTACTGGGAATAGACATATTTTGTTTTGTTTTCTGCCTTGATGTGCATCCTTGTTTCTCCTGGGTGGTTGCTTGAAATGCCAACTTACCTTTGCATTGGAGCGTTCTCTTTAAGGCCCTGACTGGGACTCCACCTCTCCAATCTGGGACTGGAACAGTCCCTCTGACCTGCCTCAAGCCCTTTACCTCTGTCAAGATTTCTTCCATTTAACATGACTGGTTGATGGTTGATAACAGCATATCTAGAAACATTCAGTGTTCAGTAGGTTTCCAGTCTTCTAATTCCCACAGACAAACCCCCCTCCACCCACCAATACCACGTGTCTGAGAACACAGAATGTACTACTCTTGATAGTGAGCTCCGTGGGCTCTGAACTGATGGTCCCAAGCTGATTAAAGGAAATTAGTAGAGAAACTTTTATTCTCTGAGCATGTTTCCAAAAATAGTTCTTTCTATCCCAGGAGAAAGGTGAGTCAAGGTGTTTCCTGTTTTAGCTGGAGACTGGCTTCGCCAGGTCTAGGAATCCGATCGTATTCTCTCTCGCTTTGTATCTGATTGCTGTCCACACCAGCCTAGTAGTGCACGCCTCCAAGATGGGCTCACCTCGTGTGGAAGCTCTAACTACAAAGATCAGCGCCCGATTGTGTCCTGTCTCATCTTCACTTGCTATAAAAATGGCTTAGGGGTGGAGTCTGACTTCATAAGAGGGGAGGAGAATCACAAGCAACAGACTAAAGTTGATCCTTAGAAGGCAGATGGCAGACACGTGTCTTTATCCACACCTACCTCTCTGCTAGGTTTGATGATTCTTTTCCATGGCACCCAGACCTCAGAGACAATAATCAATGGTTATGTGACTTACTAGAGAAGAAACAGGTTACAATTCAGGATCAGAAATGACTCAGAACAGTCTATTCTAAGCATTACTCACAGATATGCCCCAAGTACCAGGGGCCCTTAGCCCCTACCCTGCTCCAGAAAATGTTATAAAGCTCTTTTATAATTAGGTGCTGAGAGGCTGTCCAGTCTGCTAGAAGCCACTCAGCTTTCTTGCTCTGTATGCCAGGAAATCACCATTCTACTCTGTGCGAGCCTCTTGGTTCTGCTTCCTCTGGTAGTAGATTTCTCTACCACTGATTCTAGCTATCTCTCCCGTCCCCACTGTTGCAGCTCTCTGTCTCCTGGATCGAGGCGGTTCAGCCTGGGCATCTTGCTGATGACCATGCTCTACTCCTTGTTCTTCTTTCATGATGATGGTGAGATTCATCCTTCGCACTTTTGAGGTGGCTCCTTTTAAGCCTCGTGGTATGGAGACTAATAATCCCCGTGCTAGGGCTCCTCCACCAGACTTGGAAGGGCCTACCCCCCACAAATGGGAGAAAGACACGGCTTGCTACTCCCGTAAACATTGCAATCTCAGAAACTCACATTGGCAGTTCGACCTGTCCCACAGGTCACTATGAGTTGAAATCAACTTGATGGCAGTGAGTGGGTGAGCGACCCACACAAGGGTGTCTTGTGCCTTATTTGCATTATTAGTTAACTGCTGAATCCCCTTCATGAATGGCAAGCGTATCTCATATTTGGATAGTCCTCCCCAGTCACTTGGTAGGAGTCACAGAGACACGGCTAGTAGAGCCATATTAAGTAATTCACTGAACAGCACTGGCCTATGAATATCTTGGAGGTAGGCACATTAGTATGGGCATCATTTTATCATGAGAGTTGAGTGCAGTGTCTAAATCAGTGAGTGCTCAGGACACACTGCATGAATGATTGCGTCAGCTACTTCCCCATCACAGAATAATTGATTGAGGCTATGAGGTGAACTTTGTGATATAGGTAGCCATAACGTGTCCACTGATGACATTGTGGGTTACGGGTTGGATGGCTAACCATGCAGTTAGCAGTTTGAAACTATCCGTCACTTCATGAGAGGAAGAGGAGACTTTCTACCCCCACAAAGAGTGAGTCTCGCAATCCTTTGAAGGCACTTCTACTGAGTCCTACAGGGTCACTGTGAGTCATAACTCCATGTCAGTGAGTTTTTTGAAATGATATTCAAGGCCTCCTCAAAGACAATCTTAAATTGCCTGATCTAGCTTTGTAGCAAATAGGAATTTCTAACTTCTAGTTTCTTTAATCCTTTGCACTAGAGTACAACAACAAACACATTTCCCAATCCTAGCATCGGCGATTCAAACACACCAGCGACAACATGGGGCAAAGGTCTAGTAATCTGCTGTCATAACGATTTGTTGGTATGAGGTGCCATTTGGTCAGTCTTGACATATAGTGACCCCCATTTCTAACAGAGAGAAACATCCCCTGGTCCTGTGCAATCTTCACAATTATTGGTCTGCTTAACACCATGGTGACAGCTGCTGTGTCAATGCACATCAATGAAGCTCTTCCTCGTTTTTCTTACAATTCCGGAACTACAAGTCTGAGTCCATTTTTTCCACCAAGGATGGTGTCCTCTATGGACTAGCACCTCCTAATAATGGGTCCGAATGAATGAGAGGAAGAATTGCCAGCCATTTTTCACATTTCAGAATCACTGTATTTGTATTATTTTAAGACAGATTTGCTCATTATGACCGTCCATGAAATCAAATCAAACTCATTATTGCCATTGAGTCAAAGGTGGCTCATTGTGACCACCTGTGGATTTCTAAGACTGGGACTGTTTATAGGAGTGGAAAGCCCAGTCTTTCTCCCACACAGCTGCTAAAAGTTCTGAACTGCCAACCAAGTGGCTCACAGCCTGACGTGTAACCACTACACCACCAGGACTCCCTAATATGCTGTTTTAGAGCTGCTGTAATTAACAGCCCATAGTAGGTCAATATTTATCACCAACTGTATAGCCACTACATCACCAGGACCCCTTTTGGCAACCCTAGGGAACCAAGATAGATTCCGGAGCCAGGAAGGGGGCTGCTACAACACAGACTTCCAAACACCGAAGTGACTTTGGATGTGGGAATAAGGGATAGACGTAGAAAAATTTAAACATGAAGTTGGAGGAATTAGGGGAGCAAAGACAATTTTGATGACAGCTTAGAAAGATTAGAGGGGACCTTTATAGAAAGCTTCCTTCATTTTGAAGAAGGCATGTGTCAATCATCCCAGGTAGAATAAACGTGGAGATATGAAGGTGAGAGGTGCTTCTGGAAAATAATTTCTGCCTCAGAATTTCAGCATAGAAATCCTGCAACGGTTTCGTCTTCTCGTCTCCCCTATGTGTGGGAAACTGAGCAATGGAAAAAGAGTGTATGTGGACAAATTCTTTATTCTCAGAGTTTAAGTCCCAATCACATTCTCATAACCAAGTTTAATTTCCACAATATCCTCCCATAATTCTGCTACCTGAAAGTTACCTCTTACAAGTACATGGCGGATGGCTATGTGGCCTGCAGACATGTTGCAATTGCTCTCCCTGATCAAGGGGCAGTCACCCCTCCTTAACTGCCCCTATAACTGGAGTTATGTCACTAGGGACCTCTAGGGTTAGGACACAGCCCACTTTGTCACATATGTGGTCACCTGTCATTAGAGAGTATATAATGTTGAGAATACAATTTTTTCTCTCTGGTTCCTGAAGCCTTGGCAGAGGTGAGCACCCCCAAACTCTGTCTCTTAATTTCTTCCCTTCAATTACACAACCCTCCCTTTGGACTGGTCTGGATGTGAGGCTGGATCTCACACCTATGAATTTCATGGTCAAGAGTACACATCAGCCTGATCAGAGTGCTAACATTCTAGTCTGTCCTATAGATTTCAGACATACCCGCACACATAATGCAGTGAGTTAATATCCTAAAATAAATCTATCTCTGTCTTTGTCTCTCTCTAATATAAATGTATGTGAAAAAATATGTTAATATATTTCTATATATCATTAGTGACACATATATTGAACATGTCATCTATTGACGTACATGAAACATAATATAAATTTATATAAATAATATAAAACTCAATCTTTACCTATATAAAATATAGAGTTCCTAGCGGATGCAAACCATTAGCATGCTAGTGTGATAACTGAAATGTTAGAGGTGTGAATCTAGCCCCAGGCACCTCAGAAAAAATCAGGATAATCAATTTCTGAAATATTAGCCAATGACATTTCTATGCAGCACATTTATACTCTGAGGTGCATGTTGTTGTTAGGTGCTGTCTGTCGGTTCTAACTCACAGAGACAGTGTGTACAACAGAATGAAACGCTGCTCGGTGCTGCCTCACATTTATTGTTTTGTTTCAGCCCATTGTAGTCAGCGTATCAATTCCTCTGCTCCAGGGCCCCACTGCCCGACCACTTTACCGAGAATGATGTCCTTCTCCAGTGACTGGTTCTCCTGACAACTTTTCCAAAGTATCTGAGATGGTGTTTCTTCACCCTGGCCTCTAAGGAGCATACTGGCTGTACTTCTCCCAAGACAGATGTGTTTGCTCTTTGGCAGCCCACGGTACTTGCTATATATATTCTTTGCCAGCGTGGTAATTCAAATGCCTTGGTTCTTTTCAATCTTCATTATTCAAGTTTCATATGCATATAAAGTGATTATATACATTATGTATATGTATGTGGAGAGAGAGTTGAGTTTTATATATTGGTGCATACATATACAAGAGGGCTTGTGTTAATCAGGGTACATAAGAGAAACAAATCCATGGACCATATATGTGTATAAGAAAGTCTTATGTACAAGAGGGATTGAACATTGAGAAAATATCCCAACCCAGTCCAGTTCAAGGACATAAGTCTGATATTAGCCCATATGACTGATACCAATCCATAAAGTCCTCTTCAGACTCACAAAACACATGCAATGGACACTGAGTACAGGCCAATCACAGGCCAGTGGGTAGAAAGTCCTTGGGTCCAGTGGCGTTGTAAGCATCTCAGCGCTGACAGTGGTCTCTCTGTGGCTTCTCCAGCTTCAGAGGGCTGGTTGCGTCCATGTGGCTTGTCTGGCTCAGGGCACTAGGGTAGTCCCTGTGTTTTGTCAGCTGCAATGTCTCCCAGGGAGTAGCAGAGAAAGAGGGATGTCTTCTGCCTCCAAGGAGGAAGTACCAGATTTCCCAGAATCCTCAGGAAAACACCATGCCCATACAGAAATCTCATTGGCTATCTCCAGATTGACCGCCTAGACTCCACCCCTACACTCTTCATCCTTAAATTGACACCAGATTAGGTGACCACCACAGGGCTTCATAAAGTTGGTGGGAAAGTTCCATGATCTCCCTAGTACCGTTTACCATGAACGATTATAAGCCCCCTCTGTATAGGCATGCATATGTCCTAACCTATCTCGCTATTGGTTCTATTTCTCAGGAGAGCCCTGGCTGGCCAGGCCAAAGATGACAGTGATGGGGCAGCTTTGTCCTCGTGGGGATCAAGGTGTTACTCAACCATGCACTTAACAAACACAATCAAAGCTCCCTAAAAGTCAGGGGATGACTGGGGGCAGTGGGGTAGAACTGCTTCTTGGATTTCAGGGACCCAAAGCCTGTACAGAGCATCTTTCTCCCACAAAGCAGTTGGTGGTGTTCAACTGCCGGCTTTGGGATGAGCAGAAAAACTTCGTAACCCACTATGCAGCCACGGCGACAGATAAAGCCTAATAAGGGAAGATAAATAAGTGGCACGCAACCATAATCAATGTTCTTTTGTCAAAATGCTGTGGTGTGTTAGGTTCAAGACCTTCCTGCCTGCCGCCAACTCTGAACCCACTTCCTTCAGGAAGGGATTGGACAAGAGCCAGGCACTCAGTCCCTTGATCTTCCACCAATTCAAATATTGTCATCCTGCTGCCATGAAAATGAAGTTCTCTGCTTAATCAACTTCCTCCAGATAATAAACAATCTACCCTGAGGCCTGGTGCATGCATGAGTCCACAGAGATATGGAGGTATATGGCTGCCAAGGAATTTTCTCTGTGCGGAAATTATCTTCCTGAGTTTCCTAGGAAAGTTCTGGTTGGGAGGGATTCGGAGGTTAACCAGCTTCCTTGAGCATCCAGTGGGACGCTTTTGTAACTACCCATTAAATGGCAAAGGAAGCTGGATGAGCCTGAGAAGTTATGAGAAACCTACCCTCTCCCATATAGTTTATGCCCTTTTCTGTTCTGTTTTTCTATTCTCTAACTGAAATATCCCACCCCACTTTTGCCAATTGATCATCTTCCACACTTTATGGCCTCTAATTAGTGTACAGTACATTCTGGATTAAACAATGATCCTGGAGGCGGTGATGAGAGATGAAAGGCGGTTGGTTAACACAAGGAAAGTGGCCAGTAGCCTTAGACTGTAGACACTACAGATGTCATAACAAAGGAAAGCTCGCTTGTCGCGCCTTAGCCGCATGGGAAATCCAACCATGCTCTGACACAAACATGAAGTTTAAGGATCGTTAAATTGGAGGCAAAATTTACTTCCTTTCTGTGTCAACAGAATCAATTGTTTAGCTTCTCTGTAATATGCAGGTGAAGGTCGGACAATGCATAAAGAAGACTGGAGACGAATTGATGCACTGGAATTATGGTTTTGGAGAAAAATATTGAAAGTGGCATGGACGCACAGAAGGATAAACAAATCTGTGTTGAAAGAAGATGGCTAGAAAGTTTTTCAGGAGTGAAGATGGCAGCATTTGGTCCCCTGTACTTCGGATGTCTCACCAGGAGAGACTCATTCCTGGCGAAAGACATCACACTCGGGCAGAGTATCAGGCCAAACACTTAGTGTAATGGTTTGACACAGTGGCTGCTGCAACAGTAAGCTGACACATGACATTGGTACAGGAGCAGACAGTGTTTCCTTCTGTGGTGAATACCTAACAGCAGCAACGCTCAGTCTAAAAGAGGAGAGGGTGTGCCTACCCCATGCGTTTGCCTGTGCATCTTAATACAAAAGTGGAGGTGCTCAAACAAAGAAAGTGCCTTCCTAAGATACAACTGCACATCCACTAGGCTAGTGGAGATGTAGTCAACGTACATGACCATTTTAACCATAAGCCCTTAAATGATATGTTATAAACTGTGGCCTTATGTGAGCCAGGTCATCACCCTGTGTTTCCTTGGGGGCTATGGTCTGCTGAAAGACAACAATCACATCTGCAACAAAGCCATTCTTCTGTGTATGAGAGCCACCGAGGAAGCACAGAGAACAATTGGAAGAAGACCCATTTGAAGAAGAGCCACCGGTGGAACACATTTAAGATCTCAGTCTGAAGTGGAAGAAGCCAAGACCAGAGGAATCAGAGGCTGTCCCACAAGAGACCCTGGGAGCCAGGCTGAAATCAGAGGCCAAGGCAAAGAGAGCATGAGACCGAAGAGAAGAACAGCATCAAGACTATGGAGCTGTGAGGTAGAGAGATAAGTGAGCTTCCTGGAAGACAGAGGCAGAAGACAAGGGGTCACATGGACAAGAGGCTGAGAGCCAGACAGAGAGACTTACCTGCTGACTGAGGAGAGACGGCGCTACAGACCAGTGAATGGATCCTTCGTGTTTACTGATCTTGACTTGTGTTGTCCGTATTATTTTCCCTAATAAACCCCATTAATTTTGATACTGCTGGTCAGTTTTGTGTGGCAATTGCAATCGATTATCTAAGCCAGTAGGAACGTAGAATGCCGTGGGAGGAAGGGCTGACCGCAGAATAGGTGAAGAGAAAGGGAAGGTGGAGGCGATCAGCTTCATGTTTCCGTAGATTTGGCTTCTCCTCCCTTGTGTAACCAGAGGAGGTCTGATAAGGCCCCCGCACCATTTTTTCACTATTATTCTTCCATAATCGTTGACATTGTAGAGGGTCTTATTTTACTTCGCTCCACGTTCAACACCCAGTGGAGCTGCAGTCAACAGCTCAAAGGGCCGGGCAGTGTTCGGTCCTGTGGCTCACAGTGTTTCTGTGGCTTGAGACCAACCTGAAGGCACCTAACAATGTTAAAAGAATATATATATATATATATATATATATATATATATATATATATATATATATATATATATATATATATATATGTTGGTAAAGATGTGAATAAATTAGAATGTCTGTCCTTACTGATGGGAGTGTAAGATGGTGTGATCCCTAAAGAAAATAATTTGTCAGTTCCTCTAAAAGTGAAGCACAGATGCGTATGATCCAACAGTTTCCCTCTTGAGATTGTGTACCAACACATTGAAATAAGAATTTAGATGCGTGTACAACCATACTCATTATAGCATGATTTAGTAATCTGTAGGTGGAAACAATTTCGGTGTCCATCCACTGGCAATGGATAAGCGAAATGTAGTCTGTGTATGCACAGTTGTCATGTGCTATGCGTATGAAAGATGGACATAGGGAAATAAGGGAGATTGAAGAAACCTCAAAGCATTTAAATACTGGTGCTGGTTAAGAATGTTGAAGGTTCCATGGACTGGAAGAAGGAACAAGTCTGTCTTGAAACAGAGACAATTAGAATGCTTCTTAGAAATGAAGGTGGCACGGCTTTGTCCCACATCCTTTGGATCTGTAATGAGGTGGGATCACTCTCCAGAAAAGAGCATGCTCCGGAAAGTAGAGAGGCAGCACAAAAGGAGGCAAGCCATCAGGGAAACTGAGGGACACTGTGGCTGCAATAATGAGCTCCGACATGACAGCCATTGTGAGGATGGCTCAGGACCAGGCGGTATTTCTCTCTCGCTTACCTAGGAACTGACCTAATGGCCCCTTATAACAACAATAGAATGTTTTGCAGGCCCAAACAGACTTGTTAAGATATTTGTCATAAAGAGGATGAATCTTGAAACCATGATGCTTAGAGAAGTTATCCACAAAGGGACAGATATTGTGCAATCCCACTTATATTAACTATACCGAGTAGACAAATACATAAAGACCAAAGTGGGCTGGCTTTTATGAGGGAAACTGGGTATATCGGTTAATGAATGAATTAACCAACCGTGGTTGAGTGGATTGTGACACATGATGATCCTGTTCTCCATACAAAGTGCTGTCGCCCATTTTCCCAAAGTCGATGGCCTTGTCTTTCTTATGAGGTCCCTCAGGGGATATTGGATTCTCCAATCATTTGATTGGCAGGTAAGTATACACATCTACTGTTTGTGCCCCTCAAGGAATTGGGTTTTTTACATAAACAATGGAGTTTCTATCTTCATTAGCTTAAAAAAAATATATGGTTTTTAGAAATAAACAGCAGTGATGTTTGCACACCAAATTGAATATCATTAATGCCATTAAATTGTCTACTTAAAAATGGTTAAAATGGCAAATTTCCTCTTATATGTATTGTACTTCATTTTAAAAAAATACAGAAAAACAATTCGTAGCTGTTTAAAATTGTGTTGTCTTTGCTTGCTTTCCTCCGTCTGTTTGTTCCCATGGCTCTGACTGAGAGTGCGTATCAAAGTTGTTTCCATTTTCTCATAAAACCAACACATTTGAAGAAAAGGATGCTGCCTGAGGCCGAGGCCATTTGCTTCACGCACGAAGCGTCCCCAGGATACAGACCCTGCTGAGTAAATCATCATTCTAAGTGCGAGAATAGCTTTATGTGACAGGTGTGCGTGCATTGGCCTTTAGAAACCAGGAAGTGGTACAAGATGGAAAGTGTCCAGCTATGTGCTCCCTGCTCCCTGATTCCTGTCACCCGTGTCATTTTCCCCACACCTGCAATTAGCCCATGGTGGCTTTAAAAGGTTCTTGCCTCCCTGTGATTTTACCTGCCTCTCACGGAGACCTCAATGCGCCTGGAGCTGAGAGACCGGGAATTATTCCATTTTATCAAGTGCTGGGCTGATGAGAGGATAGGAACTCATGAAATGCCAACCAACACATTAGCGTGTTTATGACAAGCAGAGAGTGTTCCTGACCCACGCCTCAGTTGCACTTTGCATTGCTCACACGAGCATCAAAGGCACGACCGTTTGTGAGGGTGTTGCTTGTTTCAATGACAGTTTAAGTGCGGGATCAATCATAGTGAAAATGCTTGCCCTCATGTGTGTGTGTGTGTGTGTGTGTGTTGTTGTTGTTCGGAGCCTTGATGGTGCATGCTCAACTGTTAACTAAGAAGTGGGCAGGTGGAACTCAGCTGGTGACTCTGTAGGAACTCTGGTGGCTAGTGGGTCATGCAATGAGCTACTAACTACAAGGTCAGCAGTTTAAACCCACCAGTTGTTCTGCACGGGGAAGATGAGGCTTTCTACTTCCATAAAGAATTATAGTCTCAGAACCCCACAGAGGCAGTTCTAGTCTGTCCTATGGGTGACCGTGAATCAGCATTGATTCAAACAGTGAGTTTATTGATTGACTGGTTTGGTGATTGAGAGATTTAGTGAACTGCTCCCATAAACATTCTGAAACTCATTGCCATCTTAATAGTTTCTGATTCAGTTACCCCATCATCGAGTAGAACTGGCCATAGTGGTTTCCTATACGGTAGCACCTATGGAAGCAAGCTATTGCATCTTTCTTCTGCGGAGAGGCTGGGGCTTCAAACCACCAACCTTTTGCTTAGCAGCCATGCACTTAATCACTGCACCACCCCATGACCTCTGTAAAAAACAGCGTCTTGGCAACCCTGGAGGATCATTCTACTCTGTCACAAAAAGTTGCCATGAGTTGAAAGTCACTTGAGGACACCTCCAACAAATGTGGCTTTAAGCTGCAGTGGACTCTGACCTCATCCACCATGGGATGAAGCCTGCTCAGACCTGCACCATCCCCACCACCAGCTGACCCACAGGGCTTTCCATCTTTGGGGGTGTTCTTTGGAAGTAGATTGACAGCCTTTCTCATCTTACTCGATCTTAGTCTGGTGAGACCTCCTCTGCATCATAGTCCTGAACAAGTTTCTATTGGCTGGTGGGTGGTGTCTGTGCATGAAGCACATTGGTGAGGAATAGAACCTCCCTGCAGTGAGAAGCCTACCACTGAATCACTGATATCCTCTGATGTTTGTGTCAGTGTGATATGAATATTGTGTGATACTTCCTACCTGCACAGTCCAAGTGCAACAGTCCCGTTCGCCCTGATGAAAGTGCACAGAGCTATCTTAGGGATGAATTAATGACACACAACAAAGTGGATGTTTTTTAAACAACAGAGATGGATTGGCTCAGAGTCCTGAGGCTGGAATTCTGAGATCAGGGTGATTAGCTGTGTTGATTCTTGCTGGGGCCATAAAGAACAGGTTCCATGGCTCCTTCCTAATTTCTAGTAACTCAAAGCCTTCCTGAGCTTTTAGCTGAAGCACAACATGCCTTTCATTCTCTGTCTCTATGAGTGTGTTTTCTTTTAGAAAGATGCCTGGTATATAGAATCAGGACCAGCCTATTGCAGTAAGACTTCATATTCATCTAACCGATGATATATGTTCTAGGGGACAAAAGTGGGAGAAAGATGAGGCTTTCTACTCTCATAAAGAATAACAATAAAAAGGAGGGGGTTACAGGCTCAGAAACCCATGGGACAGTTTCACCCTGTCCGATGGGCTCTCTGTGAATCGGCATCAACTCAATGGCAGTGTGGAGGAGGGGAGAAAAGATTCTTTAGACCTGGTGCCCTAGATTTGGGCATCTGGCATCCAGAACAATTGAAAACTCTTCATTTCTCCTATGATGTCACCCACTTAGAATTTTTCTATTCAAAAGGAAGAAAAACCAGCTCCCACATGTATGCCTGTTGCTTTTCCAGTAGATCGCGCTCTCTCCATCTCCAGGATTCGGCCGGCCTTTCTTTTGATCTCACGGGTAGCCTTGCTTTTTCATGAGACCTGGCCCAGATTCCAAAGTAGAAGTTACTATTACAACTACCACTCACATTTCAACTTCTCAATGTGATTTCTCACAGAAAGTGGAAAATAGGTAACCACGGGGCTGGAGCAAGAGCAGCTCAAGATGAGCCTGGAATGTCTTGGGTGAGAAAGGCAATCACTTTGGAACCTGACCAAAGAGACACAGAGACCCCATTACAAAGACTCTTTCTGGGAAAGCATGACCATAAATGATTTTAATCCGCTGTACAGAATAGAACACTGTGATTCCATAATAATAAAAAAGGTAAATGATTAAAATAAAAGTTTGGTGAGAAATTAAAGTGCTTAAAAGTAACTCCCCCAAATATTTCCCAACTGTAACAGGAAAAGGAGACACTTTAGAAGTGCGGCATTGATTGACTTAATCAAACATCATGAGTAATAGAGCTGAAATTGTGTATCACTGAGTAGGATGCAAAGAGATGAACAGTAATATCATCCTGCCAAAATTCATAACTGAAATCGTGAGGAAACATCAGACAAGCTCAAAATGAAGGGTTTTCTAAACAGATTGGCCTATGAACTTCAAAACTGTCAAGATCATAGACGTCAAGGAAACCTCTTGTGAGTCGTTGGGAACTGGTAAGACATGGCTTGGGCCAGGCAAACCGTAGTCCTCAAAGTAACCCTCTTGCTTTTCAACACTTGGAAGAGGTCTTGTGCAGTGGCTCGACCCAAGGTGATGCTTCATTTGTTTCCCATTGCCTCCTGTGCTTGTGAAAGTTGGACATTGAATAAAGAAAACCAAAAAAGAGTAAGTGGCCTTGAATTGTGGTGCTGGCAAAGACTGTGGAAAGAACCTCGCACTGCCAAGAAGAACAAATGAGTCTGTGTTGGATGGAGTAGAGCCGGCACAGTCCTTGGAGACGAGGGCTTCCTTCTCGTGTTCATTTAACAGGTTATCGAGAGAGACCGGTCCTTGGAGAAGGACAGCATGCTTGGTAATGCGGTAAACCCCAAAGCAAGGTCACTGCCATGAAGTCAATTCCCACTCGCGGTGACCTGATGAGGCAGCGTAGACGGTAACTCCTTACTACAGCAGCGGGCTTCATCTCTCTCCCTCAGAGGGGCTGGTGGTTTGGAACTGGTGACTTCACATAACTGAGTTACTTGTTTTGGAATTCTCATTCTTCCCAGTGTTATTCACACTATTTGGTGGTCAGCACAGTCAAATACATTTGCATAGTGAACAAAACATTTTTCTAGTCTCCTCTGCCCTTAGCCAATATCCATCTGACAGCAATGTTATAACTCCTTCCACATCAGCTTCTGAAATCTGGGTTGAATTTTGGGCAGTGCCCTGACGATGACTGTAGCTGTTTGGGAATTTTCTTTAGCAAAATGTTGCTTGCATATGATTTGAATTGTACTTTTCCATGATTTTTCCCTTCCGCTTTATCACCTAGATAATTTTGAATAGGCTCGTTCAACTGTATGAGAGACCTACAGAAAGCTGATGGAAATGTTCCAGTATCTTTTCTTTTTCCATTTTTTTTATCTCTGCAGAATGAAATTAAGGGATACATCTGAATGCCATAGGGATCTCACTGAACAATGTAAAAGTCTTTAAATCATTATGGACTAGCCCATACAATAGCCGAAGTCGCAAGGCAAGTTTTCAGAACTACAAGAAAAAATTGGCGGGTTTGCAATGAGAGTAAGAAATATTAAACTCTTCATCACATGCTTTTGTTAGAGCCAGTGGTAAAAACAAACAAACAAACAAATACTAAGGCCTGAACAATGTAAATGCACACTAGAATGAACAGATGGAAATATATTTGCTCTCTACCGAGAGTACAGGACTTTCATAAGCACTGTTGTAATGACCTTTAGATCCTCTATTTCAGTTCATTTGATTACCTTTATAATCCTTCCGACCCAGGGGGGCATAGTGGTTTAATCCTGGAGCTTCTAATCACAAGTTTGGCTGTTCAAACCCATCTGCTGCTACACCAGGGAAAGATAAAACCTTTCACTTCCTCAGTGATGAACAGCCTCAGGAACCCTGTGTGGGAACACTGGGAGTCACTGAATGGACTCACCGACAATAGCTATTTTTGGTTTAGGTTTTTGCTTTATTTTGGGAGATCTTTTAAAATTAAGCTCTGGTACACAACGGTACAAGTTTGGCTATCCAAAATGTTAGCAGTTAGAATCCACCAGTAACTGAGTGGGAGAAAGATGGGATGTCATTTTTTTAATTCAATTTTTTCCACAACTCTTGGAAGCCCCTTTCAAAAAGTCTTCCAATCAGTATGTCAGTTAGCTGCCTTCCAAAATCCTTGGCAGAGGGAAAGTAAGTTCTTCCCTCATCGTATTGATATTCTGTCAATACTGGTACTTTGTTTTTAACCAATGCCATCCGCGTAGGTTGAAGTTCATCCTTCAGTCTACAGGTCATTGATTATATGTTAAAATCTGCAGTGTGTGATCATCCACCCAGCCTGTTGGTTACAGAAATGCCATGCATTCTTTCTATCTTCTTTTGATTTTTCCTGGATTGCTCAAGATTTTGCTCACAAAACTCAAACTCAAAATCATGTCCATTGAGGTGATGTGGACTCAAAGTGACCCTGTAGGACAGGGTAGAAATGCCCCTGTGGGTTTCTGAGACTGTAAGTCTTCATTGGAGTAGAAAGCTCCACCTTTGTCCCAAGAAGCAGCCTATGGTTTTGAACTGTCAACCTTGTGGATCCCACAAGTAATCAATACAAAATCCTTCGATATAGAGACTCAAGATCTTTTTTTCCCCTTCAGTTCTTTCAGGCACTATTCAGGGTTCAAATATCTCCTGAGAATAGTATAGCCTCAGAAAAATAAAATTCCCCCCAAACTGGACCAGTATGCAATATCATGTTGCTGTTGTTGTTAAGTGCTATTGAGTCAATGTAAAGGCGTAGCCTCCCTATGCTTAGCAGAATGAAACACTGCCTGGTCTGCACCATCCTCACAATTTGTGCTCTGTCTGAGCCGATTGATGCAGTCACAATGTCAATCCCTCTTACTGAAGGCCTTCCTTTTTCTTCTGTCCCTCCCCTTTACCAAAATGATACCCTTCTCTAGGGATTGATCTCTCCTGACAATGCGTCCAAAGTATGTAAGATGAAGTCTTGCTATCCTTGCTTCTAAGGAGCAACCTGGTCTTACTTCTTCCAAGACAGGTTGGTTTGTCCTTTTAGCAGTCCATGGTAATTTCAATATTCTTCCTCTGATGCCACAATTCAAATACATCACTGCTCCTTCAGCCTTCTTTGCTCAATATCATAATAAACAGATTAAGATTTAAATTGTTAACAATTTCATTTTGCTTGGATCAACAGTTAATTCTCATAGAGCAATAGTCAAAAAAATCAACGGATATATTGCATTGGGCTAATCTGATGCATAAGAGCCCTTGAAAGTGTTAAAGAGCAAATCACTTTGAGACTAAGGTGTGCCTCACCTAAGTCATAGCATTTTCAGTGATCTCAAATGTTTGTGAAAGGTGGGCAATGAATATGGAAGGCAGGGGAATAACTGTTGGTCTTTAATGATGGTGTTGGTAAAGAACCCTGAACGTACCATAAACTATCCGAGAAATGAACAAATCTGTCTAGGAAGAATTACAGCCAGAATGTTCCTTGGAAGCAAGGGGGGCAAGACTTTGTTCCAAGGAAAGGACATCGTTCTTGGCAAAGCGGAGGGTCAGTGAAGAAGAGCCAATCCCTCCTGTGAAAGGACGGGCACAGTGGCTACAGCAGTAACTCAGACGAATGGAACAACCATTGTGAGGGGCTGCTGGAGAGGGAGCTGCTTCACTGTGCTGTGCACAGGATCACTAGGAATCAGAGCAGACTCCGTGGCACCTCACAACAAACATGACAACTGTTTTTGTATGGCCCCTGAACAAGAACCATTTTCAAAGAAAATCAGTATGTAATTCAAATCGTAGTGTCCATAAATAAAGTTTATGGGAACAATGCTATGTTGACTCATTTATGTATTGCTTAGGGCTGCTTTCACATTACAAATTAATTAGTTGTGCTACTTGCTTCTCTGCACTATGCGCGCACTACTAGTCCCAGTGGCACAGAATCTTGAATGATGTTCGTAGTGCCATGTATGCCAGCTCACTGGGATATTTTACTTATTTATTAACTAGTCTAGTAAATTCTCCTCACGTCAACCCACCCACTACCTACTCACTACCACTGAGTCAATGCCAACGTATAAGGGTTCTTTTAGGCTTTCCCAGGCTTTGTAAACTTAATGGCAGCAGACAGGCAGCCTCCTCTTTCTCCTGAGGAGTGGTTGGTGGATTTGAACTACTGACCTTTCAGTTAACTGTCCAACATATATCCATCATCACTACCGGGGTTATTTCTTCATGTGAAACAAAGGAAAAAGAAAATCTGGGCTCTGAATTTTGCAATTTCAGGGAAGAGGAGTGTGGATGACTTTATTAAGCATTAGATGCCAAAACACTGTAGGCTATGAAATGCGGTGTGCATCAACATTTCCAAGGTTTCATCACAGCCCTAACTCACAAGAAATCAATAGCCAAACAAAAACAAGCAAGCAAGCAAGCAGAGCATTTAAACGGCATATCTCGTCAGACCGAAGCCTCTCCGTTTCACATACACAATGAATGTGTCTTCAGAGTCAGGCTCTGAGAGGTTCATTTGTCAGTTAATCAGTGAAAACCATCTACCAACCATGTGTTAATTAAATTATATTTCATGATAGCAGCGAAAGGATTCTGTCTAAAGAAAATGAATTTGTTGAGACCCATGAGGCCTGGTGAGGTTCCCTACCAACAATAACATGAATATCAGGGTCAGTCACTCCATTATCATATCAATAGGCAATTTGTTTAGGAACACTGTTGGGGGGCTCGATCCATTTTGGAAGCTAACTGAACAGTGGTTCCCAAGAGGAGTCCTGGTGATCTACTCCTGGTAAAACCACAGCCTCAGAAACTGTGCGCTGCCCGGAGTCCATTCTCATTCTTCATAGCCCTGTAAGGCAGAGTACACTGCTCCCTACAGCGTCCGAGGCTGCAAACACCTGCCACGGCAGACTGCCGCATCTTTCTACCCTGGAGTGGCTGGTAAGTTTGGACCACTGGACATCCCAACGCTCGAGCAATGCTATCTTGTCTCATAGGTTTCCCGTGGGCAGACATGACCCTGTGACCTCAAACAGCAGACACGTTGTGAAAAAGATCTGAATGTTATAATGAATTATTCATCTAGTAAGGTCGACAGGGAATTTTTCTCCCATGGTCTTATCTATCATCGGGTCTGCCATTTTGCTTATAAATGTAAGCGGAATATCCTGATTTCCCTAGCACACACTTGTTCAAAAATTTGGTATTGGTAACATTTTATTAAAATTACGTTTTATCTTCTTTCTTTTGTTTTCTGTTGCTCAAGGACAAAATGAAAGTTTTTCTGAAAAAGAAAATCATCCTCAACCACTGTGTTATAACATAGAATGTTTTTACAACTGTAGAAATTAGATTATTTTATGACATGCTTGACAATGTTTCATAATTAATTCAGAATAAATTTGCAAGGTGAAGTTGTGACTCTATGTAAAACTTACACGTGGCAAAATCATTTCAATGATAACTCAGGTTGCTGGAATCACATGAAATGTTAACCAGCTCAATAGCTTCCTCCTTTATCCAAAATTTAAACAAGAATTGAGATCTCCATTTCTACACAAATCTTCAGTGACATATTTCCCAAGCCAAGTCCAAAGTACAGTTTCAGTAGCATTTTACAAACCTGGATGCAAGTGTGAAGGAATTTATATATTTCAAAACCTATTTAACTGCGTAATTGAGGAGCTTCCACATAACTTTCAATTGAAGGTGATTAATCTGCAAGGCAATGACACACTAAATGGCAAATATAGAAAAGACTCTAATATAAATGCCTTCCATGCGATGAATATGCTCAATTAATATCATATGTTCAGGGATTGAAATTGGTATTTGGGATACTTAACTATACAAGAGAACATTTTTAAAGAAGAAATATGTGAAACCTCACTGTAGATCAGCATTAACAGATGAGCATTTGGAATTGATTTTGATGACAGAGAACACTAACTTTGAATAGTAATTAAGTGAAATGTTATCCTACAAGCCCTCCTCCTGAAAATCATGCTTCTCACTTATAGATTTTTATTACCAAAAATAATTTACTAAATGATTATTGTGGTATGTTGAACTAAACATGATGTTTTCAGTTAGGCATTTTTTTCCCTTGCATCAAAACAATGTCTTTGATTTTTGCCTCATGGCCCTTCCAAACCAGAATGATTACTGCATGGCCCGTCAGAGTAAGTCTTCTCAAACTTTCTCAATGTGGAGGCTCAAGCAGCAACTAATCAAAACAACGTGTGCTCCTTGGTTCCAATGAATGAATGAATGAATAGACAAAACCTATATAGATGAACAATGGAAGAAATTTGCTTTTATTCTGATAGACTCAGTATAAGAATTCTGTTCCTCAGTACATTTAAAATTATTATTATCTTTTAAATTTAAATCCTGCTGATGATAACCATATTTGGGATATAGAAGAGGCATCAGTTCTTACAACTCAAAGAGTGAGATAGGATACCTGCAATTTAGCTCAAACGATTCTCCACAAAGGAAAAGCAGGTGTGACACAAAGGTGAACGGTTTGGAAATCCACATGAGATTCAGATGCATTCAGGTGTTCCTTCTACTATTCTTTAAGTCTCTCTGAAATTTTGAATAGAAGGAGCACGATTGGGGTGGAAGACCAGCTTCCTGTGATCAGGCCATCTCAAATAGCACCCAGTCACTTGTCATACACGGGTACTTGGAGATACCATAGGTTTGGTTCCAGACCATGGCGATAAAGCAACTATCTCAGTAAAATAACACAATTTTTGTTGTTGTGCCACAGTGAATGTAAACTTTATTTTTACATCATGTTGTAGTCTAATAAAGTGTGTGATATCCAAGTACCCCTAAGTGTGAAAAGCAGGGGAAAGCAAAAGAGCATTCTTACTTGGGATTCCAGATCCACGTGTGCAGGTTTATTCCAAACAAAATGTGCTAAAAAATTCTCCGTCTTCAGTGACTGGCTGCAGGCAAGTGTTCTCAGCAGTGACACCTTCGATCCCTCAAAACAAGATCTGGTCAACTCAACGGCTTCTGAAGGAAAGTTCTGGGCCAGTTAAATTCAGGAGAGCCAGGTCCGCTCAGAGAATTGTGGCAAGTATTTGGGGGAGGATCCCAAGCAGGCATGCCTAATAGACTTTTTCCAAGGACATGGAATGCCGAGGCGCATATGTTGAAGTTTGAAAATATTAAAAACTCCAACGGTGATTAAAAAGTCATGCCAGCTGTATTGAGGGATTCCTCCCCCCACTCTATATCATTACAATAGACCTGCTCGTTCTTTGAAGGTAGGAAAGATTCGCTCTGAAATTTTCATTGGAAACCGTATCCTCTCCAATCTACAGCCCTGGTCTTATCCCTTCAGACTTCTCTTCAAACTCAAAGAACACTTCATAAAAACAATTTGAGTCCCTGAAGGATACCCAGACTGCTACTTGGATGTAGTGTAGATGAAAGTGCCCACAATTCTTCCGGGGCAGGTTGGAGAGATGAAGATACCACCATCGTCCGTGGATAGATCCAGATGAAGGCCCTGTCACAAAATAATACCCCCTCACATTTCAGTTATTTCGCTGAATAGATTAATAATGATTTTTTGACTTCTACTTGTATTGGTGAGGATGACCAACATGTAATACAGAGAATGTCAGGTACATGGTGCAGGATTGCCACAAAACCTTTAGGTTTTAAAAACCACAGTATCCGTGAAACACAGTAAATCAGAGCACAATATAATGGGGCAGGTGTGTATCTCATTTTATTTTTAATCATCTTGCTCAGTAAAACCTAATGTTTCTATTTTAAATTTCTTTAGGTACATGTTTATTATCTAGTCTCCTGAGATGTTTACTCAATGAGACAAGGATCCAGATGTACTGTGTTCTTTGCGGGTTCCCTAGTATCCAGAATATCATGGTCAGACTGTGCATAAGCAACAAAAGTTTTGGCCTAAATGGAAGAAAAGGACACGGGAAAAAAGAGAAAGTGAATAAATAAATGACAGAACATCCTTCACAGATTCTTAGGAGCTATCAGGCAGTTTATTGACTTTCACCATATTCATGAGCCACCACTTCAATAAAATGGGGTGTGTGTGTGTGTGTGTGTCTGTGTGTGTCTGTGTGTGTGTGTGTCTGTGTGTGTCTGTGTGTGTGTGTGTCTGTGTGTGTGTGTCTGTGTGTGTGTGTCTGTGTGTGTGTCTGTGTGTGTCTGTGTGTCTGTGTGTGTGTGTGTGTGTCTGTGTGTGTCTGTGTGTGTGTGTCTGTCTGTGTGTGTGTGTGTCTGTGTGTCTGTGTGTGTGTGTGTCTGTGTGTGTCTGTGTGTGTCTGTGTGTGTCTGTGTGTCTGTGTGTGTCTGTGTGTGTGTCTGTGTGTGTGTGTGTCTGTGTGTGTGTGTCTGTGTGTGTGTGTCTGTGTGTGTGTCTGTGTGTGTCTGTGTGTCTGTGTGTGTGTGTGTCTGTGTGTGTCTGTGTGTGTGTGTCTGTCTGTGTGTGTGTGTGTCTGTGTGTCTGTGTGTGTGTGTGTCTGTGTGTGTCTGTGTGTGTCTGTGTGTGTCTGTGTGTCTGTGTGTGTCTGTGTGTGTGTCTGTGTGTGTGTGTGTGTCTGTGTGTGTCTGTGTGTGTGTGTGTGTGTCTGTGTGTGTGTGTGTCTGTGTGTGTGTGTGTCTGTGTGTGTGTGTGTCTGTGTGTGTGTGTGTGTCTGTCTGTGTGTGTGTGTCTGTCTGTGTGTGTGTGTCTGTCTGTGTGTGTGTGTGTGTCTGTGTGTGTGTGTGTGTCTGTGTGTGTGTGTCTGTGTGTGTGTGTGTCTGTGTGTGTGTGTCTGTGTCTGTGTGTCTGTGTGTGTCTGTGTGTGTGTGTGTCTGTGTGTGTGTGTCTGTGTGTGTGTGTCTGTGTGTGTGTGTGTCTGTGTGTGTGTCTGTGTGTGTGTGTGTGTCTGTGTGTGTGTGTGTGTCTGTGTGTGTCTGTGTGTGTCTGTGTGTCTGTGTGTGTCTGTGTGTGTGTGTCTGTGTGTGTGTGTGTGTGTGTGTGTCTGTGTGTGTGTGTGTGTCTGTGTGTGTGTGTCTGTGTGTGTGTCTGTCTGTGTGTGTGTGTGTGTCTGTGTGTGTGTCTGTGTGTGTGTCTGTGTGTGTGTGTGTCTGTGTGTGTGTGTGTCTGTGTGTGTGTGTGTGTGTCTGTGTGTGTGTGTCTGTGTGTGTGTGTGTGTGTCTGTGTGTGTGTGTGTGTGTGTGTGTGTGTGTGTGAATACACTCAGTATCAGTATGCTGGCTGATATTTCTTCCTGTTCTCACTCCACTCGTGTGTTAGTCCTGGTTGACTAGGCAAAAAATTCATAGACACTCATAAATGTATAAGAAAGAGCTTTATATATAAGAGCAATTGAATATTGAGAAAACATCCCAGCCCAGTCCAGATCAAGTCCATAAGTCCGATATTAGCTCATATGTCCGACACCAACCTATGAATTTCTTTTCGGACTCACAAAACACATGCAAGGACACCAAATGCAGCAAGATCACAGGTCAGTGGGAGAGAAGTCTTGCAGATCCAGTGGTGGTGTAAGCATCTCAGTGCTGACAGGCTCTTTACATGGTTTCTCCAGCTCAGAGCAGTAGCCTAGTTCCATGGGTCTTGTCAGCTGCCATTTCTCCCAGGGAGTAAGTCCACATCCTGCCTCCAGCGAGCAGTTTATCTCCTTTGCGCCTCCATATGAGGACTTCAAGCTGTGGCCTGATTGAGAGGCTAAACTCCACCCCTACATTCTTCATCCTCTCAAACTGACAGCAGATTCTATAACCACCACAACTCCCTTGGCTCTCTTTGATGTTCCTTGACTAGCTATGGCCCTGTTCTTGATCTTGTCTGTGCCATTTTGGGTTACTGTTTATACCAGGCATCTTTATCAAGTTCATAGAAAAATGATACTCAAAGATAATGAATATACTTTTGAAGTCCCTTCAACTTAGTAACACTCACGCATGAACCTCTGGTTTCCCGAACAATTCATCACTTATCAGTCATTCCTATAATAACTATGTCATAGTCCCACGCTTTTAGAATAGATTCCCAAGTATGATTCAGGCCTGCCCTGCAATGGGAAGCATGTCACTTTCCAGGCCCCATACGTGTGAGCTTCAAAATGACCCTGGAAAAGAGTCATGATAAGCCATATTTGTGTAGGGCATGTCTTTTGCTTCTTGTTAGTGACCATCAAGTTAGTGCCAACTCATAGCAACACTATGTACAATCAAACAAAGCATTTGCTGGTCCTGTGTCATCCTCAGAATTATTGTGCTTGAACTCTTTGTTCCTGCCACTAGGTCAGTCAATCTCATTAAAGGCCTTTCTCGTTTTCACTGACTCATTACTTTACCAAGGGCGCTGTCCTTCTCTGGGGACAGTTCCTTGCAGAGAACGGGTCCAAAGTCCACTAGAAGACGTTTGCCCATTCTCCCTTCCTAAGTCTGTACTTCTTCCAGTATCTATTGGTTCATTCTCTCCCAGCCCGCACGATATTCAATATTCTTTGCTAGCACCACAATTCAAATGCATCAATTCTTCTTTTTCTTATGTATTGTCCATGCATATGAGCTCATTGAAATACCATGGCAAGGATCAAGCACATCTCAGTCAACAGAGCTGAATCATTGCTAGTTAATATTTACTTTCCTTTCATCATCTTCCAAACTCTTCATGATAAGGTGCTACTGACTCCATTATCTACCATTTGATACTGATTCCACTATCTTCAGAAAACTGACGTCCATAGGGATGGCATGCTTTATCTCAACTTACAAGTTAGTGATGGAGGCAGAATCCATTTGGTCCAGTAGAAGAGGTTGTCAGCGATCGATCTACCTCTATATATGCATCTGTGTCAGTATATTTACCTGTATCTGTGACTGTCTCTCTCTGTGTCTGTATCTTCACTTCTTTCTATTCCTACTTCTATCCCAATTTAATTCCTATTTCTATGAGTGGGTATTATAGATAGCATTGTGCCCTTCAAAATTACATATTATATTCTTTTCTAAGTAAAAATAAACATTTTATTGTTAAAAGTAGACAAACTCATTTCTTTAACAGGAATATTTGAGTCTCCGGAGTCTATAAATCTGTACAGGAGTAGAAGGCATCATCACCTCCTCCCACCCGCTACCTGCACACAAGCTGGCAATTTCACATTGCTGACCTTGCGGCTAGTAGCCCAAAGAGGCACTTGCTACACCACCATGGCTCATAGTAGACTCCAGAGTGAGAATCATGGTATAGGTATTAATGCACATACCCAACTTTCCTTGAACCTTGGGTACTGTCCATAATGAAACAATAAATGCCTTTCTTTATCTGTTTCAACTTGGAACATCATTTTCTTTTTAATGTGGTAATGATAGAATTTAGTCTACAGATTACAAAGTTTAATTCAGCAAGGCCTTCAAACCCTTGCTGTAGGTCATTGAAAAGAGGCTCATTCAAGTCTCTGTACCTAATGTTGGTACCACTTTACCTGGGTTATACCCTGGAGTTCCTGAAAAGGAGTGTGAACATGTTCTATTCTTAATTCCCCCCAAATCAAGTTCACTGCCATCAAGTTCATTCTGACTTAAAGTGACCCTACAGGACAGAATAGAACTGTTCCTCTGGGTTTCTGAGGCTGTAGTTCTTTTTAGGAGTAGAAAGCCTTATATTTCTCTGATGGAAAGGCTGTGGCTTCCAACTGACGACCTTGTGGTTGGCAGCCAAACACATAACCACTAAGTCACTAGGATCCCATGTCTTAGCCCCTAGTACCTGTGAATGTGCCTTTGAACCAAAATAGGGTCTTAGAAGATGTTACACTGGATTGTAGAAGATGTAATACTGGATTAGGGTTGGTTCTCATCACATCTGGGTAGTGTCTTTTTGGAAGAAAAGAATAGATTCAGGCCCATGAGAAAGGTGACCATGTGAAGATGCATTTGCCAGCTAACATAATACTAAGGTATTAGACACTAAGAGAGACAAGAAAATATCTATCCCTCCTGTCAGAAGAGAGAATCTGCCCTTGCTGACCCCTTGAGGTCAAATCTCCAGCTGTCACAACAATTAGATAATACGTCCTTGTTTTTATAGTCCACCTAATTTGTGATACTTTGACATGGCAGTTCTCGAGAACTCAGACACTCGAGAACTGAGTCAAATACCCCTAACAACCGTGACCTGGTCTCATTTGTAGGGTAACAGGCCTTGCCAGCAAACTGTGCTTAACCTGCAATTGATCCCTGCCTCCCTCCTTTAAGATCTTGTTGAATTAATATGACTTGATAGTCTAAACTTTAAACATTGCACTTTCTTAAAATGCCATTATTGATTTGCTCCAGAGCAGTAATTAGTAAATTAATCTCTGAGCAGCCTGAAGGGAATGCAGATTGAAGAAGTATACATACAGCCAGCCCATACAAAGTAAACTCAGGAAAGCAAAAGAACACCTACTTAATTCCGGGTACATGTTTTATTATCTTAGCATAATTTATACTGGCATTGGTCACAGGACTAATTAGGAAGCCCCACCCTCTATGTATACTGCAGGTTCCTTTATTTACCAGCTATGTTTCCTCGATCCAAATCTGATTTCTTGTCTCTCAAGCAGAGTTTTGGGGGAGACTACAATGAGACTAACCTTCACATTGTGATGTTTACTGCTACTACTATTTATGTATACATTGATTAAGACCTTTACCCTGTCTTATGAAGGCATTGGTGGTTGATGGGTAGAACTCTCACTGCCCATTAGAACACCTGGGAGCAGTCTTCTCAGACCATGCACTGCATCTAGGAGGCACCATCCTTCCGTCAGTGAAGGTATGGAGTACTGGCGGCATCATGGGATGAGAGTTGGGCTGCTAACTGCAAGCTCATCATCTTTTCTGCAGGATAAAAATGAGGCTTTTTACTCCCATCAAGATTTACAGTTTCAGAAATTCCACAAGGGCAGTTTTGCTCTGTCCTATTGGTTTGCTATGAGTTGACAATGTCTCAATGGCACTTGGCTTTTGAGTATGTTGCTGAGCAGGTTTCTATGGAGGTTCCACACTAAGAGACACTAGGGCGAAAGGCCCAGTATTCTGCTTCTTACATGCACCTCCTTCGATGGTGTACCAAGACAGGTCGGGTCCGTCAGCTTGACTTATCATCGGCCACCACAGAATCCATGCTGCAAGGAACTGACGAGCCAAACGACTAGAGTCTCAATAGAAAGATCGAATGAAGGATCTGTGCGTAGTGTGCTCATGTCAAGAAGCTCAGACAGATCCAACTTTGGGTTCTTATGCCTCCCTCTTAGTGGCCATTTTCGCACATATGCTCCAGATTTTGCACACACTCAAAAATTCCATCTGTTCATCTAGGATGTAGCCACCTCTTTCTGGCTCACACATCGCATGTCACCTTGTAGAGTTCACTGGAATTGAAGTCAAGAGGTATATCTAGACGCAACCGTGGTGGTGGGAACAACCGACAATGCCCTGTGTGACATCTGCCTCGGGCTATGCTCCTGGTGTCACAGCAGCAGGCACGTTTGGGTGAGTCTCATCAGCTGTGGGCAGAAGGGATATAATGTGTTCATAATGGGTTCATAGAAAATGGAGTTATCTCTTCTGATAGGAGAAGTTGTGCTGTTGACTGAATTTATTCAATGCAATTTAGGATCTCAGAATCTATGTCTTCCCAGTTATCAGTCCATCTGTCCCCACTTCGAGTTTAAGAATCTCAATGCTTCCCCATTGATGCTTTCACTTTAACTCTTGATACCGTGTGAGGTAGGGAATTGATGTGGCATTAGTAATTCAGCCCCTCTGTGACAGGACTCTTGGTGTGCTTTTCAGCAGAGTTGGCTCTGTCATTACAAGAAAGGTTTTCTTTCAAGACACAAGTGAGAACTTTGAGCACTTTCCTGTAGTGCTTTAGTCCTGACTCCATAGACACACATGCCTCTTTTTTACTGTTTCTATTTTAGGACCAAACAAAAAGCTTCTCTATATGGCTCATTATGACCACATTACAGAAAAGTATCAAATATGCAGTAATTGAGATTGCCACCTCCCCCCACAGATTACTAGCACCCTCTTTATTAATGGAGGTAGAATTAGTACCTGGAGCACTAATCAGACTTCACAACCCCCAAAAAAATCATGATTTTCTTTTCTCTAGAACCACTCTTGTTATCCAATGATTTAGTCTGGGTTCCCTAGAGAAGCAAAACCTAGTGAGAGTTATATATATGTATATACTCAAAATTCACTGGCATTAAATTGATTCTGACTCATCATGATGTGATACGACAAAGCAGAACTGACACCGTCCAAAGTTGTAAATATTTACAGGAGCAGAAAACCCCACCTTTCCCTTATTGAGTGCCTCGTGGATTTGAACTGCTGAAGTCAGAATTAGCAATCCAATAAGGCTCTATAAATATATATATATGTAGATATAGATATAGAGATAGATATAGATATAGATAGAAGAGAGGTTCATATCGAGGAAATAGTTCACACAGTTGTAGAGATGGGAAAATTACAAGTCAGACTAGAGTCTTCCCCTGACTCACATGGCTATAGGTAATAGTGAACCCAAGATCTACATGTCTGGTGGCAACAGGTTTCTGACTTCAGAGATGAATTAACCCAAGGTCAGCAGGTAAGATGACATCAGCAGGTTGCTGGTGACTCACAAAATCAGCAGACAACGTGGTGGTCCTCTGGCTCAAACCCAAAGAACTCCAGACTCAGCTTAAAGCAAACAAGCTTTTTACAATGTCCATTTATATTGGAAGCAGGCCACAGCCCAAGGATTACATTTTGCTAGACTTCATAATGGGCGGGGGGGGGGGGGTTACCATGTTTTAACTGCCAAACCACTGAGACTCTGGGCCCAGCCAGTCATGTTAACATAAAACCTTAACTATCATGTTGCCAACTTCACTCCCATTGTCACTACTATCCTCTCACTCTGTTAAGTATTCTCCTTTATAATATTTCTTTCCTATCATTATCTATTTATTTTCTCCTTACCCATTGCTCCAATACAATGTAATTGAGAAAGAGACTCCTCTTTGTCTCACTGCAGTACCTCAACAGCTAGCATAGTGCCAGAGATATAGTTAATATTCAATAAATATTCAATCCATTGATGTTTAATAGATAATCACTAACTGAATGATAAATGTGTTCCTCTCCTTATTGCCTCGTACAGAAGTATAAGGGGTAATAGAGTAGGAATCCATCTTTTAAGATCATCGGCCATTTTGATAAATTGGAACTTCAAAGGACCCTCAAGAGATTCTGTTAAAACTGTCTTGGAAAGAGCATCCTGTAGGGCTGTCTTTGGCACCTTGATACATTCTGATCCTCTAAACATAGGATCTATTTTCTACCATTCCTTTAAGACAAGAAGATTGAACCTACTTTTGTTTGCTTCCATTTCCATGAAACTTTGTTTTAATTTGTCAAACTGCTATAATTGCATAATAATGAATACTGTACCTTTCTCTCACCCCATATAACTTTCTCTGGAACTTTGAAAGTGTCCTTTCATCCCCGTTTTCAGAGCAAGTGTCTACGAAACATAGACACTTTGTTGGCTCTCATGTGTAAAGAGGTTAATATGTAGACAGCCCACAGGATTCTCATGAGAATTATCAACCATACGCATGAAGTGCTCCGCACAGAAGGGGCATTGATAATGGGTGCTGCCTTCCTCTTGTACCAAAATGATTACTCCTGCCTTTGGGAGCCCAGGTGTCATCGTCCTTAAGCATGTGACTGACAAGTCAAAGGTCAGTGATAGAAATTCACCAAGCTCCATGGGAGAAACATAAGACAATCTGCTCCTATCTATCTTGACAGCCTGGGAATCCCTATGGGGTAGTTCTTCCCTGCTCTGTTGGGTCACCATTAGTCAGAATTCACTTGACAGCAATGTGTTATATTTTGTTTGGTTTTGTTTCATTTTTAACTTTTGGTTGGAGTTCCTATGTGCTGCTCTAACCTGGTCTGGAAATGCAGCGCTACTTTCCCAAACAAACGTACTAACAGCCAAGCAAATAGACCTGCAATAAAAAGCTTCCCTCTGTTATTACCAAGACTGCTCGGCCAGACTCCCATTATTAGTGACTCCATCAGACATGGGTCACTGTGTATATTTTGCCACCTGCTGCCACCCCATCACCATAGGCACCAAAATGAGAAGACAGCTCTAATTTGCCTGATTTTTCATCCCATCCAAGTACCCTTTCAATACTGAGACTGCTCATAATTAAATGTTTTGCTGCCCAGACTTGAGTTATCAAACAGTACAAGGGATGCAGGGCCCTGGTGAGATTACCGTAAATTTTAGGAGGCATCTTCCTGGGTTGATTGCTTTTGTATTTAATTGTATGCTAATTATTAGTTCTGCTAGACAGTTATCCAAAGAGATAGCAAAGTAGCAGCTGAAGGAGAAAGAAAGAAAAATACATTGCATGGGCACATGTGTCAGTCTCACAGGACAATTTACCAAATGCAAAGACATATAAACAAACTTTACATGAATACCTTCAGGGGAAGAGCTGGCACAGTTGCCTAGAAATGAAAATATTAAAAAACACAGAAATGCTTTTATCAGAAACAGACCATTGTTGTGAATTTCTGTTCCAGACAATTTAAAGCAAAGAGGGTGCACGCTCTACGCTAGGAGATGGATGGAGATGCGATTGGCATCATTCCTGCCAATCACCTATTGAAAGCACGGAGCTGATCCTAATATGTTCGGGGATTAATTTCCATCAGCTTTCTGTAATCTGATGGTGGAAGTTCAGATCCCTGTCCACTTTCTTACTGGCTACTGAGTCAAACTCAATTCATAGCAACCCCATGTGTGTCAGGGCAGGGCTGTGTTGCTTTAGTGAAGGGGACCCCCGGGTCTTTCTTTCAAGACACTTGTGGGTGAACCCAACCTTCGTGTTAGCAAAGGAACATGTCAATCATTTGTGCCATGCTTGTTTAGTCTCCTGGAATTTTTCTGTGCCCCAAGCTTCATCCTGGAGTCTCCTTTCTGTTCGCTCTGTGTGGTATGCATGTGTGAGGCCATAACAATTCTTCAATGAAAGTCATACACTGCACCCTTTTCCTGGAAGACTCATTGACAAGCAGGATTAATTTGTAGATTCATTGCATATTGTCATTCCTGTGCGGATTCAGAATCAAGGTAACCACATGTTTTCAAAGAACTGTGCTCCCTAAGATCATCAGTAGAAGATGTTATCAGAAGTCAATCGCCAAGCTTTTATTCCGGTTCATTTCTCAGTACACTCATAACTCCAACCTTTTTATTAGCAGTGAGTGTGCCTTGCTGGTACCTGAAACATTAAAAAAAAAAAAAAAAGCAAACCAACAAAAGTTGGTGTTGAATCAAGTGAGACTCAAGTTGTCATTGTTGCTGTGTTGTTGTTGTTAGATACCAATGAGACAGCAACCCTATGCACAGCAGAAAACAAAACAAAGCATCACCTGGTCCTGGATCATCCTCACAATTGTTCTTATGTTTCAGCCCATTTTTCTAATCACCGTGTCAAACAATCTTGTGCAGGGCCTACCGCTTTTTCTAAGCCCTTCTTAACAAATAGACTAAAGGGAAGACTAAAAAACTAGTCTTTCCTGTCAACATGTCTAAAGTACCTGAGATGAAATCTCATCATTCATGTCTCTGAGCAGCATCCTGGCCATACTTCTCCCAAGACGGGTCTCTTTGTTCTTTTAGCAGTGCATTGTATTTCAATATTTATTGCCAGTTCCATAATTCAAACACATCAATTCTTCTTCGGCCTTCCTTAGTCAATGTCCAATTTTCACATGCACATGAGACAATTGAAAATGCCATGACTTGGGTCAGGCACCTCGTAGTCCTCAAAGTAGCTTTCTTCCTTTTCAACACTTTAAAGAAGTCCTGGGCAGCAGATTTATCCAATGCAATGTATCGTTCGATCTCTCGACTGCTGCTTCCATGACACTGATTGTGGGTCCAAGCAAGATGAAATATTTGACAACATCAGTTACCATGTTGTTATCTATTGGTCCAGGTGTGAGGATTTTTGTTTTCCTTCCATTGAGTTGTCATCCATACTGAAAGCTGCAATCCTTGATCTTCATCAGTCAGGACTTCAATTTTTCCTCATGTTTGACCAGCAAGGTTGTGTCATCTGCATATTGCAGGTTGTTAATATGTTTGCATGTCACAGGTTGGGACTCATGGTAACTTTGTATGATTCATAAGAGAACTGCCCTCCATTCATAGGTGCAACCCTTCAGCTGTAGACAACCAGCAGTGCTTCTAGATGGGTTCAAACTGTCCAATATCCGTCTTGTGCCACTTCCAGGAGGATCAATATATATGTCTGATGGGTGTTAACTGCACTAGCTATAAATTTCTCAAGGGCCAGAATAATGTATTATCATCAGATCGTCTATCCACAGTGTCTAGTAATGTCTGGTATAAAGAAGATCTAAAATCAAGGACACTGAGGCGATTACAACTCATATTGCCCCTAGGTGACAGAGTTGGATTGCTTCATAGGATTTGTGACACTGTCAACCTTTATTGAAGCAGCCAGTCTCAGCTTTCTCCTGCAGAGCAGCTGGTGGGCTCGAACTGCTGATGTTGCTGTTGGTAACCCAATACTTACCTTTTTGTGTTATCACAGCTCCTTTATAAAGGAGACAGCACAAATGTATTTGCTTAATAGGAATGATACATTTTTCTATTGGCACATACAGACCCATTGCACTCGTTAGCTCATCAGAGACAAAGCTGACAGGTCAAATAAACAAATAAATATACATAAAATTATAGATCATTCAAGTTGGTTCCAAATTATAGCAACCCTGTAGGACAGAGTAGTACTTCCCCCAAAGAACTCTCAAAGTTGTAAATCTTTCTAGAAGCAAATTGTCACATAATTCTCCTGTGTGGCTGGTGAGCTTGAACTACCAACCTCTCAGTGCCTAGTCACTGGGAAGCCCTTCTTTGGCAAATATAAGGACTTATGTGTGTGTCTTCATGAGGTTGATGCTGTCATGAGCTGAAGTAATTGCCTTCCCCTACCTTTCTTCTCTGTGTTACAGAGATGCACCTTCTCCTTCAAGTCAATCTGTCCCTACCCCAGCAGATTCACGATTCCTGCTATGCGATGCACTGCACCAGCAGGTAAGGGGCTACTTACGAGATTCTTAACTTTATAATAGTGCCTTAGATGGTATTCTGAGAGAACTACACTCTGCCAATGCCCTACTTCGAAAATTTTATTTTCACAACAAAATCAAGGAAACTTTACAACCTGGGCTTTTAATTACTCAAATATCACACATGAGGTTACGTTTGCTTAAATTAAACCCTTTCACACATCTGAGTGCTTTAGACAACATGAGAGAAAGTGGGCGTGTCCAATTATCCCCACCACCCTGGGCTCATGGTACCTGTGCTATCAATCAACTCCCCTTCTGATAAATAGGCTAACCGCGAGAATGACTGAATAAAGGAGATGAACACATGAAAAGGGAATGGAAAGGTGGAGGACTCCTGAAGGCAATAATTTCAAAACCAGCATAGCCTAGTACATAAAACTAAGTACTCTAGGTTCACAAAACCATTCATATTAGTTCAACCAACCACTGATGAGGGGTGAAACTTTGGACACGGTTGTTAACTCCCCTGAGCCTCATTCCCTTCTTCTGTAAAATGGAAATTCTAAACAAACATGTGACATGGAGCTTGTGTGGGAGATTAGTTAAAGTATGCAAGAGTGTTTGAGCATATTTTCTGGTAAATAGTAAGCATTGTGCAACATTGATAATATTTTATGTATGCTGACCAGAGAAGGTACATTATTAAAATCAAGAGCCATTTGAAAAAGGCAAACCACCACTTAATATCACCCCCATACCATCAATTCTTAGGAGCCTTAGTCACAAAGTGGGTTACATGTTTTACTGCTAACCACCACAAGCTCAGCAGTTCAAATCCACTAGCTGCTTTTTACTCCCCTAAATAATTATAATCTCATAAACCCCAAGGGGCAATTTTACTCTGTCATATAGCGTGGCTGGGGGTTCAAGTGGCTCTGCTGGCCTCTCACCCCTTTGTGGGTGTCTTGTGATCTTTCTGGTCCCATAACTCTACTCTCTGACTCATGTCACCCCTCTGATCATGACTCCTTGTTTCTTTCTCTATAAATGGCAGGTCCACGCACTCCCTAAATATTTCTAGATAGATTGACTGGCTCCTTCTCACAGATGAAACAGTATCTGCCATATGGGAGACAACCAATAAATGTGAAAAATGATTATATTATATTCTTTTAATGCCATTGCATGTCCATCCACAAGTCAAAACCCAACTCACTGCCACTAAGCCAGATCCAACTCTTAGCGACTCTATAGGTCAAGGTAAGACTACCTATGTGCAGTTCCAAGACGTAACTGTTTATGGGAGAAGAAATCTCATCTTTCTCTCTTGAAGTGGTCCGTGGTTTTAAAGTACTGACCTTGTGGTGAAAAAAATCACACTTGTGGCACTGAACCTTAGAAAAACTCCGCTACCAGCAAATCTGAACAACACTCATGAATCGACACTCATGATAAATTAAAATGTGAATTTCTGCCTTTCCAACGGGAGACAGGCAGTCTGTTTATTTTCTAGTCACAGGGCTACTGCTTGAATAAAGGAAAAGAAAATGTAGAGGAAGGTGTGCTTATTTGTTATCTTAACTGCACTTTGAGTCACCAGGCAAAGCTATCTGAGAAGCTACCACTTCCCATTAGCCAGGGAATCCATAATTTCCAGTACTTAAACTTGAGCTTGAAGTGGGGTGAGCCCTCTCTTCTTCATCAAAGGAATGAGTTTTATCTCTCCAGGACTTCAATCAATGTGGACATGATCTGCAATCAGCCTCAAGAGCCCCATATCAAAATGCTTACATGGTATGTTTTAGAAAATATTCCCTCATCCGGTTTTATCAGACAACAAAGTATGACAGAGTGGTGAAGAGTGAAGAACCTGTGTGATTTGACAATCCATGAATATTTTTCTCCCTTCCCTGCACTTCTCTTTCTTTCTTTCATTCTTTCATTCTTTCTTTCTTTCTTTCAAGTTCAAGGATCATTTGTTGACCTTTAGGAGTATTTTCCAGTCCAGTCTGTTGGGGCAACATGCCCTGGCCCCAAAGTCCACCTTCAGCATTCCTTGGGGACCTCGCGCTCCATTCCCTTGCTGTTCTGTGCAACCCCTTAGTGTTTTGCCTCAGTGTGGCGGGATCAGATCAGGTGAAATTCCCACACTGTGTTGACCGGAGGATGTTGATCTCTGTAGAGCTATGGGTCAGTGAGGGGCAGCATGTCTCATAGTGGGGTTGGCCATGTGGTCTTTCTTCTCTGTGGACTGGCTGCTCTAATTGGGGTCATCGTCCTCAAGGCCTGGTGGGGCCCTGCACTTCTTTTATGGAAGCAGTCCTCCACATCTTTCTTCTGCAGAGCAGCTAGTGGGCTCAAACTATAAACCCTTTGATTAGCAGATGAGGGTTTGACCATTGTGTTATCAGGGCTCTATCCCTTGCCTGGTGGGAGGTATTTATTTGCGCAGCCCTTTAGGTGTGGCCCTAATGCTTTAAGATGATCAAAACCCATCCATAGCCATCCTTTGATTTAGATTCATAGGGCCCCTAAGGGAGACTATAGCTGCTCCTGGGAACTTAATCTTTCTTCTGAAGAGTGACTTCTGGGTTTGAACTTTTCACCTTGAGATTGGCAATTGGACTCAAGGCACTGCGCATCAGATCTCCTTAAATTAATAAAAGTTACCTCAATTTTGTGCACAATTCTACGTGGCAAAAGTTTCCTTCGTTGCCTTCGATAAAGTCTGACTGTCGCTCTTAGGTGCAGTTGAGTTGGCTCTGACCCATAGCAACCCCATGTCCAACACCATGAAAGCGTGCCAGGTCCTGCTCTGTTCTCAAAATGGATGTTACCTTTGGGCCCAGAGTTGCCGTCCTGGTGTCAGTCCGTCTTGTCTCGTCTTGGTTCTTCCTCTTTTTCACCAACTTGAAGCCAAGCTGGATGTCATTTCCCAGGAACTAATGTGTTCTGATGACATGCCCATAGTGTGTGAGAGGAAGCCTCACCATCCTCGCTCTGGCTCTGCTCCCAACAGGACAGATTGGAGTGTCGCTTTGACAATCCACGGTACTCTCAGTAGTCTTTGCCAGCACTGTGGTTCAAATACATCTGAGCTCATCTACAGAGCTAACTCAGACTCTGAGCTAGTTCAAGGCTAGCAAATGTCTTTGTCAGAACGAGATTTGCAAAGAATTCATCACCACGTCAGACGGGGCCTCAGCTGTCTTATTATGATTTTTACTAGGTTTTCACTAAATGCTGGTCCTCACCACTGGGATTACCGCATTATGATCATTCTCTGGCAAACGGACTTTAAGCTGAAGTTTGCTGTGCAAATATAATAAGTGACATCATTATTTCAGAACATGTATTTATCCTTAGTTAGGGGAAGAAAGGGAAATAGATGGATTCAGCATGAAAAACACGGGACTTGGCAAGTTTGCCATTATCTTCTGTCTTTTCTCTCACCCTAGCTGAATGGAGGCCAGTTAAAATGAGTCTCTTTTCAATTGCTGACTAATCTGACATTAGTAGTCTACAGAGAATGTAATTTGAGTTGCAAATAATGAGCCTAGTTAGCAGGTTTTGGGTCACTTGAACTAACTCTGCTTCTTTCATTATTTCACAATCTGCCACGATTTTGGAACAGTGAATAGTAGAGAAATGATGTCAACATTTAGTGATTTGGGATTCGTTTGCCCCAGGAGGCGGATGAGGGAAATGCAACCTGCTGATAAGGACAGAGGAGGAAAAGTGTCCCGGGCACACTGGATGGGCATCCAATATCCCCCTAAGGGGCCTCAAAGATCTTGTAAGATCATCTTCCTGGTCCCTGAAGTGGATTCTGGCACCTCTCGGCACCTGAGCCTAAGAATGAAAAGATGTGGGTTCTCATCCAACAAAAGAAGCCAAGTGAGAAATCTTGACACGTAACTAGACACTCACATCCGCCAAGGTGAACAGATGGCCTCCTTCTGGGTACACAGAACAATTGTCACTAAAAACAAGGACCCAGACTGTGAGAGGAAGGCAGTTCTCCAACCCAGGTGCCCTGGGAAAGCAGGACTGGTCAGATTTGAGATGAGAGGAAGGGAGGAGAAATCAGAGCAGGGTTGATCCTTTGTAGGAATGGATAGCTGGAGATGATAACTCCATCTTCAGTGTAAGATTTCTAAAAATCGGTGTCACTGTGCATTCATTCCGAAACAAAAAGCACAGTCCCACCTGGCAAAAACACAGGGCTTGAGGATTTACAGAAAGAACATCAGAATCATTTGTGTTTGTTTTGTTCCTACCATATGAAGAATCCGCACACTCTTGGGGTATTGACACTTAAAATGATATATTTTTTCCCCAATTGAGTGACTAAAGATGTAATTAAGTCTGCATTTTTGTTTTAATCCTCCCCAGACTTGGACTTTATCCCAACTGAAAGCTTTGTGTATTATGTATGAAGTTTGCAGAAAGCAGTTCTGAATAGACAATTCATCTGACCTTGGATAAGACAGTGCTGAAGCAAAATACAATGGCCATTGGGTAGGAGTCAGGATCAGTTGGAGTAGCTGAGCCTGTTTGCTATGCTGGTGCTTAGTATCCCCCTCTTCTCAGGAAAGCAGGGTAACCCAACCCAACCCACTGCTGTATAGTCAGTTTGGACTCCAAGGGACCCTTTGGGACAAAGTGAACTGTCCTTTGGGTGTCTGAGGGTGTAAAATGTGTGGGAACAGACAGTCTTGTATTTCTCCTGCGGAACTCCTGGTGGGTTCGCACCTCTGACCTTATGGTTAAGATCCCAGCACATAGACACTAAGCCAGCTCCTTGCAGGCTGCCCAGTCCTTACTGAGGACTGATTGGTTGTATTAAAATTGACTTCTGTCAAGTCAGGAGTGGTGACACGATCTGGCTTGTCTTCACAGGGTTATTGATAAGTGCGCGAGTAGGGAGCATTGATGGTTCAGTGGTAGAATCTTCCCTTCCCATGTCAGCCACCAGGAGTCAACTCCCAGTCAATATACCTTCTGTAAAACTGCCACCTATCTGCCAGGGGTGGCTCATTTACAGCTGCGCAGGTTTCGGCAAAGCTTCCTGGCTAAGATTGACCAGAAAGAGAGGCTTGAAGACCTCCTTCTGAAAAGTAGCCGAGAGCCCTGTGGACCCCAACATGAGCACTGTGTAGATGATGAAGTTCCCCCCAGTGTTTTGTCCATGGCTTATGATGGCGCCATGAGTTTGAGGTCAACACTATGCGCACGAACAACAACAGCAAAGGACGAGAAAAGCCCCCACTGCCCATGATCCCTGCAGAGGAATTTTCCTAAGCAAATGCTGACTAGGTTGCCATTGCTGCCAACCTTCCCGTTGGGAGTTAATTGGCAGGGAGGGGTGAGGGTGGAGGGACCAGATGACCTAATCAACAAATCTTGGAAGAGCCAGTCGGGCATGGCATCCACACTCCTTTTAGGGATCCAACTGCCCTAGGATGCATGAGTTCCCTTCTGCTCTTCATGCTGTAAGTCTTACCTGGGCAAGGTGACCCCACGTGCTGCCAGGACCAGATGGACGAATCTGTTGCTGAATCCTAGAACTCACTTAGAAGGAGACCTGGCACATCCTTAGAGCCCATGTCTGTCCAGGCTGACCTCTACAGTTAGCACAGTTCATGATTTGGTCTCCTTTCTTTCCTTTTTTAAATTTTTTATTATTTCTCAAACTCTTCACAACTCAGACAAGGAAGAAGGGTATGTATCGGAGACCTTTCCAGAAAGGTTTCCAAAAGTAAGTCCCAACTAAATAAAAGAATGCTACCTGGGGGGAGCTATGCAAGAGGATTTCAGTGGCTACTTTCTATGAAGTGAGCAGCTGAGTCTTTCTTCATTATTCTTAGTCTGGAAGCTGCACTGAAACCTGTAAATTTGGGGGACTGTTGGCATTTGAAATACCAGTGACGTAAGTACTAGGATCACAGCAACACATAAGCCACCACAGTACGACAAACTGACAGACAAATGGTGGGCAAGATCAAAACACATGTTGCATTGGGTAAATCTTCCGCATAAGACCTCCTTCGTTAAAGCAGGGATGTGACTGTGAGGATTAGTAGACGCTCGGCCCAAGCCATGGTATTGTAATCACCTCATGTGCATGTGAAAATATGGCATTGAATAAGGAAGAAGAATCTATACATTTGAATTATGTTAGTGGTGAAGAACATTGAAAATAGGGTGGACTACTAAAAGGACAAACCTATCTATTTTGCAAGAAGTACAGCCAGAGTGCTCCTTAGAGAGAAGGATGGGTGACGGACAACAGAAAAGGGGGTGAAGGGAGGCGTCGGACAGGGAAAGATATGACAAAATAATAATTTATAAATTATCAAGGGCTCATGAGGGAGGAAGGAGCGGGGAGGGAGGGGAAAAAAGAGGACCTGATGCCAAGAGCTTAAGTGGAGAACAAATGCTTTGAAAATGATGAGGGCAAAGAAGGTACAGATGTGCTTTACACAATTGATGTATGTATGGATTGTGACAAGAGTTGTATGAGTCCCTAATAAAATGTTTTTTTTAAAAAAACGAGAAGGATGGGTAATTTTTGTCTTACATACTTTGGACATGTTGTCAGGAGAAACAAATCCCTGGAGAAGACAACATGTGCGATCAAGTAGAGAGGCAGTGCAAGGCAGGGAGGTCCTTAATGGGATGGATTGGCACAGTGGCTATACCAATGGACTCAGGCATAGGAAAAATTGAGGATGGCCCAGGGCTAGGCAGTGTTTTGAGTTGGAGCCCACCTTGTCACCTAACAATAACAACAAAAACCTGAAAGAGAGACATGTTTGGCAAAGCAGAGGATCCACAAGGAAAAAGAAGGACCCCACCATGGTGGACTAACACAGTAGTGGCCACAATGCACTCGAACATCCCTTCTATTGTGAGGAACTCACAGGATAGAACAACATTGTGTTCTTTTATGCATAGTGTTGCTATGAGTCAGAACCAATTGGACTACACCTGTAACAGCAACATCTGAAAGATGCTGCGAAGCGTCAATGGTTTGTGTGCTCATAACCCCTGTGGGATTCAACGTGACACTGACACATATGGGATCTCCATGGGATTTGGCACTGCTTCATTTGAAGGGCAATTCAAGGGGGGGAACTTATGTTTACAAAGTTACATACTTGACACTAGGTGCATACGTTATTCATTTTGATAGTTGAATGATGCATTATCTCAATTAATCCTCAACGTGGCCAAATGAATTAGGTGAAGAAAGTCAGGGGTTAATGTATAGATGCAGCGATCGAGCCCAATGAGCACAGTAGAGAAATTTCTAATCACTTGAGTTGTGCCATGTCAGGAAAAGATGCTTTTGAAAACTTGTCTCCCTCCATAGCATTGAAGTCAGTGGTTCTCAACTTTCCTAATGACTCAACCCTTCAATGCAGTTCCTCATGTGGTGGTGACCCCCCAACCATAAAAGTATTTTTGTTGCTACTTCATAACTGTGATTTTGCTACTGTTATGAATCAGGCGATCCCTGTGAAAGGCTCATTTGATCCCCAAGGGGGTCATGACCCACAGGTGGAGAATGGTGGATTAAGTCATTTCTACCTTGGGAGGCAGCACTTCTCTGGGAATATTTTGAGTGCCTTCCAACCAGTGGAGCTCATCATCCACAGTGATATGAAACCACGTTCTGCTGTGAGCTGTCTAATTTTGTTTCGGATGTAGGCCTTTCCCCGGGCCTTCCTAGTCTGTCTTAGTTGGAATGTACCACTTAAGGTTTTCTCCATGGCGACCTTGTTGGGATTTGAAGCACAGGGCCATAAGGTTCATCATGATAGCAACACATAAGCCGCTATAGTGTGACAAATGTGACAAAGTGACAGACGAGTGATAGAATGGAAGAACAAAGTTATTAGCTATGACCTTGTGACCAGTTATAGAATCAAGATTTGAAAAAGATAAGCATATTTTGCTATTTAAATGTATTTATGAGGGTGCTTAGGAGTTTCAGTATATTTGAATAGATACCATACACATCTGCATATACATATACCATTATAAATGGATTACATTTCTTTTATCTCCTGTTTTATACTATTAGTTTGTGCACCTCCTCATTTTAACTGCACAATTTAGTCTTCAAATAACAAAATATTCAAACAGGATCATGATCAAATTTGAGAAGTAATTAACAGTCCAGCAATGTAGGGGGGTGACTCTCTCAAAGATGGATATCATGAATGTGGAGATTTTAATTCTCCATATTTTGTGGAGAAGGAAGACATGTCTCTATTTGAATATAAAAATAAATTTCCTCTTAAATAACATATAGTGTCTTTTTTATAGACAGATGGCAGGTTTTAAAATGAGTATTTGAGTGACTGTGGACACTGGGTCTCGCAAAGGGTGCCAGGGAGCAAGTATTAAGCTAATACTTGGTCTTTAAACTTCAGATATATTTTTCTTGCTCCAGTCTGTAATAATGGAAGTGGAATTCAGCATTTGTTTTCATTTTTTTCTTAAAATGCATTACCAATGCAATAGAGGATTCTGGAAAAGGAGTCCGGAAAATAACAAGGCTTATGAGAAAACCAGAGTTAAGTGCAGATGACTTGTCCAATGGAAGTTTGAAAGTAGAGCAGCAACAGAATCAACAAGTGTAATAAAAAGAGCCACAAAGATAAATCTTCACTGGCATTTCCCAGCATCACAGGATGTGGGTCTTCAGCAGTCTCATATCCTAGGGCTCAGGCGCTCACCTTCAAAATGTCACATCTTGAGGGCATCTGCTTCTAATAGAGGCTTGTTTTATCAAAATTAAAAATTTCGTCCAAGCCATGGACTTTATCATCAAAAACAATATTCTCCCCTAATGTACAAGGAGATGCCTTTGAAGCGTCTTCATCATTATCTCCTTAGTTCCCCAGACCTCTTAACTTGGTGGGAATTGTCACCAGTCTTAAAGCAAAGAAAATTTCACCAATTGCTTGGAATGGAAGCATTTCCTTTTCCCCCTTCCCTTTTTTCCTTCAGTTCCTCATGTGTCCCCAGTGTTCTTCTCATTTATTTTGAACAAGCTTTTCTTTGGTAGATAGAAAACACTCACATGCTGAAAACAATCACCTTTGGACCAACAAGACCTCTAGGTTATACTCACAGGAACACACATGCACACACACACTGGTTCTCATTTAAGAGATGTATCTTGTAACAGAACACAATGGCCATGATTTCATTTTAATATCCTTTGATATTATCTATTGTGTCCTCCCAGAAAATGAAATTTGAGATTCCACGCCAACTCCTGCATGTGTTCACTTCTTTCATCACTGCCGTTCATTGTCAATATAATTTATTAGCAGTTTGAGGTAAAACAGCATTCAATGCTGACTTTTGTTTTTGCCAGTTTAAATTTTATTTATAACCAACCCAGCCAGTAATGTCACTACATTTCCTCTCATATATGGCTTCCTTCCCCAAGATCTAAAATATGCTTTCTTTCTTTTTAAAGTAATTTTGGGGGGGTTACATTTTATCACAATCCATACATTCCTCCAATATGTCAAGCACCTTTACACATATACCACCATCATCATTTCAAAGCATTTTCTTCCCACTTGGGTCCCTGATATCAGCTCCCCTTTTCTTCTCCTTCCCTCCTCTGCCCTCCCTCCCCCGTGAACCCTTGAAAAGTTATAGATTAGTTTTTTCATATCTTACATCATCCTCCATCTCCCCTCACCCACTTTTTCCATTATTCATCCCCCTGGGAGAAAGTTCCAGGTTGATCCTTGTGATCAATTCCCCCTAATCATCCTGTATCTTTATTCTCCTTGTTGACCCTGAATTATTTATCTATCCTGGATTCCCTCCCTGTGTTGCGGGCTCTTATCTGTAGCAGTGTGCATACTCTGGTCAAATTCATTTTGTAAGGGAGAATTGAGGTCACGATAGTGAGGTGCCAGTCAAGGTGCAGTATAGCACCATGAGACACACAACTTTCCTCTAGCTCTTTGGTGCTTCCTTCACCCCACTAAATCATGCTTGCTTTCTTTGACAAGAGTACCAATCCACTCAAAGAGAAGAGCCTATTCAAATAAATGCTGTTGAGATAACCACATTTCTTCATACAGAAAAAAGAAACAAGATTCATACTTCACACCAGACAAATTGAAAACGGAAGCCCACATGTGCCATCTAAAAGCCACAAAACTCTTAGAATGAAATGCAGTGAGAATATTGTTGAGTCTAGCGTTTAACAACAAATTATCAAATATAACAGAAAAGGCAGAAATAGCACAAGGTGAAACAATACATAATGAATAAAACCTTTTGTGCTAATTCATTGACAACACTAATTTCATTCAGAGTACTACTATCTTCCAGCTCCCTCCGCATATTGAGGTGTTTCATGATTTCACTGCTTTTGTAGGGATGCATAGTATTCCATTGTGTATATGTGTATATGTGCCGGGGTTGTTTTTTTTAATTATTCACTCTTTTATTAATGGGAATTTAGGCTGCTTCCCGATTCTTGTTATTGTGAATTGTGCTGTGATGAAAGTGGGTGAGCAAAGCCTGCTTGTGAACTCTTTCTTACTTCTTTGGGCTATGCGCCCAGTTACGGTGTTGCTGGGTCACATGGTGGTTCAATTTCCATCTGTTTTAGGTACCGCCTTATCAACTTCCACAGTGGTTGTACGTACTTACAAGTCCACCAGCAGTAGATATGAGTTCCTATCTCACCACACCTCTCCAACATTTGTTGTTCTCAGATTTTGTTGGTGTTGTTATTTTATTTTGTTCTTTTATATAAAAAACAACAACTGGACTACAGTAATGGCATTAGGTGGTATCTCATGGTTGTTCTGACTTGCATTTCCTGTATGGCTAATGACCCGGAACATTTCCTCATGTGTTTAAAGTGAAAATAAGAGTTTACTCAATAAATGCTGTTGCAATTACCACATTTTTTCATGCAGAAAAAGAAACAGAATTCATGCTTCACACCATACAAAAAAATTGAAAATTTGTTTATCCATTCGAGGGTCATCCTTTGTAAATTGTCTGTTCAGGTCTTTTGTCCACCTTCTCAAAAGCCATAATTCTGCAGATTTAAGTAATCATTCCTTTGTCTATTATGTAGTTACTAAATATTTTTCCCAGTCCGAGGGCTCTCTTTTTACACTTTTAATAAAGTCTTTCAAAGAACACAGTGTTTTATTTCTAATAGGGCCCATCATTTTATTTTTAATAAATCCCAGTTTTTCATTTGTTAATTCTGGTAGCCCATGTATTCCCTGCATTAGAGCTCCTAGCTTTGGCCTAATTTTCTCATTGTTGATTCTGATAGTATTGGGCTTTATATTTAGGTCTTTGATCCATCTTGAGTTTGTTTTTCAGCATGGAGAGCGACATGGGTCTAATTTCATTCTTTTGTATGTGGATCTCCAGGTTTCCCGACACCATTTATTGTAGAGAGCATTTGCTTCCCATTTAATGTCTTTTAGGCCCTTGTAAAAAGTCTGTATGATGTGATTTTATTTCTGAGTTTCTATCCTGATCCATTGGTCCATGTTTCTATCATTACGCCAGTAGCTGGCTGTTCTGACAACTGTAGCCCTATAGTAGGTTTTGAGGTCAGATAGAACAAGACTACTTACTTCATCCTTCTTTCATGAGGAGTTCTTTGCCTATCCTGGGGTTCTTCACTCTCCATATGAAGTTGGTAATATATATTTTTCTATTTCTTTGAAGAATGATGCTGGGATTTGGGTCGGGATTGCATTGAATCTGTATAGTGTTTTATGTAATATTGACATTTTGACAATATTGAGTCTTCCAATCCAGGAACATGGGATGTTCCTCCATGTGTGTAGATCCCTTCTAGTTTCTTGTAGTAATGTTCTGTAATTTTCTTCATACAGGTCTTTAGTTGTTTTGGTTAGGTTGATTCCTAAACATTTCAGCTTCTGTGTGGTTATTGTGAAAATTTACAATTCTCCTTGCTATGATTGAACTGTGGAACTTCTTAATTGTATGATATCTAAATTATGTGCCAATAAAAGTTGGAAATTTAAAAAATAATTTTAAAATAAAAAGTAAAAACAATAAAAATCTTTCCCCCCTTGTTTTAGCGATACCGTATCAAGGTCCCAATAACAACTAGATAGGTTAAATAGAAACTCTAGAAGGGCAGTGAGTTTATGTTCCCAGGGGAGAAACAACTCACAAAAGGAAGCTGAGAAAATGACACAGTCCATATGGTGAACAATTGTGCATGCAGGAACAACTAAAGCGGTGTGTATTTTTCTGTGTATATTTTCAACAAAACAATCCTATAATTAAAAAAAAAGTTTATGTCATGATAGTTTTATCCCTTAGTAATCTAAATTTTTGATGTAACACGCGACTTTATAATACACTGCAAACCATTTCAGACTACAGCCTCACTGAGTAATGGTCAAACCAGACAATCTGGAGACTAGATAGTGTGCCGGATTGCTGTCTGTGTTTCTTGTGTGATATTCTCTCTGGGGCAGGTTGCAACCACATCCTGCGGTGCAGTCAGCTTCTTGGGACTTTTCTTCACTATTTCTCTGGGAATTCCTTTCACTTCCCAACTATTTATCTACCGTGTCTCTTGTAGAGAAGAAGGCTTCCTCTAAACTGTACTGGTTACATCTTGGGCTGTGATCCAAAAGGTCAACAGTTTGAACTCACCGACTGCTCTGAAGGAGAAAGACAGGACTTTCTACTACCTTAAAGAGTTAGTTTCAAGAACCCACAGAGGGCAATTCTATCCAATCCTACAGGATCTCCATGAAGTGGAATTGGCTTGATGAACAGAGAGTTTGAGTTAATCTCTTTTAAAACTTTTATTTCCTGTTTGTTTGTAGACTCGTTCCTCCAACTTCATATACTCAACCAAACACAGGATGTATCTTTCTGATTGTCTCTGTGTTCATCCAACAGCCATGTGACATCAGCAAGGAGCTCGCTCATTCCATATCTTCTGAATTCAGCTGGAATATAATTCCCTGTTGTATGGCTGCAAGCATTGTTAACTACTTTCTGCAGATTTTATTGGTGTGTGGTAATAATGATACTGCTTGAGAATTTCTGAATGCTGTTAAAACACCTCTTTGTAATATTGATCTCTTCGAGTTGGTTGGCCAGGGAGATGTCTTTCATATTTCCTGGCATGCATGAGTAAGCAAGCGCCTCCAGCATTGCATCGGTTTGTTGAAACGGTTCAATTGGTACTCTACAGATTCCTGCAGCCTTCATTTTCACCAATGTCTTCAGTGCTGTTTGGAGCCCTTCCTTCCATAGCAAGTAGATCTTGGCCATATGCTTCCTCTTGAAATAATTTAATATCCATCAATTATTCTAGGTACGGTGACTCTATATCGTTCCTTCCATCTTCCCTTGATACTGTCTATGTCCTTTAGTATTTTGCCCATAAAATCATTCAGTATTGCAACTCAGTTGTTGAACTATTCTGTCAGTTCTTTCAGCTTGAGAAATATAGAGCATGTTCTTTCGTTTTGGTTTCCTAACAACCCCACATCTTTGCAACTTACACGATAAATGACTTTATTTTTTTTTCTCGAGTGTCTTTTTGAACTCTTCTTTCCCATCATCATGATTTTACTTCATACCTTTGAATTAATTCTCTATGTTGAGCATATCAGAATCTTTTCTTGCAAATAATTGGGTCTTTTCTTCCTTTACTGTTCTTTCAATGACATCTTGCTCTCTTCGTGTGGGGCATTCCACTGTTTTCCTTTCACTCATTGCTCAGTGTGTCGAATCTGTTCATGAGAGGGTCACTATAAATTCACACGAGATATACTCAAGATGGGACATTGGTTCTGGTGGACTAATTTTCATTTTCTTCATCTTCAACTTGAACAACTTGAACTTGTAGATGATGATCCGTTCCACAGTCAGCCTCTGGAATTCCTCTGCCTGATGATACTGAGCTTCCGTATATTCTCTCTCCACGGAGATAGTCCATTTGTTTCCTATGTATTAGATCTAAAGAAGTTCATGTACATGGTCACCATTATTGTTGAAAACTAAGCATAATGTCTAAATTGCTGGCCTTGCAAAATTCTATCATGTATTCTCAATCCCAGCTTCATTTCTATCACCAAGGCCACAGAAGTATTCCCCAACTACCCATCCTTTTCTGCATTTCCAAATTTTGCATTCCAATCAATGCTACTAATTTCAGACTGCAGAAGATGTAAAAGTAATAAATTTATTCATCTTCATCATTGGGGGTTGGCATGCATATCGAATAATGGTCATCTTAACTGGGGTTCCTTGTGTGTATATAGATAGTTTTCAATTACCGACAGCATTTAATTCAGGCTAGATCTTGAACATTCCTATTGACAATGAATGCAATACCATTCCCCTGTAAGTTGCAATTCCCAGCATATAAAATATCAAGTGATGGTGTGATTCAAAAGAGTCCATGGCACTCTATTTCAGCTCCTTACTGCCTAGGATATTGATCTTCGTGTGTTCCATTTAACTTTTGAACTTTTACCACTTTTCTTAGACAACTTCCAATTTTCAGAGTGTCATATGACATTCACTTTGGCCTTTTCATTCTTTCTTTATTTCTTGTCTTTTAGTTACTCTTTGCTTCCTTCTTGTGTGGTGTATGTATGGTGTATGATCCATGTATGATTGACAATATCAGTAATTTTTAGTATATTCTCCCTAACTTTCATAAGAACAATTCATAGAAAATAATGATATTCCTATTTTATAGAACAGGAATTGGTGTATATTTCTGAGACCCCATTAATTTCCAAAAGTTGGTAACATATTTTCTTCAATATCAAAACTATGTACTCTAGAACATTCTATGATATATGGAAATATTCATATGGGAAATATATGGGGAAATTAATGTATGGGAAATATGGAAAAGCAAGTTCTACAGCTTGTTGAGAATAAACACCTTTAATACTGTCTGTAAAGACTTCCAGAAAAAGAGGAGATTTTAATTGGCAGGAATTCTACATATGCATGTATTGTTTGGTGGAGCCCTGGCAATGTAGTGAGTAGGTTACCTATTGGGCAGCTAACTGCAAAGTTAACAGTTCAAAATTCCCAGACACTCTGTAGAGGAAAGATGAGGCTTTCTACTCCTTTAAACCGTCAAGGAAAGTGCTACCCTGCCCGGTAGCGTTATTTTGAGTTGGAATTGACATCATGTAATAAATTAGGATTGCTTTGAAATACCATGCATGCAATTTGAATGCCCCATCCCAGGCCTGTATTTATTTCTATCTTGTGATCCATTTGATGCTTAGGCTGCTATTTAATGATATCATCTGAAAGTGCTGATATGAGACAGGAAACTTATTTTGTAACACCTCATCAGGTGCTGGGGCAAGTCTATAGGAAAGAAATTAATTATCTCTGCAGCCTATGCCATTAAAAAGAGAGAGAGAGAGAATTTCAAGGAATGCATTCTATACCTTCTCTTGGTGAAATCCTTAAAGAGAGTGAATCACGTGAGTTGTGTGGCAAGAATAGGAGAAAACTCTTTTATACATCTTTTCCCAAAGTAACATCCCTCCTGGTGGTCAGATTCGCAAGTCCTCCTGTGAGATAATTATACAGACTGTAGCTATTGGTGGTATTTTACCCATCAACCCAAATGCACACATATGTCTAGACATCTTTTCATAATATTGTTAGCTATCTTACCTTGGGAAATTAGTACATTAAAATGCTACTAACAGAGCACAGTATGTCTTGAGCATAATCAACGCCACGTTATTAAATGAATATGCTCTGTACTTTCCCATTCTTTCCCAAATCCAGTCGGATCTTCACAGTAAGTTTCCATATTAAGCCCAGCAGCTACTCATAGAATGTGAATCCCTGGGTCTATACGGAGCCTCACCAGTAGGTATGGCATTTTCTAAAGATGACTGAAGGCTCATCTTTCCAAACTTTCAGGGTCTTCTTTGCTAATTAGTTAGTCTCCCCACTGCCGTGGCCCGTCTTGAAAAGTACTTCTTAGTAATGACAAAATTCACATCCATATTTCCCTAGTTACATTCTGAGGAATAAGTAAACACTTTAGTTAATGCAAACTCGCTGTATATATATATATACATATATAAAACTATGTTAGAGATTCTACTCGTATGTTGTAAGATTTTGTTTAACTTTGTCTTTCTAAGCTTGTTTGACTTTTTTGAAACCCGTGTTTGTTTTAAGATCACTGACCTTTTATGAGGTGGCATGCATTCAGTAGTGGGAGTCTCTCTTTCCATATGGGGAACGCTGGGTTGATTCCCAGCAAATGGAACCTCCAGCGTGCTCCACACATCATTCCTCACTGAAGGCTGGAATGTTGCTATGATGCCAAAGAAGTCTCTGGAATTTCCAGACAAACAAGCACTAGGAAGAAGAAGACTGGTGATCCATTTGGAAAAAAAGAAATCAGTCGATGAAATCCTGACAGATCCCGAGGGATTCCACTGGAGCTGGCACAGGACTGTGCAGCATTTTGCTTCATGGGGCACGATGTCACCATGACTTGGCCGGTCAATCAGTGGCAGCAAGCATCAACAAATCCGTCTACGCCGAAAATATTACAAGGAACCCACTTTGAGAAATGACATCAAGTTGACCCCCTATGTTAGATTGAAATCACTTGGCATCATGCAATTTTCAGTCTGAGTCTGTATTGAAAAATGTATGGTCACAGTGGTCTTAAAACAACTAACGTCCACAGATATCATCTTTGAAAAGAAGAGGGACTATGGACACACCAATAAAGGAGATCTTATGAAGATGCCAATCAGTACAAACTGAGAAGTTCTACTCTGGGATTATCCAGACCACATCTCTTTCTCTCCTTGTCATCCCATCTGGAAACAAACCTTAAATCTGACCATTGTGACCCTTGCTTTCTTCTTTGTCCAAATTTCCTAACTGGTCTCTGCTTCTTTGCTTCAGACTTTCTGTCAGCACTCACCAGAGGAACCAGATGAATCCCGTGAAATCAGCAAAACCAATCACTTCCCTAGTCACCTGCTTTGTGGAGTCATGTCTTACCTGGAGTAGAAGCAGAAGCTCTTACTTTGGCCCAGGAGGTCCTGTGTTCTCTGCCCACCATGAGCTCCATCTTCTTCCCGACTCCTCCCATACCTGCGCTCTAATGCTCTATGGGTCTTCTATCTGCTTCCTTGGACCCCAGGCACACTTATTTTAGTCTAAGGCTCTTTGCACATGATTTCCCTTGGGATTTTTCCATTTGCTTTTCCTCTATCTAGAACAATGTTCTCCAGATACCTGGATGGTTTGCTCATTCACTTCCTCCGGGCCTTTTCCTGAATAGCATTATCTTCTTGAGGATTCTGAGCTGAACTGATTTAAAATGACTGCTTCTGGAACACCCTATCTCCTCTGTGGGATTTCTTTTTTCCATGTAAGTTCTGTAAGGACACTGTTTTGTTCATCGTCCTCATTCGATCCTTCTGTTATTTCAAATGATGGCTAGAATATCCAAAGTGACTGAGTTTATTTTATGTAGGGTTTTCGAGACCTTGTAAATCTTTATGGGAGCAGACATCTTTTCCCTGAGGAGCAACCAATGGGTTTGAACTGTCAACCTTGAGGTTACCAGTCCAACACTTACCTGACAGTGCCACCAGGGCTCCTTGACTAGTACACAGGCATATATATGAATGAACAGTTGAATTTCGTTTGGCCTCTCTCCATTCTACTACATTGCATACCATCCACTCAGTCCTTCTTTCATTTGTAATGAGGAAGTCTTGGTTATGTTTCTAATACTCTGAAAATAAGGGTTTTATAGTCATTAATGATAAAGTACACGTTCCCAAATGTTTGTTTGTTTAAGGAACTTGATATATACACATTTATCAATTTACTTAAAAATAAACTTATGCACATACATACGTATGTACGTATGTTTGTACAACACTCACTCACTGACACTGAGTCCATTCTGACTCATAAAAACCCTGTAGGGCAGGGTAGACCTGTCCCTGGAGGTTACTGAGACTGTAACTCTTTACAGAAATAGAAAGACTCATCGCTCTCCTGAGGAGTGACTGGTGGGTTCAAACTGCTGGCCAACACGAAAGTCACTACACCAGGAAAACTAACTAACAAACAAATACATATGTATTCACTACCCTAATATTTGGTCCAGTTGGTACAGTAGGTTAATTACTGGGCTGCTAATCAATAGGTGGGTAGTCTGAAACCACTAGCTCTGGGAGATAAAGGTGGGATGTTGCTCAATTCACAGGCTCAGAAACCCTATGGAGCCATCTACCCTTCCCTATAGGTTCCCAATGAGACAGATTCAGCTTGACCACAGTGAGTTGGATTTTGGCTTTGGGTAACCTAATAGCATGAATAATTTTTATTTCAAATGCAACTATAGGTAATAGTTACTAGAGGTAACCTTGCAATATACTTTGTTGAGCATTTTCCATACATTTTGCTCCTTAATCCTCATCCCTATGTATGAAATATGTAATATGATGATTCCTATGTAATAAGCAAAACGTCCCAGTCTCTTTGAGGGCATTAGTAATGGAACTCAGATTTAAACTCAGCCAGTTTGCATCCCCAAAATCAAAATGCTTCCCTTGTCTCTCATTCACTTGCATTCTGGATATTTTTGAGAAATACATTATTGTCAACTGCTCCCAGCCTTCACGTTATTATTTCTTTGTATTCAATCAAAAATATCTTTTTGAGCATCTATTATTCTTATAGACCCTGGGGATCCAATGCAAACCTAGAAGACAAGGCCATTAATCTCCTAAATGGTGTATTACAGTGAGGGAGTCAGAAAATAAAGTAAAATAAAACTCACTATCCCACAAGCAAATGAACGAAAGAATAAATACGCAAGACATTAAAAAGGGTAAGATTTAGAGGAAAAAGATCAATGACAGAGTGAGTTTGGGTGGCCTAGAAAGCGTGTCTGAGGAGGGGACATTCAGTTTCATATCAAAAGGTACCGAAGAACGTGTCCTATGAACTCAGAAATGCTTTGCCAGTAATGCAGAGAGCTTAATGCAGGGATCCGCTTGACCTACTTGAAAGGTGGGAACCCTCCAGGATAACTGGAAGAGGGTGGTTACAGCACTGAGTGCTAAGGAATCAGATGGACAAGTAGGCAGGAATCACATTACACAGCCCTCTGAAAAGGGTCAAGGAGCTGAAATTTCATTCTGAGTGTCGGTAATGGACTGTAGAGGGCGGGAACCGAGGCAGAAGGACCAATGAGAAGACCACAGCAACTATCCATCAGAGAGATCCGTGTGGCTTGGTCCACAAGGAAGCATGGGAGATGGCAATGAACTTTGGAAATCAATCGAGGAGACTTGCAAATGAGGGTGAGGGAAAAGAGGGCTCAAGAGCAACTTGTAGGGTTGAGATTTCGACTTTCTGGTGGTCACGGCCGGGGTGGGGTGGGGTCATTACTTTGATGAGGAAAACAGGATGGTGTAAGAAGTCTGGAGTGTGGTCCAAGACTTGGGAAGTCTGAGATGCCCACTAGCACCCTGTGTGGAGTGCATTTCTATGGACGCTCCAGACCAACTCTCCTCCTCCCGTTCTCGTCATCTCTGTGCCCTGTAGTACCCATGTTGGAGGGTCCCTGGTCCTCTGCCTTTCAGTTGTTCTGTCCAATGGGAAGCACCCCTTGGCATGATGACTTCCATGGTGACCGCATGCATGTCAGAGTAGCACTGACAGGTGGGAACTGGGCCATAAGACTTTCTACTACGGTGCTGCCAGGTGATGCTGGTTAGTAAATGGGGACATTAACCATTTGCACAACCCAGAAATTCTATTCAGTTGGAAGAGGCAGGCTATGAGTTGGTGGAAGGTGGGGTGAAAATAGATTAAGCATTGTCCTGCGTTCTTCTCGAGTGGTGTCCCTCTTCCAAAGACTCCTAGCTGATGACCATCTCCTGAGCTACCCTTTCTAGGGACCATAGACTTTTCTTTATCTTCCAAACACAGCTGCAAGTGTTCCCTGCTCTCACGAGCCCCAGAGAACTGCATGGCCCCTTGCCCGTCTTCCCAGGACCTTCTTCACTTTTGTAAGCTGATCCTTAATACAAAATAATAAAAATACAAAGGACTCCTCATAGTGAACAGATTCCATTGGCTTGGTCGGCACGTGCTCTCTCTTTGCTGCTAGACCTCTGACATACAGAAGAGCACTTCTCCTGATGTCCCCGGGCCTTTCCTTAACAAAGGCATTGCCAATCTATTAGCAGCACTCACAGCTTCCAAACTCACTTCAAGCTGAGTTTTACCAAAGCCACTATTTCTTTAATTCTCTCCCCAGGGGCTTGCCTGCTAACAAGGGATGCAGCATTGCGTTTTCCTGCTTTCTGCTTTTAAATGTATTTTTCGTCCTGAGGGTAGTGGCAGTATCGACAAATATTTCAAAGGGATGGAACGTGAGCATCAAATCCATCCAGGACTCCAGGAAAGCTGTACTGGCAAGGTCAGATGCCCAGAAAAGCAGGGGGATGGATCTCGTTTCAACAGACCCAGGATTCTGACCCAGGTGTGGAGTGATAGGCAGGCAATCAATGTTTTTGCACAGAGGTGTTTGGGGCATTTATGAATAACACACTGAAAATAAAAGACAGCTAGAAACCTTCCAGCCTCCATAGCTAAGAGAACAGCTCAGAGCTGATTTCCAAAGGGTTAACATCCCCCCTCAGGGCTCCGGATTAATTACATGTAATCCATCTCCCTAATTACCTCGGGAAGTGGTAGCTGCTATTATTTAATTGCAGTTGTTGTTATTTAATTTCTTTTATATTCTGAAAAGCAATTCAGGGAATGAAGAAAGGTAGGCTTTCATTTCTAAAAAGCTTTCTCATTACATTCTGGAGCCGAAACCTATGTCATTTGTGAGGCAACTTTTGCCATCCTGGTTTCCTCAAGGTGTGGTTGCCTCAGCTTCACGAGCCCTTTCTCACTAGTGAATGCTCCGCTTTGGGTGGATCTGCTGCACAGACCTCCTTGGAGTTTTGAAAAGCAAGGATGTGACTTTGGGGATGCAGGTGTGCCTCACCCAAGCCGTGTCCCTGACCCATTGCCTCAGGTGCTTGTAGAAGTTGGACATGGACTAAGGAAGAAGAATTGCTCCCTTGGAAGGATGAAGTCGATGGTGGCTGTCTTGGGTGGGTTCTAGATTGAGAATCCCAATTTTGTATCCGCAGGAGTCCCTCTGAGCAATTCCTTCCTTCCAGCTGCAGGAAACCCTTCATGACGGCCTCTCCCTCATTCCCAAGCTACCTACCCTTTTCCTATTTGGCGAGCCTGGCATTATAAAAGGTCGGAAGCTAGCAGAAATCTCAGAGAGGATTGGTAGCTTCGTCTCCCCCTTTCCTGGTGTGAGAACAAAAATACAGATGGGAAACATGAAGTGACCGGCTCACGGTGGGTTCCTGTGCAGAGTGGTGGAAAATGTTGACAAAGGGGAGTGTTGGTGGTGGCAACCTCTTTCCCTGAGAGAGCAGGTGAGCAAACACAAGAGAAACCATCAAGTGCGTGGATTAACTCAACAGCAACAATGGGCTCACATAAACCTGGCAGCTCTCTGGCAGAAGAGATTTGAAGGTCAGCTTTCCAAATCTACTGCCATTGAGTCAATTCCAAAGCGTAGTAGTGACCACCTAGGAAGATCCTATTGAGTCATTCTGCTCTGCGCCTTCAGGTCACTGTTTTGATTTGGACATAAAGGCGCACAACTACAGGGTTAGGGGTGGGGGTGGGGTGGGGGTGGGAGTGAAGAGACGCTCATTCTTTGGCAAGCACTGAGCTTCTGTATATGGTGAACAAAATTTTGGCAATGGTTGGACGACATGATTGATGGAATTGCAAGCGCTGCGCTACACAAAGGAAAAGGTCCACTTGGTGTGATATCTATGTTTAAGAACAAAGAAAACAAAAGGATTGGGGGTAATAGTCATGAGTCAGCCAGGCCCTCTGCTTAGAGAGTAAGGGTTTGCAGTCAGCTGGGTCCACCCCACCCCACCAGGCATTCTAGCCTTTCTGTGTGGGCAAGGCACAGAAAAAGATAAGAAAACAGTAAAAAACGTGTTTAGGAAATCAAGGGGAGCCTGCCGATGACCTTTAGATAGCATGCATGGGACAGTGTGACCATGCTCTACAGTCTAACGAGTTATCAGAAGAACACAAAGCTTCGGAAAAACTAGTATTATCTTCTCTCCATCTGACTGGCCCATGTCTAATTAAACACTATAAGATCAAGGTCATGGGAGCTGGAGAAAGGTGACCAGCTGGAACTTGCTTCTCAGTTTCTTTGTTTGGGAAAGATGACGTAGCAGGATGGTGGCCTGTTTGCCTAAGGCACAGCTGTTTACCCAGCGCCAACATCCTGCACCATCCTGTTGTAGCTCCTCTCAGCCAAAAATGCATGCCCAACCACGCGCGCAGAACCCAAGAGCGTCGCCTCCTCTTCTCCGCAGCAGCCTATCCACTGAACGAAAATGTGGTCAAAGAAAACAGATGACATAGACATGTTAGGATGAAGGGCGATTGGAAGTAACCCAGGAAATTGAATAGTGCAATGAAGGAGAAATTCACCAATGCTGGTTCATAAAATAATAAAATCATTTCTCAATGTTTCTCTCAGTGCCACTCTTTCTTCTGTCCAAACCACTGTCCTTCTAGCAGCGAGAGAATTGGTCTGGAACCAAATGTCTATCCCATGACTATCTTGCTTATCTCTCTTCATGTCTTACCCCTTTGTGCCCCCAGCTTTCCTTTCCATAGAAGTACTCAACAATGTGGAGTGATGGACCAAGGACCCAGGCATGCGTCCATCACTAAGTGCCAAATACCTTTGGGTCTCAGTTCCTACATTTACAAAGGAAAGATGTTGGACCAAGGAGCCCCTCCATAGATGAAATCTCCACCAGATGGGCTGACCTTATGGTTTATAATTAGGAGAGAGAAATTTCAAGAATGGCCCTTGAGGTGCTAATGATTTAATGGATGATGTAAGTCTCAATAAGGGGAGAACAGAATTAAATGACTCCAATTAAGTTCATCCTTAGGGGTTGTGTATTCAGACTGTAAAGAAGGCAAGGCCCCTGTCATAAACAGAGCAGGCAGGCAGCTAGAAATAAACATTGGAGCTGAGTCTTGAAGAATGAGCTCTTGATTTATTTGAAAGTTTCTTCTTTTTTTTTAATCTTTGAACTCAGGGTGCATAGCCAAACAAGAAATCAGGCAGAATCCTGCCGACACATAGCTCTGCTACACACCAGCTTGGTGGCCCAGGATAAAGTATTTACATCCCAGAACTTGTTTCCGCAGCAGTACAATGCAAATCATCATAGCATCCCTGATACGTAGTTTGGAGAACTTGATGAAATTATATTACATACGACCTGTGACTAAGTCTAAGGGTCACTCATTCTTATAAGGTCTTTATCAAATTTTACAGGATATATATATACATATATATATGTATATATATATATATGTATATATATATATATCAAAATATCATGCTTTGGGTTTTGGTAGACTATCATATAATTAAAGGGATTATAAAAATATAAGAACATTAAAAAACAAAAACCCCACTGTCAGAGAGTCGATGCAAACTTACAGCAACTCTATAGCGAAAGGTAGACCTGCCCCTGTGAGTTCCGGAGACTGACTCTTTCTGGGTGTAGAAAGCCCAGCCTTTCCCCCAGAGGAGGGGCTGGCTGTTTCAAACTGCTGACCTTTCAGGCCGCGGCCCTGTGTAATGAGAACGCCACCAGCACTCCTAAGAACAAGGGCAGAGGAATACGGGAAGAGATGTTTCAAGCACCCCACCCACCATTAGTTTGGGGCTTTTAACTCTCTGTCTAATCTCAGGAGTCACTTCCACATTACCAGCAGTTCATTTCTTTCCAAGTTTAAGGTTTGTCTGTGCTCATTCTGGGAAGCTCATAGTCATGTGGGAAAATGATACTTAGTCTTTCTCCCAAATTCCATATCCAAGAAGAAAAAGCAAAGGGAGGTACTGCAGGCAAACTTTTGATGTTCTCAAAGGATGTCTCCAAATTCAAGGATGTCATTGAAACAAATGCCTTTGCTTTCATAAGCCATTTTTAAAACCCTCCAAAGGTGTTAATCTCACATGGCTTCTATGCGGATGAAAGGTTGCTGCCCTGTGAAGTGAAGTTGATGTTCCCAGTAGGACTCTTCTATCCATGCCTCTGTAATTGATCAAATAATTGCATAGGTCTATGAAAGTAGGGTATGTGTAACACTAACAGGGGGGACTGGCCAGTTTTACTAGTCACTCCTCTAGTTATACTATTGAACCATCGCAGAAGCAAAAATAGTGAGAAATCCAGGGTCATCAAGGAAGGAGAGCCAGCAATCGAACACACCCCAGATTTCCATCTGAAGTGGCAGAGGTGGAGATCAGATGCATCAGAAGCGGTGGCACAGAGGCCATGGGATGGAGCAAAAGATCCAGGTCTAGACCAGAGGCGGAGGCAAGGAGACCGTGAGACCTAACAGCGGAGCACCACTGAGACTATGAGGCTGAGTTAGAGCAGAAGACTGGCTTCCTGGCCTGCAGAGACAGAGACCAAGGGACCATGAGTGTAAGAGGCTGAGGACGAGAGATAGACTTGGCTTCTGGCTGAGGGGAGGCATTTCTGTGGACCAACAACTGTATCTTCAATGCCATCTGATGCTGACTTATACTAAACTTGAGAACTAGGACACACTCTTAGTTATGATATTGTCTGTGAGCTCTGTGTGGCCACTGTAACACAGAAAAGTGGAGTGTTGGGGGAAGAACAGTTGGTGACCGACAAAGGTAAATAAGAGTGGAAACCGGAGGCCTGTCTGATCTCTGTTTTAAGGCCATTGTCCTTGGATCTGTGTGGAGACGGACGGATTCTCCTCCCCTGTGTGGCAGATGAGGTCAGCTATAGCCTCTGTGCCGCTTTACGCACTTGTCATTTTTTAAAAACCATTGTTCTTCCAGCTGTCGTCTCTTTTGCTCTACTAGCCCCACCTACAATGAGAAAGGCCTTTCTTGTTGAGTCATCCTTTAGAAAGAATATTTAAATGACATCCTTAGATAGAGAAGCAGGAGAAGTTTGGGGTGAAGTAGGTAGAGCCAGGTTGTGCAGTGCAGGGGCTGGTCCTATAAGTCTTTTTCATTTTCATTTCATTTTGTTTATTAGGCATTTGTACATTCATTTTTATTTTTAATACATTGCTAGATTTCTCTCTCTCTTTCTCGTTTTTAGATTTTTCTCTTATCATCCCCTTTATGGGTTCCTTAAAATTCACTCCTAAGCTGAGGACCCTTGCTCCCACAAGGCACACATATGGCATGAGTAGAGAAAGCAAGTGCTCCTTTAGACTCACTGACTACTACAAATGATGGCCAGCACCTGGTGAATGGACCCTGATGCAGGCCCAGGGCTCATTCAGGCCCTACATCAATCCCCTGAAGCAGCGATGCTTTCAAGATGTAACGCAGAGTGGTTGTGGATTGCCTTTGAGGCGAATCCAGCTCAGAGAGATCGCATGGGAGACAGAATGAAACGCTCCCCAGTCCTGATCCATCCCTGCAATTGTTCTGTTTGAATTCATTGTTGCCGTGTCTGTTCACCTCCTTGAAGGCCATCCTCTTATTCGTTGACCCTCTACTTTCCTAAGCATGATGTGCTTCTCCAGAGACCGATCTCTCCTGTTGACATGTCCAAAGTATTTGAGAGGAAACCCTGAAATCCTCGTTCCCAAGCAGCATTCTGACTATTGCTTTGAAGACACTCAAAAATATGGTTGAGTGAACCAGAAAAATTGTAAGGTGTATCCGCCTTTATTTGAGTGCTTATTATGTACCATGGTCTTTACGAAAAGGTTTCTGTGAGGAGGCTTCAAAAGGTTTGTGGAAAAATGGAATGAACAAATAATGAGATTTTTCCACCCTGAACTTTTTAATGCCCCCTTTTATACATCAGCTTATAACATCGTATCTGTCCAAGGTGATATAATGGAGAAATGGAGAAGTTTAGATTTGAATGCATGTAGGGCTGAATTTCATTTCAGGAGCCCTCGTGGCACAGTGGTTAAGCATTGGGCTGTTAAGTGCAAGGTCAATAGTTCAAAGCCACCAGCCACTCCCTGAGAGGAAGATGAGACTTTCTACTCCCATAAAGAGTTATGGTCTCAGTAACTCACAGGGGCAGTTCTACCCAGTTCTACAGGGTTGCTATGAGTCAGAATCAACTTAATGGCAGTGACTTTGGCTTTGTTTGGAAGGTTGCAATTGAGCATGCCCAGTGTGACTTGAATTTCAGATGAAGAATGGATATTGTGTTTTTAATATATCTCATACAATACTGAGCCATGCTCATAGTAAAATAATGGCTTGTTTATCTAATACTCAAAGTCGCTTGCGCATCCTTAGTCTAAAACCCAGGCGTTGTGATGGCAATGCTGTTCATGATATTCATTGTTGCATTCCCTGAGACTTTGAGAGCCCAACCAAATAAGATAGATAGACATCTTCTCTTTGCCAAGACCGGCCTGTTTGTCTGTTTTCTCCACACAATTATTGGTTCCCCTCACAAACAAACAAACTGGTGGTGCACTAGGTTAACACTGGGCTGTGAACCAGGTTCTCTGCAGGAAACAGTCACGGCAGAATACTTCTGTAATGACGTTGGCCTTGCGAATCTTGTGGGAAGTTCTATTCTATTGTACAGTGTCGCTGTGAGGTGGAATCCTCTTGGCAGCAGTGAATTTGATTTTTGTTTGCTTTGTTTTGTTGTTCACACCAAACACTCTGTGTTTGTTTGATAAAGTATATGGCCACCCTTCCCATTAAGTGCCTTTTTCTGTTTAATAATCTCTCACCATGTTGAACCAAATTTACCTCCTAGGCAAATGACACCTTTCTACATGTCACTGACATTTGAATACACTGACAATTAGTTCAAATTATGAGATTTAGATACCTGAGTGTCAAGATCCTCTCTTCTGTTCCAGGTCAGCACCTCCCTACTCTAGATTATTTCTTTGTCTTAGTCATTAATAAAAAAGTGGAGAAGTTAACGCTCAATAATTCTGCCTTTGGTTCTTCGTATACTCTGCATGGGTAACTAAATCCCTTCTGATCCAGCTTCCTCCAGAAGCCTTTCTTGATGATGCACCCTGAGTCCTGTGCACCCTGTTGGTGGTCTCCATGCGGTGCACTTGCTCCATGACAGCTCACACTGTTGTGTGATTGCCCAGCAGTTTGTAAATTCCTCGAGGGAGATCATTTGCACTTGCTCACTGCCATGTGGCTGGGACAAATGAATGTCTGCAAAAAAATCAAAATGTGACGGCATCCAGGCACAACGGAGACCCCAAGAAGACAACAAATCCATGGGAAGGTTGATGGGCACTTAGGAACCCCTGATGTCTCTGTGCATCTGGTCCTGATGCAGGCGTCCAACCGGGCAATTTGGAGGAAGCAGCATGAAGGCCCTGTTCTTCCCTGGTCTCCATCATTGACTCCACATGGCCCCATCTCCCAAGATCTACATGGGAGTCCTCTGTGAATGACTTCCCTCACTCAGGTTTCAAAAGAGTAATGGCCTAACAGCCTTAGAGGAAATGTTCCGCTGGTCTCCCCACTGGTGAACACACACTGGGACCCTGCCAGTCTCTGTCTCTAAATGAGAACACAGCTGTTCCAAGTCTCTAAAAGACCCATAAACCAATCAATGACAGGGTGGAAACCATGTGGCTTCTCTTTGGAATGCTGGGAAGCCAGTTCTTGAGATTCCAGGCCATTCCTAGATAAGCGGGTGCTAAGTAGTCCTACAGGGTACACCTATGTCCAACCTAGTCCCAAGAAGTCTCTTGCTTTTGTTAACAGTAGTCAACATCTGTTGTATATTCTGATACGCCAAGGGCTGGAGGGTTGTTTTTTTTGCTTTATTTTCAAAGTATATGTGTGTATGTGTTTTAATAGTAGTTCTTTCACTCTCATAATAATCATATCGGTAGGTAGATGGGTATGTAGATAGGTAGGAAGGTGTGTATGCATGTAGGTAGGTAAATAGGTAGATGCTGTTGGGTTGACTCCCAACTCTTATGACCTCACGTAAAACAGATAAAAATGCTGCTCAGTCCTATTTTCCTAATGATTTGGTTTGCCCAAATACATGATTATGGACAGGATGCATTTTCAGTATCTTTCACAAGAGAGGGCTCATTCTCCCGGGCAAAACCAGACAATACCAAAACCAAACTCAATTTTTGCTTAGGGGGCATTCCGTTTGTGTTAACGGTGGTGGAATAATTTGGAAAAGGATATCCAGAATGGTTACATAACAGAGTTTAAGCAATGGCACGGAAACATGCACGTGGAAGGTGTTGAATTGAAGAATGTTTTGTTGTGCATATTGTCCCCACAGGTAAAAAAAATTCATAATTACACTGATAAAGAATACAAGGAAGAAGAAAATGTACTAAAATTGTCATAATGATGCTACAACCCTGCATAATATGATTGAACCATTACATTGTATGATATATGGACGAAGTGCCAACAAAACTATAAAGAAACAAAAACCAAACCAACATCACTGCCTTTGACTTACTGCCAACTCATAGTGACCCTATGGGGCAGGGAGAATGGTCCCTGTCAGACGTAGAGATTCCAACCTTTCTACCATGGAGTGGCTGGTGGTTTGTCCTGCTGACCTTGTGGATCCCAAATCATTGTGTAACCATAACACCACCAGGGCTCAACCAGATAATAGATTAGTCTTCACCCTAATCTCTAGGGTTGTCTTTGGTTGTTTTTTTATGTAAATTTTCAGCTAGTCTATCTTATTTTCACTGAAACCTGTCTACAATACGTAAATAGACTGGTAAGTGACACACTGGCTACCTCCCTTCAAACACAATAGCAGCACGTAATCCGCCACAATACAGCACGCTGATAAATGAGTGGCAGAATAATCATATAAAGTAGGCAGTGTTATCATGATTCTCATTTTGCAGATGAAAAAGCCAAGGCAGACAGGAGCCATAGTCTGAACCCAGCCAGTGCGTGTCTGAGTGCTTGCACTGTACCGTTTGTTTCATGGGCCTCCACAAATACCCCCTCCAGTAATGCTGCTAAGATTCAATTGCCACCACGCTTTGGTGAGTTATTTACTATAAACGCACCTCAACGATAAGAACACTGAGATTCAGTTAGGCTAATTAAATTGTACAAAGACATAAAACAAATTGGTGACAGAGTCAGAATTCAAGCCCACTTGAGTATGATACCAAAGCCCATGATCCTTTTGCCTCTTGTATGTGTGTGTAGCTAAGATTTTTGAAACAATTACACAACTCAAGTATATATCTTAGTTGTTCCCATGGTAAACTGAGGTGCCAGCAATCTCCAGGCTACAAGCAACCCGTTTAAGGATGACTGGCACTTTGCCTTTAATGTTATATGAATTTTTTTCTCCGTTTGATATGACTGATGATCTCTGGTAACTTGGTGGCTATGAGTTGGGTTGATAACCACAGGATTGGCAGTTAAAAACCAGACAAAGAGGAGGCTTCCTACTCCCGTAAAGCGTTATAGCCCTGGAAACCCACAGGGACAGTTCTACCCTGTTCTATAACTTTTAAATCTCTGAAAAGATGTTGAACCTTTTCTTGCATTCCAACAAGATAACTCAGGACCCTATTCACCTGTTTCAATTCAACTAGAAATCCAATTCATCGACCATCAGAGACAAACCTTATTAGAACCCCAAAACTTCCTCTATTTATACACAATGATTGAGAAGGATGTTTTTGAGTAGAATCTTTTCTTGTGTGACTTTAAGTATTCACCCACTGAGCACCAAGTTTCTGAAATCAAGGAAGGAAATGAGAAAACTTCTTGAGATTCTCAAAGGTTATGAGCTGATTCTGAGGAATGGAAACCACCTATATGTGTCGAGCAGTGAGTCATACAGTTCCCAAGAAATAGTTTTTCTAAAGCAGATCACCATTCTTATATTCTAGGAGCTTCTGGGTGGACGGACAGATGTCCAACCTTTCAGGTAGCCACCAACTACATTTGCCATTTGTGCTTCCTGGAAAAACGAACTCATGCAAATATAATGTGATGGAGTTGTCCTGCCCTTGATCTAAGTGAGACGTGATGACAGACTCTAGAGAGAGAGTGAAGGAGAGAAAACCACAATGAATTCACCCACCGTTGCTCCGCCATAGTCTGTTAGTGTCAAGCACTGTACCCTGTACAGGAATTACAATAGCAAACTCTCACAAAGACATGAGCCATGAAATAGGAGAAGCAATGTCTACCTTGACATTAAGAAAAAAGTCAGACAAGGGCTCTCCGTTCCCTCAAAGATGCATAACCAGACCAGAGGTGAGGGTGGAGGGTAGAAATAGTACAGGTTGGGAGTCCATAGGGTCTAAACCCTGGGGAGACACACAAGAGTCAAGTTCAGAGACACAAACATAGACTAGATAATGTAAGGCCTTGTATGCCTGGCAAGGAGCTGGGGTTTTTTTGTTCTAAGAAACAAATGAAGATCATAGTAAAACATGAGGAAAGATGGTTGTCAGCACACAAGTAGTACTTCTGTGATTTAATGTGGGGGAAAGGCCAGCCCCCGACAACTAATCCCGGGTTCAGTAAGCGCAATTGTGCGGTTAAGATACAGAAAGATTATAATAAAGTCACAGAGAACACGAGAGATAAAAGAGAGATTCAAATAAATAAATAAGTCAGACACATTTCATGGTAGCATGCTCACCTCCTGGATGACCATGATCTTACCAGCCAGGTCTGCGCACAGCGTGGGCTGAAAGGGCCAGAGGTGAGGTGGGGTAGAGACCCAGCCGGCGAGAGACCCTATATATTGCTAACCAAGGGTTATATCTACTTAGGGGGGCATGAGTATAGGTAACCGCATGTCATAGGAAGGGGCAGTACAATAGACATACAGGCAATAAGAGGGGGATATACAATGGGCAGAGGTGTAACAGGAAGAGGATGAGCTAGGGTTGTACACATCACAGGAAGGGGTGGAATTAGAGGTATACATGTGACAACAAGGGTGGACCCTAGATTCAGGATGGCGGCCTAACCTTGGTCACCCCTGAGTGGGCTTGACCTCCCTGGGCTCTCCTTCAGGGAAACAATCTACTACTATCCTTATCAGAAGGGAGTGGGCCCTAACTTGTTGTGGGATAATCCTTGTTGTGGGATAAACAGTGGTGACTGCTTGCTCTGGATGGCTGATAACCTTTAGAGAGAATAACCTACTTCTGACCTACTTCTGTTGACCTCCAAGTGTATAGTCATTTGCCACATGTAGCAAGCAGCTAAGTTTGGGATATATTTCGGGGAGACAACTTGGAAGAAATCTTTCTGTTTCCCACAATTTAACTTAACTTGATTTGGTGTCTTTATTGAGGGTGAGGATATTAATAAAACCTACTTTCTAGGTTTAGAGGAGTGACTCATGGGAGAGTTTAGCACGTGGCCTGTAGCTATTACTTTTGTCACTATTTGATCACAATTATCATCCTGCTGAATTGATGTGACTATTCATAGATCGTAGTTGAAGAAACTGAGAACCTGTAATGGGCTGTCAGAACATTATAGCTTTAAAACGGCTAGTTGTTCGGGTTTGGGTGCCGGTTTTCTCTGAAGCCAGTTCCTTCTTCGTTGTCTGCTCTTAGTCTGGAAGCTCCACTGAAACCTCTCCACTGTGAGTGATTGTGCTGGCATTTGAAATACCAGTGATGCAACTTCCAGCAGCACAGCACACAAGCCACCACAGTACAACGAACTGAGACCAGTCCCTGGAGAAGGACATTGTGTTAGGTAAAGCAGAGGGTCAGTGCAAAAGAGGAAGGCCCTTATTTAGATGAATGGACACAGTAGCTACAAAAATGAGCTCAAGCTGACTTGTCCTTTCCTTGTGTCCGTTCTATGAGGGAATGTCCAATTGTCTACGGAGGGGCTTTTAGACAGCCAGGATGTAATATAGCGCCTACAAAGCACACAACATTCCTCTAGTTCTTGAATGCTTCCTCTCCCCACCCCAACCCCTGACTATCATGACACCAGTTCTACCTTACAAATCCTACTGGACTGGAGTAGATACAGTGATACAGATAGGTGCGCTGGACACAAGGAATTCAGGATAGATCAACCCCTCAGAAACAGTAATAGGAGTAGGGATACCATGAGGGTATGGGGAAGGTAGGGGTAGAAAGGGGAGAAAGGGGGAACTAATCACAATGATGGACGGATAACACCCCCACCCAGGGTAATAGACAATAGAAACATGGGTGAAGGGAGACAGCAGACAGTGTATTATATGAAAATAATAATAATTTATAATTTATCAAGGGTACCTGAGGGTCAGAGGGTGAGGAGGGGCGGGGAAAGAAGAGCTGAGACAAAGGGCCCAAATAGAAATTAAATGTTTAGAAAATGATGATGGCAATATATGTACAAATATGCTTGATACAATTGATGTATAGATCATACTAAGAGCTGTAAGAGCCCCCAACAAAATGACTTATAAATAGATAAAAATTATGAGCTCAAGCATGGAAACAATTTTGATCCACCTGACCCTAACAGCTGTTGGTGCATTGATATGTTTCCATCAACATTGGATCCATATGACTCTTAACTCACTGGCCTGTGGTCGTCCCTCATTCTGCATCAGCTGTCTGCATCACTAACCTGCAGCTGCATGAGTATGAAGAGGGCCCGGCTAGCATCAGATCTATGGACTTCAGTTGGACGGGACTCAGAGTCTTCTTGATAAAATGTTGCTTCTTAAATGCAATTCTTTCTTGTAAATAGATGCGTGTCACTGGTTTGTTTCTCTAGACAACTCAGGTAACACAACATGTAAGTAAAGTTTTTCTGAAGATAACATAAAAATGTTTGCAGTCATAGTACATTGACAAGGACCTAGGGATTCAGGTTGGATCCAGAAGCGGATGTGAAACAAGGGATGTCATTGCAGATGTCCGATGAATTTTAGCTGAAAGCAGAGAGTACCAGAAATGTGTTTACTGGTGTTTGACTGACTATGCAAAAGCTTTTGACTGTGTGGATCATAACAAACTATGGCTAGCCTTGAGAAGAATGGGAAAATCCAGAAACTTCATTGTGCTCGTGCAGAACTTGTACATAAGTCCAGAGTCTGCTGTGGGAACAAAACAAGGGAATGGTGCATGGCTTGAAATCAGGGCAGATGTGTGACAAAGTTGTATCATCTCACCATTCTTATGAAATCTGTATGCTGAGCAAATCATCAGAGAAGCTGGACTATTTGAAGAAGAAGGTGGCATCCGATTTGGAGGAAGGCTTGTTAACAACCTTTGATAAGCAGATTAAACAGCCTTGCTTGATGAAGAGGACTTGACTACTTGCTGATGAAGATCAAGGATTGCAGCCTTCAATATAGATTACAACTCAATGTAAAGAAGACCCAAATTCTCACAACTGGAGCAAAGGTAGCATCATGATGCGTGGAGAAAAGATAGACATTTCAAGGATTTTGTCTTGCTCAGATCCACTATCAATGCTCATGGAATCAGCAGTCAAGAGATCAAAGGACACATTTCAATGGGTCAATCTGCTGCACAAGACCTCTTTAAAGTGTTGAGAAGCAAGGATGTTACTTTGAGGATTAAGGCACCCCTGACCCAAGCCATGGTATTTCCAATTGCCTCGTATCCATGCCAATGTCAGGACACTGAAAGAGGAACGCCAGAGGAGCCTTGGTGCTTTTGAAGTATGGTGCTGACAGAGAATACTAAACGTGCTGTGGGCTGGAAATAAGTGCGGCCAGAGTGCTCCTTAGAGGCAAGGATGGCGAGACTTTATCTCATGCACTTTGGACATGTTGTGAAGGGAGACCAGTTCCTGGAGAAAAACATTAGCCTTGGCAAATTAGAGGGACAGGAAAAAAGAGGAAGGAAGCTCCTCTACAAGATGGACTGACACAGTGTCTGTCACAATGGGCTCAAACATGAGAACAATTGTAAGGATAGTGAGGGACGAAGCAGTGCTTTTCTGTTGTACCTACCACTGGAAAACCTCCAAAACGGACACTTGAAAAAAAAAGGGAACAAGAAAGCTTTCACATATGAACGTGTCTCAGAATGAAGCCTGTAGGCTCATCAGAGAAGTTTGTGCATTGTCTTTGAGCTTCTAACAAGAGTGGTCTTTGAATCTGCCCGTTCTGTATTCATCCCGTCCATCAGTTATAGACCACTTGCCTTCAGGAAGTTTCGTCACCCCTCTGAGACCTTGGTGCTTTCTCTCTTCAAAGTGAAGGTGTGAACCATGCTATTCCTGACATAAAGTAGATGCTCTATAAAATATTCTGATTTATATTTCCCACAAGAGATTCCCTGAGTTTATTTTTTAATTAAGGTTGAAATATACATGCCAAAGCATTTGAGGATTAAGTAAGTTTTACACGCTCTATTCAGTGGCATGCAAAGAAAAGCAAAATTCTCACCACTCGACCAATAGGTAACATCATGATAAAAGCAGAGAATATGGAAGCTGTCGAGGATTTCATTTTGCTTGGATCCAAAGTCCATGCTCACAGAAGCCTGTCCAGAGATCGACCCACACGTTGCATGGGATAAATCTGCTGCACCAGATCTGTTCACAGTGTTGAAGGGTACAGGTGTGAGGAATGCCCCCTGCCTAACTGAAACCAGGGTGATTTTGATCACCTCATCTGCATGTGAAAGATAGATATGGAATAAGGAAGACCAAACAAGAATCAATGCATTTGAATTATGGTGCCGGGAAAGCGTATTGAAAATCCCCACCAACTGCCTAAAGAGCAAACAGATCTGTCTCAGAAGAAGTTCAACCAGAAGGCTCCTTGAAGTGACGATGATAAGACCTCCTCTCGCTTATTTTGGACGGTCCTTGGAAAAGGTCGTCATGCTTGTTCTAGTAGAAAGAAGAACAGTGAAAAGAGGAAGACCCGGCGGTGAGCTTGACCCGTGGCTGCAACACTGGCTCAAGCATAACGAATAGCAGTGGGGCTGGCACCATGTCAGGGACGGCTGGGTCTGTTTCCGGAGCATGATCGCCCCTTCGTTCCATTGCACGTAGGGTTGCGATGAATTGTAATCGACCAGATGGCATCTAACAACAACAGCAGCACGTTCAGTAGATGTGTAGAATTCTTGTTCTACCACAAGCAGAAATTCAGTACGCCCTAAGCAAACTTCCCTTTCTTCCATCCTCTCCCTCCTGGGAACCGCTGACAACTTTGATTTCGATCCATTTGCTTTTTCAGACAGTATTTGTCATTGGAGGCTGACTGACTAACTGTACACCATCGCATCCTCGCAGTTGCTACATGGTACAGCATGTGTTGGGATTTCATTTCTCTTATGGTTGAGTGACTTCCCATTATGGGCATCTGTGGTCCATTTTGTTTATTTATTCATCCCCAGATGAACTGTTAGGTTGTTGCCATCCAAGTGGTTCAGTGCTTGAGTGCTCACCTGCTAAATGAAAGTCCAGCAGTTGAATCTACCAGTATCTCTATGGTACAAAGATGTGGCAGTCTGTGTCCACGACTGAGATAGTTTATTGTGCCAGCCTGGTGGATAAACACAATGGGATTAATTGAAGGGCAGAGAGATAAATGGCTCAATGAGCTTCGCCTTTCTTGTCTCTTGTTTTTTAATCCTCGGTCTACTGTGTGGCTGCCTTGCTTGTTCGCTTCCTCGATTTAAAGGGTACACTACCTGTGGGACAACTAGTCTGTGGATTATGTCGCTGTAAGTTGAGGTCCCTTTAAGACCACACCGTTAAAATTTACATCTCTTGAGCTGGGGACTAACAGTTGGTGATGTGGCTGATGGTTGGTGACCTGCCTTGCTGTTTGCTGCCTGTGCTGGGATAGCCTAGCTCTCTCTCTACAGAGACCTGGTGACCCTCAAGACTTGAAGGACTGCCAGTGTCTCACAACTCTCTCATGGGAGTGAGTCGCACTGAGTCATGTGTACTGCTTTATAATTTAACTGTTCATTTCTTGTGTTATATAGCTATCTTGATATATATATATACATATATATATATAAATATAATTATCAGCAATCTGGTTTTACTCTAGAGAACCCTGTCTAACACAATGATTATTCCAGCCTTGGACACCCCATGGAGGAGTTCTACTCTGACCTATAGGATCACAGCAAATCAGAATCAAATGGCAACACTGAGTTGGGCATGACCTTTGCACATGACCTTCCCCTCTTCGCTCTGCAAGTCTGGCCTTGCTATGTCTCTCCCTGCAAAGTTCTTTATCACTCTTCAAGATTCTGATCAAAAGCCACCTACTTGAGCATTCAAGAGCACTCTCATTGTAAGGTTAAGTGAAATCCTCAAATTGCAATGAGGAAACAATGTACTTCTGAGCTCCTGAGGGTGCAGGCATTGATCTGCAGTGAGTCCCATCAGCTGCTCGCCTTGCCAATGGGACATCGTTGTGAAGTGATTTTCTGTGAAAGATAATGCTGTATCGATCTAGAGCCAGGCCAGAGGCCCTGCATGTTAAAAGGGTTGGGGCCTTGAGCGAGGAGAGTCAGGACATGCCCTATACCCGAGATCTTGAGAGATCTAACACTCAGGGGAACTCAAGGGAAGCCAGCATATGTTTGGGAGCCGTGAAAGAGGCCATCCATCCTTGGATGACACACCAACTGGATCACAGATTGGGGTCCTGTTATTTGGGATGTGGAGGCCATGTTTTCCCAGATGGTCTGGCATCTTGCTCCATCAAGAGGTTCTGCCCTCTGCCCCTCAGTACCCAAACAGGCTCAGAGTCACGCACTGAGGAAGTTCCATAGTCTACTGACAACTAGTGATGAAGAGGTGGAGTCTCGTCTGTCAATCAGGTCATAGCCAATGAGGCCTTTGTGTGGACATAGCCTTCTCCTGAGGATTCTGGGAACTCCTGTCTTCGTCCCTGGTGGTGGGACACACATTCTTAGTAAGACATTCCTGCTGACAAGCCACATAAAGCTACACTGATGAAGCCAGAGCCCTGGAACTAGAGGATCCAAGTGGAGACTCATGCCAGTGCTGAAATGCTTCCATCACCACCGGATCTACATGATTTTCCACCCATTGTCCTGCAATCTTCTTACGTTCAGCATCATGGCATGTGTTGCATGAGTCTGAAGAGGAATGTATAGACTGGTATGGGACATATGGGCTAATAACGCAATTATGGACTTGATCTTGACTGAGCTTGAATGTTTTCTTGATACAAAATTACTTTTTATATAAATGTCTTTCTTATATGCATATGTGTCTATGAATTTGTTTCTCTAGTCTACCCAAACTAACATATGTACCAAGCATCTTTAATTAGTTTATTTACTCTTCTATTCAAGCAATGAATTTCCTTTGCACAATTCACTTTGCTGGTTAGAATGGGAGTCACACACGAAGGTGCTAAATGTAGTTCCTGGCTTGGGGAAGTTTATGAATTAGCTATTAAATAATTATCAAGGAATCAACCAGGAAATAAAACAGAGCAAGGTTTATGTTTTGGCATAACTACCAGTACGAGTACTGGTGCAGCTCTTGTTAAGTTTATTCCAGTTATCCAATTATAGATTGGATTTGTCAGAGTAGAAATGGGCCCCATAGGATTTTCAATGATGGATTTTTTAAATGGAAGCTGATTATCAGGCTCTTCTTCTGAGAAGCCTCTGGATGGATTTACACATCTAAGTTTCAGGTATTACTTGTTAACCATTTGTAACACCCAAGACTTCTACCTAGAAACTACAAGGGCAAAACCTTGCTCTATCCCATATCACATATCTTCTCTGGCTTTAGGTAGTCATTGCACCTTCTAGGCTTCTGTCAGCAGATCTTGAAAATGAAAAATTTAATAACTACACATAGATATTGTAAATCTCATATAGAAGATATCTAACTTGAATATGTGCAACATAAGATAGTACCGTTTTCAAGATGTCTTTTAAACCTGCCCATCTAATGTCCATGTCCATTTTCTTTCATGGAAGGTAAAGTCAATAACATTTGAATGTTTTCAATATTTTCCCCAAACCCTAATTAACAATTTTACATGGATATAATGTCTTCTCATTTACCTGCTCCCACACGTCATTTTGGTGTGCTGTGGTGCCCTGCATGTTGCTATGATGCTAGAAGCTATGTCACTGGTATTTCAAGCACAGCAGGGTCACCCGTGATGGACAGGTTACAGTAGAGGTTCCAGACTATGATTTGGAAGGAAGGCCTACAATCTACTTTCAAAGAGCAGCCTCTAAAAACCTAATAGAACAGAACACTGACTCACTGGCTTTGGGCATATCACCAGGGCGCAGTCAACAGCTAGAGAAGAGTGCCCTGCTTGGTGAGGTAGAGGTTCAGAGATGGTAGCAGATTCTTATGAAGTGGGAATGGCTTTAACTTTGAACATGAGAATAATGGTGATCATAAGAATGACGAAGGGCCAAGGAACACCATTCTGTTGTTCATAGGGCTGCCATGATTCAGAATCTACTGGATGGTAGCTACAAAGCTAAACAGAGAAAAATTCCCCCAAGGGATGGCTTGACACAGCGGATGCAACAATTGGCTTCACTAGAATTGGTTGTGAAGATGATGCGGGACCAGGAAGCATTTCCTTCTTTGTAGAAAGAGTTGCTATGAATGGAAAAAAACTCACACTTAACAACTTTTTTTAAAATCTATCTAGTCTTCCTAAACATTCAATAAATTATGTGGTGTTATCTTAAATTTGGAGGTGAGAAATCGGAGGAGCTAATAAACATCTATTCTTCTTCTTCTTCTTTAATCATTGCATGGGGGTTCTTACAGCTCAATCTAGACATCGATCTTATCCAACATCGGAGTGGTTACCCATTGGCCTGAGATCTGCAAGTCAGCAGTTTGAAACCATCAGAAGATCCATTAAAGAAAGACTGGGCTTTCTGTTCCCATAAACACTTACAGTCTCAGGAACCCACCAGGGATGTCTATGAGTCAGCATTGACATCAGTACATTTACAGGCAGCTGCCTGGATTCAGAAGAGAATATGGAACGACAGATATCACTACTTACATCACATGGATCTTAGCTGAAAGCAGGGACTGTCAGAAACATGTTGACTTGTGTTTTATTGACTATGCCAAAGCAGTTGACTCCGTATAACATAACAAATTATGGACAACATCGAGAAGAATGGGAATTCAAGAACCATTCGTTGTGCTCATGCAGAACTTGCACATGGATCAAGAGGCAGTTGGGAGTGCTGTGTGGCTTACAGTCAGGGAAGTATTTTTTGTCCAGGTTGTATCTTCTTATCATACTTTTCCATCTGTATGCCGAGCAAATCATCAGAGAAGCCAGATTATATGAAGAAGGATGTGGCATCAGAATTGGAGAAATGCTTCTTAGCAACCTGTGATATGTAGCTAACAAATCTTGCTTACTGAAAGTGAGGAGGACTTGAGGTACTTGTTGATGGAGATCAGGATTGTGGTATGGATTATGGCTCAATGCAAAAAAAAAAAAACCCTAAAAAATAACATCATGATAAAAGTGGAAAAGTTTGACGTTGTCAAGGATCTTATCTTGCTTGGATCCCCAGTCGGTGTTCAAAGAAGGAGCAGTGAAGGGAAAAAAAGAAGAGTTACATTAGGTAACTCTGTTGTACAAGACCTCCTTAGAGTATTGAAATACAAGGATGTGACTTTGAAGTCTAAGGTGCGCCTGACACAAGTCACGGTAGTTTCTTTCACTCACCTCACAAGCATGTACAAAACTTGGAAACTGAATAAGAAAAAAAGAATGCATTTGAAGAATCCATTTGAACTGTGGTGCTGGAGGAGAATATTGAAAGTACCATGGACTGCTCAAAGGAGGAACTAAGCTGTCTTGGAAGAAGTATGGCCAGAGAGCTCCGGAGAGGCAAGCATGGGGAGATTTCATCTTACATACTTTGGACATGTTGTCAGGAGAGAGCAGTCCCTGGAGAAAGACGTGATGTTTAGTAAAGTGGAGCAGCAGTTAAAAAGAGGAAATCCCTCAAGGAGCTGGGCTTGGACCATGGCTGCAATGATGGGACCAGGCATTGGAACAATTGTGAGGACAGCTCAGGACCAGGCTGTTTCTTTCTGTTGTGGATGAGGTCATTATGGGTTGGAATTGACTTGATGGCACCTAACATCATCATCTTCCTCATTCAACAAAGTGTGCTCTTTCTCTTCTACCTGATTTGAAGCTAGAGAGAGGGGGTGATGTTTATGCCCTTTGAGGGACAGTGCCTTGGATAAATACATACATTCTAAACCCTACCCCCAAGACTTGCTAGTTATGCAATTTGAGAAGTTACTAAACTCTCCTGTGCCTTGGTTATCATAAACATTCAGTAGTGTTTTATGCTGGGAAAATCAGAGGTTTGAATTTATTCAGAACAGCAGAAGAAGAGCCTGGTAACCTACTTCCCCCCACTCACCGCCACCTCCAATGGACCTACTTCCATTAAAAACCCTATGGAGCACAGTTCTACTCTGCTATCCGTGGTTGCCCCATGAACTGGACTTGATCTGACAGCAACCAGTATTGGTACTGTAGCAAAACTCCTACTAGCTTCCAAGTCTCCCAATCTTGGGCCACACATAAAGGGGTGGACTATTGTGTTGTTGAACAAATTAAATGGGTCCATTGGGTCAGAGGGGTAAAGCAACCCAATCAAGAATAAAGGACAATTTTCTTAGAACTGAAAGAAAAAGCAGTTTTTATTTCTTATCCCAAATATGAGAGATGATGGATTATGGTTATTGGTTGCAGGTGAGCTGATTCCGACTGGTGGTGACCCCACATGTGCGGAACAGAAGTGTTCCATGGGATTTTCATAGCTTAGAGCTTCCAAGGGGCCTCTGGGTGGGGTAGAACCCCCAACCTTCCACTAGTCAGTAGTCCATCACTTAAATAGTTTCACTACTCAGTGACCACCCAAATCTCATAACTAGTATCAGTCAGAACTGCAAGGATACATGAGGTCACCTGGCCTCCTAGTGTTTTCTTCTGGCTTCCAACCAAGCAGCCTTTCAGGAAACAGATTGTTAAATGTGTGAATTCTCCCACTGTCTCAAATCACCCTGAGTATCACACGTTCAGGCCTGTGTGAATCTCTTTCAACAAGAACATCTCTTTTAAAAATGTTGCATTTGCATCTTTCACCTGGGAGGCCCTGATTCATTATAAAAACTGATAAAATTCTGCTTCATAGAGATAGGATGTGTACTGCATAATTAGAAGAGGGTGAATCACAGCAGATGGGGCACAGAACAAGTCCATGCAAAAAATAAAAAAGATGAACCACAAAGGGCAAAGAGAAAGTGACAACAGTAAATGCAGAAAGCGCGGCTAAAAGGAAGAGGTGTCTCTGAGTAATTACTGACTCTGGGACGCATTCCGACGTCTCCTTTGTTGCTCTCACTACAAATATCCTTGCATTGATTCACCTTGCTTGTACAAATCAGAGACCTAATTTATCATGCAATGATATTATTAGTTAGATATATAAATATATTTGTACTTTGTTCTTAAAGCAGAAGGACCCTGTTTCAAAGATGGTGTAATGAAAAAGCTGTGTGGCATCTTTAGATTGTACCTGCTCAATTAAAAAGAATAATAGGGTATAAATTGCTTTTGGAATGTTGTTATTGTTGTTCTAAGATGTCATCAATTCAGTCCCGAACCACAGAGACTTTATGGACAACAGAGCAAACCACTGCCCGGTCCTCCACAATCCTCACAATGTTTCCCGTGCCTGAGCCCATTCTTGCAGCCACTGTGTCCATCCATCTCACTGAGGACCTTCCTCTGGTTCATGCCCCTCTACTTACCAAGCACGATGCCGTTCTCCAAGGGCTGGTCACTCTTGACAACATGTCCAAAGTATGTGACTCGGAGTCTCTCCATCCTTGCAACCAAGAATCATTCTGGTTGTACTTCTTCCACAACAGAAATAGCTATCGCTATTAAAGAGTTATATAAAATGATAGATAAAACTTTGTCATTAAGAGAAAATTCTTTCCAAGTTTTGACCTTTGTATGCTTTATATATCTCAATCATAACATTTTCATTAAACTGTCTCCTCCCTTAATGCCACAGTTAAGTTCCAAAGACTAGGCCTTAGGTGAAATCAGTATTAGGTGCAAATGGAGGATGACCATGTCAGATCACAAAATTGAAGATGACTACATCATTGCATAATTGCCAAGCCACTGAGAATCATGGCCTACCTATCCAAGTTGACATTGAAAGTTAACCTTCACAATTAACGTCACTCTTGCCTTGCTCCTTGACATTCCTTATGGATAAGAAGTATGTCATTAATGAACAAAATGTTTGGATGGTGGATATTTTTAATGATGGTCATACATGCTAAATGCCAGAGAATCAGATAGTCTATAACAGAGAAAGTGCACTGCTTAATATGTATGGGGAGGAAGTATTATGAGGAGGCTTCAGAAAATACATGACAAATAAATATTCCATCGTCTTTTCATTTCACTTTTCCATGAACTTTTTGGAAGCTCCTTTGTATAACTTGCTTACTTTTCCCTTTGAATTTTGAAATTTTAAATGCTATTAGTGGGTTTAGTATTGTGCTTCGAATTAATCAGCAGGCTTTATTTTGGACAGGGAGATCTATGGTTTGAATACCACATGTTACTTTAATTTACACTTACTACGACTTTGTTAAATGAGAGTTATGTTGAAACATATTGTTAGCTAATTTCCATGAAATGAGAATCAGATCATTAATAAACTTCAAGACATTAGCATTTGCATGCAGACTTCACCACACCCTGAAACCACGAGGGGTCCAATTCATTGTAAAGTTTGAATAGAGCAGGACTTGCGGGGCAAACAAAGCTGAGGTGTGGTCCAGCTCGGGCATTCATTCTGATATCTCCTTGTCTTGATTTCCCATATGTCGATTGGATTTGTTTCGTCATGATTGTTAAAGTGGAGGGGTCAGCAAAGCGTAGGGACACCCTCAATGAGATGAATTGGCACATTGGCTGTGATGAGGGATTCAAACATATCTATTATTTGAGCCAGGTCTGGACCATGCAGCCGCCTCCCCCAGCTTTCCCAAAAGATAGCCTGCTGGACTGTGCAGCCCCTTCACCGCCCCCCCCCCCCCCGGCCCCTCCAGCCCCACTCCCCACCCCCTCCTCTCAAGGCCAGAGTTGGACTGTGCAGTCCCTGCCTCCAGCGTTCCGAGGAGCTTATGTCTCCAGGTCGGGTCTGTACAGCCCCTTCCCTCGGTGTTCCAGAATGATTTACTCACAGACCACATCCTGACTCAGACCCTGCAACTGCAGCAACAGAAGGCCCTCCTCTCTATCAGTACATTCATCCATATGTCCCACAGCGTCACTGCCAGGCGCGATTTCCCTGACCTAACTCGGTGGGTCTCGGAACCTACCCCGGGTGCTCAAGATGCCCCGTTCCTTTCTGTGCCCTCCCTTCCATCCCCGGAGTTCTTTCCCTGCCTCAATAAAATCTTTCTCAACTTCACATTCCTGGATAAATTCTATCTCTGTTCCGCACCTACGTCTCCAACCTCTCATCTTGGTGCTGAAAGACCCAGGATTGACAGGAGTGGCCTCTGTGCTGTCCCGGCCCTCCTCTGGCCGGTGTGCAGCCCTGTCCTCCGTTTTCAACTTCTGACCCGTCAGCCTGGAGATGGCTCAGAACTACTGGGCAAAGTTTTGTTCTGGGATATGTAGGATTGTCACGAGTCAGAGCCAAGCCAACAGCAGCCCCACCACCGCCTGCCGTGACAAACGGGATAAAAGAACTTTCCCCGCAGGTTGGTCTAAGGTCTCAATGAGAAAGCTGGCATGAAGCATGTAGCTCAACCGCTGCGTGCAAACGCTTCTTCCCCCTTTACCTCTTCAGTGCAGACTCCGAGCCACTTTTTCCCCTAGGAGCGCATAGATAATTACAGCCCAAGCTGGTATTTATTATCCTCTTTTATCTGCATAATTATATTAATTCACTTTTAGAATCTGCATATGTGAACACAATGTAAAATAGCTAATTGCAATTTTTTTACTAATTAATTTTTAATTCACGATCACGAAGATTCTGGCTTAGGCAAATGTAGCAGAAGTGTTATTATCAACAATTATCACCTCGAATGTGTCAAGACCTAGAAAAATACAATTCCCCAGGCATACCAGAACCCTCTCAGTTCATACTGCTCCCTTGAGTTTGCCAGGGGACAGCAGCATTTCCTCAGCTCAGCTCAGCTGAGGCGTCAGCTTCTCAGTGAGGATTCGCGTTCCCTGGGGTAGCAGCAATGTGCTGGTGCTTCTCCACCCAGTCACTTGTCCTGATAACACACTCACTGTCCTGCACTGGTCTGCGCACAGCTGTATCCCCAAGGAGACTGTTCACCCTGTGAAGTCATGAGGCCCTTTCCAGCTCTCTTCCACCAGGGATAAATGCTGTCCCCAGTATAGTATTGATGTGCATAGCCAGTAATTTGAACTCTGGGTTCCTGGAAAGAAACACCTGGTTCAAGAAAAAAAACCCAAAACATCCATTTACAGAGTCCCAGTGATGAAGCCTCTGGTGCACAGCCTTGCTGTCAAACAGAAAGGATTGTTTGTAAGGTCCCTTCTGGCAGATGTAGTTCAGCTTAAAACGTAATTTTGATCTCCCTGTTGACCCATTTTAAAGTTGTTTCTGTGTTGAGTATCTTCTGCTTTCTTTTGTTTGAAGTTTTTCTATGTTTTGCTTAGTCCTTGTTGGGCCTTTGGTTTGATTGCTTCCTGTCTGCATTATGCATGTCTTTCTGAATACGAGGCCCAGGATGAGTGGATGGATATAAACAGAAACTGGATTGATAATCACCTGGCGACATGGTGGCGTGGGGTTTGGAGGCTGATATGGGGAGATGGGAAGTTGGCAACAATGAGTACAAGAAGAAAATGATCTGGAATTATTGTGGTGATGAATGCCCAAATATTCCTCATATACGTGAATGATTCAGTTGTACAATACATGAAGGATATCCCAATAAAACTAGAATTCAAAAATTTACAGCCTAGAAAACCTTACAGGGCAGCTCTTCTCCCATGTATGGCGTAGCTGTTAGTCCTGTAGGAAATATTTTGGAGTTCTTGTTGTTGTTTAGCAGTTTAGGTGATATTGAGACAATCCTGAATCATAGTGGGTGGAGTACTATGCATCCATAAAAAGCAGACATGGATGCTGGTTCGCTCCTTCATGTCAATATATTGCATTCACATCTTCGCTCACTGGGTTGAGTCCTGTCTCTCTCTCCCTCTCTGGTGGAGATATAAACAATACCCTCTCCTTGGGTGGGTTAGTGCCCTGTTCCCCTGCCATGAATGTCTTTTTGTTTTGCCCCCTCCTTTTTAGTTGGCTGCCATATGTATCCCTGGATTAGACCTGGCCCCTGCCATTTTCCCTGGACCTAACCATGAAACATGAGACACAACTGACCCATGAAAATACTGGGGACAATACTGGAGACACAGTGCAGGAATTGTGCCTGATTTGACCCCACCACACCAGGGAAAAACACGACAGGCGTGCAACAGAACAGCAAAGGGAGCAAAACGATGAAGTCCCAGAGGAATCCCAAAAATGGACTTTGGGGCTAGGGTGTGGCACCCCATCAGTCTTGACCAGAAATCACTCCTAAAGGTCAACAAACAGGCCTAGAACTATTTATAGGCTTTTCTTTCTTTCTTTTTTGTACCTGGGGTTTCTTTGTTGCTGGTGGTGGTGATGGTGTTGTTTAATTTTATCTTTTCTTTTGTTGCTTTGCTTCGCATTGTCTTTTTTGTGTGTGTGCTTATTATTGTCTCTGCATGCCTATCTATTTAAGATAGGCAGGATAAACAATATGGAGGAGTGGGGGCAACAAACTCAGGCACAAAGGAACACTAAGTGATCTAAAGTGGATTACAAGGAGGGCATAGGGTGCCAGGTGGGGCATGATCCAGGGCAACGTAGCTGAGAGGAATTACTGAAACCTGGATGAAGGCCAAATGTGATTGTGGGAAGAGAAGAAAGTAAAGGGAAATAGAGGGAAGAGCTAGGAAGCAAAGGATATTTATAGAGGTCTACATACAGGCATGTACATATATATGTAAATATATTTATATATAATGATAGAGCAATAGATCTATGTACATATATTTATCTGTTAAGTATTAAGGTAGCAGACTGACATTGGGCCTCTAGTCAAGTACTTCCTCATCACAGGAACACTTTGTTCTAAGAATCCAGTTTTCTGTGATGCTCACCTACCTGACACCATCACTAAAGACAAAAAGAGTGTATAAGCAAATATGATAAAGAAAGCAGATGGTGCCCAACTATCAAAAGATATAGCATCTGAGGTCTTAAAGGCTTGAAGATAAACAGGTGGCCATCTAGCTGAGAAGCAACAAAGCCCACATGGAAGGAGCACACCAGCCTGTGTGATCATGAGGTGTCGATGGGATCAAAACCCAGAACAAAAAATCATATCAATGTGAAAGAGGGGGGATGTAGACCAAAGCCAATCTGTAGATATCCCCTTACAGAGGGATCACAAGGAAGAGATGAGCCAGTTCAGTGCAGTATGGCATCGATGAAATACGAAACATTCCTGTAGATCTTTAATGCTCCCCACACACACACACACACAGTATCCTGAGCAAAAAACAACAAAAAAGAAATTTTGTTCATGTGAGTTCAACATTGCAGTCACTGCACCAATCTATCTCACAGAGGGTATTTCCTCCTTTTCACGGACCCTCCGTTTTATTAAATCCAGGCTGAGAAGTGTTATGGGAGCCAATGGCCTCCTCTTTCTCGCTCAGAGACTGATGAAATCCAACTACTGACCCTAAAGTTTGCTGCTCAATGTATACTCCACTATGCTATAGGGGTGACTTGTGCTATAGGGGTGACTTGTGTTTGGGGACAGGTTCATACAAATAGCAATGTTTTCAAAAAATATATTTTTATATATGCCTTCTATATATAAGGTAAGGAAAAAATGACACTGCTCATGGGAAATCCTTGTAGGAGTAGGACTGTTTGGAAGCTTGGGGCCGGGGGTTGTTCATGCAATCAATCAGAGACACCCAACTAACTGCCCACATTAGACACTTTCACTGGGAATTTTTCAAAATCGGGAGTTTTCCCAAAAAGACCCAATAGAGGCGGCGGGGGGGGGGGGGGCGGGGGAGCACAAACCAACCCTGGGATAGGAATCACATCCTCCATTAAATTTAAAACTAGAACTGTGCTTCGTGTTGAACAGACCTCTTTGGGCTTCCAAAACCTTCCCAGTGGGTTTATAAAGTCTGAATTAATCAAGCCCTCCCCCCCAATTTCCTAATTAATTCCATATGAGACCCTGCTTTGATCAATCTACAGACTTGACTGCATTGAGTTAATTAAGACGTTGAAGGCATGGATTTTGTCATTACAGCAGGCAGCACCAGGTGACCCGCAGTAATGCTTGATGAGCTGCTGTGGACCCAGAAAAACAGGGTCCTGACACACTCTGTCAGCAGCTGCTGGAGATGAAGCACAGGGAGCTGAGGCTGGCTGAGACAAACAGACGCTCTGTACTCACTGGAAATGAGACACTTTCTTCTTACACAGAGGAGGGAACTGGCATTGTCTCAACACTCTAAATGGCACAGTCACTTGGAATTGCCGTGAGTTGTTGTTAGTTATCATTAAGCCAGTGTCTAAGCCAACAGAGTAAGACTTTGCAGGACCGAGTCTTGGATTTGAAGATGCTCAGGCCCAGTGTTGTGGGCACTGTGCATTTTGAATAACTTAAAACCTGGAGGAGTGAGAGCATCTCACCTTTTAGCATTATGTCAAACAACAATCTGTTTTGATTTCTAACGTTTGCATGGGCTAATTTTTGGAAGTTGATCACCAGTTCCTCCTTGGTCTTTCTGTGTCTGGATGTACCTTTTAAACCTCTCTACTACGGGTGACCCAAATGGTATTTGAAAAGCTAGTGCCATGCATTCAAGTATCATAGCAACATGCAAGCCACCGAAACAGAGAAAACTGACAGATGGGTGATGAAGAGTGTGCCTAACAAGAGAAAAATGTGCTTGCCCAGTCATATAGGCTTGGAAGTGCATATGTCATATTCAAATAGAAATTTGAATATTCTGTAAATATATCCATATTGTGCCACTTACAAAATCTCCCGTCAACTTGAGTGAAGGGGTGGAGTCTGGCCTGGCAATAATGCCTCAGTGTGGGTATGGCTTTCTCCTGAGGATTCTGGGAACTCCTGTCTTCCTCCCGGTAAATGGGACTCACACTCTCTCTGCTTCACATTCTGATGACAAGCCACATGGAGCTATGCTGATTGAGCCAGTGGCCTGGAGTTCTAGTTGCCACATGGAGACCCATGCCAGCACTGAGATGCTTCCACTGCCACTGGATCCACAAGACTTTCCACTCACTAGCCCGTGATCTTCCTACATTCTGCGTCATTGCATGGGCTGCATGACTCTGAAGGGGCATATATAGACAGGTATCAGACATATGGGGTAATATCAGACAGATGGACTTGATCTGGACTGGGTTTGGATGTCTTCTCAATATGCAATTGCTCTCTGATATAAAGTTTTCTATCGCACACATACGAGTATCTCTAGATTTGTTTCTCTAGTCAACCCAGTCTAACACATTATATTGCAAAGCCATTAGGAGGCAAAGGTTAAAGAAGAAAAAGAACAACTTCTCAAAGGTAAAAAACAAAAACAAAAAAACCCTTCTTATCCTTAGTCGATTATCTTGAGAGAATGACCCACTGGGCTTGGAGACTTAGGTTCACAGTCTCTGTGAACATCTAGGTCAACTGGCATGAAGTTCACCAAGACATTGGTCTATGACCTGCTGTGCTGAGCAGGGACTGGGGTCTGAAAAGGAAATGCTTATTTAACATGCAACTGGTGGTCGCTCCCTTTCTGGAGTGAAGTAGTGTAAAGAAAACCAAAGGCTCAAGGGCATACTTCGTCCAACTGGCAGGTGAGCCACATGGAGAGAAGCTTCTACTACCCTGCTGCCAGAAGAACTAGATGCTACCCAGACACCACTTCTGACCACTCTGATCAGAAGCCCAGAATGTCTTAGGCAGAATAGGGTAAACATGTAGACCAAAATTCAAAATCACAAAAAGACCAGGCTTACTGGGCTTATGTGATCGTGATGGAGGCTCCCAGGTGTGGGCTGTGAGGCACCCTCCAATCCTGGAAGGCACTTATCCTCGGGGATGACTTGACTCACACCAACCAATAGACAGAGCTATGCAGTGAGTAGTAACACCTGGGGAAATGTTCTCTCCAGAAAAATCAGCCACAGGACAACAAAAGTGCAGCATTTACCTCAAAGTAAAATTCAGAAGGCAGGAAGGGGCAGGACAAAAGACCATGATAACAGGGAATCCCGGGAGGGAGTGGGCAGAAAGGGACTGAAACGGATGTCATGGAATAAATTGTGGAATGGGAAGCTCACCTGCTCTATGAACCTTTAAAGAAGCCATAATTCAAATGGTGGACATGAAAGGGGAGGTGGGGGTGGCAGGGAGGGAGAAGAAGCAAAGGGGGGAGGGAGGGAGGTGGAGATGGGGGAGGGGGAAGGAGGAGGCGGAGAAGGAAAGGAAGAGAAAGTTGAGGGAAACAAAGACTTGGGTTTGTTTTAGCTTCTGCAACTGCACCAGCTGTGGAATCTCCAGCCAGTCTTAAGCCTCTATAGAAAGTTTCCCTGGGTTGTCAGTACATAATAAAATTTAAGAGATAAAAAATCACCTAACACAGTGCTTAGTGCATGGTTATGGACAAAAATGGTAATTATCATTATTAGTATAATTATTATTAGGTGGTCTTACTATAATTGTCTCCTTAGCGTTCCTGCAACCCCAAGAGACAGGGATGATTTTCACTCACAAATGAAGAACCTAAGCCTCAGAGAGTTAGGGAAATGTTTCAGTTATCAAAGAACAAAGGAGAAGTGAACTTGGAATTCAACTCGGGCCCCACTGCCTTCAAATCCTGTGTTTTTTCAATGAACTAATGTTTCCTCGGGTGTCATTAGTGAGATGATGCTCGTCCCAGACACTAGCCTTGAAACAAAATGTGTGATGATTCTCTGGTGGAACTCTTGCCTTCCCTGAAGAGACCTTTTGTAGTACTTCTGGACATAGCTTCTCATATGCAGCCAACACTCATTTGCCAATGAAGACTTATGTGTTGAGCAAGTATCAACAAAGCTTATGCATTGTGTTACTTTGGGTAAACTAGAGCAACAAAGTTCATAGACACTTATATGTGTATAAAAAGAGTTTTACTTAACAGGTAATTGTACATTAAGAAAGAATCTCAAACACAGTCCAGCCCAAGGTCATGGTCCGTTATTAGCCCATATGTCCAAAATCAATCTATAAAGTCATCTTCAGATTCACAAAACGCATGCAATGATGCAGAATATGCGACAATCACAGCCCCATGGGTAGAAAGTCTTTGGATCCAGTGGTGTTGTAAGCTTTCCAATGCTGGCAGGGGTCACTACGTGGCTTCTCTGGCTTCAGAGCTCTGCTTGCGCCAGCGTAGGTCCATGTGGCTTCTCCAGCTCAGGGCACTCGTGTCCATGTGTCTTGTCAGCTGCAATGTCTCTCCGGGAGTGAACAGATAGAGAGTGTGTCTTCTGTCTCCAAGGAGGAAATCCCAGTTTTCCCAGAATTCTCAGGGAAAAGCCATGCCCACACAGTGGCCTCATTGGGTATGATCTGGTTGACAGACTAGACACTCCACCCTTCAATTTTAATCCTCTCAAGTCCCAAATTGACAACAGCATATGTAACTTCCACACAAAGTAATATGGACTAGAAAGAATGACGCTATGAGTTCCAATAATCAGCTCCACAACTGCTCATAGGTAGGGCTCAGGATGGACAGCACTTCCTTCCATTGGGCAGGGAACCACCATGAGTCAGGAGCATCTTGACAGAACTTAAGAGCAACAGCATGCTGAGCTGCTGTGTAGCAATTGATACCAATCTCTCTCTCTCTCTCTCTCTCTCTCTCTCTCATACCAATCTTTTAAACTTTTAATATAAAACTTTTGTTTTAAATAACTGTATTTAGTTTTTTGTTATTTTTTAAACAAATTGATCTGAAGATAAATATCCTAAGAAATGATTTCATAGGTGATCTGGGAAACCTACAGGTCCTGTAGGATTACTATGAATCAGCATCAACTCTATGGCAGTGAGTTTGTTTGTTTGCTTGGTTGGTTGGTTTGCACATGTATTGGTCATCTGTTGCTGTGTAATATATTATCACAAAGCTTAGGAGCTCAAAACAACACACACATCTATTATCCCCATGGTGTCTTTAAACCAAGTACCAGGGGATGCCTCTCCTTCCGGGTCTCCCACTGGGCTGGAATGGAGGTGTCCACTTGAAGAAAAGGTGGTGGTTATCTCAAGGCCCTGTCCCAGCAGGTACTGCTTCCAATCCCACTGACAGGTGTGTTGGCAGATCTCAGGTTTCCACTGGCTGTTTGGTAAAGAAAAGTCGTCTCCACATAGGCCTTTCCACAGAACCGTTCTCAACATGGAAGCTGGCTTCTTTGGGTGCAAATAAGAGAAAGATAGAAAGACAGAGAGAGAGAGAGAGAGAGAGACTCTAAGATAATGTCACCAGCTTTACTTAGAAGTGACAACCCACCATCTATATTGTTGTTACAGTGTTTTTGTTGTTGTTCTTAGGTGTCATTCTGACCCATAGTGACCCTATGCACGATCTAAAGAACCACTGCTCCACCCTGCCCCATCCTCCCAGTGGTTCCTACGCCTCAGCTCATCGATGCAGCACTGTGTCCGTCCATCCCATCGAGGGCCTTGCTCTTCTTCACTGCCCCTCCACTTTACTAAGCATGATGCCCTTCTCCAGAGATTGGTCTCTCCCATTATCTATAGTGAGCTCTCTTTACTGCAAATAAGTCGTTCAGGAAAGCCTACACTTTTGAAGAGGGGATTACCAAAAAGTGGGTGTTTGGGATTGAATTGTGTCTCTTCAAAATATGAGTTGACATCCTAACGCTGTATTTTTAAATATGCTGTTTGGAAATAAGGACTTCCTTTTGCTGTGTGACTGGGGGCCTACCAGAGTAGGGTAGATGCAAAATTTCACCACTTCTGAGTTATACAGAGAGGAGAAAAGCCACTGAGACACACACAGAAGACAGATGGTATGTGAGAATTATTTAGAAGCCACAGGTCATCAGATTGTCCAAAGCTACTAGGTAGGAGTTGGCATGGTCAACACTGAGAACTGGATCTGGGCTAAAACCCTCCAGTCTTATGGTGGGGGGGGGGGTCACTATTCTTTGAAGCCACCTATTTGTGGTGTTTGCATCATGATAACACAAGGAACTAAGGCAGTGAGCATCACCAGGTGCCACCTGAAAGGGTGCCTACCACCTTCAGCTTGGGGGAGGGGGTGGTTATGAAAGGTATATGCAAATTACTAAAGATAGGAATCCATGTACTAAACATATGGCCTCCCAAAAAGAATAATAGGGCAGAAACGCATTTCTGTTTCCATCCTCCTTTCACGGGTTGGAAAACTGTTTGCGTGTAGTATGTGCAAGCTGCCCTTCTGGTCTTACCCTCTGTTTAACCTTCTGCCTGAACTGGCATGTTCTGTAAAGACATAAGAACTAACCCTCCACTCCAGGAGACCTCTGTTTTCCTAAACAACCCTTATTGGCATCAATCTCTAAGTCCAAATTCCTTTTCCTGGGACGTCATTTACTTCCCACACCTCTACTCCACCCCAATCTTTGCCAAATGCTAAAAACATACCATCCAGAAAAAGCTCAGCTCAGATACCAGGTGTCCCATCAACAAGAAGAACTTCCTCCTCTCTCCTCAGTGCATTTTACTGGATTCTCTACAGCACGATTTAGTGACTTCTATGTGAAAGAGAAAAGGAGATGGAAAACACTTAACATGTCTGAATTGGCATGCCCTGTGCCACATGTAAGGAACCCTGGTGGCGGAGTTGATTCACTATTGGGTGGCTAGCCACAAGGTTGCTGGCTCAAACCCACCTGCTGCTCTGCAGGACAAAGGTGGGGCTGTTGTTATTGTAGTTTTACAATCTTAGGAACCTGATGGAGTCCTTCTACTATGCTGTAGGAGTCTCTGTGAATCAAAATCAGCTTGGTGGCAGTGGGTGGCATTTAAACATGAGAAAAGGAAATGTACAGGGTGTGGTAATCATCTCCACGATGGTCCCCAATGCTGCTTTCCTCTTGATGCTCCTGCTCTTCTGTGTTCATTTCCAGCACTGGATTAACCCTCCACAGTAGGATACATCAGTTCAGTAGGATACAGCAGAACCAATAGTGCCCGGCTTCTGAGGCTAAGTCATTAAAGAAGTGGCCACGTCTGCCGGGATCCTTTGGATTTCCTGTTTCTAGGAAAGCCAGTAACCATGGCCCATGACACACTCAAGCAGCCCTGTGGAAACGCCACTATGAGGGAACTGAGGCCCGGCCAATAGCCAGTGCCAGTTTAGCAAGCATGCCAGAGAGTCGCAGTCAAGCCTTTCTGCAGAGCTTGCAGACTGAACATCGGCAGATAACTTGAGCTGGAAACACTCAGCCAACTTGATCCGAATTCCTGACCCACAGTCACTGGGGAGATTAGTGTTTGCTGTTTTAAGTCCCTTAGTTTCCAGGGCTTTTATTCTGTAGAATCACAAAACTAATACAACCAAGGAGTCTATGAAACCTGTCCAAGGTCACTCGTCATTCCAGAGATGAGATTCGCCCTCTTGTCTCCATGTTGTCGATAGGAGGCTTCTATTGATTTTCACTCTTAGTCAAAGCATGTGTTACAGGGTAGAAGTGTCTCACAGGGTTTTTAAAGTCCCACGGGCTGCCAAAACAACAACCAGATCTGTCTTTGAAAAGTACAACCAGAATGCGCCTTAGAAGCAAAGATAGCGGGACTTCATCTCATATGCTTGAACATACAGTCAGGAGAGCCCAGTTCCTGGAGAAGGACACCATGCTCGGTAAAATGGAAGGGCAGAGAAAGAGAGGAGGGCCCTCAATAGGATAGATGACACAGTGGTTGGGACAATGGGCTAAAACACCACAGCATTCAGGAGGCCAGCACAGGACCAGGCACAGTTTAGAGACTGAACTGCCCGGCTATCATCTAAAAACAATAACAACACTTACAAGGAGCTGGAGATTGAAGGAGTCCAACTCTTCCAGTAGGGTACTCTGTTCCACTCGCATGCACCCTCCCCCATTCCTCCCTTGAATGTATTCCCTGGGCTCTGCAATTGGCCTCAACCTCACAACAGAAACTCAAGAATCTTTGAGGAAATGGCCCACATAGAGGTAGGTGCTGTACAGGTCAAAATCTGAGGGTTGGGGGAGGGAAGCCAAATGCAGGGTCCAGAACCAGGGGCCCAAAACGCCCCAATGCCGCAGCAAGTGTTCTTGCTTCTATCAAAGCTCCCTCGGGAAAATAAAGAGCTGGCTTTCCAGAGGAAGTGGCTTCTGTGGGGCTGTGTGGTGGCACCATTGTGTGGCCAAGGGAGAAAAGGTGTGGCCTGCTCCATGGCCTGTACTGAAGTGGAGGTCTCAAGGCTGTCATCAAGGAAAGAGTATGCGTCGTCCGGTTCATACCTAGTTCTAATGTGTGGTCTTAAAGATGCCCTCAAGGAAAGAAAAAATGTAGATCAGCCTACATCTTGTACTGAATTTAAATCTCAATCCTACCCATTCAGTTCATCATCAAAATAGGACCACAGCCACAGGTGTCTAGAGTACAGGACCACCATATATCATACTAGGAAGCATGGGGATAAGGGCCATAGTCATTGGTCATAACTCATGAAGTTGTTCTTCCAACTATCTAACATGTCTTTGCAGGTCCCTTGCTGGAATGATTTCCTTGGTCAGTCTGTTAAATGTAAGTATATCAATGTAACTCAGAGGGATTTTTCCTCGACCCTCCTTTCTTATTTATGCACAAAAGGGTCCTCTTTATTATCTTCATAGATAATATTTAGTATCCTTCAAAACATTGCTGATCTTTCATACTATGCATTTTTTTTCCAGCTCGGCAAGCATCCGGCATCCTGTACTGAATTAGTGCACCCAGTGGAGTTGCCTGGGAAGGTTCTCTGGTCACCATGAATTTTTTTGTAAAAGCAGTTTTTCTCAAACTTCATTTTTTTGTGATGGCCAATTTAAGAGATCAGCATGCAGCTGTGAAATGCTATTTCCTGTTTTGGAGGAAAATGCCACAGAAATTCTAGGGATGTTGAACACAGTTCACAAGGACAGCGCTATGGGAAAAACTCAAGTGTACGGGTAGTTTTCTCTTTTTCAAAAAAGGTGAAATGTTAATTGAGGACAAACCTCATTCTGCATGTCTGTCAACTTCCTAAATGGAACAAAATGTCAACAAAATTCATGTACTTGTGCTCAAAGACGGACGATGGACCATACAAGAGATGAGGAAGTCATCTGGACTATATTGGAGCTTAGTTCAGTGAATTTTAATGGAAGATTTTGAAATGAGAAGAGTTGGTATAAATTTGTGCTTCAGACTCTGACTGATCAGGAAAAAGAGCGTCAAGTGGAAACATTGCCTGCTTTGAAAGAAGAGCACCAAAGCGGCCCAGACGTTTTCTTCCCAAGGTCAATACTGGTGACTAGACATGTTGCCACTCTTACGACCCATAAAAGCAAACCTCATTCAATGACACCATTGTCACCTCATCAAGTGAAATCAGAGATCAAGATGAGACGCCTTTGTTTTTTGATGTGAGAGGTTAGTGCATTTAGAGTTAATTCCACCAGGTCAGACTGTGAATCAAGCTTTCTATTTAGAGACTCTGAAAAGATCGCATATCAGTGTGCATGCAACCCAAAAGGCCTGATTTGTGGCCGACAGGGGACCAGTTTTGCAACCACGACAAGGTACCTGCTCACACAGCCATCTCAGTATGTCCATTAGAAAAAAAAATCATGCTTCTCCTGCCCCACACACCTGACTCACCTGACCTCACTCAGGTATGATGCCTTTGTATTTCCTTAACTGAAGAGGGACATGAAAGGACAGCAATTTGATGACTTCGAAGAGGTGAAGAAAAAACATAAGGGAGGTGCTGTCAAGAGTGGGTGGGAGATTGGATAAATGCAATGAGTGTACTGGAGAGTGCTTTGAAGGTGACAGGGTGTTTCATAAAAAAATAAATAAAAATTAAATACATAATTTTGAAAAACAATTCTGGGGTTTTTGTGTTTTTTTGTTTTATCTTGTTTTTTGAGTACCCCCTCCTATGTGAAAGTTGGGTCATGAATAAGGGAACTTCAAAGCTACCAATGCATTTGCATGATAGTGCTGCTGAAGCATATTGATAGACTTCCAGAAGAACGACATGTCTGTCGTGGATGATGGACAAACAGAATGCTCCTAGAAGCAAAGAGTGCTGACACTCCCACTGACGTACTTTGGGCAGGTTATCAGGAAAAACTTGTTGCTGGAAAAGAATAGTAAAAATAAAGCAAAAACCAACGCACTGCCAGCAAGTCCATTTCAAATCAGAGCCCAATAGGAGAGGGCAGAACGGCTCCTGTGGCTTTCTGAGACTGTTAGTCTTTAGGGGAGTAGAAAGCCCAGTCTTTCTCCACTGCAGCAACTGCTGGTTTAGAACCTCTGACTTTGCTGGGAAGTAGCCAAATGCACCGTGCCACCAGGGCTCCTCTGGAAAAGGGCCTCATGTTTGGTAAAGTGGTTGGGCAGAGTAAGACGGGAAGGCCCTCAAGGTTCCTCAAGAAGACACAGCCACCGCGACCATGGCCTCTAACAGGACAGCACTTGTGAAGAGGGTGCGGAGGCAGGCAGCGTCTTGTTCTGTGTCACATCGGGGCCCGAGGAGTTAGAGCTGACTCCGTGGCACCAAATAACAACACTACCACCATCGAGTAATAATTAATTACAATTTAATTATTCATCATAGAATAATAATTTAAAACGGAAAAGCCGCCACTTTCTCCAGAAGAGTGTCTCGCAGAGTAAATCTTGCTGGCCTGTGCTAGCACTTCATTATTTACTCTTTCCCAGTGAGGCATTTATCACGTTCCACAAGTCTCTGCTGACATGGCTGTCTCTTCCACTAAGATCCCGGGTGAGGGGCTGGTCCTGTTTATCTTTGCCCTCAGTGATACATGACCCGATCACTGAGGTAAACGTGAGCCACTTGTGTTCCCTCCCTAATCTGTATGAAGACTTTCACATGGGGTGACCACATCTTTGACACGTGATGCAACCCATGTAACTGCATGCTGATAAGTAAGCAGAAGTAAATCCATGCTTATCTTGTTTACTCTCTTTCCACCGGGGATTATGAATTTGGAAAGAGGCTTCCAATCTGGGGCGACGGCTGTGGGGTTGCAGAGGAGACAGATACCCACCACACTTAGAAAGAGAATAACCGATGTGAGTAAAACGTGAAATTCTTCACTGACAGATTAGTTCATAAGCAAAGTCAGGCTGTGCTTGCTTGATTGCTAGACTGCCTGACTCTGTATCAGCGATGTCCACCTCACAGCCCAGAATGAAGCGAGCGCTCAATCGGTCCCTGGTGAACAGAGTTGCATACCTCCTATCAGGAATGTGGAAATGACTACACGAGTGCTTTGTGCTCTGTGCCTGGTGGCCACCACTGCTTTGCTTTCACAAACTCACTCCCTATTAGTTGAAACGATTTCTCCAGAAAAGACAGCGTTCATATCCTAAATGGGACCGGTTAAAACCATGACAGACATTCAATTAGGTGGAAAGCTGAAAGGATAAAGGGAAATTCCACCCGAGTGACGGTCCCTAGGGAAATCATGATTTATGCCAACGGGGAGGAGGGCTGAGTGGGAGCAGAATGGATAGCTCCTCAAAGACTCCTAAGAACACCCCAAAGAACGGTCATTATTGTGAATGGGTGAGCATAACACTGTGATGAGCATGGATTGTCAACCCCCGGGTCAGAGAAGCATCACTGGCCATTGACAGTGCACTCAAAGTGTCTCGTTTGTGGAAATGTTTCTTGGGGGAACAAAACAGGACAAAAAATATTTCTCTAGACAAATAAGTTTAGAGAATGAAGGAAAGAATCCTCTCCTCTCCTAGTTCACAAATGACACTTTCATGTAAAGGCCCTTGAGCAGCCGCCCAGTGGAGCCTGCTTGCGTTGGTAAAGTGCTCACTTTCCAACCTTCCTGGACCAGAATCCATTGTTCTCATCACCACGATTATCATCCTGTTGTTTGTTGCCTTGAAGTTGGTTCTGACTCATGGATGTGTAGTAACACTGCCACCCAAGGTTTTGAAGACCATGCCTCCGTGGAAGCACATTGTTGGATCTGTTGGGTTTGTACCTCTCCCGTTTTAGCTGGTAGTTGATTGCTTAACCATTTGTGCCACCAAAAGAATCCCTAGGTACAAATAGTCTATGAAAAAGCTTTGGGAATGCAAGTCTCACCTGGGAGCCTGGCCCTGGACACAAAGCATGCTCAATCTGGGTGCTTGTATATTTGTTTGTGTATATATACATACATATACACATACATACATACATATTCATACATAAAATTCGGAAATTGTTGTTAGGTGCCATCAAGTCAGCTCCAATCCACAGTGACCCTGTGCACAACAGAACAAAACACTCCCCAATCCCGTGTCATCCTCACAATCGTTCCAGTACCTGAGCCCATTGTTGCAGGCGCTGTGTCAGTCCATCTCATCGGGGGTCTTCCACACCTTAATGACCCTCCAGTTTACCAGGTATGATGTCTGTCTCAAAAGCCTGACTTCTCCTGACAACACATCCAAAGTATGTGAGACAGAGTCTCCCCATCCTTGTCTCTCAGGAGCACTCTGGTCATACATTTTCTAAGATAGATTGTTTGTCCTTTCAGGAGCCCATGGTACTTTCAACATTCTTCCTAAGCACCAGAATACAATCCTATGGATTCTTCTTCAGTCTTCCTTATTCAATTCCCAATTTTCACAAGCAAGGAGGCAATAGAAAGTACCATGGCTTAAGTCAGGCACACCTTAGTCCTCAAAGGAATATCTTGTTCTCAATACTCCACAGAGGTCTTGTGCAGCTCATTTACAACCAAATGTGGCAAGGAGATGGTGCAGGACCAACACAATTTTGTCTTGAAGTGCATGGGGTCAGGCAACAGGAGTGAGATCCAACTCCACAGCAAATAAGCAAAGCAATATGTGGAAAGGGCTTTCATTCTACAAGTGCAAGCCATTTTTATTAAAAATCTGTCGATTCCCACACATTCCAGGATGGAGTGAAAACACCCAAATGATCACTGCATTGACAAAACACGCAAACATCCACACTACACGTTAAATTAGCATCACAGCAAAATGATCAATGCCCAGCCATATGGTGGCTCGGCGAGAACATGGCGTGATTACATGGAAATTGCTGCAGAGTGACTTTGGAGCTTGATAAAAACGGGTGCAATCACTGTTTTCTCCTTTTATTGGGAGTGCTTTCCCTATTCTCATGGTACATGCCACCACATTTTCTCTGTTGCACTTGATAAGGGCAAATTGGCTCTGTAGGATGGAGCAGGGCTTTGTTCAGTCCCATGGTTCAGCCTCCAATTGACTGGAAGGGTTGTACAAATTGTTTTCCCTTCGCTCAGAGACACTTATCAAGGCCCAACAAGGAAGGTAATTCGGGCCACTCGCCAGCCAGACAAATCTCTCCAAAGAGACATCAGCAACCTTCCCCGTCCCACCACCTCCCACCCCGGCATAATGAAACCAGGCGGCTTTTAGCCAGTGCTGGTGGGGGAAAAAAGGGAATTTCTGAAGCAGATTGCTTAATAAGGGGCACACAACAGAGGAATTTAGTGAAGTATTTCAAAAAGCCATTCAGTGTGGCATTGTAGCCTCCCAGCGCGGTGGAAAGAGCGGCCTGCTGCACAGTGCTCCGCCTGATTTATAGCTGCTTTTCTGCCTTTTTATGCTCAAAACCGCTCTGAATAACCCTCGTTGGAATTACGATTTTGCTAGCCACGATGCTACTGGATCTCTATATCTCAGGTTTGGATAGAACCGTGAAAACAACAGATAAATAAACGCTAAATCCCCTGGCCGTTGGAGGACACATATTTTATCAGCAGCTTATGGACTTGTGCTCAGAAAGGTCCTGTCATCATCAACACCTGTGAGCAATAGAGGTCCCTGACCTCTGGAATACACACAGCTCTTCCCCTATCACTGCAATTCCAACTCCGGCTCCCAAGTACTTCTTCTCACCTTTCCTTCTTAGACTCCAGGGCAGGGAGAGCCAGAAGGGACATGCTGTTCATGGACTTCAATAAGAGGAAGGTCTTCCACGAGGTGGAAGGATGTTGCGGCTGTAGCAATGGGCTCAAGCACAGGAACAAATGTGAGAGTGGTGTGCAAGGCGAGGAAGTGCCCCGCTCTGTCATGCTCAAGTTCACTCTGAGTTGGAACCAACTCGAAGGCCCCTAAGAACAACAGTTCCATACGCCTGCTGCAAAAGACCCCTTTAAAATATTAAAAAGAGAAGATGCCCCTCTGAAGGCTGACCCAAGGCCTGGCGTTCTGCATTGCCACGTAGGCATGTGAAACCTGGACAATCGCTAGGGAAGACCAATACAAAATCGATTCCTTCGAAGTATGGTGCTGGCAGAGAAGATTGAATATACAACAGACTGAAAGGAAAACAGCAAATCTGTTTTGAAGAAGCACAGCCAGAATGATGCTTAGAACCAAGGAAGACCACATTTCATCTCATATACTTTGGTCATGTTATCGTGTATACTAGAGACACAAGTCCAGTTACACTCATATGTGTATTTGAGAGAGCTTTATATTGAGAAGTCATTATATAATAAGTAAATATTCCATCCCAGTCCAACTCAAGTCCATAAGTCCAATACTACTCCATAAATCTGGTACTAGTCAATAAATTTCTCTTCCAACTCACGCAGCTCACATAATGATGCAAAATGCAGGAAGATCATAGGTGAGTGGGTACAAAGTCTTGTGGATCCAGTGGCAGTGGAAGAATCTCTAGGACTCTGCATGGCTTGTCATAGGAGGGTGAAAGCAGAGAATGTGTCCCACCTCCAGGGAGAAAGAGTAAGAGTCCAGCCTCAGCGATTCATTTACCTTGGTCGCCCTCCAATCAAGCTGCAACCTGATTTGGCAGGCTAACCTCTACCCACATGCTCTTACGGAAGCCATGTTGGCACAACAAAACCTAACTGTCACAAGAAGGGACCAGTGGCCACAGAGGACATTGTGGGAGTTACATAATGTGGTTTCAATTTGAGGATTAAGAGTGAAGGGGTGGAGTCTAGCCACCAATTATTGTATAGCCAAGGAGGCCTCTATGTAGACATGGCCTTCTCCTGAGGATTCTGGGAAGTCCTGTATTTCCTCCTTGGAGGCGGGAGACACACACTCTCTCTCTGCTCACTTCCTTGGAGACACTTTGCTGAGTTTCCTTGAAGAAACTCTCCGCTCTAGAACTGAACGTTAAAGGAAGCCCGTGGGGAGCCTGAAATGCTTTCTAGGTGACCACCTAGATCCACTTGTTGAGTGGAAGTGGGAGACATGCAGCAATAAAGAGACAGGTTGAGTCTGGCCACTGACACCTGTGGACTTGTTTTACTGGAACTAGAGGTGAAAACAAGAGCGGGTTGACTGGTCTGAAGTTAATGACCTAGCCCAAGGTGACTAGGGTTGTTGATAATTTGTGACGTGTCCATGGTCTAAAGGCAAGGTGACCAATGGACACCTGGTGAGGCTAAGTAAGGCAGCCCACACTGAGGTGACCAGAACCCGACCAGATGAAGAGAAGATATTTAAGCCTGTGAATTGGTGCATATTGTTACTGACTTTATGGATGTCCTGTCTAGATTTGACTTTGCTTATGGATGCAAACTCACAAGGTTCCAACTGGAATGAAGATTCTTCACGTCAAAGAATGTGACTGTCTCCTCAGAGCACTGGGCTGATGGAAGTGGGCTGTATAGAAACTGGATACCCATAATGGGGGGATAAAGGCATGAAGTAGTTGGCTTACAAACTTTCATAGATGGGGGAATATACTCATAGGATTAGAAGATTAAGATGTAGGTATTCACATAAGTATAGCATATTTTTGTTTTGTTCATTGATAGAATTTTATGTTTAAATGAGGGTTGCATGTACTGAATTATATGCATTTTAGTCTTATTCAATTATTGTTTTAAAATTATGTATGGCTAAAGAGTTACGTGAAAGTGTCAAGTTGACAAGGGGTGGTCTGTGGTAGTTACATCATTTGGTGTCAATTTGGGGCTTGAGGGGATAAAGAGTGAAGGGGTGGAGTCTAGTTTGTCAATCATTGTATAGTGAAAGAGGCCTCTGTGTGGTCATGGACGTCTCCTGGGGATTCTGTGACCTCCTGTATTTCCTCCTTGGAGGTGGGAAACGATCTCTTTCTCTGCTCACTCCCTTGGAGACTCTCGACTGACAAGGCTCACTCCCTGAGAACCATTTATGAGGAAAAGCCACATGAAGCTAACCTGAAGTAGTCAGAGTTTCGAAGCTGAAGGAGCCAAGTGGCGACCCCATCAGCGCTGAGATACTTACAACACCACTGGATCCACAAGACTTCCCACCCAGTGGCCTGTGATTGCCCTACATTCTGCATCATTGCATGTGTTTCATGAGTCTGAAGAGGATTTTTTAGATTGGTATCGCATATGGACAAATATCAGACTTATGGATTTGATCTTGACTGGGCTGGGATGTTTTCTCAATATTCAATTCCTCTTGTATATAAATCTCTTTCTTGTACACAGCTGAGTGTCGATGAACTTTTTTCTCTAGTCTACCCAGTCTAACACAGACATCATGCTTGACAAAGCCGAGGGTCAGTGAAAAAGAGGAAAACCTTCAATGAGATGGAATAACAGTGGCTTCCCCGACGGACCCCAACACAGCAAAGAGTATGAGGATGACACAGGTCTGGCGTTGTTTGTTTGTATGTGGGACCTCTGGAATGAGATGTGGAGCATCAACAGCAGCCACATAGTTTTGCATCCTTCTCTTCAGTCAATTGATGATAAGAAGCACCTCATAAGGCCAGCCTGGTGAATTCACCATTTTTTGTGTGTGCAATTAATTCAGTGGTCCCAATGAAATCAATCATGTGTGAAACCATCAGGAATTTCTGTTGCCAAATTTCCCATCACCACAAGCAGAAATTCACAGCTTCCCAAGCTGTCATTTTCTTCTTTTCTCCTTCTTCCTGTGGCTGTAACGATGACCAGGCTCTCATCTCTGTACATTGGCTTATTCATGGTAATCCACATTAGTGAGATATTACAATATTTGTCCTCTTGTAATTGTCTTATTTCTCTCAAAATAACATCTTCAAGGTTCATCTATGGTGTGACATCAGGATCTTACCCTCAACAGTCTCTATGCAGCCTGTAAGCCCGGCCTTTTCTCTCACTTCTAAATTGTGTTGCATAATTTTTACCCACTACACTCAGGACTCCCTAATATGACCCTTTTCATAGCAATTTGTAGTGATAGCCAAGTGACACCCAGTTCTTCTGGTCTCAAGGGTTGCAAAGGGTGATGTCACGTGTTCCATTAGTCCATTGGACTAATTATTTTTATGATTTGATTCACTCTTCTTTTGATTCACTCCATTTGATTCACTCTTCTTTTGATTCACTCCATTTGATTCACTCTTCTTTCCTCTGGACACGAAGAGACCAACAGATGCTTGGCTACTTACTTGCTTTTAGATCCAGACACTACTTTGTAAAATGAGATATTAAACATTGTCTTTGTGGGATAACTTTGTGGGATAATTGACCTTCATCTTTCTGCTTTGAGGGTTCTTGTTGGGCACCCAAAGCAGGGAGGCTAAAGTTGAGGCTCCAAGCCTGGATAAGCATTGTGGTAGTTAGATATCATGTCAACTAGATACTCCTGGCTAGGAGTAAAGTTCAACCTATCAACCAGGTGGTAACCTGATGATACCTGATGATACCTTCTTGGGGGGGGGTGTCTTTTTTTTGTACAAGAGCAAGATCAAACAGAAATAATTTCATTCTGCCATTTCATCTTACTTTTCATTGGGACTTTATTGGGACTCTGTGTCTGCCTCCAGGAGTTGCCCTATGTGGGCCACTTGACCCTGAAAGCTGTGGGCCCCCTGCCATGCTTCCACCAAACTTGAAGCAGCATGACTTGTACTCACCAGCCTGTGGTTTCCCTGCTTCCCATTTCATTTTCCTGCATCATCAGCCTATAGCTATATGAATCTGAAGAGGGACTCAGCTGGCAGTGGACTTGATTTGCTGCTAACTTACCAAAAGGTCAGTGATTCAAATCCACCAGCCACTCCAATACAGGAATAAAAATCATGACTCTCTCTTCCATAAAGCATAGAAAACCCTATGGAGTAAAACTACTCTGTCTGTCTTACAGGGTCTCTATAATAAGCCCTGATTTGATGACAGTGGGATTTGCTTATTTTTTGGATATGTTAAACATGATCCTGTTTATAAATAGATTGTTGTGTTAACGAGGTCATACCTATGGACATAAATCAAAGCACTTTTGAATTATAGAAAATGCAGTATAGACACATAGATTTATAATGAGGGGACAACAGATAAATATAGACAGATACACCCAACAGATACATCTACAAAAGCCCACAACACTGAAGGATTTCTGGCAGTTACAAGAGACTATAATGAAGGATTTACCCTAAACCCATACACTGAATTCAGATTTATAGTCTCTAGAACAATGAGAAAATTCATTTCTGTTCATCAAAAGCATCCACCTTGGGTATAATTTTTTTCATTATGGCGGCACTAGTTAACTAAAGCATCCACAGAGTAAAAATTATGCCTGTCACATCTTAGGGCCTCAACCAAGATGTGTTGAAAGAACACACGAAGGAATGAGTGTCTTCTGAGCATATGATTATCAGCCCTGAAGATGAGGACAGACTCAAAAAAATCATTTCACCCCAAATCCCAGAGGTAGCCAACTTAGAGCAGAACAGGTGGTTTCGAATCCAGATCCTGATCCCAAGCACCATGCTGTCCCCTCTGCATTGCAAGACCCCTTCTTAGGCCATTGGAGCCATTCTCTTCATTGCTAAATGGTCAGGAAAAGAAGAAAGAGTCTTGGTTAGATATCTGTGTCTGCATGAGAAAACAATGGACAGCGTGTGAGAGAGGAAGATAAGAGGGAGAGACATTTTTAAACCTTGGAAGCTCATTATCACCTAGCACCCAGTCCAGCATGAGCACCTGTCAATTTTCACTTAGCACTCCTTTCGTTTTCTCCTTTCAATTGGGTGGAGGGGAAGGCGCCTATTGTGTTTGTGAGAGGGAATTGGTGCCTCCATGTCTTTCTCTTGGAAGGTGGAATGAAGCACTGGGGTTTGAAGAACTCCCTGAAGCGATTACTATCATTCTGTGTAGTGCTTCTAGAGCCTTGGGTTGCAAACGTCTGACAGTTGGAGAGACCTCTTGAACTTCTGATTCTCTATCTCCAAAGAAATGAAAGAGAGAGCAACCTAATTCTTCACTAATAAAGTACAACCCACTCCAGTTTTCAGTGTTGGGGAGAACATGCCATTCTGCACTTCATTTTATATATAGATGTTCCACTGTGTGACAGTTCCATTTTCCCTATTTCAGAATCTTATGGGGTAATAAGATCGGAAAGGAGAGTCACACCGCTTCAAATGTGATGCCCGTATAAATAATTATGCTCAGGGTCTGACACGATCTGGACATAGTGGAGGCAACACAGCCTACCACAAGAAAGGGCAATGGAGACAATATCCAATTTCCTGTAGCTTCCCTATTGCCAGGAGGCAAGGATCAGATATCCCTCCAGCCACCGTTCTTCTTGGCCTACCCTGACACCACCCATTCTTCTCATACCACTCTCTGTCTATGCTGGGTTCCCTAGTTCATCTCAATGACCACACGGAACTCACTGACACATTCACAATTAAGAAGGTTTATTGGGAAGTCAATAGGCTACCCCAAGTTAGTATCAACAAACAATAAGGATGCAGTCATTGGTCTTCTCAACCAAGTATCCAAGTTTCTCTCTCTCTGGTTATCAGCCTCTGAGCCACATGGTAAACAAATCTTTCTCTAATCCAGGTGGTCCAGAGTCTGGACTTTGCAGGAACTAGAATTTTGTTGAATTTCTTTATCCTGTTCTATCCATGTCCTTTTATTTTGACCCTGATTAAAATGGTGAGTAGTGGTAACTAGGTATCACCTAGTTATTCTAAACTCAGAAGAAATGAGGCTACAGCTCATGACGACCATTAGCCCTGTGGACTAGTGTGATATATAGGTTTTTTGTACCAACCTGACCAATGGGAACATGTGTGATTAATCAGGGCAGTTTGATTGGAGGGTAAAGAGAGATGATCTGACCAGCTTGTGGCTGCTTTCACTAGTCCTGTGCCTCAATTTGTGAGCTAAACTACCTTGGGACAAGTCAACCCGTGGATTGTGTCACTAGAGCTTGAGGTTCCTTTAAGACCTGCTTCACCATGCTTCTGGTGTGTACATAGCTTGAGCTTGAGGATGGTGGACCCTGTTGTCTTGCATTATTTGAGTTTGATGTTCTATCCAGGCCTGCTTCATTAAGCTCCTGAGCTGCTGACTGTTGGTGACCTGCCCTGCTGTTTGCTGCCTATGGGAGAACACTGCCTGCATTGCCTGAGGGAAGACTCAGCTGTCTGCTTCCTTGACCTTGGACCCCGGCAGCCCTTGTGAATTAAAGGACTTCCAGTATATTAACTGTTCCACAAAAGTGAGTTGAACTGACCCCTCTGTACTGTTTTGTATACTAATTATCTGTTATATTCCTTTGTGCTGTAGAATCCAAGGAAACTATGGAATCAATGTGTTAGTAAATTGACTGATGGTATTTTGTTATCTTGCACTGTTGAGTTGTGACATGCCATTGAGTCATTCTGACCCATAGCGACCTTAGGTACAACAGAATGAAATGCTGCTCAGTCCTGCACCATCCTCGCTATTGTTCCCATATCTGTGCTGTTGAGTGGATAATATTTATTCAGCCAAAAAAAAACTTAACTGGAAACTGTGCTATTAACAAGAGACAAAGGAACAACATTCTTAAGAACAACTTCCCAAAGAAAACTATAGGGCTATTTGTACAAGATTACAAAATATGATCAAGAAATATGAAATGTATAATACTAGAGTCATATGGATATATAGATCATCTTTCTGGGTGGGAAGACTAAACTCTAAACTATTATTTCTTTTCAAGTAGCTTTAAAGTAGAATGCAATTTCTATCAAAATCAAAACAATTGTCTACTAAACTGGGAAAGATGAATCCAAATGTGTCTTGTAAAAAATGAGTAGGCAAAAATAGCAGATAATTATTTAGAAGCAAAAGTTTAATGTGGGCTATTGCCAGATATTAAAATACTGCAAAGTTACAAAAAGTAAAGAGATGTGATTCTGACCCTACCCTAAACAAACATATGAAAGGAAATAGCGGCATGATCAGCAGTTCAAAACTACAAGCCACTTCAGAGAAGAAAGTTGAGGCCGTCTACTTTGGTAGAGTTACAGACTCAAAAACCAAGGGAAGTGTATTCTGTTCTAAAGAGTTGTTTTGAGTCAGAGTATGCTCAATGGCAATGAGTTGAGTTGATATATGAAATTTAAAATTTCATAGATAAATTGATCGAACTATAGTTATTCATGAAAATCAACTCTGATTTTCAGAAATTGAAAAGTCACATACTGTACATTAATATTAAATAATAATAGAGTGATGAGCCATAATCTGTATGGTTCAAAGTAATGAAGACCTAAATCCTCACAAATGGACCAATAGGTGACATGCTAAATGGAGAAAATGTTGACAATGCAAGAGCTTGGTTTTGCTTAGATGCACAATCAATTCTCATGAAAGCAGCAGCCAAGAAATCAAAATGTGCATTGCATTGGGTAGACCTGCTGTACAAGACCTAATAGCAAGGATGTTAGTTTGAAGACTACAGTGTGCCTGACCCAAGCCATGGTATTTTCCATTGCCTCATATGCATGGGAAAGTTGAACACTGAAAAAAGGAATGTTGTAGAATAACCTTTGCGTTTGAATTGTGATGCTGTAGAAAAATATTGAAAGTACCATGGACTGCTAAAAGGACAGATCGCTCTGTCTTGGAAGAAATAAGGCCAGAATACTCCTTAGAGGGAAGGATGGCAAGACTTCATTTTACATACTCTGGACATGTTGTCAATAGAGGCCAGTCCTTGGAAAGAGATATTATCCTTGATAAAGTGGAGGGGTAGCAAAAGCAAGCATTGAATCTTGGATAATTTATAAATTATTTTTGTCATATCTTGCCCTGTCCGATGTCTCCCTTCACCCACTTTTCTGTTGTCCATCCCCCAGGAAGGAGGTCACGTGTAGATCTTTGTAATCGATTCCCCCTTTTCAACACACCCTCCCTCCACCCTCCTAGTATTGCCACTCACACCACTGGTCCTGAAGGGATCATCCACCCTGGATTCCCTGCATTTCCAGTTCCTATCTGTACCAGTGTACATTCTCTGGTCTAGCCATATTTATAAGGTAGAATTGGGATCATGATCGTGGGGAAGGAGGAAGCATTTAGGAACTAGAGGAAAGTTGTATGTTTCATCATTGCTACATCGCACCCTGACTGGTTCATCTCCTCCCCAAGACCCTTCTGTAAGGGGATGTCCAGTGGCCTACAAATGGGTTTTGGGTCTCCACTCCACACTCCCCCACCTCATTCACTATAAGATTTTTTTGTTCTGTTGATGCCTGATACCTGTTCCCTTCGTCTCCTCGTGATCACACAGGCTGGTGTGCTTCTTCCATGTGGGCTTTGTTCTTTCTGAGCTAGATGGCTGCTTGTTTATCTTCAAACCTTTAAGACTCCAGACACTATATCTTTTGATAGCTGGGTACCATCAACTTTCTTTGCCACATTTGCTTATGCACCCATTTGTCTTCAGCAATTGTATCCTGGAAGGGAGCTCACAATGATATAATGTTTGTTCTTTGATGCCTGATAACTGATCCCTTCGGCACCTTGTGATCACACAGGCTGGCATGCTTCTTCCATGTGGGCTTTGTTGCTTCTGAGCTAGATGGCCGCTTATTCACCCGCTTTGTCGTGGTTGTGTTGGGAAGGTGAGCATCATAATGCCAATTTGATAGAAGAAAATCTTCTTGCATTGAGGGAGTACTTGAGTGGAGGCCCAATGTCCTTCTGCTACCTTAATACTAAACCTATAAATATATGCACAAAGATATATTTCCCCATCCTCATATATAAATATATTTGCATATGTACATGCCTTTATTTAGACCTCTGTAAATACCCTTTGCCTCCTAGCTCTTTCCTCTATTTCCAATTAAAGGGTTTATTAATGAAGTTGTAACATCAATGAGAAATACTTGGGTTGAGTAATTTAGTAGGACATGTTACAAAGTTCTGTCAAGTCTGCTAACAAATGCCCAAGGGACATACTACTCTGCTCTAAGCCTTCACCCAAAGGGTTTCCACTTATGATCTGTGCATAAGAAACTCCAGCTCCCTAAATTAGTTTTACTTCAGTAAAACTCAGTCCAAAGGCACTCAGCTTTATCTTCATGGCTAAGCAAGTCCAAATTCCCCAAGTAAGTGCTCAGAGGCATCCTACTTTGCAAGCCACCCTCCTAAAGAAAAGCACTCAGCTTCACTTGTTCAGTGACTTAGGAAGCTCATCACTCTATTCCGTGCTCTGCTTCTTGGTCCTGTGGCTGCTCCTCTGATATGATATCTGTCTCCTGGAACCAGGAGGTTTACTGGGCAAGAATCTCAGGTCCAGAGGAGGTGTTCCACTCCTGGCTCTTTCTGGTAATGAGATCCCTCCTCCTACTTCTCAGAGGGCTCCTTTTATATACAGCAGGATACCACTCAGGAATGCCTGTTCTAAGTTACTGGCAAGTGTATCCTATCAGTATCACCCCTCCAAGGTCTTCTCAGATCTGTGCAGGGAAAGGCCATGTGATGGGAGATAAGACCTTGGGCTAGAGGAGCCACAGGTAAGAACACTAGGTTTGCCTTCAGATGTGTTTTTTAATTAGTAGATTCATTCATTTATTTTGGTGTAAGTATACACCACTGGATGTGTTTTAAATATTAAAAAAAGAACCAGTGGAAAATAAGAACTCGAATGCTAGACTGGAGATGTGCAAGGAGTAGCTTATAGATGAGTCGTCAGGAGCATTTAAACCTTAGATTTCCAGCTCCACTTCAAGGGCTGCTGGTCTGCTCAGTGCGTCCATCACCAGCGCATCTAGTTATTGCAGCACTGGGCTCTAAAGAGCAGATTTTGCAAATTGCATCTCCAGAAACAGTTCATTTTCTAGGACAAAAAGAGGCAGATGGCATAAGCAGGGAAAGTGTGTTCTGAGCAGACTACTTGTATAAAGTTAAACAATCTCACCAACAAAGAAACCGAGGGAATATAAAAATCTATGCAAATGTCTTACTGGGCAAGCATATTTGAAGTGCATGTGGCCAAAGGTCATTATCCAGAATGTACAGAAAGCTCAAATAAACCCGAGAGGAAAGCATTTGGTTGTCCACAGAAAAATGAGACAATACCTCCCCGATAGAGGATGTGCATTTGTTTAAAACACAATGGGAATTTGCTCGAACTCACTAGTAATCAAAGTCCTGCAAGATTAAAATCATTACAATGAAATCCCATTGCTTAAATATAAAATCGGCAATGGTTTTCAGTGTGTGGTGTTTTTTTTTTAATATCAGTATTGGAACGTTTTCAAGAATTCTAAAAGAAGAAAAATCTCATGAATTGCTAATTTTTGTGTAAATTTGTGCAACCCTTTGGGAGACTAATCTAGCAATATGTATCACAGGCTTTATAAATATCCATAGCATTGGATACAATGGTTCCATTTCTGAAACTTAGCCTTAAAAAGCGATTATATATAGACATATTCATCACCGTATTATTCGTAATTGCAAAATTTTTGAAAGAGCTTAAATGTCAACAAAGAGGGTTGATTATGCATACCCTTTTATTTTTAGCCATAAAAATATTTCAGTGTGAATGTTATATCATGAAAGTTTCTTACCATAAAATGACACCTTAAATGAACTTGGGCATGTCTTTGCTAATAGATATTAGATATATACATATTAAGATGTATATACATATATACACATATATATTCCTGTCACCAGGGCTCCTAATATGTTTAGTTTCTGAGACTGTAAATCTTCTTTAGTGGAGACAGGGGAAGCCTCATCTTTTCCCTATGGAGTGACTGGTGGGTTTGAACTTCCAACCTTGTGGTTAGTAGTCTTGTGATTAAACAATAGCATCACTATGTTCCTTAAAGTTACATATTGCATGTGTGTATTGTAGAGTCTCTATCAGGATAACAGTACTTGTTTCCTAATGCGTAGAACACAGCTGTTGACTGTTATCTATTAGAAGGAGCCCTCCTGGTTAACGCACTTTTCCCCACAGATTTATCTCAAAGTCTCCCGTGCTGACCTATGTGCACAACTGTAAATGAGGTAGTTGTAGAAGATCATTTCTCAGATGCCTTCAAAGTCTGTCACCTTTTGATTCAGATGGTATTATTTAGAATCTAGTGCTATATTTCTCCTACTAGAGGACTGGTGGTATGAAGGGTTTCAAAGCTGGGCTGCTAACTGGAAGTTCAGGAATTCAAACCCATCAGGTACTCCACAGGTGAATGATGAGGTTTCTGCTCTAACATTTACAGCCTTGGAAATCCTAGGGAAGCAGTTCTTCTCTGCTCTAAAAGGTTGCTATGAGTTGGAATCTGAACAATGGCAGTGGGTTTCTTGGGTAATAGAAATTCAGTTGGATGGACTCTAATATAGTGGCAATTATGAAGCTAACCCAACACTAGCAATGTTTGATTGTGTTACTTTGAATATAATTAGACTCTAGGGCAGCAGACAACAATATGGGCTCTTAAATTCCGGAGCAATTTATTGAGAAAACTGTGATTTGTTGATTTGTACATGTGCACTGAGGCCAAAAATGTAAAGCATTAGATCCAGCATCATGCTCTGAGTTATATTATTTGGCATTCTAAGAGATTTTTTATTGTCATGCAAGGTCAAGTTGTTTCTGACTCATAGTCACTCTGTGCACAACAAACTGAAATACTGCTTGTTCCTGCACCATTCTCACAGCCGTTGCTCTGTTTGGAGAGCAGTTTGCAGCCACTGTGTCAATCCATCTTGTTAAGGATTTGCCTCTGATTTGCTTATGGGCACTGAGTTTATGTTCCTGGTGGTGGCACGATTTGGAAAAGGATATCAATAATGGTTGTACAACACCAAGAGTGTAATCAATGGCCCCGAGTGATGCCTGTACAAGTTGTCGAACTGGAGAATGTTTTGCTGTGCATATTTTTGCCACAATTTAAAAAATAATTACATAAATAAAAATGAGTCCAAGGAAGAAAAAATGTTCCACAATTGATTTTGGTAATGATTGTGCAACTTGTTTTGATAGGATTGAACTATTGAATTGTATAATCTGTGGATGAGTGCCAATAAAACTAATTATTTTTTTAAAAAGGTCTTCTCTTGGACTGACCGTCTATTTTATCATGCATAATGTCTTTCTCCAGGGACCGGTCCTTCCTTGTAACATCTCCAAAATAAGTGAGGCAATGTTTCTCTGTCCTTGCTTCTAAGGAATAGTCTCTATGTACATTTTCCAAGACAAATTTATTTGTTCCTCTGGGAGCCCACGGTTTATCACATACTCTTTGATATCACCATAATTCAAATGTCTTCATTCGACTCATGTCTCTCTTATTCATTGAACACTTCTCATACACATCAGAGGAGGCAATTAAACACTTACAACCTTGGGAGTTCTACTCTCATTGAAACTCGCTCTGAGTTGGAATCCAGTTGGTAACAGTGGGTTTGATTCATTTGATGAAGGAGACAGCATGTACCCAACAAACATCAAACTTCCTTTACATCGTAGTTTTGTTTTGTTTTGCCTTGTTTTTCACTGTTGACAAAAACACTGCCTTGCAAGAATGAGCTGCGCTTTGCATCCTTTTGTCAGTATTGTTTTACTTGGTTAGTTTGCATAGTAAAGAGACAAGAATGTGCTTGAATGCTGATGGGAATTTATCTGTTATGCTTTGCTGCATAACAAACAAAGCCAAGCAGTAGAGGCCTCAGACAACATTTGTTACCTTTGGATTCTGCAGATTGGAAATCCAAACTGGGTTGAGGCACATGGTTCTTCCAGGTTGGGCTGATCTCATCTCTGAACTATGGGTCAGCAGCTGGTCAGTTGGTGTTTCCCTGGGGCTGGATGGTCTAAGGTGGTAAAGCTTCATGCACGGCCATTGAAAATTTCAAACCTCACTGCTAGTGAGTCAATTCCAACTCATGGTGGCCCTGTAGGACAGAGTCTAACTTCTCCCGTGGGTTTCGGAAACTCTAACTCTTTCTGAGAGAAGAAAGTCTCATCTTTCTCCCACGGAGCAGCTGGTGGTTTAGAACTGCTGACCTTGCTGTTAACAGCCCAATGGGTAAGCACTACACCATCAAAATCCCTGCATAACACTTGGCTTGTTGTCCTAAAGTGTGAGGATGACAACTGGGTCACATGTCTATTGTTATACAATACATCTGCCCCATATCTTTTTCATATCTACTATTTCAATAGAAGCAGCAGAACAAGGTCTTAATCTGCAAGTACCTTTGTAGTCTTGCCTTATGTTGGTGCTGCTATTTTTTTTTTACTAAAACAAATCACATGGCCAAGCATAGTGTTTGAGTCACTTGAGGAGGGTATTATTAAATGTATTATTCCCCCCCCCGCCCCCCCGCCAATGTCTGTGTGGTCATTGTAACACGTATGCCTGCTGTACCCTTTCACCATCCTTAGTGGATCAGTACCCAGAGAAAGTGGCCTGAGAAGCTGGCCGATCTGAAGAAGAAAACAGCATGGATCAGAGGGTGACCTCCAATCTTCAGTTGACACAGCCTGACTTGTTGGAGTGAAGAAGATGTGAAGCATTTATTGATGAATCAGACCAAAAGCTAGAGCATCCAGCATGGATTGCTCCTCAACACAGAGAAAGCACAAATCCTTGAAACGGAACCACCACAATACAGGGGGAAACTTTGATGTTGTCAAGGATTTCGTGTAATTTAGATCCACAGCTAATACCTGTGGAGCGAGCAGTCAAGGAATAAAGTGACAGATCTCTTGCCTAAGACCTCTTGAAAGTGTTAAGAAGCAAAAGGCCACTTGGAGGAATGAGATACGCCTGCCCACGCCATGATAGTCTAATCACCTTGTTGGCAGTGAGTAGGGAAACGGGAAGAAGCATTGATGCACTTGCATTGTGGTGTGGAAAAAATATTGCTGGACCATCAACTGCCAGAAGGATAACTGCTCTGTCTTGGAGAACTACAGCAAGCATACTCCTTATAAGCAACACATTTTTGACTTGCTATCAGAAGGGACCTATCCCTGAAGAAGAACATCAAGCTTTGTGAAACAGTGTCAACAGAAAACAAAGAAACAGGAAGCCCTCAGTATGATGAACTACGGTGGCTTAAACAATGAAATCAAACATAGCAATAATTGTGAGGATGGGAGAGGACCGGGCAAGGAGTTTGGGGTTTGTTTGTTTTCTGTTATCCAGAGGATTGAGGTAAGTCCGAGGGGACTTGATGGCACCTAGCAATATAACCAAAACCTCCGTGCCATTGAGTTGATGCCGACACAGAGTGACCCTATAGGACAGGGTGGAAATGCTCTGGGGGCTTCTGAGACCCCAACTCATTATGGGAGTTACTCTCACGGTGTGGCTGATGGTTTCATACTACTGACTTGCAGTGAGCGGCCTAAAGCTTAACCACATAGCCATCAGGGCTCCTTAACATAACAGGAGCAACATAATGCAATGTAACGTAATCAATCAGTCTTTGGGAGGCATGGCATTCTACGATGAATCGTAAACCTAATCCCTTCTGAATTATATAAGAAGAGCAATATCCCCCACTACCATCCCACACACATATACAAAAGATGAAAATGGCTTAGGAAAATTACCTGCAAGCCAGGCAACCAGCGGACTACCATCCAAGAAGAGGCTGGCCTGGCTACCGTGCTGATTTGGAATTTTGATCTGCAGAAAGGTGAAGCAGCAAATTTCGGTGTTTAAAGTCAGGGATCCACTCCTGGTACTTGTATTAAATCAGCATTAGGGAATTGAGATATTACCAAAGGGTCTAGATACAGAGAGTCACGGACACAAACCATTACTGAGATCAAGTTACTGTAAGAGGCCCCGAGAATGAATACATAAGAATGAAGTAGAGTAACTGGGTTGACAATACACAGCCTTCAGGTCTATTGCAGCTTTAAATTAGCAGGCGGATGTATTAGGAGCTGAACAATATAACAAAGATCGTTTTGGGGGGCTTTTCAAATAAAATATTGGCAGTTAATGCAATGATTCATTGACTTGGTCTTGCCAATAGTTTATATCTCGTAGAAAGATTACAGAGCTAGCTGTAAAAGGAAATCTCTTTCAGAAAACTGGAACAGGCCGCTGCCAGTGGCGTGCTCAGCTCAACTCTCTAATTACTGTCATGCTGTCGGAGGTTAAATATTTATGAAGAATGTGCTTTTTATTACCCAGTCTAATTTTTATACTCGGAATCTCTAATCTCATTGAGATCTGAGTAACCAGTGTTTTCTGCCTCTCCTTTAGGAGTTTTTGGCAGGAATAAAAATCTCTCCCTTCCCATTTGTTTTATATGGAATGGCACACAGATGGGCATAACTACCGGATAAAGGTGTTGCCAAGAACGGGGAATGGAAGGGATTGACAAGAAACTACTTTCGATTCAGCCACAAGAATTGTGTGTGCGCGTAGAAGGAACCCCAACTGGCATAGTGGGTAATGAGTTGGGCTGCTAATCACAATGTCAGCAGTTCAAAACCAACAGGCACTCTTTGGGAGAAAGAGGAGCTTTCTACCCCCTTAACGAGCCTGTGAGACGCCCAGGGGCAGTTCTACCAGTCCTGGGAACTCACTGTGCGTCAGAACCGGCTGCATGGCAGTGAGTTCAGTCCGGTGTTTTGTTTGAATAAACAATACTGGTGTGTAGCTTTGCATAGTTTACATACGTCGGTCCTGCCAGAATTCGACTTTGTGGTCTTGGACAAGTTAACACTTTGATGACCTTGTAAACCATTGGGGGAAGTTCTTTGCCCTACAGGGTCACTATGTGTCAGGATTGACTCCACAAGGACAGGTTTTCCAACCTGGTCCCAGGCATTCATTTCCTGCAATGCTGTAACAAACTACCACAAACTCAAAAGCAAGTTGTCGCCGAGCCGAGCCTGACTCATAGCGAGCCCCTAGGAGGCAGAGCAGTACAGTGCTCTCTAAGGTTTCAGCTGCTGATGTGTGTGTTTCCAAATATGTTGATTGCCAGGCCTTTCTTCCAAGGTGCCTCTCAATGGACTCCAAGGGCTAAACTTTTGGTTAGCAGCCAAGCGAAATAACCATCTGCACCAGCGAGGGCCTCCGGTCCCAGTTGCGTGAAATGAAACCTATTGGCCGTGGGACTGCTTTGGAGGGTAGCGTGCTGGAAGCAGTTGGAGAGGCTGGTTTTCTTTTCCTGTTGTTCGGTTGGATGTCACCAAGTTGGTTCTCATTGGTAAGTACCCAGTGGACAACAAAATCAAACATCACTGGCCCTGCACCTCCTCACCAGTGTTCACCTGTTGGGGCCCATTGTTGCAGCCGCCACGTCCACTCCGTGTCAATGGACGTTGTCCTTCTACTTCCCCAAGCATGATGTCCTTCCCCAGGGACTGGTCTCTTCTGATAACATGTCCAAAGTACATGAGACAAAGTCTTACCCGCCTTGCCTCGAAGAAGCATTCTGTACTTCGTCCGAGACAGATTTGTTTGTCCTTTTGGCGGTCCACGGCACCTTCGATCTTCTTTGCCCGCACCATAATTCAAATGCATCGATTCTTCTTCAGTCTTCCTTATTCAATGTCCAACTTTCACATGCAGATAAGAGCATTAAAAATACCGTGGCTCATGTCAGGCGCACCTTATTCCTCACAGGAACATCCTTGCTTTTCAACAGTTTAAAGGGGCCTGTGCAGTATCTTCACCGAAGGTGCTGTGTCATCTGAGCTCTTGACTGCTGCTTCCATGAGCATGGAACGTGGGAACAAGCCAGACAAAACCCTCGACGACATCTTTTGGTGCAGTTGTGAGCATCTTGGACTTCTTTACATTGAGTTGTCATCTGCACTGAAGGCTGCCGTCCTTGGCCTTCGTCAACAACCTTGGACTTCAGGTCCTCCTCACTTGCAGCAAGAAAGATGGTGGCAGCTGCACACAGCAGGTTGTTAATAAGCCTTCCTCCAAGCCTGATACCACTTTCTTCTTCCTAGAATGCAGCTTTTCTGAAGATTTTCTCAGCACGCGGATTGACTACCTGTGGGGAGAGGATGCAGCACCTTTCCTGGTTTTAAACCGTGCAGTATCCCCATGTTCTCTTCTCCTTAGTTTCAGTAAGCAAGGTTACCCTTGTGAATCTCCAGACCAGTCTCCATAACTGTGTTAGTCTGGGTACTTTAGAGAAACAAATCCACAGAAACTCATGTATAAGTCAGAGAGAGTTTTATAAAAGGTTAAGTGCACATCAAAAAAAACATCCCAACCCAGTGCTGTCCAAGCCCACAACCCCAACATTAGTCCATGTGTCCCACACCAATCCACAAAGTCCTTCTCCATCTCACAAAACACATGCAATGACACCAACTGTAGGAGGAAAGCCAGAGCAGTACACGTGTAAGCATTTCAGCGCTGGCAGAGTCTCCACATGGCTGCTCCAGCACCCAGGGCTCCATTGGGGTAGGTCCATGTGGTTTCTCCTCAGGGATGTCTTGCAGGAAGTGAGCCTTTCAAGCTACAGCAGGGAACTGGCTAGGACAGCTGCACCCTGGTCCTACCATCACAAAGTAAGAGACCGGAGAACTAGAAAGGTAAGGCTCACCGAGCCATTTATCCTTCCGCCCTTCAATGAATCCCACAGGTGTTTTTCGGCCAGGTTGGCACAATTAACTAACTACCTCACTAACCTTCTGAGATGACTTCTGTGCCTTCAATTTAACTGGCCCAGCACATCACATGAGAAGCACTAGTTTCACTGATTTTTTAATGTTATCCTAAGAAGTCTAAGTTTGTTGCCATGAGTCAATCTCAGCTCATAAGACAAAAAGCTGACTACCATCCATTTGATTCTGACTCATAACGATCCTATAGGACAAAGCAGAATTGCCCCTATGGATTTCCAAGGCTAAACTCTTTACAAGGGTAGAAAACCTCACCTTTCTCCTGTGGAGCTACTGGTGGTTTTGAATGGCATTTGAGATGATGGGGAAATACCATGGCTTGGGTCAAGCCCACCTTAGTCTTCAGAGGGTAAAGGTAGTGAAACAAAATAAAAGTCCAATCTTGTTCCCATATGGGGGGTAATTGTGGTTTGGCCTAGGAGTGACAGTGATGCTTTCAATCCACACATCCCATCCTAGCCTACTGCCATCGAGTTGTATCTGACTCATAGCTACTGTATTGGATACAGTAGAACAGCACCAAAGAGTTTCTGAGGTGATAAATCTTTACTGAAGCAGACTGCCTCATCTTTGTCTCACAACATGCCTGCTGAGTTCAAACCATTGACCTTTTGCTTGGTAGTCAAGGGCTTTACCTTCTGCATCAAAAAGGTCCCTCTTCAGCGCATATGGTCAACTATTTATAACCAATTTTTATTTATTACATATCTGGACTGTTGAATCTACACTCAGGCGCTGTGTCAGAGTACTTCCTTCTGTCTGCTGATAGACGTTAGAGGGAGATTTTTTTTTAAAAGGCAATTCAGCAAAAGTGAAACTAAAAAAAATGCATTCCCATATGAAATGTATTCTCTCACTCCCCAAAGCTCTTTCTAATTCAAAAGATCTATATGTCTGACTTCTCCAGATGTCTAAATACTGAGGGAAAACAGAAGCAACAATTAAGAAATCAAATGCAAAGTGTTTTGCCGCCATTCTCTTCAGAGAATGCACAGCAGAGCGATGCCTGGCACTGTCTCCATACAAAGGAGATGGCTAGTGATTTGATGATCTTGTCAAGTCACATTAGTAGCTATTCCTGTGGCAGTGCCTCTCGGTAACGCTCGGCGAGAAGCTTCAAATCTCTTCCTAAATTTTCTGCCCATCTCTTGTGCTTGCTCCTGGTGCGCTGGCTGTTCAGCCTTCTCACGGGGTAACTGCGCTGTGGGCTGCAACCCATCATTCTTCTCTTGCTTTCCTCGCTTCCTCGCAAGATGCATCTGGCTGCTCTGAGTCTCCCTTTAAGAAGTGATGGAGAGGGAATGTCATCAGAGCACGGTGCCGCGGCCTAATTCCCAACCTGGTGGCCCTCGGGAGGCCAGACCTGGAGGCATTTGAGAGAGCGCTCGAACCCACAGACATGTCCTGCTTTGTCCCTGGAGCAGATGTGATGAGAGCCTTCTTCATAGAAGTGCTAATGTTTGTTTGTTTTCCCAAATGCATTTTATCAGATTTAGGGGAAGGAAATAATATACATTTTAAATGTTAATTAATTCGTGGCAGGTATTGGGCATTGTTTCTTCTCTCAATGTGCGGATATGAAAAGAAATGGATTGACGACAATAGGCGACAACAATGGCCTCAGGCAGAGCAACCACTGGGAGGATGGCGCAGGGCCAGGCAGTGCCCCTTCTGTTGTGCATCAGGTCGCTAGGGGTCGGAATTCATTCTCTGGCACTGACAGCAGCAGCAACAGCACATTTAGGCACTTTCCTTTGTTGGCTGCAAAATGGGTCTCACTGCCATGGAGAGGAGTACAGCTCATAGCTACCTTCCAGGAGAGAGTGGAACTTTCCCTACGTGTCATGAGACTGTAAATCTTCCCCAGGGTAGAAGGCCTCGTCTTTCTCCCTCAGAAAGGCCAGTGGTTTCAAACTACTCACCTTATGGTTAGCAGAGCAACTCCTATGCCCCTCGCCACCAGGACTCCTTTGTCAGCTGCTCGGTCAGTTTTAAAGGACTCTTCACACACGAAAGGTTAGCATTCTCCGAGCTGTCGGCTGGCGAGTCAGGGATACGAGGTCCTGTACTGGGTTGATGAAAACTGCACGAGGACAGGTAGATGCCTGCTCTCCGGGTCTCCAAAGTACCGAGCAGAGGGCCTGAGCCTCCTAAGGAAAAAGGAGTGGAAGGCAACGTTGAGAGGCCGTGGACGCTGCATACCGTCGTTGAGACAGCGATGGCAATGTGAAGACTTCCTGAAACAACCCTGTGAAGAGTTGTTGTCATGCTACTGTGGCGGATTACGTTAGTGTCCCTCACTCGGGGGCTTTAAGCATCACGTGTTCCTCCTCTCCCCCTTCTGGACGCAAGAAGTCTGAAGTCACGTGGTGGTGAAGACGCTGGCAGCAGATCCTTCTCCGCTTCTGCAAGATTCTGATGGCCCCAGGGGTTCCCTGATTTGTACCCACACCCGCACGCCAGGTCTGCCTCTGTCTACACACATCTGTCTTTTCACTCAAGTAGGCTTGTCCTCTCTGTGTCTCTTCTCCTATCAGATTCGTTTAATAACACACCCTACTCTAGTATGACTGCAAGTAATTATGTCTGCAAGCATTCTATTTCTAAATAGGGCCACATTCTGAAGTTCCAGGCAGAATGTGAACTGCGGAGAGAGATGACTCCCCAGTATAATATTCATCCAGGTCTCCATTGTACAGAGAAACAAACTGGCATCCAGAGGAACCTAGAGGCCCAGAGGGACCCAGTGATCTGCTCAGGTGAACAGACCTGCTCATGTGCTCAATGGCAGAGCAGGATGGGGCTCAGGTGAATCAGATACATAGATACAAATCAGATACATAGGCTCTTGGTAAAACCTCATGTTGTTCCCAATAAAAGTGCTTCCACTTCCACAACTTAACAACAAGAAGGCAAGTAACCTAATAAAAACTTAGTTCACCAAAGAAACTGTTTTAATGATGCTCATTAAATAACCCACTGCCATCAAGTTGATTCCAACTCACTGTGAACCTAGAACACAGTGTAGAACTGTTCTTTTATCTTAGGGGGCTTGAGTCTGTAATCTTCACAAGAGAAGACTATCTCATTTTTACTGACCTTGCGATTAGACAACCAATTTTTCAAGTTTTATTGGCCTATAACTCATACATCATACAAGCTAATAGTTCTGTCGCCTCAAGAAGAGTTGCACAATCATCACCACAATCAGTTTCAGAACATTTTCTTCATCTTGTCTTCATCTTGTTAAGCTCCCCTCCCTGACCCACCCACCCCAACCTCCCCAGCAGTATCCCCAAGGAACTAGTCACCCAGTTAATGTCTCTATAGATTTGTCTATCCTGGATTTCATAGACAGAAAAATATTTAAAAACAAACAAACTTTCAAACCTAGCAAGAAAAACAAAGTAAATCAGTTAAATCCCTCATTTGAAAAGAAAGCAGACTATATTAAAACTTGAACACATTGAAAGGAATTTTAAAAAAGAAATCAACATGCTGCCATCGAGTCAAGGCTGAGAACCCCCTGTGGGTTTCTGAGACTGTTTATGAAATTGCAAACCCAGGAAGGAAAGAACGAAAGAAGGAGAGACAGATGGAGTCTGCTTCACAAGTCATGCCTCGGGCATTTAAAAAACCCGCCCCAACCTCAGGGCAGAGCCTGGAGCCCCTGTGCAGAGCTGAGCGCCAGCCTGAGAAGAGCGAGATGGGGCCGGAGGTAGGAGGAAGCAACACACGATGCCATTTGTTTCTTTAATAGCCCTATGACACCAATATTTAATTTTCTCGCTGAGGATATTCCCTATTGTGTCAGCAGAGCTAAAGAAATGGCTCATTGCAGAGAAGGGCCGTATTTATGCTTCTATTAGGGGGAGAGCAGAGTGATGCTCTGCTCTGATACAGTGAGTGGCCTTTGCCAAGAGCAGACAGCACTTGGGCTTACTATTTATCCCCTCATCCATCTTCACTGCTAACAGCCCAATCCACACAGGGCACGTGGCCTGGACCACGTCCATCCTGCTTGGAAGAAGGAGAACAAAGTGGCAATCCCTTTCCTCCCCTGAGCTCCCTTTCCTCGGCTGAGTGGTGATCTGACACAATAGGATACTTTCTGGTTTGCTTTGGTTGCGGTAAATAGATACAGTATGTCAGATGAGGAATAGGCTGTCCACTTCTGAGGGAGTAGCCACTGAAAATATTGGGGACATCATCAAAACCCGGTCAGATACGGCACACGGCACGTGCTGTTTCCAGTCCTTGTAAGTACCGCTCAGTGGCGTTAAGTGCATCGTTTCTACCCTCGCCCCCATGCATTCCCAGTGTTTCCATCTGCCTTAAAAGAGACTCGTGTCTGTCCACTGAACATTGAAGCCTCCTTTCCCACCCCTCTTCCAGCCGAGGAAGGCCATTTCTGACCCATACTAGACACAGGTGACGGCGTGGAACTGCTCCATAGGAATTTCTTGGTTATAATCTTGCTAGGAGGATTTGAAGCACGTACTGATGAGGATCAAGGATTGAAACCTTCAGTATGGATTGGGATTCAACGTAAAGAAGACCCACTTCCCCACAACTTGACCAATCGGTAACGTCATGATAATTGGAGAAAAGTTGGAAGTTGGCAAGGATTTCTTCTTGCTTGTATGGACAATTCATGCTCATGGAAGCAACAATCAAGAGTTCAAAGGATGTGCTGCTTTGGGTAAATATGCTGCACAAGACATCTTTAAAGTGTTGCTAGACAAAGACATGGTTTTAAGATCTAAAGGACACCTGACCCAAGCCAGGGTATTTTCAATTGCCTCATCATATGCAGGTGAATGTTGGACATTGATTAAGGAAAACTGAAGAAAATCGGATGCATTTGAATGAAGATGTGTGTGAAGACTATTGGAAGAACCATAGACTACTTGAAAAATAAATCGATCTCTCTTAAAGAAGTACATCCCAAGTGCTCCTTAGAGGCGAGGATGGTGAGACTCTACTTTGGACATGTTGTCAGGAGAGCCCAGTCCCTGGAGAAGGACGTCATGCTGATAAAGTAGCCGGGCAGTAAGAAAAAGGACGACTTTCAATGAGCCCGATTGACACCGTGGCTGCAACCACGGGCTCAAGCACAGGGACAATTGTGAGGATGGCGCAGGACTAGGCCGTGTGTCATTCTGTTGTTTGTGGGGTTGCTGTGGATCCGAGCCAGTGTGATGGTCCCTACTACCAACAATCTTGGCAGAAGCAGACCACGATGCAGTTCTGCTGCCGAACCCCTGCGTGAAGTCAGAAGGGCAACCTCCAGGGGCCAACTGGCCACTTAACCACCATGCCGTGGATATGATGGAAAAACATGAGCTGGAAGCCAATCTCCTTGAAGTCATACCCTGCCACTTGCTAACTTTTTTGCGGTTTATCTCCCTGGGAAGTCTCATTTGCCCCAGGAATTACATGGTGGGGAGTTCCTTCCTCTAGAACCTGTTACTTCCCATTACAAAGATGTTTTGTTTTTCTACTTGCTGGTCTGACGCCAAGCTGGGTCAAAGGAGGAATCTCGCATCGGATCAGTCTACTGTAAGGAGAGCACCACCAGGTAGTGTGGTTTCATCTTCTGCCTCGGCAGTTCATATCCCAGATACAGAAGCCCTACTCTGCTCCTTCCATCCAACCAGCAAGTCTATCAATGAAGTGGATTAGCAGTGGCTGCAACAGTGGGCTCAAACGGAGCCATGGCCACAAGGGTGAGCCAGACCAGGTATGTTTTGTGATATTGTCAGCAGCGTCACTGATTGGAGAGCCCCTAACAACAAGAGCACATTGAATAAGGAAGACCCAAAAGAATCTATGCATTTGGATTGTGGTGCTGGCAAAGAATATTGAAAGTACCAAGGACTGCCAAAGGGATAAACTGATCTTTCTTGGAAGAAGTACAGCCAGAGTACTCCTTAGAGGCAAAGCTGGTGTGACTGTCTTCCATACTTTGGACATGTTGTCAGGAGAGATCAGTCTCTGTAGAAGGGCATCATGCTTGGTAAAACACAGGAGCAGGAATAAAAAGACCCTGGCTGGGATTAAAATGGTGGCTGCAACAACGGGCTCAAGCATAGGAACAATTGTGAAGATGACTCTGGACTGGGGAGTGTTTTGTTCTGTTGTGCATAGAGTTGCTATGGGTTGGAACTAATGCAAAGGCACCTAACAGCAATAACAGCAGCAAAGACAATGGACACCGATCCCGGAGCCCTGGAGGTGGATACACCAGGGCTCCTAACCTTGTGCACATGAGATTTGACCACAGGGAAATAGGCATGGAAAACAGCAGCTATTTCACTGAATGTGGCTCACAGACCAGGGACGTTACTAGTACTGTACTCACAGCAAGCTATACTCTAAAGCTTAGTTTGACAGTGCAAATGTGCCCCGTGCAGCCGACATAAGTGAAACCAAGCCAGTTGCATAGAGTAGATGGGTGAATCCATGCGTGTCAGAGTTGACCTGTGTGCCATAAGATGCTTAATGCCATCAGGGACATCTATGATCAATAGATTAGGATGGAACTGAGTGTAGTGTGAGTTCTGCTTGCTTAGTAAGTTTTCACCCCCGTCAGAACCACTGGGTAGCCACAGAACCACACCGTGCAACCAACCGAGTAATAACTACTACACTAAATGCTGAGATTGCTGTTGGTGATGCTGTTAGGTGCCGCCAAGTTGGTTCTGATGCACAGCAACCCTGTGTACAACAGAACTAAACACTGTCTACTCAGGTGCCACCTTCACCATGGTTGTTATACTTGAGCCCATTGTTGCAGTCACTGTGTGACTCCATCTCATCAAGGACCCTCCTGCTTTGAGCTGCTGCTCCACTTGACCAAGCATGATGTCCTTCTCCAGGGACTGGTTGTTCTAATAACGTGTCAAAGTATGTACAATGAAGTCTCGTCATGCTTACCTCTAAGAAGCAGTCTGGCTGTACTTCTTCCAAGACAGATCTGCTTGTTCTTTTGATAAACAGTTATTTTTCACTGCACAATTCAAATGCATCAATTCTTCTTCGGTCTTCCTGATTCGATGCCCTACTTTCACATGCATATTAAGCAACTGCAAGTACCATGGCTTGGGTCAGGCGTAACTGAGCCCTCAAAGTAACATCATTGCCTCTCAACACTCTAAAGATGTCTTGTGCAGAAGATTTAGTCAACACAACACCTCTTTTCTTTTCTTGGCTACTGCTTCCAGGAGCATTAATTGTGAATTCAAGCCTGATGAATCCTTGACAACTTCAAGAACACAAGCACACCCCCCAAACAGACTCATCCATGCCCCGAGCTTCACTTATTCATCCACATCTTTTCAATGAGCACCCAATCACTTAACCATTGTGCCATCAGGTCTCCCCAGAAAGGTTAATTAGTTTCCTTAGTGCTGTGCTGTCTAGGAGCCTTAATGGCATAGTGGTTGCATGTTGGGCTGTGATCCTCAAGGCCAGCAGTTCAAAACCACTCAGGCTCCACGAAGGAGAAAGACCAGGTTTTCTACTGCCATACACAGTGATAACCTCAGAAACCAACAGGGACAGTTCTGCCCTGTCTTATATGGTCACTGTGAGTCAGCACTGATTCCACAGCAGTGAGTGAAGGCTGTGAACTAGGTCAAGGCTTAAAGCACCAACCATCGTTTACCTTCAACAATTCATTCAACATTTTATTTTCTCCTTCTTTCCTAACCTTTTGAACTGTGCATTGCATTATTGCTGCCATTTTCATCTTAAATCCTTGGGGTAGTTTTGGGTACAGTGTTTAGGACTGTGTGAATAGCCTGGTCCTGTGCCCCTAATCAGCTAGTTCAGCCTTCCTAAAGTCTGACCTAAGCAAGAACAATAGACCTTTGAGAGACAGTTTCTGGACAATATCTTGCCCTAGTGTGTGCCTATTGCAAGAACAAGTCAGCCCACAATTATTTACTAAGAGTCTGATTCTAGACAACCACTGTGCTGTGAATAACCATTGTTGGAACTAGAGGGAAAGTTGCTAAGATGAACTTGTGGGGTGGGGAATATAGGATAAGGAGGGTGCTTTGTGTTAAGAGATTCATGAGCCATACTAAGGAGTCAGCAGTGGAGAACCACTGAGTCCCTTAGCTGCTAACCTGGGGAGCCAACCACAAGGTCAGCAGTTAGAAACCACCAGCCTCTCCAAGGAGAAAGAAGGGGCTGACCAGTCCCATAAAGAGGTGCGGTCTCAGAAACACTCAAGGGAAGTTCTGCCCAGTCCTTTGGGATTTTTTGGAATCAGAATTCACTCAGGGTTGAGTTTCCATTGGCACCCATTCCCGCTGAGCTGAGTCAAACTCACATCGACCATACATGGGGTTTCCGTGCCTGTATATCTTGATGGTAGCAGATAGCTCCGTATTTCTCCCATTGAGTGATTAGTGTCATAAGCCGCTTTCGGGTAAGAATTCATTCTAAAAGTAGAGAAAATAGGCTCATGGATTAGCAGCCTTCACAGTGGAGTGCACTCACTGGTCAATGGGATTTGTAGCTCGGTTACATGCCCTACCTGTATGGTGAAGTCTATGCATGGAGCGCTGAGCTTCTTTCAACAAACTGTTCTCAAAGGCTCTTTCTCATCCCTGCTTCACTTAGGGCAGTGATTGCCCATCTGTGAGGGTGGATGTCCCACAGAAATCAGGCTAAATAGAAGGAGTGATTCCTGGCCTGCTCCTGTACCCTGCTGAGCAAAAGAAGGCTCCATCTTCCCAGAACGATGGGCAGTAAATAATAATAATAATAAGAGGGTGCTTCAAAAATGTTATGAAAGAGTGTAATTGAAAGATAATGGAATTACCCCATAAACTTTTCTAAGCTCCCTCCCTATTACAAGAAATGTTACTGAATGCATTAGAAACATTAGTGATTAACACTGAATGGCCGTGATAAAGTTGAAAGATGTAACCTCAACTAGTGGGCACAAAGGTCAAAGTCTCAAATAAGTCAACCCAATATGCTGTCGTTTCAAAAACATACCCCTATGCACTCAATCCTGCATAAATGTTTCTGATAAAATTGACGAGGATTCCTACCATCACACAATTCCATCATTGAGGAATAATACCATTACACCGCAGGAATGAGCTCAGATGAGCCTTACAGCATTCTCATTGACGGCCCAGCCCCTGTTAGAGATGATTAAACTGAGTCATGGGACAGATGCCTAACATCCCTAAGCACTGGTGAGGCGAGGCATGATTTCATAAACTCTGACCCAGTAGACTGGTTGTAATGCTTTGTGGACTAGCAGGAGCAGAGCAGAGAGAGTTCAACACAGTAATCAGGCCACCAGAAGGGTGAGGGAAAAATACACAGTGAAAATAAACCCACTGCTGCTGAGTGGAATCTGACAGCTTCATTGTTGTTCATTGGAGCAGCTAGTGGATTTGAACCACAGACCTGTGGTTAGCAGTCCCATGCCTAACCCACAGCACCACCAGGGTTTCTTGACAATAAGAGGTTACATTAAGTGATGTCTTGATGTTTAACATGTAATACCTATTTAGGTTAGTCCTCAAAATAAGCCATTGAAATGTATACTGTTATTCCAACTTTATAGACGGAAGATTGAGGCAGAGCAAAATTAAATAACTTGTCCAGGTTTAAGCCATGAACAAGTGATGAAGTAGGAATTTAGGTCTGGAGAGCATAGTTCTAGAACCCAACCTCAGTGTCCCTTGGATAGATGCTCACAGGTTCACAGACTGCTGGCCTATTTCTTGCCCTAGGTAGAGATAATTTAGACTCTCATTCTTTTTTTGGAAAAGACATTTACTTTCAAAGAGGGACAACCTGCAGAATGCAGCAGAAAGTTAACAAAAGTAAACAAAAACTGCTGTTACCCAAGTGGCTGATACTGCATTAGTCCATCGATGGCTGGAAGGAGCACATTGGTCCTATGATCATCATACCCCGGATGTCTTCATGTTAGCTCTGCAAAGCGATGGATGGGAGTGTTTGCCGGGACTGATGGCCGAGCGCAACGTTTCTTTTGGGGCCCAGAACTAGTCAACCCTATTATTTTTCTTTCACCTCAGTAGGCAATGTTAGCGTTTCTTTTAAATTGGTGGCACAGGGTTAGACTCTCATTCTTAAAAGATTGCCCTGTGGTGCATCCCAGAGTCGGGTTATAAAAAAGGCAAAAGCAGGAGCTAATGCTTTGGAATCTTCTCAGGAGCCTAAAAGGAATACCTTTACTGTCTTTTCAGCTGATGCTTAAGGGGAAGACTCCTGTGGAAAGGAGTACAAAGTGGCACTCAACAGTACGCATGCAGCCAGCAGTGACAATGCATGTTTCTGGAAACATGTGGCCTCACCTTCTCCACAGAAACAGAACGCTCCTTAGAAGCAATTACTGATGTGTTTGCGCCCATTGTTGCAGCCACTGTGCCGTGCCGGTCCATCTGGCTTACATTGGATGTGCCATTGCTGTTCAGTGCCATTGAGTCGGCTTGACCCTGTGCACAACCGAATGAAACCCTGCCCGGTCCTGCACCATCCTTACAAATGTTCCTATTCTTGAGCTCAAAGTCACTAGAAAAAAAGCTAATCAGAAAAAGGGCATCCTGCCTGGTCTAGTAGAAAACCCAAACCAAACTCGTGGCCATTGGGTCAATTTCGACTCATGGTGAGTGACCCTGTGGGTTTCTGAGACTGAGCTCTTCCTAGCGGCAGCACGTGCTGGCTTTCTCTTACAGGGCAGCTGCTGGGTTAGAACAGCCCATCTTGCGGTTAGAAGCCCAATTAGTAAGACACTTCACCGGCAGGGCTCCTTTGGTGAAGAAGAGAATGGAAGAAAAGAAGAGACAGTCACCCTGAGATGGGCTGACACAACAATAGACTCCAACATACTTGTGATCATGAAGCACAGTCCGGGCCGTGCTTTGTCATGTATGAGATCATGCATGAGCTGGCACCAACTTAGTAACAACTAAAATCAATGACACTTTAGTCGGGAAAGCCATCAACGACACTACTGGCCCCAAATCCTCCTCTCTCAGCCAGGAGCCCCTCTCTGTGTTCTGCCCCGCCATGCAGGATCAGGATCCTCAGAGGAGCTCCGTAGGAGGAGAGAACCGGGTGCTTTGCATTCCTATGCTTATCAACGTCAGGACTTGTCACTCCAAGAAACATATTGAGAAGTGAACCCCATACGTGAACCAATGAAGACAACAATTTTTAGAAAAAAATGGGCTGTTCTATACAGTCACTTTAAAGAAGATCATTTAATAAGACTCCTTGTTCTTAAGAGTGTGGTATTGTTCTTCTAGACTGTAGAGGGGCACAACATGCTGCCTGGTGCATGTATTTTACAACATAAACAATAGCCATGGGCCAGGAAGACTTTCCAAGTATTTTCAGATTTACTTCCAAGAAGCCACTTAAAATACCAGGTAGATAAAGTCATAAACATAAGCAAGAGAGTATTATGTGTGGCCTAAATTTTGAATCCATAATATAACTTTTGTTAGCAGGAGAGTAGTAATATGTCTTTTTATGTGAAACCCAAATCAAACAAATTATCATCACAATGTCCACTAACAATGTAAGACTGAGAGCAGGAGACGTGACCGCATTGTGCTTTATGCTTTGGGCCGCAAACCACAAGGCCACCAGCTGCTCTAAGGGAGAAAGGTGCGGTTTTCTACTTCCATAAAGAGTTACAGTCTCAGGAATCCTCCAAGCCAGTTCTCGTCTGCCTTGTGGAGTCACTATGAGTTAGAATAGATTCGATGACAATGGAGGGTTTTGTTTTTAATTGAAGACAGTCACCAGGCTACATTAATCGAAGACCAGCCAGTCTTCATTTCTGTTGGAAGTACAAGACTGACTTTCTTACCTCTTCCCTTACTCCCTGCCCACCCACCCCCGCCACCCTGCCCCCGCCTTAGAAAAAGCAGCTTATGACTTAGGTTGTGATAGTAACTCTCATTACTAATTATTTGGTTTTCAAGTTTATGAGAAATTCTGGGAACCAGATTACAGAGCTAGGAAATCGAAATGTTTTCTCCCAGTTTACAGGAAACATATGGAGAAATGTCAAACATGGGCACGGCTTCAGAACGGCACTTCCCAACTCTGCCCCGAGGTGAACTTCCAGCCAAAGGAAAGGAGAAGGGAAGGCTTTCGTGACAACTTCGGATGTTTTCTGAACTCCTGGGGATCAACCTTTGGAGCAGCCCATTTAAAGAAATTTTTAAAATGAGGCTGAATAAGAATCCCCAATAGTGCTGCGGGTTAAGAAAGGGCCTGCTAATGGAATGGTCAGGACTTCAGACTCATCAGCCGCTTCATGGAAGAAATATAAGGCAGCCTTAAAAATCCTATAAGGAACAAATGCACAAATGCACTTGACACAATGGATGGATACATGGCTTGTGATAAGAGTTGTATGAGCCCCCAATAAAATGATATTTCAAAAAAGAAAGAAAAACCTACAGAGAAGTTCTGCTCTGTCTTACAGGGTTGCTAAGAGTCAGAATCGATTCCAAGCCTGTGGGGTTGGTTTGGTTTTTCAGGATACTATTTGTAAGTAATATATTATTCAGTATGTTACTTATAAATAGGGCTCCTTATGTGTCCCTGGTTTTTAATTTGTTAAAATTGGCTCCTTATAATGACTGTTACCCACGCGTTTACAAGTGCCACCTAATTCCTAGGGACTTAAAAGTTGACTTGCTCCATCCTCAAGGTCACACAGGAATCAGAAGAGGATAGTCTCATTTTACTCCCCCATAATAAAAAAAGAGCTCTTGAATAACCTGTCTGAAATCTCATAACTCAAAAACTCACCGCCATTGTCGATGCATAGCAACTGTATAGGACAGGGCAGAACTGTCCCTGTGAGTTTCCAAAACTGTAGCACTTTATGGGAATAGAAAGCCAAGTGGATTACAGATCAAAGCGTCACTACTGTACCATCAGGCTCCTGTACCAGGACTGCTAGCTAGTAAATACTGGAAAGTGCTTACACTTACATATGTCTCACTTGGACAACCAGAGTAACCTGAGCCTAAGGAATTGAAAGTAAAGGCCAGAGATGTTTGGTGGAGTGGAGAAATCCCAGATAGGACACAACCACTCCTGGATTTCCTGCCAAGAAACAAAATAAAATTTTTTAAAAAGCACTGCTTATTTAAATGAGGATTAAAGGCATTCCTAAAGAGTCTCCAGGTAAATTCAGCTAATTAGTAACTCAACATAGGACATAGTTCAGTGGGTTTGCGTGTAGAATTTCATGAGTCCTAAATGTCTGGGTTTAAACCCCGACTAGTTAGTCCTTACAAACATGAGCCACTACCACCAGACCATTGTCCTGAAATTAATTTCAAAGTAGGGCCACTCCATGTGTGTCAGAGTAGACGGGTGTTCCACAGGATTATCACAGGCCAATTTCTTAGAATGCGATCACTAAGCCTTTTTTCTAAGAAACATATGTGTGGATTTAAAATCTAAAAAATAATCTTACCATAGTGAATGGGGAGGGTGGCAGTGCAGAGTGGAGACCCAAAGCCCATTTGTCGGCCACTCGAGATCCCTTGCAGAGGAGTTTTGGGGAGGAGATGAGCGAGTCAAGGTGCGATGTAGCACCAATGAAAAATAAAACTTTTCTCTAGTTCCTAAATGCTTCCTCCCCCACTATCATGATCCAAATTCTACCTTGCAAGTCTGGCTAGACCAGAGGATGTACACTGGTACAGATAAGAACTGGAAACACAGGGAATCCAGGGCGGATGTTCCCTTCAGGACCAGCAGTGTGAGTGGTGATACTGGGAGGGTAGAGGGAGAGTGGGTTGGAAAGAGGGAACAGATCTACATGTGACCTCCTCCCTGGGGGACGGACAACAGAAAGGTGGGTAAAGGGAGACGTCGGACAGGGCAAGATATGACAAAATAATAATTTATAAATTATCAAGGGCTCATGAGGGAGGGGGGAGGAGGGTGAGAAGGAAATGAGGACCTGATGCCAAGGGCTCAAGTGGAGAGCAAATGTTTTGAGAATGATGAGGGCAAAGAATGTACAGATGTGCTTTACACAATTGATGTATGTATGGATTGTGATAAGAGTTGTATGAACCCCTAATAAAATGATAACAAAATAAATGAAATAAGATCTAGCATTTTGATAAGTAGCTAAGCATGTTAACCATTTGAATCAGCTGGAAATCCTCCTTTAATTCTTGATCCCCCCTGCATGGATTTGGATCCACTAACGAGATCATCTACAGAGAGCTGTCTGAAATTTAAGCTGGATTCGGAAAAGGACGTGGAACAAAGGATATCACTGAACAAAGGATGTCAGATGGACCTTGGCTTAAAGTAAGGAATACCACATAAAGGTTTACTTGGGTTTTATGGACTATGCCGTGACTGTGCATATCATAATAAACTATGGATAGCATTGAAAATAATGGGGATTCAGAGAACAACATGGCTGGCCCCACTATGAGAAATGATGTCAATCAGTGACTAAGGGCGATACAGGGGACAGCACTGGAGACAGAGTGTGGGAATTGCACCTGACCTGATCCCACCACACCGAGGCAAATCACTGGGGGAGTGCAGCGGAACAGCAAGGGAATGGAGTGGCAAGGTCCCCAGGGAATGCTGAAAGTGGACTTTGGGGCCAGGGTGTGGTGCCCCAACAGACTGGACTGGAAAACGCTCCTAAGGGCCAGCAAACGATCCCTGAACTAACTACAAGCTTTTCTCTTGTGAACTGTTTTGTTCTGTTCTTTGTCAGTGGTTTGTTTTTGTTGTTTTGTTGTCTGGTTGTATACTGTTGCTTTGTTTTCCTCTGTCTTGTTTTCGTGCATGTTAGTGTCTCCACAGGTCTGTCTGAATAGGACAGGCTGGATGAACTATCTGAGGAAAAACAACGGGACCGACAGTTCCGGGGGGACTTGGGGTGGGGGGCTAAGGGGGGGTAAGGAAGTGGTGTTAACAAACCCAGGGACAAGTGAAAAACATGGGACCCCAAATGGTAGAGAAGGGGGAGAGGCAGGCCTGGTGGGAAATGATCAAGGGTAAGGTTGCTTAGAGAAGAGGTATACTCTAGCCCAGGTGGCGACGAAGCATGGTAGTAGGGCAGGAGGAAAGTCAAGGGAGATGGAGGAAAGAGCTAGGAGTCAAAGGGCATTCATGGAGGTCTAGACAAAGACATGCAAATATATATAGGAGGATGGGGAAATAGATCTATGTGTCTATATTTATAGGTCAAGTATTAAGGTGGCGGAAGGACCTTGGGCCTCTACTCAAACACTCCCTCAATGCATGAATACCTTCTTTTATTAAATTGGAACTCTATGATGCTCACTCTCCCGACACAACGGCTGGAGCCAAAGTGGGTGAACAAGTAAATGTGGTGAAGAAAGCTGATGGTGCCCGGCTATCAAAAGAGATAGTGACTGGGGTCTTAAAGGCTTGAAGATAAACAAGCGGCCATCTAGCTCAGAAGCAACAAAGTCCCCATGGAAGAACACACCAGCCTGTGTGATCGAGTGGTCCCAAAGGGATCAGTTACCAGGCATCAAAGAACAAAAAATCATATCATTGACTGCACACCTCCATGATAGGATCGCTGAAGACTAATGGGTGCATAAGCAAATGTGGTGAAGAAAGCAAATGTGGTGCCCGGCTATCAAAAGAGATAGTGTCTGGGGTCTTAAAGGCTTGAAGGTGAACAAGCGGCCATCTAGCTCAGAAGCAAATAAGCCCACATGGAAGAAGCACACCGGCCAGTGCGATCACGAGGTGCCAAGGGACCAGGTATAAGGCATCATGCAAAAAAAAAAAAGATATAAGTGTGTGTATGTATGTGTATATATGTGTATATGTATATATGTATATGTATATATATACCATATTAAATGAAGGGGGAAGTGCAGAGTGGAGACCCAAGGCCCAAGTGTCGGCCAATGGAGATCCCCTCATAGAGGGGTTTAGGAGAGGAGATGGGTTAATTAGGGTGTGAGGTAGTATCAATGAAGAACACAGCTTTCCCCCAGATCCTGGATGCTTCCTCCCCCCAACTACCATGATCCGAATTCTACCTTGCAGGGCTGGATAGGACAGAGGCTGTACACTGGTACATATGAGGGTTGGAGGTACAGGGAATCCAGGGTGGATGATACCTTCAGGACCAAGGGTGTGAGGGACCATGCTGGGAGAGTGGAGGGTGAGTGGGTTGGAAAGGGGGAACTGATTACAAGGATCCACATGTGACCTCTTCCCTGGGAGAGGGACAGCAGAGAAGGGGGGAAGGGAGACTCCGGATAGGGCAAGATATGACAAAATAACGATGTATAAATTAACAAGGGCACATGAGGGAGGGGGGAAAGGTGAGGGAGGGAAAAAAAAAGAGGACCTGATGCAAGGGGCTTAAGTGGAGAGCAAATGCTTTGAGAATGATTGGGGCAGGGAATGTATGGATGTGCTTTATACAATTGATGTATGTATATGTATGGATGGTGATAAGAGTTGTATGAGTCCCTAATAAAATGTAAAAAAAGAAAAGAGGAGAAAAAAATGATTAGGGAAAAGACTGTACAGATGTGCTTTATACAATTGATGTATGTATATGTATGAACTGTGATAAGAATTGTATGAGCCCCAATAAATTGTTAAAAAAAAAAAGCCTGTGGTGGAAACAATGGGCATCCTAGAAGAGTGAATAAAGAAATGTTGGTACATACACACACACAAAAAAAGAAAATAATGGGGATTCTGGAATATATTTTGTATTTATACAGAAATGATACATGGACCAAAAGGCAGTTAGAGGAACAGAACAAGGGAATATACCATGGTTTAAAATCAGGAAAAGGTGTGTTAGAGTTGTATCCTCGCACCATCCTTCTTCAATCTCTATGCTGAACAAATCATCTGGCACGCTGGACATTATGAAGAAAAACATGACATCAAAATTTGAGGAAGTCTGGTAACAACCTGCAATATGTGGATGACACAGCCTTGCTTGCTGAAATCAAGGAGGACTTGAAGAACTTGCTAAAGAAGATCAAGGGATGTAGTCTTCAGTATGGATTACAACACAATATAAAGAAAATCCAAATCCCCCCAACTAGACGTGTAAGTAACATCATGAAAAGCAAATGTAGAAAAGAGTTCAGTTGTCAGGGATTTCACCTTGTTTGGATCTGCATTCAATGCTCGTGGAAGCAGTGGTAGAAAAATCAAATGTTTGCATGGGTGAATCTGCTGAACAAGAGCTCTCTAACGTGTGGGAGAGTACAGATGTCTCTTGAACTGCCTCCATTTGCCTGACCAAATGATGGTATTTTTAATCATGTCTTATGCATGTGGAAGTTGGCCAATGAATAAGGAGGACAAGAGACAAAGCTAAGCATTGGAATGATGGTGCCAGTAAAGACTATGGAAAAGACAAGGATGGGCAAAAGAAAAGAAAAATCTGTTTTGCAAGAAGTACGGTTACATGCTCTTTGATGAGATGTCATCTCATATGCTTCGGACACGCTATTAGAAGAGGACAGTCCCTGGGACAGGACATCATGCTTGGTAAAGTAGAAGGTCAGCAAAAACAAGGACGACCCTCAATAAGATTGACTGACACAGTTGTTGCAACATTGGCCTCAAACAAAGCAAACAACTGTGAGGATGGTGCAGAGCCCGATAGCGTTTCACTCTATCGCGCTATGTATAATGGTACAATGTATGTACTAAAGGCACAATCAGTGCTCAGGGAAGCAGCAGCCAAAAGATCAAATGACACGTGGCAAATGGCAATCTCCTGCACAAGACCTTGTTTAGAGGCTTGAAAAGAAAAAGTGTTACTTTGAGGACTAAGGTGCCTCTGACCCAAGCCCTGGTATTTGGAATTGCCTCAATTGCATGTGAACAGTAAATAAGGAAGACCAAAGAAAAATGGATGCATTGGAATTATAGTGCTAGCAAGGAATCTTGAAAGCACCATAGACTGCCGAAAGAACCAAGCAAAGTGAGAGTAGGGGGCAGAGCAGAGCGCAACATGGAGACCATAGTCAGAGAGGCAGAGTGGCAAGGTTCTCAACCTACAGAATAAGGCAGAGGCCCGGGAAGAAGTGTCCGAGAGAGACATGGCTCCTGGGTGACAAGAGGCACTGCTGTGAACAGAAGACTATACCCTTTATATTTCCTGATCCTAACTTGTGGGAACTGGCTAACTTCCCTAGTAATCTCCCACAACCATGGGTATTGTCTGTGGAAATCTGTGCAGCCATTGAATTGTGTTTACAAGTCTGGCAGAGAAGATGCGTGTCTTCAGAGGAAAGGCTGCTTTCAAAACAGGACGAAGAAGGCTGGAGGGTGCGGGCATGCCTGGACTCTGCTTGGGCAATTGCATTAGGATTTCTCAGAATTGGATTCTTCCTGTCCCAACTAAAGCCAGACCAGGGCAGATCCCATGTCATTTCCTCACTTGTATGCCCAGTCTCTCTCTGGGGTACCCATGGAAGCCGGGATCGTGTGATTTCAGTGCAGACATGGCAGAAGATTGAGAGGAGCAGTGGCTTGGACAATAGGCACATTACGTTCTGACAGTCAATGCCTGTGGCTTTTACCAAACAGAGATGACCGTGACAATACCTAGTTCTTAGGGCACTGCCCAGGATTAAAAACCAACCAACAACCTCACCGTCCTCAAATCAATGATGACCCTCTTGGACAGCATAGAGTTGCAACTAACAGTTTCTGAGGCTATCGCTCTTTACAGGAGTAGAAAGCCTTTTCTTTCTCCCACTGAGAAGCTTGTGCTTTCAAAATACAGACCATCTAGTTAGCCCAATGCATAACCCTTACACCACTGAGGCTCCAAGAGTACATGAGTTAAAATACAGTCTGTGTCTCAGAAACTTCCACAGAATAAGCTTTTAATATATGTTATTTCTAATTTAAATGCGCTTCCTCTCTCTCTCTCTCTCTCTCTCTCTCTCTCTCTCTCTCTCTCTCTCTCTACCTCTCTCTCTCTCTCTCTCTTTTTATCTATCTATCTCTCATCATTTTCTACTCACAGTGACCCTATAGGACAGGGTAGAACTGCCCCTGTGTGTTTTTAAGACTGTGACTCTTTAAGGAAGTGAAAACCCTCCTCTTTCCTCCATACACCGTAGGAATTCAGGCAATATATGAACAGACTAATTAGATATTCATCCCAGGTTGTGCTTGTTGATCATCAGCACCCAGACTTCAATTAAATATGTCATTGGTTTCATTGCTTTGTAAAATCTCCCAAAGATAATCAGTGTGGATGCTAGAAATATTACTGCTCTATAAAAGAGATAAAGAGCTTGCCTTTCCTGACTTGAAACTGGTGACCACAGTACTTGATTTTAGTTGTGTTGGTTATTCATGTATTCATGAGCTCATTCGAGACACCTAATAACTACTAAATCTCAGGAAAAATGGAGGCTTTTAGGCCATCTAGTCCACATGTCATCTTCTGCTTGTTTTGATATCAACAATGACATTTTAAGCCCTCCGTGGCAAATAATGAAAAGTGCGCTATCTTATAAGGAATGGTATTGGCCAAGGATCTTGACTCTATAACAGACAACCAGCAGAAAGAACAAATCTGTCTTGGAAGAACAGCCAGAAAGGCTAGCGAGCCTTTACCTCCAGTGCTGTCGACAGATTGTGAGAAGGAATCAGTTGCTGGAGAAGGTCATCCTACTTTAGAGAATCAGTGAGAAAGAGGAAGACTCTCAGCAAGATGGATTAATACTGTAGCTACATTAGGGTCAGACATAGCAATGAGAGTGAGGAGAGGGCAGGACAAGGCAGTGCTTTATTCTACTGTAAGTTGGATCATTAGGAGTTGGAACTGACCCAATGGCACCTAGCAACAACAATATGAGGAATAATATTCCTTGTTTGGATTGTGTTCAGGATCCCTTCTCTTAGCTTTTTCACACAGTGCATTTTTTCAGGAGGCTGATCTCCACGGACTGCATTCTGCTTCTGAATGAATTTAGTCATCGGGAAAAGCCACCAGGATATTCAAAGGTGACAGGAGGAATGTCTGGGTCTTTATTGCCTGGGCTGCTGCCCTAGGAGTTGCCTAGATCTCTAGTTCCCAGTCAGAGACATTATTTCACCCAAGCCTGTGGGTTTGGTAACCGTCCCCCTGACCCCACTTCTTATATTGATCTAAGTTAGTGTATTCTATGTGGTTCCCCTGCATTCTTCCCACATGTCTGGAGTGAGTCCCACTGAGAACTAGCTAACCAGTTGTCATGAAGTTGATTCTAAATTATAGAAGTCTTATGTGTGTCAGCCTTCCATTGTTCACCATAATATTTTCACTGACTGATTTTTCAGAAATTAATCACCAGCACTTTCTTCCAACATACTTCCCTGTTGATTCACTCCTTCGGCCTTTTAGCGAGCAGCTAAGCAATTTCAGCGTCAGCCCCGTGCAGGGACACCAACTACCCCTCACAGGGTTCCAGTGTGAGTTCCCATCTGCTTCTTCTTGGCACCCCGCTGGCAAGGACCATTTCTAACAGATAGGACTTTGGTAGTGAAATCCCTGGCTCTTTCCCTTGGCATTGTTTGGGAAAGATTTAACCCCCACTTCCAAATAAAATGTCTTCAAATTCTCAGGGCAGGACAGATGAAAAATTGGATGATGGGCCATTACCTTTTCCAAGTGTGAGGTTGCCTTTACCCAGACTTCGAGAAATACTGAGTGATGAACTCCAATTCAAAGACTAAAATGTTCTCCCTAAATACCCTGCTGAGTTCATCAGTCCTTTGTACACCTTCCATTCAATAATTCTCTACAGTTTTTTTTAAATTGTCAATTCATAGTTCCAGTCTTTGCCACTTCTTAGGAAACCACATTGCCTACAAGTGTGTGTGAATGTTTCCCCGATGAATGCTCTCTCTGAGTTTGTCGAATAAAGGATTAGAGATTTTCATTGGCTCTCAGGGGACTGGGGTCAAGCTTGTCCTGAAGACACCGAATACATTGGATGCTATGGTTGCATTTTGAATGACCCAAGAACTGGGGAAAAGTAAAATAAAGCAGTGGAAGGAGGGATGGGAGGAAAGACAGAAGAAAGGGAGGAAAATGAAAGAAAGAGAAGTCAGGAGAGCCAAGGCCTCCTTCCCCCTCCCCCCACCCCCCAAGGGAGGATCCATTCACTAGTAATGAATGATCAGATTCGTCTGTGGAGGAATGCTTTTCACTTGGTAAAATCGCAGAGATATTCACCGGTACCGCTTGTTTCCCAATGAACATACCTATGACCCCATCTTATCAAGCCCCTTTCAGAAAATCTTACATAAAGACTACAGGATATCATTGAGTTTCTAGTCTTTGGAAGACCCCCACCCCCACCCCCTGGACTATACACAACCAAAGTCAGATGCACTGGTGTTGAACCGACTCTCACTCAGAGAGTAGGACAGGGCAGAATGGCCAGACAAGGTTTCCATGGCTGTAAATCTTTATGGAAACACACTGCCACGTCTTTCTCCCGAGTATCTACTGCCAAATGCAAACCACCAACCTGTTGGCTAGTAGGCCAATGCTTTAAACATTAGTTACCAAGACAACTACAACTAAGTATTATAGTCACTAACTGTAAGTCGTGGAAATCAAGTGTTTTAGCAGAAGCCTCTCAGTCCATGTGTGGATTGATCCTATAATATTTGTTTGTACAGCTTGAGTATTATAAAGACCGTTACAATGGAAGGAAGTATTTTGCCACTGATTCATGTTACATTTTCTCTTGAGGTTTTAGTCTCAGAGTTCACAATGCAGGATGCTTCAAAACAGATGAACACATTTTCAGCCACATCTTGATCAGCAGGCCCTGTTAACATGCAAATCCGCTGGTGATCCAACTCCTACCTCATTGGCTTCTTTGTGGTCTTGGTTAATGCTGAGTCAGTTCCATGAAGGACGACTGACCCAGAGGGTCAGGCTATTAATGGTTATAGAGTCATCACCACATCCAGGAATTCCTTCAGACATTCGGTCAGATGGACTTCGTGCTTGCAAAATATCCAAGCAAAATCTCCCTTGTATGTATGTTTTTAATAGACATTTCGGTCTATTTTAATCTATACTATTACAAAACCACTCTAAGGAAATTTTCACTCATAAGTTGTTTGAGCGAGTGTGCTTATATCCTTTAAAAGAAGATTCCTTAAAGTAAATTAACAACAACAACAAAGAGTGAACTAACTGCTAAGTATCTTGATACATGATGCTAGATTGCTTCTCAGAATGTTTTTGAGCATGTGAAACTTGGACTTGGACAAGCATAGCCTAATCGAACAGATTCTCATCAGTGTTAAATATGACACATATACATAACAGGAGGGGACACCAAAAACCAAAACAAAACTAGAATTTCGCTGGGCAGAGCACAGCTTTCATAGTATGCGTTTTTCCCTTTAGGTGAGCATCAAGCAACTCGTTCTGATTTAGTGCACCCAGTGGTGTTGCATGGGAAGTATCTCTCTGGTCACAGTGAAGTTTTTTGTGAAAGCAGTTTTGCTCCAACCTCATTTTTTTATGTGCGATAGGTGATGTAAGAGAACAGCATGCTACTGTGAAATTTTATTTCCTGCTCAGGAACAGCGCTGCAGAAACGGTTGGGATGTTGAACACAGTTTACAAGGACAGCGCTATGGCACAAGACTCAAGGATATGAGTGATTTTCTCATTTCAAAAATAGGTGAAATGTCCAGTAATGACAAATCTCATTCTGGACGTCCAGCACCTACCCAAACAGATGAAAGTGTCAACTCGTAGTGCATTTGGAGTTTGTTCCGCCATGTTAATCAAGCTTTCTGGGTAGAGTTTCTGACAAGATTGCCTCACAGTGTGTGACCAAAAAGGCATAATTTGTGGCAAACGGGGGACTGGTTTTGCCACCATGATGGTGCACCTGCTCACACAGCCATCTCGGTGTGCCAGATTTTGGCGAAAAACAGCATACCTCTCTTGCCCCACGTACCTGAGTCAGCTGATCTTTCTCTGTTGTGACTTCTTTTTGTTTCTGTGAACGAAGAGGGACATGGTAGGACTGCAATTGGACATGTAGAGGAAGTGAAGCCATAAACGAGGAGGTGCTGTCAGTCATCCAATCATGAGTGTGAAAAATGTTTCCAAGCATGGATTCGCAGAGTTGACAAATATAGTAGAGGGTGCTTTGAAGGTGATAAGGGTGTTTTGTAAAAATAATTATTACATAGCTTTGGAAAAAAATCCATTGGGGGGGGGGGTTACCCTCTTGTAGATACACACACATGTTGTCATTAGGTGCCATTGAGACAGATCCAAGACATAGTGACCTCATACACAACAGAACAAAAACACTGCCCGCTCCCACACCATCCTCACAATTGTTTCTATGTTTGAGGCCATTGCATCAGTCCCCACATCAATCCATCTCCTTGAGGGCCTTCCTCTGCTTCATTGTCCCTTACTTTATCAACCATTCTGTTCTCCTGGACTAGTCTCTCCTGGCAACACGTCCAATGCATGTAATATGAAGCTCCACACATATATACCCACATGTATCTGCATTAAACCTTCATTAATGGGATCAATGAAATAGGCATTTCCTTTTATCGTAATTGCCTATAGATTATTTCTGAAGTACTTGAGCAGTTATCTCGATTTTCTTCTTAGTGATTAATTTCCCTTTTGGGGTGTGAGTTATGTATTTTCCCTCCCCACTTGTGCATTATGGTCCTTGATCAATGGTTTCATTTCCCTTTCACACATCTCTTAAGTTTGGCCACATTTTTTCCACTTTACAAGTTGGTGTAGTTTCATAATTTCATGTCAGTTTGATAAATAGAGTGAAGGGATGGAGTTTAGTCTGTCAATCAGGTCAGAGTCTGATGATGCCTCCTGGTGGGCAGGACTTACTCATGAGGATTCTGGGAATTTCCTTTCTTTCTCCCACATTCTCTGCTTCACCTTACTGCAGGAGTAAGAGACAGACTGGCGAGCTGGAGGAGCCACGTTGTGATGCTCCTACTACCACTGGATCCACAAGGCCTGTGATTTTCCTGCATCTGGTACCATTGCATGTGCTGTTTGAGTCTGGATAGGAATTTATGGACTAGTGTTGGACATAAGGGCTAATATCAGACGTATGGACTTGATCTGGCCTAGGCTGGGATGTTTTCTCACTAGATAATTGCCCTTTGATGCAAAGCTCTTTCCTACACATATATGAGCACCTTGGATTTGTTTCTCCACTCATGCCGGCCTAACACACAAGTAGAAGATGGCAGTGTAGAAACACAGAGGAAGGATGTCTAATGGGCGGCTCATTGGTGCTTATGGACGTGTGCCCCACGAACTCTCTTACCGCCCCTTCTCTGGGGTTTTCTGTGGTCTTGGACAAGAAGCTGGGTAAGTTATACACATGCTGACTGGCTCACCTGCTCAGAATATCAACAACTGTAAGGGATAGCCCACTCACCAAGGATTTGTCCCACGTAGTATTCCAGATGGCCCTGAGAATTGCAGCAAATTCCACCAAAATCCAATGGGTATTTTAACATCACACACACACACAGCACCTGAGAAACATAGGCTCTGTCTGTTTTGAAGAAGATGGTGTGATGGTTAAGCATGTGATTGTTTGACCAAACGCCTAGCATGTTGTGGGGGAATTGCTTGAACTGCCAACCTCGTGGCTGTGAAACAAGACTGGCGTTTGAACACCCCACCCCTTCCCAACAGGTCCAAAGAAAAAGACATGGGGTTAGAGATGGTCCTGTGAAAAATCGTGCTGTTGTTTGGGGTCGTGAAGTAGGTTCCATCCCATAGGGGCCCTCTGCACAAGAGAACGAAGCAGCACCTCGTCCTGCAGCAGCCGCACAATTGTTACACTGGAGTCCGCGCTGCAGCCACGGCAGCCACCCGTCTCCCCCGGGGCCCTCCTCTTGTCCCCCCTCTACTTTAGCAAGCACAGCGTCCTTCTCCAGGAGCCGGTCCCTCTCAGCAATATGTCTAACGTATGTGAGACAAGTTTTGCCATCCTTGGCTCTACGGAGCATTCTGGCTGTACTTCTTCCAAGACAGATGTGTTTGTTCTTTTGCAGTCCGCGGTCCTTGCTATATAAATCCATTGCCAACACAGTAATTCAAATGCACTGACTGTCTTTCTCAGTCTTCCTTATTCAAAGTCCAACTTTCATGGGCATATGAACTGACTGAAAATACAGATTAAAAATAAATGAGGTGATTGAAAGTAAATATTATAGCCTGGAAAAAAAATCCTGTGGGGCAGTTCCACTCTGTCACATGTGTACATGAAGGGTTGAAAATTGGCTCGATGGCAATTATCAACAAAAACAACAGATTCTGAAAGCATATGCGTCTGCAGAGACAACAAGATGCCAAATGAGGAACACAATTTTCAACTTCAAAATTTCCATTAAAAGCCACCTAATTAAATGTCTTCTCTTTACTGAGTTTTTCAAAATCATATAGAATTGTGTGTATAAAATTCCTTTCATACTGGGCACATATGTTCTGTTATAATGGTAAAATAGCCCATATTATTAGTGCCCTAGTCTGCCACTGAATTGCTGTGTGACTTCAGGTTATTAGCTCACCTCTCTGAATTTTAGCTGTTTCATCTATTGAATTAAAATGTTGGATAGAGTGATGCTAGACAGCTCTGTGATGGTGTGGCAGTCAAAATATATCAACTTCACTCCAGGAGCATGGTACAGTCTGGACTGAGCTACTGGATCTTCATCAGACATATATCAAGACCACATGATGGAGGTCAGGAGATGATGACTGAAGGGGAGACCCTGGAACCTCCATCTGGGTCCATACACCCAATCCCACCACAAGAGCCAGCAATAGAGAAATGGGTGCTACCACAGAACACATTCTACTTCTTTGCCGGATTTTGCTCTGTATCCAAATCAAGGTCAGGAGAATTGGCAGAGCCCAACTGAATTGAGAGCGGGATTAAACTTCAGAAGAAAAATAAAGCTGTGGCCATTCCTGAGTCACTATTGGGTGTTTTCCATGGTTCTGGAATAATAGTAATCCCATGTGATTGAGTAGATCTTCCCATATGGTTTACTAGTCTGTGATCTTTTTTGGACAGTTTTCTTGGCACATAAACCACATATCATACAATTCAATAGTTCAATCCGATCAACAAGAGTTGCACAATCATTACCATATCTCTATGGGAAAAGATTGCCATATTTTTCTCTTGTGGAATCACTAGGGGTGGGGTAGGGTCCAATTGGCCAAACATTTTAATTAACACTCACAAGGTCAGTAGTTTCAACCACCCAGCTGCCCAGCAGGAGAAAGATGAGGCCGTCTGCTCCCATGAAGACTTACAGTCTGGGAAAACCTGTGTAAGGTCGCTGTGAGTTGGAATTGACTTGATGTCAGTGTGGGTGGTGTTCATGCTTACCTGTTGTACTGCCAGGACAACTAAGAACAAACACAGAGTCAAACCCACTGCCATTGAGTTGATTCTGACTCACTCAGTAGTGCAAATTCTAAAGCTATAAACTGGATAGAATTAGACTCCCACACCTCTCTCCCTGAGAGCAGCTGGTGGATTTGAATATTTCTGTTAACAGCCAAGCGCTTTAAACCCTGGGCCACTAGGGCTTCCTTTTGTAGGCAGTTGTTGGTAGGTGTCATTGAGTCCGTCAGTGGTGACTCGTGGGAACCTCGTATACAGCCACCCTCACAAGTGTTATGGTTGAGCCCCTTGTCGCCACTGCTGCATAAATTCATAATTGCCTTACGGTCATCCTCTTTGTCACTGACCTTCTCAGTTCCTTTTCTCAGGTATCAGTTGCTAAATAGGACTTTGCATGTGTTGCCCTGAATCATCTTTTATTCACCTCAGGCATTCACACTTGCTCTTCTGTATGCTGAGAATCCCCTTTCCTGATCTCCCGTCAAATGTCCGGAAACTTCTCAGGACTCAGATCCCAGCTCACATCTTAGTTCACCCCATGTAGCATCACGGGCAGCCTCCTTTGTCATCATTCCGTCGTCTTGGGTGGCTGTCTTAAAGGAAACTGTCCTCCCTGGAAAGTGGTGTGTGTGTGTGTGTGTGTGTGCGTGTGTGCGTGTGTGTGTGTGTGTGTGTGTGTGTGTGCACTCACTTCATTTCCTGTCTCTCTTTCAGGCTAAAATATGAGGGGTAGGACTTTCTAATGCATTCATGTAGCCCAGTGTTTGAGGAAGAGTAGGGAGCCACTATGCCACCAGGGCTCCTTATCCATTGTGGAATAGACAGATGAATGACCCCTAGAAAAAGGCCTTCGCAGCAAGGCACAGACAGAGACCATCTGTGAGCAGAAGGGAATCTTGGAAGAACTCAACAGTGGCCTATCAAGGGGAAGGGCTGAGAGTGGTCTGGCCCTATGGGAAAAGATGCTGTATTATTACCACTGTTTAGCATAATCAATGCCTGGTAATGAGACTCTCCCAAATTAGTTTTAATTGATTTTGCTCTTAAATTCCTTATGAATGGTGTCAATTGCTACTTCTGCTACCTCAATGCCTACACGAAAGGCAGACATCAATGACTGTCCCATCCTTGCAGAACAAGTCCTCTTCTTAAGGTGAAAGACAATGTAAAACTAATGGGGCTGGGGTTCAGGGTGCAGAAATTACTGGATAATATCATTAGCATAACGTGCGAGTAATATTCTGCTAAAGAAAACACAAACAAGGCTCCAGCAGTCTATTGACAGGGAGCTGCCAGAAACTCCAGTTGGATTCGCCAGAGGACATGGAATGAAGGGTGCCACTGCTGACATCAGATGGATCTTGACAGAGGAAAAAGAACATCAGAAAAGTGTTCACATGTACCTTATTGGCTAGCTACATTGATTTGATTTTGTGAATATAACAATGATGGACAACATTTTGAAGAATAAGAAATTCCAGAACACTTCATTGTGCTCATGCGGGATCTATACATAGACCCAGAGGTAGTTGCTAGAACAGAACAAGGTGACATCGGATGGTTTAAAGTCAGGAAAAGCTAGTGTCAGGATTGCATTTGTCCACCTTACTTATGCTGTACTGTCAATACCATTCAGCACTGATCTGTATGCTGATCATATAATCTGAGAAATAAGATGATATGAGAAGAACAGAGCATTAGGATTGGAGGAAGGCTTATTAACAACCTGCAGTATGCAGACAATACAACCCAGCTTGCTGAAAACAATGTGAATTTGAAGCATGTCATGATGAAAATCAAAGAATACAGCTTTCAGTATGGGTTACAAATCAAGTAAATAAAACAAAGATCCTCATGTCTGGTCCAATGAACAATATCATGAAACAAAAGGATGACAAGCAAGCAAAATAATAGAAGTTGTGCGAGGATGTTGTTTTACTTGGAGCCACAATCAACACCCATGGACGAGGGAGTCAAAAATCATGACACATTTCCGTGGACAGACCAGTTGTACAAGATCTCGTCAAAACATTCAAAAGGAAAGATGTCTGTCTGTGGTAGCTACATCATCTGCTGTCACTTTGTGGAGGCTGGAGTCTAGCCTGTCAATCAGGTCACAGCTTGATGACCTCATTTGGAGGCCCTAAGGCAGCATCACTCAACCTGTGGGTCAAGACCCCTATGGGGGTCGAACAACCCTTTCACAGGTGTTGCCCGATTCATAACAGGAGCAAATTTGCAGTTATGAAGTAGCAACAAAAATAAGTTTCTGGTTGGGGGTCCCACAACATGAACTGTATTCAAGGGTCATGACATTAGGAAGTTTGAGAACCACTGCCCTAAGGAGATAAGTAGCTCACTGGAGGTGGGGCACTCATGCCCTGTGAAGCACTCCTGTTCAGAAGACACATGAAGCTACACTGGAGCCCTGGAGCTGGAGGAGCCAAGTGGAGACCACTTCCAGTGCTGAGATGCATCCACCACCACCGGATCCACAAGACTTTTCACCCACAGGCCAGTGATCTTCCTGCATTCAGCATCATTGCATGCGTTGAGTGTGTCTGAAGAGGAATTTAAAGACTGGTATGGGACATATGGGCTAATATCAAACTTATGGACGTGATCTGGACTTGGCTGGGATGTTTTCTCAATATACAATTACTCTTTGATAGAAATCTCTCTCTTATACACATGAGTGTCTCTGGATTTGCTTCTCTAGTCAACCCAGACTAACACAATGGGTTAACACAGTGACTGTAACAATGGGCTTACACATAGCAAGGAGTATGAGGATGGTCTAGAAGGGGGAGTGTTTCGTTCTATTGTACGTAGGATCCTTATGAGTCAGAACCAATTCCATGGCACCGAGCAACAACAACAACATGAAAGGGTTAAGGTCTTCTGCCTGTGAGAAGCACATCACTCCAACTCCAGTAGCTCTGAGGCCAAAATTATGTCACCAACGCTGAGTCACAAGGAGAGAAGACTGTTTGAGTAAGGTCTAATGTGCTGTCAGTTCAGTTGATTTTGAATCAGGTTGACCGTAACCTTTCCAAAGTCTAAGGCTCTAATCTTCCCAGATGTCAATGGTCACATCCTTCTCCCTTGGAGAACCTGGTGGATTTGAACTGCTGACTTTGGAATAGCAACCAAGCATACAACCACTCTACCACCAGGGCTCCCTTGAACAATGCAAGGAGGCACAAACAGATATGTTCTCTCTAGGCACCCAGGCTAGTGTTTCTGATGCTCTTGTGCCTTTAAAAATGGCCCCACGGTATATACAGCAGTAATTCTCAACCTGTGGGCCATGGCCCCTTTAGGGGCTGAACAACCCTTTCACAGGGGTCACTCGATTCATAACAGTAGCAAAATGACAGTGATGAAGTAGCAACAAAATGATTTTATGGTGGAGGGAGGGTCACCACAACATGAGGAACTGTATGAGAGGGTCGAGGCATTAGGAAAGTTGGGAACCACTGATACAGAGGAACAGAGAAGAGGTCACACTGGGAGAAGGCCTTGGAGGCCACAGGGAAAACAATCAAAAGGAACTGGCATCCCTCACAGAAGGTCACTAGGAAGGAACAAGTCAGCCAGGGCAGAGCATAGCATGGATGAAACATACAACATTCCTCTAGTTCTTTAATGCTTCTTCCTTCCCCACTGTCGTCCCCCCCTCCCCCACTATCATGACCCCAGTTCTATCTTACAAATCTGGCTAGGACAGAGCATGTACACTGGTACAGATAAGAGCTCTCAACAAAAGGAATTCAGGACAGATACCCCCCTCAGGAACAGTAATGGGAGTAGTGATGTCATAAGGGTTGGGAGGGGGAAAAGGGGGAAGAGAGAGGGAAAAAATAAAGAAGAAAACAATCAAAGACCCAAATGCAAAATCACCTTCCAACCAAGGTCTACAGTCGGTGAATGATACTTCCAGCCCTTTGAGTGTGTGTAGATCACAGCCCACATGGCACATCTAATTCCCAGCCAATGCCTCTCATCATTGGCTGCCCCTTCTCTGACGCTCACAGTCCCATTCAGAATTATTAATGACTGTCTAGAGTACATCACAAGTGTGACATTAAAAAAAACATTAAGTTTTAGAATTATGCAATTTCTAAGAAAACAAACAAGGAAAAAAGGCCCTATATATTATGCTCTTTCAGCTGTATCCCAGAGCCCAAAATCTTCAGACTCCAAAGTATTTGTCGTGGGGCTGACGTAATACTTCCATGGTTATTTTTGGTTATTGCTATTCTTATGTTTAGGCATGAATATGCCAAGGTCTTCAGAAAGAAGCTCCCATTATCTCTCAATCGTCCTGAGAGGCACATGCATGACATGGTCAGATTATAAAACTCACTGCCATAGTTCAGATGCGGACTACTTGACCTACTAGGATGGGGTAGAATTGTCCCCTATGAGTTTCCAAGACTGTAATTCTTTAAGCGGCAGAAAGCCCCATCTTCTCTCTTGGAGTAAGCTGGTGGTTTCCAACTACTAACCTTGAGGATTCAGCTTAACGCTAACCACTGCACCGCAACGAGCTAACTCTCTGAGAACCAGTTGGCTTTGCTACCTAGTGCCGCTGTAACACAAATATCGCGAATGGATATTTATTTCTTCACAGTTGAGGAGGCAAGAAATCCTGCTTCAGGGCCTGGAGTTCGTGGGAGGCTTCTTCGTAGGTAGCCTCTGAATTCCTCGAATCTCCTTGGTGAACCTTAGTGTCTGTCTTCTCTTCTATGTGTATCTCTTTGTTTACTCTGCTCCTTTTTGTAATACAAGAGTGAAATAGCTTAATACCCACCCTACTCTGGTGTGGCCTAATTAACAGCGATAAATAAAATTACTGTTTCTAAACAAGATCACATCCACAGGGAGCCCAAACCAGAATATTAAATGTATATGTATGGAGTGAAATCCCACTCTAAGTGGCCCTAGCGGACAGAGCAGAATGTCTCGCATCAAATTTCACTTACTGCCATCGAGTCCATGCCGATTCAGAGTGACCCTACAGGACAAGGTAGAACGGCCCCGTGAGTTTCCAAGACTGTAGCTCTTCAGGGGGGTAGAAAGTCCCATCTTTCTCCTTTGGATTGGCTGATGGTTTCGAACTACAGACCCTGTAGATCCTAGACCAATTTGTAACCACTGCACCACTAGGGCTTCCCCCAATAGAGTTTACAAAGCAGTGAAGCTTTTCAAAAGCAGGTTGCCTCACCTCTGTCTCCCAGAGCAGCTGGTAGAATTGAGCCACTGACCTTTTGGTTAGCAGCCAGTTGCTTAACCATTGTGCCAGGAGGACTCCTAAGCATGACATCCTCTGCTAAGCATGACATCCTCTGCATGTCGCTAAGCATGACATCCTCTGCCCTGGACTAGTCTATCCTGAGCACATGTGCAAAGCATGTCAGAGGAAGTCTCGCCATCCTTGCCTCTAAGTTGCATCTGGCCGTATTGCTTCCAAGACAGATCCGTTTGTCCTTTTGGAAGTCCATGGCGCTTTGGCTATTCTTCTCCAGCATCAAAAAAACACATCAAGTCTATATTCAACCCAAACAACTTTGCATACGGAAGTTTTTTTTCTAGGGCACCCAATTCCATGGAGCATCCAGGGGACCTGGTGTCTTCTCTGACTCCCCTTCTGCTGCCTGATCAACAGCTGAAGAAGAAGGGGTGAATGTGGACACTGGTTCTCCCCAAGTCAGAGTTGTTCTTCCTCCCCCTTCCAAATTCCTCAGGCCCTCGGGAAATCAGTCCCCCATGTCTTCTCGACTGCATTCTAGACTCAGAGCACAAGTGCATTCAAAAACCGTCTCCGTGTTTTCAGTGATGGGTGGGAAACCCTGGACAGAGCCCTCCTGAGCATTGTCTTTTCACTGCTCCCTTGCCTGACCCCAAATCTCAGCCAACAGGAAGCTGACTCAGCCTCTCCCAGTCCGCTGATGAATGGGAAATGGGTTCATGTTTCCAAAGTCATTACTGAAACCTGTAAAATGTCAGTGGAAGAGGTTACTTCTCCGGAAAGGAGTGCCGTAAATTAAAGACCTCCAGTGAAGAGGGTGGGCCTGAGCCTGAGGAACCTTCTGGTTTCTGCTTCTAAGGAGCAAGGCAATAGGTTCACAGCTGTTCCTTGATCCTCCGATGGCTTCTGTCCAGGAAGAGCTCAAAAACCTTAAGTTCCTAATTTCCACCAGAGCACTGTTACTTACTTAAAATGTCATGTAGGAAAAAATTGAAAAGGAAGGAGGGGTGGGGGACAAAAGGAAGAGATTTTTGAAGAAACAAAGGAATGAACAAATAAAGAGGAGGATGGAATAAAATGAGGATAGTCTCTCTCTCTCTCTCTCTCTCTCTCTCTCTCTCTCTCTCTCTCTCTCTCTCTCTCTCTCTCTCTCTCTCTCATAGTCATCAAGTCAATTACAACTGATAGTGAGCCCACGGACCGGGTAGAACTCCCCCCTGTGGGTTTCTGTAACTCTTCAGAAACAGAAAGCCTTGTCTTCCATGTGCAGCCCCTTCCCCTGCCTGGACTGTCTACATAAATCACAGCTTGGCGGAAAGGAAGACAGCTTGTGCCCATTCCTCCCCAAGTCTGGCCTGAAAAGTCAGACTTCCATTTGCACAAAGGTACTCCAGCTTCCTGCTGAGAGAACTGCCCTTATCTGAGTTTCTGGTCCCTGGCCAGAGAGGTGGGACTCTGCAAAGACTCCAGAAGTCTGAGTGGGGAGAGGCCCCCAGCTAGGAGCTGACTCTTGGCTCTCCACTCAGAAAGACTTCACAAGAAACTGTTGAGAAATCCCTGGAGGCCAGGAGTAACTTGAAGTGCGCAGCTACTGTAGGGCCCAAGGATGAAATACGCATGTCATAGTGAATGAAGGGGGAAGTGCAGAGTGGAGACCCAAAATTCATTTGTCGGCCGCTGGAGATCCCCTCACAGAGGGGTCTAGGGGAGGAGATGAGTCCGTCAGGGTGCGATGTAGCACCAATGAAGAATACAGCTTTCCTCCAGTTCCTAAATGCTTCCTCCCCCCACCAACTACCATGATCCGAATTCTACCTTGCAAGTCTGATAGGGCAGAGGTTGTACACTGGTGCAGATAGGAGCTGGAGGCACAGGGAATCCAGGGTGGATGATACGTCCAGGACCAGGGGTGTGAGGGGCGATACTGGAAAGGTAGAGGGTGAGTGGGTTGGAAAGAGGGAACCGATTACAAGGATCTACATGTGGCCTCCTCCCTGGGGGACGGACAACAGAAAAGGGGGTGAAAGGAGATGCCGGACAGGGCAAGATATGACAAGATGATGATTTGTAAATTATCAAGGCCTCATGAGGGAGGGGGGTGGAGAGGGAGGGGAAAAAAGAGGACCTGGTGCAAAGGGCTTAAGTGGAGAACAAATGCTTTGAAAATGATGAGGGCAAAGAATGTACAGATGTGCTTTACACAATTGATGTATGTATGGATTGTGATAAGAGTTGTATGAGTCCCTAATAAAATGTTTAAATTAAAAAAAAGAAAGAAAGAAATACCGATGTCAGTACAAAGCCAATTAGAAGCCCCCTTGGCTACTCCATTTTTCTCTTCTTTTTTTCTCCTTTCATGAACCAAAGACATTGCATATTTCCTCAAGTTCTTAAGCCCTGAATTTAATTCTGGCCAGTGCCCCTCCTGCACAGCCACTACCAGCAGGAGAAAGATGGGGCTTTCTATTCCAGTAAAGAGTAACTCTCACCTTATGTACAGTGGACATGTCAGGAGAGCCCAGTCCCCAGAGAAGGACATTATGCTTGGTAATGTAGAGGGACAGTGAAAAGAGGAAGGCTCTCAAGGACACGGATCGACACTCTAGTGCAAAAAAGGACTTGAGCACAAGAACAATTGGGAGGGTGTGCAGGACCAGGCAGTGGTTCATTCTGGTGTGCTTTGGGAATTCCAGGTCAGAACTGACTCAATGACAGCTAACAACAACAACAACAACAACAACAACAACAGTGAATTACAGTCTCAGAAACCTACATGGGTAGTGCTACCCTGTCCTACAGGATCAGGATGAGTCAGAATGGACTTGATGGCTGCGTTTGGTGGCTGTTGTTTGGTTTTTTGGGTTTTTTTTTTGGCTGTGTGCCGTTAGGCTGCTTAGCTGTTTTCAACAGGGCTTCCATACTAAGACAGAATAGGCAGAAAATCCTGGTGACCCACTGCTGAACACCAGTTAATGACACCTTGATGGGTCACCAAGGTCCGAGTCACAGCTGATCAGAGGGATAAAGCGATACTGGTCAGGTATTTGTTCTGTTGTTTACGGACTGTCAGAGTTGGGTGCTCACTTGCTAGCAGTCATAAGCACACTATCGAACAAGAAGTGGGTCCATGGAGCACAGGGCCATCATGAGCCAATCGGTTGAGCCAGCTGCATATACTAGAAAGTACTCTTTGGCACACTTAGGGGCTTTCCCATGAATACATCCCTTGCATTGTTTTGAACAGTGATTAAAACATCGCATCTACTTTTTCTAAGTAAGGAATGGCAAATTGTTGCCCAGTTTATTTCACAAGGTTCCACAGGTATGTATCACTCGTGATACGGAGTCAATTTCAGACAGAACTGGCTGGTTTGGGGGTGAAATCTCACCAGGGAGAGAGATGGTGGCTGACACCTTCCTGCTGGGGTTGTGAAGTTGAACATTTATTTCACAGGTATATTGGGAGCCTTGTGATTTAGAGAGACCAGAGAGTGCCGGGAAGGGAGGAATTTGAACACACAGTATTGCTGCTGAAGTGTCAGCTGTGAGTGATTTATCTGGGGGCTCAGTCACCAGGTAGGCAGCGAGAAGGGAAGTCATTAGGCTGGGTTCACCTTTGGCAGCTTCTTTATTCCCCATCCATAGACTGATAAATAAAGCAGGGACTGGTCATTGCCGTGCCATAACGACCATTTCGATTTGGTCCTTTGATGGAAAACCGTCCGTGTGGACTACAAAATGAATTGGGAGCATGGTTGATTTACTTGCCAAGAAACCGAAAGTTCATCTCCAAATCCACTGCCCTCCAGTCAATTCTGACTCATATAACACACCCATAGGATACAGTAGGAGTCCCAAGGTGATGCTAGCCAAGGAAGCCAACTGCCACACCTTGCTTTCACTGAGCACCTGGTTTCTCAAAGTACCTTCCCTTGGGTTAGAGGCCAAATGTTTAACAACTCTGCGACCATCACTCCTTAAAACTCAGGACTTTCAAATCAGAGTCATCACAAACAGATAGGATGATGCGATCGCTTAGGGGTTTTGTATGCTTGTTTGTTTGTTTGAACTGCCATATTTTTCTCTACCCACAAAGTTCAAAACAAACTCCCTGCCATCAACTCAAGTCGGCCTCATAATGATGTCATCTGGGGATTCTGATCATGGAAGTCTGTAGGGGAGCAGACTTCCTGTCTTTCATCCATGGAGTACCTGGTGGGTTTCAGCCACTGACCTTGCAGTCAGCAGCCCACGGGACCCCTTCCCCTGCTCCCGGGGAGGGGAATGATGCGTGGCTTTCCTGTATCAGTGCACCAAGGGCTGGAGTTGATTAGGTGGCATCGAGTTTGGTTGTTTTGAGGTTGTACAAGGAAAGTGGGAAAGACTTGAACTTAAAAGAGAACCTTGGAGAAAATTAGGGAAATTTACAGTTATATGGAAATCACCCTTTAATATGTTTAGAAAAATAGCTAGCATCTTTCCTTCCCCAAGTAGATACATTTCAAAATTATTAAGTGGAAGGTATTGTCCTCTTAGATAATTGTTCACCAGTCTTCCCATGCATAGAGAATAACAGGGGGCCCTGTTCACTTGTTCTCCTTTATTACTTTAGTATTTTCACACAAAAAAACCCGGCCTCTAGGACTCCAATAACGGTCTGAAAAAATGGTGTGCATCTTGGCTTGTATTGCTGTAAATATTCATGCTTAGAAATGTCACACGTTTGTGTTGATGTTCTGTGTATTCACCTTGACACTCAGAGGTGTGCTGTGGTAGTTGAAGGAGTCTGGTGGAACTGACAGGGAGCCTTTTGACCTAGAAGGTCTGTGGTTCAAAGAAGAAGGATAAACTTATCTGCTATCACTAAGATTTATAACCTCACTGATCTGGGTTCCAAAATTTTCTGTATTTTTGATTTGTATTATTTGTTCAGTGTTTGCTCATATTACGGTTTATCTCGGAGGTTTTATGTCAATGGAAGTCAACATCTTGAAGCTGCGTTATATGCTTTTCCAATTTCCAGTACAGGAAACCCAGGACTAATGAACCTATAGGGACATAAGCAGAATAAGGGGTTCAGGGGGAGAGGGTACAGTGGTGGTGGTAAGGTAAAAGGGAGACGATGCCAAGGAGTCCGTGTCGAAAAAGAATGGTTGGAAATTGATTGTGGTAGCAATTGTACAATTATACTTAGCATGATCAAAATATGGAATGATATATGTATTAAGTCCCAACTAAAAAAATTTATAAATGATTTACAGTCCCACAATCCTATTTAGAGGTGGAATCTACTCAATGGCAGAGCATGTGTTTCATTGTCAATAGCAAACCTCTGGTGGAGCCGAGGCAGCCAGTGAAGAATGCCAGCAGGTCCTTTGCATATGTCCACGGCGAGTGTATTAAAACAGCAATGAATAGGCACCTGTTGGATGCCTCCCAGGTGCCTGGTTGTGCACACAATGTTCAAGATTCACAACTGCCTGAATGAAAACCTCACTCCCATGAACCATATGAGCAGATTAGACCCTCCGAAATGGTTAATCCAATGTGGCACAGTTCACAGGTTTATGTGATAAGGGCAGGGTATAAAATCTCATTCTTCTTACAGGGAAAGAGAGAAACAGATACAGAGAAAGAGAGAGGGAGGAAATATATATACATATATCACAGCTGAATTGGATACTTGAAGTGCAAATCAGAACTAGGTACAGTCTTTAATTGTGTGGAAAATGTAAATTGCTACTAAAGATAGAAGTTCCAAATTAAAGATAGTGAAAATAGAGCTTGTCCTGCATTCGCTTTGAAATGGCTGCGCATGGTCTTAAATACCTAGTGCTAAATTTCTCAGCAGTACTCTTTTCTGTCGGGCAAACTGTCTAAGGAGTCTTACAGGTCTGTGGGTGTGAGTTTCCGAGACAGAGGTGTCCAAGCTGACCACAACCCCCATCCCTTCCCAGTGTGTCTAAGTGCATCCATTTCTCATGCAGTTTGGCGGAGCCATAATGAACCCTGGTGAGAACAGCACAGTGCACATGCCTGCCTTCTCCTTATGGAGCAAATGACTTATGCAAAACCTCTTAATCACCATCAGATCAGATCAAAAGGCGGCACTGAAAGTAGTCAAATGCTTTAGGCAAAAATAGTTTAAATTACATAGAAGACCCAAAGACTTATAATAATCATAGCTTACATTTGTATAATGGGCTGTAAGGTTCATTGAAACCTTACACTTATATTAATTTCCCTTTTAAATTTGACCAAAGGACCATTAGGCCGGTATTCTGTCCATTTCAGTGTCCAGAAACCAGGTGGAGTAGCTAATCTCCAAGAGGCTCCCTGAGGAAACACAATTCCCATTTTACAAGCCCATGCCCTGTCCCCCCTGCACTGGCCCTCTCAAACAGGCGGAAGCCGGTCAGTAGTGTTGCCATGTAACTTCCCAGGCCAGAACATAAGAATCTGTGCAGTTTCCGCCCCAGTCCCTTGGGATACTTACATGGGGAATGTCAGCCTATTATATAAACCCTGACCAAATTGTTACTCTTCTGTGCCGTCCGGTCAGTTGGTCCCACTCATAAGAACCCTACGCACGAGAGAAGGAAACACAGCCCAAACTCTCCTGTGCCAACCTCACAATTGTTACGCGTGAGCCCCTTGTTACTGTCATTGTCTCACCCACCTCACTGGGGGTCTTCCTCTTTTGGGGTGACCCTCTGTCAAGAACGATGTCCTTCTCCAGGGTCTGGTCCCTGTTGATAATATGCCCAAGAGATGACGTTCTGCCAATGTTTCCAAGGAACATTCTAGCTGCACTATTCCTAAACAGACTTACTTGTTCTTTCGACAATCCATGGCCTCGTCAATATCCATTCCCAACATCATAATGCATAGCCATCAGTTATTCTTTCTTCTTCCTTACCGCCCATGATTGACAGTCCGTAGAGTTCACTGAAAATATGGCTTGAGTTCTGCAGACCCACGTCCTCCAAGGGGTAGCATTTCTTCTTCGAGCAGTTTAAAGAGATCTTTTGTAGCATATTTGTCCAATGCAATATGTCATTTGATTTCTTGACTGCTGCTTCTGCATGAGGTGATGGCAGATAAAAGTAAAATGAGTTCCCTGACAACTCAGTATTTTCACGGTTTATCATGATGTTGCTTACTGATCTAGCTATGGGGATTTTTTTAAAGATGTAATTTATACCGAAGATTATAGGACTTGATCTTCATCAGTAAGTACTTCAAGATTGCTTCGCTTTCAGCAAGTAAGGTCATGTCATCTGCATGTTACAGGTTGCTCATTAGTCTTTTTCTAATTATGGTGCAATGTTCTTCTTCATACAGCCCAGCTTCTTGGAATCTTTGCTCAGCCTTCAGATTGAATAATTATGGTGAATGTATACAACTTTTCCTGATTAATTGTGAACTACATGATATCCTCTTCTTCTAGCCACAGGCCTACTTCTCAGTCGAGGTCTAGGTTTAACATGAACATAATTTAAATGTTCTGAAATGCCCATTCTTCCCATTGTTACCCAAAAATTTGTCATAATCCACATTACTGGATGCCTTTGCCTAGTAAATAAAGACACAGGTCAATGTCATTCTCGTCTTCTTTGTTTGCAGCCATGGTCTATCTGATAATACACACAATATCTGTCATTCCCCTTACTCTTTTGATTCTGACTCACATTTCTAGCATTTTCATGTTGATGCAATAATGCCACAATTTATTAATCATCTTCTACAAAGTTTTACTTTGTTGTATGTTGTTTGACAATTTCCACATTCCGTTGGATCACTTTTCCTTGGAATGTGCACCAACAAACATTTCTTCCAGCCAGTTGTCCAGTTAGCCATCTTCCAAATTTATTGGCAGATAGTGAACATTTCCAACATTGCATCCATTTGTCAAAACATTTTGATTGATATTCTGTCAATTCTTGGAGCCTTCCCCCCACGCCCCCAATGCCTTCAGTGTAGCGTGGGCTTCTTCCTTCAATACGCTCAGTTCTTGATAATATCCTACTGCCTACATTGGCTGAATATCACCTATGCTGGGTACAGTGACTGCAAAGTTGCTCTATAGTCTCTTAATATTTTTTTCTCTTGATATTTTTTGAATCAGTCAATATCTTGGCCATAGCATCCTTCAGTATTGCAATTGGATGTGTAAGTTTTCTTTCATTTTCTGAGCTGGAGAGATGCTTCAAGTGACCAAATTAAATACAGTGAAAATAGAGTCTGCTGTGCCTTCTCTTTGGAATGCTATATAGAGCGTTGATTAGCCAGTGCTAATTAAGTCTGCCACACTTTGAGGAAGGCCAAGTTGGGGGTGTGGAGAAGCCACATGTAGAGTGATGGCGATGTGTGCAGCACACATGTCCTAGGTTTGCAATCATCCCTGTTGAAGTACCATACCTGTGATGAGATGAAATTTCCTTGACATTTAGCTCAATGCGATCTTCACTTGATTCTAAGCTAGCTTCCATCTGACTGCAACTGAGAGAGAACCAAAGCGAAGAGTCTCTAGTTCAGCCCAGAGCACGCAGGAGATCATAAGAGATAATAGATTGTTGCTTTGAACCAATTCACGATGGGCATTTTTATACATAACTGTGGATACCTGCCTGCACATGCTCTATCACATTCAATGGTGTGTATTAAACACTGGAAAGACACAGACGGAAATGTCGGCAAGGATCTTCTCAGAATAACAGAGTTACTCTGCATTGTGCTGGAGTGCAGGCTCTCACGATTGTCCCATGAACAGGTATTCTTTAGATAGCCGTATCTATTTGTTTGCGTGGGTGTGCATGTGTTTTCAGGAGAAAGCAGAGAAAAGAGAGGATAATTCAAGAAGAAAATGGACCAGAGTTTTTTTTTTCTGTTAATTCTCTAGGTCTCACTAACAAGTTCCCACACACTTAGTGGGTTAAACTAACAGAATATTTATTCTATCCATTTCCACGGGACTGGAGCCTCAGTGTACCTCTACTTTTGGGCCCCACAAAGCAGTCAAGGTGTTGAGCAGATTGTTTACTCATCTGGAGCTTAGGGTTCTCTTTAAACTCATGGAAAACACTCTAACTGTAGGACCAAGGTTCCATTTTCTGGCTGGAAGTCAACTGGAGACTGCTCTCAGCTAGTAGCTAGTAGCTAGACCCCTTTCCTAGAGATAGATGGGACTTTTGATGCCTGTAAAGCATTGCAGTCTCTGAAACTCACAGAAGACATTCTACCCTGTCCTATAGAGCTGCTGTGAGCTGACATGGACTCAACGGTAGTCAGGTTGGCTTGATTTTTGGAGTCCCTTACTGTAGAGTCCTCTCACAACTCTCTTGAAACCAGGCAGCTGACTTCTTCAGTGCCAGTATATGACATTCTTGTTACTCGACTGTTCTGGAGTTTTACAGAACCAAACATTATCATGGGAGTGACTATCCCAACATCTTTTCTGTATAAAGTAACCTAAGGAAAAGAGGAGGTGTGGTGGTGGGATACTCAACGCCACCAGCCACACCAAGGGAGGAAGATAAGGCTTTCTACTTCTGTAAAGAGTTAAATCCAAGGATCAATCTAGAACCCCCTCCCAGGGGGACAAATTATAGAAAAGTGGGTGAAGGGCAATAGAGGGAGATGTCAGATATGGAAAAAATATTCTATAACTTATCAAGGGTTTCTTGAGGGAGGGTGAGGAGGGGAGGGAGGGAGAAGAAATGAGGGGCTGATATCAGGGGCTTAAGTGGGAAGAGAATGCTTTGAAAATGATCATGGTGGCATACGTACATATGTGCTTGACACATTGGAGGAATGTATGGATTGTGATAAGAGATGTAAGAACTCCTAATGAAAGTATTAAAAATGTAAAAAGCATTAGTCTCAGAAACCCACAGAGATAGTTCTACTCTGCTCTGTAGGGTCACGATGAGTTGGAATCAACCTTATAGCAATGAGAAGAAAAACCCTAGAGTGAAGTTAGATTCGGAAACAAGTGGGATCATATAACACGTTAATCAAGAGAGACCCTCCCATTTTATAAATAAGCCCCATCAGCCTACAAGGGGAGAAGAGTATCTAGGATGGGTGTGTTTATTCAACCAGGGCATGAGGGTCTCTGGACTGTCGTCCTAGAATTCTTCCTTGGAGTGCTTTTGCTGAAATTTATCTTAAGTCCTTCAACCCTTGTGTGATAGTTACACAATCTGGTGTCAATTTGGTACTTGAGGGGATTAAGAGTGAGGGGGTGGAGTCTAGTCTGTCAATCAGATAATAGCCAATGAGGCTTCTGTGTGGGCATGGTCTTCTCCTGAGAATTCTGGGAACTCTGGCATTTCCTCCTTGGAGGCAGGAGACATACTCTCCCTCTACTCACTCCCTGAGAGACATCTGAGGAGAAGCCACATGGACCTACCCTGAAGCAGCCAGAACCCTGGGAACTGGAGAAGCCACGTGAAGACCCCTGCCAGCGTTGAGATGTTTATAACACCACTAGAGCCAAAGACTTTCTACCCACTGGCCTGTGATTGTCCTGCATTCAGCGTCATTGCATGTATTTTGTGCATCTGAAGAGGACTTTATAGATTGGTTTCAGACATATGGCCTATGGTCGGACTTATGGACTTGGACTGGACTTGGTTGGGATGCTTTCTTAATGTACAATTTCCCTTTGTATAAACTGACTCTAATACACATGAGTTTCTATGGATTGTTTTTCTCTAGTCTACCCAGACTAACACACCTTGTTTTGATTTCTCAAGGTGCTACCCAGTTTCCCCAAAAGTAAGGCATCCCCTGAAAATAAGGCCTACTTACAGTTTTGCCTCTCACAGAAATATAAGGCACCCCTGAAAATAAGACACCCCCTAAAATAAGGCCCCCTCGAAGCTACCATAACTCTAGACTCTGGACGGTAATGACAGGCACTGTTGGCCACAGCGCAGCTGGAGCAGACACGAAATGTGGGGTGTCTTTTAATAGAACAATAAATGTGTACTGTATTCTTCTTCATAGAAAAATAAGATATCCCCTGAAAATAAGACCTAGCGCATCTTTGGGAGCAAAAATTAATATAAGACACTGTTTTATTTTGGGGGAAACAGAGTAGCTCTTTTCAGGAGCAGATATTTGAGAGAAATTGTTCATCCTTGGCTCAAAAGGCAGAGCAACCTGGTCATGAATCAGGACACAGTGGACTATTGACGTTGCCTTGACAAGTTTCATTGTGCCTGTTTGCCATGTTCATAGAACTCAGGGTTGATGTAAAGATTAAATGAGACCATTTCCAAATAGCTTTCAGTAAGCACTGAATAATGCACAATTCCTTGCTCTCTCCCTTTCCATCCCGGGCCTGGAACTGTCGCTTCCACAAAGAAGGGCCATTTGACTCTCAATGACATCGTGACCAGAGAGGACACCATCAACATTCACAAGTGCTTCAATAAGAGTACCCTTTGGGCAATCAAGGAGATTGGGAAGTTTGGCATGAAGGAGATGGAGACACCAGATGTGTGAATCTGCATCAGGCTCAACAAAACTGCCTGGGCCAAAGGAATCAGGAATGTCCCAAACTATATCATGTATGGTTGTCCAGGAAACATAAGGAGGATGAAGATTCACCAAGCAAGCTCTGTACATTGGTTACCTACATGCCTGTCACCATTTTCAAAAACCTACGAACAATCAATGTGTATGAAAACTCGTGGCTGATTACCTAATAAAGATTCTAAAACTGCAAACAAACAAACAAACAAACCCCACTGAGCAATGTCTGTTGGTGCCTCTTGACTCTCTGTAGGGGTCCACACTAACCAGGAAACTGGGCTAGACGTCAGGGGGAATTCCTTCTCAATATTGGAAAAGGGGTAATGGACTCCTGTTTCCTTAGATTTGTTCATTGTTCATTATCCCTGTAATATGCTCAGCATCTCTGTGAAGGAGGGATCAGAATTCCCTTTGGCGAGAAGAGTACCAGAAGTCTACAGAAACCAAGTCAATTGCCCGAGTGTCCAAGATTACACACCTGTGCTGAAACCCACATTCCAGTCTTTAGATTTCAAGGCCAGTATTCCTTCCAGTATGCCAACATGAGGATGTGGGATGAGACGTTTCCTTTGTGACCTCCTGTGGCAACCCACAGACCCCTGGGAGGATACTAGGGTAATAGAGATTTGGGCACAGGATGCATTAATTTCAAATAGCAAGTTTGGTGAGACAAAGGGTTCCCTCAGAGGGTACTGAATTTCCCCCTGGCACAATATTCCAGACAAGATTGTGTAGTGTGGCATCGTGGAAAGGGCTTGGACATTAGAATGATTCATTCCGTTAATAAATATTTGTAACTCTGAGCCAAGAATTGTACTTTTCCTGGGGCTATTATGGTGATCAAAAAATGGAACTTGGATGGATTGCTTCACTGGGGGATTGTGGGGATTAAATAAGACAACATATTGCAAAATACCTAACAGGGCCGTGTCAGAGTAGATGTTCCTAAGAGACTGGCCAGATCATGAGGCCATTTGGAGGTGGTTTTCATATGATGTGGACAATTGGATCAGAGTCACTATTAAATCAAAAACCATGCATCTCCCATCTAGCACCTTCTGCACGTTACCTTCAGTGCCAACAGCTTGGGATCAAGAGCAAGAGACACCCCATGTTTTGATCTAAACGAAGGGCTTCTCACAATAGAAATACTACATCCTATAGTACAAATGGGCTGAGGGATGATTCCTAGTCCTGAGAACAAGCAAGCCCTCCTGAAAGAGGGCTTTAGAATTCACATGCAGGAATGAACTCAATTTCTGTGTGCAGTCTGGTGTGCCACAGTACAGCCTGACCCGTGGCAACCGTGTTCTCTACTATCATGCTTAGTGACGAGTATATAGCAGCCAATGAAACAGACTCCATCCCGGCTATCACTTGAAGGAATGGTAAGAATTATTATCATAGCCCTGTTGGTTGGTGTTATCTATACGATATTTAACTGTTAGGGAGAGGGAGGCATTTATGCACACTCACTATCTTAGGTTGAGCATCAAATCTGAGATGGGGTTCTGGTGCTCTTGAACTGAGGAAGTGGTCATGGAAGGAACGGGATAGGCACAATGAGGGACGCTGGGTAGAGGGGAGGAAGGAATGAAGCAAAAGTGTGTCATCAGAGAAGTGTATGTCAGGGCAGAATTGTACTCCAAAGGGTTTCCAACGGATGAGTGTTCTGATTTAGATGGCCTGATCTTTCCTCCCAGGTAACTTCGCATCGATGTAAACCTCCAACTCCTCAGTGAGCAGCTAAAGGTGTTCATCATTTGCAACATCCAAGGGCACTCCGCCAAGAATCAGGCCTCGGCCTGAACCCACAGGGGCATCATGGAGTTGTACCCTGGACCTTATCCTGCTGGAGGCAAGGATTCCCATGTGGGATTCCATGTTACCAGTCGTTGACACACTCTACTTCAAAGGAACAGGGGGAGCAAGGTGGGCCTGGATTCCCAGGCATCTCTAGCTAAGGTTGATCTTGCCAACCCAAACTGTGTAAATGAGTTATTGGTTGTTGGTGTTTGTGCAACTTTAAGAGGGAGCACTGCTCTGGTAGATGGGACTTAGTTGGGGCACCAACAGCCATTACTGCGGTCACATATCCAGTAGACGAAGGCAGGTTCAAGACCAGGTTTGGTTTGTTTTCCAAGGTCTTTAATACTTGCAATCACTAAGCCATACATCCATCGACTTTATACATTTTATTCTTTTTGCCTCATTGAAAAATCACTGGTGGTATAGTGTGTTTCACATTGGTTGGCAGTTCAAGCCCATCAGATGTTCCCTGGGAGAGAAACGAAGCATGAAATTTATCGCCTTAGGAATCCACAGGGTTATACCCTACCCTATAGGCTTTGTTCTTTTAATTGAGCCAATTTGATGGCAGTGAATTTGGCTTTGGTTTGGTTATTTCGTTGTTTCTTCAATAGCAATGCTGCAGGTGTATGAACCCACTGACACGGAGAAGGAAACTGAGGTTCTGAGGTTTGAACCCAAGGCCATCTGGGCAATGATTGGTTGAGCCAGGAGTCACACCCAAGTACCCTGGCTCTTAGTTACTGCTTCTTTCACGTTACTTAACTGGGAGGCACTGTTTACAGACTCCTCCCTTAGCAACCTGGTTAGGTTCCAGGCCATTATGGAAACGTTGGCATTATGTAAACCTTTAGTTTTTTATTACCCAGTTTTCAGACCCTCCATTTGTTTCACTTTAAAATTTTTATGTAGAAAATATAATGATAGAAATAATAACAGTTAAGATGTGCTGACATACATATCATGGCGATGCTTTCAGTTATGAAATATTTCTTTGTAGAGGAGATTTGAAGGAGATCAAGCTGGATAAACCCGGGCTGTGCGGCAGTAGTTCCCACAGCTTAACCACTTCCCCTTCCTCCCGGGCTGGGGCAAAGCTTCCCTTGTGGCGTTACCTCCAGAGCTCCACTCCCACGCCTGCAAGCCCTTCATTCATGATCCTGCCCTTTTAAGTCACGGAGGCTCAGGGCTTTCTAGGAGAATGCCGGCAGCCTCACTAAAGTAGAATCTTCAGGCTCGACCCATTTTGTCATTAAACAACATGCATTCCTCCAAATGTCTTGTCTTGTTTCTCTTTCTCTCCTCCCTTCCCACCTTATAACAATTCTAAGCTGCAGGGTCTCAGCTCCACAGGGGAGCTCGGAACCCAGAACAGGTGCCTGTCTGGCTCAGTGCTGCTGCCCATGTGTCTACTTGGAGGCTGTAGAGGCTCTGGGGGCTGGCCCCTGCAGCAACCCAGTCAGCAGGAGCGAGTGCAGGGCACAAGGCCGCAGCGTGGCCCAGCTTCCCAGAGGTTGCCCAGATGCCCTCCCGGAGAGAAGGGATGCTCCACAGCCATGCTGTGGGCTCATCCATGTGCAAAGTATTGGCTAGCCTTTGACTATTGTCAGAAACAGTGAAATGTCAGACAATGAGATGGCTTCATCAGTGAGGACTCAGCATCTTACCGGAGAGAACTCCTCCATGGGTTTCCTCAGCATTGTTCCTTACCAACGTGACCATTACACCTGTCTGCCACAGAGCTGCTGGCTGGCTGGGATCCACCAACATTTAGGTTCACAGGAGATCACCTACCAAGTGTGCCGTCCACAATGGGGTCATCATGAGTCAGAATCGACTGGACACCAACATGTGTGTTGTCCTCATTTTAAAACCTTCACGGGACCATTTGGGCAGCATGGAGTAAAGGGCTACATCAAAGCGTGAACCGGAAAACTACTCATTTCCTAGATTCAAAGACGCTAGTCAAACAAGTCAATCAGATCATGCCTTTAGAGTTGGTCCTCTCTCGTTGTGTACCATTGGAGAGCTCTGGCCTACGTAGACTTCTGCTCAAATTGGAGCTTCCTACCTAACCTTCTGCCAGCAAGGAACATGTTCTCTCATGCATGGGCTACATCAAGTCCCAGCTGCTGCACTGCTTGAAGGTGATCTGGCATCTCCCCATCTGCCTAACCCCACTGTAACCATAGCAGCTTCCTTGGGCTGCGTGTCTAAGCATCACAAATTGGATGGCTTAAAACAACAGAAGCGTGTCCTTTCAAACATGTCCTGAGATAAGAAGCCAGAAATCAAAGTGTCCACAGAGCCATACTCTCCAGAAGGTTCCTGTTCGCTTCTTCTAGCTTCTGATTTTTTTTTTTTGCCAGCCTTGGCACTTCTTGGCTCTTATCTCTGCCTACAACTTCACACGGGCTATTTCTATCTACTGTCTTTTATGAGGACACCAGTCATATTGGGTTAAAGCCCATCCCACTCCAGCATGGCCTCATGTTAACATAACCAATAATATCTTCAAAGACCCTACTTTCAATTAATGTCACCTTCACAAGTGCTAAGGGCTGGGACACTTCAGTACCTTTGAAATTTTTTCAGTACACAATTCCACTGGTAGCACTGCTCCTACACACAGGTGGAACAGCTGAAAGATTTTTTTTTAAAGTTCTGCAAAAAGAGCTGAGACTCTGGAGACTAAGTTCTAGCTGTCATGGTGGCGCTGCCTTCATGGACACCTCTGTTGACTCCTGGTCGGAGCTCTCGCCTCTGTAAATGCAGTGCACTGAGTCCTCACGTCTTAATGCTTTGTGGACTCAAACTTCCTACCTTTGAGTTAATCCCAGCTGACCGTGACTCTATAGGGCAGAGCAGGCCTGCTCCTGTGGGTTTCCAAGACTCTAAGTCTGGATAGTAGAAAGCCTCTTGTTTCTCCACCAGAGCCACGGCCGGGTTCAAACTGCTGACATTGCAGTTCACCAGCCAGCAAATAACCCCTACACAACCAGGAGTGACATATTTTTAAAGAACCAAACACATCGTGGGTGATCATGATCCTAAAATGATATTTTTACATCACGGATACATCCGCACAGGAGACACAAAATATATGGGTGTCTGCTGATTCGGCTTCCAAAATATCAGCTTTGGAAAACTGATTTTAAGGCCACAAGTGCCTGGAATCTAGTGCACTGTCCATGCGTCTACTCCATCGGCGCATCAGATAGACAAGTGTCTTGGTGTGTTTCCTCTCTTCCCTCTCCATCACCGCTGCCTTGGCTCCTCAAGCTGTCCACACCCAGGACGGCCTGTGCTCATTGTTTCCAATGCCTTCCTTGCTCCAGCTCCATGAAATCCTTCCAAGAAGCCTTTCTGTGGAGGGGAGGGTCCCAATGGATTACAAGCAGGGCTTCAAACTGGCTCAGTACAGTTCAGTAATTGCTGCTATAAACAAGGACAGCATATGTATTCTACAACAATCAAATCTGTTGCCCCTGTGTTCTGATTTCCGTGGGGAATAAACGGCTGTGTCTAGTCAAAGACGGTGGCCGGTAGCACTGCTTTCGCCATGTGTCGTTCTCAAGAGTCCTGCCACAGTCCTTGCGCGTGAGTGTTGAGAGCCTGCTGCAGGGAGAGCAGATTATTGATGGCCAGAAGCCTGGAGAGCACAGCACATTCAAGGCTAGCTATTCAGTTGGCCAATATCTTTGAATGTACACAGCTGCTTGCTTCCTCCAAATTCCTAACTCACTGCCATGAAGTCGATTCCAGCTGAGAGCAGCCCTGTAGGACAGGGTGGAACTTCCCCTCGGGAACTTTCTGAGACTATAACCCTTTCTGGGGATAGACAGCCTCATCTTTCTCCCCAGGAGTAACTGGGAATTCAAATTGCTGACCTTGTGGCTAGTAGCCCGATGTGTTAACCCAACATACCAACGGGGCTCCTCCCAGGAGGTATAGGGATGAACGATACGCGAGCATGGATAATGCAGTGTCTGGCTCAGGGCACACAGCTAAACACCATTGTCCTATTAGTCCCAGCAAACTTTTAAAAAGCCCAGCATGGTTCATTATATTGAATTCCTGTTGCATTTTCTTTTATTAGACCAAGGTGTACCTAATAGTTCCCTGACAGGCACTTACCAGAATTAAGCCCTGCATCCAGTCCATTCTGACTCAAAGTAACCTTATTGGTTCGGAGAGCTGAACTCCATGGGCTTTCCTTGGCTTACATGTCCAGGTAAGCCGATTGTCAGGCCTTTATTCCTTGGTACCATCGAGTGAGTTCAAACCACCAACTTTTCACCCGCTCGCTGAAACACACTGTTGGCAGCCACTTGGAAATCTCTTCATTAATAAACAGACAAATGTAAGTTGCCCTGTGGAGCTGCTTTTAACTAAGGGTGACTCTGTAGGACAGCCGTTGTACCATAGAGGGCGCTGAGGCTGTTATCCGGAAGGAGCCTGACTGCCACACGTTCCGCTCATGGAGAGACCGGTAGATTCGAACCCCTGCTCTTTATGTTAGCAGCTGAGTGCTTAGCCGCCAGCCACAAGGACTCCTTAGGGACCTACCTCTCAGGGGCTCAAAAAAAAGGGGAGTAATTGAAGTCTTGGAGTTGACCTCTGACTTCACTGCTGCAAGCCCAGGCCTGCAGAAGCCTGGGCTCTTCTGCCTGCCACACACACACACACACACACACAGACACACACACACGCACACATACCAGGCTTGCTGCTGAGTAGCAGAAAATCTCCCAGAGTAGAAGAGCAAGGCGCCCTGGGCACCGAGGCCCAGGTCATTTTGTTTGCTAAGCCAGCACAAGTTCAGGCTTTGAGCTGATAACCACTGTGTTAGCCAAATGGCAGCCCTATCTGGTTCCTGGAGGGAGGGGCCGAGAGTGAGAGAGGGGAGGAGCTGCCCTGCCTGGGACCCTGCGGTGCAGGCAATATTCCACACACAGCAGCCGGCCTTGGGGTAAGCTGCTCCCAGGTGCCCTCAGGCCTGGGCTCCTGTTGGGCCTGCTGCAGCCAGGGCAAGGGCCTTGCTCCTCCTGGCCTGTCCAAGTGTCTGTCTCTGTAAATAGAATTAGCATGTCTGGAAGTGCCCGGCTGCTCATTTGACCTGAGTCGCTGCATATGCGGTCCCATCAGGGTGGTGTGCACTCGCCGCAGGACCGCTGAACCTGCGTGTGCTGGAGGAGATGCTGAAACCAGGACTGGGTCTGCAGCAATGTCCTGGTCCTCCTCTCACCTGCCAGAGGTTGAGTTGTGAGATATATGAACGGAAGAACACAGCACTAGCAACCTGACTCTGTGCCCCCAGTAACCTGAGTGCAGCAGCCCCCCACCCCACCCCGCTCCCTTGTCGTGACTCTCCAGCCCCAAATCAAGCACGACTGAAGGTACTTCCACTCTGATCACGAAGAGCCCAGATGGTGTTGGTAGGTAGGCATTGGGCCATTAACTGCAGTCTTTGGGTCAAACCTACCAGACATTCCTCGGGAGAAAGTTGAGGCTGTGTGTTCCAGCAAAAACTGACAGTCTCGGGAATCCTGTGGAGGGTTACCGTGAGTTAGAATCAAACCCAGGGTAGCGGCTTTATTGATTTACTTTGTTTGTTGTGGTTGTTAGGTGCTGTTGAGTTAGTTCAGGCCCATAGCGATGCAACACAACACAACAGAAGGAAACCCTGCTCGGTCGTGAGGCCTCCTCACAAGGGTCGCTGTCTGGAGCCCATTGGGCAGCCACCGTGTCAATCCATCTCCCAGAGGCCCTTCCCCGGTTTGGTTCCTTGATCACTGCACCACCCTTCCAGCAACTGGGTCAGTCCCAGTAGGTACATCAGGTCCTCATGCCTGGGGTTGCCTACTGACTTTCCCACCCACCACTGCGTGTCCCAACTGTGGATGCTACCTCCCTATCAACCTACGGGCATGAATAGTGTTCTGCGAAATGCATCCTTTTGAGTGCCTGGGAATTCTAATTGGATTTCTGTTCGCGATTCAAATTCCTGGCAGCCTTACAAACCTGCCCTAACCCTTGTGGGCCTCTCCTTTCTCAGCGACTGAGCGGGCATGAAGGAAGGTGGAGGTGGTGATAGCTGCAGAGAGCAGAATGCTGCAGTTTGAAGAGTCTCGTGTCGACAGGGCCGAACCTTTGATATCTCAGTGCCACTGATGCAATTCTGACTCACAATGATGCAATAAGGCAGCGAGGGGAACTGTCCCTGTGACTTTCCGAGACTGTAACTCTTTACGGGAGTTGAAAGTCTCATCTTTCTCCCAACTGGTGGTTTCAAACTGCTGACCTTGTTAGCAGCCTAATTCGTAACCACCTCACCACCAGGGCTCCTGTGATCCAGATGATTCCAAGTCAGAGCCACCTGTAGGGAACAGCCATGCTCCATGGGGTGTTCCAGCCTGTTAATCTTTATGGAGTCACACCACCACACCTTTCTTCTGGGGGGCAGCGGATGCAGGCATGCCGCTGACCTTTTGATTAGCAGTACAACCCTCAACCCACTGTACCACGGAGCTCCCGGGCCACCAGGAAGCCTGTTGTATCTATTTCTGCCCCACCCCTTGGGCATTGTCAGTAAGATTCTGAAAGAGGGACTACTGATGTAGCAGGTGCACAGCTTGCGGTGCACTGTGGGTCAGGCAAACGGCAGGTTGTGCTGAGGGTACCCAAACATCACCAAGGTGACTCACTTCCCTGATGGCACTGCTGAGAAAAGCACAGGCTCTTCGCCTCTTCCCTCCAGTGTGGACACACTTCTGAGAGGCAAGGCATTTAGCCCCAGGAATGGGATTGAGGCAAAAGAAACTCTCCAAATTCAGGTCTTCCCTTTTGAAGTTCAGAAAGTATTGTGTAGAAAAAGATTAAATAAAATAACCTGAGCTTCAGCTCCACGGAAAATAGGAGTCAACTCCTAGCAAGCCCTGGACCTTGATCTTGAACGTGACCTTGGGTGAGTTCTGCAACACTCTCTGGAGATTGGGCCCATTTCCTCCTCTGGGAACGTGCCATAACTCGCTCTACTCCCTTGGGCTGCCCAAGGAACTGTCATCCTGCTCTGACAAGTAGGTGACAGTCCACAATCCCCCCTTCTCCTTCAGTGGGAACATGGCCAGGAGGGTTTGTTTCGCTTATGTGTACTGTCTGTTTTGCCTTGTTGAATATGTTTCACTACAGTGATAAGAAACACCGTCTTTTGCTTAATTCAGTGCAAGGCTGCAGCCCCAGAGGGGCTGGTGGACCCACCTGTTATTAAGCAGCAGTTCCGAGCAGCCCTGGACTGTGATTGCAGCCTGTCTCTGGGTGCCGGTACCTGGAGTTTCTTACAAGCATCTCTCCACCTGGCTCTTCCCTCAGGCCAGTTTCAGCCCCCTTGGGCACTTACATTCTCCTACCCCTTCTGACCTCCCCATGCAGAGTTAACTTTCACATGTACACTGACTTACACCTCAGTGTAAATGAAACTTTTGTCTATGCATGCTTTCGGGATCAAAGCCGACTCTCAGCCTCAACAAATCCCACACAAACAAAACAGCAAACGCAGAGCCACGAGTCGATTCCCACTCCCAGTGGCCACCCGATAGGGTGGAGTTCTGAGCCGCCCCGTGGGTAACTTGGCAGGGGAGTTGAAAGCCTCCTCCTTCTCCCACAGAGCAGCTGGTGATTTTGCACGGCTGACCTTGCAGTTACAGCCCAATGCAGGACCCACTACACCAGTGGTTCTCAACCTTCCTCATGCTGTGACCCTTTAATACAGTTCCTCATGTGGTGACCCCCAACCATAAAATTATTTCCGTTGCTACTTCATCACTGTCATGAATCAGGCGACCCCTGTGAAAGGGTCGTTCGGCCCCCGAAGGGGTCGCAACTCACAGGTTGAGAACTGCTGCACTATATCACCCTTTTGCTGGTTTGGTCACAGCACCTGCAGCGGGGGGGCAGGGAGGTGGTCACAGAGCTTTTGGAACTTCCCTTTTCTTTGCTCTGTGGTTTTCCGGAGGTTCTTGGCACCTGGACCCAAGGGCATAACCCCAAGATCATTCTCAAGGTCTAATCTCCCCACGTTTTTTAAGTCCCCCCCCTCCCGTGCTGTGAGAGGGATGAAAACACTCTTGAGAGAGAAGAGGAATCATCGAATCATTGAAGCCTCCCTGCAGTTATTGAACTGTCCCTGCCCAGGAGTGTGGGGGGGAAATGTCTCACATGCTCGGCTGCTATTAGGAAGGCTGGAGGTTTGACTTCTCCTAGAGGTACCTTGGAAGAAAGGCCCGGTGACCTGCCACACAAATATCAGCCATGGTGAGACCCGAGGAGCTCAGTTCTACTCTGACCCACAGACTCCCCATGAACCAGGATCAACTCATTGGCAACCGATTTGATGCTTTTGTTTGTTTGGCCTGAACATTGCTTTGTAGATTTTGAATTCACATGGGATTAATATGCACACTCAGGACTCTGTCCCGGGGTGGAGAAGGTGGGGGGGGGGGGACGGTTAGGGGGGAGACTGCCAGCCCCAAGAGTAACAGGGATCTCGATGATGAAAAATCTGATGATGCAAGTGAAAATTAAACCCGATGACCACAGAGAGGCATTGAAAATTCAGAGAGTGATGCAGAAAGGGGAGGAAGGCAGAGACCCTTCGGAGAAGTAAGGAGGGGGAAAAAGCCCAGAGTTTTTTGTTTGTTTGTTTGTTTGTTTGTTTGAAGCAACAGAGGAGAGGTCATTCTGCAATGAGTAGGACACACACAACTTTTTGAGTTGGGGGCAAGTTAATTATATTCAAAAAAGACAGGTGTCTCCAGAAAAAAATCTCTCTTTTTTTTGTTCCTTCTAGCTCCTCCTTTGTTTATCCAGGGATTTAGCTCCTTCATATAGAGACGTATTACACAATGTTAACAACCATGAAAAACAATACAAAATGCCCTCCATTGAACAAGTAGAAAAATATAACTAGTATATATGGCAATTGTGAATCTAATACTGTACAGAAGGAATTTATGGATTTTACAAATAAATTATAGCTTCAATGCCCTTTTAAAACTCTCTCTTCTTCATCACCCCTCCACGGACACCCAAACTTACAATAGGAAAGGTCCCCAGCCTGGCAGACAGCCAGTCAGTGCCAGTCAAATGTTCTGCCCACCAGCTCGAAGAATTTCTGATTCGGCTCGTGGAAATACTCCTGCAGTTTGTTGAGCAGTTTCGGGTCCACGTGCGGATGCGCCCGGCCTTTGGACTCGTGCAAACAGCGGTCCCGGCCGCTGTCCCGCAGGCAGTAAAAGCCCTTGGTTTTGTTGAAGTAGAAGTTCGAGGCGTGGATCTGCGGGGCCAGCTTCAGGAACCTCTCCACCTTCTGGATCTCGGGGAAGGGGTCCCTGATGAGCTGGTCGCCGTCGACGATGTGGATGTGGCCCAGCGGGAAGAAGCGCAGCCAGTTCTGCAGGTGCACGTGGTAGAGGCTGCGGTTGAGCGCCTTGTAGTCCACGTTGAGGCGGCCGTCGCGCACTAGGACCTCTTCGATGGCCGGGTAGGGCTTGCGCTTCTGCAGGTGGTTGTACAACACTTGGGTGTAGTCGGACAGCACGCGCTCCGACGGGTCCCGCAGGATGAGCAGCAGCCGGATGCCGGGGTTCATGCTGTGAACCCGCGCAGGCACTTTGGGCGACGTAAAGTAGGCAGGGGTCTTCTCCACCGTCAGCTGGTGCGGCCACGACAGCGGCATCTGGCTCAGGTACCAGCCCAGCCCGTGGCTGTAATGCTCCTCCCAGTCGAAGAAGTGTACCTCGTTCTCAGCGGCCGCCACGTCGGGGTGCAGGCTGAGCATCTCCAGCAGCGCGCGCGTGCCCCCCTTGCGCACCCCGATGATGATGGTCTGCGGCAGCTGTCGCACCGAGCCGTTGGGGGGTGCGCCATCTGGCAAGGGGGCTTCGGACAACAGGGCCGCCGTGCGCATGGGCTCCTGCGGGCCCAGCTGCCGGGGGACCTCGGGGCCAGCGGGGAGAGAAGGCACTGGCTGCGGCTGGGCCACCAGCAGCACCGCGCCCAGGAGCAGCGCGGCCATGCTGGACACCACGGGGGCTTCAGTGGGCCGGACGCCGCTGTGTCATGAAGCGCTGTGGCGGGGGAATGCCTCCTGCTGATCACTGACACATGGATGTCGCTGGCCACCGGTTACTAGGGAAGAAGGAGGAGAGTGTTAACTGCAATGCATAGCGCGCTTATGAACTGACCACCCTGTGGCGACCTGAGGCTGGTCCCCTCTAAGCACCCGCAGCAGCCTCTTATCTTTCCAAAGCAGAGCGGGGCACACTTCACTGCAGTGAATCAGTGTGTGTCTCCATGGTTTCAACAACCCCGATGGTGCAATTGGAGCTCTGTTATGTTGTTGTTGCTGGCTGCCAGGCCAACCCGGTGAGTGTTACAAGGCAGACTGCTCCCTGGGGGATGACCGGCTGGGATCCCTAAGGCAGCTCTTGCACCATAGCAGTGGGTGGGAACGAACCGCCAACTTTCAGGTTAGCAGTCAGTGCAATCTCATTACCTACAGGGGTCCTACAGCTCTACTGTCAGGTGGTGTAGATTACACATCGGGCTACCAAGTGTACCTCCAATAAAGATTGAAAATCTCAGAGACCCCCCCAGGGCAGCTCCAGCTTATCCTACAGGGTCACCATGCATCGACATGGACTCAATGGCAGGGAGTTTGGTTTGGTCTTGGAAGGTTCTGTGGACACGTGATCAGGAGTCACCAGGCCCTGGAGAAATACATCAGACTTGGTAAAGTGGAGGGGCAGGGAAATGAGGAAAACCCTCGAACGCACTGCATTGAATCCATTCTGACTCACGGCAACCCTATAGGACAGGGGAAAAACCATCCCTGTGGGTTTCCACGGCTGTAAATCTTCACAGGAGGAGAATGTTTCGCCTCCCTCCTGTGGCCCAGCTAGCAGGTTAGAACCGCTGACCTTGTGGCTGGTGGCCCAACACTGCATCACCACGGTTCCTTAAAGCTCAGAAACAGTCACAAAAAAACCCAAAATAAAACAAAACAAACAATCAGAGTTGCCACAGTGTAGGTTCTGATCAGGACAATCCCACACATGTCAGGGTAGAGCTATGCACCACGAACATTGCAGTAGCTGATTTCGATTGCCAGACCTGTTTTCCCAGGCACCACTGGGGTCCACTCATACCTCCAACCTTTTTGAAAGTGGCCGAGTAAGTTAACCATTCAAAGACGCCAAAGCAATCCCAGCCAATACCTAAAACAAATGGCTGCGGCTGTGCTCCCATCGAACCATGAGACTTCTACTTTTATGCACACTGACATTTGAGTTTCACATATGTTGTCCACATTCTTCTCCTCTTCTGAGATCTTACAAGCTTAAAAAGGTTTGGTGTCCTGGCCATACCAAATACCAGGCATGACTTAACCCATAGGTCACAGTTTGACCTTCCTGGTCCTTGCTTTATAAGGAAGAGGTGGAAATGTCCTTCGGCTTCAGCAAGTAGAGATGGAAGATCTGGTACCCAGCAGCCCTGGTAAGGGCAGGGAGACCAAAGTGGCCATTAGTTCTGCAACAATAGATGCAGTAGGCAACATTCATTGCACATGATCTCTATAAAGTGATGAAGAGCAAGGATGCTATCGTGTGCCATAGTATTTCCATTCCCCTCTTATGCGTGTCAGAGTTGAACCTGAATAAGGAAGCACAGAGAAGAATTGATGCACCTGGATTTTGATCTTGATGAAGAATATTAAAAATACTCCCAGGAAATTGACTAAAGCTGTCTTGGAAGAAGTACTACCAGAGGGCTCCTTAGAAGCAAGGCTGGTGAGAGTCTCACGCATTTTGGACATGGGATCAGGAGAGACCAGTCCCTGGAGAAGAGATCATGTGTGCTAAGGTAGAGGGAGGGCTAAAAAGAAGAGCTTCGACAAGATAGATGGACACAGCGGCTGTAGCAATGGGCTCCAACATAACAGTTATGAGGGTTCTGTAAGATGGGGCAGTGTTTGTTCTGCTGTACGGAGGCTTACTATGAGTCAAAACTGACTCAACACACCTAACAATGACAAAAACCAACCTCGACTGCCCTTCGGAGGCTCCTGGCCTCAGAGAGCAGATGAAGCTGTGTGGACGGTAAATGATTAGGGCCATTCTCCACCCCTCTCTGAATCCATCACTTGGGATAGCCTCATGGTGGGGGATTATGCCCCCAACCAACTTGATTTTTGCTTGGCCAATGACATATGGGCAGAAGTGATAATGTGCTGCCCCTACATCAGTCTGACTAGGCCATACAGGTCTCGATTTCCCAATTACATTTCAGCCCAGCAATTGGTTCCAGAGGAGAATGAGAAGCAAGGGAACTAGAGCCATCCCACAGGTGACAGAGTGTGACCTGGTCCCCCCAGCCCATGAGTGAGACTACATGACCCTGGTTTTAAGCCCCTAGGGCTTGGAGTGGTTTGCATTGAAGCGGTCCTCAGAGTAGCATCCCTACTTTTCAACATCTAAAGAAGTCTCGTACAGCAGATTTCCCTAATGCAAAGCATCCCTTTACCTCCTGACCACTGCTTCAGTGAGCATGGGCTGTGGATCCAAGCAAGACAACTCCCATCTTTCCTTCATTCATTGGGGTCTGGTTTTCTGTACATTCAGTTGTAATCCATCCTGGATCGGATGAGCTCAATTTAATGTGTCATTTATTTTAGTCAATGCAGTGTTACAGCGTGCTTTAGTCAAACTCCATTTCCTCCTCGGCTCTCTGTGAGGGTCAATCAAACGGACCAGTTGTGCTCCCTTTTCACAAGGTGTGTGTGTGTGTGTGTGTGTGTGTGTGTGTGTGTGTAGCACACAGCAGCACACAGGGTGATGACCACCTTAATCCTCATCTTACAGAACCCAGGCAAAGTCACATCCGTCCACTCCTCGGGGACAGAGACAGAGGCTGGCTGTATGCACCATGCGGTCTGAGTCCTTCCCGTTCTCATCACTGGAGCAGGAGGCTTGCCTGCTCTCAAGCACGCCCCTCTGCAGCCTCCTCTTAGAACTGTCTGGCAGAGAGCAGTGAGAATGGTAAGCACAGCTTGTCCTTTACAAAAATACCTGCAGTTAGTAATTGAAAAGCTCCTCGTTTCTACATGAATACTGTGTAAATGTGCACCAGGGAGCGTCAATGGCGTTTCATGGGGAAACACCATTTATCTTATAATTCTACATGCTTCTGGAAATTCCCTTACATTGACTTATGTCTACATGCTAGCCCATCCTTATTCCAAAGATTTGAAGGAAGTTAAAAAAATTTTTTAAAGCCATCGTTTAAAAAGCCATACTCACATACTACATACAGCCACTCTATGGAAGACAGATGTGGATACACTTCTGTAAACGTGACAGTCTCAGAAGCCCATGGGGGTAGTTCCAGCCTGTCTTCTTGGGCTGCTGTGAGCGTCAATCGACTGGGTGGCAGTGAGCTCAGTTGAGTTGCTCACATAATCCGCCGTCCTCTCAGTTAGAAAAGCGAGAAGAGGCCAAGGGAAGACAAGACCAGAAGTAGCTCTGGGCCCATCCTTTGGTTCTCCCCATGCCTGTTTTCCTGCTCAGCTTCTCTCGGGCTCAGGTGTGTCTTCGCCATTCTACCCTCTCCCCACAGAGCCCATACTTTCCTCTTGGCCATAGTGATCATTTAAATGCCAGTGTTTAAAGGTTCAGTTCAGCCAAGAACATGCATGTCCAGAAGGAGAGGCTCAACAGCCTTGCTGGCCGGAGCTGGGCAGGAGTTGTCCGTTGCTTATAGTCAAGTCGCCCCAAGTGGAAGCCTGCAAAGGGCTCCGAGTGGTGCAGGGTTCCAAGCTCAGGACATTCCACCTCCCCCAGCGTGGCCTCAAAATCTCACTGCCACTGAGTCAATTCTGATCCATAGTAACCCTACAGGGCAGAGTTGGCCTTGGGTTTCTGAGGCTGTACATCTTTCCAAGAGCAGATTGTCTTGTCGTTTTCCCACGGAGTGGCTGGTGGGTTCAAACGACTGAGTATGCGTAATCCATTCTGCCACCCGTGGGACAGTGGCTGCTGTTCAGCTACTGAGTTTCTGAATCCCTTGGCAGGGTCGCTATGAATAGAAGGGCTCGACGGTAGGGAGAAGCCGCCACGGCTAACCTAGCTCAGGTCATCTCCGAGATAATGCTGCTTTCTGTGGACTCTCACCAGGCGCTCCCTGCCCCTCCGCCAGTAGGCGGGGCCCCCTCAGGGACCTTGCTGGGTCTGGCTCCATTTCACACTGAAACACACTGATCACCCTTCTCCCGTGTATCGTTCACTTCACTCGGCCCTCCCTTCTCCAGGTTAGTGGCTGGCAGTTTCCGTAGCCCCATGAGTCCTCTTCCATCTTTGAAATATCTCCAGCTACTTTATAAAATGTAAGTGGGCTCAGCCCTTGCTTCAGGGCACCAGAAGGAAGCAGTGTTGATCCTGAGACCGCTCCACAATCTCTCACCGATGGGAACCGTGCCCACCGCTGATTTCTGAAGTACATCTCTAGTTGTTCCTTCCTAGCAGGGGTCCAGTACTGACCAGTGTGGATCCCTAGCGGACTTGCAGGTTATGTAGTATGTGTTATGGCCACTCACAGGGAAAGCCGTTCAAACCCGCCAGCTGCTCTGTGGGAGAAAGACGTGGCTTGCTACTCAGGTAAAGAGTTAAAGCTTTGAAAACCCGCTGGGGCAGTTCTACCCTGGTGGGTAGACACAGTGGCTGCAACACTGGGCTCTTGTGAGGATGCCCCAGGACTGGGCAGCGGTTCGTTCTGTTGTACGTAAGATCGCTATGGGTTGGAACATCACTTGACGGCACCCAACAACATCAACAACCCTGTCCTCTAGGATCACTTCACTTTGGTACAGACCAATGTTTTCCAAAGTGGATGATAGGACCCCTTGGGGGATTTTGGAATGATCCTGAGCAGCCTGCAAAAGCAGACACGTACACTTTATCCTCGACGATGGGTTAGAGTGTAAAAGTTTTCGATTGTCAAGGGTGCACTGAGTAATTTGTTTGTTTCCCCTGAAAAAGTGGGTGGGATGCCAAATACATTTGGGAGCCTGCAGTCTGTAACTCAGGTTTCAGTAGTCCTTGGAGATTGCCCTCTGGATTTTGTTTTCTTTCTTTTTCCTTCTCACACTGCACTATTTTCTTTGGCAAAGACTATCCATTCATTGGGAGTCTTGGTGGCGTAGTGGTTATGCATTAGGTTGCTAAACGCGGAGTCGGCAGTTGCAAACCAACAGCCACTCCTTGGGAGGAAGATGAAGCGTTTTGCTGCCATAGAGTCAGAGTCCCGCACGCCCACAGGGGCGGTCTCAGCCTGTTCTGCAGCATCACTGTGAATCAGAATGGGCTCTATGGCAGTGGTTCATTTATTGGATGCATGAAAGAATTGGGAGTTTTCTATATAGAAGTGTGAGTTTTTACCTATAGGTCCATAGCTGGATCTTGAAAAACTACAAGAGGCAAGGGTCCTGGGCCCCTGTTTCCAGCAACACCCTGCTCCTGGCGTGTGCAGTCCCATCCCCACTACCCCACTCCGGTGGACCATGGACATGGAGACCTCAGGCACAGATGTCACCTGGAACCAGGCAGCATGTGTGTGGTTCGCAGCCTACGACATGCTGACCTGTGGACAGGACCACAAGAAAATGTCTGTCCTTTCCTATGTCCTCTGAGGCTGGCCCGGGGAGCGGCCCATTCTCTCGACAGTTGCCCATCCAGGAGAACCCTTTTGCTTTCCTCTTCACATACCTATTTTCGCCCCGGTCATGGCTGACCTAGTGGAGTACAATCTACGGTGTTGGTTTCTTTGGGTGCATCTGGTGAGCAACACCTACTCCAGTGCTGTAGCATCATTCTTCTGACTCGCAGCGACCCTAGACACCTGGGTGGGGCAGCCGCATAGATGGCCACGTTTTTCTCCCTCAGAGCAGCTATGGGTTCGAACTGCTGACCTTGCAGTTAGTGCAGAGTTTAACCCTCACCTCCACCAGGGCCCCAGTAAAAGGTGAGGATAATGAAAATTATTATTATTTTAAAAATATCTGATTTAGTTAGAACCAACTTTCAATAGAGTCTTTGGAATGAAACCTGCTCATAAGTCAGGACCGCCTGTCTTCTAGTATTCTCGGCCCCAGCCCAAGAGCAGAACCTGGTGGGGCTCAGAACACCTGTGTTTCTGGCTCTGTGTTGCCCTTGCTTGTTTGACCTTGAGATTCCAGTCCTCCTTTGCCTGGGTCATTTTCCCTTCTGTATCCAGCAAAAGTACAGGGACCTTCTCATTGGATGCCCTGTGTGTCTTTGGGGCCACTGGTGCAAAAGGCCTGGGGCTTGGGGTGCTGGCTGCTGGGCCGGCACCTCTCAGGTGCAGGAAGAAAGGGATTCGGGGCCCGAGGCAGCCGTGCTCCTGTCTGCATCATGCTAACACAGCTGCCTTTTCCGCTCAACTGCACCCAGCAAGGCGAGAGGCCCGTCCGCCCCACCGTCATAGAATTCTGACGGGCATCCCGGCGCCAGCGCGCGCCTGCTTCTAATGAAGGATTTATTCAGGTCACCGCTGCCTTCTGAGCTCAGCAAGGCAGCTTGTGTGTGCTGAGAAGGCGCCCCACCTCCTCCCCTTCCCTCTTGGAGGCCCAGCCACGCGCACACCTGGCAGCTCCTCACTCACTGTGGCGGGGCAGGGTGGTGGTGGTGGGGGGGGACTAGGAAGCATCCTTGGACCAGGAGAGAGCCTTGATGGATCCGAAGTGCCCCTGTCCCCTCTGCCTTGAGCCTGGGCCTGGGTGAGACATTGGAGACCAGATCATGATCGAACGGTTCTAATTGCCATCCTGGGCTTCCATGCATGCTGCACCGTAGCAGCCTGCTGGGTTTTTGTCTTTTTCTTTTTTTCTTTTTATTTTTTAAACAGGGATAAAAATAGCTACTGTGAGTCCAGGGCTTTCCTCAGAGCGAGGCAATACATCCCCTGCATGGACTGGTTTATTTAATCCTCACAGTGAGTACGTGAGAGCCGTGAGTTTGATTGGTGGCCCCCCAGATCCAGCACTTTTACAGATGGGAAGGGGTAGAGGCAAGATTGGAGGCCATGTGCCTTCGGATTCTGAAGAAGGAAGGAAAATTGGCAGTGAGCTTCTGCCAAGGCTGCAGTCACGGGAACCCTATGGGGCAGATCTGCTTTGTCCTACCCTATAGGAGCCACAGGGTAGCTATGGGTTCGAGTTAACTCAATGGCAGTGGGCTCTGAGGTTAGGGGTTTATGGCAAATGGAGAAGGAGGGGCCCTGGCTGAGCACGTGGCTACTAACTAAAGGGTTGGTGGTTTGAACCCACCAGCCATCCCGTGGGAGAAAGATGAGGTGGCTGTCTGCTTGGAAACACTATGGGGCAGGTTTTCTCTGTCATGTGGAGTCACCATGAGCTGAAGCCCACTCAACAGCAACACTGTGTCTGTCTGATTGCTTTTGGATTTTTGTTCATTCCAATATCCCCTCCTCCTCCCCCCACCCCCAACCATGGACAGCACCACCTCTGTGGCCTGACAAGCCCTCAGTCCTTCTACCACAGTCGTTTTCAAACCTGGATTTAAAAAACCCAGGACCACGGTGGAAAAGAGGAAGGCCCAAGAGGAGATGGACGGACACAGTGGCTGCAACAATGTGCTCAAACATGGGAACCGTTGTGAGGACGGCCCAGGACTCTGAAGTGTTTCATTCTGTTATGTGTAGGGTTGCTATGGGTCAGAACCGACTCGATGGCACCTAACAGCAACAGCAACAACAACACAACAACAAGAAACAAAAGTGAAGGAATGCTGTAAATCCCCTTCCCTGGCCTAAGACATCAATCTTATCATGGCCGCAGACATGGAGAGAGAACTCATCAGGCCCTTGTCATTCCAAGAGCTGTGGGCCGGCTTCCCTTGGGATCTTACTTAAAACAAGCAAGCCAACAACAACAAGAAGAATCCACTTGCTGGATTGAGCCTAACTCTTGACAACCTGATGTGTGTCAGAAGAGAACTGGACTCCACTGGGTTTCCATTGGCAGATTATCCAGAAGTCAAGGCGGATGGACCATTCTTCCATGGCACCTCTTTGTGGACTCAAACCTCAGCTGAGTACATCAACTGTATGTACTACCCAGAGCCCCTTAAAGTCTGCATCGCCTACAAGATCCCCGGGTGGACGGTATACAAGCTCACCGTAGGGCAGTGCTTTGCAGGACAGTTCTTATGTGCACCCCAGGACAAGACCCTAGTGGGGAGATCAGTAGTCCCTTATCCAGACCATCCATTCATCTGGAGAAGTGATTTTTCAGGCCTACTTCAGACTGCCCCACAGGACCCTGGGTATCTATCATGCTCGGTTTATCAGGAAGGTCTCAGAAACAACATTGAAAGTGATTTCTTGTGTCCCCAGCCCCTGCTCCTATGATTACACCACATTGTCCTCTTTGGCTTGGCAAGATCTGCCTTTCCTCCAGTGCTGGCGACTCATTCTCCAAACACTGTTCAATCTACCGTTGTAGCTAGGGAACGCCCCAGCTTAGCCACAGATGCGAGGGAAAGCAGAAGGGGTAAAGGAGGAGGATGCATGCAGGATCTCCCATTTTATCTAAGGGAAAACAGGGGCAACTACACCCCACCCACACCCATCCCCAAGGAAATGGGTTAAAACGGAACCTTGCTTCCTTTACTGACCTCTGTCCAGCCTCGCACATCTCCCATCCATTTGCGTCAACACATCCAAACCAAACGGAATGACAACATTTATTGAAGACCATCAAGTCTAGGCCAAAAACCAAACCAAACTCACTGCCAGTGAATCAACACCAACTCATCACAACCCAATAGGACATGGCAGAACTGCCCTGTGGGTTTGCAATCCTACAAATCTTCACAGGAGTAGAAAACCTCACCTTTCTCCTTTAGAGTGGGTGGTGGTTTCGAACTGCCGACCCTGCAGATAGCAGCCCAATGCATAACCACTATACAATCAGGATTCCTTCATTTCTAGGCAGTTTTAACAAAAGAAATGTTTGTGCAGTATTCTGAATATCAGCGTAGAGGTTGACTGGCCCCAGGAAAGTCTGGTTCCCAATCCTGGTCTCTCAGAAAGACCTGTCAGGGGTGCAAATTTAACACACACCCCCAAAAGAGTTTGTGCAAAGATGACTCTTCAGAGATGAACAACTCAATTTAGGGTGTCAACATCTTTGGGCGGCAGATGCCCAGAAGTCGGGATGGCTAAGAAATAGCCTCCCTACTGATCAAACCGTCTTTCCTTAGGTTCCAGTGCATGTCCAGGAAAATTAAATCCCTGCGCGCCACGGGACGCTTCCAAGGAAGACAGCTCCCGGAGCAGAACAGATCTGGATGCTGCAGTTTCAAGCTGTTGAGCAACTGACCCTTCTTCCCAGCTGAACCCCACTTACTGCACACAGGGAGACTCCACTAGCCAAGGAGAGAAGCGCAGGGGCTCACAGGCAGCTTGTGAACACTCCGCTTTGATGGGTCCTTCCCAGATGACCTCTGATGAGGGTGTCTAAGAGCACGTCTCCTCATTTCCCACAAAGCCCCAGACGGGCTATCCCTATTTCTGAAACGCCTTGCTTTATGCCAGGCCCCCCAGCCCCCTCCTTATGTCAGGCCTTGGGCCTCGCTCCATAGGAGTAGATTTCAGTTCACTGGCATTTGTGTGAAGTCGGCTCACTTGACAAGAGGGCACACTGAGACCAAGCGAGATACAGGGACCTTTCTGCGGTCGCTGGGCTGTGGGACACTAGCCTGGTCGCACCTGCTTCTGTGCTTTTCCAGAGCACTTCTGAATGTCTTCTCACTTGGGTACATTTTCCTCAAAATACTACAAAAATGACAATGGCCAGCGGTCATACTTGGACCAAAGATGGCAAGACAGTGGCTTACTCACTTCAGACACGAGTCATCGGGAAAGAACAATCCTTAGAAAAGGACACGGTGTTTGGTAATGGGGCGGAATGACACATTCGCCACCGCAGTGTCCTCACACAAAACTGACGCTCGGGAAACTGACCCAGGACGGAGCAGGCTTTCTTTCTGTTGCGCGTAACTGTTGCCATGAGACGCAGATGGGTCAGATCCAACCCGCAACCACCGTTGTCAGTGTCAGTGCTGTTGTCTAAAGCGTTACAAGGCATGCTGTGTGGTTCTAGGTGTCATTGAAGGGGCTCTGATTCACACAGCCCCATGCACAGACCAACACACCACTGTCCGGCCCTGCGCCACCCTCGCCATTGTCCCTGTGCCTGAGCCCGCGGTCACACCCACTGTGTCCATACAGCCAATCAAGGGCCTTCCTCTTCCTCTCTGCGCCTCTGCTTCCTTCACCAACCATGCTGTCCTCCCCATGGACTGGCCTCTGCTGACATTTCCCAAGAACGTAAGACAACATCTCCCATCTTTGCTTCTAAGGTGCACTCTCGTCGTATTTCTTCCAAGACAGATGGGTTTGTCCTGTTGGCAGTCCATGGCTTGTACAATATTCTTGCCCAGCACCACAATTCAAATGCATCGATTCTCCTCCGGCCTTCCGTGTTCAGTGTCCAACTTCCACATGCACAGGAGGAGAACACCACCCCTTCGGTGAGGCGCCCCTGAATCCTCAAACAAACCACAAACGGATGCGTGTGTGCATCCAAAAGTTTGCTAGTTCACGGTGGCCTCTCAGCACGTGTTCTCTCCCCCTTGGACATTCACATCAGCTTCTTGCTTGCCCTAGGGTCATTTTCGCCCTGTCCCCTGGATGGGACAGTCCATCCTCAGTGATCAACCTAATGGCTGGTGGGATGAGCCTTCCCAGCAGTGCTCTGGAAGAAAGAGAGGGCTGCCTATTTCCTTAAAAATTCAAAATGAAAGCAAACAAACTCCCTGTTGTCAAGTCGATGCTGACGCATTGCAAACACTCTGGGGCAGAGTAGCACCGTCCCTCTGGGTTTCCAAGACTGTACCTTTCGACAGGAGGGAGAAACCTCATCTTTGTCCCTTGGAGAGACTGCTGATTTCAAACTGCTGACCTTGTGGTTAACAGCCCAACGCATGTAACCCACTATGCCACCAGGGCTCCTCCATCCGTGTAGATTACAGCCCAAAAGACACACAGAGGGGCTGTACTCTGTAACATGAGCGGTTGTCTACATTAGCATCACTCCATGGCAAAGGTCTCCAGGCCCACATGCAGCTCCGTGCCCAGCCAGGGTCCTGCCACCCTGGCTTGAGGCCCCGGGCTTGCCCTTCAGAGCGAAGGCCAGCATGAGCCTTCAAGTGCTCAACATTTACCTCTCCTGAAATAGTCTCCTGATTTCACTTTATTCATGAGTACCAACCAGAGGCGGGGCTGAGAGAATACATTACACTTAATTACATGTGAAATCTAGGCCACGGTGTGCATGAGGTAATAAGGGGGCTTAAGGAGAAAATTAAAATATTTTTGAAGGGCGGTTACGTAGCCTCCCCTTCCTTTTTAAATTAAAGTATTTTCCAGGCTCTTGGGTGATCTCGAGAGGCCGGGCCAGCGGTAGGGGTTTTCAAGCTGTATTTAGGGCACCCGGTTTGTTCTACTCCCGGGAACTGGAATGGGGGACTCACTACCAGCGAGGGGCCTTGGTAGGACTGGGCACTTTTGTTTCTGTTCTGTTAAAATCCTTTCCTGCCAGCTCTGGGCACTCACCTAGCTTCCCAGTGAATTTTGCATTTGTATTCAGCAAATAGGCCCCAGGCTTGATCCTCCAGGGACAGGACTCTATAGACTTCTGACGGGGTTAGAGTCCCAGCCACTCCACCTGCTGAGCAATCACCACCTTCTTGTCCCTGGGGGAGCTTCCTGGCTCAGACTGGCCTGGTGATCTAGTCCCCCAAACCAGCCACAGAGGAACCCAAGGGTCTCAACAGCAACCTTCAGATTGGACGCCTATCTTGGGGCATGACCCATGGCAGGGCAGCAGTTTGTTCTCCTGTGCTAGGGGGTACCAACACCCCGGGATTGACCTGAGGACAAGCAACAGAAGCAACCACTGCCTCTCCTGGTCATTACTGGTGCAGGGCTCTGAAGGATGCAGCAGGGAAAGATGCAGAGGCCAGGAAATTCACACTACTTGGTGGAAAGAGAGGCAGTAAACAAGCAAATACAATTTCCAAGAGCATTAAAAACAAACAAACAAAACTCAGTCATTGCATTCATTCTGACTCCACATGACCCTACTGGACAGAGGAGACCCGCCCCCTGTGGGGCTCTGAGACAGTCGCTCTTTGTGGGAGAGGAAAGCCTCATCTTTCTCCGAGAGTGGCTGGTGGTTTTTGAATTGCTGCCAGACCAACGTGTAAGTCACTACATCACCAAGGATCCTTGCAAAAAGTATATGAAAAGCCTCATTGCCATCAAGTGGATGCCAACCCAGAGCAGCCCTGTAGGACAGGGTAGAAATTGCCCAGTGAGTTTCTGACACTGACTCTTTACCGGGGCAGAAAGGCCAGTCTTTCTCCCTCAGAGCTGCCAGCGGTTTTAGCAGAGGAGCATGGAGGATATGCAGTATATAACATGGGAAGGAAAGTGATCCATGAAAGGGAAGGGGGGTGTTCGGGAATGGAGGAAAGAAGCAACACACTTATAATAAAACCTGAAATGCACTAAGGAGCCTTCCACATGAAGCTGGCTACAGGTGATCAGGAGGGTGTGCGAGAGAGGATGTGTGCTCCCTGAGGTTTCCAATGACCGCCTTGTTTGGAAGGAGAGAAGAAAACAAGGCCTCTCTTTGCAGGTACCTCTCGGGTAGTCTTGAACCTTCAGCCTTGTACTTAGCAGCCAAGCACCTAACACTTTTAATCTCTCAGAAGCAGGAGTCCTCAAACTATGGCCCTCAGGTAACATGCAGCCCGCCGAGGACATTTATCTGGCCTGCCAGGTGTTTTTGCCCCATTTTGTTTTTACTTCAAAATAAGATATGTGCAGTGTGCACAAGAATTTGTTCATAGTTGTTTTTTTTAAAACTATAGTCCAGCTCTCCAACGGGTCTGAAGGACAGTGAACTAGCCCCTGTTTAAAAAGTCTGAGGACCCCTGCTCAGAAGCATCCTCCCAGAAGATGAAATCCCAAATGAAAGGTCCTGAGGCTGGGACGTAGGTAGACCGTTGGAGGAACAGGATGCAGGTGTGGTGGACTTGGCTGGCTGGAGCGGAGTGGCGGGGCGGAGAGGCCAGTTGGAACATTGTCCGATGCTGGAGACTTTGAGATCTGGAAAGAGGAGTTTCATTCCATGGGGGAGTACCCTCTTCCTAGAAAATCCGTCAGGCTGCCTTGGTGATCCCACAGCCGCCACATGGCTGCGGATATCGTCACTGTGGGCCCTCAGGAAGCCGAGTGCTGCTGATAAAAAGACTCTCATCGCCAACCCACTGCAGGACCAGGAGGACCCACTCACTACAATCTGGGAGTGCAGGGAGGTGGCACTGGGTCGCTCTCTGCATCGATGAAAACCGGCCTTGCAAAGGCTCATTTTGCCCATCGCAGACACTCTGGGGCACAGAAAAGAGGTGAGGCCTCTGCTTCCGTACAGAATGACAGCTGGAGACCCACTCTGTGTCACTAGAACATGGAATTGACATGACAGCAGGGAAAGCAATACCGGAGGGGTCCCAGGCTGATGCTTGGTGACTCACTATAAGGTCGGCTGGTCAAGTCCACCCAGAGTGCCTCAGGAGAAAGTCCTGGACATCTACTTCCATGAAAAACCCTGTAGAGTCGCTGTGAGTTGGACCAATAACAACTGGTTGGTAGCACACCTGGGGCCTTCAAAAAATTCTGTCCATCATCAAAGAAACAGTGCCAGACAAGAACATGGAAAGACAACAAAGACTCCGTCTCAGGGGTCCAGACACTTCTGGCACACCAACTGCAGGGACACTGTGGGCTCCTACTCCAAGCCCGGGCTGGTTTTGCATCCTCCATTTGCCCCTAACTGGCTGGAGTGAGTACCACTTCCCTGAGCTTTGAACTGTTAACTGCAAGGTTGGTGATGTACAACCCACCCCGTTGCTCCGAGGAAGAAAGGAGAGGCTGTCTGTCTGCTCCGTGAAGACTGATTACAGTTCAGAAACCCTAGAGAGGGTCACTGAGAGTCAGAATCCACTTGTTGGCAGTGGGCTTGGCTTGGAGGTTTTGAGAACTTACAGGCCAGGTTATAGAAAACACTGTATGCTAATTTACCAGCCTATTCTCTGTTCTTTAACAAATGTGAACTCTGAGCAGCATTTTTTTGCCAGGGGACTTGGCCTTGGTGCCAGGCTTTGTGGAGCATCTACATCCAGGGCCCTGGCAGCTAAGGGCTCCTATTTGCATAAGGACCCTGTGATAGTAGGATTATTGTGCCAACCTGACCAATAGACACATGTGGAGTTAATAAGGTTGCAGTTTAATTGAAGGGCAAAGAGATGAATGGCTCCACAAGCCTCACCTTTCTGTCTCTTGCTCGCTGATGATCGGACTGGACCAGTGTGCGGCTGCCTTATTCCTTAACTTGTGAGATATACTAGCTGTGGGACACCTAACCTGTGGACTGTGTCACTATAACTTGAGGTTCCTTCAAAGCCTGCTTTGCCACACTGATGGTGTATATACATCACTTGAGCTGGGGACTGTCGGACCCTGTCATCTGGCTGAGTGTTGGTGACCTGCCCTGCTGTTTGCTGCTTGTGGCTGGACTGCCTGTATTGCTCTACAGAGGACTCAGCTGTGTGCTTCCTTGACTGGCACCCAGCAGCCCTCAAGAGTTGAAGGACTGCCAGTGTATTAATTGTCTCAGGGAAGTGAGTTGCAGGAGACATTTGTACTGCTCTGTGGACTGGCTGTTTATTTCTTATGTTCTATCTGTCTATCTATCTATCTATCAACTATCATCTATCTATATAAAATCACGTGTCCTGGTTTTGTTTCTCTGGAGAACCCTGTCTCACACAGGCCCACTTGCTCATGAAGACTGGCTTCTTGGGGGGACATCATGCACTGTCCACAGGTTCAAGGGTGCTTTCCTTCTCTGATTCCTGCTGGGGAAGCTGCTGATCTTGGCATGAGGCAGGTGTTCTTGCTATTGGAGTCTACTTGGTACATTTGAAGTAGCCCCATAATGAGACCTCCTCAAATGTGCTCCTTGCCTCCTGTTTCTAGTGGCTCCTGTGGCCACTGAGGACTTGAAAGGAGGCCCCTCTCCAGAAGTGGGTGTCAGCACACACCCAGTTATGAAGGCACTGCGCACAAAAAGGGCAGCATATCCATTTTTTCATATGTTTCTAGAAGCTGGAGTGGTACTGCCGGGGCTATGTTAGATGGTATCTCTCAGGGGGGCTTCACAAAGCTGATGGAAAAGTGGAAATTAGAGATAATAAAATAGTTCCATGAACTTTTTAAAGCCCTAGTGATGTAGTGGTCATGTGTTGGGCTGTGACCCACAAGGTTGTCAGTTTGAAACCCCCCGGTGCTCAAGGAAGAAAAGTAGGACCTTCTCCTCCTATCAACAGTCTCAGAAACCCAACCGGGCAGCTCTCCTCTGCCCTATGGGGTCACTATGAGTTGGCCGGGCTGGTGGTAGTGGTTTTGTTTGTTTGTTTTCTAATCTAAACCAAATCCATACCTACTGCCACTGAGTCCATTACAACTTAGAAGGGCCCTGGATAAGGTTTCTGGGACTATAAATCTTTATGGGAATGAATTGCCACCTCTGTGTTTATTGGAATGTCTGGTGGACTTGACCCGCCATCCTTCAAGTTAGCAGCCCAATGCCTAACTCACAGTGCCACTAGGGCTCTCTATAAATGTCCCCAAACCAAATTCCCTGTCATCAGGACAAGTCCAACTCATCGTGACCCTACTGGACAGGCTAGCACTGCCCCTGTGCATTTCTCAGACTGCAAGTCTTTATAGGAGCAGACAGCGTCATCTTTCTGCCTCGGAGCAGCTGGTGGTTTCGAACTTTTAACTTTCTGATTAACCGATCAATGTGCACCCAGTTATACTCTCAGGGCTCCCGGATCATGTGGTAGCATCGAGTAGGTTTAGTTTGTGTGTGTATGTGTGTGTTTCCCCTGTCCTACATTTGTATACAGCGGAGTGCCATTGTGACCCATTTCATCCCTTACTTGAGGACTCTTAAATGCACTATTAAATGCAATGGCCCTCCACTCGGAAGCTTCAGGTTCTAGAACATGACTGTCTCATTCTAACTCGGACAGAAGCCTTAAACGACCTATATGGGGCTTCCTTTAGGCAGAGATGCCTGCCTTTGCCCCTCTCTCATCATGAAATCCTGGTTAGCCTTCAAGAGGAGAATGGACTAAGCTCTTCCCCTCGGATTGACTTTCGGCCAGACACCAGACAGGCCTCTGTGATGGATGGTAACACCGGGGAGATGCGAGCTCTCGGCGGGTGGGGACAGCCTTTGCCCAGAGATGGAGCTGGGGGACAGGTAGGAATAGGAGGCAGAGGCAGAGGCAGACGGGAGGCAGAGAAGATGAGGGGGAGTGAGATTCGGAAGGCCTTTGTGCTGCATGAATCCATGTGTGTATTGAGTTACTGAACGAGAGAGAGGCTTGCTCCAAGTCTGTCCACTCAGATCACAAGGAAAAGCAAGAAGAAGTGGGTGGGAAAGAGGAGCAGAAGAGTGGAGGACAGGAGGAGGAGCAGGAGGAGACTACCACGGCCATCCTAGGGCTATCATATGGAATCTGCCCTGTTTCTGAAGCTTCCGGTTCTCCAGCAATAAGATCTTATTCTGCCTCTGAGTCAAGCTTTACCTCCTCGGAACTGGATCAACATTCAACAGAGGCCACCAGCATTTTCAGTTCCCTCTTGGAATTCCCCAGATGCCGCATGTGCTATTCAAGGAACAAAGCCTGGATCTGATGCACAGGTCTCCCCCCTCCTGTGGTCTTCTCTCCCCCTGAATTCCCACGAGCTGCAGATGAAGCGCGGTGGGGTGTCCGTTAAGTTCAACCATCATCACCTGATCAAGTGCTGCTCAGCATGCTCTTGGCAGTCAGCACATGATTCGCTAGTTGTCCCGCAACGTATCTGGAGCAGGCTGGCATTGGGGGCAGGTGGACATGCGTTAGACATGCTTGGAGGGAAGGCTGCCATGTGGGTGTGGGTTTGACTCCTGGTTCCTCCCTTCCCCTATGTAACTTCCTTGGGCCGCGCTTTCTCATCCGAAACCTGAGCCAGTTACAGAACCAGGTAACATTTTGTTTGGATTATTACGCCACTCAAACCCACGCAAACTCACTGTCCTCCCCCCTGTGGGCCAAGGAGAACTGTGGGTTTCTGAGAGTGTGCCTTTTGACTGGAGCAGACAGTCTCAGCTAGCTCTAGTGGTCACGCCATAAAGTGCTTAGAAAGTGGGTGGCGGTGGGGGGAACTCATTGCATGCCGTTTGTTGTCCCTGCTCTGGCCAGAGCACGGTCTCCCATGGCTTTAGCTGATAGAGGGCAATACCAGCGACTGTTTCCGTCGAGTGCCACGGAGCGTGCTCTGACTCACAGGCCCTTCCTGCACAGCAGAGGGAAGAACCACTGCCCAGTCCCTCAACATCCTCGCAGTTGTTGCTAGGTTGAGCCCACTGAGCCCTGCTGAATCCTCCACAAGATGGATGGACACAGTGGTCCAACTCTAGACTCCAACATAAGAACAATTGTGAGGAAGGCACAGGACTGGGCAGTGTTTCATTCTGTTGTTCATCTGGTTGCTATGAGCCGAACTGACTCGACGGCATCTAACAACAACAAAGCATGCAGTCTCTAGCAAGTGAAGAAATAACCTGCTTGTCTCGACAGGATCCATCCCAAATTCAATGCAACCCCCCCTTCCAAACAAACAAAAACCTCCCATTTAAAGGGGGCCCTAGCATTTGGTCACTTATACCAGTATCTAGTCAACTTCTTCTAGGAGGAAGGCAATGGCCCTTATTAGTTATTGCTATTCTGACTCAGAGGCCAGGGTGTTGAGACCGTCTTACATGCACTGGACATGTCAGGAGGCTTGGAGAAGGATGCCATGTGTGGTAAAGCAGAGGGGCAGCGAAAAAGAGGAAGGTCCTTGAGGAGATGGACTGGCACAGTGGCTGCAACAATGGGCTCCGGCACAGGAACAATTGTGAGGATGGCGAAGGAGAGGGCCGTGTTCCCTTCGCTTGTGCACAAGGTCGCCAAGAGTCAGAATCAACTTGACGGCTGTTACAACAACGAACAACATACAGATTATGTTGCTGAGCTCTTTTTGAATAAGATGGGGGAAGAGGCTCTAACCTTGGATGGGGGCTATTGGAGGTGACTTGTAATCCCATTCTGTTCAGGTTGGATTCAGCAGTTATCCAATGAAGGTTGGCTGAACCTGGGATTTGATTAAGAGGTGGGTCACCTAGACCAATGAGATAGTTTATAGTGCCAGCCTGGCCGATAAACACAAGTGGGATTAATTGAAGGGCAGAGAGATAAGTGGCTCGGTGAGCCTTGCCTTTCTTGTCTCTCACTCTTTAATCATCGGACCAATGTGCAGCTGCCTTGCTTGTTCTGTGCCTCAATTTAAAGGACAGACTACCTGTGGGACGCCTAGCCTGTGGACTGTCGCTATAAGTTGAGGTTCCTTTAAAACCACACGAATGAAATTTACATCTCCGGAGCTGAGGACTGACAGTTGGTGACCTGGCTGATGGTTGGTGACCTGCTTGCTGTTTACTGCCTGTGCTGGCATAGCCTAGCTCTTTCTCTCTACAGAGGACTAACTAGTGACTCTCAAGACTTGAAGGACTGCTAGTGTCTCACATCTCTGTCATGGGAGTGAGTCGCACTGAGCCATTTGTATTGCTTTATAATTAAACTGTTCATTTCTTGTATTATGTAGCTATCTGCTTATAATTTAACCGTTGATTTCTTGTGTTATATATCTATCTTTATAAATAAATGTATATATATATATATATATATATATATATATATATATATATATATATATATTATCAGCAACCTGGTTTTACCGCTCTAGAGAACCCTGTCTAACACAGCCAGGTAACACCCTCTATCATGAAAGAACCAAAACAAAATGGAGAGGATTTAATAAGAAGCTTCTCAATGACGGGCTGGAAAGTATAGAATTACAGAAGTTCATTAAGATGCCCGGGTGTGGTGGTCGGGGGCGGGGGTCGGTAAGACTGTGTGTGTGTGTGAGATGAATGCCTATTTCCCTCCATCTAACCTGGTTCATGGGTAGAATTCACCCCTCCAATGCAGGAAACCTGGGTTTCATTCACAGGAAAGACCCTCACAAAGTCACCCCCCAGGTGGCAGTGGAGTCTGCTGTGTGACTGATTCTGGGAGCTTCCAGACTAAGAGGGACTAGGAAGAAAGACCAGCCAACAATCAGCCAATGAAAACCCTATGATCACAACAGTGCCCTCCACAACTCATCCTCGTGATGGTGTAGGGCAAGGAGTTGTGCATGGAGTCTCCTTGGGTTGAGGGCCAATGTGATGGTAGCTTACATCTATAACGAGCCCCCACGGGCAGTTTTAGGGTTGGCTCTAGGAACTGTGCTTGGCTGAATAAGTAAGACAAGCTTGGGAGTGACCCAACTTGCAAAGGAGGGGCTGGGAGCAGTTAAGGATTCCAGATTCTTATCACTGAGTGAAGAGGCAACTTGATAGTCAGCATGTGAGGAAATCAAATTCTCTGCAGCGCAGACCGAGTCCTAAGTGTAAGAAGGTTTCAAACAGCTCCTGGAAAAATTCCATCATCTTTTCATTTCATTTGTGCATGAACTTTCTGAAATGTTCCCAGACATTTGGAGGCATGGGGGGGGGCAGGGGGCTAGAGATAGACCCAGCCTCCAGTTTCTTCCCCCAAACAGCACAGGTGTATGCTGGGGTATAGGGTGCTTGATCTGTTGTATATCGGACCGCCATGAAAGCACTCAACTGGAGTAACAGTGCCCAGTCCGGTGCCGCCCTCACAAGTGATATGTTTGAGCCAACCGTTGCAGCCCCTGTGTCAGTCCATGTCCTGGAGCACTGTTCTCTTTGCACTGCCCCTCACCAAACGTGATGTCCTTCTCCAGGGACCAGTCTTTCCTGATCACAAGTCCCAAGAACATGATACCGAGCCTCACTCTCCCTGTTTCTGGTGATACTTCTAAACAAACACATTTATTTGTTCTTCTGGCAGTCCACGGTACTTTCCACACGGCACCAGGACACTTCATTGTGCTCATGCAGACCCAGTCCAGAACAAGGGACCACTGCATGGCTTACAATCAAGAAAGGTGTGTGTCAGGGTTGTATCCTCTCACCATACTTACTCAATCTGTGTGCTGCGCAAAGCATGAGTTGCTGGATGATATGAAGAATAACGTAGGATAACCTTGGATTTTCACTCACTGTGGAAGCGGATTCATAGAGACACTAAGGGAAAGAGTAAAGCTATCCCTATGAATTCCTGAGACAGAGTTTCATCTTTCTCCCGAGGAGCGGCTGGTGGTTTCCAAATGTAAACCTTGAGGATCACAGTCCAACTAGTAACCACAATGCCACCAGGTCTCTGCCTATCTACAGGATCTCCCAAACTGTATTTGCTATTCTGCTCTTAGTCGGCTTCGATCCATCCCGTGAATACCAATTAACCCTGGGCTTTCAGCCAGCCTGGGAAACATCTCCTCCAGAGTGCTGGAATGACAGACACAGCGGTGGCCACACTAGGCCAAGCACTGGGAGAGGGCTATGGGCAAGCTGTTCCTTAGCTGGGGGCCGAGAAGCATCCATAACTGGACCCCACGCCTAAAACTCATCTTGGCTTTCTAACATCTTATGAGACACTGCAACGGAGCTACAGTTGAGGCACGGTTGGCTTTATGATTGAAAATGAAAAACAACCGCTGTGTGAATGAGTTATCATCTCCCAATAGGTGTCCTCCTTCTTCCCCTTCTTAGTGAATGAGAAGGGAAACACAAGAATTGGGGCGTGAGAGACAATGAGTGGGAACCTGCAGGAAAGACTTGTCTTTAACGTGCTTCTTCTTCTGTCGTGTCAAGTGGAACCGGCAGGGCCTTCATGGTGGTCACTCATGACCACCTTCTGAGAGGCATCTGCTAGCTCTTCCCCAGCCTGTGTCTTTGTGTATGTGTGTGAACAGAGAGAGTTCTTCCTATTTTTATTGCACTTTCTGCATGTGTATGTGTGTGTGAGAGAGAGAGAAATTCCAGTGATGATCTACTTCTCCAGACTTCCTGCGCCCCTCAACACTTGTTCACGATCACTTATGCATTAACAAAGGTAACACCCATCTTGATGGGCACAACTTGATGAGGCCGGTCCCTGAGGATGAGGCTGTGGAGGTGCCAATGAGTAAAACTGATGCATCCACTTGGACCCATCCATCTCGCTGCGACCTCCTTCCACGATCACCTTCGCCTCCCGATGAGCTCGCATGAACTTGCTTTGCAGGTCTAACTTTGCCTTCCAGGCTGGCGCCAGAACTTCACCAGCAGCCTCATTAGCATCCAACACACCACAGGAAAAAAATGAATAGGATTGGACAAAGAAGGATGGTTCAGGTTAAATGAGGCTTTGAAGATTTGTGTGCGGTTTCTGGGCTGGCTTTCCATAATTATGCTTCAACTGCTTCGATTTGGAGGGAGGAAGATTTTTTCGTAGTGTGAGTCACAAAAGTGGATTTCAGCAGATTTCTTCTCACCACCATTACCCTCCTCCTTCCCTCCCTGCCTTGTAAAATGAGCAGATGCAGCCCCAGAGTCTACGTCACCCGCTCTGGGCAGGGGTTCCCATATCTCTGGGGTGTAGGTGCTCTGCTGGACACTGTCAAGGCTGATAAGGATCTGGGGCTTCCAGATCACCCCCCTCCCTGTCTCACTTTGGTGATTAGCAACCGGGGGCTCACAAACTTGTCAGTGGGCATAGAAGATGGAACACAGGATCTTTCCGCGTGGTAGGCCGGGGAGTCTAGAGAAACAAGGCAGTGAGTGACCCTCAGCCATGAACAAGAAGGAACTTTTACACCAGGAAGCAAGTTTATATCAAGAAGGGGCCCCAGCACAGTCCTGCTCAAGTCTCTAGGTCAAAGATTAGCCAGCACCCTCTTCAGACTCACAAAGCTGCAGGCCGATGACACAAAAAGGTCAAGCAGGAAGCAGGCAGGTCACAGGCAGGTGGGTGCAGTGTCATGTGGACCCAAGGTCAGTGGAAGTGTGGCAGGGCACTGGCAACTCTCAGAGTCCATGTGGGCCACCCCTAGAGGGAGGCATAGAGTCCCGACAAGGATGAAGGCAAGGTCCAGGGAGAAAGAGAGAGGGAGGGAGGTTCCTAGGTTGTCCCTATAACAAGGCCACACCCTCAAGGAGGCATCATCAGGCTGTGGCATGATTGGGTTTACTAGTCTGATGGCAACTGTCGGGTCTCCCGAGTCCATGGCCCTTAGTCACCTTCCAAGCCTGGAAAGGAAACCCCTCTGTGGATCCACTTTCAGCCAAACAACAGACAGTCTATGAAGCGAACAATAACACCTGGGAGGTGTGCTCATAGCACCTGTGCTCATCTTAGAACACGTGGCCATGGGAGACCCAAAGGGCAGCATGCACCTAGGTATACAGCTCAGAAGGCAGGGAGGAAGAGGAAAGACAGACCGACAGAAGTGGGAAGCACCATGAGGAAGTGGTAAGGGCACTGGTACACTGCAATTAGCAACTAAAAGAGGCAAATAAATGAGAATTTGGAAAGGTCTCTTGGAGAAGGCATATGGGGGGGCCGGATCAAACACGACGGGCATCCTTGAACTTAAGCCCAAGGGAAAGCATCTAAGCAAGACAATGGAGTCTTACATGGAAGCAGGTCCTGGAACTCCAGAGGGTTTTCAATGGCTGATTGTCAGAAATAGGTTGTTCACCTTCCTCTGCGAGTTCCACTGAAGCCTGCTGGCATCACAGGAACGTGGCGTGTGTGTGTGTGTGTGTGTGTGTGTGTGTGTGTGTGTGTAGATGGCAGGCAGTGACAGGGAATGGAACCCAGGTCTCCCACAATGAAGTCAAGAACTGGGCCTCCAAATCATCATGGCTCTCAAAAGGCACAGTCTATAAATAAACACTCAATAACTCACCGCTATCGAGTCGATGTTGACACATTGGGAACTTATAGGATGTGGTAGAGCTGCCCCTTTGAGTCTTCAAGACTATAACACTCTGGGGGAGTAGAAAGCCTCTTCTTTCTACCTCAAAGTGGCCGGTGGTTTTGAACTGCTAACCTTGCAGATCACAGTCCATCGTATATACACTACACCACCAGGACTCCCAAATAAAAAGCAGTATCTCAATAAATAAATATTTGTCAATCATTAAATTGATAAATATGATTTATCCATCAATAAATGATACCTCAATGATACAAGCTAATGGATGGTAGCTTGATATCTCCTTGAAAGATACAAATGAATGGACCAGGGTAGTCACATAGGATCTGGCGCATCTAGGCTTGTTAGCGTCAATTATTACCAGAAGTAAAGAAAGCTACAGCCACATTCATAAAATTGATGAGCAAGAAAAAATTCTTCAGTGAGTGCTGAGACTATTCCCCTATTGATTGCCATGCAGAGAGAGATGGAGGACCAAGCAAAAGCTGGCTCCACAGCAGTAAGTGGCTCTTAAGCTAATGCGCCTAAAAGATGACTCTTCAGAGACAAGCCATGCACCACCTTTACCAGGCGACTTACAGCAACCACCCAAGGAAGAAAAGGCAGAGAGTGAGGGGAGGAGGGGAGGCGATTTTAAGAACTTGAGTGTGTGTCAATCACAGCAGGGCTGGGTAGGATCCTAACAAGGGCCTGAGGACAACTTGGAGCTGTGGGTGAAGAAGGAGAGCAGCTCAGGCTACAGGTAAGCAAGCCCAGGCTCTGCTTTCAGAGTGGGAGAACGTGCAGGTTTCAGACCAGGCTGCGCCAGGCTGGTGAAGCACAGAAGGTGTAGGAGGAGAAAGCGCTGGAAAAAACCATCCCTTGAAGCCATTTTCACAGCTCACTCTTGTTCCCTGAGGAGGCGCAAATGGTTAATCACTACACCAGAAGCAGAATGTTTGGAAAGTTTGACTGCTGAAATCCACTGAATGGTCTCTCAGGAAATAGGATTCTAGGAGGCCACAGTTTTATCACAACAGCAAGAAGCTGGAAACTAACCAAACGCCCATCAGTAGGAAGACTGGCTAAAAAAAACGTGGGTCCATACCCACGATGGACTGTTACGCATTGCTAAAACACAGTGATGAAGCCCTGCAGCAAGCACCTCACGACATGACATGGATGGATAGGTGAAAGTGGAGAGTAGACTATTGGGTGGGAGGGCAGAGGTTGATCTGTTGAATGCAGAGTTGAATATAGGAAATGTAAACTCATCCCCCTACTTCTCACCCCCACTCCACACACACACTTAATTCACAATAAAAAATTCAATTATAAAAACAAAAACAATGACCTATGGAGCAGTCTACTCTGTACCCATGAGGCCACCTGGAGTTAGAATTCTCCAAAGACTGCAGGACTACAACAGTTGCCCCCTCTGACCTCAGATGTCGGAACCACAATGCCAGCCCCCCACAGAGCTGGTAGTTCCTCTGATAATCGTGGTGCCTTCGCCACCTGTCTGGCAAGGCCTGAGACCCTCTGATTCCCCCCATGCATACATGTGTTGTCCAACAATGCTGCACAATCGCCCTGGACTAGAAACTTTCAGGAGCACCAGGATGGATGTGTTCTGCTCTCAAGGAGCCATTTCCTCAGAGAGGCAGCCAAGTCAAAGGCATTGAGAAGCGCCACCTGTGTGGGCAGGAATCCGGGCACCTTTTTTTTTTTTTTTTCTGTCAGGGGCTCTTGGGATATTTCTAACATCACTTGCAGGACGTACTGCTCAGACATTTTATCAAGACCAGTGCTGGCTGGAACGGTTTCTCTTTGGGAAGCCGTGGCGTGTTAGCTGGTATTGATGATCTCTGAGGCCTTGGAAGGCCCTCAGGTCACATGTTCCCCACCCCTGCTGGAAGAATGAAACCATGTCCCTGACTCATGACTCACTAAGGTTCAGAAGAAAAAAAAAAAAAAGGAAGACTCAAATTCACTAACAGAACTGCCCGGAGGGGTTTCTAAGGCTGTAACTCAGGGAAGCAGACAGTCTCAGCCTTCTCCCTTGCAGCAGCTGCTGGATCCAAACTACTGAGCTGAACCCACTGAGCCACGGGAGCTTTCTCACTAGAGTGGTCTGAGAACAACACCCCCATCTCAGTGCCCTTCTCCCTTGCCATTGGCCTCACTCAGTTTGGGGGTAGGACTCTGCTCACCCAAGTTTCACAGCCCCCATAAAGACAGAACGGCCAGGGTCTAGAGCACTGCAGGTTACCCTCCCAGAGGGGACAAGAAAATGGTCTTCCGGAAGCTTCAGGCTGATGTGATAAGGCACGCTGCCCCTCGCTTTCATTGGCCTCAGCCAGGCCCCAACAGCCATGTTGAACTTGAAATGGCAAGAGGTGCCAGCAGCTCTAGTTGGCGCCCCCTTGTGTGTCAAAGTGGAACTGTGCCCCGCAGAGTGTCCATGGCAGGTCTGCAGAAGGGGATTAGCAAACCATTCTCCCAAAAGGTGCCTCTCTTGAGCTAGAACATCCAGCCTTCCAGTTAGCAGCCAAACACCATGAATGATTTGCACCTCTGGGGACTCCGGGAAGAAAATCCCTATCCCTACCCCTTGACATGCTTGGACAGGAGCTATCCTTATGAGGGCCACTGTGAGTACGGGGCAGGGAGAAAGTGATTCAGTGAGTATCCCACAGACACCTGGAAGAATGGGGATGTGTGCAGCTAGGTTCCAGGCATGTGCCAAGCATGTGGATATCCCCAATCCAGAATTATCTAGAGGCGTGTGGATGATCTGTGATAAGGGCTATTGTTGCTAGGTGTCATGAAATTGGTTCCAACTCACGGTACCCCTTTAATGTACCCCAGAAGGGAATGCTGCACCATCCTTCACCACCCTCACCATGGTTTCTATGCCGCAGCTCATGGATGCAGCCACTGGGTCCGTCCATCTCCCAGAGGGCCTTCCTCTTGTTCGCCGCCCTTTCACGTTACCAAGCATGATGTCCTTCTCCTGATAACAGGTCCAAAGTATGTGATTGGGGTAGGAGATGCATTCCTATTCCCAGGAATGATGGGCGAGGCTTGACAGGTAAATTGGGAGCAGGTAGAGATAGGGTTTGACCGCCCTGCTGTAAACTGTGCTTCATCATTATTTTCATTGTATAAAATAATACATACAAAGAAGAGTTTTGATGTCTCTACTAAACCAAAAGAAACGGTTTTAAAACCCAAACCATTGCCTTGAGGCTGATTCCCGCGGGGGCACACCCATGAGTCTGCAGAATGGCTCCGTTGGGTTTTCTGGGCTGTTAAGTCTATGGAAAGAGTACTTGAGTGGCACAAAGAGTTAAGCACTCAACTCTTCCCCAAATGGCTGGCAGTTTGAATTTATCCAGGACCACCTATAAACAAAGACTCTGTGATCTGCTTTTAGAAAGCTATCGAAACAAAAAAACCTCACAGCCATGAGGGCCAATGGCAATTTCTCATAGCAATCCTATAGGACAATAGAACTGTCCCTGTGGGTCTTTGGGATTGTAAGACTCTACAGGATTGAAAGCCTCATCTTTCTCCCTGACCTTCTGGATCACAATCCAATGCGCAAACACGATGCCACCAGGGCTCCTGTAGAAGGTTACAGCCAGGACGTTGTGGTGGCACAATTGTACTTTGCCCATGCAGGGTTGCAGTGAGCCGGGATCAACTTGAAGACCACAAACAAGTTCATGAACCATGACCGTCTTTAGGGACTACACATTGCCAGGCCTTTCTTGCGTGGTGCCACCAGATGGGTTTGAAGAACCACTCTTGGCCAGTTGAGAGCAGAACGTCTGTGTCACCCAAGGGCCTCGAGCACCAACTGCCTGCACTCTGCATTATCTGTCTTATCGCAGGGTGTGCTGACAAACATGGACGGGGAGGGTCAATCAGGGTTTGGGAAAGGTCTAAAAATATCCCCACCTTCTTCTCACTTAATCTAGTACAATAGATCAAAGAGTGAAATAAACAAGGATTTGAATGAATGGATCATTAAAAATCATAAACCCATACCCAAGGCTTAGAAAGACTGTCAACTGCTCCCCCTGGGTGCTAATGGGGAGTTGGGGTGTGGGGATAGGATAAATGTTACAGATGAGCCCAAACACTGTATATAATGGGGATCCCTGAACATCCCTCATCAGGGAAGATGCCAGCGCACCTCATTCCACAAGGAGGGGGTGCGGCATAAATCATCATTGATAAGGACTGGATGTGATTTGGGAAGAATTTGGCTATTAGAAGTTGAAAGCTAAGCCCCAAATCCTACAGTCAGAGGGCACCACCAGGGGGCGTGGTGGTGTGTCTCTCCTGGAGATGGCACTCAATCCCCATCTTACAGTGTATCTGCGGTTTCGTGGTTGTCACAGAACAGAGGGGTCTCTGACCAGTGTTCCCATCATTCCTTTCTGTGCCATTCCCTCGGGGTCATGGGAAATTTAGGATGGCGTCCCGAGAAGCCTTGCCTCAAAGACTGTCTCAGGATTTCATTAGGAGCTCCAGATAACCGTCGTGTCTGAAAAAGCCATGGGACTGTCATGTCCTTTGAGATCTCAGTCTGACCTTAGTCGTTTTCTGCCCGAATTCCCTCTCTTTCTCTCCCTCCTCCCAGATTCCTTCTTTCCACTTGTATCTCTCCCTGACATCTATTTTCAAACATTCTCTACATTATTGCATCTACTCTGTTGTCTCAGGAAATGAAACGATCAGGTTTGCTGCAATATTGTAAACTAAGATGAGAGAAACAAGGACAAAGACTAGAGCTTCTTCCAGAGGGAGGCTTCTTGACTTTGGCCACAGGAGGCCTTCCCTGCTTTCCCGGTCACCTTTCTAATGACCTCTTCTTTTCTTTTTCTCTGATTTTCTAGTTTACTCCGAGCTAAGGCCTCAGGTCTGTATTGGAAAAAGGTGAGACCACGGGGCTCCTTCGAGGCAACACTGTCTTACAACCGTTGGACATATTGCCAGGTGAGAGCAGTCCTTGAAAAGGATATCTTGCTTGGTAAAGTGGATGGGGTGTTAAAAAAGAGGAAGGCCCTTGATGAGATGGACGGACACAGTGACTGCAGCAATGGGCTCAAGCCTGGGAACAATGGTGAGGATGGCGCAGGGCCAAGAGGTGCTTCATGCCGTCGTGCACAAAAAGGTCACTGTGCGTCAGAGCCGACTCAATGGCACCTCACAACGACAACCCCTCAGCTATAATGTTAATGACGTCCATTTTACAGATGAAGAAACTGAGGCTGAGAGATAAGAAGGTGACTCACCTATTATGGCAAGGCTGAAATGTAGCCAAGTAGAGTGGAAGCGGGCCTTTCCTGTGGGCTGAACTTGTGCATTACCAGTCTATACGCTGGTTAAGCTTGTGAGTTACCAGTTTATACTCTTATGCTGGCCCCAAAGCCCATGTACAGGGAGCATCCAAAGACAGTGGGAAAATCCCATTATCTTTTCATTCAATGTTTTGCACATACCTTTTAAAGTGCCCCGCTTAAGTGCTATGGAAGCAGCTTTGGTTAGAATGTAAAATTACAAATAGTCTTTGCAGCTGAATGGAGGCCGTGACGGTTCCATTGTAGAATTCTGACCTTCCATGTAGGAGGACTGGGCTGGATCCCCAGCCAATGGGCCTTATACACAGCCACCACCCTCTGAACAGTCAGCCGTGACGTGGAACTCCCTGACTATTAAAAAAAGACTAGGAAGGAAGGCAGGGAGATGGACTTCCAAAATAAATCAACCAAGGGAAACCTCTCATGAGTCACAATGCTTTGATCTCAGCCAATCACAGGGATGACCAGGCAGCTTTGAGTTTCCTGGGGCACAGGGTCCGCATGGGGTCCCTGTGTCCCAGGGGCTGGCTCCGTGACAGCAACAGCAGCAGGTGGAAGGAAACCGGCTATTCCAGCAGGAGCGAGCCTTGGCGCAAGAAGAAAAAGTGCAACAACACTCTCCTCCGGAAAGTGCACGTGCCTCTGAAGTCTTGTGAGTTCCGTTCCCTGCAGCATTATTACCTGAAACGGAGGCTCAACATTTTCACCGCCATCGTAAGCCCCACGAGTAGTCTTAGGGGAGAGCGCGGGATAAATTTAGAGGTCACCTGCATGGTGGGCGTGTGTCGGAAAGGCCTCTGGCAGTTTGATGAGCTTTGAATTCATGTCTGCCGGAGCAATTCCAGCGGGGAGCTTCCAAAGAACCGAGCATCCGTCCAGTGCACTCAGTGGTGACCTTGCACGGGCTGTTAGCCTTTCTAATCCAGCCCTGCTGTAATGAGCTGGGAACAATATTTGTATTGAATAAAGGCACTGCCATTGTGGACCCGGTACTGCCCCGTGGCCTTCCAGAGCGGACGCACCTCCTACTGCAAGGCGGTGCGAAATCATCAGGCTGCTGCCCTCATCACTGCATGAGAGAGGGTCTCGCCCAGTTATTAAATGCCTCGGGGTTTTGCTTTAGTAGGTGATGGCTTGTGGTTTGTGCCCAACAGATGAACAGCACAGACCTCTCTTGGTACTGCGAGGAGGTTGCCAGGAAGCCCACCCTTTCCGTTCTTAGAATCGTCCCTCTCCCCTAAGTCTTTAAACCTTCAGGATCACGTTCTCCCCTTTGGACCACCCTGTGCTTCCAGAGCAGCACTGATAGTTAAGTGGTTACATGCCTGGCTGCAAACTGCAAGGTAAGCAGTTCGAAAGCACCAGCCACTCTGCAGGAGAAAGATGAGGCTTTCTACTCTGATAAACCGGTAAAGCGTTACAGCCTTGCAAACTCACAGGGGAAGTTCTACCTGAGTCGGCTTCGAGTTAATCCTTATAATAAGGATGATATACAGTGGTCGGGAAAAGCCATTAATTGTTCACAATCAAGGATCACGTTCGGAAAGGAAAAGCGGAGGAGGGCGGCTGTCAAAAAGCATGATCTTTCTATGACTGCCATCAACTCCATCCTCCAATTCAGAAATCTGGAACTGACATCCTCGGGGGAAGGCAGACCTAGGGGGAAGGTAAACCTAGGAGAGAGACACTCGGGGGAAGGTAGACCTAGGAGAGAGGGTGTCCATGACCAATTTCTGGGGTTAGGGTTGTTAACCTAACAGTAGAAAGTTGAAGTCCACCAGCAGCACCATGTAAGATTGTTCTGCTTCTGATGAGATTAAAACTCACTGACATGGAGTTAATGCCAACTCACGCCTACCTGTCAGGGCAGGGTAGACTGGTACAGACACTCATCTGTCTCCTGAAGAGTGGCTGGTGATTTCGAATGGCTGACCTTGTGGCTCACAGTCTAAGGCGTAACTACTACACCTCCAGGCTCCTAAGAAAACCCCAGGAACAAGTTTCATCTTTGCCATGTGATGTCAGAATCAAGTGGATGGTCAATACCACCTCCTCCCCACTCAGGATGCTGAGAAAAGTCGGGTTTAAGAAGTAACTTCAATAAATCACAGACATGTTTTCGAGGATGGGCCTCCAGCCCACATGCCACTCACTCACACGCCACAAGCTAATTTTCTTTTCTTTTTTCCACCCAGCTCCTGTGCCTTTCCGTTTCTGTTGCACAGGCGGGCAGTCACCTTGCTCCCACAGTATCGCCACTGCTGATACAGAGCTCCTGGACCAAAGCGGGAAGGCATTTGCATAAAGCAGCCGGCAGCAGGGAGGATGTGTGCCTCATCTGCTCGAATCCTCTTGGGAGAAAAAAATAAATAAACAAGATGCAAAATGTACCGCGGAAAGTGCTGAAGAGACATGCTGGGCGAACAAAAAGCAAACGTGAAGGCTTTCCATCTAAATATATGTCTCTGCTTATAGAAAACGGTGGTTACTTGCGCCGCCAGGGGTTCTTAGCAAGTCGCCAGCTTGAGTCACCTGCTCCAGAGAGAGAATGCGGCCTTGGTGGAGAGGGCCCTGTTGGTTCCACTCTAGGAACTTCAGAGGAGTCCTTTCACCTCTATGGATCTCTCACTCACTGCCATGGGTCGGTGCTGGCTCCTCGCGACCCTATAGGACAGAGTAGATCTGCCCCTGTGGGTTACCCAGCCTGCCACTCACACCAGAATAGAAAGCGATGTCTTTTTCCCACCCACAGGGTGACTGGCGCTCTCCAACTGCTGGCCTGGATGTTAGCAGCCTAACACGCAGCCACTAAGCCACCAGGACTCCTTAAAGATCAAGACAAGCTTCAGGACGCCCCCTCTCTGGCAATGGATGCAGGAGGCCACAGAGGCAGAGCTACACGCTGCTGTTACAGTCTCTCCACCTCCGAGTACGTACTTTCCCACAGCCCGGATCTAGTCAGCTCAGAGTTTGTGTAATGTGCCTGCTGGTCGCATTGGAGACACCACGATAGTGCAAAACAAAGAGTTGCCCCGAAGGCCTCCTGTCAGTTTTGCAAAGCAAAGATGTCACTCAAGGCTTAGATGCCCCTGACCCAAGCCACGGTGTCTTTCCAATCGCTTCATACGCACACACCAGTTGGATCGTGAGAAAGATCACAGAAGAGCCCAGGGCACCAACCAACTTGGAGTTGGTAAAGAACCACCAGTTGCTCTGTGGGTGGTGTTAACCACAAGGGCATCAGTTAGAGATGGGGGCTTTCTACTCCCTTAAAGAGTTACAGTCTGGGAAACTCACGGGGGCAGTTCTACCCTGTCCTATAGGGGCGCTATGAGTCAGATCCACTTTGCTGGCAGCGAGTTAAGTTTGGTTCGGTTGGGGAGGTGTGCTGCGAACCAGCAGCTTGAAAGCAAGGGCCTTTCCGAGGGAGAAAGACAGGCTTTCTACACCTATAAAGAGTGTCAGTCTGTGAAACCCACCCGGGCAGTTCTACTCAGACCTAACGGGTCACTGTGGGTCGGAGTGGACCAGATGGCAGTGAGTTTGTTGCTGTTGATTTGGTGGGGGGTGGCGCACCATGCTGACTACATTGCATCGGTCTCCTTGGGCTCCCTCTCTCAGCGCCTCTGCCTCTTCTGAACTGTACAGGTGCATGGGGGCTTCAAACACATTGGTGAGAAGGTGACATCAGTAGGGTAAGGGAAGCTTCCCACCCACTTTCAGAAGCCCCTCGTCTGTCTTCCTCCGCAAAGTTGCCTTCCTTAAGGGCAGCCAACGAACGCACTGACTGGGGCTTCTTCCCAGAGCGATGGCTTTCTGCCAGCTACCATTCTAGAAACAAATGAACAAACACCTCCAGGATCCCCGCTCTCCAGGGGCTCGTCCTCGGGTTGGGCGCAGCAAGGTTGCAAGGCACTAAAGCAAGGTGGCCGAGGAAGTAGCAGGATGCCTCCGGGAGACATTGCAGCTACAACGTGCAGTTACAAAAGCAACTCTTTGCTGCAAATGAAAGAACTGGACGGAAGGCGGGCGGGAGCCAGGGTGGGGTGCTCTTGGGGAGGGACCATCTGATGGGGTGGGCAGAGACTTGGCAGCTGTGTCTTTATCACCTTCTGTCCGGCCCTGGTGGCGTAGTCGGTTAGACACTGGGCTTCTGGCCGTAGGCAGCAATTCAAAACCAGCAACTGCTATTCGGGAGAAAGCTGAGGCTCTGCTTTCCCATAAAGAGCTACAGCCTGGGAAACTTGCAGAAGAGGCTCTCCCCTGTCCTGTAGGGTCGCTGCTGTGAGTCCAAACTGACACGAGGGCATTGAGTTTGGTTTGGGGTATGGAAGTGGAGTCTGGGTGGTGCTGGAGATGCTGAATTTGGCTGCGAACTGCAAGGTCAACGGTTCAAAACCTCCAGCCTCTTGCCAGATATGGAGGAGTGAGGCTTTCTACTCCCATAAAGATCTAATGCTCAGAAATTCAAAAGGGCAGTTAAGGTTACTATGAGTCAGGATAGACTTGATAGTAGAGTTTGTTGCTGTTGTTGTTGCTTTTAAGAAGAATGGAGTCCCTGGGTGAGCAGACAGGTAATGTGTGCTCACATGCTTACCCAGAGATTAGACTAGAGGCTCAAGTCTCCCTAGTGGTGGCTGGGAAGACAACCCTTCCCAAGACCTCAGTCAGCGGGAACCCCATGGAGTGCAGTCCTGCTCGGATGCGGAGGTGTCTCCTTCCATGACCTGGTATCAACTCAACAGTAACTGACTCATTGCCATTGAAGGTAGGAATTTGTTAACTTATTGATGCTTGGAAGGAGCTCCCTTGGTGCTCAGCTGCTAACTGGAATGCCGGCAGTTCCAACAGAACAGCTGTTCTGTGGGAAAAAGATGTTACTGCTTCAGGCAAGAATTATAGCCTTGAAGATGTGATGGGCACCCGTAGTAGATATTCATCATGAGCAGTACTATCATAATTTTCGGGGCAACAGTGTTGATGTCAATACACCAAAAACCCCAAACTTTCATGGAGGCCATTTCAGCTCACAGTGACCCTACAGGATAGAGTAGAATTTCCTCTGTGGGTTTCTGAGATCGTAACTCTTTATAGCATCCTTTCTCCCATGGAGCCGCTGATGGTTTCGAACTGCTGACCTTGAGGTTGGCAGCCCATGATAGTATCACTCACTATGCCATGTAGGCTCCTTGGTCTGCTGACAATAGTTAACACCAACGGTAGAGATGGATTTTGGAGAGGCACGCAATCATGTTTCCTGGAAGACAAGCACTTCCCACACTGGGAAGGCATTGGTTAAAACATTCAGGTTTGGGATTTCAAAGCAGAATGTCATAATCATCCACAGGATCATGGCTGGATGAAGCTGCGACAACTCTTTGCTTCTGACTGGGGTGAGTGAGGGTTGCGCGTCGCGAAATGCAGTTCTTCAACTGATAGGTACCCTGGCACTTTCAAAACCATCACATTAAAAGGTGTACCATGTCAGCGGTGGGGTTATCAAAACGCCAAAGAGTTCAATGAGAACCTGCACTAATCATCTACTCCCTTGTAATCATTAATTAATGTCTCTAGTGCTGGTGTATAGATTCCTTTTGGGCTAGCCCTTGATTGGTTTGGATCATCAATGCATTCTAACACTGTTAATACAGTACCTGGCATATCATAAAAACTCAGTGAATCAATGCACAGATTGTTATTGTTATTAGAGTCTGAGTAGTCTCCAATATCAGGAATTGCAGCACAAAAGCAGCTCCCTGGATGTAGTCTGAGCTCCCAAAGCTCACGACCCACATTTAGAAATGTCAAACAATGAAGCTCGACTTTGGTGATGTTCAGCCAGGTACTGAAATCCCTGTAAGATTCCTGGGAACTTGTCCAAGACATTACCCCTGCACCTAACGTTCAGGATCCCCACCCTTTGACAACTGGTAGTCTTCGCTGTGCAATACGGGGTAGAGTTTCCTTCTCCTGGGTTTTCATCTGTCTCCTCTACGAGGAGATAAGCAGACAGGCAAGAATCTCCATCTGTTTTATTCCCAACGGTGTCAGCGGTGAGTAGAACAATACCCGGTACACAGTGGAAACTCAATAAACATGTGTTAAAGAGATAAATGCGATCACCACCACTGCCGCTGCCTAAAATGAAGAGAAGGAGTGCCCCCAACAGGTGCGGAGGCAGCACTGTCCCCAGCAGTGTGATCAAACTGCAGGACTGTCTAAAGCAAACCCGCCACTCCTTGGTATTTGGGGTAGCTGGCTCTACTGCATCTCATATCCCCAACATATTTCCCTTTGAAACTGGAAGTCACAAACCTGAGACATGTGGGTCAGATCTATGAGGGGTCTCTAGGTGGTACAGAGGGTGTAGCTCAGAGACGACAGACCGCAGGTTGCCGGTTCTAATCGACCCACAGGCACCAAGGAAGCAAGTCCTGGAGATCTACTTCTGAAACAGCCATGGAACATAATCCTGCTCTTACCCAGGTGGACTCCCCAGAGTGGGGATCCAGCAGATGAAATCTGTCTGTCTGCTTGCGGCCACTGCTACTGAGCCAATTCTGACCCATAGACACTCTATGTAGAAGGAAGAGTAAAGATGAATCAATACATTTTCAATATGGGGGTGGCGAAAAACACTGAAAGTCCCAGAGACTGCCGAAAGCACAAATTGATCTGTCTTGGAAGAAGTACAGTGAGAATGCCATCCTGGCGAGACTTGTCTCGTACTTCGCACAAGTTATCAGCAGGGACCATTCCCTGGAGAAGGAGATGCTGGGTAAACTGGAGGGGCAGCAAAGAAAGAGGCAGGCCCTCAATGAGATGGGCTGGCACGGTGTCTGCCAACAATGGGCTCAAGCCTAAAACAATTGTCAGGATGACACAGGACCGGGTAGTGTTTCATTCTATACATAAGGTCGCTATGAGCCAGAACTGACTGCATTGCACGTACCAACAGCAACAACATTGAGTCCATTTTGACTCACATATACGATGGCCACTATGGGACGGAAACAATTATGGGAGCAAAGAGTTTCATGGTTTTCCCTCTGGGCAACTGGTGGGTTTGAGTTGCAAACCTTGTGAGCTGCTAACCCATTACACCACGAGTGCTCCTCAGCCAATGTCAACTGTGTGTATACATACATGTGGGTCTATAAGTACAAATAAGTAAAGGACCATGTGTAAGTATAGATATAGTGGAGCAGCAGGAAACAGGGCTACAACCTATAGAAGTATTTGGTTGGGCCCCTTGATGTTACTTTTCTCAATTTCTCCATCAAGTCCATTCTGACTCATGATGATAGGACATAGGACAGAGTGGAATTGCCCCTGGGAGTTTCTGAGGCTGTGAGTTTCTGAGGCTGTCACTCTTTATGGAAATAAGAAGCATCTTCTTTCTCCCACAGAGAAGCTGACGGTTTCGAACTGATGAACTTGCAGCTGTCAGCCCTACATGTAACTCATGATGTCACCAGGCCTCCTTATAGCATCATTGAAATATGTTTCACTTGCTGCCTGGCTTTAAAATCCAGCAGATTCCACATGAAGTTGTGAATGCACAGTTTACCTTGTGGTGTGGGCCAGAGAGAGCCCGAGTGGCTTAGCAGTTACCCACTGAGCTGCGACCCCCAAGGTGTGAAATTCAAAACCACCAGCCACCGCTTGGCTTTCTATTCCCATGAATAGTAGCAGTCTTGGAAACTCACAAGGACTGTTTCACTTTGTCCTTCAAAGTCACTAGGAGTGGGCATCAACTGCATAGCAGGGAGATTGGTTTGGGTTTGAGGGACAGGGTGGGACTGGGGGCGGGGAGAGATCAGATCTGGAAAGGTCCCACCCACAGTGGAACTGTGCTGGGTCTAAGGGCAGCCAAATCGTCTGAACTTCCCCCCACACACAGGCCCTACAGCCTCACACTGGCTGTTTATGTGTTTGCCCACTGAAGGCACTTGAGTTTTTCATCCCGGTTGGAAAACTACCAAAACCCATGCGTTCTGGAGGCCCCCCCAGCCCCCCCCCAAAAGAATAGAAAACATATGGCCCCTTGGGATCTATTTCCATTATGTCCAAGCTACTCCCTGTAAGAATAATGTATTCATCTTTCTAGACCTCTAGTGGTACCACATAACTATTGACAAATTACAGCCCAATAAATATGATTCTAACGGCCTGCAAAAGCTATGGACTTCATTCCCCACGGAGTGAGGACGCAGAGCAGGCCTCGTGCGTGAAGATGGATCTGGAGCGGCTGTGCTTCCGCTGCTTACCATTCAGGGGAGCGCCGAGAGAAGAGCGATCTGTGCGTCTGAAGGCTGTGCTCCACCCCGAGGAACTGCGAGGTGCTGGGAAGGCCGGCTTGGGAAATGAGAAGGAATGAAGGGAGACTAGGCACCAGGGAGCCCGCCACGCTCACGCCACGGGAACTGCACCAGGGGACCTCACCCTGGGACATGGATGCTGCTGCTGACGCCACTGGATCCAGGAACCAAGGTGGCAAACAAGCTCTCAGCTGCCCCTGTGTCCCTCAAGAGTCCAGGAGCTAGCCAGGTGATGTCATTGCAGCTGAGCTTTAACTCAGGGCCAGGAGGAGCTGTGGGGAAGGAGGTAGCACCCACCTACTACCAAAACGTTCATCACCGAATGGTGGACAAGGGCGCAGTACAAATCCACAACTAAGAAGGGTGTTTGGTGCTAGCCCAGCCGGGGTTCCATGGTAGCAGCACCTCATATAAGGATGTTGGATGTCATCCCTAAACCCAAATCAAACTCATTGCCATCGATGCCAACTCATAGCAACCTTACAGGGCAGGTTGGACCTGCCCTTGCGGGTTTCTGAGACTGTAACTCTTTATGAGAATAGAAAGCCTCATCTTTCTGCTGCCGAAGAGGCTGGGGGTTTCAAACTGCAGACCTTGGGGATAGCAGCCCAAGTAACCACTATGTCACCAGGGCTCTCTGCTATCTTCCCAAACCAAAAACCAAACTCAGCAGCATCCAGTCAAGTCAATACTGACTCCCAGCGACCCTGTAGAATAGGGTAGAACTGCCCTGTGAGTTTCCCAGACTGTAACTCTTTACAGGAGTGGAAAGTCCTGTCTTTCTCCCATGGAAAGCTACTGATCGTTTCAAACTGCCAACCTGGTGGATAGCTGGCCGCTGGGTAAGCACTACTTCAGGACGAGGGACTGCAAGCCCACGTCAGAGAGCTGCACCCCCTAAAATGAAAGCATGACTCGATGGTGAGGTGAGGGCCTCCAGTATGAAGGGTACCTGGGCCCCTTCCAGGATGCAGAGATCCACCAGGGAAGGAAACGCAAGCACTCACTGCCACCGAGTCGATTCTGACTTAGTGGCCCCACTGAAGATTTCCAAATGCCAATCTTTACAGGAGCGGGCAGCCCCCTCATTTGCCCTCCCCCTAAGAGGGGCTGGTGGCTTTGAAGGTACCAGCCCCTTATGCTTAGCAGTCCACTCAGTGCTTAAAGCACAGGGGCACCACGGAGCTAAGGATGAAGGGGGGTATGTGGTGATGGACGAGAGTGGGCTACACGAGCGAGGAGGGTGGCACGAGGACAGACAGACATGGTTTCCTCCACCAAACCGCTCATCTGCTCTATTCTCCTTTTTCTGATGAATCAATATCTGGGTCTGGCCTGCCAACAGATATTGTTTTATGATATATCAAATGCATTCAGCTAAAGGGAGTGGGTGGGGGTGGCTTTAAAAAGTTAACTCAGCTCCTGAAAACAGAAAGTACATAGCATTGAGACCGGTGCAGCCTGGGGCTGGTGGAACTCCGGTGCCCAGAGTACAAGAAGACGCTGACAAAGGAGTTGAAAATATCTCGCTTATTGAATGTTTACTGTGTGTCCTTCACGTAGACACACGCAGACTCCAATGACAAGGACCAGGAAAACAGACTGAACATGAAAATTGAAGAAAGGGCAAGCGAAAGTGCCCTGCTTTGAGTGGCACCGGCGTTCTAGAATCTACACAAGCGTTTCTGTTCTTTTAACCCCCTTCACTCATGTCTTCTTCCTTGCTCGATGATCCTGCCACCCCTGTTTGGCAGAGAAAGAATGCAAATGCCAAGAGGGAAAAACAAAAGTAAAAACCTGCCTGACGGCCCGGAGCAAGAAACTGGCTCTGAGTATCACAGGCGCTCTGGCCCTTCCCCACTCTTGGAAGGACGGTCTGAAAAGAAAATGCTGGAACAAACAGTGGGTAAGGAGAGGCAGGGCACCACACCCGCAGGAAATAACCCTGGTTTTTTCCTAGTTTCCTCCACCTGCTGGAAAGTTACTGCCTGCTAATGCTGGAGGTTCCTGCGCTCTCCTGGGGGCACCCTCCAGAGGGGCTCTCCCTCCTCCCTCGACAACTGTTTCTCAGGGGTCCCTGGCTCAGAGTCCACCCCTGCAGCCCTGAGTCTGAGTGGAGGCACTGAGTACAAGCTAGGCTTCTGTCAGGGCACCGGGCAACACGTTTAACTGTTTGAGTGCCCCTCCTTGAACTCCATAGTGGAAACAGGACTTATTTCCACAAGTGCCTATGTCACCCCGTGGGCCTATGCCAGAGTCTGGGAAAGGTGAGCTGCTCACGTGATTTTACACCACTTAGTCCAGATTCCTAGGCCCCAACTCAATCACTCGGCTCACTCCCTCAGTGCCACCGTCACTTCTGCCTCCTGATAACTCTCTAGGACAGGGTGAACTGCCCCTTTGGGTCTCTGAGATTGTCATGCTTTCCAGGAGTAGAAAGCCTCCCCTTTCTCTCAAATCAGCTGGTGGTTTCGAACTGCTGACCTTGAGATTAAAGCACTACTCAGGTTGTAACCCACTACTTCCTGAGACCCCCTCCTACTCACCCTCAATGTGTAAATCAGAGAAGAAAAACTTTCACGCAGTTCTGCCCTTCCAGGGAGAGTACCTGGGATTTTGTTCCCACCAAGAAAAGGTTTATTTTTTTTTCTCTCCTTTTAAAAACAAAAGCAGACGCCCAGCTACAAGGAAGAGTTTATATACCGTGTACTGGGCAGCTACGCTGGGGGCAGGCATGGCTTTGTACAGGAAGGAAGCACCGAGGCTTCTTACTCTTGACTGCCAACAAAAGAGCAAAGATCTGTTTGCCTTGACTCCCATTTTCAAGTTCAAGGCACCAGTTTCCATGGGCAAAAACAACCAAATACAACAAGCCTCCCATCTTAAAGGTACAGAGCTTTGTTGAAGGCACTTGCTTCAAGCTGCTGCCCAGCCCAGAAACATCCCTGGAATCAGCTTTACCAAGGAGCCATCCCTCTTAAGCCGCTGTCCTAATTAACTGCTCTGCTAGTGCTTAGTCATGAAGTTGCGCATCCCAGTCAAATTCGCCTGAAAGAGTTACATGGGGTAATGGAAGCCTTGGAAGGCTCCTGGGCAGGGTTTCCCCTTGCCTAGCGCTGGAGGAAACCTTATGTAACAGGATAGTGCATTTGAATATGCTATTTCTGCAGCCCCAGAGTAGGAAGGGTGGTGGAATGTACACATTGGAAATACAATGGGTATCAGGAGAATGTACTCAGGACGCTTATATCTCCTGGAATTTCAATAGGTCAAATCCCTTCTGATTCCACCCAATCGTTACCAGGAAGTCAGCTAGCTAGACTCCTTGGGCACCCTGAAGGATGGGGTTTAGAAATAAAAGCACAGAAGCAGAAGTTGGGTTTATGCCCACCTCCAGAGAGCTATTGAAAAGATAGAATTCCGGGAATTAACCAAACAGTAGAAGCTGTTCCTTGCTTTTCAACATCTCAGCAGCAGCAACAGCGGCCCGGTGAAGTCCGGTCCGCAAAGCAAAAATGTCCAGGTTGGACCAAAGGGTCCTGCCTGTGTGAGCGTGCGCGCGCGTGTTGCAGTCGCCACCGAGGCCGACCGAGTGGCCTGCGCCAGTGGACTCGCGCGGGGACCTGCTCCGCTGGCAGGTGGCGGGAGCGGCGTTGGGTTCCTGTCACGGGTGGGTCTCCCTCTGAGAGTCAATCTCCTACCGCGGTCGCTGTGCCCAGCTAGAGTGATTGGGAGACACCTCCCTGTGACTCCCCCCCCCCTCCCCCTCAAGCATCCTGGCACAATTTGTAGGTAAAAAATACCTTCGGATCAGAGTGGGGAAGGACTGAGGGAGAGACTGGCGCCAGAAGAGAGCGGCAGAGAGAGGGCTGGTCCTGCAAAGTGGGGAAAGGCCGCTAAAGATCAGATCCCCACCCGAAAGAGGAGGATGCAGGTGCCTGCGCGCAGGAAGGGGTGCCGTGGAGTCCAGGGCGAGCCCTCTCCGCCCCCCCCCATGCCGGCTCTTGCTCCAGTTGAAGCTCCATCCTCTCCTGGCCTGCAGTTCCCCCGCCAGGGCTTTGGGAGCGGGCGCGGTTCTCCAGGCAGGGGTTGGCGCCGCCGCGTTCCCGGGGAGCGCACCTGGAATCGGCGAGCTCGGTTCAGCGCGTCCTCCCTTTGCCCTGAGCAGCGGGGTGCAAGCTCCCACCGCCGGTTCCCGCCCCGCCTCCCCAATCCAACCCCTCACCGCCCACGGGGCCCGAAATAGCAGCAGAAAAGGTAAAAATAAGTCGAAAGTAACAGGAACAACCCAGAGCTGCGTATAATTCTATAATTGGCATTTGGAGCAAGAAGGCACTTTGAGTCTGCGCTGTAGCCCCTTCTCTCCACCGGAGCACCTCCGCCCCTCGGGAGAGGTCCGGACTCTTCCCCACTCCAGCCATATGCCCGGGCCAACAAGACCCATCGCTCCCGCCCGGGACGCGCCAATCGTCCAGGTGACTTTGGCCCTTCGCGTGCCTGGCACACTTCCCGACCTCGATAGGACCCGGCTCCGCTAAGCTCTGAGCTCCCAGAGCTGCCCGCACGCGGCTGGGGGGAGCGGCGGACTCGTGGTGAACGCGCGGAGCGAACCTTCCCGACGGTGCAGAGCTCAGCATCCGACCCCCGAAGTGTCAGGCACGCGGGTCCCTGCTCCTGGGACGGAAGGTGGGGAAGACGCGCCAGCCTCGGGCTACTCCTTCCGCGGGGTCTGGGCGTCCGCTCCACCTGCTGGGTTCCCGCTCCCAGACAGCTCCGGGCCGACGCCGCGCGGAGCGCTCCACTCACCTGAGAGGCTCCGCGGTCCAGCCCGTCGGGCGCCGGGGTTGGGCTCCGCGGCTGGGCCATGGGCAGCCCCGGCGAGCCCCGGCGGCGGGAGGAGCGCGGCGTGGGGCGCGCGGACGGACGGCGAAGGGTGCAGGCGCCCAGTGAGACGCGCGGCAGCGGCAGTGGCAGTGGCAGTGGCAGTGGCTCGGGGCTGCCCGCGCGCCGGGACCCGGAGCGCTGACGAATGGGCGCTCGGGCGGCGAAGGGGAGGAGCAGAGGGAGGAGCGGGAGCGAGAGGCGGGGTCGGAGGAAGCCGGGCCCGGAGGGAACGCGCAGTGGGCAGAGGAGGAGCGCGAGCGCCCACTGCTGTCGGGCCGCGTGGAGGCCGGCCCGCCCGGCGCCTGGCCACTTCTCTGCCATCCGCGAGGCACCCGGGCGCCCAGCCCCAGCAGGCGGAGCCAGCGCGCGTGAACACCGCCCACCTGGCACGGGGACTCTTCCGGTGTCAGCCCAGGACCAGGGGACTGGTCCGGCCCGGTGGGTGGGGCTGGTAGTAGGCTGGGCGACTTTTCTGTTCCAACCCGGCTACGCCCTGCCTGCTCCTTCGCTGCGCTGGGGCGCAGCCGGTCGGAGACCAGGTATCCGCCTCTCCCCGCTGGGCCAGGTTCCCAGCACTTGTGCTTCCTCCCACGTCCGTCCGGACCGCGTGCACTCTTCCCGGCAGGTGACCCACCTTAGTCTCTGGCTTTTCAGCGACCGGAGGAACGCCCCGAGGGAGCCCGCCTCCCCAGACCCCGCCCCATCCCGGCCAGGAGCCGGGAGCTGAGCCGGGAGGTGTCCTGGGTCGCGATGAACTCGCCCGGTCCTTCAGGCGGAAAGCCAGGTGTGAGGGCGGATTTACCTGGAGGCTGCGGAGAATTCATTCTGGAGGAGCTGGAACTCAGGGACTGCAAACGTCAGTTGGGACGTTTACCAGGATCTCTGCCCCGCCTCCCCTGGTCACAACAAACAGCGAAGAATTCGGGGCGCGTGGGCTTGAAACTCATAGCTAAGCTACAAGACAGAGTAAAAGGCTCCACAGTGTTTCTAAGGCTATAAATCTCACAGGAGTTGACTGCCACCTCTTCCTCCCACGGAGCCTCGGGGAGATTCCAACCCGGGATTTTAAGAGTGAAAAGCTAGTTAGAATCCACTGGGCTAGGGATGGATTGGGGTTGGAACCTCCTTGTAACTGGGCTGCCAGTTTGCCTGGGTCAAACAATTAATCTCCAAAACATTTCAGCAAGTGGATCCATCCCCTTACCCACCCCACCCCCCCAAAAAGAATCCACATGCACGTTAAAAGAACTCCCTTGAGATGATATTTTAATCCATCGTCAGCAATTTATATATTTAGAAGATTTCAAACCACATTTCCAAAGAGGAAATCTTCAACTAGTTTCTTTGTCATTTAGAATGCTCCCCCACCCCCATACCAGGGGGAAAGGTGCTGTTGTGGCACAGCGGCTTAGGCTTTTTTTTGCAGACCTTGAGGTTGATGGTTCAAACCTATCAACTACTTTGCAGGAAGACAGATGAGTTTGGGAATATCCTTTTGTAAAGCTTCACAGTCTCATCTCAGAAACACACACGCATAAAAATTTAAAAGCCACTTTAAAGCTCTTACTTTTCAAAGCCTTGGCACTTACATTTGCATTTGCTTTCAAATAAATGCCCCCTTCCCCTTTCTCTGAAGCTTTGTAAAGTGTTCCATGAGGTTGCTGGGGTCCAAATGGAAGTCTAAGATAAAGGCCTGCCAATTACTGGTGCCCTTAAGTTCCTACCAGCAGTACAGAATACAAACCCTTCAAAACAGAAACCATCTTTGGTACTCCTAATCGCTATGATTACTTTTTGTCCTCACAGAGTGCAGAGTACATTGGTGTCTCAAATTCACATTGGTGAGATGCACTGCATGGGGAGATGGGCATTAGGTAATGATTTCATTTTCTCCCCAGAGCAGAGAGTCAAAGGTAGGTGACTTCACCCACTGGGTGCCTCCCTACAGGAGCTTCAGAGAAGCCAGAACCCCAGACCAGTGTCCTGTGACTCTGTGAGAAGCTTCAGGTACAGGAAATGACTCCCTGAGAGATTTCGAAACAGAGAACCAAACAAGACATTGAGGACCGGGATTATAGCATCAACATTCTTTAATTTCACAATGCACTGATCAATGTTCCTCTGTTCAAGATGAAGGAAAGAGTTCTTATTGTCTTTGCCAAGTCATTCATACCATCTCCTTCTTAGACATCTTCTGCACCTCTCTTTGGCTTCCTCTCCCTGTGTTGCCTGCTATGAGCTGGCCCTTAACTTAGGAAGACATCATCCGCTTCAGAACAAAATGCTGCCCAGTGTTGTGCCACTCCCATGATCATTTGTGAAAAGGGATTCCCCTTTTCCACTAGAATGGAGATATCTTCATTTTGAAGACTACCCCTTAACGGGTTCCCTCCAGAATACAGTATCACTCTCAATCCAAACTCACTATTATTGAGTCAATTGCCGCTCAGAGCAACCTTATAGGACAGAGTAGAACTGCCCCCTTTGGGTTTCCAAGACTGTGACTCTTTACAGGAGTAGAAAGCCTCAGATATCTCTAGAAGCAACTGTGGGTTTAAATTGCTGAACTTGCAGTTAGCAGCCCCATGTATAACCAACTATGCCACAAGGGCTCCTTTAGAATATCCTAGAGGATCTGTAATGCACTCTGCTCCAAACAACAATAACTGTACAAGAATGCCCCCCCAGGAGTTCCTGTATTATCCCACATAAATGCCCATGCCCTGGATCCGCAGAGCCAATTAGCCCAGTCCAAGTTAGTGAGACACAGAGTTTTATCACAAGGTGACACCAGCAGGAAGTCCTGCGGCAACACGGGCTGTGGGCTGTGGTAATAGATTCCCACTTGTTATCAGAACACATAGAGTTCAAATACTTTCCCATTGGAATGCACCCTTTGGGAGGAGTCACATAATTTTCCAGGTACTTTCCATCACTCAAGTCAAGATAATCACAAGATGTAAATGTGCACCATGACAGTGAACTAAAACAATACATGTAACATTTGGGATACACAGGTCACCCCCTTGAATGTCTTAAAGTCCCTCCAGAGAGAGTTGGCCGGGTAGCCCTCTGGGCAGCATTATTTAGACTAATGTACACCATAGATCTGATTTTGAGTTATAAAAATTCCCAGGAGGCTGGGATGAAGAACAAGGCAAAAGTGGTATGATTTATACCAATTACAAACAGGAAGCAAATGTAGGTTAATGCTGAAGGACAACACTTTAATACATTTTAGCAGTTTAAGAGGGATTGACACCATGGCTCCATTCATGAGCTCAGGCTACAGTGAGTGTGGGGATGATGCTGGACCAGGCAACGTCTCCTTCTGTTGTGCACAGGATGGCTGGGGATGAAAAATAAATCAATGACCCCCGACGCTGCCAGCAACAGCAACTAGGTCAGGCCTAGTTCTATGTCAGAGCTATTGGGGGTAAGGATGGAAGAGATTCTAGGAGACCTAGTGCAGGGTGAGTAGCAAAGGGGGCATCCCTCTCAGATGTGTGACTCAGTGCTCACCAGGCATGTGCCATCAGCTCGGAAAACAAGACCCTTAAGAGCGACGTGAGCTGCTGCTGTTGTTGCTAGGGGCCTTTGAAGGGGCCCAACTTTACGGTGACCTTCTGCCCAACAACATTAAAATGCTGCCTGTCCTGTGCCATCTCACGATCATTGGTGGACTGGGCCACGGTAATCCATAGGGAATTCATTGGCTAATTTCCACAGTCAACCTCTAGACTTTTCTTTCTAGTCCGTCTATCAGTATAGGAGGTACATTAGCTGGGCATTGAAATGAAGTCTCATGCATGCAGCTTTGGGCTGCAATCTGTGTGATTGATAGTTCAAGACCACCATCAACACCGAGGGCTTTCCACTCCGGTAAACATTTACAGTCTTTGAAACCCACCGGGGCCCCTATGAGTCAGCATTGACTTTGTGGCAGTGAGTTTTGTTTTACTTTTTCGTGATCCCAGTGGTTAGCGACCAGCTGCCAACTCTTCTGATAGAGAAAGATGTGGCAGCCTTTTCCTGTAAAGGTCAAGCCCATTGCTGCTGAGTCAATTCTAACTCAGAAACCCTATAAGGTTCCCACGGCTGTAAACATCATAGGAACTCATTTTTCTCTCAGGGAAGAGCCGTGGCTTGGCACTACCTACCTCGCAGTTAGCAGGCCACCACTGACCCTACAGCCCCACCAGGACTCCTACGTGTCAAGATTTATTTAGTTAGATTTGCTTCTTTAGCAAATACAGCTTTCTTTAAACAGTTTTTTAAAAATCATCTTATTGGGGGCTCATACAACACTTATCACAATCCATATATCCATCCATTGTATTGAACACATGTGTACATAGGTTTCCATCTTCATTTTCAAAACATTTTCTTTCTACTTGAGCCCTTGGTATCAGTTCCTCGTTTTTCCCCTCCCTCCCCCACCCTCCCTTCCTCATGAACCCTTGATAACTTATAAATTATCATTATTTTTTTCCTGTCTTACATTGACCAATGTCTCCCTTCACCAACTTTTCTGTTGTCCATCCCCCCGGGAAGGGATTATAGGTAGATCATTATTATCAGTTCCCTCTTTTTCCCTCCACCTTCCTCTTCCTTCCTGGTATGACTACTTTCAGTATTGGTCCTGAGGGGTTTATCTATCCTGAATTTCCTGTATTTCCAGCTGTTATCTGTATCCATGTACATACTCTGGTCTAGCCAGATTTGTAAGGTAGAATTGAGGTCATGATAGTGGGGGGAAGAAGCATTAAATAACTAGATGTAAGTTGCATGTTTCATCTGTGTTATACTGCACCCCAACTGGCTCATCTCCACCCCACAACCCTTCTGTAAGGGGATGTCCAATTTCCTACAGATGGGCTTTGGATCTATACTCCGTACCATCCTTCATTAACAATGAAATTATTTTTTGTTCTTTGATGCTTGATACATGATCCTATCGAGACCTCATGAACACAGAGGCTGGTGTGCTTTTTCCATGTGGTCTTTGTTGCTTCTCAGCTAGATGGCCATTGCTTATCTTCAAGCCGTTAAGACCCCAGACCCTATATCTTTTGATAGCCAGGCACCATCAGCTTTCTTCACCACATTTGCTTATGCACCCATTTGTCTTCAGTGATCATGTCGGCAAGGTGAGCATCATGGAATGCCAGGTTAATAGACCAAAGTGTTCTTGCATTGAGGGAGTACTTGAGTAGAGGCCCAGTGTCCATCTGCTACATTAATACTAAACATATAATATATGTACATAGATCTATTTCCCCATCGTCATATATAAATATATTTACATATGTACTGCCTTTATTTAGACCTCTATAAATGCCCTTTGCCTCCTAGTTTTTTCCTCTATTCCCTTTTACTTTACTCTTGTCCCACTATCATGTTCAGCCTTCATTTGGGTTTCAGTAATACCTCTTGCTTAGAGTGCCCTTGATCAAGCCCTACCAGACCTCCTACACCTTCCTCACTATCAATTTTAGATCACTTGTTATTCTCTTGTCCCTGAGTTTGTTAACACCCACTTCCATTCCCCCACTTCCCCCTCTCCCATATCCCCCTGTAACCATCAATCCCGTTGTTTTCTCCTCTGGATTATTTATCCTCCTGATCTTATCTAGGTAGACTTGCAGAGATAATAATGTGAACAAAAACAAGACAGAGCAAAACAAAGCAACAAAACAATGATAAGAGAACAAAAAGCCAAAAAATAATTCCAGTTATGTTTGTTGACCTTCAGGAGTGTTTGCCCATAGAATCTGAGCTAAACTCACTGTCATCCAGTCAATTCTGACTCGTGTTGTTTTTAGGTGCCATTGAGTCAGATCTGACCCATAGCCAACCTCTGCACAATAGAGCAAAACTGCACTGTCCTCCACCATACTCACAAGCGCTCATAAGCATGAACTCATTGTTGTAGCCACTGTGTCAATCCATCTCGCTGGGGACCTTCCTCGTCCTCCTCTGCTTTACCAAGGCTGATGTCTTCTCCAGGGACTGGTCTTTTCTCACAACATGTCTGAAGTACATAAGATGAAGTCTCACCATCCTGGCCTCTAAGGAGCCTTCTGGTTGTACTTTTTCCAAGACAGAGTTTGTTCTCAACAGGAAGGACTAGGAGAGCCCCCTGTGAGTTCTGCACACTGCAAATCTTCAGGGGAGTGGAAATTCTAACGTTTCTCATACAGAGTGGCTGGTGGTTCCAAATTGATGACCTTGTGGTCAGCAGTCCATCTCAACCCACTATGGCATCAGAGACTGATTGGAAAACCTGCGGGGGCAGAGTGCTTCTCTATTCTGTAAGTCAGAACGACCTTGATGGTAATAGATTTTGGTTTAGTTCCAGCATGGAACTGATGTAGCACTGCCCCATTTTCTCTGCTCCGATATTCTGAGATACAGACATAGATGAGACCTAGTATGGGTTTAATAGCATGGGAGGTACTACTGGGGGAGAGATGGAAACTAGAGATACTGTCTTGCTCTTAAGGGATCATCAAAACTTATCTCAGGGAAGAAGCATATCAACCACACTCACAGCATGAATAAAAACACACTGACATCAATTAAGACGTCCATTGCGTTCTGCAGAAGGTAAAGATGGGAGAACTGAAATGGAAATGAAAACCACATACGGAAGAAGCAGTGGTTCTCAACCTTCCTAATGCCTTGACCATTTAATACAGTTCCTTACGTTGTGGTGACCCCAACCCTAACTTTATTTTCATTGCTACTTCATAACTTTAATTTTGCTCTTGTGAATCAGGCGATCCCTGTGAAAGGGTCATTCAATCCCCAAAGGGGTCATGACCCATAGGTTGAGAATAACAGCCTAAAAGAATGGCCAACAACTGTAATAACTCCAGCTGAGGCCTTCCGTGCCCTGTCCATCTGAAGACAAAGACGTGGATTACGCATGTTTCTTTCTTAGGCCATCAGACATCCTGAGAAACTCTGGTTTGTCCATTTTGCAGATAAGGAAATGTGGCCACAGAAGTCAAACGTTTCATGGGAGTAAGTGGTAGGGATGATATTTAAGCCAGACTCTTTGCTGACTCCTACATCGCCTAGTGGTTACAATTTGGGCTGCTAACCACCTGCTCCTCAGGAGAAAGACGAGGCTTTCTGCTCTCATAAACAGTTAGTCTTTGAAACCCACAGGGGCAGTTCTACTGTGTCTTCTTGGGTCACTATGAGTTGGAGTTGACTCAAAGGCCGTGAGTTTGATTTGGGAGAAATGGTCACTCCACTTAGAAATGAGTGGCCTGTAATTTCTCTTTTTGTAGTAAAGGGAACAAAGACACAGACACGTAAAGATGTGAAATAAGTACCCGAAACCAAACCTGCTCCCGTGCAGTCAGTTTCCACTCCTAGCACGTATGCACTTGCTGCAGCACTGGAGAGGGGAGGGACATATCCCAAATCACTTGCTGCCCTCCAGCAAAGACTAGACTCCTCATGCAGCATTCTCTATAACGGAATGCTTTGTTTATGTTTTGCTTGTGTTTTTGTTTTTACAAAGGATGCGTGGGAGGTAGGAGTCCTGGTAGCTTAGTAAGTAACATGTTGGGCTGGGAACCAAACCATAAGGTGAGAAGTTTGAAAGCACCAGCTGCTACTTGCGAGAAAGATCAGGCTTTTTACTCCTGTAAAGGGTGAAAGCCTCTGAAACTCATAGGTGCAGTTCTACCCGGTCCTGTCTGTGAGTCAGAGTGGACCCGATGGCAGTTGGTTCTGAGAGTGAATCCTGTGACCCGAAGAGGAGGTTAGGAGATGAGGCAGTAGCGAGAGAGAGTCTGCCTCTTCTGAAGTGATTCACAATCAGGATCTGACACGATGTTATCTGGACCTTGGATCAATTGGACTGCCCTGTAAAGCTTCTCTTCCCATAATGGCCATTTGAGTCTTTCAGGTTAATAGCGTGAATACTAAGGAGTCCAATGGGATTCTTTATGAGCAAAGGAAATTGGGAGCAGGTTAAAAATCCAATTTTAATAAACTTTCTAGGTCCTGATTTAGATGGTGCTAGCACGAATGGCTCTTACTGCTGAATCTCCTTAAAAGTCAAATGTATTTTTTAAATGGTCTTCGTTGTATGAGGAAATTGATGGATACTGTCGACCGGTGCATTGTGCATTCCCCTGAAACCCATGAGAAACACCGCTCCCCCTAGTGAGGGCTGGGCCCAGAGGAAGGCGTTGAGTTTGGGAGATAATTTTCCATCATTGGACCCAAACAATGAGAGTGTGATTACACTGTATGGAAATGGTATCCTCAAATAACTCCACTTAATTTGATTGCTCTGAGGTCTAGAACTGTTTCTATTTCTTTAGATTTGCTAATTAGCTGGAGCAGAGGGCTTATGAGAGAGGAAATGAGGGTCTGACTGAGAAAATGTGGGGGAGGGTGGTTCCTTCCAGCCCACCTCCTGCTCTCCATGCCTCCCCCACACCACCTGCCTGTCTCAAATCTCAACCTCCAGTGCAGGTTCTTGGAAATAAACTATATATCTATTATGAACGGATTATTTGATTTTCCCTCTAAAAGCAGAATTTTTATTCCTACTGATTTGTTCTTGATATATGTGGTTGTAGGGCATGTGCACACACAAACACACACACACACACACGAACACATGCAACCTATTTGTCTCCTTATCTATCTATATACGCAGCTACCACCTATCAAAACACACTAGGGGCACGGTGACTGAGCACTTGACTGTAAACAAAGTGTTGGCCGTGAACACACCCAGCAGCTCCACGATGGTTTCTGTTAGATCACTACTGAGAAGGAGCTGTTTTACTCTGTCACGTGGGATTGCAATGGGTCAGAATTCACTCAAGGACCCCTAACAATACCACTCATCTATCCATTCATCCATCCATTATCATTCACCCATCCATCCACCCACCCATTTCTCCCTCTATCCATCATCCATGCATCCATTTATCATCATCTATCCACCCACCCATCTTCCATGCATCTGTGTATCACCTATCTATCCATCCATCACCCATGCATCCATCCATTTATCATCTATCTATGTATCTATCTATGTATCTATCGATCTATCTATCTTACACCAACTAGCTGCCATTGAGTTGATTCTGACTCCTTGTTTGGCTGGGTAGAACTCTGCTCCAGAGGGTTCTTCAGTGGCTGATTTCTGAGACATAGATAGCTAGGTCTTCCTTCTGAAGACCCTGTGGGTGAACTTGAATCTCTGATCTTTCAGTTGGCGGTAAGTAACTGTGTAATGCAGGAACGTGTGTGTGTCTATAATTATTTTATTGCTGCATTGGGGAAAGACAAATACATGACTCATTGATTTCACTGTGGCTAGTAGTTTACGCACTGGGCTGCTAACAGAAAGGTCAGTGTTTGAAATCACCAGATGCTTGCCAGGAGAAGGAGGACGCATTCTGCTCTCGTAAAGAATTGCAGCCTCCGAATGCCTGTAGGGCCACTGTGATGACACATTGTCTCGATGGCAGTGAGTTGTTTTTTGAGTTTTCTTCCCCATCGAAATTCATTTGCTTCTTCTGATGTTAAAAGAAATGAAAACGAGACCCTACAGGAGCTGAGAGGGCTTTATGGACTCTGCCTGGGCTTTCTAACAGAGTCTGTCGCAGGGTAGACGACCCTCATGCGAGGGGACACATGTCTACTTGATTCCCGTTTGTTGTGTGCTACATGCCACTCCATTATGAACAGCTTATAGCCTGTCTGTTGTTAGCAGTCTATGAACCGCTTTAGAAACCATAGTGCTTCGTTTTTTGCTGATCGCATGTTCAGCGTTGTCCCAAATGACACATATCAGTGCTGAAAAAATTGCAATATTACAGACCAAAAGCATTCCCCCTGGCTCCAATGATTGGTCCCTGCTGAGAGCCGGAATGCCTTAGGGCCGGAATGCCTTAGGGCAATGGGAAATTGCAGCTCTCTCTGATTGAGTGTTGCTGGGTCCTTTGATGGACAGCCCAGGCCGGTGTTCTCTTCCTGGTGGGCCTGGAGACACAGTGGGTTGCACAGGGAGCTGCTAGTAGCAGCTCCAACACCCCGGCTTCTCCGAGGGGGAGATAAGACTCTGTTCTCATGGCAAGAAAGTCTCAGAGACCCCAAAGGGCAGATCTACTCTGGCCTCTAGGGGAACTACAGGGCAGAATCAAGTCACTGGAAGTGATTGTGTTGCTGGCAGGCCTGGGGTCCCTTCACCTAGCCAAAGACAGATATCAAGTCCATCTGAGGAATTCTAAGTTTACTTCTGCAAGGGTTGACGGAAGGAAGCAGTGGGCGTTGCTAGCTCTGAACTCCTTGAAAGATTCAGTGGAAGTCAGTTTGTGTGCTTAAACCTTGTACCAAGAAACAGGGTTTGCCCTCTCCCAGGAGGTAATCCACAGGTTTTACAAGGATTAGAGAACTTTGAACAATGGGACAAAAGGGAGTAGGGTTTTTAGGAGGAAATAGTTTACATTCCCCAAGGATAATCAGACCACCAGGTTACATCTTCTTCTCTGGGGGGTAGGGGAGGGGGGAACTGTCAGACTTACCAGAACCCCCTAAGGTTTCCTTAGACCAGTACCATTGCTTTGCCTCCCCTTCCTTGAATTAAAACATCTTTACTGATTGGGTTTTAAAAGATTTTTTTCTACAAAGGAAGGGGCTGTTATATCCTGGGTCTCTTATAACACATTCAATCTCAACAGACCAAATTCCAAACTCGGTTACATTTCCAGTATTTAACTAACAGTGGGTTAACTCTTTCACTCCCTCTATCAATGTTTTTGTTATTTTGGGGGATCGTGGGCTATGCATTGGGCTGCTAACCACAAGGTCAGCAGCTTGAACCCACTTTCCACTCCAAGGCAGAAAGAGGAGTCTTTCTACTCCTGTAAGAGTTATATTCTCAGAAATTCACAAGGAAAATTCTAAATTGTCCTATGAGTCCAAATCGACCCACTGGCTTTGAGTTTATTGAATTTATTGGTAGTGCTATGGGTTAGGCATTGGGCTGTCAATCAGAAGGTTGGCAGCTCAAGCCCACCGGTTGCTCTCTGGGAGAAAGAAGAGGCTGTCTGCTTTTGTGAAGGTTTACAGTCTTGGCAACAGCTGAAATGGATTCAATGGCAGTGAGTTAGGTTCTCCAGTGTATTCACTAGGAGGTTCCAATTCTTAAGAAGAAAACAAACCAAAAAGCCTTTTTCCCTTTGTGCTGCTGCTCCATCATTTGAATTCAGTAAACCGATATCTACTGGGTGCATCCTGAGTACTAGGCCCTGCTACAGGTACATATCTAGGTACATGAGGAGAGTTTTATGAACAAAAATATACTTGATTCCCTTGCCTCAAGTTACCTGGCACACAAGGGCAGATAATCATAGATCAGATTCTTCTGAGCACCTACGTGTGCAGAAAACCCTGGGAAGGTTGAGGGAAGATTTGTTTGGACTGTGAATCTCAGACTCTCGAGTCCTGCTGTGATCTGTCAGCTTCAAGCTGTGTACAGCAATTCCAGCAGCTAGCTTCTCTCAGGAAGCCCCTGCTAGATACTGCTGGCGGGTGGCACTCTTTCCCCAGTCGTTGCCCTGATTCCACGTTTTACCCAGAATGGGAAAGTAGAAAGGCATCTAAGGGTCAGCAAAAACCATAGAATTTATTGTGTCGCTGTATACTTCTTGGTGTTAGATGCTATTTAGTTCAGTGTGACTCCTATTGATGTTATATGTTCAAGAGTCCATTCCAACTCACGGCAACCCTGCAGGCGGAAGGGCTGCCAGGCTATATTCTTCAGGAGGGTGATCACCAGGTCTCTCTCCAACCACCTACTGTCCAGCTATCAGCCCAAGGCTTCGCCATTAGGCCAGCAGGGCTCCTTTGCTGTGTATTAGGTGATGTGAATGCTTTCTTTCAGCCCCATTTAACATATATGCCTTGAGAAGTTAAGTAAATCACAGAAGGTTGTGCAGTTAACAATGTGGACTCCAGACCCAGGTCTGAGTCAAGTCCTGCCACACTCTGTACCTAACTTATTAGCGCCTATCCCCTTAACTGCATAGATTCACTTCATAAAAACAGGAAGAAGACTCAGATGAATTAATTGTATGTTACTCCTTCAAATGAAGGGCAAGAGAGCTGACTTTTTCTAGGTGCCTTGGAGATCTCCTTATATTATAGAAATTTAACATGAACAATCTATGTGGTGCTATGGAGCTGGTTCCGATCCGTACCAGCCGAGACACACTGCTCGGTCCTGTGCCATCCTCACAATTGTTTCTGTGCTCAGGTCCATGGTTGCAGCCACGGTGTCAATCCACCTCACTTAGGAGCTCCTCTTTCTACCGTAAGGTATTTGACCTCAGCATTTTTGACATTGTTATAGCTGGCTTTAGCAAACTCACTCACACACACACACACACACACACACACACACACTGCTATGCTTAAAAGCTCAGTCCTCACTGTAGCCCTTTTAGTCCCTCCATGTTGGACTGCCCTTTAGAGATAAAAGCTGTTCTGAGATGCAGTGACTGAGCGAGCCTGATCTCACAGGAGGCCCTTGTGGTGCTTCAGATCCCAGCAGCTGCATCAAGGGTCATTCATTCACGCACACATCCAGTCATTCTGCAGAATGGGAGTGAGTGCTTGAGATGCAGAGGAGAGCTGGAGACAGCTCCTTTGATCTCAGGGTTCAGGAAATCAGAAGGGGTGGGTGTATTCTTTAGAGGTGTAGGGACTCATGTTAACACTCCAAAAATGGCTACTGAGGCTAACAAAGCATTCCCCGTGTGTCTTTCTGCCCACTTGAATTGTGAAATCTCCTTCTACAATTAGCTACCCAGCGCGTCTGGAGGCACTGTAGATGCTTCCTGCTCCCTCCTCTTTACATGAGAATCCTATGTTAGCTTAGTGGTACCTGGCTTGCTGAAAGTGAGGAGGACTTGAAGCACTTGCTGATGGAGATCAAGGATGCTGCGTCCAGTATGGATTACATCTCAATATGAGAAATCCTCACAACTGGACCAGTAGGTAACATCATGATAAATGGAGAAAAGTTTTCGGTTGTCAAGGACTTTGCCTTGCTTGAAGCCACAATCAATGCTCATAGAAGTAGCAGTCAAGAGATCTGAAGATGTGCTGCATAGCACATCTACTGCACAAGATCTCTTTAGAGTATTGAAACGCAAGGAGGTTACTTTGAGAATTAAGGTATGCCTGACCCAAGCCGTGAAGACCTCCATTGCATCATATGCGTGTGAAAGTTGGATATTGAATAAGGAAGTATGAAGATGGATTTGAACCGTGGTGCTGGAGAAGAATATTTCAAGTACAATGGACTGCTAAAAGGACTAAACTCTTTGGCTTGGAAGTGCTCCTTAGAGGCAAAGATGGTGAGACTTTGTCTCACATGCTTTCGATGTGTTGTCAGGAGAGACTAGTCCCTGGAGAAGAACATCATGTTTGATAAAGAGGAAGGCCCTCGAGGAGATGGACCGACAGTGGCTGCAACACTGGCCTCAGGCACGGAAACACGTGTAAAGATGGCACAGGACTGGAGAGTAGTTCGTTCTGTTGTTCAGAGAGTCGCTATGGATCAGAGCTGACTCAATGGCACCTAACAACATCAACAGCTTAGTGGTGTTAATGGCTTCAGTAATTCTGAGTAAGGTAGTCTACCTCACTGTCGAGATACAAGGGAGCCCAGTCCTAACCTCCTTCAGCAGCAACTTTTCTGTCCAGTCTGGCCACCAGCTGGAAAAAACTACTGGCTACTGGTCAGTTTTTCTCTCTCTGAGAACCTGTGTCAAGAGCCTCCCTTCCACTTGGGGCTGAGTAGCCAACACAGAGGGATACAACCCATGTTAGGTTGGGTTCCCTAGAGAAGCTAAACCAGTAAGGCTTGCATGTGTCTGTGTATAGCGAGAGGTTTATAATAAGAAATGGCTCAGATCTGAGTAAATCTAATCTGGTTCAAGTGAAGTTTCTCCTGATTCAAAGAAGGCCATGAACAAGAAGCAAGATGATGAAGCAGGATGATAACACCAGGGGGCATAGGCTGGTGCATGATGCTGTCCAACTTCAGCCGACCACCATGGGAAGTCCCTTGACTGCTCCTGGAATCAGCAGGCAATGCAATGGGAGATCAAGGAAACACATGAGCGCTCCAGTTCGGACAGAATGGTAAGGGCCAGTCTCTGCTCAGTCTCTCTCTCATTTGTATGAGCAAAAGGCTACACCCACGGCGGTGCCATCAGGCTGCCACCTGATTGATAGATTGGGCTCCTCCCCAACACTATGCAAGAGTGTTTAGTTGACATCATCCCTAGCCACTTCAACCTGCTTTCTTGAATCTTAAACTATATCCAATATCTCCCTGCCATTATAGAAATTGGGGAGCCCTGATGTTGTAGGGTTTTTCCGTTGTGCTGCAATCTGCATGATAGTAGTTCGAAACCACCATTGGTTCCTTAAGAGTAAGATGGGACTTTCTACTTCTGTAACACTTACAGTCCAGGAAACCCACACGGGGATCATTCTGAGTCAGCACTGACTTGATGGCAGTGATATTGTTTGTTTGTTTTTAACAGAAATACGTCATCACCTCATCCTCAAGCCATTCCTGAGGTGCCACAGGCACTCTGCCCAGGTACAAAGGAGCGGCTGATTAGATGGACAAGAATGGCTTTGGATGCCGCCATCACCAATTCCTTTTCTTACTCTAAGAATCAATCTGCTTAAAAAAGCCATCCTTGCTGCTGGGCTTTCCCCCGCTCCTCTGGGTCTTCCCCATTAGAGAAAGGCTTCCCAAACCGTGGCTCCCTCTCCTTCCCAGATCATGCCCACTGTCAGTGAGTCCATTCTGAGTCAGTGAGCCTTCATGTGTGTCAGATTAGCACTGTGCTCCAGAGGGGTTCCGTGGCTGCGGTTTAAAGAGGTGGATCACCCCATCTTGTTCTGACTTTCTGTGGGTAGACCCAAAATGACCAGCTTTCTTTGAGCAGCTGAGAGTGCTACCCGTTTTCACCACCCAGAGACTTCAAAGCCCAAACCAATGCCAAATCAGTTGCTGTGAAGCCAACGGTGACTCATGGCAGTGACCCCATCTGTGTCAGACTGGAACTGTACTCTGCTGGGCTGTGGCTTGTTTTCTTTGCCTGGAAGCCATCTGCTAGTTTAAGAAGAGTTTACTGTCCACTCAAACCGCCAAACCAAACTCACTGCCAACCAGTCGGTTTGATAGCAAAGGGGATGGGAAAAGACAAAGTTTTATTTCTTAATTATGTTGATGTTGTGGCCTTCCCTGGTCACCCACTAGGAACAGGTGGCCTTCCAAAGACCAATCTAACTGCCATCGAGTTGATGCTGACTCACCGCGATCCTCTGGGACAGACTCAACGGTACCTAACAAAAACAACAACGACAGGGTTGAACTGCCCAGTAGGCTTCGGAGACAGTAACTCTTCACAGGAGTAGAAAGCCCTAGTTTTCTCCAAGGAGTGACTGGTGGTTTAGAACTGATGACCTTGCAGTTAGCTATCCAACATGCAAACTCTACATCTTACCATCAACTAGAACAACCTTTGAATCAAAGAGTCAATGAGACACCTGTGCATGAGTCAAAGTAGATTTTCAAAACCTTCTTTGTATTGGTTTGCCTTCACTGTCATCCAAGCTCATTCATGCACATGTATCTTCCAGTTGGTGACTGCCCCACCTTCCACCTCCCATGTCTGCTCTTCTCAAAGGCTGGTTTACAGGAAGTAGAGCACCAGCTCTTTCTTCTGAGCCCTCTATGTAGGCAAATGTCCAGCTTTTTGATTAGCAGTGAGCACGTTAATTAAAGCATCACCCAGGGGCTTTCTCTGCCTGGGTAAAAACAACAACAGCAAAAACACAACACAAGACAAAACAAACACAAGTCATTGAGACCCTATATAGTCTCCAAGACTGTTGATCTTCATGGGAGCAGACAGCCTCATTTTCCTTCCTTGAAGTGGCTGGTGGGTTTGAACCACCAACCTTGGGGTTCTCAGTCTGATGCTTAAGCGACTGTGACTAGGGTCCTTTCTCCATATGTAAATGTGCCTGATTTCAGGCATCAGTAGCTGACCTGCTTACATTCTCCTACCTGTCAGTAAGAAAGGGGCCCTTAGCTCTCTTGTGTCTCAGTCTTTGTAACAGAAGCAGGAAGGGGTGGTGCTATTTAATGAGGATGATTTAGAACCCCCAAACTGATTAGCTCCCCTCCATCCCTAACAACTAATTCACTTATCCTTGCTCAAAATTAGCAGTCATTATGTCCTGTCCTCTTTCCTAATTGTTACTATGGCAAAGGCTTTATCCCCCGGGGACAGTTTAAGTCTATTGTGTTCAGATCTGAGCTCTTGAGGCCCTAGTTAAGTTGGGTAAGGGCAGTATTAAACATCCCCTCTGCCCCAAAGAGATATTTAATAAATCATACAAGTTGTAAGGATGCATGCTCCTGAAGCTTGTGAGTGGGGTGCAGTTCCCAGGTCAGCAGTAGTGACTCTGTTACTTTTTCTAAGTCATTGACCTCAGTCTCTCCATCTGTAAAATAGGAGAAATAGCACATGCACTGGCCCCAGGCTACTACATATTAAATTCTTCGCATTCCTTGGAAAGGAAATGTACAAGGACACCCTCTACCTTCCTGCTCATCCCAAATGACCTCTGCATTAGAGAATCAAGGAGAGGGCGGTTCTTGAAGGCAGGTGCCATCTGACCCAGAATATCTCCTTCTTGAAGAACACAGCAGTAAAGAAGAGTCTTCAAAGAGCAAGGTTATGGAGATCAACATAGTTAAGTGTGAAACACCACCCTTCCCTGGGTCATGTATTCTCTGAGCCTGCTTTTCTCCTTAACCAAACAGTGTGATAGAATGAAATGTCTTAATATGCTCTTCTACCAAAGGCTCAGCAACTCCCAACAAAGGATTGGGTGGGGTTATGAAAACAGGGCACTGTGACACTAGGAGAAGGGATTTGTCAGCTGGAAGGATGAGCCATCTTTGGAAAAGCAGCAGAAAGTGACTTGGAGCAGCACCGTCAGGACCTCTACATGATGTGCCAGAGGCTGCTGGGAGCAGATGCTTCAGAGGCTCAGTAGAGAGATGATGGGTTCTCTCTCTGCTGGCCCGAGACTGTGGGACTATGAGAAGACCACAGGTAGGCTGGCTTCATGGCCCATGGAGGCCACGCCCAAGGGTCCATGTAGCTGAGGGACTGAGGTCCAGAGAGAGAGAGCCTTCTCTACTTAGTGGCTACGATACTAAGGAGCAAAGAGAAACTTGGCGCTAGTTGAGATGACTAACCTTATTGTTTGCCAGTCCTGACTTGTAGCCTATTGACTTCTCGGATACTGTTGTAAGGCGCTGGTTTTTGTTTGCATCTAAATTTCATTAGTTATAAGGGATTTTACACACATTCTGACAGTTAGGGAATTGTGATTATTTTATAATCGATGATGCCTCACCGTCATTATTAGACCAGCAGTTGTTCTGATGTAGATGTAATCGGGGGCTCATTTATGAACTTACTTATTATCCCTGAAATGGTCTCTGGGGTCTTTGAAGATCCAGCGTGAAGCATAATGCTGTATGTGACCATGTCTTCACGCATGCAAGGAAATCCAATCAATACAACTGTTATTCGGATTGATGCATCAGCCACTAAAGCTACTGATGCAGAAATGGAAAGAAATCCACCAATGTTTTCCGTTTGAAATTTATCAAACAAGTGATTACGATGCATTGATTGGAATACAGCTGTTGGGAACAAAGAGGAAGGCGCAATGGTTGGACAACTTGGTCTTGGTGATAGAAACAAAGCTGGAGATTGTATGAGACAGTTTCTTCTATCATGAAGAAGATTGTTTCTTCATCACAAATATCTTTTTTTCAACAACTCAAAAGGTACATGTAAACTTGTAAATACATGTAAACTTCTCAATATGGAACACACAGAAATCAAACTGACTATATTTGTGGGACGAGATGACTTCCTAGTTGTTAGATGCCATTCAGTTGGTTCTGACTCATGGTGACCTGATGCATAACAGCATGAAACACTGCCTGGTCCTGTGCCAGCCTCACAATTACTTCTATACCGGAGCCCTATTGTTGAAGCCACTGTGTCAATTCTTCTCACTGAGGGTTTCCTCTTTGTCACTGCCCCTCCGCTTCAATCATGATGCCCTTCTCCAGGGACTGGTCTCTCCAGACAACACGTCCAAAGTATGCAAGACAAACTCTTCCCCTTCTTGCCTCTAAGGGGCACTCTTGCCTACGAAGATGTGAAATATCAGCAGATAAAACCCATCCAGGCGTTGACTGTGGGACAGACCATCAATTGCTCATATGTAAGTTCAGGCTGCATCTGAAGAAAATGAAAAGAAGCCCAGGAGAGCCATAATAGGACCTTGAGTCTATACCTCCTGAATTTCAGGCACAGATTTGATGCATTAAACACGAATGACACTGATGAGCTGCGGGATGGCATCAAGGGTATTGCTTATGAAGAAGTCTTAAGGTCATTTTGCAAAGGTCAAGAGGGATGTCAGAGGCGGCTCTGAAACTAGCTCTTGATTGTAGAGTAACTAAGGAGCATGGAAGAAATAATGAAGTCAAAGAGCATAATAGGAACTTTCAAAGGGCAGCTCTGGAAGACAAAGTTAAATATTAGAAAAGAGTTAGCAACCCCAAAGGAAGCTGATGGTGTGCGGGTAAAAGGATGCATCCGCAGCAACAGACTGCCACCTGTGCCTCAAGGGTTGACGTCAACTTGGAAAGTTTATTTTTGTATTTGTTTTATTACAAAGCAATCCTTGTTCATTAGAATGAATCCATAAAATTACAGAGAGAAAGAGATATATAAGGAAAGAAAAGATAAATATCTAGAGATAGTGGTAGTGGATGGAAAGAAGGAAGAAAGGAAGAAAAAAAGAAAGAATAGCCAAGAAATGAATAATTCCATTTCCCCAGGACAACGGCTCGTGGAAGCCCGAGTTTAAAAGAAGTGGGTGAAGTGAAAGCAGAGCTGCAATGGCCTGTCTGTTGTAGTGGTGGATTTAGTCTCCTCTCTCCGTACCAGTAACAGTTCTCATCTTTATCTTTAAACACACCATCCATTGTATCTTCTGATTCTCGTCTTCTCAGAAATGGGTGGGATCTTTCATTTAAAAACCAACAGACCATGGTGCAAGAGTGGGATGTTTTCTTTCAGGAGAAAATGAAACACAGTTTACAAGTCTTCCGTGATTCTGAAGGAGCTGTGACGCAGGTAAAGGACAACTCGCTTTTGAGCCTCCTTCTGGAATCACGGATAAAGGCGTGGACTCAGGATGTGCTGGTGGGGAGATTTTTGTCTGTTGAGGAGAACAAGGCGTAGGCCATGTATGTCCCTCCTGAAGTCCGCTTTCCCAGGCCTCCTCCTAGTTACCACATCCTCCCTATGTGGAATCACAGAGTGTGCATCCTTCTGTATATTTGTCTTTTTCTTCAATCTTACGTTTATGGCATTTATCCATGTCATGTTGCCTATAGCTGAAGCTCATGTTTGGGTTTGGATAATCTTATGTAATATGCGGATGCCCAATGTTCCTTAGTCATCCTCTTGCTGACATTATTTGGGTTGCCGTTTGCTTAGGAACTCACCAGCCATGCCTCTGTGAAGCCTCTTAAGAATATCTTATGGTGCATACTTGCAAGGTTTATATTTGGTAAGAGGCATAGTAGTAATGCATTGGGTTGTGTGTTAGGCCGGGTTGACTAGAGAAACAAATCCAGGGAGACTCATATATGTTTAGAAAAAAGCTTTATATCAAAGAGCAATTGTATATTGAGAAAACATTCTCGCTCAGTCCTGATCAAGCTCCTAAGTCCAATATTTGACCCTATGTGAGATACTAGTCCATAAATTCCTTTTCAGATTCACACAGTGTAAGCAATGATGCCAAATTCAAGAAGATCACAGGCCAGAAGGTGAAAAGTCCTGTGGAAGCATCTCAGCACTGGTGTGAGTCTCCACGTGGCTCCTCCAGCTCCCTGAGTGTGTCTTCTCAATAGGAAGGTGAAGCAGAGAGAACATTGCCTGCCTCCAGGAAGAAAGAGAGGAAGCTCCCAGAATCCTTATGATTAGGCCACGCCTACAAGCAGGCGTCATCAGGCTGCAACCTGATTGGCAGGCTAGATTCCACCCCATTCACTCTTAATATCCTCATGTTGACAGGAGGTTCTGTAACTACCCCAGCTTGATAACCAAAAGGTCAGCAGTTTGAAACAGCCAGACCAAGCTTTCTACTCCCATAAGACAGTCTTGCCATCTTTGCTGTACTTCTTTTAAGACAAATTTGTTTGTTCTTTTGCAGTCCCTGGTACTGTCAATATTCTGTGTCAACACCCCAAGGTTAAGCAAACCTTCACTCATTTTAATAGTAGCTAAGCAAGTTAACCATTTATATTACCCAGAGACTCCTGTCTGCCCTATGCTTTTGTTAAGGACAGTAGCCCAACTCCTTCTCAAGCTGCTGGTAGACTAGAGCTGCCTCCTAGATTTTCTTAGGTTTTCATTTTTACCGAAGCAGATCACAATGTCTTTTCACGGAGAGGCTTAAAGAATGAGTGCGTTCAAACCATTGACATCTCGACATGTAACAGTGGGTTTAATTGTGAGGACACCAGGGCTCCTTTTGTGGCATTTAATGTTCCACATACATTGGCTGCTCTTATGAACGGCCACAGTCAGAGAGGAAGCAGATGATGAGGCCAGAGTCCTGACTCAGCTTTCTGCTTCTCTTCATCAGACTGCCTTGGGCAACAGCAGCTTCACAAATCCAGAAGGATTGGCTCCCAACCTTTGTTCTTATTGAGAGCTGTGTGGGGTTGATCACAGCCCCTCAGAGAAGATCTGCACCACAGGACTTTCAAGCTTCTGACCGGTCAGAAGCAGAGCACCAGGCCTGTCTTCTGAGGGACCTCTGGGTGCATTGAATTGCCCATCTTCAAGCCATAGCTATTTGTACCTTGTAGGAACACAATTCAGTCCCTCTTAATTGTGCCCACCTGGGACCCCAGAGAGAGCTTTACAGGGAAATATTCGTTTCATTTTATTACCCTAACAACAGTGTCTTTCAAATATTAAAACTGAACGCTTCATCTGAAAAGGACCAATTTGTTTGCAAACTGAAAATGGATTGCAGCCACCTGGTGGGGCTAGGATTCGTCAAGAGTTGTGAACGAGTGATTCATAGGGATTTCCTTGTATTCCAGGCAGAGAGAGAGAGAGAGAGAGAGAGAGAGAGAGAGAGAGAGAGAGAGAGAGAGAGGAATGAAACACAAAAAAGGACACCAAAGACCTTCATGAGCACAGAAATAAATGTATTAAAGGATGCACAGTGTGAGCAAAGAGGTCTTTTGGGTTAAATGCATATAAAATTGACTTCGTGGGGCCATCTCTTTGATGTCTTTGAACTTTGCAAGGAGAAAGAGAGAACCACCATCAGTAACAGCCCAAAGGGAATCGCTATGAAGTGGAGGTCACACGACTTCTTCTCTACAACCGTTTACCAAGTCGGACACACTGTCTCTCCCAGGCCCTCTCTACTTCTCTGCTGGGTGTCCTATTTTCTTGTGATGGCCACCCACACCTCCCTGACCATGTGCATATTCTTGGGTTAATTTGGAGAGTGACAGGTTACAGGTCAGGATCGGAAATGACTCTGGATGTAGCCCCTCAGTCAGTACAGTACCGTGTCTAGGAGGGTCCCATAGGTTGGTGTTGGCTCAAGGGCAACAAGTGAGTGTGATAGCAAAACAGACCGATTCCCTTGCCAGGGTTCCATACACCATATGTGCTTGTTCTCAGCCCACATGGGTGGCGTCCACCGTGATTTCATTGTTAGCAATCTATTCAATCCCCTTGGTGGGCCACAAGTACCGCATTTACATAAGCCTACTTAAGCATTTGGTGCGGGTTAGGAAGGTCCCCAAATAGCCACCCATCACACCACTGTGGTCATTCCCATCTCTTCAAGGACACTTGGTTCAGGTGCCACAGGTGGGGCTAAGTGACTGTTCCTTTTGCTGTGTACCCAAAGGACATCGCCTTGTTCCTATTAGTCAAGAGAATGAAGATTTAATACCCACAAACAACCTTCAGTCAGCCAATCTTATTTCCTTCAGCTGTGGAATGTTCCCAGCGGGATGAAACAAATTCTGATGCTGTTGTGTGGGGCTGGGGCTAGGGAAGAAACGGAAGGAGGAAACAGCTCAGGCCCTTACCGCCCAGGATGACAGGCAGGCCTCCACTGAGTGCTCCTTGCAGAGAGCAGCTGCCAATGTCTTCCTCTGACGCCCCGTAATTAAATTCAGCTTCTTGTACGTTTTCTCTTGATTCAATCCCCTTCCTCCCTGGATAAACCTAGTTTTCCGTAGTTGTAATTTCTCGACTGTTAAATTTCATTTACCTCATTTAAATTTCTATCTATTTCTCTCCCCCAGTGGAGAGTTGGATTGTTTCTTTTTGTCACCCCTCAACCCCTCAGCCCAAGCGAGGGAGTCATTGCACTTACGCTAGAGACAACTCATTTGCATATGCTCACACAGAAATTTGTCATTCCATACGACAAATAAATGTGTGGCTGTAGAGTAACAGGAGAGAGGGAATGTGAGAAGATCCAAATGACCCAACTGTTTTCTCCATCCCTGGAGATCCTCCTAGAGAATTATTGTTTCCATAAGGTTTCCTTGTTTACTGGGGCGGAAAAGAAATATTTTGTCTCCCTTATTTGGTTGCTCCAAAATTGCACTATCCCTCTCAAGACGGTACATCCCTTTAAGGACTGTCTCTTCACTGAGTGGCTGCATAGCTGGGAGTTTGGCAGTTAGGAAGAACTCATGAATGTTTGTTGAATAAATGAATAACTTAGTGACAAGGATCTATCCTATGCGCTGACAGCTGCGCCTCATATAAACTGTTTTCTCGCCTTCCACAGAAACCACCATGCCTCGCGTGCTTCCAGGATGAACTTTATTTCTGTCCCCTGGGTTCATGTTAAAACATTTAATCTTTTGTTCATGTGACAGGACTAGGATGAAATATTCCTAGTCCTTAGCCATGGTGTGACCGCCCTTGTTTTCAAACTCTTCAACATCCTGATGGGTCTCTGAAGGAGAGCTTAGATCATGGGATCTGGTACGAACCCCATCCTTCATGGGTGGTCAGACCAGAGCAGTGCCAGCAAGGTCATCGTCTCCCTCTATTGAGGGTAATTATGCTGAGGTTAACACAGCCTGTAATCGCCTTCACGGTTCTTGGCAGCTGCGTCGCATTGCTGACTCACACAGCATCAGCCAGATCCCTTACGTCTTATTCACGAGCTTTTATGACCAAACTATGCCTCAGCTCGTGTCTTGATTTTGAAAACTGAGCACGCATCTGAACATATTTCCTTGTGAAATTCTCAACCTCATTTCAGTTGGTTGCCGGTTTCCGTCTGTCTGGAAGATTTTGAGATCCAGGGTGAAAATTCAGGCATTACCGAGGTCAAGGAGAAACAGCCTTGTCCACCAACATGGGCATGCCTGTTGTTGTTAGCTATCATCTAGTCCATTCTGGTTCGTGGAGACCTCGTGTGTGGAGAGTGGAACTTCTCCATCAGGTTCAACATCAGAAGTCGATCAGCAGGCCTGCCTTCCAAGGCGCCTCTGTTTGTGTTCAACGCGACACCGTTGTGGTTAGTAGCTGGGCTTAGCCATTTGGGACTTCCGGCACAACTCACAGAATGTTGTCCAACAGCCTGGACTTTCTTTGTGTTTGTGATGCCGAGTGGCAAAGGGGTCTAAGGTTTCCTGTCTCTGTTTCTGCCAGTGATAGAGATCAGGTTAATTCGAGAAATGCAGAATTTTATTTCTGAAAGCACTCAACAGCAGGAAACATGGGGTCAACTCCCTTCAAACTGGTTCTGTCTGAGATTCAGTGAAAATACAAGTTATATAACTTAAATCGAGTGGCAAGTTCAGGGGGGATTAACGAACAGGTTTTGAAGATGGTCAGAAGACCTTCAAATGGGACAAAGGGAGTGAGATTCACAGGAAAGCAGCCTACATTTCCCCAAGGGATTATCATCAGGTCATCAACCGATATCTTCATTAATCCAAGGACCGTCAGACATATCCACTAAAGTTCCAGGCTCCATTGCTTATCTAAATGGCCCTGCTTGCCCCCTTCCTGAGCTAGATCATCCTTGCTGATGAAGGACTGGGTGGTGCGACTCAGAACCAACTTGGTGACACTCACCAGTACCAGGCAGACATCGACACCCGATAGAGTGAAGAAAGCCTTGGAAAATTTGAATATAAAATTAACGGAAGGTTTCATGACCATGTTGAAGGCCCGTTGCATATCTCTTAAGTATCAGTGATCTAAAAAGATTAGCAAAAGCTTGGTGGTGAGTGAATTCCGGCCCTTGTTCCTAGACTTGGAAAAATCGCTGAAAGACACAGGTGAGTTGATATTCTTTCTGTCTTCCCTGATGGCTCCACGACTGGATGCTGAGGCCTGAAGGAGAAGCTGATGAGTCTGCTCTTCTGGTTGTGACAGTCCTGCTATTTTTACATGCAGCTGTGTTTGCCAAAGTGAGAAAGGGCTTCTGGATTCTCTTCGTCCTAATGTACTTGGGATATTATGTAGAGATAGGAAAGCCAGGAGCCAAGGTTTCATTCACCTAGGCTTGTTCTCTAAAAGCAAAGGGATCTTGGAGCTTAAATCCTCTTGGATTTAACTTTTTGGGTGCAAGCAATTTTCCTTAATGCATTGCTGCTTAGGCAAAAACAACACAGATAGATAGATAGATAGATAGATAGATAGATAGATAGATAGATAGATAGATAAAGAAATTGAGTTATACTCATGGATTGCACAAGAATTCTAGAAAGATCATAAATGGAACTGAACAAACCTCACATTCTTTTACCATCAGAAGAAAGGAACTGTGAGGATTCTGAGGCCCATTCCAAATTTATGTAGTTAATTAATGGTAGAGTCTAGACTTGCTTTCAGGCAAGGTAGCTGCCATGTTCTCTGAGAAATGCTGAAATGGCCACAAAGAAATTAAAGTCAGAAGGGGAAAGTCAATCACTTCCAATTACTTGGAGAAGCGGTGAGTTCTAGCATAGTGGTTGGACCAAGGGCAGGCACTAGATCCAAAGAATATCCTCCACCATCTCCTTGTCTAGACTGTGGGGAGTCCAGGTAATAAGCCGGGACAGAAATAGCATCTGCTAAAGTGGGAGACCAAGGTTAAAAAAGAAGTCCGGCGTGATCTTTTCCCAGAGGCTCCATGTGGATGGGGCAGGCCTCTGACACGAAGGTTGGATATTATAGGGCTGTGTAGCTCCTTATATTTGTTCCTCACCATTTAGTAAAGGGCCTATTGATTTCATTATTTTTAATTCCAACCTCGCCTCAGCTGGGCTTTGGGGAGGGAATGGAAAGGCCTTTTCTGTGTGAGCCAGAGGGCTTGACAGACTCAAAAGACTACCCTCGGAAGCCAGCATGCTGGAGACTGAATGAACCAGAGAGAGAGATGCAAAGGAGAATCCAGGAAATCAGGCAGAGCTTCAGACCCAGCATGCATCCTCTTTTAAAAATTCTCTTACCATTAATAACCTTGGTTAAACTGGTTTGTATTTTTGTTTTCAATTCCCCATGGGCCTAGCTAAAACACCTCAATCACCAAGCCTCGAAGATGTAACAGAATGCATGTATCTGTACTCAAGCTACCTATTTCTGAGCTGTGAATGTGTCTATACTGTATGATTATGGTACTTCCCAGAGATGCCTGGGTATCTAATTTCTATCACCCAGTCCTCTTGCTCCCATTCAATAAGTAAAAATAATGACTTTTAGACAGGAGATAACCAAAATCTATTCCGAATCGAGAAATGGCAGCATGTCTGAGGGTGAGGAGTGAGACGCAATTTGTTTCTACTCATTGGCTCAACTTCTGGTGGCACAGTGGTTAAAGCACTCAGATGCTAATAAAAACGTTGGAAGTTTGGGATAAAGGCATGGCAGCCTGCTCCCATGAAGACTACAAGATAAGGCTGTTCTGCTCTTGGCTTTATAGTGGATATGAATTGGGCCCAACGCTACAGCAATAGAATTTGCTTACTCCTTGAATTAGTGCGAAGGCTAAGAGAATTAATTTATGAAGATCACGTAGAACATCGTCTGGCACTTATGAAGTCCTCTCTATGAATGATCTAATGAACAAATCTGGCTTGAGATAATCCTTCTAGAATGCCCCCTTAGAAGTGAGGAGGATGAGACTATGTCTATAGACTTTGGCCATATTTTCACGAGAAACGCATTCCTATTGAGAGACATCATCCTTGGTAGAGGTTCATATTGTTGTCGTGTTGCTAGGTGCCATCAGCTCAGTTCCAACCCACAGTGACCATACACACAACAGAAGAAAGCACTGCCAGCACTGTGCCATCCTCACAGTGTCCCTATCCTTGAGCCCAATTGTGACTGAGAGCAATTATCAATCGATGGTGGATAATTACCAGAACAAGGCCTCTTATTGGAGGCCTGGTGCCCTAATGGGTTCAAGTTGGACTGTTACTCAAAAGATTAGCAATTCAATCCCACAAGCCAATCCATACAAGAAAGAGAAGGCTGTCTTCCTCCAGATGCAAAGTCTTGGAAAGTCAAAAGGCATTCCTACTCTTTCTGCTAGAGTTGACTCTGTGATGGTACGTTTTCTTTGTAGGGACTCAAATGATTGAATCCCTGTGGGTGAGTGGTTCTCAAAGCGTGATCTAGGACCAGCAGTTTTACCCTCACTGGAGAACTTGTTGGCACGCCAGTAACCAGTTGTTGACAAGTTGAGTTAGAGCTCATGATGGCCCCATCTGGGTCAGAGTTGATGGATGAAGCACAGGATTTCAGTGGCGAATTTTTCTGAAGTAGATCTCTAGGCTTTTCTTCAGTTGCCCTACTGAGTAGACATAAACCTCCAGTGTGTTGGTTAGTAGCCAATTATGTTAAGTATTTACAGTATGCAGGGACTCCTGAAAATGGGTTAAAAAAGCAAATTCTTGGACTCCATCCCAGACCTACTCAATATGAAACTCCAGTGTGAGCCCAGTAGCCTGCAGATTTATAAGCCCCCTGTGATGATGTGAGATCACTTAGTTATGACGCTTACATCCGTTTCTTCATAAGGCCCATGAATGTTGTGGTTGTTATTGTTGGTGCCATTGAGTCAGTTTCAACTCATAACGACTCTGTGCCATACTCACAATTGTTCTCATGGTTGAGCCCATTGTTGCAGCCACTGTGCCACACCATTTTGTTGAAGGCCTTCCTCTTTTTCTCTGTTCTTCTACTTTACCAAACATGAGGTCTTGCTCTTGGGAGGACTGGTCTCTCCTGACAATATGTTCCAAGTAAGTGAGACAAAGTCTTGCCATTCTTACCTTGAAGGACCATTTTGGCTATACTTCCTGCAAGACAAAATTGTTTGTTCTTTGTGCAGTCCATGGTGCATTCATTATTCCTCACTAGCACCACAATCTACATACATTGACTCTGCTTGTTCCATCTTCCTTATTCAAGGCCCCACTTTCACATGCCTATGAAGTGATTGAAACACTATGGCTTGGGTCAGGTGCACCTTAGTCCTCAAAGAAATCCCCTTGCCTTTCGACCGAGGTCTTGTGCATAAATTTATCCAATGCCATGTATCTTGACTGACTCTTCCATGAGCATTGCAAATAAAGTGTAGAGTACTCAAACTCAGGAACAGGTCAGATTTGCCATTCCTCTGGCTATGGGGGCACCATCACAGTAGCACTTCCAGGGAAAATACTGGGAGCGTCAAGAAAGATGATCCATCAGTGGAGCCTATGCGAGGTCCCTGAGTGAAGTGATGGAGGTAGGGGAGGTGGTAGAAGCCACAAAGTTAAGACCATGAGCCAGAGCAGAGGGACAATATTGAGACTGTGAGGTAGTGTGGACTTCCTGACCCGTAGTACAAAGCAGGGTCAAGGGACAACATGGGCTGAGGACCTGAAAGAGATGTGGCTGCTCCTGCAAAGAGGTGCTGCTGTGGATAAAAGACTGTATCTTAAGTGTTTTCTGGTCCTGTCCTTTTGCTTCCTAATTGTGATGCACTAAATGGTATTTTGTTCTATGGTACTATCAGTCACTCTGAGTCGGAACCGACTTGACTGCACCCAACAACCACAACTACAACCGCCATAGATAATTGCTACATGCCTAATAAAACCCTGTACTTGTGTATACTTGTGAAGATTGTGAGTTCTGTATAGCCATTGTCATGGATTACCAAGCCCAGCAGAGAAGTAGTGTGCTGCTGCAGGGACGGTGAATGCCAGAATAAAGAAGTAAAGGGATGAATGGTGGAGGCATCTCTGACCTCCTGTGGCACTTGACCTTCAGCTGGTGTGCAGTTGGATTCTTCTTCTCCCTACTGAAGCAGTTGGAGGTCAGACGTAGCCCCCATGTCTGTTTCTCACTCCCAGGGGATGTTGATATTCACTAAATTAAGAACCACTGCTCTAGATTTTCAACCCATCCTTTTTTGGCACGATACCTCAGATAACAGGGGAAATCCCTGCCAGCTGTTTATTAAATATCTGCATCAGCTAAGGGGTTTTACAGTAATGCTTGTCAACTGTTGATCCCTACAAGAATCACATGGGGGAACGTGAAAACATTCCCAGGTCCCACCCTTGACATTCTGAATCAGAATCTCTGGGGACTGAATCGGGAAAGCTAAATTTTAAACCAACACTATAAGTACGTTTCATCAACATGACTTCAGAAACTCTGCTAAAGCTTCGGTGATGTTTCATCGTTTATCTTCGTTTTTGCCGTCCAACATATTGGTGATGAGGATTGAGAAGTGAAGGGCATTGTGTTTGGTAAAGTGCAGGGACAGCAACAGAATGAGGAAGGACCTCAAGGAGGTGGCTTGGCACCGTGGCTCAACAGCGGGGTCCAGCATAGGAACCATTGTGAGGATGGCACAGGACCGGGCAGTGTTTTGTCCTGTTTTGCAGAAGGTCTCTATGGGTGGGAACCAACTGAATGGGTCCCATCAACAAAACAGAGGCGTCCTAGCGACACAGTTTGATCACCTGTTCATTTTTGGGCCCTACAGAACAGCCCAAAGCTGTGCCAGTCTAAGCAGACACTGCTCTCGGTGTCTCTCTGCCATCTGACTCAGTCGCTGCAATTGTTCCCATCTACATCTGGCTGCAGTCTCTCTGTCCCTCATCTTCGTGGGTTTTAGGAGCCTCTATGCCAGGCTAAATGGAGATGGTCTGCTCCCTGTGTCCACGACATTCTGAGCAGCCTGCATGTGGCTTCTGACCCTCCAGCAGCCTCCTTACATGGGCGTCATCCTGCTCCTCAGGCTGGTGTTGTCAGTTTCCTAGTGGACGCTAAACCATGGCTTTCGTATGTGTCATAAATAGACCTTCGTGTCCATCTGTCTCGTGTAGGTCTTCCTCCTTTTCGTTCTTCCTTGAGCATATCAAGGATTGTGAGCAGTGGTTTGCTCAACTTTCTCGCTTTCTTCTCGATCTAGGATGTCCGCAGCACAGGTACCGTGTGTCCAAAGGATGAGCTTCTTATCGCTGACGGTGCAGTCTCCCCGCCCCACCCCCACACCCCTCTCCTCCCGCCAACGCCTCTGGGATGACTCATTTTAGTCGAGCACAATGACCAACTTGATGGGACCTAACAACAGCAGCCACTACTTTATGAAGCTTTACGTCCCTTTTCTAGGGACGATGGGTCCAACCTTAGTGAATTCAAGTCTCCTGATCTTCACTTCTAAGGAACATTCTGGGTTTTACTTGTTCTACCATTGATTTGTCCAATCTCCTGGGAGTATATCTGAGATAGTTAAGGTCTATTGTGCCAACCTGGCCGATAAACACATGTGGGATTCATTGAAGGGCAGAGGGATAAACGGCTCAGTGAGCCTTGCCTTTTTAGTTTTTGGTTCTCTTGCTTTGTGATGGTCAGACCAAGGTCAGCTGCCTTAGCCAGATCCCTGCTTCAGCTTGCAAAGCAGCTCACTCCCTACAAGATATCCCTGAGGAGAAGCCACATGAACCTACCCGGGTGCAACCCTGGGTGCTGGAGCAGCCTTGTGGAGATCCCTGCCAGTACAGAGATGCTTACACATTCACTGACTTCGCTTTCCTCCTGCAGTCGGCATCATTGCGTCTGTTTTGTGAGATGGAGGAGGACTTTGTGGATCAGTGTCGGGCATATCGGCTAATGTTGGACTTATGGGCTTGGGCAGCACTGGGTTGGGATGCTTTCTTAATGTGTGCTTAGCCTTTATATAACTCTCTCTTACATACATGAGTTTCTGTGGATTTGTTTCCCCAGTTTACCAAGACTAACACAATTTCATATAGACACCTTTCTTCATCAACACCATGCATCCCAATGTGCGAGTTTGCTTCTGTCTTGTCCTTATCACCAAGATTTTCCTACTTAACCCTCACTCATTTCCCTAAGTGTCAGTCTCCCTCTAAGCAATTAATTGTGTTGCAATATGCATACACATCTATATTTAAATTTGTGGTTTTAGGGGGGTGCCTGTGTTCTGGTATTTGTGTCATTTTATTTTTTATTTAAATCATTTTACCGGGGGCTCATACAACTCTTCTCATAATCCATACATCCATCCATTGTGTCAAGCACATTTGTATATTTGTTACCATCCTCATACTCAAAACATTAGATTTCCACTTGAGCCTTTGGTATCACCTCCTCATTTTTTGTCCCTCCCTCCCCACATCCCCCTCCCTCATGAACCTTAGATAATTTATAAATTATTATTTTATCATATCTTACACTGCCTGACGTCTCCCTTCACCCATTTTCTGTTGTCCATCCCCCAGGGAGGAGGTTATATGTAGATCTTTGTCATCGGTTACCCCTTTCTGCACCACCTTCCCTCCACTTTCCTGGTATCGCCACTCTCACCCCTGACTTGATTGCCATCTTTTTCTTCTTGCTGTTGCATGTGAATGGAATGGATACACATGTTATGATTGGCCATGCAGTTATTGCAACCCCTGTTACGAAAAAGAACACTCTTTTTGCCTCGCTGACTTGAGATACCACCTTTATCAGAGTCTATAGAGTTACATAGAGTGTCTTCTCATTGGAGTTGTTCTGTTCTATTCTATCTGTCTGTCTATTCCCGATGGACCAGCACTGCACTGTTTTAACTACAGAAGTTTCCAGTATCTACCATGGTCTAGAATGGTTAGGACTCTCTTCAGAGCTCTTTCTTTTCCATGTTTTTCTGACTCTTGTCTTTATGTTTCCTGTAGCAATCTTAGTACAGCTCCAGAGGGGGAAAAAGTTCCTTGGAATTTTTTACAGAGATTTCATCAATTATTATTCAAAATCACGTTTCATTTTCTGGGCAGTTTTAGTTTTACAGAAAAGATGTGCAGAAAGTACACAGAATTCCCACAAGCTCCACCCTCGGTCCCAGTTTCTCCTATTATTACTATTATCTTAAATTGTATAATTAACTCATTGCTACTGCGGTGATTCTAACTCACTGTGATCCCGTGAGTCGGCGTAGAACTGTCCTGCAGGGTAGCCACGCTCTAATCTCACAGAGAGAGAGACTGCCCTAGTGCAGTCCAGCTGCCGGACTTTCGGTGGACAGCTGAGCACTTAAACACTGCACTTCCAGGACCCTAATTTTATAATTAACGAACCAACATGGATGCATTGCTGGTAAGTAACGGCCTTTGTTTAGAGTTTGTTCTTCATGTTGCAGAGTGCTGTGGGCTTGGTCTACTATATAAGGCCAGGTTTCCATCATGAGAGTAGCCTACAGGACATGTTCACTGCCTTCAACATGCCCTCTGCTGCTTTTATTCATCCTTCCCCTTTTCCCTCAAAAAAGCACCTATCCCTTAGCTACTTCCCAATGTTTTAAAGATCAAGTCCCAAATCCCGAAGGTGGCCTGGCCCTGCCTTCCGTGGTCAAGAAGAGATTTCAGAGGAGCAATAATATACAAGGAGAAGATTAAAACAGAAGGATGCTCATTTCCACTTCTTTCATAACAACTTTCAAATTAGAGACATTCTACATGAGACAAATAGCTTGGTGCCATAGTCACTTCATGGTATATTTCATTTAAAGAGATTTTTAAACTTGGAAAATGTTTGTGAAGTGGTTAAGTAAAAAAGGATATAAAACGTGGCACAAACTATAATGACAATGATGTGGAATAAGTTAGAATAAGAAAAACCCACCATGAGAGAAAAAGCTAAGAGAGATTTGCCGTATAGTTGCAGAGATTTCTTCTAGAGTATAGGGTCATTAGTGATTGATTTTATTCAGTGTTTTCATTTGATTTGTAAAAGTTTTTTTTTTATTTGTAAAAGTTTTATTGGCATATAATTTACAAAATATACTATTCAATAGTTGAATCATATTGAGACGAGTTGTACAATCGTATTTTTGTTCTTGTACTTTTCTTGGCAGGGAGACAAAAGTACTGAATAAAATCAATGACCAATGATCCTATAATCTAGGAGTAATCTCTATAATACTGTGGCAAATCTAATTCTTAGGTTTCTCCCTCCTAATTTTCTTACAGGAGCCCTGGGGGCCCAGTGATTACTTGTTGGGCTGTTAACCACAAGGTCAGGTTTGAAATCATCAGCTTTTCCATGGGAAAAAGCGCAGGCTTTCTACTCCTGTGAAGAGTTTCAGTTTCAGGCTCAGAAACTGACAAGGGCACTTCTACCCTGTCCTATAGGGTCCCTAGGAGTCAGAATTGACTCAATAGCAATGAGTTTGGGTTGGTCTACTTTAATTTGCAAAATGAACACATTGAGCCTGGGTGTATTTCTTGATAACAGAATTTAATATATATATACATATTTATTTAAAAGCAACAGCAACAACAAAACAGTGTCCTTTGGAGATTGCAGTTTGCATTGGAATCCTTTGAGCTGCCCATTCATTCTCTTGTTAAGGTCACAAATGACAGCACATGTGTAGCCGCTGTGCGTGTCCTGTGCTCATTTTACTAACCACCCCTCAGCATTTAATGTGGTTAATCCATCTTTTCTGACATGCTGTCCACGAGTTTCCGAGTGTCTTTTCCTCCTGGGATGCTCTGCTTCTCTTGCCAACTTGTCTCTTTCTCCTTCCTTCTCACTCTCCCTACCCTGTTCCTTCCCGAGCTGAAAAGCCCAGGCTCAGAATTCCTTTCCTGTTCATCAATCCTTTCTATCATTCCTTTCGATCAATCCTTTCGATCGGAAGGGAGCCCATTCACCCCTTCTCTGTATTCTGACAGTGCCTCTCTTTGCGTCTCCAACCTTGGGCTCTTTTGTCATGCGTGGTCAATCTGCTTACTTGACATCTTTGTTTGAACATCTCTTGGTTATCTCAAACCTATGTCCAGGATTCTTTCCTGGGCTCTCTCCAGAGAATGATTGAGTCTGTGAGTCAGCTGACAGTGTCAATATGAGTCAGAGGTACTTCTCTTATTTTCAAATTGGAAAATGAATGGAAATAGAAATGCTAATAGTTTCTTTTGGGGTCTCAATAACCTCTTGGGTACTTCCTAAGACATATACACTGTTCTCTTTTTAATTTAATTTTAGTTTTGTTTGTTTGGGTTATTTTAAATCATTTTATTGGGGGAACTTACAACTCTTATCACAACCCATAATACACTGTTCTCTATAGGATCACTAGGAGACAGAATTCGACTCGAAAACAATGGGCTTTGTTTTGTTTTAATTTATCAAAAGACCATTGTGCTTGCATTTTCTAAAATCCAAGCAAACCCAAGGCTGTCTAGTCAAATCCCACCTTATAGTAGCTCTATAGAAAGTGGTGCGTATACAGGGGGTTCCTTTCTTTGAGCTAGTTCAATTCTGCTTCTTGTAGAGCCAGAAATACAACGAAAATTATAGGCCTCAAAGAGCCGTGAACAGGAAAAGGATTTTCTTCATGTTATATCCGCTTAGTTTTATACAGGACAAAGATGCAGCCTTCCACTCCCATGAGCAGTTACCAGTTACAGCCACCGAAACTCACTGGAGCAATTCTGTCCTGTCCTGTTGGTTTGCTGTGAGTTGACGCCAACTCAATGGCAGTGAGTTTTAGTTTGATAGCCATTACGTATCATCTGCCATCTATGCATATACCACAACAAGGTGAAAATATGTCTTACAGAAATCTGTATGGGAATGCTGACAGTGACTTAGTCCATTGGCAATTACAGGAGTCTAAAACCGCACAGTCTTCTCTGTACCAAGGTTTGAATAAATAAATTCAGGTGCCACCACACAATCATTCAGGACAGGGTCATAAAACGAACGCATCACTGACACACAGGAACATGGATGGATCTCAAATGCATTCTACTCCATGAAGTAAGCCAGATTTCTGGAAAAGGTCTTAGATGTGAAGAACATGTAATCATTATGGGTAGGATTGTATGTGACCGAAACTGAAACCCAGCCTGCAGCAAGGGAGCTAATTCTGACACCAGGAAGGAATGCTGTGTACTGATCAAGCCCTTCCGTGTCTTGACTGTGGCCCAGCCCAGGATACGCTAGGCATTCACAGACCTCAGGAAAGCTTGTCATCAAAACTTAGGGGACAAACTGGCTTGCTCTTCAGTAACAACATAAATCCAGTTTCAAAAGCTTTTCATTAGCTGGAATGTGCTCTCTGTGCTTTTCCGCTCTGCTAAGGAGACATGGCTTAACCAAAGTTGGTCTTCCTGAGAAACCTGTCTACTGAGATTGACTAAGGCCAGTGAGCCTGTGAACCTCTCCCTCGCTGATCTCCCTCTAACCACGTAGCTGTGCAGGGGAGCAGACTGCCTCCTTTGCTATGCCCCGGTGCCATGCTCGCCTCTGATCTTCCTGCTCCCCTGCGCTGTGTTCACTTCCCCTGTAAATAAGGCATGACCTGTAAAACACAAGAGGCAGCTGGGAGCATCCTCATTTGCATACTGTAATTAACCTGCTGCTTCTCCAGCTTTCTTTCTTTGGTTGTATTGAAAAGGCAACAAAGGTGCTCTCCCAGGGCTGGGCATGAATCCGACAGGCCGGAGTGCTTGCCTTCAGCCTTCATGCAGCCTTGAGCGGCATCTAGGAAGGGCCGTGCACCTGGCGTCAACGTCCCTTGTGGGCTGGCCTTTTATCTCAGGTAAGTGGAGATTTTCGGGTTGGCTGTCTTCCAGACAGGTGTGCACGCCAAGATGAGAGCCTGACCCATGGGTGAATGAGCGCTTCTCACCCGTGGAATTCATTTTCATATTTGAAACACTGCATAATCGAGTGGCTAGCGCGCTGAATTGCAGAGGCAGGAGGCACCGACTTTGTAAAGATGTCGCTGCCTGCTTCTTAGGCGAGCCCAGAACAGGTTAATGCCAGATTTAACTCCATTGTCATCATGACTGGTGATTTGCAATAAAAAGGGCGATGCTCTCTACGTGGTTGAGTTTATAAAGCACCATCACATAGTTTAACCCTTCTGTTTCTGAGGAGGAAACCAAGATCTGGGGCAGCTCTTTGCTGCCTTCCCATTCATCCTGATAAGGTCCTCTAGTTTCCAAAGCAGATGTGATCCTACACTGAATGTGTGCCTGATTCCTGGGATCGAAGAGCTGGACTTTATTTTTAAATGAGGGAACAAACCCAAACACTGTGGATGAGTTAAATGACACCCACAGAAAGAGAGTGGAATGGTTGTGTTTCCGTGTGGCCAGTTGTGTCAGCCCTTAATAAACTAGGCTGTACTCTGCAAGCCGGGACTCTGTATGCCCGAATGTGTTGATGCTTGAAATAAATATGTAAGGGGCTGTACGGAAGGGACTGGATTGCTTTGCAGCTCTTTTGATAACTAAGGGAGAATAAATAGATGCCGTTTATGCGGTACTTTGAATTCTTTATGGTCAATAAAATGGCTACAAAATGGTGGTCAATGAGCCTTAAAAAAAGAATGCAGAAAAGAATCACATTAGAGTTGAGGTAATGGGTTAAATATGTTAAGCATGTGGAAGTAGAAATAGATTCAAATGTTGCATTCATATTAGGGCTAAATTAGAAATCTCATCTTGAAAACCATGATCTTGAGCAGAAATAGATTTTTTTTTCCTGGCTCTATCTCCTGCTTGATCTACCTGTTCTCAAGGTTCATGCAGATAATATTAACCTGGACTGGCAGCAGCTATGTCTCAATCTCAATATTTTTTGGTTTCTAGTAGAAATCACCAAGCCTTAAGTAAAGTCAAAGATGCCCCCAAGGACACAAAGGATATAACTTGGGTCACACTCTCTACTATGGTCAGGTTTGAACCTCACCCTATTCTTTTGCATTCATACAGTAGAGAAAGCCCTTCAAAATGCGACCATCGCCACCGGCATATGACGTCCAAAATGATGCAATATCATATAAGGAATCAAAGCTAGAAGGGACATACTAATTCACTATAACTCATCTACCTTGACTTTCGTGAGAAGCTGCTGGGGTCTTAAGAGGTTTCAAGTAGCCATCTAAGTGCAGCTTTTGTTCTCTCCTTGTCCAGAGCAACGAAGAATGGAACAAGTCAAAGATACATGGAAACAGTTAGTCCAGAGGCCTGATGGAGCACATGAACTTCAGCTTCCATGAGTGAAACGGGAACGTGATGGTGCCTGACTGCTAGAGTTTGCCCACTCTGAAAGGGGTCACAATGTAAGGGCCTGAGTAGAGTGGTAGAAAAATATGGGCAAAACTCAAAATAACAAACTAGATTATATATGCTGGTCTGATAGAGATTGGGAGAGACCCAGAGCCTATGGACCTCATTGAAGAGTGCCAGCAGGGTACATATTCCATCAGACAACCAACCAGATGAGTGAGATCCAAGTGGGAGCATTATCTTTGGATGAAGGCTCAGGCTAGAAGGGGAGGGAAAGAAGGAAGAATGGAGATTGTAAACACAAGGATGATATATGAAGATTGCTGTCACATAGTGGGTACATGCAAAACGTGTAGGAATTAGTGGATGGAAAATGAATTTCCACTCCAAACATACTAAAATGCTAAAACAAAACAAACAGAAAATGAGAGTCTCAGAAAGCCTGTGGAGCGGTTCCATTGCGTCCTGTGGGAATGCTATGGCTCAGAATCTACTTACTGGCAAAGGGTTAGTTTTCCTGGTTCATTGATCGATGTGACAGTCTGTGTTTCTAAAAACATGTCTAAATTGATCACTATATATTTCTGGAAACAAAACAACCCCTTTGCATAGTATGTAGGATTAGGCAACTCGTCCAGAAAAATCCCAGGATGACACCAAGAGCGACAAGACCTCATCAGCTTAAGGCCCCCACCCCCAGCAAAGAATCAGATCGAAAGACCATCTCCGTGGGTTCCCGCATGGTGGGCTGGGCAAAATTCAGAAAGAAGACTGACAGCTCAACTTTATCTCTTGACTTCCCCAAAATGAAATTTTCAGAAGACTCGATCAAATTTGCTGAGATGCAAGAATATTATCCTTTCATTATCACCCCTTTCGTTGAGAATTGAGCTTACACACTCCAAGTCACAAATGCAGTGAAGGCAGCAGAGGCATGCCCTTTACATGGCCGTGGGCCTTCTCACCAACTCAGTGCGTCAAACTTGACTCTAAGTGGCATCCAGATAGGAAACATTTCCATGCATTTGACTCACTGTGGAAATCCCAACTGGGTCCCCAAGTCTGGTCAGTATTTAATTGAATGCTAACCCAACATCCTCAACTGAGATGAGGTATTTTTCCACTGAAGTTCGATAAATCATTATAACCCAGGACAATGCATTAACATATATTAAACTAATCTGTCTGAGAAGAAAGATGGCCGGAATGTTCCTCAGAGACGCGATGGCAAGGGTTTGCCCTACATACTTGGCACATGCTGTCAGGAGAGAGTGGACGCTGGAGAACGACGTCATGCTTGGTACAGCTGAGGGGCAGCGAACACGAGGAAAGCCTTCGTGGAGATGGATTGACACAGTGGCTGCAGCCAAGGGCCCCGGTTGGGGAAGAACTGTGAGGGTGGCGCAGGATTGGGCAGGGTGTGCTTTGTTCCGTTGTGTTGCTATGGGTCAGAACGGAGTCCATGGTGTCTCACAACAACACAGCAGCCATTCTAGTAGGACCTCACGTGACCTTCATTGATAGCATCATCAAGACCCTATTTTCCTACAAGATCGTATTCACAGTGAATGGAGGCTAAGACCTCGCCACGTCTTATATTTTTAGTTCAATCTGTAACACGTAGCTTGTCTTCAAACCAAGAGCACTGAGAAAATGGTCAAGGTTTTTTGTCAACAGTAGTTCCTGGTTTACATGGGAAATATGGCTGGCTACTCCATTTGGTGATCTGGTTAATATTTGCATCTTTCAATATGACAAGCAACAACAGCAACAAATGACCTATATGGATCGTAGCTCCGCCAAGCTGAGAGAAAAATAAACTTGGGATATCAGTATATGCTCTAAGCTGTAAAAATTGAGTACTCATTCCTTAATTTCCCTGTGACTATTAAAATGGACATTCTATCTTCTCAGAAAGGAAATAACCCATAGACATCATAAAAGAAATCCTGATATAACCGCTTTTTAATTTTTTAAAAGAAAAGCTAACACTGTATCCTCTAGTCAGAGGATGGCAATGCCCGGCCCTGAAATCTATCAAATTACTGTAATTTCATGGAGCATCAACACGTCAAGCTGTTAGTTTTTAACTGCTTTTATGGTTTTCAGTAATTTCATTTTTGTCATCATCTTTTAAAAAGAATAAATGTAATTGGCATTCTTATGGAGATTGAATGAGGAAAAAGTGTTACTTTTTCCTTTTTTCCCCCCCTTGTTGTGTGTTTTGACCAGAGAGTGTGAGAGAGAGATTGACAGGGTGGGAGATTGATGGGGAGGGGGAGAAAAAGGAAGAAAGCAACAGTCAATATATAAAAAAATTTTCCAAGAAGCTATCGGTGAGGATGCTAAAGGTGCTATTTCTTTGGACACAAGAAGAATAAATGCTTTTAAAAGTGTGTGTTGAATCTGCTGAAGGCTTGTAAGTAATTCTGGAGTTGCGTCTCTGTTGCCCTCGCTGAGCTGCCTGTTCAGCTGAGGTCAAGGTCTCCCCCATCTGTCCTAACATAGCTAGCTGGCATGCCAAGATCACATGGGGGTAGATCCAACCCCCAACCTTTCTTCTAAGGAAGGGACTATCATTGAACAAGGACATCTGTGTTCAGCTTTTCTAAGGAACTCTGGGCATTCTGGGCACTTTTTAACTCTGTCATTTTTGAAAGTTGTGTACATGTGTGTGTGAGAGAGAGGTACAGAAACAAATAGAGTGAGATGGGGGTGGGACAGTGTTGTTCCCTCTCCCTGAGCAATGATGGTGATTTCTGTTGTGTTTCTATGCTCCTTGGAAAAGCTCAAATGTTATAAAGACACCATTTTACATTAGAAAGAATGTTTCCATCCATGATTTTAGCTAACTCTCTTATTATGTCTTTTAGTTGGTTATGTTGTAGGACACAAAAAAGACCCCCCTCATAGATAAAATTTAAGGAGAACATTCAGAAAGTCTTCAAAGTGATAAAGACCACACAAAGACACAGCCACATCATCTGGATGAGGGAGCCCATTAGGCCATTATTCAATAGGCCATTAGCAAGAGGTCAAAATGGATATTAGAACTTAATCCAGGGTATTAACTAAATATGGCATGGGACAAAGGAAACTCATGAATTCATGATTAGAATGGATCAGTACATCACAGTTGTAGCTGGGACCACAGAACAGGTAGGGGACTGGCACACATACATTATGTTAGATAGGAAAGCTTACCAGATTGGTCTATGGGAGTGTTTCTCAACCTTCCCAATGAAGTGACCTTTTAATACAGTTCCTCATGTTGTGGTGATCCCCAACCATAAAATTATTTTCGTTGTTACTTCATAACTGTAATTTATGTAATTTACTTCATACTGTTATGAATCGGGCGGACCCCTGTGAAAGGGTCATTTAGCCCCCAAAGGGGTCCTGACCCACAGGTTGAGAACCACTGGTTTAGGGCCTTCCAAGTGTGACAGTGAGAGCATTACTGAGACGGCATGCCTCATGACTATGGAAATGTGTATACTGTCCTCTGTATGGTGACCTCCATCAAGGACACACCCACACAAGCCCCTAAAGGAACCCGCCTCTCTGTGGGCTGGCTGGAGAGAGGGAGAGGCATGGCAATTACATAATCTACTGTCAACGTGAGCAAAGGGGTGGAGTCTAGCCTGTCAATCAGGTCATAACCAATGAGCCCTCGGTGTGGGCATTGCCTTCACCTGAGGATTCTTGGAAGTCCTGTCTTCCTCTCTGGAGGCAGGACACACACACTCCCTTGGATCCATTCCTGTTGACAAGCCACATGGAGTTACACTGATGGAGCCAAGGCCCTGGAGCTGTAGGAGACACATGGAGACCCAAGCCAGCGCTGAGATGCTTACACCACTGGATCCATAAGATTTTCCTCCCACTGGCCTGTGATCTTCCTGCATTTGGCATTATTGCATGTGTTGTATGAGTCTGAGGAGAAATTAATGATTGGTATTGGACATATGCGTTAATATCCGAATTATGGACTTGATCTGGACTGGGCTGGGATGTTTTCTTAATATACAATTACTATTTATATAAAGCTCTTTCTTATACTCATGAGTATCTGTGACTTTGTTTCTCTAGTCAACCCAAACTTATACAAATGATGATCCACTTCCAAATGCATTCTGCCTGAGGGTAAGGCTATCTACTTACTTGACTAATGATCAGCGGGAATTCATTGGAAACTTACTTTATGTGGGGATTCTGCAAATGGAATTTTGGTTTTCACCATGATCACAGCCTTCTGCAAATGGACTGCTCAGAACTTAAGCTCTAATTCAATTAGGCTAGAGGCAACACTTTCCGATTTATTTTTAATGAAAAGAATATTTAGAAATTATCAACTTCGCAAGACTTCTTTAAAGTGTTAAAGAAAATAATATATTACTTTGTGGATTAAGGGGTGCCTGGCTCAAACCATGGCTTCTTCAATCACCGCACATGTATGTGGACACTGGGCAGTGGATAAAGACCATGGAAGAGTAGAAGCTTCGGAACTATGGTGGTGGCAAAGAATATGGAAAGTACCATGGACTGACAGAAGAACACCCACATTTGTTTTGGAAGGAGTACTGCCAAATTCTCTTTAGAATCCAGGAGGGCAGGACTTCAGCTCATAGATGTTGGACATGTTATCAAGACAGACCAGACTGTGGAACAGGACATCACTTTTGGCAAAGTACAGGTTCAGTGAAAAAGAGGAAAACCATTGAAGAAATGGATTGACTGTGTCTTTAACAGAAATTGGTGAAGATGGTGTAGGACTGGGCAGTGTTTTGTTCTGCCCTACACAGGGTCACTATGAGCCAGAACTGACTGGATATCACCGACCAATGAAAGTATAGGGGTGGTATTGTGCTACTGGTCTCTAATCAGTTTATGGAGTAGGAGAGTTAGGGTCACAGATGTGATGCCAATGGAAAGACCATAGGAGACATTAGAATCTTGATGCCCACTCACTACTTGTAAGTCAGACACCAACAGACTCAGGAAAAAAGAAGCATGCCAGAGACTTCCGCTGCTGGGATATTTGTGGGGTGTTTGTTGGAATCTCCACCTGGGCGAGATCATTGGGCCTGTCTCCATTTCCTAGTGCTGCTGTAACTGAAACACCACACGTTTCTGCGTGACTTTCACAAATAGACATCTCTTTCTCATAGGCTTGGTATCTGATGTCCAAAACAGAGGCTTGGCGGGGACACCCTTGGTTGTCGTCCCACCTGTGCCTTGGTTCCTTGGCTGGTAGCTGGTTCGCTTGTGCCATCCGTCTTCCCCTTGTGTGGGCACATCCCTCTGTGTCTAGTCTGTCCTTTTCATTTTCTGTTTATTTTTAACATTTAAAAATTTTCATTTTTTTCAGTGTTAACACTTTTATATAATTCACATAATATCATAATATATAATTTCTTTGGTTTAAACATATTAAGAAAAGTTGTGAAACCATCACCACAATTAATTTTAGAACATTTTCTTCCTTTTTGTACTCATTATTAGATCCTCATTTCCCCTCAACTTGGCCATGACCCTAAGGACTATGGACCTAGTTACTGTCTCCATTAGATATTTACCTATCTTACACTTCATATAAAGAAAAACATACCCCCCCCCAGTTCAATGATAACAAAATGAAACAAACAACAACCATCAAATAAACCCTCAATCTAAAAGACAGCAGGAAATAATAAATATCAGGACAAATATAAAATGGGTCAAAAGGGAGAACAAGTGATAAACTGTTAAATATGAAACTAACTGAATCTGCTTTAGTCCACTCTCTAATGCCCTTGGTCTCTTAGCAAGGCTCTTTCAATCACTGGCATGAGGGGATTCACTGGAGTTGTCTGTGTTTTTCACAACCAGAAGTGACTGGATTTAGAGCCCTCTGTGTCCAATCTTGAGGACATAATCAGAGAAGGTGGATTCTAAGAAGAACAATATGGCATCAGGATCGGAGGAAGGCTTATTAACAACCATATGCAGATGACCCAAACTTACTTACTGAAAGTGAGGAGGACTTGAAGAAGTTGCTGGTGAAGATCAAGAATTGTAGCCTTCAAACTAAAAGAGGATCTGATGCAAAGGGCTTAAGTGGAGAGCAAATGCTGTGAGAATGCTTGGGGCAGGTAATGTATGGATGTGCTTTATACAATTGATGGATGTATATGTATGGACTGTGATAAGAGTTGTATGAGTCCCTAATAAAATGTTTAAAAAATAAAAAAAAAGAATTGTAGCCTTCAGAATCGATGACAACCAACTCAATGTAAAAGTGAAAATTCTCACGACTAGATCAATGGGTAACATTGTGATACATGGAGAAAAGATAAAAGCTGTCAAGGATATCCTCTTGCTTGTACCCATAATCAATGCTCATGATTCTTCAGCGTTCATGAAGCAGCAGACAAGAGATCAAAGGACACATTGTATTGAGTAAATCTGCTACCAGAGACTTCTCGAACGGGTCACAAAGCAAGGATGTCACTGGGAGGACTAAGTTGTACCTGTCCAAAGCCATGGGATTCTCAAAGGCCTCATAGGCACGTGAAAGTACATGGACTGCAAAAAGAACAAACAGATCTGTTTTTGTAAGAAGTACTGCTAGAATGTTCCTTGGAGACAAGGACGATGAGACTTCATCTCCCATCCTTTGGACATGGTGTCAGTGCCTGGAGAAGGACATGCTTGACAAAACAAATGGGCAGGGGAGAAAAGGAAGACTCTGGACAAGGTGGATTGGCTGCAACAATGGGCTCCAACGTAAGAACCATGGTGACAAAGATGCGGGACCCGGCAGTGTTTCTTTCCGTTGTGGACAGGATCACTATGGGTTGGAACTGACTCGATGGGACTTAACCCCAACAAGGTATCCGCTGGAGCGCGATCTAATTAGCATTATAAAGAAAGTCCTATTCCTAGACTGTAATCCACCCAAAGCAATACGGATGAGAATTCCAAGTCTATTTTGTGGAACACAATTCAATTGACAACAGGTCTGCCAATTCACTGTGATCTCCCGAGCCAGATACAGCAACCATGTGACCTGGGCCGGAAACCAAAATGTTAGCTGGACGTGGTTCTGCTCTGCCTAGAATAAGCTTGCTAAATTGAAGTCAATGGTTCTCTGTTTTGGTACCTATATCTTTACACTCACAATAAAGGTCTTTTTCACAGTGCTGGCGTGTGTTTCTCAAGCAGAGTTGAATGTGCAACATCTGTCTAGGTAACATGCACCAGTCAGCAGCTCTCGCGGAAACAGCTGACTGGGTCGAAGACCGAAGAAGGAACCAAGTGGCCTCTCATTCCTGGAAATGAGCCCCCTTCCCACCCACAAGGCCCCCTTGGAGACTCCCAGCACAGTACCACAGACTGTGGTGCCCCTTTAGCTTTCTGTGACCAGCTCTGTAAATGTTCTGAAAGCACACTGGGAGAGGCACACAGAGAGAGCGAAAGCACGCTGTCCTGTTGTCGTGACGCTTGTGTTCTTTGGACGGAGCCCAGAGGGCCTCCACGCTGGCCCTGGACAATGTGCTCTTGGCTTTGCAGGGGGCTGGCAGATGCAAACGCCAAGGTATGGCTTTGAGAAGCAGCTTCGTTTTCCTCGGTGGGACTAAGGGACTGACAGTGTTGAGCAACTCCGGGATGTGCAGGGGAGGAAGAACGTGGTAGAGCCCAGGGACTTTTCTCATAAAAAGCTTCCTCTAATCTGAAAGCTCATTGTGAAAGTCAAGGACTGAAGGAATCCTCAAGGCTGTGGTTAGTCACCACTGCTCTCCCCTACCCCCCACCCCCCACCCCCCAGCTCCCTGCTCCAGGGCAGAGGCCTAAATGCTTCTCATTACAGATCAGTCAAGGTAAAGGGTAACTAGCTCGAGTTTTAGCTCCTGCCATTTAGAAGGAAACCCAAGAGGGAAATCTCCCAGAAGGACACGCTGGGACCCTTAAAACTGCAGAAAGGGTATTTTCCCTTCCTTCCTCCCTCCCTTCCTCCATCTCTGTATCTTCCTCAGCATTTACTCTCTCTCCCTACCCTCTGGAAGAATAGTGATGCCATAGAGAGTTACATGTTGGACCGCTAACCTCAAGGTCAGCAGTTCAAAATCAGCTGCCCTGCAGGAGAAAGATGAGGCTTTTCTCTACCTCCATAAAGAGCTACAGTCTGCTACCTTAATACTAAACCTATATATTGGGCCTCTACTCAAGTACTCCCTCAATGCAAGGACACTTTGTTCTAATAACCTGGCATTCCATGATGCTCACCTTCCCAACATGATCGCTGAAGACAAAGTGGGTACATAAGCAAATGTAGTGAAGAAAGCTGATGGTGCCCCGCTATCAAAAGATATAGCATCTAGGCCACAGGAGTCCTCAAACTTTTTCAACAGGGGGCCAGTTTACTGTCCCTCAGACCCACTGGAGAGCCGGACTATGAACAAAAAAGAACTATGAAGAAATTCCTATGCACACTGCACATATCTTATTTTGAAGTAAAAGAACAAATGGGGTAAAAACATCCAGTGGGCCAGTTAAATGGCAAGTGGCCCATGGGCCATAGTTTGAGGACCCCAATGTAGGGTCTTAAAAGCTTGAAGATAAACAAGTGGCCATCTAACTGAGAAGCAACTAAGTCCACCTGGAAGTAGCACACCAGCCTGTGTGGTCATGAGATGCCAATGGGATCAGGTACCAGGCATCAAAGACCCAGAACAAAAAATCATTTCATTGTGAATGAGGGGAAGTGCAGAGTGGAGACCGAAAGCCCACATGTAGGCAATTGGACATCCCCTTGCAGAAGGGTCACAAGGAGGAGACAGGCCAGTCAGTGTGTATTGTAACACTGATGAAACATGCAACTTTCCTCTAGTTCAATAATGCTTCCTTCCCCCCACTATCATGCCCCAATTCTACACTGCAGCTAAACCAGAGCCTGTACACCGGTACAGATAAGAGCTGGAAACACAGGAAATACAGGACAGATAAACCCCCCAGGACCAATATTGAGAGTGGTGATACCAGGAGGGCAAGGGGAAGGAGGGGGGGGTGAGGGGAGAGAAAGCAGAAACCTATCACAATAATCTAAATATAAATCCCTCCCAGCGGGATGAACAGCAGAAAAGTGGGTGGAGGGAGACATCACTCAGTGCAAGACATGAAAACAAAACAAAACACTATCAAGGGTTCATGAGGGAGGAAGGGTGTGGGAAGGAGGGAAAAAGATGAGGAGCTGATTCTGGGGGCTCAGGTGGAAAAAGAATGTTTTGAAAATGATGATGGTGGTAAATGTGCAAATGCGCTTGACAATGGATGAATGTATGGATTGTGATGAGTTGTATGAGTGAACCCCCAATAAAAAGATTAAAAAACAAAACGAGTGACAGTCTCTGAAACCCGTAGGGTCAGCACTTATTTGTTCGCTGGTTTGTGGTTCCTTCTTGCCCACCCCTCCCCCATCAGCCTCTTCCCCTATGGGCTTAGCTCAGACACCAGGGGTCCTCAAACTATGGCCACATGCAGCCTGCTGAGGACATTTACCCAGGCAGCCGGGTGTTTTTGTCCTGTTTTGGTTTTTACTTCAAAATAAGATATGTGCATTGTGCATAGGAATTTGTTCATAGTTTTTTTTTTTTTAAACTATAGTTCAGCCCTCCAACGGGTCTGAGGGACAGTAAACTGGCCCCTGTTTAAACAGTTTGAGGACCCCTGCTCTATACCATAGCAATGCTTCAGTATATACTGTACGTTCCAGGAACTAAGAACATAGAGAAAAATACAGTGTCAGAGATTATCCCATCTCTTTCTTGTATCCCTAATGAATAAACTTCCTTAGCTTTCTAATCTAAGTTAGACATCCCAACTATGTCCCCTTAGTATTTTCCTCCTAAGAGATGTGGCCTTATATTTGATAGAATTGATATAAGTGACAATTAGCCATTGATAAATACTAAAGAGTTTCTACGAAAATATAAAGGCCCCTTTCTGGATAGAGCAGAGAATGTACACTGGTGCAGATAGTAGCTGGAGGGAGAGGGAATCCAGGGTGGATGATACCTTCAGGACCAGGGGCGTGAGGGGCAATACTGGGAGGATAGAGGGAGAGGGGTTTGGAAAGAGGGAGCCGATTACAAGGATCTACATGTGACCTCCTCCCTGGGGGACAGACAACAGAAAAGGGTGTGAAGGGAGACGTCAGACAGGGCAAGATATGACAAAATAATAATTTATAAATTATCAGGGCTCATGAGGGAGGAGGGAGCGGGGAGGGAGGCGAAAAAAATAGAGGACCTGATGCAAAGGGCTTAAGTGGAGAGCAAATGCTTTGAAAATGATGATGGCAAAGAATGTACAGATGTGCTTTACACAATTGATGTATGTATGTATTGTGATAAGAGTTGTATGAGCCCCTAATAAAATGTTTTAAAAAAAGAAATAATATCAAAAAAAATTTTAATTAAAAAAAAGAAATATCATTGTACTCCAAAATCAATTTCCAAAAATTTAACATCAACTTGTTGTTGTTGTTGTTAATCACTACCCAGGTGGCTGCGACTCATGACAGAGTCATGAAATGTTGCCTTGTCCAGCCCACCTCCTTAGCCTTTGTGCTTACTTCTGGCAGGTATGTCCCTGGAGGTCAGCGCCTAGATATCTGTTTCTAGAAATCTTGTCCCTCAACAACTTCATATAATACCCAATAGCCTGTAGCTATTCATTGACATAACTGCTTATCTACCATGGAATTTTTAAGTAATGTATGGATTGATGGATTAACACATAGCCAAAGCAATGGATCCAAACATGAATGATCATTGATCTAACACAGCTCCTGGCAATATGTTGCTTTTGTACTCAAGGCCACAAAGAGTTGGAGCCAATTTGATGGAACCTAACAATAAGCAATGCACTTGAAGTGCAGTTCTGGGGAAGAACGTTGCAAGTCCCATGGACTGCCAAAAGGACAAACCGATCTGTCTTGGAAGAAGATTGGCCAGAGTGTTCCTTAGAGGCAAAGATGGCTCTACTTCATCTTCCATACTTTGGACATGTTGTCGGAAGAGACCAGTCCCTGGAGAAGGACATCATGCTGGGTGCAATGAAAGGGCGTTGAACAAAAGGAAGACCCTCAAGGAGGTGGATTGAGGGTCTCTGCCACAATGCGCACTAGCACAGGCACAGTGGGGCGAATGGAGGGTATGTGCCTGTGATTCAGGGGGATCTTTGATGTCAGGTGCAAGCACGGTGCCTCACAGCAGGAAAGTGCTCACTAAAGGCTCCCCCTTCCCTTCGCCACTTACTTTTGTGGTCCAGATATTGCCATGGAAACTCAAATCTCTGAGTTTATGGAGGGCCCTTTACAGTTTTGTGCAGTTACTCAAACCAAAGCAAACTTCCTGTCATCCAGCCAATTCTGACTCATAGCATCCCTGAAGGACAGCGTGGAGCTAAGCTGTCACTCTTCAGGAAAAACGATGACCACATCCTTTACTACAGCAATGGCTGGCTGGTCTGAACCTGATCTTTCGGGTTAACAGGAAGGGGCTTTATTTTGGGCCACCAGGACTTCTCAGTTAATCTAAGCGTTTGGCTTTCTGATTTGAAATGAGTAATTCTAACGGTAATAATATACTACATGTGTTACTGAAAGTCCATCAAATGCAACATCAAAGCTGCTTCTGAACTCAAAGGGGAAGTCACCAAGATGCTTCCATCTCAAAATTATTTTTATTATTTTTGGCCAATTAAATTGAGCAAAAACTAATTATTTTGTATGATGGCAGTGGTATTGCCTTCTATTATTATTGTGAAATACAATAAAGGCTATTTTTGGTATTGAAATTCCTAGTATTTGTTAGGCACTTTGCCAGATGCTTCACCATCTTTATTCCTAAACTTCTCAGTGCTCTTGCTGTGTTCAGTGTTCTTACCATTTTCTACATGAAGACCACCCTGTGGTTCTTCAGAGTGCCAGCAAACCAAACCAAACCAAACCAAACCAAACCAAGCCAAACCCACTACCATGGAATCCAATCCATGGCAACCCTATCAGACAGAGGAGCACACCCCCCATAGGGCTTCCGTCACTGTAAATCTGTATGGAAGTCGACAACCTTTCACCCAGCCGTCCCGCAGTTCTAGTCCACACTACATGGGCTTGCAACACATCGGAACTCCCTAGATGCTAATGCATTTACTATTGTTTCTGGAACTCATTCACTCACCACAATCCAGCTGATGCTGCTTCAACCGCCCTATACGGCTGGGTAGAACTGCTCTGTGAGTTTCCCAGATTGCAACTCTTTATGGAAATAGGCAGCCCCATCTTTCTCCTTAAGCAACTGTTGGGGTTTCTGAACTGCTGACCTTGCAGTTTGAAGCCCAACTTCTTGTTTTTTTTTTTCTTTCAGAAAGGGCCTCATTATTGTGGGTGACCCCACTGACGACCCTAAGGGAAACAGTCAAGTGGCATGTTGATGCCAAGGCATGTCAAGCCTTGTCCCATTGAAAGAGAGGAATGTAAAAGGAAAAAAAGGAGCCAGCACTCTTCTTTCCAGAAATTTGACTTAAGAGGATCCAGATGCAAAAGGAAGAAGACCAACACCGTTGTCACCCAGTTCATTCTGATTCTTATGGACTCTCTAAGACTGAGTAGAACATCCCGATGGAGTTTCTAAAGCTAGAAATCTTTACGGAAGCAGATGGCAGCCGTTTTTCTCCTCCAGATAACTGGTGCTAACCTTTGGGCTTGCAGCCAAACACTTTAGCCACCGTTTTTCTCCTCCAGATAACTGGTGCTAACCTTTGGGCTTGCAGCCAAACACTTTAGCCACGGTGCCACCAGGGCTCCCTGAGCAAGGTAGAGGAAGAGCACCTTGCACCTGGCAGACTCAGAAGAGCGTGCTTGAAATACCGTCTCACCCAAAGCATCTGCAAACACCAGCATCTACAGGAATAGACTCATTACTAATAAGATGCAGCCTGATTAGAGAAAATCATTTCTAAATCACCGTGGGTTTTCACTCTTGCACCGGAAGGCTAGGTTTTGTCAGAATCTTATTAATAAGAGAATGATGCCAAGTTAGCCAGGACCGATAAGGAATAAATATAATTTGGCTTCGTTCTGCCGTAAACATCACATGTTTGGAAAGATTATTAAGAGTGACTTTCAAAATCCTGCAATTCTTTTATAAAGTAAGTTTCTCTTGGACTATGAAAGTATTTTTTTTTCAATTTCCCTAGATGAGAAATGGCAAAAGAGGTTAATTAAAAGCCAACAGAAGACTATTTAGCATGGAAACACATAATTTCTCGAGCTTCAAACTTAAGGAACATAAACTATAAAATAGATGACTGTTATGAATCATTACTTAGTAAACATTTTTTTTAATGTTCTTTGGTTTGATTTAAAAACTTAGAGGTTTGTGGAGTTGAATGGTCATGTGCCCATTTCTCTGTCTCAGTGTACAAGCGAGTTGTTCAGTGCCATTGAGTTAGTTCAGACTCAGAGAGACTCTGTACATAGCAGAAGGTGCCACTGCCCAGCCCTGCCCCACCCTGAAAATGATTCTTACGTTTGAGCTCATTGTTGGCACCCACTGCATTAATCTCTCTTGCTGAAGACCTGCCTCTTCTTTGCTGCCCCTCTGTTTTACCAAACATGCTTTCTTCTCAGGGACTGGTCTCTCCTGACAATATCTTCAAAGGACACGAGACAAACTCTCACCATCCTTGCCTCTAAGGAGCACACTGGCTGTATTTCCTCGGCGACACCCTTGTTTGTCTTTTTGGCAGTCCATGGTACTTTCAATATTCTTCACCAGCACCATGAGTTGAATGCATTGGTTCTTCTTTGGTCTTCCTTATTCAATGTCCAACTTTGACATGCCCATGAAGTGACTGACGACGCCACGACTCGAGTCAGTTACACCCTAGTCCTCAAAGTCACATCCTTGCTTTTCAATACTCTCAAAAACTCATGTGCAACGGATTTGCCCAATGCAATGTGTCCTTTGACCTCTTGACTCTTGCTTCTCTGAGCAGCGCTTAGCTAGGTTCAAAAGAGTCTCTTCTTGTCCTTTGAAGTGCAGATTCTTGAAATCCAACTTTACTTAGCCTATCATCTCCTCTGACTCTCTACCAGCCCTCACGTCTGTTTCCCTTTCCTGCCATTAGACGATCCGACTCTTATAGGTCTATGGGCATCGGTAGTGCAGATGGCTATGGACTCACTGCTCACTGAGAAGTTGGAGGTGTGAGCCCACCCATGGGCACCTCAGAAGGAAGACATGCTGTTGCACTTCCAAAAGACTTTGCTTCTGGAACCCCTGTGAGGTCCAGTTCTAGTCTGGCGTGCAATGAGTTAGAGACGCACACAGGTTCCTAAGAGTTAAACTCGACTGGGTAGCAACTGGGGGACGCATCATCCACTAGATTCCTACTCAGCCTTGATGGTCCAGTGAAACTCACCCTTGCTTTAATACATCTTTCCTGAATATGATGGGCTCTCTCTCTCTCTCTCTCTCTCTCTCTCTCTCTCTCTCCCTCTCTTGGTCCAATAATCATTTCACAAAAACTTTTCTATAAAAAAAGCTTACAACAAAGTACTTCTTATTGTCTTTCTATATTCCTATGCCTTATTGCTCACGAGCCCTTGTGGTGTGGTGGTTATGTGTTGGGCTGCTAACTTCGGGGTTAGCAGTTCAGAACCACTGGTCACTCCACAAGGAAAGATGAGAGTTTTATTTCCCAAGGAGTTGCAGTCTCAGAAACCCACAGGGGAAGTTCCACCCTTTCCCAGGGGGTCACCATGAGTCAGTATTGACTAGATAATAGTGAGCTTGGCTTTGGATTTGGCCTTACCTTTCGCTTTATCCTGCACATTTTCTGAGTCAGAGAGTCTACCCCAATGTCTGATTTAGCATCTCTGCTTTGGTTCTGGAAGGAAATGAAAAGGCTTCTGTTCTGAATTTAATTGTGTACTCCCCAAATATATGTATTGAAGTCCTGACCCTTGTGTCTTTGGGTCAAAACTTGCTTGGAAAGATTGTCTTCTGTGCTGTTTGTTATGTGAAACCAATGTGGGATGGATCCTGGGCCTAACCACTTCTGAGTTATGGGAAAATCAGAGGAGACATGGGCGCATTCAGGGAAAACAGATGCCAGACAAAGAGCATCTATAAGACAAGGAACCAAGGGGCACCGAGCTAGCTCATGGCAAGGAAGAGATGGGTCTGACCAGGGCATTTGACCTCCAGCACTGTGAGAAAATAAAGTTTTTTTCTTTAAAGCCCCACACTTGTATTCGTATAACAGTAATCCTAAATGATTAAGACAGGTCTCTCAGTGTGCTCACATTTATAACATCTATTCAGTGTAGTTTTTGATCAGACCGTCTTTGTTCCATGAGGTGGACGGGCAAGGAGTGTGTGTCACAGCGCAGCAACAAAATGCGCTTACATAATCCACACCCAAGGGTCTGATTGAGATCAAGAATTACAGGTTGTCAAGACAGATTCATTTCTAATTTTAAAATATGATTAATGAGCATTTCACCATGTGTTGTTGAAAAATAAACTTTTATTTATTAATGCTTAAACTTTGAAAGATTAAGCAGGTTCTAAAATTGCTAATGTTATTTTCGTAATGTGCCTTTGAGTCGATTCTGACTTGCAGTGATTCTATGCACAGAGAAAGCAGCACCACCATCATCACAATTGCTATGTTTGAGGCCATTGTTGCAGCCACTCTGTTAATCCATCACCTCAGGGGTCTTCCTCTCTCTCGCTGCCCCTCCACTTTGCCAAGCAGGATGTCCTTCTCCAGGGACTGGACTCTCCTGACAACATGGAAATGAGCAAGGGAGAAACATGTGACCCAGGGGCCAGATTATGTGGGACCTTGTAGGTTATTGCAAGGTTTCAGACTTTATTATGAGTGACACAAGATGCCGGTGTATAGATTCCTGCACAATTACTACTAGGACGGTGAGACTCTGTTCACAATGTGACAGCCATTCATGGGACACCAGCAAGCCAACCTCTGCTGGTGCTGCCCAAACTCCTTTCAGAATTTTGAGGTCTCTCATTCTCACCAAGCTCTAAACCATTTTACATATTTCCCATCCACCTACAGGAGCTCTGGCTGTATAGTGATTGCATGTAGAGGTATTAACTGCAAGGTCTGCAGTTCAAAACCACCAGTCACTCTCAGGGTGGGAGATGGGGGTTTCGACTTCCATAAAGACTTCCATACAATCTCGCAAAATCACAGGGTCAGTTCTACCATGTCCTGTAGGGTCACAGTGAGTCAGCATTGACTCAATGGCAGTGTTTGTGTGTGTGTGTGTGTGCGCGCACATACTCACCTGTATCTATCTACAATCATCTATATCTTTCCCAAGATTATTTCTCTGCCAGGAGTACTTTTGTAATTCTTTCCAGGATAACTTCAACATCTTCTCAAGCATCACCTCTTCTGAGGAACAAAGGATGATCTCCCTACTTCATTCCTGCCCCCAGGCTCAGCTCCTCACGTCATGTCCCCCAACCTCCACTCAGACTCACAACCGCACTGCCATGGAGCTGATTCCCATTCTCAGTGGCCCTAGAGGACAGAGCAGAGCTGCTTCTTTGGGGCTCAGAGACTTTTAAATCTTTATGGGTCCAGACAAACTCATCCTTTTCCAGGAGAGAAGCTTGTGAGTTCAAACTGCTGACCTCATTGTTAGCAGCTCAACACATAGCCCACTATGCCACCAAGACACTATACAAGCCTCCATTGACCGTTGGATCTATTAGCCAGTAAATACATGCAGGTGCCTGCCCTCGCAGAGAGAACAATTATCCTACTACTGCGTCACTGTTGTACTGTAGTACTACTATGGTACTTCCACACTCCAATGCCTGGATTTACTGTCTAGCCAATGCATGCATCTACCAGTGAAGGCTTGTGTGTTGCTGTAATGCTGAATAGGTTTCAGCAGAGCTCCAGAGCTGAGATGAATTAGAAAGCTGGGGCTGGGAACCAATTTCTGAGAACCAGCTAATAAAAGCCTTCTGGATCACAACTTTCCAATCTGCATCAACTATCTAACAGAGGCACAACCCCTATTATTACTCTTACTAGATACAATAGACCTTTTTAAAGGCTCTGGTTAGATATAAAAGGAATCCTGCTGATGCTGTGGATTAGACATTGGGCTTCTAATCACAAGGACCACTGTTCAAACCTTAGGCACTGCTCAGGAGAAAGACAAGGGGCTACCTGCTCCTGGAAGGGCATACAGTCTGTGAGACCCTATTGGCAATGTATGGTGCACCGTATGTTGAAATCATCTCAAAGACAATGGATTGGGTCATGTATAGGAACTGGGATAGACATCAAGGACACAGAGGGACTATAATCAGCACAGATTTTTTTTCCCTACCTGGAGTTTACATTTTAGTGGAGAAGAAGAAATAAAGAAGATAGGCACTAAATATATCAACTATGCTACAGGAGACGTATCGGCAAGTTGTTGAAATGGAGAAGCCAATCCTATCCCTCAAAACAATTTAAAATGTATTCAGGAATCATACATACATTGTTTTACACACAAATGAAATCACTATTATCTGAAAAGTATTCTTTTGCATTTGTATAAATGAAATAATGATGACCTTATTTTCATTTTGTTTTACTTCCAAGCCACGTGATTATGTACCCAAAAATCCACACGTGGTTTGAGAATGGTAGGTTGCTGAAATGAAATGAAAGCACAGGTATGTATGGGAAAGGGAAAGAAAAATCTTCAATTGGGAGTTGCTGAGGAAGTCATTGATAGGGACATGTGAACAGAACCCTGAAAGAGGGAAATAAGGAACTGGGCAACAGTCTTAAGAAAGAGATTTCCGATATTCAACACTCCTGGAACGCAGGAGGAGCATCATAAAGATAAGTAGGCACAGGTGACCAGATTTTAACACTGGTAAAGAGAGACACCATTGTCCGGGGTGGGGTGGGGGTTTGGGTGTTCTTGATTTAAAATTTGGTCTATATGGAGCAACAAAATTTTTCATAGAATGCAAAGATAGTCTTGTAAAATATATTTTTAATTTCAACATAAGTACAATTTATAAATATAATACATTAAAATTATGTATAGTATTATTTTATTCTTTGGCATATTTCTCATTTGAGTGAATTTTTTTAGTCGATTGCTGTCGTTGTTTAAAAGGTCATGAAATTGTTCACAAGAATTTGTTAAATTATATTTCACATATAAAATAGCTTTCAAAGTCTCTACATTTAATTGTGATTTTTCTGATGTCCACACTTTATTTACCATAGAAAAAACGCTTTCAGTTGCAGCATTAGTTCCTGGTAAGGACAGCGTGTATCCCACAATTTTTAGTGCACTATTGTATGGAACATGGTTTGTTTCAAGATAATGAAATATTTCTAATCATTTTTTTCTCTATTGTGATTTTTGCTGATGCCTAAGATTTAACCTTTTCCTTATCAATATATATTTTCAATCATGACACCTCATTAAAATGATAATTTTCAGAAATATTACTATATGGGAAATTTTGAGTAATTTGATCAAATGATTTTTGCACATCATTCCAATTGAGTTCTTGTTTTAATGTAACCCAATGAAAATTTTCATTATCATTCTAATGTACCGTCCACTCTTCTAAATAATCTATGCAGTTACTATAGAACTTTTTAACGTGATTCATGATATCTGCATGATTTATTGCACCTTGTTTTTCTAGCTGGCTTATACTATTACAGATAGTTAACAGAAGAAAATTATTTTCTAACCGCTCTTGACACTGAAATTTTAAATTATTAACTTCATTTGCTACTTCGATTACCAAAATTTTGTCACCTTCAATAAATTTTATAGCATTTTGAAAAAGAGCTGCTTGATTGTATACAAATTCTAGCCAAATTTTTGAAGATTCTTTTACAAAAAACTCTTCTAAAATTCTAGGACATTTATCCTGTGATAGAAAGTAGGATTTCAAAGGCTTGTATATTTTCAAAATTCTTTCAAAACCGCTGGCAAAAGAGCTAACCAGTGGGTTTTACTCTATCCAAGTATTTTCTGATATTCAACTTCTGCAGTTTCACAAAATGCTTTAAGCATTTTAACATGCACAGTGTATATATAGAAATAAGAATATATTTTAATAACTATTTTCCACATCTACGCGCAACAAATCAGCAGCTGTTTGAATGGCGTTATGTATTATGTATATTCCCTTCCCGTTCTCCTACCATTCCCTAGCTTGTCGTGTATTCTTTCCAAAAATCAGGACTTTTAAAAAACGTCGAGGGACGCAGGACAAATTTTTAAAAACTGGGACTGTCCCGCCAAAAGCGGGACGTCTGGTCATCTTTTTTTTTTTTTTTTTAACATTTTATTAGGGACTCATACAACTCCTATCACAATCCATACATATACATACATCAATTATATAAAGGACATCTGTACATTCTTTGCCCTAATCATTTTCAAAGCATTTGCTCTCCACTTAAGCCTTTTGCATCAGGTCCTCTTTTTTGCCCTCCATTCCTGCTCCCTCCTCCCTCATGAGGCCTTTATAATTTATAAATTATTATTTTGTCATATCTTGCCCTATCCGGCGTCTCCCTTCACCCCCTTTTCTGTTGTCTGTCCCCCAGGGAGGAGGTAACATGTAGATCCTTGTAATCGGTTTCCCCTTTCCAACCCACTCACCCTCTACTCTCCCAATATTGGCCCTCACACCCCTGGTCCTGAAGGTATCATCCACCCTGGATTCCCTGTGCCTCCAGCTCCTATCTGTACCAGTGTACAATCTCTTTTCTATCCATTCTTGCAAGATAGAATTCGAATCATGGTAGTTAGAAGGGAGGAAGCATTTAGGAACTGGGAGAAAGCTGTATTCTTCATCTCCTCCCCTAGACCCCTCTGTGAGGGGATCTCCAGTGGCCTACAAATGGGCTTTGGGTCTCCACTCTGCACTTCCCCCTTCATTCACTATGGTAAGATTTTTTTTTTGTTGATGATGATGCCTTATACCGGATCCCTTTGACACCTGGTGATTGCACAGGCTGGTGTGCTTCTTCCATGTGGTCTTTGTTGCTTCTGAGCTAGATGGCCGCTTGTTCACCTTCAAGCCTTTAAGACCCCAGATACTATCTCTTTTGATAGGCGGGCACCATCAGCTTTCTTCGCCGTATTTGCTTATGCACCCGTTTGTCCTCCGCGATCATATCATGGAGGTGTGCAGCCAATGATATGATTTTTTGTTCTTTGATGCCTGATAACTGATCCCTTTGGGACCACGTGATCACACAGGCTGGTGTGTTCTTCCATGTGGGCTTTGTTGCTTCTGAGCTAGATGGCCGCTTGTTTATCTTCAATCCTTTAAGACCCTAGATGCTATCTCTTTTGATAGCTGGGCACCATCAGCTTTCTTCACCACATTTACTTGTTCACCCGCTTTGGCTTCAGCAGTTGTGTCGGGAGGGTGAGGATCATAGAATGCCAATTTAATAGAAGAAAGTATTCATGCACTGAGGGAGTGCTTGAGTAGAGGCCCAAGGTCCTTCCGCCACCTTAATGCTAAACCTATAAATATAGACACGTAGATCTATTTCCCCATTCTCATATATGTATTTTATGTACATGTCTTTGTCTAAACCTCTAAAAATGCCCTTTGCCTCCTAGCTCCATCCTCTATTTCCCTTGACTTTCCTCCTGCCCCACTATCATGCTCCGTCCCCACCTGGGTTACAGACTGGACTGGAAAACACTCCTAAAGACCAACGAATGATCCCTGAACTAACTACAAGCTTTTCTTTCTTGATGTGTTTTGTTTTGTTCTTTGTCAGTGATTTGTTGTTTTGTTGTATACTGTTGCTTTGTTTTCCTCTGTCTTGTTTTTGTGCATGTTATTATCTCCACAGATCTGTCTAAGTAAGACAGGCTGGATGAACTATCTGGAGGAAAAACAACGGGACTGACAGTTCCGGGGGTACTGGTAAGGAAGTGGTGTTAACTAAACCAGGGACAAGGGAACCACATGGGATCCAAATTGGTGGTGAGGGGGAAGTGGCAGGCCAGTTAGGGAATGATCAAGGGTAAGGTACCGTCTGGTCATCTTAAAGTAGGCACAGACCCACGGGGTTTTGAGTGGCTGAGGGCTTTTGGCTTAACTCAGTGGAGGCCAGTGGGGGCTTGACCTTGGCCCCGCCACTGTCTCTGATGGAGCTGGGAGCCTGTAGGGCATCTTGGTCTCAACACAGCCACAGTTTGACACCACTCGCCTCTGGGTAGGGACTGGACCTTTGTAGCTGCAAGGGTAGGGATCTGGGTTCAGCTACATTGTTGCCCTTGTTTCCATTTCCTCTCTGCCCCCACCCCCCACACCCCTAGGTCTTGGAGGGCTGGGCAAGGGGCTTTTCTTGAGCACAGCCACAGCTTGCCACTGCCACCTCAAGGTAGAGACTAAACCCTTGCAGCTCCAGTGGCAGGAATCAGGACTCAGCTACATTGTTGCATTTGTTTCCATCTCTTCACTATATTCCTCCCCTCCCCTGTCCCCCATAGGCTCAGCTTTTTAACCTTTATTTTTCTCCTCTTTGTCTCTTTCTTGATCTCTCACACACTACTGCTAACCTCCAGACCACTTCCCTTAGCCTTGGGTATTTATGCCTGCGCCACACCCAGCTAGGTGAGCTCCACCCTGTATAGCTAGCCCAAGGTTGAGAAGGCCCTGCTGACCTCCACCAGGGGATACTCTGCTCAACATCTTACAGGGGAATTCCTGCCTGTGTGTCTGGAGTCCTAAGGTAGTTTGGCCAACACTCCTCAACGTTCCAAGCTGCTGCAGCAACCTCTGACCAACCTCCACAAAACCAAAGCAGGTTACCCACCAGCCTTCTGGGTCACTCCCCTGAAAGGGAAGCCACAGGAGGATAAAGTGGTAGGGTAATTCCATAGTGATATTAGCTGTAGGCAGTTCGAATAAGCATTCCTACAAGTCTCCCAGAGAGAGCCAGTGTTCTTTGACTCTAAAACAAACCAATGCAAACAGCTATCAGCCCCAGACCTCAACCAAAAAACAGGAGAAACAAACGGCAATGGCAGAAGATGTCCTGAACATAATGAAACGCATAGAAGAAGCAGACATTGAGCTGCCACAGAAATAAATTTTCAGAATGTTCCTTGGAGTCATACAGGATATGAGGGAAACAATACAGAAAAATAATGAAATAATAGAAGAGGTAAAATCCACAAACCAAAGGGAAATACAGGAGCTTAGGGAGGAGATAACAAAAACCCATAGCAGACGCACGGACCTTGAGAATTCCCTGGAGGAATCAGAGAACTGCATCAGTGACTTGGAGGACAGCCAAGCAGACTTTAACAAACACGAACAAAAATGTAATAAGATCATCAGAAGACTGAAAAAAACTCAAAAGTTATGTCTGATGCTATGAAGCGGAACACTATTAGAATTATTGGCTTAACGGAGGAGGATACGACAAAGAAGTCATCTGCAACAATAGTGAGAGAATTCTTGGAGGAAAATTTCCCCATTTTAATAAATGAAAACCAGGCAACCATTCAGGAGGCTGAAAGAACACCAGCTACACTACTTCCCAAGAAGAAGTCACCAAGGCACATAATAGTTAAATTATCAAACTGTGAGGAAAAGGAGAAAATCACGAGAGCAGCTAGGAAAAAGGAAGCAATCACATATAAAGGTTCCCAAAAAAGAATATGCTCAGACCTATCAGCAGAAACTATGAAGAAGAGGAGAGTGGAGTAACATATTTAAAAAAATCAACAATTCAAACTCAAGAATACTCTACCCAGCCAAATTATTTGTCGAGATAGATGGATAAGTAAGAATCTTCCCAGACAAGGAAAACCACAAAGAATATGTTATAAGAAACCCAGCCCTACAAAAGATCCTTGCCGACCCAGTATGGGCAGAAGAGCAACACTCACCAAGCATAAATAAGAGACCACCACATAGAACAACCTCACCGAGAGGGCAAAAAAAGAAAACAGACCTCAAGATAGCATTGACTTAAAAATGGAAGGAATTTAAAGGTTGCTGAAGCAAGCTTTAAAAAAAAAAAAGGCAAAGGGGCATAGGGAAAAAACTACAGTATGCAAACATTCCTGGGGTGAGGGCCATTTAATATGGCAGGGACTAGACCAAAAGAGGTATACACATGGTAGACAGCTAAAAAGGAGGTTGGAAGAGAAAAAATATAATAATAAAGAAAAAGGTAATGGGGGCACAGGGCACTAACCCACCCAAGGGAAGGGTATTATTGTGTCTCCTCAGGGAAAGGGACCAGACTTCAACCCGGTGCTCCAAGATGTGAATGCAACATGTCGGTATGGATTAGTAGGGAACCAGTGGAGAGGTCTGTGGGGCCAGCCCCAACACCAACTACTAAGTGGACACCTACCCCTCCCCTCAGAACAATTTATTTCAAAGGATGGCACTGAATCTACAGCTCCAGAAGAGGGGCATATCTGATTGGAGCACATGGGAGCAGATGAAGGGGGAGGAGGAGAGAGTGGAGCACAACATGGCCCACCAGGCCGTAAGGTCGATGTTCCCAATTAGATCAGCCAATCCACAGAGAGGTCCATATGACCGGCTCCACTATGAGATATGGCAACCCTCACTGACTCATAGTCCTATAGGGGACAACACCAGAGACACAGTGGGGGAATTGCACCCGATCATATCCTGCCACACCAAGGCAAAACATTAAGAAGGTACAACAGAAGAGCAAGGGAATGGAGCAGCGAGATCCCCAGGTAATGCTGACAATGGACTTTGGGGCCAGGGCGTGGTGCCCCAACAGACTGGACTGGAGAACACTCCTAAGGCCAACAAACAATCCTTGAACTCAATATAAGCTTTTCTTTCTTGTGTGGTTTTTTTTTTTTTGGTCATTGGTTTGCTGTTGCCGTTTTGTTGTATACTGTTGCTTGGTTTTGCTCTGTCTTGTTTTTGTGCATGTTACTATCTCCGCAGGTCTGTCTAAATAAGATAGGCTGGATGAACAATTGGGGGAGAAAACAACGGGACCGGCAGTTCTGGGGGGACATGGGAGAGGGGGAGGTAGGGGGAAAGGTAGTGGTGTTAATAAACCCAGGGACAAGGGAACAACAAGCGATCCAAATCTGTGGTGAGGAGCGTGTGGGAGGCCTGGTAGGGCCTGATCAAGGGTAATGTAACTAAGAAGAATCGCTGAAACCCTGGTGGAGATGGACCAAGATAGTGGGACAAGAGGGAAGTAAAAGGAAATAGAGGAAAGAGCTGGGAGGCAAAAGGCATTTATAGAAGTCTAGATAAAGACATGTACATATGCTTATATATTTATATATGAGGATGGGGAAATAGATCTATGTCCACATATTTTTAGGTTTAATATTAAGGTAGCAGAAGGACATTGGACGTCCACTCAAGTACTTCCTCAATGCAAAAATACTTTTTTTCTATTAAATTGGCATTCTATGAAGCTCGCCTTTCCACACACAACTGCTGAAGACAAAGAGGGTGAACAACCAAATGTGGTGTAGAAAGCTGATGGTGCCCGGCTATCAAAAGATATAGTGTCTGGGATCTGAAAGGCTTGAAGGTAAACAAGTGGCCATCTGACTGACAAGCAATAAAGTCCACATGGAAGAAGCACACTAGCCTGTGTGACCATGAGGTGCTGAAGGGATCAGTTATCAGGCATCAAAGAACAAAAAATCACATCATTGTGTGCTCACCTCCCTGATATGGTCGCTGAAGACAAATGGGTACATAAGCAAATGTGGTGAAGAAAACTGATAGTGTCTGGCTATCAAAGGATATAACATCTGGGGTCTTAAAGGTCTGAAGGTAAACAAGCGGCCATCTAGCTCAGAAGCAACAAAGCTAACATGGAAGAAGCACACCAGCCTGTGAGATCACGGGGTGTCAAAGGGATCAGGTATCAGGCATAATCAGAACAAAAAATCTTACCATAGTGAATGAGGGGGGGAAGTGCAGAGTGGAGACCCAAAGCCCATTTGTAGGCCACTGGACATCCCCCTTACAGAAGGGTCTTGGGGAGGAGACAAGCCAGTCAGGGTGTGATTTAACAACGATGAAAAATTCAACTTTCCTCTAGTTCCCAAATGCTTCCTTCCCACCCTTCCCCACCGTGGCCACTGTCATGATCAGAATCCTACCTTGCGAGTCTGGCGAGACCAGAGGATGTACACTGGTACAGATGGGAACTGGAAACACAGGGAAGCCAGGGCAGATGATCCCCTCAGGACCAGTGTGTGAGTGGCGATACTGGGAGGAAATAGGAAGGGTGGGTTAGAAAGGGAGAACCGATTTCAAAGATCTACATGTAACCTCCTCCCTGGGGGACAGACAAAAGAAAAGTGGGTGAAGGGAGACGTGGGACTGAGCAAGATATGACAAAATAATAATTTATAAATTAACAAGGGTTCATGAGGGAGGGGGAGTGAGGAGGGAGGGGAAAAATGAGGACCTGATGCCAGGCGCTTGGGTAGAGAGCAAATGTTTTGAGAATGATCAGGGCAATGAATGTACAAATGTGCTTTACACAATTGATGTATGTGTGGATTGTGATAAGAGTTGCATGAGCCCCTAATAAATTGCTTAAAAAAAAGAAGAAGAAAGAAAGAGCTATCCAGCCAGCAATGAAAATAGCACATACAAACACGGGGGTGGGTATTTGGAGAACAGCAATGAAATCGTGTAGTTAAAAGAAGAGAATGGGCAAGGAAGAACACTGTGAAGCAGGAAGCAGATTTCATTGGACCTTATAGGGTATTTGAAGGGTTAAGGCTTCCTTCTGAGTGACATGAGATGCCATTGGGTGGATTTGAGCAAAGAAAAACATAATCCTGTGCTTTCTTAAATGGGTGTGTTAGTCCGGGTTGACTAGGAAACAAATTCATAGATACTCATATGTGCATAAGAAAGAGCTCTCTCTATAAAAGTAATTGCATATTGAGAAGACATCCAGCCAAGTCCAGATCAAGTTTGTAAGTCTGATATTAGTCCATATGGCTGATAGCAGTCTATAAATTCCTAGCAGACTCATGCAACACATACAATGACGCTGAGTACAGGTAGAACACAGGCCAATGGAAAGTCTTGTGGATCCATTGGTGGTGGAAGCATGTTAGCACTGGGGTAGGTCTCCACATGGCAACTCCAGCTTCAAGACTCTGGCTCCATCAGTATACTTCTGTGTGGCTTGTCAACAGGAATGTATTACAGGGAGTGAGTATGTCTCTCACCTCCAGGGAGTTATATATCTCTTTAACGCCTCCAAATGAGGTCATCAAGCTGTGACCTGATTGACAGGTTAAACTCCACCCCTTCACACTTAATGACAACAATTCTCAATGAGACAATAGCCTCAAATTGACAATAGATTATGTAACTACCAAAATAGGTCATGGGAGAAAGAGGAAGTACATTTAGGACATTACTTCAATCAAGGGGGAGATGGTGGAGGCTTGACACCGTGCTGTGCTATTGAAGGAGGCTAGAAATACTTAGGGTCAGAATGTATTTTAGGTGACGTCAACAGGACTTGAATGGAGCCACCATGGTTATCAATTGTTATCAATGTGTTTACTCAAAGCAGTTATTAATATAGGGCTGCTATTTAAGGAAGGGAAGTGATTGGCAGAGGTATAGAAAAAAAGGAAGCAAGTGTTTGACTCAGACGTATTATATTGGAGGTTTCTGTTGCACATTCAATGGAGACATGCAACAGCAGGGTTACATATATGTGTGAGGATATTGGTGCGTCAGTAACAGAATATTCTCCTCCCAGGCCAAGGCACAGGTTCAATTTCTAGCTAATGAACCTCGTACACAATCACCCCCTGCCTGTTAGTGGAGGCCTATGTGTTGCATAGATGCTGAATAGGTTTCAGGGGGAGCTTCCAGACGAAGATGGACTAGAAATAGAGGCCCAATAATCGACTTCTGAATGACACCTTGATACATAACTGATGATAGAGCAGGCCCAGGACCGGTTGATGCATTGTGCATGTGGTCACCATGAGTTGGGGATGACTAGACAGCTGCTCATAGCATTCACAATTGCATGTGCTGGAGTTCAGAGGACTTCTCTGACTAAAGACCCAAATCTGAGCATGTTACATGGAGAGATAGCATTGGAAATTGAGACCCAGTGACTTTTCTAGGAAATGAGCTCAGAAAGAAGGGAGATCTAAGGATTAAGTTGCAGTCCATCAAGATATTGGCATAGAGGATAGCTACTTAATGCATAATTCCTGGGGCAAGGTCCAGACGCTCTGGTGGGGGTCAGATCCAACTCAGGAATGCCAAAGACATCCAACTGAAAAGTAGGGGGGAAGAAAACAAAAAAGATTAAGGTGGTGGGGGAACGGGGCACTAGAGGAATTCTGAAAATAGACTCTAACTTGGCATCTCATCAGAAACGATTGGACAACATTCATAAAGGTCATCAGACAGACCTGGAACTATTTGTTGTTTATGTCTCCACAGGAAAGGGAGAGAGGCCCAGACCTCATCCAGGTGTGTTAAGCCTTGAGGGCAACATACCAGCAAGGAGCAGCGAACTCACAGAGAGGACAGCTGGGCCAGTCCCAAGCTCAGCTATGTTGACCCCCCTCTCCAGAAGAATGTACGACAGAGGACAGCACTGAAGAGACATCACAGGGAGAGTGTCTGGTCTTTCCACACCACAGGAGAGCAAGCTAGGAGGGAAACAGAAAAAGAGTGGACCTCAGCATGGCCGACCAAGCCCCTAGGAAAACATTTCTGCCTGGGGCAGGGGATACACATAGAGGACCTTAAGGCCGGCCCCACCACAAGACGCCACATACCCTCACTGACCCACAGCACTGAGGAGGGCAGCACTGAAGACACAGTGCAGAAAATGTGCCCAGTCTGACCCCCCCGCAGTGGGGTGGGACAAGATGGGAGAGCCACAGAGCAGCAAGGGGAGCAAAGCAAGATGTCTCCAGGGAATCCCGGAAATAGACTCTGATACTCAGGGGGCAAGGCTTGGCACCTCATCAGACTCGATCAGACAGCATTCATAAAGGTCATCAGACAGACCTGGAGCCATTTATAGGCTTTTCCCCCTTATTTTTTCTTTCTTTCCTTTTTCTCTATGCCTGTTTCTATAAGATTGGAAGAATAAATAATTAAGTAATCCCAAGGAGAAAACAAAGGGACTGCCACGGCTGGGGTGCATTGCAGGGGGAGGGGGGCATGGGAAAGGCAAGGAAGAGGCAGGGGAAAGGGAGTGGAGAGCCAACAAACTCAGAGACAAGGAAACAATAAGATGTCTAAAATTGAAGGTGAGGAGGGTGCAGAATGCCTAGTGGAAGTTGATCAGGTACAATATTTCTGAGAAGAAGTACCGAGAGCTGAATGAAGGGTGAACAGGATTGTGAGGCAGGAGGAAAGTAAAAGAAATAGAGGAAAGAACTAGGAAGCAAAAGCTATTTATAGAGGTATAAATATAGGCATGTATATGTGTAAATATATTAATTTATATTGATGGGGATATAGGTCTATGTATATTTATATAAGTATTAAGATAGCAGATGAACTTTGGGCTTTTACTCAAGTACTCTCTCAACACAATAACACTTTTCTAATAACCTGGCACTCTGTGATACTCACTTTCCCAACATGATCACTGAAGACAAAATGGGTGCATAAGCAAATGCTGTGAAGAAAGTGAATGGTGCCTGGCTTTCAAAAGATATAGTATCTGGGGTCTTAAAGGCTTTAAGTTAAACAAGTGGCCATCTAGCAGGGAGGCAACTAAGCCCACGTGGAATAAGCACACCAGCGTATGTGATCATAAGGTATCGACAGGATCAGGTAGTAGGTATGAAAAGATCCCAAACAATTATATTGATGGAAATGAGAGAGGCTGGAGTGTAGACCCAAAGTCCATCTGTAAACAATTGGATATCCCCTCACAAAAGAGTCACAAAGAAGGTATGATTCAGTCAGGGTACAATATAGCACAGACAAAACACATATAATTCCTCTAATTCTTGAATGCTTCCTCCCTCCACTATGATGACCTCAGTTCTACCTTACAAATCAGACCGTTGTACATACATTGGTACAGATAACGGCTCTTGACACATGGAATCCAGGACAGGAAGTAGGATTCACAAGGAGAGACCTCCAGGCCACAAAGCAGGTCTGGAACTTTTGAACAGGAAGTGTGGAGGTGGTAGAATTGGGTAGAGTGGCCTCAGAGGCTGATGCAGCTCTGGTAACTTCTAGGACAATGGAGATCACATCTAATGAAATGGGGAGATCCTGTGTGAAAGTTACCCTTTAGCAGCATTACACATTGGACAGCTTTGGTGGGTATCCCTAATACCACCACCGTACTCAGGGTCATACCATTCATTGTACCCCCATATTCCAGAGGGACTCCCCTTGAGCCGAGCCCCAAAGCCCCAGGACTAGCTGGGGTGGTGACCGTCTCTAAGATTTTAAAGCACTTTATCTCAATGTACCCAGCATGATTTTCTACCTTCTGTGATGAGGGCAGGAGCCCTGATGGTATGGTATCTACTTTTGGAGCTGCCAACAGCAAGGTCAGGAGTTCAAAACCACCAGCAACACCATGGGAGAGAGATGGGGTTTTCCACTCCTGTAAACAGTCTCAGAAATTCACAGGGGCAGTTCTATCCTGTCTTATAGGCTCCTTGTGAGTCAATATAAACTCAATGACAGAGAGTTATTATGTGGACATGCCCAATCCCCAAGGTATCCAGCATGCTGTTGAGTTTTGTTGCTTGCCTGTCTCAGAGCCTAATGTGAACCCACCATATATTCCTCCTGCTACACGACACCTCAGGCGTGCCAACCTGCCCTCCTTTCTCAAATTCAGTGCCTTTTTTTGCATGCTGATCTTTTTTCTTAGGATTCATATGTGTCCTCCAAGATTCAGCTTAAAGCACTTCTTTGGAAATAGTTTCTGCTTCTGCCTCCTGAGGTCTCTTCTAGATGTCTTGCCTGTTCCCAGTCACACCAAATTTGTGTCTCTCAGAGAGTTTGGGCCATGACCTAACGCAAACAATGTGTTTTTCATCAGGACTTGGTACACATACCTACACACGCACAGCCCCCAACACAGTTGTTTCCACAAACTGGAACATTTTTACTACTGTGCAGTGCAGTTTGTCCTATTCTATTTCTCCCTCTTCCTTCCTTTTTAAGATGCTGTCTGCAACCCACTAAATTGATTTAATGACCTGCCAATGGGTCTCACCATCTAGCATGAAAAACGCTGCCCTCCGTGGACTTTCATTAATACACTGAGCTCCATTGCTGACATCATTAGTACACTTGTCTGTTTCTCCAGCAGGCAAGAAACTGCAAGTGCGGATGGCGTCTGAACTGTTTTTGTGGGTGGGTGTCTTAAGTGTTTTTCAGCAGCATGAAATGTCTGTGGAATGAATAAGTGAACGGACACCTGCTCTGAGGTCTTGCCAACCACCTAGTTTGAGCTAGTAAATGTAACAAGAGTTCCTGGGAACAAAAGAATGTCCCATTAGACTTTCCCGAAGCTTCTCCCTTGCCTCTGATTTGGGCACTTCCATAGTGTTCTGTATGTCCATGATGCTTGGGGTCCCATAGCCCCCCTCATATCTGGAAGCTCCCTTTGCCTACTTTGGTCAGATCATTTACAGAAGCATCCCCAGAATCCTATACAGTGGCTTCTCTAGTTTGGGGCAATGACCTAAGGGTGGGCAGCCAACACAAGGCGAGACACTGTCTAAACCTGTGACCAGGTGAGTGTGAGTTAGTTTTCTGCAGACGTGGGCAGACATATTTCTGGCAATGCTGAGCAAGCTGAGCTGGAGCAAGAGAGGAGGTATCATGGAGGGGCTGGAGATTGAAGGAGCAGGCAGAGGTCCACAGCTGTTCACCGTGACAGCATTCTTTCTGGGTATGTGTTTTTAAAGCAGTTCTTTTGGCATATAATTCCCAAAGTAAACAATTCAATTGTTCAACGAGATTCAGAAGAGTTGCGTAAGCATCATCACAATCCAGTTTCAAACAGTTTCTTCATTTTTGGACTCATCCTTGTTACTCATGCCACACACTGACGTCAAGTCCATTCTGACTCACGGGGACCGGGAGAGGACTGGGTCAGCCTGCCCCTGTGACTTTCCAAACCAGTAACTCTTTACGGGAATAGAAAGCTCTATCTTTCTCCTGGTGCTTTTGAACTGGTGACCTTGCACTTAGCAGCCCAACACATAACCACTGCACAAGCAGAACTCCCCTCATTGTTATTAGGTCCCCAGTCCTGGCCTACCTCCCCTGCCGTTTTCCCAAGGAATATTAATCCAGTTATTTTCTCCATAGATTCACCTACTATAGATTTCATTTACAGGAAAAATGTTTAAAAAGATGAAAAAAAAGGCAACTGACAACAATAACAAAGTAAAACAGAGAAAACTCTCCATCAAAGAAATCCCAAACCATTCAAAACTAGAACAAATTTAAAATGGGTAAAAAGAGAGATCAAATAGTAAGGGGTTATATTTTAACCTACCTGCTATGGTCATAATGCACTTTCCAATATGCTCTGCATGACAGCTAGGCTATTGGAACAGCACTCCCAAAGTCGAATTCCAGTTTTCTTAAAGGCCAGGAGAACCGTCCATTTTTCCCACTAGCCTTGCTTTCAGTGCCAAGTGCTCGAGGATGCTGCCACTGATTTCCACTTTTGCTTTGGCCTCCTTTATGTGGCTTTCTTTCACCAGGAAACAAAAGCCATGAATCACACATGTGACCTGTCCCGGAGCCCCAGACGATCCTGCGGTCAGATAGACAGCAGCTTGTGATGATTAAAACTCTCTTGTAGACACCACCATTACCTCAGCCCTCCTACCCCAGTAGGAAAGAGCCCCCAGCATGCTTTGCCTAGGAGGGCAATGAGTTTTGAGTTGAAACTAAAAGACACATTCTGGTTGTACAGTGAAGATCCAAGTGAAGCTTCTTTCTTCCTACCTATAGATTGAGAGAGTTAAATTAGGGAAAACTATGTTACCACATGATTTCCAGCATTTGGGGTTTTTAATATTATCATCTTAAAAAAAAAAGAAGAAGAAGCCCTACCCTGCCTTGGTAGGCAGCACATCTGTGTCATCCTAAAAGTTAACCCAGATACAAAGTTTGCTGAGAAGCGGGCTTAAGACGGCACATATGAAGCAGGTGTCAGAGTCCTTGGCATACAGTGACCCTATATAACCGAGTGAAAGATGACATCTTTGTACTGACTGTAAATTGTTTATTTCATAGCAAGCAGAGGCCCATGAGCCACAAACACCTACCAACCCCGAACCAACCTTGAAATTCATCAAGCCACATCTCCACCGCTCATCTGTCTTCTTGCCGTGCTACAGAGACACACATGTGGCTGTCATGCTGGAAAATACCATGCGCTGATCTTCCACATACCAGCAGGGTCGCCCACACTGGTCTCAGCAGACTAAGACTTCCAGTCTCAGAAAGTGGCAGGAGTAAAGAAGAGGCCATACACTTTGGAGTGAGTAACCACTGGAATCTGAGAACCGCAGGAAATCATGAGCTGGTGGTGGTGTGGAACATGAGCCCCGCAGTTGGAAGACACCCCAAATCCCGCTGGTAAGAGTTGCCTCCTCAAAGCACAACCAACCCTCTGGAAGTAGATGCAATAAAGCATCCAAGACATTCCCCAGCTAATGGGTCATGGGTCAAACTGAGGAAGAGAGAGGTTCAAATGCCCATGTGGGAGGGATTGACCCTGGTTGTATACCAACACTTACGAGGATGGCCCAGGACCAGGAAGCATTTTATTCTGTGGTACACGGGACCCTCACTTATTGTAGCTGACTCTGTGACTCCCCACAACAACAATGAGCCACACTCACTGCCTTCCAGTGGATTCTGACTCAGACAACCCTGCAGGACACAGTGGAACTACCCTGTAGAGTTTCAAAGTAGTAAATCTTTACTGAAGCTGACAGCGATCTGTTTCTCCCACAAAGGGATTGTGGATCTGAACTGAACCTTTCTGGTAGTAATCTGGCTCTTAACCATTCTGCTGCGCCACCACGGCCAGCCAGTGAGGGGCTTCCTATGCTCACAGCAACTATGTAGGGTAGAGTAGACCTGCTCCCTCTGTCTTTCCCAAACAGTCACATCTTTACAGACAGCCTTGTCTTTCTCCCAAGGAGTAACCAGTAAAAGGGGACTTCTGACCTTGCCGTTAGCCACTCAATGCATACCTCTCTATGTCACCGGGGTTCCTTATTCTGTTACCAAGTCCCCTGCTTTGTAGACTCCCCGCTTCACATACTTCACACTGCACTCACTATCTGCTAACTCTACATAGCATACAACCGTTTACTTAAACAGACCCTAAGATGCTGCTGCCTCCTAGCTCTCTGACCAAGACACTTCTCACCTTGCTGCAGAGATGCATGCCTGGGGAGACACGAACGTGCTTCTCTTCCTCCTCAGGGTTTTCATACCTTTCCCTTCCGGTTAATTAGCGTGGAGTCAATGGCAGTTCAGCGAATAGAACCAGGGACTCCTGCATGGCAGTAAGTTTGGTTTATTTGGGGGTTCATTTAAATTCCTTCCTTATGCTCTTCTGTATTTTCCAAGTCTTTTACACTAAAACCAGGACTTTTGTAATTGCAACAAATTTGATAAATGTCTACGTTGCTTGTCTCAGTAGTAAAGAATTTTTGTACAGTGAAAAATCAAATCAAATCAGGAAAGGTGTGCTGCAGGGTTGATTCCTCTCATCTTGCTTATTCAGTACGTATGCTGAGAAAATAAGCAGAGAAGCTAGATTGCATGTAGAAGAATCCAGCATCTGGCTTGAAGGAAAACTTATTAACAAGCTTTGATATGCAGATGACACAACCTTGCTTGCTGAAAGTGAGGAGGACTTGAAGCTTTTGCTGATGAAGATCAAGAATCGCAGCCTTCAGTGTGGATAACAACTCAATGTAAAGAAAACCGCAGTTCTCACAACAGCACCAATAGGTGATACACTAATTGGAGAAAAGATTAAGATTATCAAAGATTACTATCTTGCTTGAATCCATAAACTATGCTCAGGGAAACAGCAGTCAAGAGATCGAATGACATAATTCATTGGGTAAACCTACTGCACAAGACCTCTTCAATGCATTGCAAAGCAAGGGTATTACTTTGAAGACTAAGATGCACTTGACTCAAGCCATGGTATGGAACATTGAACCAGGAAGGCTAAAGCAGAATCGATGCATTTGAATTAGGGTTCTGACAAAGACCATTGAAAGTAGTGTGGACTCTCAAAAGAACAGGCAACTCTATCTTGGGTGAAGTACAACCAGAAAGCTCCTTAGAAGCAAGGATAGTGAGACTTCGTCTCAGGTACTTTGGCCATGTTTTCAGGAGAGACCAGTCCTCGGAGAAGGACAGCATGCTTGATAAAGTAGTGGAGGATGGGGAACAGAGGAAGACACATTGACGAGATGGATTAACACAGTGGTTACAACAGTGGGCTCACACATAGGGACTGTTGTGACAACGGCACAGGACTGGGCAACGTTACGTTCTGTTGCGCATGTAGTTGCTATCTGGGTTGGATCTGACTTGATGGCACCTAATAAAAACAAAAACAATAACACTATTCCCTTGTTCTGCTTACACAGCTGCCTCCTGATCCGTGTATAAGTTCGGCATGACCACAATTAAGTGTTCATGGACTCCCATGCTTCCCAAGACTGTTGATAATCTGTTATTATCCACACAGTTGAATGCCTTGGCATAGTCAGGAAAGTACAATTACATATTTTTCTGCTAGTCTCTGCTTTGAGCCAAGACGCATCTGACGTTCACAGTGATATCCCTTGTTCCATGTCCTCTTCTGAATCCATCCTGAATTTCTGACAGCTCCCTGTCAATGTGCTGCTGCAACAATCATTGTTGGGTGGTCTTCAGCAAATTTTTACAGGTATATTATATCATCTTGATTGTTAAATAAGTTGTGTATTCTGTTGGGTCACCTTTCTTTGGAAGGGTGCACATATGGATCTCTTCCAGTCAGTTGGTCAGGTAACTGTCTTCCAAATTTCCTGGCTGTGATGAGTGAGTGTTTCCAGTACTCATAGACTTGCTGGAACATGTCAACGGGTATTCCATCATTTTTTCTTTTCTTTTTTTTTTGCCTAATGTCCTCTGAAGTTTGGATTACTTCCTTCATTGCCATTGATTCTTGCTCATATGCCACCTCTTAAAATAGTTAAATGTCAATTAGTTATTTTTGAGACAGTGACTCTGTATTCTTTCCATCTTTGTTTGATGTTTCCTGCCTCATTTAATATTATGCTCTTTGAATCTTTCAATATTGAACCTGGCATATTGTATTGAGTTCTTTTAGTTTAAGATATGCTGTGCACATTCTTCGTTTTTGGTTTTCTACCTCTAGGTCTATTCATATTTCACTATAATAATTTCTTTTGTCTTCTTGAGATGCCCTTTGAAATTTTATGTTCAGTGCTTGGACTTCAACATTTCTTCCATGTACCTTAGCTACTCTGTTATTAGGAATACATTTTAGAGTCTCTTGTGACATCCACTTTCTCTCTCTCTCTCTTTCTTTTTCTTTCAATGAGAATAGAAAACCTCATCTTTCTCCCATGCAAAGACTGGTGGTGTAGAATTGCTGACCTTGAGGTTAGCAGTTCAAAGCATAACACAACATACGTAGCGCTGCCATGTTCCTAAGGAACTCTGGTGGTGCTGTCAGGTAAGTGCTGAATTGCTAGCCACAACATTAAAGGTTCAAACCCGCCAGCAGCCACTCTGGGGGAGAAAGGTCAGGTTACCTTCTCCTGTGTACGTTACAGCCTTGGAAATCCCCTGTGGGATGGCTACGGGTGGGACTTGATTGGATGTTGGTTGGTTTGGGGTTCTTATTCCTGGGAAAGGCAGTGGGTAGCGAACAGGTGACCACGATTGCTCCACATCTTTCTCCAGAGCTGAGTTCTCTTGATCAGTCTTCTTTTTTAATATTTTCTATCATTCATCAGCTCTAAACCGTCCAACCCCCACAAAATCAGTCTGTGCCCACAGCAGAGTTTTTGCTTCCCTTCCAAGCTATTCAATGGCCTCTACCATCAAGTGCTTTATAAAATCATGAAACTTGAAGATGCCCTTGAGATCACTGTGTTCATTCAACTCCTGCTGCTCCATCACATACACTATAAAATGAAGAGCCACAGGAGGAAAATGAACTCTTCAAATCCCAACCTGTTAGTGATAAAACAACAGCTCACTATTAGATAAGGTGCCATGGTGGTGCAATGGTTGAAGCACTTGTCTCTCCACCTAAAGGTCAAGGAGAGAAAGAGGTTCCACAGAGTAAAATCAGGCAGCTTGCTTCCATAAAGCTTTACAGACTCAGTGTCTTGTAAGATTGTTCTGAGTTGTCATTGACTCGATGGCTGTGTGTTGGGTTGGGTTCGTCCTTAAGTTGACATGATTGAGTCTTTTTGCCTTTATATTCTAGTGCCTATGAATACTGGCCGATGCCTTCTTTGTAATGAGACAAGTTATTATTATTGTAAGATACTATGGAGTCATAGCGACTCTCCGCACAACAGAATGGGATGCCACCTATTCTTGTGTGATCCTCACAATTGTTGCCGTGCTTGAGCCCTTTGCTGTAGCCATAGTGTAGACCCATGTCCATGAGGGCCTTCTCCTTTTTCACTTCCCCTCCGCTTTATCAAATATGATGCCCTTCTCCAGGGTCTGGTCTCTCCTGATTCAAATATCCAGGTTTGAAATATAAAGTCTTGCCAACCTTACCTCTAATGAACTCTCTGGCCATACTTCTTTCAAGACAGATTTGTCTGTCCTTTTAGCAGGCCTTGGCACTTTCAATATTCTTCTCCAGCACCACAATTCAAATCCATCCATCCTTCTTATTCTTTTTTATTCAATGTCCAACTTTCACATGCAATTGAAAATACCATGGTTTGGGTCAGGCACATCTTAGTTCTCCATGGAACATCCCTGTCTTTTAACACCCTAAAAGAGGCCTTTGCAGCAGAGTTACCCACGCACCTGGTTTTCTTAAATCTGTAGACTGTTGCTTCTATGAGCACGGGTGGTGGAGCATCGATTGCGATGAATACTGATAAAATGACATGATGATGTGCTATGTTGTTTATTGTCTCTTTTCCTTGTGACCAAACCATCTTGCATGCATGTCCAAAATTAACAGGAAAGATGCCTTCTTTATCTAATTCAAGGTACAGATACAGAAGGAAAAATACTATGGCAAAACTAGTCAGCAGGGATTTTGCTATTATAGTGTTATTTGTGCAAAATCTGTACACAGGGAGGCCGGCCCCAGCACACAGCAGCAGCAACAGCTGCATATTGTGGGCCACTCGGTCCATACTCATTCGCTTCTATTATAAAAGATCTGCTTTCCTTCTGGAGAATGATTTCTCTGGCTTCGTCATCCACGTGGTCTGAATGCTCCGCGGGCGCAGGCTGTGACTGGAGACTGGTGGAGACAGAAAATCACGAACTTCCTGCTTTGAAATACTACAAACTCACGAGGGGGCTTAAAAACATGTCTGAGGAAAAAAATTCTATTAACTGCTTTGTTTTAAATAACAATTTCCATTGTGAATTAAATGAGGATTTACATATCAGCTCATCAACTTTGTATTCAACAGTTTAAACTATGAAATAAATCTCCCAATAGTCTAACCTTAACCGGCTCCTTGATTTTGCTTCTAGCCCCACTACCCACCAACTAAATAGGGATCTAAATAGGTTGTATTTTCTTTTCTTTTATTTTAAATAACAAAGCAACAAATGGGTGCTATTTTACAATGCATATCAGAACATCGTTATTATTATGTTATTATTGTATAAAATATGATTTAGCATTTCCAGAACAGCTTCTTTAGTGTTTTTATGTATAGAATTGTATAGTAAATACTATATAGTAAGATAATCATTTGATTAACTGACATTAGATATAGACCACTATCATCCATTTCACTCAAACCAACACCCATCAAGAGTGTAGTCCGCTCTTTTAATTCCATTTCCCCACAAATGCTTTGAAGCCCCTCCTGTTAGCTTACGCTTTGGGAGGTCAGAAATTCAGAATAGATGCTCAGGCTATAATGCAGTGTGGGCAGGGCTGGTTCCTTCTGATGCTCCAGGGAGGAACCATAAGTTTTTTCTTCCAGATACTTGAATATCAGATAGCCCATTATCATCAAGTCCTCGTCAGACTCATCGTCCAATCCTATAGCACAGAGGAGAACTAACTGCCCCTTCAAATTTCTAAGATGTTCAGTCTTTATAGGAGCAAACAACCTCATCTTTCTACAGAGGGACCACTGATGGGTTCAAACTGCTGACCTTGAGGTTTGTAAACCAGGCACTACTAGGCTGAAACCACAGCACTACTGGGCTTAAGCTACTATGCTACTCAAAAAAGCAAACAAAACCCTCACTGCCACGGAGTCAATTCCAACCCATAGTGACAGTTCTTTAATGACTTGAAAGAATAAACAACAAGCATGGGCCATCGAGTTGATCCCAACTCATATTCACTGTCACTGAGTCAGCTCTGAATCGGAGTGACCTTATAGAACAGGGTAGCGCTGCCCTTGTGTGCCCCCGAGGCTAGAGATTTATGGGCGTAGAAAGCCTCATCTTTCTCCTTTGGAGGAGGTGGTGGTTTCAAACTGCTAACCTTTGGGTTAGCAGCCCATTGTGTAATCACTATATCACCAAGGCTGGTCTTTCTCCCTCAGAGCACCTGGTAGTTTCAAACTGCTAACCTTGGAGTTAGCAGCCCATTGTGTAACCACGGCACCACCACGGCTCCTATACAGGGTCTCTGCGGCTATAAGTCTGTATGAGATTAGATAGACTCCTTTGTCTCCAGAGTAGCAGCAACCTCAGAGTCAGCCATCTAACACCCACCAGACAGTGCCACCTGAGCTGTTAGCTGCTTGAGCAATCTAGTCAAATGCTTTGGCTGGTAGCTGACTCACTCCCATCTTGTCTTCTGTTATCACAGTACTTCTCTGCCTTCTGACCTTCTTGCCTTCCCCCTATAAGAAACTATGGGATTATATTTGGCCCCCTGATATAACTAGGGCTAATTTGTCAAGACTAATTTGGCAAGACTTTGTCTTCCATAGGTGGGAAATACCGTGAGGAGAGACCTGTCCCTGAAGAAGGATGGCATGCTTGGTAAAGTAGAGGGGTGGGCAAAAAAGAGGAAGGCCCTCCACAAGACGGACTGACCCAGTGGCTGCAACAATGGGATCAAGCAAGGATGGCGCAGGACCAGGAGGTATTTCCGACTGCTGTGGGAAGGGTCGGAGCGAACTCAATGGTCCTTAACAACAGCAATGCACCAATTTTGAAACCCTTAATTGTACCATACCAGCCAAGTCTCTTTTTTCTGCATCAAGTAATATATTCAAGGATTTGAGAGATTAGGATGTAGAATTCTTTGGGAATCATTATTTATCCCACTGTAACTGGACAATCCAAACATCAGCTTCCTTTACCAAGCCAGTGTTTGGGGTGAGCACATGACCCAGGTTGGTTTAACCCAAGGGGACACTGGGATTTGACCTGTGTAAGAGCTAAGAAGTTGATGCTCTCTGCTAGCATTGCATTGTGGGAGGTGGTCTGACACTGCAGCCATTCTGCTAACCCACGGACAAAGCTTGCCTCTGTGGAAGAATCACCCATTCATCAAGCCTCTTGCCAGCTATTTATCTGGATTTTCTATTTGAATGTAAAAATGTTCCCACTTGGAATTGTATGTATATACACACACACACACACATATATATATATATTTGTAGTTGTATGTGTCTCATAGCAACCTGTGCTAGAGTAGAACCGCCCCATAGGGTGTCCTAGTTATACTCTTTATGAGAACAGGCGACTAGGCCTTTGATCCTGTGTAGCTTCAGGTTGGGTTTGAACCAACAATGTTTAAGTTACAACCTAGGGCTTAGCCATTGGGCTCAAAGGGTCACTATTAATTAGTATCAATGTAGAGGCACACAGTAGCAGCAACTGGAAAAATACCATTTCTATGAGTTATAAATCATCGTAATAATTTAATTCACGTACGTTCTCTGTCTGCAACTCTGCCAAGAGTCTTACAAGAGTTATTTCATCTTATCCTTATGCAGCCCTGAGAAGAGGTTGTGATTCTTGCGTTCACAATAATAAAGTCTGAGGCTTGGGGAAGGCAAGTGTTCAGTTCAAGGGCACACAGCTGGTATGCAGGGACACCTGGATTTAAACTCTAGTAATCTGCTTTCAAAGGCTTTGGCGCCTTGCTGACAATTGCTTTGTGGTGTGAAGGAGCGCCCAAACAACAACAAAACCCAACTGCCATTGAGTCTGTTCTGTGCGCTCAGGGCGAGTCTGCACAGGGTTTGGGAGAGTGTAAATCTTTATGGAGCAGACAGCCTCATCTCCCGAGGAGCAACTGTTTAACAGTTTAACTCAGACCTCCTGAGGAAAGTCAGGACACAATGGCAGGGTTTACACAATAAAGTCCTGATAACCTGGTGGTTATGCACTGGGTTGTGCACTGCAAGGTCTACAGTTCAAAACCAGCAGCCACTTCTCAGGAGGAAGACAGGGCTTTCCACTTCCATAAAGAGTAACAGTCTTGGAAACCCGAGGGGCAGTTCCACTCTGAGTTGGCATCGACACCACAGCAGTGGCTGTATAACAAGACCCTGGGTGAGTCCAAATCATACACACCCTCCGCTGCTAACGGGAAAGTCGATCAGCCAAGTCCACTCAGAAGTACCTTGTAAGAAGGCCTGGCACATTATTGCTTAAACATAGCCATTCAGAACTCCCTGGGAACATAATTCTACTCTCATGGGGTGAGTGTGGGGGGGTCAATTGGCTTTAAGTAATAAAATAATAGCAATGGAGATATGTTCTGCATAACAAAAAGGCAATATTTTGAGGATAACAAGTATTTCTTTTTTCTTTTTGGCATATTTTAAATTTTCTGTAGTGAGAGTTCAGCACATTTTTTATGGAAAACTTTATTTTTTAAGTAAATGACCTCTTTGCCTTCAAAATGTTGCGGGGTGGGGGTGGGGGATCTGTTTTACATTCACTAGGATGGCAGGGAAAAAAACGTGAAGCCTGGCGCCTCATACTGCTAGTTGCTGTCATTTGCACTCATTCTTCCTGGGACCAGGGCTGCAAATGTCCCTTTGTGCCTCACACACCCTGCTGATAACACTTAGAGAACGTTTACATTTCCTGTCCTGGCAGGGGCCTGGCTAAGGAGCTATCTGATAGAGTTTTAGAGAAGGAATAGAGCTATCATTGGGTTTTGAAATGAACTTGCTTTCTAACAATTACAAAACACAAATGTGTACATTTCTGCACGTCCATCATGTGCATACATTCATAATCCCATCGTGTGAATGAGTTCAACTTGCTCTCCAGGGACTGACTAGGTTCATAAAATCGGTTCCACATCTTTTAGTCTCTCAAGAAGACTTATTGTTGGCATTGGGGGTGGGGTGGATACAATGTACCAAGCATATTTGTTGGGTAACTTAACCACATCACCTCACTTAATTGTCACAAGTGTTCTTAGAAATGGGAAGGTTGCATCGCTTATGTGAGGAATCTCAAGCTGTGAAGTCATCTAACTGAACTAAGGATGAGTGGAAAGTGAAAGTGAGACCAAGATTGGAGGCCTGTGTGATCCAAGAAACACACTCCACCCACTAAGCAATCCTGGGTTTTCCTCTTGGAATGGTCTAGCACAGCAGTTCTCAACCTGTGGGTCGCGACCCCCTTGGGGGTCGAATGATGCTTTGAAAGGGGTCGTCCAATACATAACAGTAACACAATTATAGTTATGAAGTAGCAGCTAAAATAATCTTATGGTTAGAGGGTCACCACAACATGAGGAACTGTATTAAAGGGTTGCGGCATTAGGAAGGTTGAGAACCACTGCTCTAGCCTGTACATAAGGATCATGTGGTTTAGTATTCAATGGTGAGCTTTGTTGTTCTACCTTTGTGATGCTTTATTGGTACTTGTTGCAGCAAGCCCCATCACCCACTGAAATGGAGTCGAATCCAACTCCAGGTGAGCCTACATGGGCTTCCGAGGCTGCAGACCTTTATGGGAGCGGACACTCATGGATCGTGTGGAGGATTTCAAGGGGCTGGGGCCCAATGCCTTCTATCTCACATCATGCCTACTACCAAGGAGAGAGAATCAGAGAAACGTATGATTTCCAGAACCAAATGCCGTTGAGTTGATTCTTGCTCAGAGTCCTCCTGCGAGTCCATGAAGAAGCGTGCTTCAATGTGTCTTCATCAGCCTCTCCTGGGGTCACTGCATAAACTACAATGACAATGACGATATCCTTCTTTACCTTTACTGACTCCGCATCCTCCTCCCATGGTTCTCCACACGGATGTTGGTTTCAAGAGTTCATTGGAATGTCCCCACAGAAGTCACAGACAACCAAGGGACCAAACGGCTGAGGACCAGACACTGACTTGACTGTTGGCTGAAGATAGGCACAGATGTGGAGCACTGAGTATATGCTTACTGTTTAATGATCCTGACTTATGGTAACCGATTAACTTCCCTATATATCCCCATCACTGACTTTTCTATTGCCACAAGCAAAAAAAAAAAAAAAACCTGTCTAAGGTGCACATTCTATTGTCTCCAGGAACTCTTGTAGGATGGGATCTAGCCTGACAAACATTGCCTTCCATGAATCTTCATTAGTACACTCAGCTCCAGGACCAGCATCTTTAGTGTACTTGCCTGTTTCTCCAGCAGGCAGTGAACTCCCTCGCAGTCTCATACTGTCCACCTGGTTTGCTGCTCTGTCTTGTCGAAGCCGAGTTCTTTCCCACAGTCCCCTTGCCATACAATCTCTGGTGCCTCTGCTCTGAACCTCCACCACTTCAACAGAGGTCTCCGACAGGCTCTTTTGCTGGTCCCAGGATCTCTCTCTCTCTTCCAGAGATGGCTTTTACATACAGAGGGATGTTTTTGATGGAAGTGTGTTTTTGCTTTTCAGCAGACTCCAAACCAACTCACTGCCATCGAGTCAATTCTGACACCCACAGGGGTGTTGGCAGCAATAAGCAAAGGGATAGATCCAAAGTTTGTGACAGTGCAGCTAATTAAGCTAAATATAAAACCCGTTGTTCTTTTTAAGAAATTCCATTCCTCTTTTGTACTTTGGTCAGGTGGCTTACAGAAGGGTCCCTAGAATCCTATAGCGTGGATGTTCTGGTTTGGGGTGATGACTTAAGGGTTATCAGCCAACATAAAGTGAGGGACTGTCTAAACCTGTGACCAGGTGAGTGTGAGTTAGTTTTCTGCAGACGTGGGCAGACATATTTCTGGCAATGCTGAGCAAGCTGAGCTGGAGAAAGAGAGGAAGGTATCACGGAGGGGCTGGAGATCAAGGGAGCAGGCAGAGGTTCACAGCTGTTTACTGTGACAGCACCCGTGTGTGTGTGTGTGTGTGTGTGTCTTTAAAACAGTTCTTTTGGCATACAATTCCCAAAGCAAACAATTCAATTGCTCAACGAGATTCAGAGGAGTGTGTAAGCATTGCCACAATCCAGTTTGGACCAGTTTCTTTGTTGTGGTACTCACCATCAATACTCACTCCACTGTCCCGTGACTTTCCAAGACTGCGACTCTGTGCACTCTCACAGCAACCCGAAAGGGCAGGGTTCAGAGGCCTGGACCGTTTATAGGAGAAGAAACCTGGCCTTTCCTCCTCGAGCAGCTGGTGCATCTTTAGACCTTGGTTCCGTGCTGGACTGCTAACCGCAAGGTTGATGGGAGTAGAAAGCTCCATCTTTCTCCTAAGGAGGGGCTGGTATTTTTGAATAGCATTCAATAAATTAAACAATGTTTTGAACCGGGAAAATCTGTTTGAAAGACATCCTGACAATGTTAAAGAGCAAATGTGTCACTGGGAGTATTAAGCCATGCATGGCCCAAGCTATGTTTTTCTGGTCTTTTTATTCACCTCACAGGCATGCAAAAGCGGGATCGTGAAATAGGAAGACAGAAGGGAACAATGACGCAGGCGGGCTGTGGTTTGGGGGAAGAGTATCGCTTACCCTGTGAGCTGCCAGAAGGACACGTCAGTCAGGCTGAGGAGAAGTACAATCAGGGTGCGTCTGAAGGCGAGGTGATGCCATTTCAGCTCCTGCTCCTCTTCAGGAAAGACCCACCTCTAGAAAAGCGCCAGCTGCTTAGAGAAGCAGAGGGGCAGCGACAAGGAGGCAACGGTATGGACGGACACAGTGGTACGTGAAAACATACCAAGATCACGAGAATGGCTCAGGATCAGGCAACCTTCTGCTCTGCTCCACAGACGGTCACTGGGAGTCAGGGCTGGCCACTCAGCTCTGCGCGGACGGGGAAAGGACCAGCGACACGAACATGGCCTTCAGAGTCACCTTTGGATTTCGATCCTGGCCCTACTCAATCCTAGCCCTCTGACCCCTTGGGCAATTGACTTAATCTGGCTAAGCTCTGGTTTCCTCACCCCAGAAAGGGAGGGTATTGCCTCCCCAAGGGGTGCTGGCAGCCATCAGTAAAGGGAGACAGCCAAAGTTTGTCACAGTACAGACTGGACAACCCTTTGAGAGGGTTGGCGGAAGACAGTAAATGTGGCCCAGAGGATTAGCTAAATTAAACCAGATTTAAAACCCTTCATTGCTCGTTTTAAATCCCATTCATCTTTCCAAAAAGAACACTCAGGGCAAGAAATAGTTGACATTCTGACGAAAATGCTCCATCTTTCTGGCAGAGAGGAGCCGCGTAGTACGTTATAGCCCCGTGGCAGGTTTCACTTTTATGCGACATAGTGAGTGGCACATCTTGCTTCTCTTGTTTGCTTTTATCTTGAGGTCAAAGAAATGATGCAATACATTATCGCAAGTGCCCCCCCCTCATTTCCTGAACATCTGTGCTCAGAGCATATGTCTGCCTAGACAAGTAGATTCATCTTGCTTCTATCTAGTCTCTTATGTGCTGTCTCCTTTGAAGCATGGTGCATATATTTTGACCATTCCTGCCAAATAATGACAAACTTAAGGGGAATCAGGAAAAAAAAAAAACAACCACACAACTTGGCTTCCCATCTGGAAAGAAGTCAGATGTTTAATAGCAATCTTCACCCTTAAATCATCGTGGTTTAAATATATTCAAAAGGCAGTGGGCCTGCAGTTAAGTCATTATGACTGGTTTATCTTGAACAAATTTTGGCTTGTAGACAAACACCCATGTGGTTTGAATTTCCTTATAATAGGCTTAAAATATGAAGGCATAATTAGCGAATCTTGAAGTTGACTGCATTTATGAGCAAGCAAACTCTTGAGATAAGCCAAGTGCCCCTGGCAATCCCCATCCTAATAAGAGAATTTGCTTAGCGTTCCTGAAAAGATTCTTCTTCAGAACCCCCAAATGATTGTTGATTTTAGCACCTCCTCTAAGAACATTAACCAGATAGGAAGTTAGAAACCTGGAGGACCCCTAGTGTCATTCCCTCCAACACCAGGCCCTTTTGGGTTTGCACATTTCCACTATCTATTGATTGGCAAGATGAGTCAGAATCAAGGTGTGCCTGACCAAAGACACGATATTTTCATTCACCTCCTACGCATATGAAAGTTGGATATTGAATAAAGAAGACTGAAGAAGAAAGGATGAATTTGAATTGTGGTGCCAGAGAAGCATCTCAAAAGAAGTACAAACAAATCTGTCTTGGAAGAAGTAGGGCCACAGCGCACCTTAGAGTCCAGAATGATGAGACTATGTCTCCTATGCTTTGGACATGTTGTCAGGAGAGACCAGCCCCCGAAGAAGGACATCATCCTTGATGAAACAGAGGGACCGTGAAAGCAAGGAGGACCCTCGATGAGCTGGATTGACACAGTAGAGTAAGTGCCACACTGGGCTCAAGCGTAGGAACCATTCTGAGTCTGGTGCAAAGACTGTCCAGAATTTTGTTCTATTGTGCATAGGATATCTACAGGTGGGAACTGACTCAGTGGCAGCTAACAACAACAACAACAACATCTATTGGTAACAAATTATCATATGATATGTGTTCATTTAACTCATCATTGGTTAACTTTGAAGCCAACTGTGAGTTTTTCCAAACACAAATCTAACTATGTGATGGTGTGCCACTGATGTGACCCGGGATTCAATCGTATGCATGCCAAAGTTGGACAGTGGGTAAAGAAGACTGCAGGAAGACCTAAGCCTTTGGCAATCAATAGTGTATATACCACCAATTTCCAGAAGAACACAGAAATCTGTTTTGGGAAAAAAAAAAAGGGAGTGTGAGACTTTGTCTCCTGTGCTTTGGATGCGTGATCACGAGAGACAAGTTCCAGGAAGAGGACATCATGTTTTGATAAAGTAGAGGATGGGGGGATCATTAGCAACGTTTTGCAGCTGTTTTTCCTTACCTCCAGTTATCCCCATCAGCAAACGGAGATCCCAAAGACTCCACTCCGACAGGTATTACCCGACTCACCTCACCACAGTCCGCTCGACACCTAGAAATCAGCTCCTCAGTCACAATGCAAATGACCTGAGGCCCCAGCCTTCAGCGTTATCCCCAATAATGGTCTATGTCCATTCATTAGGCTTTCTTTTGGTCTCTGACGATGTTTTGAAGGCATGCATAAGGCTGCTTTCAGCAGCGCCTTATGTCTACAAAGGGAGTGGAGCCCTTATCCCGTGTCTAGTCTTAGTCTGAAATACCTACTGCAACGTTTCCACAAGCTGACAAAGTACTGAATGCTCTCACTTGTCTATGCCAGGAAAATAGATATTTGGGCAACTGAGTGGAAGAGACCATTTTTGTGCCCATTCCAAAGAAAGATGACCTCACATAATGCTCAAACAACAGAACAATATCATTTATATCACACACAAGAAAAAATGTTCTGAAGATCGTCTGACAATGGTTGCAGAAGTTCAGAGACACGAAGCTGCGAGAGGTTCAGGCCGGATTCAGAAGAGGATGTGGAGCAAGGGATATCATTGCTGATGTCAGACGGATTATGTCTCAACGCAGAGAATACAAGACAGATATAGCTTGTGTTTTATTGACTATGTGAAGACATTTGACTGTGAGGATCATACTAAACTATGCATAACCTTAAGAAGAATAGGAAGTCCAGAGAACTTCATTGTGCTTATAAAGAACTTGTACGTGGATCAAGAGGCAGTCGTGCAAACAGGACAAGGGGAAACTACATGGTTTAAAATCAGTGAAACGTGTTCGTGAGGTTGTATGCTCTCACCGTCTTTGTTCAAACCGGATGCTTGGCAAAGAATCAGAGAAGCTGGCGTAGATGAAGCAGAATGAGGGATCCAGATTGGATGAAGGCTTATTAACTACCTGTGATATGCAGATAATACAACCGTGGTTGCTGGCAGTGATTAGGACTTGACGCACTTGCTCCTGAAGATCAAGGATGCCAGTGTTCAGTAGGGATTATGGCTCCATTTCAAGACCGTGATCTGCACAACTGAACCAACAGGTGACCTCCTGATAAGTGGAATAGGATTGAAGTTGCTGAGACTTTTGTCTTGCTTGGATCCCCGGTCAGTGGTCCCGGCAGTAGCAGTGGAGATGAAAAGGCGAGCTGCATTAAGTAAATCTGCACACGATCTCCGTAGAATATAGAAAAGCGAGCATGTTACTAAGGTTCAACTGATCTATGGCCATGGTATTTTCATTTACCTCATAAGCATGTGAAAGTTTAACATTGACTGCAGAAAACAGAAGCAGGATCGATGTATTTGAATTGTGGGGCTGGAGAAGAATATTAAGAGTACCATGGATTACTAAAAGGATAAATCAATCTCTTTCCAGAAGTGCTGCCAGGGTGATGCTTAGAGGCAAGGATGGCAAGACTTCATCTTCGTGCTTCGGACATGTCGTCAAGAGAAACCAGTCTCTGGAGAAGAACATCGTGTTTGGTGGCATAAAAGGGCAGTGAAGGAGAGGAAGGCCCTTACGGAGATGGATTGACCCCAGGGCTGAAACAATAGCCTCAAACGTAGGAGCAATTGTGAGGATGTTGCAGGACAGGGCAGTGTCACAAGGTCACTTGGGTCAGAAGTGACCACACATTCATATCGTCATTGCCAGTTGGCAAAGAGTCATGCCAGCAAATAAAGAGATGTTAAGACAAGTGTAAGATGAAAACAAACGCTGACAAATCTGTTAACAAGAGATACGTGTAGTTTGTGGGCCGGGGAGGACCAGGTTGTTATTATTGGGGGGCATTGATTCCAACTCATAGTGACTGAAGTGCAAACAGAATGAGACACCACTGGGTCTTTTGCCAAACCTTGCTATGTTTGAGACCATCATCATACCGTTGTGTCCATCTATCGCCTTGAGGTTTTTTTGCCCTTTCCCTGACCTTCTGCTTTAGCAAGCATGATGTCTTTCTCCAGTGACTGGTCTCTCCTGATAACATGTTTAAACTCCTTAAGATTATATCTCATTATCCCTACTTGTACGAGAGAACCATACAGCCCAGGAGTCAACTCGACACATTGTTTTGTTTAACCCGTTCAGGCGAATGAGCAAAGATGTACACATTTTCCCGTGTTAGTCAAGTGAAATCGTTAGAGAGGAGGATGTGCCAGAGCTCTTTCTCAATCCCATGCAATTGCTTATTCAATTTATTTTATGTGCTTTGTTTACATTTTGATCATAAAAGAAGAATAAGATTTACTCCTACACATCACATCACGTTCCTCCAATGAGAGTCCACAATTGAATTCTGTGGTCACAAACATGTAATTCAGTTTAACTCCAGTCACTCCCTCGGTGAGTTTTGGAGCAGGTCTGGGGCATTTATTTTCTTTGCATTCAGCACGATTCATCATGTGCTGCTTTCAAAGCAATGCCGTTTCCATCTTTCTCTTCCCCAGCAGGCTGTGTATTGATATAGGTGTGCGGGTCCTTTGAGTCTACTTTAGTGTTTTCTCATTGGTGTCCTGTCACCATATTCTGTGGTTGCTTCAAGGATGGACCACGAGGTTCTGGGGCTATTTCGATTTCTTTCCCAGAAAGACTTCCATTGCTTTTCTTCCTTTGCTTTTTCTCAATTTATAGGGAGCTCTTACAGATATTATAACAATCCATAGTTCAATTAGATCAAGCGCAATTGTGCAATTGCTGCCACCATCAGTTTCCAAACATTTTCTTTCTTCTTGAACTCTTTGAAATCAGTTCCCCTTTATCTCCCCCCTCCCTGACCCTTTACCCCACAAAGCCTTGTTTATAGTATATCATATCATATTATATAATATCATTATAATATATCATTTTATGTCATTTATTTAGTTAGTTATTTTTGCTGTATCTTACACCATCCAATGTGTCTGCTCACCTACCATTCTGTAATTCATTTCCCTTGATGGATTTTTTTTTAGATCATTTGATTGGGAGCTATTACAACTCTTGTTACAATCCATACATCAATTGTATCCGACATATTCATGCATATATTCCATTGTTCTTTTCTAGACATTTACTTTCCATTGAACCCTTGGGACCAGCTCCTCTTTTTCCCCTTTCCCCCTCCCACAACCTTGTGGCCCCTTGATAGATTATAGATTGTTAATTATTTTCAAATCTCACACCGAGTGCTGTCTTCCTTCTTCTCTGATTTCTGGTGTTCTTCCCCTGGATGGGGGTGTGTGGTTATGGGGCATTCATTGCAGTCAGTACCCCCTCCATCTCCACTTCTCACCCCTTCCCCCTACCCTTTTGGTGTTGCTATTGCTATTCCCATTCCTGTTCCTGGGTTCCATATGTCCTGAGTTTTAGCTCTTGCATATACCTCTGTACATGCTCCTGTGTAGTCCAGAGTGGAAAGCTACACTGGGGTCATGATAGTGGGGGGTGAGGAGGCCTCAAGAGATCAGAAGTTGGGTTATATAGTCATCATTGCTATCAGTTCTCCCTTCCCCCCACCCCCTTTCTGTACTCTCAGGATCCAAACAATACCTTTACCTTTTGTCCACATGCTTCTGATTTTCAAACATGCTCTTTGGGGAAGAGGCACGGAGGTGAAAGGTGACCTCCTCTGCCTTCATAAGAAAGAATGAGACTCCGTCTGCACAGAGTGCAAGGCCACCTGTTCTGAGGCAGAGGTCAGACAGGTTTCCACCCTCCAACTTTCCTTTGGCTGATTCTGATGCCAACCATTCAGGTTATTGCTGGGGGCAACAGTCCATTCCAGTAGCTACTCTGATCTCACAGGCAATACTCACAGGGAAGGGGGAAGCTAATGAGTTAGCACAAGTCATGAGTGGGAAACTTGAAAGATGTAGCCATTGGTACACAACAATACCTCTCTTTAGCCATCAGTCAAGCCTCTCTCTGGGTCTCCAGTCTCTCAGGCACATGGTCCCTCGACTTCGGTCTTGCTGGGCTAGGAAACCCAACTGCTTCCCTGTCTCCCAGGTTAATAATGTCTGAGCTGCTCCTCTGCTGGCTCCCTTGCTCTCCTTGCCCAGGTCTCTGGTCTCCATGCAGCCTCGTGTCTGCTGGCTTTCATGCTCTCCTTGCCCAGGTCTCTGGTCTCCGTGCAGCCTTCTCTGCTGGCTCCACGACCGACCGCAGCCAGGGATTTCAAGTCTGCTCTGCTGCTCTCGCACATTCTCCTTTGTTGTTTGATTACAGCTTCTGTTCCATTTCTTTGTTGTTATTTCTGTCGAGTTTTTTCCCTTTAAATGTTTGCTGCCTGTGTTAATAATGTTAAACCCTCTTTCTTCCTATATTACTGTTTCTTTTTCATGAAATGCTCTTGTTTTCTGAAAACAATGTGTTCTCCTTTCTGTGAGAATACTAGTTTGAATGATCTGTTTTCTGAGTAGAAGGTTTTATTCCCACTGACATCCTTAATCCCTTAACAATTTGTCTTGGTCTTTATCAGTTTCTTTCCATTTCAAGTGCTCACGTGTTGTCTTGTCATATGTGGGACACAGGGGATATACTACTTTACTTACGTTTCCATGTAAAAATGGACAAGCCATGTAGACCAACAGACTTCTCTCATTTGCCTCCTTTCCTTCTCGGTACCAAAATGAAGCAAAGACAAACAACATGTTTCAGACCCTCCGTAATCTAGACGTAGAGGCAAAAGAGATGCAATGAATATTTACTAAGCATTGCTCAGATGCCTATACACTGCCACACTGTGACAATAATAAAAATTAGCAGGTATATTGTGTTTACAACTTGCCTAATCCTCTGTAAGCGCTTATCGAAGGTTTAACTCTTATTCACAAGGGCGCTTTGAGGCCCCTCCATCAGAGTCATTCCTTTTTGCAGGTGACACTCCTTACTTGCTGAACGTAAAGAAGTCCGGGATCGTCGATTGATGGCCAATGACTGAAGCCTTCAGTCTGGATGGCCCGAGAACAATAACACTGCACACCACTGGACCAGCAAGCAACCACATGCTAAGTAGAGTAAAGGTTAAAGTTCCCAAGGATTTCATTTTATTTTTGCATCCACAATTGAAACTCATGGAAATAGCAGTCAGGGGCTGAAACAATGCATTGTTCTAGGCAAGCCTTCTGCAAAAGATCTCTGCAAAGTGTGAAAATCCATGAGTCCACTTTGGGCACTAACGTGCTCCTATTTCAAGCCATGGGATTGTTAACGGCCTCCTAGGCATTCAAACCCTGGACAGTATAGATAAGACTAGGGAAGAATTGTTGCCTTTGACCTTGATATTCCCGAATAATATTAAATATAACGTGAAGTGCCAGAAGTATGGACAAATCAATTTTGGAAAAGTAAAGCCAGAACACTCCTTGAAGGGAGTGCCGTGACCAGGAGCGAACCTGAAAGTGGGGGGAGGAATGCAAGAAAGAGGAGCAGAGACAGGAGGGATGGGGAGCTCTGATCAGAGACCGGCCTTGAACAACTTTATTGTAAAGCTTACGGACAATCTGTTTGAGGCACTTGGCAGGCAAGGCATCACTTTGTACCTTGTTCCTAGGGCATCATGGTACATGGAATCCAAACCAGCACATTCTGTGAGCTGATTCATTTGCTTGTCATGTAGACGATTACTGTTGTGAAGGGTCACGCAAACCTTGGGCATCACCTGAGTCCCTGACTTCTGGGAAAGACCACCAGTGACCCTGTCGTCCTGGCAGCTGGTTCTCAACAAGGGAGGATAGCAAGGCTTTGTTTGGTGTATTTTCTCAAGAGTGATAGATCCCTGGAGAAGGACGTTATGCTTGGCAAAGTAAGTAATTGTGATAGGGGGCTTATGTCAGCTGGGCTGGGCCAGGACCATCAGTGGTATAGCAGCTAACACCTAGCAATTCCCCATTACCTAACCTAACACAGTGCAATCACCACCAATCCAATGTAATGAGATGTGGGTGGGAAGCAATGCTCTGACTCGGGTCACAGCAGGCCAATGTAAGTGACCTCCAGCTCTGTGGATTTGAGCCAATGGCCTGTGGTATTGCCTGCCAATCCTGGGGTCCCCCTCGGCCTGTAGTCTGACTGGCTGAGCTTGGATTCATTTTCCTCTGTAGATACGAAGATCAGTCTGTGGTCTTCCTGTTGATCTCGAGTTCATTAGCCCTTTTAGTTATTCGAGTCAGGAACTCCTTCTGAGCCCATGGATAGAAGCATCTGACCCATGGACTTGAAGTCTGCCTGCACTAAGACTTGTCTGCTTCTACCACTGTACGAAAGGAACTGTGGTGGTGGAGTGGTTGAGGCTGGACTACTAACCCCAAGGTCTCTGCTTCAATACTACCAGCTGCTCCGTCAGTGACAGAATGGGCTTTCTTTCACCAAGAGTTACCACCGCAGAAACGTACAGGGGCAGTTCCACCCCATCCTAAAGGGTTGCTATGAGTCTGCATCAAGTGAGGACACTGTAGGAGCTATTTTGTTGACATTCATTTTTCCTCCCTTTACACATATACGCCCATCCTAAGACCACAAGTAGTAGATGGTTGAAAAGGAAGAAGAGTCCCATTAAGATGGCTTACCACAGTGGAGGAACAGCTACCACAACAGGCAATGGTTATGAGAATGGTGCAGGAGTACGCACTCTTTTGTTCCGTTGTATGAGTGGTACCTGGTTCAGCACTCCAAATAACATTTCCCAGTGAGAAGTTTGGAGCTCCAAAGTCACACAGCTAATAACTGGCAGCATTTGAAAATCAGATCCTTTAGATCATGTGTTTTTATTGCCATCTAGATACTGACTCTCAGATATTGGCTTTCCCACTCTATCCTTCCAACGAGGTTGACAAAAGATGATGTTGATGTCCACATGGGTGGACTGTCAAAGCTAATCGCCCACAGCTCATGAGTGGAATCTGTCTGGTTCCAAAGGTCCTTGTTGTATTGTTTTAGGTTTGCCCAACTAATGACCATTTTAAATATAAATACAGCATCTCTGAAAATGAGATCAATGTTTACTGCAATCTACGTATCATTTGAATTCAATATTTTGATTTAAATCACGAAAAAGAAGATAAACAAACAAAAAATCTCTAGCTACTGTGTCTTTCACTTTGGAAATAACAATTAAGATCCGAAATATCAATTAGGTTGTTTCTCAATAACACAACGGATCAATAACCTTCATTTTGTGTTCTTAATTACTGCACAGGGGTTTCCGCAGAAACATTCTGAACCAGAACTCATGTATTAATCTCTACACATAGTTCTGGTTCCTCACAATGGAGCAATCAGACCTTGATTAATGTTAGCATTAAACTAACTGCTAGCTAATCAGTTGACAAAATGCCGGCTTTGATTCCAGATTTCTATGGTCTGTTTATTTCAGCTGCGTCTGATTGGTGTTTGCTACGGGAAGAAGAGAGAAAGAAGCATGCATTATTCATTGAAGTGAATATAAGGATTTCTGCGATCTTCCCGAAGGTTTTGACAGAAGGACAGAACAGTAATTCAAAGCCTAAATGTCACCCTCCTTTGCTTTTTTGTTTCTTTTTTTTTAGAAGAATAGGGAATTTAAACCAATCATTCAATAAGTAAAACGTCCCTCTAGAATTTTACACCATGAAAAATGATACTCCCAGCGACCAAATTACCCATGAAAGAAAATGGGCCTGGGTCTGTTTCTGCTCTTCATCATATTCCATAATACTCTGCATTTAAGATTCCTCTTCCCTCCTTCATTAACTTTGAGGCTTCCCATCTCTCTTTCATCAATTGCCAAAGCTCTTTAGTCAACTGTCCCTGCTTCTGTCTTACCATCATCCTTCAAGGTTCCTTCACCTTAGTAGGAAGAGTTAGCTACTACACTGATTCAGACCACAATCTCCTGCTCCAAACTCTTTCATGGGTCTTTTAAGTTTCTGGCAGCTCTGTAGAAGGCCAGCATTAAAGGAAGTGTCTTGAGACCTCAGAGATTGATTGAGAACCATAGCAGTTCTATTTCTAAGTGTCATATGTATATAAATATGTACATTAGGTCACCACCTATCTGTGTATTTGTTGTGCTGGGTTAGCTTGAGTGTTGCTGCAATGTTGGAAATGGTTCCATCAGTGTTCCAAATAGTTTTAGGTCACCCATAGTGGACAAATTTCAGCAAGACTTCCAGAATATTCTAGATGAGCAGGATATGCTTGGCCAAGTACGTTTTAAAAATAGCTAACAAAAACCTGGTGTCAAAACAGCACGTTGTCCAGACTCATTTAATTTGGACATATTATCAGGAGGGATCCATCTCTGGATGAGAACATCATGTTTGTCAAAGGAGAGGGACAACAAGGGAAAAAGAGACACTGAGTGAGATGGATTGGCATGGTAGCAGCTACCATGGATTTGGACATGCTGGTGATCGTGAAGATAAGCAGGACCAGGCAATGTGTCCTGCCATTGTCCATAAGATCACCTTCAGTCAGTCAACCTGACATCAGAGTCCAACACACACACACACACACACACACACACACACACACACAAACCCACACCCACACCCACTGTGATTGAGTGGATCCTATAAGTCAGAAGCAACCATTTTCATCCTGTGAAATGGCTGGTAGGTTTCAACTAACAGCCTTGCTGTCAGCAGCCGAAAGACTAAACCACAGCGCTGCTAGAGCTCCCTATCTGCGAGCTGCTAACGACATATAAGCAGGAATTCAGAGAAATATTTTATTTAATATGTGTAAAAGAAAGGGCTGTTTCTAATAAAAGTGATTAAAATTTGGGGGCCCACAGAGGAATCACACGTTTCCTATTATGATACACACATTCTATCTTATGTTGGCATTCAACTAGGTTTCATAAAAAAGTACAGGTAGCATGGCGAAGAATGAGAATTCCACAAATGGAATTGTGCTCCTGGGAAATCTGTACTAAGAAGCACTCCTTCAACCAGCACAGCATGGTTTAAAATCAGGTTTGTACCCTTTTCACCATACTAATTTAATGCCAATACTGAACAAATAATCGAGAAGTTGAACTACATGAAGAAGAACATGCCATCAAGACTGGAGAAAGGTTTATTGACAAACTATAATATGTAGATGACACAACCTCGTTTGCTGAAATGAGGACTTGAAGCTCTTGCTAATGAAATCAAAGGTTATAGTCTTCAGTGTAGATTGCCACTCGGTGTAAAGAAAATGCAAATCCCCAAGATTGGAACAATAGAAAACATCAAAATAAATAGAAAAAGCAGTGATTTCATTTTACTCGAATCCACAATCAATGAACATAGAAGTAGCAGTGTCTAAAAATCTTAAGGGTATATCCTATTGGGTAAATCAGCTGCACGGTATCTCTTCAGAGTATTGCAAAGCAAGGATGTTACGTTGAAGACTAAGGCACACCTGACTCTGACCAAGGTATTTTCCATCTTATCCTATGCATGCATAGGACAGTTGGACAATGAATAAGGCAGACCACAGAAGAACTGATGTACTTGAGTCAGCCTCAGGAAAGAATGTTAAAAGTATCATGGATTGCCAGGAGAACAAACAAATCTGTCTTAAAAGTACAGCCAGAATGGTCCTCATAAGGGAAGACGGTGAGACTTGTTCTCACGTAGTTGGCACCTTCTCAGGAAAGACCAGTTCTGGGGAAAGGGCACTCTGCTTAGGAAAGCAGAGGGACAGGAAAAAGTAAGAAGACCCTGGACAAGATGGACTGGCCCAGCAAGTGCAATAACAGGCTCAAATATAAAATGGATGGCATTGAGTTTGGTTTTGATTTGGGGGGGGGGGGTTCTCTGAGTCACCTCTGAGCAGGCTCAAACTGCCAACCTTTTGGGTAGCCCTGGAGTGTGCTGTTTGTACCACCAGAGAACTTACTAGAGTATGTTGTTATAGTTCTGAAGTCCAGTTAATGTAGCAGAGACTCACATCATGAGTAAAAAAAAAAAGTTTAAAAAATCCACATTAACAAGCAGTAGACTGTAATACATAACAAACAACTAAACATTAATTTTGAAAAGAACTGCAGCTGGTGGATTGAAGACCCAACTCAGCCCAGGTGTGCTTCTGACGTCCATGAAACCCTGTCCACCTGCGCGTGGGGAAGAGTATTTGCAGGAGCATGCCAAGTGACAGGTGGTGAATCCCCTAGCAGGACGAATGGTGGAAGAAAAGGCCGAGGGAGGGAGGCTGATGGTGAGGACACTGTGATTTATTATGCACTGGGAAAAGTGCAGTGTCAAGAAGTCGAGGGACTTGGCTGACATCAGCTCTCTGAATCGCTTGGGCCAGTTTTATTCAGGTGAGCTGCGGCCAGAAACAATTGTCCACCTTTGTCATCGCTTTGTGTGCGCTGCTGGAGGAAGAGGATGGTGTCGCTCCGCAGGACAGAAGGGGGCTGCAATCACCAAAGTGTATCACAGATCCTGGTGTGGGTAAAGCAGGAGAGAGAGAAAGCTAGGAAACGGTGCAATTATTGATATACGTGACCACACAAATGACCCCATCTCTGAAGCCAAACCCAGAACACATCACAGCGCCCTCTTGGAGCCAGTGGTCAAGCGTCACCTTCCTACAACCGTCTCCAAATCAGATTTCAATCTGAAGCGTAAGCACGGTTAGGCCCAGACAACCCACTGCTGTTGCTCATATCAATGCATTCTAGCAGTTAGGCAGCTTTGGCAGCTTATTGAATAATGTAATCGTTGATAAACTCAACTAGAAAACATGCAAAGCCACACTTCCACCTTCCAGCAGGATCCGCTGTTCATTTTGCTACATGCCCCTCCTCCCAACCATCTATATAGTTTATGGATTATGTTTATTTGGAAAGTCCCTTGGTCAGGTCTATAAGTTTTATTTCATTTTTTGATTCGCCATTTGATTTTCTTGATGTCTTCGTGTCCTCGTTCCTTCTCCCGGTCTTTGACGCCGCACGCTTGAAAGGAAATCCGAGTGTTAAAAGCAGAGTAATCATTCTGACTGAAGTCATCTTAACCTGAAATTCAGCACAGGCATGGCCTTTTCTTTCATAGCGGATTCTTTGCCGGTGCTACAGTGCACACCCAGGTGAGCAAGATGTTCCTACCATCTGGTGTATGCAGACTTTCCAAGAACGGCTACCAAGAGGCCACACTCTGGCCCCTGGAACCTGTGAATGTAAGATGTCGTGTCTGGAATTGTGTTGGCTTTAAAAAGGGAGTCTATTTTTGGGGCCTCATCGAAATACAAGAGCCCTCGTGGCATAATAGGTTACAGGCTGGGCTTCTAGCCTCAAGGTCAGCAGTTCTAACCCACTGGTCCCTCCCCAGGAGAGAGATGACACTTTTTACTCCCATAAAGCTTTACAGTCTCAGAAACTGAGTCTGTAACTGAGTCCTGCCCTCTAGGGTTACTAGGAGTTGTATTCAACTCAGGGACAGTGAGTTTGAAATTAAGTGCTTGAGTCCTTAAGGGCAAAATCTTCCTCAAGGGCACACCTGGAGGTGGGAGTGGGGAGAGGAAGCCAGAATGTTTCAAAGCCCAACAAGGGCTCAACACATCACAGCTGGTTGAGAGGCTTCGAGGATGATGAGACTTTTGTGGAAAGAAGTATGGGTGGGCTTGAATATGAATATACATGTGTGACTTTCTTATGGGGAGTCTCATGAAGGTTAAAGACCGCATTGGGTTCCCGTTCAATCATTCATGCACATGTTTTGTGTGGCATAGATTGCCATCCCCATAAGACAACAGCACGCTTCTCTCTACCTGTCAGTGTTTCCTTCTTCAGTGCTTACTGCTTTCCTGTCCCTTCTGCTTCACTCATGGGCAAAGGTGGCCTAGCATCAGGTATGGTTGCCTTTTTAATCAGTATGGTTGATTGTTGTCAGGAGAATGTACCAGGAGAATGTACCTTTATGGGTGATTGTTCATTTTCTAGGCTTATCAATGGGCTGAAATTTGAGTCATGGGATAGGCTATAATTTTTATGGACCTAGACCACCATGGTGCCTGTGGGTGATTTGAACCATCAACTTTCAAGTTACTAGTGGAGCACAAATGGTTGCATAATCCAGAAACCTTTCTTTACAGTTAATAGCCCAAAGAGCAGCCCTGGTGGTGCAGTAGCTTATGCGATTGGGTTGCTAACCACAAGGTCAGCAGTTTGAAGTCACATCATCCATAGGATGAAGAACAAGATTTTGAGGCCCATAAAAAGTTCATGTTCTAGAACGCCCACAGAGGCAGATCTACCCTGTCCCCTAGGGTCATTATGGGTCTAGATAAACTCAATGGCCATGTGTTTGGTTTTGAGATTTGTAGTCAACAGGAAAATACAGAACTGAAATCTACAACCACAAAGAACTGGCTTGTTCCAACCACTTGTACTACTTAGAGGCAGAACTTCTCACAGATCTTCCACTTATGAGTAAAGACTGACCCGCAACTGGATGAAAGACTCACGGAATCAGAGAATCCAGGTTGGATTTCTGATTTACAGAACTGTGAAATTTAAAACATAATCATGATACACACTGACACTGCACCTTTGCAAACCACACCTGGACTCCTTATACCATTCAGCAGGAGAGAAGAAATATCTGAGTAGATAATTATAATGATGTATGATCTGTGTTGGTATCAAGGTAAACTGGAACATGCTATGTGAGTACAGACCTTGATTGGGCTCCCATGGTAGAGGCATGTAGGTGACCTGTGAGCTGGGATTTGAAAGATGTGTGGAAATTGGTGGCTGAAGGAAATGCTATCCAGGAAGAAGGAGTAGCATCCCTAAGTACCCCTCTCACAGGTGAGTTCCCCGAGAAGCAGACTTCAAGATTTAGATTCATGAATAGGAGGCTTTGTGGACTAGTGGAGGGGTGGCAAAAACGAGGAAGGTCTGAGACAAGGTGCACTGACACAGTGGCTGCATCAATGGGCTCAGCCATAGAAACAATTGTGAGGATGGCGCACGACTGTGCCATGCAGTGTTTCATTCTACTGTGCATAGGGTCATGATGGGTTGGAGCTGACTCTGTGGCACCTAACGACAACAACAGGAGGAGGAAGGGCAGGTGTGTTAAAGGTGCTCATGCTCATGGATGCCATACCTGTAAGGGAAATACAGCCACGGGAGAAGGTGAATCCTGACTATGTTCCATCAAAATATCTCAGCTGACTCAAGGTGTCCACTGAAGCTGGGGTGGTCCACCAGACATGTCTGAATTGGGTGTGTACCCTTTCTTGATCAGCAGTGAATTCAGGCTGTACTCGGAAGCAATTGTGACCTTGGACAGGTGGTGGTACACAGCTGAGGCCCTTCTCAATGAGGTATGACAAATGAGGGTTGTCTTCTGCCAACACGCATTTTTAAAGTGGGGTCTGCGAAGCGCACACAAAGGTATGGAGGAGTCTGACCAATTCAGAGCACAATTCAGGAGAACTCAGCACGACTTTTCAGGAGGATGTGCAGAGAAGTTGGGCAGATTAGAAACAAATTACCCTAGAGAGGTGGATGTGTCAGCTCACACAGGACCCTATGTGGCAGGCTAAAAGATTATTTTGTGATGGGGGAGGGAAGTGGGCAAGGAATTGGAAGGTTTTAAGCAGAGGAGCGATTTGGATTTCTATGAGTTAAACATGCTTGCGGCACCAGGGAAAGACATGAACTGCCAGGTCCAAGGTTGGACGCATTGAACATCAGATAAAAGATCAGAGTTAGGTTTGAGATGTGGTGAAAATCTGAGCTACCTTCTTTTTGCATGCTGTGTGTCTCACGGTCTCAGGTACTAAACTAAGGAAGTGGAGTAGATTTGAAATTTGAGTGATGATCAGCTCTGATCTTGAATCTGATTTGAAGAGTTGGTAAAGTGAGGAAATACTACACAGAAAATAGGGACTATGAAAAGAGATCCCAGGGAGAAGACCACCTTTGAGATGAAAATCCAGAAATTCTTGGTAGGATGGAATTTACTGAGGTATCCCGAACAGATCACTGTTAGATATTTTTCAGATAGAGCTTGTTAACAAGACTGAGGATGTGCTGAAGATCCCTGGGAATTTCTATCTAAAGGATGATTCCAAATTGAGAGAAGAGATGTCTCCTGACAGAGATTGAAAGGAGAGACAGTGGAATTCAAAGGAAAAACAACACAGAACCACACAGAGCACGTGGCTCAGAAGGCCAAATGCTGCATGACAGAGACATAATAATGGACAAAGCCAGCCATTGTCATTGCCTTCATGGAGCTTAGAGAATTGAGTCGAGCTACACATGCATTAGAACTACACACTCTGGTGTCTAGTGACCACTAAGATGGCACTGATCGGTGGTGATCCAGTAGCTTAGGGTTTCAGTGGCCGATTTCTGAGAAAAGGAGAGCCAGGATTTTCTTCCAAAATGCATCTGAGTGGAATCCTATCGGAGATCTTTCTGTTAGTAGCCGAACAGGAAAACCATTCCAATCACCCAGGAAGTCAACTACAGATGCCGACATATATGGAATGACTTGCCCCGTCCATACTGTGCCTCCACAGCATAGGGTGCTATGAAATGATTAGATGGGAGTCTGGCCTCATGTCTAATGTCAGTGAACTGAAATCTCAAGGATGTGCAGGGATCCATATATTAGAGGAGACTAATGAAGATGCTGAGAAATCGGGACAGTCAGGAGACATTGCAATGGGAACATGATGATAGATTTAATATTGGAAAATGCAGATGGTTATAGATGGCAAGATGGATCACGAAACTGCATGGCAGTGAGGGGTGGAGTTCAGCCCAGGAGGCAGTAAGTTGGTGAGTTCAAGAGTGAATGGGGAGAGCAGGGCTAGGACAGAGAGTGTGGGTGGCATGCCCAGGACCTTGTAATTGCTGGGTGCCATCAAGTCATTCCTGACACAGCGTCACTCTGTAGACCATACAATAAACTATGGTCCGCTCCTGCTCCATTTCCACCATCATTGTTTGAGCCCATTTTTAAAAACTATTATGTCCATCCATCTTGTCCAGGGCCTTCTCTTTTTGCTGATGCTCAACTTTATAGAGCATGATGCCCTTCTGCAGGGACTGGAGCCTACTGGTAATTGCGCAAACTATGCAAGACAAAGAGTTGCTGATCTTATTTCTAAGGAACCTTCTGGCTGTGATTGGTTCAAGAAGAATTCGTTCACTCTTCTGGCACCCCATGTTATGTTCCATATTCTTCGCCAGCACCAAATTCAAATGCATCAATCCCTGCAGGCTTCCTTACCCATTGGCAGACATTCATGTGCATACACGGAGATCGGAAGCATCATGACTTGGCTAAGGTGCACCTTAGTCCTCAAAGTGACACCGTTCCTTTTTCACACTTTCGTGATATATTTTCCAGTAAGTTTGTCCCCTGAAATAGGTCTTAACTGTTACTTCTAAGGATGCTGATTATATGTCTAAGTAAAATGAGATCCTTGACATATCCTGTTGCAATTGCTCAGCTCTTTCTAACTCCCAGGTACAGGGATGATTTAGTGAAAAGAAAGAAGGAAAAATGGGACAGAGGCTTCTAGCTTATTTAGGAAGCCAGACATTATGCAAGTAACAAAACTGTCTTAGGTTGTTAGGGAAACTGTAAAAGCAATACCACAAGTAGCTGGCTTCAGTGATTAGACAGTTATTTTCTCTCAGTTCAGGAAGTCTGAATTCTGGGCACTGACTCTCAGGGAATGCCTGCTGTGGGCTCTGGGGGAAGCCCTTTGTCTTCTTCTGCTTCTCTTTCTTGGCTTCCAGGAGAGCTCCACATGGCATCGAGCTTGGCTGATTTATACTTCCAATCTTCTTTGTCTAGTCTTTGACTTTTATACAAGAACCTCAGAGCAATATGCTTAGCGCACACCCTACATGGATATGGTTTCATTAACATTGCAAATAAAACCTTATCCGCTAATGGGATTAAATCCAAAGATATAAGGATTAAGACTTACAACACATATTTTGGGGGGGACACAGTTGAATCCATAACACACACTGATGATTAGTTATGGCTCTGTTAAATTTTCAACAGAGAAATGCAAACCATATGTAAGTACACCATAAGCAGAGACGTGGGCTATGCTTGTTGCAGAGAGGCCCTTTCAAAGAGGGTCTTTAGGATAGGCATATACCTCATGGGTCAGACACTGGAGTCTGCAAAGTGAGGCAGAGTCTGGAGAGGAGAACTCAAGAGCCTGAGTGGAGTAAAGATGGGAGGATGCATTTATAATCATGGATCCACTATGTCTGATATCTTTGTGGGGAAGAAACATGCCTGAGCAGGCAGTAAGAGCCTCGACATTTGTCGCCGTGGAGCCCAGGAGAAAAGTGCCTGCTTTGCATCTCTGAACATGTCGGGCATCATTTTGCACAGATTGTTTAGGGACAGACACACAGTCCTGCTGGGCTGTTCCTTCCAGGGTGCTGGCTTCCCGCGGTGCTTCCATGACGACAGAGACAGTGGGGTGCACACAAGGCAGAGATGCTGTGGCTCTCAGCAACCATCTGTCCAGGATATGGGATTGAAGAGGGAGATCTTTAAGATGGCAGGGTTCTTTCACCCCAACCCACACAAGATGAAAGCCTTTTAGGAGATAAGGACTGAACTAAGCAATAGTCTAGGCATGGGGGCTCACGTGGCCCACAAGGGAGACAAGGTACTCACAGACCCAAGTTTGCATTCCGTTTATGGGAGCAGCAAGTGAGCCAACAAATGCATAATCAGTCAATGCACAGATCCTTGAGAAGGTGTACTTAAGAACTAATCCCAATGTCTGGATACAAACAGCCCACTGTCTCCATGACCCGGAGACATGAAAGACTGGATGGTGCCTGGCTACCATTATCAACTGTCTGAAAGGAGTCACATGAGAAGGTCCTGGTTAGAGTGGGAGATGCCTGTGGAACAAAACTCAAGATCATAAAAAACCCTCCGTCATTCTTCAGGTCTGGAGCTAAACTCACTCCCCACCTAAAGTTCTCCCCATCTGGGCACACATACCTCTGGCCCATGACTCAATTTTCATCCAAACAATAGATGGGTCTTCTAGCTGAGCATTAAAACTCACTACCACAGAGTTGGTTGCTACTCATAGCAACCCTACAGGACAGGCCTACCCTGGTGGCTTTCTGAGAGTGTAGCTCTTCCCGGCAATAGAGAGCCTCATCCTTCTCCCAGGTGAGCACTAGTGAGGTGTAGTACCTTAGAATAACCAATCATTTGCCATCAAATGGGCAATGGTTAGTCAAGGACAAAATCCAGAAAGGTTAAGAAAGGGGGAATAGCAGCCAGCGGAAAGTGAGATGTGCTGTGTTACATTGTGGGAGTTTCAGTTTATAGGATGGAACTAAACGTGTCTGTATTGTTCACCAGAAAATGGATCTGCTCTATAAACCATCACTTGATTCACAATAAATATTTTTAAAGAAAAAAGTACTAATCCAGTAGGTGGGTTGTATATAGGATAAAAAGAGATGAGAGGGAGGTACTACTTACAATGGGATATTCAGATACGGTCTCTCTGGAGACTGCATCTCACATGAAGGTCACCCAAAGACCAACAATGAGCCATCCATCCATACAAAGACACGGATACGTCTGATGCACTGACTGCGCTATGCATTGCGTCCTCCTTCATGTACAGTAAGTTGCTTGTCTACTATTCGTACTGCTGTAACGGAAATACCAAAATGCCATGGGTGGGTGGCTTCAGAGTACTGTTAAGTACTTCAATGTACTTTTACTTTCTAGAAGCTAAATTTTCAAATCAGGGACTTAGCATGTCCATGGTTTCCTTGTCCATAATCCACTCTGTAGATGATCCTCATGAACTATATCTCTTGCCCAGTCTGGGCACATATACCTCTGTGCCTAAGCTGCTCTTTTTCATTACTCAGAAACCAGTAGACATAGAACACACATATCTGGCACAAACACATAAACACTGAACTACTAACTGTAGAGGTGGTTTGTTCAAATCCACCTCAAGGGACCTCAGAAGTAAGGTTTAGGGATTTGATCTTGAAAATCCTTTGAAGGAGATCCCAGGAGAACTGGTGGTGTCGGGTGCTACGGACCTAGCTGCTAACCACAAGATCAGTGGTTTGCCTCTACCTGCTTTACCTCGGGAGCAAGATGAGGCTTTACTTCTCTAAAGATGTACAGTCTCAGAAACACAAAAGGATGGTTCAAACCTATCCTATATGACGTCTGTGAGTTGGAATCAACTGGATAACAGTGAGTTATTTGTTTGTTTGTTTCTATTTCCATTTGAGCAGATCTACTCTGACTTGAGGCTGTCATGAGTCAGGATCCACATGATGGCAACTAACAACAAGGAAGGAGTACTCCAGTATAGTCTAATGAATGTAACAAAGACAAACCTAGATTGAAACAGGATTGCCTTCATGGGTCGTCAACACATGGCTGGCAGAGGACACACTTCGTACATAACACCCCTAAATCTCATGGCACCCAGAAGCCAGCACTGTTCCTGTGTTTGTCCTGGTAAGTATCTGAGAGTAGGTGCTTTATCTTACATCACACAGTATGAAGCATATGGCAAGCCCAGGGTAGTTAGAACCCCCAAACCAGACCTTTCCCCAGTGGCCTTCTCAATCTCCCTCTCTCTTGTTCCTTTTTTTAAAATCCAGGGCACATTCTGTCCCAGTAGACCCCACAGAAACAGGAAGCCTCTATTTCCTCTCCTGCTAACTGAAGAGGTTAGCCCAGACAGCCACACTTTCTCAGTCGTGGAGCATGTATTTGCCTGGATTCACAAAGCCCCAGAGATTTGTGATTTCCCTTTGCTGCACTTATACATTTTCTGCATCCAGTATGCAAATTGGAACATGTTCATTCCCTCTCTAACTGCTCTTGGGTTTGTCATTCTTATCTTTATGGCTACCCCTGCCAGGAAGAGTAAATCATTACATGTGTGTGTTTTTGTTGGTTTCAGTGCCCTGCCCCCCTACCCCAACCCTCCCACCCCAGCTTGCCTTCCCCTTCTTTACCTTCCTCCTCTCTTTCAAAATTAATCAGGTGATAATCATGTCATCTTTTTCCACAACATAAATTTTCAACTACCTTTAACCACAGATTAGTCATCACAGGAGACTTTCAGGGTTTTAGTGAATTGTTCATCATTGATGCTGCCGATGATAGTTAGCTTAGGCTAAATGCTTCCTTGTTTGGGGTATTTATCACATCCTGTTCTTGCCATGCCTGTGAAAAGAAAAGGCAGCTGGGGTGTGAACTCGTTCACAGGCTTCTCAGACTCCTGAATGGGAAAGAGCTGGGTAAACTGCACTGCCTTCTACCGCTGGTCAGGACTTGTTATTAGCACTCAGCCCTCTCTCCCTACATGGTGGTGTTGATAGGTGCCCCACAGTGACCCTATGCACCACAGAGGGCAAAACCCAAACCAGACAAAAAAACCTTCCCTATCCTGCACCATCCTCACAATTGTTGCTATCTTCAAGCCCTTTGCTGCAGCTAATCTGTCAATCCCCATCCTATGAAGGATCATCTTCTTTTACTTTTGCTGCCCCCCACACCCTGTACTTTACACATCATGATGTCCTTCTGCAAGGAATGGTCCCTCCTACTAACATCTCTAAAAACGTGGGACAAGTCTCAACATCCTTGCTTCTAAGGAGGCTCCTGTTTGCGCTTCCTTCAGGACAAATATGTTCATTTTTCTGACAGACCATTCGGTATCTTTTGCCACCAGCATGAAGGATGGCAGTTGGGGGATGTGCGATAAGAAGATGAGTTTCTATTCCTGGAGACGAATATTTTCTAACATATGTCCTTGGACAGGTCACTTTTATTCCCCACATCTCATGGACTTAGCCTGCGGGTGACTCGGAACTTCCAGGCCACAGGGCTGTGGTGACACTTACCGGAAATCATGTTTGTGAAGCCCTACCCCAAGGCTCGATTATCGTGTTCAATAGATTTTTGCCTCCCCCCTCCTGAAGGGGCCTGGCTAGAACGAAATCTCTAAAGAAACAGCTAGTTTCATCTGCATCGCTTATGTAACACCTAAGGGCCTGGGATTTGGATCTGACACAGGTCTGCAATCTGGGGTCTTGTGTGAACTCCATGAAAAAACATTCTGGACACATTCCCTGGGATTTGGAACTTCTCCATGGTGCTATCGCGGCTGCTCAGTCTAATCCAGTTTACTTCACAAAGTAGCTTTTGGCACCGTGTCGAAGTTCTCCCCGACTCCTTGTTCGGACACAGTGTTCTTGCGCACACGTCCATCTTGAGATGCTTCAGTGGTTTCCATTACACTGGAACTCATCTCGGCATAACTCCCCGGTCCTTGCCTGGCCCTCAAGCTCTGCCTTACCACCCAGGACCTTTCCTGACTTCTCTGCTGCTCTACTTCCTCCTTTCCACCCCGGGCTGGCAACAACAAACCCGCCTCCTGTTCTCTGGCTCCACTGAGTTGCCACCGCCCCCCAACCCCACCCCCTTCAGCCCCTTTGCACAGGTTCATTTCCCTGTTGGGAACTCTGACCCCCAAGTCTTTCATAACTTGTGTTCTCACCACCTCTACATCTCTGCTCAGATTTTACTTCTCAAAGAAGCCTGCCCTCATCACCTTACTTAAACATGTAGAACTCCACAGGTCTCTATTCTTGTCCACCTTCCTGCTCTGTTATCTGCTATATTTGTTTACATACCCTTCAGTGTTACATTGCATATTCACTGTGCCTCTTACCTTTCGTCCACGGTGCAATAGGGGCAATGTGATAGCAGCTAATTCCTTTTGTTTCTTTGTTTGTTTCTGCTAAGCCCTATATGCCCATGCCCAGAGAAGTACCTGGCAGAATATGCATGCTACAAAAAACCGAGGAAGGACATATATACTTTCTGACCATAATGAGTATCTGAGTCATGACTAACTTGGATACAAAGGGGCCAGAGGCTACATTATTGAGCCAGAGACTAGTCACTTCCATTTGTTGATAACAATGTTGTTCTATCAGATCGAGAGTATCCTTCCCCTTTTACAGACGAAAGAGGAAATAGAGACTCAGAGACTAGGATATTCAGGTTAAAGGACCTACACGAAGCATATTAATTTATGGAAAACTCACAGGCAATGCTCAGCAAGCATTTGCTTAGTGAATAAAAAGTTCACTAGTGACAGAATGCAGGTTACAAAATTGACCTTTAATCTGAGGGTTGGAATATTTGTGGTAGTTGTTACGAGTACTGTAATCATCACTTTAGGGCTCTTCCTCAACTTGGCAAACTAATTTGATTGGTTCTTTTCAAGGCTGCCGAATCTTTGTAAATTATAGATAACATTCAGATTTCTTTCATCTTTTCTGACCCATTAGTCATAGAGTACCCATTTATATTTCCACAGGTGGGATCTAGTGGGAAGCTGCTATCCCACTTTTAGTGCATACTGCCATCTTATGGCGATCTGTATAATGGTGTGTATTTGAAGGACTGGGCTTCATCTCTCTAACCCTGATGACAGGAATCCTTTGGGACATATATGTCCCACTAATTATATAAATATTTATATTGTCCCCCAACTTGTTTTCGTTTCAGTAATTCATTCCATTACTGGAAATACATGGTTCCAATTTAAAAAAAGTTAAAATCAGAAAATAATTTTATCTTGAAGGGATTATCAAGTGCAGCTAAATAATAAGACCCTACTTTCACTTTTCTGGGGTCACCTGCATGAGAGTAGAATTTGGAAGGGAGAGAAGAGCATTCATGAAGACAGTAGGTCAACCTCCTCCATGAGGAGGGAGCCCTAATGCCACAGTGGAAACTCACAGGGGAAATGATGAGCAGTTAGGGCTGGGACTGTCCCAAACAAACAAGGAAAACAGAGGCATGTAACCAGCATAGGCAGAAAGACACAAGAAGGAAGGCTAAGTTTTAGGCAAGAGTTCACTCAAGACTCCTTGGACCTCTGGCAGTGTCCTCACACCATCATCTTCCAAAGGCTTTGAATAATAGAATCCTAACATTTATTTTGTATGCCCGTTGTGATAACTACATGTAGTCACAAATATAAGAAGCCCAGTAAAATGTTGGCCTTGTAATTGATGTCAAACCTAACTGCAGCTGTTCTTGTTACATAGTCTTGGTGTTCTTTCTTCATAGGATGATCCTAAGGGTCTGAAGAATTATGTGACTTGCTCAAGGTTACACAGAAGCAGAATTTCTCTATGAACCAAGGACTATAGAGTCCAACTAAAGTGCTCTGGCTACAGGGAGCTGGTATTTTGTTCTGTGGTCTTTATCACCAGCCATTAGTCCTGTGCATGGTGCCAAACAAGTACTTGGGAATAAATGATTCCATATTCAAAACATCCATTCACAGTATTTGCAACTGGGTCACATTGTATTTATCACTGAACAAGAATTTATTCAGCCTTGACTAATTTCTGTTTCTTGAATTCAGGACAGGGAATGAAATGATGAACAGAGATGTCTATTGGACTGACACTCCATTCCTTGATTTTTGAAAAAGGACAAAGACCCTCGATAAGATGGATTGACACAGTGGCTGAATTGATGGGTTCAAACCTAAGGACAACTGTGAGAATGCCACAGGATCCGGCAGAGTTCTGCTGTACACAGCATCGCTGTGAGCTGTAACTGACTCCACAGCACCTAACAGCAACAGCAGCATCAGATTGTATCAGATGGTCGTTTCTCCCTGATGGGGCTAGAAAATGGAGTGCTTGATGGAATGCTTTTTATTTCTCTGTTCTTATGTTAAGAAAAAGAAATCATTCCAATTCTCCAACCTCACTCGTAGCACTAAGCAAAGGTAATTCTTAACTACTTGTGTTAGGTAGGGTTCTCTAGAGAAATGGAACCAGGATACATATGACTGTTTATATAGAAGGATAGGTTTATACAGCGAGAAGGAATGTAACAGCTAATTAGTCCACACAGCAGTACAGAGGGTTCAGTCCAACTCACTTCCGTTGTTCCGTGGAATAGTGGAAGTCCTTGAACTCACGTGGGCTGCTGGGTCCAAGGTCAAAGAAGCAGACAGCAGAGTCTTGCCTGGTGTAAGGCAAGCAGAGTCTGCCCACAGACATCAGGCAACAGGGTGGGTCACCAACACTCAGGATCTCGGAAGCTTAGCGAAGCAGGCCTGGACGGGGGATCAAGCGCAAGCAATGCAAGGTGACAGAATCGACCAGCCCCAAGCTCAAATGATGTACGCACCAGCAGTGTGGTGAAGTAGGTCTTGAAGGAGCCTCCAGCTCTAGTGACAGGGTCCATGGATTGGGCTGGCCCACAGGTGATGTCACTCACAGGCTGAGGCAGAGGACTAGGTACAGCAACAGCACGCATGCTTCAGCACACTCAGATCACCAGAGAGCCAGAGAGAGAGGGGCAGACCTTGCAGAGTCATTTATCTCTTTGCCCTCCAATCAAACAGTGACCTGATTAATCCCACATGTGCCTATTGGCCAGGTAGGCACCATAAACCTACCTATCCCACCATCCACCAAGATGAAACATGTAGTTTTGTTTAGTTTATCATGTGGGAAATACCTCGGTTCTTGGCTTTGCACGAGAAAGAATTCACACCGAAGCCTGGTTTGTGATCCAACTGGGTTTTTGTCAAGGATGGAAGAAGTTTCAGGCTTTGCAGTCGCTGACCACTGGCAACCTTGAGGGACTGTAAACCCACACGTGGTACACTGAGGCCAAAGGGACCACAGCGCTGCCTAGTGGAAGGGCGAGGAAGACGAAAAAGGACCAGATGGCCCCTTGTTCCCCTGTATGGGGCCTTCAGCTGGGAGGTGTGGTTGAAGGCATTGGTTGACCCCATTGACTGAATTAAGCCCACCTGGTCTGGTTTGGGCCCACCCAGGTGTACTGCCTACCTGGCTCAGACTTGAATTGGTGCGTCCCCTTACCCTGATGACTGGTTTAGCCTCGCCTGGTTCTCCTCCAAACTCCTGTGTGTATGTGCGTGTGTGTGTGTGTAGGGGGTTCACAAAGAGGGACAACCCCTGGTCCCTGCTTCTTGCTACCTAACAGTTTGTTTCTTCTGAGAGTGGATTAGGCCTGATTGACCTGCGTTAGTGTGGGTACTTTAGACAAATAAATCCACAGAAACTCATGTATAAGAGAGAGTTTTATATAAAGATTAAATGCAAATCAAGAAAACATCCTAACCCAGTGCTGCCCAAACCCACAAGTCCAACATTAACCCCAATGCCCAACACCAATCAACAAAGTCCTTCTCCATCTCACAAAACAGACGCAATGAAGCCGACTACAGGAGGAAAGCCAAGTCAGTGAATGTGTAAGCATCTCAGCGCTGGCAGGGGTCTCCACATGGCTGCTCCAGCACCCAGGGCTGCATCGGAGTAGGTCCATGTGGCTTCTCCTTGGGGAAATCTTTCAGGAAGTGAGCCTTGCCAGCTGAAGCAGGGAACTGGCTAAGGCAGCTGTACCCTGGTCCAACCATCACAAAACAAGAGACCTGAGAACTAGAAAGGTGAGGCTCACCAAGCCCTTTATCCTTCTGCCCTTCAATTAACCCCACATGTGTTTACTGGCAAGGTTGGCACAATAAACTACCCCAGACCAGACAAACAAATCCAGTGACACTCATACATGTATAAAAAAGAGCTTTAAATCGAGATGTAATTGTATATCAAGAAAGTATCTTAGCCTACTCAAGTCCAACTCAAATCCATAAGTCCAATACTAGTCCATAAGTCCCTCTTCAGGCTCATGTAGTTACATGCTATGGTGCAGAATGCAGAGAGATCACAAGCTGGTGGGGCAGAATCACGTGGCTCCAAGGTTGGTGGTAACATGGTAGGATTCTGTAAGCTTTCAGAGTGGTCAACAAGAAGGATGATGAGCGGGGAGAGAGAGAGAAATTCCCAGTGTCTCACATTGTTATGCCATCAAAGAGTGACCAGGCTGTAACTTGAGTGACAAATTTGCTTTCACCCTAACTAGGAGTGTCTAGGTGACATAGATTTATCTAACTGCCAGAGATGGCTACCAGAGTCATTAGATTTTATGTCAAGATGAAGTTGTATGAAAGTGTAGGGCTGGAATTCAACCTATCAGGTCACAGCCAATGCTGCTTCCTTGGGGGTGTGGCCTCTTTATAAGAGAGACACTGGGATCTCCCACTCTTTTTCTTCCTTGATCCTCTGCTGGTCTTCTGTGTCTCCTCCAGGAGTGGCCCCATGTGGGCTAGCAGATGCTGAGCCCTGTTGTTCTGCTATCTGCCCACCAATCTCAACCACAACTCTGCACCACTGGACTGTAATCTCATGCTTCCTAACTCACCTTCCTGTGTCACTGGCCTGGATCTAGGTGGCTCAAAAGAGGACTGCAGCTAGCATCTGACCCATAGACTTCAGTTGGACTGGGCTGGGATGCCTTCATGATTTAAAATTGCCCCCCCTTGATATAAATCTCTCATACATATATAAATCATTGGTTTTATTTCTCTAGAAAGCCTAGCCTAACACAGACACACAAGCATTTAAAAAATCTGTTTTTGAATACAACATCCTTATTGTACAAAGACATTTGATATATAATGTTTTAAAGAAAAGAGCTAAGGCCTGTACATAATGACTTGTGTCTCATTTCAAATGGTAGTTAAAAAACCCCAACATTATTAAATAAGCCTCCCATAGCTGGCCCAACCCCAACTACATGGACACCCCCCACTCCCAGAAGAATGCACTTTCAGAGAACAGCACTGAAGCTACAACTCAGGGAGAGTGCACTGATCAGAGTGCACTGGAGCAAAAGAGAGAGAGTGGAGCACATCCTTCCCCACCAAGCCCTGAGAACAGTATTCTTGCTCAGAGCGGCCAGTGCACAGAGAGGCCCATACGGCTGCCCCCCCCCCATGAGAAATGACATTCTCACTGACCCATACCACTATGGGGGACAACACTGGAGACACAGTGCAGGAATTGTGTCTGATCTGACCCACCACACCGGGGCTAAACACTAAGGGCATGCAAAAGATCAGCAAGGGGAGCAGAGCAATGACATCTCTGGGGAATACCAAAAATAGACTTTGGGGCCAGGGTGTGGCACCTCATCACACTGGACCAGAAAACACTCCTAAAATACAACAATAAGCCCTGGAAGTATTTATAGGCTTTTCTTTTATTGTAGTTGGTTTTTTGTTGTTGCTGGGTGTTTTGTTTGTTTGTTTTCTTTTGTTGTTTTGTTTTCCTTTGTCTTGTTTTTGTGCTTATTATTGTCTCTGCATGTTTTAGATAAGACAGGTGGGATAAAAATCCAGAGGAGACAACAATGAGATGAATTGTAGGTGTGTGTGTGTGGGGAGACAACAAAGAGAGAGGGAGGTGGGAGAAAGGAAAGAGGGTGTCAACCAACCCAAGGACAGGGGAAAACAAGTGTTCTAAAATCAATTCCAAGAGGGCTTAGGATGCCTGGTGTGGCTTGATCATGGGCAATGTAGCCAAGAGGAATTACTGAAACCTTAATAAAGGCTGAACATGATAGTAAAACAAGAGGAAAGTAAAAGGAAATAGAGGATAGATCTAGGAGGCAGATGACGTTTATAAAGGTCTAAATACAGGCATGTACATATGTAAATATATGTAAAATGATAGGGAAATAGATCTATGTACGTATATTTATATGTTAAGTATTAAGGTAGCAGATGGATGTTGGACCTCTATGCAAGTACTCCCTTAATGCAAGGACACTTTGTTCTAATAACCTGGAATTCTGTGATGTTCACCCTCCCAACATGGTCACTGAAGACAAAATGGGTGCATAAACAAATGTTGTGAAGAAAGTTGATGGTGCCCGGCCATCAAAAGATATAGCATCTTTTTAAAGGCTTGAAGGTAAACAAGCGGCCATCTAGCTGAGAAGCAATAAAGCCCACATGGAAGGAGCACACCAGCCTGTGTGATCATGGGGTATCAATGGGATCAGGTATCAGGCATCAAAAACCCAGAACAAAAAATCCTATCTATGTGAGTGAGGGGGAGGGTGGAGTGAAGGCCCAACGCCCATCTGCAGACCATTGGACATGCCCTTACAGAAGGGTCATAAGGAAGAGATGAGCCAGTCAGGATGCAGTAGAGCACCGATGAAACACACAACTCTCCTGTAGTTTTTTTTAATACTTCCTCCCCCCTCCCCTGACTATCATGACCCAAATTCTGCCTCACAAATCCAGCTAGACCAGAGCAGACCAATAATGAGAGCAGTGATACCAGGAGGGGAAGGGGAAGGTGGCTGGAGAAAGGGGAAACCAATCACAATGATCAAAATATAACCCTTCCCAGGGGGATGGACTACAGAAAAGGAAAGGGACACAGCGATCATTGTAAGATATGAAAGAAAATTGTTAATAAATCAAGGAGGGTGGGGTAGGGGGAAAATAAACTGATACCAAGGTTTCAAGTAGAAAGAAAATATTTTGAAAATGATGGCAACATATTTACAAATGTATTCAATACAATGGATGGATGGATGGATGGATGGATGGATGGATGGATGGATGGATTGTGATGAGGTATTAGAGCCCCCAATAAAATGATTTTTTTTTAAAAGAAGCCTCACACAAAATCCACTGCCATTGAATCTATGGGACTCCTGTAAATCATACATAGCATCTTCAAGAACTGCCTTATCTTTTCTCACGGGTGGCTGGTGAGTTTGAACCACTGACCTTGTGGTTAGCAGCCCAAGGCTTACCCCAGAGTGTCACCACCCACACACTGTCATGCAGTTGGTTCTGACTCATAAACAGTAGAACTGCCACCTTGGGATTCTAATGTAAATATTGAGGGTAGCAGGCAGCTTCATTTTTCTCCCAAAGTGAGACTTGTAGGTTTGAACTGCCAACCTTGCAGTTGGCAGCTGAATGAGTAACCCACTACCCCATCAAAGCACTGCCACCACAGTGCTCACTAATTGCCATCAAATGTCACTGTTAGGCTTATACTGCAGATCAAATTCTGTGAGTGAGAAGGTAGCACTAATGTAGTAGGTGACGGCTGAACTGCCACTTGTCTGTCAGTTTGTTGTACTGTGGTGTCTTACGTGTTGCTATGTTGTTGAACGTTAGATCACAGGTATTTCAAATACCAGCAGGGTCACTCAAAGCCAACAGGTTTTATCAGAGCTTCTAGACAATGAACAGACTATGAAGAAAGAACAGGTTGTCCATTTTCCAGCAACTAGCCACGGAAAACCTTATGTTCAGCAGAAGAACGGTGTCATATACTGAAATCCTCAGGACTAACAACAGAATATTGTCCGATGCAATGGGAGGGCTGTTTTAGAAGAAGTACAGCCAGAATGGTCCTTAGAAGTCAGGACGACGAGATGTGGCCTCACATAGTTTGGACATGTGATTAAGAGAGACCAGTCCCTGGAAAAGGACATCATGCTTGGGAAAGTGGAAGAGCACTTTGGAAGAGGAAGACCGTGAAGGAGATGGACTGACAGTGTGGCAGCAACAATGAGCTCAAACATAGCAGCAATTGTGAGGAAGGCATAGGACGAGGCGGTGTTTCAGTCCATAGTCCACGGGCTTGCGATGAGTCAGTACTGACTCAATGACTTCTAACAAAACACCAAGCCTGCACATTCAAAGAGATTGGTCTGTCAGTGTAGTGTATAGTGAATACGAACTATATGCAAGGTGATATTCTAGGTGTTATTTTAAATAGGAAAGAAGATGCACTCCTTGGGTACAGAAAGAAAGAAACATAACATAAAATAAAAACACGAGCAAACAAAATAAATTATGAGGGTAAAGCTTAGTCCTGATTGTGGGGTTGTTAGTTCTTGCTGAATATAATCTCATAGCATTTTCATTGAATAATTGGAAGTGCATTTCTAGACGTTTCCTCCTGTTCTGACTTAGTCTGAAAGCTGCACTTAAACCTGTTCCTCATCATAGCAACAAGCAGCTGCCCCGAGAGTTGAACTGGCATTTTTCATATCCACTTGTGTTTCTCGCATGAGAAATGAGAAGTTAACGTATCAACCACCACGGCCCCCTCTTCTTTTATTGGTACAGCTGTAGCCGAGGGCTGTCCTGCTGGTTCTGACTCACGACTATCTCATGGGAACCTGCAGAGTATTTTAGGATGTAATCGGTAGGATGTCTCACTCCGTTGTACAAAGGGTTGCTATGAGAACTGATTAGCTGGCATCTAACCACAGCCGCAATCTTTATGAAGCCCTAGTGGTGTAGTGGGGTAGGAGTTGTGCTGCTAATGGCAAGGTCAGCAGTTTGAAACCGCCATCTGCTCCGTGCAAAAAAAAGTAAGACTTTCTTCTTTTGTGAAGAGTGACAGTCTCAGAAATCCATAGGGGCAGTTCTCTCTGGCCTATAGAATGCCTACAAGCCAGAACTGACTCGATGGCAGGGAGTTAATGTTTATGGAAACAGATCTCTGTGAGCTACTAGATGGATTTAACTCACAAACTTTTTGGTGATCCCTGGGGCACTTTACTGTTGAGTCGCTAGGCCACTGAATAGACCCGTGGTTGTTGTTAACTGCCCTTAAAACAGCCCTGACTGGTAGCTAGGCTGACTGTGCACAACAGAGCCAAACGCGTCCTGGTCCTGAGCCATCCTCACAATAGTTCTCATGTTTGAAGCAATCTTTGCAGCTGTTCTGTCCATCCATATTGTTGCGGGTCTGTGTCTCTTTCGCTGCCCCTCTACATTGCCAAGCAGCCTGGTTGGTGGTCTTTTAAAATAAGGTGCAAACAATCAATATATAAGTGAGTGACTAAGCAGGATGCCTGCGCTGGGGTGGGAGCTCTGTAGCATATGAGCTTCGAGATGGGGCTGAGGAGGAGAAGGCGGACACATGAAACGCTCAGCAGGCAACAACGTGCAGGACACGGATTAAAGGTCTTGCAATGAAACATTCTTTGTGCGCTGTCCAAGGGACCTAAGGAGGTCAGTGTGACTCATCTGGGTGGTTGTGGGAGGGATTCATCCAAGATAAGATTAGCGGCAAGGAAGACTCTTAGAGTCCATTGAAGAGCTTGTGTTGCAGTCCAAAGCTCGCTCTGGCTTCTTGTGCAACCCGGGGGAAGCCCCGTTAGCGTGTTTGACATGGGTTCTGGGTAATGGATCATCCTGACTTGGAATAGGGTTTCAGTGGAAAACATGATGAGACCAGGTGTCCTCTTAAGGGTAACAGCAACTTTAGACCCTGTGTGGCAATCCCTGATGCACCACAGTAATGCCCAGGGAAGACAGGCTGACATGGAAATCGAACTACTTCCTTAAAAACATCAGACTCCTGGATGATTCTCCAAAGTGCTTCATTGTGGAAGCAGACAACGTGGGCGCCAAGCAGAAGCAGCAGATGCGCTTGTCCCTGCATGGGCAGGCTGTGGTGCTGGTGGACAAGGACACCAGGATGCCCACAAGGCCATCTGAGGGCACATGGAGAACAACCCGGCTCTGGAGAAAGTGTTGCCTCATATCTTGGGGCATGTGGGGTTAGACCTCGCTGGGATCGGGGACATGCTTCTGGCCAACCAGGTGCCAGCTGCTGCCCATACTGGTGCTATTGCCCCATGTGAGATGACTGAGCTAGCCCAGAACACGGGACTGGGTCCCCAGAAGACCTCCTGCTTCCAGGCTTTGGGCTTCACCAGGAAGATCTCCAGAGTCAACATTGAAACCCAGCTGATCAAGACTAGAGACAACGTAGGCACCAGCGAAGCGACCTTGCTGAACGTGCTGAACATCCCCCCTTCGCCTTCAGGCAGATCATCCAGCAGATGTTCAACTACAGCAGCTTCTACAGCCCAGAGTGCCTGACATCACAGAGGAAGAGCTGCACGTTCACTTCTTAAAGGATGTTACCAGTGTGTGCTACCTGACTGTTGCCTCCGTGCGCCACTCGATCATGCACAGGCATGAGCAGGCCTTGGCTTTGTCTTGGAGACAGAGTACACTTTCCCACTGGCTTCAAAGGCCTTCTTGGCCCAACCATCTGCATGTGTGGTCTCTGCCTTGGTGGTGCAGCCGCCACCACTGCTGCTGCTTCGGCCTGGCCCGGCAGGAAGCAAATGAGGAGTCAGAAGAACTGGATAAGGGCATGGGATTTGGTCTCTTTGACTAGTCATCAACACAAGCAACCAAAGCAGCCAGCTTTCTTTGTGAAACAGGGAAATAAAGGCTTACTTCTCTCTGAAAAACAAAAACATAAAGCAAAGATGATGAGAAGAGATGGCATGGATTTTGCAGTGTGAACTCAGAACTTCCAGCAGAGAAGGCTGGGGTAGAAGGGAAAGGAAGAAACCAAGGGCTGACCCTAGTCCAGGGAGGTGACGCTGGTGTCATTGACTGATAAAGGGATGCTATCGAGGCAGGATTTTAGTTGTGACAGGATTGTGTGGGGAATCCAGTTCTAGTTTCATTTCCCAGTCGATTTCTAAGTAGAGGTAATGCATGGCAGTTGTATATATGGCTCTGAGTGTCAGGGCAGGTAATAGGATATAAATTCATATTGGAGAGCCCTCGTGTACAAACAAACTATAAAAAGCTTGTGGAAAAATGGGATTAAAAGCTCATGGGAATTTTCCAGGAATTTCTCAAAGCCCTTTTTCCTTTTAAAAGCAGGGAGTTGCATAAAGTAATTTAAGAAAATAGGGTTGGGCCTATAGTTTTGTTGTTGTTGTTGTTGTTGTTGTTACATGTCATGGAATTTATTCTGACTCATGGCCCCCGCAAGTGAGCAAAAGGAGTGTAATTAGAGAAAAATGAGATTCGGGGATTAAACCTTGTTATTGTTAAAAACCCAACTAAACTCATTGCATCGGTCGACTTCAGTGCATAATAACCCCTTGTGGGCTTCCACGATGGTAACGCTTTATAGGAATAGAAAGTTTCCTTTCTCCAAGGAGCAGCTGGTGGTTCCTCACTGCTGGTTCGGGGGAGCAGCCCATTGTACAATCATTGCAGCACCTGAGCCAGGGGCCATTCCGTCAATTCTGACTCCCAGGGACCCCAGTGCCTGTGTCAAACTGTCCCACGGGGGTTCCCAATATCATCTTCACAAGCAGCTTTCCAGCCACTGGGTGTGCTAGACCTCCAACTTTCCAGTTCTAGCCAAAGTGAAGTGTGCACCGTTGTACAGCCTGGACTGGGCCTTATAGAATGTAGGGATCTCGTAGAGGGAGACAAGATCGTATCAGAGCCCAATATGAAGGAGTTTATAATTGAGAAGGAAAACCAAGCAGTTGTTATAGAGTCTATCCTGACTCTTGGGGACCCCATGCATGTCAGGGTAGAATTGCCGTTCACAGGCTTTTCAATGGTTGAGTTTTCAGAAATAGATCACTTGGTGCCATAGCGATTATACATTTGAGCTACAAAACACAAGGTGGGCAGCTCAAATTCACCAGCCTTTCTGTCATAATAAGGAAAAAGGTAACGAACATAAATTGAAGGCTGTTGCTATGTCTTCAGTTGCTTCAATTACTGTACCATGTAATACTCTTTTTAATCCTCAAGCCAAAATGTATCCTTATCTCAATTTTTTAGATGAGCACACAGAGGCTTGTAAAATTGAGTACACTCAACTTAGAACAAATCACTTGCCAAAGTGCAAAGCGCACTGGATGTTTGACTCTGGAGTTTTTGCTTTTGCGGCCGTCAAGTCAATTCTGGCTGATGGTGATGCCACACATGCAGAGTCGAATTGTGTCCTAGGGTTTGGGAGACTGTGATTTTTCAGAAGCCCGTTGACTAGCTTCTCTTTCGAGGTGGTTGGTTTAGGAGTCCTGATGGCGAAGTGATTAAGCTAACCACAGGGTCAACAATGGGAAACCACCAGCCTCCAACTGGGACTAAAATGAGGCTTTCTACGCCCGTAAAGAGTTCCAATCTGGTGTGTTAGTCGGAGTTGACTAAAGAAACAAATTCATAGACACTCACATGTATCTAAGAGAGAACTTTACATCAAAAGGTAATTGTACATTGAGAAAACATCCTAACCCAGACCAGTTCAAGTCCATAAATCCGATATTAGCCCATATGTTCAATACTAATCTATAAATTCCTCTTCAGACTCATGCAACACATGCAATGATGCCGAATGCAGGAAGATCACAGGCCAGTGGGTGGAAAGTCTTGTGGATCCAGTGACAGTGGGAGCATCTCAGCACTGGTGTGGGTCTCCAGGTGGCTCCTCCAGCTGCAGGGCTTTGGCTCCATTAGCATAGCTCCATGTGTCTTATCAATAGGATATCTCTCAGGGAGAGTGTGTGTATCCTGCCTCCAGTAAGCTATTTATCTTCCTAACGCCTCCAAATGAGGTCATCAACCTGGGACCTGATTGACAGGCTAAACTTCACTCCTAATAGTCCCAAGTTCACAATAGATGATGTAACTACCACACTTGGAAATCCACAGGGACATTTCTACTCTGTTGTATAAGGTCTTTATGAGTTAGAATTAACTTAATGTAAATGAGTTTGAATTTTAAGTTTTTGATAAGTCAGTTTGAATCTAAATTATCCTTTAGCTAATGCTCAAGTTCTTAACTATGTGGCCCTCCCAGGAACTCCACTGTTAAAATCTATGTCTTCATTTTCAACCAGTAGTGAAATCACCTGGATGTCGTGTTAAGGTGCACGTTCTGGTCCAGGGAATCTGAAGTTCGGCATTGTTAACCATCTCTCAGGTAACATTGAGGTTGTAGGTCACTGGGGTACTCTTGGAGAAGTTGAGCCCTAAGCCCGTATTCTACACTGCCTTTGCAATCCAAAGGATAATTATATCACAAAGTCACAAAGTGGAGGATCATGACAGGCCTCTCAATAAGAGGCATAGCCTGGCCACATTGATACCTATTTTGGGGGGATACACTGCAACCCACAGCATGACCCTCTATGACCCAGTGAGATGCAAGCCAGGTTCAAGGTGCAAAAATATAAATGGGTGGGGGTGGGGTGGAACAAGAGATAAACCTCCTCATCTGCTTATGGAAACTCAGTATCAGAAAGCAGAATTCCGCCGATGCATTTCTTAACATCCCAGCAAAAGAGGTGGGATTTTAGTTCTCTTGCTTTGGTGATTGAGTTATTACAGGAGACTGAGAAAAAAAGCACATTTCAATCACATTTTGGCTAAAACTTAAATCTAGAAATGAAAGAAAGCTTGAATTGGGTCAGGAGTCTTCCGGTTTGTACCTTTCTGTGTACGTTCAAGGGGAACTTCACCCGGCTTTCTCAGGCTTCGCCGTAAATTACATTTTGTGTGTGTGCATGGTAATTTCTTTGCTGCAGTATTTTTCTCCCCACTAAACCAGAAGTTCTTACAGCCTTATCTCCTTTTCCTCCAAGCTGTTCATAACCTAAACTAAGGCTTCTCTGCCTCACAAAGGGGAGGAATGGAAAGCACAGATAATTTCAGTGATTTCTCCAAGGTCACTGTGGATACCAGAGACGAGTGAAAGAGACAGGCTCCTGGCCCACAACCCTATATTTCTGACCACCCTGCCCATTCAGTGAGTCATGCATTCCCTTTCAGAGGTAAAGTCTGCTGATCAAAGGGATAGAATTAACAACCTTAAAAAAACATAGCTGGAGAATAAGTCATAGGAAAACTGTGCTTGTAATGCTCATGCATTCAAGCCGAGTACAGGACTCCCCATCATATCACAGTGGCTGGATTTCAGGCAGCCCTTCTGGTCCATCCAGCCCACTACCCCATGGAGGGGAGTTATTTTTTCTCTGCTGTGATACTTAGAAGAGGCAGCATAAGCACTCAGCCTCAGCCCTAATCCAAGAGAAATTATTCTTGTGAGGTAACCCTATTCTCTACATGCCCGTGTAGATCAAGAGAACATTGAAGATATGGGGGCTGTAGCAAAGTGTGGTGAAGAAATCAGATTGTGCCCAGCTCTCATGAAGAATAGTGGCTGGGATCTTACAGTCTTGTTTTAAAACAAGCAGCCGCCTTAGAGAGGTATTAGCTAAATGCACACAGAAGCACACCAGGATGGATGGTGCAAGGACGGTGAATAATAAAATCCAAGAGCAGGGGAGGGAATAGGGTCAGAGCATCAGTTCTGAGTATCTGGTTTGCAGAGGCTATGGATAAGGGTGGAAGTCCAAATCCATTTTCAGGTCCTCACATGGATTCAGCTTCAGTTGGACCCTCCTCTCTGATCAATGTCCAGGGCTGTGAAAACCCTTGGATCAGACAGGTTAAAATTTAACACCTTATCCTTTGTTCTTCTTTTTGACTCATTTAGAATTTTTTCTAGTTTTTATTGTTTTCTGCTTTCTTTTCCATTGAGTCTTTTCTCTGTTTTATTTTGTTATCACTGTTGGCTTTTTTAAAAATGATTTTCTTTATATGAAATTCAGAATAGCTAAATCTATAGAGACAGGAATGATAGTAACAGTTTCTTAGGGTTATGGTAGGGGATGAGTGTGGGGGATAGGGATCTAATAATTATAAGTACATGACAGAAAAACATAGTCCTAAAAATGATTGTGGTGATGATTACATGACTTTTTAATATGCTTAAACTATTGCAATGTGAGATATGTGGATTATATATGTTAATAAAATTGTTAATTTTATTTTGAAAGAAGGGACAAAAGGTGAACACATGCTGCTTCATTTAAGATCCTTTAAGTAGGAGGTATGTGGCCAACCCTTTAAATATAGGGTCTTGAAATAGGAAGACACTGTCAGGATTGAGTTTGTCTCTGCCAAGCTCATTCTCCGAGTACACCACTCTTAATCCCTCTTGGCCTTTGCTTTCCTTTCAATTTTTTTAATACAATTTGGGACTTTTATTACTGTGTCTATTTATTGCTTGGATGACTCAACTTTTGTAAAATCATTTTATTAGGGGCTCATACAATTCTTATCACAATCCATACATACATCCATTGTGTAAAGCACATTTGTAGTTCATTGCCCTCATCATTCTCAAAACATTTGCTCTCCACCTAAGCCTCTGGCATTAGCTCCTCATTTTTTCTCCTCCCTCTCCCTCCCCCATCCCACATGAACCCTTGATAATTTATAAAATTTATTTTGTCATATCTTTCCCTGTCCAATGTCTCCCTTCACCCACTTCTCTGTTGTCCACCCCTCAGGGAGGAGGTCACAAATAGCTCCTTATAATCAGTTCCCCCTTTTGAACCCACTCTCCTTCCACCCTCCCAGTATCGCCACTCACACCACTGGTCCTGAAGGGATCATCCACCCTGAATTTCCTGTGTTTCCAGTTCCTATCTGTACCAGTGTACATCCTCTGGTCTAGCCAGATTTATAAGGTAGAATTGGGATCATGATAGTGGGGTGGGGGAGGAAGCATTTAGGAACTAGAAGAAATATGTATGCTTCATGGTTGCTTCATCGCACCCTAAGTTACTTGTCTCCTCCCGGAAACCCTTCTGTAAGGGTTGATGTCCAGTGGCCTACAAATGGACTTTGGGTCTCCACTATGCACTCCCCCCCACTAATTCACTAAGATATGATTTTTTGTTCTGATGATGCCTGATACCTGATCCCTTTGACACCTTGTGGTCGCACAGGCTGGTGTGCTTATTCCATGTGGGTTTTGTTAATTCTGAGCTAGATGTCTGCTTCTTTACCTTCAAGCCTTTAAGATCCTAGTCACTATATCTTTTGATAGCCTGGCACCATCATCTTTCTTCACCACATTTGCTTACGCACTCCTTTGTCTTCAGCGATCGTATCAGGGAGGTGAGCACACAATATGATTTTTTGGTCTTTGATGCCTGATAACTGATCCCTTCAGTACCTTGTGATCACACAGGCTGGTGTACTTCTTCCATGTGGGCTTTGTTGCTTCTGAGCTAGATAGCCACTTCTTTGCCTCCAAGCTTTTAAGACCCCAGACACTCTATCTTTTGTTAGCCAGGCACCATCAGCTTTCTTCACTTCATTTGCTTGTTCACCAGCTTTGTCTTCAGTGGTTGTGTCGGGAAGGTGAGCATCATAGAATGCCAATCTAATAGAAGAAAGTATTCTTGCACTGAGTGGAGGCCCAATGTCCTTCTGCTACCTTAATACTAACCTATAAATATATGCACATAGATCTATTTCCCAATCCTCATATATAAATATATTTGCATATGTACATGCCTTTATTTAGACCTCTATAAATGCCCTTTGCCTCCCAGCTCTTTCCTCTATTTCCTTTGACTTTCCTCTTGTTCCACTATCATGCTCAGTCTTCATTTGGGTTTCAGTAATTCCTCTTGGTTTCATTACCCTTGATCACACCCAACCAGGCCTCTTACACCCTCCTCATCACCAATTTGGATCACTTGTTGTTCCCTTGTCCCTGGGTTTGTTAATACCACTACCTTTCCCCCTCACCTCCCCCTCTCCCATTTCCCCCGGAACTGTTGGTCCCGTTGTTTTCTCCTCCAGATTGTTCATTTAGCCTATCTTATTTAGACAGACCTGCAGAGAAAACATGCACAAAAACAAGACAGAGCAAAACCAAGCAACAATATACAACAAAACGGCAACCGCAACAAAAACAAACAAATGACAAAAACCAAAACAAAACACAAGAAAGAAAAGCTTATAGTTAGTTGAAGGACGGTTTGTTGGCCTCTAGGAGTGTTTTCCAGTCCAGTCTGTTGGGGCACCATGCCCTGGCCCCAAAGTCTACCTTCAACATTACCTGGGGATCTCGCTGCTCCATTCTCTTGCTGTTCTGTTGCACCCCCTTAGTGTTTTGGCTCGGTGTGTCAGGATCAGATCGGGTGCAATTCCCACACTTGGTCTCTGGTGTTGTCCCCTGTAGGGCTATGGGTCAGTGAGGGGTGTCATGTCTCATAGTGGGGCCAGCCATGTGGTCCTCTCTGTGGACTGACTACTCTAATTGGGAACATCGGCCTCAAGGCCTGGTGGGTCAGGATTGCTCAACTCTCTCCTCCTCCCCCTTCATCTGCTCCCATGTGCTCAGATCAGATATGTCCCTCTCCTGGAGCTGCAGATTCAATGCCTTGCTTTGAAATAAATTCTTCTGGAGGGAGGGGCAGTTGTCTACATAGTAGCTGGGATTGGGGCCAGCCCCTTAGACCTCTTCGTTGGTTCCCTACTCCACAGATAGCACCACTTTGGAAGTATTTCTTTACAATTCAAAAGCCAGAGATTTGAATCCACTAAAGTCTTGTAAACCCACAGGAGCAGTTCGGCCCTGTCTTACAGGGTCGCTATGGGTTGGCAACAACTCGACGGCAAAAAAGTGTTAAAAAGTTGCCCGAGAAGAAATTCCTGAGAATCGACTGCTGAGAAAAGCCAGCTGTTGAAAGTCCTTTGAAGCACCGCTCTATTGTGACAAGCATGAGTCTGCCCTCCCTCGATCAGAACTGCCTGGGCTGCTGGGATTTATAATAACAATAATTAAGATTGCTCTAAGCATACCAATATGCTCATCTCTTCTTCTTGACTCTGTCCTGGCCCCTTAGATCACATTGAGTTTTTTTGTTCACACTCCCAATTATTATGGACTTCTAGTCATTTGTTTTATTCTTGTCTTACAACCATATTTCATAATAGGATCATGGGAGCACATTAAACTATGGAATCTGGAGGTGGGGCTCATTGAAGTGAATCTGAATGCAGCATGTTTCTTATCTCACCCATCCCCTCCTTATGTTGTTCCCAGGTTTTATTCATGAGAAGATTAGTTTGAAGCCCTCTGGTTGTGATGGAAAGTGAGTTAGCTGCTTTCCTGGATGGGATGACAAGTGTTAAAGCCTGAACACATCACTTGGGTACACAAACCAGTCATGGACGGCAGCATCTCAAGATTAAGAGCAAACCAAGGAGGCAGCCAAGTGTCGGAAATCATTTTCCAAGCCCACCACCAGGTCATGGAATCCAATATCACAATGGATGCAAATATCAGGGCACCTAAATAAAGGAAGAAAGCAGGAGACCTAGACGAGACAGGTCACAAGGCTTGGGCATTTGAGAGTCAGTGTGGACAATGTCAGAAGACTGCAGCTCCTCTAACAGGGGATGAGTTCCTATGGCTCAGTTAGCAAGACTTGTAGGCGGAGCCTCCAGGCAGGTAGGTGTCAGGCTAGCCTTCTTCACTAGACTGCAGAAAATATTGAGAGAGAGAAACATGCCAAAATTATTCTATAGATATGTTCTCAATGCTCACTGATCATGATTAGTCTATTATCTGTCTTTCATAACAAGAGTTACTTCGAGACCCCATTTTTCCTATGAGATAAGATTATAAGATAAAGCATTCAGTGGGCAGATGAGCTCCCGCTGCTAACGCTACACAAAGTTGATTGGAGAGCTGGTTACATGTGTCTCTCTGGGGCCCGTTTTCGCAGATTTGAATCCAGTCCTGCTACTTCAAAACCTTGGCTCAAGATTAGCAGTACGAACCCGTTAGTTGCTCCCATGACAAAAGTGGAGCTTTCTTCTCTTGTAAAGACTTACAGCCTCTGAAACCCAAGAGAACAGTTCTGTGGTGACTAATAAGACAGGGGTTTTATTTGCTAACTGAAGAACTCTGGTGGCACAATGGCTTAAGCATGGAGCTGATAACCAACCACTCTCAGGGAGAATGAGGCAGAACACTGGTTCCGTAAAGACTTACAGTCTAGGAAAGCTTGTGGGCAATTCTACTCTCTGCTACAGTTCTATAGTTCTTTACTCTTCACTCTGAGTTGGATTAATTCATGGGAGTGGATGGGTGCTTTCTCACTCTGAGATTCGGGAAAGTGATTACATTTCAATGTGCATCTATTTCCTCCTTAGTGAAATGGGAAACATGACAGTGCCTGTTTCAATGGGCTGTCCTGAAGTAAGTGTAAAGGTGTTTTAAACCACCCAGAACAGTGTCTAATGATTAATGCTGGTGGTAACTTAATCTGTCAACTAAGAAGGGCTGGAGTCTAGCCTGTCAATCAGACCATAGCCAATGAGACCTCCGTGTGGGGATGGCCTCCTCCTGAGGATTCTGGCAGCTCCTGTATTCCTCACTGGAGGCCAGATGGCCACTCCCTGCTTTGTCTTCCTGCTGACAAGCCACGTGGAGCTACACTGATGCAGCCAGAGCCCTGGAACTGGAGGAGCTTCACAGAGACCCGCACCGGCACTGAGCTGCTTCCACCACCACTGGATCCACAAGACTTTCCACCCACTGGCCTGTGATTTTTCCTGCATTTAGTGTCATTGCATGACTGCATTAGTCTAAAAAGGAATTTATGGACTAGTATTGACATAGGGGGTAATATCAGACTTATGGACTTGATCTAGACTGGGAAGGGATGGTTTCTTATTGTACAATTGCTTTTTGATATACACTCTTGTTGACATATGAGTGTCCCTGGATTTGTTTCTCTAGTCTAACCAGACTCACACATTAGTGGTCTTCTGTTCATCACCATCGAGTTGATTCTGACACATAATGACCCTATATGGAGTTCAACTCCTCCTTTGGGCTTCTGAGACTTTAAGTGTCTACAGAAGTAGACACCATCTTTCTGCTGAGGTGCAGCTGGTGGGTTCGAATCTGTGACCTTGCGGGTAGAAACTCAATGCATGACTCATTATGCCACCGGAGCTCCTTCAGGGCTTGTGGGTGACTCAAAAATATTATTTGTAACTTAGCAGCTGAATTCATAGTTTTGGAGTTGCTTTTGATTCCTGGAGACCCTCTAGGACAGAGTAGAATTGTCTCACGTGGTTTCCAAAACTGTAATCTTTGCAGAAGAAGACTATCATGTCTTTATCCCACAAGGGGGAGGGGAGGCTGATGGGTTAAAACCTCTGAACTTTGGTTAGCAGTGAAGGCTTGAATCACCACACTACCCTAAAAATGACTGTACAGCTGGGATTAAACTAGAGAAGTAGAATTTCTAGGCGATATAAGTAAACAGACATCCCCTCGGAGGTGCAGTTAGCTGGGTGCTAACAAAAACATCAGAGATGTAAGTCCTCCCAGACCCTTGGATAAAACACCGGGCAATGTGCTTCCAGAAAAAGCCTATGGAGCACGTTGTTTGACTCCAGGTGAGTCTCTGTGAGTGAGGGCTGGTGCAGTAGTAAGAGTTACTGGGTTGGGTTAAAGGGAACTGTCTTTCTGCCAGTGTGGAGTAAGTTAAGCAGCATCTGTAAAGAAATCTCTCCATTTTACACCAGAGGTTGAAGCTAACAGGGCAATTGGGACAGGAAGATCCGTAGCACACTGGAACCCTCAGGACAAGATGGAATCCCCCCAGGGTAGAATACAACTGGAGCTCATTTTTGTTGCCTCCGACCATGGTCGTGGAAAGATCACCCTGCAGAAGCCAGATCCCTCTGTCGATGAGCTCAGCCTACATGGAGTCTAGGAATCAGAGGATGTGAAGGGACCTCCAACAGAAGGCAGAGAAAGGCTTCCCAAGGGAAGTCATCGGATAGGTAACAATGCGTATGACCTAGACATTGACTAATGTTTCTCCTTCACCCTCCTAAACTCTTCCAGGAATCTACCTTGTCATCTACCCTAGCAGGCCACCTACATGGAAGGGAATTCTAGGGAATGTAGTTCAATGCTGCCAGGTTGCCAAATGACAGTCTCCACAGGACCAAATAGATGATATCTAGCTCATCTAGTAATATGCAAAGCCAAATTTAAAACGGTATCACCTGCAGTTTAAATGGCGATTGTTAAAGTGAAATTATAATTTCTTCAGATATAAAGGTTTCTTGCACGTTAAAGACGTGTCCTTTCTTTGCACTTCTGCCAGATTACCAGACATAAGGCAAAATACACTTGAGTTTCTGGTCTCTTAAGCCGCCCAAGGTTTCTGCTATTTCTCACTGAAGTCAAGAAGGACCCAGAGTCTCTTGATTTCTACTCCATCCTTGAGGCTATGAGACAGCTGCTCTGTCCTCGGGCACTGTCTCCCTACCACAGACAGAGAGGCAGGGAGGAGCAAGGAAATTACCTAGGACTGCACATCAGGTTTTCCTGGAAACCACTGTGAGGTTACAGCTTCAGGCTCTTCGGTCAGAATGCATCAAATGTTTACTCTTTGCAGCATGGGAGATTGTGAGCTGGAGTGTGTTTCCTTTTCTCTCATTGTTTTCATTATGGGTATAGATGGTACTGCGCCAAGGAGGAGCCCCAGTTGTGTAGTGGGTCCACCCTGGTCTGGTAACGACAAGGTCACCATCAGCAAAGGTGTATACTCTCAGAAGCCCACAGGGAAAGTTCTACTCAGTCCTACAGGGTCACTATGAATTGGAATCAGTTTGATGGGAGTAGGTTTGGGTTTGCTTTTTGTTTTGTTTTGGATACTATACCATAGCCAAAATGAGGATTCTGATAAGGAAGGAAAAAGGGGGGAAATGGATATCCAATGGCAACTGGCATTGACTCCCATAAAGAAGCAGAGAGCCAAAGAAGAAAGCTACTGAAGACGGTTAAGGGAGAGATATTGACTACTCACTTGGGGCATTGTGGTTGTGGTAGGTGTTGTTCCAGGTGTCCGGATCCAAGTAAAGGCAGAGCCATCACGATTTGAAGATAGGTTTGATGGGGAGCAGAATAGATGACACAGCAATGCATGTTCCTCTTGGATTTAGTTAAATTTTGGCTGGAGACCTTCCCAGACTTAGAGACAATGTCCTGGGATTCCTTGTTTGGCTTTTCCTTTGCCAGTGGTGCCGCCAGGCGCGGAGGACACCTGACCAATGCCGGAAATGCATAACAAGTGCTAAAGATGATGGAATCCCTTTCAGGATGAAATGAGGGGGGCAAAGTCTAGATGATCGGCTTGGCCATGGATCTGAGTTAAGAGCAATGGGTCTGAGCTAGGAACAGGCTGGGAGACTGCTAAAATCCCAGCACTGGGACATGGGAAAATCCCAGCCTTACCCGGCAACCATCAGCAGCTGACCTTGGCCTCAGGTCTCCCGGCTCTTCTTCCTCTCATAGAAACTAAGGAGAATGATACCTTCATCATGGGGTATTTCTGAGAATTACTGGGAATCTTAAGTAAAAATGATGTGACTTGATCCTTGGCTTCCTGATCTGGGGAAGCACCTTCTGTTTTAAACCCCTGGGATTTCCTCTTTCACATTACCCTGTGAGTTAGAAGCAGTCTGGTGTCATTCCAAGTGTCATATTTCAGCATGAGACAGGTAGAATGTCGAAACCTGACTCTCTTGAGGGCTGAGCCTGTGCCAGTAACTGAACTTCTCCCAGCCCCAGTTCTAGAAAATGCAAGACAAAGGCAATGATACTTACACCATGGGCTTACTGAGAGATTGCCTGCTGCTTACGAGGATTAAATAGAGGAAAATAAATGATTGAACTCGTCATTTCGACCTCATTACCTGCATAAATGTTCATTCTCGTCCATCACGATAACTAAGCAGAAATGTGTGTGGCCGTCACGCCCTGTGCCGGTGGAGGCTGGCATGTTGCCTGATGAGGAACACCGGGCATTGTACTCCCATGAACAGTTAGCCCAGGGGCAGTTCTACCCTGTCCCACAGGGTCTCCAGGAATTGGAATAGACTTTCCGACAGTGAGGTTTTTTGTGTGCCTTGTTTGGAGGGGGTGGGGTGGGAAGAAGACTTGATTGTCTATGCCTCCGTTTGAGCCAGTGAGAGCCCTATGGGTCCTCAGCTCCTAGGGTGGGTGCTGGCAGCAGTTCCTAGGGCAGCAGTTCCTTGGGTCCTGAGTGGGGTGACTGGGAGTTGGAGGCCCTCCTGAGGGCAGCTGACAACAAAAACCCCAATAAGCACTGAAAGCTGCAGCTCAAAGCGATGGGAACTCTTCCTGGTGCCCAAATCTGAACAGTGTCCCGTTTCCAGTGCCTTTGTTAATCCTACTTAGCAAGTGTTTTCCGAGAAAGTCCATGTCTTGTCCCCAGAACCTTTCCTTACTATTATTACCCTAAGTCTTGGCTGTCAGGACAGAGAGAGAAGAAACTCTGATGCAAGAAAGTCAAGGTACTCTCCAAGGATGAGGGGACTCCGAACTGTAGGGAGCCCTGGTGGCATAGTGGTTCCCAGTTATGCAGCAGTTCAAAACCACCAGCCACTCCTTGGGAGAAGGATGAGACTTTCTACTCCTGTAGAGTTTCAGTCTCAGAAACCCACATGGGGGAGAGTTCTAAGACATCCTATAGGGACTTATGAGTTGGAATCGACTCAATGGCAGTGAGTTTGGCATTTTCTGCAACTGTGTGGGTGGATGTGGGGGTAGGCAATGTGGGGGTGTGGTAGGCTATGGAATTTTTCCACGAATGTTTGGAAGCCCTCATGCAGATAAGTTCTGTAATGATGTAAGCAATTGGGTCATACGAATGAAAAAATGGAGAATAAAAAGGACAAAAGGACGCAGGGATTAACCAAGAAGGAAGGTATGCCTTTCTCTGGGGTGGAATTCCAGGGGTGAAAGAATGAGTCATGGAAAATAGAGACTGGTTTCAAATGACACACCAGGGACACTTCCAGGTCTAACCTGTTTTCCACTTAGGGCTGTCAGCATAAATCAGCACTCAGGCAGGCCTGGGAGGGACAGGCTGGTCTGGCTTCTGATGGGAAGGTTGTCAGAGGCTTGGGCGTGCCTCCCATGCTGAGAACTCCCTGTCATCACACTGATCACAGTGCCTCTTCCTTGTGACTAATGGGGAGTTCTCTTTAATCTCCAGAAACCTCTGATCAATTAGCTGCTATTTAAGCCAATCAAGGCAATTGAGATATGGTGCTTAATTAGCGTGCTGAAGGTTGCACCCAGCTGCAGAGAATCCGTGAGGGGAGGCACAGCAGGTCTGGTAGACGTGGAAAGAGTAGAAAAGAGATTGTGTCCAGACAGGAGGAACGATGGGAGAAGACACCAGGAGAGGAACTTCTCTTTTGAATAATGAGCGCATGTGTGTACGTGTGTGCATGCACACATGTGCTTTTTAAAGTATTTTTCACTTTTTTAAAGAAAAAAAAACTTTGGTATATATATATTGTTAGTTATGAAATCTTGGGTAAAGTATTTTGACATTTTTGGCTGAAATGGCTTCTAAGGATATTTACTATTTTTAAAAATCATTTTATTGGGGGCTTGTACAACTCATCACAATCCATACATCAATTGAATCAGGCATGTTTGTACATATTTTCCCCTCATTCTTCCTAAACTTTTACTTTCTATTGAGCCCTTGGTATCAGCTTTCCCCCCACCCTCATAACCAACTGATAGATTGTACATTGGTATTATTTATTTTTTAATTTAATAAATCATTTTATTGGGGCTCATACAACTCTTATCACAATCCATACATACATCAATTGAGTAAAGCACACTTATACATTCATTGCCCTCGTCATTCTCAAAATATTTACTATTTCTTTGAAGGTTGTGCACAGCAGTTCCCCAGTCCCTCTTCACTAGCGTAATATTGATGACATTATGGAGAATATAAATTTGTTTTCTAAATATTCAACCAACTCCCACTGACATTGAGCTGATTCTGATTCCTAGAGACCCTAAAGGACCAGGTGGAATAAACTCACTGCCATTGAGTCAAGGCTGACTCCTGCCCACATTTCTGTGCGTTTCAGAGCCTGTAACTGTTTATGGGAGAAGCAAGCCCTCGTCTTTCTCCCAAGGAGATGCTGGTGGTTTCGAACTGCTGATATGTGGATCGAAGCCCAACTCATAACCATTACACCATCAGGACTCCCTCCCATGGGTAGGATTGCCCCTCTGGGTTTAATGGATTAATGGATTACATATTGGACTGCTAAATGAAAGGCCAGCAAATTGAAACCACCAGCATTCTGAGGGAGAAAGAAGACGCTTTCTACTCCCACAAGAACTACTGTCTTGCAGACCCCGATGGACAGTTCTACCCTATCCTGTAGGGTCACTCGGAGTAGAAATGGTTTCGATGACAGTGAGTCTGGTTTGGTGAAGTGAGAGCTTAACATGTGGCCTCATTAATCCTGCACTTAACCCAGCTCTGACGGTGAGGAATGAGTGACACAGCACGTTATTTGATGTTCGAAACTGACGATGAAGAGTTTTTATCACAATCACGAAATTTTTGTGAAGGCCCTTAATGAGTGACATGGAAGCACTATGCTCAAGAAAGGTTCTACGGGGAAAAAAGGATGCTCTCCCTTTTCATGATTGCACAATTGAATTGTGACAGAGATACCAAATTTAGGTCCCCGATAGAATTATAATCAGAACAGTCCTCTGTGTTTCCAGTCAGGGCCGGTGTCATGCCGTGATTACGTTCTCAGGGTTCTCTGTGAAGAGCTAGTGAAGAGTTAAGGCTAGAGCACAATTCAGTATTTTAGGCCAATAAGAAACCCAAACCAAACCGACTGCCATTGCGTTGACTGATTCATAGTGATCCTATTCGACAGAGCAGAACTGCCCCATGGGGCTTCCGAAGCTATAGATCTTTATAAGAGCAAAACACCCTGCCTGCCTTGAAATGGCTGATGGTTGGCAAAATAACACATATTATGCTACCAGTACTCCTTGAAGACCAATGATGATTCATTATCACCATCGTTTTCTGCCCCTTCCAATTTCTAGCAAAGTCAAATCCTTGGTATTAATTTAAGAATTTCTCTCCCTCTACACTTTTTACTCTAGCTAACTGCTCAGGTGATTGCTAAGTGAGTTCTGACTTACAGCGTCCTTTTACATACAATAGAAAGAGACACTGCCTAGTCAGTTGCCCTCCTCACACGTGTTGCTAGGTTGCAGCACATTCCTATAGTCTCTGTGCAAATCTAGCTCATTGGTGGTCTTTCTCTTCTTCATCAACCCTCCACTTTATTTAAAAAATTTTTTTCTTCTCTTTTTCACATTTTATTAGGGGCTCATACAACTCTTATCACAATCCACACATATACATACATCAATTGTATAAAGCACATCCGTACATTCTTTGCCCTAATCACTCTCAAAGCACTTGCTCTCCACTTAAGCCCTCTGCATCAGGTCCTCTTTTTTTCCCCTCCCTCCCCGCTCCCCCCTCCCTCATGAGTCCTTGATAATCCATAGATTGTTATTTTGTCATATCTTGCCCTATCCAGAGTCTCCCTTCCCCCACTTCTCTGCCGTCCATCTCCCAGGGAGGAGGTCACATGTGGATCCTTTTAGTCAGTTCCCCCTTTCCAATCCACTCACCCTCCACTCTCTCAGCCTCGCCCCTCACACCCCTGGTCCTGAAGGTATCGTCCACCCTGGATTCCCTGTGCCTCCAACTCCCATATGCACCAGTGTACAATCTCTGCCCTATCCAGTCCTGCAAGGTAGAATTCGGATCATGGTAGTTGTGGGGAGGAAGCATCCAGGATCTGGGGGAAAGCTGTGTTCTTCATCGGTACTACATCACACCTGACTGACCCGTCTCCTCTCCTAAATCCCTCTGTGAGGGGAACTCCAGTGGTCGACACTTGGGCCTCGGGTCTCCACTCTGCACTTCCCCCTTCATTCAGTATGGTATGTATGTATGTATGTATGTATGTATGTATGTATGTATGTATGTATGTATGTATATATATATATACACACACACCCATACACACACACACACACACACACACACACACACACACATATATATTCTTTTTTTTGAATGATGCCTTATACCTGGTCACTTTGGCACCTCGTGATCACACCGGCTGGTGTACTTCTTCCATGTGGGCTTTATTGCTTCTGAGCTCGATGGCCGCTTGTTCACCTTCAAGCCTTTAAGACCCCAGACACTATCTCTTTCGATAGCCAGGCACCATCAGCTTTCTTCGCCACATTTGCTTATGCACCCGTTTGTCTTCGGCAATCGTATCATGGAGGTGTGCAGTCAATGATATGATTTTTTTGTTCTTTGATGCCTGATAACTGATCCCTTTGGAACCACACGATCACACAGGTTGGTGTGTTCTTTTTATATCTCATGATGTCCTCCTCCAGGGCCTGGCTTCTCCTAATAGCAACACCAAAGCATTGAGATGAAGTCCGGCCATCCTTGCTTCTTGGGAACACTTTGGCTAATTCTAAGGAGATTAGTTCATTCTTCTGGAAGTCCTAGGTATAATCAATATCCTTTGCCAACAGCATAATTCAGAGGCATTGAGTCCCCTCCAGTCTTGCTTACTTATTGTCCAGCAGTTGCATGCATAAGAAGTGAAGGAAAATTCTATAGCTTGGGAGAGGAGGTATATCTTAGGGAAGCTCACTGCCATCAGGCTGACTCCAATTTATAGTGACCCAGTAGAGCAGGGTAAAACTGCCCTCGTCGGATTTTTGGGACTGTAACTTTCTATAGGAGTAGACAGCCTTGACTTTCTCCTGTGAAGCAGCTGGTGATTTCAAACTGTTGACCTCGTTGTTAGTAGACCAATGAGAAATCACTAGATCACCAGGGCTCTTGATTTTAGGTTATAGACCCCATGATGGAACTTGTGAAATCAAAAAGTGAGGGAGCTGGGCTGATATTAATAACTTTGGGTATAGACTCCACTATTAATATCATGCCATGTCTCTCCCTACTTTGACCACACACGTTCCATATTTTTCCCTTCAATTATCTGAAAATCTCCCTTTAAATAATTTCATGTCAACCTGAAAATACACAGATGTGTAAGGGTGTTTAGCCTGTCAATCAAGATGCAGCCTGATGACCTCCTTGAAATAAATCTTTTTCATAAATATACATGAGTGTCACTGTATTTGTTTCTCTAGTCAACCCGCCTAACACACATCCTCTGGACATGTTGTCAAGAGAGACCCGTCCCTGTAGAAGGATATCATTCTTTATAAAGTGGAAGACAGGAAGGCTTGCAATGAGATGGATTGATACAGTGGCTGCAACAACAGGCTCAGGCATAGAAACAATTGTGAGGATGGCACAGGACCAGGCAGTGTTTCATTCTGGTGTGCACAGGTGTGTGATCGGCTGGGACCTACCCATTGTCATCTGACAACAACCTTTGCAGATAAAGAAGCAAAAACTTCACAATTTATCTACAGTTATGCAGTTATTCCTCTAAATCCCATCCTAGACCAACCAATCTCAAAGCGTTCCACTAGGTCACCACTTCTCTCTGGTCTTACCCACTATGTTTGTAGTTCTATTCTGAAATTTCCTACACATCGTCATCTCTTGGAAAATATCTATGGATTATTTCATCCAAAATACGAACAAACAAAATGAACATCTTGACATTATTGTTGATGTACTTTTCATAACAAAGGCCACAGTCCAGTGCAGTCTCTTTCTGAAGGTGCAGAGTTGTTCCCCCACCCCCACACCCCCCTTTGGTAATACAATATGCAACATAAGCAAGCAACTGCTCTGAGGTACACCAGGGCTCACACTTTAAACCCTAGTTGTCTAACATCCACCCCTCAGGTCAAACGAAAGCCTCTTGACCTGAGCCTGAGTTCCACCTGAGATTCTTAGCACATTAACATCATCTCTAATGAGCCAACTGACAGGACTACAGAGGTCAATGGGACTTAATTGCTTGTCCATTGATACCATGTCTCTTTTTCTCCTCAGAAAGAGAGGCGGTGAATCAGGGAGTCATTGACGTTGGAGCAGCTCACAATTGTTTTCACAAAGGAAGGCTTCAAACAGAATCTGCAAGAAGAAATTGGACCGGGGAGGGGTAGTGCAGTGCAGGAGAGGAGCACGGGTTTTTGGTTACAACCGATTAGTTCCTGAAATTCTATCCTGTTCATCGCACACCTCTGAGGACTCACCCAAGACCATTCCCTCATACTAAATTACTACATTTCATGTCATGCAAGCCCAGTTCCTGGCTGTCACTGACGTATCATATGAACCAGGTTTTTTTGGACCCTGGATAACTAGGCGCAGAGTTGATAGGATTGAGATTCATCACTTAGGAGGACATTTCGAAGTAAGCTATCCAAACTGGACATTTCCCTGCATGGTGCAAATGCACCATTCACTTTCTCTTTTTCAGAGGAAATGAAGAGGGCAGGAGGGATCACAGTGGTTCCCATTCACCCTATTCCCCCCCAACTACAGTATCTTCACCCTCTTCCGCACGTTCAAAATATAACTACAGTTGCTTATGTTACTGAGAAAATATAAAAACTCGGAAGTCTCCAACAAGTTCCCATATGGCGGAAGGCCAGTGTGGCTGAGTAGAGTGAAATGAAATAGAAGATTCATTTAAAAAATCATTGTAATAAGTAAAGAGATGAGTCTAGAATAATAATGACAATTTTGTCCAAACAGGGTCTTTTTAAAAGTATATTAAGAGGAGTTATTAAGCTTTGCTTAGGATAGCAGGGGGTAGGGAGTAGCATGTGTGTACATAAACAACAGTTGCAAATAAACTGGAAAGTTTTATTGCTTCAAGAATACAAATATCATATAGGGAAACCGACCTGATTTTAATATCCATAATAAAGAGAAGAGTGGGTGTAGCACGGGGAGCTCAACCATTAAATGCAACGGATAGACCTTGTGATTCTGTTCTGTAGATGGGTTTAATGGAATAACTATAAATCAATATTTTGGGAGCAAGCAGAGACATTTGATTATGCTCTGGTTATTTTGTGCAACCAAGTGTTTACAATTATTTTGCTCCGAGTGTGAAGGCATTATAACTGGTTGTGGAAAAGTTAGTGTGCTAAGTTGCTGACAGAAAGTTTGGAAGTTCCAGTCCACTCCGAGGGGCTTCAGGAGAAACACCTTGAGATCTGATTTTCTAAAGTTCAGCCCTGGCTCCCCCAGGCATGACTTCTCAGTCTGTCCTCATTCGGAAACCCCGCTGAAACCTTTCTACCACGGTCTCTGTTGATAACATTTCTGAAGTAAATGAGACGACGTTTCCTCATCCTTGCTGCTGAAGAGCATCCTGGCTGTGCTTATTCCAAGACGTTGCATTTGTTCTCCTGGCAGTCCACGGTACTGCCAATATTCTTACCTAACTCAAGTGCATCAGTTTTTCTCCATTCTTCCTGATTCACTGTCCAACTTTCACGTGCACCTCATGATTGAAAATACCGTGGCTTGGGTCAGGTACACCTGAGTCTTCAAACTGACACTGTGAAGAGGTTTGGTGAAGCAGATTTGCCTAATGCAATATGCTGCTTGATTTCTAAACTGCTGATTCTGTGAGCATTCACTGCGGAGCCAAGCAAACAGAAACCCTCAACGTCGATCTGCTATTCATTTGTCATGATGCTGTCTATTGGTCAAGTTGAGAGGACTTTGGTTGTCTTTTCTTTGAGTTGTAGTCTCTACTGAAGGCTACAGTCCTTGACCTTCATCAGCAAGTGCATCAAGTCCATCTCACTGTCAGCAAGCAGGGCTGTGTCATTTGTAGAGTGAAGATTGTTAATAAGCCTTCCTCCAATCATTCGCGCCTTAAGGTTAAACTTTAAATGAGATAAACACACAAATATTTTGACAGTCTTACTTCTGGTATCTCTTTTGACTTCTCTGAATATTTGATAGATATTCTTCACTCCAAATAAAAAGGCAATAACAATAACAACAAAATAATCCCTCCCAAACGGATGTCTTTTCTTGACTTCTGGTGACTCAATGTGTGTTAGAGTAGTGTGATAGTTAGGCTTATTGTGTCAACTAGACCAATAGGAACGTGTGGGAGGAGTTTAATCAGGTCTCAGCTTGATTGGAAAATAACTGATAACGACAACCTGCATCCCATCTCCCTCTTGCTCCCTGGTGATTGGACCTGCGTTCTGCTGCTTTAGCTAGTTCTCTGCTTCAACCTGTGTGTTACACCACCTGTGGGTCAAGCCAATCCATGGATCATGTTGCTAGAGTTTGAGGCTCCTTTGAGATCTGCTTCATGATGCTGCTGGCGTGTACATTGCTTGAACTGCTGGTGGATCCTGTCACCACGCCTGAGTTCCAGATCCCATCAGGGCCTGCTTTGCTGACCTCTGGAACTACTGACTATTGCTGACCTACCCTGCTGTCTGCTGCCTGTGGGAACATTCTGCCTGCCTTGCCCCGGGGAGGACTCTGCTGTCTGCTTCCTTAACCTTGGACCTGGCAGCCCATATAAGTCCAAGGACTTCTGGCATATTAACTGTTCCATGAAAGTGAGTTCAACTGAGCCTTCTGTACTGCTATGTGGATTGTTATGTTCCTTCTCATTGTATAAGTCTATCTATCTATCTATCTATCTATCTATCTATCTATCTATCTATCTATCATCTATCTATCTATCATCTATCTATATTTTATCATCTATCTATAAACTATAAGTGTCCTGGTTTTGTCTCGCTAGAGAACCCTGCCTAACACAAGTAGACTCGTCCTCCATCGGGTTTTCAAAATTCTATGATCAGATCTTTCTTGTGAGGACCTTCTGGATTGATAGGAACGTATAACCTTTTGATTATTAGCTGAACACTTAGCTTTATGGAATTATAAAATCAGAGTTTGTTAAGATATGTTTTTTTAATGTACAAAATCAGGCCTGTCCAATTTTTCTCATGGAATATTTTCACTCATCCAAAAGAATACTTCTCAAAAACCCCCTCTTCCAGGAAATCCTATGCATTAATTTCTAAGGCAGCTGTAAGAAAGTACCACTTGTATTGTGGATTGGAAACCAAGAAAATTGGAGGTTTAAAGCAATAGAAATTGGAGGCTAGAAGTTCAAAAACAGTATCACAGGGCTAAGGTCAGGGTGATAGCAGAGACTTGTTCTCTTTAAAGGGACAAGTGCTAGTCTTTATCTCTTCTGGGTTGTTAGGTGACATCAATTCAGGTCTGACTGATAACGACTTATGCATAGGAGCATGAAACACTGCCGGTCGTTTCCCATCGACACAGTTGTTATTACGTGTGAGCCCAGCATGAGAGTGCCCACATAAGTCTCATCTCCAAGACTGGAATCTTTAAATCTCTCTCCTTCTTTTTCACAACACTCACCCTTTTGTGTGTCTTTGCGTTAAATCTCCTGCTTCATTCTAATAAGGACACAATGTATCTATGACCCATGTGCATAATCCAGGGCAATCATTCCATCTCCTTAATTATATCTGCACAAACTCTATTTCCAAATAGAATCACAGTTATAGTTTTCAGGGATTAGGTTCTGATATCGTTGGTGGTCCTGTGCAGTGAAGTCTACTGTATTTCTTACTTCTTTTCTTCCATCTCTGGTTTTGCTTTTTAGGTGCTGGATTATGCATCTTTTTGCTGAATAACTGCTTAAATTATTAAAATCAGAACCAAATTGCCATCAAGTCAATTCCAACTTAGAGCAATCATATAAGGCAGTGTAGAACTTCCCCTGTGGGTTTCTGAAGCTGTCATTGCTTTATGGGAGTAGAAAGCCCCATCTTCCTCCCAGACAGAGTACTGGGGGTTTCAAAATGCTGACCTTAGGCTTGGCAACCCATTGTAGAATGATGACTTGATGTTGACAATATCCAAGATGTTGCTGATTAGTAAGATCAATCAATTTCTTGAAATAAGTTGGACACTATTCTAAAAGTATCACTGTTGTATCTACTAATTCATTCAAGAGTTTTAAGATATAGGTTCGGTGTTTATGAAGATCATGAAATTAAAGATTGGTAATTAGTAATTGGGATAGATGAAGTTTGAGAAACATAGGTTTAATATTGTGTAAGTTGCATCCTTAAACCCAAGAATTAAGATATTAATATTTACATCTTGTAGTGGAAGAGGCATTAGCCTTTTTGGTTCTTTCTGAAGACTGCATTTTATTCACTTAATGCCTGTCATTCCCAGCAGCCCAGCAACAGGGACTCATTCCACCTGGGTGACCTACCCACATCATCACTGAATATTAATATCTTAACTCTTGAGCATAAGGACACAGGTCGGACACCTATATACCATGCAGCCAATGGGTTAATGAAATGTGAATCAAATAAATTCAGAAATTAACCTCAGATGTAAGACTTGCATGCACCCACACACGTTCAATGCCTTCTTTACAAGTCACTTCATAAAACTGTTCTCAAATGCTGGGATGTGAACCTTCTAGACACTCATAAATATTAATTGATAATAAGGGGGAAATGCTGAAAAAGTTATCAAGAGCGTTTTACAGTTCTAACTTGGTCTCTGAGAGCCCTCAGAATCCCTCTTCACTTAGAATAAGAATCATGGAAGCACGGACCAGTAAAAGGTTTCAGGCTCAACTCGGAATGGAATTGCATGCAATTAACTTGCATTATTATTTCTAATGGGGACCATAAGGAGTCTTGGTGGTGCCACAGTCGCCAAGCCCTCAGCTGCTAAACAAATGGTTGAGAGGCTTGGTAGGAGAATAATTGGTGAGCTGCCTCCATGATGACTGTCGCCTAGGAAACCCGATGGGACAGTTCGGCTCTGTCTTGAGGGATGCCCTGACCCATGGGCATGCCACTCAGAACATCCACTGTGGAGATGGACACCGTCTGACTGGGAGCAATGCTTTTTAGTTTCAAAGCCTATTCCTATCGTTGTTATCCTTGTGTGGTGTGGTTTTGTCTCCTTGGCAAGGGTGATGATTTCACAACACTTGCAAGCTGACTGCTAGACTGGAAAAAAGCTCGAGCTCTGGACCCAATGAGATCTGGGTTCAAAGCCCAGGACCTGCCAGTTAGTTCTTGGGCCAAGGGCAAAGTCTCCAACCTCACTTCCAGGAAAACCATGGTAGACTTAGTGGTAACAGATGAGGAGAGATTAGTGATGGTCAGGAGGAAGTTTTAAAATAAACAGCATCTCAATACTGAGTTTCCACAGGAGATTCCTGAGGCAGGTTTTCAAACTCCTCTTCCTAAATTTCACACACACACACACACACACACACACACACACACACAACATTCTCTTTATTGCTGGTTCAGACTTTAACTCTGAAACTTTATCTAGATCTTATAGTGGTATTTCTCTTTTTAAGATGTTTTCTGGCAACATCTTTATTGGGGATACCTGGTAAAACAGAGAGGACCCTTTTGCTGTTAAGCAAGTGGTTGTTGGCTCAACTCCAAGTATTTCCTCCGCTGGAGAAATGCCTGGTACTTTCCTCTCTTAAAAATGAAACCACCCACTAAACCCATTGCTGCTGCATCGATTTCAATTCACAACAAATTCCCAGGACAGAGTACAACTGCCCGCTTGATTTCTAATGGAAATTTCTATAGAAGTAGAGTATCATATCTTTCTCCTTCTGGTTAGCAGCCAAGAACTTAAACACATCACCAACAAGGCTCCTTCTCATCAATATTACAACCTAAACACCCTACAGTACTAGCCCCCTCTATAGTGTCACTGCCACTGTGAGTCGGAGGTGGCTTGGTGGCATGAACGTCAATATCGTTATTGACATATAAAGCACACCGGATAAATGAAGAAAAGGTAGAAGCTGTCATCTTGCTTAGATCAACAATCAATGCTCATGGACGCAGTGGTCAGGGATAAAAGGTCACATTGCGTTGGGTAAATCCAATGAACAAGATCTCCAAATGCTGAAAAACAAGGATGTTACTTTGAGGACTAAGGCGTGCCTGACCCAAGCCATGATGTTTTCAATTGCCTCATATGTATGTGAGAGTTGGACATTGAATAAGGAAGACTGAGGAAGAATTGACCCGTGTGAATTAGGGTGCTAGTGAAGAATTTGGAAGTACCATGGGACGCAGAAACAAACAACCAAACAAACAAACAAATCTACCTTGGAAGAACTGCAGCCAGAATGCTCCTTAGAGGCAAGAATGGTGAGCCTTCATCTCAGGTACTTTGGACATGCTGGGAGGAGAGGTCAGTCCCTGGAGAAGGACATTATGCTTGGTTAAGTGGAGGGGCCGTGAAAAAGAGGACACAGTGGCGTCAAATAATATGACATACTGCGAAGATGTCAGAGGACTGCAGAGGGCTGTACAAAGGGTTGCCGTGCGTTGGAACCGATTTAGGCCCCCCAAAAAGAACAATAAAGCACATGTAAAAATGACCCCTTTTAGTGTGTAATTTAGTGGCTTTTCCTACATTTACAGTGCTAACCATCAATCAACACTAATTTCATAACATTTTCAGTACTCCAATCTTTTCACTATAATTATTCAATCGTACGCTGAGCAAATAATCAGAGAAGCTGGCTTATACGACGAAGAATGAAACATCAGGACTGGAGGGAGGCTTATAAACAATCTGCTATACGCAAATGATACAACCTTGCTCTCCAAACCTGAGGAGGATTTGAAGCACGTGCGATGAAGATCCAGTATGGAAGCCTTCAAAATGGTTTACAACTCAATGTAAAGAAAACCTGCATCCTCCCACCTGGACCAGTAGGTAACATCATGATAGGATTTCATTTTACGTGGATCCCCAATCAATGTTCATGGAAGCTGTAGTCAATAGATGACAAAATGATTTGATAAATCTGATGCACAAAGTGTTGACGAGTAGGGGTGTTACTTTGAGGGCTAAGGTGCCCCTCCCCCCAGCCATGGCACTTTCAGATGCATCGCGTGCAAGTGAAAGTTGGACATTGAGCAAAGAAGACCATCGACAAGTCAATTCATGTGAACTCCAGTGATGGCCAGCAATGCTGAACGAAGCATGGACTGCCCAATGACCAACCTGACGTGGCTTGGAAGAAGGAAGGCTAGAGGCAAGGATAGCTAGATTGACTTCCTCTCACATGCTTTGGGCATATTGTCAGGGGCTTGGAAGAAGGAAGGTCAGAGGCAAGGATGGCTAGACTTACTTCCTCTCACATACTTTGGGCATATTGTCAGGAGAGAGATGCGTCCCTGGAGAAGGACATCATGCTTGGTAAAGGAAAGGTCAGTGAAACCGGGGAAGGCCCTCGTGGAGGTGGATGGAGACTGACTGTCACAATGGGCTCCCACATTGGAACAATTGGGTTGCTGGTGTAGAAGCGAGTAGTATTTTGTTCTGTTGTAAAAATGGCTGTAATGAGTCAGAACCAACTCAATGGTACTTATCAAAAGCAACAGAGAAACCACATATTCACTCAGAGTTACTGTCTATTTCAGGCGTCCTCAAACTACGGCCCGCGGGCCACATGCGACCTGCCTAGGACATTTATCCGGCGCTTCGGGTGCTTTTGCCTATTTGTTTTTCCACTTCAAAATAAGATATGTGCAGTGTACATAGGAATTTGTTCCTAGGTTGTTTTTTTTTTTAAACTATAGTCCAGCCCTCCAGCAGGTCTGAGGGACAGTGAACTGCCCCACTGTTTAAACAGCTTGAGGACCTATCCCTCCACCTATCCCCTCGCTCTGGCAACCACTAATGCATTTTATGTCCGTGTGGGCTTCCCTATTCTAAGAGTTTCTTATAAATGGAATCATACAGCAGTGGTAGGCAGCCATTTTTCTTTGGCTTCTTGTTAGCATAGCGTTCTCAGCATTTATCCATGTTATGGCATATATATAAACTTCAGTTCATCTTATGGCCAAGTCAAATCCCATTGTAAGAACATAACATACTTTCAACCCCCTTCACCAGTTGATGGACACTTGGGCCATTTTTGGTATTATGAACACATCTACTATGAACATCACTCTATAAATTGTGTATATGTGTGTGTGGACATATGTTTTCAGTTCTCTTAAATATACAGCTATGAGTAAAATTTCTGTCGTGTGTGAGCCATGCATAAAAACCGGGCATGCCGATACCGTAAGGATTGCAGCCAAGAAATACTACGTGGGATGTCTCCTCTGTAATGCATGGGGTTATCATGAGCAGGAATCAATTTGCTGTGAATGGTTGTGGTTTGGTTCTGCTTACGGTATGATATTTAGAGTAGAGTCGCCTAAACATGTACCTGGTCTAATCCCCTGAACCTCTCACATAGCAGGTGAATCAACTCCTATTTCTGAAGCCCATGGCAACCTTGGTGACTAGGCTTCCTTGGGCTCTAAGAGTCCACAGCACATTCTTCTCTGTCAGTTCCCCTCTGTGTCAGTGAAGTATCCATGCCGACCGCCTTATGCTGACTGTTCTAGAGCGCTGAAACCCGTGATGTGCAGATGTGTGTGCCTGTGGGAAGAGACTCTATAAATAAATGGTTCACACAGTTGTAGGAATGGGCCAGTCCAGTCCAGTTTAAATCCTTGCTTCAAGGTGAAGGCTTCTTCTGATTCCTGTAGCCGCAGGGGCTGGTGAACAGGAAACAGGAAGATGTAGCAGGAAGAACACAGGCTGGTGGGTGCAGAGCTGACTGAATCTGAGGTCAGCAGTCCATTAATGACTCCTGGGATCAGAAGGTTCTAGAGCAGGAAGTTGAAGAACAAGGTACAGGATCCAAGTGCACTCGTTGAGATCAGCTATTTCCCAAACACGGTGAATTTATGCTGTGTAGGCCACACCCTGAAGGAAAAATCCCTGCAGTGTATCAGGACTGTGAGCAGATTCGGAAGGTCTATTCTGTCAACAACTGTCTGGCTACATCACAGAAGATACCATCGTGGAGTTGGCTCCACTGTGTCAAATCATTTTGTGGGCAAGAGCTGGCCCACCCAACTTGACCGAAAACCTAACTATCACAACTGCTTCCTGGTATCATCCTTTGTACTGCATCCTGCTCTTTGATTTAAAAAACAAAACAAAAAGTACCAAACCAACCCAAAGCCGCTCTCCTTCTGTCTCTGATGCCTGCTTGTTTTTTACTAAGTATTTATCATAGGCTGATAAAAGCCAAACTCACTGCTATCGAGTCAATGCCAACTCATAGACACCTGTTAGGAGAGGGTAGAACGCCCCCTGTGAGTTTCTGAGACGATAGTTTTTCACGGGAGTAGAAAGCCCTGTGTCTTTCTCACTTGGAGTGGCTGCTGGTTTTGGACTTCTGACTGCTGATAAATATAGCTATCTCACAGGACTGTTCTGGATATTACATATGGAAATTTATTTAAAAGTACTCTCTGCATTTCCTATCATGTTGAACCAAATTGTTTTGTGTTAAAGGAACCCACACATATTAATATTTAAATTTCTAGAACTATTTTCCTTCTGTTGTTCTTGACTTCTCTCTAGGATTATAATTCATCTCAAGTATGTGTGATTAATTTGAGTAGACTTTTGTATATTCTCTCCAATTTGTGGGATTTCTTCATATCTTAATACTGCCAAGAAATGTCTTACCCCCTCTTCTCTGTTTTTATCTCATTTCCATCAGCTCCCAAACCAAAACCAAATCACTGTCATTGAGCCAATATTGACTCCTCGCTACGCTCTAGGACAGAGTGAAATGGCCCCAGTCTGTTTCCTGAGACTAAGTTTTTATGAGAGTAGAAAGTCTCATATTTATCTTGGGAGATAATCCTGGTAGTTTTGAACTGCTGACCTTGCGGTTATCAGTCCAACATGGAATCCACTATGTCACCGGGGCTCATTTGCGTCAACTAAAAATGACCTAAACTCACTGACTTTAAGTCAAATCTGACTAATGGTGACCCTACAAGACAGGGTAGAACAGCCCCTCTGGGTTTCTGTGACGGTAACTCTGTACAAGAGTAAAAAGCCCCATCTCTCTCCCTGGGTAATATTCCTTTAATTGTGGAAAAAGAACCCACATAGATTTGTAAGATGCCCATGACATATTTATTTAAGCTTAAAGTCAAATTATATCACATTCCATATGAATTAAATAGAGGCTAATATCAGACGAACTGAATGATTAACCCCTATCACAGGGATAGATGCACAACAACAACACACACACACCACACACACCACACACACACCACACACACACACACCACACACACCACACACACACCACACACACACAACCACACACACACAAACCACACACACAACCACACGCACACACACACACACCACACACACCACACACACACACCACACACACCACACACACACACCACACACACACACCGCATACCACACACACCACACACACACAACCACACACACACACACACCACACACACACCACACACACACCACACACACACCACACACACCACACACACCACACACACACCACACACACACCACACACACACAACCACACACACACAAACCACACACACACAACCACACACACACACACACACCACACACACCGCACACACACCGCACACACACCACACACACACACCACACACACACCGCACACACACACACCGCACACCACACACACCACACACACACACCACACACCACACACACACACACAACACACACACACCACACACACACACCACACACCACACACCACACACACCACACACACCACACACACACCACACGCACCACACACACACGCACCACACACACACGCACCACACACACACGCACCACACACACACACACCACACACACCACACACACACACCACACACACACACCATACACACACCACACACATACACTACACACACACCACACAACCACACAACTACACACACCACACACACACCACACAACCACACACACACACACCACACACACCACACACACACACCACACACACCACACACACCACACACACCACACACACACCACACACACACACCACAAACACACCACACTCACACCACACACACACCACACACACCACACACACACCGCACACCACACACACACCACACACACACTCCACACGCACACACCATACACACACCATACACACACCACACACACACCACACACACTCCACACGCACACACCATACACACACCATACACACACCACACACACACACCACACACACACACCACACACCACACACACACACCACACACACACCACACAACCACACACACACACACACCACACACACACACCACACACACACCACACACACATACTCCACACCACACACACAACACACACACCACACATACACCACACACACACACCACACACACACACCACACACACACACACACACACACACACTTTGCAAATGCAGCAACTCAAATAGCACTTTCAATCTCCCCCAAATGACATTAAGTGACCTGTGAAAATGATGCTGATCATTGAGATTATAATGGTTTGACAGTTTTGTTTGTGATTAGTTTGTGAATGCTTTTATGTTTTGTCTGGAATAAATGCTACCAAATTAGGTGACTTTCATGAGCTTGCATGCACTGATAGTTGAATTACAGATAAAATCATCTGAGCTAACCTAGAAAGATCCATGGGGATCTCTCTTCTTACAGATGGAATATGTGCATCGCTCTAGTGTGAGAAGAGCTGTTCTGGCTTACCCGAGTTCAGCCAAAGCTCTGGGGGAACTTTCAGACCGAGTTTATGTGCAGGCCAGAGGCATGTCTTTCGGTCACCATGACAGAATAAAGAGATAAGAGAGCCTTTCTCACCATGAATGCTGGGAAACTGCATGCTACCCAAAGACACGTAAAACTCTCGGGTAGAAACTAATTAAAAATAATGAGGAGAGGGCAGTTTACTGAGAAGGAAATAAGTAAAGTAAGAGAACATTTGGTGGGACTGTTTTTATGAGTGTAAGTCTGGAAGGGAAAGGGCCTGAATTAAAATTCTGTTTCTACCCTGTATTGAATAAGTCACGTTGGCTGCAAGACTTAATGCTTCTGAACCTCAGATTGTTCAACTTTAAAAAGCATCCTTCAAAGATTCCTTATGCGCATCAAATAAAATGACCGAAGTCCAAGTACCCTGTGAGCCCGTATACATGTGAATAATGCATCTCTCTTTCCTTTGGTTGGGTGATCATAAAAGATCTATGGAAATTTTTCGGATTCTCTACAATTAAACATCTCAGCAAGAAGATAAAAAGCCCAAGACAGCTCCAGATCAGTGGAATAAGCAATTCTCTTGTTTAATCTCGGCTGAGATCTTGTCCAATGCAGAATTGATGTCTTCCAAGCAAAACCTTGGGGAGATGGGCTTAAGCCAAATCTCTAACGGGTGGGAAATTCTGATTCTTTTTCTAGAGGTTTTTTGGTTGTGTTTTTTTAAATCAGTTAAACGGGGGAAAATGGCCCCATCCATGATTTCTGCGCACAAATAAATTTATCCATTCATCCGTGCACAGATGTATCCAGACCCACCATGTAATTACATTTCCAGAGAGATGCAGTTTAAGTAGCTACACATGCACCAGCCATTCACACACACATTCCTGTAAAGCTTCGGCAACCTTCATACTTTTCAATGTACTTCCCGCCCCCTTTCAGTGCCCACCACAGTGATCCAGTCTTTCAAGGGTCAGTTTTATGACTAAGGGACACAGATACACAACTTCCTCTAGCTCATACCTGCATCTCTGTCTGCGACAACTCTGTGACTAACTCTTTTCATCAAATCTAGGAGGCATTATGGATCCAGAAAAGCGACTTCAGAGTCAGCCACACCTAGGTTTGGATTCCAATGACAGTTAGCAAGTTATGTAAGCTTTCTGAGGCCTTTTTCTTCTTGGGGAAATGGGATAGTGTGATCTTTGGGTTTTGTTCAACTTGGCAAGGCCAGGATTTCAGTGGCCTGGTATTCCCCCACCATGTGATCAAAAACTGCAATCAATTTCATGATGGGGTCTACTGTGGGCAGCAAAGTAATTGATCCAGTAAGAGAACCAGCTGCGAAGCAATTGAAATGAAGTTTTCTCTGTGCTGTGGCCCAGTCCTATTTGAGCAGACTCTGGGAAGGCGTGTCTCATATCTTGACGATCTAGATACTGCATCTGTATCACTGGCCTCCAGTTCTTAGGATCTGAGCTGGAGCTATCAGCGACCCTGGAGCTATCAGCGACCCTGGAGCTATCAGCGACCGGCCATATTTCTTGCCTTGATCAGCCTGTCATCTTCATGATTCCTTGATTTTCAGCCCCAGCAAGTACTGAGAGTCAAGGAAAGCCTCCATAATCACATCTGTGTGGTAGGCTTTTGGTGCCAGCATGGCACCTGTAAGAAGAGATGGGTGTTTGGCCTGTCAATTAGATAGGTGCCTGATGACCTTCCTTGGAGGTACAATGGGATATATAGCTGTCTGGAGGCCAGCCGCTTTCTGACTACACCTTCCTGCTTCTTGGACTCCTTGAGAGTTGCCAGAGCCCCACCATATCTCCACTGACATTGGATGCACACAACTGTGCATCTACCGGCCTGTGACAGTCCCATATTCTGCACCATTGCATGTAACTACAGGAGTCTAAAGAAGGACGTATGCGTATGGACTGGAACCAAACTTATGGATGAGTTGTACTAGAGTGGATGCCTTTTTCCTATATAATTACTCCTTGATATAAAGTTATTTCTTGCATATATATGAAGGTCAAGGGATTTGTTTCTCTCATCAACCCAGCCTAACACAATCTGACACACAGACTTGAATTGGACTGGATTTCTCCACTTCTAAAACTGTTTGATCCACTCTCTGGATATAAATTTCTTGATATTTATATTGTATATATCCATATATCCATGACTGGTTTAGTTTTTCTAGAGAGAACTCAGTCTACTATGAGTTCTGCCCTAGGGGGTCACTTTGAAGCAGAATCAATGAGATATTCATGGACTTGTTATAATTTTATTGTCAGCCTTGTGTGTGATATTAAAGATATTGCTAGATAATTTCCACATTAATTTGGCTTACCTCTCTTTGGGGTGGGCACAAAGATAGATGGTTCCCAATCTGCTGGACAGACAACCGTCTTCCAAATGTTCTTGGCTTCGATGAACGAACACCTCCAGCTTTGCTTCCCTTTGTTGGGCATCTCAGTTGTTATTCTGTCAGGTTTGGGAATCTTGTTTGTCAACAGTGCCTTCAGCGTAGTTCGATTCCTTTCTTCAAAACCGCCACTTCTTGATCATATGTTACCTTCTGAAAGGGTTGGACATTGTCGAATTCGTTGGTCCCAGAGGTTGTGCATGCCTTTGGTCTCGCTTTGAGGCTTTCTGCATCATGGGCTACTTTGCTCACAGAACTCTTCAGTATTGCAACTTGATATGTCTTCTCCAATTCTTTCAACTTGAGAGAATTGGTTTTCCAACTCCAGATCTTTTGCATAGTTCATTATAACTCCTTGTTTTCGAGACTAGGCCTTTGAAATATTTGATGTGGTCCATTTACTTCATCGCTGCTCCTTCTCACGTTAGTTATCCAAGAGTAAATTTCAGAATCGTGTGGACATTTTTGAAAGGGATGAGACAATGGAAACTTTAGTGGCAACCCACAAAATTGTTTTCCTGCAAACACGTCTATCTTCTACATAAAACATGGAAGAAGCCCGGGCCTCATTACTTTCATTCAGATTTGCATTTGTTTGGGGGGCCTCAGATGCAAACACAGACCTAGAAACGAATGCATTCAAGGACATACTTGTTTCTTTTTAGAGAAATAATTTCTTTGATGTCCAGAGAAAGTTAGAGCTTAATTTTCTTTGAGCCAGTCTCTTTGTTCAGCAGCTTACTATATCTGTTCTACTACACACTTAAGATTCTGAAGGGAGCATGGAGCTTTTTATAATGAACATGAACCTGGGAACTAGAGTCAGCCTGCCTGAGGTTGCATTCCAGCTGTGAACTTCCCAGGTGCATGGTCTGTCTTACATTAATTCCTTGATTTCCTGAGTCATCAGTTGCAAGATAATATGAACCCCAAAAGAGTTTTGTGAAGATGAGACCCTGTTATATGATTCAAGTTTAGCACCTGGAGGCATTTGCTTGATGGTAGTAATTTTTATTTCCTGTGAAAGAGTTACTGACTTTTACCAAACGTGAGAAGCGGAGACGGGTCCCGAGAGGCGCACAAACACACATGCCTCCAAGGAGCTTCATACCCCACAGACAAGTGGATCTGTTTCGTAGAGTCTCAGTCTCTTGATCTGCAGATTGGAAATAATTGTACATATCTGCCAGTGACTCTTGAATGATATCATGTAGATAATGCTCCTGGTGTAAAGTAGGCACGCGGTTAAGTGCTAATTCTTTGCCATGTTCCCTATTAATGGGAAACCAGTGGACTTACTGGGAAGAGGACATGGCGTAGCATATCCTAACTTGCTAATCTGAGGTGAGTAATTTCACATTTCTTTACTGCATCAAAGATGCTGCTTCTACATCTTATGGCTGGCATGTCTTTTTCTCAACCACACAGCACCTTCCTATAGAGTCAAAGACTTGTTCAGATTTAAAGCCGTGATAAGGAAGAAGTAAGTAATAGAAACACTACGGATTAGTTAACTACAGTGAGAATTTCCTGTGGGTTATATCAGTACTTACTAAAAACAACAACAGACAAACATTTTGCATGTTTCTCAGCAAGGCAAAGCTGTGATGAAACCATTATGGAATAGATGGCAACAGATTAGTAAGCACAGGTAAATCTGTGCTTATCTTGCTCACTGGGAAACCCACCCTACGTGTAGGATCAGGAACTATGTTGTTTGGTGAAACATAATGTCTCCTGGAATCCTGGCTGACCCGGCAGTAACTGAACAAACAGCCTCCACAATCTGCTGTCAGAACCGACATCCCTTCAGAACAATCCCTGCAAACTCTAGCTGGCCCACTCTCTTTGTGGGCTGCCACGGGGCAAAGCTTCTCATGGGCACTGGCCATGGGCTCCTCTGACTTAGCAAGGTGTGTGGTGGGTGGGGGTGGGGGTGTCATGACAAAGTAAGAAAACCAATTCCAGAAAACCCTGGCCCTACATTATGAACTCAGTGACTTACAGCTGTTCAAAGTGAGATGGATCGTTCTACTACTTCTGTGAATAGACTGGTAGCATGTATCAGTGAGGCTTACGGTGAAGATTAAATATGATCATATGCTTTTATAAAACTTCAATTATTTCCATTTCAGGTAGTCAGCAGGTGTGTGTGTTTGTGCATGTGTGTGCATGCCTGGGTCACATCTGTTGTGCCGGGCACCGTAGAAGACTTCATGACTTTGCCTTCAGGCCAGGCTACCCACTCCTATGGCAATGGGCATGGTTGGCATGGGATCATTTTGTGCAGAACAATGTGACTCTGTGGATGTTGTGTCTTGGCTGGTCTCTGCATGAGAATGCATTACCACATTTTAGTGGCTTGGGCCTCTGACTAGACTCAGAGTGTCTGGACTCAGCCCATGGGTGAGTTTCAAGGTCAGTAAGCCTTGGCCAAGCCAGCCTGTTTGTTCTTTTCAAACCGAAAGTTCATAGAGTTTGTTTTAAGCTTGAGGAAGTTCTGAGGGCGGACAGTATTTGCAAAGAGAGCTATTTTGTGGGAACAGATGAGGAGCTGTCAAAAGCCTAATAACAAATGAGTTTGCCTCTAATTGAAGAAGGAAATGACACTTTCCCTCACAAAAGAGGAACAGAAGTCCACCTTTGCTGACTTTGGATGGCGGCCATGGCCAGCCAACACCATCAAGGATAGGAGGGTGGTCAGGGTGAGGACAGAAAGTGAAACACCTCTGGCTTTCCCTGCTTGGGGAAAGCAGAAGGAGCACTGTGCTACCGGACCATGGAGCTGGACACTCCCTGCTCACGACAGACCACTGCTCATGCAGCGCCGGGGACATCGGGTGGTTATTAGGTGCAGACGTGTTAACGTCAACTCATATCAGCCACATCTGACAGAGTAGAACTTCTCTACAGAGACTGTTATAGAGCAGGATTGCAGGGAGGCTTCTTAATAATATTCCGTATGCAGATGACATGACCTTGCTTGCTGAAAGCGAGGAGAACTTGAAGCACTGACTGATGAAGATCAAGGTTTGCAGCCTTCAGTACGGATTGCAACTCAATGTAAAGAAGACCAACATCCTCACGATTGGACCAATCATTAACATCATAATAAATGGAGAAATGCTTATGGTTATTAATGCTTTTGCATTGCTTGATCCACAATCAGTGCTTATGAAAACAATAGTCAAGAGATCAAAAGGCATGTTACATTAGATAAATATGCAGCCAAAGACCTCTTTAGAGTATTGAAAAAGAAGGACTCTTCCTGGAGGATTGAGATGCACCTGATTCAAGCCATGGTGTTTTCCATTGCCTCATAGACACGGGAAATTTCCACATTGCATACGGAAAATTGTAGAAGAGCAGATGCAGTTGAACGGGGGTGCTGGTGATGAATATTGAAAGTAACATGGACTGCTGAAAGGATAAACGTATCTGTATTGGAAGAAGCACAGTCAGAGTGCTCCTTAGAGGCAAGGTTGGCGAGACTTTTTCAGATATATTTCGGACTCATTGTCAGGAGAGACCAGTCTCTGGAGAAGGACATCGGGTTTGGTAAAGTGGCAGCGAAAAAGAGGAAGACCGTGGATGAGATGGATTGATAGTGACTTCCTCAATGGGCTTGGGCATAAGGGCAACTCTGAGGATGGTACAGGACCATGGGGTGTTGGGTTTTGTTGTGCATAGGGTTGCTATGGGTCAGAGCCAACGTAATGACACCTTGCAGCAACAGCAATAACATAGGGGTTACTAGGTTATAGTCCTTTGGGGAACAGATCACTAGGTGTTTCTATTTTAGAGTACTTAGATGAACTGTCAACCTTCGGATTCGTAGTAAAGCGGCGAACCCTTGTGCCACCAGCGCCCCGTGGGACTGCTCTGGCACTGCGTCTTTTGGGCGGTGGCCTCCCACCTAGCTCTCTACTTCTTGTCGCTTCTCAGACTCTCCCATCATTAGTTTGGGGCCCAGGTAACTGGTTCTGGCCAATGAGATTTGGATGGACATGACTAAGTAATTCAACTTCAACTTCTCATTTGTGGCTCGGTGTGTGTGTGTGTGTGCGTGCGTGTGTGTGTGTGTGTGTGTGCCTCATTTGTGTCAATGTCTTGATTGTGTCAATTGATTATAACCAAAAGCCATGAACCCATCCGGTGGCTTCACAAAAGGAAGACATGTTCATCTGTTCCTGTAAAGATTCAAACCAAAGCACTCACTCACTGCCATCAAGTCCATGCTGACGCACAGTGACCCTTTAGGACCAGGGAGACATGCTCCTGTGAGTTTCTGAGTCTGTAACTGTTAAGGGCCTTGGAAAACCCCATTTCCTCCCAACTGGTGGTTTTGAACTGCTGACCTTGTAGATCGCAGCCTGACATGTAACCACTATTACAACAGGGTGCCTAGTGCCTAAGGCAGATAATACATAAGATTAGTAAGTAAAATACATAGTAAAGTATATGAAGGAGTGAACTATACAAACACAATCCACACATAATTTCATTAATACTGAGTATTAACATAATGCAATGCCTATGTGTTGGTTATTAAAGGAACCCTGATGGTGTAGTGGTTACGCATTGGACTGCTAACCACAAGGTCAGCAGTTAAAAGCTACCAGTGGGAAAAGATGGGACTCTCTACTCCCATAAAGAGTTATAGTTTTGGAAACTCACAGGGGGAAGTTCCACCCTGTCCCACAGGGTCACTGTGAGTGGGCATTGACTTGATGGCAGTGAGCTTGCTTTTATTTTTACTTTTTTGGTTCACTGATTATTAATATATAATGTCATTGATATCAATTCATTTATTAACAGGAAGAAAGAACAGGAAAATGGTGCTGTACTTCTGAAATGCAACCAATGGAAATCCCATGGTTTATGTCCCACACACAACAGTCCTGGGGCTGGCACAGGACTATCCACCATTTCTTTCTGTTGTGCTTGGAGTTGCCATAAGTCACAAAGATCAACTCAAAAGCAGCTAACAAGTAACACAGTAATAATAGAAAGTTAATATGTATTTATTAAATGTAAGTAAAGTAGAAATATATTTATATGAGTTTTCTAAGCATAAGTCAAACTACATATACATATTTATATGTGTTTAGTGCTAGAATATGTGTGTATAAAACTTCAAGAGTGATTAAATGCTAAGCAGAAAAATAAATCAGGGAGAGAGGCTCAAAAGTGCCACAAACACAGTTTTTAAAATCTTGCCCATGAGATCTCATAAACAAAGTGGAATTTGAGAAAAGAGATGAAGCAATGAGATTTTCAGGCATGCTGAGGGCGGAGCAAAGAGCATCCATTGATTTCAAGGAACAGCGAGGAGGCCGGTGAAAGGAACGGAGGGGAAAAGGAAGCAGGAAGAGGAGGAGGGCAGAGAAGGAGAGAAGCTTAAGTCATCTCAGGCCTTGAACGCCATTCCGAAGTAGCTGCCTTGTGCTTTGAAGAAACAGTAAGCCAGCATACCAGGGAGAGCTGCGACCTACAGAAAACCCTAGCGGGGCTTTGGCACACAAAGAAGGAGGAGGGTGAGTGTGGAGGCTTCGTATCTTAAGTCAGAGCCAAGTCTGGAGTGGACGAAGGGGTGGAAGGTGTTACAGGGTTCTGGTGGCGTGGTGGTTACTTGAGGTCAGCAGTTTGAAACCACCAGCTGCTCCACAAGAGAAAGACTTGGCTTTCTACTCTGGTAAAGAGTTAGAGTCATGGAAATGTACAGGGGCAGTATTACCTTGTCCCAAGCAGTCACCATGAGTCAGAAGTGAGTCAGTGGCATTTAGTTTGTCGCTTTCTTGGTTTGTCAATAAGATGTGCTGATGAGCATGATGCAGAGAGTGAGAGAAAGAGAAATCAAGGGTAATTCCTATTCAGCAGGGGGTGGGTGGGTGGGTGGGTGGAGTTGCCCTTTAATAAGATAGGAAGGAGCAGGTTTGGCCCACCATCTAGAGCAGGATGTTGACATGCCCTTTGGCTATACAAATGGAAATTCAAAATAGAATCTTAGCCATTTTGCAGCAGAGGCTTGAGGGAGACGTCCAGGCTTACCTTCTGAAGTCAACAGTGTCTCGATGGTGCTTGAAAATATAAGATGAAATGTAAGCGTCTTTGTCACATGTGCACCTTAAGGTGAGGGAATAGCAGATGCATTAACAGAAAGCTATGGTGTCAGTGGGAAGGTCAGGCATTTATACATTGAGAGTGTCCTCAGTAACCAGCCACCTCTTGGGGGAATCCTGCAGGACTTGCCGGAAGAAGTCAGATCATGGACACTTTACCAAGGTTACTAATTAAGTGATTTGGCTATCACACAATTTCACAATAGTGACTCAGAAGGTTGTTGGGGTAAAGTACGATTTACAGCCCCCGTGACAGCCTGAAAAACACCGACAGGCAAGCATGTTCTTATGAGTCACCAACTTCCCCGTCACAAAGTCATTAACTGGGGCCGTTCTCATGCCAGTCTTAGTTGGAAGGCAATTCTAGTAAAACAAACACAGGGTTGAAAGTTGACCAGGTTACCACCAGAGTCCCCTCATCAAATGCATACCTGTTGTTGTGATCATGTGCCATCGAGTCATTTCCAACCCATAAGGACCCTATGTACAACGGAATGAGGCACTGTCCAGCCCAGCGCCATCCTCACAAAGGTTCCCGTGCCTGAGCCCACCGGTGGAGCCACTGTGCACAAGGTTTTCAGCGAGCTTCTTCATTGTCTGTTCTTCAGCTGGTTGCTCTACTGCAACCTGGTCGCTTTGGGTGACCCTGCTGACGTTTGAAATGCCGATGACATAGCTTCCTGCATCACAGCAACACACGAACCACCACAATGACAAGCTGACAGACAAGACATACAAAACCAAAGGAGAATAGTTGGATCTGTGAAAGGGAGAGGAAGATGTTGAAAATGCGGGTGTGGGAGCTTTTCGGTTGACTTTCACCGGGCAGGGAGGTCAGCCAATTCATCACATCTTCACTGAGAGAAGAATGTGGACAAAAATCCAACTCACTGCCAGCCAGGCTATTCTGACTTACAGCGATCCTGTAGAGGATTTTCGAGACTGGCAATCTTTCTGGGAGCAGAGTTTTTCATCTCTCCTCCTTAGAGTGGCAGGTAGGTAGGACCCTCTGACCTTAACAGTCCAATGCTCAATTCACAAGAATATTTTTAGGGTATATGTTGGCTAGTAGTTCATTTTAGGGAGAATCACGTTTTTAGGTACAGAAGTTAGCATTCCAACAGCTGTTTCAGAAGGGTACAGGTTCAGTCCCTAAGACCTGAAATGGAGTCTCTCCCCCATAATTAGGGACCAGAGACAGGAGCCCTGGTGGCATTGTAGTGGTGACATCTTGGGCTGCTAACCACAAGCAGAGAGGACTCACCAGCAGTTCCCCAGGAGAAAGACTCAGCTTTCCAGTCCAGTAACTAGTTACAATCTCTGAAACTCACAGGGACGATTCTATCCGGTCCTACAAGGGTCTCTATGAATGGACTCAATGTCAGTGAAAAGGAGAGAGGAAGGAGACCCGGGCTTCCTGGTTGTTCCTCCCCTGACTATAGGTTCTGAGAGATGGGACTGGAAAGAATGAATGGAAATCTCTGACAGTTTGAATGCCCTTGGGAGAAACTTAGCCCCAGTCTAGGAGCTGAGGGAGAGCGAGCAGGGCAGAATAGCTGGAGTACAGTGGGAGGAGCACGCGGCTCCGTGGTAAGGGTGGGGGCAGAATAGAATGCATTGAGTCTCAAGAGCCGTAGACGCTTGGTTTTTTAACTCAAATGTTATAAATCTTTACGACAACAGTATACTATCTGGAAAACTGCTTAAAGGGTAATAATAAATGAAAACCTTTAAAAATAGACTGGATATCACATAATCACGAAGAGGTTTAATGCACACAAGAAATAAGTTAGAAACAAAATGCAGACAAGGAATGAATAAAAGGATATTCATGCCTGTGTGTGTTTGTGTGTGTGTGTGTGGTGTGTGTGTGTTTGTATGTGTGTGTGTTTGTGTGTGTGTGGTGTGTGTGTGCGTGTGTGTGTTTGTGTGTGTGGTGTGTGTGTGTGGTATGTGTGTGTGTGTGTTTGTATGTGTGTGTGTGTGTGTGTGTTTGTATGTGTAACGAATTAAAAGGTCATGGGATTTTCCCACAAACTTTTTGAAGTCCTCTTCCTAGATGAGTGTGCTTTAAAAAATCATTATTTTTAAAAGTGTCTTTAAAATTTGATGACATTTTATATCTTTTTAGAAATAAATGTAAAGATTTTTGTGACTTTATAAGAATAAATAATTTAATAAACAGTACAGGACAAGATGTATCCATAATATAAGATGACTTTTGAGAGCTAAAAAAAAATTAAACATTATCTTGGCTTGAATAACACAACTTCCAAGTAGAAAATCACACAAATAGAGATTTTGTGGAAAGTTCCCGAAGCTGTGTGTATCCTACAAGCCCTTGTATTGATTGTCATAAACCACCTGCTGTTACCTAGGTCAAAACAAGTGTGAATTATTTAGGAAGCAGGATTTTGTTCTTTTTTCCAAGGAGCATGAGGCAACCAACATTTCCCATCCAAGTGACCAAAAAAAAAAAATCATCTACAAGGAACATGCCCACTCAGATTTAGACTTCATTTCCTCTTTCTCCTTGGTTTTTGCATATGGAAAGGGCAGTGGGTATGTGGCACATTTTTCCAATTGGCACCCTCGTGGCATAGTGGTTATGAACTTGACTGCTAATCATGAGATTACCAGTTTGAAACCACCAGCTACTCCTTAGGAGAAAGGCTGGGGTTTCTACTCCCCTATAAACAGTTACACTCTAGTAAATTCACAGGGATAAGCTCCCTGACCCATAGGGCTGCTATGAGTCCACATTAACTTTACAGTGTGGGAAGCTAACACTGAGGGAAATATGAGGAGGTCTTTATTCCCTAACTTCTAACAGAGGCAATCCAGAAAGCTAGTGCTCCACGGTAGGAAAGCCACCACTTTGGTAAATTAGAGATAAAGTCCAAGTACATTATCCTGTGTTAATATATTCCCACAGATTCTCCCCTAAAAGCTATGCTGCCGTAACGTGAGCACATGGTTGATTCTGTCTCCCTGTAGAAGCAGACGTCCCTGTTATCTGTTCCCGAGGCAACACCCATCCCCTCTCATGCCTTCTCCCAATGTAGCTAATAGGTTTCCTCACCTGTGAGCTCAGGGACTTGAACTGCGGTTTTCACCCATCTTGTGACATATGTAACTACTGACTATGCATGACTTATGGCTACGTATAAAAGTCCCAAATCAGTAAAGACACTCTTTTCTCCCACCTCCACGTGGACCACCAAGAGGGGCTGAGGTGAGCATGCTACTATGTAATGTGTCTGCTTCCTTTATTTTATCTTCTCTCCCACCTCCCTATTCTCTATGATGTTACTTTAATCTTTATATATTATTGATGTACAATTGAACCTATAAACCCCGTGATTGCTGAATCTGATTTACTCTCACATGATGGCATTGAGTTTGATTTGGTTTGAAGGGGGTATCCACAGCTACCTGGGTGATGTTAGTGGGTGTTGCTTTATATGTGCAGATGTTGCTGTGTTTTTCCACCAAAAAAAAAAAAAAGAATAATGGATTTTTTTTACAAGAACTCAAACTTGCAGAAACCTGAAAATGTGCAACAAAACACTTGGAGGGTGTTCTGTATCTGATGCCATATCTCGACTGATTGCTGGAGTATTTATTTCCTATAAATGAAAACATTATTTTGCACTAACACACTGGTATCATCAAAATCAGGAAATAGGTTTTGATATGTTCCGTCACCTAAACTTGAAACTCCATTCAAGCTTTCCGAATACCCCAACATGTCAATGACTATGATTCAGACATTGCCTTTCTGTTTATATTTCTTTCTTCTCTTTCATTATGGAGCGCTTTTGCCAAGTTCAAGTTCTTGGCACTTTTGAATATTACCAGTCGTTTGATCTGTATAATGTGCCTCACTTGGGGTTTACCTGATACTGCTCCTGAGGAGCTTCACATTATATAATTTAAGCAGTATCTCAAAATGATTTTCTGTTCTTTTCATTGCATCTGTGGTATTGTGTATAAGACAGCTGCAACACTATTCTCCACCCATGTTCTTTTTGTGGAACTCTTACTCCGTGTTGTTATCACTCTTCCCACTGAGAGGTTGGAGTTGTGTTCTCTTGTCTCAATAGGGCAGCCCTTAGCTATGCAGGCAGTGTGCTATGCAGCTTCTGAAGGCACTCCCGCCTTCTGCTTCTCCAGCTCACTCTTGGAGTCCAAACACAATACCTTGCAGAAGAAAAGAGACCACATGAAGTGGCCTCTTACAAGTATTCTGCCTAAAGACACCAGTTCAGACTCTGGACAGCAGCAATCATTGACTTCTAAGTGTGCCTATATTGTTTTGTAGACCAGTGAGTGTAATTTATCCTAGCCTCAGACACCTCATCAATTACCACTTAAGAAAATCGCCTCTTATGTCTTAAAGGCTTGTCTTAAACCAAGCAGACATCTAAGTGAGATGATGGTTAAGTCCACATGGAAGCAGCAGACTAGCCTCATGATCCAAGGATTGTGTATAATATAGCAAACTAGTATGATCCAGGGTTTGTAAATAATATAATCCAAGTCTGGAGGAGGGAATGATATTAGATCTTCAATTCTGAACATTCAGTTTGCAGAAGGTGACGGATGCCATTGAAAGCCCAAAATACATTTGCAGGGTCCCCACTTGGATCAAGCTTTCAGTGAATCCCCTCTGACCATTGACCAGAGATGTAAATAGCCTTATTATCAGATGAGAGTGCACTGGAACATGGACAAATGCAGATATAGTTAGATTACAATTTAACATTTAATGATTGCTTATCCAATTTTGACCCATTTTAAATTTGTTCTGATGTCTATGATTTTCTATTATCTTTTCCACTGAGGTTTTACATTTTGTTCTGTTAGTTGGTGTTTTTCTCCTTTTTTTTCTGTTTTCCTTTATATTATTAAATCTAGGAGAGGTAAATCTGTAGGGACAATGACAGAATTAGTAACCTTTTTAGGGTTATGTCAGGGAGGTTAGGAGAAATGAGGAGCTAATATTAAGGAGGACGAGAAAGAAGAAATTGTTCTAAAATTGATGGTGGTGATGATTGCATATTTCTTCTTAATACGTTTAAGCATTTGAATGTATGATTTGTGGATTATATGTCAAGAAAACAGCTACTTCTATCTTATTGTAAGGAATCACCTCTGTGACCTGTTGGAAGGTAATTTCTGAGTCAGTATATCTGGGTAGAAGTGCAAATTTTCTCCATGGGGTCCCACTGGAATCAACCAGCTTGAACCTGGTCTAAGATGATTGTAGGAAAGAGAAAGGAGGGATTTTTGAGTTGGTAAATCAGATTTGTATCTCAGCACTGACACTGACAAACAGTGTTATCTTTGGACTTCTGCCAAACGAGTGATCCTCAGTTTCCTTGTCTGTGAATTATGAGTGATGAAAGAGTTAATTCCTACTTTGAGGGGCTAAGAGCCTCTATCCTGTGATTTCCCAGTGCCACGTATCCTCAAAGAGATAAGCCTGCTCCTTAGATGAGGAATGCCTCAATTTCTTACGTATCCTATCAATGCTGATACCATGAATAAGCCGAAATTCTTTACAAATTGAAAAATGCTATGCGGATAATGACTATTGTGATTGGGTGACTATTTCTATAGCTTTGAAACATCAAATATTTATTACTACATTTTAACATATAATTTTAAAACACACCACTTGGTTACCAGCACAGTTTCTGTTTCACGATCTATACTCCACAATTATCAATAATTAGATGAGTGAAAGGGTGGATAGATGAATGAATAAATGAATTAATAGAGGTCTGTAGAAGAGGGTATATTTAGCTGATTTGATTAGTTTGACCTTGCACATATGCAACCCCTGATAATTAAATGGGAAAAATACTTGGTCAGCAACATAGAACAGAAAAGATCTGAGACTTGCCAATTACCCAGTTGAGTGGGCTGTTTTGATGCTATGAATTGGCTGTATAGACTTAAATTTGCTATTTGGTATAAGGACTGAACGTGACTGCTGTGCTGGTAATTTGTCTAACTATTTGGTAATGCACTATAGGATAAATCCAAATTCCTGGGTATGCTATTCAAAGTCCTTCTGTATCTTGCTGAAACCTATGTCTCCAGTCCTACTGGACACTTTCTTCTCTGTCAGTCATTTTACATATAACCATGGACTGAGTATTTTCCTTTTTGGGTATTTTTTTCTGTTGTAGGATAGTGGTTCAATATATGGCAAGTAATGGTGTAGGGGCCTATGGTGTCCCAGTGACAAATTCTTCAATGAATGAATGAGAATAACTGAATGGAGACACGATTGCATTTAAGAGGAGTAAGAAGTAAGAGTTGATATAATCTGATGATATGTATTTCACTACAATCGTGCAATTCCTTTCTGCAGGCAGGAGGAAGAGTGTTGGCAAGCACCAATGAGAAGCCAGGAGTGTTCTTCTCTATCTGAGTCCCTGGTCCTGGGAAAGCTCTATGTGGCTTGGCATCTCCCTGCCTCTTTAATTCCCTCTTCTGATCCTTTTATATCGCAAATGAGACGGACTCAGGACATGTCTATACTATCACCGTCTCATTAAAATAATAAAGAAAATTGATTCCAAATGGGATTATTATCATAGGTACAGGTGTTAGTGTTTACAATACCTATTTTGGGGGACATGCTTCATTACATGATAAACAGGTGCTAATTAAATATATTCTAAATTCAAATAGTTTAAAGACACAGAATGTACTCTACCACATTCTTAAATATTTACGCCATACATTAGAGTGTAATTCTGGCAAATTGGGTCTCAGGAAAATCATTTAGCTCTGACCCAGCATAGCTCACACTTGTATCTCTTTGTACAGAAACTGATTGAGGAACTACGTTGTGATACCATGAGCAAGGCAAGAAATAAAAAGAAATGTTGAAGGTGAGAAAAACTAATAATTGTTTGTTACTATGATGTAGTAGGCATCTCACTTGATATCTGGCATAGCGTCATTTCATGTTGCCTCGTAAGTCCAATGGATTGGCCATTGCTTGGTCCCTGTATAGCCAGAGGTTCAGCACAGTCATGGGCTTTGTCTGAAACTATCTGAGTTCTAAATAGTAGAGATGGAATTGGAAACTAGGATTATGAGCTACAAGGCTCATTAGTTTGCCACTACATAATGCTGTCTCCCCAAGAATGCTTTTAAGAACAATGATATTTAAAATTGCAACTCTCCTCTCCTCTCTATAGAGAGCAGGCTCAGCAAACCTTTTCCACAAAGGGTTCTGATGATTATTTTCATTATGAGTTAGAATCAACATAGTGACAGTGGGTTTGAGTTTTTGGCTGGGTGGAATAACAGTTATATGAAGAGGACTACTCTTAGCATCAATGGAGATGACCGAACACGGTTGCCTTAGATTTGAGGGGAAGATGAAATCTTGATTGGTAAATGATCCTTAAGGTTGAAATACTACACAAGGGGTACATCCTGGAATAAAATGAAGATTTATGTGAAGGAGTTCACTAGTGGTTCAATGGCAGGTTTTCTTCTTCTTTTCAGGAGATGTGGGTTTGACTTCTGACTGAAGCACTTTATGTACAGCTCTGTCTCTCTGAGAGTCAGGGCTTGAGTGTTGTTACTGCACCGGTTTCAATGGAGCTTCCAGAAGAAGACACATTAGGAGAAATTTTTGACATTCTACTTCAAGAAAGAAGCCAAAGAGCATCCTGTGGATTGTAATAGTCTGATCTGTAACAGATCCTGGGGTTTCTAAGATAGTACATCTTTGTGGAAACAAGCAGCTTAATCTTTCTCTCAGAGAGTGGCTGATGGATTTGAACTGTTGACCTTGTATTTGAAAGTCCCATTTTAATGTAGTATGCCACTAATATTTAATTCCACTGTACATAAGAATTTTGGTGAGGAGGGTGTAGGAGGCTTGTTAGAGCTTCATCAAGGGTAGTGTAACCAAGAGGAATTACTGAAACCCAAATGAAGGCTGAACAACATGATAGTGGGACAAGAGGAAAGTAAAAGGAAATAGAGGAAGGAACTAGAAGGCAAAGGGCATTTACAGAGGCCTAAATACAGGCATGCACATATGTAAATATATTTATATATGATGAAGGGGATGTAGATAAATGTGCATATATTTATAGGTTTAATATTAAGGTAGCAGATGGACATTGGGCCTCTACTCAAGTACTCCCTCAATGTAAGAACACTTTGTTCTTTTAAAATGGCATTCCATGATTCTCACCTGCCCGATACAATCACTGAAGACAAAGTAGATGAATAAGAAACTGTGGTGAAGAAAGCTGATGGTGCCAGCTATCAGAAGATATAGCATCTGGCGTCTTAAAGACTTAAAGATAAACAAGTGGCCATCTGGCTGAGAGGCAACAAAGCCCACATGGAAGAAACACACCAGCCTGTGTGATCACGAGGTGTTAATAGGATTAGGTATCAGGCATCAAAGAACAAAAAATCTTATCATTGTCAATGAGGGGGAGTGCGGAGTGGAAAACCAAAGCCCATCTCTCAGCAACTGGACATCCCCTTACAGAAGGGTCTCCAGGAGGAGACAAGCCACTCAGGGTGCAGTGTAGCACCAATGAAATTTACAACTTTCCTCTAGTTCTTTAATGTTTCCTCCACCCCACTATCATAATCCCAAGTCTACCTTACAAATCCGGCTAGACAAGAGAATATACACTGGTACAGATCAGAGCTTGAAACACAGGGAATCCAAGACAGATAAACCCCTCAGGACCAATAATGAGAGTAGTAATACAAGGAAGGGAAGGGGAACGTGGGGAAGAAAGGGGGAACTGATCACAATGATCTACATATAACTGCCTCCCTGAGGCATGGACAACAGAAAAGGGTGTAAAGGGAGACATCAGACAGTGTAAGATATGAAAAATAATAATTTATAAATTAGCAAGGGTTCATGAGGGAGTGATGGTGGGAAGGAGAGGTAAAAATGAGGAACTGATACCAAGGGCTCAAGTAGAAAGAAAATGTTTTGAAAATGATGGTGGCAGCAAATGTACAAATGTGCTTGACACAATGGATATCTGTGTGGATTGTGATAAGATTTATATAAGCCTCCATTTAAATGATTTATATAAAAAAATGTCCATGGTGCAGAACCAATTCAGGGCTGTCTAGTAACAATAGCAACAACAGCAGCAGGACATAATGTTTAGTTTACAATGAATGAATATGCTTCATTTACTTATCAATACAAAAAGCCTAGACCTAGAGCAAAGAGGTCATTCTGAGGGCTATCGTGCATCTGACTCGCACAATGACATCTTCAGTCATCTCGTATGCGTGTTAAAAGCTGAGCAACACACAAAGAAGACCAAAGAAGAAGTGATGCATTTGGATTATGGTGTTGGTAAAAAAAAATATTGAAAGTATTTGAACCGACAGAGTAATAAACAGATATGTCTTCAAGGAAGTACAGCTAGCAGGCTCCTTAAAAACTCGGATGTTGAGCCTGTATCTCAGAAAGTTCGGGCATGTTATCCAGAGAGATCAGCCTCAGGCAAAGGACATCATGCGGATTAAAAATCAGGTCAGTGAAAAAGAGAGGGGACTTCGATGAGATGTACCAACAATGGCAGCAACGCTGGAGTCAAGCAGAACAAGGATTTTGAGGATGGTGTAAGACCGTGCAGTGTTTTGTTCTGTTGGACATGGGGTCAATATGAATCGGAATGGATTCAGTGGTGCCTGCAGAGCACGTTATCAGATTAAGGCATGCTCTGATCTCATGTGCAGGAGAAAGATGAAGCTGTTTGCTCACATAAAGATCTGCCATCTCAGCTAGACATCCCTTGCAGAGGGGTAGTGGGGAGGAGATGAGTCACTCAGGGTTCAGTGTAGCAACAATGAAACTCAAAACCTTCCTCTAGTTCCTGAATGCTTCCTCCCCTCCCAATTATCGTGATCCCAATTCTACCTTGAGGACCTGGTTAGACCAGAGGATGCACAGCGGTGCAGCAGGGATCTGGAAACACAGGGACTCTAGGACGGATGAACCCCTCAGGACCAGAGGTGAGAGTGGTGACACCGGGAGGTAATGGGGTGTAGAAAGGGAGAACCGATCTCGGGGATCTATGTGTAACCTCCTCTCTGGGGGAATGGGCAAATGGGAAGGTGGGTGAGGGGAGACGCCGGGTAGTGTAAGATAAGATAAAATAATAATTTATAAACGATTAAGGGTTCAGAGGGGAGGAGGGAGCGGGGAGAGAGGGGGAGGGAACAAAGGAAAACGAGCTGATTCCAGGAACCCAAGTGGAAGGCGAATTTTGAGAATGACGAGGGCAATGAATGTATAAGGGTGCTTTACTCAATTGATGTATATGCGTGTATGGATTGTGATAAGAGTTGTATGAGCCCCAATTAAAATATTTATTTAAAAAAAAGATCTGCTGTTTCAGCAACCAGGGCAGTCTTAGTGGGAGTGGACTCTGTGGCCGGGGATGTGGGTCTCTGGATTTATCATTTCCTTTAGGATCCCTGTTGGCACAGTCGTTCCAGCCAAACGTCAATGGGAGAACGCAACAATCGCTCTTACCGCAGTCGGATCGCCTTTGTCCTGCGGCTTCCTCTGAGGGGAATACACCTGACCGCAGTTTGTTCGGTGACGTTTTTTCTTTTCGTCGTGATAATATTGTTACCACAATGTGTAATGTCATCAAGAACACAGTATAGATTTACATAAAGTGCCTTTTGATTGGTGTGGAATGGTTAACTACTACATTCCTTGGAATTTTCTGTGCAATGACAGTGTAACATGATTAGCCAAATGATACATTAAAACTCTCAGAGGAAGACTAAATCCCTTCATGGGCATTTCATTTCTAAAATCCAATCTTTCTAAATATCTCGAGGTCTTTTCTGAATCTAAAAGTAATTAATACTTTGAGAAATAATTAAATCTCTTTATTAGTCAAATGACTTTTTTATTTATACCATTGATGTTTTGCATGGCAGTTCAGACTATTCTCTGGGTATATTTTTAATATGATGGATCAAAATGAGTGAACAATTGAATAAATTAATACAATTATTCTTCTATTTCTTCAAAGGACCTCGTTCATCTCCTGACTCTAAATATCTTCGTGCTAGCAGAAAGGAGGGGAGAAAGATGGATTTTCTACTCCTGTAAAGAGTTGCAGTCTCAGAAACTCACAGCGGCAGGCCCAGTCTGTCCTAACGGGTTGCTATGAGGCAGCATGACTTGATTGCAATGCGATTGGTTTTTGTTTGTTTGTTTTGTTTTTTTGAGCAGAGAGAAAGGAGAAGAGTAGGGGCATTTTTATTGACATATTTTAATGTGACAATTTGTCCTCAAAAGCGTGTTTTACAGTTACGTACAGCTTTAACACATGTAGCATCTGTTTCAGTATAGGAACAAGTAAGTGTGTGTGTATGTGTGTGTGTACATGCACATGTGTGTGGGTCTGGATTATAATACAGAATCTAGCAGGAGGTGTAGGCAAGAGCCTGAGAGTATTAAAGAAGACAAAGATAAACGCTCCCAAGGCAGAAATAAGAATTACAAATGCTAGCGACACAGAACAATTTAGGAAAAGGAAAGATGCTCTTCCCATGTAAAATCTGTCCTTTTAAATGTTCAAAAGTACTGCTATTCTCCAAAATCATATCATGTTAAGTTTTTGCTGTCTAAGAAATGATCAGTGGATTCTAGAAAGAATACCCTTGACCATGATTACCAGGATCAGTATCTGTGATTCAGGGTCACAAAAACAACAGCGCATTGCCACTGATGAGCTTTTTATCACATACATCAGAAAAGGGAGGTACCCTACATAATCATAGTTCCAATACGCTGAGACTTTAGCAAGCAGCAATTTCAGATGAGGATATTTTTATTTGTTAGACTTGCCACTAAGCACCAAATTTCTTGAAGCCCCTGCTCTCCTAGTGAACAACAAAAAGAAGGTAAGAAAGAGGTTATCTGCCAACACTGCATATAATCACATATCTTCAAACCACATTCACTACAGTGAGACTTATGAATGAGTTTGTCTTCTCCAAGAAAATGCTCTATCTGTGTGTATAGCAATTGTTATCCAGCTAGTACATTGAAGCACACATCTATAAAGGTCTGGAAGGTTACCTCCTCTGTTTGTATGTCAGAGATAAAAAGAAATTCAAGCTCTAGGGGGTGGAACCCATGCGCCTTGCTATCAGCCATCTAGTGTGTCTTTGCTTTCATTTTCCTTTCTTTGTGCTGATCTACCTTATGATCAGCTTGAGCCTTGTATGGGACAATTTTTCAGGATTCAGTGAACACAATAGAGCCTGCACTTGTGCTATCCAGTAGGGTAACTACTAGCCACTTGTGCAGTTGAACGGTGGGGCTGGAGAAGAATATTGAAAGTACCAGGGACTGCCCAAAGGGCGAATCAATCTGTCTTGGAAGAAGTACTGCCAGAATACTTTTTTTTAATTGTCCAGAATTTCATTTTATTTGGATCCACCATTAGTGCTCATGAAAGGAGCGGGCAGGAAATCTTTATTAACATGAAGATATTTATAAATGGAATCTTCTAGGACAGCACTTCAAGAAGTGCAAGAACACTTCTTAGAAGCAAAGATTACATTTTTAAAATAATCAACATTAATCCTATTGGCAATCAACACCTGAATCATATCTGATCAACATCCCCCCCCCCACCTTCTCTTCCCCAGGCCCAGCAAGAGAAAAATAAAATTACTCATGGGGTTCCTCTTTTGTTTCATGTTTTGTAAGATTAAACCCATGAGAGTTTGTAAACCAGCAGCAGCTTCCTGCCCTTTCTCTCCCCATTTTCGACATTACTCTTGCTGGGGGGTCGGGGGAGAGGGTGGAAACATGCAAGTTGTTTGATATGAACAATCTTTATTGTAGTTGGAAGTTTGAGCATCTGCAGCCATAAATAGGATAAAGTCCGTCGAAGTCTATCAAAATACAACATTTACTCCAGTTCAACATATTTCTCTTAATCTACCTGAGTTCTATTCATCTCAGCCCTAGCTAAAGTCACTAATTTGAAAGAGTACCAGTCAGATAATTCGGCCCCCTCATATACTCTTATCTGCCCTAGCTGCGTGAGGCTAGGTCATGGCCAGAGACTCCGGATCTTCACAACACTTTAAACTTCAGAGCCGCCGGCCTTTCCTCTACTCTTCTTGTGGTCCCTGTGGACCAGATCAATGGGATTCAACTGGATATGTCCAACTGCTTCCCATTCTTCGTCACTGCCTTTCCCCCACTTCCACTCCATAGTTGGATGTAGGTGGTCACAGAGTGAGCATGTCAGACCACTATTGGCTCTCTTTGACTTTCAATCCTAAAAGGAATCTTCTCTGATGGGCAAAGACATTTCCAGACAAGGTGTATTCACAAACTACTTGCTCAAAATCTAAAAAGACCAACAATCATTTTTTCTTCTTCTGTCTTTCAGCAAATCTAGATGTCTATTCAAATACAAATGTACCAACCATCAAGTTTAAGGATCCCACCAGCCCCCCCCCCCCCCAAAAAAAAATCCTTTTAGTTTACTTTGGCTTAAAATGAAACCTTTTCGTTCTGGAAATTTTTAACTCCCCTTTTAACAAATCTAATTGAAAAGACTGAAGGCAAACATACATTTTCTCTAATCATAAGTTCAAATACTCACTTGATAGCGCCTGTGTCTATGATGGGAGGTAGGAGAAATCCATGTAATCCCAATGCTGTTAGTAGATGCCATTGTAAACATTCCGACCAAAGCAACCCTGTGGACAGCAGAATGAAGCAATGCACAGCCCGGTGCCATCCTCACAGTTTCCCCTGCCTGAGCCCATTGTGTCAATTTCATCGATGGCCTTCCTCTGTGTCACTGTCCCTCCACTTTACCGAGCATGGTGTTCTCATCCAGGGACTGCTCTCTCCTGACAACAATCCTAGCACAGACAACTCAGCATAATTCTAAACATAATCTTTGAACAACATCCAAGTTCAACCCTCTCTGAGACTCTCTCACTCATGGGTGGTTGGCTTTAGCCCCCACGGCAGGGTTCTCCAATGAGTCCTGGTCTTTTCCCAGTGCCTTGATGGTGCTCCATGAGCAAGCAGTTAAAATCCCTTACATTGTTTTCAGCCATTTCAGGTAATAAATAAAGAAAACTGCAATACTATTTTTTCACTTCTTAAGCCCATTTGGTTCTTTTTCTCACAAAGTGCCATGAGCATGAGACCATTGCAAGGAATCCCATGTCTGATGCCAATTGTGATCCATGGTGATGGGGGTACCCATCTGACCTCATCTGATTTCCCTGTTGCCATGGGGGTGGGGGGGGTCAGGCATACTTCCACGCTCCATTCTTCTTTACCTCTTCTGATATCAACCATGCCTCATGACCCTCGGCTTTTTCCCCAATAGTTTCATTGGCATAAAATTCATATATCATAAAAATTGATAGTTCAGTCACATCAAGAAGTGTTGTACAATCATCACTGCAATCCGTTTTAGGACATTTTCTTCATTCTTGGATTCATCATTCCTTGCTCCCTCACTTCCCTTCCCTCAACCTTCCCTGCCATACCCCTAAGAAATCATTAATCCAATTACTGTCTCTATAGATTTACCTAAACTGTATTTCATATACAGACAAACCTTACAAAAAACTAACAAGAATAATAGTCAAACAAATAAAAACCACAATGGAAAGAAATAAAAAATATTAAAAACAAATTTAAGTGGATCATAAGGTAGATGAAATAGTAGGGCACTATATTTGAACCCAACTGCACCTGCAATAATCCTCTTTCCAATGTATTCTGTATATCCACAAGGCGATTCACACCCCTGGTCCATGGTGAGAGGGGATTCCCTAGGGGCTTCTTCCATGTGCATTTCCCTTCACTTAAAAAAAAAGCTGAGAATGGGTCAAAAGAGATAAAATGGTGCAATATTATATTTTGACCTAATTATGATTTCCATCATCGACTTTACAATGCTCTCTACCTGATAGCATGGCTGTTCACATCCCTCAACTGTGATCACAGGGGTATTGGCTAAAGATGTAATCCATATGTGGACCTTGCAAATGGATTTGGCCTTCCACTGCTCTCCACAGCCTTCTGCAAACCAGCTTTCACAGCATATGCTCTGATGTCATTCCCTCCTTCAGACTTGGATTATATTTTTTTTACAATTTTTGGATCACCCAGGCAGGTGTGCTTATTTTATGTGCACTTAGTTGCTGCCTCACTTAGATGGCTATGTGTTTGAAAGACCCCAGATGCTATTCTTTTTGATAGCCAGGAGGGCAGTGGATGGAATTCACTTTGAATTTCTTGCTTTGAGGGTGCCCAAGGACTACACACAGACTATTCTAATGCCTTCCTTGCTTCATTTCCACATGTACTAATCTGATAGGCATGACTCTGCCACTGTGAATGAGTTTTATTGGAAGACTTGTCTTATCACCAACCCCTGTTGTTTGCATAAATAGTGTCTAGTCACTTAAAAGTTTAATCTGTACAAGTCAACAATCCCTGTATTGTGGTTCATAACTGGCCTATACTCAAATAATATCCTTTTCTCAATAGAGTTTTCAATTCTATACCATTGGCTAAACTAATGACATTATCTATGTATAGTGGCTATGCATTGGCCTACTAACCACAAGTCAGCAGATCGAAATCACCAGCTAGCTCCACAGGGGAGGCATGCGACATGCTATTCCTTTAAGAATTTGCAGACTTAGAGACTCACAGTCAGTTGACCTGTCCTGTAGGGGCGCTGTGAGTCAGCATTGACTTCATGGCAGTGGAAGTGATGCCCAGGGAGATGATTGATAATGTCCCCTTAATATAAGTGGCAATGATGTCTCTAAGGTGAACCCACAACATATAAAACCCATAGAGACACTCTACCTTTATGATTGGTTCAATAATTCAGTGCAATGGCGACATGGAAGTCAGAGACAATCCCCTCAATAAAGAGAATTCCTTAGGGAAATTGATAGGTTACCACAAGGCAGGATAAACAACCATAAGGATTTGTCAAGGATCCACAGCAACATGTCTCCTCAAGCAGCAGCTGAGTCCCTCTATGGTTCTTAGTCTCTCAGTCATGTGGTACCTCGGTCTTTGCCTCCATGGTCCAAGAAGCCAATTCATCTCCTACTCTGTCTCACAGTCCCAAAGTCTCATACCAGATGAGGAGCAGGTACCCCCTAGGGTCGAGATTGACTCTCTGAGTCTCTGGTGCATCGGGTCTCCTTGACTTCTGCCACTTCAGATAGAGATCTTGGCCATTATCTTCCGAGGCCCTTAGTATTTGTCTCCCTGTATTTTTTCTATATTTTTAATTTTTATATGTGACTAAAAGAAACATTAAAGTTATATATGTGGCTTATACTATAATTCTATATGACTGCGTTTATCTGAGGAGCCCTGAGAGGTAGTGGTGACTCATTGAACTGCAATCAGGAGTTTGAACCCACAGCTGCTCTGCAAGAGAAAGATGGGCTTTCTGCTTCAGGAAAGAGTTTCAGTCTCTGGAACTCACAGGAGCCGTTCTAGCCTGCCCTGTCGGGTCACTATGAGTTGACATCAACGTGATGGCACAGAGGATTTGGGGGTTTGTTTGGTTTTTGACTGCTTAGCTATACCAGCTTATAGTTTTGTTGGGAAGACTATTAAGTATATCAAAGCATCAATGAGTATGAACGTGTATGGTATTGTCCATATAGGCAATATTATTTGAAATTATCACCCATTGCCATCAAGTCAAATCCAAGTTAATGGTAACCCCGGGTATGACAGAGAAGCAATTTTTCCAAAGAATTTTCAGTGGTTGATTGGTCATAAATCAATTGGTAAGTGTTTTTCATAGAGCATCTTTGAGCACATTCAAAACACCAGTCTTCTTTGTTTTTTTTAAACTTTTTCATCTCCTTTTAATTAATTAATTTATTTAAAAAATACTTTTATTGGGGGCTCTTACATCTCTTATCACACGCCAATATTCCTCCAATGTGTCAAGCACATTTGTACATATACCACCATCATCATTTTCAAGGCATTCTCTTCCCACTTGAGCCCCTGATAGCAGCTCCTCATTTCTTCCTCTTCCCTTCCCCACCCACCCTCCCTCATGAACCCTTAATAAGTTATAGATTATTTTTTCCATATCTTACATCATCCGCTGTTGCTCCTCACCTACTTTTCCATTATCCATCCTCCTGGAAGGGATTCTAGTTGATCCTTGTGATCAATTCCCCCTTTCTCCCCCCTCCCCCAATCCTCTTTGTATCTCTACTCTCCTTGTTGGCCCCGAGGGGTTTATCTATCCTGGATTCCCTGTGTTGCAGACTCTTATATGTAGCAGTGTGCTCTGGTCTAATCCAATTTGTAAGTTAGAACTGAGGTTATGATAGTGCGGTGAAGGAAGCACCAAAGAGCAAGAGTAAAGTTGTGTGTTTCATTGGTGCTACACTGCACCATGACTGGCTCATCTCTCCTCTATTACCTCTCTGTAGGGAATGGCCAATTGTCTATAGATGGACATACTGGGTCTCCACTCCTTGCGCTCCCCTCGCCCCCATTCACCTTGGGTATGGTTTTATTCTGGGTCTTAGATGGTTGATACCTGATCAGATCAATATCTCATGATCACACAGGCTGGTGTGCTTCTTCCATGTGGGCTTTGTTGCTTCTGATCTAGATGGCTGCTAATTTATCTTCAAGTCTTTATGACCCCAGATGCTATATCTTTTGGTAGTGGGCACCATCATCTTTCTTTACCACATTTGCTTATACACCCATTTTGTCTTCAGCCATTGTGTTGGGAAGGTGAGCATTACAAATGCCAGATTGTTAGAACAAAGTGTTCTTGTGTTAAGGGAGTACTTGAGTAGAGGCCCAATGTCCATCTGTTACCTTAATACTTAACCCATAAATAAATACACACTGATCTATGTTTCCTTCACTATATATAAATATATTTACTTATGTACATGCTTGTATATAGGCCTCTATAAATGTCCTTTGCCTCCTGGTTATTTCCGCTATTTCCTTTTTACTTCCCTCTTGTCCCACCATCATGTTCAGCCTTCGTTCTGGTTTATTAATTCCTCGCTGCTACATTGCCCTTGGTTGGGCACCACCAGACATCTGTGACCTTCCTTCTGTTCATTTTAGTTCACTTGTTCCCTTGTCCCTGGGTTGGTTCCCACCCCCATTCCTTTCTCCCACCTCCCCTTCTCTCGTATGCTGCTGGAACCATTGGTCCCATTCTTTTCATCTCTATGTTATTTATCCCATCTATCTTATCTATATAGTCATGCAAATACACTAATAAGTGCAAAATCCAGGCAAAGCCAAATAAAACAACAAAGGGAGTCAAAACCAGCTAAACAATAACAGCAACAGCAGAAAGCAAGAACAAAATAACAATAATGAAAAGAAAGCCACTGACAAAAATGGAAAAGTCTATAAATAGTTCAAGGTCTGTTTGTTGGCCTTTATGAGTGTTTTCCAGTTGAGTCTGATGGGGTGCTGGCACTCTGGCTCCAAAGTCTATTTTTGGTATTCCCTGGGGGGTTCATCAGTATGCTCCCCCTGCTGCTCTGCTGCATGCCCTCAGTGCCTCGCCCCAGCGTGATGGGGCCAGACCGAGCACTATTCCCACACTGTGTCTCCAGTGCTGTCCCCCACAGCATCATGGTTCAGTGAGAGAAGCTGAGTCCCATGGTGAGGCCAGCCCTACAGTCCTCCCTGTGCTTTGTTTGCTCTGAATAGAAACATCGTCCTTGGGCTAGGTGGGCAAGGATGTCCTCTCCTCCCTCTCCATCCCTTTGCATTTCTCCTGTGTGCTCTAATCTGACATGCCCCTCACCCAAAACTGTAGCCCCAGTGCTGTCCTCTGAAGTGAATTCTTCTGAGGGGGTGTGGGGGGCTGTCCACATAGGATTGGGGCTGGCCTGCAGACCTCTCTATTGGTTCCCTGGTATGTGACAGTATGTTGTATTCATGTCATGGCACATCAGGTTGAAGCCTGGTCTCTCTCTCCTTCTCCTTTGGAGATATAAATAATATCCTCCCCTTAGGTGGATTAGTGCCCTGCTCCCCCCATCCATGTTTTTCCCCCTCTTTATTTCCCCCTCTTATTTAGTTGGCTGCAATATGTATCCCTGGATTTGGTTTGGCCTCTTCCATAGTTGCTGGACTTCGACCCAGGGATGTATATATATATAGTAGCTTTTCCCCTATGTCCTGTTTTTGTTGTTGTTTAAGCTTACCTCAGTGGAATCATGTTTTAGTTGTCCTTTGTGCATGATTTCCTCCAGTTCTTCCCATGCAGAAATGTGCTTCATGTGTTCATCACTGCTTTTTAGGGGTGTGTAGTACACCATTTATGTACGTACCAGTTTTTCAATCAATTCATCTGTTGATGGAAATTTGGGTTGTGTCCATCTCCTTGCAATTATGAACTGTGCTGCAATGAACATTGGAACACAGATGTCTGGCCTTGGTTTATTTCTTGCCTCTTCTGGGTATATGCCCAGTAAGGCGATTGCTGGGTCGCATGGTAGCTCAATCTCCATCTGTTTTAGATATCACAAAATCAATTTCCATAATGGCTGTACATACCTACAGGTCCACCAGCAGTGGACAAGAGTTCCTATCTCCCCACAGCCCCTTCACCACTTGTTACTTTCTGACTTTTTGAATTGGCCTACCTTTGAGTGTGTTAGGTGGTATCTCACATAATTGTTTTAATTTGCATTTCTCTTATGGCTGGTGATCGGGAACATTTTCTCATATGTTTATTGGCCATTCGGATTTCTGCCCCTGTGAAACTTCTCTTCAGGTCCTTTGCCCACCTCCTCAATGGGCAGTTAGCTTTTTTTCTTATTGTAAGCTTGAAAAGTATTGTAGGTTTTAGTAATAAGGACTTTGTCTGATGTGTCATTGCTATAAATGCAAGGTGGATCACAGACTTTGAGGCAAAACCCCAAACAATTAGGGCCATTAATGAGAGAATTGGGACAAATCTGAGAACCTCGGCAAAAGGAATACATAGGCTATCAGAAATAGGGAAGGATACAAATACAGAGGCATCACACATTGATGAGTGGGATATACTGAAGATAAGTCACCTATGTACATCGAAAGAATTCAACAAGAGAGTGATAAGAGAACCCACACACTAGGAAAACACATTGTATGGTTAACAGCAAGTATGCTAACCATTGCCACCCTCCAGGTGCTGACGAGGTAATGTTTATGTTTGCTTATTTGTGTGTTTGATGGCTCTAATCGAATGCCCTCCACAACCTGAAGAAAATCGGTACAGCATAGCACTAGGGCTGCTTTGTTTAATCAACTTTTCAAGATTTTCCTTTCTTTCCAATCAAATGCTAACATTATTTCTTTTTCCTCAGAAGATACTTTAAAGATAATAATATAAATCATTCCTATGCTTTAAAATATACTCTTTTAAATTACCTACTAGGTATTAATCATTAGGAAGAGTACTTTGCATTCATAATCTTATTGTAAATGAAAATTGCAAACATCCTTATGAGAAGCCAATACTACTTAAGGGCTCGACTATACCTCGTGACAGAGAAGGCCCTGAAAATAATTGTCCCTGGGTATATATTTGTTGAATGACTGGAAGAAGGAATGTTACATCCATGCAAGGCTTCTCACACTTGGAGTACAGAGGTCACTTAGAAACCCTCCTGGCGGATGTGGAGAGGACAAAGCATACAGTACCATCTGAAAGAGGATACCTTTTCCTTAATGGTAGGTAATTTAAATCCCATTTTTATATCAAAGCAAAACTGAAAATATCTGGAAAGGACATTAAAATCTCATGAATTTTTAAGATGGAACAAATAAAAATTTCAAAGAAATGTCATGCTTGTAGTTCTCTTTCTGAGGCTACGTCTGTGATGCCTTCTCTCCTCACATCCCACCTGATCTCCATCTCTACTTATATGGGAAAGTTTGTATAAAACTCTTCAAAGAGAGCTACTTTGTGGGTTTCTGGGGTCCAGGCTAGACTACCCCATATCCTAAAGGGGTATACTTTTCAAAATAGCAGTGAAAATGAATTTTACATATAAAAAGTGTTGAATTTGTGGGTACTTTTTTCCTGTATATATTCTTAATGACAATAACAACACGAATAAAACAAAAATTGATTAGCTTTACTAGTAAAAATGTCTGTCTTGAGCACAGAGGTCTTTTAAGATCTATCTATATGGGATTAAATCGACAACGAAAGCTTGAATGATGAGATAGTAACCGTAGGGAATAGTGATTTTATGTCAATGGGGTAGAAACAATTAAGAAAAGGAGGGTGAGAATTGTACAATTCAAAGACTGTAATAAATGTCTCTGAATTGTGCACATAGATACTTAAACGGGTGCATGCTTTAGCTGCATATATTTCCAACAACACTATAAAAATCATACTAAATGATTTTAAAAATAGGAATGACAAGAGTGATTTCCTTGAGTATGGCTGTTCTCTTTTGATGGCTTCTGCCAACATGGATGGATAGAGTTGATATCTCTCAGTAAGATATTTGAATAGTCACCATGATCTTGCCAGGTGAAATTCATTTCCCATGGCTGACAATTCACAATCTCAATATTTTTATGTTTTTTTTTCATGTTTCTGGATCTTGCCAAGCAACGGAAGCTGCCCTGGAAGGAGGATGCTCTCCCTTAGTCCACGTGTGTCTGCTTCTCTGCCTTTTGCATAAAAAGAACTTGACCCCACTGATTGGTTAAACAGAAAGAGGGGTGACTTTAGTTTATTTTTTATCAACAGTTTTATTGGCAAGTAATTTAACATAATAATCCAATAGCTCAATCATTTAATCATATCACAGAGAATTGTACAATCATCCCACATCAATTTCAGGGCGTTCCCCCTATTGTTCAATTGCCTTTAGGATGACTGATGCATGCAAGTACAATCCATGTCATTTCCCTCCCCTTCCCATATTCATTAGTTACTCCTGAAATCTCCTTTCCCTCGCTATCTCTCCCCCTTACCCCAACCCCTATGTTCCCTATATCCCCTTGTCTCCATCATTATCAATAAACATATGCTCCTCCTGTACTTCACAGCTGGGAGACCCAACAGAAAACAAAAAATACAAAATGGCACTAAAGTGGTAAGGTGAAAAACATAATAATATACAGACAGAAATACTAATAAGGCATAAGAAGGAAAAAAAAACACCCACAATAATAAAAAAATCTAGGGAAGAAATTTCTGTCATGAAAACAGTAAGAAATATTTGCACCCAGAACAAATTCAAGTAGTGTCTATAGGGTGGGGGTGGGGGGGTCAACAGACCAAGTATCAATTTTGAACCAGCTTAATCAGGATTATAAAAGTTTCTGCCTGGTAGTGATGCTGTTTGACACTCTTGTCTCTCGATAGAGTGGATCTGCCTGTCTGACCAGATACTCTGCAGATAGTTTTGGGGCTCTCACTGTCCCCCACAGCTCTCCACAAATTGGAAGTTCATAATTTTTGCTCTGATGTTTTCTCCTCACCATATCCATGCTTTCTAATTGTCATCTTTGGCTCACAGCTGGTGTGCTTCTTCTGTGTGGACTTAGGTGACTCCTCGCTTAGATGGCTGCTGTATGAATACAAGCCTTTAAGACCCTAGACACTGTTCTGATTGATAGCCGGGCACCATCTGCTTTCTTCCCCACACTTTGCTGTTGCACCTTTATCTTCAGTCATCATCTCGTGAACGTAAATGTTGAGCAGGACCCTTAATTTCTTTAGACACATGGCAGTCATTGCATTTTCCTCCCTGTCCTCACATGCACGTGAAAGCTGGACAATCCAAAAAGGAAGCCTGGATAAGAATGGATGTACCATATATACTTGTGTATAGGCCCAGTTTCCCCAGAACATTTTTAATACAGTTTTTGTGGTAAACTTAGATGCCTCCTCTGATAGTTGGGGCGGCTTATACTTGAATATATATGGTATCTGAATTATGGTGTTGGTGAAGAATATTGAGTAGACGTATAACTATCAGAATAATGCAACCCATCTTGGATGAAGTACAACTAGAATGCTCTTTGTAGAAGCAGGAATAATGAGACTCTGTCTTGCTTTCTTTAGGCATATCATCAGGAGATAACATTCCTGGACAAGGACATTGTGTTAGGCTGGGTTGTCTACACAAGCAAAACCAGGGAATCACAATCACACACACACACACACATACACACAAACACACACACACCCCTAAAGAATAAAATGTATCTCAAGGAAATGGCTCACACAGTTGTATAAGCAGTTAGTCCAACCTAGTTCAAGTCCAAGTGTCCATTGTTAAGCTGGAGGCTTTTGCTTGATTACATAGTTGCCAAGGTTGGGGAATTAAAAAGCAGGAAGAGGAACCAAAAGTCGGGAGCACAAAACAGGAGGAAAAAGCAGGAAGATATGATAGGGGGATCATGGTTGTTGGATGCAAAATCAGGTCAAACGTTAGGCGTTGCTGACTCTTTGGGTCAGTAGGCAATATGGCAATATATTGAGAGCTCCCAGAGTTGGCAGGCCACATAGTAGGCACTGGCCCAAAATCCAGAGAACTGGAAGTAGATGTGACAAATGCAGGATCCATATCCGCAAGGGTGGAGAGGAAAACAGAGTTCTCCACGGCATCTATGTATGTATATGATGTAGGCCACATCCCCGCAGACATCATCAGACTATGACTAGAGTAGGGGGCTGCAATACTACCTAATACACCCACTGCTACTTGACTGCTCACAGCAATTCGACCGCGGAGATGTTTACATGTTAGGTGACAGCACTGGGGAGGCCTCCACTATCAAAAGACGAAGAATCCAAGCCAGTCAGGGTACAGTATAGCACTGATGAAACATACAATATTTTTCTAGTTCTTCAATGCTTTCCCCCCACCCCCCACTATCATGACCCCAATTCTACCTTATAAATCCTGCTAGATCAGAGCAGGTACACGAGTACAGATAAGAGCTGGAAACCCAGGGAATCCAGGACAGATGAACCCTTCATGACCAATAATGAGAGTAGCCATACCAGGAGGAGAAGGAGAAGGTGGGGGGAGAAAGAGGGAACCGATCACAATGATCTAAATATAACCCCCTTCCAGGTGGATGGACAAAAGAAAAGTGGATGAAGGGAGACATCGGTCAGCATAAGACATGAAAAAATAATAATAATTTACTAATTATAAAGGGTTCATGAGAGTGAGGAAGATAAAAGAGGAGCTGATACCAAGGGATCAAGTAGAAAGAATGTTTTGAAAATGATGATGGCAACAAATGTAGAAATGTGCTTGACACAATGGATGGATATATGGATTGTGATAAGAGCTATATGAGCCCCTAACAAAATGATTTAAAAGAATAATTACATAGGAGGGTTGGAGATACAGGGAATCCAGGGTGGATGATACCTCCAGGACCAAGGGAGTGAGGGACGATGCTGGGAGAGTGGAGGGCGAGTGGGTTGGAAAGGGGAAACTGATTACAAGGAGCCACATGTGACCTCTTCCCTGGGAGAGGGACAGCAGAGAAGGGGGGAAGGGAGACCCCGAATAGGGCAAGATATGACAAAATAACGAGGTATAAATTACCAAGGGCATATGTGGGAGGGGGGAAAAGGGAGGGAGGGGGGGAAAAAAAGGAGGACCTGATGCAAGGGGCTTAGGTGAAGAGCAAATGCCTTGAGAGTGATTGGGACAGGGAGTGTATGGGTGTGCTTTGTACAATTGATGTATGTATATGTATGGATTGTGGTAAGAGTTGTTGGAGTCCCTAATAAAATGTAAAAGAAAAAAAAAAAAAAAAAAGAAAATGATTAGGGCAAAATATGTACAGATGTGCTTTATACAATTGATGTATGTCTATGTATGGATTGTGATAAGTGTTGTATGAGCCCCTAATAAAATGTTTAAAAAAAAAAAATAAAAAAAATAAAAATAAAAAAAAAAATAAAAAAAAAAAAAAAAAAAAAAAAAAAAAGAATAATAAAATAAAAAGCAAGTGATACTAAAAAAAAAAATGGAATCCTGGCCCAGTCTAAGTTAACACAAAACCTAAGCATCGCAGACGTGCCTGGTGAAGTAGAAGGTGGGTGAAAAATGACATGGAGTGAGGCAGTAACTGCAACAATGGTCTCAAACTTATGCCACTTTCAAGACTTCCTTTGAGAAAGTTCAGGGCGGTTCTCCAATGTGAGTGCTGAGATGTATTCTTTGCTCACAACTGACATTTGTCAGTGGTGAGTTCTGCTTCTGCCCCTTGATACCTGGGTAACCTTTGAAAAATGCATTAACTTTGTATCAGAACAATGCTGTCTTTTTTTTGGAGAACAGATTGGAGGGAAGGAATAAGGAGGAGAGACCTCTAGGCTACTGTTATGGAATGGTGAACTCTTAGACCGGGTGGAGGTAGAGATGATCCCACCATTGTACTCTTCTACTGTAATGGAGCTCTGGTTGCCTAGTGGATTATGTGTTGAATTGCTAACCTCAAGGTCAGCAGTTTGAAACTACCAGTCATTCTGAGAGAGAGAGAGACAGAGAGAGAGAGAGAGAGAGAGAGAGAGAGAGAGAGAGAGAGAGAGAGAGAGAGAGAGAGAGAGAGATTTACTGCCTTGGAAAGCCATTGGGCAGTTCTGTGTGTTCTCTCCTACTAGGTCACTATGAGTCAAAATCTCCTCTGTGGTATTGAATTTGTTTTTTATTTTCTGTTTCTCACTATTTTGGAACTTCTAACAGGATGCAGACATTGATGAATTAAAAGGTCATTCAAACTCTTAAAAGATTCCTCTGATAGTAATGTAGTATCATGCTATTCTACTTATCATTGTTTACCTCCCCTCCCCCAAAACAAATCTCAAAATGTGAAAAATTTCCGAAATAATTAAAACTAATGTTTTCTGAATTTATCACCAGGTAGGAGGGGAGCAAAGTGCAGAGGTGTGCACCTTAAAAAGGACCAGGTTTAGGAGAACATGGTCATCCAATTATTGAAAATCTTAGGAGTCCTAAAGACTAATTTTATTATGTCAGAGATACCAACCTCCTTAGAAACTGGGGATATTTTCAGAAAGCCTTTGCCTGTGATGGAGAAGGAGGTTCACATGCAGACAATAGCATAGGAACAATGGCCAGGAGTTGCCATCTGATAAGAAAACACAAATCTGTTGTCATCCAGTTAATTCACACTCAGGGCAGGCTCATGTGTTAGAGAGTAGAATTGTACTCCATAAAGTTTTCTTGACTGTTATCTGTATCAGTGCAGGTAGTGGGGCCTCTCTTCCACCACACAATTGAGGAGTACGAACCAATCAGGGATTTCCATATGATAAATTGTGATCATCATTTCATACAATGTGAATTCAGCATCCAGAAAGTCAGTAGAAGCCATCTTGGTTGGCTTGTCCTTTTGTTTTTGTGTTTTTGAAACACTTTTGTAGGCACTTCATCCACATAGCCTACAATGCAGCCATTCAACCATATATGAAGAAGACTTGTACAATCTTTACTACAATCAATTTTATAGGACATTTTCTTTTCCCCATATTCATTGTTACTCATGTAATTTTGTTTTTAATTTTGGAAAAAATAACAAAACAATCAACAATTTCTGCATGCATAATTCAGTACCATTAATTATACTCTTCGTGTTGTACAACCATTAACGTTATCCCTCTCCAACTTGTTCCAACTTCATTAAAAGGATCTTAAAGCTCCCTAAGCAAAATCTTTCTCCTTCATCTGTGGAAACCATAGATCAAGTTTAGTTTCTTGTTCTCTTTTGTTGTAGTTTTCATGATATAATATACACAAATACATTTTTGTAGTTTTCTTTATATAATATCCACATATACACTTTTATACTTAAACTTCTGAAAAGAGGTGTATGTTCATCATCACAATCAGCCCCCCTTGCCTTCTCCTGCCCCTTTCCACTCCGCTGCCCCACCTTCCTGATAAACCATTGCATCAGTTATTCATCCACTCTTCTGTGCTTCATAAAGTGGGAGACCTAACAGAAACTATAGAAAACAAAAGGAAACAGAAGAAAACAATAATAATCATCATAATAATGTAAAGATAAAAATAAAGAGTAAATATTTTTAATAAACAAACAATATTTTAAAAGCCAGAGAAGAAAGTTCTTTCTTGGAACAACTGAGAAATATTTGAGCATACAGAAAATTCAGTTGACCTCAAAACAGGTCAACTGACCAAGTATCATATTTGAAATAGTTAGTTTATTTTGCTAACCTGGCCAATAAACATATGTGGGGTTAATTGAAGGGCGGAGGGATAAATGGCTCAATGAGCCTCGCCTTTCGAGTTCTCTTGTCTCTTGTTTTATGATGGTCGGACCAGGGTGCAGCTGCCTTAGCCATTCCTTGCTTCAGCTTGCAAGGCTGACTTCCTGAAAGACATTCCCAAGAAGAAGCTACGTGGACCTACCCCAATGCAGCCCTGGGTGCTGGAGCAGCCATGTGGAGACCCCTGCCAGTGCTGAGATGATTACACGTTCACTGACTCGGCTTCCCCCCTATAGTCGGCATCACTTTGTGTGTTTTGTGAGATGGAGGAGGACTTTGTGGATTGGTGTTGGACATATGGGTTAATGTTGGACATATGGCTTAATGTTGGACATATGGGTTAATGTTTGCTTGGGCAAAACTCTCTCTTATTCATGAATTGCTGTGGATTTGTTTCTCTAAAGTACCCAGACTAACACAATATTACACCATGCTTTATTCACCATAAACAAAGTTACAGTAATCTCTGTTTGATAGTAAAGCTCTTTGAGTCTCTCACCTGTGACTAGAGGACATCTGCCAGGGGCCCCATCTGATTCTAGTCCATTTGTAACATCCTTGCTTGAGGTCTCCTGAGACGATGGTGAAGGTCAATAAGGAAGTTAGAGTTTGATTTGGTCCAATTTGACTTTCAAATTCTGCCTGCCATTCTAATAAATTGAAATACAAGGAAGAAATCATATTTTGCATTAGCTTTAAAATTTGAACTGAGATTTGGTGTGTGTGTGTGTGTGTGTGTGTGTCTTTAACTTGATGCTGATTTGTTAGGTAATTCTTGATGACTGTATATTTTTATGATTTACTCTTCAGCTAAAAGATTTAATTTAAGAATAAATGCTAGAAAAGTTTTGCAAATGAACATGGAAAATGTAAATAAATTCTCACTTGAAAATAATCAAGGTAGAAGTGATTTATCTTTCTATTGGGACAGCTTGTTTCGTTTAGAGAATTATTTTATAGAGTGCAATCATAACTCCTATTTGGTTGTAAATGGTGATGAGAACGACTGCAAGCCCTAAATCTTAGGAGTCACACAAAGAAATCGGAAATATTTACCTTCGGAAATGTCACCATTAAACTTATCAGAGGCAACTGTTTTTTATCTTTCTGCACGAAATTCCTTAGACACATCACACAATTTTTGTCTAGTGTCTTAGTATCTTTGCATTGATATTATAGAAATACCAGCGTGGGTGACTTTAATGATTGTAAACTTATATTTTCTTACCACTTAGATAGCTAGAAGTGCAAACCCTGTGCACTAACTCTATGAGAACACCTGTTGTCATACTGTGGTGGTTGTGTTAGTGTTAGGGTGTAAGCTTTCTCACAGTATTTCAAATATTAGCAGGGTCACCCCTGGCAGACAGGTTTCAGCAGAGCAACCAGGTAAAGACAGACTAGGAAGAAGAAAGTGGCTGACCAGTCTGAGAGGTTATGCACTAATAAACTTCTGATTAACAGTGGAACATTGTTGGATCGAGAGTGGAAAGATGAGCATCTCAGGCTAGAGGTCATTCAAAATACAATTGAAAAAGATCTAACTCCTCAGAGTAGAGTCAGCCTTGATGTAAATGGAATCAAACTCTTTGGACTTTCAGTTGTTGATGGAGCATGACTCAAAGTGCATAGAAACAGTGGCAAACATACACTGCTAATCAGAATGGAGTGTGGACAAAGTATGGATTTAGGGGCCCACCAAGCCCTGATGATGATACTCCCTCTCAGAGCAGCCAAAGCACAGAGAAGGCCATGGGGCCTGTCCCTCACTGACCCATAGCACTACAGGGGACAACACTAGAGACACAGTGCGGGACTTGTGTCTCATCTGACCCCACCACACTGAGGGGAAACACTAAGGGTGTGCAACAGAGCAACAAGGGGAACATAGCAACGAAGTCCCCAGGGAATACCAAAAATAGACTTTGGGGCCAGGGCGTGGCACCCCATCAGACTCTACCAGAAAATACTCCTAAAGGTCAATGAACAGACCTTGAACTCTTAAAAAAAAGTATGGTTGTAGGAAAATTCAATGACATACAAAAGAGCATACATAATCCTGCAATAATTTACTGTCATTAGGTCCCATTAAATAGGTTTCCATTCATAGCATCCATATGTGCAACATAAAGTAGCAATTCCCCAGTCCTGAGTCATCCTCACAATTGTTCCATTTTTGATCCCACTGATACAGACACTGTGTCAATTCATCTTGACAGGGTCTCCCTTTTTGCTGTCCTCTCCCCACCTACTTTACCGAGCATGATGGCCTGCTCCAGGGACTGGTCTCTTCCCACAACGCATCCAAAGTATGGGAGATGAAGTCTTCCCATCCTTGCCTATTAGGAGGATTCGGGCTGTACTTCTTCCAAGACAGATTCATTTATTCATTTGGCAGTCCATTGTGCTTTCAATGTTCTTCACCAGCACCATAATTCAGATGCATGGATTCTTCTTTGATCTTCCTTATTCAATGCCCAACTTCCACATGCATATGAAGTGATTGAAAATACTATGGCAACAAATGTACAGATGTGCTTGACACAATGGATGGATGTATGGATTGTGATAAGAATTGTATGAGTCCCCAATGAAGTGATTTAAAAAAAAAGAAAATACTATGGCCTGAGTCAGGCACACTTTAGTCCTTAAAGTAACATCATTCCTTGGGAACATTTTAAAAAGATCTTATACATCAGATTTACCCAATGCAATGCAGGGTTTGATCTTTTGACTGCTATTTCCATGAACATTGATTGTGAAGCCAAGCAAGATGAAATCCTTGAGAAAGTTCTATCTTTTCTCTGTCTAGCATGATGTCACCTATTGGCCCAGCTGTGAGGACTTGGGTCCTCTTTATATTGGGTTGTCAGCCATACTGAAGCCTGCAACCCTTGATTTTAATCAGCAAGTATTTCAAGGCCTCTTCATTTTCAGCAAGCAAGAGTATGTCCTCTGCAGATCACAAGTTGTTAATAAGCCTTCCTCTGATTGTGGTGCCACATTCTTCTTCATAGAATCTAGCATCTCTGGGGATTTTCTCAGCATACATGTTCAGCAAGTATGGTGAAAGGATACAGACATGAAGCATACCTCTCCTGATTTTAAACCACGTATGACTTCCTTGTTCTGTTTGCACACCTGCCTCAATTTCTGCATGAGAACAATAAAGTGTTTTTGAACCCTCCTTATTTGCAAGGATATATGTATATATACACACATGCACACACATACACACACAGACATATATAGTAATTCACAAAGTTATAATGCCCTGGCAGTCATTAAAACTCACATAAACATCTTTCTCTTAATTTCTACTTTCAGCATCATCCAACTGACATCAGCAAGGATGCCGCTACTCCTACATCCTCTTCTGAATTCAGCTCCCTGTCAATGTACTGCTGCAAATGTCCATTTGGATGATCTTTAGAAAAATTTTACCAGTGTGTAATATTAATGTCTTGTTCTATAATTGGAGCATTTTGTTGGGTCACCTTTCTTCGTAAGGGGTGCAGTTATGGATCACTTCCAGTCAGTTAGTCAAGAAGTTGTCTTCCAAAGTCCTGGCATAGACAAGTAAGTTCTTTGAGTGCTTTATCAACTTGATGAGACGTTTCCATCAGTATCCCATTAATTCCCAGAACCTTGTTTTTGGCTAATCCTTTTAATGCAACATAAATGTCTTCCTTCAGCACCATTGGTTCTTGCCCATGTCTGCTTCCTGAAATGCTGGAATGTTGGCTAGTTCTTTTTGGTACAGTGACTCTATATTCTTTCCATTTTCTTTGGAAGCTTCGTTCATCGCTCAAGATCTTGCCCATAGAGTCTTTCAGTATTGCAGCTAGAGGCTTGGAATTTGTGTTGAGTTCTTCAGTTTAAGATATGCTGAGTGTGTTCTTCCTTTTTGGTTTTCTACCTCGAGGCCTGAGTATATTTCATTGTAATATAACACCTTCCATTTGAAATTTTCTGTTCACTTGTTTGACTTCATAACTTCTTCCACTTGTTTTAGCTATGACAACTTGTTAGATATAACCAAACACAGGACTGATTGATTCTTGAACCTGAGGGTTAAGTTCTACAGTCGTTGGCCACACAGGGTCAATAGGCATAAACATAGTTAAAGATACTGTTCTCCATCCGACTGGGGTCTTAAAAGCTTGTGGTTGGATGTTGAACTATTTGGCATTGCTTATTCAGAGGAAAGACAGGTGATGAAAATAAAAGACATATGGGAACAGTTATTCCTGTGGACCAGCATTCCAAGCAAACATCAGTCTCTCAAGACCCTGTGATCAAAAGAGCTAGATGATGTGAAGTTATCATTCCCAACTTCCCTGAGAAGGATTGCATTAGAAGATCCTGGGTAAAGTGGGAGCTAGACAAGGAACAAAATTCAAAATAATAATACGTTTATAAAAAGGTGAGGCTTAATTATCTGATAGAGAGGTGGAACCACTGAGACAAGACTGTGACCTTTAGTCACCCTTCAGGTCTAAAAATAAGCTCCAATCTGTGGCTCAGCTTTCAGCCAAATAATGTTTCTTGTGTAAGGTGTTATTGAGCAGACTCAATGACCCTACATATAAAGAAACTCTGCTTGGTCCTATACCATTCTCACAACTGCTGTTAAGGCTGTTCCCATTATTGTAGTACGGTGTCTCTTTCTTTCTTTCTTTCTTTCTTTCTTTCTTTCTTTCTTTCTTTCTTTCTTTCTTTCTTTCTTTCTTTCTTTCTTTCTACTTTTCCTGGAGGCTCTTACATGTCTTATCACAATCCAAAAATTCATCCAGTATGTCCAGCACATTTGCAAATATGATGTCATCATTATTTTCTTAGCATTCTCTTCCCACTTGAGCCACTGATATCAGCTCTCCAATTCCTTCTGCCTCCCTTCCCGCCCGCCCTCCCTCACAAACCCATGATAAGTTATGGATTATTACTTTCATATCTTACATCATCCTACATCACCCCTCACTCACTTTTCTGTTGTCCGTCTGCCTGGGAGATGGGTATTGGTTTATCCTTGTGATCAATTCCTCCTTCCTCCCCCCCACCCTCCCATAATCCTCCTAGTATCTCTACTCTCATTGTTGGCCCTGAGGGGCTTATCTATCCTGGATTACCTGTGTTTGGGGATCTTATCCATAGCAGTGTGCATGTTCTGGTCTAATCCAATTTGTAACATAGAATTTAGGTCATGATAGTGGGGGAAAGGAAGCACCAAAGAACTAGAGGAAAGTTGTGTGTTTTATTGGTGCTATACTGCGCCCTGACTAGCTCATCTCTTCTCTGTGACCCCTCTGTGAGGGGGTGTCCAATTGTCTACAGATGCACCCCCATTCACAATGGATATGATTTTGTTCTGGGTTTAGATGCCTGATACCTGATCCCATTGACACCTCATGATCACACAGGCTAGTGTGCTTCTTCCATGTGAGCTTTGTTGCTTCTGAGCTAGATGGTCGCTTGTTTATCTTCAAGCCCTTAAGACCTCAGATGCTATATCTTTTGATAGCCGAATTGTTAGAACAAAGTGTTCTTGTGTTGAGGAAGTACTTAATTTGAGGCCCAATGTCCATCTGCAACCTCAATTCTTAAAATAATAGATATGAGTACATAGTTCTATTCACCTTTCATATTATATATATATATATATATATACATATGTACATGCCTGTATTTAGACCTCTATAAATGTCCTTTGCCTCCTGGTTCTTTCATCTATTTCCTTTTACTTTCCTCTTTTCCCATCATCATGTTCGGCTTTCATTTGGATTTAGTAATTCCTCGCTGCTACATTGCTCTTGATTAAGCCCCACTAGGCATCCTATGCCCTTCTTTCCATTAATTTTAGTTCCCTTGTTGTTCCCTTGTCCCTGGGTTGCCTCCCCCATTCCTTTCTCTCACTACCCCTTCTCCCATATCCCCCCAGAACCATTAGTCCTGTTCTTTTTATCTCCAAATTATCTATCTAGATAGACATGTAGATACATTAATAAGTGCAAAAAAACAGGCAAAGCCAAATAGAACAACAAAGGAGGTCAAAACCAATGAAACCGTAATAACCAGAAAAAAACAAAAACAAAATAACAACAACAAAAAGAAAGCCACTTACAAAAAATGGAAAATCCCATAAATAGTTCAAGGTCTGTTTGTTGGCCTTTATGAGTGTTTTCCAGTTGAGTCTGATGGGGTGCCACACTCTGCCTCCAAAGTCTATTTTTGGTATTCCCTGGGGATTTCGTCACGTTGCTTCCCTTGCTGCTTTGTTGCATGTCCTTAGTGTTTTACCCCAGCATGATGGGTTCAGATTGTGCACTATTCCTGCAATGTGTCTTCGGTAATGTCCCCTGCAGTGCTATGGTTCAGTGAGGGATGTCACGTTTTATGGTGGGGCCAGCACTATGGTCCTCTTTGTGCGTTGTGTGCTCTGAGCAGGAATATTTTCCTCGGGGCTTGATGGACCAGGATGTCTTCTTCTTTCTCTCCATCCCTTTTCGTTTCTCCCATGTGCTCTGAAGCACCCCTTTCCCCAAGCTGTAGCCCCAGTGCTGTCCTCTGAAGTGCATTCTTTTGTGGGGCGGGGGCCTGAGGGTCCGCATAGTTGGGACTGGGGCTAACCCTACAGACCTCTCTATTGGTTCCCTGGTAGGTACTGGTATGTTGGACTCATGTCTGGCTGAAGCCTGGTCTTTCTCCCTCTCCTGTGGAGGTATAAACAATACCCTCCCTGTGGGTGGGTTAGTACCCTGCTCCACGCCCCCTCCCCCATGTCTTTTTTTAAATTCTCTTTCTTTTCCCTTGTGAAAGGTGTTCCCCCTTTTCATGGATACTCCACTTTACTAAGGATGATAGCCTTCTGGATGATGTGTCCAAAGTACATGGTGTACTTTACAAATTGTGGTTTGATTTCTTGGCTGCTGCTTCTGTAAGCACTGAATTTGGTCCAGGTAAAATGAAGTTGTTGACAACTTTAAATGTTTCTCCATTTATTTTGATGTTGTTTATTGGTCCAGTTGTGAGGATCTTTGTTTTCTTTACACTGAAATGTAATCCACGTGGTATTCTTCAAACTGCATCAGTAAGTACTTCAAGCCCTCCCCTTCCTGCAAGCAAGGTTGCTACATATCTGCCTTCCTCATCCTCCAAACTCGATGGACCATTCTTCTTCAGCTCATCCAGCTTCTCTGATTATGACCTTTGGTATATATTCATACATTTGCTTAAGAAATGCATTCATGAAAGAATAAGTAGAGGAAAGGAAATTGGGGCGTATGGTAAAGGCTCTTGTGGCCAGAATAACATGGTAGAGGAAAAAATTGTAATTCCAATGATACACACGGAAGTTCCTTCTTGTATAATACTTTCTCCAGCAAGTAGCTGCAGTCTTTCAACACCCATGGGGCAGAATGTGACACAGGCTGCAGTTCCTAAAGGATCATTCAATGATTGGGGACCACTTTGTACGTGGGAAGAGCTATCTCAATGCTTCATCATAACGATGTTCAGAGCCGGTGCCCTCTTAAAAGCTGCGACTCTCCTTTATATCTCTTTTTCAGCACTTTACGCTTGTGAAGTATACATACATATATATACATATACATATAGGTGTGTGTATATTAGCTACCCACTTACAATCAAGCCATGCAGCCTGCATGTTGATCAGGTGGATTGCTTTTGGTGGGTGGCAGGCCTGACCCACTCTGTGACATGTGGCCTTCTAAACATCACATTCTTTTCTACCACAACCCATCCGGCTAGAGTTCCTTACAATTTCCCACTTGCAAATGGTCTCTAAATGCAACATTAATGCCATGCTCTGCAAGCGCATTGCCCATTTTCCTCTTTCCTTATGCATTAAGGATGCCACATACCTCCTGTGATTTCATAATGAGCAAGTTGTACATACACACATGTTCATGCCTATTTTACATGGACGGTTTTAAAGGATTTATCATATATATGTACGTACGTATACATACATATGTGCACACATACACTTGTATTTATGAAGAGTCCCGCTTGCAGAGTGGGTATGCAGTGGACTGCTAATCTCCAGGCCAGCAGTTTGAAACCACTGGCTGCTTAAAATGAGGCATTCCACTGCGCAAAGGATTACACTTTTGGAAACCCCTGTCAGGGAGTTCTGTCCTGTCCCGTAAAGTCACCATGAGTTTGACTCAACTTGATGTCAGTGAGGTTGCATATACGTTGTTGTTAGCTACCTCCTGGTAGGTTCAGACTCACAGTGACACCATGGACAACACAATGCCATACTGCCACATCCGATGTCATATTCACAGTTGTTCTTGTGTTAATCCATCTTCTTGAGGATCTTCCCCTTTTTTGTTACCCTGATGCCTTACAAAACATGGTGTCCTCTTCCAGGGTCTGTTCTCTTTGGATGACAAAGCCGTAGCACGTGAAAGACAGATACATAGATAAAGGGCATCATCTGTAGGAGCTGGAGACATCTTTGAAAGTGACCTTGCTCAACTCTCTTTGATAAAGATGAAAAATCCTGGAGCTCTGAGACATTTGTGACTTAACTAAGACCCGGCGATGAACTGATGTTTGAATGCTGATAGGCCATTGTCAATTGACAGTGCAACACAACCCCTTTCAAGGTCCTTCTAACGTATCTATTTTACGTTATTTTACCAGTTGTTTTATTGAGATGTAACTCAATATCGTGAACTCCCAGACTTGAGCTGTATTTAAAAAGGGTTGTGTATTCATCACCATAAGTTCTGTAACTTTTTCCTTTACTGCATTCATGATTGCCCCCCATTACCTTCCAACCCCCCATCCCCGCTAAAACCATTATACCTCTTCCTGTCTCTGTTCATCTTCCCCTCCTGTGCTTTATAAACTAGGAAACAGAAGGAAAGAAAGATTCAAGGAAAGGAAGAGAAGACACCAACAATATTGAAATGACTCAGAGAAAAACATCTCTGTCTAAAATAAAAAAGCAAGAAATATTTAAAATTAGAACAGATCTAAAATGAGTCAAGAGGCAGATCAAATGACCGGGTTTCACATTGTAGGCTGGCTTCAAAAAGCATAATCCAGTTTACAATAGTTTCCGTTTGACAGCAAGGCTACTTGAGTCCCTCAACTGTGATCAGAGAGGATCTACTAGAGGTTTAATCCACGTGGGACTCTGGAGCTGCTCTTGGGGCTCACACTGTCTTTCATAGCCTTCGGAAAATTGTTTACAATTTAAGCTCTGATACTTTTCCCGCTTTTATATTGGGGTTTTCACATGTTTCATCCTTGGATGGTGTGATCTCTTCCCAAGGGGAAGCATTGGAGTAGAGCCACGTCATAAGAACTAACAGCTTTTGGATTGAGGCTAGAATTAAGTGGGACCCAGAATCCTCTCGCTTCTCCATGGATTATGTAAGACTCTGGTTTGCTTTAGAAGTTTCATTATCATTTTATGACAAAAAATATTATCAACTATCCTCCCTGAGTATAAGTCAATTCTATTACTGGTGTTATTAATGTGTCCACATTTAACACACTGTTGGGAAAAAGGAGCCCCTGTGGTGTAAGGGTTACATATTGGGCTGCGTGCTGCATGGTCAGCAGTTTGAAACCACCAGCATCTCTGTGGGATAAAGACTGGGCTTTCTACTCCTATAAACAGTCACAGTCTTGGAAACCCAAAGAGGGTCACGATGTGTCAGCTTTGACTCATTGGCAGTGAGTTTGGGTTTTTGAGTTACAGGAAAGGAAGGCGTATGTAAGGATAACCTAGCTCTGAACTGCAGTGCACGAGGTGTTGATTTTTACAGATTGGACTCTTAAATGATTGAGCTCTGCTTACATTGCCCAGGGGGGTTGGTGCTGGGGGACATTTCCAGTTAGATCCATTTACAAGCATAGAACCTTGCCTATCAGGTTAATACATGCCACAGTAAAGCAAGGAGGGCATTAAAATAGTAAATATGGTATGCTTCTGGGCCATCTTTCATAGGACACCAGAAAGACTAGGGATGTCTGACGATTGCCAATCCCTTAGTCTTGGGGTGACATCATTCTTTTTTGTCCCCTCACAGTAGGGAATTCTTAAGTCAAGGGCTACAGGTGATTTTGAGGTAGAGTTCCGTTCATTCTGTGGAGTTTCCATGTTGGGTCTTCTGGTGAGGCCTGTGAGGGATGGTATGTTCCCCGAAAGGACCGTCTAAGTACAAACACGTGTCACAGATCTCAGAGGGTTGGCAGGAAATTGATTCAAGAGTATTTACCAGGACTATTCTTTTCCTTTGGGGTCTATATAAGTGTTGTTGAGCTTCCTTTCCCCATGGGAAGTCTCCCTCTTCGTTTATTAAAAGTCCTTTTTAGAAAAGCGTTCTACATGTGACCTCAACCCTGGGGGACAGACAACAGAGAAGGGGGTAAAGGGAGACGCCGGATAGGGCAAGATATGACAAAATAATAATTTATAAATTATCAAGGGCTCATGAGGGAGGGGGTAACGGGGAGGGAGGGGGGAAAATGAGGACCTGATGCAAAGGGCTTAAGTGGAGAGCAAATGCTTTGAGAATGATTGGGGCAGGGAATGCGCAGATGTGCTTTATACAATTGATGTATGTATATGTATGGATTGTGCTAAGAGTTCTATGAGCCCCTAATAAAATGTTTAAAAGAAAAAAGAAAGAAAAGCGTGCAGCTTATCCAATCTTAGGTGACTTGAGACAGTCTGGGGTTCCAATCATGACTGGGTGAAAGAAACTGGCTTATACTAAGATGGAAAAACAATGCGAAATCTAGCCAACCTTTCACACTTAGCAACCACTGGTCACTAGCATTTCTGCTTTGCCTGGTGCAGACAGTTCTTTGCCACACTCTTATTGTGAGGAATTCACTGTAGTTCTGAGATTGCATATTTCCCTACATTGACCGTGTAGGATCTTGTTCCTGATTAAAGAGTTCATTGCTTCCAATTTTCGGGCAAGAAGGCTGCCGTTGAAGGCTTGATACTCATTTTTTATGCATCAAGGAAGGCACACGAGGAGCTTCAAACCATAATCATCTCCATAAACATAGACAAGCCGTAAATTGTGACTGATGTGAATTAAACTATGTTCCTCAGTAATTATATTTTCGAGATTGTGAGCCACATACCCAAACACAATTTTAAACCCAGAAAACTATAATTGCATGTTTAGTGCCTAGCACTCTTTGCATGTTTTGCTTTGCATGAGTTATTTCAAGGAAATTGATTTCCTGGGCATATCATGAGCAGTTTCATTAGGTCATTGGCATGCATCTCACTACATTATTATCATTCTTATCGAGTTCATCATGTCTTGCTGGAGGGAGAGGTAAGGCATGAAGCCATCCTGAGAAGGAGTTACCAAGTCCTCCCAGCTGTCTCTCCAATCTGTTGCCTAAACTCCATCAGCACTGTCAGAGCCATCGTTAAGAGCTCAAATATCATCTTCAATTTTCCATTGAACCCTGTGGGTAAAGGACCTTGAAAGGTGACTTTTTTCCCCTTGTCCTTGGAGTAACCTAAGTCACACCTGCAGATTTGTATTGGCAACTGAGACTTAACCATATCAGAAAAATCATCTGGGATGCTAAGAGCCATTAGCCACCAACCGAAACCAAACTCACTGCTGTCAACTCGATGTAGACACAGAGAGTTTAGGACAGGGCAGCACTGCCCCAGGGACTGTGGCAGTTACATACAGCAATCTCCTATCAACCTGAGTGAAGGGGTGGAGTCTAGCCTGTCAATCAGGTCATAGCCACTAATGCTTCTGTGTGAACATGGCCTTCTCCTGAGGATACCAGGAACTCCTGTCTTCATCCCTGGAGGTGGGGCACACATTCTCTCTGCTTCACATTCCTGTTGACAAGCCACATGGAGCCATGCTGATGGCAGCCAGAGCCCTGGAGCTGGAGGAGCCCATGGAGACCCAGGCCAGTCTGAGATGCTTCCGCCACCACTGGATCCACAAGACTTTCCACTCATTGGCCTGGGATCTTCCTGCATTCAGCATTATTGCACATGTTGCATGAGTCTGAAGAGGCATTTATAGACTAGTATTGGACATATGGGCTAATATTGGACTTAGGGACTTGTTCTGGACTGGGTTGGGATGTTTTCTTAATATACAATTACTCTTTGATATAAAGCTTTCTTTTACACAAACATGGGTGTCAATAAGTTTGTTCCTCTAGTTGACCCGGACTAACACAGTGACTCTCTGAGACTGTAACTCTTTATTACAGGAGTGGAAAGCCCCATAACTCTCTCCTGGAGAGGCTAGTGTTTTCAAGCTTGTGATCGTGTAGTTAGCAGCCCAATTTGTAACCACTAGCTACCAGGACTTCTTTACAATTAGCCACAGAATTAATTTAGGACAGGTTTCCTACAGTGGGTTTTACTGTCTTTTGGGGGCTGCTGAGTTAAACCAGGGGGATGCAAAAGCAGAATTGTACACTTTACCCTAGATTTCAGGCTGTCATACAAATGTTTTTACTTGGCAGGGGAGTGATGAGTAATTTTATTTTTTCCTAAAAAGGGAGTGGGAGACCAAATAAATCTTGGATTTAGGAAATCATATAGGGCAATCGAAAAAAAGCCTGAAAGCTGAGTCAGGTGAGACCGGCTCCTGGAAAAGAACACCATGTTTGGTGAATCAGCTGGACAGTGATAAAGAGGAAGACTGTCAACAAGATGGATTGACACAGCGGCTGAATCGATGGACTCTAACATTAAAAACAATTGTGAGGAAGGCACAGGACATGGCGGTGTTTCCTTCTGCTGTGCATTGGGCCATTATTAGTCAGAAGACTCAATTTCATCTAACAACAACAGCAACAACAACTTAGGAAAATCTAATAAAAACCCTGAACACTGAGTCTCAGAGAGTTTCCTCATTGAAGTCCTAGGACCATCTGCTCCGTGAGGGTAGAATGTCCTAGGGTCATAGAAACTCTGTGTTGGCTCCCTTTCAGACTTCAGCAGTGGTATTGCTTTGTATCTAGTTTAGTTACAACCAATATGTAGTTGTAAAAATGGAGTACGCTGTGTGTGTTCTGCGAGCCATTCCAGTGACTCATGGAATAAAAGGAACAACACTATCCAGTAGATCAGAATACATGGGTGGTACATGGATGCCTGAAATTGTGGTTTGTGGCAGAAAGTGGTAGTGGACAACCAATGCCAAATTGGTGGCCAGAATCAGGGTATTGCACAAACTTTCCAAAATGTGTCACTGTTATCGATACCGTTATTGCTATTGATGGGTGGCATGGAGGTGGTTTTAACTCAAAGTGGCCCTATGTGCAACAACAGACCAGAGCACCACTGAGTCTTGTGCCAGTCTCACCATTGTTTGATCCCGTGTTGCAGCCTTCTGTCAATCTATCTTGTCAAGGACCTTCCCTTTTCACTGCCCCTCCACATTACCAGGCATAAGGTCCAAATATATGTGAGACTACGCCTTGCTATCTTTGCCTCTGAGGAGTATTCTGACTGTCCTTCCAAGACTGATCTGTTTGTTCTTTTGGGAATCTGTGGTACTTTTAATATTCCTTGCCAACACCAAATTCAAATGCATTAATTCTTTTCATCTTCCTCATTCAATGTCCAACTTTCAAATGAGGCCATTGAAAATACCATGGCTTGAAAAAAAAATAGAAAATACCATGACTTGGGTCAGGGTCACCTTACTCCTCCAAACAACATCCGTGATTTCAGCATGCAACTTGTCTTTTGCTCTCTTGATGACCGTCCCCATGAGCATTGATTATGGATCCAAGAAAAATGAAATCCGTGACAACTTCCATCTTTTGTCCCTTTATCATGATGTTATCTATTGGTCCAGTGGAGAAGATTTTGGTCTTCTCTATATTAAGTCATAATCCATAATGAAGGTTGAAACCCTTGATCTTCGTCAGCAAGTGCTTCAAGTCCTCTTCAGATTCATGAAATACATGCAACGATGCCAAATGCAGGAGGATCACAGGCCAGTGGGTTGTAAGAAGCTCAGCTATGATAGGTGTCTCTATGTGCCTTCTCCAGCTCCAGAGGTCTGGTTGCATCAGGGTAGGTCCATGTGGCTTCTCCAGCTCCCAGGGTGTAGTGTCATGTGTCTTGTCAGCAGAGTGTCTCTCAGGGTGTGAGTAGAAAGAGTCTGTCTCCCACCTCCAAGGAGGAAATCCAGGAATTCCCAGGATTCTCAGGAGAAGGCCATGCCTACACCCTTATTAATTATGATCTGATTGACAGACTAGACTCCACTTCACTCTTAATCCTATCAAGTTCCAAATTGACACTAGATTATGTAACTACCACAGATGACCAATTGTACTCAGATGGGCTTTGGGGCTCCACTCTGAATGTCCTAATTGATATTCATATGGTTGCTGCTTGGATCTTCTGATGCCTTATACCTGATCCCGTCGACACTTCATGATCACACAGGCTGGTGTGCGTCTACCACGCGGGCTTTGTTGCTTCCCTGCTAGATAGCCACCTATTTAACTTCAAGCCTTTAAGACCCCAGATGCCATATCTTCTAAAGTCAGGCACCATCAGCTTTGTTCACCACATTTGCTTATTCATCCAATTGTCTTCAAGGTTCATGGGAAAGTGGGCATCACAGAATGCCAAGTTATTAGAACAAAGTCTTCTTGCATTGAGTGGGGGGCTTAAGTAGAGACCCAATGTCTGTCTGTTACCTGAATACTTAACATATAAATATATGTACATATATTTTTAAAATTCTATTCTTTTAACTGTGAGCTCTGACATAAATGTGAGTAGCTGGGGAAAGAAAAAGAGGGGGTGTGATGTGAGGGGAGGAGATGAGGGAAGGGGGGCCAGGCAGCTGGAAATAAGCATGGAAAGTATAATGGTGAGCACTAGATTAGTCTCCACATTTGGGGCATGGGAGTCCTGCTGATTCTGGACTTTACTGTCCCCATGTTTGCCTACATCTACCCTCCATGGGAGTTTTACAATATGTTCCTCTGAGAACAATTTTCAGAAACCAGTACATTTGCATCACAGCCACACAAACAGGAGCAAGCACACACACACACACACACACACCAGCCGTCATGGCTAGTCTTATCTCCATTACAGAGTTTGGAGGGTGTCCCAGGAGTTGATAAGGATGACATGAAATCCATTCCTTGGAGACATGGCTCTGTAAGGAGCCCTGTGTGCATATTAGGGTGTGTGACTTGGTTCCACTTTTCTCATTAGTCACTGTGATATGAATTTAGATATCTGTCTTTTGTTTGGGAAGTGCTTCCAGGAAGCACAAGTGAGAGGATAGGCAATTCGGAGAAGGATAGGAGGAAGCCATCCAAGGTACACTAGAACAGCGACTCAATCTTGTAGAACTGTGGGAAAATATAAAGAACCTGAGATTTCAGGAGCTTTGGGGCACTTACTCACTGACACTCATTTCCATTGGTTCTGAATTTAGCTTGGGGATGTTGGTACCTGCTCCAGAATCAAGGTTACTCTTGTGTGCTTAGGAAAATGTGACCTTTCCACAGAAGAAGTTCTAATGCTGAGGACCACAGAGAGGCAGGTCCCTTAATTATGGAATTGTCCCTAAGGAGAAATATTTTCCCTACAACTGTAGGTGAGCTCTGATGAGCAAAAAAGGCAGGGAGGGCGTCACCAGCATCCGTGACACCAGTGATACTGAGCCTCTGTATAGTCTATCTAGCAGCCTCTGGGGAGATCTCTGCCATAAAGAAAAGAAGAAATATAGGACAAGATCCTTTTTGTACAGTTGATACCAACCTCCATGGCTAGTTCTATGTCATCAGCCTTGTCTGCACAAAGTAGGATGAGATATAGACTATTTGTGATTTAGCATGTTGACTGACATTAGCAATGTCAGCGCTATCCTGTGTCATCTCTAGCAACTCTTCTATTCCCTCTCCACTCTGACCCCTGCGCTTCATGCTCTAGCCATATTGAATTGTCTTTCCTGCCTCGATGTGCCACATTTCTAGCCCTTGAGCTTTACATGTGGCTTTCTCTCAGCTCAGGATGCTTCATCATTTGCATTGCCTACTGATCGGTTGGAGACAGCGCTGGTTCAGGGATAGACATTTTGCCTTTTCTGAGGGAGAATTGGGTCCATTTCCAGGAGATGCCCCTCATGTGCAGCCAACACACCTTGTCAGTGGAGATTTTTACATTGTTGTGATGAAGAACAGTTTCCTGTGGAGCTCCCAGACTAAGATCAACTAGGAAAAAATGACTTGGTGGTCTTCCAAAAAACACCAAGTAAAAACCCTATGGGCTACAGCAGTGTAGTCTGCAATTGATCATGGGGACAGCCATGACTGGACAGCCTTTATGCATGGGGTCTCCCCGTGAGTTGGGGCTTTCCTCAGCAGCAGCTAGTGACAGTAACATTGATCTGCAGATGTCAGCTCGAGTGACATTTCCTCCACAAATCCTTCCTTGAATACTGTGTTAGACAGGGTTCTCTAAAGAAACAAACCCAGAATGCTAATAATTATATACATACATACACACATACAGATAGATATATAACATAAGAAATAAACAGTTAATTAACCTATAAAGCAGTACAAATGGCTCAGTGCAACTCACTTCTGTGAGACAGCTTATACACTGGCAGTCCTTCAAGTCTTGAGGGCTGCTAGGTAGTCCTCTGTAGAGCAATTCAGGCTATCCAACCACAGACATCAAACAGCAAGGCAGGTCACCAATAGTCAGCCAGATGACAAGGTCCGACAGTCCCCAGCTCAAGAGAGGTAAATTCCAATGGTGCGGCAAAGCAGGTCTTGAAGGAACCTCAAATTATAGTGACACAGTCCACGGGTTAGGTGTCCCACAGGTAGTGTAGCTTGCAAATTGAGGCACAGAACAAGGAAGGCAGCTGCACACTGGTCCAATGATCAAAGAACAAGAGACAAGAAAGGCTGGGCTTGCAGAGCCATTTATCTCTGTGCCCTTCAATGAATCCCACATGTGTTTATCCACCAGGTTGGCACAATAAACTATCTCAAGTACTCAAGGACAAATATTGAAAATAGCATGGCTGTGTCAAGTGTACGTTCATCTTCAACGTGACCTCTTTGCTCTTTAATGCTCTAAAGAGGCCTGGCCCGATGCAATACTTTGTTTGCTCTCTTGACTGCTGTTCCCATCCACGTGGGTTGTGGATCCTATGAAATCCTTGAGGATGGAAATCTTCTCACCATTTATCGTGACATTGTTTATTGGTCCAGTTGTGAGAATCTTTCTTTTCTTTTCATTAAAGCATAATCCACACTGAAGGCTGTAGTCTTTAATCTTCACCTGTAACTGCTTCAAATCCTCTTCATTTTCAGCAAGCATGTTATCACCTGCATATTTCAGGTTGTTAATAAGGTTTTTCTTAGTAGTCCATCATAATCTGGAAGCTCCACTAAAACTTGGTCAGCATCATAGCAATATGCCAGCTTCCACGGACAGGTAGGTGGCGTGTGAGAATGTGTAAGGTGGTAAGGAATGACACCAGGATCTCCTACATGAAAAGTAAGATTTCTCCTAAACCTCCCCACACTCAAGGTATTCATGGTAGTCTAGAAATAAGTAATAGATGGTCTTAGATACTGGGCCATGGCGTTTAAACTCTTTGATGAACTATTGGGTAAAATGACTCCAAGTCCGTAAGAATTGGTTCACACCCATTAGCAGGATGGTGTTGCTTTGTTTCTCCAGCTTTCCGCTCCAACTTTCTGACTTCTTCTGCTCTGATTTTGGACTGGATCATCAATACCAGTTCCCTAACACACACACACACGCACACACACACACACACACACACACACAAACTGTGAATCTATTGTATCACTCCTTCAAAGAAGCTCTTACTTCTGCTTGCTTTTTCCACCTTGCTTTTGTACAGGTGTGCCTTCTCTTTAGACAGCCCTCTCCCTCCCTCTTCTCCTGTAGCTCCGAGAGAACACTATCATTTGTGTAAGCTCACAGGCTTTGCATATCTTTGTTCTGGCCTCCCTGTGACCTTACTGCTCTGGTGCAGCTCCCTTCTTCAAGCAACCATTGTCCCCTGATAAATACCAAGTGCATAAATCCACAACTCATATGCAATCAAAGCTGAGCCTTATCTCTCTAGATGTGAGACCCTCGGTTGCAGAGGGAAGCCATAGTCGCTGACACATATAGGAGCTACACAGGGGAAGATCATGAATGAAAGAAGCAGCAGTGAATACATAAGTAAAGAAAATGACCTTGATCAAGGGGACAGGTGAGGCAGAGGTTTCAGGAAAGGAATATGAGTAGACTATGCATGATAGATCAGGAGAGAGACTCATGGGGGTGAGATCATTTTTGAAGCTCAGCTGCCTATGGGCCAATATGGACCTGCACTCAAATGACATTAGTAGGCAAAAAAGAGGAATTAAGGAGACATAAAAGAAAATGGCCACAAGTGGGCAAAGCATTTACACAAAGAGAAAAACCAGTTGTCCTCAACTCTATTACAACCCATAGCGAAGCCATGATCGTCAGATTAGAACAGTTCTCCATGGTATTGTCAATGGCTATGGCCAGGTGGTTACTTTGAGGATGAAGGTACTCAAGCCAGGGTGTTTCCAATTGCCTCCTATGCCTGTGAAAGTTGGGCAATGAGTAAGGAAGACCAAAGGAGTTATGCCTTTAATTATTGAAGCTATTGAAAGCATCGTAGACTGGAAAGAGAACACACAACTATGCCTTGGAAAAAGTGCATGCAGATGTTCCTTAAAATCACAGGTGACAAGACATCGTCTCATGTACTTTATTCATGCTCTAGGGAGAGACAAGTCCCTGGAAAAGGACATCATGTTTGCTAACGTGGATAGACAGCAAGAAAAGGAAATCCCTCAATGAGACAGATTGACCCAGTGGCTGCAACAATGGGCACAGACATAGGAATGGTTGTGGGGATTGGGCAGGAGTGAGCAGTGTTTTGTTCTATTGTGCATGGACTTGATAAGAGTCAGACTAACTTCACCGAATCTAACAATCACAACATGGCCATTAGGAAGCAAATCACCACACCTTTCTGCTGAGATGCTTTGGTAAGGATTTAAGCCACCTACCCTTTTGTGGGCAGCTGAGCCCTTAACCATGTTCAGCACCCAGAGATTGTACAACACAGAAGGGGCCTGTTAATTCACCTTTGGGAAATCTCTTTGCCGGTGGTGCAGGCTTTATTATCAGGTTTTTGTAATCCACTCCTCTTTTAACAACTAGGTCTCTGCTGTGGAAAACAGCAATACAGTGTTCAAGAGCAGCAGGGGGGACTCCCAGGGCCCTGGCAGAGGCCACTGAGGACAGCCTAGGCTGCGAGGCTGTTATCCAAGCTGGCATGCTCTGTGGAACAGATGAGCTTTTAAGAGATTCAAGTTTGGTTCAACATTCACAATTCGTGAGTTCCAAATGGGTCTAAATTTGGCTGAATGCGTTTTTCCCTAGCGGTGTGCCATGGAGCAAGACTTAGTGACTCATCAAGTTAGAAAAACAAAAGAGTCGTTACTGCCTCTGTGCAGAAATAAACTTGATGAGGACACAAAGAGCGCCTTGCAAGCAGTCCAACAACGGACCCTTCATTTTGTCTTTTTTCCGCTCAAACGGCTTTCTCTGGCTTCAAGAGCAAAACCATTCGTTGAAAGAACACCGCCCGTTATCGGCTTGCTTATAAGCAAAGTGGCACTAAGTGAGTTATCTTTCAGCTTTGTTGAACAAGCAAATTATATAGTAAATTAAATCACATTTTACTGTTGAGTTGATGTGGTGCAAATTAAGGAGTGCACTTTGATTCAACCTTGCATCTCCTGCATATTTCATAGCCCGAGTGTTCGTGTCAATACAGGGTAATTTAGCAGAGGACTTGTGTCGATTCTGTTTTCTTTGTTGTGTTTACAAGTTCATTCCAACCACCTCACTAGGAATACTGTTGGCCTGACACCAAATGGCATGTTTTATTCGGACAGAAGCTTTAGCTTCTGCTTAATTATTTAAGTGAGTGATGTCTCCCTCTTTCTCTTAGTGGCCTCAAAGAAACCCACCAAAGTCGCCACAAATCGAAGTTCCTGTTTGCCAAGGCTGAAGGAGGGCACTGCTTGTCAGAGGCTGCCAAGTAGGTTCTGACTCATACTGACTTTAAGTTCAAAAGAACAAAACATTGTCCGGTACTTTACTATCTTCAAAGATTCCCAGTGGTACACTGGCTCAAACATTGGGCTACTGACTGAAGAGTCGGTAGTTCTAACACATCAACTACTCTGGGGAAAATATGAAGCGGTCTACTTCTGTAAATATGCAAAGCTTCAGAAACTCTATGGACAGTTCTTTGTGCTGTACAGGTTCGTGAAGCATAGGAATTGATAGGTGGACAATGGTTCCACCTTCCTTATCAGTAGTTTGCTTGAGTCCATTGTTGAGGCTTTGGCATCTATTTGTCCCATATTTTTGCTTCCCCCTCCATTTAGCACTCCTTTTCTAGCTCTGTCTTTTCTCATGTCACATTCAACGGGAGCAAACCAAGTCTCACCACCTTCCCTTCTAAGTAGGATTTTGGTTTGTTTCTTCTAAGACTGATCTGTGTATTCTTTTGGTAGTGCCCTTTATGTTCATTGTTCTTTTGAAATCGGGGGTTGTGTTGTTGTAGTTAGACGCTGACAAGCTGATTGCCATTCAGGGCATTCTTTCAGTTGCACGGCACAACTGTTCCATAGGAACATTCCCCGCCCCATTCCCTTACACGCACGGTTCCGGGGGCTCACTAGGGAAGTTAGTAAGTTAGCAAAAGCCAGCATCAGTGAACAGGAAGCATACAGTCATTGGTCCACAGCGACACCACTCCTTAGTCAGCAGTCAAGTCTCTTTCTGGTCCTGAGCCTCTCAGCCACATGGCCATGTGGCTTCTGCTTTCGTGAACAAGGAAGATGACCTGTCACTATCTCACTGTCCTAGCGTCTCGGCTCTGTTCTCCTTTCCCTGTCCCATAGTCTTCATGCCACAGTCTCTGATGGCTCCGGTTCGGGCCTCTCCCAATTCTGAGAGAGATCTGGAATGTGCTCTTTCAAAGGTCCCGAGCTTTCTCATTCTCTGTTCCATTGGATTTTCAAGGCCATGAACTTTCAGAAGCAGTTTGCCAGGCATACCTATTGAGAACTTTGGGTGGATCTGAGCTGGTAATTTGGTAACTATTTGTTCCAAGTTAAGATAGGACAGAAGTACAAAAGCCAAACCCATCGCCTTTGAGTTGATTCTGACTCATAGCAACTATGGGATAAAGAACTGCTCCAGAGGGTTTGTAAAACTGTGGTCTTTATGGAAGCAGGCTGCTTCATCTTTCTCCCACAGACATGGATGAGCTCAAATGACCTTTAACTTAATGGTTGAACACCCGAAAGTCCCCTTCTATAGAAGGGGTCAAAAGGTGAATTCTTTTTTTTTTTTTTAACATTTTATTAGGGGCTCATACAACTCTTATCACAATCCATACATACACATACATCAATTGTATAAAGCACATCTGTACATTCTTTGCCCTCATCATTTTCGAAACATTTGCTCTCCACTTAAGCCCTTTGCATCAAGTCCTCTTTTTTCCCCTCCCACCCCTCTCCCCCCTCCTTCATGAGCCCTTGATAATTTATAAATTACTATTTTGTCATATCTTGCCCTATCTGGCATCTCCCTTCACCCCCCTTTCTGTTGTCCGTCCCCCAGAGAGGAGGTCACATGTGGATCCTTGTAATCGGTTCCCTCTTTCCAACCCACTCACCCTCTACCCTCCCAGTATCACCCCTCACACCTCTGGTACTGAAGGTATCATCCACCCTGGATTCTTAGACATAACATCTGTAGGAACGATGCTGGCTGGATATTTTTCTGGCATGGGTGTAGAAGAAGAAACAAGCTATCTCTGGGCTTCACAGACCTGGGTTGGAGTCCGGCCTCGGTCACACTCAGTGCTGTGAGCCTGGACATACTAATCATTTTTCTGTTCATTTACTCATGTGCAAAAGGAAAGGATCCTCTTGAACGACATTGGTTATGTTCCAAATTGATTATAAAATACTCACAGGAGCCCAATAAAGTTCATTGTTCTCTTATTGCTAGGATCTTATCTTCATGATTGTGTAAAGAATCATAAAAAAGCCCTGAATGAGCTTCCTGGTCTCCAAAATCAGGGCTACGTGTCACTCAGAATGGCAGCAGTAGTTCAGTTGAGGCAATTACAGCAAACAGGGGAAGGGAAATGGAGAGATAGCCATATCCCCAGGCTTGTCAGCATGAGTTTTTCATGACACTTTCTATATCTGATTTTTAATGAAAGGGTCATATGGGTCAGCCCACATTTTGACATTTCTGACAAATGGGTCAATGGAGATGGGAGTTTCCCATGTGAGGTCTCTGGAAAAATAAAAGAAAGGCGGAGGGGGGGGGAAAGCAGCACCAGATATTGATGAAACTGTCACAGAAGTAAGAACAAACTGACAAAAGCTTCAAAACACCCATATGGTGCAGTCATGTATACCATCAGTGTTGGTCACTCTGATTCTTCTACTCTTCTGATTCTAGTGGCGGGGAAAAACAGTCAACATCACTATTGCCTTCCTTGGGTTTGCAAGAGGCAGAAGCTGTTCAGTGGTAGAGGTTAGCAGTGGATGATGCTTGAACGTGGTTCACGGTAGCTGTCAGACTCAGATGAACTAAAAAGAAAGCTCTGATCTGGAACGAATCACAGGATGGCACAAAACCAGGAAGCCTTTGTTTCCATTACACGTGGGTAATCTATGAGCTAAGTGAATAACATAACTCAAAGGCAGCTGGCAAAAATAACACGGCTTGCCAGCCATTTTCTGAGAGATCAGTGTATGCTTTTAATGGGGGGGGGGATGAATGTAACTTTTTCCCAGTATTCTTGAATTTGATATTAGCTATTTCTGAAGACCATCTGCTTTGCTTTGTTTTCTAATTTGTAGCTTCGTGTTATTTAATTTAATTTAAGGTCTCTTGACCTTTCTGAAAATTATGTTTCTCATGCATGAAAAAGAGGTGTTGATCCAGTTCAGTGGATTTATTATGATCTTAAGGCATACATTTCTAAGCTTCCATGGCAAGAGAAATTATGTTAAATGCTATAAGAGAAAAAAACCCACACCTACAAGACATCTTATATTTCCCTAGATAGAATCAACAGGGATGCCAGCACACCATGCCTTAGAAGACAAAGAAAATGCCATGAAATGGCCAGTAGTCAACCATGTCTTTGATCTATAAATAGGGTTATGTTCTATGATTTTGATGTATCATGTGAATTTGAAGCTCAGTTGTGCTAGGTAGAGTTCTCCTGTAGACCTCAATTCTGTACATTCCTGTAAGGTGCCTGGCCATTGCCCTACTTTACATTGGAAGAAAATCAGACACAGACAAAGCAAGGGACTTGCTCGAGGTTAGTCAGCTTTTGATGGCAGAGTCAGGATTTGAGCCCATCTATCCTGAGAGGCTGTAAAGACAATCAGATGACACCTGCATTTGTGTTTATTTTCCCTTGAGGTGTCGCCAAGCTCATGGCAAACATACAGAATAGAATCAGATCATTATGATTAATAGACTTTTATTGACTCATATTTCGAAGCCTTTCATTCTGTGTTGATAGGTGCCATGGAGTCAGTTCTGACCCATATTGACCCTATGTACATCAGAACAAAACACTTCTGGGTCCTGCACCATCCTCACAATTGTTCCTATGTTTAAACTCATAGTTGCAGCCACTGTACCAATCCATCTCATGGAGGGCCTTCCTCTCTTTTGCTGCTCCTCTACTTTACCAAGCAGGGTCTCCATCTCCAGGGATTTATCTCTCCTGATAATGTATCCAAAACACATGAGAGGAAGTCTAGCCTTCCTTGGCTCTAAAAAGCGCTCGAGTCAGAAGTAGTTAAACAATTATTTTATTCTAGTCTATTTTAGTTCAAAGTTCTGCTGAAAAGTAAAACCTATTCAGCATCACAGGTGGCTGGCTTGAGGTTCATTGGCTAAGAACATAATCCGAGTCTCCCTTTAAAATACCCACTGCCCAGGAGCTGACTCTGATTCAAAGTGACTGCATAGCAGCGGTTCTCAACCTGTGGGTCACGACCCATTTGGGGGTTGAATGAATCTTTCACAGGGGTCTCCTAAGACCATCAGAAAATACAAATTTCCAATGGTCTTTGAACTGAGACACCTTTCCTCAATCAGACTCCATGATGGTCCGCCCACATGCAGATGTGCCCACATATGTGTCCCCAGCGTGAAGACTGTTATCCTTGCTACACCATGCTTCAAGACAAAATTTCATTTATTTGTAATTAGAAATAAATAGCTCACAATAAATAATTACATATTATTTTGTGATTAATCACCATGTTTTTATTATGTTCAATTTGTAACAATGAAAATACATTCTGCAGGAGATGGAAGAAGATGGCGTCTAGTTAGATTAACCCACCTGGAGCTTTTGCTGCCATATCAGAAAATTAGGAGTCGGTCTCAATGGGCCAATTTTGTTTTGTTTTGTTTTCTCTTTATATTTCTTTTTCTCTCTTTTTCCTTTTCTCTCCCTCTCTTTCCTTTCATATACCACTGCTGACTTCTGGGCCACTACCCTCCACCTAGGGCAACTCAACCCAAATAGCAGGGGAACTCCAGCCTGCTCTCTATGGGAGCCTTTGTTTCATACCACACAAGGCAGCTATCTGGCCTTTAAGGTGATCTTGCCAACTGGGGCAATTCCGCCCAGCATCAGCGGGCCCCTGTGCTAAAAAGGGACACCAACCTGCCACCTTGGGGCAGGGTGTACACCCCTCCAGCCCCACGTCCAGGTGATCAGGGATCAGCTATTTCTTTAATCTTTATTTTTCTACTTCTCTCTTTCTTCTCTTTCCCACCACAGTCAATCTTAGCAACATAGTTGTATTTTTCCCCATCTTTCTCTTTCTTTTCTTTCATTCTTCTTTCAATTTTTAATTTTTTCTTCTTTTTTGTTTCTCTTCTCCCTCTCTTTCCCTCCACATGACACTGCTGGTTTCCAGCCTCCTCTGCCTAGGGCAACTCCTCCCACCCCATAAGGACAGCTCCACCCTTCCCCCTTTAACAGGGCTGCACATGGAATGAGGCAGTGCTCCGCACAGCACAGGGCTCAGCTATCACTTTATCTGTTTTCTTATTTTGTTCTTTCTTTTCTTCTTCTTTCACTTTTTCTTCTTTTCCTCCCTTCTATCTCTTCTCGCTTTCCTGCCACAGTCTCAGCAGATTCAGTTTTCCATTTTTTGGGTTTTCTTTTCTTGACTATTTTTACTTTTGATTTGTCTTTGCATTTTATGTGTGTGTTAGTTTGATTTTTTTTACTTTTGCTCTTGTCATTGTTTTCTCCTTTCTCTCTTTTTCTTCTCTTCTCCAATCCTTTCCTTTTACAAGCCAATACTGGCCTCCAGGCCAGTCCTCTCCTCCTAGGGCAACTCCAGTAGCCTAGTTAGGGAAGTTACCACTCACACTTGTTAGCTTTATACAGAGCTGGGGAAGTCACACCCATCCTCCACCATACCCCAAATGGCTGGGGGATCTCCCAGCTACACCCCGAGGTCCTACAAGTGACTAGGGGAACTCCTGCCCACCATTGGTGGTGCTCCCCGCTGTTGTGCGAACATGTACTCAACTCAACGGTCATCTCCCTGACCAGGGTTATTCCATCTGCCATCTATGGTGGTCTACACCACCGAGGGTACACCCACACACCCTCCACAGCACTCCAGTTACAGCTGGAAACACCACATGCCACCTCAGGCACTCCAAGCATGGTGAGACCCACCATTATGGCTTACTGAGAGATCAACCAGTGAAATGCCACCCTCGTGGGCCCACAACCATCCGACCAGAATCCCATGATAGGACTTTCCAACTCACGTTTCAAATAACAGAATACTGGTCAGCTAGGGTAAGAGTGAAAACAACAGAAGATAGAACAGTAGCCTGACCCTTCAGTTCAGCTACCTGCAGGGAGTTCATAGTATCCCGAGAGAGATCCCAGTGCTCTTCAACTCTGAAAGATGGCACTGGGCTCCTGTTAAACAGCACATAAGCAGCAACCAGCCCCAACACTCTCAATGAGAAAGCAGGAGAAACAGAAGCTAATGCCAGAAGAAGTCATGAACTTAAAGATGTGCATAGAAGACGCAGACATTGGCCTGCCACAGAAAGAAATTCTCAGAATGCTGCTTGGAGTCATACAGGATATGAGGGAATTAATATATAAAAAGGGTGAAATGATAAAGGAGATAAAGGCAATGCACCAAAGGGAAATATAAGACTTGAGGGATGAAATAACAAAATCCAGTTGCAAATTAACAGATTTTGTCAACAGACTTGAGGTGGCAGGGAATCGCACCAGTGACCTATAGGACAACCAAGCAGACCTCAACAAATGGGAAAAGCAGTCAAAAAAGAAAATTAGAAAAGTTGAAGTAAACCTGAAAGCCATGTCATATGATAGGAAGAGGAACAATATTAGAATAAACAAAGAAGGCAACAGCAAAAATAGCAAGGGAATTCTTAGAGGAAATCTTCCACAACTTAATAAATGAAAACCAGGCAACCATTCAGAAGGGTGAAAGAACACCAGCCAGACTCAAGCTCAAGAAGTCACCAAGACACATAATAATTAAATTATCCAAATATGAGGAAAAGGCGATCCTAAGAGCAGCAGGGGTGGGGGTGGGGCGGGGGGAAGCAGTCATCTATAAAGGTACCCAAATGAGACTATGTTCAGAAGAATCAGTGGACACGATGAAGAAGAGGATGGAATGGAGTGACATATTCAACAGCCAAATTATCTATTAACACATTGCAGGTGGATCCCAAGTTTACTCGTTTTTGCACACTGTCTTCAGATGCCATCTGCTTGGATATATATTTAACTATTTAGTCTATTTAGGTGTTTATATCAGTAGTGAATGTATTAGGCTCAATTGTCTTCATGTTCTGTTTATTTAGCATTTTAGTGCCTTTTGGTTAAATCAAATACTTACTACTTGTTTGAATTGTTTTGCAAGGAGCTGTGCACTTATCATGATCAAACCTCAGTGAAATGTAGAACATCACCTAAGTCACTCAAGTGGTCTCCCATTACACAAAAAGACATGAAGAAACTCTTAGCCCTAATTCTTCTAATTTTTGAAGTAATATGTATTATGTTGATTATTTTTTACGAGAGTTCATAAAAGTAATAATGTTCTGCATACATTGCAAAATAGTTTTTCATAATATGAGACATTTTATATTCAAAACCTGAAAATTATAAATAAATATGGTAAAAAGTTGAGATGTAAACCCATTTATGGCTTAATGCAAAAAACTCTAATAACCAAAAAAAACCCCAGGCACTTGGGTAAGTTGGTAAAAAAAATCCAGTCTTTAATGTGTTAAGATAGATGGAGAACCCATCTCCTCTCCTAAACCCCTCTATGAGGGGATCTCCATTGGTCGACACTTGGGCCTTGGGTCTCCACTCTGCACTTCCCCCTTCATTTAATATGATATATATACATATATATACATACATATATACATATACACATATATACACATACATACACACACTTACATCTTTTTTTTTTGCATGATGCCTCATAGAGGGGTTTAGGAGAGGAGATGGGTTAATTAGGGTGTGAGGTAGTATCGATGAAGAACACAGCTTTCCCCCGGATCCTGGATGCTTCCTCCCCTCAACTACCATGATCCGAATTCTACCTTGCAGGGCTGGATAGGACAGAGGCTGTACACTGGTGCATATGAGGGTTGGAGGTACAGGGAATCCAGGGTGGATGATACCTTCAGGACCAAGGGTGTGAGGGACGATGCTGGGAGAGTGGAGGGTGAGTGGGTTGGAAAGGGGGAACTGATTACAAGGATCCACGTGTGACCTCTTCCCTGGGAGAGGGACAGCAGAGAAGGGGGGAAGGGAGACTCCGGATAGGGCAAGATATGACAAAACAACGATGTATAAATTACCAAGGGCATATGAGGGAGGGGGGAATGGGGAGGGAGGAGGGGAAAAAAAAGAGGACCTGATGCAAGGGGCTTAAGTGGAGAGCAAATGCCTTGAGAATGATTGGGGCAGGGAATGTATGGATGTGCTTTATACAATTGATGTATGTATATGTATGGATTGTGGTAAGAGTTGTATGAGTCCCTAATAAAATGTAAAAGAAGAAAAAAAAAAAGATAGATGGAGAAGAAAGAGTCTTCCCATACAAGAAAAATCTGAAAGAATACACAGCAAGAAACCCCACCCTACAAAGGTTCCTTGCTGACCCAATTTAGACAGAAGATCAACACTCACCTAGCACAAATAAGAGACCATCACATAGAACAACTCCACCCAGAGGGCAACAAAGAGCAAACAGCCACTATGATAGCATTAGCTCAAGAGTGGAAAGATGGCAAGAATGAACAACATGCAAACTACACAATCTGATAAGATAAGTAGGTAGGAAAACATCCAACACAATAGGTCCAAGATGACATCACAGAGTCCACAGATGGATGTAATAACATTGAATATCAATGAACTGAACTCATGCATTAAAAGCCAGAGGCTAACAGACTGGCTCAGAAAACATAACTCATCAATCTGCTGCCTACAGGAGACACATCTCAAGTTGCAGACAAAACAGGTTGAGAATTAAAGACAGAGATGAAAAGAAAAAGATGGGACCAATGTTTCCAGAGGGATACGGGAGAAGGAGAGGTGGGAGAAAGGAAGGGGCAGAGGACCAACCCATGGACAAGGAAACAACAAGTGAACTAAAATCAATGGAAAGAAGGCCATAGGATACCTAGTGGGGCTCAGTCAAGGGCAATGTAGCAGCGAGGAATTCCTAAACCCAAATGAAGGCCAAACATGATGCTGAGAAAAGAGGGAAATAAAAAGGAAATAGAAGAAAGAACCAGGAGGCAAAGAACATTTATAGAGGCCTAAATACAGGTAAGTACATATGCAAACATGTATATAATGAGAGTTGAATAAAACTATGTACTCATGTCTAACCCCCCAACTACCATGATCCAAATTCTTCCTTGGAAGTCTGGATAGAGCAGAGGTTGTACACTGGTGCATATAGGAGCTGGAGGCACAGGGAATCCAGGGTGGATGATACCTTCAGAACCAGGGGGTGAAGGGCGATACTGGGAGAGTAGAGGGTGAGTGGTTTGGAAAAGGGGAACTGATTACAAGGATCTACATGTGATCTCCTCCCTGGGGGACGGACAACAGAGAAGGTGGTGAAGGGAGACGCCGGATAGGGCAAGATAAGACAAAATAATAATCTATACATTATCAAGGGCTCATGAGGGAGGGGGAGAGGGGAGAGAGGGAGGAAAAAAAGAGGACCTGATGCAAAGGTCTTAAGTGGAGAGCAAATGCTTTGAAAATGATTAGGTCAAAGAATGTACAGATGTGCTTTATACAATTGATGTATGTGTATGTATAGATTGTGATAAGAGTTGTATGAGCCCCTAATAAAATGCTAAAAAAAATAAAATAAAAAGAAAACTAACAAGTAAAAAAAAAATTGAGGTTGCAGATGGACATTGGGCCTCAACTCAAGTACTCCCTCAACACAAGAACGCTTTGTTCTAACGATCTGGCATTCTGTGATGTTCACCTATCTGACAGGATCGCTGTAGACAAAATAGGTACATAAGCAAATGTGGTGAAGAAAGCTGATGAAGCCCGGCTATCAAAAGATATAGTATCTGGGGTCTTAAAGGCTTGAAGATAAATAAGCGGCCATCTAGCTCAGAAGCAACAAAGCCCACATGGAAGAAGCACACCAGCTTGTGTGATCACAAGCTGTCGAAGGGATCAGCTATCAAGCATAAAAGAACAAAAAATCATATCACTTTAAATAGGGTGAGTGCAGAGCAGAGACTCAAAGCCCATCGGTAGGCAACTGGACACCCCTTACAGAAGGATCATGGGGAGATGAGCCAGTCAGGGTGCAGGGTAGCAACGATGAAACATAAAACTTTCCTCTAGTTCTTAAATGCTTCCTCTCCCCCACTATCATGATCCCAATTCTACCTTAAAAATCTGGCTAGACTAGAGGATGTACATTGGTACAGATAGCAACTGGAAACACAAGGAATCCAGGACAGATGACTCCTTCAGGACCAGTGATGAGAGTGGCGATGTCTGGAGGGTGGAGGGAATGTGGGGTGGAAAGTGGGAACTGATTACAAGAATCTACCTATAGCTTCCTCCCTGGGGGATGGACAGCAGAGAAGAGGGCAGGGGGAGACGTCGGACAGAGTAACATATGACAAAATAATAATACTTTGTGAATTATGATTGGTTCATGAGGGAGGAAGGAGGGGGAGGGATGGGGAAATGAGGAGCTAATATTAAGGGCTCAAGTAGAAGGCAAAAGTTTTGAGAATGATGATGGCAACAAATGTACATATGTGCTTGAAACAATGTATGTATGTATGTAAGTATGTATGTATGTATGTATTGTGATAAGAATTGTACGTGCTCCCAATAAAATGTTTTTTTTTTAAAAGAAGATATACCATCTGGAGTTTTAAAGGCTTTAAGATAAACAAGTGGCTGTCTAGCTCAGAAGTAACAAAGCCCACATGGAAGAAGCACTCTAGTCTATGGAGGTCCAATGCCCATCTGTAGACAATGGACATCCCCTCACAGAGGGGACACAGGGAAGAGTTGAGCCAGTCAGGGTGCAGTACAGCACAGATGAAACACACCTTTTCTCTAGGTCTTTGGTGCTTCCTTTCCCCCATTATCAGGACCTCAATTCTACTTTACAAATCGGATTAGACCAGAGCATGCACACTGCTACAGATAAGAACCGGCAACACAGGGACTCCATGATAGATAAACTCCTCAGGGCCAACAAGGAAAGTAGAAATACAAGGAGAATTAGGGGAGGGTGTGGGGAGAAAGAAGGAATTGACCACAAGGATCAAACAAGTACCTTCTCCCAGGGGGATGAGTAACAGAAAAGTGGGTGAGGGTGATGGAGGATGATGGAAAATATATTCTATAACTTATCAAGTGTTCATGAGGGAGGGAGGGCTGAGGAGGGCTGGGGAAGAAATGGGGAGCTGATATCAGGGCCTCAAGTGGGAAGAGAATGCTTTGAAAATGCCGATGGCAGCATATGTGCAAATGTACTTGACACATTGGAGGAATGTATGGATTGTGATAAGAAATGTAAGATCCCCCAATAATAGCATTTAAAAAAAGAACTAAGATTATAGTGGGGAGAGTCTAAGAAATAAATAAAATATAATGTAAAAAATAATATTAAAGGGAAAATACAGATGGATTAATCTCCAGCGAATTCCCTCTGACCATAGATGAGAGATGTGAATAGCGTTGCTTTCATGCAGGTAAGAAAGTGGATTATTGCAGATCCACGTGGATTAAAATGTAATGCCTTATCATTTGATATCCCTTTCGACCCACTTAAATATGTTCTAGTTTTTAATATTGTCTGTTTTCTTTTAAATTGAGGGTTTTCTCTGTTTTTCTCTTTCATTGATGCTTATTTGTATGTTTATCTGGGTGTGAAATCCATTATAGATATATCTATAGAGATAGTAAATGGATTAATGGTTTCTTACAGGTGTAACAGGGGTTGTTCAGTGGGGAAATAGAGATCTAATGACAATATATACAAGAAGAATATTTTAAAGTTTATTATGGTGATGCTTATAAAGCTCTTTTTAATATAATTGAATATTGGATTGTAAAAATAAAAGAAAACACCTCCTGCGTATCAGGCATTTACATTACGATTCATCACAGCAGCAAAATGACAGTGATGAAATAGCAAGGAACATAGTTGTGTGATTGGGGGTCACCACAACATGAGGCACTGTATGAAAGGGTCGTGGCATTAGGAAAGTTGAGAACCACTGCTGCTTAGAGTTCCCAAGGATCTAAACTGTTACGGAAGCAGAAAGCCTCATCTTTCTCCCATGGAGCAACTGGTGAGTTTGAATTGCTGACATTATGGCTTGTAAGTCATTGACTGCTTTCCTCACAACACTGCTGGGGCTCTTGTCTCCTCCATAGAAGGTGAGAATCCTACTACTCAGAAGTCATTATCTCATAAACGTATCTTATTTGTATCTTCAATGTATAGTTACATAAAATAATGTTACTTAAGTATTCATTAATCCCCCTTTTAAATTTTTAAAGTAACTTAAGCAGACTATAACGGGATTTATAAGGATTCATAAGGATCCCTGGTGAAGCTGTCAGGAAACACTGGACTGCTTACCCAAAGTTCAGAGATTTAAAGCCACTGGTGACTCCAAAGGAGTCAATGAGGCTATCTTCTCTCCTACAGACCTATAACCCCTGAAGCCCTCTCACTGGTTACTGAGTCCGAAAGGACTCTAGGACAGCGGGAGGAGGTGGTGGCTAAGGGTTCATTAAGTAACAGGAGAGGCAAACGGTTAAAGGAAATTAAAAAAGAAATGAGTGCACCGTGAGTGCTGATTAACATTTCATGGGTGAATTAATAGAGATAGGGACTTCCTAGAGTTGCTCATAGTTGCTTGGCTGACACTCCTCAGGGCATCATCCTGGGTGTTGTATCTGCTGCTCCTCTAATTGAGCTCTGATTACGGTCACTCCTGACCCTGGTTCTAATTCAATTTAAGGAAAATGCTTTGAAATAGCTTTATGGAGGCATAATTGGCATGCTATAAACTGCACCTCTTGAAAAGCGTTCGGTGTCTGCAGTTTTGACATGCATATACAATCGAGATAATGGACATGCTCATCACTCCGGAGTCCCATACTTGGTGCCAGTGACTTTGCTTGGCCTTCTTTGAGTTTCCGTGGCTGGCGTGACATTTGAAAGATAGTTGTATTGATTGAGTCTCCTTGTCTGCGGGTAGCCATAACCAACGGCATGATACTTCAAGTTAGATCTTTAATTGTCCTTGTCAACATTGGTTGCCATGGCATTCGTCTGAGGGTGCCATTCCCAGGACAGTCAGCCATATGATTTTCTGCTTCATCGTGGCCAATGCCAGTCCATGTCAGCTCACTAACACCTAGAATACCAATCTTTAGGCTTCCCATTTCATTTTTAATGACTTCCAATTAACCTAGATTCAGAATGAAAAGAATTATAAAAGAAACAAAGGAGTGATGGGGTTGATTTTTGCTTTTGTTTCTTATTTTTTGTATGATTTTATGAATCTAAAACCCAAGATAGATAAATCTAAAGAGATTAATCTAAAGAGAGTAACTGGATTAAAAATTAGTCAGGGACATGGTAGGAGAGGTTGTGTGGAATGAGGAACTAACAGCAGGAAAAAAGAAAGGGTTGTGAAATTGATTGTAGTGGTAATCACACACCCCTTCTTTCTATGCCTGAACTATGACATTGTATGATATGCAAATTACATGCCAATAAAACTATTGAAGAACACATGAGATTAGACAAGAAAAACACACACATTGGGATGATAGCCATTGAGGACTGCCAAGGATCATGGGTAGACACAAGAAATGAGAAAATACATGCACAGAAAGAATTGGCATGATTTTTTAAAAGGACTGTGTGAGAAATCTCGGTCTTTCAAGCTTCCGGTTTGTTATGTGTCTGTCTGATGTCGGCAGTAGGAGACTACGGCACTAATTCATGTGAGCATGGTGTGGAGACAGATGCCGTCTCAATGCTCTTTGGTGCAACCAGAAGCGTGCCCTGTGGTCCAGGCTTTCTTTGTCATTTATCTTCATGTCCACATTTCTTTTTAATTAATAAGATGGTTGATCAAGAAAACTAGCAGGAACCAAGACTAACATTGACAAGCCTGAAAAGTTCCAGGAAATGAGATTTTTCTCAGGAATTGCACTTAGAACCAGTTCATATCTCACAATCAAATAGCTTAATGGTTTACTTTGACTTTGTCATTCAGTGTTTATTTATATATCACATTTATCTAAATCTGGTCTGACTGTCCCAGGGTCAATACTGACTCATAGGGACCCTGTAGGTCAGGGAGGTGTGTCATTGTGAGTTTCTAAGACTGTAACTGTTTGTGGGACTAGAAAGCCCCATCTTTTTTCAGAGGAGGCCCTGGTGATTCATACTATTGATTTTTCAGATCACAGTCCAGCTTCTAACCACTATTCTACCAGGTATCCTGGTAGGACTGTAAATGTAGATTCCAGAAACTCTGGCTTCTGTTGATTCAATAATGCGCTCTGTGACTGCTTATAGAAATGGGGGCTGGGTGAGTGGCCTTAAAAACAGGAAGTTTACACAACAGAAAAAAAAGTTAATTTGTAATTTGAGCCTTAGTTTACCCTCCCCCCTTGTTCTGTAACTTTAGAAGCCATGGATTTACTCCAATTTACATGCACAGCATTCTAGATAAGCACAACCATACTGATCAATGTTGATAACAGCAAGAGGAAATGGTCTAGATCTGGATGATTTAATACCTGAAACGGTACTTGATTGTTGATGTTAGAAGCTATCTAGTTGGTTCTGACTCATAGCAACACTATACACAGCAAAACAAAACCCTCACAGGATAGCAATAGCCTCACAATTGTTGGTCTATGTGAATCTAATATCCTAGTCTATTCACTCACTGAGTCTTCTTCTTTTTAACAGACCCTCTATTTTATCAAGTGTGACGCACTCTTTTGGGGATCGGTCCTTTTGGATAACATGTCAAAGTATGTGAGATAAAGTCTTGCCACGCTTGCGTCTAAGGAGTGTTCTGATTGTACTTCTCTCACGCGCTGTTCTTTGGGCACTCCAGGGTACATTCAGTGTTCTTTGAAAACACCATAACTCAAAAGCATCAGTTCTTCTTCAGTCTTTCTCATTCATTGCCTAGCTTTCAGATATATACAGTAATCGAAAATACTCTGCTTTGGATCAGGAGGTTTTGTGCAACAGACTTGTGTATAATGGGATACATCATTGAATTTTGTGAGTCCTGCGTAGTCAATTTCTTATTAAATTCTATTATTTTTTAAATTAAAAATGTACCACATAGATGAAACACAGCTTACTGTTTTTGGAATTTAGGTGGGAGTGCATGACTTCAATGCTATAAATAGAAGAATGTCACTGAGTTCCCTGAGTTCATCTCTTCTCAACCAAAACACACATTGTAAATAATGAGTGACCAATGGTGACACCTTTCCTTTATTATTGTTAATGATACCATGAGCTATAAATGAAAATATTTACAGTGCCTCATATATTTTGATTATATTATTATATTAACTACACAAGTGTGTATTCATACTTTTCATAAACCAGGTGCCTAGTATTTCATAATTAACAGAGCACAAACTCCCTACAAAAGAATTTCATAGGTTACAAAGGAACCGATGGTCTGGTCTTATCCTTATCACAAGTGTGTTAGACAGGGTCCTCTAGAGAAACAAAATCACAATGCTAATAATTTTATATATATTTATACAGGTAGATAGATATATAACTTAAGAGATAAACAGTCAGTTAAATTCAAATGCAGTGGATGAACTATCTGGAGGAAAAACAACCGGACCGACAGTTCCGGGGGGACTTGGGGTGGGGGGGTAGGGGGGGTAAGGAAGTGGTGTTAACAAACCCAGGGACAAGGGAAAAACATGGGACCCCAAATGGTAGAGAAGGGGGAGTGGCAGGCCTGGTGGGAAATGATCAAGGGTAAGGTTGCTTAGAGAAGAGGTATACTCTAGCCCAGGTGGCGACGAAGCATGGTAGTAGGGCAGGAGGAAAGTCAAGGGAGATGGAGGAAAGAGCTAGGAGTCAAAGGGCATTCATGGAGGTCTAGACAAAGACATGTACATGCAAATATATATAGGAGGATGGGGAAATAGATCTATGTGTCTATATTTATAGGTCAAGTATTAAGGTGGTGGAAGGACCTTGGGCCTCTACTCAAACACTCCCTCGATGCATGAATACCTTCTTTTATTAAATTGGAACTCTATGATGCTCACTCTCCCGACACAACGGCTGGAGCCAAAGTGGGTGAACAAGTAAATGTGGTGAAGAAAGCTGATGGTGCCCGGCTATCAAAAGAGATAGTGACTGGGGTCTTAAAGGCTTGAAGATAAACAAGCGGCCATCTAGCTCAGAAGCAAAAAAGCCCACATGGAAGAAGCACACCGGCCAGTGCGATCACGAGGTGCCAAGGGACCAGGTATAAGGCATCATGCAAAAAAAAAACCAAAACGATATAAGTGTGTGTATGTATGTGTATATATGTGTATATGTATATGTATATATATACCATATTAAATGAAGGGGGAAGTGCAGAGTGGAGACCCAAGGCCCAAGTGTCGGCCAATGGAGATCCCCTCATAGAGGCGTTTAGGAGAGGAGATGGGTTAATTAGGGTACGAGGTAGTACCGATGAAGAACACAGCTTTCCCCTAGATCCTGGATACTTCCTCCCCCCAACTACCATGATCCAAATTCTACCTTGCAGGCCTGGATAGGACAGAGGCTGTACCCTTGTACATATGAGGGCTGGAGGTACAGGGAATCCAGGGTGGATGATACCTTCAGGACCAAGGGTGTGAGGGACGATGCTGGGAGAGTGGAGGGTGAGTGGGTTGGAAAGGGGGAACTGATTACAAGGATCCACGTGTGACCTCTTCCCTGGGAGAGGGACAACAGAGAAGGGGGGAAGGGAGACTCCGGATAGGGCAAGATGTGACAAAATAACGATGTATAAATTACCAAGGGCACACGAGGGAGGGGGGAAAGGGGAGGGAGGGAAAAAAAAAAAAGGACCTGATGCAAGGGGCTTAAGTGGAGAGCAAATGCCTTGAGAATGATTGGGGCAGGGAATGTATGGATGTGCTTTATACAATTGATGTATGTATATGTATGGATGGTGATAAGAGTTGTATGAGTCCCTAATAAAATGTAAAAAAAGAAAAGAGGAGAAAAAAAATGATTAGGGCAAAGACTGTACAGATGTGCTTTATACAATTGATGTATGTATATGTATGAACTGTGATAAGAATTGTATGAGCCCCTAATAAATTGTTAAAATAAAAAAAATTCAAATGCAGTACAAATGGCTCAGTCCAACTCACTCCCATGAGACTGTTGTGAAACACTGGCAGTTCTTCAAGCCTTGAGGGCTACTAGGTAGTCCTCTGTAGAACAATTCAGCATATCCAGCCAGACTACAAACAGCAAGGCAGTTCACCAACAGTCAGTCAAATGACAGGGTGCGACAGTCCCCAGCTCAAGATATGTAAGTTCCAATAGTGTGGCAAAGCAGGTCTTGAAGGAACCACAAATTAGCAGCAACACAGTCCACGGGTTAGGAGTCCCATAGGTAGTGTAGCTTGTAAATTGAGGCACAGAACAAGCAAGGCAGTCGCACACTGGTCCGAGGATCAAGGGGCAAGAGACAAGAAAGGCAAGGCTCATCGAGCCATTTATCTCTCCGCCCTTCAATTAATCCCACATGTGTTTATCGGCCAGGTTGGCACAATAAACTAACTACCTCAACAAGTTAATGAGGGAGTTTTTAGTATGCCTTGTACCCCATTGTTTGCCCTTCTACTGCTGATGGTATTGAGACTCAGAGGAGTATCAGCTATGGAAATCAATTCCAAGGTACCACATGACACAGTTGCAATTTCATGTCTTATCTTCCCAACTTCAGAGCTTGTCTGTGTCGTGAAACCTTACACAGCCACTAATTTGTCCAAGTATTAGAACTTGATGTCAACCATATGATGGACCAAGGTAAATTTCCCCTCAACTACTTACAGTCAAATGGGGGAGATTTGAATGACCAGGTAGAAGGAATAGGAGTCCAGTTTCCCAAGGATTGAGAGGTAGGTACCTTGGAACACAAGACAGTGCTAAATCCTGGAGAGCCCTAAAGAAACTACCATGGAAGAAAATTAGGAAAACAAGAAGAGATGAGGGAATTCAGAAACACCCAAGTGGTCCCAAACAGAAGGGGCCAGTGTGGACTAGTATATTCGCTAACTCCCTGCCATGGACTTGATTCCAACTCATAGCCACCCTGTGGAGCAGGTTAGAATTGCCTGGTGTGTTTCAGAGACTGCATGTAGCACTAGAAAGCCACCTCTTTCTCCCACAGGGTGGCTGGTAGATTTGAACTGATGACCTGGTGGTTAACAACCGAACGCATCACCGACCATAACACCAGGACTCCTCAAGGGCCTAAGAAGGCTTTGCAGTATCACTCCAGAGCCACTAGGCTAGCCATAAACGAGCATTCATCAAAAAATAAAAAGGGAATCTTTTCTTCCTCATGGAAAAATTCTAATTTGGGTCCATGAATCCTATTAAAACTGACAGAGGGAGAACTTCCAATCGTTATTCCGATCCTGATTTTAAGTGGCAGCATTGTGGCATGAGAGGGCTAGAAATAAATGGGGCATGTCATTCTTGTCTCTCTGTCACTGTGGGTGACATACTGAAGGAAGACAATGACTAGAGATACAAGAAAAGTGAATAGAGAGCTGGCTAATCATATTTCCAAGATTTTAAAAAAGTACTACAACTATTCTTCATGTGTTAGATCAACACGGATGCATTAACGATCTCTGTGGACTTAGTGCTGTGACTATTCCACTAACACATAGCCCTGTGCTTTATGAGCACACAAGGGACATCTGGGTTTAGTGGTTACGAAGCCGATTCCCACTGCCATCAAGTCGATTTTGACTCAGAACTGGCCTATAGAACAAGGGAGACCTGTCCCGGTGGTATTCTAAGAGTGTAGAAAGTCTCTTCTTTCTCCCATGGAGCAGCTGGTGGTTTCAAACTGCTGACCTTGCAGTTAGCAGCCCACTGTCTAACCACTGGCTACTCCATCAGGGCTCCTTAAAGTCTATTGGTAGATGCTAAGCCTAAAGCCACTTCGTAGGCACTAAAACAGAATTTGTGTTTATGTAGTACCAACCATCAACATAGTTCTGTATACTGTTTTATTATAAAAAGCTTAACACTGATCCTCCAGGCATTTAAATCTTAATTGGTAAGGCACTTTTTCTTGTATAAAACAAAAGTAATTCAGACAATTTACAACCATGAAGAGAGAAATAAATCAGACTCCACAACTTGCGTGTATAACTGGTTTAGTTGTGAATGCTTAAAACAAAATTTTCCATCACAAAGACAAGGAAACAAAATCCTCACATTGGTGTGTCCAATTGGAATATGCTACATATATGACATCTACTGCATTAGAAGTTTGGAAGGCCAGTGCTCCACTGTGATTCTCAGTGGGATTTTTTTTTGTTGTTGTCTGTTAGTTTTTAAAATTTTTGTTTTGTTTTATTTGTCCATCTCTTATATGGATTTGGGAGAAAAATAAGCCTTTCTACTCTCATAAAGAGCTACAGTCTTGGAAACCCACACGAGCAGTTCTACTCTGTCCGACATGGTCACTATGAGTGGGCATCGACTTGATGACAGTGAGTTAGGTTTTGTTTCTTTAGGTGGATTTGGTCTTTAGGATAACTCTTCTCCTGAATATATAGCAGTTGACAATGTTTTTCTTCTTCTTTTCAGGAAAACTAGATAACTTCTTCAAGCAATAAGTCTTCCCTTCCATTTGATCCACTCTTAGACCAGTTTGTGCATACGGGAATGGATCTATCAGTTTAGACAAACCATGATCTTGATCTGGAAGTCAGAGTCAGCTCCTAAACAAAACGGATGTCTACTAGAAAGGTTCCTATGAGAAGACTGCTTTCCAAGATATATCAATACAAATACCTGGGCGTGTATCATTTCAGCTTGATGGCTCACTGCCATCATGGGCCTATAAGACAGAGCTAGAACTGTTCCTGTGGGTTTCTGAGATGGGAACTCTACATGGGAGTAGAAAGCTTCTCCTTTTTCCCAAACTTGATGGCACTGAGTTCTTGTCGTTGTGTTGTTGTAGATTTGGACTCATAGTGACCCCGTGTGACAGAGTAAAACTACCTCATAGAATTTCTTAGATTGACATCTTTATAAAAGCAGATCACCAGCTCTTTCCTCTGGAGGATCTGCTTGCTGGTTCAAACTGCCAACGTTTGGTTAGAAGTTGAGTGCCTACTCATTGTACGACTCTGTATGGGAAGACACAACGTTGTGTTGTAATACAAGAGCTTTAGGACACTGAGTTACAAAACATGAATTTTTAGGCGCAAAGAAAACAATTACTGCATTTGTGTTGGGCTCCATGCATGTTGATGGATATTGCTGTTGTGAGGTGTTGTCCAGATGGGTCAACAAAATGAAACACTGCCAGGTCGTGCCCCATTCTCACACTCATTGTCATGCTTGAGTTCATATTATCATTTAATTTAACAAAAGCCTGTCGAGGTAGATGCTATCTGCAGGCATTTCATAAAAGAACAACACTAGACCTGAAAGAGACAAATGATTTATCCAGATGAATCTACCTGTTATTGTTGTTGTTAGATGCAAGGCAGTTTGACCCACAGTGACTCTCTGCACACCAGAATGAAGCACTGCATGGTCCTGCACCTGCCTCACAATAGTTCCTGTGCTGGAGCCCACTGTTGCACCACAATACCAGTCCAGATGCATCTACCTAGTAAGTGTCAAAATCAAGATGGAAAGCCAGGATTGTTGCATTCTCAGTCCTATATTAATTAGTCTTCAAACTCTCCCATGATGCCTTAGGGTGCAGCCAAAGCGGTGTGTGAGTGTAGTGAACTGTCAAATAAATTCAAGCTTTTAACATTGGTCCATTTTTACATTATCCTTGGACAACATGATGCAACAGAAGTATGATTGAGCTCTACTTTGTCTTACATTTGGGATGCTGAGGGGGAGTGTCAAGAACTACAAATGATCTAAAATTTTACTATACTTGCAAACTAAGAAGTTAGCCTGTGCGAGTTTCGGGCAAGCTGGTAGAAGACAAAATCTAAGCCAGAGACAAATACTGTATCGCTCATAGTAATAACAGTAGCCAAAGTAGTACCTGGTTCCTCCTTAAGGGCCAATTTCCAAAGGATGACATGACAAGGGCAAGATGCTGCCTGCTCGTGCAGTTGAGTGCATCGCAGAAAGGGTTCCTCGAGTTCAGGGAACTCGGCTGCTATATGAGGCCTGCACAACCATTGCCCCAGAAAAAGATTCCATTTTTCTGGAAGAATACACTACCTTGCAAAAATAGTTTGCTGTATTTTGCTCTGGAGATCTTTGAAGCAAAACCACTGTTAATATCTGTTCAGAAAGTTTGAAGGAATATGAATCCTCTGTGGACTCCCAACAGATTAAATCTTCCCCCCACTATGATTTTTCTATTGTTTGGTATGATATGCTTAGTTTAGGAAGTCTAATAATGAAGGATATGTTCCAAAGATCTTTCTAGGGCCACCAATAGTCAGTAATGCCTTGATTCTGAAAATGACAGCTTTCCCAAGGGCCTTGAGATGTAGACATTTCAGTTAAAATAAATACGAGTTTCCTTTGTGTTTTTTTTTCATGCAGAAATGTAATTTTTAGAACACTGAATAATGAACTCCAGGGACCACCTACAAAGTGTTTCATTCAATGGTTAAAAGATTAACTACAAAGCATTTAATAAAATATACAGTCCTTGTTCTGCTTATTAGATAAATGAACTACTAAATCACAATAGCCTAATACAGACTTTGCTTCTGCTTGGGCCTTCCTCATTTGCCTCGAATTACTATTTCTGATGCCATGTATGTAGTAATTTAATTCAGATTACTTCAGGATAAGCCGTATGCTGCATATATGGACTTGTATAGTAACTTTAATCAGCACATATGGACAGTTAAACTGCATTTGAAGAACCAGATCAGGAACCAGTATCTCAAAGTTGTTATTTATGAGTGCTTCAGACAGCCATGTAAAAATCTACACAAAAGTTAATTAGCATATTACATATTTGAAGTGATTTTTCCATTGGTGAATTGAGTGATGTTCAATATCACTGGAAAATATCCCCGTGCGAATGAATAAGACAAAGCAGGTGCATAAGCAAATGTGGCAAAGAAAGCGGATGGAGCCTGGCTATCAAAAGCTATAGCATCTGGGGTCTTAAAGGCTTGAAGTTAAACAAACGGCCATCTAGCTCAGAAGCAACAAAGCCCACATGGAAGAAGCTCACCAGCCTATGTGATCACGAGGTGTTGAAGGGATCAGGTATCAAAGAACAAAAACTCATATCATTGAAAATAAGGGACAGTGTGGAGAGGGGACCCAAAGCCAATCTGTAGACAACTGGACATCACCTTACAGAAGGGTCATGGACAGGGGATGAGCCAGTCAGAGTGTAGAGTAGCAACAAGGAAACATACAACTTTCCTCTAGTTCTTAAATGCTTCCCTCTCCCCACCACTATCATGATCCTAATCCTACCTTACAAATGAGGCTAGACAAGAAGATGTACACTGGTACAGAATAGGAACTGGAAACATAGGGAATCCAGGATAGATGATCCCTTCAGGACCAGTGGTGACAGTGATGATACCAGAGGGTGGGGTAAAAAGGGGGAATTGATTATAAGGATGTACACATAACCCCTTCCCTGGGACAAACAAAAGAGGGGTGGGTGAAGGCAGATGTAAGACATGGCAAAATAATAATAATTTATAAATTATCAAGGGTGAAAGAGGGAGGGGTGAGCTTGGAGGAAGGGGAAAAATGAGGAACTGATATTAAGGGCTCAAGTAGAAAGCAAATGTTTTGAGAATAATTAAGAAAATAAATGTACAGATATGCTTGATGCAATATATATATGTATGGATTATGATAAGAGTTGTATGAGTCCCCAATAAAATGATTTTAAAAAGAATCTAGCAAATCCCACGTTTAGTTGTCAAGACTGTTCATCTAGAGCTACCTTTGACCAGTCATTGAAGTCCACCTTTGCCTGATACAGCCACAGAAGTGACATAAATAGCCGAGTTATCCTCTAATTTGATAAAGTATTCTGACATAATAAATATTCCAATAAGGACTCCATGAGAACAAGGAAGAGTTCTGGGGGCACCAGGTGTTAAGTGTTGGGCTGTCAACCAAGAAGTCAGTGGTTTGAACTCACTATCTGCTCTATGGGAGATCGATGAGGCAGAGTCAGATGCTGTAAATATTTACAGCCTTGGAAACCCTAAGATACAGTGATGCTCTGTCCTGTAGTGTCACTATGCATTGAAATGGACTTGACAGCAATGGGTTTTAAGAACAAACTGGATGATTTATTTTCCTTGATAACTCAGTTCTCAATATTTACATATATTTGGTGCAAAGTTTGTCACTCATTGACTTTCCCCCCCCTGTTTTACCTGATTTCTGGGTCCTTTGGGGTGGGGTGTACACTCTCTACTGACTTCTTTCTACAAGTGGCTACTGGTATTTGTCAAAAGATTTTGGCAGTTTACAGAAATACTTTTCCAAATATCTCTTTGGCCACTAATATGAGATTAGTCAAAATCTTTCCATATAAGACTTGTTCTGTGTCCACTGGCAAAGAGGTATGACGAGTCCACTGAACATGTTTCTGAAATATTCTAGTACAAACATTCTACCACTTGGCAAGTGAGCGATGCTTTCATTTGTCTTTCCTAAAATGTCTTTTTCAGACATTTCACTATTTTCTGTCTCTGAGAGCAATGCCTTCAATTATTTATTAACTCACTAAATAATTTCCATAACTCATATCTGCCAGGTAATGAGCTAAGTGCTGAAGGCAAAACATCAAACGAGGTATAACACAACACAAATACACAGATACAGAAAGTAAGCAAAAATAGGAAAACTCTCTTTCACACACACCCAGATATGGAATGAGGAAGAACTAGAGAAAGAGACAGAAACTTGCTGAGACGGAAAACAAGAATTGCCTAACAGCATCATATCTTTTCTCTACAAGCAACAGTTTCCCCACTGTTTCATAATCTGAAAGGAATAATTCTTCCTTTTAAAACCATTGAATCCCCGGGTGGTACAAACAAAGTGTTACTGAAAGGTTGAAAGCTCTAGTCCACCCAGAAATCCCTTGAAGAAAGACCTAGCACTATTTCTGAAAATTTCAGCCATTGAAAATCCTGGGAATCACAGGTCAGGTCCGACACACTGAGGTCACCATGATTCAGAGTCCGCAACAGAGCACATGGCTTTAACGGGAGCTGTAGAGAGTGACTCTGTCACCTCCCATTTGATATTATATTGAAATGTAGTTTCAAAACCGCTCACAGCAATTGAGGCAATTCCAACTCATAGTGACCCTATAGACAGGGTCGAACTGCCTTGGTAGAGGTGTCTGAATCTCGTACTCTTTAGAAGAGTAGTAAACCTGCTCTTTCTGATTCGAAGGAGCTAGTGGGTGGATTTTGGACTGCTGACCCTGAGGTTCCTTGCCCAATGCATAATCACTCTACCACCAGGGCTCCTATTAAAATGCATATACCATGCTAAAACTCACTTGTTAAGTGCCAAGCACTACCCTGTAACTTAAATACTGCTGCTGAATTTTAGGGTTCCATAACTACTCTGTTGGTGAAGAAGAACGAAGGTGCTTGGACTGCAAAAAGAACAAATGGATCCATCTCAGACAAATGACAGCTAAACGACAGCTAGGATGCTCGTTAGAGGCATGGCAAGAATTAGACTCGTACTCTGGACATTGGAAGGTCAGGAGAAGAGACTCAATCCAGTGAGGAATCTAAGCGAGTTGACAAGAGCTAAGTTAGTTTCCTGCCTGGTTGAGGCAGAACAGGGCGTTAGTCTGGGCTGAGACCATCACAGGCAACAGCCCTGAGCTCAGGGACCAGTTCCTTTATGTACTGTACAGAAACAAGACATGGGCTGGGCCCCTCGAGAGTGGAAAACACAGACTGAGGTCTTCTTGATTGATGAGCGTCATAGAAGCTCCAGACAGTCTTTTTTTGACGTGTTGTCAGAAAAGACCAGTCCCCGGAGAAAGACATCATGCTTGGTAAAGTGGAGGGGCGGTGAAAAAGAGGAAAATGGATTGACATAGTGGCTGCAACAATGGGCTCAGACAATACAAAACTGGAGGATGGTGCAGGGCCAGGCTGTGCATAGTTCCATTTTGCATGGAGTCAGGATAAGTCACCTGCCAAAAATAGTATGTTATTTTCCAGTTTGAAACCTTAAGTAGCAGACTTACTTTGAGGGTCATCTAGAACTTAAGCTTTTTGTTATTTGTTTGTTTGATTAGTAAGGGAAGGCAGGAGCCACGTTACTCACATCCTCACAGGGCTGTGGTGTCTGTCCACAGAGCTTCACCACCTACATAGCCCTGGGACCCCAAGTCCCACTAAGAAACTACAGCCTGCATCTGAGTCTCTTCTCTTCTGAGGCTGGTAGTAGGCTATTGGGCACTCCAAGCTGAACACTATGGAAAGGCAAAACTAAGAGAATTCAGATTATTTGGAGTGTTATTAGAGAGAAGAGGAATTTGAACTTAAAACATTTTATTAAAAAGTTTTCTAATATATAAAGCAATTAATGACTGATTTTTTTAAGCAAAGAAGAGAAATATGATTTTAGAAGGTGCTCTTGTGATGCTTTTAGGTAAGTGTTGGACTGATAACCTCAAGGTTAGTGGTTCAAACCCACTAGCCATTCCATGGAAGAAGGATATGGCTTTCTGTTCCCTGAAGGATTCACAGCCTTGGAAACCCTATACCATGTCTCAGTGAGTTAGAATGAACTCACTGGCAGTGAGTGGTATGGATCATTTAAGAATTAAATTTCCTTATCACAAACTAAAACACCAAACTCACTGACATTGAGTTTCTAACTCATAGCGACCCTATAGGGTACAGGAAAAACTGTCCCTGTGGGTTTTCTAGACAATAACTTTTTTAGGGGGGGGAAGTAGACGCTTATTATTATTATTGAATCATTTTATTAGGGGCTCATACAACTCTTTTCACAATCTGTACATACATCATTTATGTCCAGCACATTTTACGTATGTTGCCATCATCATTCTCAAAACACCTGCTTTCTACTTGAGCCCTTGGTATCAGCTCTTCATTCTTCCCCCCTCCCTACTCCCTCCTCCCCCTTGATAATTTATAAATAATGATTATTTTATCATATCTTACACCATCCGACATATCCCTCACCCAGTTCTCCGCTGTCTGTCCTCCAGGGAGGAGGTTACATGTAGACCTTATCATCTCTTTTCCCTTTCTCCCTCACCCTCCCTCCACCTTCCCGATATCGCCACTCTCACCACTGATCCTGAGGGGTTCACCTGTCCTGGATTCCCCATATTTCCAGTTCCTATCTGTGCCAGTGTACATCTTCCGGTCCAGTCGATTATGTAAGGCAGAATTTGGATCATGACAGTGGGCGGGGGGAGAGGAAGCATTTAAGAACTAGAGGAAAATTGTATGTTTCATTGTTGCTACTCTGCACTCTGACTGGCTTGTCACCTCCCCACAGCCCTTCTGAAAGGGGATGCCCAATTTCCCTCAGATGGGCCCTGAGTCCCCACTTTGCACTCCCCCTCATTCACAATGCTATGATTTTTTTTTTGGTCTTTTATGCCTGATTCCTGATCCCTTTGACGCCTTGTCATCTCACAGGCTGGTGTGCATTTTCCATGTGGGCTTTGTTGTTTCTCAGTTAGATAGCCCCTTGTTTATCTTCCAGCCTGTGGGACCCAGATTCTATATATTTGGATAATTGGGCACCATCAGCTTTCTTCACCGCATTTGCCTATCCACCCACTTTGTCTTCAGTGTTCGTGTTGGGGTAGGCTGGTATGCTTCTTCCATGTGGGCTTTGTTGTTTCTTAGCTAGATGACCACCCGATTGTCTTCAAGCTTTTAAGACCCCTGATGCTATATCATTTGTTAGCCGGGCACCATCAACTTTGTTCAAAACTTTTGTTTATGCACCCATTGTGTCCTCAGCGATCGAGTCGGGACAGGCTCGATGTGGGTTTTTTTTGTCTCTCAGCTAGATAGCTGCTTGTTTATCTTCAGGTCTTTAAGACTTCAGGTGCTATATCTTTTGGTAGCTGGGCACTATCACCTTTCTTCACCACATTTGCTTGTGCACCCATTGTCATCAACGATTGTGCCAAGCAGGTGAGCATCTCAGACTGCTGAATTGTTAGAACAAAGTGTTCTTGTGTTGAGGGAGTACTTGAGCAGGGGCCCACTGTCCATCTGTTTCCTTAATATTAAACCTCTAAATATATGTACATAGATCTATTTCCCCCTCATCATATATAAATATATTTACATCTTTATATGCCTATTTTTAAATCTCTATGACTACCCTTTGCCTCCTAGTTTTTTCCTCTGCTTCTTTGTACTTTCCTCTTGTCCCACTATCTATCATGTTTTGTCTTCATTTGGGTTTTAGTAATTCTTCTCGGTAACATTGCCCTTGATCCAGCCCTGCCAGAACTCCCACACCCTCCTTGACACTGATTTTGGATCCCTTGTTATTCCCTTGTCCCTGAGCTTGTCATCACCCTCTTCCTTTCCCCTGCCTCCCCTACTCCCACGTCCCCCCGAAACTGTCATCCCATTTTTTCTCTCTTCTGGCCTGTTTATTCTGCCTATCCCTTCCAGGTAGACATGCTATGTACTATCACAAGACTGAGTACCACAAAGTAACAACAGAAAGTAAAACAATAGCTACAACAACAAGACACACGCATATACACATAAACGCATGAATAATTCAGGGTCTGTTTGGTTTCCTTCAAGGGTGCTTTCCAGTCAAGTCTGATGGGGTGCCATGCCGTGGCACCGCCTCTATCCCTGGAAACTTCATTGCTCTGCTCCCCCACTGCTCTGCTGCATGCCCCCAGAGGTTGGCTTAGGTGTGGTGAGCTCATGGCGGGCACAATTCCCGCTGTGTGTCTCTAGTGTTGTCCCCAATGGTGCTATGGGTCAATGAGAAACGCTGTGTTCCATGGTGGGGTCGGCCCTGTGGTCATCTCTGTGCATTACTTTTCTGAGCAGGAACATTGTCCTCAGGGCTTGGTGAGCCAGGATTGCATCACTCTTTTCTCCCCGCCCCCCACCTATGCCCCTTCATTGGTTCCTGTGTGCTCTGACCAGACCAGTCCCTCTTCTCCTCTTCTTGAGCTGTAGCATCAGTGCTATTTTCTGAATTCTCCTTGGGGGGAGGGTGGTGCTGTAAACTTAGTTGGCAATGGGGCCGGCCCCTCAGGCCTCTCTATCAGTTCCCTGCTTCATGTCAGTGTTTTGCATTCTTGTCTTGGAGCTCTGGGTTGAAATCTTGTCTCTACCAGTGGAAACACAATCAACACCCTCCCGCTGTGTGGGTTAGTGCCCTCTTCCCCCAGCTATCCATACCTTTTTCCATCTTCATCTTCCCTTTTAATGGGCTACCATATGTATCCTATATGTATCCCTGAGTTTAGTCTGGCCCCTGCCATATTACCTGGGCCTCATCCCAGGGACGTATGTATACAGCATCTTCTTCCCTATGCCCCTTTTGAATTTTTTTTTTGAGCTTACCTCAGCAAACTCATGTAGTACTTGTCCTTTTGTGCTTGGCTTACTTCACTTAGCATAATTTCCTCCAGTTCTTCCCATGCGGCAATGTGCTTCATCATTGCTTTTTAGGGATGCGTAATACTCCATTGTATGTATGTACCAGAGTTTTTTAATCCATTTATCTGTTGATGGTAATTTTGGCTGTTTCCTACTCCTTGCAATTGTGAACTGTGCTGCGACGAACATTGGGGCACAGATGTCTGGCCGTGCCTTGTTCTTTTGTGTCTTCTGGGTATATGCCCAGTAGGGGGATTGCTGGATCATAAGGTAGCTCAATTTCCAACTGTTTTAGATATCACCAAATCGATTTCCATAATGGTTGTACATACCTACAGGTCCACCAGCAGTGGACAAGCGTTCTTATCTCTCCGCATCCCCTCCAACACTTGTTACTTTCTGATTTCTTGAATTGGACTATCTTTGAGGGTGTTAGGTGGTATCTTATAGCTGTTCAATTTGCATTTCTCTTGTGGCTAGAGATCTGGAACATTTTCTCATATATTTATTGGCCATTTGGATTTCTGCCCTTGAGAAACTCCTGCTCAGGTCCTTTGCCTACCTCCTGAGTGGACAATTGTTTTTTTTTCCCTGTAGTTTAGCAGTGTATTGTAGATTTTAGTAATAAGGCCTTTGTCTGATTTGTCATTGCTAAAGATGTTTCCCCATTCTGTAGTCTCTCTTATTACTCTCTTGGTGAATTCTTTCAATGTACATAAGTGTTTTATTTTTAGTATGTCCCATTGGTCAATGTGTGCCTTCTCTGTGTTGGTGCCCTTCCTTATTTCCAATAGCCTATGTAATCCCTGTGCCAAAGTTCTCAGGTTTGTCCCAATTCCCTCATTGATGGCCCTAATAGTTTGGGGTTTTACCTCAAGGTCTGTGATCCACCTTGAGTTTATTCTTGTGCATGGAGTGAGGAAAAGGCCTTGCTTCATTTTTCTGCAGCTACGTATTGATTTTTTCCAGCACCATGAATTGAAGAGGGCATCCACTTTCCATTTGACATTTTTGGGCCCTTATCAAAAATCAGTTGTCTGTATGCTGGTGATTTTATTTCTGGGTTTTCAATCCTTTTCCATTGGTCTGAATAGCTATCGTTATACCCGTACCACACTTTTTTGACCACTGTGGCTGTGTAGTAGGTGCTAAAGTCGGGTAAAGCAATCCCTCTGACTTGGACCTTCTTGAGGAGTTCTCTGCTAATTCTTGGTTTCTTCCCTCTCCATGTGAAGTTGGTAATCTGTTTTTCCAACTCTTTGAATAAAGTTTCTGGAATTTTGATCAGTATAGCATTGAACTTATATAGTGCCTTGGTTAGAATTGACATCTTTACAATATTGAGTCTGTCCATCCACGAGCATGGGATCTCCTTCCATTTGTTGAGGTCATCCTTGGTTTCTTTTAATAGTGTTTTGTAGTTTTCCTCATATAGATCTTTTGTTTTTTGAATCAGGTATATCCCTAGATATTTCAATTTGTGTTTGGCTATTGTGAAGGGTACCCTTTTTGATCCCTTCTTCTGTGTCCTTGTCTGGTGTGTCTAGTAGTCCAATAGACTTCTGTTTGTTGATCTTGTAACCTGCTACTCTACTATATTCCTCTATTGCTACCAGTACTACTCTTTGGGAATTTTTAGGATTTTTTCCATATATAAAATCATATCATCTGCAAATAACGATAGTTTCACTTCTTCCTTCCCCAGACAAATAGCTTTGATGTCCTTTCTTTGCCTTATATTGTTAGCTAGGACCCTCAGCATGATGTTAAATAGGAGTAGGGACAAGGGACATCCTTGTTTAGTCCTCTTTTTCAGAAGAATTGATCTTGTCTTTTCTCCATTGATTACCACATTGGCTGTTGGTTTTCATATGTAGCTTGTATTATATTGAGGAACTTTCCTTCCATTCCTATCTTCTTTAGTGTCAAACATTAATTGGTGTTGGATGTTGTCAAATGCTTTTTCTGCATCTATTGATATTATCATGTGGTTCTTATATTTCTTTGTTTCAATGTGATGAATAATACTAATGGTCTTTCGCATATTGAACCATCCCTGCATCCCTGGTATGAATCCCACTTGGTCATGGTGAATTATTTATTTTATATAGTTTTGTATTTTCTTGGCTAGTATTTTGTTAAGGATTTTTGCATTGATATTCATTAGGGAAATTGGTCTGTAGTTCTCAATTCTTGTGGGATCCTTGCCAGGTTTAGCTATCAGAGTTATACTAGTTTCATAGAAGGAATTTGGGAGTTTGCATCTTTTTCTATGGTCAGGAAGAATTTGTGTAGGATTGGTGTCAGTTCTTCCCTGAATGCTTGATAGAATTCACCAGTGAATCCATCTAGTCCCGGTGTCTTCTTGGTTAGTAATTCTTTGATAGCCTTGTCTATTTCTTCTGTTGATATGGGTCTGTTGAGGTTCTTGATGACCATTGGGGATAATCTTGGGAGGGATTGGTTTTCAAAGAATTCATCCATGTCTTCCAAGTTTTTTAATTCATTGGAGTACAGGCCTTCATAGTACTATATAATTATCCTTTTGATTTCACTTTGGTCCAGTGTAATATTCCCTCTTTCATGTCTCATCCTTGCTATTAAAATGTGTTTCTTCCTTTCTTTGGTCAAATTCATGAGAGGTTTGCTGATTTGATTTATCCATTCAAAGAACCAACTTTTAGCAGCATTGATTTTTTCCATAATTTTCTTATTTTCTCTCTCCTGAATCTCAGATCTAATTCTTATGATTTCTTTTCTTCTTCTCTTAGTTGAATTTTCTTGCTGGCACTGCTCTAGTTGCTATAAATTTTATACCAGGATATTAATCATAAGCCTCCCCTTCTCCTTTATGTGTGCATGTAATGCTATGAGACTTCCTCTGATGACTGCCTTTGCTGTGTCTCATAAGTTTTGGTATGTCGTATTTTCATTCTCATTGGTTTCTAGAAATTTCCTAATTTCATCTCTGATCTGAGCCTGTATGCCCTCCTTTTTTAATAGAGAGTTATTCATTCTCCAATGGTTTGCCCTTGATTTCTCTATCGTCCTTTTGTTTATTTCCAATCTTATGGCACAGTGGTCAGAAAGAGAGTCTGTATGATATCTATGTGCTTGAATTTATGTAGATTCGAATTATGCCTTAGCATGTGGTCTATCTTCATAAATGTGCCATCTGAACTTGAATAGAATGTGAATTCTTTTTTGTTTGGGTGGAGAGCTCTGTAGATATCAGGTCAAGTTGTCTAATTGCAGTGTTTAGATCTTTAGTCTCCTTGTTGAGTTTTTTTCCAAGAGAGCTATCTTTCTCAGAGAGCGGTGTACTGAAGTCACCTACTATAATTGTTGAGGCTGTGATTTCTTTTGTCATTCTTTGCAGTGTTTGATTGACATATTTTGCTGGACGCTTGTTTGGCATGTAAATGTTTAGTACACTTATTGGTTCTTTCTGCAATTCTCCCTTGAACATTCTATAGTGTCCATCCTTATCTCATTTTATGGTTTGCACTTTGAGGTCAATTATATCTAAGATTAGGATTGCAACCTCCACTTTTATTTTTTTAATGAGCTTGCCTGGTATTGTCTCCAGCCTTTTATGCTCAGCCTGTGTTTATCTGTAATGTTGAGATGTGTCTCCTGAAGGAAGCAGATCAAGAATTTGTGTTTTCCTAGCCAGTCTTTTAGTCTCTGTCTCTTAAAGCCAGAGTTCAAACCATTAATATTCAGGGTTATTCCATCTACCTGTGGATTCTGTGATGACATTTTATCTCTCTTGTGTTGGGTGTTTTCCTACCTCCCTCACTTTTCTGTGGATTGTGCATATGTGTATTTGTGGTTCATTCTTGCCTTCTTTCCATCGTTCAGACAGTTCTATCTTGGGGGCTGTTTTCCCTTTGATGGTCTCTGGGTGGAGTTTTTCTGTGTGGTGGTCTCTTGTATGTTCTTGGTGAGTGTTGTTCTTCTGCCCATATTGGGTCAGTGAGGATCCTTTTTTTAGTGCTAGGTTCCTTTTAGCATATTCTTTGAGGCTTTCCTTGTCCGGGAAGACTCTTACCTCTCCATCAATTTTGATAGATAATTTGACCACAAAGAGTATTCTTGGGTTTGTGTTACTTTCCTGCAATTTTTGGAATATGCTGCTCCACTGTCTCCTCTTCTTCATAGTGTCTGCTGACAGGTCTGAACATGTTCTTATCTGCTTGCCTTTATATGTGGTTGCCTGTTTTTCCAAACTGCTCTCATAATTTTCTCCTTTTCCTCAAAGTTGGATAGTTTAACAACTATATGTCTTTTGACTTCTTGTGAGGATCAGTCTAGCTGGCATTCTTTCAGCCTCCTGGATAGTTGCCTGATTTTCATTCATTAAGTTAGGGAAGTTTTCCTCCAAGTATTCCATCACTATTTTGCATGCTTGTTTCCTTGTTGTGCATTCCTCCGGCAGGTCGATAATTCTGATGTTGCTTCTCGTAGCGTCAGACATAGCTCTGAGGTCATCTCCAGCTTCTCTGATGAACTTGTTATACTTTTTCTCACGTTTATTAATTTCTGCTTGCGAATCCTCTAGGTCACTGGTACGGTTCTCTGCCTCCTCCATTCTCTGGGCGAAATCCGTGAGTTTGCTATTACTTTTTCTTATCTCGCTCTTTAACTCCTGTATTTTCCTTTGGTGCAGGGCTTTAAGCAGCATTCTGAAGATATCTTTCTGTGGGAGGTCAACCTCTGCCTTTTCTATGACTGCTGTTAGGTCCAGGTGGTCCTTTGGCATTGGATTATGTTTCTCTTGTTGAAACTGTGGAAGCAGCTTTGCTCTTTTTTGGTCGATATATTGGAAATTGGTGCCATTTTCCCAGGTGTCTCAGAGCCCTGGGCTCTCTCTTTGGGAGGTTGGTGTTTCAGCTGGTTGCCTTTAGCCAACTGTCTTGCAGGGTTGTGTTTCACCTTTGACCTGCTGGGCATTCCCTCTCTCCTTAGCCTATGATTTGTGTTTCAGTCACCTTTAGGTCCCCTTAGGGGCTGTTTGCAGCTGTGCACGCTGCGGTCTGATAGAAAGTATTTACCCCAGTGCAGGGGATCATAAATAGGGGATGGGTTGGGGATGGGGTGATCTGTTTCTGGCTAGGGGCACTTCCCTCAGGTAGGCATGTGGAAGGGGGGCCCGCAACTGAGGTGCAAATGCACCGCTTGGAGCCCAAATGGTGGGACAGAGTGAGCAGGAAGAAGGGCAAATGAAGTGAGAAAGCCCGAATGGCTTGGGTTCCTATGCCGCAGCTTCAGAAAGTTCTGCCAGACTTGGGTCCTCTGCCTGGCAGGCCTGAAGCGGTGTGGCAGGATGGGAATCTATGTGTGTGTGTTTTGTGTCCCTGCGCACGCACGGGTGTGCACGTGTATAGGGAGGGGCGGGGGAGGGGAGGGGAGGCCCAAGGGGGTGGCTGGCTGCTGGATCTGGAAGGAGCACATTGTCAGGGCGGGAACCTCTGGGCTGAGACTTCTGAGCATGCAGCAGGTCTGATTGGCGGTTCGCATAGAGCACTAAGGCAGGACCACAGCTTCTGCCTTCCTCCTGGCTATGGCCACCAGGCGTGTGCTTCCAGGGAAAAGGGAGAAGGTTCTGGCCCACTGGACCATGAGGGGTGCCTGGCTTGGGCCTTAATCTGCAGGGGGTGGGGGTTATGCCGGCTGGAGCACACACACGGACCCTGAACACCCTGAGGCGGGGTGGGGTTATTGACTGGCAGTTTTGTGTGGAGTGCCTGCAACTGGCTGCCCTGTGGTGACAGTCCCGGTAGAGTGGACGCTCTGAGTGCTGCACCAGAGACCACGGGAGTCCGCACGGAGCCCTGGCGATCAGGTGGGGGTCCGCCTCTGGGTCCGACAGATGCTCTGAGTGGTCTTGAGATTCGAACAGACAGATTTGATACCCCTATTCTGCCCCCAACTCTCTCCACTCACTGATCTCCTCAGAGCTCCAGGTGTGAGCTACCTATCTGGCGGCTATCTTCCTGGAGTCCCGCTTATTGTTTTTAACAGTTTTCTTAACACATAATTTATATATCATAGAATCGAATACTTCAATCATTCAGACAAATCAAGGGAGATTTATACAATCACCACCACATCCATCCTAGGGCATTCCCTCCCTCCATAGTTGATTCGCCCCCAAATGAGCCGCGCAGTCACAATCAGCTCCACTGCTCCCGCCCCCTCCTTCTTTCGTTTTTTCACTCTAGCTCCTCTTTCCCTCCCCTTCGCCCCTCCCCGCCCCTACAATCCCTGTAACATGTCATATCAGTTATTATCATTGTACATCCACTCCTCCTGCTCTTCACAGCTGGGGAAACCCAGAGAGAACAATTAAAAATGAATTGCACTGAGGGGGTAAAGATAAGATCATATTATGTTAAAGACAAAAACACAAGTAATATGCTAAAGGTTTCAAATTGCGGACCCGATGCTTAGCAGCTCAAAGCATAACCACTACTCCACCGGCCTTCCTTTGGCTTGTCACACATATGCAAAAATCAGCAATTAGGTAGTTCCTTCAACCTTAATTTGTTTCTCATTGGTCCGAGTTCAGTAAGTGGAAGAGTAATGTTTTTTTAATTGCAAATTTCTACTTCATATATACATGTGTTTTTGTAATGCCTTTATATTTATTCTATCTTTCTCTACAGATGTATGCAAGGATAATAATCATGATGTTCACTATGTGTGAATGATTCTTCATTGGGGTGATTTTTCACTTACATTGTTATTATTTTACTTATTATCCTGACATTACAACAATGTCAATGCAGTTATGTAAAAATTACTAAGAACTATAAAAGATGCATCCACTGACTGGGGAGAGAGTAGGAATAAAGAAATCACAACATCACTAGTGGAAAGTCAGGAAGGTGGCACTGAGGTGGGACATTATGGGTCAAGAGATTAGGTTCAATGGCTAAAGAGAAACCGCGTAAAGTGACCATCAGAGCTGTAAATGTCAGCTAGCTGGCTATTGTTGGGGGAATAGTTGTTGAAGAGAGCCTTCATAAAACGATAAAGCCTGCAAAAGTGCTGCCAAATGTCAGTAGAAATTGTGAACTTAGAGAAGGAAGGAAGGATTCTTTGGCTACCCCATGACATACATTCCCAGGTTAAAACTCGGTAAAGGGCACAGCCTGCAGGGTCTGATCAACTGTCATGTAGACTGAGAAAGATGGCAAAGGATGAGATTAGAGAGTTGTCTTAAGCCATGCAAAGGAGTGGGGATTCCTGTGAATCTTAAGGAAGGCCTTAAATGGAATATTCATTGCAGGGGTGACAATTTTTACTTCCCTGTAAAGGTTCCTGTAGTAATATCTTAAGCTTTGGGCACCCTACAAAAGCAAGAAAACCAAACTCACTGCTTTGGAGTCTAGGACAACTCAGAGAGACTGTGTAGGACAGGGTAATGCTGTTCCTTAGGGTCTCAGGAGCAGAAAGCTGCTCTTTCTCGTTGTGAGTCATACTCACTTCACTGCCATTGAGTCAGTGTTGACTCATGGCAACCCTTGGTGGGTTCCTGAGACTGAAACTGTTTATAGGAGTAGAAATCCCAGTCTTTCTCCCTCAGAGGTTCTGTTGGTTTTGAAATGCCAATCATGAAGGTCTCAGCCCAATGGGTAACCACTATACAACCAGGACTTCTCATGGATCACACAGTCTCTGAAAAACCCTGAACTCAACTGGAGCAATGGAAGGCAAGCCTAGAGCCTAAGCAAATAAGCAGACATGACTGTGCTCCAGTAAAACTTGCGATGGAACTTTATCTACAGAAATCACCAGTGGGACAAGTTTGTCTAGAGAACATACCGGTAGTTTATCAACCACGGGTTTTATGCAGAGAATGGTGATGGTCAGATTTGTCTTAGGTTGCATCACTGTGGAGTATTTCGAAGTGCATCAATTTAAGGAGACTCTCGAGGTCTCACAGGTAGAAATTGGCAGAACCTTGTGCACACCCTGCTTGAGTTCCCAGCCTAGCATGTTACCATTTTAAATACGTGTTTGTCTCTCCTACCAGACTATAATGTCTTCCAGGCAAGAAGCAGTATCATACTTACTATTGCACTCCCAGTGTGTTCTTACATCATGTCTTGTACTTGAAAGTTGCTCATGAATATTGTTATAGCTAAATCATGAATAAATGAATGAGTAAATTGACTACTGATTGGTTAAGTGGAGCAGATAGGCAAGACATTTCTGGCCTACTGTTTTTAAACATGAGTGTGTCTAATAGTGCCTTCAACATTTTAATCCTATCAAAGTACTCCCTGTATTCATACAGTGCTTAAAATTAGGTCATTATATGTATACCTTTAAACCGTCTACAAATTGGGAACCCTCATGTTGTGCAGACTAGTAAGGTACTCAGCTGCCACTGTTCTGTGTGTCTTGTCACAAAAAGCCTTAAGGAACAATGTTAACTTTTACACACATGGGTCAAAATTAACTCAACAGCAGTTCGTTTGCAAAATACTATCGAGAAACTCAATATTCTTGTGGGAGGGGGAGATGTATACATAGATATAAAATTAACACATAGCCACTAAAGTTAATCTTCTCATTATTACAATACCCAATAATCTGTTTTACGTAGAATTCAACTCTTGGTGACCCCATGAAAATATTCTATCAATCTATCATATAATGTTCTAACACAAAGCTTATTTTATATATTAAAATATTGATAAGAGAAGTCACATGACTTACTCAAGGCTTAAAAAAACACCTTAAAACATAGCCCATTGCTATTGAGTTGATGCTGACTCATAGCAACCCAACAGGCCGGGTGGAGCTGCCCCTATGAGTTTCTGGGACTGTAACTCTTTACTGGAATAAAAAGCCCATCATTCTCTCACAGATGACTGATAGTTTTAAACTGTTCACCTTGTAGTTAGCTATCAGAACCTCTAAATAGAAAACTTGGTTAACAGTCTGACCTGGGGAAACAAACTTCAAATTCACTACAAGTCAAAATTTACGTCCATTCGGGAAGTTGACAGACATCAGAACAAGGTTTCTCATCAATCAACATTTCACTGTTTTTGAAAGGAGAAAACTACTCATACACTGAGGTTTTTCCCAAAGTGCTGTCATTGTAAGTTGGGATCAACATCACAATAGTTTCTGCAGCATTTTTCACAAGCAGAAAACAAAATTTTACAGCTGCATGCTGCTCTCTTAAATTGACCATCACCAAAAATGAAGTTTGAGTGAAACTGCTTTTAAGGAAAAAAAATCACTGGAACCAGAGAGAACCTTCCCAGGCAATACCACTGGGTGCACTAATTCAAAATAAGTTGCTCAGTTCTGCGTAGTGGGAAAAAATGCATACTACAAAGAAAACTGCACCCCACCCAGTGCAAATCTGGTTTGGGGATATATAGAGAGTCATATTAAGAAATGATTCATACAGTTATAGAAGTAGATAACTACATTCCATTTGAAGTCTGTAGGTCACAAGATGTAAACTGAGGTCTTCTCTGTTACATGTAGCTTTGGAAGCTGATGAACAGGAATCAAGATGAAGAAGCAGGAAGGCCACAGGCTGGTGGATACAGAGGTAAATGAATCCAAGAGTGGCTGAATAAATCCAAGCTGACAGTCCGCTGATGGCTCCTGGGTCAGCAGATACAACAGAAGATTCACAAACAACACACGGGATCCAGATCTAGCAGAAGGTGAAGGGGCTGAAGGGATCCTCACTCTACTCAGTGTCTCTCTCATACAAAAACTCATACATCAAAGGAGGTGTCATCAGGCTGCAACCTGAATGATAGGTTGGGGTCTACTCTTACCTTCACCCAGATGTGCCTTAAACTCTTAAACTCACTGCCATCAAGTTGATTCTGACTCATTGTGGCCCTATAGGATAGTGTAGAACTGCTCTTGTGGACTTATAAGACTGTAACCCTTTGGGGATTAGAAAGCCCCATTTATCCCACAAAACAGCTGGTGGTTTTCAAAATGCAGGGGTGGAGGTAATCAGCCCAACATGTAACCACTGCACCATCATAGTTTGGGTAACAAATTGTCACATATTTTATACCTAAGACAACATAAATTTATTATCTTACAGTTCTGAAAGTCAGACGTGGATCCCACTGAGCTATAATCAAGGTGCTCACAAAACTGCATCCTCTATAGATATTCTAGGAAATAATTTCTATCCTTCTTCACTGTTTCAAGCTCTTAGAAGATTTGAGCATAGTTTGACACGTGGTTCTACATCATGTGCTCTCTGCTTCTCTCCTCACACCTTCTCTGACTGACCATCCTCTTCCCCTCTTTCATTTCTAACAACCCTTGTGATTGCATTAGGTCCACTTATAGCATACATGATATGTGGCTTTTAGGTAACTTGAGTTAATTTTGATGCGCATCAAGTCTATGTGACAGAGTAGAACTATCACATAGGATTTTCTTTGTTTTGATGTTTGCTGGGATAAACCAAGTGACTTTAGAGACCTTCTTAAGAACGTATTTGTCATGTTGAAAGCTAATAGCTGAAGACCATACAAGTTATGGGGCAGCATCAAAACAGCCACCTAGGAAAGCAGGCAAGGTCACTAAAAAGACAACAGAAAGGAAAGACCAACGTGGATGTCAGGAGAGATTCCGAAGCTTGTTCTTGAAATGTAGTAGCTGAAGCAAATGGAAGAAATGATGAAGTAAAAGAAGCAAACAGAAATTTTGAAGCGCTAAAGAAGAAGCGGTGTAGAATTATGATGAAATGTGTCCGTATCCGGATCAGGAAGTTAAAGAGCAGGGCATGCTCCGCAAACTTCAAACGGAATGAATTGAAGACAAAGTTTATGCCATGAATTGCAATATGGAAGAACTCCATGGGCAACATATTAAATGATGCAAGAAATATCAAACTAGAATGCAAGGAATATACAAACTCACTAGAGCAAATAAATGGGTTTACATTGACTATTTCTAAAGGTAGCTTATTATTAAGAACCAGTCTAAGGAAGAAATCCAAACTGCACCGAAGGTATCAGCCAAAAATAGGCCTTCTGGAATTTAAAAATTCCAACTGAAATGTTTCGACAAACTGATGCAGTGCGGGGAACCTTCAGTTTTCTATACCAATACCTGGGAAACAGATTGAAAGTGATTCATATTTCTGCTCATTCCAAAGAAAGAAGACCTGACAGAATTACCAAACAATATAAATATTACACACAAGTAACCTTATTTTGAAGACAATTTTTAAATGTTGCAGCATTACATTACAGGGAGCTGCCAGGACTTCTTGCCACATTCAGAGGACTGGGAGCAAAGGATGTCATTGCTGGTGTCAGAAGGATATTGGTGGAAAGCAGAGACTACCATAAAGGTGTTTGCTTGTGCTTTAACACCTAGGCAAAGGCTGTTGACTGCTTGGGTCAAAGCAAACTACGAATAACTTATGCAGCTAGGAAATCCAGAGGACTTCAATGTGCGCATATGGAAACTGAATATACAAATCAAGATGCAGCCATTCTGACAAACAAGTGACATGAAACAGCCTAAAATCAGAAAAGGTAAAGTTTGTATCCCTTTATGATATTTATTCAAACTGGATTCTGAGCAAATAACGCAGACGCTGTACTATATGAAGACGAACACAATATCAGTATGGTAGTAAGTCTCATTAACACTATGTGGTGTCCCGATAACACTTCTTTGCTTGCTGAAAATGAAGAGGGCTTAAAGCACTTACTGTAGAAAATCAGACTAAAGTCTTGAGTATTAATTTTACCTTAATATAAATAGAAGAATGATCCTCACAAAATGATCAATAAACAACGTCATGATTGACAGACAATATTGAAGTTGTCAAGCATTTCATTGTACTTGGATGCACCATCAACACTCAAGGAAGCAGCAGTCAGAAAGTCCTTCTTCACAGTGGCTGCAACAATGGGCTCAAACATGACAGTAATTTCAGCGTGGTGCAGGACGGGGAGGTGTACCGTTCTGTTGTACACAGGGCTGCAATGACTTGGAATCAACTTGATGGTACCTAAGAGCACCACCAATACATGTGGCTGGCCTTGGCATTCATCAATTCACGATGCATACAATTCTCTAACAAATACACAGAAATTTTACAATAAGCACTTGTTAATTAGATTTTATTTACTTGAACATTTCAAACCGGCAATCTTTGAAGTAACATATATTAACGTATCCTTAATTCTCCATATACTATCAAGCACCCAACTTTGTATATATTTTTTGTATTCACCCTTAAGTACTCACTAATGAATTCTTTTCTTTATTTTTTAACTGCTAGGGCATAAATCAAGAACTATGTAATAAACACCAATTTAAAAGAAACGGGGAAAAAAACAAATAAAAGAAACGGGAAAAATTCATGGATGATATGACAGGAAAACTAGCAGTTAAGAAAGCCGGTTTCTTCCTTTGTCCAAATGTAAAAAAACATATTATTTTCTTCTCTTTTAAAAAATTCACTTGAATTGCTGGCAAAAGTAATAATAAATGTCTTCGTAAAAATGTGCTTTACATGGCCCTGTCAGTTTCACAAGCATTCTTTAAAGTGTTAAAGAGAAAATATGTCACTTTGAAGAGCAATGTTCAGCTGACCCAAGCAATGAGATTTTCAATCACCTCACATTAACGTGATAGCTGGACAATGAATAACAAAAGGCAGAGAAGAATCGTTGAATTTGAATTATCATGTGGATAAAGGCTATAGAAGGTATGATGAGTCGACATAGCCTCTTCATAGCATATATGGGCAGGTACTCTTCTGCAACAGTGGACTCAGGTTGAGACATAGGAACAATACCAGGAGAACGCAGGACCTAGCAAGTCTCGTTTTGTTGTGCATAGGGTCGCTATGGGTTGGAACCAATTCTATGGCTCATAAGGGCAACTTGAGAACAAACAAGTCTGTTCTGGAAGAAATGCAGCCAGAATGCTCCTTAGAAGAGGGAATGGTAAAATATCTCAACGACATGAGATCAATTCCTAGACTAGGACATCATGCTTGGTCAATCAGAAGGTCAGCAAAGAAGGGGAACACCATCAATGAAATGGAGCAGAACAGTGACTGCAGGCACGAACTTAAACAGAACACCAAACGGTGATTCATTCTGTTACACCTATAGTGGCTATGAGTTAGAGAGAGAATAATGGGCACCTAACAATGGAAACATTTTTCACTGGAGCAGAATGCCTGGTATATTTCTATTGTGGGTTCACTGCTAAACTTTCCATTAATAGCCAACATTTACTATGTAATGTATGTTACATGTATACTTTAGCAACATGAGTTACAGTAAACATGTAGTGCAAATGTGAAATGATGTTTGACTTGTCTTGTAACACAGTGGAAAATCTCTGTATTGCATTTGAAAATAAAATTTGACATTTCTTATATTACTATGGAAAAATCTGTTCCTTTCTCTGAGCTTCCTCTTCTGCTGGATTGTTCTGAATGTCAATTGGAACTCTGATTTTCACTCTTTTCCTCCTTTTTAAAATGTTATTCAGTTCCACATATAATGATCTCGCCTATTCAGTCAATCTGTTAGATGTCCCCACTACGTGGAATTCATTGTAGAAATCTTTTTCGAGCACCACGTCATGCAGGTGTCTGCAGGTGGTAGGGATGAAGCAGTGGACAGGACAGAAAATGTTTCTGCCTCATTGTGCTTAAGGAGCTAAGAAAGACAACAAACAAGTAAACTGGTGACCATGGACCAAAAGCTCTGGGTTTAACAGTGACAAGGACCCCATTGAAGAGGAAAAGTCAAGGAAGGGCTCTCTGATGGAATGGAAAAATTAATTTCCTTTACTGTTCTCTTGAAAACCCTTAAGATAAATGGGTTTGCAGTTGGATAGAAGGAATGTTACATTAATTTTCAACATGCTTCAATAAAGCCACTTTGGACCCATTCAGTGAAGACTTCCTACAGACGCATTGTTTTAGGTGTGTCTTGACCCTACTTACTCTGCAGAACCTTTCCCTGATTATTTTCAGATGTAAATTCATTAGCTCCTTTCTTTTTTTTAAATTAAATACTTTTATTGGTGGCTCCTGCATCTCTTACCACAATCCACACATTCATCCAGTGTGTCAAGCACATTTGCACATATGCTGCCATCATCATTTTCAAAGCATTCTCTTCCCACTTGAACCCCTGATATCAGCTCCCCATGCATTCTCCCTTCCTCTCCTGCCCTCCCTCCCTCATGAACCCCTTATAAGTTAAATTTTAATATTTACATCATCCTCCATCATCCCTCACCCACTTTTCCATTGTTAGTACCCCAGGTTGATCCTTGTGATCGATTCCTTCTTTCTCCCCACACCCTTCCCCAAACCTCCTGGTATCTCTATTCTCATTGTTGGCCTTGAGGAGTTTATGTATCCTGAATTCTCTGTGTTGTAGGTTCTTATTAGTAGCAGTGTGCATGTTCTGATCTAATCTGATTTGTAAGGTAGAACTTAGGTCATGATAGTGGGGGAAGGAAGCACCAAAGAACTAGAGGAGAGTTGTGTTTCTCATCAGTGCTATACTGCACACTGACTGGCTCATCTCTTTCCTGTGACCCCTCTGTGAGGGAATGCCCATTTGTCTACAGATGGGCATTGGGCCTCCACTCAGTGCCCCCACCTCCACCCCTACCCTACTCACATTGGGTATGATTTTGTTCTGGGTCTTAGATGCCTGATACTTGATCCCATCAATACTTCATGATGACACAGGCTGGTGTGCTTCTTCCATGTGGGCTTTGTTTCTTCTGAGTTTGATGGCCACTTATTTATCTTCAAGCCTTTAGGACCCAGACACTATATCTTTTGAAAGCCAGCACCATCAGCTTTCTTCACCACATTTGCTTATACACTCATTTTGTCTTTAGCAATTGTGTTGGGAAGGTGAGCATCACAGAATGTTGGATTGTTAGAACAAAGCATTCTTGTGTTGAGAGAGTCCTTGAGTCGAGGCCCCATATCCATCTGCAACTTTAATTCTTAACATAGATATGAGTACATAGTTCTATTCCCCTCTCATTATATATATATTTACATATGTACATGCCTGTATTTAGACCTCTATAAATATCCATTGCCTCCTGCTTTTTTTCCTTATTTCCTTTTACTTTCTTCTTATCCCACCATCATGTTCAGCCTTCATTCGAGTTTAGTAATTCCTTGCTGCTATATCTCCTTCTTAGCCCCAGACTGTTTTTGCTAATAGCATTTTGTGATGCTCATGGAGGCACTGAGTCAAGTATAAATCAAATATCTGCACATGCTCGCTTCCAAAGCAGCATCGTGCTTTCCTTAGTCCCCTTCTTCCCCCTAAGGCAGTCATCTAGCTGTCCACCAGCATTATCCTCTTCTTTCCTGGTGCAGGAACTGTGAGATCTCTCTGGAACTAGATCTATACCTCGGTCCTTGGCCCCGTGCGAGCAAGAATTCACACCGAAGCCTGGTTCCTGATCCAAGTGAGTTTTATGAGAGTTAGAAGAAGTCTCAGGTTTACACAGCACCCATAGGACTCTTCCCGACTATGCAGCCTGGCGGAAGTGCTCAGCATCACGCAGACAAAAGTCTATTTTGACTCTAGGCTCCTGCCTTTTCAAGGATTCCACGGGGAGGTGTGGTGGACGACCCCTGACCGACCCCATTGGTTGAATTGAATTCACCTGGACTAGGTGGACCAATCCAGGTGGCCTAGGTGGGCCAATACAGGTTTAGCACCCACCCATGCCTACCAGCGGGAAACCTGAACCTCTGAGCATGTGCAGTGTGCCATTCCTTGTTCCCATGCTTGGCTCTCTGGACATGCGTTAAGGGACATTCACCATCCCTATGCTAGAACTACCTAGCAGAACCAAGTCAATGTCTCTCTCTCTCTTGCATGTAAGTGTGGCCACAAAACAGATTTCAGTATGGGAAAGTGGCAGAAGTGATGCGCACTGCCTGGTCCATGAGAGTCTTCATGGGAGAAAGACAAGAGTTGTTACTCCGGTCAAGATTTACTGTCTTGAAAACCAACAGGGGCAGTTCTACCCTGTCCTAAAGGTTTGCTGTGGGTCAGAATTGACTTGATAGTAGTATGCATTCTCATTCATGCTCTTGTATTCTATTCTAGCAATCTAGAATGGAGAAGGGTAGTGTAAAAATCAGAATGCCTCTGTTGGAAATAGTGGAACTGCCATCATCTTAGTTCCCAAGGAATGGAAGAGCCATACCCCAATGTCTATCCTTCAAGTTGCCATGACATAGAACTGCTCTTGAATATTTTTATTATGTTTTCTTTTGCAATTAATTTTCTCATTACCTTTCTTTTATACCTTAATAAATAATCCCTTCATATGGCTATCAACTAGTATGTCCAGCAGGAAGAAGCACTCCCAATGAAGAGTTCATTTCATGACTCAAAATGGGAAGAGAATGTGGAATGAGAGGATTCGAATCCCATGTGCACTATCCTGTTCTATGACCCTACTCCTTTTGCATCCTAAAGTTTTGGGGTAGAAAGTCCTACAAAGTTTGGGAATAACTCAGTGCTTGTGGGTGGTGGAGGTGGGGGTCACCTCAAAATAAGTCACTTGCTACTAGGACAAAGTGGACAATTATGGACCATGTTTTCTTTTACTGTAAGATCCGTTTCTATTTCGTTTCTTCTTAAATGCTCTTCAGCATATTTACAGAAATTTCTTGAGTCATTTTGCACATCGTTACCTCCTTATTTACTCATTTTGCTAAAACGCTAGATTTCATCCAGGTTTGTTTCTATCTTCACTTACTTCATTCATTAAAGTCCTAATTTCTTACTCTGGGAAATCTATCAATATCAACTCTTCTACCCTCCAGAGAGCAGCTCAACAGTCTAGTGCTTATCAGAAAGAGAAATGGCAGTACAGTCATACTCAGACAACTTTCTTCACCCAGCAAATTTCATTTGTCAATATGGACTCAGACAGGCAGTTATATAATATGCAATGTCAGAAACTAGAATAGGTGGATAGAATCATCATCAAATCCAATTCATTCTTCCCTGAGAATCAGGGGGCATCGATGGTTTGTCTATGATCTCTTCATAGTCTCTGAGTAGGAAGTCAAAACAGTGCCTTTCTAAAATGAATCTGAACCAGTGAGTTTTAATTCTGGAAAGGAGTTTGGTTAAGGCTATTGTAATGGGATGAACAATATGAGTCCATATATTAGGGTCAGAGTGTGTAATGAAAGCTACTTAATTTTTTATGCAACTATTTTGAATATATTATGCCTAGTTCTTATGACATGTTCAGAAGGGAGGCATTATTACCCTCATTTGAACAATGAGGAAATTGAACCAGATATTAAGACACTTATGTATACATTTACCAAATGGTTTAATTAGCATTTACATTTAGGTCATTTCAAACTCCAAAGCTTCTAGCTTTTTTCCCTTTCTTTCTTTCTTTTCTCTTGGTTATGGTGTCAGACTTTGTCTCAGAAAGCTTCATGAACCATTGTCCCATATATTTAGAAAGAATAAGCACCTAGCCTATTTTTACTGCAGCCTCAAAGTACTAAATCTTTCCCTCATTCTAAACAAATGCTTTAATTCATTAAATTAATTGATGTAAGGGCACAGAAGTTAATAAAACATTTCCTTTACTCAAGAAACCCATGGCCGAAATGAAGAAAGGGGCACAAATAAAGTGAACTACAACATAAAATGTTCAGCTCACACTAATTGAGGATTCTGAATTGAACACTACTGAAATCAAGTACTTTCCCTCTATTTTCCTTTTTTATCAGTGCATTGGGCTTTGGCCAGATTTAAATTAGCATATGATTATGCTGTGCAATTGGGTAAAGTGTTCAAATGATTATTCCTGAATTAGTTTTTATTTGTATATATAAATAAGCATTCCCCACCCCTGGGCAGTGTAAAGGGTTAGCATGCTCAACCTAGTAATTGAAAAAGTGGTGATGTGCGTCTACCCAGAAATGTAGGAAGAAAGACCAAGCTATGTACTCCTGAAAAATAATCCGCCATTGATAACCCTACAGAGCGCATCTCTACTTTGACACACCTGAGGTCACTCAGTGGACTTTGCTGGCTGGGCATTGGTTGCCTGCTGATAGATATTCTTATTATCTAGGTCCCTGGGTGGTGCAAATGCTTTGTGCTTAATGACTAACATCAAAGGTAGGCACCTAAGATGAATGCAGTAGTAACACAGGAGAAAGGCAGGCAATCTTTGTGAAGATTACAACCAAGAAAACTATATGGAGTAATTCTATTCTCTAAAACCTGGCGTGGGTACGAGTCATACTCAGAGTCTCAAACTGGTATGCATCGTCTCAGTCTCTGCTAATGCAGTGAAATTGGGGGGTGTAAAATATTTGAAAGTTTGGGTGAAGAGCTATAGTAAATGAAATCAGAAACATTATAGATCATAACCCCAAAAGGGGTAACAGAGAAGATGCTGTGAACCCTTTCAGGAGCCTGCTGTGAACGATTAGATTAATACCAGATTTGGAGGTTATGGTGTGTGTTGAAAACCTTACAATCAACAGAGCCAGCCTCAGCTTGAGACGTGACCTCCTCTCTCTAGACGACAGTGCTGCAGAGAACATACATGAAGATAAAGTTCAAGGAAAGAGGCCAACCTGATCCCCACAACCATCCCTCCACTGGGGCAAACCAAGAGAAGTGCAACAGACCAGTGACGTCTTGAAGTTATGAAGTCCCTGAAGAATACCGATTGTAGAATTCTGACTTGGGGTGCAGCGCTTGGTGACCCTTCTGAACTTGTTGGAGCTTACTCACAAGACAGCAACAGGAAAACTCTAAAGGCATAACTGGGGGGCAGGGAGCGGGGCAACACTAGAACACTCCATCTTTCACCGTGGGAATAACAACAGGGTCCTTTGGATGCTGGGCTTCTGCACACGATGGATGAAGACTAAAAGGATGTATGTGTTGTTGGATAAGTAGGACCCGGGATAGGTAAATCTAAAGAAATGGGGTCAGGACAGGTATATTATCACATGTCCCCCTTTATATATAGCACAGAGCTATTCCTATATCATGATCCCTGTGAGACTTGTGACTATCTGTGTGGATTTTGTTTGGTGTTTTATGTTGTGTTTATCTACACAGACATGCGGGATAGGCAATCTTACGGAGACAGAGATTGGACCAATGGGTCCAGAGGGGCATGGCAGTAGAGGAGGGGGAGGTGAGGTGAGCCGGGAGCCAACAATGATGGCTACGAGAGAATAGTAAGTGTTCCAGAATTGATAAGGAGGAGGCTGTGGTTTTTCTAGTCGTTTGTTCAATTGATTTGTATCTGAGAGGTGAAAGATGTGTAAACATAATAGTGGAGTGGAAGAATATGTGTGTGTGTGTGTGTGTGTGTGTGTGTGTTTCCACAAGGAAGCAAATGGACTTTGGGCTTTTTACTTAAATCTTACCTCAGTACAAGAATGGCTTGTTATAATAATATGGCAGTATATGATACCTTTCTGACAGGATTTCTGAAGATAACATGTGTGCATAAGCAAAGGTGAAGAAAGCTGATGGTACCCGGCTATCAAAAGATATAACATCTGGGGTCTTAAAGGCTTATAGCTAAACAAGTAGTCATCATGCAGGGAAGCAACATAGTCCACATAGAAGAAGCCCATCAGCCTGTGTGATCATGAGGTGTGCACAGGAAGAGGTATCAGAAGTTCCAAAGCACACACCAAATTGATGAAAAGGAGCATGGATGTAGTGGTGACCCAAAACCCACCTGTAAGATAATTGGGCAATCCCTCTCAGAAGGGCCACACAGAATGGACGATAAATTCAAGGTGCAGTATGGCACTAGTGAACTAACTACATAACTAGCTTCTAGTTTCTAAATATTTCCTCCCCTTATTATTATGGTTTCTATTTGTTTTACCTCATCAATCATGTTAGATTTGTGTATGCTCATTTGTATATTTAAGATCATGTGATACATGAAAGTCGAGATAGATAACTCTTCAGAAATAGTCACGGGAGTAATGTTTCCCTGAGGGTATGACATGAGGGGTGGGGGTGAGGCAGAATGGAGAGCTTACAGCAATGCTGGCTTGCAGAAGGCTAAGGATGAGAAAGAGACCTAAGATTCAGGTGTAGGAGCTACATAGTATATAAGCCTCTGATGAATTCCCTCTATCCACAATTGAGGGAGGTGGAGGGTAAGGAGTCAGTAAATAGAGGGCATTGGTGAGAAGAGGGTATAATATCAAAGGCATAAATCTGACTTGAGCAGTTAAAACTTTGTCAGTTGATTTCCCTCTGATGCACGCTGGACCTGATCTGGTATTCAACATTATCTGTAATTTTGTTTTCGTTTGTTCATTTAAGGGTGTATCTCAGAGGTGTTATGTCATACTCTTGAAGTTGTGTTATATGCTGTTCTGTTTTTTGGTAGATGCAACTCAGGACTTACGAGCCTACGGGGACAGCAAGTAAAATAAGGGTTTGGGGAGGCAGGGAGTACAGTGGGTGCAGGGTGGGGGGAGGTAAAAGGGAGTTGATGTCCAGGAGTCCAGAAAGCAAAAGAATGTTTGGAAACTGGTTATTGTAGAAATTGTATAATGCTGCTTGGAGTGACTGAACCACAGAATGATATGATGTATGTATTAACTCCCAGTTAATAATTTAAAACCCCCAAAACTGTGCAGTAAGCTGCCATCTCTGAGAGGTGTATTGTCATTCCTGACAAGAGATTTGGTTGTTCTGCAACAGGCACGCTACACACACACACACACACACACACACACACACACACACATTTAAACTGGAGGTTAAAGTTCAGTTGGGTGTTTCTTGTTGCTAGGTGCCATCAAGCGGGTCCATACCCATAGTGATACAGAGCAAAATGCTGCCTGCTACATCCTTACAGTGGCTCCTGTGCTTGAGACCATTGCTGAGGACTGTGCCAACCCATCTTGTTGAGGACTTTCTTCTCTTTTGATGGACCTCTATTTTATCACGCATGGAGTCCTTCTCCAGGGACTTGTCTCTCCTCACAATATATCCAAAGTACGTGAGACAAAGTCTCACAATCCTTTGCCTCTTAGGACCAAGCTGGCCATATTTCTACCACGATGAATTTCTTTGTTCTTTTGGCAGTGCATGTAATGCAGACAGGTCCTGTGATTTTTCCCTTTCCAGTATATTGTTTCAGAATACTCACATTTTACAAATTTAGATGATCTCATTGTTTTGCTTCATCAGCCGTGGCTGAGCTGGGAAGAACCAATTTGAAGCCCTAGTCATAGTATACTCCACAACAACGGACTTGATTTTGTTTTTATAATTGTTTTTCAGCAATACCATGGGATACCTTGCCTGTGATATCTTAATCCCTGATTGGCACCCTGCCCGTATTTACCACACAGAAGATTTAAGACCTTGAACAAATCATTTTTATACCTTGGAACTCATTTTGCTAAGCCATCTAGAAGTATTGAACTGCCATATCTCTGCAGATAAACTAGGTAACACTCACTGTATTCCAAATATGTTACATGAATAACATGAAACAATGGATATGAATGGCAACGTGAAAATTCTGAATTCCCATAAAGACAAAAAAAGAAAGAAAAAGAGAAAAACAGCTTTTTTTCACCTTTAAAAAAAGTTTCACATAGTTTTGAAAGATCAAAGATATAATCCTACAGTAAATTACAGACCACAATCTGCAACTTTTTCTTTGTAGACTATTCTAATGATAGGGTCGTGCCTTTATCTAAAATGGAATTTGAGAAATGTTACCTAGAGCAGAATCATTTTATCTCTAATTTTTGTTCTTGTAAAGTGGGATAGTGAAAATATAATACAAAGAAACTAGAAATACAGTCCAAATGGGTCTATTAGGATAAATATATAACTGAGTGATTTTGGAAGGGGTGAAAGGGAGAGTAAAATTTGATAGAGACATTTAAAAAAAAATAAAATTTGATAACTAGACCTGCCTCCTGAGACTCACTTCATTGTCAAGCAGGCCGATGTCTTTGTTAAAGACATGCATGGTGATACCAGAGGATGGAGGGAAGGTGGGGCAGAAATGGGGAACCAATTATAAGGATCTACATATAACCTCCTCCCTGGGGGACAGACAACAGAGACGTGGGTGAAGAGTGACGTCGGACAGTGTAAGACATGACAGAATAATAATAATTTGTAAATTATCAAGGGCTCATGAGGGGAGGCGAGCGGGGGAGGGAGGGGAGGAAAGTGAGGAGCTGATACCAAGGGCTTAAGTGGAGAGCAAATGTTTTGAGAATGATGAGGGCAATGAATGTACAAATGTGCTTGACACAGTGGATGGATGTATGGATTGTGATAAGAGTTGTATGACCCCCCCCATAAAATGATTTAAAAAAATAAGAACGTATACATGATTTTCAATGGGCTTAGGCCTTTAGGGAACTTGTTTGAGGTTCCTATTCACATCCACTTGGGCTGTCTCAACATCTCCAAGAGAGCCTTCTCTAGGGTGCTGTTGTTGGTTTCTATTGACTCAGAGCCTGTATGTGACAATGCAGGTATAACAAATGACAGCGCTGCATAATCTTGCGTCAATTTCACGGTGGTTGGATAATTAAGCCCATTGTGTGGTACTATCTCCTTGAAGGTTTCTCTATCTTTACTGGCTTCTTCTTTTAGCAAATCTCACACCTTTCTTCAACGATAGGTCGCTCCTGGGGACACATCCCATATGATCGAGTTGAAGTCTCTGGCAATGTAATCCCTGGCATTTTCAATGGCTAATCTTCACAAACGATCCCTTTGCCTTTCTTTCTAGTTTATGTAACTTGGTAGCTCCAAAATGTGGACACAACCTGTCCACTCTGGTGCCTACAGCGTCCGAAATGTTCCAACATCATGGTGTCACACAAGTCAGCACAGCACTACACATGGCAAATGGGAGGTGGCCTGGGAAGCAGAAACACACACACAAACCTCGTTCAAAGAGTCACTGAGTGAAGGAAACACAACATATCCTGACTCCATCTAGGCAGAAGTATACACAGAGAGAAACACCAGCCACTATCCAAAACAGAAAGGAGCCTGGTACTCTGGGACACACCTAAATTTAAACCATGCATACTCATGTTGTAATTCATTCTCAGATACCAGTACCCTCCTCCTCATTCCTTCTCCATAGTTTCAGTGCCCTTTCCAGATATTACACAACACTAACATTATTCATAGGCTAACTACAATCATCTCTCTGGGGTGTAGGCTAAGGAACTGTCAAGGTCAAGGATGATTCCCTCCTGGGCCTGAACATGGATCATGAGGCTGTTGTTTGAATAGAATGAGGGAAACGGCATGATTTAAAATCAGGACAGGTATGCGACAGGGTGGTGTCATCTCACCATATGCATTCAATTGGTATGCTGAGCAAATGACCAGAGAAGCAGGTTTAGAAGAAGAAGAATTCAGTATCAGGGTTGGAAGAAGGCTTATTAACAACCTGCCGTATGTATGTGACACAACCCTGCCCGCTGCACGTGAGGAGGATTGAAGCAATTGCTGATGAAGATCAAGGATAGCAGCCTTTAGTAAGGCTTATAACTCAAATGTAAAGAAAATAAGATTCCTCACCACTGGATCAATAGGTGAAAACATAATAAATGGAGAAATGTGTCAAGGATTTTGTCTTGCTTGAATCCAAAATCAATGTTCATGGAAACAGCAGTCAAGAGAACAGACTGTACACTACATTAGTTGAGGCTGCTTCACAAGATCCTTTAAAGTATTGAAAGGCAGGGCTGTTACTTTGAGGACTAAGGTGGGCCTGCCCCAAGCCATGCTATCCTTCATTGCTTCATATTCATGTGAAAGATGAACATTGAATAAGGAAGCGTGAAGAAGAACCGATGCGTTTCAAATATGATGTTGGGGAAGAATATTGGAAGTACCATGATGGCCAAAAGAACAAACACCACATTTGTGTTGAAAGAAGGACAGCCAGCATGCCCCTCACGGGCAAGTATGACAAGACTTCATCTCGTGTACTTTAAACACGTTATCAGGAGAGCCCAGTCACTGAAGGAGGACAGCATGCTTGTTGAAGTGGAGGCGCAGCGAAAATGAGGAAGGCCTTTGATGAGATACATTGGCCCAGTGACTGCAACAATCGGGTAAGTCAGAAGAAAACATGAGAGGATGGCACAGGGCCAGGTGGTCTTGGGTTCTGCTGTACGTAGGGTCGTGGTGAATTGGAACAGACTTGATGGCGCCTGAAAACAACAAGCTTTGGTGGCACTGTGATTATGTGTTGAGCAATAACCTCAAGTTCAGCTGCTCAAAACCACCAGCTGCTCCACAGGACAGAGCCAAGGCTTTCTACTCCCCTAAAGATTTCCTGTCTCAAAAATTCACAGGAGCAGTTCTACCTTGATCTCTCGGGTCGCTGTGAGTTGGAATTAAATGCAGAGCAGTGAACTTGGTTTTCGAATATTCACAACAACCACAACACGTTGGACGAGGCACGTTTCCCTACACCAGTGTCTTACTGCACTTGTAGAAATAACTCTTTTCCACTAACCTTTGTTTCCAGAAAATCACTGACTCTACCTCACTCCCTAAAATGCCATTCCTAAAACTCCAATACTGTGAGGTCATTCTCTGTACTGGGTGGGTTTGTTAACCTGTTCTTAGACATGCTTTTCTCTCGTGTTCTTAGTAATGAGCTGCAAGTAGTAAGTAGGTACTTTCAAAGGTCTTTTGACTTAAAAAAATCTCAGGAAATATTCCCCAAATAAGATACTTCTAGAACTCTTATATCACCATTCTTCCCCAACTTTCTTTTATAGTCTGGGGGCTTGAATGTTTGCCACGCTCTAGTTTGCATGTTTTATCAATAAGGCATCTCAGAGTTTAGTGACCACCACTTTGTGCTGTTCACTTAACTTGCTCTGAGCAGTGTCATCTCCACAGACTGATTAGCTGAGGCCCACCCCTGCTGGCTACTGAAGTCCACTCACCGCGCCTTTGTAGGACAAAGTAGAGCAGCCCCATAGAGTATTCAAGACTGTATTCTTTACAGACACAGACTTCCACCTTTTGATCCCATGGAACAGCTGGTGGATTTGAAATACTATCTTTTGGATAGCAGGTAAGCGTGAGTGCTTCAACCCATTGTTGTTGTGGTTGGATGTCATCGAGTTGGTTTCAACCTGGAGCGATGCCATCCATGTACAACAGAACAAAACGTTGCTGGGTTCTGCTTTATCCTAGCAATGTGTTCCTCTGCGTGAGCCTATGGTTGTAGCCAGTGTGTCAATCCACCCAGCTGAGAGCTGTCTTCTTTTTCACTGGCCACCTACTTGACTACTAAAGTAAGCACAACTCTTGGTGTCACGCAGGGACCATGAGTTGGAATCAACTGGGCAGTAACCACCAACGACGCAACAATTATCATCTAAGCATAAGAAACTCTCTGCCATTGAGATAATGCGAACCCACTGCAATTCTGTAGGACAGAAAAGAACTACTCCCTGTGAGTTTCCAAGACAGCGACTGCGAATGGGGATAGAAAGCCATATCTTTCTCCTGCAGATTGTCTGGTAGATTCAACCTGCTGACCCTCTGATTACCAGTACAATTAGGAACCCACATGCCACTAGGGCTCTTTCTTAGCTAAGCCTAGCCACCACATTGCTATGATTGTTGGATGTCATTGAGTAAGTTCTGACCCACAGCCACTCCATGCACAAGAGGATGAAGCAATGCCCGGTCCTGCACCGTCTTCACAATTGTCTGAATGCTGTGCCCCAGTGGCAGCCACTGTGTCCACCCGTCCTATGTCCACCCAGCCCATGGAAGCCCTTCCTCTTTTTGCTGCCCCTCCACTTTAGCAATCATGATGTCCTTCTCCAAGGACTGACCTCTCTTGGCAATATATCTAAAGTATGAAAGACAAAGTATTGCCATCCTTGCATCTAAGGAGCATTCTGCCCATATTGCTTCCTGGACAGATTGGGTTGTCCTTTTAGTGGTCCATGGTACTTTCAGTATTGTTCTCCATCACCACAATGTAAACACCACTTCTGTCTCCCTAACTGAATGCCCATCTTTCACATGCATATGAGACGTGGAGAATATCATGTCCTGGGTCAGGTGTTAGTCTTCAAGTAACATGTCTAGTCATGTCTCAGTCCTCAAAATCACATCCTTTCCTTTCAATACTCTAGAGCAGGGGTTCTCAACCTGTGTGTCATGACCCCTTTGGGGCCTGAATGACCCTTTCACAGGGGTCGCCTGATTCACAGCAGTAACAAAATGACACTGAATAAGTAGCAGTGAAAATAATTTTATGGTTAGGGGTCACCACAACCAGAGGAACTGTATTAAAGGGTCACAGCATCAGGAAGGTGGAGAACCACTGCTCTAGAGAGGTCTTGTATGACAGATTTATTTAACGCAACACATCTGCATTAAATAATACAGACTCTGCTGCTTCCCCATGCATTGATTTGGCGTCTAGCAAGACAACATCCTCGAGAACTTGAACCTTTTCTTTATCATGATGTGATTTACTGGGTAACCCATGCAGGCTCCTAATTGACTGCTGGAACTTCCAAAGACAGTGTCAACTCAGAGATATATGTTTTTTTCTCTCCTGAATTTTACACATGTAAAATTTAACAATCAGTTTCAAAGTTTATTTTCCCCTCAGGGTACTTAACTTACTGCAGTGTGAAATAATTATGTATGTCCCTTGGATATTTGTTTTCTCATTATATTGGTTTCTTGGGACCGCCATAACAAAACCACAATGCGCTTAATTGAAAACAATAGAAATGTATTCTCTCACAATTTTGAGGCTTATTGTTCAAATCCGGGGTGTCAGCAATATTCTCCCTTACTTCTTCCAGCTTCTGGAAGTCCCAAGTCTTCTCTTATGACATGATAAATCCAATATCTGCCTCTGTCTTCACATGGTAGCCTTCCTATTGTGCATTTGAGCCACTGTGTCTCTTGTTTACTTATGAGGACACCAATTATACTGACTCAGTCACCATACTCAAGGTGACCTTATCTTCACCTCACTATTTACATCTGCAAAGACTTTATATCCAAACAAAACCACATTCACACGTACCAGGGATTAGGTTTTCAACAGGACATTTTAGACAAAACAGTGCAACTCATAAAATCCATGTTTTAGGGGGAAACTTTCCAATTACCGATGTGCTATATAGAGATCCACTATTACGTCTTACACAGGACAAAGACCAAGCAAAAACAATCACCCAGAAAATTGGGGTGGGGCAGGGTGGTGGGTGGTCATCAGTATGAGACCATGATGGTGTCAGGATAATTCAAATGGCCACATGTCTACTTAAATAGAACCTGGAAAACAAGGGAAATGATGACAAAAGATTGATTTCTAGTCTTTCATCCATCACAGTCACAGGTGGGGCGATGGAAACAGGAAGGAGATTGTGATTGGGACATGTACAATATTGTAGGTTATAAATATTTATCAGACTGGTCTGGGCCCTTTGATCTTCTTTATTGTACCATGACTCCTAACCTTGGGACTCTGGTACCCTGAATTCCATGAGGTTTACTCTGAGTCAAGTTCTAATGGTGAAATTGCCCCTACGTGGGGTAGCCAGGGAAGTTGCAGCAAACACTCTGACTGGGGGCAAAGATTTTTACCTTGCTGATTAAGGTGAGAAAGAACTCAATGGAAACTGAACTTAAGATGAGAGTCAAAAGAGAGATTTCTCACTATACACCATAGCCTTCCATAAACGAAGTGGTCAGAATTTAAGTTATAAAATACCCTGAAAACTTTTGGACCACAGAGACATGTGGTCATAATTTTTTTTTTATTGTTTGTTTGTTTGCTTGTTTTTTTTTAACCAGTATTCCTGTGCTCAGACTCTAGACTATTCAAGAATTATAATATACCCACAGTTAATATTTAATGAATCTGAATAAATTAAGTATTAAAATGAAGGTAGTTTGAACTTGCCCTTCCAATTCAAAAAAAAGTGATTAAGTTTATACCTTAGTTATTGCCTGTAATGAAATTATACGTCCACATATGTTGCTGTTGGATGCTATCAAATTGGTTCTGACTCAGAAACCTATGTGCAATAGAATGAAACAGCACCAGGCTTGCGCCATGTTCTCCATTTTTATTTTTAAGTCCATTGCTACAGCCACTGTGTCAATCCATCTGGTTAAGAGCCTTCGTCTTTTTCAATGCCCCTCTACTCTACCAAGCATGATATCCTTCTCCAGGACTGGTCCCTCCTGAGAATGTGTCCAAAGCACAAGAGACAAAGTCTCACCATACTTGCCTCTAAGGAGCATTCTGGTTGTACTTCTTCCTTACATAGTGATGGTCTTAGAAACCCAAGGTCATTTGCTGTAGTTCTACCCTGTCCTAGAGGGTGGTTATGACAGTAGCAGTGAACTTGAGTTTTTTTTGTAAGTTATCAGGAGAGATCAAACCCTGGAAAATTACCTCTTGTGTGGTCCAAAAAAAGAGAGGAAGACTCTCAAGGAAATGATTGATCCAGTGGGAAGGACAATGGGCTCAAGCATACAACTTGGTGGGGCATTGGTCCACTCTTTTACACATGGAATAGCTATGGAGTGGACACTCTTGATAGTACCATACAACCAAAACAGCATATTGGAGAGAAAGGAATTCTTTGTGGGAAAATTCAGAGATATGGAAACACACCTCAGCAGTGTATAGCCCTCCTCACCTTTACCATTCATGAAGTCCTTCTCTAGAAACTGCTCTTTCCCGACAGTATGTTCAACGTTTATAAGATGAAGTCATGTCATCTTTACCTCTCAGGAACACTCTGGCCAAACTTCTTCCAAGACAGATTTGCCTGTCCTTTTAGCAATGTTACTTTCAATATTCTCCAGCACCACAATTCAGATGTATCAATTCTTCTTTAGTCTTCCTTATTCAATGCCCAACTTTCGCAGGCAAATGAGGCAATTGAAAGTACTAAGACTTCGGTCAGGCACACCTTAGTCTTGTATCTGGCAAATGTTCACTTTGTGCCTTGCATACCAAACTCACTGTCGTTGAGTCAATCATGACTCATGGTGACCCTACAGGGCAGAGTAGGCACGCACCTGTGAGTCTCCATGTTAGTAACTCTTTATGGGAGTAGACATCCTCATCTTTCTTCTGGGGAGCCTATGATAATTTCAAACTGCTGATCTCGAAGTTAACAGCCCATTGAGATAGTAAATGTTTATTGTGCCAACATGGCCGATGAAGACATGTGGGATTAATTGAAGGGCAGAGATATAAATGGCTCGGCAAGACTTGCCTTTCTTTTCTCTTGCTCTTTGATCATCGGACCAGTGTGCAGCTGCCTTAGCTTGTTCTCTGCCTCAATTTGCAAGCTACACTACCTTTGGGGCACCTAACCCATGGACTGTGTCGCTGTTAATTTGAGGTTCCTTCAAGACCTGCTTTGCCACACTATTGGAACTTACATCTCTTGAGCTGGGGACTGTGGGACCCTGTCATCTGGCTGGCTGTTGGTGACTTGCCTTGCTGTTTGCTGCCTGTGGCTAGATAGCCTGAATTGCTCTACAGAGGACTACCTGGTGGCCCTAAAGCCTTGAAGGACCGCCAGTGTCTCACAGCTGTCTCATGGGAGTGAGTTGTACTGAGCCATTTGGATTGCTTTATAGATTAATTATTTATTTCTTATGTTTTCTATTTATCTATATAAATATACATATAAAAATATTACAGTTCTGATTTTGTTTCTCTAGAGAACTCCATCTAACATACCCGTGCATAATCACTACATCACCAGGGCTCCTTGTGTGTCTTTCACAACAAATGGAACCTCAACCAGTGAACTATCATGTATATCATAATTGTTGTTAGGTACAACTAAGTTCGGTTAGGACTCACAGCCATTCTATGTACAACAGAACAAAACGCTGGTTTTGTACATCCTCACCTTTATTATATTTGAGCCCCTTGTTGCCACCACTGTGTCAATCCATCTGGGTGAGGGCCTTCCCATTTGTACTGTCCTTTCACTTTACCAACCATCTTGTACTTTTCCAAGGAGTGATCTCTCCTGATAACATGTCCAAAGCACAAGAGTTGAAGTCTGGCATCCTCATTTCTAAGGAGCATTCAGGTTGTACTTCCTGCGAAATAAGTTTGTTTGTCTTTTCTCAGTTTATGGTACTTTCAAGATTCTTTGCCAGCCCTATAGTTCTGAATGCATTCATGCTTCAGGGATTTTCCTGATTCAATGTCCACCTTTCAAAGATGATTGAAAATATCATGGCTTGGGTCAGGCTCACCTTAGTCCTTAGAGATAATTGCTAAGCATATTCTACTGAGGCAGTTCATGCTTGGAGAGAAATGCCAATATCTGAGCAACAGATCAACTCCCACCTCTAGGACAGATTATTAATTGTGCCTGAGATCTGTTTGGGATGTCTTTGTCCATAGTTTCAGATGATGTTTTTTATTAGAAGATAACCTGTCCTTTCTATACAAATCCAATCCTCTCACTTGAATACTCACTTGTTTGCTTTTGCTATTCAAAGAGATTTTATTTCCCCCTGCCATTGATGACTCCCTCTTCATAATTTTTCTTTCTCTTGTAGATTATTATCACGATCTAATAGCTTCCATTTTAGAAGGAATAATAGCACCCCCTAAATGCGTGAGGCCTCATCAGTTCCTCCATTTCATGGCTTTGTCTCTTAGCATCGGTCTACAAATTTATTTGCTGAATCTATTTCCTTGCCTCCGCTTTGCTCTTTATCTCGCCACTCTTCTTGTTGGGAGCCATTCCTTGAAAGGTCATTAACAATTTCCATCTTGCCAAATCCAAAGGTCAATTCTGTAGTTCTTTTTGCAGTCAATCTCTCAGCAGCACACAGCATTTTTAATCAATCTTTTTTACAACGTTCTTCCTGTGGCTTCCAGAATAACGCACTTTCTTGTTTCTCCCCTTTCGGTTAATACTTCCTCAGATCCTTTGCTTGATTTTCCTTCTCTTTCCTCCCTTAAATATTCTAGTACTCAGAGCTTGGTGTCCCGTCCATGTTTTCACCTTGGCCACGTCCTTTGGTGTGTTAGGCAAGCCCAGCGTCTCTCCGGTTGGGTGTGTGCCAGTGATGAGAGCGCTGATCTTTCCCTTGGGCTCCCGACTCAGCATCTTCTTGTGGTCTGTAATAAGCACGTCAGACTGATCGAGTACAAAATTCATCAAACTCTTCGCATTTCAAATGGTCTCCTCCTCTCACCTCCCTCTGCTTTATAAATACAACTGTTCTCTCTGCTTTATAAATACAACTGTTCTCTCTCTCTCTCTCTCTCTCTCTCTCTCTCTCTCTCTCTCTCTCTCTCTCTCTCTCTCTCTCTCTCTCTCTCACACACATGCTGTTATCAATCTAGAACTTCTATTCCTTCAAATTTCAGAACATATCCCAGATTTGATCGCCTTTCACCATCGCTTTTGGTACCATGCTAGTCCATGCTTCTAGACAGATAAAGTAACTTCCCAACTGGCTTATTGGTTTTGATTCTCACCATTGCTACTGCCTCAGCCCCACCAAAAATTCAATAGCCAGATCGGTGTTTCAGAAATATGAATCCTATCATACCATGTTTGTTTGTTTGTTGCTGAACTCTACAGTCCTTTTGATTGCATTTAGAAAAAACATCAAACTTCAATATTTCAGCCAAGCTCAGTGTGTTCTGAACCCTCTTCTCGCTAAACTCCTCTTATCTGACTCTCTCTCTCTCTCCTGGTTCCTCAGCTGCTCTACCTTTTGTGGGTCCTTTAATGCCTCTTGAAGATTTCAACCTCAGGATCTTTGCATTTTCTCTTTCTTTTGTGAATTCCCACCCCAACAGCCTTCACGGAGCTTACTGACTGCCTGTCCTCATCCAGCCTGTCCCTGATTCTCAGTCCTTCATACACCAGTCCTTTCTAAGAGAGATTCTCCTGATACCAGGTCTCCCCCATTCACAGTCAGTTACCTTGCTCTGTTTTCTTCATTTGAAAGCATGAGGCACATTCGTTTAATCTCTTACTTTCTCTCTCTTCCTCATAAGGCATCTAATCTAGTTAAAAAAGGGATGCATTTGGTTACCATTCCTTTCATTTACATGGAACCTTCTATAATTGAGTTTGAAGTCATTTCCTACCTAAACTCAATACTCATCGAGCTATCCATAAATATTAGTTGAATTAATGTGTTTTTTATTGAGCCCTTATTTTTATTAACTGCTTCTGAATGTTCTAAGTTGGGTCATATTCTTATTATATAACAGTCGTTATGGTGGGAGTAGGGGTGGTCAGGTGCTGTTGAGTGGACCTTGCACTCACAGAGGCCACAAGCACAACAGGCCTGTTGTGATGCACAGGGCTTTTCATTGGTTGGTTTTTCAGAAGTCGGCCTCCAGGTTTGTGTCTCTGCTTATCTTTATCTGTAACCTCCACCGACACCTGTTTAACATCATAGCAATGCATAAGTCTTCCCAGAGAGACTTGTGGTGGCTGCATATGACATCCGTTGGTCATGAATTTCTCACTGGAAGGTGAGGACTCTATGACTGATCCACCACTGACCTTGTAATACTAATAGTCAACTTTTATTATGTGCTAATGTCTGATCGAGCGTACATCAAAGGCCTGTTAGAATCAGCGTTATCTGATGGTTGGACAGACTGCGTTAGTTCTGAGTTAAGAAGCCCTCACCCTGCCTAATGAGATGGGAATGGACCTTGGAAGTGCAGGTGTGGCATGCTATTTCAACCACCTGGTGTGAGTGCTCAGGATGAAGAAATGGAAAAGAAACCCTGCGGACATCAGAAAGCCCTTTGGACCTTTCCTGGCCAGCATGGTACAACAGTAAATCAAGAAATAGTTCTACTTCACAACATATGGGTTTATTCCAAATATACCATGTTTAAACATGTGTCTTCAATAACTAGATAATTTCAGAAGCATTTTTCCCAATAACACGTATGTCTTTATTTAAATAGGGTCTATTAAAAATAAAATTTAAAAGGCTATATTTTGTGACATGGTGGGGGTAGAATTTTGAAGTAAGGGATAATATCAAATGTTAAGGAAGCTAGAGTAAACATCTTTCCAAATCACTGAAGCTTGGCAGCAAGTTTATTGGCAGGTATACTGCCCTTCAAAACTGCAATAGTGTTTAGATGGCGCAGATATGTCAAGGTCCGTATGATCTCCAAAATGAACACACAGAGGAACCAACATCAGCCTCCGTGAAGAAATGGAAGCATTGTGACTGATGTCCAGAAATGGGTGGAAGAAGGCAATAGAATTTGTATTGATGTGACAAGAAATACACTGAGATTTTAATTTTAAGTGAACATTGTGACTCCATCACTGGACTAATATATTTATATCAAGATCAGATAGCTCCTACAGCTGATTGTTCAATTCATCTTTTAAGCAGGATTGAAGTTAATGAAAATTTTGGAGGGGAAGGAATCATAACTGGAGTAAGCCTTGGATTTAAAAATACTACCCAGAGATTTAACGTCTAATCCAAACTATGGCTTCTGAGTACATTTGAGGGACCAGTTCCATTAAAAGCAAAATGGTCAGCTGAGAAGGTTATGGCAACCATTTTTGCGATTTTAAAGGCTAATCTTGATAGATTTCCTGAAATGATACAGAATGGTCATGCAGGCTTGTAATTAAGATGCTTTAAGAAACTGGAAAACTACATTGGTGAGATAAAGGCCAGAAGTTGGTGCTGACAAGTGCCCCCACCACCAGTCCACACAGCGCAGCAATATGCACGCTCATTCTTGGCTGGAAAGTTGGGCTGTCCTATGAGAATTTCATTGGAAAACAGGCATCCCATTCTCCCTGTAGTCTTAATTTTTCTTCTTCCTACTCCTTTTTGTTCCCCAAGTCAAGTAACACCTAACATAATTTGTGTCTGTTAAAGATGTAAAATAGCTTTTTGATGCAGTAGGAATCAAAGAATACAGCTATGCCAGTCAGAACAAGCCTCCGGCTTTACATCTGACTCATGGCCATGTTGACAATGGCGTGAGCTACTGTTTTGATATAAATTTCCTTCCAACAAGCCTAAGATCAAATCAGGTGGACTCCTGCCTTGTTGAGCACTGGGACATCTTTGTCAAGGCCATTATGGTGAGGGTCTGATTTTGGGGGGCACATATGTGGAGTGTGCATGCCCAGGTAACAAGACCACTGGACAGGAAGCATGAGTGACAGCAAGAGGCTTCCAGCACTTTCAATAGCCTGGCCTCAAAGTGGTTGAGTGTGTTCTCCTGTATTTGTTCTTTCTTTTTAATGGTTTTATTAGGGACTCATACAGCTCTTATCACAATCCATACATACATCAATGTGTAAAGCACATTTGGACATTCATTGCCCTCATCATTCTCAAAATATTTGCTCTCCACCTAAGCCCCTGGCATCAGTTCCTCATTTTCCCCTCCCTTCCCACCCCCACTCATGAACCCTTGATAATTTATAAATTATTATTTTGTCATATCTGACCCTGTCTGATGTCTCCCTTTACCCACTTTTCTGTTGTCCGTCCCCCAGGGAGGAGGTCACATGTAGATCCTCAAAATCGGTTTCCCTTAAGTGGTTATTTTTATTTAAACCTCACATTATCTCTACAAATTAAAACCAAGTATTTCCAGCTTAATGAATCCTGGAGGCACAATGGTTCAAACCAAGCAGACACTCCATTGTAGGAAAGGTCTGGTTATCTATTCTAAATATCCCAGTCTCAGAGAACCTATGGAGCCATTCTACTCTGTCCAGCAGGTTCATTCTACATCACAGCTGGTTGGAGACCAGAGGACACCATATTTCTTATTTGCAGATGGTGAAAGAAATTGTGATTGCACAAGGTCCCGAAGTAAATAATGTTGGTCCAAATGGCAGGTGTCAAGACTTTGGGTAGAATCTCTAGCCTCATTTCTCTTCACCCAGCACAGCACGCACACACACGCGCTCGCGCACGCACAGGGCAAACATTATCCTTATCTGGACTTTCCTTGGGACACAATTCCTTCATTTTCTTTCCCTGGGAAATTAGTCTTCCTCTTAATTGTTGCTTTCTCTGGGGACTTCTCTGACTCACAGACTTTCTGTGTTCCACGTGACCACTAGTGTCGCCCTAACAGCAGAAAGCTCTTCGTCTTAAGAGACGGAAACCCAAAGCCCTTTGGGTTTAAGATAAAGGTCGTGGGTTCTCTGGCTGTGGGATCCAGAGGCTCCAATGACAGTGTAGATTTATGTCCTTCTTTCTCTCCCTCTGTTGTTTCTGTGTGTACTGACTTCCTTTCGGGGCAAGACTCTCCACGGGGAAAGAAAGAGAGCAACTAACAGTTCTGTCTATCTTGTCAAGCCAATTCATCATCCCTAAAGAACTAGATTTGCTTCAGGAGGCAATAGGACCCCCAAGAAATTCTGAGCAACAAGATATGTCCATTCTATATGTTTGCAAGGAAGCTTGGCTCAGTGCTTGGCCCCTTGGTTCTCAAAGGGTACAGTGTGTGGCTGCTAAGGGAAGGCTGGCACTTTGAACCCATCAGCCCCTCCAAGGAAAATGAAAAAGACTTGCCAGTCTGCTTTAGTCGTGATAGCAGTAGTGATATCCTTCGGGACATTCTAGCAAGGTTACAGCTGTCCCCTTGGGTTGCCTTCCATTGGAATCAGGTCAGAGTCAGTGGGAGACAGTGGTCACACTTTTCTCCCCAGTTTTTATGAGTGTCATCCTAAGCACATCTATACTCATTCTATTTCCAAACGACCGCCTTCCTGATCACCTCTCTGTCCCTAAGACCTGACAGACTGCCTGCCTGACACATAGGAAAGCTCGGTCATTTTTTTTAAAAGTGCTTTCATTGAAGTAATTTTGAATTTATACTCAGCTGCTTTTTGTCTTATTACATAATCCTTGAGCTATGCTGACAAAGCAGAAACTGGGCCTCTTCTTAAAGCCCTTTTGTCAAATCGACGTCGGATGCACTGCTTGCTTTGAAAGTACCTGTTGGCACATGATTAGATGCACTTGTTGAGACTTGTTTTCATTTCCTGACGATGATTCATTCGGGTAAGTTATGTCTGCTGTCCTAATCAGGCGTCCTCAGGTTTTCTAGTTCTGAAAATTATAGCCATTACCTCCGTTGGCCCATGTGTCTATCCTCGTGTCTAGATACTGGGACAGGAACTTAAAGCAAAATAACAACAGTAATGCAACCAACATGTATGCCATTCGTATCTCCTTTATATTTTACAAAGCAGGTTAATATAGCCAGTCTCCCATGAATAATATGCTTTCATTAGCATGAGGTGGAGACTAGTCTTTTTACCAACCCAGGCCACACATTCCAGATGATCCTACTTCTATTGAAAATTTATTCACGGTATTTCCAAGATAAGATTTGTGGAAAGGAGGTTAATGGTTATGGAAAAATTCCCTGCTCTTTATAGCAGCCATCTATAGGGAAAATGTTATCACTCATTTTTTAAGATCATAAAATTGAGACACATAGAGAAGACAAATGACTTGCCCCAGGAATAAACCAGACCTCAACCCTGGCCTTGACTTTTTAGGTGACATTCTATGACCCAAGGTCTATAATTCTCTATGGGGCAACCTCTGGTTGCCTTTTCTCTTCACGTCAGCCTATGCCATCGACGTTTGTTTTAGTTATGTGTCCTGGTGACACGGAGGTTATTTGAGATCAAGATAAGTGATTGACTTTTTCTCTAGAAACCTCTGGGTTATTTAGCCAGCAGCTCACTGAGAAGGAAGCGTGACTTGTTAGGTGCATTGGGAGGGACAACACACATTCCAGCAAGCTTCAGTTTGCCAAAGGTGGTATCATAGACGTGTCATTTCTCTGTCTTACAGACCTGGTGGCATTTAGTCATCCGTGAGCTCTTCATGAACCAGCTCAGTGGAGAACCTTGGAAGTGTCTCACAGAAAGAAGTACAGGCATGCTCTTCGTTGTTGTTGCCAGGTGCTCTCCAGTCAGTTCCCACTCTAAGTGACCTTCTGCACAACAGGATGAAAGCCTGCCCAGTCCTGCACCATCCTCACCATTGTTCTCAGGGTTGAGCCCGTGTTGAAGCTCCTGTGGTGATCCATCTCCTTGAGTGCTTTCCTCTCTTTCACTTCCCCTTTACCAAGCAGGGTGTCCTTCTCCAGGGATGTCTCTCTTCTGATAACACATACAAAGTACATGAGATAGTGTCTCACTATTACTTACTCTAAGGAGCATTCTGGTTGTACTTCTTCCAAGACAGATTTATTGTTGTTTGGCAGTCCATGGTACTTTCAATATTTTTCATTAGCAACATAATTCAAATACATTGATTCTCCTTTGGTCTTCCTTATAAAATGTTCCTTAGAAAAGCATGAATTTTTCAGAAACAAAGTTTAGAACAGAATAAAATCCAGGTAACATAGCGACCATTAGTCCCCCTATGCTAGGCTTGGCTGCCTGAGGAAACTGAAACGACACTCATATATGTATATGAATAACTTTAAATCAAGAGCTCCACACATGACTTAATCCCCTCTGACCATAGCCCAGGCCTGTGAGTAGTCTTGCTATCAGAGAGAGGGCATTGGAAGCTTGATTATGGAAGATGTACTTAGGATAAAATGTAACACCTATCGTTGATCTCCCTTTTGACTCATTTTAAAATTGTTTCAGTTTTTAATATTTTCTTCTTTCTTTTCAAATGAGTTTTTTTCAATGTTTTATGTAATCATTGTTGATGATGTTTTGCTTACTCTTCATGATTTGTATGATTTTCTATACATGAAATCCAGGACAGGTAAACCTCAGATACACTGACTGGATAAATAATTACCTAGAGGCATGGCAGGAGGCAAAGGGGGCCGGGGGGGGGGGCGGGGAAGCGAAGCTCACAACAATGAGGACAAGAAGAAAATGCTCTGAAATTGATTGTGGTGATGATTACACAATTCTTCTTAATACGATTGCATCATTAAATGTATTTTATGTGAAGTACATGCCAATAAAACTGTTTTAAAAATAAGTGATTTGATATGAAGAAAACATCCCAACCCAGTCCACCTCGAGTCCATGGGTCCGTGCTACTTTGATCTGTCTTCGGAGTCATGTACCACAGGGCAGTGAAACAGATAGGTGATGCTGGATGCAGGAAGATTGCAGGCTGATGAGTTCAGATTCATGTGCATCAAGATCAGTTGGGACATGGCAGAGTACCAACAGCTTGGGGGTTGGCTCCCTGGATTATGGGCTGATACCAAGTCCCAGCAAGCAGGGAGGGCAAAAGGGCAGAGAAGACAAAGACAATGTGTGTCTCTTTTTTATCAAAGGCTGCACCTCCAAAGAGGCATCATTCGGCTGGAAACTGGCAGAGAGGTTAGACGTCACTCCATTTTAACACAGGGCCAAGTTGACAGAAAATTTAAGGACTGCTTTCCCATCGGTGGCTCAGTGGTAGAATTCTAATGTTTCACGTGGGAACTGATTCCGGTCCCCATCAAAGCACCTGATGTGCAGACTTCCTGTCAGTGGAGACTTGTATGTTTCCAAGTTGCCAACCAGATTTCAGCAGACATTCCAGACTAAGGCATGATCTACTGAAAAATAAGCCCAGCAAAACCCTAATGGATCACAATGGGGATCACACCTGCTCAGCCCCATGTGATCCTATACATTCCATTCCTTCACCAGTGAATTTATGATAGAAAGATGTTACGACAGAATGTAAAAATAGTTCATTGCTATCAGGAAATTCTGGTTCATAGAAATCCTCTAGGACATAATAGAGCTGCCTCTGTGGGTTTCTGAAACGCAATCTTTACAAGAGTAGAAAGTCTTTTTCTCCCTAGGAGCAGCTGGTGGGTTCGACCTGCTCACCAGGTGGATAGCAGCCCCAAACATGACCCTCTGCACCACCAGGGCTTCGTAGATGGTCTATAATTAATCTCCTTTCCTTCCTGACCACCTGCTTCTTTTGAGTGCTCCCTCTTAAGAAAATACGTACAAGTGAATATTGGTGACAGCCAGATTTTGCCTAATGAAAATGCCCAGTAATGGCAACCTTAAGCTATTTTTGACCCTGGAACAATGCATTTGATTCTTTGGAAAAAAGTTACTGTAATGACATCACCAGGCCACTTTGAACAGCATTTAGAAGCCAAGTGTCTGACACGTCATTCTCTGGCCAAGAATCTAATCTTTCCCCAGTTCTTTTTTTTAAAACGTTCTATTAGGGGCTCATACAACTCTTATCACAATCCATACATACATCAATTGTGTAAAGCACATTCGTACATTCATTGTCCTCATCATTTTCAAAGAATTTGCTCTCCACTTAAGCCCTTGTCATCAGGTCCTCTTTTTTTTCTCCTCCCTCCCTGTTCCCCCCTCCCTCATGAGCCCTTAATAATTTATAAATTATTATTTTGTCATATCTTGCCCTGTCCGATGTCTCCCTTCACTCCCTTTTCTGTTGTCCATCCCCCAGGGAGGAGGTCACATGTAGAGCCTTATAATCGGTTCCCTCTTTCCAACCCACCCTCCCTCTGCACTCCCAGTATCGCCACTCACACCCCTGGTCCTGAAGGTATGAGGGCCATCCGGCTGCGACATCTGTCACCCCATTGATCGCCAGGGTTAATTCGGCTGATCTGGCTGGCTAGGCGGGTGTCCCCTTCCTCCCTCACTGCTCCATGTGCCGAAGCTGCGCGCTCGGTTGAAGAGGACAACTTTCCCTGATAGAAGGAAGACCGTCCTTCGGTCAAGGGTATGCGAGTAGGCTGCACTCCCTGCTAGAACCTCCAAACAAGTCTCAAGGTCCTTCCCCAATTCTTATTCAGGACCATTCCTTGGAAATCTGTCTTGTATTCATAATCCCCTAAGTGTATTTCCTGATAAATTAATTTATCACACACACACACACACACACACACCTCCTTCCACTCACCCAAACCGGGGCTTGCTTTGACTAATCTAGTCCTGGTTTGCTCCTTGTTTGATCAACCAAAGTCAAACTTCCCTCCTTCACTTTCAACTGGTCTTTGTTGGTGCTTCTTAAACTGCGTCACACGAGACCAGGGTTGGCAAGGCAACGGTTTGGTCCACAGCAGTCATGGTCATGGGGTTGCAGGGCTAGATGCAGGCCTTCCTTGTGTCTACCCTGCAATAATAGCACACAACTGGGTGGCTTTTCTTTCCAGTGTGCATGAGGTCACCCTGAGAACTGATGATGTCAAGAGTCACCCTGATTATTTAAAATCAACGAGTTTGGAAACACTTTGTCCATAGTCTTACAGCTCTTAAGGGACAGGACTTGAGAAATGAACCCACATCTGTCCAAGTACAACTGCCCTTGCCCATATACAAGGCACACCATCCTGAGAACTTACGCATCAAATTACACCTAGAAGGCAGACTTCACTTGCTAAAAATCCCTTCCATCAATGGAGAAACTTCAGCTCCCCGCCCGTATGTGCAGATCTGCATCCCATGAGAAGCAGCATCTGTTTGCTAGAGCGATGTTTGGGGGAACTGGTAATCAGTGCGACTATTGTTCCTCTAAGCAGGTTTAGGATATTTGTAGATTATATTCCCTGCAGTCAGAACAATATGAGCTATTTTTGCAAGAAGGGACTAGGTGAGCCTGCAGCCAGTAATTTCCTGATTCTGAAACCCAGTGAGCCAAGGCCATTCAGACAAGCCCCAGGTGGCCCCAGGAAGGTGCTTACATATCCTTCCAATCAGGAATTGTGAAGAGTCCAGGCGCCAGAAGCAAGGAAGAGGAGACACACATCTTTCTTCCTTGTTCCGTGTTTTCTAGAAAGCATTAGTCATTCTTTCTATGAGAATGTTGCTGCCTGTCTTGGTGCTCTGAACCTCACAGGGGAGTATGGCCCCAAAGGGAGCAACACACAAAAGACTGTGAGAAATAGGATGGACTTCAGTCTGTGCTCAGGAAGCATGGACTGGGTTCTGGAAAGCAGAGCGGGCCAAGGCTTAGACAGAGTTACACTGAAACTACTTCCATCACGGAAACTCTTCATGAGCTTTAGAGTTCTGATCCTGATATGAGGAAATATCAAAGTTCATTGGGTTGGTTAAACAGAACACAGATGTAGGTGATCCTTATGGCCTTTAACCACAGAAAGTAAATGTAGGATCCACTGAGAAGGGAACATCCACACCCTAGAAGTCAGAAAAGTACAACTTAAGATGATGTCTAACTTGACATGCAGCTACCCAGGCAGCATTTGTACTTGACTCGAGAGGACTGCTGAGGTTAGAGACAGGACAGAGGAATTGGAAAATTCCACTACAAAGCACCCGAAGGCTAAGGGAGTAGTCCAGAAGAATTCAGCTGATAAACTGCAGTAAAAATTAGTAATGCAAGCACTTTTTCTAACCTTGATCAGGAGACATGGGAAAAGAATGACAGAGAAAACGCCTTGCTCCTTGTACTAAGAGCAAACACACCCAACTAGTGCCAGGAGTGTTTGCCATTTCCTGGGAGATTGCCATGACACTCTGACCTAACCACATAAGGGAGAGTGAGAGATGGACCTCAAACATGCCAGCTGTTCTCTCCTAAAGTCCCCAATAATCATGGCTCTTCCTCCCCTTTACCACCAGACACTTGTAGACATAGACTCGCTGTCTTGCATTGTACCACCGTGGGTCAGCTCCACTCCACTGAGACGGACCCCATCGTTCCACTGCAGAATGAACTTTCTCTGAACTAAGGGCTTGGCTGAGGGGGATGCTGTCATCCTGTGATACTTTTCATTGACGCTCGGGCCTCTGACTGTGGTTCCTAAAACGGGAGTGGAGAGGGCGACCCGACTCATCCAGAGAGGACAGCAATGACACACGGGGTTCCAGTGGCTGAAGAAAAGGAAATGAATATAGACAGAGTGAGCTGACTGCGTGAAGCGTATTTCTACATGATGTCTGCCGTTCGTTGATGTCTGCCGTTCATTGATAGGCACCGCCATCCACTCAGTGCTGACTCATACATAATCATCATAAAACAGGCATGGTGAGTGTTGCCGATATTAACAATGAAACAACAGGTCCCTCCCTGGAGGTCAAGTTTAGGTTTCTGAAAGTCTGAGTCATTGATGTTCTTCACATCAGAATCATGGGAGATGTGTTTGCAAGAGACCTTGAATCCCTCTCCATGCTCACTGACTTAGAACATCTAGGGATGGAACCAGAAACCTTGATCTTCATAGGCTCCCCGGGTGACTCCGCAAAGCAGTTGAGAGTCAGCTATGGAGCAATTAGCTGCAGGTTGGAATCACCTGGGAATCTTAAAACACATGCATGCTTAGATATTAAGTTTCTATTTGTAATGAAAAGCTTTAGAAGAAATTGTGGCGGTAAGTGCAAAACATTGCAAATATAATTAATACCGTTGAAACACACACTAAGTTATTATAGAAAGTGCTCGATATATATAAAGCATAAATATATATGCATGTATACATGTTTATGTATATAAACATATATATGGGGGTACCCTCCCAATTATTTTTTTAAAAACTGTGTATTTAACTTTTTTTTTTTTTTTTTTTACAAAACAACCTTATCACCTTCAAAGTATTCTCCATGACACTTAATATATTGTCAAATCTGTGATTCCATTCTTAGAAACATTTTTCAAACTTATGTGTTTGGATGGCTGATAGCTCCTCCCTCATTTTTTCTTCACCTCTTTTATGTCATCAAATTGCTGTCCTTCAATGTACCTCTTCATTTCAGGAAACACAAAAAATTGCACAGAGAGAGATCAGGAGAGTCAGGTGCATGGGGCAAGAAAGGCATGCTGTTTTTTGGTCAAAAATTGGTATACTAAGAAGGTTGTATCAGAAGGTATTATCATGGTGGCAAACCAGTCCCCCATCCGCCACAAATCAGGCCTTTTTGTCTCACACTGTTACACAATCTTTTCTGAATCTCTAAGTAGAAAGTTAGATTAACAGTCTGACCTGGTGGGATGAACTCTCAATGCGCTATGAGTTGATATTTTCATCCATTTGGGAAGTTGATGGATATCCAGAAATGGTTTGTCATCAATCAACATTTCACCATTTTTGAAACCAGAAAACCCCTCGTACACTTGAATTTTCCCATAGGGCTGTCCTTGTAAGCTGCGTTTAACATTTCAACAGTTTCTGTGGCATTTTTTCTCAGCAGGAAACAAAATTTCACAGCTGCATGCTGTTCTCTTAAATCAGCCATCACAAAAAAAAGTGAGGTTCAAGCAAGACTGCTTTTAAGGAAAAAATTCACTGTGACCAGAGAGAACCTTCCCAGGAGATCCCACTGGATGCAATAACTCAGAGCAAGTTGCTTAATGCTTGTCTAGCCGGAAAAATGTGTACTAAGAAAGCAGAGCTTCTATTTTTGGTGGGGTGGGGTTCTTCATCATTTACATAACAAAATCCAAGCCATTGCTACATATACTACACAATCAATGGAGAAAAGGTTGAAGTTGTCCAGGGGGTTGTCTTACTTGGGATCCACAATCATACTTTTGGAAGCATTAGTCAAGAGCTCCAAAGACCGATTGCCTTCAGTAACCTGCTGTACAGAACCTCTGCAGAGTACTGAAGGTCAATGATTTTATGTTGAAGACTAAGGTGCACCTGACCTAAGCCATGAAACCATGGTATTCTCCATTTCATCATAAGTGTGTGAAAGTGGGACACTCTATAAAGAAGACTATAGATGTATAGATGCACTTTATTTCACTTGTGGTTCTGGAGAAGAAGGTTGAAAGGACCATGGACTGCTAAAAAGCCAAATCGATCCGTACTGGGAGAAGGAAGGCCAGAATGTTCCTTAGAGACCAGGATGGCAAGACTTCATCTTACACACTTTGGACATAGTGTCGGGAGAGACCAGGTTCTGGAGGACATCATGTTTGATAAAGTGGAGGGGTGGTGAGAAAGAGGAAGGTCTTCAATGAGATGGATTGACACAGTGGCTGCCTCAGTGGTCTCAGGTATGGGAATGACAGTGCAGATGGCTCTGGACAATGCATAGGTGTCTCTGATCAGGAGCCGACTCAATGGCACTTATTAATAACCACAGAAACTATTCTGACTCATAGCAACTTTCAAAGGTATAATAGAATTACCTTTTGGGTTTCTGAGGTGACAAATCTTTATGTGAGCCCAAAGCTTCATCTTTATTTTTTGGGGAAATAGTCTTTCAAATTGCTGACACTTCTGTCAGCAGCCTAAATTGCAATCCACTCTGTACCATACCCCTAACACCTATATCGTTGTTTTTAGGTGACATCTAGCAGGTACCAGCTCTCAGAAACCATATCCACGACAGTATGAGACTCTGCCTGGTCCTTCATCATCCTCACAATTGTTACGTGTGAGCCTTGAAGGTCTTCCTCTTTCTCACTACCCTCCACTTTACATGATGTCCTTTTCCAGGGAGTGGTCTTGCTTGCTAACCTGTCCTAAGTATGTGAGACGAATTCTCGCCATCTTCATTTTAAAGGAGAAATTTGGCTCTAATTCTTCCAAGAAAGATTTGTTTGTTCTTCTGGCAGTGTGCAATAATGTAACATTCTTCATGAGCACCATAATTCTAATAGATAGGTGAATAGATGATAAGCTAGATAAGTAAATAGATAAATAGGTGATAGAAAGAGATAGATAAAACCACATTTTTTGGGAAATGCTTGGCAAGGGAAGTGTGAAGACAAAGTGTTGTCTCTTGGTTTAATTTAAGTATTTTATTTAAGTTTAGTTTTCAGTGCAGTACATGTGACTATCATCAAGTAGGGCATAGTCTGGAAGGTAAAACTATGCCATTAGATGTAGTCAGAAACCATAGCACCAGACAGTTGGGACAAAAGTGTGGGCATTGAGAGCAGAAGTTATGGTGTGTCTTTTTTAGTCTGGTACTTTAGAGAAACAAAGCCACAGAATCTCATGCATAAGAGAGAGATTTATATAATGATTAAGTGTGCTTCAAGAAAACACCCCAACCCAGTGCTTCCCAAGCCCACAACTTCAACATTAACCCACCAACACCAATCCTTAAAGACCTCCTCCATCTCACAAAACAGATGCAATGATGCCGACTGCAGGAGGAAAGCCGAGTCAGTGAATGTGTAAGCATCTCAGCATTGGCAGGGGTCTCCACAGGGCTGTTCCAGCACCCAGGGCTACAGTGGGGTATGTCCATATGGTTTCTCCTCAGGGATGTCTTGCAGGAAGTGAATCTTGCCAGCTGAAGCAGGCAACTGGCTAAGGCAGCTGCACCCTGGTCCAACCATCAGAAAGCAAGAGACTCAAGAACTAGAAAGTCAAGGCTCACCAAGCCATTTATCTCTCCACCCTTGAATTAACCCCACATGTGTTTATCGGCCAGGTTGGCACAATAAACAAACTACCTTGGTGTCCAATTTAAAAAAATAAAAGAAAAAGAAGAAAGCTCAGTGATTTTGGAAGCCCTGTTGTTGATGAAGTAGGATGTTATTTAGGAAGACATTAAATCCAAATCCAGACTCATCCCAATCTTCGATCCCAGAATGGCACATTAAGCAAGCTGCTGCAGGGGCTCCCCCCTTCCTGGAGCCCTCTTGTCCAAGTGCACTATATCTCTCCAGTGCCTATTTATATTCCCACTTATTGCACTCTGTGCACTTAGGAAAGCCATCTAAACATCTGTTCCCCATGAAATTCATAACCTCCACTGTCATTCTTCTTGGTAAGCAAATGATGGGGAAAACTGAAATCAGAGAAACAAATATCCTTGGATCTATCCCTCTCCCCAAATTCCCCACATTGTCACAGAAGTATCTGGAATTCATTGAGGGAAAGAAAATCCTGTGAGTTTTAGTATTAAATATAATACAGTCCTATATGTTCACCGTCACTCCTAATTTTCCAGTTATTAAGGGACATTCTAGGCCCTTCTTCCTCTTTTATTCTCTTCTGCATCCTGAAGCACTCTCTATATGGACTGCATCACATGGGACTCTGTCCTCTGAATTCTCATTGGCTTTGGCCAAGGGGATACACCAGCAGGAAAGTGGAGGTAGAAGGAAAGACAGCTGGTAGGATGGATTCACCCTCTCTGCCAAAGGGTAGTTTGATAAAAGTTGTTGTCCTTGAAATACAACAGATTTTTGAGTTTCCCTCCTGACATCGTTCTCATTACTTTATATCGCTGCTCCCCCATGTCTCTCCTTCTGACTTCCATGTGGACTGAAGCACCTCTTCCACTCGAGGGTAGCTCTAGGCTCAGGAGATGGCTGTTGTTAGGTGCCTTAATCAGTTCCAACTTAAAGCAACCTTCCACCCAACAGAAGAAAACGTGGCCCAGTCCTGTGCCATGCCCTCAGTTATTGTTGTACTTGAACCCATTGTTACAGCCACCGTGTCAATCCATCTTCTCAAGGGTCTTCCTCTTTTTCATTCCGCTGCGCTCTACCAAGAATGGTGTAGGCAAAGCAGATTTGTTTCCGTGAATTTCCAAGACTATAAATCTATGGGAATAGAGAGCTTGTCTTTCTCCCATAGAGCCACTTGGGGTTTCGAACTGCCAACCATGTGGATTGCAGCCCAATGTGCAACCACTATACCATAATCCCGAGCCAAGTACGTCTATGGTTTGTGCAAATAGAAGGGGTGGGTGTGGCTGGAAAAGAATGAGGGGAGAGTAATGAAGATGAGGTCATAGAAACAATGAAGATTGCTCATGTAGCATATTCTAAATGAACTCATGGCCTACTGGGGTAATTATTTCCTTTTAAACAGGAGGCCTATTTGGAGTGAATGTAACCATCCCGAGAGAGACCATGATGATTTGACCAAGGAATAGAGGGGATGGAAACAGACAGGACAGGAAATGTGAATCAACAGGAGGGTGTCTGAAGCTTTTGACTTGATAACGGCAAAAAAACCTAATTCGTGTTTTGTTTTTGAGATGGAGCGATCTTAGAAAGTTCTGGTGAAATATAAAGGGGCCTTGGTGGCATCGGGTTTACGAACTGGGGAATGGAACTACTGACCCCACGGTGCACAGCTCAAAACCACAAGCCAGCTCCACAGCGGGGGGTCTTGGAAATGCCATGGGGCAGTTTAATTCTGTCCTGTAGGAGGCTCATGAGTCAGAAGGAACTCAATGGCAGAGTTCGGTTTGATTAGTGAGATATACGGCATACACAAACAGCAGAAAGTAATCTTTTAGAAATACCAGGTAAGCAATATCACTCAACTTTCAAACCACAGAAATATTAAGTTAACAAATGTCCCTACAAATTAGTGTCCAAGGAACTGATTTAGCAATGCACACATGAACGCTGTCAGACCGGCATAGATGATGTAATCCCAGAGAAAGCAATGACAGACGAAGAAGGCCTGAGGTCTGAGGTTACATTAGAGATCTACACATGAAGAGAAATGGCAACATCTATTGAAAAGGGACTTCCTGGGTGGAAACAAGGGAGCGTGGTGCCCTAGACCTCAAGAGAAGCTCCTTTGAAAAGATCCTCCTGTGTTGAATACTGTCAGGTCCTGAGAGATTGCCTGAGGATTGAGCAGCATTAGCAATAAGGAGAGCTCAGATGACTTTAGCTGGGGACACATATACTGAGGCAGAGAAGAGCCATTGTCTGTCTTTGGTTCACGAGAGAATGGGAGGAAAGATTTGGAGGCATCAGAGAACAGAACACTTAACTGCAAAGAAGAGGTAGCCTGCTTCAGAGACGGTCCCTCTTATTGACGTGTCCACAGTGTATGAGAGGTGGCTGGCATTTAATTGAGGGTTATCAGCCTCAAACATAAAAAGACTGTCAAATATGAGTTCTATGGGAAATCTACTTCTATGAAGAAAAGGGAAATAGATCATTTTAGCTTTCTAGAAGAAAGAGGGAAATGGATAAGTCAGGGAGGGGGAAAAGCTGGTTATATTATTGAGTAATCAAAATGAGGAAGCATTAACAGTAGACAGGAGAGCACCTGGCTCATTGAACTTGGTCCCAGGAAAGGAAGAGTTGAATTATTTAGAGCCTTCTCAGCAGATTAATGTAGGTCAATGGTAAAAGGTGATTCATATTCTCTTTTGATGTATCTGCAGCTATTCAGGATCGTGTCTTTGCTGAGTAATAAGACATGGTCCTGCATTTGCCTAGGAGGATGCAAATAAAATATTTAGAGGCATGACTCAGTAGTGGAAATCTTGGGCAAGGCGGCATTGGATCGGGTGGAAATGTTCTCCATCAAATTTGGAAAGTTTGACATTTTGAGCTGCAATTTGTCTTTCTGTAAATAATATCCGCTGAACCCAGTGCTATCCTCCTGGGTCTCAGGGCAGTTTACTGTGTGACGCCTTATAATTATGGGCTCCACAAAATAACTTCACTTATGGTTAATGAGCTGAGTTTTTAAGCATTATTTTCATTCATTCATTCATTTGATTATTTTCCAACAGTGTCTCTTATTATTTTCAGACACTATCAGTTTGACCTTTTTCTTTTCTTTTCTTTTGTCCATGCACCTGCTTTGTAACCCTTCTCTTGATGTGCAAACCCTAGAGGGGAAAGCAGAGCTGTGATTGTGTCTGATGACTAAAGCAAACCCAAGCCAAATACATGGTTAGGGAGCCAATTATGCCTCACAGTGACTCTCTGTAAGGTTTCAGAGAGTGTAAACCTGTCTAAGAGCAGACCGCCTCATCTGTCCCCCTGAAGTAGCTAGTGGTATCAAACCGCTGACTTTGGGGATTACAGCCCAATGATAATAGAAAGCTTCCAAGTATGGAACACATCCTTTCTCACTAGAGGACAGAACCATTTCTGCTTGCATCTGGTACTTGGCCATCCCAGTTAGCTAGATATCTAGTGCATTCTACCCTTCTCCTTATTGCCTACCCCTCCCCCACCCCCTGGCAAAAAAAGCAAACAAACTAACAAAACACCATCTTGAGGCTGAGCTACCTTCCTGCCCAAGGGTGTGTGCAAGAAACTGAACTTACTAATAATAAGTCACAGCCCAATGAGGCAATTTCAACCTCACCTAGCTACTGAAATTTGAATATTAAAATACCATTCTCAGATTTGAGGTTCCTAGTTTTGTATGTAAATTTTATAGTGTCTTAACCACATTATGAAGGGGAAAAAAAAGTTGAGTAATCCAAGCAAGTGGTTATAAGGAACCTGAATTCACAGATGTAATGGGGAGAATAGAGGAGATTATAATAGAGTCGTGATGATGTAAGAGCATCATGAGTGAGTCTAAGAAAAAATCATTAAGTGTGTGGAACTACAGCCATAATAATGCTGCTACTTCCAACAGATAACATGGTTCCCATCACACCCTCAACTCATCTTGGAAGCAACTTCATCATGGACCCATTTCACATTTCCCTATACTTAATCCCATCTGTGAGCTACATCGCGACTGCCACGAAGGCTAGAGCAACATTACAACGACCATGCTAAAGTGTCTCTTGAATCCAAGTTTCTTAGTCACAATGGCAGAAGTACAACATTTGCCCCTGATAAATGGGTATAGTCACTGCAGATGGGGGTTTGGAACATTTACAGATATGTAGAGATCAAGCCCTGCATTGATTTCAAACTGAGGAAGCCTAAAGTCAAGTCAAAGGGCAGAGGTCCCCAGATAAAGGCCTGGAATGTAGAAGCCACAAGCAGAACCTTTTGATAGGAAGAGGATGCTACTGAGCTTAAACTTTGTTCCACACGATCATAAACCAGGTGATAAAAGCAGCGGCTCAGAAATGGATGAGGGAGGAGATAACCACTTACAGAGTCCCGTCTCATCGCTGGATAATTTTTCAAGCACGTCACAGTAACCCTTCTGCTTGATCACCACATTAGAGCAATATGAGAAGTAGCAATCCCATTAATGAATGAGCGACCTCATGCGGAATAAGTTAAGTAACTTGCCCCATGCCCTGAGCATTCTAAGAGATACGCACCCTTTGGTTCATCTGTGGCACACTCAGGACTTCTTGTAACACTCCACTTCATATCCTGAAGTGTCAGGATATGATCAGTACAGTTTCAGAGCTTGAACAGAAATCCTGGGTGACTCACATTGGGCTGTGTTAGGCTGAGTTGTGTAGAAAAACAAAACCAGTGACACTAGTGTATGCGTGAGAAAGATTTTTATAGCAAGAAGCAATCTGATATCAAGGAGGCAGCCCAACTCAGTGAAAGTTAACCCAATGGGCAGATGCTAGCTGGGGGCCTCCTCACACTCACATAGCTGCAGGCTGGTGATGCAGGAAGGTGAAGCAGGCTGCAGGGAGAGCATAGGCTGGTGGGTGCAGAGGTGCGTGGTTGGGGGAAACAGGGCAGGATACTGACAACTCTCCAGGCTGGGCAGCCCACAAGGGGCATCTTCTGGAGGCAGGCACAGAGTATGAGCAAGTGGGAAGGCAAAGGGGCAGAGAAAGGGGAGAGGGGGTCTCTGGTGTCTCTTACAAAAAGGCCACACCTTCCAAGAGGCATCATCCGGCTGTGACCTGATTGGCAGGTTGTACTCTATCCCACACACAAGTCCAAGTTGATCTAAACCTATCTCCCACCCCTGAGAAACACTTACGATGGAATGACACACAGGCACAATAGTAGGTTCACACTCATCAATAATCATGAAGTTGGCACAGGACTGGGCACCATGTGGTTCTGTTATACACAGGTCGCCATGAGTTGGAGACATCTTGTTGCAGTGAACAATGACAAAACAAGCCAACTGTTCCCTAAAGTTACACATCTGGAAGAGACTGGAGTTTGTTTTTCTTCACAGAAATAAATGTGAACTAAGGTAGATGCACATGTCTTGAAAAAGTAAAGTCAAAATGCTTCTTCAAATCAAGGATTGCAAGCCTTCCTCTCTCTTGTACTTTGAGAGACCGGCTTTTGAAGAAGGATATCATGCTTTGTAAAGTAGAGAGGGTCGGTGGAAAAGAGAACAAGTTGTAATTCCTTTTTCACCATGCCCATGTCTTTGGGCAAGTAGCCTAACTCTCTCAGCTTGGGTTTACTCAACAATTGTGCGGGTGACACATCGCCAGACAATGTTCCATTAAGGGTGAGCCTATAGAGTCATGTCATGCTGCCTCAATGAGGTGTACTGAGACAGGGGCTGCAACAATGGGCTCAAGCATAACTGTGAGGCTGGTGCAGGGCCAGGCAGTATTTTGCTCTCTTGTGCATAGGGTCGCTATGGGTCAGGAACAACTTGGTGGCACCTAACAACAGAGTGACAGGGCAATGGTGAAAGCAAGCATGGCCAGCATTTCTGGCTCATGCAGCTCAGGACAGGAAGGATATCAGTAGCCAAAAGGAATTCTTCCAGCTTTATCAGCGTTGGTGTTCATGGGGAAGTGGCACAGGAAGGCTGTGCATGAGACCAGGCTTGGCTTGGGAAGGCACTGGCAGAGGGAGAGGTAGGAAGAGGAAATCCAGGAAACGGACATGATAAGCCTGCTGTGCACTGACTCTGACAGGAACTTGATAAATCAAGGGATAAATCAGTTTTCCATCCCAGCCTTGGTGGGGGGAGCTAAGAATGGAGAAGGATGTGGAGGCTGTAGAATGAGGGAGAAACATGTTCATTGCCTATCTTCCAAGTCCTTCCACCAACAAGAAACCAGAATTGGTTACTTAACACCGAAAGTCTCTAAAATAGCTTCATGCTATCTTTTGACTGAACGACCTATGAAGAATAAATAGAAATGCATATTGACTCCTTTTCATGGTGTGATTAGATTCCACAGTCAGTTCTGACTCCGTTAACCTATGTAAACAAACAAACAAACAAACACTGCCTGGTCCTGCAAGACCATCAAAATCTGTGTTATGTGTGAGACTCTTGTACAATTTCTGTGTTAATCCATCTCCTGGAGGGCCATCCATTTTCAGGGACTGTTCTCTCTGGATAATATGTCCAAAATACAGGAGATGAAGTCCTGCTCTCCTCTCCCTTCAGGAGCACTCTGGCTGTTCTTGTTCCAGGACAAATCTGTTTTTCCTTCTGGAAGTCTTTCACTATTCTTCACTATTGCTATTAACTCAAAAGTATCCATTCTTCTAGTCTTCTTTAGTCATTGTCAAACTGTCACAGTGCACAAGAGGTGACTGGAAATAGCATGCATTGACTCAGGGGCCGCTTAGTCCTCAAGGTAGCGTCTTTGCTCTTTAACACGTTCATGATGTTTTGTGTAGCAGATTGACCACGGCAATACAGAGTTTGATTTTTTGACGGTTGCTTCCATGAGCAGGTATTATCAATCCAAGTAAAATTAAATCCTTGATAACTTTCATCTTTTCTCCTTTTACCCATGCTGTCTATTGATTTAGTTGTGGGGATTTGGGTTTTCTTTACATTGAGTTGCAATCTGTACTGAAAACTCTAGTCTGCGGTATTTAGCAATGTGTTCTGCAAGTCCTACTGGCTCTCAGCAAGCAAAGTGGTGTGAGCTCCACAGTCCAGGTTTTTTATCAGTTTTCCTCCAACTCGGACAGTGCACGCTTCTTCATATAGCACAGCAGCCTGGGTTATCGGCTCAACATACAGATTAAATAAATATGGTGAAAAATACACTGACACACACCTTGAAATCATACAAGACTCCTCTGTTTTGTTCCAATGATGCTTCCTGGCTCGTGTACAGGTTCCTCATGAGCACCAGGAAGTGTTCTGTGCGTCCTAGTCTCAATGTTGAACAGAGCTGCTGTGATAACATAGTTGAATGCCTTTGCAGTGTCAATAAAATGTAAGTAAACATCTTCTGGTAGTATCTACTTTCAGCCAGGATCCATCGGATGTCAGCAGTAACATCCCTTGTGCCAAGTCCTCTTCTGATTTTGGATGGAATTTCTGGAAGCTCCCTGCCACTGTGTTTGGATTAACTTCAGTAAAAATTTACTCATATGGGTTATTAATTGTCTTGTTAAATAATTTCCACGTTCTGCTGGTTCCCCATCCTTTTGAATGATAGTAAATATGGACCTCTTCCAGTTGGTTCTTCAGGGAGCTGCCTTCTAATTTCTTGGCACCTACTGGCGAGTGCTTCTTGTGCTGCATCAACTCGCCATACTGGGAGTGTTTACACCAAGGAAGTGAACTAATCAAATGAAACTTTATTCTCTCCAGGCAATTCTGATGCATAGCAACAGAACTGATCTGACCGATCAGCTTTCCAGGGTTGTGATCTTTGCCTCCTACCCTTTTCTCCTATGAAATTAAGAGATTTTCCTAAATCAGACTGAAAATATCAGAAGAAATGGGATTCAATAAGTAGGTATAGAGTTCCATATGTTGATCTCTTTAGAAGGTGTTGGGGAGTCTCACGTGAACAAGAAAACATTGCTTTGCAAGACCCTTCCTCAATAGTGAAGACTGATATGAGGCGCACATTCAGAACAGAAAATAATAAGACTCTCGCCCCACTGCGATCGCACAGAGCGGTTGGTACACTAAACTTGTCTGAAACACAAAGCGATCTCAGGAATGCTTTACTAGAACGCTCAAGCATTAGTTTAAAGCTGAAGAATAAATAACAACGGACCGGAGGAAGGAAGAATGAGAGGAGTGAAAAGTTGGTGTCAGAAACAAGTGAGACCTTTTTACATCCATCTGTTTACCCATGTATGGTGACTCCATGTCCATCAAGTAGAGCTGTGCTCCCTGGGGATTTCTGGTGCTTGTGGTCTTTTACAAATAGATTGGTCAGCAATATTTTCGAATCATTTCCGGATGGGCTCAGCCTCCAACCTTTCGGTTCACAGCTAAGCGTGTGGGCTAGTTAGCCCACTAAGGTGCTAGTGTAAGAAATTCTTAAATAGACAAGAGGCCAGAAATATGGCTCTCTTTTGGAATCGCATCTTTAATGCCTACAGTATGAACTCCCCTTTTCAGGACAGGTATTGGGCATAATTTTCCTTTGCCTGGGTGCCCACAGACTAAATGCTCTTCTCCTACAAAGAAGACACAAGAGCACAAACCAGAGTAGAAAGTACCCAGAATCGAATAGAAGGAAGCAGGGTGTTAGGGTAAGACTACTTGGTTCTGAATCCACCTTAGATATCTACCCAGGTGCTGCAGCACAGAAGAGAGAGTGTTCTAGATGGGGTAAATTTAAAATAAAAAATAGTGCATTTATGCCCAAGAATGTTTCCTGGCTGCTTTCTCTCACTTCCAATCGCTTTCCAGGCCCTTTCCCCCATTCTCAAATATCTCTGTTGTCTCTTTTCGCCTATCTTCCCTCTTTATCTCTTTCGAAGGAGGACCCTGCCATGTCATGGCTGCTAGGACACCGTTTAACTTCTGTGGGTTGCAGTCTCCTCAAGTGTGAAATGGGAAGTCTTTCTCTGGAGTATGGACGACCAAATTCAAATACGAAATCTGGCTGGAGACTGTCATAGGCCATGCAAATATATGTTTTCTCTTATTAGAGTCATAATCCTGAATTCATAGTTAAGCCCGAGTATATCTCCCTGTGTTTAAGTTTGGTGCTTTCCTGGGTAACTGAGAGGGAAAATACAGCTATTTGCATTTAAATGCAAGTCTAGATCCCTTTATCCCAAAGACAGTCATAACCACCCCAGATGAATTATACATTTCCTAATTTTAAAAGGCTGTTTTATGGAAATGAGCTTATTTGTGCTCTATGGTACGTTCTGGCTGCAACCATGCAACTGCCAAGGGGTGTGATTTACCCAGGCTACATCACCAGTGGGAGGGAAATTTAGGGACCTAGTTTGTGTCACATTTTAAACACATTACCTGTGAATGCCCCCATTCAGGGAAAGAACAAGTAGCCACTGTAAACATTTCATTTCTTTCATTTTCAGTGCAGGGAAGCTTGGCATGCATGCTTTGCTAGCGCTCTCCAGCCTGGCTCCCATGGTAAACCCTAGAGCAATGTGCTCTCCGGTCCACAGATTGGAAGGATGCTAATCTGTACATGCACTCCCCCTGTATTTTGTGAATGTGAGTCTTAGACTGTGTTTGTAGTCCTGTTCTCAAAACCCGAGTGTGTAATCCAATTGACATGTTCCATTATACCCCTATGATGAGCACTCATTCACGCACATTGCAGTTGGTTTGGTGTGAATGACAGCTGTCATCTCTTAAAGCCATGGCTGGCAGGAACAGAGACCCTTACTGGAGGGCATGTGACTCCAGAGCTACGATCAAATACTACAAATCTGCAATGGCTCCTTGGGATTTGACCATGTGTACCTTGCTGAAAGGGGATGCAGTAGGAAACCAAGCTGTGAAGGAATGGCTTCCTGCAGCCCTTCTCAGTATTCAGTGCAGTTGAATGCCCTTTCGTATGTAGACTAATTCCCAGGGAAGAAGAAAAGCCTGCCCAAAACACAAAATGCTAATGATGGGTTTCCCATGATATGCAAATGAGGAGGATTATTTAAATAAAGTCAAGCAAAAGGGGGTATAAAACAAAACAAAAATTTCCTCTGGGAACCAACATAAAATCTATTTGGTGTGACATCACGGAAGTCTCTGGGTTTTACATGTTTTTAATAGTAAAATCAGGAAGTTGAACTAGATCAGTGATGTTTGAGGCACAGCAGCCAAACTTTGCTTAAAAAAAGGGGAGGCAGGGGGGAAAAAAAAGAGGACCTGATGCAAACGGCTTAAGTGGAGAGCAAATGCTTTGAGAATGATTGGGGCTGGGAATGTATGGATGTGCTTTATACAATTGATGTATGTATATGTATGGATGGTGATAAGAGTTGTATGAGTCCCTAATAAAATGCAAAAAAAGAAAAGAGGAGAAAAAAAAGAAAATGATTAGGGCAAAGGATGTACAGATGTGCTTTATACAATTGATGTATGTATATGTATGGACTGTGATAAGAGTTGTATGAGCCCCTAATAAATTGTTTAAAAAAAAAGCTAAAAGATTAAACACAGACAACAATAAAAAAGGAATATGTAAATACATAATACACCAAACTACCACTTTCATATATTTAAATTATATTTTTACAAAAATGCATTTGATATTAAAAAATTCAAAATGTTTGCTTCTTTTAAATCCAGCCAATGAAAACCAAGGTGATTCTAAATAGCACAACAAATGAGAAATATACAATGCTTGGAGGAAAAAACCAAAAGTTTAGGAGTTTCCAGGTGATACCAAGCATCTAGTCTGCCCACCAAAGCGTAATGGTTTCTAGTGAAGCCGGAGGAAAGATCTGGCTGTCTGTGTCTAACACACCATCCATTAAAACCTGGTGTACAGCAGGTCCGCCGACTGCACAGAAGCTGGAGATCTTGTCTGTGTGCTCCCTGGGAGCAAGGAGGATAGAGGAAGCAGGCTGGTCCTGTAAAGGCAGAGCTCCCCTTTGTCTGCCTTAGGATGATATATATCAATGCAAAAACCGCCTCCTCTCTAATGTATGCCTTAAAAGTTTAAATTGCACCTCCTCCTTTCTTGCTAGTATGGGCTTAACTGATACAAGGATCACAGTCCCTCTTTCTACTTTCCCCAGAATGCGTATAGGGATCATTCTTCCTTAGAGTAAACATAATCTGTTCTCCAAGCTGAAACACTTTGAAATGAGAGAACAACCAAGATATTTTTCTTTTCTTTTTTTTTTAAAACATTTTATTAGGGGATCATACAACTCTCATCACAATCCATACATATACATACATCAATTGTATAAAGCACATCTGTACATTCCTTTCCCTAATCATTCTCAAAGCATTTGCTCTCCACTTAATCCCTCTGCATCAGGTCCTCTTTTTTTTCCCCTCCCTCCCCACTCCCCCCTCTCTCATGAGCCCTTGATAATTTATAGATTATTATTTTGTCATATCTTGCCCTATCAGGCATCTCCCTTCACCCCCTTCTCTGTTGTCCGTCCCCCAGGGAGGAAGTCACTTGCAGATCCTTGTAATCGGTTCCCCCTTTCCAACGCACTCACCCTCCACTCTCCCAGCCTCGCCCCTCACCCCCCTGGTCCTGTGGATGATGCCTCCAAGGTATTGTTCACAGCCAAGATGGTGCCACCTTAGTTTGAGGCCTCTCATCCTCTCAGAGTTCTCACTCTCTCTCTCCGCCACCCAGTAGACCCTGACTCGTAGCGACCCTATAGGACAGGGTAGAACTGCCCCTGGGGGTTTCTGAGACTGTAAGTGTTTACAGGAATGAAACACCACATCTTTCTCCCATAGGATGGCTGGTGTGTTCGAATTGCTGACCTCATGGTTACAATGACATTATAAAGAGATGACAAGGCAGAAGAACAGACAGTGGACTATTGGCCAATCTTTACAGGACTGATTGAACACACCCTTCACTTTTTTTTTAAAACAATTTATTAAGGGCTCATACAACTCTTATAACAGTCCATACATATACATACATCAATTGTATAAAGCACATCCATACATTCCCTGCCCCAATCATTTTTTTTCTCCTCTTTTCTTTTTTTACATTTTATTAGGGACTCATACAACTCTTATCACAATCCATACATATACATACATCAATTGTATAAAGCACATCCATACATTCCCTGCCCCAATCATTCTCAAAGCATTTGCTCTCCACTTAAGCCCTTTGCATCAGGTCCTCTTTTTTTTTTCCCCTCCCTCCCCTCTCCCCCCTCCCTCATGTGCCCTTGGTAATTTATACATCATTATTTTGTAATATCTTGCCCTATCCGGGGTCTCCCCCCCCCCTTCTCTGCTGTCCCTCTCCCAGGGAAGAGGTCACATGTGGAGCCTTGTAATCAGTTCCCCCTTTCCAACCCACTCACCCTCCACTCTCCCAGCATCGCCCCTCACACCCTTGGTCCTGAAGGTGTCATCCACCCTGGATTCCCTGTTTCTTCAGCCCTCATATGTAACAGTGTACAGCCTCTGCCCTATCCAGCCCTGCAAGGTAGAATTCGGATCATGGTAGTTGGGAGGAGGAAGCATCCAGGATCTGGGGGAAAGCTGTGTTCTTCATCGGTACTACCTCGCACCCTAATTAATCCATCTCCTCTCCTAAATCCCTCTATGAGGAGATCTCCATTACTGTGATAACTGATATCCCTTCAAAGGATGGTCTCTGGCCCTGCAGCCCCCTGTCGTCATCATTCCTTTGAAATTTAAATTAAATTAACAGAGCTTCCAAAAATAACAGAAAACACTAGAACTTTGCATGGAAAAGTCCCTGGTAGAACATAGTCAGGATTTTGTATGGTTCCTATTTGGATTGAAATGTATGAAAAATTTTAAGATGTCTGTTACTTTTTTGTTTCTTTAACAGGGTGTGTTAGAACAGGTTAACTAGAGAAACAAATCCAGAGACACTCATATATGTCTAAAACAGAGCTTTATATCAAAGAGCAATTGTATATTGAGAAAATATCCCAGCCCAGTCCAGATCAAATCCATAAGTCTGATACTAGCCCGTATGCCCAATACTAGTCCACAATTCCTCTTAGACTCATGCAGCACTTGCAATGATGCCAAATACAGGAAGATCACAGACTAATGGGGGGAAAGTCCTATGGTCAAATCATCTCTGGCTGACATGGGTCTCCACGTGGCTCCTCCAGCTCTCCGAGTGTGGCTCCTCACCAGGAAGGTAAAGGAGAGAGAGGAAGCTCCCAGAATCCTCATGCAAAGCTCATGCCCACAAGGACAAATCAACCAGGCCTGATTGACAGGCTAGACTCCACCCCTTCACTCGTAATATCCACAGGTTGACACCAGATGGTGTAACTATCACACAGGGGTAAGAAAATAACCACACGACTGATCCAAATCACACCACTCTGTACCTCTACTGACTGTTGTCTATTGGGACTCAGCTGTCCTGTCTGAAAAATGAAGATCATAATGTTTCTGCCATAGTAGGAGTTAATTGTTCGGGCCAATTTTTCAGTCCCCCAAGTTGATTAGGGAATTCTTGGTAGTACAAACAGTTAAATGCATTTGGTTACTAAATTAAAGTCCAGAGGTTAAAATCCACCTGGTGTTTCCTCTAAGAAAGGCTTGGTGATTCCACTTCCAAGTAGTATCCATTAAAAAATACATGGAGCAAAGTTCTACTCTGACACCCAGGGAGCCTCCTTGGATGGGAATCAACTCAATGCCAACTGGCTTTGAAGTTGATTATGAGACGGGCGCCTCTCGTCCCCTTCTTCATCCTCTCTTCTTCCTCTTGATCATTGTCGTCACCTCCTATTGTAACAACTTAGTAGGAACATGGCTTAGCTTCTGAAGAAAATGTCTCAGCTCTATGTGTCTTAGTGTCTGAGACGGTGACTCTTGATGGGAACAGAAAGAGGCATCTCTCCGCTGCCGTGTGGCTGGTGTTTTCAAACTACTGACCTTGAAGTTAGCAGTCCGGTGCACGATCACTCTGTGGCCAGGGCTCCCTCCTTTCATTGGACTAATATAGCAAAACACCCCCAAGTGGGTGGCTTTAAGGAAAAGAAAAGTACTGGCTCACAGTTTGGGATGTTAGACGTCCAAATCAGGCACCGGTTTCTGGAGAGATTCCTTTCTTTTCAGTAACCAATTGTTCCTCGACATTTGGTTGCTGTACACATTCTCCCCACATGATTTAACATCTATCTATCTATCTATCTATCTATCTATCTATCTATCTATCTATCTATCTATCTAACTATTCTATTCTATTTTCTTTATAGGGAATCATTCAGAAATGGTTAAGGTAGGGAACCAGCTAACTTTCATAAAAACTCAGTCACATGGTAAGGGATATCTCTTCACACAAAGCAGTTCATCTCAAAGGTACAGAGGTGAGGGCTTCAGTACCATTTTGTGTTTCAAGGAGACGAGGGCTCAATCGAATCCCCAACACACACTAAAGTGTCTGATTTGAGTATTATAGCCTGATACAGAAATGTACAAGATGCTTTTAAGAATGTGTGCTCATTGGAATTTTACCCAATGAAAAGAAAATTTTTCAAGAAACAGACACATTTCCTTTTTCATAGTCTTATTCCCCTGAGTCTGAAAAATCACTTTGGTGACTAGCTTTATAATTATATAGAGGGAGTACAAAAAATTTATGGAAAATATAATTTCTTTCAATCTCATATTTTTTAGCACTCCCTCTCGCCCTACCTCCCCCGCCCCCACCCCAATCCACCCACAATCCCTCGAAACAACAAAGGCATTATTTCCTAGGGAGCATCTATTCTTTGAGCTGATCACATTTCAAGCAGCTTAACTATGAGGATTCAGACGTCTGTCTGGGAGTGCCATATACACTCGTGTGTAAACCGAGTTCTTCATCACATTTTTAATGCATTGTTTGTGGTAAAATGAGGTGCCTCGGCTGATATTTGGATCGGCTTACTCTCAAGTATATGTGGTAGGTGAAGACAAAGAAAGTTGCATCAACCTCCCCTTACTGAACAAATTCTTTCCTGAGCATTTCAGGGTCAACTGGGCAAAGTTCTTGGTTGTGGAGAATAAAATCCATATCCATGTTTGAACAGAAAGATTCCTCATGGATAGCTCATTGAATTATTGAAGGAGTTAAAAAAGCATATTCTAAGCGGAGGAAACACCGTCTAGGCTGCCCTGCCAGCGTGACGTCCACAGTGATGCTGTGGAACGGCCCATGAAGGCAGGCCCAGTCCCTGCCAGAATTCAGATGCTGCCCAGATAGGAAGTTGTTGCTACAGCTCCTGCCTACAATAGGGAATGGTTTCCTTTGCAATGGCGATGGAGAGGGAGATGGGAATGCATGTTTCATTGCTTGTCTGGTTATGATTCTTTTTACTAAAAAAAATACACCTTGGGAAGCTGAGTGTTTACTGTGGGTAGAACCATACAAATGCCGAAATGATCTACTTTCGTGTTTAACTCTTTTCATCTGTCAGAGGCTCACCGAAGGAGTTTGCCCTCTTTACTTGTATGTTTTTATCTCCTTGCCAAACTTCACACAACGCCACTTTTATCTAGTTCAACTCCCTCCTTAATGATCCTCCCAGTGAAAATAAATCCCAATCCCTATCTCTCCCATCCAACTTGACTTTTCAGCACCAACAACCTTGGAAACATGGGACTGGAACTTCCTAAAAGCCCCAGGAGAATCTAGTCATGTCTTCAGCCTCATGCTTAACTTTGCTTCCTTTGCATGATTTTTATTTTTCATACATACCCCTTACCCCAAAGCCTGGAGGATTCGGCATTCATCCATCAACTTATCCTTGACAAATGAGAATCAGCTCTCTAGAGCATCTTAGGTTACTTTTGGCACCAATTAACCTCATCCATTTACCTTTACTTAGTTCAGCAATTTCAGGAGAGGAAAAAATTCTGACTCTATGAACTCTAACATTATTCCTCTCTTGAACCTGAGGCCTTTCTTTCTGACTCTTTATTCATATTAATTTTTGACCTCTCCCTAATTCTGTTGACTTCTGATCTCAGGTCATTTATTACTATTAACAACCAGGCTGCCCTTTAGCTTGATACTTAGTACCACTTCTCACAGCTCAGCCTTCTAACTTGCTGCCTGGATGTATTTTTTTTTCCTTAGTGCTTTTTATTATCTCCTGTTTTATTGTTTCCCCCATTTCAGGCTACTTACCACAGTTTACCTTGATTTCCCTCACAACCCTTTCCCAAATGAATAGATTCAACCCAGTGCAATCTGGTCTGTGGAGGACGCATGGTTGACCTGACGAACTTAAAGTCATCATTCAAGTAGCATCCGTACCAGTTCAAGACAGGAAGATACTGTGGACTAGTTAGTATGGATCGCCTAGCCATAATCACTAGCCACAACCATTCTCACCAAATGGCTTTTTCTTGAGGGATCTGATAAGGAGAATGTAGGAAGATGCTGATGGGATTCTATGATTCAGCTGTGAGTGATTGATAAAAGGGGCTAGTTGTGATTGTGAAAATGTGGACCTCTCACAGTTCTAGTTGTGTGGGTTATGAGTTGGGCTTGCCAACCACAACTCTGTGGTTCGAACATACCAGTTGCTCCACAGGAGAAAGATGAGGCTATCTGTGCCTCAAACACCTACAGTGGCAGATTTGATTTACTAAAGGATAGCTATAAGCCTGACCTGAAGGCAGTGAGTTTGCTTTGTTTGTTTGTTTTAATTTAGGGGTTCATCAGTTTTGCCATCCTGCTGGAAATAAAATGAATTATTTCAGGAATACTATCAAGAAGGAAGAAGCAGGGGTGGGGTATATCCTTTGACGCCCAAGATCCCTGCCCATTGATCATCTTAGGTTTAGCAATAGAAAGCTGTGACAATAGAGAAATAACAGAGAAGTGGTCCAGGAAAATCAAACTCCAGGACAAGAGAGAACAAGGCGGCTTTTCTAGCTCATCGTGCCCATAAAGCTGAGATGTTTTGAGGCAGGAGGTTAGTTTGTAGAGTTAGGTGCCTCCAGGTACTTCATTAGGGAGACAGGTTTGCTCACCTAGAGAGCTCAAGCTGAGTGCCTTTGGACTCAAGCTTTCAGTAGAGTGGAATGCTGTTTGGGAATTCTTCAGCAGCTTTCTATCATTGGCCAAGCAGGCCAGATGCCAACAACGCCCAGTGGTTGAAAGAACAGTGACTTGCCTCTTCCTAGAGGGAAGAGACTGTCCTGAGAGATGCATTCTGTCCCAAGCATTTCTTATCCTGGATCATAACCTTTTAACCTCCCTAATAAGTCCATAAAGGTGAGTATGATCTGTAAATTCTGTGTGACCAGCATGAAATTAACAAAACTCACAGAGAAGTAGAGAGTTCTGAAAATTGGAAAGAAAAATTGGAGGATAGAAGTGTATCTGAGCACCCTACGCTAGGATTTGCCCTTGAACTGATGTTGGTAGTGATTCTTATACTTCCTCCTTTGGGAGCAGGAGGAGGAAGTCAGATGCTTCGCACCATGTCACTTGTTTAGAGAGATCTGCCTAGACCACCCTATCGGAAATTATAAATATCCCCTGCTCTCAGAGATCGACTGCAGATATTACAGAAATACTAAACAGAAAAGTATTTCCTCATAGTTTTGGAATCTAGATGTCTGATACAGAATTTTGACTATAGAACAATACACTATGATCTACTAAAAAAAAAAGACTTTCAGTTACAAATGCTTCCAAGCTATACATGTAGTTTTTAGCGGCTTCTTCCTTCGAAGTGGGAAGCTGAGTCCTTTTTCCAGAAAAGGAATTAAGAAGGAGATTTCATCTGGATTAAAGAAGGCTTAATAACAATGTACAATATGCAGATGGCACAACTTTGCTTGCTGAAAATGAGGCAGACTTTCAGCACTTGCCATTGAAGATCCAAGTTTCCAACCTTCAGAATGGATTACAACTCAATGTGAAGAAGACCAAAATGGCCACAAATAAATGGAGAAAAGATTGAAGTTGTTGATGGTTTTATCTTGTTAGGGCCCATGTGCAATCTATATTCATGGAGGAAGCAGTCAAGAGATCAAAAGGTGTGCAATGTACTGTGCAAGCCTCTTTAGAGAGTAGAAAAAGCAAAGATGTTATTTTGATGATGACAGAGAGCCTGATCCAAGCCACGGTAGTCTCCATTGCATCCAATGCATGGGAAAGTTGGACATTGAATAAGGAAAACTTAGAAGAAAGATGTATTTGGAAGTGGTGCTGAAAAAGAAAACTGAAAATATTACAGACTGTCAAAAGAACAAATAATACATATTTTCAGGAGTTACCAGTCCCTAGATAATGACATCATACTGGTTAAAGTAGCTGTTGCTTTTAGATTTCTCCAAGTTAGTTCTGATTCACAGCAACTCTATGACAACAGAATCAAACTCTGGGTGGCCATTGTTGCAGCCACTATGTCACATCATCGGACTCCTTTAAAGTTTTTCTCTATTTTTCTGAATGGCTAACCACTAGACAAGCCACTCTGCAGGAGACCACTGAGCCTTTCTACATCTGGCCCAAAGAATTACAGTCTCAGAAACCCACAAGGGCATTTTCACATGTCCCATTGGGTCCCTATGGGTCAGAATCAACTCAATGGCAATGATTTTAGACTTTGCCAAACGTGATGTCTGATTCCAGGAATTGATCCCTCCTGGTAACATATCTAACGTGCATGAGATGAAGTCTCACCAGCGTTGCTTCTAAGGAGGGTTCACAGAAAGCCATGGTACCAGAAAGAGCCAGAGAAACAGAAGAAGACCCTCAATGACAACCACACACAGGGTCTGCAGCCACAGGCTCGATCACAGTGGAGATGGCTTGGGTCTGAGAACTGTTTCCTTCTTTTGTGCATGGGATCATGATGAGGGTAGACAAACTCACATGCCACTCACAGCATAGAACATATGGTATAAGAGGTCCTGGTGGCACAGTGGTTAAGCAATGACTGCTTACTGAAAGGTCAGGAGTTTGACCCAGTGGTTCTGTGAGAGAGAAAGATCTGGCAGTCTGCTTCTGTAAAGGATCAGCCTTAGAAACACTATGAGGCAGTCCCACTGTCTTTTATGATGACTGTGAGTTAGATAGGGGCCCTGGTGGTGTTGTGTTTGAGTCCTTGGCTGCTAACCACAACATCAGCAGTTCAAAACCACTAACTGCTCTGAAAAAGAAAGACATAGCTTTCATCACAGCATTATATATAATATATATCACAAATATTCCTGATAACACAAGCAGTTAAATACTCAGCTGCTATCTAAAATCATTTCGGTTTAACTCACCCAGTGGTTTCATGTGAAAAAGTCTTGGTGATCTGCTGCTACAATACTGACAGTTGTAGAAACATTAGGGAACAGTGTTATTCCCCCCCCCGCCCCCCCGCCCAGGGCCAGAATCAACCCTATGGTACAACTGATACAGGAATGGATTTGGGGATAGTGTTTAATCTCAGCTCCAATCTGAGAACAATCAGTGTTTATTCCATGGTCTAGTTTGAGACTCACCCCCATGAAGGAAACATGGAAGATATGGTGCCACAGCAAAGTGTGATGAAGAAATTAGATGGTGCCCAGATATCAGAAAAAATAGCTACTGGGCTCTTAAACATTGTTTTCAAATAAGCAGCCATCTAAGTGAGATATAAATTAAGTCCACATGAAAGAAGCACACCAACATGGGTGATCCAAGGCTTGTAAATAATATAACCCAAATCTGAAGGAGGGAATGTTATCAGAGATTAAATTGTGAAATGCTGGTTTGCAGAAGTCTGTGCATGGAAAATTCTACTTGAAAGGTTCTACAGGCGAAATATTGAATGATGCAGGAAACATCAAGAGAAGATGAAAACAATGCAGAGAGTCACTGTATGGAAAGGAGCTAGTCCACATTATACCATTTCTTGAGTTAGCATGTGAACAAGAACCAATAGTGCGGAAAGAAGAAATTTAAACAGCACTGAATGCATTAGCTAAAAACAAGGCTCCAGGAATCGATGGGGTACCCATTGAAATGTTTTAACAAGCTGAAGAAGCACTGGAAACACTCACTAGTCTATGCCAGGAAATTTGGAAGACAGCTACCTGGTCAACTGACTGGAAGAGATTCACATTAGGACCCATTCCAAAGAAAGGTGACCCAACAGAATGCTCAAACACTACAGAAAAGTAACAATAATATTGCACACAAGAGGAAGCAGCTGCTGAAAACCTTTTGCATAGTTTCAAAATATCACCAGATTCTGATAGCCAAATGAACGGAAGCAAAACACTGTAGGACATAGTACCCATGGATGGGCCCATCTGGTCATAAGATACTCAAAATGTGATTGAAAATGAACTGACCTCTCAGAATGGAATTGACCATGGTGATTTGAGTTGGGTAAAGTCTGTGAGGTGCAGTCTATGAGATCTTCATTTGCTGATGGGGAATGAATCAATGTAAGAGAAGCAGCTACAAAAATCTGCTAATACTTGGAACTTGGAATATGCAAAGTATGACTCTGGGAAAATTGGAAGTGCTCAGAAATGAAATGGAACACGTGAAGATCGATGTCCTAGGCACTAGTGAGCTGAAATGGACCAGCACTAGCCATTTTGAATCAGAAAATCATATGATTTACTCTCCCAGGTAAACACAACCAAGAGGCATGGTGTGGTATCCATTGTCAAAAAGGACATTGCAAAATTAATCATGAAGCAGAAGGCTGTCTGTGCTGGGATTAAATCTATCAGCCTTCTAGGATTTCCAATCAATACAATGAGAAAGCAAATTGGCTACATCTGTGTGAAGAGATAGATGCTGGAAAAGCTCAGAATCAGCACCAAGCCCGCCCCAGTGACTGATTATTGAAATGATCCCCAAGTGCTCAGGTGTTAGTTTAAGTTGAAGCTGAAGAAAGTGAAAACAAGTCCATAGGAGCCCAAATATGACCTTCAGTCTATTCCACTTGAATTTTCAGGACACCTGAAGCACAGTTTTGGCACATTAAACATAACGACAGAAGACCTGATGAGCTATGAGAGGACATTGAGATCATCCTTCATGAAGAAAGCAAAGGGTCATTAAAAAGACAGGAAAGAAAGCACCCCCCCCCTTTACGAAGATGGTGCAGAAGGTGAAGAAGGAAACACCTGTCTCTTCCAAAACGGAAGCCAAAGCGAAGGCTTTAAAAGCCAACAAGGCCATGCTGAAAGGCCACACACACAAAAAGAAGATCCACACATCACCCAAAATTCTGAGACTGAGGCCCAAGACTCTGAGACTAAGAGCGCCCCCAGGAGAAACAAGCTGGACCATTATGCCATTATCAAGTTCCCCTTGACCACAGAGTCTGCCATGAAGGAGACTGAAGATAACACACTTGTGTTCATTGTGGATGTCAAAGTCAACAAGCACCAGAGCAAACAGGCTGTGAAGAAGCTCTATGACATTGATGTAGCCAAGGTCACCACTGTGATAAGCCTGACAATGAGAATAGGGCATATGTTTGACTGGCTCCTGACTATGATGCTTTAGATGTTACCAACAAAAGTGGAATCATCTAAACTGAGCCCAGCTCGCTAATGCTAAATATAAACTTTTTCAATTAATGAAAAAAGGAAAGATCAAAGCGGATGTCAGAAGAGACTCTGAAACTTGCTCTTAATCTTAGGCGATCTAAAGCAAATGGAAAAAAGAATGAGGCTAAGGGCTTAATAGAAAATGTCAAAGAGAAACTTAAGAAGGCCATGCCAAGTATTATAACGAGATGTGAAAAGACCAAAACTAGAAAGTGGAAAGGGAAAACATGCTTGGCATATCTTAAACTAAAAGAGAAAATGATTTTAAGCCTCAAGTTGCAATATTGAGAGCTTCTATAGGCAACATATTGAATGAGGTAAGAAGTTTCAAAAGAAGAGAAAACATACAGACTCACTCTACCAAAAATTGGTTGACACCAGTCATTTCATGAGGTAACATATGAGCAAAAAACAATGGTGCTGAAGGAGGAATTTCATGCGGTACTTAAGGCAGTAGCCAAAAATAAGGCTCTGGGAACTGATGGAATACCAATTGGAATGTCTCCACATGCTGACGAATCACTGGAAGCACTCATTCGTCTATGCCAGGAAATTTGGAAGACACCTATTTGGCCAACTGACTGAAAGAGAACCACATTTGTACCCATTCCAAAGAAATGTGACACATATAAAGCTCAAATCATAAAATAATATCACTGATATCACATACCAGTAACATTTTGCGGAAGACCATCCAACAAGGTTTGCAGCAGTATATTGTCAGGAAGCTGCCTGAGGTTCAAGCCTGATTCAGAAGCATATAGGGAACAAGAGATATAAAACCTGATGGCAGATGGATCTTGACTAAAAGCAGAGATATTAGAAATATATTTGTGGGTTTTTTTGACTATGCAAAGTTATTCCAGTATTTGCACCACAATAAACTATGGATAACTTCAGAAGGGAAATTCCAGAAAATTATTTTTGCTTATGAGGAACTCATATATGGATCAAGAAGTAGTTGTGGGAATGGAACAATTGAGTACGTACTGCATTATTTAAAATCAGGATAGGTATAAATCAGGGCTGTATTCTCTCACCATACTCATTAAATCTCTATGGTGAGCAAATCATCAGAGAAGTTGGATTATATGAAGAACATGGCATCTGGATTAGAGGAAGGCTTATCAACAACCTGCAATATGCAGATAACCACCTAGCTTGCTGAAAGTGAGGAGGAATTGAAGCCCTTGCTGATGAAGATGAAGGATTGCAATCTTCAGCATGGATTACACTCAATGTTAGGAAGACCAAAATCCTCACAAGTGGACCTCACAAGGTGACATCATGATAAATGGAGAAGAAGTTGTAGTTGTCAAGGGCTTTGTCTTACTTAGATACACAACCAATGCTCATGAAAGCTGCACTCAAGAGATCAAAAGATGTGTTACTGTGTTAGGTGGTTCTGCTGCACAAGGCCTCTTGAGAGCATTGAAAAGTAAGACTGTTACTTTGAGGACTAAAGTCCACCTGACCTAAGTCATCATATTTTCTATTGCCTCATCTGCATGTGAAAGCTGGACATTGAATAAGACCAAAGAAGAACAGGTGCATTTCAATTGCAGTACTAGAAAATAATATTGAAAATACTATGAACTGCTAAAAGGACCAACCAGTTTGAAGTAGTTGACAAACCAAACCCAAAAGACAAACCAATAAGGCATCTTTAGAATATTGAAGAGCAAGCTGTAACTTTGAGGATGAAGGAAAGCCTAACCCAAGCCATTGTATTCTCCATTACATCATATGCATGTGAGAGTTGGACAGCGACGTAAGGAAGACCAGAGAATCGAAGCACTTGGATTGCAGTGCTGGAGAACAGTAAAAGTGCCATGGACTGCTAAAAGGACAAATGGTTCTGTATTGGAAGAAGTAAGGCGAGAGTGCTCCTTCGAAGCAGAGATGGAAAAACTCCATCTTACATTCTTCGGGCATATTGTCAGGAGAGACCGGTGTCAGGACAAAGACATCGTGTTTGGTGAAGTGGAAGGGCCGTGAAAACGTGGAAGGCCGTGGATGAGCTAGGTTGACATGGCGGCTGCATCAAGGGACTCAGGCATAGGAACAATTGGGAGGATGGCACAGGACTGTGCAGTGTTTTGTCCTGTTGTGCATAGCGTCAGAGCTGACTAGATGGCACCTAACAGCAACAACAACCTGAGGGGCCAGAGTACCCCTCAGAGTCAAGGATGGCCTTTGTCTTACATACTCTGGATGTTTTGTCAGGAGAGACTGGTCCTTTAGAAGGACATCATGTTGGGCAAAGTAGTGGGGCAATAAAGGAGAGGGAGGCACTTAGGTAGACGGCTGACACAGGTGGTGCAAGAGTGGGCTGAAGCTGAGGAACAAGTGTGAGGCTGGTGCACGATGGGCAGCATTTCCTCCTGATAGGCAGAGTCACCATGAGTCACCATGGCTTGATGGCACCTAACAACGACACCTAGAATGTATACTGTTTCATATTCCATTTCATTTTTAACCTTTTCCAATTTCGTACTTTATACCTCTCAGGTTCTGCTTATTAGTAGAGGTTTGCAATGGTTTCTTCTCATTTTCAGTGAGGTCTCATCAACAAGTGGACATCCCAAAGACTGGTCTCCATCCCTCTCATGAATGGCTGACTGAGTTTTGAAAAGGCAGCTGGACTCCAGTCATATTTTGAGGACCCTCTGACCTGAGGGGCTCCTCTCCTGCCATTATCTCAGATAATGCTGTGCTGCTGCTCATGAGGTTTCCGGTGTCTGATCATGTTCCACTGATAAGCACACGATTGTAGTGGCCAGTTCCTCAGAATAAGCAGACTACTCCTTCTCCATAGTCTGGGCTTAGTCTGAAAGCTCTGTTGATACCGCTTGACTTTGGGTGACTCTGTGCTATTTATTTATTTACGTATCTATCTATCTATCTATCTATCTATCTATCTATCTATCTATCTATCTATCTATCTATCTGGTAAATAGCAAATACTTCAATGGAGCTCCCCATTGAGAGCGACATCTTAATTGGAGTTAATGGGAAAGTCTCTTCTTTATCCCAACCCATGAGCATTCACATTTGCCAAACCTCAGGCTTAAGCGCAGATATTCCTGAGCTCAGCGGTCACTGGGATCCATATCAGTTCAGGCATGTGCATTTTACCCTTGTCCGCTTACTAACCTATTGCCCATACAAATGGAAAGGGATGTTGGTGGGTTCACATCGGGCTGCTTAGCCTTCCCCAGTGTGGTCAATTTTTTCATGAGTGCCTCCTTTCTAGAAACACACTCAGTACACACCATATGCTCTTCTATCTTTACGGGCGGGGAAAATGTAAGCTGGTAAGAAGAAAAGAGGGAACATCCTCTGGAGTTCCCTGCGCAAGTTTGACCAGGTGGACCCAGCCCTGTGTCTGTGGGGAGAACTTTGTCATGGACCACAGTTGTCAGAGGCTGGTGGCAAAAAACCTCACATGAAGTGTGAGTTCACAGCCTTAGGTTGAAGTGCTTTCGAGGAAATTCTTACCCGGGGTTGCCAGTGCGGCCTCCGGAGCCGGAGACGCCACTTTGACAATGTTGGTGACCTCTATCTCTACAACTCCTGTCTCCTCATCCTTAAGCCTTGGTTGCTTGATCATGCGTTTCCTCAAACTTGACTGTACCTTGACTTCCTATGGGGTGTCAGGAATGTCCTGCTTAGGATCCTGGTGTTATTTGAAACACTGCCGCAGCTTTCAGCATCATAGCAACACACGAGCCACCACAGGACAACAAGCTGACAGATAATGGGTGGACATCTCAAATGGCGTGCCTTTAACCCCCGGAGGCTTCTTCTCCTTCTTTTTTTAATTTTATTTTAACTAATGCCGTCAGTGCAGCTTGGACTTCTTCTTTCAGGACCAAAAGTAACCTCTTGAAATGGTGGAATGTCTAATATTTCTTTTTGTAAAGTGACTTTCTGAATTTCATTTTTCTGTGGCATTCAATATTTTGCCTCTTTAAAGTGTTGAGGAGCTAGAATGTCATTTTGAAGACTCAGGTGTGTCTAACTGTAAACAAGATATTTGTCAGTTCTTCCTCTGCATGCTACATGCATGGTATTGAACAAGAAAGAATGATGTCGAATGGATACATTGAAATTGTAAGCCAGGTGAAGAATATTGAAAACTCCCCGGACTGCCGGAAGACGAAAACAAACCCATCTTGAAAGAAGTATAACAAGAATGTTCCTTGAAAGCAAAGATGGAGAGACTTCATTTCACACACTTTGGATATAGGAATTATCAGGAGAGACCAGTCCCTGAAGAAGGACATCGTGTTTGGTAAAGTGGGGGGGGGGGTCAGCAAAAATCAGAAAGACCCTCGACGAGATGGATTGACACAGTGGCTCCAACAATGGGCTCAAAGAGCATATTTGTGGGGATGGAGCACAATCAGGACACGGGGCTTCAGTCTGTTGGATGCGTGTCTCTGTGGGTCTCAGCTGATGAAAGGGGACCTAACAAAAGCAACATCAGGAGCAGGAAGAGAGGTCCTGATGTCCTTAAAGCAGGAAGCACCAGTGGAGCCTGTGCGCACTCCCTGTCTCAAGCAGCAGCAGCAGCACAGGCAGCCCAGACCTTGAGACAGAAACCATGCCACAGAGCAAGAGCAGAGCCGAGATGGCAACACAATAAGGCAGAATGGCAGGCGGCGTCCTAGCCCATAGAGGCAAAGGCCACGGGACCAGGTGACTGAGAGGCCGAGGACCAGAGAGACCCATCACTGTTAACTTAGGGGAGGCATCAAGATGTTTATGACCCTGACTTGTAGCACAACCCTTAAACTTCCCTGGCAAATCTCCCACAATGATGCAGAAATGTCTTTGGATTCTGTGTGGCCAATGCAACACATTCTAGGACCAGCCCAGAAGGGTAAAGAGCCCATGGGAGAGACAGCCAGTGTCAGAATATTGTAAAAACAGATAGAAGGTAGAGGTTTGTCTGACCTCTCTGCCTTGTGTCCATTTGACGGGACTCATATGGAGCTAGATTCTCCTTCTCCCTGCCAAAGTCATTCCCCTAAGTCATCTTCATTGTGCTAGCCCCACTTGTATAGTCGCCTTTGCTTACTTTGGATCTTTGTGGTCATTCAAATCCATCCTGCTTTTTTCCCCCCATGCCTGGAGCACTGGGCTCCTGAAAATAAATTCCATCTGACATCCGTTCGAGCTTAGCAGGATAGAATTCCTTGGTCCTTTAGCTATGCCCAGCACTGGGCTGGCATGAGGAAGCCAGGGAACACACACAGAGTTTGGTCGCCCTGGATTAGGGTGAGGCAGATGTGAAGATGCATGTGAAGGGGCTCAATTTAAAGGAATTTTCAGAAAGCCCTTGTGAAAAGGCAAGAAAGTGATTGTGCTGGAAGAGGTGAGAAATCTTTAACTTATTTCATAATAATCGGTTGCTGTCCGGTCAGATTTGTCTCTTGGTGACTCCCTGTCGCTTAGAGTGCCACACTTTCATTCCTCTCGATGAACTTTGACTGCCATCTTCCCTGCATAGCTGGTACATTGACCGTATGCATCACCCGACAACCCTGATTTTGATTGTGGAAGAGACCCTGGAGCAGCGGTTCTCAACTTTCCTAATGCTGTGAGACCCTTTAATCCAGTTCCTCATGTTGTGGTGACCCCTCCCCCCCCCCCGTCATAGTTGCTACTTCATCACTGTCATTTTGCTACTGCTATGAATCACGTGACCCCTGTGAAAGGGTCTTTTGATCCCAAAGGGGTCACAACTCAGGTTGAGAATCTTTGCTCTATGGTAAAGAGAACATATGTTACACATTTGGTGGAGTAGGATTTGGGGGTAGGTTAATATAAGTCAAAGAGGTTAGCATGTTTGGCAAGGTAGAAGGGAGTCAAAAAAGCAGGGGGCCCTCAAGGACAACGCAGTGTGTTGTGTTTTGCATAGGGTTGCTATGGGTAGGAGCTAACTCAATAGCACCCAACAGCAACAACATCACCAACTGCATTCCACTTTAGGGTAGATTATGAAATGTCCTACGAAAGGTTGCTATGGTTTGGGACACATAACGATGACGAAATCCACCTTTGAATTCCTGTGAATGAAGCAAGAAGGCAAAGATAAGCTCATCTTTTGCCTGGGGCAGACTATGATGGCCGGGGAGGAGTCAGATGGGTATTGGCAGGATTTATGACTTCCCGTTTTATCAGCCCTTTATTTCTTCCATTCGGACAAGGAACCTCCTGTGGCCAAGGACCGTGAAGAGAGCATGTCCTTGTCAGGTTTGTTGCTATTTGAATCTGGGCAGGCTATGGATCTGGAGATAACCCCTGGTCAGGGTGTGGATTTTTCTTTTTCTTTTTTGTCAACTGTGGCAACTCTATCCTTTCAAACACAACTCCGCAAAGACGTCGTTGTCCTGGCTGCAGAAAAAGCCTATCTTCCCACACAGTCCTGTAGGTTCTGAGACTTTCCCGGGAAGTTTAAATAAATCCTCTTGACACAGCATCCTCAGCATCCTGTCGTTTAAGGGAAGGATCTGCTCCCTGAAAGCCACCGGCCTCTAAACGGGGCTGGATTTGCTTTCATCTCACAGACTAGCTGCAAATGCATCTGGAAACGTCACCCAGATCTCAGCGGCCACAGTCATCGTGTTGCATTCTCAAGTCACGCTACAGATCCTTTTAAAAAAAGTTTAGTGGTAGATCACAAACAGTAAGACTTTTAGGAAATAGCACTATGAAAGAAAATGAATGAAAGAAACGTAACTGGTAATACTGGAATTATTACTGCCATCTTTCAGCTTTAGACCAGGCATTGGGGTTATTTTCATTTTTTATATCCAGAAGGAAATATATAATGGGAGTTCCTTGCTTGGCTCTGGTCTGGTTTTCGTGTTTAGAGTTTGCAACGAATGTGTCTATTTCTAGTTCTCAGAGCAGCTTTTGGCACTGCCCTTCCTTCTGTCTTTGGCAAGCAGTCGTCTCGGTGCCAGGAATGCTTTTCATTTCTGTCTCTCTAAATCTTACTCATACCTAAAGGATCGCCTGTGATGCCAACACTTTTACAAAAGCTGCCCTGCCCAAGGGACTGCTCTTTCCTTCTCCCCAGGACTCTCCCAGACTCGCTGGAGACAGGCTTTTTTCCCTACCCTTCTCAGGTCCAACTTACATGGATGCACAGTGGCTGTCTGCTCTGATTGCCCATCACCAACTCCCAGACAGGACCAACCGCCAAGGTATTACAAATGAGGCCTTCGACTGGCACTGATGTTCAGAAAAACGGAAGGTTCTAATGCAATCTGTGTTATAAATCGGCTGCCGGCGACCTCCGCTCTCTGAACATTAATATCACCTCATTGAAATGGCATAAATAGCAATGCCCACTTAGCTTTCTTGACTTTGGGATGTGCACAATCGTGTTGTTATCTATTTTTTAAAAAAACCCACAAAAACAAATCCAGATACAACACCACCGAATCGATGCTGACTCACAGTGACCCTCTAGGGCAGGGTAGAATTGTCTGGCGGGCCTTCAAGACTGTCCAGGGGAGTAGAAAACTCCATCTTTTTCCTGAGGGTCGGCAGGTGGTTTCGAACTGCTGGGCTGGATATCAGCAGTTCATAATCATTACACCGTAATGATTATGGTGTAATCATTGCAACTCATAATCATTACGCCACCAGGGTGCCTTATAAGCTATAAGTCACCTGGCAAGCGTCAGCTATGCCTGTTGTCCAGACGGTCTATGAGTCTCTGTGGCTTGTTGAGTAAAGTGAAATTCAATGTACGTGGTTTAGAGCTGCGTGGAGACATCATCATTAATGATGACTGAGAAAAACGCTGATCCTGAGAAGAAACCTCATGTAGCAAGTCCAGATTTACTGAAAATAGGCTGTATGCTGTGTCTCTAAAAGCTTGCTCACTTAGATTAAATACGGTAAGCCTTAATACAATGTAAGTTTTCTGACCACAGCATCAAACTCATCAAGGTAATTGCTATAAATGCAGATCCCACCTTAGCCTTACTGAATCAGTCTTAATTTAACATCCCCATTTAATACATATATATATACTGTGTTGCATATTATTTGAGAAACACTGCTGTAGACTGCATCTCTCTCATAACATAGTCTAAGAAAATAAAAAAGACCTAACCCCAAACAGAACCCACAGGCTCGCACTGATTCCAGTTCTGAGCCACTCTGTAGGACACTATAGAACTGCCCTCGTGGGTTTCTAAAGCTGTAATCTCTAACTCCCACATCTGTCTCTCACAGAGTAGTGGGTGGGTTCAAACCAGCAACCTTTTGGTTAATAGCACTGTGCTTAAACACGAAGCTCCCAGACTATTTTAGATAACATCTTCCAAACCAAACTTACTTGCAAGTTGAAAATTGACTCCTCACAATCCTACAGGACCCAGTAGAACTTCTCCTTGGGGTTTCCAGACCTGTACATCTTCCTGGGAGCACATAGGCTCAGGTCTCCTCAATAGAGTGGTCTGCACCGTTAGGAAAAGCCCGGGCTTTAGAACTCGACTGATCTCATCCAAGTGTCTTTTGTGTCATATAGTGACTCTTCATGTTTCATTTGTTTCCTCCTGGTAAGACAAATACCACAGAGTGGGTGGTTTAAATAGCAATATTTAATTTCTCATCATCTTAGGGCTGAAAGTCCAATGAGGGTTTCTGTCAATGCCGTCCATAGCTTCTCTCCTGACACGTTGTGGAGACACGAACGCTCCTTGGCATTCCTGTGAGTGTTGACGATCCCCAGGTGGCATTCATCTTCTCCCTGTATGTGGCTCTGGGTCTATTTTGTTCTTTTGTATCGGACACTATTGTGTCCTTACTCTGGTGATCTCGTTAATATAACACAAGAGCCCCCTCTTTTCAGACAGGGTCCTATTGACAGGCACAAATTCTCAGACCTCAAAACACACTGATTTTGTAGAGCACAATGTCACCAATAACACCAGGCATGCCCTCAAGCCTGATGATTTATCTTCACCCCGAATCTCCTCAGCTGCAGCGAGGGTTCGTAGTGTTTAACATGCATGGGCTCAGAGAAAAATGAGACAATGTGTATTACTCAATTCACATGGAACAATGGTTCATATTTTGCATTTCCAACAAGTGTCCATTCTACGGATTCATTTCTGATTAATCACTTAAAAGAAGTAGATAGACTAAACCCCTTTGGTGAAGAAGTGCTATCAGAAGGCTCCACAGAGGCCAGGGCGATGGGACTTCAGACTACATAGTTTGAGCATATTTTCAGAAGGGACCTGACCTTAGAGAAGGACAAAGAAAAGGAGGAACTTGAATGAGAAAGTTTGACACAGCGGTTGCCCTCATCGCCTCACACATAGGCAAGCTTGAGAGGATGGTCCAGGACGGGGCCGTGTTTCCCGCTGGGGTACACAGGGATGCTGTGAATGGAACCAACCCAGTAACACCTAAAACAATGACTACGTTGGGACATCAATGATACCAGAAAGGGACAAGGACATTTGTAAATTTGTACATTTGTAGAATAATTTATAAAGTTCTTCTAGGGAAGGTCCTTTATGACTTTAAGAGCTAGGACTGTTTCAGCCATGCCATTGATCACCTGCTACAGTAACTCATGGTGCCTATTGATCCTCCTCATACCAGACCTTCTAGAAACCTTAGTGATGTTTATTATCCATGTCAGTAATAGGCTCGCATGAAACAAATAGAACTTTTCATTTCTTAACTGTAATATTTCTAGATCACATAAATACAAGCAGCATAATTGCTTTGTAAAATCTTTCTACATTGAATAATGACATTGTTAGTTACAATATGATTAGTAACTGAGCAGAAGCCTTTTTAAAATTTTTTCCCTGATTACTACTTCATTCTCAAAAATAAGTTATTGATACAGGCTTACAAATACTAATTACTATACTGTTTTAGCTAGAACGCCAGCAGGCCTGACCAGATCATCGATATAAATACCCTGGCAGCAAAAGAAACAACAGCGTGCACTTACAGTGCGAGCAGGCAAAATTGGGTCATTAGAGTTACGATTTGGTAGTGATGACCGCTCTGTCTGGAATGTATGATACGGCTCAAAAAGGCAGTTCGCATAGAGCCTTGGCGGTACCCTGATACAGGGGGCTAGGCGTGGCACTGTAGGTTCGGTGTTGGGTTGCTCATCACAGTGCCAGTTTAAACCTACCAGCTCCACCGCCGGAGAAAGCTGAGGCTGTCTGTCCCTGGGAAGATTTACAGTCTCCCAACCCCTATCTAGGCTCTCCGTGAATCAGAACCAACTCCCCGGCTAAGGGTCTGCTAGAGTTACAAAAAAAAACAATGCGAGTATAATTAACGACAAGGAGGCCTTAATGAAAACAAAATGGCAAACTTCTGCTGCAAAATTGTGCATCGATGTGGCAGATACTCCTTTGGGTGTCGCCAAGGGGGGTCTGCACCCACTCCAACCCTTCGAGGGGTGCACCCGAGAAACGGGACGTCCGCCGTTGTGTGCCTATTCCCTCCGGAGGGGTCTCAGGTTTGCCGGAGGTGCCAGCCTTCCTCTGATGAAACCATCCCTGAGCTTTGGCATATGCTATGCCAACACTTCATCTGCCTTGGAAGCCAGGGTGGCTCTCAGACGTGGCGCTCTCTCCCTGGGAGCCATCTCTCGCAACGCAACCCGTTCAGGCGTCATTGAGCAGAAGCACTTTATCCTGCAGAGACTGTGTGCACTTGATTATTATTTCGATCTTTTGAACATCTTGCTCATGCCCACATAAGTCAGCCCATTCTTCTGGGAGAAGCCATCGGAGCATCTGTAGCGATCTGTGGAAGCCTGCCATCAGCACACGCTGGAGGCACAGAGGCGCTTTGTTCCCAGCAAGCGCATGGGACCACTCGTTTGCTGCGTGAAATGCTCCTGTTCTGCCTTGTGCCTGGCTCCGGGTGTCACTGCCAACACAAAGGCAGCTTTGGGGGAGTTTGCTGTACGTTTTGCGAGCGCTGCATGGAGCCAGACCAGATGTCAGTGTGTGAATCAGAGCATTTCTCTGAAATTCGTGACTGTTCATTTTCATGTTCCTTAGCACCTCCACCACAGCTCCGATATGTTTGTTTGGGGCTAACGATGTTCGCTTCTCTTCTGCAGTCGATGGCAGGGTCACGTGGAGGATGGCTGATCCACGAAAGCAGTCAAAGGTGACTTTTTGCTGCTAACTGCAGTGGGTCATTTACACCAAACGGTTGCCTTCCAGAAGACCCATAGTGTTGGTTAGTTTTGGTTTTTATGCCAAGGGCTTCAGTTTCTTTAATGAGTCCAAAGACATTGTTCCAGCCTATTCTGCTTCCAAACCCACACTGGACGATTCTCTGCACTTTCTTCTCATTACCACTGAGTTGATTCTGATTCATAGTGACCCCCTAGGGCAGAGTAGGCCTGCACCTATGAGTTTCTGAGTCTGGAATTGTTAAGGGGAGTAGAAAGCCCCGTCTTTCTCCCACAGACTGACTGGTGGATTCAAACCGTTGACCTTGCAGATCACAGCCCAGTGCATAACCACTTCTTCCCAAATAAATTAAAAGTAATCTCTGGATTTCATGACTGTCATATGAAAAAATACATTTGCACACATGAGATGTTCTTCCAAAAGTTTGTGGGAAATGCCCATTATGAAGACTATGTGAGCTTGCTAGAGCAGAGTTGGACTAAAATAAATTCACACTGACTTGTTAGAACGGGACCGAGAAGTATGTTGTCTGAGGCACTAAGGAGGAGATAACATCGTTTGAGATATATCACTATCAGAGCAATGTACGCAAACCCCAAACTCCCTGCCATCGAGCCAATGCAGACTCAGAGAGACCCTAGAGGACAGGCTATGGCTGTTTGTATGGACTTCCAAGATTGTACCTGCTTCTTGGAGTAAAAAGCTTTATATTTCTCCATGGATAACAGGTGGTCTCAAACTGCTGACCATCACCACATCACCAGGGCTCCCCAGAACAATATAACTTCTGATAAAATTGATACAAGAACAAATACCCAATTTTCAGTGGAAAAACGGGGAAATGATTGGCATCTTAAGGACAATGTTGATAACTCATCTTAAGAAGTAAAGAGATGACGTTGAAGATGAAGCCAGGAGGGAGAGGCCATCCACATCAATTAGCTTTGGGGGTGGGGTGGGGGATGGAACAAAAAAAAATCCTAGCCTTGTTTGTGCCCCAATTGCAGCAGACTGATGATGAACAGCAGAAGCAACAGCCAACATCATAAATATCTCAACTGGATACACAAACAATTCTGACTGAGAAATTCAAGTGGACCAAACTTTCAGCTCTACAGATGTGGAAACTGCTCTGCCCAGATCAGCAGCAAACAAGAGAAGAGCTTTCAGTGGAAACTTTCAACAAGTGTCATCCTGGACTATTTCTTGGAACAGTCATGAGAACAGAGCAAACATGGCTTTACCAGTCTAATCCTGAAGCTAAGGCACACTAAAAACAATGGTGATCGGATGTGGAAGTGGTGCAGGCAAACCAGAAAGAGCAAACTTTATGGCAACATTTTTTTTTGAAATACTCAAAGCATTTGCTTGGTGACATTTTGGAGGACCCGTGAGCCACGCCATCTACTGATTGTGAAAGTGCTCTGAGCACATTAGCCGAACCTTAGCAGAAAACCACCTGGGAAAGCCGGGAGAGTCCGTCTTTCCTATGACAGCATCCCTTCCCATTCCTGGTGTTAAACAGGGCCATTTTGTGAGAGCTTTTATGGGAAATTCTTAGGCATCCATGCTAATGTACTGATGGGCCCCTGAAGACTTGCTTTTGTGTCCTAATGTAAAAAAAGAAAAATAAGGTTATTCATTTTTTATCCATTCATGTTGTAAAAAAGACTGTATTGGCACGGGTAAATTTCCAGGACCTTCAGTTCTTTAGGGATTAACTAAATGCTAGAATCATCATTTGAAAAATATATTGACGCTAACAGAACTTATGCTGATTTTCATCCCATTCCTTTCCTCCAAGAATGTGCCGAGGCCCCTTTGGGTAGGTCTGTGTGTGCTGCTCATGCGAGGGCCTTTAAAAAGTTAGTGGAAAATGACATTTTCTTTTGATTCCATTCTTCCACTAGCATTTTGCAATCTCATGCTAGACTTGCAGCACATTTCAATCGTTCTCAGTCGCGTTCACACACTCGTATTTCTTGTCTTTATTTAACATTTCACAATTATCAACAACAGGTTTATCTTCCTCTTTTTACATTCTTGTTTAATGTCTTTTTCATGCTTTTAAATAAAAAATGCTAATTAGGTTCCAACCCAAAGCTGACCTTATGTTGTCTTTCTGTTCCATGCTCTAAGCTCTCCCCCCCCCCCTTCTCCTAGGCACCCCTGCTGGTAGGAAACACCTGGAGTTTTCAGTGCTCACCAGGCAGGTTGCTTAGCTGCTTAGCCAAGCTTGATGCCCACGACTTGCTCTTCACTCATGGTATGTGGAAAGATCGCTGACCCCATTGTGCAACATTAGGTCAACTTTCTCATATAAATCATCTTTTATTTATTTTTTTCTAATTTGTGTCTTGGGGGAAGATTTACAGGGTAAATAAAGTAGATCAGATTCAACAATTCACGCACATTTCCTCTCCAGTCGTTGCTTGCTGTCCCCACAGGTGACATCATCTATCCCACTTCCTTATTGGATTTCCCCTTTCCATTCTTCTCCTCTTTTTCCCAATCCTTCCTGCCTTCTGAGTTGGTCTTGGGAAAATGCCACCCCTTTGGTCTCCTCTGGTTGAATGTTCTTTCACCTGCTCTTGTTATTGTTTATCTTATAGGCCTGTTTATTCTTTTGCTGAACATTAAGTGACAGCGAAAGGGGCTGTCTCCACTGAATTCCTACACTAAACAACAATTAGCTGTCCATGCCATAATAATGGGTTCCAACAGGAATCAGGCACACTCATTAGACACCTAGGGGAAAATCCAAAGTGGGGCATTCTCAGACCAAAGCCACCAGTCACCTAGGCCCAGGTGAAGGGAAACCTGAGCCTGGCACATAACATCACATAGGTGTGCCTAAGGTGGGCCAATTCCCTCAACCTCCCCAGCCAGTGGGAACAGGAGGGGATGCGAGGATACGCTCTTACAGGTCAGAAGGTTAGATTCCTTCCTGTCATGCTGGTCGGATTTCCTGTTCCTGGTTCCCCAACCTTGACTCCACACTCTGGACTCGAGTTCCTGTTCTGGTACAACTTCCAGCGTTTTTCTGAGCGACCTGAAGTGGCCACTTTCGGTTGTGAAATTCTCCATGGCCTCCCCCATGCAGCCTTGCACATTTTCTTGGGAGAGTGTGCACTTTCTGAGACTATACTACCTGAAACTTCCCTTTCCCTCATAAAAATTACTTGGATTTACAAAAGTGCTTCTGCCGCTTGAATTCTTTTAGTGGTGCGAAAAGAACCAAGGTCAACCACCCCAGAAACCTAACAATTGGACTCAGTTTCGTTCTAGCCCAGAAGGGTGAGTAAGGGCCATGGTCCCATCTATTCAACCCTTAAATCTGGTCTTTTAAACTGCATACAGATCCTTAGCTTCATCATTGGTTAAATTGACTTTAAATGCCAAACATTCACCTGTTTCTATTGCTTGGCCCTCAGCATGTATCTCTGCTTTCACCACCTCTGTCTTTAAGATTCACCAGCCCCGCTTCACTCTCACCAGCTGGTCCTGCTTCTTGATTTTTCCAAGGGCAAGACGCTCTCCATAATGGCTTCCCAGGAGGAGTCTCTGGGAAGGTGTTTAAACTGGGCCACTGTCTCATGAGCCTTGATTGAATGCATTTGAGCGATGACTCTGATGACAGTTCCGAAAAGCTTCCCAACCAGAAAATATAAATGAGCAGGCCATGTTGAGGACCACTGAAATAATGCATCAAGCTTTTTGGAAGAAGACCTAATTCATGAATCTGCAATATTAACAAGCCCCTATGGTATTAAGTATTCACTGACATCGAATATGCTTTCTAAAATAGGTAAAAACCCTTGATAACTTCTGTAGCCTAGCTCAGATAAGGTAACCAGACGGAACATGGAAGTTATCAAGCAATATTATTAACATTAGATGCAACTAAATCTTGGTGAAGATGGTTTTTAAAATGTGGTACTAGTAATTGACTGGAGGCTGAGCAAAATTTCAGCTGGATTAAGAAGAAGATCTGGAACAAGGAACTACATGATTTCTATTAGATGGATTTTGACTTCAAGCAGAGGAGACCAGAAAGATGTTTATTGCCTAAGTGTTTCATTTACTATGTAAAATCATTCAACTGTGTGGATCACAACAAAGTAGGAAAACCTTGTGAAGAATGGGAGTTACAGAGCAAGGGGGTCACCGAATGGTTTACAGCTGGGAGAGGTGTGAGTCTGGTTCTGTGCTTTCACCGTACTTATTCCATCTGGATGCTGCACCAATTACCAGAGGGAGTGGACTAGGGGAAGGAGACTGTAGCTTCAGAACTGGAGAAACCCTCATTAGCAACCTACAGAAACAAAACCTTGCTTGCTGAGAACAAAGAGATCTTGAGGTAGTTGTTGGCGAAGATCAAAGACTGCAGCCTACAGTATGGATTGTAACTCACTGTAAAGAAAACAGGACCCTCTCCCCTAAACCAATGCACAGCATCAGGATAAATGGAGAAACGATGAAAACTATAAGGATTTAATTGTACACCAACACTCAGTGCTCAAGGAAGCAGCACTTAAGAAGACAAAGGACTCTGTTGTATTGGGTCAATCTGTCACAAAAGCTCTTTAAAGTGTTAGATGAGGAAAGAGGAGCACCTGGCCCAGCCTCACATGCAGGAGAGAGCTTAACAATGAATAGCTGAGGCTGCAGAAGAGTGTATGCACTTGAACTAAGGTGTTGGCGAAGAATAGAAAAACACAAGTGACTTGGAGGAAATACAGCACAACACTTAGAAGAAAGGATGACGAGAGACTTTCATATGCTTTGAATATGTTTCCAGGAGAAGCAAACAACAAAAAAAAACTCACCTGCCATCCAGTCCAAAGTGATTCATGACAATCCTCCAGGAGAGGCTAGAATTGCCCTAGTGGGTGTCTGAGGATGTAAATCTTCACAAGAGCAGAAAGCCTAGTCTTTATCCCATTGATCAGCTAGTGAGTCCTAATTGCTCACCTGGGGGTGAGCCTCAGAACACAACCAACCACTCCACCAGAGTGAGAAAAGTCCTGTAAAAGGGCATCATGCTTGGTAAAGAAGAGGATCAGGGGAAAGAGGAAAACCCTCAAGGAGGTGGATTGACACAATGGGCCTGTCAGACATAGCCACATGGCCGGCTTAGGGAGGAGTTTCCCTTTGTTATACTAAGAGTCACTAGGTTGGAACTGAATCTATGGCACCTAACACAGAGCACCTAAGTAATTTAGAACATAGCTTTCCATGACAGAGGAAGAAAAGGCAACATCGGCACTAGCAGCCGTTACATAGTAACGAGTAGGTTTCTCCAGGGGTCAATACCTCCATGCTTGGCTTCAGAAGAGAAAGAAATCACGCCAAAGCCTGGTTGATGATTCAAGTGGGTTTTTATAAAGGACAGAAGAAGTTTCAGGTTTTATAGTCACGGAACATGGGCAACCTCATGGGACTGCACCCCCACATGTAGCGCTTGGAGAGAGAGAGAGAGAGAGAGAGAGCGAGAGAGAGAGCGAGAGCGAGAGAGAGAGCGGGAGAGCAAAGTATTGGAAATGGGGTGGGGGAGGCCTGTGGTCTTCAGGTTCTGGCCTTTAGGGCCTTTGACTGGGAGACATGGTCAATGGTACTGGCTGACTCCTTTGGCTAAATTAAGCCCACCTGGCCTAGTTTGCGTCCACCCAGGAGCACCACCTCCTGGATCCAGGATCTGAATTTGGAGCATGCCCAGTTAGTCTACATTGGCTTCCAACTTCCTGGAGGGGCCTTAGGCTTGCAGAGAAACTCCTCCCACTATTCTGCTACTTAACATAACCACAGACAAATATAGGTTTCTTAATATTAGTATAGATATTTTCTCCCTTTTGATGACAAGTTTTGCTTTTCTTGGGGGAGGGGGGTGAATTCTAAGAGACTCTTTAAACCTAGTTACAACTAGTTAACTAGTCTAATTAGCACTCAACCCAGTACTCCTGCTATTCTGGTTCTATAATCCAGTTTTATTGCCATGCCTTAGTTGTATCTCTATGGGCCACTTATTTGCTTTATATTGCTCTAAAAAGCAAATGATTGCCAATGGTTATTATTATAAACTCCAAGTACGGATATTTTCACACAAAATATCATATTTTTATGTTTCTCCCTTTGCCTTAGATCATGTAATGATTTCCATGCCTTTTAGATGCTAGTAAAACTTCTTCTGGGTTAACTTTAAATGTAATCACCTAAATGGACCCTTTTGTGGTATTCTAGCTAGTTTCTCCCCACCCCCACAGAACTCTCTCTGTATCGCAGTTACAGAACTCACAATCCTTCTGTTTCCCCTCGTACTCTGTTCTCGAAGGTGCCGTATTTTATTTTCATTTGCTTCTCGACAACCCACAACTTTTATTGCCACGGTGCCAGCAATATAGTAAGCAGGTAATTAAAAATGTTCTTGAATGAATGAGCAGGTTATAGTAGGTTGGATCGATGGGTGAGTTAATAATGCAATGTGATCTTATTCTTGGCCTAGGTTTAATGTTATAAAGCCTCTGTTACCTAAAAATACAAAGTAAAGACTTGGAGAGACTCAAGCCCATCTTAAAATTGTGTTGTTCTAGAGTTTACCCATCTCCATAACGTTCACTATTTCTAGGAGCACCTGATTGATGGAGTCCAAGGATGAAAAGTTCAGACAATTTAGGATTCTTAGAGGAAAACAGTTGAGATTTTAGGCAGGTTACATGTTCTTCTGGGGCCCATTTTCAAAATAATGGTAGTAGAGCAGAGCAATCTTTTTTGAAATACTAATAATGTACAGATTTGCAATTACATGATATGAAATAAGGCTTCCTTAGTGATAATATGGAATAATGATAGATGATTCAATTATAAAAATTGTTAACATAATTTAATTTTTTTCTCTCCCACAAAAGGGAAAACAATGGGGGGGATGGAGTTTCAGAAAATAAGAGGGTAAGTAATGAAGGTTTGCTACTAGCTCTAGTTTCTACATGCATGGGCTTATCACAGACAAAATGTGCTTAAATACAAATTGGTGTTCAGTGGCTGGGTGTATTGGGTTTCTGGTGTGGTTTACTTCGGTTCTTGCTTTTCAGTGCTGACAGAATTCATGCGGCAGAAGCACTTTTGCAAATCCAGGTACCGTTTATGAGGGAAAGGGAAATTTCCGATATTACAGTCTCAAAAAGGACACAGTATTTCTGGAAAGCTTGCAAGGCTGCATAGCGGGGCCCTGGGAGAGTTCATGACTGAAGATGACCACTTTAGGGGAGAGCGACAAACCATATGAAAAGTACACCAGAACAGGAGTGCGACACCAAGCTTGTGGAGCCAGGAGCAGAAAATCCCAAGAGAGGGAGCAAGCCCCGAGCAGGCGCTCCTGTGGGTTCACACCCGCACACCGGAGGAATCTCACCCTCTGACCAGCGGGAAAGCACCCAAACATGAGAAAGTGCTGGTTTGCCTTCAGTCTGGGATTTGTCCCCTCCTGTCCCCACTGGCTGGGGAGATATGGTTGAGGGTATTGGCTGATCTTACTGGCTGAGCTTAGGCGAATCTGTGTGATCTAATATTGCTGGAGCTTAGCGTTGGGTGTGTGCCCAGTTCCCCTACACCCGGGCCTAGGTGACTGGTGACTTTGGTCTCAGCATGCCCAGCTTTGGGTTTTCCCCTAGGTGTCTAATGAGTGTGCGTGACTCCTGTTGGAGCCCTTTATCGTGCTAGTCAGCTAATTTTCATTTAGCGCAGGTGGAGACGACCCCCTTTAATCTCTCATCTAGCTACCTGTCTGCTGCACGCAAGTTCTCTCTGTACTACACTTGTCTTAAGCCTGCTGGGACTGCAAGCAACGAGTCCCATTAAAACAGTGACTTGCAAGGGAACCCACTCGGCCAATTAAGTTCAAGGCAGAGAGGTCAGTCCAGAAATGTAGGGCAACTAATTTGGGGAACTGGAAGGAGCTTATGTTGAGTTTCTCTTGGTCCAAAGGTGATCACTTGGTAACCACTACGCCACCAGGCTCCTTTCCTGAAATCATTTTGATAGAATCAAAACTGCATTGGGGAGGAAAATAAGTTAAGATCTACTTTTTTTTCCTATCAAAGAAATTTAGTTGTTAATTTTTCAAAGGAAGTAAGAACTGTCTCATGAGAAGTTCTTTGGGAAACCTTAACCCAGGGGTTCTCAACCTTTCTAATGCCATAACCATTTAATACAGTTCCTCATGTTGTGGTGACCCCAATCATAAAATTATTTTCATTGCTACTCCATAACTATAATTTTGCTACTGTTATGAAATGGCCAACTCCTGTGAAAGGGTCGTTTGACACCCAAAGGGGTCTTGACCCACAGGTTGAGAACCACTGCCTTAACTCAGTTAGAACTGATTATAATAATGTACATACAATTCTTTTTAAAAGCAACTTAGCTATGGAAGTGTATGATATGTAAATATTATGTGAAGAAAACCACTATAAAAGAAAAAAGAAGCCAAATGACATATGATAACTATGGTTGAATGAGGAAGATTATTTGCTTAGGTGGGATTGAGCTTTTGTTAATGGTGTTGGAATAATTTGGGAAAAAAATATCAATAATGGTTATAAAACATGAAATGTATACTCAATGACACTGAATTATACATATAGGAGTTATTGAATTGGAAAATGTTTGCTACATCTTTTTGCCATAATTAAAAAATAATTACACTGATAACAATAAGTACAAGAAAGAGGAAAATACTATGAAATTGACTGTGGTCATGGTTGTATAACTGTTCTTGATATGATCGAACTATAGAATTGTATGGTATGTGGATGAATTGCAATAAAACGGTTTAAACCTTAACCCATCTATCTTATATCCCTGATGTTGCCCCTTCAGAATTTGTTTTGTTCATAAGTCTCAAAAAATACTTAAGAAAAACCCATGTTGAGTCATTGGGGGATGCAAAGCTGCTGCCGGGGTTTGGTGCACACTGCACTGAGGAGCGCAGACTGCTTCAGGAAGGCTGAGAAAGATAGAGACGCCACTTTCAGAAGTGCTGGGGGAGGGGGCCGCTTTACTAGTAGCCCATTGTTAGGAAAAACAATCACCCGATACTGATCCATGAGGTATGGATCGAGTCAAGTCCAAAAGCATTGCCACAAGACCACAAGTACATTTATTAAAAAGAAATATAAAAATTGCTTCCCTCTGCTCTCATTGGAAAGAGCCCTTGTAGCACTCTGGGATAAATGCTGGATGGCTCAGCTCAAGGGGGGATGTGTAAGCCCACCAGCTTCTCTGTGGGAGAAAGATGAAGCCTTCTTCGTCCAGAAAGATTTGCAGCCTCAGACGCCCTGTATAGAGTTGTTATGAGTCAGAATCAGCTCAGTGGCAGTCGCTGGGTTAGGTTAGCTACCAAGACAAGCTTAAGCAGTTGTTGAAATCATTAAGAATCTAAATAGTAATGGGCAAGCCAAGTAGCCAAGGGAATCTCTTGTTTGCTTCTTTCACCATGGATAAATTCCAAACAACAAGCCCACTGCCATTGAGTTGATACCAATTCGTAGTGACTCGACATGACAGGGTGGAACTGGCCCTTTCAGTTTCTCAGACTATGACTCTTTACAGGCGTGGAAAGCCCCATCTTTCTCCTAAGGTTTTGAACTGCTGACCTTTCAGATCCCAGCCCAATGTGTCACCACATGGAGCCATTGCAGTTTCAAGCTGGTTGACACAGTGTAAGGATACAAGACTATGTTGGCAGCTGCAGTGGAAGGACATGCGACGCTGCGGCATTCCTGGGTCTGTATGCCCTGCATGGGACATCCAGGAGGCGTAGATGCTCAGATATGTCTGCAAAGAGATATGAGCATTATGAGCGCAACAACCAAACCGCTGATTCCATTGCTGTTAAACCCCTTCCAATTCATCCCTGCAGAACAGAGTAGACCCCGTAGGATTTGCAGTTCCAATTCATACTCACCCTGTAGGACAGAGTAGAACCGAAAGGTGTCCAGGGCTGTAATATGAAAGGAATCAGAAGGCCACATACTTTGTCCTGTGGAGCTGTGGGTAGATTAGAATCACTGACTTTTCAGTTAGTAAACAGGGACTTAACTGAGAGCTACATCAGCAAAGCACATTTTTAACAGCAAGAAGTTGGGATTAAGCAGGTTCTAAGGGATCTCTGTTTCTGTGGGTGCCTCTTGCCCCTTATCATTCCTGAGAGGCAGTTGGGGATATTGCCACACCACATGCTCCTCCACGGAAGAAACGCATGAAGCACTTCAAGCGTGGACCTTCAGGTTACAGAGGATACACTGTGGGGACACAGGGACCTCTTTCACCCACACCTGCCGTGAGGACCCACTGAGCTCTTTCCTATGCTCCTATTGTCCTTTGGGGAAGAAAACTGAAGTCCGGAATGTCAGGGGCAAATCTAAAACTGCTTGTCAAGTCATCCATAATTTCCAAGTCCCAACACCCCCAGACTGTTTGATATCTGAGGAGTTTAATTAAAAGAACATGTGTGTGTGTGTGTGTGTGTGTGTGTGCGTGCAGTGCTTTCTTTCTGATACAATGCTCACACAAATGCACACATCCACACACCATCTTATTTAAAACTGGCACATGCAATGACTTGCCTATATGTTGGCACTTCGTTATTTTAAGTTTCATATTTGACAGAATCCTAAAGAAAACATCATCAATTCCAGGTGCTCTGGTACCTGGGGGGAAAAAATTAAAGAATCGCTGAACTAGATAATCTGCACAGGCCCCTCCAGCATTAACTGCAATTCAGCTAATTTTAGTTTAGCCTTAAATAAACTTTTGATTTTCATCAGGCATTCCTATTTTTATCGTCTGAAAATTGTGTTGTATTTTCTCTTTATTCAGCAGATAGTTAGGGAGACACGACCCAATGTTATACTCTCTGAGGAACATTTTTTTCTCTACAATTCAAACAAACTTAAATTTAGCCCTATATCCAACAGAGATAAAATCTTCAATGCACCTATGTTGCAGATCAAAATATATCAAATGCACCATGATTTCCTTTACAGTCTAGGGAAGGAATACAATATAGCATTATATACGCATGACTCATAACCCAAATCATAGGTATATATTCCAGCGTTGCCACATCCTTGGTAGCTGATTATGGACATAACCAGTTACTTCTTTGTTGTTGCTGTTGTTGTTAGTTGCTACAACTAATTCATTGCAACTTCAAGGATAAGAGAAGAGGAAAAAAGAAACAAACCAGGCTTCATACTCATTCCAGATCAAAACCCAAACTCACTGCCACTGAGTCAATGCTGACTTACAACAACTTGCCCACCCCTACCACCCCTGTGGGTTTCTGGGAGTAGAAAGCCCAGTCTTTCTCCCATGGAGCTGCTGGTGGTTTCTAACTCCTGACCATGCAGATCTCAGCCCCATGAGTAACCACTACACCACCAGGGCTCCTTTTGTGATTGTTGGTACGCTTGAATCTATTGCTGTGGTCACCATCCATTTAGGACCTTCCAACACAAAGAGCTGACCTTAAAGTCCTATGTCAGGTAATACTCTACTGTGTACAGACATTATCTGCAGCAGATTCGTGAGGTTTCTTGAGTGGGAAATACCTCTCTTCTTGGCTTTGCATAAGAAAGACTTCACACTGAAACCTGCATGCCACTAGGGTGCTGTGAAACTGGGGCATTGTGCAGGTGCCCCTGTTCATGGTCAGGGACCCAGTCTTTGCTGGAAAACTAGGTCCCAACCATTTTCCAGACCACAAGCTAGGTGGAACACTGCTTGGAGTGGCCCCCACTGGCACAAGCAGCCTTCTGAACCTTTGAAAGGGAGTGGGGACTGATCAGTTGGCTTAGGGAACATTCTACGGACTTTTGGATCCTTGGCTGGGCACATTCTGGCACAGTGGAGCTGTACCAGGAACATGCATGGCCCCAAGGCTGGAGGCAGTAATGAGGCAAAGCCTTTGAAGACAAATATTTATCAGTTACTCAAGGGCCTGGCGTTCTAATGCTTTTGGCCGAGGCTTTGGCAAAAGAAAACCAACAACCAGTAGAGGAAAAAATCCAGAACCAGCACACTGGCAGGATGTTAAAGCATACACCCAACAGGATCAAACAGCTTGTTTGCAAGACCAGGAGAAAACAAAGGGAAGGGAGTGGGGAAGGGAGCGTCCGACCACCAGGGGACTGGACGGGGCTAGTACCTGGGGCCGAGCGGCCAGCCCACTAAGTAACAACCCCCCTTCCCCCATGTTGTTGGAGCACTGGGCGCTATCGTGTCCAGGGTCACATGCTCAGCTGGCCCGCAACAAAAATGGCAGCGGACACTGGGTTGTGCCATCTTGCTGGAGAGTCATGTGGTTTGGAAAATGGTGGCCACAGAATGAGTCGTAGGTGAGAGTCCACGGTGGGGGGTGGGGGGTGGGGCAAGCAGAGACCAACATGGTTTACGTGTGCACACCTGAAGCCATCTAGCTGGCTGAGACACAAAGCAGACTACTGAAAATCAAAAAAGGGTTTTGGCACCAACATTTCCCAATACTGCGGGTTGCAGTGTTTCAATCTCATCCCAGGAAATGCGGCTGGGGTAAACATGCAGGGCTCTGGAAGCACAGAGAGGCAGGCATACAGCCCAACATGGAAGCAGGAAACAACTGCAGAATAGAAAGAAAAAGACGGGGCAGGGAAAGGGACTCCTGCCATATGTTACACGTGGTCCCATTGCAGACTGCTGTCAAGTTGGCTCTTGAATGTCAACAGTAAATTCCACAGACCAGTCTTAGTGAAGGAGGAGGAGGAGGAGGAGGAGGAGATTTCACTTCCCTCTAGGAGCTGTTGTATTTCCAAACTGTGTCCCTTGCAGTTCATGTCTGACCAAGCTGTCCAGTTCCCAGTCTCTCAAGGGTGGTGAGGTGACAGTCTGGAAGGTGACCGAAACAGTCCTTGGCGCCGGGAACTGCGTGCCCGTTTCTGGGCTTACCCTAGTGTAGTGCAAAGGTTATCTCTGAGTCACCGGCACCGCAGCATGTTAGGTTTCTCAGGTGGGAAATACCTTGGTTCTTGGCTTCCCAAGAACCAAGAATCTATGCTGAAGCCTGGTTTGTGAGCCAAGTGAGTTGTTATAAAGAAAGGAAGAAGTTTCAGGTTTACAGTCACTAAACACCCACATGTGGTAGCCTGAGGCCAGAGAGACCACGGCAAAGCAGAGCAGAAGGTAGAGAAGAAAACCAAAGGGCTGGGCGGTCTCAAGTTCCCAGTATTTGGGGTCTTCGGCTGGGAGGCATGGTCGAAGGTTTAGGTTTAACCCATTGGCTGAATTAAGCCCTCCTAGCCTAGTTTGGGTCCACCCAGGTGTACCACCCACCTGGCTTAGGCTTGAATTGGCGCATGCCCCTTAGCCTTTATGGCTTCCAACCTCCTGTAGGAGGGGTTCTGCAGGCATGGAGAGGTAACACTCCCATCCCTGTTTCTAACTACCTAACAGTTTTACTTGCAAATTTTGAGAATTAGACCACTGGGCCTTACTTCTTAGTCTGGTACTATTATTGGAAATGTTATTAGAATTGGAAATACCAATGTCATAGCTTCCAGTAATATAGCAACATGAAAGGCAATGTAACATGACACGTTGGTAATATACAATTAGGATCGTCATTATGGGGCTCTCACCAGAAAAAGAAAACCACCAGGTGCTCAGTGGCAGAAGCATGGGGCTTTCAATTCCAGAAAAGAGTTTCTGTCTTGAAAATTCACAGGGGCAATTCTATTCTGTCCTCTAGGGTCACTGTGTGTCAGCATCGACTTGATGGCAGTGAGTTTTGGGGTTCATTCTGTGGCTGGTATGATTTTTAAAATGAGGGCCCAATAGTATGCATGGCAAGGAGCTCCTTTCTGGAACTTCCAACACATGGGAGGAAACAGAGAAAAATAATCCTAAGTGAATGCCTGCCTTTGACGCTGTGAAGGAGCCTGGGTGCCTAGTGCTTACACATTGGGCCACATGGTCAAGAGTTTGAAATCACCAGCTGATCCTTGGGTGAAAGGTGAGGCTTTCTACTCCCATGGAGACTTTCCGTCTCAGAAATCCCTTCTCCCCTGTCCTGTAGCATCAGTATGAGTCAGAATCGACACGATGGCAGTGTTCTTTCGTTTTGCTTTGACTTGTGCTCAGGTCTGTGGAGAAAATAAAGAAGGAGATGCACAGCAAGTGACGGTGCTGTGGGAAGAGTCACTGGACTGGAAATGGGGGTACAAGTGCTCAGAATTGATCTGGAAAATGGAGAGGATTGTAAGAAGAATCCAGGGGTGTGTGCCTGGAAAAGGTGAAGGGAACCCACCACCCGCCAAGGCCGCGAAGAGGTGGAAAAGGTTGGTGGACTTGTTACTGGGAGGACACTCAGCCTTTCAAGTGTCTCCACTCCTCAGTTCTTGGCCCGCTCCCAAGAAAGAGTTCAGGCAAGGGATACAATTCAGATAAGCGTCGAAATAAAGGCATGAACAGAAAGCGTATGTTTAATGAAGGGGATACTTTGGAAAAGAAACCCAAGGGCCTTTAGGTAGCTGATAAGGGCTGGCAAAACATAAAGCTGGCCCGTATCTTGCTAATGTGGGACCTTCCACCATAGGCTGGCTTTCTGGCAGGTCTGATTCTGGCTGCTCCTCTGTGGGTCTTTTCTCAGAGCACCAGCACCCCAGGCTTCATGCTGTGCTCTTGTCTCAGACCCCAAAGTCCAGAGTCTATTCAGTCAATGTAAGGCTTGTGTGAGCATCCTGTCTTCCTTGTCCCCCCACCCCCCACCCCATTTAATTATCTCCAGGACCTCAGGTCTCTTCTATTGATAAAGAGATGTGCTTTGTTCTGCCCTTTGCCTTGCCTTGTGCTGGAGGGGTATGTGTAGAAGCCTGCCTGTCTCCAACTCTCTTTTGTGTTTAAGATTCATGCCAATTTCCTTTCATTTGTCACCTCTTCTTCCCTTGAGTTTCTGACAAGCAAGATCAGAACCTGGTAAGGGGTAGTTCAGCAGAGTGTGTGTCTTAGGGTTTTTGCGGAGCCTGGTGGACACAGAAAGGACTTCAGATTGTGAGCTCAGTGTGGCTGCAAACGTCCACACTTTGAAAAGGATTGATCCAGGGGCTCTGTGGAGAATGCCCCTATAGAATACAAGAGTGAACAAAAGCCCTCTAAACGTGATGCTCTTGCTGTTGCCCAGGTAGCAGGCAATGACGGCTTAGACACAGCTGAGTCGGAAAGGACTCAACGGTAATGGGTTTTGGTCTGTGAAAGATGAAAGAAAATTGTCAGGTGACACCATAACAAGCCTGCAGGCTGCCTACAGAGTAAGGTTGTCATGAAAAGAAGCAATTGTTAGAAAGTTGCAATAAATCAATCTCTTTTTTTCCCTAGTTTTAGTCCGTTTATTCTATTGCTGACAATCTGCAATGACCTTGTTCTACTAGACAGACAATGGGATAGAAGCGACACAATAGAAGTAGCACGCTCTCAAAAGACCACCTGGGCCACTGATAATTTAGGTAACTATTGGCAGGGCAATTCACCTAGCTGGAGGATTAACACAAACTTGAAGACCATTCTGACCTCACTTTCATAGTTCTGCCCACCAGCAGTACACAGTTACCACGTTTCCTACACAATAGAACCGGTGACAACATGTGAAGAAATGGTAGTATCGTTCTTGATAAACACTTGAACTTCAATTCCATTTAAAGATCCCTTCAAAGATCAATGCTCTTTTGGATACCATCAAGCTATTTGCTGTTGCTGGTGGTTTGGCTTTACTTTTAGCTGTGAATAGGTAAGGGTTTACAGATGAATTCTGCAATCAGCAATTCAGAAACATATTTCATTCCACTGAAATAGTCACCTGATTAATTGTAATCCTCACAGGAAGCATCGCATTTCCTATTTCCTCCCTGTGTTTCCAGTTCTCATTCTTCCTCCTGATCTCACCCTCCTAACACTGTCCGTGGATACAGGCTGCCCTTGGATCTCAAATGGTTGATTATTCTACGAGGGACCCTAGGGAATAGACTGGAACCTTGGCGTGGGTTTCTCTTGCGTGTAATCTTAACAGAAGTAGATGACCAAGCCTTTCTTCATATGAATGCCTCAGTGGATTTGAACCAGCAAAGATTTAGTTACCTAGAGGGTACTTATCTGCCATGCTAATAGTGTTCCTTTCAAAGCCTGAAGGGAGTAAGTGAAAGTGTTTCTGACCAGAGGACGTCAGCTTAGATGTACCCTGTGACAATGATGAAGTTTCTGCAAATAAGGGCTCAAATGGAGCAATGGTGTGAGGATGGGCCAGGACTGGACAGTGGCAGTAATTTGTCTTATTGTCCATAGGTTGGTGATGAACTGAAATTTACACTACAACACCTAACAAGAACACATATCATCTGGTTCACTATGCAAATTATCCCAATACCTATCAGAGTAAATTAATTCAGGAAAGGAGATTTTTAAGTGTTAGGGAGTACTTGGGATTTTGTGTCAACTTGGTTGGGTCAGGATTCCTAGTGCTTGGGACGTTAACTCCTTGTTATCCCCCATGAAATGACTTATCGTGCCATTGATCCCATAATGGGATCTGCTAGGAGCAGCCACACACTTGTAAGAGTAGTAAGGTAGGATGCAATTGAAGAGAAATTTTCTCCATGGTATGGCCTACTTCCTATATAAAGGTACTGTGGATTAGCTTGTTTACTTTTTGCTGGGGCTGGATCCTGCCTTGACCTCTCCTCCTTTGACCTTGGCTCAACAGTTTACCTACCATATTGCATGCTGTTCTCAGGAGCTATCATTGACACCTGACCTTGGATTCACTCATCTATCCAGGTGGCCTCTATAAGTACTTAGACAGAACTTGTCCACTTGTTGATACCAATTATCTATCTACCTATTGATATATCTATCTAATCTATCATCTATCATCTCTATCTCCATATACCTACACCTACAACTATAACTATTAGGGGGTACCCCTCAAAGAATGGAAAAAAGCTCTTTTTGGTGGAGTTTTCATGGTACATATTTTTCCTGCTAGAAGAGCACTAAGCCACTCGGTCTGAGTTAGTGCACACAGTGGCATCACCTGAGAAGATTCTCTTTGGTCACAGTGAATATTTTCATATTTGCAGTTTCGCCCAAACCTCGTGTTTTGTCATGGTCCATTTAAAAGAACAGCATGTGGCTATGAAGTTTTGTTTCCTGATCAGGAAAAATACCACAGAAATTGTTGTGATGTTGAACATAGCTTGCAAGGACAGCACTATGGGAGAAACTCAATTGATTTTCTCATTTCAAAAATGGTCAACTGTCAATTGATGACAAATCTTGTTCTGGATGTCTGTCAACTTCCTGAATAGACTTGTGCTCCAAAAGATCATTGCAGAAATGGGGAAGCTATTTGGACTATCTTGGAGCTCAGTTCAGTGAATTTTAAGAGAATATTTGGGAATGAGAAGTGTCACTGCCAAATTTATGCCTTGAGTTCTGACTGACCAGCAGAAAGAATGTCCAGTAGACACATGCCGTGTTTGGAAAGAACATCTCCGCAGTGATCCAGACTTTTCCCCTAAGGTCATGACTGGTGAGGAGACATGGTGCTATTCTTAAGACCCTGAAGGCAAATATCAATCAAGTCAGTGGAATATACCATAACCACCTCACCCACAAAAGTCTCGAGTGAAATCAAAGATCAAGAGGATGCTCACTTGTTTTTTTGATGTGAGGGGGATAGTACATTTGGAGTTTGTTCCAATAGGTCAGACTGTTCATCAAACATTCTATTTAGAGGTTCTGAAAATATTGTGTAACAGTGTACTACAATAAAGGCCTGATTTGTGACAGATGGAGGACTGGTTTTGCCACCACAAAAATGCACTTGCTCACACAGTCATCTCAGTGAGCCAGTTTTTGGCTAAAAACAATATGCCTCTCTTGCCCCCCACACCTGATTCACCTGACCTGGCTCTGTGTGACTTATTTTTCTTTCTCCAAATGAAAAGAGACATGAAAGGACAGCAACTGGATGATGTAGAGGAGGTGAAGAAAAACAAAAAATATATAAACACGGAAGGTGCTGTCAGCCATCCAAATAAATGTTTCCAAGAATGGAATCACAGATTTGACAAACGTATTAAGTGTACTAGAGAGTACTTTGAAGGTGATAAAGCTTTTTTATTAAAAAAAAATTTAATACATATCTTTGAAACAAAAATTCTCGGTTTTCTTTTTTTTGGGGGGGGGAGTGAATACCCCTTAGTATACCTGTACCTATACTTATACCTAAGAGGATAGTGGTTAAAGTTGGGCTGCTGACTGCAGGTCTAGCACTTTGAAACCACCAGCCATGCTGTGGGAAAATGATAGGGCTTTTTATTCCCATAAAGAGTTTGTCTCAGAAGCTGATCAGATCAGTGACACCCTGTCCTATGAGGTTTCTATGAGTCAGCATTGAATTGACAAGAGTATCTTTATCGATTAATTGATTTGCTTCTTTCATTATATATATTTCCTCCCCGGAAGAACCCGTCTAACACAGTACTGAAATTACCGCCTGCATCATTTGCCATCAAGTTAATTCCAATCCATCATGAACCCAATATGTCAAGTAGAACAGAGCTCTGTCAGATTTTCAAAGATTGATCCTTGGAGAAACTCAGCCCTTCAGCCCTTGGTTAACAATTGAATGTGCTAATCATTTAACACCTCCTTCCCAGGGATGTCTAAATTAAATTGGAAGTGAAGGAATGGTCAATAAAATGCCCATCTCTACACATGATTAAACAGAATTAAGACAAACTACTGTATTTCCACAGTATCTTTTTATCAGCTCACTAGACAATTCACTGGTTTCTAACATTGCAACATATTCATCTTTGGATATGCCAGAAATCAAATAAAGAAGTAAATAAAGACAATCCGAGGAGCCATGGTACCCCTTTGGGAGCATAGTGAAAACCCACCTACATTCCAAATAACTTTGCTAAGATTAAGAATGATCACTTTCAGAGTCAAAGCTAAACTCAAATCTGACTTGAGTAGTCAGGTTTAGTCTTTTACCAGGGAGACTTGTGTGTTCATTTGATGTACCTCTAATATCCTGAGACTTAACTAGTTTAAGTGTTACATAATAACATTGTTAAAGTTTCTCTCTGAGGAAACAAATGCAATACCAATGTTTCTGTTTGTCATGGGTTATCTGAAGTAGAAAAGTAATAAGAATCCAACTGTATGTTGTTCATTGTTCAAGCCTTAAAACTCCTCTGTGTTTCCTGAGGGGTAGCCGTAGACAGAGGTGAATAGCCATCTTGATGTTAGCAAAGTTAGGACGATGGTTTGCAATATTCTTTAAGCTCAATAAGTCCGACTCAAAGAAACCCTATAGAAAAGTGGAGAACTGCCCAATAAGGTTTACAAAGCTGTCAGTCATTATAGAAATAGACTGCTTCATCTTTCTCCCACAGAGTTGCTGATTGACTTGAACTGCCGAACTTTCTGTTAGCAGCCCAACACTTAGCCGACTTCATCACCAGGGAAAGAACTCAAGAACTTACTTCCATCAAGTCCAGGCAGACTCGCAGTGACCTTACAGAACAGGGTGGAACCGCCCCTGTGAGTTTCCCAAACCATGGCACCTTATGGAAGTAGAAAGCCTTGTTTTTCTCCCAAAGAATAATGGAGGTGCCTTGGACTGTCAAGGGACAAATTAATTGGTCTTTGAAAATCTAAAACCACGGTGTGCCTTACAGGCAAGAATGGCCAGATTTCATCATTCACAATTAGGACATGTTGCCAAGAGAGACCAGTCCCTGGAGAAGGCCATCATGCTTGGTTATGTAGAGGAGCAGAGAAAAAGAAGAAGATCCTCAACCTTCTTGGATCGATATATTGGATCGACACATTGGCTACAACAATTGGCACAAGCATAAGAACAACGTTGAGGATGGTGCGGGACCAAGCAGTGTTTCCTCCTGTGGTCCACAGTATCACTATGAGTCTGAATTGACTCTATCACACTTAACAACAACAACAACAACAATGATTCTGATGCCACATTCTTCTTCATATAATCCGGCTTCTCTGATTATTTGCTCAGCATACAGATTGAATAAGTATGGTGAGAGGACACAATCCTGACACACAGTGTTCCTGATTGTAAGCCATATAGTATTCCCTTGGTTTTTTTCCACCACTGCCTCTCGATCCAGGTCCAAGTCTCTCATGAGCACAATGAAGTATTCTGGAATTCCAAGTCCTCTCAAGGTTATCTAAAGTTTGTAATTCCCCACACACTCAAATACCTTGGCATAGTCGATAGCAGAAGGTAAAACTAGTCTAGCAGCTGACTGTGGAACATCAATTGCTCATACATAAGCTTAGGATAAAGCTGAAGAATATTGAAACAAGTCCTCAAAAGTCAAAATATGGCCTTGAATCTCTCCCACTTGAATTTTGAGAACACCTCAAGAACAGTTTGACTTATTGAGCACTAACTACAGAAGACCTGATGAGCTGCGGGGGAAATCAGATCATCATTCCTGAAGAAAGAAAGAGGGCATTAAAGAGAAAGGAAAGAAAGAAAAGATCAAGGTGGAGGCTAAAGAGACTTAAAATATGCCTGTGACTGTAGATTAGCTAAAGCAAATGGAAGAAAGGATCAAGTCAAGGAGCTCAATAAAAAACTTCAAAGGGCAGTTGGAGAAGACAATGCTAAATATGATAAGGAAATATGCAAGGACCTTGAATTAGAAAGCCAAAAGGGAAGAAAACATTCAGCATATGTGAAACGGAGTGAAATCAAGAAAAATAAAATCAAGCCTTGAGTTGAAATCTTGAAAGAGTTGATGGGCAAAATATCGAATGATGCAGGAAGCAGCAAGTGAAGATGGAAAGTATGCACAGAGGCTCTGAACTAAAAAGAACTAGCCAGTCAGCCCTCCACCATTTCAGGAGACAGCATATGAGTGAGAACTAATCGCGCTGAAGGATGAAGTTCAAGCTGAATGAAAACATTAGCCAAAAACAAGGTTCCAAGAATTCATGGAATACCCATCACAATATTTCAGAAAGATAAAGAAGTACTGGAAACACTCACTATCTATCCCAGGAATTTTGGAAGAAAATTACTTGGACAACTGACCTGAAAGAAATATATATTTGTGCCCATTCCAAAGCAAGATGACCAACAGAATGCTAAAGCACTATAGAACGGTAACATTAATATTGCACAGAAGTAAAATCTCACTTAAGATCATCCAACAATGGTGCAGAAATGCATTGACAGGAAATTTCCAGAAGTTCAAGCCAGATTCAGAAGATAACGTGGCATAAGAGATCATTCCAGTTAATTTCTGACATCTTTCAATGTTTCTAGATTCATACATCCAACATTCTGACGAATAGTGGTATTTGAAACTATGCCATCTTCTTTTTAAGTTGTACCATATCAACAAATAAAAATTCCAAAATATTTACTCCATCTGAATCATTCTGGCTAACTCTATTATGAGGAGAAAATTCAATAGTATTTTGAGCCCTTCCAACCTGAGGGGCTCATTATCTGTTGTTGTGTTAGATAAAAGTCCACAACATAAGGTTCTCAGTGGCTAAGGGTTCAGCAGTGGACTACATCAGCCTTCTTCTTTGTCTGTCTTAGTCTTCAAGCTTTGCTAAATCTTAGTCACCTAGTCACCATCATGACTGGGATTTGAAATTCAGGTGGCAATGCTTGCAAGATAATAGTAATATATAAGCTACATACAGTATCATATAAACCACCACATTATGGCAGACTGACAGATGAGTCGTGGGTATATATATTTCAGTGTTTTCAAAGATTCATTATTTACTCTAGAATTCCATTTTCCCACAAACTTTCTGAAGCCCTCTCATGCTCCTCTGTGTCTATAAACATATATATAATTTCACATGACAATTGAACCACATGATTTTATTTCATCCTAATTATAAATCTAATAACTTTGAGGTACATATTTTGGAAAGATCAGAAAATATATTTTAGAAGTTCTCTGTGTATTTCCTATACTCAGTAAATTGCTAAGTTACAGATATTCAAATGTAACTCTTTCTAAGAGTGTTAGATTTATAATGTGGACAATTGTAAAATATATACATTTGTAAATCCTTTCATAATATTTTTCACTTTAAATAAAACTATTTTTCATATCTCTGAAAGCTCTCTATCTCCCTCAAAATTAATTTAAACAAAGAAGAGGCACCCTTATTGCTGAAAACCAATAAAAATCAATATTCGTTCCTGCCTAAAGTCATAGATATTTTTGTGAACAGTGACTGGCCCTAAATACCAGCATGCACAGAAATGAGAGGGCATACATGGTGCTCACCCCTGTAGATTTTTGACTCATTATATTAGGCTACTCAATATCCAAATATGGACATTTAATAAGAAAACCAAAACAGAATCCATGCATTTTAAATATGGTCTGGTAAACAATGTTGAACAGGTTTCCAAAAGATCAAACAGATCTGTCTTGGAAGAATAACCAGAATTCCCCTTAGAGCCAAAATGGTGAGACTTCAGAGAAGGATGTCGTGCTTGGTAAAGTAAAGGGCAGTGTCAAAGAGGAAGGCCTTCAACAAGACGGACTGACATAGTGGCACCTACAATGGGTCTCACATAGAACAAGTGTGAGGATGGTGCAGAACAAGTGTGAGGACTGGGCAGCGTTTCCTTCCTTTGTGCTTAAGGCGGGTAGCTATGAGTCAGAACCAGCTTGATGGCACCGACCAACAGCATTGCAGTAGGGCTTGAGAACACATGTTTATCAAACTTCCCAGCTGACTTTGAGGGCCGCCACATTTGAGTACCACTACTGTGGTGGTATGCAGAGCTGTCCACCAATGCACTTGACAGCCTTGGGTTTACCCACTCAGGTACTGTCCTGCTAGGTACTGTGCCTAGATCTTGGCTTGAGAAAAGATGTATTTCTCTGATTCCTACCATCAATACCCCTTGGCATTGACCTGCTAACCTATCATCTTCTGGTTCTACCAGATGATACCCTGAACTATTGCCTGAACTTGACCCAAAACCCAAAGCCAAAGCCACACTTATTGAGGGTTTTTTTGTGTGACTTCCAGGGCCCCATCAGCCAGAATCGAAATGCTCTATGGTTTCAGACTCCAACATCTTTCTCTAGTGGACAGGCTGGTAGATTCAAACTACCAACCCTTCAGTTAACTGTTCAACTCTTAACCCAGAAGTTGGCTGGCCTTAATTCAAGCTGGCGGAGTTTCTTCTCGGTTCATGATGAAGCCAAATGATGGGGATATTCTATCTTCCTGGGAGAAGCATTCTACACTTAAATTCTTTTCATATAAGCCAAATTATGCAACACTCTATTTAAAGGGGAAGATCAGCAAGTGTTGAATAGTAAAAACATAGACAATTATTTCAGCTAGTTACTACTATATCTGAGACTCAAACTCAGGCCTAAGTAAGTCCAAAGTGTGGGTTTTTCACAGGAGTGGAATTAGATAGATAATAGATAATGATAGATATATAGATGATAGATAGATAGATGATAGATAGAAGCAGAAAGAAATAGGCATAAATAGAGCTAAAAATAGATGGACTGTGTATGGGGAGGGAAGGAGGAGAGAAGAGATGTGAGGAGAGAGAGAATAGCTATTGGAAACAGCATGACTTGAATTGGTTGAGCTAAAGTCTTTAAGGTAATCTCTTTGCTTTAAAACACCTTTAAAACGTCCTTTCCAGTGGATTTGCCCAGTGCAGCACCTCTTTTGATTTTTTGGTTGCTACTTGCATGGTAGTAGGAATCCTTGAAACTTCCATCTCTTCTCCCTTTATCAGGATGCAATGCATGGGCCCGGGAATGAGCGCTGTTTTTTTCTGGATGTTGCGGGTAGCCCATACTGCATTGTGGAATTTCCGTGTCCAGTGCTTCAAGCACTCCTCCCTTTTAGCGAATAAGATCGGGGTGTCTGCATACGGCAGGCTGTTATGCATCCTCCTGCAGTCCCGAGGTTACAATTCTCTTCATACAACCCAGTTTCTAGACGCACACCTTTCCTGACTTTAAGTCATGAAGTATCACTTCGTTTTTTTTAGATGACTGTCTCTTGATCTCTGTACAGGTTCCTCAGAAGAGTAAGTAACTGTTCTGTAAATGCCTATTCTTTACAATACTATCTATATCTCTATCATCCACAAATTGAAATTGAATAAAGGAGATGGAAGAATTGAGGCATCTGAATTGTGGGGTTGGAGAAGAATATTCCAAGTACCATGGACTGCTAAGCGACAAACAGATCTCTCTCAGGAAAGAAGTACAGCCAGAATACCCCTTTGAGGCAAGAAAGGCAAGACTTCGTGTTACATACTTTGTATATGTTGTCAGGGGAGATCAGTCCCTAGAGAAGGTATCATGTAAAGTAGAGAGAGGCAGCAAAAAAGGGGAAGGCTCTCAAGGTGATGGATTGACATCGTGGCTGCACTCAAGCATAGGGACATCGTGAGGATGGTGCCAGACCAGGCAGTTATGCTCAGGGCGTTACGGTCAGAACTAACTCAATAGCACCTAACAACAACAACACAAGTCAAATGCTTTTGCACAATGAGAGCTGGGTAGACATTTTTCTTTTATTCTCCTTAATCAGACAAGATCCCTCTGAGAGCAGTGACGACATCCTTCATTCCATCCTCTTCGGAGTCCTGCTTACATTTCTAGCAGTTCCGTGTTGAAGTATTACTATAGCAGTTTTTGAATTACCTTTAGTAAAATTTTACTTGCATATATTATTAATTCAATAAAATGAATGTCTTCTAGTTGGTTGGAAATTTGTCTTCCAGATTTCTTGGCATGGTTGAGTGAGAGTTTCCAGCATTGCATTCCTATGTTGAAATATCTCAGTTGATATTCTGTCAATTCCCAGAGCTTTGTTCTTCTGCAGTATCTTCATTGCAGACTTATTATTGAGGACAGTTTCTTAGCATACACACCTTCCTGAAATATATGAACATCAACAATTACTTTTTGATACAGTGACTATTTCTTCTGACATTTTCTGCGTTGTTTGGTACTTCATCCCTAGAATCCTTCAAGAGTGTAAGCTAACAGTTGACTTTTTCTTAAGATATTTCAGCTTCAGAATGGATGCGTATTCTTCCTTTTGGGTTATCTAACTCCAGGTGTTTAGTTATTTCATCTGCTTTGTCTTCTCACACTGTCCTTTGAAACGTTTATGGTGCTCTTTCCTTCAATCATCCCTTCCATGAGCCACTGTACATTCCAAAGCAAGATGCAGTGTCTCTTCTGACATCCATTTTGACCCTTTCTTTGTTGTAATATTTTCATGCTCCAATTTTTTCTGTTATGTTAACATGAATCATTTTGGGGATGCAGTTTATTGAGTTAGAGTTTTTAACTTGTTTGATTTGATCATGCATCTTGGATTGGAAATGAAGAGAATAACAAGGTATTTATTCTAATGAAATACAATTTGATATTATTTTATGATTAATTTTATGGATTGTAGATTTCTCAATTGTTATCACTGAAAGGGCTTATTTAACAAATGAATGGAAGGAGCAGAAAAAATAAAATTATATGTTCCAAGTTCAACTGCTAAATAGTTTGGCAGTCAGTACTGTTTCCTGACTTGCTGCATTGCATTGTGTTGTCTATTTTAACGGAAATATATTTTTTCTCTTTTGACTCTATCTACTCATTAATTTTCAAACGAATCTAAAAAATTTTACCATCACATTTTCTAGACAATGGCAATTTATTTTTCCCTTCTTAGAATGTTTCTCCGTCTGAAACGTGTGTATGCTGGGGGAAAAAATAACATAATTAGTTGTCTCTGCATTATTCAGGTCTTCAACTGCTAGGAAAATTCTGCTCACCAAGGGAAATAATCAAACAATTCATTAATAGAAAATAAATAATGAATGTTATGTAAAACATATTCACAAGCTTTTGCGAAGACTTATAAAATATTATTTTTAAAGTTCTGAATATTGTTTCTTTCTGGATGGACAAACAAAAGGCCCACTCTTGGGACAGTTGACCATAGAGACCACCTGTACTGGAATAAAACCAGTGGTGATGGAGAGGAAAGAAGAACCCATAATTGGACCACATTATATAGTTACTTATCTAGTGATGGTAACATGCTCTTCAGCCTTTTCTGACCTCCTGAGAATGGTTGGATGGCATTCCTTCATGTTCCTTACACACTGTAGACATACATAGATCTGTTCTCTGGATCTGTCTAGAGATGGACTGAGAAAGACTGTCAAGTTGACAATGAGGCATGAAGATCTTGGACACCACAGAACAGCATGACGTCTTGTCCTGTGTCATGCTGTAGATGCTCAAAATGACAGAGTCTGTTATTATGGCTATTATGCCAATATTTCCTTTCAAAGGTCTCCTTTTCCCTCACAGAACTTCCGTTGCACAAAAATGATGCCTTCCTCCAGGGTTAACTCTTAATAATGTGACCAAAGAAACAGGTGAAATGATTTCTTTTTGATGTGACCCCTAAAACAGTTTTTCTTTTTTAAATCATGTTGGGTTTATTTGAGTAGTTGATTGTATGCATACTGGGAAAACCTCCTATTCAAAGAAAGAAATGATTCCCTCTTAGGTTGGTTAAAATTCCTTCTTACAAAAATCCAAATCAATTCACTGTCATTGAGTCACTTCTGGCTCATACTGACCCTATAGGACAGAACAGAACTGTAATTGTGGGTTCCTAAGACTTTAAATCTTTACAAGAGTAGACAGTCTCACCTTTATCCCAGGGGGCAACTGGTGGGTCTGAACCACCATTTTGGTTAACAGCACAACAAATAACCCACTATGCCTTTTGGATGTGTTAAAATTCTATCTTCCAAACATCAAGTCGATGTCAACATCAAGTCAATGGCATCGAGTCGATGTCAACTCAATTTTAATTTAGGCTGGTTAAACTCTTAAGGTTTTTATTCACTAGTGGCAAGGTCATCAGTTCAAAACCATTAGCTTCTTCAGGGGAGAAAGATGAAGCTTTCCACTAAAGAGTAATCATCTCTGAAAACCGCAGGAGTACTACCTTGTACGATGAGGTCATTATGAATCCGAATCAACTTGATGGCAGTGAGACAGAGAACACTTTCTTAGGAGATAATGAGACTTTTCTTCCTTATCTTGGACCAAAAGCCATGCTGAAAACAAGGTATCATTTGTGATTTTGCTGATATCTGCAAGACCAGTGGGATAGCTTCTAACTACAATAGGTCAAACTCCCAGGTGAGTGGTTTTGTAACGCTGTATATGCTCCTGCTCTGGAGTTCCCAGTGCTATGGTATGACACTTTTTAAATTTGTCTAGCTCACAACTAGACTTGAAGGCAGTAGGTACCAGTTATGCATCTTTGTAACCGAGTGCCTGATATGTACTAGTTGCTTTGTAAATACATGAGGAGTAAAACAAAAAGAAAATACACCTTCTATAACCCATTAAGTTGCAGGTATGAGGACCAGTCTCAGATGGACAGAGTATAGTGCCTATTCCTCTCAATGCCTGAAGCTATTGGAATGGGGGCTTTCTTCAGTGACTGTCCCTTGTAAATATGGCGCTACCAAAAATCCAATGTGGCAACAGCAAAAAAAATCTTGTACAAACAAATAGACAGCCCCATGTGCATAAAGGGAGGCGAGACCAATGCCCATTGGCGTTGCTTGAATATCTGGATTCAGATGGACCAGGGCCAACACTCACTGGATGTTTCCATTGCTGGAGGAAACATTTTGCCTTTCGAGCTGTGTTTCTGTGTTGTCCCTTAGAATGGAAAGCCTCGAAACTCAACAGAGAAATGTCAGCATTGAAAACTGGGTCTCCAGTTGAACATGCTTGTCCTTTTGGTTGTGCTCTGTGCAAAACCACTCTCTGCACTTAGGATGCTGTGGGGATTGGGCACTGATGGGCTTCTGAGGAGCCCTATTGGAACAATGGGTTACAAATTGGCTGCTAACTACCAGGTGAGCAGGTCAACCCTCCATCCACTCCACAGATGGGCGACGAGGCTGGCTGCTGCCACAAATATTTCATCTTAGAAGCCCGAAGTAACAGCTCAACTCTGTCCTTTTGTGTCACAATCTGTTGAAATGGAATCCGTGGCAGTGTGTAGGTATAGGCTCAGATTACTTCTCATCTTACCCTTTATCACGCCAAAGACTCAATGAAATGCTTGCTCATCTCTTCCACATCTAAGCTTATGGTTAAATCTAGGATATCAGAGCTCCCTGTGATTCTAATGGATTGGGATGACAAATGATTAAGAGAGAAGTTCTCTTCTGCTAATGGAACTACAAAGGGCTGACATTTGAGTTCTATATCTATATCTATTAACACATTTGATAGCGTATCCTCTATAAATAGTTAAATAATCTGCAAGTACATGTGGTTTTCCATGAAAAGTAACTGAAAATACCACAGTAGAATATTTAGAACCAGTGCCTCCCAGCCCCTCCAACAATTCTGGCTGTGTGGACAAGCAAAATGAGGTGGAAAGACTGAGCCATCTGTATGACCCCCGAGGGCATCAGGTGGCCTTCAGTCCTTTTAATAATTTAGCAAAGATAAACACCCTCACAAATCCATTTCGTGCGCTGATTTCCTGCCTATAAGAAGTTAGTCTATCCCAGACACAGATGAAAATTTCAGCTATGAACAGGAAAAGAAAGAATAGTATGTGTTTTTTTTTCCATTGATGCAAGTTTTTTGTTGTTAGCATCTGTCGAGTGCTTCCTTGTCACAGTGACTGTCTTTTCAGCAGAACAAAGCACTGCTTGGTTCTTTGTCATTTGTACTATAATTGCTATACTTCAGTCCCTTGTAGGCACTGTGTGAATCGTTTGCATGGAAGTCCGTCCTCTTCTTTGCTGATTCGCTACTTTAACAAACAAGAAGTCCTTTCTCCAGCAACTGGTTCCTCCTGATAACATGTCCAACGTATCTGACACAAGGTCTTACCATCTTTGCTTTTAATAAGCATTCTGGCAATACTTCCTCCAAGGCAGGGTTGTTCTTCATTCTGGTGATCCATTCAATGTCCTTTGATGACTATGGAATTCAAGTGCATCCTTTCTATGTTCTACAGTCTTTTGTGTTGGGCATCAGGAGGCACACCTAGGAGACTGGGTGAGACTTACCTTACTTGTCAAAATGACGTCTTTGCTTTGGAACACTTCGGAGTGGTCTTTGGCAGTAGATTTGCCAATGCAATATGCCCCTTGATTTCCTGATTGCTACTCCCTGAGTGTTGATTGTGGATCCAAATAAAATAAAATTATTGACAATTATTTATTGACCATTTGTGAAATTTTTGCTCTTCTCGCTCCTCCCTCCTTCCCCCTCTAGCTCTTCCCTCCTCCCTCTCCCTTCCTCCCTCCTCCCCCATCCACCTTTCTCCTTCTCCTCCTCCTCTTCCTCCACCTCCTCCTCCTTCGTGTGGATATGTAGTCCATACTGAAGACTGTAGTAAAGTTTACTAAGTTTTAGGCACATCTGCTATAGGACTGAGGATACAGTGCCAAACACTGTGCTTCAGTTTGCAGGGATGATTAATTGTGCGGCATGAAATTCAGCTACGATACTAGGTACAAGACAAAGAACCAGCTGCATGAGTTCATCAACTCCAGTCACTGTTGTTTCACCTTGGATATATTTTTAGACTTATTCGGTAATAATCATTATGATTATTTTAAATGTTAATTAAATTCATCTAATCATAAAAATATCTGTACAGAAAAATGCTATTATTGCACATTGCATTTTTCCTGTTTTGTTAAAACAGACACCTAAGTAGAGCTAGATAGAAAGATAGATCGATAGGTGCCATTGAGTTCATTCTGCTTCATGGTAACCCGACATAAAACAATACCAAAGGCTGCCTGATCCTACAACATTTACACAATTGCTGGAATGTTAGAGTCAATTGTTGAGGGCACTGTATCAATCTGAGTCACCAAGGGTCCCTTTGCCCTTGTCATTTCTCCAGCTCATTAAACATGTCTACCTTCACCTTCTGATTCTTCCTGAGGAGGTGTCCAATATGTGTGTGTCTTGGTGGTGGCAGTGTTGCGTCCCACATTGTGTAAGCTTCAGAAGAGATCATTAGGTCTCTCTTCCTCCCTTCTGGAGGTTCCAGTGAAAGATGTTCATTGCAGATCATGCTGCTGGTGTTTGAAACACCAAGGCGGATCGCTCACCATTTTACCACACAGACACCATCGTAATATGACAGAGAGACAAGAGTCAAATAGGTAAGTACTGAAATGTAAAGGCAGTCCTTCCCGGTGCCACTGAAAATCACCTTACTCATAACCAGTAATCTAAAACGTAGTGATAGGCCAACATCGAAGATGCACAATAGATTAGATCCCTGCTGAAATAGAAAGGAACCAGGAATCACTAATCTGAGAGGGGTCAGGAACATATTTGCATCTTGGAACAAATATGGACCAATAGAATGACAAACAGATTGTAGTTTGAGACTGCAATCCCACTTACAAGAACACAGCAAATGTCTCTCAAATTACTATTGACTTCTCTAAGGCAGCAGTAGTGGGTTTGGCCAAGCATAGAAACTGTGAGAGATGTTTTAGTGGTGGGAACATCACATTTCAGCACCTGTTTAGGGTGGCATGATACATGATTATAATTGGTATCTGGGTTTATTGAACTGGATGGATGCTTGTGTCCTTAAGCGGATAAAAACAATCTGAAGGAGTGGGCTAAAGCTTCAGAATTGGCCACGGTGGATTGATATTGGTTTCGGAGAGATGGAAACCCTGGTGGTACAATAAGCACTTTGCTGCTACCTGAAAGGTTACTGGTCTGGACCCACCACAAAGGTACATGGGAGAAAGATATGGTGTCCTTTGTCTTAAAAATAATACTAATAACGTCCTCAGAAACATTCTACTGTCACATGAGATTGATATGATTTGGAATTGATTCTACAGCACCAAATAATAACCAACAGAGCTTAAATTCTTAGGGCACAGCTAAATAGAAAGGCCCTTAAACAATTGGAAAATCCTGCCTGGACTTCTGAAAATGCTATTTACTAAATAAGTGAATAATCTTGATGACAATGAACACATTTGGAAAAGATGAATCTCGCTATTAATAGAAAACTGAAAATTGAAATGAAGATGTCCTTTTTTATAAGTTAGAAGTTTTGTTTAAAAATTACAGTTCCTAAGTTCATCAAAAGTGAGACAAAGTATGCATTCTCAGAAATGCCTAGTTGCAGTGTAATTGGTTTAACCTTTCAATAAAGCATTCTGGCAATAGAGATCCAAGGCTATAATGGTGCACATGACTCTTGACCCAGCATGTATACAACTAGGAATTAATTCTGAAAATATCATAAGCTGGATATGCAAAGCCATATTTTTAAGGTTACAGTTCACAATTTGCAATGATGAGAAATAAAAAAAACAATCACAGATCCATAAAATCATTAAGCCAAAGCCGATGTATTTTCTTATGAAATTAAATATAAATAATTAAAACATTACACGATGCAAGAAAACGTAAGCAGATTGGAAACAAAAGTCCTGCTGTAGGGTAGCACACGGTACCACCAGGCGAGGGAACTCCAAAAGGTACATGCAACAGGGAGTTACGAGATAACACAATGTTCCCATTAACTTTTGAAGCCACTCATATTTTATTTGAACAGATAAGTAAGGATTTCACCACTCTCCTAATGGATTTTGTTTGGGGAAAGTAGGCATTAATAATAAATGCATAACTCTCATAAGCAAAAAAAAAGCATGAATACACAACATCCATGTTGCTGTTGTTAAGTGCCGTTGAGTTGGGTCCAGTAGGCTCTGAGGCATGGCTACCCTATGCTTAGCGTTAGAACAAAGCATGGCGCAGTGCTGCCCCGTCCTCCGCACAGTTCCACTCTTTGAGCACATTGTTGCAGCCACTTTGTCAGTGCATTTTACTCAGGACCTTCTTCTTTCCACTGATCCTTCACTTAACCAGTATGGTGTCTCTCGTTGTTACATAATCTGGTGTCAATTTGAGGATTAAGAGTGTAGGGGTAGAGTCTAGCCTGTCAATCTGGAGATGGCCAATGTGTGGGCATGACCTTATCCTGAGAATTCTAGGAATTCCAGTTATTCCTTCTTGGAAGTGGGAAAACCTCTCTTTCTCTCTGCTCACTCCTGTAGCTGACAAGACCCAGGGAGCTACACTAGTGCCTGGAGCTGGAGAAGCCACATGGACCTACCCTGATGCAGTCCTGGGACCTGGAAGAGCCACATGGAGACCCCTGCTGGAGCTGAGATGCTTCTATTGTCACTGACTTTGCACCCACTGGCCTATGATCTTCCTGCATTCAATGTCGCTGCATGTGTTTGGTGAGTCTGAAGAGACCTTCATAGATTAGTATTGGACATAGGAGATAATATTGGACTTACGGACTTGACCTGGACTGTGCTGGGGTGCTTTCTCAATATTAAACTACTCTTGTATATAAACCTCTTTCTTATACACATATGTATGAGTTTCTATGGATTTGTTTCCCTAGTCTACCCTAACACAATGTCCTTCAGGGACTGCAAGTCCTCATTATACATCCAATGTACATGAGATGAAGTCTGACCATCCTTACTTGTCAGTAGCACTCTGGCTGTATATCTTCCATCTGAGGTTTATTTGGTCTTTTGGAAGTCTATGTACTTTCAATATTCTTCTGCATCACCATTCAAATGCACAGATTCTTCTTTGGTTTTCCTTATTCTATGTGCAATTTTCACATGGATATAGGGCCATTGAAAATATCATGGTTTGGGTGAAATGAACCCTATCCCTCAAAGTATTATCCTTGCTTTTTAATAATCCCCCCCCCCCCAGAGGTCTTCAAAGTGCCAGAGATTGCTGAAAGGACAAACTCATTTGTCTCAGAAAGAGTGCAGGCAGAGGGCGCCTTAGAAGAAAGGAAGAGGGTTCTTTGCATTACACGTTGGACATGTTGTCCCTGGAGAAGGAAATCATATCTAGTAAAGCAGAGTGGCAGTGTGAAAGAGGAAGGCATCTGCTGAGATGAATTGACACAGCAACCGCAACAATAGGATCAAACATAAGAATATTGGTGAGGCTGGAACAGGACCCTGCCGTGTGCGGTTCTGTTGTACACAAGGTCACTATGGTTTGAAACCAAATCAATGGCACCATCACCAACGACATATAAAGGCTGTGTTCTTATTTTTAATCATGTTACTAGGGCCTCATACAACTCTTATGACAATCCATCCATTCATCAATTGTGTAAAGCACATCTGTATATTCATTGCTCTCATCATTTTCAAAGTATTTGCTCTCCACTTAAGCCCTTCGCATCAGGCCCTCTTTTTTCCCCCTCCCTCCCCACTCTCCCCTCCCTCATGAGCCCTTGATAATTTATAAATTATTATTTTGTCATATTTTGCCCTGTCCGATGTCTCCCTTCACCCACTTTCCTGTTGTCCGTCCCCCAGGGAGGAGGTCACATGTAGAGCCTTGTAAACAGTTCCCTCTTTCTAACCCATTCTCCCTCTACCCTCCCAGTATCGCTACTCACACCACTGGTCCTGAAGGGATCCTGCACCCTGGATTCCCTGTGTTTCCTGTTCCTATCTGTACCAGTGTACATCCTCTGGTCTAGCCAGACTTTCAAGGTAGAATTCAGATCATGATAGTGGTGGGCAGGGGGAGAAGCATTTAGGAACTAGAGGAAAGTTGTATTTTTCATTGTTGCTACATCGCACCTTGAATGGCTTGTCTCCTCCTCTAGACCCCTCTGCAAGGGAATTTCCAGTGGCCGACAAATGGGCTTTAGGTCTCCACTCTGCACTCCCCACCTCATTCACTATGGTAAGATTCTTTTGTTCTGATGATGCCTTATACCTGATCCCTTCCACACCTCGTGTTCACACAGGCTAGTTTGCTTCTTCAATGTGGACTTTGTTGCTTCTGAGCTAGATAGCTGCTTGTTTACCTTCAAGATTTTAAGACCTCAGATGCTATATCTTTTGATAGCCAGGCACCATCAGCTTTCTTCACCACATTTTCTTATTCACCCATTTGTCTTCAGCAATCGTATCATGGAGGTGTGCACCCAATGATATGATTTTTTTGTTCTTTGATGCCTGATAACTGATCCCTTTGGCACCTCGTGATCACACAGGCTAATGTGTTCTTTATTGCTGGGCTTTGTTGCTTCTGAGCTAGATGGATGCTTGTTTACCCTCAAGCTTTTAAGACCCCAGATGCTGCATCTTTTGATAGCTGGGAACCATCAGCTTCTTCACCACATTTGCTTATTCACCTGCTTTGTCTTCAGCGGTTGTGTCAGGAAGTTGAGCATCATAGAATGAAAGACCATGTTCTAAGTTGTATTTTGAAAATTAATTTACCCAATCCTCACAATCCTATGGTATAGATTCTGTCACAGTTGTCACTTTGCAGATGAGTTAATTAAAACACAGACTTAAATAAGTTGTCCAAAAGGACCCAGCAACTGCCTTTTAATGAGAAACCCAAGGAGAGAAGATGAGTAAGCAGATGGCTATCCAGGACTGGATGTCCATTGGGAATGTGAACAGGAAATGTGGACTTAGAACTTACCGGAATGTAGGTAATTTTTAGAGCACTGAAACAGAGTAAATTAATTAGGGAGGTGCATACATGAACAAAAACGGAGGGACTTCTCTGAAGGAGCTTCAAAAAGTTCGTGAGGAATTGGAATGAGAAGATAGTGACTTCTTCCAAGAAGTTTTTGTGGGCGCTCATATTGATAAAATCTCCAAACCAACCTCAGTGCCACTGAGTTGATGCCAACTCATATGGACTCTATAGGACAGGGTAGAACTGCCTCCTGTAGCAATTTCAGAGACTCTTCATGGGAGTAGAAAGCCCAGTTTTCTCTTACGGAGTGGCTGGTGGTTTCAAACTACTGACCTTGCAGTTAGCAGCCCCGTGCATAACCAGTATGCTGTCATTTCTTTCTCCCTGGTCTGCTCTAAACTCAACCTGAACTTTCTGAAACAGTGCTTTCTATGGTGCTTGATATAAAAATAGTGCTGACAGGAGCATGCTTGTGTGTCTCTTCTGACAGCTGAGGCACCCTTTAATCAAGATGGAAATGTCTGAGTCTTACTTGCATCTTCCCTAAAGACAGTACTCCAGCTCTCTGTCGAAAGTGATTACACTGGTCTACACACCTAAAATCATGATGTGAGGATCCCCTTTGTCCCACCTCCCAAAGAAGCCTTTGAGTTAGCAGACTTTTTGTCATCTCAGCCAGTTTCTGTTTGTTGTGACAGCGCGACAGGTCCTACGCCATACTCCCTCTTATGAGTAAGTTTGAACCTATTGTTGCAGCCACTGTGTCAGTCCATCTCATGGAGTGAATCCTATGTTTTGATAATCCTTTGCTTCACTCAGCAGGGTGTCCTTCGACTTCATGGTGATTGAGAAATAAAAGCACAAGTTTCCATGAGAAACTGAACAGAGATGCCTGCCATTTCAAAGATCATTCATAACCTTCCGGGTTCCCCTCCCGTGTTCACTCTTTTTAAGGTGAAAGATTTGCCTTTCACAGAGGTTGAAAGTGGCATTTGAGTGACAGTGTCTTACAGGGGAGTTGGGAAGCTATTCCAGAAAGCACTAGTAGAAGAGGGGAAGTTAGCCAGGCAGGAAAGTAAGCTTTAAAAAGCTGTGTTATTAAGCAGATTATCTGTGGACACCCTAAACGAAACCTTGTCAATGAACTCTGGGATAGAGTGCAGAACACCCTACAGGGTGTTCCTCCCTGGGGACTGAAGATGCTGGGCTACTTATCTTTCAATTTCCACTGACAGTGGGGTGTTCCCATTGGCACAGCTTCCAGTACTTCTGCCCTGTAACAAATGCTGAGATAAAGGCAGGAGAGTCTTTGCAGCTTACAGTAAGACAGGGTGAGAAGGGACTAGAAAGATGAGTGGCCAAGAGAAACAATGTACATTTTATAGTCTCAAGCTACCTCCCTGCAACCTTTGTTAGGTCGTGAGACATGACAGAACAAGACTTGAAACATAAGAGACTAGATTTGAATTCGATGTCTGCCTCTACTCATAAGTCCACAGCTCCCACTGCTGTCATTTGAATTCTGAGTGATGTGAGCTCCTTGTGTGTCTGGGTAAAATTGCACTTCGTAGTGTCATTGGCTGACGTTCACCCAACCTTTCTTCCAGGGCGCTTCTAGACAGACAGACTCCTGTCACCAATCTTTGAGTCAGCAGTTGAGCACTTAACTATGTGTACCATCTAAGGACTCTCAACTAACTCCGCTAACCTGGGGAAAGTCTGTAATGTAGATCAGTCCCAGCAAGGAATAGCAACCATGAGAGCTTCCTATGACTGTGAAAAGTCAGGGAAACACTTTAAATGCAAAACCTGGCCATTAGGCCAATACCAAGTCTTTATGACCTTAGTGTGTGCTCTAATGAGGTACGTAGGTTTCCCCTGCAGTTCTCACTCCCCCTTAGAGAAGCTTTCCATCCTGTGGGTGACCAATACCCTGAAGAGACTTCACTTTCTGTTATAGAACCACTTTATCAGTAGAGCTTGCCTCTCCCTGCTTCTCCAAAAAGAAGTCCCTTTAATCTTCAAGACCAGCACCGCAGCCAGACATTAACCACGATCTCACTCATACAAGACCCTGCTGTGGTTAGGTGCGATGGAGTCAGTTCCCACTATGTACATCGGAAGGAAACAGCCTGGTCCTGCGCCAGCCTCACCATTGTTACAGTGTGCCTACTGTAACAGCCGCCGAGTCAGTCCATGTTGTCGAGGTCCTTCATTCTTCTCACCGCCCCTCCACTTGACCAAGCATGAGGTCCTTCTCCAGAGACTGGTCTCTCCTGAGAACATGTCCAGAGGAGATGCAATAAAATTTAACATGCTTGCTTCTAAGAAGTGTCCTGGCTGTACTTCTTCCAAGACCTATCTGCTTGCTCTTCTGGCAGCCCACAGTACTTTCCGTATCCTTCTCAACACCCTAACGCAAATGCTTTCATTATTGTTGGTCCTTTTACTCAATGTTCAACTGTCATGTACATAGGAGCATTGAAAATACCATGGCTTGTGTCAGGTGTGCCTCACTGGTTAAAGCAACACCCTTGCCCTTCAACGTTTTAAAGAAGTTTTGTGGAGCCTTTTTACCGACCGTGATGTGTTGTTGGATCTCTTGACTGTTGCTCCGATTAGCATAGGTTGTGTACCCAGGCAAGATGAAATCTTACCAACGTGAATCTTTTTTTCTGTTTATCATGATGTGATCTTTTAGCCCAGTTGTGAGGATGGTTGTTTTCTTCACATTAAGTTGTAACCCATACTGAAGGCTGCAATCCTTGATTTTTATGAGCAAGAACTTGCGTCATCTGCATGGCACAAGCTGTTAGTGAGACTTCCTACAATCCTGATGCCACATTCTCCTCCATATAGCTCAGCTCCTCTGCTGATTTGCTTAGTATATAGATTCAATAAGTGTGGTGAGAGGATACAACTCTAACACACATTTTTTCCTATTAACAACCATGCTGTATTCTCTTATTCTGATCATGGCCACCTACCAACACTATCATACCTCATACAGACCTATCACTACATTATCCCCGTGTAACGTGTGTTTCCACACTGCTCGTTTTCTTTTCAATGATTGTCATTCTTTTGACAACAGAGACATATCTGTCATATGAGCCCCCTGTCTCCATAATGTCTTTTAACATAACTCCATCCTCTAACCCCTGCCCCCATCACTTATCTGGCCTTCAAAGACCCTCCAATACTTCTCTGATTGGTGAGCTCATCATCATCATCATCATCATCATCATCTCCGTGAAATTAATGTTAGTATTTCTTCGATCAACCCTTCATTGAATCAATCACATGAGGCACTGGATTCCTATGGCTTGACATGTGAACCTGTCTTACTAGACCCTGGTGGCATAGTAGTTATGTGTTTAGCTGCAATCCACAAGGCCAGCAGTTCAGAACCCACAGTTGTTCCAAGGTGGAAGGACAGGGCTTTATACTTCCACCAAGAGTGACAGTCTTAGAGACCCAAAGGGGCAGTTCTGCCTTCCCCGCAGGTGTGCTGTGAGTGGATATCAACTTGATGGCGGTGCGTTTGGTTTGGGCTTAGTTATTAGATCCTGCCCTGTTGTATCTTTCCTTTATCTTTTGAAGTAGTGCAGCATGGATCATATTTTCAAGTACTGAGAGTAAAAAATGTAATCTACAGATGCAACATTTACATCTAAATCTTAAAAAATACATAAATAAAAGGCACAGCCATGCCTTCATGGTCTGAGATTGATGATATTATATCTATGTTTGAGTAAATAGTCCTTGGAGGATTTATATGGTGTGTTTTATAACATTTATCAAATTCATTCATGTTCAGAAGAGCAAAAAGAAAAATAAACACCCGAAAATAAAATTCTCATGAATTTCTAGTATCCAGAGATAAATACTAGCAAGTTTGGTGAGTGTCTAAGAAATGAAGACTGTATATATCTTTGAACACTATTCCTTTTTGACATTTAATTAGTTATGATGTTGTCATGGGGTCCCTGGGTGGCACAACAGTTAATCATTCAGTTACTCCTCAAAAAGTTGGCAGTCCAGTCTACCCACAGAGACCTTGAGAAAATAATGCCTGGCAATCGACTTCCAAAGACAAAGCCATTGCAAATGGCTCAGAGTAGCTTCACTCTGGAACCTACGAGGCTAGCATGGCGGGGGCTCCACTTGCCAGCCACTACTAACAGGATGCTGTTTCCCCGGAGGATGCCATTGTCGTTGGGCTCCCTAAAGTCACTGCAGCGCACAGCAGCCACATATTACGGGTATACATTCCCCCACGGGATTCTGTCTAGTTTCGAATTTCGACTCAGTCAGATCACTGAATCCTTAGTCTGGAGCCCCGGAATGGGTTCCAATGATCTACCAGTTTGCCGCCAGACAATGACAAGTTGCTCCAGCAGGCTTCTTTCTAGAATTGTGTATTTTGGCGCCCTTAAATGGATTTCAATGCATAGGGACACTACATGACAGGGTAGAACTGTCCCACAGGGTTTCTTAGGCTATATTCTTAATAATAGTATTAAGCCCAAGCCCTTGTGTTGTTACAGGTTAGATATTGAGCTGTGTGTCACACTGTCAGCAGCTTAAAACCACCAGCTGCTCCTCAGGAGAAAGATGAAGTTTTCTACTCCCATGAAGAGTTATGGTCTCAGGAAGTCACAGGGGAAGTTCTGACTTCTTCTGTAGGGTCTTTATTAGTAGCAATTAAGTCAGTGACAGTGATTTTGGTTTTTGCTTCTGGAATCTTAATAAGAGCAGATGGCCAGATCTTTGTCCGACAGATTGGCTGGTGGGTTTGAACCACCAATCTGTCAATCCTTAATCATTGCAACCCTAAGAAGATTTTTTTTGGAGTCCGGAAGTCCAAGACTACATTTCCTTTGAAGTTTATCCTCATAGTACTTTGGATGTAGAATCAGCTAAATACATTATTTTAGTAATTTATTAAAAAAAACACTGGGGTCTCTGTTTCTAGGTTGGTACTCACTGGTGCTCCTTCCAGTTGGGCACAGGATCAACTCCATAAAAAAGAACGTGTATATGCAGCAAGCTCTGTGCTGAACTCACTCTGGTGAAGGGATGTGGGGTCCGTGGCATATGATTAGCTAGTCATGTAGATTCCTGTCCCAGCTCCTTTACTTCTATCTGTGACTAGAGACCAGTCACCGCATGCCTCAGAGCCTTAGTTTCTTCCTCTAGAAAATGAACAGGCATTAAAGTAGGCACTTCTGACTATTGACAATGGGTTCTGTAATCTTTTAGTTATTTAACTCCATACTGTGTCCCCCACCTCACCCCACTGACACAAGAGTAATATCTCTTGCCAGCTGGACTCCTGCCAAACAAGCCAAATAAGTTTATTTTGACACTGCAATTCAGCTTAAGCTGCTCCTTTTGACCGACCAAGTCCCAGAGTTGAAGGATTTCTATTTATAAACATTTCGACTTTCCTTTTCACTTCCAAGATTCTCTATTTTTAGCCTCAGCAAAATCAGTAAGATTTTGTGTCCATTAAAATAAATTCATGCAGCAGAGATTCTTTGATTAGAATGTGGGATGCCAAAATCATTTCCTGAAGCATAAAACCCTGCATTTTTAATTTTTATTTTCTCTGCAAGTAATTTAAAGAAGTAAAGATAACTAATTTATCTAGTTGAAAGTTAGAGCTGACAGGGACATAACAAATTATCTAGCCCACCTCCTCAATTAAATAAGTGGAAATTGAGGATGAGAAGTAAGCATTCTTCAAGGTCACAAAGACATTTAATACCAAAACTGAGATTAGCACCAATTCTATTACTTCTAATTAAATCCAATTAGCACAAAATTAGCCCACATATTCCAAAAAGGGTAAAAAAAATTTTTTTTAAGTTTCCCTGAGGTCAGAAGAATTCAAAGTTACCTGGCTATAACGATCAACCATTCTGATCAGGGATGTGTTAGGTGGATCCTAATAAGAAGGGAGAACAATGAGGAACAGAACTTCATATTCTTAAAGACCTCAGACTTATTGAATGTACAGAATGTGGAGGAGCTCATAAGACTATCCAAACCTTGAATTGAAGCAAACCTCTGAAGTCTCTATTAAACTAAGAACCAATTTAGCTCAAAAGTTCAAGCATGTTACCCTTGAGAATTGTTCTCTTCTTTTACACACACACACAAAGAATGCTATTTTAAAACATAGGTGAGAAGGTTGGGCTGGGGTTAGAGAATTTTCATCAATGGGAAAAAGCATCTAGAAGAGGAATAATGAGAATGCTGACACAATGAGGTAAATATAACCCATGTCACCAATCATGCCTTTTAGAAACTATGGAATGAGTGTGAGCTTTTTTGAAGGTTTTCACAAACATCAAATCAATATGGTTATTAATTACCATATATCTGAATGAGTGAATGAGTTGGACATGGTGGCTCATGCTATGAAATGAGTGACAAGTCATGGGGAAATTCACATATGTTACTACCCTCTCTCCTGGCTTCCCAAATTTCAAGACCTTGTTTTCCTAAAAGGAGCCCTGGGGGTGCAATTGCACCGTGATCCACAAGGTCAGCAGTTTGAAGCCACCACCACATGCTCTGCAGGAGAAAGATGGGGCTTTCCAGCCCCACGAAGTGGGTTTGTCTCAAACACCCACAGGAGCGGTTCTACTGTGTTCTACAGGGTCACCAGGAGCCAGCATTGACGCGATATCAGGGAGTTGTTTTTCATGATGGTGTTCCGTTAGAGTTTGTGCAGATTGGAGTTCTATCAAGCTATCATTAACACACCATACAATTCAATATTTCAGTCATAACAATATGGGTCATGTCATTATCACTAGAATCAACTGTGGAACCACTGCTGTTGCTTCCATGGGTGTTGACTTCCTGTTGTTTCTCCTACTCTCCCCTCTAGGGCTCCAGTTAATCATTACTTAGACAACTTTCCCTTTGAATCCTTTCCTATTCTTGTAAGCAAACGTTGAACCACGCTTTCTGCTTAGAGATGGAATGTTCTAGAAAGGTCCAATGTGCAGCAACATTGTGGTTCAGAATTCTTGCTTTCCAGGCAGGAGACCCGGATTCCATTCTTGAACATTGTATTCAATTGCAACCACCACTGCCTGTTGATGGTGGCTTCTGCGTTACTTTGATGATAACTCAGATTCAGCACAACTTCCAGACTAGGACACACTATGATGACAAACCTGGTGGACTGATTCCAAAACTCAGCCAGTAAAAATGGTGTGGTTCTCAATGATCTGCTTCCTGGCGGCTAATAGCCACAATAACCACAAGACCAGTCTGCAGATGGAAACAGACACAAATACTCACGCTCAAGTTCAACACAGAAAAATTGAACCAATGAACATCATTAAATACAGGAAAATGTTAAAGTTGTCAGGGATTGATTTTACATGCATAGAAGCAGTTGACATAAGTCAAAAGACAGATTGCATTGGACGAATCTGCAGCAAAAGACCTCCTTGAAACACTCAAGAGCAAAGACATCCCTTTGAGGACTAAGGCACGCTGGTTCACAGCCAGGATTCTTAAAATTGACTTCTCTTCTTGTGAAAGCAGGAATGAATAAGAAAGCCCAGGGAATAACTACCTACTTGAATTATGGTGTTGACAAAGGCTATTGAAGTCACCATGGACCTGCAAAAGACCAAATACATTCTTAGGAAAGTATAGCCAAAATTCTCCTTTGAAACAAGGATGGTGAGACTTCATGTCATGTATACTGGACATCTCTTCAGGAGGGAGCAGTCTGGAGAACGTCATCATGCTTGGGAAATATGAGGGTCGGTGAACAATGCAGAGGGACACCTGGGTTGTTACAATGGGGTCAAACACAGCAATGGCTGTAAGGATGGTGCAGGACCAGACAATGTTCCCTTCCATTGTCCATGGGGTCACTGTGTCAGAACGAATTGATCAGCAGCTGACAATAACATTCTTCCACACCTCTGTGCTGAGTGTACTCAGTGACACTTTTCATCTGTGTGGTGACTTCAAGATGCAGGTCTGAGAAAAGGGAGAAGGAAGCCATTGTGAGCCTAGCCCCACCCTCATCTCCATATGGTTTGAATCACATATCACTCCAATATGCCTTGTTGCTCGAGAGAAAGGTCAACTATTTGTAAAGTGGGACTTCGCCATTTGTCAGCCTATTTTCTTTCCCAGCAGCCTGGAGAAAAGGGAAAGGGACTGACCGAGAGATATTTGAGTGTTCCTGGAAGGAGCCCTTGGGCTGCAGTTCAGTTTCACCAGCCACTCCATGGGAGAAGGACAGAGTTTTCTACTCCTGCACAGACTGACAGTCTGTGAAACTCCTAGGGTGACTTTTATACCCTGTCCTATAGGATCCATATGAGTCACCAGGGACTCAATAGCAGTGAGTTTGACTTGTTTTCTTTTGGGACGCTTTGGATTAAACCACTCTACCATCACAAAATCCAACAACTTTATAGTTGATTATGTATAAGAAGCATTTATAATGTTCCAAGAACCATCTGAGCTGTGTGACCCATGTTTATTCTAATCTTCACCAACCCCGAATGAAATTAACATCTGGGATTGACATCCTAGTTCACTGGACTGCCAGGTCAGTTTTCTTTTCTCTTCCTATCACCAATGGAGGGAAACAAAGGTTTCTGTTAAAGAAAATACATTTTCTCTTTCTATTCATCATCACTGCTGAGATAGTTTATAGTGCCAGCCTGGCCGATAAACACAAGTGGAATTAATTGAAGGGCTGAGAGATAAGTGGCTCAGTGAGCCTCACCTTTCTTGTCTCTCGCTCTTTAATCATCGGACCAGTGTGCGGCTGCCTTGCTTGTTTGTGCCTCAATTTAAAGGGCACACTACCTGTGGGACGCCTAGCCGGTGGAATGTGTCGTTGTAAGTTGAGGTTCCTTTAAGACCACAAGAATGAAATTTACATCTCTGGAGCTGAGGTCTGACAGTTGGTGACCTGCCTTACTGTTTGCTGCCTGTGCTGGGATAGCCTAGCTCTCTCTACAGAGGACTACCTGGCGGCCCTCAAGACTTGAAGGGCTGCTAGTGTCTCACTACTCTCTCACGGAAGTGAGTCGCACTGAGCCATTTGTACTGCTTTATAATTTAACTGTTCATTTCTTGTATTATATATCAATCTGTTCATAACTTAGCTGTTTATTTCTTATATTATATATCTATATGTTTATAATTTAACTGTTCATTTTTTGTTATATATCTATCTTTATAAATATATATATAATTTTCAGCAATCTGGTTTTATCTCTCTAGAGAACCCTGTCTAACACAACTGCTCATCAAAATATATAGAATATCGTCTGCTTTACGAATGTGAAAATGGAGGCTCCTGGAGAGTGTATGAGCTGCTCAGAGTCCAAAAGTTTGATTGTGACATAATGGAGTCTAAAACCGACGGCTTGCAAATTCGCTTATTGCTCTTCCCGTAACAGCAGGACTCTATATTTGGCCTGAGAAATGATTGATGTTCCCTTTGAGAAAATGCTTTTTAAAGACACACACATTTGTGCATGGGTGGGTCTGAAGTTCTGGAAATGTACCACAAATAGAGTAATCAAATGGAGCCGTGGAGACCTAGCTCCGAGGGAACCAGGAAGTCATTAAGATTCTCAGTTCTGACCTCACCACGACTAGGAATAAATGGCATTTTTCCTTAAATATTCTCGAAAAAAGCCAGGAAGCGACATGAGTAAGGTATTATGCATTTCAAGTGCTTAATGATAAGACGGGAAGTTCATGCACAAGGTGAATTGAGCAAAATGTTATTGTGTGCAATAGAGCTGATCCTAATCCATAGGGAACACAATAGGGCCATAAAGAATGACTCGATAGAATTACCAGGGCTTTAGTATTTACAAAAGAAAATCATCAGGCCTTTTCCTAATTACTGCACTGGCAGGGCTACTTAGAGAAAATCCACTGGCTACCGATACATGAGAGAAAGTATCAGCTATAGTCTGTAGCAAGTGATTTGCTCTAAAGAAGCTGTAATGGATTGGATTGTGTCCCCCCAAATATGTGCTGGGATGCTAACACCTATCCTGGTAGATCTGTTTAGAAATAGGGTTTTCTTTTTTAATTTAACTAGAACACACCCAAAATTAGTAGCAAGCAGCATGGATTCCAAATCTAATCACTTCTGAGTGATGAAAAGAAGAGAGTAGATATAGAATCAAGCAAAAATGGAGGGTCGGGGGAATGGAGTGTGTTAGTCTGGGTACTTTAGAAAAACAATTCCACAGAAACTCATGTATAAGAGAGAGCTTTATATAAAGGTTAAGTGCACATCAAGAGAACATCTCAACCCAGTGCTGCCCAAGCCCACAAGTCCAACATTAACCCATTAACTCATATGTCCAACACCAACCCACAAAGTCCTCCTCCATCTCACAAAACAGATGCAATGATGCCGACTGCAGGAGGAAAGCTGAGTCAGTGAACGTCTAAGCATCTCAGCACTGGCGGGAGTCTCCACATGGCGGCTCTAGTACCCAAGGCTGCATTAGGGTAGGTCCATGTGGCTTTTCCTCAGGGATGTCTTACAGGAAGTGAGCCTTGCCAGCTGAAGCAGGGAACTGGCTAAGGCAGCTGCACCCTGGTCCAACCATCAGAAAGCAAAAGGTCCTAGAACTAGAAAGGTGAGGCTCACTGAGCCATTTATCCCTCCGCCCTTCAATTAACCCCACATGTGCTTATTGGCCAGGTTGGCACAATAAACGAACTACCTCATGGGAGCAATAGGTATGCTATGAAGATCACCAAGTCACCAAGGAATATTGGGCCCCAGAACCCACACAGAGATACTCTTACTCTGCAATTTGTCCCTTGAATGGCAAACTAGACTTTTGAGACTTTTGGAAAACAAATGACTATTCATTAAAGTTAAAAACGTGTACTATTTCTGTTACAGAAACACCGGAGAATGAATCCAGCAGTTGTGATAGGCTCTGTGTCAACTTGGCTGCACCAGGATTATCAGTAGTTTGGTAGTTGTTTTTAGTTGCCACGGGCCAGTTCTAACTCAACAACCCCAGGCATAATGGAATGAAATATGCCGATTCTCCTCCAACCACACAATTACTCTTGTGTTTGAGTACATTGCTGCAGTAAATGTGGAGATTCCATTCCTTGACAGTCTTCTTTATTCCTGACCTTCCACTTTACATAGGATGAAGCCTTTTTTTCAGGAACTGGTCTTTGGGATAGCACGTCCAGAGTACATGGGACACAGTTTTGCCATCCTCACTTCTATGTGCCATTCTGTTGTGCTTCTATTGAGGATGATTGGCTTGTTCCTCTGGGACTCCAAGGTATTTTTAATGCTGCCCAACAACACCATAATTAAAATGCATCAATTATTCTGTGGTCTTTTTTTATTTCTTGTCCAACTTTCATACACAGATGAGGCAACGGAGAATACCATTTCACCTGTCTTGGAGATGCTAACTTAATCTTCACAATGACATCTTTGTTTAGTTCTTCAACATTAAAACATCTTCTGCAGCATATTTTCTCAGTGGAATATATGATTTAATTTCTTGACTGTTGCTTCCATGAGCACCGACAGTCAATCCAATTCAAATGTAATCCCTGACAAGTTTAATATTTTCTCAGATTATTATGATATTGTCTATTGGCCCAGTTGTGGGGGTTTTGGTTTTCATTACATGGAGTTTCAATCCATACTGAAGGCTGCACTCTTTGATCTTGATCAGCAAGTGTGTTAAGCCCTCCTGGCTTCCAGCAAGCATGGTTGTGTCTTCTGCATATAGCACTTGTTAATAACTCCCCCATTTGTGATGGCACATTCTTCCTATAGCTCAGCCTCTCAGATTATTATCTCAGTAAATAAGCTGAATAAGACTGATGGAAGAATACAACCATCTTACACACTTTTATTCATTTAAATCATTCAGAATCCCCTCCTTTATCTTTTCATAGGACTGACTCTTTTGCTAATTACAGGTTCCAGTTGAACAAAATGAAATGGTCAGATGTTTCATTGTCTTTTTTATGTTTCTTGAATTATTTGATATTTTGCCCACAGAATCCTCCAATAGAGCAACTTGAGCCTTTATTTTTTGAATTCATTTCTTTCGATCTGAGATATGCTCAACATGTTTTTTCCTTTTGGATTTCTAACCCCAAGTCGTTGCACATTTTAAATGGTACTTTACTTTTTCTTGAAATTTTCTATTAGTTCTTCCTTCATACCTCTTCCATTAGTTTCAGCTATTCTATATTCACAAGCAATTTTCAGAGTCTCTTCTAACATTTATTTTGATATTTTCTATTTTTCCTTGATTTACAGTGACCTTTTGCTTTTTTTATTCATGAAGTTTTTCATGTCATTTCACAATTCATCAAGTCTTCTGTCATTAGTGTTCGATCTGTTCTTGAGGTCTATTTGAAATTCATGTGGGATATAAATAAGGTTATATTTTGACTCTTATAAATTTGTTTTCATTTTTTTCAACTTCAACCTAAATATATAATGAGTACTTGATTATCTATTCCATAGATTGGTCCTGGCCTCATTTTGTTTGCTGACATTGGGCTTCTCCCTGGTGTTTTCCTGCATATATTATTAATTTTATTCCTGTGTTATTCTGTACAGTGAGGACCATGTGTAGAGTCTCTGTTCATACTGTTGAAAAAAAGGTATTTGCAATAAATATATCATTGATTTTGCAGAATTCTATCATGTGATCCCTAGTTTCTATTTTTTATCACCAAAACCATATTTTCCAACGATTGTCTCTTCCTCTATTTTCAACTTTAACATTCCAATAATAATCAATGTATCATGACTGCATATTTGATCAATATAATAAGATAGAATTCTTTGCTCTCTTTATCACTTGCTTTAATGATTGGTGTATAAATCTGAATGATATTTGTATTAACTGCAGCATCCTTACTATGATCAGTACCAGTGCATTTGGTTGAAATGAAGTTTCCTGGGAGTATGGCTGGCTTCCTATATAAGTAGATGCGCAGGGAAACATAGCTCTTGCTGTTTGCTTACTCTGGATCCTGCATCTGGCTCATTGAGTATTTTTTTAATTGAGCAGATAGGCATGCAATATTGACTCTCAATAGCGAGATTATCAGTGGACTGCCATTTGTCCAGCTCACCTGGGATTCATTTTATTCTGTAGCCACAAGCCTGACCTATTGACCTCGCATTCAATCACCTGTACAATCACACGCCTGTCTTCTTCCTGCCAATCATTGGTCTATCTGTCTCTAAAGCTCACAATTGAGGAGAATGTTCCCACCTGACATTTCACCCATGGATTTGGAGCTTTTCAGGAATTGGAACTTGCACACATATATAATTGCTTCAGCCATTTTCTCCTACACACACACACACACACACACACGCATATACATATACACACACACACCCATATATATATGCAATTGGTTTTGCTTCTCTAGAAAGTCAAACATGAGACTTCAGGGCTACTTCAAATACAGTGGAGCCAATGCTATTAGTTCTACAAGTGTTATGCTATTTTTTGTAAATTGTGACAAAATACCAGTTACTTATGGGGATTCTGCTCCTAGGGACCCTTTTTTCATCCCCTAGTTATTAATCTCTTTATATATCTTCACATGAAAATTCATATTGTTCTGTAGTATAGGCATAATTATTAACTTATCACACCCTCTGTATATGTATTAAGCTGGGTTCTCCAGAGAGGTGAAACCAGTATCCTTATATATATAGATATATGTAAAGAAGGTTATAAGAGTATTATAACAGCAAAGAATCCCTCACAGTTGTACAGAGAAAGCTCAGTCAGACTCATTTTCATGGGTCACTTCATATATTTACGGTATCTCTGGTTTATGTGGCCACTAGGCCCACAGATCAAGGAAGCAGGAGGTAGGAAGGTGTGGCCTGGTGAAGTATAGTGGAAGTAGTGTGATGTGGCCAAGCAGTTCACAGTGGCAGGCAGCCAGCCGGTGGTGAGGTATGACTAGGTAGTCCAAAGGCAGCACACCAGTCTGACCAAAAAGGTGAAGGGGCAGCCAGACCTCCAGAACATCATCTTATATCTAGGACACACCTCTAAGGGACGTCATCAGGCTGTAATCTGAGTTATAGGCTAGACTCCACCCATATCTTCTTACAGGAGCTATGCTGGCACACAAAGAAACCCTAACCATCACATTGTATTAGGTAGGATTCTAACAGGGAATTCAATTCCCTGCAAGTTAGGTGAAAAAGAACGTCACCCCTGTACCATTGGCAATTGTGAGTGGTAATGAAGAATCTTAGGAAAGCTCTCGCCTGATAATCTGGTCTTGTCATAGGCTGGAGTTGCTAGAAGTTAATAAGATCAGCATTTGGAAATTAAAACTCGAGAAAATAAGGACAGATTAGAATCTATAAAGAAAATGAGACTCCACGAGGACAAACTCCTATCTGTCCACTGACCCACCTACCAGGGCCCTCTACCTGACCAGACAGAAATCTTACTACTATTCGTTTCTAATTTCAATCATAGAAAAATTGTGCTAACTAGAGCTGGATATAGCTTAAATGCAATATTTCTTATTTTAAGTTAATAATAAACAAAATTATTTGGTAAGCTCTACATTTACATAAAACCTTATTAGTTCTTTTATGGAAGCCTTTTTTTCTTTTCCTTTAATTACGAGTTCATTCTCATAAGAGCCTCCTGATATGGGTTCATGGATTCTAATGACCACAACAAGTAACCAAAGCACCAGAAATTTGAAACAAGGCAAAGACAATCAAAACACTGTCAGCAATGTACGTGAGTGCTTCAACCCTGTGTAGATGAAGACGCATGACTTGCAGTCTTATTGCACAGTGAAGCTTCAGTTGTCAAATGGCTAGGCGCTCACACTTGGCATGACTTGGGTTAAAATTTGGGGCATTGTGTCCATTTTTACCCTTTCTTTGTGTAAAATGTAATCATGGCTCCAAAGAAAGTTCATGCTGCCAACAGTGAAGCTAAGAGGGAAACTGTGGAACCATGATCGAGGTAAATTTTGAAATTTGAATCAGGTCGTCTCTTGCCTGGCTAAGTCAGCTTTATTAAGATTTTTGGAGAGAGAAAAACTATGATGAAAGCAGCTCATGTGGCGAAAGTTATGAAATCATTAAGAATAAAGCAAAGGATCTGGGCCATGGAAGAGGTTGAAAGATTACTGTAAGTAAATCAGAAATAACTCGATGGAGATAGCGTCTCTGAGACAGCGAGATAGGATGAGGCTGGACGCCTCCACAGAGATTTACCGGAAAATGTTGCGGAGCATGTGCCGAGCAGCCTGGGGGTTCAAAGCCAGCCGTGGCTTGTTTGAAAACTCACACAGAGAACAGGCAGACCCAGTTTAGTGCAACAAGAGAAGGAGCAAGTGCCGACAAAGACACAGACCGTCCATTTGGGCTGGCGTTGATAAACACGTGGAGGCGAAGGGTTTCGTTCCCCAACAAGTGTTCAACTGCAAGGAAACTGGACTCTTTTTTGGGAGGGGAAAGATCCCCGATGGGATCTCCATTTATGAAAAAGGAAAAGGCATTGCCAGGCCAACAAGCCCATGAAAGGCAGGCCCACGTTGTGTGGGAATGCTAGTGGGGATTTTAAAGCGAAGCTCATGTTAGTGTACTCTTTTGGAAGCTCATGGGCTTTTTAACAAGAAAATATAATGAAAATAAGTTCATTTTATTCATGGTGTTGTGTATTGAGGTTTAATGTACTGTGTTCATTGTGTTTAGATGGTTGAGGAGGTATTTTTAGGGCTCTGAACTATGTGTGAAGTCTTGGAAAAATGCATTTATGAGTGTTATTGGGAGGGCGCAGAACCAATTGTTTGGCTTTTCATGACTTCTCATGGGAAGAATATATTCAGTTCTCCACCTTTTCAGTGTTTGAACATGAATGTGAATGCACTGAGTTCGACAACGGAGGTGTCACCGTCGTTGTAGACTTATGGCAGTCCTGACCAGAGCACAGTGGCCCCTCATTGCCAGTAACGCGATTCGGAGACCCGGGAGGACAGAGTAGACCTTCTCCATGGAGTTCTTTCAGACTGGAAATGTTTACAGGACAGACAGCCTCATCTTTCTCCTCCGCTGGAGCAGCTGGTGGGTCTGAATGGCTGGCATTCCCACGGTACCGTAAGTGCTACTTGGAGCCCATTAGAACATTTGGAAAATAAGTAAGCATCGTGTTTTAGCCTTGCAGGTAAATTGATGCATGCACTATAAATGCTTAAGAGGTATTTTTGTTATTACAACTAACATTTTCTTAAAATAATAAAAGCTGGCTGAAACGCTACACAGGAAGCTCGTAGAGAGTCGTCCTGGTGTCACGGGTTTCCATAGTGTCATCCGGTGTGCCCCTCTAAGGACCACTGTCTCCACCCTCGGTGATTCAGGGGATCCGAGAAGGGGCTGGCTTCCTTTGCCATGAGGCCAAACGCTCACATGACTTGAGTCTTGGAGAAGTTGAAAGAGGAAATCTAGCGAGGCTTGGAAGAGCTGTAACCAGTACTTCAGTTACCAACTTGGTAAAACAAACAAACAAACAAACAAACAAAAAACAGGTACATTTTGGTCTAACAAAAATGGGCACACTGCAGTGGTTTGGGTCACCCTTTAGAAAGCAATAACTGATGCTTCGCTTCCACATGCAAAATCACATTCAGTCTTTATTATGCCGAACCGTGATCTGGATTCCTTGTAGGAAATGTAATTCTGAGATGTTCCGGTTTATATAAATCGCACATATAACATCCCCCCCTGGACTGTGAGCTCAAAGAGGCCAAGGTGCCACTGTGGTGAAGTGCTTTGTATCAGTGTGAATCCACCAGTCATTGTGTGGGTGAAAGATGATCGCCTTGGGAAATCTACGGAGACAGTCTACTTACTTTGTTTTCTAGAGTCTGAGACAAAATTGACTTGATGACAATGGGTTTTGATGGTTTGATATGTGTATAACATATTATCTGGAACACAAATGGAATTTACAAAAGCTTAAAAACTCAGCCCCCAAGTCTTGGGCAGGCGGTGAATCTGGAGTGTGTGACTGCTGGAATGACAGACATCCCACCGAGGCTCCTTCTGGGTTTGAGACTAAGAAAAGGGCAACTTCTCTCCCTGCTTCTGAAGTTCAGCCCGGGTTGGCAGGAGCTCTGCTTTGTATGATGAGGTGATGCATAGCTGGTCCAGCTGAACGCACAGCTGACAGCATCAAGTGCTGGATGTGGATGGGGAGTCCTTCCCAATGGCTCCACCTGGAGCTCCTCCCTTAACTGCAACCCTCTGAGAGACCTTGATTAAACAGCACCTAACCGAGGCTCGACAATCTGCAGAGTGCTGAAAGGCGCCAACAAAATGACGCCCGTTTAATCCACTAGCTTTAACTTAATTTCATATAAAGAAATAGATTCTTGGAATTGATTTCAGTAACAAACGTGTGGTGTGGTCATAATAAAGGAAGGCACCCGATAACTCAGTTGGTAAACATTGGGCTGCTATTTGTAAGGTCAGTCGTTCAAAACCATCAGCAGCTCTGCAGGAGAAAGATGGGGCTTTCGACTCTTGTGAACAGTTACAGCCTTGGAAACTCACAGGGGGAATTCTACTCTGTCCTGTAGGGTCACTATGAGTCGGTTTTGACATGACAGCAGTGAATTTGTTTGTTTGTTTTGTCATAATAAAATAAACATGTGGCATTGGATCGGATATTGCTTGTAAGAGTCTAAACTACCTTACATTGACTGTGAATGTATTACTGATAGAAGAATTGAGTTACCACCCCTGCCCCACATGCTTCCCCACCCAAATACAGGTCTAGGTCCTCAGCTCTGTACCTTTTTTGTGATTTCATTTAGAAATTGTGATTTTTCTTTTCACATATTAATGCTGTCATGTCAGAATGAACATACTATGGGCATATTGTTGGGAAAGACCAGTCCATGGAGAAGGACGTCACGTTTGGTAGAGAGGCAGCTGTGAAAAGAGGGCCCTCGGTGAGACGGATTGAGCCGGGTGGCTGCAACCATGGCTTGGGCATAGGGCGATTGGGAGCGCAGTGCAGAATCAGGCAGTGGTTGTTCTGTTGTGCGTGGGGTCTCTATGACTGGGAGCCGACTAGAGGGCCCCTAACAGCAGCTAAAGTTCATTGCTTCTCGGGGATACCTTATAAGGCACAGGGCAGACATGAAGAGACAGACAGGCACAAAGAAAGGAAGACAAATGGCAAGTGAAAATAAATCGCAAAGCACTCAGAGAATGCTACGGATTACCTGGAGTTGTAGAGAGAGGCCCAAAGAAAGAAAGATCTCCTAGTGTCTGCAGAGAGACAGAGAATAGACTCCTGCTGGCACTAGGAACTGAGACTCCAAGTATCCGGAAAAGGAAGGAAACACATTTATGTTTTTAGAGACACTCACTTATGAGTTATTTATTTTTTTTACAGCAACAATAGGTAACGAATGAATAATAAAGATTTTGGAAGCTTGCTGTACCAAAGCAGGAATTCTTGACATTTCCACATGTGGTAATGCGTTAACTAGGACATGCAGCTGATATCTCAAGGATGTCAAAAACAAGAAGCAAACAGGCAAACAAACTACCTTCCAATACACGTCGGTTCTGACTCATAGTGACCTGATTGGACAGGGTAGAACTGGCCCTGTGGGCTTCTGAGAGTGCAATTCTTTATGAGAGTAAAAAAGCCTTGCCATTCACCCTCAGAGCAGCTGGTGGTTTTGAACTGCTGACTTTCGGGTGAATAGCACAACATGTAACACTAAGCCACACCAAAATCTAGCTAAAAATATTTATAGCAAGTGTTGATAAAATGTGACGAGAGAGATAACAGACTGCTCAATGTGAAGGAACCAGCCTAGCTGCGTTCTGTATTGAATTGCTTTCTCATTCCTAGCTTCCCCTGACAGCAAATCATGGTAAAGTTAAAAATGGTGTCTGGGTTGAGGTCAAATACAGGATGGGGTGGTCTGTGACCTAAGAAAGGTCTAAGCCATATCTCACAATGACCTTCAAACAAATAAACGACCCTGTGAAAATCTTTCGGTCATACCTGGATGATTTGTTCCATTAAACATTAGGGACTTTAAAAATCTATAGATCACTTTTCGGAAGCAGCTTAACATGGAACTCAGTACAGAGAACGCTCTTCTCAAAGGCTTTTGTGATCTAACTCTAATGGAGTGAAACCACATGAGATCCACCAAATAATCATAATATTAAAGGTATAGATAAAGATAAAAGTTTGGTGGAAGTATAACGGCTTGGACAAAAAGACACAAAAACCATTATAGAATTTTAAAAAGTGTTTTAAATATACTGAGAAGTCTAATTATTTACAGATTTAGTTTTCTTTTTTTTCCAACAATCTTATTGGTTTCATTATCAAAAATAACATTTTAAAATCAATCCTGAAATACAATGCTGTGTGTGATAGACTCCTGTTGCTCATCACTCAAGGCATTTCATTCAATACACTTTTATTCAAATTGATGCATTAAATACCAAATTTATTGATGAAGAATTTCAAGAATTCTACAAGGTCCAGATTGATCAATGTGAAATCAGGATGCATTGATAAATATTGGTGATTAAAGTGTAAACGTTGGACACAAAGAAGAAGGAACAGAGGTTGGAAACTATTATCTCAGTGATAGAAGTGAAGCTGGAGATTGGTCCCTTGTGCAAAGGGTCATTAAGGGCCAGAACTGACTCAGTGACACCTTCAACAACAACAAATAGACTGCTCAAAACAAACAAACAAACAAACATGTACAGACAGATTGCTCCCTAGAGGCAAGTATGATGGCAAGACTTTGTGTCATGTCCTTTAAACATGTTATCAGGAGAGACCAGTCCCTGCAGGACATCATATTTCATAACACGAAGGAGCAGTGAAAAAAACAAAAGAAGATCCTTGACAAGGTAAATGGACCCACAGCAGCTGCACCTGTGGGTTCCAACATAGCAATGTTGAGGATGGAGTGGACTCAGAGGTGTTTCATTCTCTTACACATTGGGTTGCTATGAGTCTGAACGGACGCAATGCCGTCTAACAAAAACAACATCAACATCAGGAATGATGGCTAGAAGGCCCATGAACATGGACTGCATTTTGGAGAACATGCAACCAGAATGTGTCTTAGAAACAAACAATAGTGTGACTTTGTGATTAGCAACCCAACACAAGTACCCCCCATTATACAACCATTGCTCCTCTGTTAATACCATATAATTATCTCATTTATAGAAAAAAAAATTCCATTTCTCCTTGGTGCAAATGACTCACACACTTGACTGCTAACCTAAAGGTTAGGGTTAAGTTCACTGGGACTTGTCTGAAAAGACATGCCAGGGAATCTAATTCTGAAAACTCATCAGACACACGTGAGGGTTTCGTGAGTTGAAGTCTCCTAGGCAGCTGCTATTTATTCTTGTGTTTGTGGGTATCCTCCTCTTTAACCAAAGTGCACTTTGTCAGCTGTATCGCAGTAGCACTTCCGTCCACCCACAAGGTCTTTGTCAATCGCCTGCATCGCTGACTTGTCCAGTCCCAGGGAAGGCGTTTCTCACTCTCTGGACTTTACTTTATTGGAAATAGGCCTGAGGTTCAAGGGTCACTCCTTCTATGGAACACGTGCCTGGCAGACTGAGTTAAAAACAGATCGCCTTTAGCAGAACTCCCTAGAAACTGTGGAACCATGTAGCCCTTTCAAACCCTCGAATCTGGTCAAAGCAAACTAGGATTTTCCTTGGAATTCCTTTCAGTACCAGTAATGAATAGTAAATGAATAAATAGTATAAAATGCACGTATAAATATTAACAAACAGTGGTATATAATTACTGGTGGCAGAGTGATTATGACTTGAGCTGATTACTGAAGGGTCACCAGCTGGTCTATAGGAGAATGACAGGCTTTCCATTCTCATAAAGAATAACAGTCTGAGACACTCATGGAGGCAATTCTACCCTGCCTGATAGGATCACTGTGGCAAATTACAGGAAACCACATACATAACAAAGGGGGCTGTACCCTAACCTTAAAGGTCCTAGCACTTAGCAGGAGTAGCCTAAAACCAGTGCCTGGGGCAGGTCAGGGGAGTGGCCTTCTTCAGAGCCTGGAGAGCAATAGCAATTGTCTGCTCCTAGAGTTAGAGCTGCCGGCTACATAGCAATCAGCCGCATGCTTTTGCAGGGAACACTACTATAGGAGGACATAGTAGGGAACAATATTAATTATGAGAATGTGATTGGGACGCACCTTCAACTCACAAGGGTGGGGGCTTCCCTCCATCCTAGAAGCCTAGTCTGCCAGTCTTCTTAATACATGAGAATAAAGGATTCATTCCTATACCCTCGCTTCCTGTTCTCTGCTTCCCACACGCAGGACCCACAACAGTGGGCTCACATATAACTGCAATCGTAGGGAAGGCCTCCGCAGGAGAATTGTTACTTTCTGTAGTAGATAGGGGTTGCATTCAGTCTGAATTGACAACTACAAGTACATGGTGGAGGGGCAATAAATTGTACCATGAAGTCAGATTACACTTGAGTTCCCTGTAGTCAGGCCAAGTGAAGGCAATTGCTTTGTCTGTTTCATGGGTGTCAGCTTTCTCCTAGTCCTGGCCCCTAATTGAATCTGGCAGCACACTGCAGGGTGGGGCAAGAGACAGTGTGAGGGCTTGTTTGGGGCTGGCTTGCCAAGTGCTTTGAACACCCTTTGAAGGATTTCTGATGTTGTCTTGAAGGTAAGGGGTAGATGCTGACTGGTTTCAAGTAGGAAATTACTTTGTCAAGTTTACAATCTAAAAGCCACCTCTGGCTGCAGCCTGGGGGTAGATCAGAGATTTGAGGCTATAAGCAGGGAAAAAGGGAAAAACCACAGAGTCTGTGACAATACCCAAGAGGACAATAGTCATTCTGACATAGCTAGTAGGGTCCCTGTGGACCGGTTAAGGGAGGGAGAGATTGCTTTTGGGTCAAGAGGCTTGGGGCCAAACCTCTTTTTAGCGATTGCTTTTGATTAGGGCAGCTGTTCTCAGCCTGTGGATCGAGACCCCTTTGGGGGTCAAATGACCCTTTCACAGGGGTTGCCCAATTCATAAGAGCAGCAAAATTACAATTATGAAGTAGCAACTAAATAATTTCATGGTTGGGTGTCACCACAACATGAACTGTATTAAAGGGTCATGGCATTAGGAAGGTTAAGAACCATGGGATTAGGGATTATTTCTTCTCTGTGCCTTTTTTTGTTTGTTTTTGTTTTGAGTAAAAGATAATTTTATACGGGGCTCTTATACCTCGTATAACAATGCATGCACCAATTGTATCAAGTATATTGTATATATGTTGCCATCATTATTTTCTAAGCATTTACTTTCTATCTGAGCCCTTGATATCAGCTCCTCTTTTCCTCTCCCCACCCCACCCTCATAAACCTTTGATAAATTATTATTATTTTCATATCTTACACCAACTGCTGTCTCCCTTCCCCCCATGGTTTCTATTGTTTGTACCCTAGAGGGGTGGGGAGGTGGGATGGTTATGTGTTGACCATTTCCATCAGTGCTTCTCTTTTTTTTAAACTCTGGTTAGTGTCATCCCCATCCCCAAACTATACTCACTGTATTATGAGTCTAAGGGTCTATGGTACAGAGAGGTACAGAAAAGTTCAACCCAATCCTTACCTGATGCTGATGTAATAAGAGAAGATAGTCTCATCTTTCCCTAAGAAAGCTCAGTTCAGATGTTGCTGTTAGGAATGACTCATGATTAGAACTTTGTGAAACACAGAGATGATTGATTGCCAGGACTTCCTCCCTAGTCTGTCTTCATCTGAAAACTGGACAAACCTGGCCAGCATTATGCTCTTGTTCTTGGTTGGCCTGAAGGCTCATGGTGACCACAAATGTGTCAGAGTGGAACTGCTCCATAGAATTTTCAAGATCACCATGCCTGTCTTCAAAGCCATCTCGGGTGGGTTTGTACAGTCGGCATTTTGGCTAATGATGGGGTACCTAATCTTGTGTGTCCCTTGGAATTCCAAGTTCAGTATCATAGCAAAACAGAAGCCCCAACTGATGGCTCCATAGGAGATGTATGATCTGGGAACTGAACTTCTGTCTCCCTATGGAAGGGAAGAAATCATCCATTGTAGTTCTATTCAGCTCACAGCTGCCTCTTTACCTTCAGATCATTGGGAAAATGCACACACTGATATATCCTTCTAATGTGTCCTCTACATTGTAGTCTGCAACTGGAGCAGGACAGTGGGAGTTTTCAGTTTTGGCAATGCCCACTCCTGCCAATTCCTAGAGTTGGCTTGGTCCTTCTAGGATTCCGCACATCTTCTCAGCAGTCACTGGAAAACGTCAAATAGAATGGAATGAGGGCAGAGCAGGAAGCTGAGTCATTCACCTCAGGGAAGCTGAAAATGGCATGGAAGTTATAGATCTAAAGACTCTGCTGAGAGAAAGGGCTGGGCTGCTTTTTTCAAAGGTGGAATCGAGTTGAGTCACTTGGCTCTGGAGAGCGACTGGAAGGCTCTCCCATCAGGATATATCTTCAGTGGCAACTAAGGCCTTATGAATCTTAGATGACTTAATACCATGATTTTTGTAACACACATACTTGGTTTATAGGCTTCAACTATGCATGCTGACAAACGATGGCACCATCACAATAGAGATGCTGGTAATAATGATCATGAAAGAGAAACAGAGACATGCAATAGGACAACAAGGAGAGCATGTAAGTCTGCCTCTCATTTACCCACTCCTCTGAATAAGCCCTTGAGTGAGATGGACACGGGAGGGAGAAATGTTCTATTGCGTCAGTTGAATCGGATTCCTACATTAAGTATTCATATTTGCCTACCACATGTTCCCTAGAAGCAAGTCAACAATGCTTTCTGTGCTCCAGGAAAGGAGGAGCAATCTGTCCGTACCCTGGAGGCAAGCTGGATGTGTGAGGACATACGAGAACTATAATGTGAATCTTTAACTTCTGAGCTTTCCAAAAGATTGCAGAAGGCGATTTTGTAGAGGGAGATTATGATTTGCACCATTTTAATCCTAAATGCTGAATTTAGCACCTAATCTTTTTTAAAAAACAATTTATTAGGGGCTCATACAACTCTTTTCACAGTTCATACATATACGTACATCAATTATATAAAGCACATCTGTACATTCTTTGCCCTAATCATTCTCAAAGCATTTGCTCTCCACTCAAGCCCTTTGCATCAGGTCCTCTTTTTTTTTTCCTCTCCCTCCCCTCTCCCCCCTCCCTCATGTGCCCTTGGTAATTTATACATCGTTATTTTGTCATATCTTGCCCTATCCGGAGTCTCCCTTCTCTGTTCTCCCTCTCCCAGGGAAGAGGTCACATGTGGATCCCTGCAATCAGTTCCCCCTTTCCAACCCACTCACCCTCCACTCTCCCAGCATCGCCCCTCACACCCTTGGTCCTGAAGGTATCATCCACCCTGGATTCCCTGTGCCTCCAGCCCTCATATGCACCAGTGTACAGCCTCTGCCCTATCCAGTTCTGCAAGGTAGAATTCGGATCATGGTAGTTGGGGGAGAAAGCATCCAGGATCTGGGGGAAAGCTGTGTTCTTCATCGATACTACCTTCACCCTAATTAACCCATCTCCACCCCTAAACCCCTCTATGAGGGGATCTCCATTGGCCGACACTTGGGCCTTGGGTCTCCACTCTGCACCTCCCCCTTCATTTAATACGATATATATATATACACATATATACACACACATACATATATATACATATTTTAGCACCTAATCTTAATAAAACCAGGTTAATCGATGTTCCGTGTGTGTGACCCACGTGAGGACTGTCCTCACTTGCACTGTTAAACCTGATTTTCATGAATTCTGAGTAAAAGTGGACACTGTTTTCTTTTTCCAGAAGAGAGCCCCGAGGTCAATGAGGGTAAAGGGAATGCTGAAGATCAGCTAATTAATAATTAAAGCAATCAGACCATGGCTCTTTGCAGTCTAGATGAGTTCAATTCCTGGCATCTGTGTCAGAGTGGACTGGGGCTCCACAGGGTTTTCAAGAGTTTATTTTCAAAAAGTAGATCTACTCACTTCCATTGTGTTGCTTCCAACTCATCCCGAGACCACAGGGCAACATCGAACTGTTCCTATGAGTTTCCAAAACCACAGTTCTTTACGGGAATAGAAAGCCTTGCCTTTGTCCCACAAAGCAGCTAGTGGTTTTGAACTGCTGACCTTGAAGTTAGCAACCCAACATGTAACCACTACACCAGATCAGAAAGTCTTTGTTCTAGGCAGCTGTGGGTAAACTCAAAGCATCAACTTCTCAACTAGCAACTGGAAGGAATAACTGACGAAATCACCTATTTTACCATTTTGTCATTTGAATACCCCAAAGTGGTCTCAAAGAAAGTTTTGGTGATCTACTTTTGAACGCTCAATTATTGAAATTCTTATGGAACATGGCGGTTCTGCTCTGACGCTCTCGGGTTGCCATGAGCCTGAGTCCGTTTCACGGGAACTGTTCCTGAGTAGGCAGAGGCCTTAACTAGTACATCAGGAAAGCACCTTTCACTTTCTATTTGCTTCTCTTCTGGAACCTTCCATCTCCTCCCTACAGGGTTCCTCTGAGCACTGCATGGGCTAGGTTTCGGTGTGTGTCTTCAGGTGGCATGACATCTGGAGAGCACCCACTCCTACAGCCTCGGGTGAGCACACCCTACATTTCTTGGTGTTTCCTGCAGCAACCCCTCCGGTTCTTCCCTTCCTCGGGATGCAGCCCCTGCTGTAGAACAGTGGTAGGTAGGCCTCCTGCCTCTGCAGTCAGAAGAGGACTGCTTCCTGGAACTTGGTCCTATCTCAGAAACGTCATTTGTCCGTTCATTCTCTCACTCACACTTATCCATTCACTTGTTCACCATACCATAGTTCATGAAAACCTAATTCCCGAGGAGCTATTCTTGTGGGGAGGTGCCTTCAAATGGCTTCCGACATACAGAGCAATCTGTACCCCGGAACGAGGCACTGGTTAGTCCCATGCCTGCCTTGCAATCATGCTTCAACCCATTGTTGGGCCACTGTATTAATCTATTTTATTGTCGGTTTTCCTTCCCACCTCCCCTTTTCTTTTACTGTTTGCTGCCCCTCTACTTTACCAAGCATGATGTCTTTCTCCAGGGATCGGACCTTCCTTGTAGCATATCCAAAGTACATGCGACAAAGTCTAGCCATCCTCACTTCTAAGGAGCATTCTGGTTGTACCTTCTCTGAGACAGCTGTGTTTGTTCTTCTCTTGGCCTGTGATACCTTCACCAATGTATTTAAGTGGAAAAGAAGGTCCCTGCTTTAAAGCAGCATGGTCTAACAGGGAGTGTGCACATAGATGGAGGTCCTGTGTGGACTTTTCTGTGCAACCACGGTGTGCCCTGGACAGAACCTACTAACTGAAAGGTTGGAGGTTTGAGTCCACCCTGAGGTGCCTAAGAAGAAAGATTTGGTGATAAAAATCCTGCAAAAGCAACCATTGTTACCTGGCACACTCTGGAGACTCGACTATGTCTTGCATGCGCATATAAGCTATTTCAAAACAATTGCACATGCACGGAAGTGTGGGTATGGGTGATATGCTTCTTGGGAACATGTCTATGGGAGCGTAGGAGTGTCATAGCTAACATGACAAGCATGGGTTTCCTGTGAAAGCCACCCTTCTGAGGAATAAGTAGATTATCCAGATAAGTAAGACGTAAATGATTCTCAGGAGACTATAATTCTTGCTGTTTCTTGACATTCAGTGATGATTCCTAGGGATTGGGCTAGGATTTCCTGTACTAAGAGATGGATAGCTTAACTATTGCTTATATAAAACAGATCAGAGAAGCATTGAGGTGAAGTAACGCAGCTGACAAATAGATTAGTAGCCCATTCTGTCTGAAGTTCTAAATCATGTTCTTAATTGCTAACATTGGATGTTTCCAAGAGGGGTCTTCAAGTTATATGCCTTGCTAAGAATCATAGTCAGTTAACAAGCGGTCAAGCTGAACATTTCCCTCGGCTGTTACAGAAGCACACGGATACGTGCTACAATTTGAGAGCAGTCCTTTTGGAGACCAAGAACATATTTCACTGTAAAACATCCATGGAAAAGTTTCAGAGAATTCAGTTAGGGGTTGGCAGAACCAGACCATGAGGGACTTATTATAGAGTCAGCTCCCCACTTGGAAGAAACACCGCTCTGTAATGCCCATCCCTGCCAATCAATTTCCTTGTGACCCATAGTGCTCTCATTGGCTGCTTTTCAGAAATAGACCAGCAGACTTTTCTTTCTAGTCCATCATAGTCTGGAAACTTTATTGAAACCTCTTCACCGGGATGGCAACCTGCAAGCCTCCACAAATGGACATGTGGTGGCTGTGCCCGGGACGCTCTGGCTGGGAATCAGGCACAGGTTGCCAGCATGGAAGGGGCGGATTCTAACACTGAAACATCAAAGCCTTTGTGAGGAGCGAGTGCATCCTGACTAAGGAATTTGCTCTGTGCCCCACATGAGCACACTTCTCTCTCTGTGACAAGAAGGCATGCAACCTCTCCTGGACTGCTGCTGCTACTTCCTCGACAATAATCTCTCTCCCCTCAAGCAGCAGAAGAGTCTTGTTTATTCTCCACCAGGATCTATGGGAACTTGACTGACAGCAATTATGCATAATTGACTAGGCACAAATCTGGCTGCCGGCTTGTTCTCCCTCTGCTTGTCGGAGCCTCACGGGGGCGCCGTTCCAGGAATCCGCCTGGCAGGCCCAGCCCGGGGCCACCTGTGTATCTTGAATCATTCATTAGCAGGTGTCCTCGCCTCAGCTTGCAAAACAGAGCATCTTAAGCAAGTAAGAAGTCTCCCTCTTGAGAGATGGCATGGAGCCGCCAGCGAACATGCTGTGAGACAGACAATGATCAGGTTCAGGGTTTGGGGCAAAGAGGAAAATGAATGCGCTTCAGGTCGAGTGACACCCTGTTGTCAGGACAGCCCCCTATATTCCCTGTCAGCTTCCGTCTTCACAGAAGGTCTCATTGTCTAGCTGGATTAGACTCACTATCATTATCCTCTGAGCACACTCCCGCACGGGCCTCTGAGCAGGCAGACAGTCACATACTGCGCTTAATTTTAGATCTCCCAAACTTGGGAGTCTATTTCAGGTTCCAGAAGTTTACATATAAGATCTACTAACATGCGCAACCTGCATTGTGTGTGTGTGTGTGTGTGTGTGTGTGTGAAACTAACTCGTCAACCATCTTCAATAACCCCAGATCTGAGTTATTTCAGAATATCTTTAATGTGACACAGTTAAAAGGGAATTCTAAACACAAATAGCATAATTAGGAATAATGGCATTCTTCTGCTTCTCCCCCCTTCTGCGGTTAGCTAGCTTGTGTATGTTTCTTAAACCTATATTTGCCGTTAGTTAGCTTGTGTGTGCTTCTCAAACCTAAGTTTTGTGATTATCGTCTTAACAATGTATGGAGTCCTTCCATATTTCATACTCGAATGGATCTGTTGGCCTTTACCTTTACAGAAGCTGGTCGCCAGGTCCATTCCTTCCATAGTACTGCTGGGCGGGTTTGAACCTTCACCTTTGGGTTACTACCAGAGAGCCAACCATTTGCACTACCAAGCTCACTAATGATTAGGTTTGCTTTCAGTAATCACAAGACACATTAATTGAGCATTCTGTCCTAATCCTCACAATTCTCTATGTTACCGGGCAGCATAATCTCATGGAAATAGAAACTGAGCTTTAGAGCAATGACTTCATTGCCCTAATCTCTTCAGCAGGAAAATAAGGGAACTATGCCTCTTTGTCCAAGGCTGCTCTTCTTCCTTACCCTTTGTTTCCTTGAGCACTCTGTGGCTAAGCAGTGCTTACAATGGAAACTCCCTGGTAGAGGCTGCCTAAATGAACCTTGTTGTTTCATTGCCCGGTGCTATCTTCAAGGAAGCCAAGGGCCTGATGACTCAGCTCCACTCAAAGAAATCGCTATCTCAGTTGGAAGATTTGTGAATATGTATTTTCTGCACCCAACCCAGGCAATCCAGAAGGGCTGGTGCGTGCTCCAATGGGCTTGGTGCCCACACACAGCAGAGGGATGATGGCGATTGAAGTTATCAAGCAGGGATTTCTACCATGGCTCTGTCATTGTCGCTGCTATTGTCAGCTGCCACCATTCCGGTGAAACTCATGTAGAGCTTTGTATCAGACAACCAAACACTGCCAGGTCCAGTGCCATCGTCCTGATCACCTGTCTGCTTGAGCCCATTCCTGGTGACGGTTGTGCCAATTCCTCTCATTTTGATTGACTTTCATGTGCCAGTGTGAATCAGAAATAACTTGGGAGCAATTGGCGGAGTGGAGGTTACTTTTCTGAGCATGATTCCTTTTCTAGGGATATAGTGAATATGTATTTCCTGGTAACACGCTCATAGCAAGTGAGTCAAGTTTTGCAATCTTTACTTCTAAAGAGCGTTCCCGCTGTACCGCTTCACAGCCTGGTTTGTTCGACCTTCTGGCAGCACATGATCTATTCACGTGCCTTTGCCAGCATCACAATTCAAAATCGTCCACTCTCCTATCATCCTTTTTCATTGTTTTATTTTTGCATGCCAATTCATCAATAGAAACGACAGTGACTTGGGTCAGGCACATACCGTGATGTTTACAAGCAGCACTATGAGTCTCTCTAAATCGTGTGTATGCACTTGTAAAATGAGGACAAAAATCAATTCATTGAGAGGAGATGAAGAGATCCAATTTTTGAAAGGTTTAGCAACCTATAATAAGATAGAAATGACAGCTATTAGTATTCCTGAAAAGTTAGATTTAAAATGAAGTTTGCTTATTAAATAAGATTTTTTGCCTAATAAAGTCTGCCATTTCAGAGAATTCAAAAAGGAAATAAAAGTGACCTCAATGTAGAATGAGAATATAAGTTAATATTATGGTGAAACATAGGGTCAATTAATATTAGGGTGAATAAACGATTTAAAAGAGCAGAGAGTTTCACCTTTCTCCTCACCTTTCTCCCACCGAGCAATTCGTGCACTTGAACCACAGACTTTAGAATTAACAGCCTGATGCTTAACCCAATGTGTCAGAATGTTGATCTACTTGACTACGTTCACCAAACCGTTGCTGTGTTTCCTTTCATTGTTACAGTCACTGTGTCAGCGTATCTCATTGAGGGTCTCCTGTTATTTCACTGACCATCTGCCAAGTATGATGATATCTTTCTCAAGAGATTAATCTCTTGAAAACTTATTCTAAGTAACAAGAAAGAGAGAGATTTTGTAGCAGTTTATATAATCTGTTATGAGTGAAGGGTGGAGTCTAGCCTGTCATTGGATAGCCAATGAGGCCTCTGTATGGGCATGGCCTTCCTCTGAGGATTCTGGGAATTCCTGTATTTCCTCCTTTGAGGTAGGTGACACTCTCTCTCTCTTGGCTTACTCCCTTCCAGACATCCCTGTGGAGAAGATATATAGAGAGAGACTGATGGAGCCACCCCTCTGGAGTCAGAGAAGCCACATGGAGACCCCTGCCAGTGCTTAGATTCTTACAATGCTACTGAATCCACAAGACTTCCCAGCCACTGGCCTGTGATCTTCCTGCATTCGGTGTCATCGTATATGTTTCGTGAGTCTGGAGAGGACTTTATAGATTGATATCAGACATATGGGCTAATATCAGACTTATGGAGCTGATCTGGACTTGGCTGGGATGTTTTCTCAGTACTCAATTGCTCTTGTATAGGAAACTCTCTCTTATACATATATGAGTCTCCCTGGATTTTTTCTATAGTCTACCCGGACTAACACAACTTTCCATCCATTTTCCTTAGGGATATATTTTGCTGTATTCCTCCAAGACAGCTGTTCATTCTTCTGATCTACAGTATATTCCATATTCTTAAGCAATATGACAGTGGAATGAGTCAATCCCTCCTAGCATCTACTCTTTCATTGCCCAGCTTTAATATGCATATGAAGCAAAGTAAGTTCAGGCGCACCTTAGTCATCAAAGTAAACTCTTTGTTTCTTAATTCCATTCTCACAGACTTATCTCATGTAATACTTCATCTGCTATCCCATTGATGTCAATTGTTGATCCAAGTTAAATCAAACCCTTGGTAATTTTTATTTCTTCATAGTTAATCATGAAATTGCTTACTGATTGAATTATGAGGATTTTTATTATCTGTAAATCGAGAGGCAATTCATACTGAGGGCTACAGTCTTTTACCTTCATCAATAAGTGCTTCATCATCTTCATTCTCTTCAAACCAAGTTTTAATATCCACATATTGTTCTTCCAACCCTGGCGCTGGATTCTTCTCCATATAGCTCAGCTTCTCTTAGATTATTTGCCCAGCCTACTTTTTGGGCGAGGTGTGCCCAGAATAGTTTTAGGGGCAAGGATGACACGGCTTCATTTTACGCCTTTTGGACATGTTTTCAGGAGAGACGCGTTTCTGGAGAAGGACATCACACTTGGTAAAGTAGACGGGTGGGAAAAGAGAGGAAGGCCCTCAATTAGATGAACTGAGACAGGGACAAAAATGAGCTCAAGGACAGAAACTACTGTGAGGCTGGCTCAGGACTGGGCAGTGCTGCCTTCTATTGTGCACAGGGTCCCTGTGGGTTGGCACTGACTTGATGGCACCTGACAACCACAACTGATTGACAATGCCTGGTGAAAGGAGAGCACCCTGCCAACCTACCTTCCTATTTTAATCTTTGCAATGTCCCCTTCTTCTTTTCAAACACGACTCCCCTGTGTAGCCACGTGTTCTGCGTATGCACAGGTGAGGTTTCTGGAATTTCCAATCTTACTTAGTAAGGTAGCTATACTGTGTTATGTTACACACAGTTGAGTGTCTTTATATAGTCAATTAAACACAGGCAAATGCTGTTCTAGTGTTCTCTTCTTTGGATCAAGATCCATAATCTTACACTGATGTGCTAATTTCTATTACTTTCACATATCTCCTTTATCATAAGATCCCATAAAGCCACCTTCATTTGTTCCCATGCTGTTCTTGAGTATTATCACGCTACAATGACAAACAACACTGTGGCTTTCAGTGACTAAAATACTTTTCTGTTTGATAGTTGACCGAAAAATGTCAATGACTTTGATATAACAAATACCACCTTCTCCTGAGGATTCTAGCTCCCAAAGTAAGTCTTGATTTCGGGTAGTGTGAGTTTCCCAACTTTATTCTTTTTCTTTGTTTTGTTTTCTTCCTTTCCTAATATTAACAATTTCGAAATAAACTTTTCTTTTTATATAATTTTAAACATTTTTTGGCTGAGTTTCAACAGAAAATATTTGATGGCATTCTGATCACTTGTGTAGAATCTGTAGATCAGTTTGGGGGAGAATTGACACCTTAGCCGTATAGAGGCTTCTGATCCTTTATCATAATATATTTCTCCATTTAGTTAGAGCTACATTGATTTCTCTCATCAGCATTTTATAGTTCTCAGCAGGCAAGCACTGAATCTCTTTTGTTAAATGCATATGCAATAATTCCTTATGTTTTTATGTTTTTAAAAGTGATGTTGTTCTGTAAAGTTAAACTTCCATGTTACTCAATAGTAACAATAAAAAGCATAGAGTGATACAATTGATGTTTGTTTTTTGATCTTGTACCCCTGCTTCTTTCACACAATTAATTCCAATAGCTTTTTGTATATGTTTCTGATATTCAATGCACACAATCATCTTGCCTGCAAGGAGAAAGCGGTCTATGTATCCCTTTCTAACTGGCCTGTTTCCTTTCTTTCTTTATTTGCATTTGATTAGAACAATAAATGTTAGGCAGAACACATGTATGTTTTCTTTCAATTTTAAAGAGAAAACATCAAATAACAATGATACTTATAATAAGTTTAGTTTGCATGTAGCCTTTATCAAATTGATAACGTTGATTTTAATTTCCAGCTTGCTGAAATTTTTAACAAAATGCATGCTGAATTTTGTCAAATGCTTGTTTCTTTTAAGAGAACTAAATGGCCTTTCTTATTTCATTAGCAGGATTGATTACATTGATTGTTACTCTCGAGTGTTGAAACAAGCTTGCATTCCTGGGTTACAGCACATGTGAAAAAGCATTATTAATTTTATATATTGGTGGATTTTATTTTATAGCAGTGTTCAGTAGACTTTTGTGTGTCTGTAATGAGGGATAGTAGATGGCAGTTTTGTTTCCTTGAAAACGTTTTTGTTCATATTTTACTATAGAATAATGTTGACCTCATCAATTGGGTTGAAATTGTTTTCTATTTCAAAGAATAATTTGTGTAGAATTGGTGATGTTTTTCTGTTATCTGTCTGATATACTTCTTAGTAAAGTCATCCAGGAAAAATAAATGAAAAATAAAACTAAGTCTGCTTTCCTTCGAGTGCAAATGAAAACAATTTTAGAGATGAGGATTCTAAGTGTTTGGGGACTTTAGCTGTTTGACCAACCCTGGAACTCCTGCAGTGGACATATGAATATACGGATGGGATTAGGCACAAAAAACATACACTTCTCTTTCACTAAGATTGCCTTCCTTGGAAACTAAGATTGGAAAAATACATCTCTCCTGGGTAAAAGCAAAGCTTGGCATCCAGGGAAGGGCAAGTGGCTGCTGAGCAGCATAAACAATAGATATTGTCATATGTTGGCAACAGTGTATCCTTTCAAACACACAGAGAACAATGGTCAATGTATGCAAGTTGTAGAAAGGAAGGGCGGGTTCTTTTTTAAAACAGAGGAAAAACTCTATAACAGGGAGCAAAGGATGACAATGGAAGGAATTTCTAGCTTCAGAGAGAGTTGCACGCATACTTCCCACATGCCTCTCCAGATCAAAGAGAGGTGAAGGGCAGCTAAGGGAAAAGTCACAGATAGAGAAAGGATATGAGGTGCTATGTTAGGGTTCTGTAGAGAAACAAAACCACATTGCTAATAATTTTATACCTATTTATACAGGTAGATAGATATATAACATAAGAAATAAACAGTTAATTAAATTATAAAGCAGTACAAATGGCTCAGTCCAACTCACTCCTGTGAGACAGTTGTGAGACACTGGCAGTCCTTCAAGTCTTGAGGGCCCCCCGGGTAGTCCTCTGTAGAGCAATTTAGGCTATCCTGGTACAGGCAGCAAACAGCAAGGCAGGTCACCAACAGGCAGCCAGATGACAGGGTCTGACAGTCCCCAGCTCGAGACATAAATTCCAATGGTGTGGTGAAGCAGGTCTTGAAGGAACCTCAAATTACAGCTACACAGTCCACAGGTTAGGTGTCCCACAGGTAGTGTAGCTTTCAAACTGAGACAAAGAACAAGTAAGGCATCTGCACACTGGTTTGATGATCAAAGAGCAAGAGACAAGAAAGGTGAGGCTCATCGAGTCATTTATCCCTCCACCCTTCAATTAACCCCACATGTGTTTATCGGCCAGGCTGGCACAATAAACTAACTACCTCAGGGGCAAATCTCAAGTCAATATAACATTACTCACTGTAACATATCAAATTATGGTTAAGAAATTTTTATATATTCTTGGGCAGGACATTGCAGCTAAGGATGGACAGGGACCCAGCATTTGAAAGTGAGATTGAGTGTTGGCTTAGGAATAGAAGTAAACTTATAAGTATCAGTATGACTTTTCAATGTCTACACGTCTGAAATTAAGGTTTTCTGTGATCAGTTTGATCTCGTTTCCAGCCTCAAAATTTTCTTTGACATCTATTTAGTTATCATCTACCTAGCTGTCTATCGTCGTATTTATCTGTTTATCTATCTTTATTTGTTTATGTTCTCTTCTCAAATGACAGAATGATGGAGGACAGTGCTATGAAGGATATGGTTTCTAAATCTTGACTTTCAATTTTAAAATAAAGCTCTATATCTTTAAAGTCTAGAAGGATGCAATAAAACAATTCATTGAGTTGGGTAATTGCATCTATGCCATACTATTTTTTCCTTCTAAATGTATACATATTTTTAATTCAAATTCTGGGGGAGGGAGACTGAAGTTCTATGATTTCTTGTGAGTTATAATGCTTTTCCATAATATCTCCTTGAACATGAAATCAGTTTTAGATTATACCTGAACAATTAGGAAGGGTGAGTGGATGAATGGATGCTGAGTGACATGAATATACAAAATTTCCATACGTTACCAACTTTGTCTTCTGTCAAAGCTGTAGAACAAATATGTCAAAGTTGTGGGAAGGAAGGGAGGAACTTAATAGCAATCAGAGTGACTCAAGGCTGGAGTAGAATTTTGTGAATGTTGTGAATTTTCCAAAATTAAAGAGTGACAATTTTCTTTGGATATAGAAAGGGTTAAAACAGAAGAAGCATAAATTTTCCTATCCAATCCACTCTGAAACAATTTCTATGGTTCTGTGATTCAAAGACATCCGAGGTCTATATAAAATTACTTGATAAATCGATTGCCTGGATGAGTTTAAATAAGTGTCTTGCTTGTAAGGACAACACACTGGAATGGTGAGTTGGCACATTGGGTTCTTAAACCCTGTCACAATCTTCCCGATGTTGGACATATCCCAATCTCTGTCTGGGACTCAATTAGCTCTTCTGAAAATACGGGTTACAATATAGGTTAAAATAAAATTAACAAATCAATATTACGCTCAGTGTTTTTCATGGTATTTATTTGAAAAATACTTTAAAATTTTTAGGTTAAGATATTAAATTTAGTTTGGGCATGTTGAGTTTGAAACATCTATTAGAATTTTAGAAATTCTACATAAAGCAGAGAAATATATGTATAAACAAATGAAAAGAAAGAGAAATGAGATTTTGTTGTTGTTGATATTCTTAGGTGCTGTCAAGTCAACCTGAAGGTTATAGAGAGTAAACAAATATTTCCAGGTCCATTATTATCCTCACAGTTACCACAGCTTGATTCATTGTTGGGACATTTACCTCAATACATTTTACTGAGGGTCTCCTTTATTGATGACCTTGAACTTTACCAAGCATAATGTCCTTGTCCAGAGAATGGTCCATTTTGTGATGTGTCCTAAGTAAATTAGATGAAGCAAGAATCAGAATACTTACTTCTAAGAAGCACTTCTACTGTGTTTCCTCCAACATGTACATATTCCGTCTTGTGGCAGTCTATGGTATCATCAACATTCTACCAACACAATTTGAATTTATCAATTATTTTCTGAGCTTCCATTTTTTTATTACCCATTCCCTACAGAGGAGCTGACTGAAAACACAGTGTCTTTAGGCCAATCTCATCTTAGTCGCTTTAGTTACTTTGTACTTCTTAAATCTTTCATTATAGCGGTAATGCCAGCAGATTTGCTCAATGTATTACATGATTTGATTTCTTGACTCTTGCTTCCATGGATGTTATCTTAATAGAATGGAACTTTCGACAGCTTCTATTTCTTCACCATTTACCAACACCTTAAGTGGTGTTTATAATTTTTGTGGAGATCTTGGTTTTCTTCACATTCAGATATAATCCAAACAGAACATTCAAATGGAAAGCCTGGGGGAAATAATGAGGAGAAATGTAAGGTCATCCCTAGTCATTTATTCCATTGTCTTCTGGCCCAAATGGTTTGTGTCACAGAGCTTGATGACAAGTGTCTTACGGTTTCAGTGGAGTACCAAAGGGTGCTTTTCATTTTATTCTCATGCCTTTGTCCTAGATTGTGACTTGTTACTGGCTCTACTGAATCACATTTCCAGATGTGCTCTGTGTCCTTTAAGTATGCTGTGCCTAGTGGCTTTTATATTTCAATAGTTTTAAAATTATAGTCTCAGAATCTATTATGTTTCACACACTGGCTTTCTTCCATTGCAAACATGTCTTCAAGATTTTTCATCATCTATTATTCTATTTCTATCATCCATATCTTAAAGATCTCTTTAAAATTCTGAAAATCAAGGATATCACTTTGAGGATTCAGGTGTGCCTGACCCAAGCCATGGTATTTTTCAGTGGTTTCATATACATGTGAAAGTTGGACGTGGACTAAGGAAGACTGAAGAAGAATAGTTGCATTGAATTGTGGTTCTGGAGAAGAATATCGGAAGTACTACGACTCGTAGCAAAGCAAACAGATATAACTTGGCGAAAACACAGCCAGGATGCTCCTTAAAGCAAGAATGCTTTGCAATCTTTGGATATGTTGTCCGGAGAGACCAGTCCGTAGCGAAGGACACCATGCTTGGTCAAGTGGAGGGCAGGGAAAAAGAGGAAGGTCCTTCATGAGATGGATCAAGATGGCGACTGCATAGTTGGACTCAGACATAGCAGTGACTGTGAGGGGCCGGGAATGTATCATTCTGTTATACAAGGTGTCTATGAGTTCGAACCAACTTTATGGTACCTAACAGCAACAACATACCGGCCATGATTTTCTTCAACCTTATTATCTATAAGTTTTATTTGGAGCTTGTTCCCCCACCTGTCTTCTGCTTTCCTAAGGAATTAGCTGTCTTTATTTGATACTGCGATTGACCTAGTTGAAGCTTCATTATATTTTAATGATTTCATGTGTTCTGGCATGAGCCCTATTAAAGCATCCTTTTTGCTAATCAATTTTCTGGTTAACTTTTGCAGATTTTCACTTCTAACTCATTTCTTACCCCCTATTAGTTTCTTAATTTCTTTATGTTGTTTTGAAACATTAGTTCTCTGTTTTATTTATCTTTCTTTCAAACACGACTTTCTGTAATAATTCTATTGTGTCATGGATCTTATTAATTTTTTCCTACATTTTCCCCCTGTATCATAACTTCATTTTCCTTTCTTGTTCTTAGGTGACCTGAGTTTTCCTGTACTTTGAGGAGGGCACTGAAGGAATGAGAGTTGTCTTGAGTTTCACTGCTCTAGAGCGCCCTCTATTGTTATTTTTGACATGATGAAAAGAAACATAACTTCACACTACTCTGAAGCACTTTAGAGATGATTTTTCCCTGTCCCCACTTTTCTTGTCCTGCTCAATTTATAGTCTACATGCAATCGTCCTTTATATGGGTTTTCACCAAGAACAATACTTTGGACTGCTTGTTTGATACATCCATACATATCAGACTGCTGCAGTATCTTAAGTCCATCTCCTGAATTCACTTATAGCTAGCTGTATTGGCGTCTATAGAATAAACTCAAAGTTAGGTTGCTATCCTCACACTTCCAATCTTTGCTTAGCTCAGTGAAAAGCTATCCCAAATTTCCTTTAGAAATGAAAGACTGGATTTTCCAAGCTGCTGCAACGATAGCTCTCCATTGAGAAAAGTGCCTTAAACGAGTTGTACAGCCTTGCAAAATTAGTCCGTACAAATTGGTGTGGAAATATAAAGTCCTGGCAACTTGGCAAAAAATTGGGGCAGCTCTAAAGGGCCATTCCAGTCGGCAGAAATCACCCCTTAAATTGATCACAGCTCATCTTCTCTTTTGCTCATATATTCACACACACACTTTCATACCAATAGGGACTGATACTAAAAATAATCTTTTATACAAAATTGCTATCATTGTTTCTGTGTTGGGAATCCAAATTCTTAAAATGCCTGGGTGGCAGTTTTACTGATCTTCTGCCCTTGAGCTTTCGGGATGCCCCAAAGACCCAAATGCCGGTATCATACAAATCATGGCCATGGAGTTGTAAAAAGACAACTCAGGAGTCCTGCTTGTGTAGTGAAACAAGTGCGGGTCTTCTTCCCACGAAGTTGGTGGTTCAAACCTTCCAGCTACTCACTCCAAGGGAGGAAGATGAGACTCACTGGCAGTGATTTTAGGTAGAGAAAACGAATCACCTCTTTTACTGTAGAAAGTGTTCATCATGCTAACTGATCTATCTCTTTTCTTCATAAATGGGGAGAGTTGGATTCTACAGAACCCACAACTGCTTTGGTATCACAATGTTCTTTCCCCCCAGAATTCTCTCTCACTGGGCAACCCCATTCTCTCCCCTTCCCTTCCTCTCTGGCCCCCTTTCCATGAACTGCGTATGGGTACGAAGTGCTCCTGCAAAGAAAACGCAGCGTGAGAAAAGACCACTTGGATGAAGATGCAAAATAAAGTGGTTGTTGTTGTCAGGCGCCATCGGCCGTTCTGATTCATACATAGGCCCAGCAGAAGGGAACACGGTCTGGTCCTGGGCCATCCTCACAATTGTTCTTCCTTTTGAGCCCATTGTTGTTGCCACGGTGTCGATCCATATTGCTGGGTCGTCTTCTTGCTCACAGCTGCTCTATTCTACCAAACATGCTGTTCTTTTCCAGGGACTCTGTCTCTTGACAACATGTTCAAAGTATGTGAGAAATTTCACCATCCTTGTTTTCATGAAGCATTCTGACTCTGCTTACTTTAAGACAAATTTGTTCGTTTCTTTTGGCATTCTATGGTGTTGTCAATATTTTTCTTCAATACCATCATTCCAATGCACTGATTCATCTTAGGCCTTCCTCTTTCAACAGAATGTGCCCCTTGATTTGATATTGGAGTTTATACCCATAAAGCAAGGGGGAAGATCATTGAGTCTGCCATCAAAGACTTGATTTCCAGTTTTGCCAGGTGCTTTGTGACCTCAGTAAATTATTTGACCCAAGTAGGTATTGATTTCATCATCTAAACATTGCAGATTAAAAAAAATCCTTGCCTATGCCACAAAAGTATTATGAGGTTTTAAAATGTAAAATTTTAAGTAGAAGAGATATGTGGGGACAAAGTTCTTAATAAGCATGAAGCAAGTTGAGAGAAATATTTCATTTATTCCCAAACCAAACTTCCTGCCATCAAGTCCACGCTGACTCGCAGTGACCACTCTGTGGGGTTCGGAGACTGTAACTTGACAGAAGTAGAAGCCCAGTCCTTTCCCTCCCAGCGGCGGGGGGTTCAACCTGCTGACTGTGCTGATTGGAGAACAACTTGTAATCACTACTCCACCAGGGCTCCACTAGACGTCTGAAAGGATGTGCAAAGTTTGACAACCTTCACTTCCGATAAGGCCAAAAAGAAGTCCACAAACTAAACGAGGCTAAATGGCATGCACCGAATCCAACAACACAGTTTCTAGAACTCTTCCAAGTGGAAAGAAAGAAGATAGGCTGGGCATTTTAGTTTACCAAGATTCCCTGGGAGAGTTGCAAAGCAACCTAATTGTTTCGTTTGGTGTGGTTGTTGTTTTCAGGAGAGTACCCTATGGAAAACACAGTTGACTGATACTGTTGACTTCAAGGTGCCAATGCGTTTGTTCTGGCAACAAGAAAGATGAATGTGGAGCAAACACAAAGAGCCCATTTCTTCTGAAAATCTGTCAGTGATCTTGAAACAATGCGGCTTTCTTTCCTGGAGAGACAAGGCTCCAAGGAGGAAACATGAAAAGGAAGAGGAGAGAATACAAAGAGAGGAGCCCCAGGACTCTGCAGTGTGCCCTTTCTCTTGGCCTCATTTTATTTCTTAATTGTTTTGTTTGTATTTCCATTTTTATACAGTGAGTTCTCTGGGAACAGATAAGGCTTTCTACAATGTTTGGACTCAATCAATATTCACTGCAGCGAATGCGGCTCCAGGCATCCTTGCATTTTAATTTTCCAAACGAGATTTTAAAGCAAATGTCCTATAACTGAAGACAACAATTGGGAGGAAAACAGATCATCTAATTGCGGGAGACTAGCAGAAATCATAGGAAGGGGATGGAACACAGGCCAGTGATGCTTACAGGATTACAGGAGGGAGCATTACACAATTCCATGGAAACATTACCTTTTTGTTTCCCTTTTCCATTAACTTTTTGAAGCCCCTTCATGTATACTATCTGCTCATTTCTTGGACCTGTGTTAAACTTGCATGGGAAGAAGTACAAGAAGAATGCTCCTTACAAGGAGGACAGGAAGACTTTGTCTCACATCCTTTGAAGATATTATCAGGAGGAACCAGACCGCGGAGAAAGAATTCATGTTTGGTGAAGTAGAAGGTCAGGGAAACGAGGAAGACTCAAGGAGATGATGTGACCTGTGGCCTGCAACCATGAGCACACGTGCAGCAGCAATGAGGATAGCACAGCGCGAGGGAGTGTTTATTCTGTTATACGCAAGGTTGCTATACATCAGAAGCAACCTAAAGAATCCTAACAGCAACAATGACATCCTCTGATCCATTGATTTTGAAGAATCATAGACATAAGCTCACCCAGAAATACACTTAAGACACTATGATTTTTATCTTCTACTCCCTGAGGTCCACAAATACAAACTCAAAAACAGCAGTGCTATTGGGTCAATTCTGACTCATAGCAACCCTAAAGAACAGCAGGCACTGCCCCCGTGCGTGTCTGAGGCTCCCCCTAAGCCCTGTCTTTCTTCCGAGGCTGCTAGTGGTTTCAAACTTCTCGCCTGTGGTTATCAGCCTGACACATAACCACCATGCCGCCAGGGCGACACAGACTACTCTATCCTGTCGTGGCACAACGACAAGAATATCTATGGATTGTTGGAAATGCTGCATCCGGATGATATAAAGAGTCCCTTGGGTGACACAAAACGTTGCCCCTTAATTATTAACCTAAAGGTTGGCAGTTCAAACCATCCCAGTTGTGATATGAAAGACAGGCCTGACCTCCTGCTCCTGTGAAGATGACAACCAAACACTCTGTGGAGCCGTCTACTCCAGAACATTTGCAATTTATGCCACCAGTCCAAATGCACTTTGCAGCAATACAAAAAAATAAAATCATAAATGAGCAAAAGGATTATTTTTCCTCATAAGGAGTCACTAAAAGGGACACGGGGCCTCATTGACCAAGAGATGAAAATAGGTCAATGCCAAAGAGCTAAGTTTTTTTCTCTCCTGATTTTCTACTTTTAGAAAATTTATTTCTAATAATGGCAAATATGGATCGCGGGTTTCAGAGTAAAGCACAGTCTGAGGTCTAGGTTGAGGATACGCTGCAGCATGATTCCCATTAGATTGCTGAAGGAGCCAGCAGTGGTGGGTGAGGCTCAGTGGAGAGCGTACAGGGGTAGCAAAGTCTCAAACTAGGAAACACACTGGACTTCAGTTCAAAGCAGAGCTTTGCTTTACCTGATCTTAAATTCAGGTGTCTGGCCTGAGACAGACAACTTATGCATCCAAGATGAGTTGATACCAGAGACATATTGTCAGTGGGTGATGAGAAAGTGTGGATGAACAAACTGAGCTCCTGAAGTTTAGAGCTGAGCAAGTATTGCTTCTTGTTTAAGATAAAGACACACGCAGGTGCACAGTCTTAAAGGCTAGTGATTTGACACTGGTATTTAGCACAATGCTTAAACAGAGAATTCATTGGGAATAAATATTTGCTGATTAAATTGATAGATACTTAGATAAAAGAGTAGATCCAGTAAAAGCCAGCATGAGATATTGGTGAATGAATCAGGGCAAATTGAACCCATTACCATTTTTGACAGACTCAGAAACAAATTGAGATTTTGAAGGCATTTGGCCAAAGAATCTTAGGTGATTGTATAAATCACGTTGGGGGGGGCGAGAATAACTTGATCTATGTCAAACTCAACAAAGGTCCTTGGCGAGATAGCCGAGGGGCTCATCTTTAGCCATGTTCCATTCAACACTGTAATTAAACACTGATCTGCTGACAGCCATCACATAGGTGGTTGCAGATGACATGCAATGGGGAGTGTTACCTGTCCTGGGTTATAGAAGCAAGAATCTCTAAGGTTCCAACAATATTCTGTTCTAAAAACAAAAAAAGCCTCAACTTGAATGGTCTTCCTAATAGAAATGAGATTTCATAAAGTGGAGTCAGACTACTTTCTCACTTTCTGCATAGACTCTACCTTTTACAGGTGTCCCTTTTCAGCACCTTGCAAATGAGCAAGAACTGCATCCTTCACTTTATTTTACAGAATGATATGGATGAATCATTGTTCTAGGGTTAATGTTGATGATGGCATTTCAAGGATGATGGGATACTGTCATTCTCTTTCTTAGGACTAAAATTTGGAATATACTTAAGTGTATAACATGATTTGTTTTCTTCATTCTCTTCTGTTTTGTTCATGCTTAAAAAAATTAAATCTAATTTTAATATCCTAATCAATTTCTTTTCTAGATTTCTAGCCTAAAATCTGGATTTGCTCGTATATCATTTCACACCATTCATTGTATTTCATTCTTTTTATTTATTGATACCATCATTTGTTTTCCTATTCATATTCATCAGGTTCAAATTTTGTCTTAGGCAGAGATAAATTTACAAGAGTAATTTTGGAATTTTGGAATTTCAGAAAATCCTAGTTGATGGTAAGGGAGTATCCAGAAACTCTCACAGATTTTCTACTAAAATGCGACAGAAGGGAGCATAAAGAGTGATGGGGGTAGGGGGAGAGACACTAGAAGATTCAGGGAGAAAGGCAACTGGTAAGGTAGCAAATAGTAAAAATTAAAGACAGATGTGGTGGGAAGAAAACTTTACCAGTCTGTTAAAAGCATCTTGGAGACTTTCAGAGCAAATCCTCACTACGGTTTCTTCCTCACAAGCAGTGAGTTGCAGGCTGTGGATCCAAAGTCATGGCCACCCCTTTTGCTAGTGGTGGTCCTATGAATTACAACGCTGTGGTTTCTCATGTTGCATGAAAATGAATAAAATGATGCCCAGGAGGACATCTTTAATATGAAGAGTTGGTCAACGATTGATTGTTGAATCTGAGTAGCAATATATTTAGCCTTGTATATTTCTAAGCAATATACATATATATGAATACTTGTAATCATAGTATATAACATATGTATTCAATATACACATATTATATCATATGTGCATGATATAATTCATCATGTGTATCATATTACACATATGCATTCAATATACATATATTATGGACATGAATATCATTTGTGTCCATAATATATATTACATGAGTATGTATATAACATATGTATATTGCTTATCTGTAATATAATGACATGCTTATTGTATCACAGAACAAAATTCCTGCAAAAACAAAACATAACAATGTACGTATGAGATTCCACTTACTAGTGAGAAGAAGGCCCAAGAGTGACATCAACCTGGGATGTGTAGGCTTATTTATTATTCATGGACCTCGAAATCAAAACCAAACTCACTGCCATCAAATCAATTGTGACTTAAAGCAACCCTCTAAGTCAGGGTAGAACTGCCCCTGTGGATTTCTCAGACTATAACTCTTTGCAGAATTAGAAAGTCTCATCTTTCTCCCACAGAGAAGTTGGTACTACTGACCTTGCAGTTGGTAGGCAGCCCAACATAACCACCATACCATTAGGGCCCCTTTATTCAGGGATCTAGGAAATCTACAAAAAAAAAAGCAAACAATCTGGAAGCGGTGAAACCTGGTTTTAATTTCCAGCTAATTTGCTAGCTCTAGTGCCGAGAAGTAACTTCTGTTCTGTGTAGCTTAGTTGACTCCCATGCTATGTTAAGGAGTTTTGTCCCATTTACCTGGAACACTTCTGGTGTAAGCCTATTGTCCCAGGCAATTATTAAGAATATTTACTTTTGCTTACTTCAATCCTCCCATCTGGGTGACATATCTTGTGGTCAAACCCCAGTTAGGAGATCTATGGGCATCTTTCACTTCTCTGTGGAACATGTGACAACAGAGGGGCAACAATGTTGTTTGTTGGGACTCGCTCAGTTAATACCATTTCCCACGAAGTCTTTCCCCATGGGACTGATTCCTCCAATTACTACCATTCAAGTGTTTCTTTGTTTCTTGCACGTGCCAAGTTAAGGGGAGAGGTTCTAGAGAATATGAACTATGATCGTTTCTCTGAAACCGTGATGTGTTACAGTTAACTTCAGCTGGAATCGGAGGGCGTCACATACATCTCTCCATCCACGGACCCCTCGGGATCCTTACAGAAACTTAAACTTTTCACAGAGGATTGTGACCCATTGACAGTTTTGCTAAATTATTAAAAAGCATGGGAAAATAAATTTAAAAGGAAAGAAGAAGCCAGGATCATAATGCCTATATTTTGGGCTTGGGGTATGCTGGGCAACCCCCACATCTGGTTCCTCTTTAAAAGAGTGTGAAACAACCTTAAAATCTAATAATAAATAACTGGTGGCGTAAATTATAGGGCATCTCCACAATGAGACACACTGCAGTCACTACTAATGACGGTATAGAGCTATGCCTATTGACACGGAAAATGCTCACAGCCAATTATCAGTGAAACATGCAGTGACTGGGAAGCAGGTGTGACGCTAGTGTAGCATTATGCAAAATTACATAATATGCAGTTGTATGTGTTTATATGGATGTATAAATATCTGAAATATTCATCAAACTAGCAATGGTGTTAACTCTGGATGAGGTGATTTCAGGGGCCTTTTACTTCCTTGCCTTTTTTTCTTCCCTAGCCCTGAAAATGCCGTGTGGGATTCCAAACGCTCATGGAGATACGGGATGACTAGAACATGGAAATGGTTCACACTCTGTTCGAAGTCCCCTTGTTTTCCTTAAAATAAGATAACGTAAAATACAGGAGTTCAGGAAAGTACAAAAGGAATATGTTTCAACACGGAGACTTGGGAGTTGGACTAACCTGTGTGCTGCTGCTGAGAATGACTGTCCGGGTAGCAGTCTTTGGCACAAAACTAGAGCTCTTTCCTTCAGGAGTATCTGAACCACCCCGTAGTAACAGTTATTTATTTACAGGTGTTTTCTTTCCCCAAGGGGCATAGGGTCTCTGAATATTAACACCACCGTTCCTGTAAGGCCCACCTTCTAAGACAGTCCACAATGGCCTTAGTTAGGTCCTAGTGTAAACCCACCTGGGAATAGGTGAGAGTCTGCTCCCTTAATATTTCAGGCTCAGAAACCCAGAGGGGCAGTTCTTCTCCTCCTTCAGGGATCCTATGAGTTGGAAGATATTTGGTGGCAGTGGGTTTGGCTAGCCCCTTCCTATGAAGCATGGGCTATACTTGGAGGCTCCCTGATAAGGAAGTGAAGAAGGCAGACATGGGGTGCAGAGGAGAGGTCACAAGTCACAATGTGGCACCATTTCTTTTTTTTAATAAATCATTTTAGTGGGGGCTCTTAAGGCTCCTAATACAATCCACACACCAATTGTCTCAAGCACATTTGTTGTTTCATTTTAATTTTTAAAAACATTTTATTAGGGACTCATACAACTCTTATCATAATCCATACATACATCAATTGTGTAAAACACATCTGTACATTCATTAACTTCATCATTTTCAAAGCATTTGCTCTCCACTTAAGCCCTTGGCATCAGGTGCTCTTTTTCCCCCCTCCCTCCCCACTTGCCCCTCCTTCATGAGCCCTTGATAATTTATAAATTGTTATTTTGTCATATCTTTCCCTGTATGACGTCTCCCTTCACCCCCTTTTCTGTTGTTCGTACCCAGGGAGGAGGTCACATGTAGATCCTTGTAATTGGTTCCCTCTTTCCAACCCACTGACCCTCTACCCTCCCAGTATCGCCCCTCACATCCCTGGTCCTGAATGTATCATCCTCCCTGGATTCCCTGTGCCTCCAGCTTCTATCTGCACCAGTGTACATCCTCTGCTCTATCCAGACTTGCAAGGTAGAATTCAGATCATGATAGTTGGGGGTGCGGGGGAGGAAGGAAGCATTTAGGAACTGGAGGAAAGCTGTATTGTTCATCACTGCTACATGGCACCCTGACTGACTCATCTCCTTCCCTAGGCTCCTCTGCAAGGGGATCTCCAGTGGCTGACAAATGGGCTTTGGGTCTCCACTCTGCACTTCCCCCTTCATTCACTATGGTAAGATTTTTTTTTCTGATGATGCCTTATACCTGATCCCTTCGGGACCACGTGATAACACAGACTGGTGTGTTCTTCCATGTGGGCTTTGTTGCTTCTGAGCTAGATAGCCGCTTGTTTATCTTCAAGCCTTCAAGTCCCCAGACGCTATCTCTTTTGACAGTCGGGCACCATCAGCTTTCTTCACCACATTTGCTTGTTCACCTGCTTTGGCTTCAGCGGTTGTGTCGGGAAGGTGAGCATCATAGAATGCCAATTTAATAGAAGAACATATTCTTGCATTGAGGGAGTGCTTGAGTAGAGGCCCAAGGTCCTCCTGCCACCTTAATACTAAACCTATAAATATAGGCACATAGCTCTATTTCCCCATCCATATATATATATATTTGCATATGTACATATCTTTGTCTGGACCTCTATAAATGCCCTTTGCCTCCTAGCTCTATTCTCTATTTCCCTTGACTTTCTTCCTGTCCCAAGCTCATGCTGTGTCCCCACCTGGGTATCAGCTATACCTCTTTGTTACATTACCCTTGTTCATTCCCTATCAGGCCTGCCACACCCACCTCACCACCAATTTGGGTCCCTTGTTGTTCCCTTGTCCCTGGGTTTGTTAACACCATTTCTTTACCCCCACCTCCCCCTATCTCATGTCTCCCCAGAACTATTGGTCCTGTTGTTTTTTCCTCCAGATAGTTCATCCAGCCTATCTTATTTAGACACACCCGCAGAGATAATAACATGCACAAAACAAGACAGAGCAAAACAAAGCAACAGTATACAACAAAACAACAAACCACTGACACAGAACAAAACAAAACACATCAAGAAAGTAAAGCTTGTGGTTAGTTCCAGGATTGATTGTTGGCCTTTAGGAGTGTTTTCCAGTCCAGTCTGTTGGGACATCACACCCTGGCCCCAAAGTCCACTTTCAGCATTCCCTGGGGACCTTGCCGCTCCATTCCCGCTGCACTCCCCCAGTGCTTTGCCTCAGTGTGGTGGGATCAGGTCGGGTGCAATTCCCACACTGTGTCTCCGGTGCTGTCCCCTGCAGGGCCATGGGTCAGTGAGGGGCGTCATATCTCATAGTGGGGCTGGCCATGTGGTCCTCTCTGTGGACTGGCTGCTATAATTGGGGTCATCATCCTCAGGGCCTGGTTGGCCAGGATGTGCTCCACTCTCTCCTCCACCCACTTCATCTGCTCTCATGTGCTGCAATCAGATATGTCCCTCTCCTGGAGCTGCAGAATCAATGTTGTCCTTTGAAACAAATTCTTATGGGGGGAGGGGCAGGAATCCACTTAATATTTGGTACTGGGGCCAGCCTCCCAGACCTCTCCCCTGGTTCCCTACTCCACACCGGAATGTTGCATTCATACCTTGAGGCATTGAGCTGAAGTCTGGTCGCTCTTTCCCTGTGGAGATATAAATGATACCTTCCACTTGGGTGGGTTAGCACCCCATGCATGGCATCATTTCTTCTCTCAATACATGTCCCTTATTTGGAGGGAAGTACATGGTGACTCAGGGGACATCATGTATGCAGAGTAGAACTGTGCTTTGTGGACTTTTCATACCTGTGGCCCTTTGAAAGGAGATCACTGTGTCTACTTTTTTTCCCCCAAGGTACCTTTGGGTATATTAAAACTCCCAACTTTTCCATTAGCAGCCTTGTGCTTAACTGATTGTGCCACCTATGTGGCCGCAATGAGTCAGAGTGGACTCAAATCCATGGGCATTTTATTTGGAAGGAAGCCAGCTGCCATGTCTAAGAACATGCAGTCAACCTGCATAGAGAAGCCTCATGGGGTGAGGACTGTGGTGTCCGGCCAATAGCCAACGATTGACTGAGGTCAGCCAACAACTCAGATGACTACAGGCCCAGCCGAAAGTCTGATCCTAATCCCATAAGAAATCTTCAGCCAGTACTACCTAGTAGAAAGGAGCTCTGGTGGTGGTGTGTTTAAATGCTGGGTTGTAAACGGCAAGGTCAGCAATTCAAAGCCCCCACCTGTTCCATGGGAGAACGATGGGGTCTTTCCTCTCCTGCATAATGTGACAGTCTCAGAAATTCACAGCGGGCGTTGATGTGGCGGTTGGGTGCCATCTAGTCTATTCCTCCTCCTGGCGATGAGCTGTCCAGTGGAAGGAAACATTGCCTGCTCCTGCAGAACCTGACAGTTGTCGTATGGTTGACTTGCCACAGCCACTGTGACAATCCATCTTGCGGAGAGCCTTCCTTTTCCATTCCCTCCTGTCTGTCCTGCTGGTATGACTTTAGCACGGTGTCTCCCAAACAATGTCAGTGTGCAGAGCCCGTGATGGCGATCAGCGCTTCCCATAGGATTAATTTAATGATTAACTCTTGTATACATACAATAGATGGCTCAGGAAACTTAAAAAGTGTGTGTGAATTACGGTGTTAATGACCATGGCAAACCAGTATTTATAACAGACATTTGACTTAGACACCCATGCTCTTAACCTCTTACTGTTCTGTCTCCCTAGAAAAAGTGGCTGATACTGACTCAGGGATAGAAACAGGATTACTCTCTTTGCTTCTGATTTTTCACGTAATTACTTGAAATATTCTATTGAATTTTTGGTGGAAGTTTATACAACAGGTTTGTTCCCATTTGACAATATTTGCACAAATTACTGTGACATTAGTTAGATTTCCACAGCATGGCAACCTTTCTTCCATTGCCTTCCGGTTGTGCTGCTCCCAATGCACAAATGGCTCCTCACTCCATCTTTTCTTTGGCCTGATTGTTGTTGAACTGTGGATAGAAAGTTTCCGGCAGTCCACTCAGCAACTTCACTGGTTCCTTCCATCTATGCATCCCGATTCAAGGTCAGGTCAGACCTAACCCAAGCAAAAATGACATCACTCCTTATGCATACCACAGGGAGGCGGTGCTGAGAGAGGTAAGATATGGGTTTATTTCCATCTCTGCACCCTGTCTGGATTGAGGCATGTCTTTAGGTAGGCTACTTACCTGACAACATTTTTCCATGTGAAATTTCTTCAATTTTATAATTGGCCCTCTGGTTCACTGCTGTGAGTGGGGCTCCTCCGTGTCCCATTTTGCTGACCTGGACACCTGAAACCAGGTCCCTTTCCAGCGGTAGGTGCTTCACCCCTTCTAGATACTTTGCCATTGATTTTTTTTTTTGCAAGAATGAACTAAGAAGAGCGAGCTAAATACTAAAAGGTGCAATATCAATACTACCACTCTCTCGGCTTCATTTTATCTTTGGGTCCAACATTCTGGGGCACTCCCATCATATTGCCTGGGACTCCTGGTGGCTTGGTGGTTGTGCATTTGTCTGCTCACTGTAAGATCAGGAGTTCTAAACTACTAGCTCTTCTTCAGGAGAAATATGGGACTTTCTACTCCGAGAAAGAGTTCCAGTCTGAGAAACACACAGAGTTCTACCCTGTCCTACAGGGTCACTATAAGTTGGTGTTGACATGGTGGCAGTAAGAATTTGAATCACTAAGTCAGTTGTTCTAATGGTAGTGGACATAAGATCTAAATGCGCCACCATTTCATGTATAATTTAGAGCACACAAAGTTCTTGTGTAACCCTGTTTCTCTATCTGCAATCAGGGTGGTCTTAGCAATGGCCACCAGATACAGTGGCTGAAAATATGAAATGTGATCATGCACCTGACTCAACTGGCCGACGTGGTGACAAATGATAGATGATGATACTCTTTGTTATCAGCGCCCACGTGGAGCCTTGGAATGGGCGTTACTAAGGAGTCACTCGATTATTATGAAACCCACAGTTTCAGATTGTCTGATGAGTCATAGCAAATAAACGTGGGGACCTGGTTTGCTCCTTTAGCTGTTACTGACCCTTGGCATTCTCTGATTTCCCTTCTCTCCCCACTTCCCTTCCAGATACACTGGTTGAGGTCTTCCCTCTGGATTTCAAGCTCTCTGTTTTATTTCTGAGATGCTTCTCTGCACTCAGAGACGTGCTTCAGCTCAACAATCTAGAACTAGAACTGTGTGAGGCAAGATGATTGGGCCTTGTAGTCCTGACTTATTTCCTCCCTAGCAATCGCTCTCTAATCTCCATTTATATTCCACATTAAATAGTAAAATAACATCACTCCAAGTTTAAAGCACACCTCCTCCTGAAAAGGAATCCAATTATTCTAAGATACTGGAAATGAATATGATGTAGTAAACAATAACAAAATGAGAGTGGTTTTATTTTGGTTATTGGAGATAAGACAAGGGCAAGACCAATACAAATGAACATTTTCCCCCTAAAAATTAGTGCAGAGCCGAAAAGTGACCTTGATAAATGGAAATAGAGACTAGCCTCATGGATTGGAAGACCTAACAGTGTCAGAATGTCAACTCTACCTAAGAAATGTATGGATACAATACAATCCAATTTATACCCCAAATGGAAAAACCTAGCACCTATGTTCCATGGGAAGGAGAGAGATGCCAAATAAGAGAAGCAATATTGAAGAAGACAAAGGTGGGAGTCTCACACATCATGAAATAAAAAATACGATTCAATCATAATAATCCAAACAATCTCATACTTATTCCACAACAAACACCTTGGCAAAAGGAGCAGAAGGATATGAGAACTCCACAATATGTCCATCTATCAATAAGCCACTGATTTTGGATAAGAAGTTAAAGTTCATTAAATAAAGAACAAATGGTGCTGACAAAATTAAATATTTATTTGCAGAGAAATGATTATGCACAGACTTAACTTAAAATGGATGAAATACCCAATGGTAAAGCCCAAACTATAAAATTTCTGGAAAATAATATATAAGATATATGGGATATATAAAAAAATAGAGACCATAGAACATAATATTTGTCTGTAATACATCATCTATAATGTATGAACCATAAGAGACACATTTTATAACTGGGACTTCCTAAAATGACACATATAGGCTCATCAAAATTAAAAACTTAATCCAAAGTAAAAAATAGAACCTACAGTTTAGGAACAAATCTTTGGGAATGATGTATTCAATTTCTAAAATATCTGGAAAAATTAGCATTTCAATAAAAATTCAATCCAATTTTTAAATTAGTCACAAGATACAAACATTAGCCAAATAAACCAAAAACAAAAAAATTTACTGCCATTGACTTGATTTTGAATCAGAGACATTTTAAGAGAGTAGGACTGGGTTTCTGAGTTTCCTGAGACTTCACATTTTTACAGGAGCAGACTCATCTTTTCTCCAGGGAGTGGCTGATAGTTTCAATCTGCTGACCTTGTGGTAAAGAGCTCAATGTGTAATCCATTCCACCACCAGGGCTTCCTAATATGGAGAAAAAACAAATACTACAGTCAAATGACTCATAGACACATGAAAAGATGCACATTATCATTAGCTGCTGAGAAATGGGAATCAAGATTACAATGATGTACCACTTTACAAAGTGTGGCACTCATAGATCAAAAAAGAAAGGAAATGATTAATGAAGTTTAAGTTGTAGGGTTGTAAATAAATTAAGCCATTTTGGATAACGTTAGGAATTTTCCTCAAATAACTAGAAATAGAAATGACCCATGGCTCAGCAATCTTACAAAACATACCTTATATCAGGACAGCAAATGACATGAGCAGATATGTCCCCACATAGGGATATTTCAGCTTTGTTCACAGTAGTAACATATATATATTCATATGTAAAATAAAATACATAATGGGCAAAATAGTACATGGGATTGAGTTACGGGGTGCGTTGACTTAGGACCACAGTAGTCCTAGCTTTGACTCAGTCGATCACCAGAGTGAGAATGGACTCCATTACAATGAGCTGGTTTGCTTGGCTTGGTTTTAAGTCAACAGAAAAACATAGATCATAAAGATAATGTTATTCAACCTAGTTTGGTAAATAGAGTCTCGGTTCTTAAAAGCTTGTGGGCATCCAATTAATCCATATTTTGTTATCTCCATTTCAGGAGCAAAAGAGGAAGAAGGAAACCAAAGACTGAATGTAGAAACAAGTCCAATGAACTAATTTCACTCACTGCCAATTGAATCCATTGTGATTCATAATGACCCCGTTGGACAGAGTAAACCGCTCCTGTGCATTTTTGAGACTTTCAATCCTTATAGGAGAAGAAAACCTCGGTTTTCTCTGCAGTGGCTTTGAAATACTGACTTTGCAGTTAGCTACCCAACTCATAACCCAATATGTTACTATGCCCCCACAAAGAACTGATAATCTATATAAAACATTGCCTTGTGTACTGGGGGACAGAAACTGTCAAACCACCGCACCAATCATGACAGCAGGGACATAGAAAATAGTCCTGGATAGACTAGAGGGGAAATGCATAAAATACCAATTCCTAAAAATAAATATTTTCCTACATTTACATTGAACTTATCTGTGTATAAAAACATAGATAAGCTAAAAGTATCTGAAAAACTATACCAGGGAATATTATTCATTGAGAAAACTAATCAGTTATAAAAAGAAAAATCCCATTATGTTAAAAGGATAACATTTTCATGGAAATGTAACACTTGTATAAAGCATCTGGTAATACAGCCTAACAATACATGAAAAAACCTGACATAACTAAAGTGTTATATTTTTAAAATCTACAGTTATAGTTGGCGATATTAAAACTTTCTCTCAGAAAAAAAAATTACACAGATGTCTAAGGGGTTAGAAGAACTGAAAAACACCAATAGCAATGTGTCCTAATTTACTTTCATAGAATTCATTACTTAAAAATGTAGATTATCTCAAGTGTTCTCAATGTTACAAGATAGTATTATAAACAATTATAAAGATTTTATGCTATATGCTTTGGTTCACATCATAAAAAACCCACCAAATGTAAAATCATTGAAATCAAAATGAATTCATTCTCCGGTCACATGATAATTTAGAACTCAATTAAACAATACCAAATATAGTCAGATATTTGCCAATTAAGTCAACATTATTCTAAATTATTCATCAGTTAAATAAGAAACCACAAAATGCTTTATATTATCATACAATGAATGATTACTACATTAAACAGTTCTAATATTAAGAAAACATTTGTGACATGTAGCTAAAGTACTGACTAAATAAGGAATTTATAACTTTAAATGATTCTATTAGACAAAAAGACAAGCTTAACATTCATAATTTAAGCTTCAAGAATATAGAGCAACGAGTCCATTAATTACAACTTAGCTGGAAGGAGAAGAACAATAAAAATGAGAGCATAAATAATTGAATGCTGTGGTTAGACGCCATGGAATCACAGAAACATAGACTGCCCATTCCTACACGGTCGCCAACAGTGTGTCCATTGTTGTGATCTACGTGGCCATCAATTTGCTGAGTGTCTCCCTCTTTTTCACTGACCTCCTTCTTGACCAAGCAGGTTGTTCTTCTCCAGGGACTGGTCTCTCCCAACAATATGTCCAAAGTACCTAGCATGAAGTCTAACCATCCTCACCTCTAAAGAACATTCTGCATGTATATCCTCCAAGACAAGCATTTGGGATTCCAATGGTACTTTCAACATTCTTAGTCAACACCTTATTTCAAATCCATCCATTTTTATTTGTTCTTTCTTATTTATTATGCAAGTTCCATGTGCATGTGAGGCAATTAAAAATACCATAGCTTGGACAAGTACTTATATGATAATCCTCAGAATGTCATTTTAGCTCTTTAACACTTTAAAGCGTGGTTCTCAACCTTCCTAATGCTGTGACCCTTTAATACAGTTCCTCATGTTGTGGTGACCCTGTATGTGGATCAGACCCGCTTATCTGCATGTGGTCAGACCCGCTTGGAAACTGATGAAGGAGCCATGTCTTGGTTCCTAAGACCTTCGGAAACATGATCTTAGGTGAACCTTGTGAAAGGGTTGTTCAACCCCCAAAGGGTCGTGACCCACAGGTTGAGAACTGCAGCTTTAGAGACATAGTGTGCAGCATATTTGCTCAATGCAATGCAGTCTTTGATTTCTTGATCATAGACCCAAGTACAGTAAAATACTTGACAACTTCATTTTATTTCTCTGTTTATCATGATATTTTCTGTTGGGCCAAGTGTGAAATTTTTTGTTTTCTTTACATTTAATTTCAATACATACTGAATGTTGTGTACTTAGATCTTCATCAGTCTTCTTCACTTCCATCAATAAAATTTTTGGTATCTACAAACTGATTCTATTACATTAATCTTCATATAGGTCAGATTCCTGGAATATTTGCTTAATTTGCAGATTAAATAAATATTGTGAAAGGGTTTAAAACTTTTACCACTTTAAACCATTAACTATCCCTTTGTTTTCATCCAAGGACGATCTCTTTGTCTATATAAAATTCCACATGGGCACAATTAAGTATTCTAGAGTTCCCATTTTTTACAATGCTATACAAGCGTGTTATGAACCATGTCGTTGAATGGCTTTGCATAGTCAATAAAGCACAAGTCACCATCTTTCTGATATCTTTTTTTTCAGTCAAAATCAATATTAAGTCTGAAATTATATCACTTATCTGGTTTGAATCCCTGGAAGTTCTCTATCCAGATGAGGAGCTCTGCTTGGGAAGTGGTTATGTGTTGGGCTGTTAACAACAAGGTTACCAGTTCAAAACTACCAGCCACTCCATAGGAGAAAGAGGAGGCTTTCTATTCCTGTTAAGATTTACTGAATAGCACATGTATGCATTATATATATATATATATATATATATATATATATATATATATATATACATATATATATATATATACATATATATAGTTGTATAATTTTACAATCACATTAGAAATTTATGAGGGTATCAATTTCTCTCTACCCTGGCAAACACTTGTTATTGTCTGTCAATTCGATTATAACCACCTTAGTGGGTGTCAAGTGGTATGTCACTGTGGCTTTGATTTTGATGACAATAAATGGATACTTAGCATGTTTATATGCAAAAAATTTACATTCTAAGAAACCCACAAGGACAGTTATATCCTGTCCTATAGGGTCACTATGATTTGCAATCTTGATGTCAGTGAGGTTTTTATGTGGTTATTGTTTTCTGTCAACATATTTCTATAAAATATTTTGAATTATCTTCAGTAAAATTTTACTGGCCTGCAATATTAATGTGCAATAATGTTCAATAATGATAATGTTCAATAACTTTAGTATTCTGTTGGATCACCTTTCATTGGAATGGAGACAAAATTGGCTAGGTTCCATAAGCTGTTTCTAAAATTTCTTGACATAGACTCATGAGTTCTTTGATACTGGCATTATTAAAATGAATTATATTGGCATTATAGCAACTCATGGAATCTAGTGTTTTACTTGTGCCTGGAGAGCAACTTGGATTTATTCCTTCAATACCGTGATTGCTTGATTATATACTCTGTTTTGAAATGGCTGAATGTTGGCCAATGCTCTTCAGTATAGTGAGTCACTGTATCCCTTCCCTTTTTTATGTTTCCTGCATCTTTCAATATTTGCTAATAGAATAATTTAATATTTTAACCAAGGCTTGACATTTTCTTCACTTCTTTTAACGTGAGCTATTCGGAGCATCTTCTTTCCTTTTGGTTTTCTAACTCTAGTTCTTTGTACATTTCATTCTAATACTTCACTCCATCTTCTCAAGTGGTCCTTTGAAATTTTCTATTCAGCTCATTTACGTCATTATTTTTCCAATTCACGTTAGCAACTCTACTTTCAAGAACAAGATTCAGAGTCTCTTCGCTCATCCCCTTTGGTCTTTTTACTTTGATCGATTTGATTTCTATTTATTCCATGATGAAGTGGATGTGTACATTTTCTTTTCATTTAAAGTAAACCTCACATTCCACTTTCACTCTACTATCACATATCCTGGGAGCACCAACATACAGCATGTGATGTATCTGGTCTCATCCTGTGTGAAGTAAACCGAACCATAACTGTGTTGTTGCTGTTGTTAGTTGCTTCAAGTGGGTTCCAACTCACAGTGATCCTACATACAACAGAACAAAGCACCATCCAGTCCTGCACCACTCTCACAATTGTTCGTATGTTTGAGCCCAAGGTTGTAGTTACCATGTCAATCCCTTTTGTCAAGGACCTTCCTAGTTTTTGCTGCCCCACCATTTTACCAAGTATGGTGTCCTTCTCCAGGGACGAGTTTCTATTGATTACATGCCCAAAGTACGTGAGAAAAAGCTTGCTACCTTTGCCTTTAAAGAGAATTCTGTATCTACTTCTTCCAAGACAGATATGTTTGTTCTTTAGGCAGTCCAATGTACTATCAATTTTCTTTACCAACACCATAGCTCAAATGCAAGGATTTTTTTCCAGCCTTCCTTATTCAGTGTTCAACATTTACATGTGTATGAGGCAGTTGAAAATACCATGGCTTGGATCAGGTGCACATCAGTCTTCAAAATGCAATCAATGCTCTTCAACATTTTTAAGAGATCTCTGCAGCTGATTTGTCCAATGAAATGAGTCATTTGATGTCTTGACTGCTGCTTCCAGGAGCATTGATTGTGGTTGCAAACAAAATGAAACTCTTGACAAGTTCAATACTTTCTCTATTTATAATGATGTCACTCTATTGGTCCAGGTGTGAGGATTTTGATCTTCTTTACATGAGGCTGTAATCCATATTGAAAGCTGAAATCCTTGGTCTTCCGTAGCAAGTACTTAAATTCCTCCTCACTTTTAGCTTGTTTCATCCAATTATCACAAGTTGTTCATAAAGCATTCTTTAAATCCTGATGCAGAGAAGGATAGGAAAAACAACAACTTCAAGAAACTCACAGTCCGGTGGAGGTAGGGGAGGCGGAGTGAAGAAGGAGACTTTCTGTAGGCAAATATGTTTGAATTGATTTGTAGAACAAGTAAGAACATGTCAGAAGTTCAACGTTACCTGCCCATAATCTACAGCCTGACAAATGCCTTGCACATCTTTCTGCCTGACAGCAATTCATTTTTTCACCCAGAGCCTTCTCTACCTGGGCCACAATCAGACACCCAAAGAAGCATGGGCTACAGCATGCCATAATGTTTTAGCCATCTACTCTGACATTACAAACATTAAGTCTACTCATTTCCGAACGACCAAAGCATGTCACATGACAGACCACACAACCATGCTTGATGAAATCAAATAAGATAAGAAGGACATGCTTCTGATGATGGAAGATTAAAACCTTCAGTATAGATGCACATCAAGTTAAATAAAACAATAACCCTCACAACGGTACCAATAAGGAACATCATGATACACATAAAGGCAATTGAAATGTCAATGATTTCATATTTTTAGTCATAACCAATTCTCATGGATGCAAAAGCCACAAAATCAAATGATGTATTGCAATCAGAAAATCTGCTGCAAGTGTTAAAAGTTGAATCTTGAACTTGGAGGACTACTATGGGTCGGACCCAAGTCAGAGTATTTTCATTTGCCTCATATGTGTAATCGGAATAAGGAAATACAGAGGAGAATGAACATATTGGAATTATGGTGTGCTTAAAAATACTGAAAATACATGAACAGCCCGAAGAAGGAATACACCTGTCTTGGGACAGGTACCCCCAGAATACTCCTTAGAAGCCAGGATAGCAAGATTTAATCTCAAATACTTTCAGCATGCTACTTTAAGAGACCATGACCTGGAGAAGAATATTACCCTTGGTAATAAGCAGGGCTCACAGAATAGAGGAAGATCCCCAAGAAGTGGATGGACACGGTGGCTCAACAATGGGATCAGACATAGCAATAATTGTGAGCATGGTTTCGGACAGGGAAGTATTTTGTTTTGGTGTATATAAGGTAGCTATGACTTGAAGCTGACTCAACTTCACATAACATCATTTTCAAATGTACACCACTTCACAGATGGAAAACTGAGATTCAGCTTTAGGGTGTTCAAGAGATTCTCTTAGTGGAAGATCTGAGATAGAACTTAAATTCCCTAATCTGTATTAAACCTGTGGTCCATATTGTTATTTATATTTCATGCTAATCTTAGTGATCTATACCTATAGGTAGAAGACCTTTAACCTCATTCTAATAAAAATGATAAATCAGGTAATCTCATGTGACCTTGACTTCTCCCACAAATGAGCTTTCCTCACGAGCTTTCTTACACTGCTTTGGATAGATATATTGGAAATGGGCAAGTCGTAAAAAATTTTAACTATTGGAGATATACAGTGGTACCTGAAGCTCATCTAGAATAGGTGAAAGAGCCAGTCATCTCAAAGCAAACAAAAAGAATGAAATGTTCACATGCCTGGATGCCAAGGAGATTGAGGACCACAGAGGGAGCTGTTCAATTTCTAGCTGGATTTCACTAAAAGAATTGATGGGTGCCATTTAATTAAAAATGCTATATCAGCTTCATGGACTGTTAACTTTTTTGTAAGTTATCTTAACTTCAATGTCCGATCAAATAGCTTTCTCCTTTGCTTTGGGATCACAGTCTGATCTATTTCATGTACAATCCATACACAGTGAAGATTAACTGTGCCACTCTGTGCTTTTGCTGATGAGTTATCCCGAGTTTAGAGGCCTATTACACGGTATTGCCAAACTTGTAGAGACACTCTGGGGGCAACTTCAGTCCCTAACGATTGCATTTCCTGTTCTCTTTTCAGTTTTCTCATACACCATTAGCCATTCAATTAATCCAACTGTAAATTCCAAATCTAGATGCCGACATGTTTTACAGCCTAACCACAAATTTTCCTCACTGATTCATTATAAAATCCATAGATTAGATACCTCTATTTCAATTTTTGAAGGAAAGATACCAAGAGGTGAAGAACATAAGATTATTGCCCAAAGTCACACAGTAAATTACTCAGAAGACTCTGATAAGAATACCAGTTATTGTTAGGTGCCATCAAGTTGATTCCAACACATTGGAACCTTATGAGCAACAGAGCAAAACACTCCTGTTCCTGCACCATCCACTCACCTGTTCTTATATTTGAGCCCGTTGTTGCCGTCACTCTGTTAATACATCTTCGCGAGGGCCTTCCTTTGTCTCATGCCTTTTCTACTTTGCCAAGCATAAAATTCTTCTCCAGGGACTGATCTCTCCTGACAGCATGCCCAATGTATATGACATAACCTCCTGCTATTCTTGCCTCTAAGAAGTATTCTACTTGTACTTCTTTCCAGATGAGAATGGAGAAACATCTAAGTCCAACTTGAACTTGTCTTTATGCCACTGTAGTAGTTTCTTAAGACAGAACACGAAGAACAATCTGTCAAGTGGTAGTGAAATGGCATATTACAAGAGTGTGAAGTCCGTTGGATTCTTAACTTCCCAAGTTATTTCAGTCTCCCTCTGAATCTTCCGGTATTGCTACTAATAGAATGAAGGATAAATTAAAGACCATTCTGCCTCAGCATTGAAATAGTTTTCCTGAAACACTTGGTCATCCAAGATCTAGAAGAACAGCTGTCTCTTCACTTCATCCCTTCTAGATTTGAGCCCTGATGGTGAAATGGTTAAATGTTCAACTGCTAACCAAAAGGTTAATATTTTAAACATACTAGCAGCCCTAAAAGAGAAAATGTGGTTATTTGCTTTAATAAAGATTAAATAAAAACTAAAACTTACTGCGATCAAGTCATTTCTGACTCATAGTGACTCTTTAGGACACATTATCAAGGTTGATTGAGAAGACAGAGTCTTCTGGACAAGGAAAAACTCAAAGAATATGCAAAAGGAAGCCCAATACTGCAAAAGATCCTTTCTGACCCAGTATGGGCAGAACAACACTCATCAAGCACATAAAGAGAATGCCACACAGAACAACTCCACCCAGAGATCATCAGAGGGAATACAGCCTACAAGATAACATTGGCTCAATGATGGAAAGGAGGCAAGAATGAACCACAAACACACACATGCACAACCCATGAAGAATAAATTGAGGTAGGAAAACACTCAACACAAGAGAGATAAAATGACATCACACAGTCCACAAATAGATGTAATAACCCTGACTCTCAGTGGAATGAACTCAGGCTTTAAGAGATAGAGACTAAAAGATTGGCTTAGAAAACACAACCCCTCTATCTGCTGCCTAGAGGAGACACATCTCGAGATTACAGTCGAGAAAATAGGCTGAGAATCAAAGGCTGGAGAAAAACATGAAAATAGCAATTCAAAAAAAGCATGAATTGCAATCCTAATCTCAGATAAAATTGATCTCAAAGTGCAAACCATAAAAAGAGATAAGGAGGGACGCTATACAATGCTCCATAGACCAAGAACCACTAAGCATTCTACATATTTACTTGCAGAACAATCAATCAGCAGAAAATGTCAATCAGATGCTCCAAAAGATTAAAAAAATTAAACCCTCAACAATTATAGAAGGTGACTCCAATAATTAAACCTTCAACAATTATAACAATTATAGAAGGTGACTCCAATAATCCACTTTCTGAGAAAGACAGATCACTGGGAATGAAACTCAACAAGGTTAAAGATCTAAACACTACAATTAGGCAATTTGACCTGATAGAAATCTACAGAGCTCTCCAAACAAATCCAAATATATTCACAGTCTTTTCAAGACCACCTGTCACATATTCAAAGATAGACCACATACTAGGGAATAAGTTGAATCTTCATACATTTAAGCACATTGATATAATACAGAATTCTCTCTCTGACCACTGTGCCATAGGCTGGAAATCAACAAAATGAAGATGAAGAAAACAAAGAACTTGAGGATGCATAACTCTCTACTGCAAAAAGAGAGTGTACTGGTTCAGATCAGAGATGAAATTAGGAAATTTCTAGATACCAATGAGAATTAGAACATGACATACCAAAACTTATGGGACACAGCAAAGGAGGAAGTTTCATAGCAATATATGCACACAAAAAGGAAGAGAGACTTTTGATTGATATGCTGGCAAAAATTTGCAGCAACTACAGCTGACTAAACAAGACTATTAGCAAAAGAAAAGAAACAATAAAAATTAGGACTGAGATTCAGGAGAGGGAAAACAAGAAACCTACGGAAAAAAATTAATGCTGCTAAAAATTGGTTCTTCAAAAGGATAAACAGAATTGACAGACCAGTGACAAACTTAACCAAAGGAAGGAAGGAACAAATTTCAATAGCAAGAATGAGGGATGAAAGAGGGGACATTGAAACTGATCCTAATGAAATCAAAAGGATAATTACACAGTACCACGAAGGACTGTACTCCAAAGAATTCAACAACTTGGAAGACAGACAAATTGTGGACAAACCATTCTTCCCTAGACTATCCCTGATGGATGTCAAGAATCTCAACAGACCCATAGCAATAGAAGAAATAGACAAGGTTATCAAGGGATTAACAGCAAAAGAATCCCCTGGACAAGATGGCTTCACAGGAGAATTCTACCAAGCATTCAGGGAAGAACTGACACTAAGCCTACACAATCTCTTCCAGAACATAGAAAAAGATGGCAAACTCCCAAACTCTTTCTATGAATCTAGTATAACTCTGGTGCCTAAACCAGGCAAGGATCCCACAAGAATTGAGAACTAGAGATTAATTTCCCTAATGAACATCGATGCAAAAATACTTAACAAAATACTGGCCAGCAGAATACAAAAGTAGTTGAAACAAATAATTCATCATGACCAAGTGAGATTCATACCAGAGATGCAAGTTTGGTTCAAAATACAAAAAATATTAGTATTATTTGCCACATTGAGATGAAAAATTAAAAGAACCACATGATAATATCAGTAGATGTGGAAAAAGCATTCGACAACATCCAACAAAAATTCCTGTTTAAGACATTCAAGAAGATAGGAATGGAAGGAAAATTCCTCAATGTAATACAAGCTACATATGAAAAACCAACAGCCATTGTAGTCAGTGGAGAAAGATGAGATCAATCTTTCTGAAACATGGGACTAGACAAGGATGTCCCTTGTCCCCAATCCTATTTAACATCGCACTGGAGGCCCTAGCTAACAGTATAAGGTAAAGAGAAGATATCAAAGGCATTTGTCTGGGGAAGGAAGAAGTGAAACTATCGTTATTCGCAGATGATATGTTTTTATATATGGAAAAATCTCAAAATTTCCACAAGAGGATTATTAGAAGCAAAAAGGAATATGGCAGTGTGGCAAGTTACAAGATCAAAAAACAGAAGTCTATCGGACTACTATACACATTGGACAAGGCCACAGAAGATGGGATCAAAAAGGTGATACCCTTCCCAATATTTAAGCACAAATGGAAATATATAGGGATGTACCTAACTAAAAAAAACCCAAAATATTTTATGAGGAAAACTGCAGAATGTTATTAAAAGGAACCAAGAGTGACCTCAACAAATAGAAGGATAGCCCATGCTCGTGAATTGGAAGACACAATATAGTAAAGATGACAGTTCTGCCCAAGGCACTATATAAGTTCAATGCTATCCCTATCCAAATACCATCAACTTTTTTTCAAAGAATTGGAAAAACTGATTACCAACTTCATATGGAGAGGGAAGAAGCCGAGAATTAGCAGAGAACTCCTCAAGAAGAAGGACAAAGTTGGAGGGCTTGCTTTATCCGACTTTAGCACCTACAATACATCCACAGTTGTCAAAACAGTGTGGTATTGGTATAATGGCAGATATTCAGACCAATGGAAAAGGATTGAAAACCCAGAAATAAAATCATCAGCATGCAGACAACTGATCTTCAATAAGGGACCAAAATTTATCAAATGGGAAGCAGATGTCCTCTTCAATAGGTGGTGCTGGAGAAAATGGATATATATATATATACAAAAATGAAGCAAGACCCTTACCTCGCTCAATGCACAAGAAAAAAATCAAGTTGGATCACAGATGTAGAGTTAAAACCCCAAACTATTAGGACTATCAATGAGGGAATTGGAACAAATCTGAGAACTTTGACTCAAAGAATATATAGGTTATCAGAAATAGGGAAGGACACAAACATAGAGGAAGTACAAATTGACAAGTGGGATATACTAAAGATGAAATACTTGTGTACATCAAAATAATTCTCCAAGGGGTTTAATAAGAGAGACCATTGAGTGGGAAAACATCTTTACAAAGACACATCAAAGACCTTATTACTAAAACCTACAATACTCTGCTAACTTAAAACAAGAAGAAAACCAATTGTCCACTGAGGAGGTGGGCAAAAGACTTGAACAGAAGTTTCTCAAGGGCAGAAATCCAAATGGCCAATAAATATGTGAGGAAATGTTCCAGATCTCTAGCCATAAGAGAAATACATATTAAAACAACTATGATATACCATCTAACTCCCTCCAAGATAGCCCAATTAAAAAATCAGAGAGTAACAAGTGTTGGCGGGCCTGTGGAGAGATAGGAACTCTTGTCCACCAGTGGTGGACCAGTAGGTATGTATAGCCATTATGGAAATCAATTTCACGACATGATATCTAAAACAAATGGAAATTGAGCTACCACACAACCCAGCAATCCCCCTACTGGGCATATACCCAGAAGAGATAAAAGCAAACCATGACAAGACATCTGTGCTCCAATGTTCATCAAGGCTCAGTTCACAGTTGCAAGGAGTTGGAAGCAACCTGTTTTTCCAACAACAGACGAATGGATTAAAAAACTGTGGTACATACATACAATGGAGTATTATGCATCCCTAAAAAGCAGTGATGAACGCAAGAAGCACATTGCCACATAGGAAGAACTGGAGGAAATTATGCTAAGCGAAATAAGTCAAGCACAAAAGAATATGTTCAGCATGAGTCCACTGCAGTAAGCTCAAAAATCCAAAAGGGGCATAGGGACAAAGCTACTTTATACATACATTCCTGGCCTGAGGTCCAGGTAATATTTCAGGGCCTAGACTAAACCCAGGGATACATATGGTAGACAAGTAAAAAGATGGGTGGGGAAGACATGGGTAGCCAGGGAACAGGGCACTAACCCACACAAGGGGAGCATATTGTTTATATCTACTCAGGTTAAGAGAAACCAGACTTCATCCCGGTGCTCCAAGACTAGTATGCAACACACTGGCATGAAGCAGGGAACCAATAGAAAGGTCTGAGAGGCCGACCCCATTACCAACTAGGTGGACACCACTCTTTCCCCTCATTTCAGAGGACAGTACTGAAGCTACAGCTCAGAGAGAGGAATGTGTCTGATCAGAGCATACAGGAGCAAATGAAGAGGAAGGGAAAAGACTAGAAGCCCATCTTGGCCCACCAAGCCCTAAGGTTGACATTTCTGCTCACAGCAGCCAATGCACAAAGAGGACCATAGAGCCGGTTCCAAAACAAGACATGATGTCCCTCACTGACGCTCAGCACTACAGGGAACAACACTGGAGACACACTGTGGGTATTGTGCCAGATCTGACCCCACCACACTGAGACTAAACACTAAGGGCATGCAACAGAACAGCAAGGGGGTCAGAACAATAAAGTCCTCAGGGAATACCAAAAATGGACTTTGGGGCCAGGGCATGGTACCCCATCAGACTTAAATGGAAAATACTCCTAAAAGTCAACAAACAGACCTTGAACTATTTATAGGCTTTTTTTTTTCTGTCGTTGGCTATTTGTTGTTGTTGTCACTAGAGTTTTATTTTCTGTTTTATTTTTGTTTTCTATATTGTTTTATTTTCTATTGTTGCTTTGCTTTGCTTGCTCTTGTGTTTGTGCATGTTATGATCTATGCATGTCTATCTAGATAACATATGCTGGATAAACAAGCTGGAGGAGAAAACAGCAGGATGACAGTTCCAGGGCGACATGGGAGAGAGGTAGGCAGGGGAAAGGAAGTAGGTGTTAGCAAACCCAGGGACAAGGGAAAAACAAGTGACTGAAAATCGATGGCGAGGAGGGTGTAAGAGGCCTGGTAGGACATGCTCAAGGGTAATGCAATCAAGAAGAATTAATGAAACCCAAATGAAAACTGAGCATGATAGTGGGACAAGAGGAAAGTCAAAAGAAATAAAGGAAAGAGCTAGGAGGCAAAGGGCATTTATAGAGGTCTAAATAAAGACATGTACATATGCAAATATATTTATATATAAGGATGGGGAAATAGGTCTATGTGCATATATTTATAGGTTTAGTATTAAGGTAGGAGAAGGACATTGGGTCTCCACTCAAGTACTCCCTCAAAGCAAGAATATCTTCTATTAAATTAGCATTCTATGATATTCACCTTCCCGACAGAACTGCTGAAGACAAAGCGGGTTAATTAGCAAATGTGGAAGAAAGCTGATGGTGCCCAGCTATCAAAAGATATAGCGTCTGGGGTCTTAGATGCTTGAAGGTAAATAAGCAACCATCTAGCTGAGAAGCAACAAAGAAGAAGCACAACCAACCTGTGTGATCATGAGGTGTTGATAGGATCAGATATCAGGCATCAATGACCGAGAACAAAAAATCATGTCAATATGAAGGAGGTGGGGGAATGCAGAGTGGAGGCCCAAAGCCAATCTGTAGGCAATTGGACATCCCCTTACAGAAGGGTTGTGGGGAAAAGACAGGCCAGTTAGGGCGCAATACAGGACCAATGAAACATACAGCTTTCCTCTGGTTCTTTAATGTTTCCTCAGCCCCACTATCATGACCCTAATTCTACCTTACAAATCTGGCTAAACCAGAGCATGTACATGGGTACAGTTAAGAGTTGGCAACACAGGAAATACAGGACAGATAAACTCCTCAGGATCAATACTGAGAGTAGACATAGCAGGCGGGGAAGGGGAAGGTAGGGAGACAAAGAGGGAAGCGATCCCAAAGACCTACCCCCTCCCAGGGGATGGGCAACAGATGAGGAGTAAAGGGAGACATCGAACAGACAGTGCAAGAATAGGAAAATATTAATAATTTATAAATTATCAAGGGTTCATGAGGGAGGGAGGGTGGGGCAAGGAAGGGGGAAAATGAGGAGCAGATATCAAGGGCTCAAGTAGTAAGAAAATGTTTTGAAAATGATGATGGCAACAAATGTACAAATGTGCTTAACAAAACGGTTGGATGGATGGATGGACTGTGATAAGAGTTGTGTGAGCCCCCAATAAAATGATTTTACAAAAACTCAAAGCTCACACCACAATAATATGGAAAATAAAGTTACCCATATGTTTGTTGAGAGAGAGAGACAGAGAGATAATTACAGTTTTGGTAACCCATGCTCTCCAATAGGCTTGATGGCAGTGAATGAGTGATAGTTCCAAACACAGATAGGCTCCATTCTCTGGGGTTCTTGAGACTTCATTAAGAAAACAAATTAAGGTGAATCACTCAAGATAATTCCATGAGATGGATATCTCTAAAGGTAGATAAAGTTGAAGGAGTGTACAACAAAATGCATTTGGGTTGTTAGATGCAGTACTTTGACGCGGACCCCTGGTGGCCTCACATAGTAAGAACAGGGGTAAGAAGGGGCATTTGCAGACAAAGTAACAGTAGGTTTTGGGGTTTTTTTTCTTTCTTCAAATACATAGCTAGTGTAGTAAGGATGCAACCCCTCTGAAGAAAGGGCTGAATCCACTCCTAAAAAAATTCCACCAGCTCAGACAATTTTTCCAGATAATTTAATCAAATATTCACAAATTGAGTTAATTCCTAACTTAAACAAAGACCTAAGAGAATTGACAATGAGCTAATCCCTTTGAGCTGATTTCATGAGTGGGAGATGATCTTAGTGCCTAACTAGGCGAGGACTAATGATAAAATGTACATAGCAATTTCACTTACAACGACAGATGTGAAATCTCTAAAGAAAATATTAGCAAAGTGATACTGAAACAAATTTAGGGCGCATCTGAGATGATACTGTGAATGCAGGTATGGCCTAATATTGGGCAACCTTTACGGTAATTCTCCCTCATTAGTTTCTTAAAGAATCACCATAACATCACTTCAGTGTATTCAGGAAAAACCTTTGCTAAAATATTATTTCTTTTTAAATTACAGGGAACCTAAATCTTTAGAAGAAAACATAGCTAAATAGTTTAATGATCCTTAGTTTCAGAAAAAGGACATTTTAACATTATACGGAAACACAAATCATAAGACAATGAAGGGGCATAAACTCTAGCTAACAAAAGACTGAGTTACGATATTAACAGAAGAGTAATAAATCACAGAGAGAGACTCCTGAAGGCAATGAGCAAGTAACTCACAGAAGAGATTGCCAGATGATCACCTCACATAGGAACATATGCCCCATTCGCCAAACGTCAAGGAGTCCTGGAGGCACCATGGCATGGGTATTGTACAGGTAATGGGCTGCTCACAGCAAGGTCCATGGTTCACAGCCATCAGCTGCTCTGTAGGAGAAAGATGAGATGGATTTACAGTCTCATAAATCCATCATGAGATGGATTTGCAGTCTATATAGGGTCCCTATGAATTAGATACACCCAGAATCCATAGCTCAAACACACCAGCTGCTCTGCAGTAGAATGTAGTGGGGCAGCAAAATGAGGAAGACCCTCACTGAGATGGGTGGACACAGTGACTGCATCGATGGGCTCAAACGTAAGGACAATTTTGATGGCTTTACATGTGGTTTTTGTCTCCTTTTTTTCTCTTAACATATTTTATTACAATTTCAGTGAAATTACAGCAAAACATGCTCCTATTCAACAATATCTACACCTATTGTCCCATAACATTGGCTTAATTCTTCACATTGTGTCAACATTTCCAATAGCCAAGTTGCAGCTGTTCTAATCCCACTGACTTAGCCTCACTGTTTCTCAACTCTCTCATTTTTGCTTTTGACTAATTGTTGGCCACTTCGGTCTCACATAGATGATCGTTTTAGATGGGCACAGTGCTTCAAGTTGACATTCTTTACCCTATGAGCTGAGCTATTCTTCTGCTCACCGATCATTTCAGAGGATAAATTTGGATTAAGGTTCAAAAAATATCTCGGGGCAAGTCCGGAGGGTGTCTCCAGTATTACTTGATAAAGCACATCTGTATTTTACTTTATCTTTTTTAACTTTTAATTCTGACTTGGCTTAAAATTGACACAGCAAAATAATTTTCTGCTCAACCATGTATGCACATTTCCCCCCATGACGTGAATTGCTATCCCTACATTTCTCATAAGAATGGTGGAAAATATTGCTAACAAATTATCGAAATGATTTTAAAGTGTATCTTTCTAGGTGAAAGGAGTCCTGTCCATTAGCTGACTGCAAGGTCCACTGTTCAAACCCACCAATTACTCCATGGGAGAAAAATGAGGTCATATGCTCCCACAAAATTTGCAGCCTCAGAAAGCCCTATATAGGGTGGCCATGAGCTAGAATCAGCTCACAGATAGTGATTTAAAGCCCTCAATTTATACCATGTCAAAAATGGCAATGTTGGCATCCTTGGGGGACTGTGTTATGTTGGGTGCTCTAGAGAAGCATAACCAGTGACATTTGTGGGTTTTTAGATAAAGAAAGAGATGTATATCAAAACGTGGTGCATACTGTTGTAGAAATAGGTAAATTTCTACAGGTAGATAGGTCCAGTATGGTTCAAGTTAGGCTTTTCCTGACAGTGTGGAAGTTGATGAACAGGAAGAGGGATGATGAAGCAGAGACAGTGGGGGCCCAGGCTGGTGGATGCAGAGGTCTGAAATCAACCAAATGAATTCACATTCACTAGCCTGCTGATGGTTGCTGACGTTGGCAGGCAATTCAGCAGGAGACCGAGGAATCAGATCAAGATCCAGATACAATAGAAGGGGAAGGGCTAAAGAGGATTTGACTCCGCTATGTCTCTCTGTCTTATACAAAAAGACTTATTACAACAGGAGGTATTCTCAGACTGTGACCTACTTAATAGTTTGGGCTCTGCCCCTACTCCTCTTTAAACTTTTAAAATCATTTTATTGGGGGCTCTTACAGCTCTGGTAACAATCCATACATCAATTGTACCAAGCACATTTGTACATATGTTGCCATCATCATTTTATTTCTGTTTTAGCTCTTGGAATTAGCTCCTCTTTTTTCCCTCCACCCCTACCCTCCCACCTTCATGAATCTTTGATAAATTATAAATTATTATTATTTTCATACCTTTCACCAACCTCTGTCTCCTTTCACCCATGTTTCTGCTGTTCTTCCCCTTTGGTGGGGGTGGAGACTGTTATACATCTATCCTTGTGATCGGTTCCCTCCTTTCTCCCCCTTCTCTCCCCACCTTCCCTCCACCCTGCTGGTATTGCTACTCCCATCTCTGTTCCTGAGGGGTTTATCTTTCCTGGATTCTGTGTGTCAAGAGCTCTTTTCTGGACCAGTATACATGCTCTGGCCTTGCTGGATTTGTAAGGTAGAATTGAAGTCATGATATTGGGGTTAGGAAGCCCCAAGGAACCAGAGGAATATTGTATATTTCATTGGTGCTATATTGCACCCTGATGCCTGCATTCTTGTCTTCCTAGACAACGGTCTAGTTGACATATCCCTAGCCATCACAGGGACCCAGATTATGTTACATTTAAAGGTCCTTTGAATGTTGGGAACAAGAGGAAGTCTGAAGGCGCACGATCGGTAGTGGAAGGTAGATGGGGTGTGGTTTCCCAAAGGAATTCTCATAGAACAGCCCTGACACACTTACAAATATGCTGCAATGGAAAAAAATTCTCAATTCAATTTTCTTAGTTTCCGTCCCCCCATGCAGTTTTCTATTAACTTAAAACTTCATAGTAAAAACCCCGTCATATTTGTGTCCTTGGAGAAAATACATGAAGAAGACCTCTTAGGAGTGCCCCCACCCCAAGTGTCTCACGTCCTTCTGAGCTGTCCTTTCTGCCATTAACTTAACAGGTTCAGCAGTTGTTCTGGTGAGCCATGGTTTTGTTCGGACCCTTTCATAAAAGGATCCCAAATGAGAATCAAATAAGGAATTTATTGAAAGACTTTTCTTCAGTCTTGCACTGATTGCAGAGACATTTAAAAATATTTTTTGGTTAAAATCAACTCAGCCATAGATCAACCAGAACACTAGCAGCCATGTTTTTAAACTTAGCCTTTCATAATTTTAAAATCATCTTAACTTTTCTGTAAGCCATCTCTTCACTCTTGTTTGCCTAGTGACCTTTTTTCATTCTCCAAAGACGGGCTCTTGTGCCTTCTTTTCTATGGAGAACCACCCAGACTCACCCTGAATTTTGTTATCCGAGTACATAGACCATACCCCTGTTTGGGTACTAAGATATATGCACACAGAGTTCTTGTCTTCCCTCCTTTAAGAGACACTGAGTGCCTTGAATTGAACTAGATCAGATTCATCTTCACAGCCAAACAGCTGGCTTCATACTTAGCACATAGTGTTTCAAGCCAACATTAACGGAATGATCAGATCATCAGCTGAGGAAATTCTAAACCAGGAAATGTGTGGCCTTGCTGTTGCAGAAGAATGTGCCAAAGCAGAGCCAGGGGCTTACAAAGCGTGAGCCAGCAGCAGTATGCAGGTCTTTGTGTTGTATTTACATTAACCGCGGGTAGCTTCTTCAAGCAGAACAGCCGTGAGTGAAATGGCAGTGGGTGGCTCAAAGATATTCCATGAAAGGTGAAAGATGAGAGTCAACTGAGGAAAAAGAGATACATTCCAAACTCTTCTAAGAATTCAACTTCAACAGCAACCAGCTCGCTGTCCAGAGATTCTGAACTCAAGTGCTAATTTCCCCCCAATAGGCCTTTTGGGGATTTATGAAACTGAAGGGATTCTCCTAAATTTTCTAATAATTGGAGAGTTTAATTGAAATTTGAACTGAAATAAATAAAACACTTCATACAGCAAAGAATTGTCTTCTGTAGCTGGATGCATGCCAGAGGATCTATTGACCTAGCAGCCTCCAGGGAGAAGGGGAGGGAAGCTGCCATGGCTAGCAATGCAGCTAATCCAAGCACCAAAGCCAAAGGCCTTTGGTAAATTCACTAGACAAAGGATGTACTGTGCTCTGTACAAGGACAGATAGCATTATGTGGAGCTATTCCCAGCACCTGGCAAGATGGACTGACACAGTGGCTTCAACAATAGGCTTGGGCATCACAGTAATTGAGAAGATGACACAAGACCAGGCCAGCTTTCATTCTGCTGTATGTAGGATCTATACCTGACAACAAAATTCCCAACACAGAATGGAAGGTGGATTTGTAATCCAACCCAACGAGCTTCCCTTTCTCTTGAATAAGGGGTTCCTCTGTTGTCATGGCAGTGACACATTGGGCTGCAGTTTCAAGCCACCTTGTCCTCAGGATAAAGACGAGGCTTTCTGCTCCTGTAAAGGATTACAGGTTCAGAAACTCACAGGCACTTCTGTCCTGTCTGCCAAGCAGGTTCACCATGAGTGGGCATTGACTCAAACGCGGTGAGTTTGTGTTTGCTGTTTGGGTTGTTGCCGTTCAGTCAACAGCATGGAGGGGTGGCTACATCTGACCTTCTCTGGTTTCCCTGTTGTCATAATTCAGGGATCAGGCATGTCCCCACTCTCCATCTTTCACTCTACTCTGACAAGAGCCCTTCCTCTAAGCAGGGGTTCTCAACCTTCCTTATGCCGTGACCCTTTCATACATTTCCTCATGTTATGGTGACCCCCAAACATAAAATTATTTTCATTGCAACTTCATAACTGTCATTTTGCTACTGTTCTGAATCAGACGACCCCTGTGAAAGGTCCATTTGACCCCTAAAAGGGTCGCGTCCCATAGGTTGAGAACCGCTGCTCTAATGAGACACTATTTCTATGTTGGGTTTTATACTATTGTATGTGAGTTGGATACTTTATTGCAAGGGCCACACAGAATCCACATCCAATACTCCCAATTAAACTGGTTTACTAGGGGATTCAATAGATTGCCCAAAGCAAAATTAGTAAACAATAAGGCTACAAACATTGGTCCACAGCAACACCTCTCCACAGCCAGCCGCCTCTCTAGTCCTCAGCCTCTCCGCCATGTCCTTCTTTCCAGGGTGGTCCCTCTTCCTCTGCCTCCATGGTCCAGGAAACCAGGGTTCAGCTCTGCCTCACAGACTTATCAGCTCAGCAAGGCTCCTCTCTTCTGTCTCAGAGTCTCTTGCTTTAGCCTCTCCTGTCTCCATTCTTGACCTTCATCATCTCAGATAGAGATCTGGAATAGGCTTCAATTTAACTGGTTCTGAGTTTTCTTTCTCTTTTTGCTGCAATGGCTCATCCTTATAGCCAGAGGGTGGCAACTAAAATTGACCCATACTCTCAATCAATATTCCACCAGCCTTATTTGCATAGACCCACCCCATCATTTGGCTATAGTTTCAGAGGCATGGTTGGAAGAGCCATATTAAGAGATTTCATGTTGCCACCCTTGGATACTGGCAACACCTGAATGGTACAAAGGGTTACTTGCTAAACTCTTTACCTAAAAATTGGCTGTTCAAACTCATTTAGAGATATCTCCTAAGACAACTTGAACTCTATTACTGAAAGACCACAACCATGAAAGCTGTACTGAGTACAGTTCTCCTCTGAGACTCATTCCTTCACTTTGAGAGATTGCTGACCCTCTAATTGACCGAGCATAATGTCCTTATACAGCAACCGGAATATATATGTATATATATTCAGAAATAAACCTGCTTTATAATCAATATCATCATAATGCTTATGAATCTAACAGGACACCTGGGTCCTCCAATTCCATTTGGTCTTGGAGGGGGTATTTAAAGCTGTGCGTGGGAGCAGGAGGGACCCAGGGCCAGCAGTGCGGAGGAGGAGGAAGTACACTTTGGAGTGACTGGTCTAAGACATATTTTTGTGTGTGTTAGTTTTCTGGTAATCGACATTACATTTAAACTTCTTTGCCAATAGCATAATTCAAATGCACCAAGTGTCCTTTGGTCTTTCTTATTCATTGTCCAAATTTCACAAGTCTATGAAGTGATTGAAATCCCATGGCTTTGGTCAGGTGCACCTACTTGAGCGTACTTCCAGGCTCTTGAACTCTTTAAAGAGGTGTGTGCAGCAAGTTTAGCAATGCCGTCTATCCTTTAACAGGTCGACTGAGTGAAGAGAAGCTCCCAGCCATTCACCTGCTGCCAACCCCCCTCCCCACCCACACACCTCCCACCTTCCTGCTCCCACGGGAATCCCTGTGCCCTTAACAGGCTACATTTCTCCTCTCATTCAAACTTCCAACCAGGAGAACAAGCGGTCCCTTTCCAGGCTTATAACTGTCCCGAAGGACTCTAAGGGTGGGATTTTCTCTTTTCCCCTCTTCCCTCTCCTCTACGGTAACCCCAAGGAACCATTAATTCAGTTATCTTGAGATTTTCCCATCTCAGATTCCATCTGCCAAAAAACCATACAGAAACACAAAACTAAGAGTCAAAAGAGATAACAAGAATAAAGAAATAAAATGGAGAAAATACTCAGTTGAAAAGGAAACAAAAAACTATCAAAAAGTAGGACAACTTTTAAATGGGTCAAAAGGGAGACAAAAAGATAAGGCTTTCGTTGTTACTTACAAAGGCAAGTAGAAGGAGTTTCAGACGCCTTAAAAAGAAAATATTATACAATGAACATAATGCAAGATATCTTTCTGATGAAGGAAATAGCAACGCTTTTAGTTTTCTTTCGCCCCATATCCAAGAAGGCATCTCCAGCAGTGCATCTGTAGCGGCGTTTTCTCACATCTTTCCCTCTCACTCACTGCCATTGAGTCAGTCGGACTCACAGCCACCTTAGGCATCAGGGCAGGACTTCCTGTGTGAGTTTCCAGACTGGAACTCTTCCAAAGAGTAGAAAGTCTATTTCTCCCTCATAGCGTCTGGTGGTTGGACCTGTGATTAGCAGCCCAAATCATAACCGCTGTGCTACCAGGACTCCTGAACTTTTGTATATCCAAGTGGCAGGTCTCAATGGGTTTGCTGCTTTTCCTCAGCTCCCTTCATGGTGGTTCTTTGATGGGGACCTTACATTTAACATGAAATGTTTTTCCTAATTCTTGTACTAGCCTCACAATTGTGGTTATGCACCCCACCCCACCCCCAAACACATAACACCTACAATTCAATGCTTTGATCACATCAAGAGTTGTACAATAAGCATTTTAGAACATTTGATTCATCCTTGAACTCATAGTTAGTAACTCTCCTTTCCCTCCAACCTCCCCTGCTACAATTCCAAGGAACCATTGATCAATCAGCTACTGTCTCTGTGGATTTCCCTCTCCTATATTTTTTATACAGAACAGTAATTATATGTGTGTCTTTTCAGACCATGGTTGACACTATTGTATCCGTCCGTCTCATGGAGAGTTTTCCACCTTTTCGCTTCCATCTCTTGTGACAAATATTACTGGCTTTACTAGTGACTGATTTAGCCAATAGCACATGCAAACTAAGAAAGCCAGACCTCACGACCCTCACTTTTAGAAACCATTCTGGTTGTGTTTTTTCTAAGAGTAATGGCGTTCTTTGCAGAACTCCCGTATGTACGACACGAGCATAAGAAATGAAGCCGAGCAGTGGTTTGCTGCAGTCCTCTGTTCATTGATGGCAACAGTTAAGCATGTATCAGCATTTGGGGGAAGCAAAGCATTTTAAAAATTTATTTTATTCTAAAATATGCAGTCAGATGACTAACTTTATATGCACTAGGGTGCACACAATCATGATGTTTATAGTTTTTCTCACTTAAGACTAGGTGAAGAGAAAGCTTAGAGCACAAGTGGGCTTACTTGAACTGGACTAGAAACTTTAGAGCTACAATTTGACCGCACCCTCTGACTCCACATCCCGATTCTTCAGATTTTTTTGAGCTGCCTGTTTCTCAGTGTGTCAAAGTTCCACCACACAAAGCAACCTGCCCGTGACCTTGCTTATTCATTTCCCTTTTCACACTAAATATACTTCCTGAAATCCAGAGCCTCTCCCTACCATTTCCTCCAGTAACCTTACTCAGACTGTCCCGTGCCAAAGACAACTCATTCTTTTCTTTTTCTTTTTTTTGCTAGATTTTTAAATTTTTATTTATTTTTTAAAATTTTCCAACCGTTTTATTGACACCCAAGTTACATATCAAATACTTGAATAGTTCAATGGTTCAATCATATCAAGGGGAATTGTACAATCATCACCACATCTATCACCCCCCCCCCCATTGTTGAATTGCCTTTAAAATGAGTTGTGCAATGTATATGAGGGGGATTGAAAATTTGTGGGAAAACTGAATTAAAGGATAATAGAGCTTCTTCATGAATTTTTCCACTTTTAACAGAATTAATAAGTGCACACACACACACATGTACAGACACACAAGGACACACAGCTCACGGTAGCAAGGGGAAATGTTGAGCTGCTAACCAATTGCAAGGTTAGAGGCTCAATCCAAACAGCACTTGAAAAGAAAAATGAAGTTGCCAGCTCCTATGAAGATGTATAGTTTCAAAAATGCTGTATATAAGTTCTATTCTGTCCTAGAGGGTTACTGTGAGTCAGAATCCAATTGATGGTAATGGATATATAAATATATAATTTGCATATGAATTGTGTGTATATATGAAATATGTCTCTCTATATTTATATATATATCCTCAATGTCATTGAGTGTCATCTCTCTGGCATGCTCAAATTTAGAGAAAACAAAACACAAAACAATACAAAAAAAAGAAAAAGCAAGGATTTTCTCTGTAAGTTGCCTAGGATACAATTTTCATATTTTTCCATATGGAAATCATAATAAAAGTATGCTTTTTTTACTTACTCATATTTTAAAATAAATATGAACGATATTTCTGGAGAAGATGCAACAAGGTAATCAGCCATAAAAGTATTTTACAAATATATATAAAAACTAATTTTAATTATTATAATTTTTGCAGGTATGAGTTGTCCTTTTCATTCCAATAATATTAATTGTCTTTCTTGTTCACCTTCCAAGTACTAAGAAAAGATAAACAAGGACACATTAAATGGGCAAGTGTCAGCAAAATTTTCTGAAAAAAAACCCCAACAAAACAAAACTTGATTATGGACTATCTCCCAATCATCTACTCCCAAGACCTTAACTATATAATACGTACTTATATATTTCATTTGCATAATTATACATTCTGATAGTAAATGTTTTCTGATTTTTCATGATGAAGTTAAATATATGATTAAAAAAACCTTTATATTACAGGATTCTATAAAGAAAGAACAATGTCTGAGAGATCTACTTAGCAATAGTTGTAAATATAAATCCACGTAACTAGATATGAAAGATCTCCTATATCCACAACTACAAACTACAGATTGGATTCTGACTCTTAGTGACCCTATAAGACAGAGTAGGACTGTCCCGTGACATTTCTGAGACTATCAGTCTTCAAGCCAGTAGTCAGCCTCACCTTTTCCCCACAGAGTGGCTGGGGGACTTGGACTGCACAGGTGCGGTTTGCAGCTCAAGTCCTAGCCCACTCTGCCTCCAGCACTCCTACGTTGTCCTATAGCAGTAGTACTTGATAGTGCGCACTGTGCTTTTGAAATACAAATCTCACAGAAAATCTGTCCGTCGTGATCCTTCCAAGTTATGTAAATCAGCAAGGTGAAAGATTAAAAACTCCAGGAAGATCCATGATATGACCAAACTCCAAAGAACGGGAGGTGACACCTCCACAAGGAGCTGCTATTTTGCAAATGGTGTGACTTCAAACCTTAGCATATAAGACCAGAATCTGTACCGTTTTCCATCTAATTGATTGCGAATTATGTCAACCCTACATATGTTGGGAAGAATGGTGCTGTATTGGACTGAAAATAGCTGATTTTTGTTGAAAGTAGATGGTCAGGCCTTCTTCCACAGCACCTCTGGGTAGTCTTGAACTTTAAAGCTTGTAATTGTCAGTGAAGTGCATTAATAATTTGCTCTATTTAGGGATTCAAGCATATGGTAGATGCTCATAAAACGTGTGGGTGCAGTCTCTCATTCAGGAATGAGTTATCTCTTCTGTATCATGTTCAAGTACTCTAATTCACAACCTTGATTTCAAGGAGCTTCTATGTCAAATGTGGAGTGTGAATGGACAACAAACAGCTACGAAGCACTGTGTGTAATTGCACCATTGGATGCCTCTGATTCACCATTCTGTGAATGTATGGGAAAGACAGTCACAATTCCAGTTTAAGCAACATTTCTCTCAGAGCAGTGTAGCAGACAGAGGAGACATTAAAGAAGGGAGAGCTGTGACTATTGGGCTAACAAAGGCAAAAGATGCGAAGTGACTCCAAAGAATTGATAGTAGGGAGTTTGAAAAAGCAGAAGTGGATTTGAATGAGATTTAGATGTCAAAATTAGGTAATTTTCTGCCACATATAAATGAGTGGAATTTAATGGAAGAGCTCACTTTTGGATGACATTATAAGCACCACAGACATATTTAAAGGAGGGAGAAGTTTGCAAGGGGAGGAAAGCTGAGTTTGAGACTGTTGATTATTAGACCTGGCAATCTGACTAAAGTCTTAAACTCTCCAGAACACAACTCCAGTCTGTCTACATGGAATCGCCATAGATTGAAATCAACCCCATGACAACTGATTTGGGTGTTGCCGTGCGTTTCCTCCCCTGTGTTTATTTTTGAGGGGCAGGCAGGTGGAGCAAGTAGACCTGTTAGCAGAGTGTGTTAAGCTTTGGACTGCTGACTCCAACGTTGGTGTTTCATAGTAAGCAGTTACTTCTGCTGAGCAAGATGAGGACGTCTGTTTCCATAGATATTTGCTTCCTCACAACCCTATAGACTACTTCTACTCTGTCCTAGGTTTTGGCCCACAGTGACCTTTTGATTGCCCCTATGTTTAAGTCCTTTGTTACAACCACCGTGTTAATTCATCTCATCAAGGGCCTTCCTCTTTGTCACTGACATTCAACTTTGCTAAACATGATGTCTTTTTCCAGAGACTGACCTCCACTACATGTCCAAAGTACAGGACATGAAGTCTCCTCATCCTTGCAGATGTGAACATTCTGTGCCATAAGTTAGAATCAAATAGATGGAGACTTCATTCATTCATTCAATATATGACATAACCTATGTATATTCATTTTTAAAATAGGTTTTCAAAATTGCAGAGAAGTGGCAAGACTTTCACAGTGAATATGCATGCATGCATCTCCTAGGTTTCAGAGTTTTCCTTAGCTGCATTTGTCTTAGAAATGCTGATGGGTTCAGTGGGGTAAGCATTGGGCTGGTAACTGAAAGGCCAGGGGGATAAAGATCTGTTTGCAGTGTCAGACCCTACGAGGCAGTTCTACTCTGCCCAACAGCGTAACCCCCTTTATGACAGTTTGTTTGCATTTGGTTTTAATTTTATCTTGCATCCAGATGTATCCATCCACCCATTCATTCATCCATCTATCCTACTTTTCTTTCTTTAAAGTATATCGAGGTTTACACTACAGTTTTGATACATTCTTCATATTCTTCTCAATGTCTGAACATTCTATTTCCCTTGGAGTTTTCAAATGTAACAGGAAAGTTCCAAGAGATACTCTGAGTTCACAATTCCACATTTCTATGCCCAGATGTTTCCTATGGCCTGGCATGCCCTCTTCCATCATAACGACTATACTCTGATGTCTGCAAATTTTCTCCCCCTTTTTCCTGGACAGGGAAATAGGATTTTTTTAATCTTCCCATGGCAGCACGCTAAAAAGGAAATCCTATTAAATTGAAATCATATCCTGGCAAAGAAAAAAAATGAAGAGCTGGCATTTATTGATAAGAGCAGCATACATCTACATGTACTCTATAGTTCTCAGAAACCTAGCAATTACATTCCTTCCTCTAATGTTTACTCCAAACATAGATGGTTGCCTCTCAAGGCTGAGGAAACCTGCCACTCCCTTCCAATCTTCTGATTCGAAATTTTGGACTTTCTTTATTGTAATGTCAGATTTCCTAACAGAAACCACTGTTCTCAAATGGAATGTAAACACTCGGAGGGAACAGTGGGAGGTATGTCCAAAAGAATTGCTGCTAGGGCTACAGTTCTTACATGCATGGATTTATTCCACAAGAACATGTCGTCTTAAGTCTCTGCATTCAGTGGGTGGCTGCCAAAACCTTCTCTCAGTAATATTTGTCTTACTCTCCAGAGTCAATGAGCATCACGATGAACTATGCATTATTCATGAGTGCAGTTTTCTTCCCTTTGGTTTTCTTACTCTAGGTCTTTGCATATTGCATTGTGATCTTGTGCTTTGTCTCCTTGAGCTGCCCTTTGAAATGTTCTGTTCATTAAGAGCAACTTTCAGAGTCTCTCTGACAACCATTTGGATGTTTTCTTTCCTTCATGGCTTCTTACTGACCTTTTGCTTTCTCATGTGCGATGGTCTTGATCTCATTCCACGGACGACCCGATCTTCTGTCTTTGTTGTCCAATATGGCAAATCTGTTGTTGAGATGATCTCAAAATTCAGGTGGGATACACTCTACCTAGATTGTCGTTTCACTCTTATGGATTTTGTGGTAGTTATATAATCATTTGTCAATTTGATGATTAAAAATGTAGGGGTGGTGTCTAGCCTGTCAATCAGATCATAGCCAATGAGGGCTCTGTGGGGGCCATGGCCTTCTCCTGAGAATTCTGGGAAATCTGGGATTTCTTCCTTGGAGGCAGGAGATACTGTCTTTCTCAGTACTTCACTCCCTGGGAGACATTTCAGCTGACAAGACACATAGAACTACCCTAGCGTCCTGAGCCGATAAGCCACATGGATGCAACCGGATCTCTGAAACTGGAGAAGCCACAGAGAGACCCCTGCCAGTGCTGAGCTGTTTACAATGTCACTGGACCCAAAGACTTTCTACCCACTGGTTTGTGATCATCCTGAATTCAGCTTCATTGCATGGGTTTGGTAAGTCTGAAGAGGACTTTATAGCTTGGTATCAGACATATAGGCTAATATCAAACTTATGGCCTTGGACTGGACAGGGTTGGGATGTTTTCTTAACGTACAATTGCTCTTGTATATAAACCTTATATGCATATGTATGTCCATGGATTTGTTTCTCTAGTCTACCCAGACTAACACAGATTTGTTTTGATTTTCTTCAATTTTCTCCTGAAGTTACATAGGAGGAACTGATGGTCTGCTTCACAGTCGGCTCCTGACGTGGGTTTAGCTGCTGAGATGAGCTGCTCCGATGTCTCTTCTCACAGATGTAGTCAATCTGATTTCTGTGAATTCCCTCTGGAGAAATCCATGTCACCTTTTGTGTTGTTGAAAAGGGGTATTTACAATAAAGGAGTTCGTTTTGCAAAATTCTATCATGTGATCTCTAGCTCAGTTTCTATTGTTAAACATATTTTCCAACTACATTTCCTTCTTCTTTGATTTCAACTTTTGCTTTCCAATCACCAATAATTATCAGTGAATCTTGATTTCATGTTTGATCAAGTTCAGACTGAAGATTTGGTAGATTTCTTCACTTCTTGTATCATTAGCTTTTGTGGTTGGTTTGTAAATTTGAATAATGGTTATATCAACTTGATTTCCTTTTATGCAAATAGAAACTATCCTATCACAAACAGCATCGTACTTCAAGATTGATTTTGCAATGCCTTTTGGACAATGAATTCAATGTCATTGCTCTTGATTATGTCATTCCCTCTGTAGGAGCCGTATGATTCTCTGATTCAGAATGTCCAATGCCAGTCCATTTCAGCTAACTAAAGCCTAGAATACTGATCTTTAAGCATTCCATTTCATTTTTGACAACTTCCAATTTTTCCTAGGTTCATCCTTTGTCCATTCCAAATTCTAATTTTAATAGATTCTCTTGCAGCTGTTTTTTTTTCATTTTAAATAATGCCCTCTCATAAATAAAGGTCCCAAAGATTTTATTCCCAAAGACTTTACCTCATCCTTATCATTATGATTCAAACTACTTTGACAAGGCAGCATTTTTGGTCACATTTTGGCTGTCCTCTGATGTGGGAGTGGGAGCCCTGGTGGCATAATGGTTATGCATTGGGCTGCTAACTTGCCAGGTCAGCAGTTCAAAACCACCAGCTTCTCCAAGGGAGAAAGACAATACTTTCTCCTCCCATAAAGACTGCAGTCTCAAAAAAAAAAAAAAAAAGAAAAAAGAAAAAAACCCCAGGGGTAGTTCTAGCCCTGTCCTATAAAGTGGCAATGAGTTAGATTACTTCATTCTAACTAGATGCCAGTGGTTTTTCTTTCTTTTTTTTCCCCCTCCCAGCCTTCAGAAACCATCTTCTGGCTCTATCTTGGACAATGTTCTGGTGCGACTTGTTAGGTTTTCGGTATAAAGGCACTCTGGTGATGCAATGGCTCTACATTGGGCTGCGAATTGGAAGAATAAACAGTTCTAAAGCATCAGCCAGTCTTCAGGAGGATGTGGCTTTCTACTCCTGTCAAGAGTTACAGTCTCAGAAACCCACAGGGGCAGTTCTAACTTGTCCTTAGCAATCATTCTAAGTTAGAATATTTTCGATAGCAGTGTATTTTGAGTATAAATTTATATGGAAAATATGAAAGGATACAATAGCTTTCCATTTTGGTATTTTGATGAACAAAGGTTTCTCTGTTTTTTTAGCAACACTGTTTATTTAAACTCATCTATTTTGCTTTCCCTGGAGAAGCGCATGTTGGAATTCCGCCCCATGGGACTGAAAAACCTGAGTTCAAACTCTGCCCTTAAAGAGCGACAGATTACTTGAACTTCAACGCTACTTTTCTTTACATTCTATCACGAGTACTTTATCTATGGTTAAGCTTTTTAATATGTTTGAAGACTGGACAGTAAAACCTTCTGTCTTTATGGATCTTACTCTTTCTTTAAAATCCACCCAGCTCTGTCTTCGCAGGGCACAAACAGGAGAGGAGAAGTAGGAAAGATAAAAGTAGATGAGCATGTCTGTGTCTAATAAAACTTTATTTACAAAAAACAGATGCTCGGCCAGATTTGGATGGCAGATCACACTGTATCAATTCTTTTAAAAGTGAATATGCCATCCACTTCACAAGGTTGCTTCAAAAACTTACATTGACAAGGGTGTGTGTATGAGACCCCTGGCGTCCCAAATGGTAAGTAGCCCGATACCAGCCAGAGGCTCCTGGAAAGAAAGACTTGACCATATTCTTCTGAAAGGTCAAAGTCGTGAAAACCCTATTGAGGGGAGCTTTGCTCTGGCACACTTGGGGTCACCATGACACAGAGTCACCTCTTGCAATGGTTTTAATTTAAACACATGGAGTGCATGATGGAGAGTCTGGTATTTTCAAAGGCAGCAAATTCTGAAGGGTAAAAAATGAGGCATAAAGGGGGTTTTAGCTGACCATGCTACAATAAAGGGTTTGAAAGAAATCAGGCATGCATTAGACACCTCTAGGGGCAATCCAAAGCTGGCATCCTCAGACCGAGGTCACCTAGTTAGAGGTGAAAGTCAACCTGGGCATGCACACTAGGCACCAGCAACATGACACCATACACGCACCTGAACTCAGCCACTAAGAATAGCCAGGACCCTCAACCACAACCCCACACCTGCCAAAGAGGATGACTAGCAGAGACTGAGGGCAGGCCCCTCTCTCTTTCAGGTCGAGGGTGGGAATTCTCCCGTGTGTGCTGTGCACCCGTGTGTGTCCTCTCATCTTTGCATTCTATAGATTGCGCTTTCTAACCATTTTCTACGCGGTTTTTCACACTCCTCCGAAGTGGCCATTTTCGGTAGTGAAAATTCCCACGGCCCGCCATGCAACCTTGCAAGTTTTCCAGGGTGTGGGGTGCTACCTGAGACTGTAGTACCCGAAACTTCCCTTTGCCTCCTAAAAGTCACTTGGATTTACAAACGTGCTTGTGCTGCATGAATGTTTCCGCATTAGAAGCAAGAACTGGGAAAACCATCCCAGAAATCTATCAATTTCACTCCTGTCTCCTGTCCCAATGCACAATATTTCTCTTCCATTTCATGTGTTATTTTCCGTCAAGAAGGGAAAAGGGAATGGAAGTGGTCTGCTGTCCATTCAACAATCCATGCACAGTTTTTCATCGACTGCAACCCCATCCTATGATTTTTTTTCTCATTTCCATTCTTTTTTTATTTCCTAACCCTTCTGAACTCTGTCTTTGGATACATGTAGCCCTTTTGCTCTCACACGGTTGAGTATCACAAGTATGTACCTTCCTAGTGCTATTTGTACTTCTCTAATGGCGAATTACAGCAAGTCCATGATAGAGCCGTTGGCTCCCTGGATATCATATTTGGAACTCAAACTCCCTGATTGCCGTGGATTCAGGTTGGACCCACGGAGACCCTTTTGGACAAACTGGAGCGGTCTGTGTGGGTTTTCTTTCTGGTAGAAAGTAGAATGTCTTGTCTTTCTCCCATGGTGTAGCTGGTGGTTTTGAACTACTGGCCTTGTGGTTAGTAGCCCACTGTGTAACCATTACCAGGGAGTGGTCAAATGTCTGCTCATTTTTTGGATTATTTGTCTTTGTTATTGAGGTGTTGACGTTTGTATACATTTCAGAGATTAATTCCTTGTAAGATGGAATATGCTGGGTGATGTAGAGGGACAGTGAAAAAGAGGAAGGCCCTCAAGGAGATGGACAGACATCCGGGCTGTAACCATAGCCTCAAGGTCAATGACAATTATGAGGATGGCACAGTACTTTGTTCTGTTGTGTACAAGGTGGCTAAGGGTCTGAATCCACCCAATGGCACAGAAGAACAACACAATGGAGATGCTGACACAAGGGAACAAAGCTGACCGACATATGTTGAATTCCAGCAACTCGCTTCATTACTGTTTTCATACTTTAGAAAAGAAAAGCCAATACTTATATGTTACTGGGAGGAGGGTCAGGGTTTCAAGCCTCTCCACTTCTCAGTTTTTGTCCTGATGATAAGAAAAATTTCAGGCAAGGGATGAAATTCAGACAAGGGTCAGCGAAAAGATCTGAACAGAAAGAGTAAGTTTATTGAAGGGGACACTTTGGAATAGAAATCCAAAGAGGCCTTCGCTGGTCTAAAAGCATAAAGCTGGACCTTATTTCTGCTCATGGAAGACCTCACGCCATAGGCTGGCTTTCTGGCAGATCTTCCCCTATTGGCTGGTCCTCTGTAGGGTCCCTCTTCTTTCAGGTGTGTGCCTTCTGAAGCCCCAATACCTCAGCCCCCCAGGCTTCACGTGGAACTCTTGACTCAGACCCCAAATTCAAAGTCTATTCAGTCATTTTGGGGGTTGTGTGACAGCCTGTCTCTGCCTTCAGCTACTTTCAGCATCTCCAATGTCTGGGGTCTCTTCCATTGATAGGGAAACATCTTTTAATCTGTCCTTCGCCTTCTTTTGTGCTGGAAAGGTATGTGCAAATGGAATTGTGTCTCCACCTCTCTCTTATGTTCAGATTCCTGCCAGTTTCCTTTCAATGTCACTCTTCTGCCTGTCAGTCTCAGACTGGCTAACACTTTGGTGCAAATTGAAGGTCTATTTAGTGTCCTTTCACATGTGTTCTGTTATAAGTGCTACTTAGGAACAACTCCTTTAGTGACATTCACAATAGATAGCAGAAAGAAACAGGGAGATTTCTGTTAAAGGTCTGCATAAGAGCTGTGGGTCTAAAACAGCAGAGAAGAATCAGTCCCACAGGCATACATCATTGGCAACTTGACCTGCTGTTCCTGTTTTTTATTCTCTCCCCTGGCAGCTTCCAGGAGTGGGTTAGGAGACTTGCCCTTGTTTGCATTTCTGCATCTCTCTCTGTAGTTCTTTAAGACTGGCCCCTCTGCCTTCTCAGGTTTTCAATTACATTACCAGGACTTTTACACATTTCCTTTGCATCCCTCTCCCCAAGTGTGTTTAAGACAGTGTGAAAGGAAAATATGAAATTCACAGAAGTACAACATTGTCGGTATTGTCGTTAGGCGACATCCAATCCGTTTGGACCCATAGCGACACTATGCGCAACAGAATGAAACACAGCATGGTCTTGGGTCACCTTCACAACTATGCCTGAGCCTGCTGTGGCTGCCACTGTGTCAATCCATGTCCTCCAGGGTCTTCCTCTTTTTCACTGCTTCTCTGCTTTACCAAGCCTGGTGTCCTTCTCCAGGCCCTGATCTCACCTGATAACATGTCCAAAGTATGTAAGACAAAGTCTCGCAATCCTTGCCTCTAAGGAGCACTCAGGCCATACTTTGAGTAGTCCATGGTACTTTCAACATTCATGGCCAGCACAATTAAAATGCATCGATTCTTCTTCAGTCTTCCTTATTCGGTGTCCAACTGACACATGCATTGAGACAATAGAGACCACCATGACATGGGCCAAGGGCCCCTTAGTCCTCAGAGTACATTCTTGATCTTCAGTCCTCTGAGGAGGTGTTGCAGCAGGTTTACCAAAGGCAGTAATATATCTTTTGATCTCTTGACTGCTGCTTCCATGAGCCTTGATTGTGGATGCAAGCAAGGCAAAATCTTTGACAAGTTCAACCTTTTCTCTGTTTAACACAATGTGACCTACTGGTCCACTTGTGAAGATTTGGGTTTTCTTCACAGGGAGTGCTAATCCACGCTGAAGGCTGAGATCCTTGAGCTTAATCCGCATGTTGTGGGTCAGTAAAATTTCACTGTTGGCCATAAAATGACCCCGGTTGAAAGGCTTGCTGGGTTACCTTGAAAACAAATTTCACTAGGATGCATCTCAGGCTCCTTCTCCGTGGAATCAGGAGAAGAATTGTTTTTCCTGCCTCCCCAGACTTTCTTTCTGAGCAAAATGGCCCACACCTATGAATTCAAAAGCACTACGCCATTGATGGCAATGATTTCCTTGAATACAGTTATTGCAAGAGTCTCAAGGATAGAAGCAATTTAAAGAGATTTACTCCGGGCATGTACTAATCATCGCAAGCACAAGCACAGATTTAAGCTTAGCAACCAGTGAATGGAATGCTTAAGTTTCTTATTTCCTTTCTATTTTGCAGATGAGAAAATTAAGAATCCCAGGAATGAAGTAAAGTACCCACATTTAATGTGGTTAACTTGAAGTTGAAACTTTGGAATGCTTAACTCCCAATTTTTCCCTCCTAACCAAAATGAAACTTTGTAGAAGTTCAAGAGTGAGTTCATCTCTATCAAATGAGAGAAAGAATACCTAGTCGTTCTCCTTTTGTTTCACAAAATATTCAAGCACTTAAATTTTAAGTTATATTAATTATTTCAAAATTAAATGTCCTTCAATTGATCACTCTAAACAAAGTAAATAAGGACATACACTAAAGACTTAGACATGGATAGTCCCAAGGCTTACAGCTACACATATCAGATAACAATGTCTGACGATTTCCTTATCGGAAATAAATTGCGTCACCTTTTTTTTTAAGTAAGAATAGAGATAGTTTGAGCAATTAAATCCAAAAGCTAAAGCTAAACTCAATGGGAAGAAATAGAAATAGAGCATGCTTGAGAAAGAGTGTATTCATTTCCTTTGAGCTGTATGGTGGGGTAGTTGTTATACTTTGGGCAGCTAAGCACAAGGTCAGCAGTTTGAATCCCCCAGTAGCTTGGCAGGAGAAAGACAAGGTTCTCTTATGCTGTAAAGAGTTACAGTCTCAGGAACCGTCAGAGGTAGTTCTGTCCTGTCCTGTAGTGCCACTGCAAGTCAGAATGGATTCAATCGCGCATGTTTGTTTTTGGTTGAACTATATGGTGATGCTGTTATTTCGAGGAATGAAAAGTAGGGTTGACTTAATCTTCACTCGTTCATAATGGAGTGGTTGGTTTTTGCTTTTTACAGATTCATCTAGAATAAACCTGCCCTATATCACTATATTCCCACATCGAAAATGTTAACCCAGCTTGCCTCTTGCTTTAGAAATATTGCCCGAGTTAAAGAGTATCAGGAGATAAGAAATTAATGTTAGGATAGAAATTGATGTTGGGAAAATTTGTCATTAAATAACCCCTTGTAATTTTCCTTCCTACCTCTTCACTTCCCTTTGGAAAAAGCATGGTGTGGAGCAGGCACACCCGAGTCCTCAAGGTAACGCCCTTGATCTTCACAAAAGAAGTGTGGAGCAGCAGCATGTGCACCTTGTGCTTCGCCGGATGCAAACCTCCCTCGCTCTGCCGCAAATCAATACCCTCGACAGTCTCTTGTCAAGTGTCATGTTTCTGCATTTCATAAAGTGCAATTATTTCTTGAACAAATTTTTGTTTTATATTCTATTGAACCATCAGATTCGTGTTTTCACTACTAAAAGTAATAAGGAAAGTTTGCTCTTGACCTCCGCTGCCCCTTCTGCTTTTCCTGGTGCTGCTTGGTGTGCCGTCCGTTTGGCCCCGGTCCCTCTTTTGTGAAGCTTAGCCCCTCTTTGTGGAGACTCTTTGCCGTGGCTGCAAAGAAAGTCGAGGAGGGAGTCAAGACTGAGAACAGTGATCAATGGCTCTGTGATACAGTTTAAGAGGCATACACAACTTAGTAAACTAATGAAAGCCTATTGTAAATGGGTTTGACAATGGCTTTGTCAATGAGGCTGATCAGATTCCAATTTGATTGGCAGTCAATCAATGAAACAGACACACCTGCACAGTTGGAAATGGAGGATGAAGACACAATTGCTGTATTCCAGCAGCAGACAGGTGGAGTCTTCCAAAAGGGTGCTGGGTGCTTTCCTCCAGAACTCTGTTCTTACCGACCAAGAATCTAGCCTCAATTAGAAAACCACAATTTGATTCCACCACATCCTGACGACTACACCATAGATTTCTCGTCCTTTCATTTCACTTCCCCATTCCTTTATTGCACCTCAAGTAACTGGTGCACATGCACAAGCATACTGCATTTTTTAAACTTTGTTTATTATTATTTTTCTAAATGGCGAATGGTTATGGTTTTTGTTTATTTTTTCTTAATCATTTTATTGGGCTCTTACAAATCTTATGACAACCCATAATTCAACAGTATGTTGCCATCAGCATTTTCTTTCTACTTGAACACTTAGTACAAGCTCCTCTTTTTACCCCTCCCTTTCCCACCCTCCCACCCACATGAACCCTTGATCAATTATATATTATTGTTGTTATTTCATATCATACACTGTCTGTTGTCTCCCTTGCCTCACATTTCTGTTATTCATCCCCCTAGGGATTGGGCTATATATCCAACCTTGTGATGGGTTCTCTCTTTCCCCCCTCCTCCCTGCCCCTGCCCTCCATCATCCCCCTACCCTTGTGATAACTCTATGGCTACTCCCACTACTATTCCTGAGGGTTTTATCTGTCCTGAATTCCATGTGTCAAGAGCTCTTTTATGTACCAATGTGTGTACTCTAGTCAGATTTGTATGGTAGAACTGGGCCATTGTAGTGATGGGGAGGAAGCATTCAGAAACCAGAGGAATGATGTGTGTTTCATCGGTGATATACTGCACCATGGTTTATATGTCCCTTCCTTGTAACCCTTCTGTAGGGTTACAATTGTCTACAGATGGGCTTTGGGCCTATGATATGTTTTGACTGACATCAAGTGAAGATGGGAGGGGAAAATACTGGTTCTGTGAAAATGCCCCCTTCTCCTTTAGTGGCATGTTCATTCAGCGCTTCTCTTTATCTTCCAATAAGTCATTTTTCTCTCGTCATTTAATAACAGTAACAACAAGACCCAAAAGAACAATCATAAAAATAAATCCTTAAATGTCTTTTCCAATTGGAGAATTTTAATTTTTTTCATTTATCATAGTAAAACCAAGGACAATTTTATAACTTTTTTTGTATATATTATTGCATGTAGGACCATCTGTCTTTCAGTTGGAGTAAATTACTCTCAAAGAAATGCAGCCTAGGTGAAACATAACTTTCCTCTAGTTCCTAAATCCTTCCTCCCCACAGGCTATCATGATCCCAATTCTACCTTACAAATCCAGCTAGACCAGAGGATGTACACTTGTACAGATAGGAACTGAAAACACAGGGAATCCAGGACAGATGATCCCTTCAGGACCAGTGGTGAGAGTAGTGATATGGGGAGGGTGGAGGGAAGGTCGGGTAGAAAGAGAGAACCAATTACAAGGATATACATATAACCCCCTCCCTGGGGGATAAACCACAGAAAAGTGGGTGAAGGGAGATATCGGACAGTGTAAGACACGACAAAATAATAATAATTTATAAATTATCAAGGGTTCATGAGGAAGGGGAGAGTGGGGAGGGCGGGAAAAAAATGAGTAGCTCACCCAGGGCTCAAGTAGAAAGCAAATGTTTGGAGAATGATAATGACAACAAATGTACAAATGTTCTCAACACAGTGGATGGATGGATGGATTGTGATGAGAGTTGTGTGAGCCCCCAATAAAATGATTTAAAATAAAAACAAACAAAACAGATAATATACTTGATCTTAAAACAAGAAGAAAGAAATGCAGCCTAGACAGTTTTCCCTTCAAGTCAAGTGGTTCATTGTTTAAGTAAACTTCATATTTAAAATAAAATTTAAAAGAATGTCTGCTCTGTAGTGATATTTATAAATTGTGACCACAATCTAAATCAAAGCTAACTTATTTTCTGAAAATAAAAAATTCAAATGCTCCTATTCCCTGAGGACAAGATGACTCGATTCTAACTTATAAGAAACTGTATAGGATGAAACACTGCCCTGTCTTGGCACAGGATCAGACAATATATAATTCTTTGTACGTAGCTCCCTGTGAGAACTGCTTCGATGGTGCCTAAGGAGAAGAACACAATAGGACAGAGTAGAACTGCTGCTGTAATTCATTATAGGAGTAGAAAGCCTCATCTTTCTCCCATGGAGCTACTGGTAGTTTTCAAACTGAAACCAATACAGAACCCACTACTCCTTGTCAGGAGCCTGCTAGCCTATTATATAGTACAGTAGCATTGATATCATATGCAAGTAAAATTTTGCTGAAGATTGTCCAACCACAGTTGCAACAGTGCCTCCACAGGGAGCCAGCAGAAATCCAGGCCCTTTCAGAAGAGGATGTGAACAAGGGGTGTCATTGCTGATGTCAGATGGATCTTGGCTAAAAGCAGAGAGTACCAGAAAGATGTTTTATGGATTAGGTCAAGGCATTAGGCTCTGTGAATCATAACCAATTATGGATAACCTTGAGAAGAATGGGCATCCTCAAACACTACATTGTGCCTGTGCAGAACCTGTATATGGATCCAGAGGCAGCTGTGTGATCAGAACAAGGGCATACTGTAGTTGTTAGGTACCATCAAGTAGGTTCAGACAGACAGCAGTCTTATGAACAACAGAACAACAGAAGGAAAAATTGTTTCAATTTCTGAGCCCATTGTTGCAGCCACTGTGTGGATCCATACAAGAAACACAAAAGCCACACAGTATAATACATTGAAGACAAGTGGTGGTAACCTGTGGGACACAAAAGGGTTTTTCCTCTGTTTGTCCCCTACATTCCATGCCCGGCTTAGGATGCTGCTTGCCAGTGCATGGTGGGTGGTCAGCTGCTTATAGGTTATCTCCCTGAGGGTATCAGCCAGCTAGAGCAATCAGACCCTATTGTCTGTCTCGACATAGGTGGGGGCCACTCCCTGCTGATAAGGATAGTGGATAGTTACCCTGAAGGAGAGCCCAGAGACAATGTCCAGCCAATTCAAGGAGGATCAAGGTTAGGCTGCCATCTTGAATCTAGGACCTGCCAATCTTGTCACATGTGTACCCTTCCTATTGTGTGTACACCCCTAGTTCATCCCGTTCCTGTCGTGTATATGCCTATTAGACAGCCTCTTCCTGTTACCTAGGTAGTTTCCTGTAATCAGGGGAGTTTGCCTGTACCCAAAATGTATATAAACTGGGATTGGAAATATATTTGCTCTCTCTCTCTCTCTCTCTCTCGCTCTCCTCCACCTCCATGGGGAGGTGGACCACAAGAGGGGCTGAGGTGAGCATGTTACTATGAAATGTGTCTGCTTTTTTTCATTCTATTCTTTCTCCTATCTTCTATTACTTTACTATAGCCTTTATATATTATCGACTGACAATGACGCCAAGGGATCGTTCAGCTGTTAGAGGCTGCTTTCCTCGGACAGTAAGGGCCTGCGACTAGGTTTAAAAATAGGAAAGGTGTGCTTCAGGGTTTTATTATGGCACCATACTTATTTAATCTATATGCTGAGAAAATCACTAGAGGACCTGGATTATATGTAAAAGGATGTGGCATCAAAATTGGAGGAAGAATTATGAACAGCCTGTGATATGCAGATGAGTCCGTTTTGCCATTGATGAAGAATTGCAGCATTCAGGATGGATAACAACTCAATGTAAAGCACACCCAAATCCTCACAACTAGACCAATAGGTCACATTATGAAAAGCGGAGAACAGCTTGAGGTTGACAAGGATTTTGTGTTGCTTGGATCCACAATCAGTGCTCATGGAAGCAGGAAGCAGCGTTAACAGGAGCAGTGAAAAAGAGGAAGGCTTTTCTCTAGATGATTGACACAGAGGCTGTAGCAATATTCTCTAATATAACTGGGAGGATGGGACATGACCTTGTGGTATTTCGTTCTGTTGTACATATTTTGTCCTTGTGGGATTTTGTTTTGTTGTTGTGTAATTATGAATCAGAACCAACTCAATGGTACTTGACACAAATAGTCTATTTTGGGTTGTAGTGATCTTATACAAAACAGTACAAAACACTGCCTAGTCCAGTGCCGTCCTCGCAATTGGAGCTGATGTGTAAATCCACGTAACCGAAGGTCTTCCTCTGTCTGACAGCTTTCTACTTTAGGATATGTGATATTCTTTTCTAGGAACTGGTCTCTCTTTGAACACGTCCAAAGTACATAAAGCTAAGTCTTACTGCCCTCACGTCTTTTCATAAAATCAGTTAATTATTTTTATTGGGAGCACTTACAGATATTATAACAACCCATAATTCAATTAGATCAAGTATAATTGTACAATTGCTGCCACCATCAGTTTTAAAACATTTTCTTTCTTCTTGAACTCTTTGATATCACTTCTCTCCCGTTTATCCCCCTCCCTCCCCCACCCCACTCCATAGGAACCCTTATTATTATCTTATTTATTGTTATTATTATAACTATCATCATTATTACTACTGTTAATTTATTTTTAGTTTAAGCTGCATCTTACACCATGTCCAATGTATCCATTCACCTATAATTCTGATATTTGTTCTCCTCAAGTGAGATTATACATTCATCATCATTGCTATCAGTGCCCCGCCCCCCCGCCTCTGCTGCCCCCTCCTGTACCTTCCTGGCATCATTACTCCCGATTCTGTTTCTGAAAGATTATCTATCTTGGCTTTCATGCAGCAAACGTCCTTGATTCCACAAATGAACATATACCAGGTCAACAAGATTAATGTGAGGTAAGACAAAGACCATAATAGTAAGTGGAGGAACTAGAGGATATTTCTGTGCTTCATCAGTGCTATACTGCACCCGGGATATATCATCCCTTTTGTCTGGCCCTTCTGTGAAGGGTTGTTCAATTATCTAACAGATGGTTTTAGGGTCTCCACTTTATCTACGCTCTTTTATGTCAATTCAATTGTTTGCTTTTGAACATCCGACACCTATTCCTGTCAACATCAAATGATCACACAGGCTCGTGTGCTTCTTCCATGTGGGCTTGGCTGCTTCCTTGCTAGATGGCTACTTGTGTTAGCTACAAACCTTTAAGACCCCAGGTGCTATATTTTAAATAGCTGGGCACCATTAGCTTTCTTCATTACATTTACTTAAGCACCCATTTTGTCTTCAGCGATCGCGTTGGGAAGGTGATTACCATATACTGCCACATTATTAAAACAAGTCATTCCTGTGCTGAGATGATATTTAACTAGAGGCCCAAAGTCCATCTGTTTCCTTGCTGTATTTACATGTATATACCTACATAGACAACTATTCCTATCTTTATATATCTACATATATACATATCTGTACTTATACCTACATATAATTTTTACTTTCTTCTTCTTTCCTTTTTCTTTCTTTAACCCTCCTGCTCCACTGTCAGGTTTAGCCATCATTCACCTCTCAGTAATTCTCTCAGATACCTTTCAATTGATCAAACATAACCAGGAAAGCTATGCCTTCCTCACTGTCATTTTTGAACCCTTGACATCTCCCTATCCCTGTCATTACTGCTCACTGCTGCCTTCTCTGCATCTCCTCCCCTCCCATGCTCTCCCCAACCTTCAGTCCTCTCAATGTCTCCTTGGGACTGCTTATCCTGCCTATCTTCTATAGAGAGACCCCAAAAGAAAGAAAAGTAGGAGAAGAAAAAGAAAAGGTTAAAAAAATAAATAAAAGAGATCATCCAAATAGCTTCAAGTCTAACAGTTCTCCTGACCCAGAGTGGATGAGTTTTTCTCTGTTAAATAGTGAGCCATTCCTGTTATCCTGTAAAGCATTTATACCCTTTCGGTCCTCAGCATTAGTGACCAAGAGGCACACCTCCTACACATTAGCATAGCTCTCCCAGCAGTCAGTGATGGAGTGGTCTGGTGTTCCCAGTCCCACTGTGAATAACCCCAAGCCATTTCAGATGAGGTGCCCAGTGCTGGCTCCCAAGTCAGAAGTCTACAATCAGGATTCCTCAGGGACTTTGTGGCTTCGCCTCCATCACTGGTCTGTTGCACTCTCCTCTTGATCTGTCCCCACTGGCCGCTCTCCCTGAACTGTATCTTCAATGCTGTCCTCTGGAGCACTGTGGTCTAGGGAGGGGATGTCATGTTTTGAGCCGAGGGTGGCCCTGCAGTGAATGTCACCCTCAAAAATTGGCACACCAGAATGAGGTCTTCTCCATTTCCTATGGAGATATAAACAATACCCTCCCTTTAGGTAGATTAATGCTCTGCCCCCACCCCATTGGCCGTTGTCATATTTCCCTTCCCCCACCACTCTGTGGGCCACCACTCCTATAGGGGTGTGGGGTGGCGAGAAGATGTCTTTCAGCAAAGGTTTTGTCTGTCTTCTTCTTCTTCTTCTTCTTCTTCTTCTTCTTCTTCTTCTTCTTCTTCTTCTTCTTCTTCTTCTTCTTCTTCTTCTTCTTCTTTTTTCTTCGATGACATATGCATCATTGAGTTTAGTCTACCTCTTGTCAGATTCTCTGGTCCTCAGCCCAGTGAACTATTGCGATGTGTACATTTTCCCCTATGCCCTGTCTGCTGTTTAAACTTATCTCTGGACTCATGCTGTACTTTTCCTTTTGTGCTTGGATAACGTCATTCAGCATAATAACCGCCAATTCTTTCAATGAGATAAGGTGCTTCCTTTTGCCATCACTATTTTTTAGGGATATGTAGTATGGATGAGGTGTGCATCAAAGTCTGATGTACTCAGCATACAAATTGAATAAGTATAGGGAGGCGATACAACTCTACTGCACAGCTTTTTAAAAATTTAAACTGAAAAATATTTCTTAGCTCTCTTTGAACTATTGCCTCTTATTCCATGTATACATACTACATGAATCAAATGAAATTATTTGGAATTCCCATTCTTCTCAATGCTACCCATACTTTATTATGATCCACAGAGTAAAATCCCTTTGCGTGGTCAATATAACACAGATGAACATTTTTCTAGTATTCGCTGCTTCCATTCAAGATGCATCTGACATTAGCAGTGATGTCCCTTGTTCCTGAATCTGGCTACTTGTGGTAGCTCTCTGTGAATGTACAATTGTAAACTTTTTCAGATGATCTTAAGAAAAAAATTATTTGCGTGCAGTATTAGTGATGTTGCTCTATAGGTTGAGCATACTGTTGAGTGCCCTTTCTTTGGAATGGGTACAGATGGTGATATCTAGTCATTTGGCTAAGCAGCTGTCTTCCAATTTGTTGGCCTAGATGTGGGAGTGCTTCCAGTGCTTCTGCAGCTTTCTGAAACATCCCATTACAGTCCTGTCAATATCTGAAGCCCTATTTTTTGCTAATGTCTTCAGTGCAGCTTGGACTTCTTCTTTCTGTATCATCAGTCCTTGGTAATGTGCAATCTAATGAAATGATTGACTGTGTGTTAGTTCTGTCTGGTCTAATTCCTCTGGGAAATTGGTCATTTGATGTCGCCTGCATCAAAATTCCCTGTATGTTTTAAAATTGGAACTTAAGGCTTGGTTTGTTTTCTTCAGCTTTTTCAGTTTAAGATATGTTGAGCTTGTCCTTCCTCTTTAGTTACCTAACTCTGGTTCTTTGCACATTTAATGATGATACTTTACCTTGCCATCTCAAACGGACTGTTGAAAATTTCTGTCCAGTTCTTCTACTTCGTCATTTCTTTCACATGTTTTCGCTTTTGTAAGATCAATAGCAAGTTTCAGAGTTTCATCTGATATTCATTTTGAGCTTTTCTTTTTTTTTTGCTATCTTTTTAATGACCAGTTGCTTTTGTTGCTGTTGTTCGATGTTCTTGATGTCATCCTACACCTTGTCAGGTATTTTGTCATTATTGTTCAGTGAGTCAAACCTGTACATGAGGTGTTCATCATAGTCTGATAGAATACACCCAGTGTTTTATTTTGGCTTTCATGGACTTGTTTTTATTTTTTTCAGTGTCAACTTGAACTTACACATGAACAGATGAGGCACTTATTGAATGTCAGTCACACAGCTAACACTTGCCCTCCTCGGGTTGATTTTCATCATCATAGCCTCCTGAAAATATAAACAATTATGTTTCTGTGTATGCCATCTGGAGAAGTCCATGTGCACCATCGCCATTTATGTTGTTTAAAAAATGGTATTTGTGATGAAGAGTTTTGGTTAAACAAAATTCTGTCAAGCAACCTCCACCTTCATGTCTGTCGCCAAGACAATATTTTCTAATGATTGGTTCTACTTTTTTTTTTCATCTTTGGTTATCCAGTCACAAAGTATTGAACTAATAATTGATAACACATAAAAGTAAATTTTCCTAAAGATAATCCAATAAAAGTAGTATGAGTGCATTGACAGGGTACTTCCAGAAATTCAAGCTGGAGTCAGAAGAGAATGTGAGAGGTGGGATGTTATTTCTGACATCAGATGGGTCTTGATTGAATGCAGAGGACTCAGAGATGTTTACTTATGTCCATTGTGGCCATGTGAAAACAACAATGAACCAAGAATAGTTTATGAACTTAACAAGAGAATACATGGTTTAAACAGGAAAGGTGTGGGCCAGGATTGCATCCTTTCATGATACCCTTTAAACCTGTATGCTAGCAAACAGTTCAGGAAGCTGAATTATATGAAAAGAATGTGCTTATATTAAAATTGTACACAAAGGATTGGAAAAAAACTTTATTAACAACCTGCAATATGCAGCTAACATAACTTTACTTGGTGAAAGTGAGGAGGACTTCAAACTTTTACTGATGAAGGGCAAGGAACCCAGCCTTCAGTAGGATTACAACTCAATGCAAAGAAAATAAAAATTCTGAAAACTGGACCAGTAGACAACATTATGATAAACAAAGAAAAGCTGGAAATTACCCAAGATATTGTCTTGCTTATATCCACTATGAATGCTCATGGAAGTAGCAACCAAGAAGTCAAAGGATCCATTGCATTAGATCAATCTGCTACATGAGATTTCTTTAAATTGTGGCAAAGCAAGGATATTACTTTGTGAACTAAGTTGTGCCTGACCCAAGTCATGGTATTTGCACTTGCTTTAAAGTTGGACACTGAATAAGGAAGACTTCTGAAGGATTTATGCTTTTGTATTATGATGTTGGTGCAGAATATTGAAAGTGTTGTGGACTGCCTGAGAACAAACTAATCTGTCTTGGAAAAATCCAGCCAGATGCTCCTTGGAAGCTATGGAGAGAAGATTGTCATGTATGCTTTGGACATGTTATTGGGAGATACTCTTTCCTTAAAAATGACAACATTCTTGGGAAAGTAAAGCCTCCACTTAAGTGCTTCCTCAAAAGAAGAACACTTTGTTCTATTAAACTGGCGTTCCATGATGCTCACCTTCCTGACACGATTGCTGAAGACAAATGTGTACATAAGCAAATATGGTGAAGAAAGCTGATGGAGCCTGGCTATCAAAAGATATAGCACCTGGGGTCTTAAAGGCTTGAAGATGAGCAAACGGCCATATAGCTCAGAAGCAATAAAACCCACATGGAAGGAGCACACCAGCCTGTGTGACCACAAGGTGTTGAAGGGATTAGGTATCAGGCATCAAAGAACAAAAAATCATATCATTGTGAAAGAGGGGGAGAGCAGATTGGGGTCCCAAAGCCCATCTGTAGGCAACTTGACAGGCCCTTGCAGAAGGGTTGCTGGAAGGAGACAAGCCAATCACAGTGCAATGTAGTAATGATGAAACATATACTTTCCTCTAGTTCTTAAAGGTTTCCTCCCTTCCTTCATCCCCCACCCCCTGCACCACACACACATTATCATGATCTCAATTCTACCCTGCAAGTCCGGCTAGACCAGAGGATGTACATTGGTACAGATGGGAACTGGAAACACAGGAAATCCAGGGCAGATGATCCCTTTGGGACCAGTGGTGGGAGCACTGATACCGGGAGGGTGGAGGGAAGGTGGGGTGTAAAGAACAACCTGATTATAAGAATCAACATATAATCTCTTCTGTGGGGAACGGACAACAGAAAAGAGGGTGAAGGGACACATTGGACTGTGTAAGATATGAAAAAAATAATAAGAATGTATAAATCATCAAGGGGTCATGCAGGAGGGTCTAGCAGGTAGGGAGTGGAAAAAATGAGGAGCTGATATCAAGGATGCAAGTGTAGAAAGCAAATGTTTTGGGAATGGTGAGAGTAAAAATTGTACAAATGTGCTTGATGCACAATGAATGCATGTATGGATTGTGATGAGTTGTAAGAACTCCCAATAAAATGATTTTAAAAAAGAAAAAAGAGGAAGACAGTCAAGCAATTGAATTGACATAAAGAATGCAACAAAAGTTTCAAACATAGCAATGACAATGAGATGGTGTCCGACTGGGCAGTGTTTCCCAGTGGTTTTCAAAGGGTAGCTTGAAGTGGGATCTGACTCCCCGAGGACCCAACAACAAAAGAGTCACCCAAGATGAAGGGTCAAACGTTTCTGGAGCTATTTCATTACATTATAAATTCCATCTTAGACACTGTGAAAACCATAAATGTACACCTGTGTTACCTGTCCATGATGTAGCTTCTTTATATGCATGACTCTATTAACAATTGAACATGCCAATTAGTAGGCTGAGCTAAATTAGATTTTCAAATTTTGATGGATGTGTCAAATTAGAATTTTTATTATACAACCCATTTACAAACAAAAAATTCTATATACTTTACCAAAAAGAAAATTAGTCAGCAAACATAGTTGTTTTAATAGACAATATGGATCTTACACAACCAAACACTTTCACCAATTTTACTTAAAATACCCCATATAATTTTGATGCTTGTTTTATAATAAATTATGTCATGAAAAATGAACAAATAGGAAAATGTCATAAAAGAAAATGTAATGATCAGAAAACAAATCTCACAACAAATTAGTATATTATATTTTAGATAGATCTTGCATCTAGAACATGTTATAATTAAGCACATTTTTATCTATTCTTTATTCTTATAAACTCGGCAATGGTATTGTCACAATTAGGCTGCTTAACAATATCTACTTTTATACATGATAAAGATCATGTAACAAGTGCTCTTGAATCAGTATTGTAATATGTGTATTTTTGGATTCTCTGTACAGATGAGTATGTTTGTTCTATTGAGCAGTTTCTGCTCATTAGTAAGGAATGTACATTAGGGTCTTTCAACATTGAGAGAGACATATTTTATACTATATAAATATACATGCTTATAAATTAAATTTATCTTCCCCAAATCTGTAAACTTAGTTCTCATGTAAGGATTAAATTGTTACACTTCTCCATAAAGTTGGCACAGGATATGCCAATACTAATTCCTGTATGTTTGCCTCATTGGGTATACCCAACTAGATTAAGAATAAACATATTTTTTTAAAAGTTAATCATTTTATTGGGGGCTCATACAACTCTTATCACCATCCATCCATACATCAATTGTATAAAGTACATTTGTACCTTTGTTACCCTCATCTTTTTCAAAACAATTGCTCTCCATGTAAACCCCTGGCATCAGCTCCTCCTTTTCCCCCTCCCTCCCCGCGCCCCCCTCCATCATGAACCCTTGATAATTTATAAATTATTACTTTGTCATATCTTACATTGTCTGACGTCTCCCTTCACCCACTTTTCAGTTGCAGTTTCTATGCCGTTCTTGTTGCTAGGTCCTATCGAGTTGATTCCGGTAGCTGAACTTAAAAGCATGGCCCTGTGCCGTCCTCACAGTCGTCCTGATGAGTGAGCTTCTTTCTTGTAGTCACTGTGTCAATCCATCTAGTTGAGGGACTTCCTCAATTTTGCCAGCCCTCTATTTTACCAAGCTTGATGTTCTTCTTCAGGGAGTAATCTCTCTAATTACATGTCTAAAATATATTGAGAAAAAGTCTCTTTATCCTTGTTTGTAAGGAGCATCCTTGCTGTTCTGAGACAGATTGGTTTGTTCTTGGGCAGGGCATGATACTTTCAATATTCTTAACCAGTACCACAATTCAAATCCATCTACTCTTCGGTCTTTCTGATTCAATGTCCAACTTTCACATGCACATGAAGCAACTAAAAATAACCTGGCTAGAGTCAGGTTACCTAATCCTCAAAGTAACAATGCGCTTTTCAACATTTTAAAGAGGCTTTGTCTATCAGATCTACTCACTGCAGCAAGTCACTAGATTTCTCGATTGCTACTTCCATGAGCATCGCTTCTGGATCCACGCAAGAGGAAATCAGTCACAACTTCAACCTTGTGTCCATGTATCCTGGAGTGACCTAGTGGTACAGTTGTGAGGATTTTGGTTTTCTTTCTAGTGAGTTGTAATCCGTACTGAAGGCCGCAATTCTTGATCTCTATCGTCAAATACTTCAAGATTTCTTTAAATTTGGCAAGAAGGTTGTGCCATATTCAATTCAAAGGTGAGACTTCCCCAAAATCAAATGCTAACTTCTCCTTTATCTAATCCAGCTTCCTAGACTACTTGTACAAAATACAGATTGAATAAGAATGGTGAGATCAAACCCTGACAAATAAGTATCCTCTTTTTAAGCCATGCAGGATTTTCTTTTTCTGTGTTTACAACTTGCTCTTGATTAATTTACAAATTCTATGGATAACCTTGACAAGAATTAGAATTCCAGAACACTTGATTGTGCTCATGCAAGAGGCAGTAGTGCAAACAGAACCTGGGAACGGCGTGGTTTAAAATCAGCAAAGGTGTGCTTCACCGTTGTGTCCTCTCACCACACTGATTCAAACTATGTGCAGAGCAAATCACCTGAGAAGCTGGCTTAAAAGAAGATGGTGGCATTTGATATGGAGAATCTTCAATATGCAGATGACAAAAACATTGCTGAAAGTGAGAGGACTTGAAGCACTTGCTGATGAAGCGCAAGGATTGCAGCTGCCAGTATAAGTGATTACTCAATGCAAAGAAGACAAATTTTTTCACAACAGTACCAATAGGTAATAGCATAATAAACAGACAGAAGACTGGTGTTGCCACAGATTCTATCTTGCTTAGATCCACAGTCAATGATCATGGAAGCAGCAGTCAGGAGATCAAAAGACTGCATTAGGTAAACCCGCTGCACAAGTCCTTTTTATAATATTAAGAAGCAAAAAGATTACTTTGAGGATTAAGGTGTGTGTGACCCAAACCATAGTATTTTCAATGGCCTCATATGCCTGTGAAAGTTAGGCATTGAATAAAGAAGACCAAAGAAGAATTCATGCATTTGTGTTTGGAGAAGAATATTGAAAGTATCATGTACTGCTAAAAGGACAAGCCCATCTGTCATGGAAAACAGATTGGGACAAAGTGTTGCTTCAAGGCAAGGATGGTGAGACTGCTTACATACTAGGGGACATTATCAAAATAGGCCTATCCCTGGAGAAATACAGCATGTTTGGTAAAGTAAAGAGGCAGCAGAAAAATAAAGAGGCAGGCCCTCAATGAGATGGACTTACACAGCGGCTGTAACAATGGGCTCAGTCATAGAAACAATTGCTCCTAAGGATACACGGGACTGGGTGCTGTGTCCTTCTGTTGTGCATACATTCACTGTGGGTGGGAACCCATTCAATGGCACCTAGCAACAAGCAGCACACTTAGAAGCAGTGATCTTTTTATTTAAAGTCATTTTATTATGGGCTCATACAACTCTTATCACGATCCACACACGCATCAACTGTGTAAAGCACATTTGTACATTTGTTGTGTTCACCATTCTCAAAACACTTGATCTCCACCTAAGCCCCTAGCATCAGCTCCTCATTTTCCCCTCCCTCCCCGCTCCCTCTTCCCCCATGAACCCCGATAACTAAAAAATTATTATTTTGTCATATCCTGCCCTGTCCGACGTCACCCTCCACCCACTCCTCCATTGTCCGTCCCCCAGGGAGGAGGTCACACATAGATCATCGTAATCAGTTCCCCCTTTCCAACCCACCCTCCCTCCACCCTCCCAGCACCACTGGTCCCGAAGGGATCATCCACCCTGGACTCCCAGCGAGAAGCAATCTTAATAAAAAAATTAAACAGAAAAATAAAATCAATATATAATGAGGTGTTATGTAATAAAATAAGATACTGAAAATAATTTTAAAACATAGAAATTAAAGAGGAAACAACAAAACCACTCTTATTTGTAGACCACCACTGGATTTGAGTTCAGTATGAGGAAGATCATTGTGGGCAGGCTTGACTTAATCACGTGAACTGAATCATGGGAAGAATCATGTGTTCTCTTTGTTGTTGCTTGCTTCTAAGAAGTAAGCTGTTATCATTATAAGCAACTACAGCTGGTTTGTAGAGGTGGCAGTAGCTTGTGGTAGGTAGATAGCCAGCAGAATGCCATATCCCTCAATCTTTCAGCCAGAGCAAATTAATTCTTTCAACCCCCTGAATTAGCGAGGAAATCGATTCTTTCTTAGACAAGCTCCAGATGAACACACCTTGATTATAAGCGGGTGACACCCTGGAGCAAAAGGATCAGCTAAGTCTTGTCTGGAATCTATGTATGGGCATGGTGAGGTAATAAATACGTGTGTAGTGTTGAGTCTTTCCTTTTGGTGCAATTAATTCCAAAGCAGCAGAAAGTTATCCCAATGAAAGAATTCCAGATTTCAAAGGAGACTTATAACTGACACATACTCTGATTTTGAAGATCCGCGGTGCCAGGGCTGGGTTTGTCTGTGGACCTAAGATCAGTTGTTCTAAACCACCGTAATAAAAAGAACAACCTATCAGCTCCTGTGAAGACTTACACTTTTGGAGGCTCCAAAGAGTGCAGCTAGGTGGGGGAATCGAATGATGGCAGTGGTGGGGTTTTGATTTAATGCTTCTGAAATACACAAAATCAAATGTTAATGGTAAAAATTCTTGCCCCAAACCTTCCTGTGAAGTTTTGCACCCAGCGCTTTAGTAATTAAAAGTAGTATGATAGTATTAAAAAATACTAAAGTAGAGAGGAAATACCAAAGTCATATTTAATATGCAGAGCTAGGTTTTTGTCATTTGAATTCTAAAACTTTATTGCCTGTGGTTGAGTGGAGGTCCACAAAAAATGCTTCTTGACCAGATATCAGGTGAGCTCAGTAAAAAGGGAAGTGATGAAGTCCAATTCATTATGCTGTGGTTGATTTCTACTCTTTTCCCTCCACTTGCCTATGTCAGTTTTAACATAACTTGTCAGTTTGGCGTCATCTGCTTTCATTTTGGAATTGGAATAGTTTCCCGATGAGTTTCTAGAATAGGTTCTCCAAAAGAACCTGATGTTTTCATTTCTTGGGTTTTGGGTGCCGTTTAACAATGATCACCATGGACACGAAGGGAGGATCTGATGTATGGAGTCGTGTTTTCAGGTTGGTGATCCGCAGTCCAGTGCTTCCCAGTGTTCCAAGGAGTCACAAACATATTCAATTGCTGGGGACACTATTGGTAATTTCAAGGGATCCTGGGCGCATAGGCAGGGGTTAGGGAAAGGAACCAACACTCTGACATTCAGAGGGTCTTCTGTGTTATTCAGTTGTCATCACTGTTAGTGTTTGTTGTAGTAAACACCGGATTTCCACTCTGGTTAGAATGTACAGTGGACAGTTTTACTGTAAAAACAGGGCCCAACGTATTGTTCATGTAGGGCACAATCATTTTCAAATTGATGGAACTCAGAGAAGGTTTTAATCAGGTGGAGTAAGCAAAGAGTAAGGTGCTTGCAGGCTTGAAGGAGACACATCCTAGGCAGGTAGGGGTTGTACAACTCTTAACGTTCTTAACCGTATCAATTCTATCCTATCCTCTGGGAATATGTTTGAACAATGTATTCTTTGAAGACTGAGCTTTGCAAACATTCTTGACAAATTATATAGATAGTTAGGTGCCTTTCAGACATTCTTGACTCTCTCTCTCTCTCTCTCTCTCTCTCTCTCTCTCTCTCCATATATATATTTGTTAAGTGCCATCAAGTTGGCTCCAGCCCGTAGTGACCCTATGTGACCACAGCAAAAGGAAACACTGCCTGGTCCTATGGCATCCTTTCAATTGTTCTTATGCCTGATCCCATTGATGCAGCCTTTGTGTCCATCCAGCTCATTGAGGGGTTTAAAAACATGTGTCCTTCTCCAGGGATGATTGCTCTCTCTCTCTCTCTCTCTCTCTCTCTCTGTCTCCCCCCCCCAGTAAATATATGAGCTTATTTTAATAGTATACTCAATAATACTATTACACAAAAGTATCTTATATATCTACAAAATCAAGCCAAGTGTTGTCCACTATTTTGCCATTGACTTTTGTTTGTAGAGATATCAACAAGACACTTGGTATTAAATTGAAGGAAACTGAAATTGGTGTGAAGCTAAATGAATATACATTAGCCTTTAAGATGTCATTATTAGCAATGAGCCTTTCTAATTCTTTAACTGGTTAATGGTTTGTACTCAGTGCTGCTGCATTTAAGAGATCAGGGTACTTAATCGACAAGAAAACCACCTACGGACACAAGAAAACTCTCGCCTCTGAATTATATACGTTTTATAAAATGTGTAGAATTCAACAAATATACACTTCTTTCCCTGATCACCCAAAGTTCATCCTTTGTACAATACAGGGACAATTGCAGACCTTGTCTTGTAAAAACGCCATTGTTACTCAAGCAGGCTGCCTCATCACTCTCAGGACAAGGACCCAAATGTTTAATGCAACAGGACACAGGAGATTTTGATCAGGGGAGAACTACTATTACATTTCCCAGAGGTATAATTTAAGGCTTTTTATCCTTTTTTATTCTTTGAAAAACTAAAGAGAAGTTAAATTGGTAACTCTCTTCCTGCTCTGTAGACACTTTAAGTATAAGTAAATAAAGATGCTTATGTAGATATAAATAACACTGCAAATTGTAAATAGAGTCCCAGTGTGGCACAATTTTTTAAGTACTGGATTGCTAACTGAAAGGTTGATGGTTCATTCACACTAACAAAAAACTTGGAAGTAAGCCCTGCTAATCTGATGTGAAAATCGTTCAAACGCCATTGGGCGTGTGCATGCCTGGCGTGGCCTGATTTGGAATTGGCTGGACAGCAAGGAACCACAGATTTCAGGGTGAAAGAACTGTAGAAAGATGTCATATAGTAGCAACAAATCCATAGAGCATAGCGGTGACAAGATGGACTGACACTGGCTGTACGAATGGGCTGAGTCAAAGTAACAATTTTGAGGGAGACACAAACTGTGCAGTGTTTCCTTCTGTTGTGCACAGGGTTGCTATGGTCAGAGATGACTCAACGATACCTTAAAACAACAACAACATCCAGTGAAGTAAGATTGAGTTCTTGCTGGTATGAGACCAAAAACTTACCCAAAGGTCTTTGTTCAGCCATATATAAACTAGAACACATTCAGAATGGGTGAAAGAAACTATAGCGTTATAATGGAAGACCATACATTCATCTCATATTTCCATCACTCTACAAACAGCTCAGCGCATCCTTAGCCGTCATCACTTAGAGCCTAAGCCTACTCTACACATCCTGGTGAATTATGGGGACATGAGCTTGGATTTGCACATACACAGAATGGGATATAGTGTGAAATAAACTAGGTATTACTGTGAAAGACAGTCATATAAACTCTTATTTTATGGACGACCATGCTATAGCAGCAAGACTAAGTAAACTGGATCATTTCAGAACAGGATGGGGTCTTGTCATGCCCCAGTCCCTGAATTTCTTTCAAACAAATAAGTTTTAATTATCCATATTTCCAGTCCATCGGTGTTGCAAATTTTTAACACTCAGCTGCCAACCAAAGGTTTGGAGGTTCAAGTCCACTCTGAGATGCCTTAGAATAAACTGTCAAATTCACCACCATCTTGTTGATCCACCACATAATGACAGCACAGAGCAAGATAGGACTACCCATCTGGTTGTCTGGGACAATAACTGTTGCAGAAGTAAAATGACTTGTCTTTTTCTCGTGGAGTGGCTGCTGGTTTATGGATCACAATTCTAGTCTGACATACGGGCACCATGGGTTATAGTTATGTCCTCAGAAACTGGTTTGTTGTTTGATATTCATCTTCTAAAATCCCATGTATCTATCAATCATCTATCTATCATCTATCCTCCCTCTCTCTATATATATATATATATATATCTATCATCTATCTATCCATCTATCATTTATCTGTCTATCTCAAACCAAGAAGTAGTATCAATTTGGAAAAAAAAATCCTAGTTGGTTCTTTTATTTTAAGATTTACATTCCGATCTTGGTGCTGTGTCATCTGTTTTAGTTACAGGTTTCTGGGTGGTGCTCAAGAGAAAATCCATGAGCCTGAGAAATAACAGCTTACTCTCATTTAGTTTTACGTTTCAATGGCACTCCTATGCACATTCTTTTAACATACACTTGACTAACGTATGAAGGTAGGTCAATAATTAGGGACATTTTTGTTAAAGGCGCCCCACTGAGACTAAGACAAATGTACAACTGAGAGACCTCATTGTTGGCCACCCACTGATTGCAAAGGCATACCTAAAAACACTTTGCTTGGAATAAAACCATGTGTGTAGGAAACTAGAACCCTAATAGCAATCCTTTTTTATGTTACTATTATAATTGTTTTGAATTTTATTTTGTCTGCCGTTAATAGGTTTCTGGCATGGTCTTTTCTTTCTTTTTCTTTTTAAAAATCATTTTATTGAGGGATCATTCAGCAATTATCACAATACATACAAACATCCATTATATCCAGCACATTTGTATGTTGTTGCTGTCATCATTTTCAAAACCTTTTCTTTCTACTTAAGCCCTTGGTATCAGCTCTTCCTCCCCCCCCCCCACTGCCCCCCCCCCACTCTCCCTCCCTCGCGAATCTTTTATAATTTATAAGTTATTATTATTTTGTCATGTCTTACACTGTCCGAATACTCCCTTCACCCATGTTTTCTGTTGTCTGTCCTCCAGGGAGGGGGTTATATGTAGATTATTGTGATCGTTTCCTTCTTTCTCCCCCACTGTCCGTTTACCCTCCTGGTACGGCTACTCTCCTGGATTCCCTGTGATTCCAGCTTTTTTCCCTTCCCCCCCCCAGCTTTTATCTGTACCCATGTACATGCTCTGGTCTAGCTGGATTTCTAAGGTAGAACTGGGATCAAGATAGTGGGGTTGGGGGAGCATTAAAGAACTAGAGGAAAGTTGTATGTTTCATTGATGTTATACTGAACCCTGACTGGCTCATCTCTTCCTTGTCACCATTCAGTAAGGTGAGGTCCAATTGTCTACAAATGGGCTTTGGGTATCCACTCTTCACTCCCCTTCATTCCCATTGATATGATTTTTTGTTCTGAGTCTTTGAGTCCTGACACTTGATCCCACCAACACCTCATGATCAGAGGTAGTTAGTTTATTGTGCCAGCCTGGCAAACAAACACATGTGGGATTAATTGAAGGGTGGAGAGATGAATGGCTTGGCATCTCGCCTTTCTTGTCTCTTGCTCTCTGATCATCTGACTATTGTGTGATTGCCTTGCTTGTTCTGTGCCTCAATTTGCAAGCTACACTACCTGTGGGACACCTAACGGGTGGACTGTGTCACTGTTATTTGAGGTTCCCCCAAGGTCTGCTTCACCACACAATTGGAATGTACATCTCTTGAGCTGGGGACTGACTGTTGGTGACCTGCCTTGATACACTGTAGAGAAAGGCATCCAAAATCTTAGATAAATTGGTGTGTTGGAATGGATCTATCAGAATATCATCTAACACATGATCACACACACTGGTGTGCTCCTTCCATGTGGACTTTGTTGTTTCTCAGCTAGATGGCCACTTCTTTGTCTTCAAGTCTTTAAAACCCCAGAAACTATATCTTTTGGTAGCTAGGCATCATCAGCTTTCTTCACCACATTTGCTATGCACCCATTTGGTCTTCAGAATCTTATTGGGAAGGTGAGCATCATGGAATGCCAGGTTGTTAGAACAAAGTGTTCTTGCATTGTGGGATTACTTGAATAGAGCCCAATGTTTGTCTGCTACTTTAATATTTAATATATAAATATACGTACATATATCTATTCCCCTTTCATTATATATAAATATATTTACATATGTACATGCCTGTATTTAGACCTCTATAAATGCCTGTTGCCTCCTAGGTCTTTCCTCTATTTCCCTTACTTTCCTCTTGTCCCACTATCATGTTTGGCCTTCATTCGGGTTTCAATAATTCCTCTCAGTTACATTGCCCTTGATCAAGCCCTACCAGGCATCCTACACCCTCCTCCTCATCGATTTTATATCCACGTATTGTTCCCTTGTCCCTGGATTTGTTAATACCCACTTCCTTTCCCCAGCTTCCCTCTCCAATGCCCCCCCCCCACCCAAACCGGAACCATTGGTCCTGTTGTTTTCTCTGGATTGCTTATCCAGCCTATCCTGTCTAGATAGACACGCAGAGACAATAATAAGCACAAAAACAAGGCAGAGCAAAACAAAACAAAACAAACAATAAAAACTACAGAAAAACCAATGACCCACTAAAAGAGAAAAGTCTATAAACATTTCCAGGTCTGTCTGTTGACCTTTAGGTGTGTTTTCTGGTTTGGTCTGGTGGGGAGCCATTTCCCTGTCTCCAATGTCTATTTTTGGTATTCCCGGGGACTTCATTGCTGTGCTCCCCTTGCTGCTCTGTTGCTTACCCTTAGAGTTTATCCCCAGTGTGGTGGGGTCAGATCTGGCACAGTTCCCACACTTTCCCTCAGTGTTGTCCTTCAGAGCGAATAGCAATACTTTTTGAAGTGCCCCCTGACACCAGCTGCAAGACCTGACGCATGTGGTTACGCCACGTACATAACATTGAAATTGTCTCAGCCATGATCATTGGCTTAATAGCAGTGACTGCATAGAATTCATTGTACTGTGAAGAGGCTAGGATTTTATTTGATAGTAGAAGTAATTTTGAGGGCGTGATGATAAAGGGATATAATGGAGTTCAAGAAGGAAGAGACTGCATTGACGTTGATTGTGGTAGCAATTGTACAATACTGCTTGATGTAATTGAACTGTGGAACAATATGATATCGGCATTTCCAATAAAATGGCTTTGGGGAGAAAAAAGAACTCAAACTTGTTATTTTTTTCCCTCTTCATTTTCATCTCCCCAGAGCTATGTAATTGATTTGCAAATGAGTGCTAGAGATTTAAACGGGACTAAGTTGGTTCAATAACATGGAAGTAATCCTTGGCACAGTAGGGTCACAGAGTTAATTCTTTCATATGTCAACCTCGTTCCAACATGGCTGTGTTATTGGTTGAGCCTCTTTGGAGGCATAAATGTGAATTTCTGGAACGGCTAAGCACTTAAACAATCCCCACTTCAATGGTTGATGATTGGTAAGAATCTTTTTTTGATATCTAGATCTGTCTAAATCATTCTTTGTGATGATTGTCTTGTATAACATCTGCATGGTGCTTAGCATTTCATGTACCACAGTGCACATTGCTGGGTCGGAAATGACGAATCATCCAGCAAGTACCTGTGTGGCTAGCTGTGTGCTCCACAACGTTATTCCCAGCCCCTTAGACACATTGCTACTCCTTCTGTTAAAGCTCAAAACATTTCCCTCCCTTTCAGAAGATGAACAGTATTCAAATCGATATACGATATATTCATATATCTATATATCTGAAATATCAAAAACATGACAGTAGTTCCACAAGGGGAAGAGTTTTAAAAAGTCCAATTTGCAAGAGAGCCTGTTTGTGTGATCTGTGTAAACTTGCTGAAATGGCTACTTACCGAAAAAGGAGATCAGCAGTTTCCACCCTGGTGAAAATTTGGCATCTGCATATTTTTCCAGTTAAAGGAGTGCTCCTGGAGCACTCATTTACTTGAACGACATTGACATCACCGAGCTTCTCGAAATCAGAAGACTGAGCAGAGAGAAGTGAAGTCCATTTCCTATTGATGGGATGTCATACGCAGCCGTCAGCGGCAAAGCAACCTGAAGTTTAAAAACAGCACCCACTCCAATGTAAAGCTCAAGTGCACTGGTATGAAAGCTCTTTGCCCTGAATGGTAATGTCAATTTAATTACAAAGGTTATGATCAGCATTCAAAAAAAAAACCCAAAAAACCTTTCTGCCTTGTTTGTCTTTTCTATCACAGCCCTATACCTTATTTATATTGTGTTATTGATCAAGTCAAAACTTCTATTGTTTATTTGTTTGAAACCATCCTCTCCCTTTAAGGATATGAGAAGGTGCATTGGTGGCGATGTTCTTGACCACTACTGAAAAGCCTGCATTTCTCTGTGGGAGAAAACAGCCTGAATGACAATGCACTCTTTCCCCACCCCATGCTGTGTTGTTTTTGATAGATGCTGTCCAGTTGGTTCCAACAAACAGCACCGGGACCAGGCAGTGCTATCGTGCTATTGGCACAGTTGGGAGGATTTGGGTTTTCTGCACCTTGAGTTGTAGTCCATACTGAAGGTTACAAGCCTTGATCTTCATCAGCAAGCGCTGCAATTTCTCCTCGCTTTCAGCAAGCACACGTGTGTCATTGGCATAATGCAGGTTGTTAATAAGCCACTCCAGATGCCACATTCTTCTTGGGTTATTTGCTCAGCATACAGATCAAATAAGTATGGTGAGAAAATACAGCCCTGACACACACCTTTCCTGATTTTAAGCCATGCAGCAGCCCCTTCTTTTGTTGCTCAACCTCCTCTTGACCTATGTGCGAGTTCCGTATGGGCACAAGGAAGTATTCTGGAATGTCTGTTCTTCTCAAGGCTACCCATAGTCTGCTATGATCAGTACAATCGAATGTCTTTGCACAGTCAATAAAACAGAAGTAAATATATTTCTTGTGTTCTATGCTTTCATCAAGATCCATCTGATGTCAGCAATGGTATCCCTTGTTCTATGTGCTCTTGCAAATGCAGCTTGAATTTCTGACAGCTCTCTGTGCATGCACTGCTGCAACTCTTACTGAATGCTCTTCAGCAAGCTTCCTCCCTGCCCCCCAAAGCTATGTATTAAATAGCTTTACAAACCAGCCTTATCACTTATCACCTTAAAGTGTTCTGCATTACTCTGAGTACATTTGTCAAATCGGTGTCCCTCTCCATTCGTGGAAACAAAAAGAAGTCGCATGGAGTGAGGGCAGGTCAGTAGGGTGCATGGGGCAAGAGAGGCATGCTGCTTTGGGCCAAAAATTGATACACTGAGATGGCTGTGAATTTTGGTGGGCAAACTAGTCCCCCTTTTTTTTTTGCCACAAATCAGGGTTGTTTTGTCACACACTGTTCTGCAATCTTTTCAGAACCTCTAAATAGAATTTTTTTTTTTTAGCAGTCTGACCTGGTAGAATGAACTCCAAATGTATTAGGAGTCAACACTTTATCCAGAACAAGATTTAATCAACATTTCACCTGTTTTGAAATGAGAAAACAACTCACACATTTGAGTTTTTTCCATAGTGTTGTCCTTGTAGGCTGTGTGCAACATCACAATAGTTTCTGTGGAATTTTTTCCAAGCAGGAAACAAAATTTCACAGCCACAAGTTGTTCTTTTAAATAAGCCATCACAAAAAAACAAGGTTCTAGCAAAACTGCTTTCATGAAAAAAATTCACTGTGATCAGAGAGAGCCTTCCCAGGTGATCCCACTGGGTGCACTAACTCAGAGAGATTGCTCAATGCTCACATAGGAGGAAAAAACATATACTGGAAACCTCCACTCAGCCCAGTGCAATTCCAGTTTTTTTTATGTGTGTCACCTTGTATTATTTGTATGTGGTATTAGTGATATGTTCTATAATTTGAGTGTTTTGTTGGGTCAACTTTGTTTGGAATGGGCACAAATATGTATCTCCTCTACTCAGTGGGCAGATAATCATCTTCCATATTTCTTGACTCTTGAAATTGAGCTACTTCATATTTTCTTCCCACAGATCTAGTCCATTTAATTCTTGTATATTCCAGTTGGAGGAATTAATGTGTACAGTCTCCAATTATGTTATTGAGAAAAGCTGTTTTCAAGGAAAAAACTGATTTCTAAAAACTCTATCATGTGATTTCCAGCTTCATTTTTATCATGAAATCCATATTTTCCAACCACTATTTTTATTTTTCTCTGTTTGTTAACTAATACATTCCAAGCTGACATCACATAGTATATTACTGAAAACATATTTAACCATGATAGTGTAAGGCAGCCTGATGACCAACTGCGATACTCAGGATGCATATCCACCAATCATTCCTCAGGAAAAAGCTGAAGTCATCTGTGTCTGTAAAGGTTTGCAGCCTCGGAATCCCCACACAGAGTTGCTATGAGTTAGAATCAACTCAATCTGTTTGTTTTTAAATTATTTTATTTGGGGCTCCTAAAGCTCTTACATTAGTATGTGTGTTGCCCTCATCATTCTCAAAACATTTTCTTTCTACTTGAGCCCTTGGTATAGACTCCTTAACTTTTGCCCTCCCTCCCTCACTCCCTCATGAATCCTTGATAATTTATAAGTTATTATTGTTCATGTCTTACACTAACTGATGTCTCCCTTCATCCACTTTTCTGTTGTCCATCCCCCTGGGAGGGGATTATATGTAGCTCATTCTGTCCTCTTTTCCTCCTGGCATCAGTACTCTCATTATTGGTCCTGAGGGGGTTATTTGTCCTGGATTCCCTGTGTTTCCAGCTTTTATCTATACCCGTGTACATACTCTGGTCTAGCCGATTTGTAAGGTGGAATTGACGTCATGATAGTGGGGGTGGGGGTGGGGCAGAGCATTAAAGAACTAGAAGAAAGTTGTAGGTTTCATTGGTACTATGGGTTTGGGTCCCCACTTCGTACTTTTCCTCATGCACATTGATATTATTTTTGTTCTGGATCTTTGATGACTGATACCTTATCCCATCAACACCTCATGATCACACAGGCTGGTGTGCTTCTTCCATGTGGACTTTGTTACTTCTAAGCTCCCCTGTTTCCCCCAAAATAAGACAGTGTCGTATTTTGCTCCCAAAGATGCACTAGGTCTTATTTTCAGGTGATGTCTTATTTATCCATGAAGAAGAATACAGTACACATTTATTGTTTAAATCAAAGAGACCTCCCACTTCCTGTCTGCTCCAGCTGCGTTGCAGTCAATGTGAGCTGTGTGGCGGTGCCCACTGCTACAGTCCAGAGTCTAGAGTTACGGTAGCTTCAGAGGGGGGGTGTGTGTCTGATTTTCAGGGAGGTCTTATTTTCCAGGGTATCCTTATATTTCAGTGAGAGGCAAAACTGTAAGTAGGTCTTATTTCAAGGGATGTCTTACTTTTGGAGAAACAGGGTAGAGGACCGCTTATCTGTCTTCAAGTCTTTAAGACCCCAGGACTATATTTTTTTTATAGCGGAACACCATCAGCTTTCTTCAGCACATTTGTTTATTCACCGATTTTGTCTTCAGCAACAAAGCAGGAAGCTGAGCATCATGGAATGCCAGATTACTAGAACAAAGTGTTCTTGCATTGAGGGAGTACTTGAGTAGAGGCCCAATATCTGACTGCTACCTTAATATTTAACATATGAATATATGTACATAAATCTATTTCCATATCATTATAAATAAATATATTTACATATGTACATGCCTATATTTAGACTTCTATAAATGCCCATTTGTTTCCTAGTTCATTACTCTATTTCCTTTTAGTTTCCTCTTATCCCATTATCACGTTCAGCTTCATTTGGGTTTTAGTAGTAGCTCTCAGTTACATGCCCTTGATCAATCCCTACCAGGCATTGGATGTCCTCTTTTCCATTGATTTTTTAGATCAGTTATTGTTCTCTTGTACCTAGGTTTCTTAATACCCACTTCCTTTCCCCCACCTCCCCCTCTCCTGTGTTCCCCCAGAACCCTTGGTCCTGTTGTTTTCTCCTCTGGATTTCTTATCCTGCCTATCTTATCTAGATACATATGCAGAGACAATAGTAAGCAAAACATAGGACAGAGCAAAACCAAACCAAACAACAACTACAAACCCAACAGCAGAAAAAGAAAAGCCTACAAATACTTCCAGGTCTTTTTGTTGACCTTTGGGAGTGTTTTCCACTCCAGTCTGATGGGATTCCACACCCCAGCCCCAAAGTCTATTTTTGGTGTTACCTGGGGACTTCATTGCTTTGCCCTCCTTGCTGCTCTGTTGCACGCTCTTAGCATTCCCCCCGCATGTGGTGGGGTCAGATCAGGCACTGTTCTTGCACTGTGCCTACAGTGTTGTCCCTTGTAGCACTATGGGTCAATGAGGGAAGTCATGTCTCATTTGGGTAGGAAGCCCTATGGTCCTCTCTGTGCATTGGCTGCTCTGATCAGGAATATCATCCTCTGGGTTTGGAGGGCCAGGATGTGTTCCACTCTTTCTCCTTCCCTCTTTGTTTGCTCCTGTGTGCTCTCCTCAGATGTGCCTCTCTCTCTGAGCTGTAGGGGTGGGGTGTCCATGTTGTTGAGCTGACTGGTTTTGAATATAAGAAATACCTTTACTAATTTTCAAATTTAATGAAGAACTTTATCTTCAATAATTGGAATACAAATTATTTAAAGTCTGCTGATGTATGGAAATACTTGTGAGTAATTAATACATAAATGGATGAATCAGTCAATTATGTTGCCCTTCTTTCCTAAAAAATTAAAATATTTTTAAAAATTTAAATATTTAAATGTGTTAAAGTGTTGGAATAAGCTCCCTAGGAGCTCCTTAACTCTATTCTTTGTGAATTAGATTGAGACGCCTTTCTTCTGCAATGCTGCTGGATTCAAACTTTTCTTCTTTCAGTTGGCAGAGGGGTAAAAAGCATTGGCACTACCCAATACTTAAGTAAAATAAAATGTTATCAGCTCATGGAATTATTGTCTCCTCTAAAACATTTGGCCATAATTTGTTAGCATTTCTGTGATGAGAAACAAAAACAAAACACATCAAAGATGACAATTGAAGTTCACTTGGTGAGATTAATTTAAATTCTGCTTAACTTAAGGCAGAACTCATAGACACAATGGCTTCTAATAGCTATAAATTTGTCTCCCAGAATAATTAATTAATTATTAATTAATAATTAATTTTAGTGTCCTTGTTTGAGCTTGAAAGATCTATTCTTGTATGTTTATGTTGCAGTACTTTATTTCTTATACTACATATCAATTTTTTAGATCATGTTATTGGGGGGCCTTTACATTTCTTATAACATTCCATTCATCAATTGTATTGAACATATTTGTACATATGTTGCCATCATTATTTACAAAACATTTTTTACTTGAACCCTTGGTATAAGCTTCTCTTTTTATCCCTTCCCTCCCTCAACCTCCCACCATTGTGAATCCTTGATCAATGATATATTGTTATTATTATTTCATATCTTACAGTGTCTGTTGTCTCCCTTTATCCACATTTATGTTATTTGTCCCCTTTGGGGGAGTATATATCCAACCTTGAGATGGGTCCCCCTTTCTCCCTCTCCCCCTTCCCTGACCATCCTCCTACCCTCATTGTATCGCTACTCCCACTACTGTGCCTGAGGGTTTTATCTGTCCTGATTTCTATGCGTCAAGATTTCTTAACTGTACCTATGTGTGTTCTCTGGTCCAGCCAGATTTGTAAGGTAAACTGCGTCATGGTTGTTGGGGGAGGGGGTGGGGAGCATTCAGGAAATAAAGGAATGATGTGTGTTTTGTTGCTGCTCTACTGCACCTTGGTTGAATCATCCCTTCCTTATTACTCTTTTGTGGGGGGATATCCAATTGTTTACAGATGGGCTTTTGGTCTCCATTCCAAACCCCCCCCCCCCGTTCACATCAATATAATTGTTTTGGATCTTTTGATATCTGATACCTGATCCCATAATCACCTCATGATCACACAGGCTGGTGTGCTTATTCCATGTGGGCTTATTTGCTTCCCTGCTGGATGGCTGTTTGTTTAACTTCACATTTTTAAGACCCCAGATACTGTATCTTTTGATAGCCAGGCACCGTCCACTCTCTTTACCGCATTTGTTTAAGCACCCATTTTGTTTTCATTGATGGTGTTGGGAAGATGAGTCTCAAAGAGTACCATTATCAGAACAAAAATTTTCTTGTGTTAAGGGAGGCCTGGGGTAGAGGCCCAAAGTTTTTCTGTTATCTTAATACTTATCATATATGTACATTGACTTCTATCCCTTTCATTATAGATTTATATGTATATATATATATTCATATATATATTCCTATAGCTATACCTCTATAAATGGCTTTTGCCTCCTATTTCTTTCACCTTCCTCCTATCCAACTATTAGACTCACTTCCATGTAGGAGGTGACATCCTAGATACTTGAGTGAGTCCTAAGTCTGGAAACTTGAACCTATTTTTTAGGTGTGCAACTTTAGGTCTCTGCTTAACTTGAACAAGTTGTTGAGTTGTTTAACTTTCATTTCTCACTTGAAAGTAGAGAGGAAAATACAAAAGGCGTGCATAGTTTCTCACGGTGTGGTTGACACATCAGACATGCAGTAAGCTTATTTCTAACCCAGTCTCCAATAGTTATTTTTCTTGAAGCCAGAATCTATGTATTCAAGATAGAATAATGTAGTTTTTCCATCTCTTTTATTAGAGTTCCCAGCATTCCTTTATCCTTATGAGTTGAGTAATTAACCTCATAGGCAACCAAGGATTATTATAAATTTATATTTGAAAACAACGTAGAGTCTAGGAAAAACACGACTCCATGTTCCTTCAATCAACCTTAAAACAACCCTGCTAACCTGAGCATATACATTTTTCTTAACTATGTCTAATTCCAAGAATTCCGTCTTTCCACTGACATTGCATCTCCATTTTTCCTATTTCTATTAATAGCTGACCCACCACTCATCTGTCAGTTTGTTTTACTCTGATGGCTTGCATGTTACTGATACTAGAAGTAAAGCCACTGATATTTTGAATACCAACAGGATCATCCATGCTAAGCAGGTTTCAGGAAAACTTCCAAAGTAAGAATAGACAATAAAGAAGGAATATGCAGTTACCTTCTGATAGATTGTTATTGTAGTTGGTAGGTGCCATCAAATCAGCTCTGACTCATCAGAAAAAAACACGGCAGTGTTCTCCACCATCCTCACAATTGTCCATATGCCTGAGCCCATCGGTGCTCCCACTGTGTCAATCTATCTTGTCAAGGGGCCTCCTCTTTTTCGCCACTCCTCCACTTTACCAAGCATGGTATCCTGCTCTAGAGACTAGTCTCTCCTGACAATATGTTCAAAATATGTAAGACTAATCCTTGCCATTCTTGTCTGTAAGGAGCACTCTGGCCTTACTTCTTCTGATACAGATCTGTTTGTACATTCTTCTCCAGCACCACAATTCAAGTGCATCTGTTCACCTACATTCTTCCTTATTCAATGTCCAACTTTCATAAGCATATGATGCAAAGAAAATACCACCTCTTGGGCCAGGCACACCTTAGTCCTCAAAGAAACATATTTGTTCTTCAGTTCTCAAATCATACTTGTGAAGATCTCTTTACCTAATATACTATGTCATTTGACCTCTTGACATCTGCTTCCTTGAGCATTGATTGTGGATCCAAGGGATCCAAAATGCATGACTTCAACCTCATTATCCATTTGTCATGATGTTACCTATGCCCCATCCGGAGCCATCCTCACAATTGTTCCTCTGTTTGAGCACATTATTGCAGCCACTGCGTCAATCTACCTCTTTGCAGGACTTCCTCTTTCTTGAGGTTCCTCTACTTTACCAAGTATGATGTGCTTCTCGAGGGACTGATCTCTCATGACAACATGTCCAAAGTAAGACTAAGTCTCACCTTACTTGCCTCTTAGGAGCACTGCAGCCATACTTCTAAGACAAATCGGTTGGTCCTTTATCATTCTATTGTTCTTTCAATAGTCTTCTCTAGCACCGTAATTTAAATACATTGATTCTTTTCCAGTCTTCCTTATTTAATGTCCAACTTTCATGTGAAAATGAGGCAATGGAAAATACCATGACCTGAGTCAGGCAGGCCTTAGTCATCAAAGGAACTTCTTTGCTTTTGAATACTTTAAAGAAGTCTTGTGCAGCTGATTTACCTAACACAACTCATCTTTTGATCTCTTTACTGCTATTATCATGAACTTAGATTGTGCATACAAGCAAGGCAAAATCCTTGATAACTTCAGCCTTTTTATTTTTTTTTCTTTTAATGGGGATGTTACCTACTGGTCCAGTTGTGAGGATTTTGGTTTCTTTACAATGAGTAGTAATCCATAATGATAGTTACAATTCTTCATCTTCATTGGCAAGTACTTCAAGTCTTCCTCATCTTCAGCAAGGTTATGTCACCTGCATATCGCAGGTTGTTAATAAGCCTTAAATCAATTCTAATGTTTCATCCTTTTAATAAAATCCAGTCTCTCTGATGATTTTCTCAGCATGTAGATTGAACAGATATAACCCTGATGTATGCCTTTCCCGCTTTAAAATCATGCATGAGGTAGTTAGTTTATTGTGCCAACCTGGCTGATAAACACATGGGGTTAATTGAAGGGCGGAGGGATAAATGGCTTGGTGAGCCTCACCTTTCTAGTTCTCAGGTATCTTGCTTTGTGATAGTCGCACCAGGGTGCAGCTGCCTACGCAGTTCCCTGCTTCAGATTGCAAGGCTGACTTCCTGCAAGGCATCTCCAAGGGGAAGCCACCTACTCGAATGCAGCCCTGGGTGCTGGAGCAGCCTTGTGGAGGCCCCTGACCAGCACTAAGATGCTTACACATTCACTGACTCAACTTTCCTCCTGCAGTCTGCATCGTTGTGTCTGTTTTGTGAGATAGAGGAGGACTTTGTGGATTGGTGTTGGACATATAGGCTAATGGGTTAATGTTGGACTTGTGGGCTTGGGCAGCACTGGGCTGGGATGTTTTCTTGATTCGCATTTAACCTTTATATAAAACGTTCTCTTTTACAAGAGTTTCTGTGAATTTGTTTCTCTCAAGTACCTAGACTAACACAATGCAATATTCTCTTATGTTTATACAACTGCATCTTGATAGAAGTACAAGTTCAACATGAAAACAATCAAGTGTTCTGAAATTCCCATTCTTCTCAAGGTTATACATAGTTTGTTGGGTTCATGGAAGCAGCAGTGAGGAGATCAAAAGATGAGTTGCATTACATAAATCTGCTGGATATGTCCTCTTTGGAGTACTGAAAAGCAAGAATGTTACTTTGAAGACTGAGGCATGCCTGACCCAAGCCATGGAATTTTCAATCATCTAATATGCCATGACAGTTGGATATTCAATAAAGAAAGCCAGAGAAGAATCAATGCATTTGCATTTTGGTGATGGGAGGAATGTTGGAAGTACCATGGACCATTACAAGGTCAAACTAATCTGTCTCTGAAGACATTTGGCTGGAGTACCCTAAGAGGCAAGGATGGTGAGACTTTGTCTTAAATACTTTGGACGTGTTGTCTGGAGAGACCACCCCCTGGAGAAAGAGGTAAGTTGGAGGGGCAGCAGAAAAGAGGGAGGCTCTCATTGAGATGGATCGATATCATGGTTGCAGCAATAGGCCCAGGCATAAGAACTATTGTGAAGATGGCACCGAATTGGGCAGTTTCATTCTGTTGTAAGTTCTCTGTAGGCTGGAACCAGCTAGGTGGCATCTAACAACGACAACAGCAACAACTCTAGGCCTTGCACATCTCATAACAATCTTTTCCATTGTTTTCCCAGCTAACATTAAAATTTTTCCTTTCAGTTCTTTGACTTCCTCATTAGTTTGCTTTAGCTACTCTCTAAGTAAGAGCAAGTTTCAGAGTCTCTTCTGACATCCAAGCTGATTTTTCTTTCCTGTCATTTTAGTGATATTTTGATTTCTTCGTGAATGCTGTCCTGATGTCCTCCCACAGCTCATCATGTCTCCTGTCATTAATATTCAGTGTGTTAAATTTGTTTTGAGATGTTCTAGAAATTCAAGAGCACAGACTCAAGACCATATTTGGTTCTCATGGACTTGTTTGAATTTGCGCACTGGCTCCTGAGTCAGCCCCTGACCCAGTTTTGGCTCCTGATCGTGAGCTTTTCTAGTGTATCTTCTCACTGATGGAGTTAAGTTGATTTCTGTATATTCCATTTGGAGAAGTCATGTATCAAATCACCTTTAGTGTCATTGAAAGAAACATATTTGCTATGAACAAATAGTTGATCTTGCAAAATTCTATCAAATGATCTCCTGCTTTGTTTGTATTACCAAGACTATATTTTCTAAGGACCATTCCTTCCTCTTTGTTTCCAACTTTTGCATTCATATTGTCAATACATCTTGATTGCATGTTTGACCAATTCCTGATGGAAGATGTTGGTAGAATTCTTCAATTTCTTCATTACTAGCTTTTATGAGTTCCTGGGACTGTAACACTTTGTGGGAGTAGAAATTCTTGGTTTTCTCCAGAGGAGCAATTGTGGTTTTTGAATTGCTCACCTTGTGTTCAGCAACCCAAAACATGACCCCCTACACAACCAGGACTTCTTGGCACCGGAATTTCAAACACCAACACGGTCACCCAAGGTGAACAGCTTTTACAGAACTTTGAGAGTAAGAACAGACAACCAACAAGGAATGGGCTGTCCATTTCTAAGTGATTTGCCACTGAAAAGTTTATGAACAGCAGTGGAGTATTACAGAAGCACATAAAGAACTTCAAGAAATTCAAGCTGGACTCAGACGTGAACATGCAATGAGAGATATCAATCATTACTGGTGTCCTATGGATCTTGGCTCAAAGCTGAGAATACCAGAAAAAATATTTACTTGTGTTTTGTTGACAGCACAAAAGTATTTGACAAGGGAAAGCATAACAAACTAGGGATCACATTGGGAAGAAAGGGAATTCCAAGAGGCAGTCTTTCTAACAGAATAAGAGAATCGTGGTGGGCTTACAGTCAGAAAAGCGGTGTCAAGGTCCTTTCCTTTCCCATACTTATTGAATCTCTATGTTTACCGGTTAATACCAGAAGGTAGATTATATGAAGAAGAACTAGGCATGAGGATTGAAGGAAGGCTTTTTAAGAAACTGAGATATGCAAAAAATGCAATATATGCTGATAGACAGTATGGCTTGAAGCACTTCGTGATGAAGATCAATGACTGCAACCTTAAGTAACATTGCAACTCAATATAAAGAAAGCCAAAATACTCACAACTGGACCAATAGATAACATTATGATAAAAGAAAATAAGATTGCAGTTGTCAATGATTTCATCTCGCTCTGATCCACAAACAATACTAATGAATCTAGCAGTCAAAAAACAATAGACCTATTGAATTGGGAGAGTATGCTGCACAATCGATCTTTACAGTGTTGAAGAGCAAGGATACCACTTTAAGGACTAAGGTGCACCTGACCCACTCCATGGTACTTTCAGTGGCCTCATGTGCATGTGAAAGTTATGCATTTCATAAGGAATACCACAGAAGAATCAATGTATTTGAATTTTGGTGCTCACAAAGAATATTAAAAGTACCACAGAGTACCAGAGAACAACGACAGCATCTGTCTTGGAAGAAGTGTAGCTAGAATGCTCCTTTGAAGCCAGGATGGTGTTTTTTGAAGCCAGGAGGTTCAAGTACATTGGATATGTTATCAGGAGAGACCAATCCCTGAAGCTGGACATCATGCTTGGTAAAGTGGAGGGGCAGCAAAATCGAGGAAGACTCTCTACTGGTAGACTGGCATAGTGGCTGCACCTTGTGAGGATGGTTCAGGAGGATGCAGTGCTTCATTCTGTTGAGCATGGAGTTGCACTGAGTTTGAATCCTGTTAGAACTCTTGTTATGACTTTTGTTCTTAACCAGTATACCTTTTCTTTGAACCACTTTCATCTATTAGCAGTCATTATTTTGACTGTATTTTGTCTTTAGGATTACATTGGCAAAGCCATGTTTCCCTCCTGTTAAATTTTTTAAAGAAATGCATCAATATTTCTATCACACTTGTCTAAATTTTATGTTGAGTGCGCTGTTCTTGTCCACAGTTGATATGGGTGCAGTAGTATTGTACTCCTAGAGCAGAAAAACTGATCAACTTTCATTTTGCAGCCAGAATTATGTATATGGAAATAATTTACATGTCTCATTGTTGACCATTATATCTACTGTTAATTATCAATCCTCTTCAATTAGAACCTAGATTTGCTGATCATTGGAATCACCTGTGCATTTGGTAAAATTGGCCTTCATTTGCAGCCTAATGAATTAAAATTACTAGTTGAAAGAGTCCAGGGATTTGCATTTGCACTTCCAACAATCAGTTAAGCTGATCTTGAATTTTAATTTCTTGGAATCTAGAAATCAGAACTTGATAAAAAATAATTGATTCCAGCCAACTAACATTGTTCTTTGGTAGCCCCCAATAAACATACACTCCTACAAGGAGGTCTCTCATAGCCATTGAGCCCTTATTCATTCAGTAAGGAACCTAGTTTTCTTGATGAATGACATTGGGTTAAATTCCGTGAAAGTCCCATGAGATTGGTTAAATCCAAGACACGGGAAGTTTCATGGAAGGTTCAAGAATGGAGAGATGATGGGAGGCGATTCTTGTTGAAACAAAATCAGATATGACTTTAGAGTTGAGTGGCCTATGCTAGAGTCTAATCTCATTGCCATCGAGTCAATACGGACTCATAGTGACCATATGAGAAAAGGCAGACCTGCCCCATAAGTTTCCAAAACTGTAACTGTTTACAGCATTAGAAAGCCCATCTTTCTCCCTCAGAGTAGCTGGTGGTTTTGAACTGCTGACCTTTTGGATCACAGGCCAAATCGTAACTACTATGCCATCAAGGCTGGCTTGCATTAATTAACTGTTGCCATAAGCAGTTTACTGAACTTACTCTTCTTTTGTAGGGAGATTTTTTGAAAATGTGTGGGGAAAGTTAGGAAAATAACTGTGTGTGTTGAAGCACTCCCAGACCGATAACAAAGGGAAGCAATTGCACCTGCGGGTGCAACTGAAAGAGGACTGAAAACTAATGCGCATGTTAGAGTTAGAGTTAGGAAAGAGTCAGCCACCAGAAACCATGGAAGCCATTGCCAAAATGAGGTTACATTAACCTTGATTGTTTCATTAAATTATCCAATCATGTTTTCAAAATATAGTGTTCCCATTTGTGGGTAAATATTTAGCTATTGACTTAATCTCCTAATTACCTACTCAACTATTGCAGATTTTATTTGCTTGTTTCCATGTTTTAATACAGATGACTTCAATAAATTGAGTTTTAAACTATTTTATACCTAGGCTTTATAACTTAGTGTCATAACTGTACATCCATATTTGTTTTGCCATCTTAACATATATTCATGTCTGTTTACTCGTATTTTATTTTGTAAGACTTTTTATTTATTCATCTTGACAGCAATTTGCTTTGCTTTTGTTTTTAAGAACCAAGCACAGTTTCTTTGAATACCCTCAACTGACTATTTAAGGATCTCGGGTGGAACAGCATGTAAGTGCTTGCCCGCTCACCAGAAGGTAGTTTGTTTGAATATACCAGCTGTTCCTTGGGAGAAATATTTGGGAGTTGGTTTCTCAAAAGATAAAAGCGTTGGAAGCTCCATGGAACTGTTCCACACGGTCCTACAGAGTTGCGATGAATCAGAATTGACTCCCAAAACAGTGGGTTTTATTGATTGTTTAGGAACTTTGTTTGCACAGTGGTTAAGTGCTTGGCTGCTTACTGAAAGGTGGACAAGGTTAACCCACCAACGGAAGCAGAATAATCGAGCTGTCAATCTGCTACCATAGTGAGCATAGGACAACTAACAACAGCAGTGCGGAACCCATCATTTAGTGACTCTTCCTGACAATTAAAAATATTTGTCCCCTACCCCATAATCCATGATAGAGTGTGGGTATCTGCTTTTGCAGTGCCCTTGGATCATTCCACGAGATCCCCAGCCAGACCCCTGCCAGAGGCAGTGTCCCTCCCTTTGGGAAACACTGCCCTACATGATGAGATTCAGCAGGTGTGTGGATCATGGTGAGTCAGTTTGAAATGAAAATAGAAATAAAAGTCAATACTTGGGAAGAGAAATGGATAAAATGTTACCTTCTTATCTTCCACTCCAGATTTCAATTCTACTTGTCCTGGTGAGGTCCAGGAACTCCAAACAGATGACCTCAAAGTTCTTATAGCATTGATTCTACTCTCATGTTGTAATGTAAGGACTCCTAAGAAAATCAATATACTTAAGTATTTATTTATGTATGCAGTCATCTATATGTTTGTGTCATCTATATATTTAAGGAAGCCTGGTGATGCTATGTAACAGGCGATGAGCTGTTAACAAGGTGAGTGGTTCAACTCAGAAGCTTCCCCGAAGAGCAAAGATGAGGCTCTTTGTTCCCATATATATTTACAGTCACTGAAAACCTCTATAGGGTTGTTATAAGTGCAGATTGACTTGTTGGCAATGGGTTTGGTGTGGACATATGTGAATATAAGGGCTTCAAAACATTCTTACCAAAATTTTAACTTCTGAAAAATCCACATTTCTACAAACCATTTGAAACCTCTTTGGGTATTCTGCACTTATGTGCATATACACATGTATGTGCAGATGTATACATAACTATATGCACATGATTTGACCCAGTGGCTACAACAATGAACTCAAACATAAAAATAATTTTGAGGACGGCACAGAGCCGGGCAGGCTTCTGTTCGGTTTGATGTCGGTCACTGGAGTCAGAAGTGACTCGGTGGCTAATAGCAAGCAAGAAGCTTTTTGAATTCCTGTTAGATCCGTTCCAGAGGAAGGGGGAGAAGATCTGATTTACTGTCTTAAATGTGTCTTCTTTCTCTCCTCAACACGAGTGCCTGATTGTAGTCTTGCCATATTGTTTCCAGTTTCCTTGTGTCTCATATTTTTCTACCCCTGCTTCTCTTTATGAGCATCCCTGAGTAGTGCAAATGGTCATACTCCCGATTAACTAAACAGATGGCAGTTAGGGAAAAAAATGTTTAAAAACTTATTGTGGTAGTAATTGTACAATACCGCTTGATGTGATAGAACTTTGGAATGCTATGGTATCTGTATTAAATCTCAACAAAATGGTTATGGAAATTAAAAAAGAAAATATAATTTATAAACATACAGAGAACAATATAAAATATAAATTGTAAATAAAACTGAAGAAGATACCCTGGCATATATCTTAATATTTAAACAATTATTTTAGACAAATATGAAAAAGAAATATAATTTTGCTTTAAAAATTCTATAGGCACCTTAACAGAAAGTTATGGTGATCAGCCTCATGAAGGCAGTTGCAGGGACTCTTATGGGACCTAGTTTTATGCTGACCCACATTGAGTTATCATGAATCAGAACCAACTTGGTGGGGAGAGGATAAGCTGGTCTCTGCACTTTCCTCTTTTTAAAACTCTTCATGTTTCTTTTCTGCATCCTTCCCTATCACATGTCATAACTTTCCACTTTGAAAAATGTTAACTTGGATAAACTAAACATATCCTTAGTAAATCAGTGAAAAGTCCAATTAACAAAAATAACCCAACATCTTAGTAATCTCTTTGGCGACCGCTACTTGCTCCCAGTGCTGAGACAGGAATTTCTCCTTCAGTCTTTCACAGCATCATGAGCTCATTTCTGTATATAGAATTTTCCTGGCATACTTCTGAGGAAATTTTCTTCCTTTACCTTTCTAGACATTTTGGGAAGGTTTAATTTGACTGCAAATAGCATAATCTTCAATTTCAAGTGTGTGTATTTATATATGTATCTGGTCATGTATATAAATAGACATATACTTAAAATGTATAATACATATTATAATAAACAGATATACATATAACTATATACACATATATTTCATATATATATATGAATGGCATTTTTGGAGACTCCAAGGACTCTAGCATTATCCAAACTTGTCTATACAGGCTTTGCCTGCCCATTTCATGTTCTTCCTCTAAGCTATCTACCACAGATCCACCCTTCTGGAAAGGACTTGTATTTATGTCCTTGGTTCCATTTTTTTTTAATTCTGCAGAAGATTTTTGATGGGCCCTCTTTAGATCAGAGGGTCTAGGTGCTTGCCACAGAATGACGAATAGGTGTGACTGAAGAGGGCAGATATCTTGTAGCACAGACATGGTTCCTGGGAGTCTCAGCCCTTGTAGCAACCAACAACAACTGGTACATATGATACACTGAATGCCTGCATGCATGAATGAATGAAGCTGAGGCTTTCAACCATGAGAAAAGTTTTCCCTTTAAGACTTATCTGATTATTCCTTTGGAGTAAAGCCCTGGCACCTCTTTCCTTTAGAGAATCCTTAGGAATTATTGATTTTTCAGACTTCAGCTCCCTACAATTTTATCTGTGTAAAAAAGCTATTTATATGACAGGTAGGAGAGGTGAAGTCCCAGATTTTAGATGAACAGTCCCAAAGTTCCTTGTGGGTTGACATTATAATTACTATGTTCTCCCTATCCAAAGATTTTTTTTTCTGATTTTCTTTCTCCAAAGCCAAAAAAAGTTTTAGAAATTAAGTGTGAAACCACAACCATGACTAAAGGGTAAAGTGACCATGGTTATTGTGATATTTATGAAGGACTATTAACAAGAAGCACTTATAGTGCTTTTGTTTAAATTATTTTTGTCATGAAATTAAAATCTACAGATCATTTTCCATTGACATTAGGCGGCCATGAATAAAAGCCTACATTTGTAACAGTTATAATAGGTTTTAACTCTCCCCATTTTCACATTTTTCCTTCTTGTTGAATCTCTACGGCTCAGTGTTCTCATTTATACAATGAAGATTATAGAACGTTTCCTGTATAAGCTACAAGATTAAAGGGAGAATCACATACTTGTTCTCCTGTCCTCCTGTCCTATAGGGTCCCACTTTTTTAGATGTGAGAGGGATAGTGCATTTGGAGTTTGTTCCACCAGGTCAGACTGTTAATCAAACTTTCTATTTAGAGGTTCTGAAAAGATTGTATAAAAATGTATGGTAAAAAAGGCCTGATTTGTGGCAGATGAGGAACTGTTTTGGCTACTATGAAAATGCACCTGCTCGTGTAGGAAACACAACATGCCTCTCTTGCCCCACACACCTTACTCACTTGACCTCACGGTGTGCAACTTCATTTTGTTTTTGTGAATGTAGAGGGACATGAAAAGACAGTGATTTGAGGACATAGAAGAGGTGAAGAAAAATAAATCATCAAGGGAGGTACTGTCAGCTGTCCAAACAGATGAGTCTGAAAACTGTTTCCAAGAGTGGAATTCCAGATGGATTAAGTGTAATGGAGACTGCTTTGTAAGGTGATAAGGGCGTTTTGTAAAAAAAAAAAAAACATTTAAATACATAGCTGGGCGATTCTATTTTGGGTGGTACACCCTCACATATCTCTATATGTAGCACAGCAACAATGATTCTACTCTTGGGAGATTTTCTAAAAATTGTATTAAGAAATATAATTCTCCAGAAATCTCTAAAAAGGAGAATCCGTATTGTTGTTAAGTGACCCAGGTCAATCAAACTCATTAGGATCCGTTTGCTCATCTCAGAATCATCCCAGGATATTCTCTCAGATGCAATCTGTATGGGCACAGGTTACCAGGTCTTTCTTACACCAAGTTGCTTGGTGTGTTTGAATCTCCAATCTGGCCATGAGCTAGGAGCATCATCTCTGCACTCCCAAGGCTTCTTATCAGAATTCTTAACCCCCTTTGAAAATGGAGACGTGCAACGTCAGGAAAAGCAAGGGTTTCAAATGCACCAAAGTAAAAATATTTCTATTCCAATGGCAGCTTCACATGGAGAGTATAGAATGGGCTGAGAGAACCTAAGTTATTAATCACTTCCATAGAAACGATAGAGGAAGAAATGACCACTGACATGAGTAAGTCAGTGACCACTGACATGAAAGCTAACCGTGTACTTAATACCAAATCAAAATTAAACTCACTGACATTGAGTAGATGCTGACTCACAGTGACCTGATAAAACAGGGTAGCACGTCCCTGGGGGTTCCAAGGCTCCAAATCTTTCTGTGGGTGGCATACTCTGGTGTTTTGTTTGCTTGTTTTTCCCTTGATACAGCCAGTTGTCTCAAACTGCTAGCTTTTGGGTTAACTGTCAAACTCATTGAAAATCCTAAGAGAATTATTGTACTATTACTCAGAAATGCCTTCATGTGCCCACTCACTCATCCCTAGTAAGTATCAGGCAACTGTCCCCGGGCACACACAATGAATTGAATAGGAGTCCAGTTCAGATTACAGTTCTTTGTGCATCTCACCCCCTTTCAGTCTTCACAACACCTCTAAAAGGGACTGCTAGCGTTGGCTACCTGAAGCAGAGGAGTTATGTGGGCATTAGAGTCGAGTACCTCATGTGAGCCCACATAGCCAGAGAAGGACAGGTCACTGCTCGAAATGAAACTATCCTCTCCAAAGCACTTGGTAGAAGAAGCTATAAGGGGACTCAGTCTAGTCTGAGATGTCTCATACCAGGACCAGGTGACTGAACCATATATGTCTATGGTCTATATCTTTGTCTTTGTCTATACCCATATCTGCATCTAACAATATTTTTCAGAGGATTAAGAAAGATTAAAATGTAAAGTATATACATTGGTACAATGAGTGAATAAAAAACCCAAACCAAAGTTCCCTGCCACTGAGTCACTTTTGCCACGTAGTGACAAGGTAGAGCACCCTTGCGAGTTTATAGGACTGTAACTCTTTATCGATGTAGGAAGCCTCATCTTTCTTCAACAGAGAAGCAAGTGGTTTCAAACTACTCACCTTGCAATTAGCAGACCACCACATTTTCAACCTTTCCGAGGTTAAATAGCTAACACATGGTTGAGGTAGGTTTTGAACCTAGGGAATGCAGCCCCATGCATTTAAACACTCTATAATGTTCCAAATTCTGATGAAGAATTTATTATTTCTGCACATCATCAAGCTTTACATTACATGCTATAAAAATCTTTTTTCCACTAAACGTGAAAAGCTATAAGCTAATGTTTAAATTATATTAACCTGTCCAGTTACTCATCTTAGAGTTTTAAAAGAATGTCTTGCTTAACTAGTGGCTGCTTTCAGATATAACAGAAAGAAAGCACGGAGAATCATCGCTCGCGTGGGTGTTATTGCTTCTGAAATGCCATCAATCTCTCATGATGAGTTGTATTAATTCTGTTACAAATTTGAATTCATGAAAAAGAAACATGGATGGATCCAGCTGTTCTTTTCCTCAAGTGACTTGTTTCCATCTGCTGTGGATCAATCCATCCTAGTCCTGCTCAGAATCCCTGCCAGCATATTTATGTCCTGTTGGAAAGGTGGCTTTCTTCCTGTGATGGTGCCACGTGACCACCCCCACTAGAGGGAAGAGAAGCAATTCATGCATTGCCAAGTAGAGAACACTCAAGGTGATTGGAAGGGATCAAAATGCTGTGGGGAATTTAACTTTATCAGTGTGTCATAGAATAGGCTTTCTTTATTTCTTTTTTTCTTTTTAATTTTAACAATTTATTGGGGCTCATACAATTCTTTTCACAGTTCATGCATATACATACATCAATTGTATAAAGCACATCTGTACAGTCTTTGCCCTAATCATTTTTTTCTCTTTTCTTCTTTTACATTTTATTAGGGACTCGTACAACTCTTACCACAATCCATACGCTTTCTTTATTTCTTACTAGAAATTCAATGAAGCTTATTAACTACTCTCTCATTGCCCTCTGAGATCAGAAATCTGATTATTCTTGTTGGTTGGTGTCAAGTTGGGTTTGACTCCTTGAAGTGAGGGATTATGTCAACTAGACAATCCTGGCTAGGGGTGGAGTCAAACTTATCAATCAAGTCGTAACCTGATAATACCTCCTTGATGTTATAAGCCTTTTGTATAAGAGCACAATAAACAGATTCTCCCTGTCACTTCATATGCCTCCTTACCAGGATTTCAATGGGACTCTCTGCCTGCCTTGAAGAGCCGGTTCATGTGGTCTATCCGGCCCTGAGATCTGCCGGTACCCTGCCATGTTCTCAACAACTTTGAAACCACGTGACTGCATCCACCAGTTTGTGATCTTCCTGCTTCCAGGTCCACATTTCCACATCACTGGCTCGCTGCTATGTGAGTCCAAAGAAGGTCTTAAGGACCAGCACCAGACTTATGGACTTGAGCTGGACAGGGCTAAAGTGTCTTCTTGATATATAATTACTTCTTGATATAAAGTTATTTTTATACATATGTGAGTGTCACTAGATTTTTTCTCCAGAAAACCTGGCAGAACACATAGATGTTTGCCTGTTCCCATTGTGCCGATCTAGCTCATTGAGGGTTCCTGATTTTCAATGACCCTCTAGACCCCTGTTTAGAAGCCCTGATTGTTTTCTAGCCTTTGGTCACCTTTTTACCTCTAGTCATACACACTTAGGGACCCTTGAACGTCCCATGTTCTTCTCAATGTCCTTGCTGTTGTTTGCACTTTTTCCTCTACTGGGAACACTTTCTTATTCCCTCCTCTGCATCACTTGTTAGCCTCAGAGCCTGCCAAGTTATAATAAATTTAGCTCCTGTTGACAGATGTTTGCCCTCCAGAGCTTATAAGGCTCCTTCCACTGAGATTCCTGGAAAGCCACACGTGACTCCTTCATAGCACACTTGATCTGTGTTGTAACTCTGTGTTCACCTGTTGTACACTATAGACATTGGGTTCTTAAGTCAAGAGCTAGTTTCTTTTTGTTATCTCTCCTCACCTCTGTAGCATCCTCCTCCCAGGGGAGGGGCTTAATAAATTATGGTTATGTGGACGATAGTCCAAGGAAGGGAAGTAAATTACTGTAAAAATAGCTGTTTAGCTATAAATTTCGTCTATCTCTCTATCCTCGCCACACTCATGTTTAACGTTGTTGGAATGTGCTGGCTTGTATTGCTATGGTTCTGGAAGTTAGGCTACTGGTATTTTACATATCAGCAGGGTTATCTCCGGTAGACAGATTAAAGTAGCACCCAGACTAAGATAGAATGGGAAAAACCTGACAATGTGTTTTTGAAACTTAACCAACGGAAACCAATAGGTCAGATTAGAATATTTTCAGACCCAGTGCTGCATCGAATCTTCCATGAGCTACTTTTGGCTGTTGTTGGATGTTAGAACGTGGCTCCATAGCCACCTTGTAGGACATCGTAGAATTTCTCCTTAGGTTCTCAAGGGTATAAGTATTTCAGAAATAGCTTATGACGACATTCTCTTATAGAATTGTGGTAGATTTGAACTACCAACCTTTTGGCTAGACAACTGAGTGCTCTCGCCATAAAACAATCATTATTTAGGAACCATCTGCCATTTGTTTTCTACTTGAAAACTTACCAAATGATTTTCCTTTTCCCCATCAACTCTTTAAAAGACATTCAGCTTCTAGATTAAGCATCCCTCTCTGTTTAAAAAAAAAATCTCCAAGTAGCTTCATCAAAGTTCCCTAGAGTGTATAGTTACCAGCAGCTCATATGTAGCTGTGAGCCTCGCAGAGACAGGGGCGTGAGTAGGTGAACAGGCAAAGGGGGAATGGAAATCACTGTGGAATCGTTAATGCATGCTCCTTTTCTGGTCACATATCAGTCTAGAAAAACAGGGCCATCGAATTCCATTAGCTTCTAAATCTCTGAACTGGACATCCATCCATCGTTCTGTCCTCGCCAATCAGCAAGAGCCCTTGTGAGGAGTTAGAAGGGAGGAGGACATTAGCAAGGGACAAGTAGGGTGAGAGGTCTGCAATGAGCGTGGGAGTGAGCTCCGGATTTGAAGGGGCTCGCCGATGGATGAGATTCCCGTTTGAGCTGTGAGTCCCTCCTGCTCCCATCGCTGCCCTGCGTGCGCACGGCGGCCTCTGCTTCAGGTGTTTAATGAACTGCTGCGAGATCAATAGCACAGGGCAGAAGGCTTTGGGAAATCTCCCTTGATTCAGTCAAGTGTTTTAATTCCTCATTAATTCTGACCATACACACCCTTTGCGATTAGCCTGGCTGCTAAATACCCACCCCAAACGTGTTGATAAGGTGTAAGACATTTCATTCCCTTCGCCCTCAGAAGTCTTCATGGGGTTAGCACTTCATCTGTGTTGATAAACTGTGAGAAATTACCTTGTCAAAGTCCCAAATGGGAAATGTATGTGTGTGTGTGTGTGTGTGTGTGATGTACTCTGGATGATAGGGATTTTTCACTGGCATGGAACACACACTTTAGAGTTAGTTATGACTTTTAGTTATCTTTCCAGTTTGGAGCTGAACCCAGAGCTGTGGGTTAACTTTCAACCTACAGTAGAGAGAATATCAACAATTCAAACCCAACTCATTGCCATCCCGTGCTTTCTGATTCCTGAGAACCCTATAGGACAGAACAGAACTCACTGCCCCTGTGGATTTCTGATACTCTTTAAGGGAGCAGAAAACCTCACCTTTCTTACAATCCCTCTGCCACCAGGAGCCTGACAGGGACTGAAAAGGGGCTTGCGTTCATTAAGGGAACAATGGACCCCAAGAGAACAGGGCCTGTAAACATCTTGTTCTTGAGCCCAGGTCTTGATGAGTAGAAGGTGTGCGTCCTGACACAGAACTGTAGCTGGAGATAAATCTGAAACTTCCTGCCATGGAGTTGCAGCTGAGACAAATCTGAAAGAAAATATGCAGGAGACCCAAGGAGAGATCGAACAACAGATTAGACATTCGCTTGCTCACCAGCAGAACTGTGATTTCCACCTCCTTGTCTGGGCCTTTAGGAACCAGAAATGTTTCCATAGGGACCCTTTTCAGATTTCATGGGGACCAGTCTATGCACAAAGGGTCCTTGCAAACCCAAGAGGAGGCCCAACGTCATTCCTTTTTTGAAGGATATCTACTCTATGCTTAAACAAAACCTGGGCTTTATTTTTTGCCGTGTGTGTGTGTGTGTGTGTGTGTGTGTGTTTTATCTCTGGTGCCTTGCAATCCGTGTCAGTAACACTTGCTAGTACCCTCGAGAATGACAGCCCAGTGCTGGCAGCGGACACGGTGCTCCACTGTAGGAACGAATGTCCCAGAGAGCAAGAGAATAATAACCGCAGGGGAAAGTGTGCTCCTCATTACTATCAAACGCAGGAAGCGACAGCATGTGGCTATAAACAAAGCCGAGGAGCCAGGAAGGGGCAGACACAAAAGATGGTCGGAAACAGAACCGAGGGAGAAAGGCAAAAGGGTGCTGGCACATTGAGGGGATTGTAACTCATGTCACCAAATCAAATATGAAGGGACTGTTGGATTTTCTCTGTAAACTTTCACCTAAACTGTGGTAAAATGTTAAAATGAAAAATATATTGGAACTTTCATACTCTGTTCACTCACTCACTCACTCACTCACTCACTCACTCACTCACTCACTCACTCACTGCCATTGACCTAATACTGACTCATAGCCTCTCTATCAAACAGGGTGGACCATCCCTGGTGAGTGTTTACGGCTGTGACTCCTTATGGGAGTCGTAAGCCCTGGCTGGTAGTTTCCAACTGCGGACCTTGCAGATCACACCCAAATAGGTGCCTCCAGGGATCCTATTCATACACCTCAGGTAGGACTGTAAGTACATGCAACCATGGTAGGTGGAAAAAGATATGGCCCTACCTCAGACAATGGTGAAAAGTAATTCCATTTGATCTAGTAATCCCTCTGCCATATACATATATACATATATATCACTAGAAAGCAATGATGAAACCAGAAAGCATCTCATGACCTTGATAAACCTGGAGAAGAGTATGCTGAGTGAAGTTAGACATAAAGTATACATATTATATGATACCGTTGTTATAAGGAAAAACAAAATAAGACAAAAGCTTGCATACCAAAGGGAACAGACTCGGGAGTTTCTCAAAGCAGGGAGAGTAAGGGAGGGAGACTAATGAACTAGAGCAGTGGTCCATAAACTTTTGAGCCAGGAAAGCCAGTCCTGTACCTTACAGCAATTTAAAAATTATTTGAGAGCCATAAATATAGTTTTACAAACAAATGAAATCATTTGTAGCTGCTTAATATCCTTTGAATGAAACAAGGGTATTTCATTTTCAATTTGACTTCAGAGTCCCGTGCATGTACTAAAAGAGCCAGATACAGCTCAAGGGCCAAATTTTACCAACCCCTGGTCGCTAGTCATTTGATGGGTATTGACTTGGGTAAAGCAGCAGGTGGTGATCCACAGGAGAGAGAAGAGAAATCAAAGATCAGAGGAGGAGTAAGCTGAGGGGGTGGGGGAGCGATTAGTAACTTACACTGTGATATGCAAAGTTACCAATATGAAATGTAAACCTTCACCTAAATTACAATAAAAAAGAAAAACATTGATGATCACTATGTACCCAAACTTGAACTGATGTTGCGAAACACAGATTTGGAAACTTAAGGTACAAAGAAGTCCCTAATGTGTTAAGCAGTATGATATATGTGGGGCCAAGCTATTTCCATATAATTCACTTGAAAAATCGGTTTAATTGACCAAGCTGGACTTGAAAATTTTTAAGTAAAACTGGCTTTAGTTTTTCTTTAACTGTTCTTTCGAGCCCATCCTTAGGGTTTATGTTGACTGTATAATTCTTCTGTGTTTACCTTAGGCCTTATCCCAACCTCACATTCTGTTTTAACACCAATTCCAGGATGGTTCAGTGATTAGAAAATTCCAATGCTGGTTGTCTGATGATCATACAATGCAGAACTCTTTAACAAATGATACCTCCTCTTTCTGGATGTACTCATTGGGCAATTGCTCAATGTGGGCATCTATTTCTCTCCTTCCTTATATTATTTAGCTAATTCTTCTGATTGTTTTAGTCAGTAAAGCAGTTAAGGCCAGTGTGTGTGTGTGTGTGTGTGTGTGTGTGTGTGTGTGTGTGTGTGCATTTGTCAGCTCACATGAGTGCCTTCAAGGTGTCAAATGACTTTTTCTTGGCTCTCTGAGTACTTTAGGAAGTCCTCAGAGGTCCTTACTAGAACCCCAACTATAGTTTCCATGATTTAGGCAACATCTCTTTTCTGGATGGGTCTTTAGTCTACAAATGCGAGGTGTAAGTTTACCTTGATTGCATTGTTCTTCTCTCCATTCTGGGAGAAAGACCGGGCTTTCTACTCCCATGAAGAGTTAGTGTCAGAAACTCGCAGGGCAGTTCTATCCTGTGAGTCAGATTTGGCTCGATGGCAGTGAGTTTTGTTGTTTTCTCTCCATTCTAATATAAGCAAAGAATAGCTCCTGATCCTTCATATTTTGAGCTCTATTGACCAGGTTTAGAAAAAAACTGTACATTTAACAAATTCCAGGAAAACGGTCTTGCTTGCTGGGAATTCTCTTGTAACTACCAACACCCTTGGCATATATACTGCCCTTACTCAGAAAGAATTAGGTTTCAGATTCATCCAATGTTTATGTGTCCTTGTGAACACAGCAAAATAAAACTCTATTGACAAATAGGATCACATTCAGAAGTAACAGGAGTTAGGATTTTAACTTTTGAAGGGACTTAATTTAATCGATGATAACTACATGACTTACAGAACTACATAATTTAATCCATAATACAATACAAATTAAACTGTCTTGGAAGAAGCATGACCAGAATGCTTCTTAGAGTTAAGGGTGGCCAGAGGCTATGCCGCGTACTCTGGAAGACACCAGACGCTGGAGAAGACCACCATGCTTGGTAAAGGAGCAGCAACATAGAAGAAGGCCCTTAACAAGATGGATTCACAGCAATATTGGACTCAAGCCAAAGAACAATTGTAACGATGGAGCAGGACCAAGTGATATTTTCCTCTGTCATGCATAGTGTAGCTTTGAGTAGGAACTGACTGGATAGCTCATAACAACAACAATCCATAGTCTCCCAATGAAAACAAACAAAACACTTTAAAATACGTAGAATCCAAGAGGAGAATATCTGGAACTAGCTTCTGCTTGGACACTTTTGGCTTAGCTTCTATGTAGTTCTTGGTGACCCAGTCCTTGTGCTGTAGATTCCTGGCACTTTAGAGTCTGTTTTTGTTTCTTTGTCTGTTCCTTCCACAGGCAGACAACATCCTTTCCAGGCCACAAAAGAAAAACCTGATGGTCTGAGGGACCGCCCCCAATCCCAACTACGTGGACAGCGGCCCGTCCCTCTACAAGAATTTACTTCAGAGGACAGCACTGAAGCTACAGCTCAGGGAGAGAAACCTATCTGGTCAGTGCACACGGGAGCAAGTGAAGGGGCAGGAAGAGAGAGTAGAGCACATCCTGGCCCACCAAGCTTTGATGACGATCTACCTGCTCAGAGAAGCATATGGCACAGAGAAGACCATATGACTGTCCCCACTATGAGACATGACATCCCTCACTTACCCATAGCCCTTGAGGGACAGCACAGGAGATACAGTGTGGGAATTGTGCCTCATCTGACTCCACCACACAGAGGCAAAACATTAAGGGCATGCAACAGAACAGCAAGAGGAGCAGAGCAAGGAAGTACTAAGGAATACCAAAAATAGACTTTGGGGTACAGCGAGGCACCCCATTATATTCGACCAGAAAATACTCCTAAAGGTCAACAAAGAGACCTTGAACTATTTACAGGCTTTTCTTTTTTGGTCATTGTTTTGTTGTTGTTGTTGTCGTCGTCAATGGTTTCTTTTCTTTTGTCCCTTTGTTTTGCTGTCTTATTTTTTGTGTGCAATTATTATCTCTGCGGGTCTATCTAGGTAAGATAGGCTGGGTAAAATATCTGGAGGAGAAATCAATGGGACCGGCAGTTCCAGGTGGGCATGGCAGAGGGGAAGGTGGGGGAAAGGAAGTGGCGTTAACAAACCCAGGAACAAGGGAACAAGTGATCCAAAATCAGTGTCAAGGAGGGTCTAAGAGGCCTGGTAGGGCTTGATCAAGGACAGTGTAATTGAGAGCAATTACTGAAACCCAAATGAAGGCTTTGCATGATACTGGGACAAGAAGGAAATAGAGGAAAGAACTAGGAGGCAAAGGGCATTTATAAAGGTCTAAATACAGGCATGTACATATGTAAATATATTTATACATGATGATGGGGAAATAGATCTATGTGCATATATTTATAGATTTTGTATTAAGGTATCATATCGACATTGTACCCCCTCAATGCAAGAACTCTTTTTTCTTTTAAACTGGCATTCCATGATGCTCACCTTCCCAACAAGATCGCTGAAGACAAATGGGTGAACAAGCAAATATGGTGAAGAAAGCTGATGGTTCCTGACTATCAAAAGATATAACGTCTTGGGTATTTAAGGCTTGAAGGTAAACAAGCAACCATCTAGCTCAGAAGCAACAAAGCCCACATGGAAGAAGGCACATCAGTCTGTGTGACCATGAGGTGTAACCCCCACAGAGTAAACTGAGCTTTACCTCAAACTTACTTGTACCCATTGGGCTTAAGGTTGACACTCCCTAGTGTGAGAAGAAGCAGAAAATGCCTAGTTCAAGGGCAGAGAACTGGCAGACAATGGGCTTTGGTTCAAATCTGTTGTCACCGATGGATGGTGACCCAAACCTACCTTATACTTACTACTTTAACACTGTCTTTGTTTAATTGTAAGCTATATTATTCTGGTAGGCATGGCTGTGCTGCCAGGAATGAATATTATTGGAAGCTGTTCCCTGATACCAACCCCTGTTGTTTGGGTAAATAATGTCCAGACACTTAAAAATTTAATCTATACAAGTTAACAGTTCATGTATGGTGGCTCATAGGTAACATTTCCTTTTTGTGATGGTGTTTTTACTCTAATACCACTGGTTAAAATAATGACACTATCAACGTGCAGTGAGTACGAGTTGGGCTGCTGACTGAAAAGCCAGCAGATTGAGACCATCATCCAGTTCCACAGGGGAAGAATGGGGTTTTCTATTCCTGTGAAGATTTGCACAATCAGAGACTCCCAGGGGTGGGTCTACCCTGCCCTACAGGGTCGATGTGAGTCAGTGTTGACTTAATGGCAGCAGAAGTGATGCTCCAGAGGGATGATTGATCCTTTTCTTGAACACAAAGGGACAGATATAGATGCATGAAGGGATTTGGGACTTGCACAAAATTCTAGCCCTAATCTCAGAAGAATTCGTTCTTATGAAATGGCCCTATTGAAGCTTACCCTCATGAAGAGATCACTAAAGGGATGGGTGTAGTAGCAAAGTGTGGTGAAGACACTAGATGATGCCAGCCGTCAGCCTGTGGGGTGGCAGGTGGGGTCTTAAAGGCTTATTTTCAAAGAGGTAGCCATCTAAGTGAGACATCAACTAAGTCCACATGGAAGATGCATGCCAGTAGGTGTGATCAATGGCTTGTAAATAATATAACCCAAATATAAAGAAGGGAATCACATCAGAGGTTACATTGCGAACACCTGGTTTGCAGAAGGTTAAAGATAACCGTGGAAGCCCCAAATCCGTTCACAGGGGCTAGTGGATCCCCTCTGATCATAGTTGAAGGATGTGGATATCCATTATTAGACACAAAGCATCATGCAACAGATTATGACAGATATAGTTAGGACAAAATATTCTATCTTATCATTTGATCCCCCTTTACACCTTTTTAAAGCTATTTCAGTTTAATAAAAAGTGAAGAGAAAATACAGGTAGTTTAAGCCCCTGGGGCATCTCCTCGGCCACTGTACTATGGAGGTGAATAGTTTTTCCAATGCAGAATGTATTGTGATATGGATTGTTGCAGATGCAGATAGGTTAAATTTTAGCACGTTTGATCTTCCTTATGATTCATTTAAATTTGTTCTAGTTTTTTAAATATTTCCTGCTGTCTTTTTGATTGGAGCTTTTAATCTGTTTTATGTGTCTATGCTTATTAGTTTTTTGTTGTTTGTTCGCTAATGCTTCTCTGTATTAAATCCAGGATCAGTAAATCTATGGAGATAATAACTGGACTAATGGCTCTTTGGGGTTATGACAGGGGAGGCTGAGGGGAATAGGGGGCTAATAACGATGAGTACAAGATTGAAGAAAATGTTTTTAAAACCAATTCTAGTGATGATTATAAAACTCTTCTTGATGTGACTGATCTATTAATTTTATGGTACATGAATTTTGTGCCAATAAAACTATTGGAAATTTTTAATTTAATTTAAAACTGAATAAAAATAATGTACAAAATTTGGCTTGATGTCAGTGCTGGGCTCAGAAAACACCAATGGCACTGCTCCAAGCGGTCCTTTGTAAACCATTTCTTCCTCAACAGTTTCATACACTGGGATACTTGATATGATGGCCGACTGGGCTGACTTTAAGAATCCTGACTTATCCTGTTGATAGTCTAGCATTTGATGGCACAAAGGACCTTGACATTCACTACTGTGCTTTCTGCATTCCAAGCTTCCTATAAGGAACCCAGGGTGTTTCAATGGTTAAGCTCTCAGCTGTTAACCAAAATGTTGGGGATTCAAAGCCACCAGCCATTCCCTGGGAGAAAAATACAGTAGTATGTTTCCAGACATATTCAGAGTCTTGGATACATCCTGAGGCAGTTCTTCATTGTCAAGTAGGATCACAATGAGTAAGAATTTGGCTCCATGGAAAGGGTATTTTAAACGTCACCTTCAGCCTCCAAGGTGTGGATCTCACAGAGAAAAATCCCTTAAAAGAGGATAGTGTGCAAACTCGTGCTCAATGTACACATCCTTTATGATCTTTCTTTGTTCATTTTATGTTACTTTTTGCTTTTACACAAAGAGTGAGAAGACTGAAATAAAGTTTTTCCAGTGGTTTTTTGTTAATTATTGTTGTTGTTATTAATCATAGCCATTTTTAATGTCTAGGAAAAATGAATTCATGTCCATTGATATTTTGCATTTTAAACTGATGTAGTGTTATATGGATCCCAGAGCTCCTTAACATATCCGAGTTTAGAGAAAAGGGACAGACAATGATATATACTCTTAAACTTCCTTTATTTTAGTGGCTGTTATATTATTTCCTGAATTTACTATTAATCCTAAATGTAACTAAAACATTAATAATCATTGTCCCAATAGCTGTGTCCTGTGTGGCACCTACATCTCAATGAACTCTGGGTGGGTTTAAATTTTTATGGTGTTTTATTCAATGAGATCCATAGTCTATTTGTTTATGATATCTTTATTCTTGATTGTAGACTTTATTTATGCTATTATAGATTACTAGATTCCTCAGAGATTTTTCCTCCTTTACCTACCTTTCAGATGTAAGTCTTCCTCAGGTCTGTCTTATACAGACTCACAGAAAATGTCTTCTACTCTCACAGAATCAATGATGAATAAGTTTGGAGTTCGCTGTTGTCCACATGCTGATGGGAGGTCCAAGCAAGGGGTCCAAAAGCCTACCTAACTTTGTTCTTGTTAGTTGCTATGGAGGTACTGATTCATGACAGCTGTATCTATGATAGAACATAGCAAAACGTTTCCAAGTCTTGCCCATCTTCATGATTGTATGTTTTATTTCAGTGCTATATTTAAAGGTGGCTACTATGTACTGACCCAAACCATGGGATTTTCAATGCCTCGTGTACATGTTGTGTTAGTTAGATGATGTGATGTCAACTAGACACTCATGGCTAGAGGTGGAGTCAAGTCTGTCAATCAGGTCACAGCCTAATGCTGTCTTCTTGAAAGCCTGGCCTTTTCATAAGGAGGATCCTCTATCGTCCTTCACCTTCCGGCTTGCAGGTTACTCTGAGAGATGCCAGGGCCGGGCATGTTTCCACTGACCTTGGATTCACATGATGCTGCACCCACTGTGTTCTTAATCATGTGGCTGCATATGGCTGAAGAGGGACTTATGGACGGGAACCATACGTATGGACTTGAGTTGGACAGGCTCTGGGTGCTTTTTTCACACATAATGACTTCTTGATAGAAAGCTCTTTCTTATACATATGAGTGTCATTGGATTTGTTTCTCTAGATAACTCAGTCGAACACATATGCGAAGGTTGGACATTATAAAAAGAAGGCCAAAGAAGATCCAACACAGTTGAATTACGGTGCTGGAAAGGACGATGGACTGCCCATAGAATGAGCCTACCTGTCTGAGAAGACCTATAGCCAGACTATTACTTCAGGGCAAGGATGGCCAGACTTTGTCTCACACATGTTGAACTAGTTTTCAGGAGAGATCAATTCCTGGAGAAAGACATACTGCTTGGTAACGCAAAGAGACAGTGAAAAAATGGAAGGTCCTGGACGTGACGTATTGACACAGTGTCAAACATAACAATTGTGAGGATGGCACAGGACCTAGCAGTGTTTACTTCTGTTGTATTTAGATTGACTTATCAGTTATGGGTCGGAACTGACTTGATAACACCCATTAACAATAAAAACAACTCTTTTTTGGTAGTTACATGATTTCATGTCAACGTGAAGCTGTATAAAAGTGTGGTAGGATTCAACCTGTCAATCAAGTCACAGCCAGATTGTGCCGTCTTGTGGGCATGGCTATCAGTGGGCCCTGGGCCTTCACATTCCTCGTGGCTCACATGATTGCTCCCATGTGTGTTACCACCATTGGATCCACACACAAACCTGTATTCTTCCTGCATTCTTCATCATTGTATATGGGTGTGTGTGTTTGCAGGAGTTATGCAATAGTATCAGACTAATGACCTCGAGTTTGACTGGGCTGAGATGTTTTCTTGATATATACCATAACTACTCGAATATAAGCCAAGCCAAGTATAAACCGAGATACCTAATTATTTCCTGGGAAACCAGAAAAACTGATCGACATGAGTATAAGCCTAGGGCGAAAAATGCAGATGCTATTGGTGAGTTTCAATAATCAAAACAAATGAAAATAAAATTACTAAAACTTGAGACATCAGTGGGGTAATGTATTTAAATATTTATTTTAAATAAAAACCATAAATTAAAGGACAAATCATTTAACATTAGTAAACCAGCACAGTAAGTGGAAAACAGGTTCAACAAAAACAAAAAGGTATCAACAATGATACATTAAGAGTACTATTCGCTGAGCTCAATCAGCAACCAAGCTAAAATGTAAAGAGTTCAAATCCTTCAAAACTTTGCTATTAACTCTATGTCAGTCTTCATGAGATTTCCTCTTTTTGTTAGTCGGGCTTGACCAAATGACATCCATTCATACCACTGACCCATGTATAAGCTGAACCCGAGTTTTTCAGCACAAAAATACACGAGTATATATGGTAAGCACTTCTTGAGATAAAGCTCTTTCTTATGCATATATGAGTGTCTCTGGATTTGTTTCTCTAGTCCCCCTAACCTTCTTATTACAATGTATGTACCACAATCTATCTTAGAAGGGTCATAGTCTAGCAATATCAGGTGGTATTTTGTTTTGAGTCATGCATTTTCGCTGACTATTAAAACAATATATATCTCTAGACTTTTCTCATTACTCTGTTTCAGTCTGGTAGTTCCAGCGAAACCTGTCCATCCTAGGTGATCCCATTGAGTGGGGAAATTAATCAATGGGTTCCAGTGCAGTAACAATATGTGGTGATAGTACAACAAACTGATAGATGAACGGTGACTGAAACTTTGTGTAGATCTTACTTAAGTAAAATAATGCAAAACTTTGAATGTAAAATTTGTGACAAATAAATATATTGAAGAGGTCTTTATTGAGAACGACAAAAGAAATAGAAAATTCTGAATAGTTTACAAATATCATTAGTACCAGAAAATCTAGAAAAGCTATCACAGAGTTTTTATTAATTAACTACCTGAAATCATGCTACCTTTTCTTCTTTCCTTCATCCATGGACTACCTGCTCTTTACTTATAGCTTCTTATAGCAATTTAGCAATATCCCTTTAAGAGGAATTATAAGAAAATTGAGGTATATATATGATAGGAGGAGACACCTGCTTTTGCATTACTGCTGAGAAGAAGGAGGTTAACAGAAGCCAAAACTCTGGGGAAATATCATTTAAATTTTTGTGTTTAAACTAGAAAGGTGAGATGGTCAATTAAGATGTTGGGGGATCAGGAAGTTCATTGAGACACAGTCCACTAAAAGCTAACACTGTCAAAGTAATATCTTAATTATAAACTGAATGTAACTTTCATCTGCTTGATATTTGCTGCCAAGGACAAGCAGTATGTAATTTTGTCCCATTAAAGCATGGTGGTTCAGGAATCAGAGGTATGTGTTACAGCTCAAAGATGATTATTACTTCTGTAGACAACTCTACATTTGACCATTTACTCAATGTTTTTCAAGAGCATTTAAAAATACATATTTTTGTTGTTGTTGAGAAAAGACACAGGAAAGCATACAACAATTCCATTTCTATATGTACTGTTTAAGGACATTGGTTACATTCTTTGAGTTATGTAGTGATCCGACAGAAATTTTTATGGACAATGTTCTCTCTCTCTCTCTCTCTCTCTCTCTCTCTCTCTCTCTATATATATATATATATATATATATATATATATAGTTCTAAATAGGAGGTGGTGACTATCAACATTGACTCAGAAGAAATAACCCCTTTTCCTATTAAAACAACAAACTAGTTCTAATGCAGCTTTTGTCTTTTATGTGGCAAGCTGATGTTGCATGCATATTTTCATTTCATCTGCAAATGAATTCTATACATGAGGTAAGTAGAATGAGTAGTATTATATTTGTTGCACAGATAGTAAGGGACTAAAGTGGAAATTGATTGCTCCCCTCATTATTCTTATGCCCACTAATTCTCATTGAAATGCACTATCAGTGCATTTCAGATAGGGAGTCAAAATTTTCAGCATATAAACTCATGTTAGCGCTGTAGCAATGATATGACCTAGAGTACTGATATAATTCTCATTTCATAATGAGTAAACTGAGTCACAGAAAGATAAAGTAATTTCCTAAAGTGAAGCCATTATCCCCAGGTGAAAGACAAAATCATTCCTTGTAGAGCTATGATGTACTATGTTGGAAGGTGCCCTGGTAGCAATATGGATTTAAGTTTGGAGTTGATGATAGCAAGGTCCCCAGTTCAAACCCACCAACTTCTCTGATGGTGTTTTCTCCCATAAAGATTTGCAGCCTTACAAAAACAAAGGAGCAGTTCTACTTTGTCTTAAAGGGTCACAAGGAATTTGAACAAACTTACTAGCAGTGGGTTGGGGGTGGCTCTAATATACCTCAGAGAACAAAGCTCACACTATACCTAATAATGTTGTGGAATAAAGCAACCCAGAAGCCAAAAGTCAATAGTCAGTATACATTCCTACACCTAGAAGTCTGGTCATAAATGGGTTCAGCATGTCTCTAAATAAAAGGACTAAAGAAATAAGTCATGCCTTAAGTTCCAAAATCAAAGGATTCTGTGCATAAATTTTTGCATGATGCAGGCACCATCAGAAGACAATGGAAATAATACAGAATCAGTATACCAAAAAGATAAAAACATAAATAAATGATTGATATTCAACTAACTCAGCATGTGCTATATGGTCAAGAATGAATGATAGAGAAGGAAGCAACCCAAATTGCAATGAAGGCACTGTCCACAAAACAGGTGTCAGGAAATCATAGAAAACAAATAACACAATAGAGCTGCTGTGCTGGAGGTCCGAGATAGTTGGAAGACACATACATGGACACGTGCCTAGATTTCATTCCTATATTTCCCATTATAAAGAAAGGTATTCAACATTATGTATAAACAATAGAAAATTAAAAATAATATTACATATAAGTTAAATTTTGCTGAAGATGATGCAAAAATGTTTGTTGCTGTGCATGAACAGGGCACTGCCAGACCTTAAAACTGGATCCAAAAAACATGCACAGCAAGGGATGACATAATTTTGGCTAAAGTTACAGAACACCAGAAAGATGCTTACCTGTGTATTATTGGCTATCCAAATACATTAAACTTTGTGACCATAATGAATTATGGATAACATTGGGAAGAATGGGAGTTCATGTACACTGAGCAAATAGTCCAGAAGGCTAAACTATAGAAAAAACAGCATCAATATTGGAGGAAGATTTATTGTATCATCATTTTTTCTTTCTTTTTAAACATCATTTTATAGGGATCTCATACAACTCTTATCACAATCCACACACACATCCATTGTTCAAGCACATTTGTGCATTTGTTGCAATCTTCATTCTCAAAACATTTGTTTTCTACTTGAGCCCTTGGTATTAGCTCCTCATTTTTTCCCCCCTTCCCACCCCACCTCCCTCATGAACCCATGATAATTTATAAATTATTGTTATTTTGTCATGTCTTAAACTGTCTGACATCCCCCTTTACCCACTTTTCTGTTGCATGTCCCCCATGGAGGGGTTATATGTAGAACCTTTGTTTCGTACTCCCCTTCTACCCTACCTTCCCATTACCCTCCTGGTATCGCTGCTCTCATTATTAGTCCTGAGGGATTTATCTGTCCTGGATTCCCTGTGTTTCCTGCTCTTGTCTGTACCAGTGTACATCCTCTGGTCTAGCCGGATTTAAAAGGTAGACTTGAGATCATGATAGTTGGGGGAAAGAAACATTAAAGAACTAGAGGAAAGCTGTATGTTTAATAGGTGCTATACTTCACCCTGACTGTCTCATCTCCTCCCCATGGCACTTCTGTAAGTAGATGTCCAGTTGTCTACCGGTGGGCTTTGGGTCCCCATTCTGCATTTCCCCTCATTCACAATGATATGATCCCATCGACAGCTCTTGATCACACAGACTGGCATGCTTCTCCCATGTGGGCTTTGTTGCTTCTCAGCTAGGTACTTGTTTATCTTCAAGCCTTTAAGATCCCAGATGCTATATCTTTGGATAGCCGAGCACATAAGCTTTCTTCACCAAATGTGCTTATGCACCCATTTGTCTTTAGTGATTGTGTAGGGAGAATGACCAGGCCTCCTACACCCTCCTCACCATTTATTTTGGAGCACTTGTTCCTTTGTCCCTGGGTTTGTTAACACCCACTTCCTTTCTCCCTGCCTTTGACTGGAAACCATTGAGAATCTTGGTCTGCCACGTTGACATAAAACATTACATTCACTAAGCAAAGTAGCTTTTTGAACAATTACTTTGTTGTTTTTTGGTTGTAATTTTACTGAGTACAATGCCTTTTTTAGTACAATGTTTTTTACATTCAATGTTTCACACGTATTTTTGGACATTGATTGTAATCTCCATAATTTAGCAGAATTGTTTGTATATCAACTTCTGGACCATTTCCATTCATCCTTTCTTTTTTATCTCTTCCGGTAGCTTTTAGTTTGTTCCTTGTCAAACACTGCCCTTTAAAGAAATATGTGCCTCCTTGATGTTACTGTTCATGTTACAGTGCTTTGTATCACTTGTCTGAAAGGTGAGCTATGGGGATAAATTACATTCCCAGCCTGAAGGATTTCTAAGGTTAATAGTCTCAGAGGTTTCACAAGAATCTCTTAGACCAATATGCCTAAATTTTTAAATTATATTGAGATTTGTTCCGCATTTTTCTCCCAATCTGTCTGAGACATTCCATTTCCATCCCTTTCAGAATGCTTGTAAGTGTTATTAGGAAGCATCTAGTTCTACTGCTCCCAGGGCTGGTCAATGTGGGCTTTGCTCGGTCTATTAGTCCTTAGCATTAATTATTTCTGTATATCTTTAATCACTGAGAAGTGAGAATCCAGTAGATGACGTGGAAAGCAAAGAAGACTTAAAGCATGTATTGATGATTACCAAAGATTATAGGAACTTCTGGGAAGATGGCAACGGAGTCACACATATTAGAGGGAATCCCCAGAATTCAGCCCAGGAGAGATGCTTAGAGGGAAATTCAACCCTGCTGGACTCCAAGAGGAGCATCATATAAATAAGAAGACAAAGACCCACAATGTTTTGACGGGCTGGGGGTTTTTGGTTTACCACAGTGGAGGCCAACTAGGGCTTGAATTTAAATCTGCCACTGATTCTGCTGGAGCTGGGATCATTTGGTGTCCACATGACCCAGGGCTTAATCTTAACACAGCCACAGCTTGCTGCCACCTCAGGGGATGAACTAAACCATTGCAGCCCCATAAGGGTTCAGATACGTTGTTACTTTTGTTTCCCTCTCTTCTCTCTATTCCCCCACAATCTCTAGGGGCTGCGCAGGGTTTTTTTTCTTAACTCTGCCACAATTCGCCAATGCTACCTTGGAGCAGGGACTAAACCCTTGCAGCTCCACGAGGAGGAATTGGGGCTCAGCTACATTGCTACTTTTGTTTCTCTCTCTTCTGTATATCCCAGCACAGTCTCAGTGGACTTACTTTTTAATTTTTTCCTCCTCTTTGTTTATTTCCTGTTCTCTCACACTCCACTGCTGACCTCCAGACCACTCCTCTTAGCCTAGGGCAATTACACCTGTGCCACATCCAGCTAGGTGACTCCACCCTGTACAGCTAGGCCAATGTTGGGGAAAGCCCTGCCAACATCCACTAAGGGAAACTCCACCCAACTTCTTACCAGGGAATTCTTGACTGTGTGCCTGGGGACCTAAGGCAGCTCAGCAAACACTCACCAACATTCCAAGCTGCTGCAGGAACCTCTGCCCAACCTCTACAACACCAAAGTAGGCAACTCACCAACCTTCTGGGGCACTCCCGGAGAGGGAAGACACAGGAGGATAAAGTGTTAGGTTAATTCCATAGTGAAACTAGCTGTAGACAATTCAAAGAAGCATTCCTACAAGTCTCCCAGAGAGAGCCAGTTCTCTTCAACTCTCTGGAAAATGGCACCTGAATCCTCTAAAACAATGAAACTCAAACAGCCATCAGCCCCAACGACCTCAATGAAAAAACAGGAGAAACAAAAGGTAATGGCAGAAGATGTCCTGAACATAATGACATGCATAGATGAAACAGAAATTGAGCTGTCACAGAAAGGAATTTTCAGAATGCTTCATGGAGTCATAAAGGATATGAGGGAAAAAATACAGAAAAATGATGAAATGATAGAGGAGATAAAGGCCACACACCAAAGGGAAATACAGGAGTTTAGGGAGTAGATTAAAAAAAACCAATAGCAGAAACAGAGACCTCAAGAATCCACTGGTGGAAACAGGGAATCGTATCAGTGACTTTGAAGACAGCCAAGCAGACTTTAACAAATGTAAAAAAAAATCTAATAAGATCATCAGAGAAGCTGAAGAAAACCTAAGAGCTATGTCTGTTGCTATGGAGTGGAACAATATTATAATTATTGGCTTACTTGAGGAATACACAACAAAGAAGTCATCTGCAACAATAGTGAGAGAATTCTTGGAGGAAAACTTTCCCAGTTTAATGAATGAAAAGCAGGTAAACATTCAGAAGGTTGAAATAACACCAGCTAGACTTAATCCCAAGAAGAAGAAGTCACCAAGGTACATTATACTAACCAATTTTCAGGAAAAGGAGGAAATCATGAGAGCAGCTAGGGAAAAAAACAAACAATAACAGATAAAGTTTCCCAAATAAGAATATGCTCCGACCTATCAGCAGAAACTATGAAGAAGAGGAGAGATTAGAGTAACAAATTCCAAAAATTGAAGGAAAATAATGCAAACGCAAGGATACTCGACCCAGCCAAATCATCTATCAAGATAGATGGAGAAGTAAGAGTCTTCCCTGACAAGGAAAAATCAAAGAATATGTTAGAAGAAACCCAGTCCTACAAAAGATCCTTGCCGACCCAGTATGGGCAGAAGAACAGCACTCACCAAGAATAAAAGACCACCACATAGAACAATCTCACCCAGAGGGCAAAAAAGAGAAAACAGACTCCAAGGTAGCATTGACTTAAGGATGGAAAGAAGTCAAGAATGGTACGCACACACACATATGTATAACACATTAATAAAAAAGGAAGGTAGGAATATACCCAATAAAAAGGTATAAGATGACATCACAGAATCTGCAGATGGAGATAATAATCCTGAATATCAATGGACTGAACTCAGGCATTAAAAGACTGAGACTAGCAGACTGGCTTAGAAAACACAACCCATCAATCTACTGCCTACAGGAGACAATTCTTTAAAAAAAAATCATTTTATTGGGGCTCATACAACTTATCACAATCCATGCTTACATCAATTGGGTAAAGCAGTCTTATACATTCGTTGCCCTCATCATTCTCAAAATATGCCTTCCGCTTGGGTTCCTGGAATCAACTCATTTTCCTTTTTTCCCTTCCCCTCCCTTACTCCTCCCCCCTCCCTCGTGAACCCTTAATAATTTACAAATTATTATTTTATCTTATCTAACACTACCCGGCGTCTCCCTTCACCCACTTTCCTGTTGGCCATCCCCCAGAGGGGAGGTTATATATAGATTCCTGAGATCAGTTTCCCCTGTCTACACCCCTTCCCTCCCTGTATCGCCACTCTCACCGTTGGTCCTGAGGGGTTCATCTGTCCTAGATTCCCTGTGTTTCCAGATCCCAGCTGCACCTCGGTGTATCCTCTGGTCTAATCATGTTTGCAAGGTAGAATTGCGATCATGAGAGTGGTGGGGAGGACATGTTTAAGAACTATAGGAAGGCTGAGAGTTTCATTATTGCTACACTGAAACCTGAGTGACTCATCTCCTCCACATTACCCCTCTGCAAGGGATGTCCAGTTGTCTATAGGTGGGCATTGGGTCCCCATCATGCACTCCCCCTCATTCACGATGACATGATTTTCCCCCCACCTTTGTTGCTTGAAACCTGGTCCCCTTGGCCCTTCATGATCACATGTGTTGATGTGCTGCTTCCATGTGGGCTTTGTTGCTTCTGGGCTAGATGGCCACTTGTCAGGAGACACATCTTAAGGCTACAGACAAAATTAGGCTCAGAATCAAAGGCTGGAGAAAGGCACACCAAATAAATAGCAATTAAATAAAAGCCGAGGTTGCAATCCTAATCTTGGATAAAATTGACCTCAAAGTGCCAGCTATAAAAAGAGATAAGGAGGAACATTATGTAATGCTCGTGAGCAAGAATAAGGGATGAAAGAGGGGATGTTACAATAAACCTTTGAAATCAAAAGGATAATTACACAATACTATGAAGGAATGCACTCCAATGAATTCAACAACTTGGAAGACATGGACAAATTATTGGAAAAACAATCCCTCCCTAGACTATCCTTGATGGACGTCAAGAATCTCAACAGACCCATAGCAATAGAAGAAATAGACAAGGCTATCAAGAGATTAGCAACAAAAAAAATCCCCTAGACCAGATGGCTTCACTGGAGAATGCTACTAACACCAATTTAGGGAAGAACTAACACCAATCCTACACAAACTCTTCCAGAACATAGAAAAAGACGGCAAACTCCCAAACACCTTCTATGAATCTAGTATAACTGTGATATCAAAACCAGGCAAGGATCCCACAAGAATTGAGAACTACAGACCAATATCCTAATTAACATCAATGCAAAAATCCCTAACCAAATAATAGTCAACAGAATACAAAAGTATATAAAACAAATAATTCACCATGACCAATTGGGATTCATACCAGTGGGGATGGTCTAACACACGAAAGACCTATCCACTGGTTCCCTACTCCATGCCGACATGTTGAATTCACATCTTAGAGCACTAGGTTTAAAGTCTGGTCCCTTCAGCATGATATTAAATAAGAGTGGGGACAAGGGGCATCCTTGTCTGGTCCCCTTTTTCAGTGGGATTGTGTTAATATTTTCTCCACTGACTACCACATGTGGTCTGAAGGGCTGGCCCCAATCCCAACTACTACATGAACATCTGCCGCTACCCCCCAGAAGAATTTATTTCAAAGAACAGCATTGAATCTCCAGCTCCAGGAGAGGGACATAACTGATCAGAGCACACGGGAGCAGATGAAGTGGGAGGAGGAAAGAGTGGAGTACTTCCTGGCTCACCAGGGCCTTGAGAACAATGTTCCCAATTAGCACATCCAGTCCACAGAGAGTACCACATGGCCAGCCCCACTATGAGACATGATGTCTCTCACTGAACCATAGCACTATAGGGGAAAACACCATAGACACTGTGTGGGAATTGTGCCCAATCTGACCCTGCCACACTGAGGCAAAACACCAAGGGAGTGCAACAGAACAGCAAGTGAATGGAGTGGTGAGGTCCCCAAGGAATGCCGAAAGTGGACTTTGGGGCCAGGGAATGGTGCCCCAACAGACTGCACTGGAAAACACTCCTAAAGCGCAACAAACAGTCCTTGAACTAAATACAAGCTTTTCTTTCTTGTATTTTGTTTTGTTTTTGTTATTGGTTTGTTGTTGTTGTTGTTTTGTTGCTTGGTTTTGCTCTGTCTTGTTTTTGCGCATGTTATTATCTTTGCAGGTCTGTCTAAATAAGATAGCCTGGATGAACAATCTGGAGGAGAAAACAGTGGGTCCTACAGTTCTGGGGGGACATGAGAGAGGGGAAGGTGGGGGAAAGGTAGTGGTGCTAACAAACCTAGGTACAAGGAAACAAGTGATCCGAATCAGTGGTGAGGTGTGTGTAGGAGGACTGGTAGGGCATGATCAAGGGTAATGTAACCAAGGGGAATTACTGAAACCCAAATGAAGACTGAGCATGATAGTGGGACAAGAGGAAAGTCAAAGGACATAGGGGAAAGGGCTAGGAGGCAAGGGGCATTTATAGAGATCTAAATAAAGGCATGTATATATGCACATATATTTATATATGAGGATAGGGAAAGAGATATATGTGCATATATTTATAGGTTTAATATTAAGGTAGCAGAAGGACATTGGGCCTCCACTCAAGTACTCCCTTAATGCAAGAATACATTCTTCTATTAAATTGGCATTCTATGATGTTCACCTTCCCAACAACCCCTGAAGACAAAGCAGGTGAATAAGTAAATGTGGTGAAGAAAGCTGATGGTGCCTGGCTATCAAAAGATGTAGCATCTGGGGTCATAAAATCTTGAAGGTATATAAGCAGCCATCTAAGAAGCAACAAAGCTGACATGGAAGAAACACACCTGCCTGTATGATCATGCGCCAATGGGATCAGTTATAAGGCATCAAAGTACAAAAAATCAAATCATTGTGTGCTCACCTCCCTGATATGATCGCAGAAGACAAATGGGCTTATAAGCAAATGTGGCGAAAAAAGCTGATGGTACTTGGTTATCAAAAGATATAGCATCTGGGGTCTTAAAGGCTTGAAGATAAATAAGTAGCCATCTAGTTCAGAAGTAACAAAGCCCACATGGAAGAAGCACACCAGACTGCGATCACGAGGTGTTGAAGGGATCAGGTATCAGGCATCATCAGAACATAAAATCATATCATAATGAATGATGGGAGCAGTGTGGAGTGGAGACCCAAATCCCATTTGTAGGTCACTGGACATCCCCTTACAGAAGGTTCTCACGGAGGAGATGAGCCAGTTAGGGTGTGACATAACAATGATGAAACATACAACTTTCCTCTAGTTCCTAAATGCTTCCTCCTCCCCCACTTTCATGATCCCAATTCTACCTTACAGATCTGGGTAGACCAGAGCATGCACACTGGTACAGATAGGAACTGGAAAAACAGGGAATCCAGAGTGGATGATCCCTTCAGGACCGGTGGTGTAAGTGGCTATTCTGGGAGGGTGGGCTGGAAAGAGGGAACCGATTATAAGGATCTATATGTGACCTACTCCATACGGGACAGACAACAGAAGAGTGGATTAGGTGAGACATCAGACAGGGAAAGATATGACAACATAATAATTTATAAATTATCAAGGGTTCATGAGGGAGGGGGGTTTGTGGAGGTAGGGGGAAAATGAGTAGCTGATGCCAGGGGCTTAGGTGGAGAGCAAATGTTTTGAAATTGATGAGGGCAATGAATGTACAGATGTGCTTTACACAATTGATGTATGTATGGTTTGTGATAAGAGTTGTATGAGCCCCTAATAAAACAATTTTAAAAAGATTCTAATCTTCAAAATGGTTCATTAATCCACATAAAATTAATAGAAAGCCTCACAATTGGACCAATAGGCAACACCACGATAAATGGAGAAAATCATTAAGTTGTCAAGGGTTTCATTTTACTTAGATCCACCATCAATGCTCATAGAGGCAGTGGTCAAGAATTCAAATAACATATGTATTGGGTAAACGTTGTAAAAGATTTCCTTAAAATGGGCAGGAGATGTTCACTTTGATACTAATGTGCACCTTACCCAAGGCATGGTATTTTAAATCAACTCAAATACATGCAAATGCAAGATCATGGTATTTATTATAAGAGAATATTGCATATACTACAGGCTAAAAAATAATTTAAAAAAATTATCCGAGGACAGCAAGAATGCTTTCCAGACGAGACGATGGTGAGACTCTGTTACATATACTTCTGACATGTACTTGACCTTGGAGGGACTAGTCCCTGTAGAAAGACATCATGCTTGGCAAAGTAGAGGGCCAACAGAACCCAAAAGGGAAACCCTGAATGGGACATCTTGACAGAGTGCCTGCCATAGTGTGAGGTGGACCCAGGAACGGACGATGCTTCATTCTATTATACATGGGATTGTGATGAGTCACAATATTGTCATACAGAAGAGTAATTATAATGCTTTAGGCACACAATTCACTCCACAATATAATCTATTATTATATTCACAGTATAACATTTTTGGCACACAATTTGATCCACAACCAAAACCAATATATTACTGTTATTACTGATAGAAAAAGTATTGAGGAATAGTTTTCTAACACTGAAATTTAGACATAGGCTCTAAATTTCCCTTGTTAGGCAGCATTAGAGCACTGTGGGGCATTTCTAGAGAGTTTAGTCTCCCTAATGAGTACTCTGAAGAGGCAGCAGCTAGCAAGTTCGCCCTCTCCACAAGAAAGCCCAATCCAAACCCAAATCAAAGGGAGGAGACTTGGCTATGAATGTCCTGCTTTGTGTCTGAATACACCAATCTTATATGCATTCTTGGTCCCAAAGGTGTTAAGACAGATAAAGAGCAACCAGGAGCCCCTCCACATGGAAGGCAGTCTCAGGTGGGACAAAAGAACCATTCTCTTACCCCACCTCTGAATAGCATATTGGATCTACCCACCTCTGCGACTCAATACTCTTGGCCCCATCACTATAAAAGCAATTTTCTCATCTTTACAATAACCTTTACACATTGTCTTAGTTAATTAAAAAGATCTCCCTTAGTGCCAAAATTGTATTAGTTGTAATTCTAGGTTTCTGTATCTCTACTTTGCTGGAGGAAGAGTTGAATTCCATCGCAGTGCATTTCTAAATGGTAGAGAAACGATCCTTTCTGTTCTGCAACCCCTCCTCTCAGTAGGTCACTTCTGAAAGCTTTTAACAGAGGGGAAATGGAAAAGGTGTCCTGACCTTTTTCTTTATAGGGCCAGAGTCAGGATGTACAAATAAGCCCGGACACTAATACATATTATAGATCTGTTCTATCTTTCCATTTAGCAGCTAAAGTAAAAACTCTCTTTTCCCTTCTGACCTGATGGTTGAAAATGATTGCCTTTTAACCTGATAGAATCTCTAGCTGTGAAGTCTTTGGATGCAATATCATTCAGTAATTTCCAAGAAGGTCAGAGGCCCTAGGGCATGTGAACATTCATCTTCCAGACTGCGACTTCTTTTTACAGCCCCTGCCATTCTGCTGTGTGACTGTGATGCTCGTCAGTCAATGGGTTTCTTGAAGGCAGAGCTTGTATCTCCTCTCTGTGTCCCTAATAGCCAGTAGTGAGCGTGGTATGGGCAGTGTGTGAAAAGTTTACTGGAGGAAGCCTGGAATGTGGGATAGTGGAGGGAATGTCTGCAGCATCCTCTGGGCAAGTTGCCTAAACAAAAGCCTTGGTTCCAGAGCACTATCTGATAAGACAGTCTGAAAACTCTCTCTCTCTCTCTTTCTCTCTCTCTCTCTCATCAGGGAAGTGCCCATCCCTTTTTGCTTCTCTCAGAATCTTTCTTTGCCCTTTGAACTCCATATGGCACCAGCCTAAACTCACTTCTACATCTGGTTTAGGCCAGTAGAGAAAGAGATTTCTCATTTGGAGTGCAATAAGTACACCCACCTTTCCTGCTCTGATCACTGCAGGTGACTTTCTGATCATGGGAAAGCAGCCAGCTCTGACCTTCCTCTATCTTTTATCCATATTAATAAATCCTCATTCCATTTTGTGGTAGTTATATAATCTCATGTCAACTTCAGTGTATTAAGAGTGAGGGGATAGTTTAGCCTGTCAATCAGGTCATAGCTTGATGTTGCCTCAGGCTATGGGCATAGCCTTCTTATGAGGATTCTGGGAACTTCCTTTTTCTCTGCCTTTGTCTTCCTGTTGACAAGCCACACGGAGCCACATTTGATGGCAGCCAGCGTCCTGGAGATGGGTCTACCACCATTGGATTGACCAGATTCCCACCTCCCTCCCCCACCACAGCCTGTGATCTTTCTGCATTCTGCATCATTGCACATGACTTCGTGAGTCTGAAGATTGAATTATGACTGTTATCAGACTTGTGGGCTAATATCAGACTTATGGACTTGATCTGGACTGAGCTGGAATGTTTTCTTCATATACAATTACTTTCTGATATAAAGCTATTTCTTAGACATATATGGATGTCCTTGGGTTTTGTTTCTCCAGTCAACCCCTTCTAACACACATTTCATGTGTATTTTATGTTTTATGGAATGACTTGGAAAAAATGGCATGGCACGTGAAGAAGAAATGATGTTTTTAAATCCATCTTTACCTTACAATCTAAATAACACATGAACACCCGAATTAAATGATTTGGTTTCAATCCTCTAGCTTTGGGAAGAAAAACTGTTTCAAGATGAACCAAGCACACGCCGTTCTTTCCGAGTTTTAACTAAAGGGGACCCTTTAATCCCAAACCAATTCTTCTTTAAAATAAACCACTGCATGCCCTATTAATGGGATTACTGCTAACATCAAGTGGAAATCTGAAGTCAAATGAGCAAGATTGTGATAACTGATGTGAGAGTCATCTTTTTGGATCTTCTAAAGTGCCTGAGCAGGAGAGGAAATCCCCTCTGCAAGGAGGCAGGACCTGATGAGGTGTGTAACTATTATCAAGCAAGTCCAACTCAAGGCAGGGTGATGCCTTGCAAAACCAAATTTTAAAGAGAAAGGTGCGATGAATAAAATATTGTGCATACCCTCCCATAAACATGTGTTGTAAATCCAAATCTCTATGCCTGTGGCTATAATCCCATTTGGGGACCGAATGGCTTTATTATGTTAATGAACCAGGATTAGTATAGTGTGAGTTTGACTCAATTGCCTATAGGATATAAAAGGAGCAGTTAAGCAAACAGAGAAGGGGGGAGGTGGATGCCAAACAACACAGAGGTCTCTAAGGAACCAAGAAACAAGCTGAAGAGACAAGAGCCTTCCTCCAGAGACCATAGAGAGAAAGCATTCACCAAGTGCCTTGAATTCAGACTATTTCCTTCTAAATTGTAGGTAAATGCATTTCCGTTTTTTAAAGTCATCTATTTGTGATATTTCTGTTACAGCAGTACCAGGTAACTAAGACAGAGGGAAAGGCCATACTGGAATAGCAATGGTATAACTACATCCAAAAGTCCTCCTAGAGGTAGTGTTAAGCATTCCATTATAAACTATTTAGTTACAAAATTGCTCAACACATACTTTTATATCACCTTTTATATGCCAATGCTGTTCCAAAGGGGGTGGAGATGCTGTACAATTAGATAGGAAAGAAGTACGGCCAGAGAGCTCCCTCGAGGCAAGATGGCATGACATCATCTGGACATATTGTCAAGAGAGACCAGGCCCTGGAGAAGGACATCATGCTTGGTAAAGTGGAGGGACACAGGAAAAAAGGAAGGCCCTCAAGGAGATGGACTGACAGCGGCTGCAACAATGGACTTGAACATGAGAACAATTGTGAGGATGACACAGGACCATGCACTCTTTCCTTCTGTTGTCTATATGGTTGCTTTGGCTGGATGGCACCTGACAACAACAACAACACTTTCCAGATAGGTATCCTCCCTCTTTACCTACCCACCCTCATCAACCAGCAAGGGATACTGATCTGTGAACATATACATATTTTTGTCATTTCATTAAAAGGGATCATATGCTATTTGTCCTTTGGGATTGCCTCATTTCACTCAGCATACTGTCCTTGAAGGACCGACAGTGATTTGTTCTATTGCACATAGGGTCGCTTGGGTCAGAACTGACTCAATAGAACCTAGCAACAAAAGTATTCTCTGAGTTCGCTTATGTTGCAAAACGTTATAAGAACACATTTTCCTTAATGGATGCCCAGTATTCCATTGTATGAATATACCACATTTTGTTTAAACATTCATCCATTGATAGACATATAGGCTGTTTCTACCTTTTCGCGACGGTGAAGAACGCTGCAATGAACAGATGTGCATAGACTGCACGCAATCTTCTTTATCTACTTTTCAGAAATATGTCTCAGACCTATCTTCCTAATCTGTCTTCATCTGGAAGCATCTAAAAGCTCTCTGCTATAGGTGACAATTCAGGTATTTGAAATATAATTGCAATGAATAGTACTAACAAGTCCTCACTGTACAACAAATGGAGGAATGAGTGGTGGCTAAATCATACCAATGTTAAACAGGCTTTGCCTGGAAGAGAGTTGCTGCTTCACCAGGAAGGATCATTGAATAAACAATGTAATGACTTCTGGTCAGCAAACTCCATAGCTAACCATGCCGTCACAGCAAACTTGATCTGCGGATCTCCAATATGTACAAGGGAAGCAAAGTCAGGTGGGTGTTTTTTGTTGCCGTTGCTCTTTGCACCTTCCAGTTTGCATGACACATTGCAACAACTGAATGAAGCCTGCCTGGCCCTGTTCTGGGTTAACAGCATCTGTGAGGCAGAGTTCATTGCTGCAGCTCTGTGCCAGCCCATTTCTGTGAGGGTTGTCCTCTTTTCCAGTGGCCACGGCATGTTATTTGAACACTTTGAATGCCCTGAGAAAATAAAGGCATGGATGAAAGAAGCAATCTTGGCCCTTGAAATGAGTAGAACTGTCTCATAGGATTCCCAAGGCTAGCCATCTGTAAGGCAGCAGACTGCCACACATTGTCCTGAAGAGGGGATAGTGGCTTCAAATCACTAAAGTTATGGTTTCTACCAAGTGCTTGAACCACTGCACAAGCAGGGGTGCTCCCTCTCTTTCTATGTATGTATGTATGTATGTATGTATTCCTCAGTTAGGATAGGCATGAGGGATTGTGAAGCAGCAGTGTGCACCCATACAGGAGGATGATCAATAATTCAACTTTATTGAGGTCATGGTAGTGCTCATTGAAATGACAAAGTCAGGTAGGTGTTCCTCGCTCTCATAAAACTCCAATTGTTCCCTGTGGCAGAGTTTTCATTTTGCTTTCAAAGGAAATGGGTGTTGCCTTTGGAATCCCATTCCCTTCAGATAACCAAGGGTGGATTCTTGCCATGTGATAGAGATGGAATAAACTCTTGGTTACAAAATAAAACATAGTCTTATCTAACTGGCAGAAAGGTGTGGTGGTTTTATCACCCTAATTCAGGCTTCCTGTGACTCTACATGAAAAAGGGAATGATGAGTGACTGGTATTATACTTCTAGTTGAAAGAGATCGCTGCTTTCTTACGTAATTAGATCTCCAGATCAATACCATAAGTAACCCATAATCTTCAAAGAGATGTGTGTTTACCTCCTGTATTCCCATCCTTTTGGTGAGTGTGATTGAAGCAACAGCACTGCTTCAGAATTTCAAATTTGAAGTCAAATAATGATCTATTGCCTAGAGAAGATATTGCACATTGATTAAAAACAAAAAACTGCTATAGAGTTTGACATGTGTCCCAGGTCCAAAAGAAGCTACACTTGGGACTCGGGATTGGTTTTGGTAACTTTGATGGTGGTCTTCCCTGAGTTCCGTCACTCAGTAATTTTGTTGAATATTAAGTAAGGAAATTGCAACCTAATGGAGCCAGGGGAGCCTCCTGCTGCTGTTACCATTGTTAGGTGCTGGGGCATCAGTTCTGACACAGAATGAAACAGTGACCTGTTCGGCACCACTCACACCACGGTTGTGATGCTTGAGCCCATTGTGGCTGCCACCTAGTGTTAATTACCTAATGAATTTTAAAAAAATCTACACATACACTCAAAAAAAGGAGCCCTGGTTATGTAGTGGATTGTAGGTTCTCTAAGAACCACAAGATCAGCCATTTGAAATCATCCGGAAGAAGGATGACAATTTATGGTCCTGTAAAGATTTGCAGATGAGGAAACCCTAAGGGGCAGTTGTACTCTGCCCCTAGCTTCACCACTGTATGACCACAGTGAGTGATTGTTGATCTATATGAAACAATGAAGAAAACTGGGAAACAGTAGAGCAAAGCAGCCTAGTAAAAACAAGAGTAAGAACATTTACAACCCTTTAGAAAAGGGAGAAAGAATGGCAAACTCAAAAAGCAAAGGAAGCTGTCATTAAGGAATTTAAAAGGACAGCCAAAGAGAATACACCAATGACTGAGGAAGGAAGGGCCCTCCTTCCTGCTTGGGTGGCTCTGAAAGGATAAACAATATTATGAACAGCTCCAGGAGAACTGATTTGATCATTTAGATGAAATTGACCGATTCCATGAAAGACAGACTACCCAAACTCACACACCACGAGAACAAGATGTTCTGCATAGTCCTACGTCTATTAACGCGATTTCTCCAAAGTTAACAACCTTTCACAAAAACAAAAGCACCAGGCCTAGATAATTTCCCTAACAAATTATACCACATATTTAAAGACTATATTATATCAGTTCTCTGTAATCGCTTCCAGAAAATTGAGTACAAAGAGCCCTTTCAAACTCATTCTATGAGGGCAGCATGATACTAACACCAAAACCAGATAAAGATATTGCAATAATGGAAAATTACAACCCAATATTTACCTTGATATGGACACAAAAATCATTTAAAAATGAAACAAAAGAGGAGATATTTAAGAGTGCATAAAAACAATTATCTTCAATATGGGATGCGATTTATTTCAGGCATGTGCGACTGGCATAGAGCAATAAATATAATGGTTTACATAAATTAAAGAAAGAAAATCAGATTTTTATACCAATTTACGCCAGCAAAATCATTGAACAAAATACAATGTTTTGCTAATGATTAAACTACCAAGAAACCAAGGATAGAGGGACATTTTCTCAATGTGATAAAGGATATAGGCACTAGACCTACAGTTAATGTGGTAGGAAGCTTTCGTGTCAGCTTGGTCTAGTGGGTCATGGGTTGGGCTGTAAACTGTAAGGTCAGTAGTTTGAAACCACCAGCGTCTCCTGGGGAACAAGACAAGGCTTTCTAAATGGTGAGCTTCGATTTGTAAGGGGCACTGTTCAAAACCACCAGGCATTGGTGGTTTCCTCAGGAGAAAGACAGGGCTTTCTATGCCTATAAACAGTTACAGTCTTGGAAACCCACAGGGGCAGTTCTACCCTGTCTTATAGGGCTGCTATGACTGGACACCAACTTGATTGCAAAGACTTTAGTTTTAGTAAGGAGTTACAGGCTCATAAACTCACAGGAGCAGTTCTACCCTATCTACCCTATCTGATAAGGACCCCATGAGTCAGCACTGACTCAATGGCAATGAGTTTGGTTGACTCAATATGAAATTATATGATAAACTCCATAATGAAATCTTCTGTGAAGAGCCACACAGTTGAGGGGGAGAATAGTATGGAGAGACTTCTCTTAATTAGGTTATAATTTTGATACAATTGGAACGAAGTAGTCGTTACATAATCTGGTGTCAATTTATGAAAGGGTGGAGTCTAGCCTGTCAATTAGGTTGCAGCTTGATTACTTCATTTGGAGGTGCCACAGAGATTAATAGTTTACTGGAGGCCAGATACACTCATTCACGGCGGGAGCTATGCTGATATAGCCAGAGCCCTGGAGCTGGCTGATCCACTTGGAGACCCCTGCCAGCACTGAGATATTTAAAACACCACTGGATCCATAAGACTTCTCACCCACTGACCTGTGATCTTCTTGTATTCAGCATCATTGGATGTGTTTCTTGAGTATGAAGAGAAATTTATAAATTGGTATCAGACATATGGGCTAGTATTGGATTTATGGACTTGATCTGTGGCTGGGATGTTTTCTCAATATTCCCTTGCTCTTGTATAGAAAGCTCTTTCTCATATACATATGAGTGTCTATGAATTGGTTTCTTAAGTCAATCTGGACTAGCAGAGAGTTTCATCAGGGTTTATGACCTACTGTTATATAAATTGGTACTCTAGGGAGGCTAGCTCACTTTCTCTTGCTGGTCTGGATCCTGTCCTCTGCTTCATTAATGCACCAACCCTGAGGACTACCAATATCTTGCCATATTACCTGCTGACTTTGGATGATTTGCCTCTGCAACCTGATATGCTGCACCTAAATTTATGTGCTTATACCTACCCCACCTGCCATATTCCTGCTCCCTGGTTTGTCTTCTGCTTCCAGGATTATTGACTCCAGAAGTTACTGGGGTCAGGAAAAATACTGAGCTTAACATTTAACCCATGAACCTGACCCAGTCAGGATTTAATTGTTTCTACAACTCTGACAGCCACTGTGTTGTTATAAAATTCAATTAATATATTCCTATTTCTGGAAACAGGATGATAAACCAGGAAAAGGACCTCTTCTATTACATGTATTTAATATATCCTCTTCTGCCTTATGTATTCAACATGATTGAAGAAGTTCTAGCTAGTGAATAAGTCAAGAATATCTATCTATCATCTATCTATCTATCTATCTATCTATCTATCTATCTATCTATCTATCTATCTATCTATCTAGATATGAGAGAAAATAATATCCATGTGGAAAATTCTAAAAATTAGATCACTCTTCATTCCCCAAAAATGCCTCAACAAAATTTCTAACTCCCAAAACTAAGATATATAGTAAAATTACAAGATAAAGATTAATCTGTAACATTAATTGTTTACTAATATATTAACAAAGAACAGTTGAGTTTTGGAATTTTAAAATTATGGCATTTGCAATCCCTCCCTACGTCAGAAAACAGCTCTTTTGGGTGGTTGTTATTAATAGCTGTCAAATTGACCCCTGGATCATGGCAGCCCCATACACAATGGTACATCTAATATACTTTATATAAAAACAATACAAAGAAAGCAATACAGTAGCTTCTAGTCCAGGCTACCATTGCTCCTTCAAAAAAAAAATATATATATATAGATAAATTATACATGCATAAGTATATGTAGCTTTAGACAGAGAACCAATCCTAAAGACACTATTGAAAGACAAAAAGACATATAATAGGCAACACAATGCTGGAAATAAATACGACAAAATTGGTGAATTCATAGTACCTGACTACAAAACAGAGAGCTCTGGTGGTGTAGTGGTTATACACTGGGCTGCTAACTTCAAGGGCAAGAGTTCAAAACCACCAGCCATCAATGGGGGAAAAAATGAGGCTTTCTACTCCAGTGGACTATAAATCCCCCCTACCCCCCAGAGGGGTCATAGGGAGGGCTGAATCAATCAGGGTGCAGTAGAGCACTAATGGGTCACGCAATATACCTCTGATCCCTGGAGGTCACCCCCGTGCTATCACGACCTCAGTGCCGCCTCTGATTCTAGACTAGACGGGAGCATGTACATAGGTATAGGCAACAAATAAAACTCACAACACATGGAACCCAGGTACAGGAATGGGCATGGGAATAGAGATATCAAATCAAAAGGGTAGGGTGAAGGTGGGGAGAAGTGGGGATGGAGGGGGGCACCAATCACAATAAATGGCACATAACCACACATCCCCAGACCGGGGGGAGGACAACAGAAACCAGAGGGGAAGGGAGACAGTGGTCAGTGTGAAATTTAAAAATAATTAACAATCTACAATCTATCAGGAGGCCACAAGTGCTGGGGGATGGTGGGGGGAGGGAAGGAAAAATAGAGGAGCTGATCCCAAGGGCTCAATGGAAAGTAAATGTCTAGAAAAGAATGATGGAGTAGATATACAAATATGTCAGATACAATTGATGTATGGTTTGTAATAAGAGTTGTAAGAACCCATAATAAAATGATTTAAAAAAAACAGAGTTGCCGTCTTGAAAACCCACAGGGGCAGTTGTATTCTGTTCCGGAGGATCCCTATGGATTGGAATTGACTTGATGGCAGTGTGTTCAGTATTGTTTTGTACTACAAAGCTTACTGTACAGCTACAACCGCCAAGAAAGCCATGTGTGGACAAAAGAAAGGGTGCACAGATCAAAGGAAAAGAATAGAGACCTCAAACTGATCTTTGAGAAAGAACAAAGGCAGTGTCAGCGGGAAAGGATCGTCCTTTCAACAAATGATGCTGAAAAAGGGGCATTCATACGCAAAAAAAATAGAATATATCAAACCTACACATACACTTTACAACATTCACAGAAACTAACTCCAGAAGATCTTGGGGTGTAAGTGGAAAAGGGCAGTGCTTGTGTAAGGGAACATGGAAGAAAATGTGACCCCAAGCTTGCAAGAAGTTATGAGGTCCAATGCCCAAACTGATCCATGAAAGAAAAAAAAGAGAAGCTGGATTTTATTAAAAAGGAAAACTTCGGGGGAGAACTGATCACAAGGATCTATATATAACCCCTTCCCTGGGGGACAGACAACAGAAAAGTAGATGAAGGGAGACATCGGACAGTATAAGACATGACAAAATAATAATAATTTATAAATTATCGAGGGTCATAAGGGAGGGAGGGGGAGGAGAAAAATGAGGAGCTGATACCAAGGGCTCAAGTAGAAAGAAAATGTTTTGAGGATGATGGCAACAAGTGTACAAATGTGCTTGACACGATGGATGGATGGATGGATAGATGGATGGATGGATGGATGGATGGATGGATGGATGGATGGATGGATGGATTGTGATAACAGTTTTACGAACTCCCAATAAAATGTTGTTTTTTTTTAAGGCTAAAAAAAAAAAAAAAAAAAAAGGAAAACTTCTGCTATAAAAAAGGCAACTGTAAGAAATGAAAAAGACGAGCCAAAGACCCAGAGAAAAAAACAGGCACGAGAGAGTTTCAAAAACATTGTCAAAATAATGGAATTAAAATGCAGTGTAATTTACTTATGAACTTTTCAAAGATTTCTTCTATATGCTAAAGAAATTTTATACAAATAAAGCAACAAACTCATCAAACATAAGAATAAAAACAAACTATCCATTTAAAATGTGGGGAAAATATCTTAGCCAGCACCAAAACAAGACTCCAAATAAAACTGGAAAACCAACGAAAAGGTTTTCAACATAATTTGCTATTGAGGAAGTTCAAGTCAAAGGTACAATAATACATGACCTCATATGATCAGAAGGGCTGAGATGGTAAAACAAGCCTGGGAAGCCTCCTTACTGGTAGGGATGGCTAGTAACTGAAACTCTCATTAATTCTGAGTTGGGGTGAGCAGTGGTCCTGCCACCTTGGAAGACACTTTGGGAATTTCTTACAAAGCTAAAACTGGTCTTTGCCATCCCCAAATGATGCTCTTTGATGCTCACCAAAAAATTATGGCTATCTATCCACACCAAATTTGGTATATGTCCCCTGGTAGCATGCTGGCTTACACTGCTAACCAAAAGATCAGTAGTTTGAAACCAACAGCTGCTCTACTGGAGAAAGATGAGGCTTTCTACTCCGGTAAAGAGTGATGCTCGCAGAAATCCACAGGGGCAGTTACACACTGTCCTATTGGGTCTATTAAGTCAGAGCTGACAGATGGCAGTGCTTTTGGTTTTCAGTGTTTCCTCTAAATAGATGATTCCTCTAAACCAAAATGCTGTTCAAAAGGTGAATTGAGAAACGTACTGTGGAATAGCTATATGCCACCCTAGGTAAGTGTCGGATTGCAAATGCCATGGTCAGCAGTTCAAACTCAGCAACCAGTGCCAGAGAGACAGATGAGACTATGTGCTCCCTGAAAGATTTATAGCCTCAGAAACCCTATATAGGGTCAACTATCTATTTTATGACAGTGGGCTTACCACCACCAATAACCAAATCCAAAATATACCCAAATTCACTCACATTGAGTTCATGTTAATTCACAGCGACCTTATGTGACAGGGTAGAACAGCCTGTGAGATTCTGAGGCTGTTAACTCTTTATGGGGTTAGAAAGCCCTTTCTTTAACCCATGGAGTAGCTGGTAGTGTTGAACTGGTGACCTTGTGGTTAACAACCGAAACGTAACCACTATGCCACCAGCCCTCCTTTAACTAATAACAGTTGTTGACACCAAGTCAATTTCCATCCATGGAAACCTCCAGTGTACCAGAAATTGCATTGACCTCCATAGAATTTTCAATGGTTTAAATTAAAAAAAATTTTTTAAAGATAGAACACCAAGGTGTACTTCTGAGGTTTCTTTGACTGCACACTCACTGCCATCTTCTTAGTCCTCAGTTATCCTGCAAACTCGGTAACTGTGCATTCTGACCAGGAACACCAATGCAGCATTCCTCAGCAATGAAAGCAAGTGATATCGCTACATAGATGAATCTTAAACACATATTGCGAAGGGGAGGAGACAGTCTCCAAAAGCTATATATGAGGCCCAAATTGTATTCTGGAGAAGGCAAAATTATAGAGACTATAAAATCAATGGCTTCCAGCAGTTCAAGTTGATGAACAATTGAATAGAAGAACTATATCAGAGGACTATATCGGGATTCTGAAATTATTCTAATGATACTATAGTTGTGAATATATGATGCTATTTATCTCCTTAGACTTGATAGGACAGAATACATACATATACACACACATACCTAAACACACACATGTGAATACATTTTTTTGGCCAATGTTTCAAATTCATGTCATTGAGTTAATTATGACTCATAGCAACCCTACAGGATAGAGTAAAATCGCCCCTGTGGGTTTTCCACATTGTAACTCTTAACAGCAATAGAAAGACTCATCTTTCTCCCTCGGAGCGGCCAACAGTTTTGAACTGCTGACTTTGTTGTTAGCAGCTCAATAGGTAGCTAAAACAATAGGCTCACATGAAACCTGAATCTTGATGGGACTCCCTTGTTTTTCCAAGATCTCAGAAGCCCTCCACCTTTGAGAAGGTACACTCTTCTGTTGCTTGTTTTAGTGTAAAATATTTGCATTTTCTTTTTCTGCAAATTTCTTTACAGAGGTTTTACCAACTAATTCTAGGGCTATAAGAAGCACTGTAGAAGGTGACTGGGCAATTTAACTGCTTGCTAAATCTAGAACAAACATTAGCAAAGGAGGAAGGAATCCCGGCCTAGGAAACCGATGGGTCAGAGCCCACTGCCTTGCATCTAAGAAAAGCAACAGGGTCTGAAGCCTGTTACTTTAAGAGTTAAAATATCCCAGCCCGTGGAAATAACCCATCCAGATGTCCTGCCTCCCCAAGTGCTTCCCACTGGACGTCTTTTTCTCTTTCTGCCTGGGGCTCTCTAGCTCCTGTCTCCCTAGTATACATGTATGCTAACATGAACAAATTATGTTAATGAGAGGTACAGTGATCCAGGTGGTAAATCAGCGATGGATACATCAATGTGAAAGGTAATTGTAAATATTGGTATATAGCTGAGATAATATAAGTGTATAAAAAAGTTTAGAAACATGGGCATCCATTTCTATTTTGAGTTTAAAGAACACTTTCAAATAAAAGAAGCCAAAGTGCCTTGGAGAAATGACTAACCTTCATACTAGGTAAGGGGCACATAAAATGAACCTAGAGCGGTGGTTCTCAACCTGTGCTTTGTGACCCCTTTTGGGGGTCAAATTACCCTTTCACAGGGGTTGTCCAATTCATAACAGTAACAAAATTACAGTTATGATGTAACAATGAAAATAATTTTATAGTTGGGGTCACCACAACATGAGGAACTGTATTAAAGGGTCATGGCATTAGGTAGGTTGAGAACCGCTGGCCTAGTGCATCATACAGAAGTTAAGAAATAGCATACACAAACACATTTGTAGAGATTTATAAAAGGGACCTTAGCACCAATGGCTAGAAGCGATTTTACACAAGCTTCCAATTGGACAAAGGCAAAAAACTTATACCAAAATAATTAAATGCTTAGAGTAATAATTCATATAATAAAATAAATACCATTTACTCTCTATCGATATACATGATTGAATAATTAGATAAATGAAAGAGAAGAGCTATATTCCCAAGAGACACAAATCCAAAATGTTTACTTAAATGCTCTAAGTGAAAACAAGGAGCCCCCCTGGTATAGTAGATATGTATTGGACTTCTAACTGCAAGGTCAACAGTTCCAAACTGTCTGCAAAGTGGCTATGAGTTAGGGTGAACTTGAAGGCAGTGAGGTTTTTTGGTTTGTGTGTTTGTTTGCTTGTCTTTGCAAGTGAAATAAAACCGCATACTCTGTAAATATGACCTGTCTATATGTCTTTCTTCTTTATAAACTACCATACCCACTGCTACCAAATGGATCCCAACTCAAAGTGACCCTGTAGGACAGGGCACAACTGACCTTGTCAGCTTCTAAGACGGTAATTCTTTGTGGAAGTGGAAAGCCTCCTATTCCCCCCTCCCACGCCGGTCCCTGCCCTCAGAGCAGCTGGTGGTTTCAATGGCTGACCTTGCTGTTAGACGCATGCGCGACACATAACCACAGCACCCACACTCTCTGATTTCCTAACTGTAGAGAGGGCACGGGAGGAAAGAAAGCGTGATTTTATCGTGGGGAAAGATGACCAAGGAGACCTCTGTCAGGTGATAAACTTCACCATCAACAGTGATAAAGCAGACTGAAGTTGATAAAGTATTATTGTACAGAGAAATCCTAGTGATTATAACCCGAAAAGGTACTGTAGTATTCCAGAATAGCACAAAGGGGGAACGAATGGGTAAAACTATGGATCTCTGACATCATCGCCAGTGCATTCACTGTAACAAATATACTGTACTAATTTACAATGCCAACAAACATTTTAAATGCATGTTTAGAAAAGGATTTGGAAATGCACAGAAATCGTCTGCGTGGCTGTTAGGTAGTGTAGAGTTGGTCTGCGTCCACACAGACTTGATGCCTAACAGAAGGCAGAACCACACAGCCCTGCACCACCGTCACGGTCCTTCTACTATCCCGAATCCATGGTGGCAGCCACTGGGTAAATCCATCTTGTCCGAGGCCTTTTGCTTTCTTGCTGCCATGCATGATGTCCTTCTCTGGGCACTGGTCTCTCCTGACATGTCCAAAGTATGTAAGATGAAACCTCAACATCCTTTTCCATTTAAAAAAACATACTCCCCCCACCCCACTATCATGATCCCAATTCTACCTTACAAATCCTGCTAGACCAGAGCATGTACACTGGTACAGATAGGAACTGAAAACACAGGGAATCCAGGACGGATGATCCCTTCAGGCCCAGTGCTGAGAATGGCGATATAGGGAGGTTAGAGGGAAGGTGGGGTGGAAAGGAGGAACCGATTATAAAGATCTACATTTAACCTCCTCCTCCCTGGGGAACGAACAACAGAAAAGTGGGTGAAGGGAGGGAGATGTCGGACAGTGTAAGACATGACAAAATAATATTAACTTTTAAGATATCAAGGGTTCATGAGGGAGAGGGCAGCGGGTAGGGAGGGGAAAAATGAGCTGATACCAAGAGCTTAAGTGGAAAGCAAATGATGAGGGCAACGAATGTACAAATGTGCTTGACACATGGATGTATGTATGGATTGTGATAAGAGATATATGAGCCCCCAGTAAAATGATTTTAAAAATCTACATCTATTACTTTAAATGTATTTATTTACAAAATCATCAGAATATTTTTGGAATATAGCCATGGCCTAACATTGAAAATTAAATTTTACATTTTAAAGAACACATTTAATCTACATGTCCTCTCCTGTCCTTTAACATTTTTGAACCTCCATTTCCTCATTTCTGAAAGAGAACTACAGCATCCTCTCACCCGCTAGTTCACAGCATTGTTGTGAAGCGAATGCAAGTATAAGAAGACACACTCTCGTGTGGAAAGAGAGAGGTCAGAATATAGCACACTTAAGCAGACTTCAGAGAACGCTGTAACATAAACACAAAGAATAAATGTGAGTATCACCCTTGCTTTAAACAAGAAATACATTTTTAGAAAGATCCAACTTTTAATGATATTTAAAACTTATTGAACTGTTAGGTGAGCTTGACCTAGTTTACCTTCTGCCCCAGCTTAATTTTATGACCTCAGCAAACTGCTTTCCTTTTTTAGCTCCAAATTTCACATAGTCATATTTTCTCTCCAAGCTGCTGCCAAGAGTCAAGGACACACAATCTAGATAGCAATGGGGTTTTTACACTCATGGGTCTTTTTTCACCCAACAGCAAAATTATACTCTCATTTCTCTTCTGAAAACCTCATTACTCAATTCCCTGAATTCCTGGAAATTTGTGATCATTTATTCATTCTGACCTCAGTCATCCTTGGGTGGTTGCTGCTTTAGATCATAAAAGATTTGGGTAATCACACTGAAGGATTATTGTTGAACCATAAACAAGAAATCATTGCACAATTTCACCATTAAACTTGTCTTCTTTATGATGAATGATTAATGATCAACCACCTAGCAGCAACAACTTTTGGTAACCTATGAGCTCCCTCTCAATTGTGAGTATTCTCGGTGGTCATTGCAATGAACTGTCGAACTCAGCAGAGAATAGAGTGTTGTGGGAAGGATGGCGGATGTCAGGGGAAAGAATGATGGAGGGAGAAAATATGTTGGACCTCTGTCTTGTGGTCATAGAGAAGCCAGAGGAGTTAGGATCTGGCTGTCCTACTTCCCACCTCCTCGATTGACTACAACTATGCAAAGACATTTGACCATATGGTTTATAAAAAAATCTATGGATAGCATTGAGATGAATGGCAATCCCAAAACATTTCATTGTACTCATGGGGAAGCTAGACATGAATCAAAAATTAGTTGTGTGAACAGAGCAAGAATATAGTGGATATTTAAAAATCAGGAAAGGTGTGTATTATAACCAGAGAAGCTGGATTATGTGAAGTAAAGCTCAACATCATGATGGGAGGAAGGCTTATTAATAATCTGCAATATGCAGATGATTGAACCTAGCTTGCTGTAATAGAGGAAGCTGATGATCAATATTGCATTACAACTCAGTGTAGAGAAAAATCAAAATCCTCACAACTGGATCAATAGATAACATCATGATAAACAGAGAAAAGATTGAAGTGATCAACAATTACATCTTGTTTGGATACCCTATCAATGCTCAAGGAAGCACCAGTCAAGAAATAAAATGTCACAATGCATTAGTCAAATCAAACCTGCCAATGAGTGCAGAGTGGAGACTCAAAGCCCATTGGTAGCCAACTGGACACCCCTTACTGAAAGATTGTGGGGAGGAGATGAGCCAGTCAGGGTGAAGGGTAGCAACAATGAAACATATAACTTTCCTCTAGTTCTTAAATGCTTCTCTCCCCCTCCCCATTATCATGACCCCAATTCTACCTTACAAATCTGGTTAGACCAGAGGATGTACATAGGTACAGAGAGCAACTGGAAAAACAGGGAATCCAGGACAGATGACTCCTTCAGAGCCAGTGGTGAGAGTGGCGATGCCTGGATGGTGGAGAGAATGTGAAGTAGAAAGGGGGAACTGATTACAAGAATCTATGTATAGCCTCCTTCCTGGGGGATGGACAGCAGAGAAGAAGGCGGGGGGAGACGTCAGACAGTGTAACATATAACAAAATAATAATAATTTATGAATGATGAAGTGTTCATGAGGTAGGGGGGACTGGGGAGGGAGGGGGAAAATGAGCAGCAGATATTAAGGGTTCAAGTAGAAGGCAAATGTTGTGAGAATGATGATGGCAACAAATGTACATATCTTCTTGACACAATGGATGTATGTATGGATTGTGATAAGAATTGTACGAACCCCCAATAAAATGATTTTTAAAAAAGAGTTGAAGAGCAAGGCTGCCACCTTGAGGACTAAATTGTGCTTGATCCAAGCTATGGTATTTTCAAATTCCTCATACGCATGTGATAGTTAGACATTGCATAAGAAAGAGCATAGAAGAATTGATGCGTTTAATTGTGGTGCTGGAGAAGAATATTGAAAATACCATGAACTTCCAAAAGGACAAACACATCTTTTGATTGGTTATATTTCCATTCAAGTAGACTTAAAATGAGCCATCGCAGAACCAAGAGTGGATGATCTTGCTAATCATCAAGAAAGGAGAACCAAGATGGGATTGTGTCCTTTGGAGCCAGATATTCCTGTGTGCCGAACCTCCTCAATCCAGGCCATACACCTGTGACATACACCACGGGAGCAGTGACAGCACGGTGGCCGGAGCAAGAGCCTGAGCAGAAGGCTTCCTGGTCCACAGAGTAAGTTTAGCTGAATGTGTCTTGCCTGTGGAGTGACATGTCTCCGGGCACTTAGTTGGAGGAATTGGGCTGGTTGACTTGTGGAGTCAGTGTTGAGCATCTTTGGACAGAGCGGAGCACCATTTGGCTCCTTATCAGCAATGCTAACGGAATTTGTAACACTCATTCAAGCAAGCAGAGAGCAAGGAGCCAATTGATTGAGAGGCCAAGGCATGCTTGTGGATATGGCCGAGAATAGGTGCTCCAGACAGAAGGCACTGTGCCCGGAGTGTTTCTCATCTTGCATTGTAAACCTGTTACGCTTCTAGTGGCTCTCATCCTTGTGAGCATTGTCTGTAAGTTCTGGGTGGCCATTGCAACGAGTGTTCAAACCCAGCAGAGAAGCAGAGTGTGTCTTGGGAGGGAGAGTTTGTCTGATCCTTTCCTTCTGAAAACCAATCACTCTAAATCCTATAAGGTCCAACGGTCTGACCCCCGACTGCTCATGTGAACGCTGAAACTGTGGGCATGGGGTCTCCACGAGTCCGGGACCTACTCAACAGTAGCCAGCAACAACACATTGTCAAGGTACCAATATTAAAATATGAAGGTGAGATGCACCTTTTGTGCTGTGACGAATGGGACTTCAGGACATGCACAGCCTATACAAGCTGTAATACTTCTCTTTCCATCAGCTCTGGAAAGTGCTCCAAGCTGTTTCTGGCACCTCCCTAGGGCTTCTAACCAACCAGGACCATCTGAGCAAGAGGCCAGAGGAAAATAATTCCCAAGTACCTAGTCATGGGTGTGTGACACTCTTGAGTATTCCTGAGCACTGCTGAAATCCACCTTAAAACTAGATGGACCTGAGCCTGTAGGGGCAGTTGTTTCATGCCCCCAAAGGAATCTGTTTGCAGAAGGAGGCTGGCAGATGGAAGTTCAGCATCATGTCCTTAATGGTTGTGAAACAAATTGTTTCTTCATGAAATGCTCATGGAGCTTCCTGTGAAAACAGAGGAAACAGGAATGGTGATGTTCCAGAAGACTTATGATGTGAATGTATTAATTCTACTAATTAAATACTCATTTCCAAAGCCCACGGAGACTCTCCTGGGCGAGTCCATTAAAATGCACACATAATTATTCATCCACGCTTAAAAAATCCACCTTCACTCCAACAGTGACACTCTAAAAAGACAGACCCAAAACTTGGTCCTATTCTTTTAAAATTCTATTCTCCTCAAATGGATTTTGAGACATAATCTATCTTTATTGCAAAGCTGTCTGAAAAGCAAATCTTGACTTTTCTACAGTTGCTAAAAAAAACCTCTACTTTGCCTTTTATATTATGATTTTTTTGTGCTTTTCAGCTTGATGAACACCTGCTTCTGAGTCTTAAATATATAACTCTTATGCTTCAATCCTGTTCCTTTCAAATGTGTGTTTCACTGAAAACCAGAGAAGGGAAAGTGACATACACATATAACCTTGCGTATAAGGGGCAGAAGGATCATTAATTATTTTCCTCTGTCTCGGTTGGTAACCATTATGAAAAAAAATCACATATATATTATTGCAAGATCACTTTGAAGTATGACTGTGTGCACTGACACAGTAGGGTTTTTTTCCTTTGTTAGTAAAAGTTGTGCATTTCAAAGAAGTCTTTTTGTGTTCCAAGGGGCAATAAAAAGAATAGAAAAACACACTTGTTGTTGTTTTCCCTTCTCTGATGGGTTCAGCTTAAACCACAAATCAGTTGCAGTCGAAAAGTGTCTTGGTGTAGTTCTCTGACTGTTATATGTGCGACTGGGAAGCTCTGCTTGTTTAAGTCAGGGCATGAGACACATCATTGACGGGAGGATATAAATCAGGCCAAAAACAAGGGAAATCATGAACAATAAAAGGGAATATGGAAAGCGCTTTCTCAAGATTTCCATAGGTATTTCTTTACTTAATATTAAGAGACTCCTTTGGAGTTAACTCCAAAACTTTACAAGACACAAATTTTAAATCATCAAGTAGTAGGTAGTGTGTGAGCCAATAAAGCATGGGGACTCATTAAAGAGAGGGAAAAAGGTAAATATTTTAAGCAACTCATGGACATTCTATTTCTTCTTCCTGCAAGTAACACTGATTTCACATTTTTAATGAAAAAAAAAGTGCTTGTTTGAAGAATATGGATTGACTGATCCCTATAATTGCAAAACACTAACTCCCCAAACACAAACCCACTGAGTAGATTATTACTCATAATAGCTCAATAGGAGAGTGGAACTGCCCCTGTGGGTTTCTGAGCCTCTAATTCTTTACAAGGGTAGAGAGCATCCCATTTCTCCAGCTAGAAATCAAAATAAAATATATAACAATTACGAAAAAGGTATTTATCGGACATCTTCATGTGTATCAGGAGCCCTAGGGGTGTAGAGGTTACACATTGAACTGATATTTGTAAGGTGGGCTCTTCAAAATCACCAGCTTCTTCATGGGAGGAAGATGAGAATTCTACTCCCATACAAAGTTAAAGCCTTAGAAACTCATAAGGGCAGTTTTACCCCATCCTATAGGGTCTCTGTGGGTAGGCATTAGCTCCATGGCAGTGAATACATGAATACCAGGGATAACTGTAGTCCTTGAAGTGATAAAAAGTGGCAATTCAAGTGAAATGTGAATACAAATAAGTTCTGGTTGTGAGTTCTCCATTCTCCCCCCTTAAACCTTGTTGATGCTAGAGTTATATATTAACACAGTGTTACGGAGATGCCTGTGTGAGCTGAGACTATACATTGCCTTCCCAACTGAACTAGATCATCACACAATCGATTTGACCGGAGCAAGTGTCAAGATGACGTCATTGAAATGGCAACTTTTGGTTGGGTAACCACGTCTAGACATGATCCTGTCCGGTTGTTCTTTGCTTCAAAATCATTACCATGACAGTTGTTTTAGGATTTTGGACCTGACCCTCTGTGGACTACATTTGTCTGGTGAGAGAAATGTTGTCCAGGAGCCAGGAGACAGCAATTCAATTCTAATTTATTTGAAGACTTCAGCTTGACATAGAACTTCTACGAGACTCAGCAACTTCCGAGAAAGAAGTAAGCCACTGCATGTCAGCTTCAAAGGCAATTAGTAATATATGCATTAGTAAGATATGCATCCTACGCACAAAATAAATGTATAAGTAATAAACAATTTTTAATGAAGAATTAAAAGTCACGGCTAAAAATACCCAAACAAATCACATCATCCATGGCCATATCTTCGGAATGGGCAGACACAGTGTCTGTAAAGTGGGAGCTGTCACCTATCTACCTCACCGTGATCAGATGTGTTTTAGAAACGGCTAAGTCTTTGAGAGGGTGCACTTCATTAAATCTACAAAATGCTACCGAAAATCTAACGTTCTGGGCAGAAAATAAATAGGAGAGGGGAGAAATGGCAGAAGCCAGATACAAACTGGGAAATGAAAGAGATATAGCATCCACTTTATCTATTGGTGCACTGCATTTACATGATTTTCATCATTATTATCTAGAAAATATTTCAGATTTTTTGGGGGGGGGTCCAGGCACATAAGTTTCAATTTGAATGTCCTCCTTAACTCCTGCTTTTTCTTTAATACCCAGTCTCACATCCCCATTACATAATTTATCATTCAACTTGATACCTTGTTTTTTAAATCTCCTAAATGAATATGCCATCTACTTCTCTCCTTTAATTTTGTATCATCACAGTAAGTAAATACTTTTTAATTGGAAATAAAAAAGTCAGTGCTATGGCCTGTCACGACTCATATAAATTAAGCATCACTTACTGCTCTATTTTATGACATGAAAATTTATTTTGTCTGTAAATTAGGGATATGAGTCTATTTCACAAGTTTTTATGTGCATATTAGTGTATGTATAAGCATTACTTACCTAGTTCTGTGTAATAAAATACTGACAAAATGAGCCACAGGGAAACTATTTATCATTCATAATTTTTGTGACTCAGAAATTTGGGAGTGGCTAAGCTGGAAACTGAGTGATCCTTGTTCAAGATCTCACTCAAATCTGCTTTTAGAGAAAGAGAAAAAGCATAGTTTTGGAAGCATTGAATTTCTATTTGTGGCTTATGGTGAAGTTGACAATGGATAGTTGTTATGGTTTCACATGGTTGAAATCATTGGTCTCAATAAATTGTACATCTGAAAAATATTAAATTAGTAAATGTTAGGTTATCTACATGTTTGCCATGTATATGCACATCCTTTTCAATATTTATATAAATATGAATTGATAAAATATAAAATTGTAATATTTTAAGTAACTGATTCAGCAATGGAGGTACTCATTTGTCCATGCCAAGAAGTTTGGAAGACCATTACCAGGGCAACTAATTAGAGAAGATCTATGTTTGTGCCCAATCCATAGAAAATGCCAAAAAAGAGGCCAAAATATTGGAAAATATCATTACTAACACATGCTAATCACATTTTAATTTTGCTGAAGATAGTTCAGAATTAGTTGCAGCAGAATATTGACAGGGACCCACTAGAAATTCAAGCTGGATTCAGAAAAAGATAAGGAATCAAGGGTGTCATTGCTGGTATCAAATGGATATCTGTAAAAGGCAGATAATACCAATAGAGGCTTTATTTGCTAGGCAAATGCATTCAACTGTGTGGATCCGAACGAACTGTGGCTAACAATTCAACAATGAAAATTCCAGAACATTAATGATGCTCTGGCAGAAACGGTGAGTAGACAAAGAGACAATAGTTCACATCAAACAAGGGGATATTGCCAGCTTTAAAATCATGTATGTGCATGTCAGACTGTTGTCTTCTCACCTTACTTATTCATTCTTTGCCCTAAGCAAATAGTCTGGGAAACTGGGCCTTATGAAGAAGAACACGGTGCTAGAATTAGAAAGCCTCCTTAATAATTTTCAATGGGGAAATAAAACAACCTCGCTTGCACCAAACAGGATTTTAAACACATGCTGATGAAGAAGGGGCTGAAGGCTTCCGCATGGGTTACACCTCTGCAAAGAAAATGAAGTCCTCCTGACAATATAAAGAGACGATGTAATGTTATGATAAATGTTAATAAATTGCACTTGTCAATTATTTCATTTATTTGGAACTACATACCCAATGTTCATGAAAGCAGTGAAGAAGACAAATAATGTCTTTCATTGAGTAACAGATTGCATGCATTAGCCCAAAATGAGGCTCCAGGACTGACCGAATACCAACTGAAAAGTTTCAGCAAGCTGATCAAGCCCCGGAAGCCCTCACTCACCTATGCTAGGAAATTTGGAAGACAGCTACATGGCTAACTGCCTGGAAGATGCCCATACCTGTGTCTATTCCAAAATAAGGTGACCAAGTAGAATGCACATACTATAGAACCATATCACTGAAAACCCACACAAGTAAAATGCTGCAGAAGATCATCCAACAGTGATGGTAGAAGCACATTGATGGTGAATAGCCATAAGTTTGGGCTGGATTCTGAGAAGAATGTGAACAAGGGATATCATTGCTGACGTCAGATGGATCTTGGCTCAGAGCAGAGAATATCCGATGTTTACTTATGGTTTGTAGATTATGTAAGTGCATTTGATTGTGTGGACCATAACAAATGAAGAGTAACTTTGAGAAGAAGGCAATTCCAGAGCATTTCATTGTGTTCACTCAGAACTTGTACATGGGCCAAGACTCAGTTGTGCAACCAGAACCAGGGCATGGTTGTATCCTCTCACTATACTTATTCAGTCTGTATGCTGAACAAATCATCAGAGAAGGTAGCTTATTTGAAGAAGAATGTGGCATCAGGATTGGAGGATGACTTCAAGTGTATTATATGCACTTGTCCCCAAACAGAAGAGAGATGCAGACTTTTTTAAATCCCTCCATACTTTTAACATGCACACGTCAGCATTACCAGAAAGAGAACACTAGGCTCGTTGTCATTGTTTTTTTAAAAGAGTCTGTTCCTCAGTAATGTTACCCATCCTATCTTGTAACTTCTCTCAATCTGCAGCCCCTTTGGGGCACTGCAGATGAGTATCTGATGGGTGGCAAGGCATACCATGCAACCACGCATGTATTCGAAGTCCCTGTTTTTACACCAAGAGAATAGAAGACATATGTGCTTAAGAATCTCTGCATAATACTGGTGTCTGAGGACTTGAGGGTAATAAAAATAAACTATGCTATACCACAGTCTTTTAACAATTCAGTTTGTACTCCTGTCCCAATAGAGCTAACAGCATAAGCAGTTCTGTTACAGAGAATGTTTACATACTCTCTGTCAACAAATGCATGGCTTGATCTAGGTGGAAAAGTTGTGCAGGGAGGTGTGAAGACATACTTGGAGCGTAGTTATCCTTGAAGAAGAACTCTGCCTCTGGCGTTCCCATGCATCAAAAACACCATGTTCAAAAGCCTCTTCCTTGCTCTCTCCCTCACTTCATTTAGTTCAACGAAATTATTTCAAATGTCCTCCTGATACTTCCCTAAGTTGCTGCTTCTAGACTATCTTTCTCCTCCATGAACTTGAAGCATTGTTATATTGTTGGTGTTAGGTGCTAGCTAGCGAGTCAGCTCTAACCCATAGGGACCCAGTGTACAACAGAAGGCAACAATGCATAGTCCTGTGACGTCCTCACAATTGTTCCTAGGCCTGAGCCGATTGCTGCCGTCGCTGTCAGTCCATCTCATTGAGGCGCTTCCTCTCTACGGATGCCCTCCAGTTTATCAAACGTGATGATCTTCTCCAGGGACTGATCACTCTTGACAAGATGTCCAAAGAATGTAAAACAAAGGAATTTTATAAGATGGCCCAACCAAAGACTTGAACAGCCTTCGATGCAAACACTTTTCCAGGTGTAAGACACCGGGCTACTAAGAATTGTGGAGGCCATTAAATCTGTAGATGAGGCCTGACTCAGGGAGAGTGTTCTGTTCTTGCTGTTGAATCGATCTAAGTATGCCCGCAGCAGAGGCAGTCGAATCCCCTTGGCATATGCTAAGTGTGTGACTATCTGTCTTACAGGATCTAAGTCTTCTCTTCTAACACTTACACTCAGGCATCTTTATATTTCTCCTGTTAGAAAATTAGGAGTTTCCCAGTAAATATCTTGTGGAATGCAAATGTTTATTGACTAAAGCACTGCAGATGAATAGGAGAAGTGCACAGAGAGTTATGAAATACAGCGTATCTTGGTAGGAGTTTTAAGAAAAGTACATACACAGCGCAGTGGGATCTAAATAGACATGATTGTTCGCCTGCCGACCATGCACAGTTACCATGAAGATCAATGCCACAGTTTGTAAGGATGCTTTGAAAACTTAAAACTCATTGTCATTGTGTGTTTTTGGAACATCAACGTTTATTAAAACACTCAATTAAAATGTTCTATTATGTTCATTGACAAAAAAATCCCTGATACTAAGCCATCTTAAAAATACCATTTATTTCACCATAATTGGTTCCTTTCAGTCAGCAAACAAATGTTTGAGAGTACTTACTATTGTGTGCTATCAAGTTGATTTCCATTCATAATGATCCTTTATAACAAAACCCTATAGGATTCTCTAGGTGTGTTAGTCTGGGTTGAATAGAGAAACACATTCAGAGATACTCATATATGTATAAGAAAGAGCTTGATATAAAAGCACAGATGTATTTTGAGAAAACCTCCCAGCCCAGTCCAGATCAAGTCCATAAGTCTAATATTAACCCATATCCCATATGTCTGACATTAGTCTTAAATTCCTCTTCAGACATGCAACACATGCAATCATGACTAATGCTGGAAGATCACAGGCCAGTGGTTGGAAAGTCTTGTGGGGCCAGTGGTGGTAGACACATCTTAGCACTGGTGTGGGTCCCCACGAGGCTCCTCCAGCTCTAGGGTTCTGGTTCCATCAGCATAGCTCTATGAGGCTTGTCAACAGGAATGACTCACAGTGAGAGTGTGCGTCTCATTTCCAGGGAGGAAGACAGGAGTTCCCAGAATCATCAAGAGAAAGCCATGCCCTCACAGAGGCCTCATTGGCTATGACCTGATTAACAGGCTAGATTCCACCCCTTTGCTCAAGTTGACAGGAGATTATGTAACTACCACACTAAGCTATAACTTTCATTGGAGCATATCCATTAGGTCTTTCTCCCATGTAAGGGCTGGCAGGTTTGAGCACTCAACCTTTTGGTTAGGTGCCCAGAGTTTGCTCATTGTTTCAAAGGACCTCCATAAGCACCCTATAAAACCAAACCATGTTATCAGATTTACTGCTGATGGGATCCATTCCAGTGCTACAGAAAGTCCCAGTATAATGTAAGACTGACAAAACTTGTCTGTCTGATTTTATATTTGGGAGAAAAGGAAAAAAAAAAACCAAACTCACTTTCATCAAGGTCATGTGACCCATTACGACGGGGATACTGGTCCTTGGAGTTTCTGAGACAGTAAATCTTTACAGGAATAGATTTATCCTGTCTTTATCCTGCGTGGTAGCTGGTGGTTTCAAACTGCTTACCTTGACTTAGCAGCCAAGGTCACAACCACCATGCTACGAGGGTTCCTTAAGCACTTTATTATGATTGTAAGTACTCCTAGTGGGTTATTAAACAGAAAGCATACTAGGGGGTACCCCCCAAAACTGGATGTGATGTAAGGAGGATAGCGCATTTGGAATTTGTTCCACCAGATCAGACTATTAATCAAGCTTTCTGTTTAGAAATAAAGATTGCATGACGTTGTGAGACAATAAAAGGCCTGATTTGTGGGAGATAAGGACTGGTTTTCCACTATGACAATGCACCTGTTTGTGCAGTCATCTCAGATTTTGGCAATAAACAGCATGCGTCTCTTGTCCCACGCACCTTACTCATGCGACCTCGCTCTGTGTGATTTCTTTTTGTTTCCGAGCATGAAGAGTGGCGTGAAAGGACAGAGATGTGGCCACATAGAAGAGGTGAAGGAAGACACCAAGGGAGGGGCTGTCAGTCACCAAAATAGATGAGTTTGAAAATGTTTTCAAGGATGGATGAAGTGTAATGGAGAGCACTTTGAAAGTGATAAGGTTGTTTTGTAAAAAAAAAATAATCAAATACATAGCTTTAAAAATTCTGTTTTGGGGGCACCCTCTCATATGCATGATATAGTATATCTTTAATAAACATTAGAGTCTGGGTTTTTACCCATTAGACAGATCCCCACAAGATCTTAGAAGCCCATAGGGACAGGTGTATTCTGTCCTATAGGGTCACTCTGAGTCAAAATAACCTTATGACAATGAGTTTGGTTGGGGCGGGGGTTGAGTTAATAAATACTGATATTTTAGTGATAAAGGGCTATTATTTTAGCTCTATTACCACAAGAAGAAGTATAACCATAATGTTTCTTAGAAGCACCGATGGCAAGACTTCGTGTCAAATACTTTGGACCTGTTATCAGGAGACAGCAGTCCCCCAAGAAGGACATCATGCTTGGTAAAGTGGAGGGGCAGTGAGAAAGCGGAAGAAGCTTGTGGAGATGACTTGGCACAGTGGCTGAAATTAGGTGCTCAAAGGAATGATTGTGAGGGTGACACAGGACTGAGCAATGTATCCTGCGGTGTGCAGAGGATCTCGGTGGGTCAGAACCAGATTCGATGGCCCCTTAGTAACAACTGATACTACAAACACGACTCCTAACAGAACTTCACAATTGACGCGGATCTGCTGTTGTCAGTTACGGCTCACCCCAACACGATGGACCATCGAATAAAACACTACGCACTCCTAAGCCATTCTCAAAACTGTTATGGTTGTGCCTGTTTATAAACCACTTTATCAATCCATCTTCTTGGGAGCCTTCCTATTTCTCGCTGCCTTTCTACTTTACCAAGCATGATAACCTGTTCTAGGGAGGGGTCTCTCTTGAAAACATGTCATAATCGTAAAAACGTTAATTGCATATATTCAGCACTGCATTAAACATTTTCCTGGGTAATTCCACAATTGGAATGTGATGAAACAATTTACTTTTGCAATCTAGAAAATTTATGTTAGTTCATAAAGATTAACGTTGACCTCAAAATATCAAAAGTTGACTCAGAATGTTGGAATCATAGAGCATAGATATGTAGCATGCCTATTTTATGCCAAAAAGCCAAACCCACGGCCATTAACATCCATTTTGGATCATAGTTGTCCAAAGGACAGCCCACTAGCATTTCTGGGACTTTAAATATTTAAAGGGACAAGCAACCACATTTTTCTCCAGTGGAGCAGCTGGTGGATTCAAATTTCTGACCTTAGGTTTGTAGTTCAAAGATATAACTCACTGTGCTCCCAGGCATCCTTGGATGATTTTACTTCTGTTTTTGTGTTGTTATTGGGTTCCACGGAGTCTGTTCTGACCCATTGCAGCCTTACAGACAACTCCAAAGACACCATCTGCCCTGCACCACCCTCACACTTGTTCTTCTATTTGACCCCATTGTTGCAGCCACAGCCTCGATCCTTCTTACATAAAGCCTTCCTCTTTGGGGCTGATCCGCCACTTTAGCCAGCATGATGTTTTTCTTTAGGAACTGGTCTTTCCGGAAAACATGTCTCAAAAACATGAGACTAAATCTGACCATCCCTACCGCTAAGGAGCACTCTGGCTGGATTTCTTCCAAGACAGACCTGTTTGCGCTGTTGCACCCCACAGTGCTTTCAATATTCTGTCCAACACCACAGTGAAAATGCCTCGATTTGTGTTTGGTTGTCCTTATTCAGTGTCCACGTTTCACATGTATATGAAACAATTGAAAATCCCTTGGCTCGATTCAAGTGTACCTTGGTCTTCAAAGGCGTATCCTTGCTTTTCAACACTGTATAGAGGTCTGGTGTGCACATTTACCTAATGGAATGTGTCAATGGATCTCTTGACTGCTGCTTCCATGAGCTTTGAATGTGGATACAAACAAGATGAAATCCTTGGCAACTTCGATCTTTTCTTCATTGGTCATGATGTGAGTGACCTATTGGTCCAGTTGTGAGAATTTTGGTCTTCTTGACATTGAATCGTGATCCTTTCTGAAGGCAGCAATCCTCGATCTTCATCAAGTATCCGGATTGAATGAAGGCTTATTAACAAACTGCCATATGCAGAGGACACAACTTGGCTAAAATTGAGGAGGACCTGAAGCACTTGCTGATGATAATTAAAGACTAAATCCTTCATAGCTGATTGCAACTCAATGTAAAGAAAACCAAAATTCTCACAATTGAAACAATATACATCATGATAAACAGAGAAAAGATTGAAGTGGCCAAAGATTTTATTTCCCTTGGATGCATAATCAACAGTTAAGGAAGCAGTGGTCAAAAAAAAAATCAGACAGTAGGTGGGGAGTATCAACAGAGCAAGCTAGTGGTAAAAAAACAAACAAACAATGGACATATTGCCTTGGGCAAATCTGTTGCACCAAAGAAGTTGAATAGCAGTCACCCTTTGAGACATAGGTGTGCATGACGCCTCACTCACTAACATGAAGTCAATGCTGACTCATAGTGACTCCCTGTTGGTTTCCAAGACCATTTCCATGAGTTGAATGTCCTGCTGATTTGTTGGTGGTTTTGAATTGTTGACCATGGGGATCACAGCCCAATGTGTAACCACTACCCTACCAGGGGTCCATGTGCTTGACCCTAAGCCCTGCTAATTTCAGTAGCCTCATAATAATACATGGCAAGTTTGAACAATGAATGTAAAAGACTTTGGGAAAATCAAGGCATTTGAATTACGGTTTTGAAGAATATTGAAAGTACCAAGACCTTCTGGAAGAATAAGCAACTGTGCTGTGGTAGTTATATAATCTGGTGTCAATTTGGGACTTGACAGGATTAATAGTGAAGGGATGGAGTCTAGTCTGTCAATCGGCTCATGGCCAATGGGGCCTCTGTGTGGGTATGACCTTCTCTGGATAATTCTGGGAACCCCTGCATTTCCTCCTTGAAGGCAGAAGACACTTCTCTCTTTTGACCCTTGGAAACCCTCTGCTGACAAGGCTGACTCCCTGGGAGACATCCCTGAGGAGAAGCCACATGGACCTACCCTGATCCAGCCAGAACCCTGGACCTGGAGAAGGCTGAGATGCTTACAACGCCACTGAGTCTTCAAGACTTCCCATCCACTGGCCTGTGATCTTCCTGCACTTGGCATCATTGCATGTGTTTCGTGAGTCTGAAGAGGGCTTTGTAGATTGGTATCAGACATATTGGCTAATATTGGACTTATGGAATTGATCTGGACTGGGCTGGGCCTTTTTCTCAACATTCAATTGCTCTTGTATATAAACCTCTTTCATATAAATATATATATATATATATATGAATTTGTTTCTCTTATCTACCCAGACCATCACATGTGCCCTGAGAGAAGTACAGCCAGAATGCTCCTTCGAAGGGAGGATGGCAAGTCTTTAGTTTCATAGATGTTGCAGACGTTATAAGGTGAGAAAAAGGAGATCATACTGGGTAATGTGGAAAGTCAGCAGAAAGAGAGGAAGACCCTGAAGCAAATAGCTTGATCTAGTGACGGCAGCAACGGACTCCAAGCCATTGGACAGTGATGTGGTGCCGGACTGAGCAGTGTTCCATTTTGTTGTGCATGGGGTCACTGTGTGTCAGCACCTGATGACAGCGACGGACACAATATGTCAGGACTAAGGAGCCCGGGGCACAATGGAAATGCAAAGACTTGGCAGTTTATGCCCACCAACTGTTATACAGGAGGGATATGTGTTAGTGTGCTTCCATAAAGATTACATACTTGGGAAATTTGTGAAAAATTATGGGGCAATTTTAGTTTTTCCGGTAAGGTTTCTAACAGTCTAAGCCAATTCAATGCCTGTGTGTGCGTGCGTGTGTGCGTGTGCGTGTGTGTGTGTGTTCGACACAACTATTATTTGAGGTAAAAATTGAGTAAAGCACTTAGCAGCATGCCCTCCACAAAGCAGATTTCACCAAATATTAGTTCTTAGCAGCTACAGCCTAGAAGGAGGGTTCTCTGTGGTGCTTTTCCTTGGAAAGTAGCTCACTCTTCTTTGTTCCTTGGCAGCCAATCGGACTTGGCCCAGAAAAAAAAAAGAAGGTGGTCCTTAAATGGAGCCTCTGGCTGTATCTCTAGAGAGAGAGGCAAAGACACAGGCAGAATAAGTAGAAAAGTTGAAGGGGGATTTGATCCAAGTGGGAGGCAGATAATGAGAGGATTAACTCAGGTCAAGGGAAGAAACAAGTCAGAGAGAAAAATTGATGAAGTGGATGCATATTGGAATAGCAACTAACTGACTGCGACCTTTCCTGATGCAGCAGGCACAGCTTGTAGCAGACAAGAGGTCCTCCTGGAACCTCAAATCTCCCAGGGAAGGGGGGGGGGGCGGAAGAGCGGAGGGGAGGTGAGAGGGAAGGGGGTGGGTAGGATTCTAATGCTGAATGTAGATGTCTGCTTGGTCTTCTTGCACACAGTTGATGAATGGTAAAACTTGCTTTCAGTGCTGATAAAAAATACCACCAAGGGAGTTGATGGCTTAAGCAATTACTTCCACAGGGGGCGTTTTCATTCAGATAATAGCAAGCTGCTTTAAGCCCAAATCTACAAGCAAGATGCCTTTTCAAATGTGATTGTGCCCAGGTAAAGATGTTACTTAGATCAGGGTTTGCAATTCCATGAACTGATTCATTATTTCTGTGAGAAGTTTCTGAATGTCAAGGATACAAGTAAATATTGAGAATTTAATATGTTTCAAACCTTTTGCCTTTTATAACAGGGTTTATATTCTTTAAGGCAAAAAAAAAATCAGTCATCAGTCAATATGAAATCCAGGATAAGTAAACCTATAGAGAAATCAATGGGTTCCTGGGTATGTGGTAGGGAAGTTGGGAGGAAATTGGGGAGCCAATAATAATGGATACAAGAAGGAGGGAAATGTTCTAAAATTGGGGTGTTGATTGACAATTCTATGCTGTTATTTTGTCTTTTGTTTTTTTCCAAACTATTTTATTAGGGGTTAATCCAGACATCATACTATTCCATAGTTAAATAATAGCCAGGAGTATTGTACAATCAACACCACAGTTCTTCCTTCTTGAACTCCTTGATATCAGTTCCATTTTGCCCCAGATGTACCTTCCCTGCCATACCCCCAAGGAACCCTTATTCCAGTTATTGTCTCTATAGATTCAGCTGGGTTTTATATACCACAAAAAAACCAGAAAAACACATAACAGAGTGTCAAGGAGACTACCAACCATGGAAAGATACAACAGAGTTAAACTTCCATATGAAAACAAAAACAAAACCCACAGAAGATATTTAAACACAAATGAAGCTTAAAATATTTCAGAAGGGAGATCAAATGGCAAGGTTTTAACCATTCATGTCAGATTGATCATTTTTACCTACTATTGTTATCTCTCCAATAACCTCTGTCTGATTATCATGTTATTCCCATTTCTTAATTATGTTTAGAGGGAAATTGCCAGAGGCTTACTGTGTAGATCCTGCGAATGTATTTTGGGCTTCCACTGTCATCCATAGCTTTCTGCACACCAAAATCTCACAATTCAAGCTTCAATTCCATTCCTCCTTTGGATTTTTACTATATTATTTTACAAACCTTTGATCATGGATGTTGGTGTGCTTCTTCCATGTGGGCTTAGTTGATATCTCACTTAGATGGCTGCTTATTTGGAAACAAGAGCTCAGACACTATTCTATCTGATAGCTGGGTACAAATATGATTTAAATATTGAAATGGATTTTATTTGAATTATATATCAATACAACTGTTTTGAAAAAAAGAGTATACATGAAAATATGTTCATACTGTTATAAAAAACCTGGGGAAACATAAACCTGGAGCCAAAGGATTAGGGACTGCAGAGAGGGAGCTATGCAGGAAGGGTTGTAATATCAGCTGGAGATGCCGTGATAGAATGTTGTGTGAGATGGGACAATAACAAGGCACTGAGATAGCCTCTTGTTCTTACCACAATGTCGTCCTGACTCATAGTCACCCCACACACAACAGATCAAAATGTTGGCCCATCCTTTACCCTCCCATCTTCTGATGCACGCTGAACCTTTATGATCCCAAAGGTTTTCATGGACTGGTTTTCAAAAGCAGACCATCAGGTCTTTATTCCTAGTCTTTCTCAGACAGGAAACTAGACTGAAACACGTTCATCACCATAGCAGTACGAGCACCACCAATGGTCGAGTGGGGTGTCTGTGCCAGAGGCCCATTGCTAGGAATCAAACCTAGGCTCTGGAAAAACACCTCTCCTGAAACAAACAAACAAATAAACAACAACAAAAGCAACAAGAAAAGGAAACAAGCAAACCCACTATTTTCAAGTAGATTCTGACTCATACCAGCTCCCTAGAGAAACTCTATGACCCATTAAAATGGTCCCGAAGGGTTTCAAAGGCTGCAAATCTTTACAGAAGCATCTCAATCCCCCCTCGCCCCTTCACCCTTGGAGTGGGTGTTGGGTTTCAAACACTGAACTTCGGACTCACAGCCAGGTGCTTTAACCACTATGCCATTAGAGTCCCTTTGGTCTCCCTCATGGAAGGTGGTTATTGTGGCCCTGAACCACCAGTGCCCCATGAGAAGAGAGACCTGCGCTGTGTGAGGGGAGAACTTTCTAGGAGGATGATCTGCTGGAAGAAGATGAGCAAAGAGGGGAGATATTGAGCATCAGAGAGGGGAGGACCACTATGGGTCATGCCATGGTAGGGTCTTTGGCTGTCACAGTAGCGGGGAGCTGGAAATCCATTGGAAAATTGTGACCAGAGAAGCAATATGACCTGTGTCCATTTAAAAGAATTCTTCTGATTTCTGTGTTGATAATCAATGATAGGGGAAGAGGGCAGGGACAGAGAGACCAATTATAGCAATCTGGGTTAGGGAGGATGGCCATTTGAACTTAGGAGACTGTAGTGGAGATAGTGGAAAGGGGAACCATTCTGAATAATTTCTTTTTCTATTTTTAAAGAAACCACTCCCTCTTGTGCGTACTGCAGGGAAGGTTTGCTAAATACTACTGCTAGGATAGAGGTCAAGATCTACCCCAGTGGTTGTGGTTCTCAGCCTTCTAATGCCGTGACCCTTTAATACAGTTGTGGTGACTCCCAATCATAAAATTATTTTCTTTGCTACTTCATAACTATCATTTTGCTACTATTATGAATCTGGCGACCGCTGTGAAAGGATTGTTCCACCCCCAAAGGGGCTGCGATCCACATGTTGAGAACCTGAGAACCGCTCATATCTACCCTAATTAAATAACTTTAGTATAGCCACCCCCACCCCTGTTTTAATTTCTTGCTCCTTTTTCAACTCATCAGGAAGCCCTTTATCCACAAACAGTGCTCCTTGGAGCAGCAGTGAGATAAGACATTGCACTGAGGAAATCCGCTGCATAGAACCTCTTGAGAGCACTGAACAGCAGGGGTGTTACTTTGTAGACTAAGGTGTAGCTGCCTCAAGCCATGCTATGTTCAGCCACCTCATATGCATATGAGAGTTGAACATTACATAAGAAAGACCAGTAAAAAGCAATGCCTTGGACCTGTGGTGTTGGTGAAGAATATTGAAAGGACCACTCTGTTGGACAGGGTTCTCTAGAGAGACAAAACCAGATTCCTAGTAATTATATATATATATTTTATAAAGATAGATTTATAACACAAGAAATGAACCATTACATTATATACAGATAGATAATACAAGAAATTAACAGTTAAATTATAAAGCAGGGAGATACTAGCAGTCCTTTAAGGCTTGAGAGCCGCCAGTCGCCAGTCCCTTTCTGTAGAGAGAGCTGGGCTATATATATCCAGGCAGCAAACAGCAAGGCAGGTCCCCAGCTGTCACCAACTGTCAGTCCCCAGCTCCAGAGACGAACATTCCTATCTTGTGGGATTAAAGGGACCTCAATTTACAGCGACACAGTCCACAGGCTAGGCATCCCACAGGTAGTGTACCCCTTTAAATTGAGGCACAGAACAAGCAAGGCAGCCACACGCAGGCCCGATGATTAAAGAACGAGACACAAGAAAGGCGAGGCTCACCGAGCCATTTATCCCTCCACTCTTCAATTAATCCTACTTGTGTTTATCGGCCAGGCTGGCACAATAAACTATCGCAACCACAAACGGCCAAAAGGACAACCAGACCTGTCTTGGAAGTACAATCAGAATGTTCCTTAGAGTCAAGGATGGCAAGACTTCGTCTCGTTTAATTTGGAGAGGTTGTCAGGAGACACCAGTCTTCTCTTCTGGAGAAGAGCATCAATCGTGGTAAAGTAGGGGTACAGAGGAGGGGAGAAGGCCTTCGATGTGGCAATGTGGTCAAACAGGAGAGCAATTGTGAAGACGGCACGAGACTGGGCGGTGGTTCAGTCTGTTACAGGAGCACAGAGGGTCACTAGGGGTCAGAGCCAACTCAATGCCACCTAACAACAAACTATACGCTGGAGCCACACACATTAAAACTCCACTTGTTATTCTTTACCTACGGTCCAGATTCGGAGCATCCTTAATCACACAAGAGTTATTTCATAACTCACGGACCCAAAGGAACCCTCCCTTGACATCTCCCTCTCCCAACATATTTTTAATTTCAATAAATGAGATCTCCGTTCACTCAGCTGCTCAGGCTTCAAACCTAGGCATCGTCCTTAGTTTTTGCCCTTTCTTCAATGATTTGCCCACTGCACCAAGAGTTTTGTTAGGGATCCCTTCAAAATACACACTGCACACAACTATGAATATTGGCCACAACTGCTGCTAGCATTTGTCCCCTTTCCTTGCCATTGGAAGGTATCACGTGGGCTCCAACTCCAGAGGAGCCTGTGAACAACAGAAAGAAACGGCCCCATCTTGAGTCTTCCTCACAAAGAAATAGAGTGCGCAGAAGTAGCTTGCAAGATTTTTCATCTGAGACATTTCTGAATGAATTTAAGCCCCCAACCCCTCAGTTAACAGCCAAGCTAGGAAACCGCTTGCATCACACAGAGATACCTATAAAAATAATAACATAGCCCGGATTTATAGTTCAAGGGTTTTAGAATCCCCAATAAAATTAATTAAAGCCAGAAAAACACTGACAGGAATGGTAGAAGGATAAGATAAATGAGTAAGATTTTCTACCATAAAATAAGAAGGACGTTTCTAAGGTGAACCAGAGGCAGATGGAAAAGCACAGATTCAGGATAGATTTGGGGCTTGCACTTAATCCTCACTCCTATTTAAGAACAATTAGAAGTTACGATATGATCCTGCTTAATGCACATTCTTGTGAAGGAACACAGAAAATATGGGTGCTACAGCTAAATATGGGGGAGAAATTAGATGATGCACGGCTCTCAGAAAGAATAGCATCTGGATTTTGATAGGCTTGCTTTCGAACAAGCAGTCATCTAAGTGAGATATCAGCTAAGCCCACATGGAAGAAGCACACCAACATCTGTGATCCAAGGATTGGAAATTATATAACCCAAACCCAAAGTCGGGGATAGCATCAGAGTTTTACATTGTGAGATTTTAGTGTGCAGGAGACAGTGGAAACCCAAAATAAATGCACAGAATCTACACCGGGAATAAACTCCTGGTGATGTTCATGTAACTGTAATTAAGAAACGAGGATAACCTGGCAATCGGACAAAGCATCAGAGAGATGACGATAGTAGGTTAAAATCATCAATCTGACTTGAGTGGTTAAAACCTTGTCATTTGATTTCTGGTTCTATACACTGTGCTTGATCTGGCTTTTACTATTTTTTTTTTCTTTTGGTCTTTGTTGCATTTTGTTATTGTTGGTAGTCTTCTTGTCTCTGTTATGTATTTTTCTGTTTTTCGTTAGATGAAACCCAGAATAAGTGAATCCAAAGAAACAATAACTAGAATAAAGATTCTTGTGTGTGTGTGTGTGTGTGTGTGTGTGTGGTGGGGGGCGTATGGGGGGTGTATTTCAGGGGAAGTAGAGGGTAAGGGGGAGCTGATAGGAAGGAGTTCAAGAAAGAAAACGTTTGAAACTAGTTGTCGTAGCAATTGTACAACACTCCTTATAGGACTGAACTATGGAATTGTATGAAGTCTGGATTAACTTCTAATAGAAGGGTTTGGAAAAAACGGGGATTAGGGGAGGGGGAAAAGTAAGACAATAGACACTAGTAGACAGGCCTGTGTTCTGGTAAATAACTTTGCTTTTGATTGTAAATTATGATCATGTAAAAAGTAAAACAACACACTGCTATAAAACAAGAAAACGCCTCCATCCAGCTGATTGAGGCGCATCTGGACCCTCCTGAGCAGACCAACTGCTCTGCGGGGTGTCTGGGCTGCGGATCTTTCCAGACGCGGATCCCCACCTCTTTCTTCCTGGAGCAGAGTGGCTGCGAATCTTTCCAGACACAGATCGCCACCTTTTTCTTCCTGGAGCAGAGAGGCTACAGGGTTCGAACCACCAATGTGTGGGTTGGCTGTGCAAGGCTGAATTAATTGAATGAATCAATTGACCTCCCGCGATATCTCTTAAGAGTAAAAGAAGAGATATTACTGTGACCAACAGACTCCTAATGTTGCTGAAGAAATGAACGTGCAGATATTAAATGGAACACACTGCGGGGATTGTTTGAAGATGTGCTTGGTGAAGGTCAGAGACAAATGCTTGTTCCTTGACACTTGGGAAGAAATAAGCACTGCAGAATCAAGGCCACCCAAGGTGACCTCTGAAAAAATAGTCTGGTAATCCACTTCCAAAATTTTACCATGGGAAGCACTGCAGGACACAAGCAAGAGGTGGCATCAGTCTGAATACAGACTCCATGGGAAGGGGTTTGGTTTGGTGTAAGCCCAGTAGAAATAATAGTAAGGAAAGAGAAGAATGCCAGTGGAAAGATAGGGATGCTGAACATGACTTTGAACTCTACATGTTCAGTATTTCTTTACACGACCACATAAACTCAGCAATTAGTTTCCCCCATCGAAAATATCCTTGAATTTCCTTCAAGAGCTTCTGTGTTGTTAGAGAGAGGATAGAATTATATCAGGAAGTAACTTTGCACCTTCTCAAGCAGCCTATTTTTAGGGAGCATGACTAATTACACCAGATGGCTGTTTAAAATCTGTTGGCATTGTTTCTACTGTAAGTTCATTGTTTAGGGACTCGTTTTGATAGATTTCAAAGAGAAGTACAAAGTTGCAATGGTTTTCATATTTAACATTGATTCTTTTTGTAAACCTTTTTAAAAACTTCCCCTGAAAGAAGGATACCAGAGATGCTGATATGAAAATTTCTAATAAATTATGTTTATAATGGGGCCTAAAACTTTCTAAATAAAACATGATTGTTCACTTCCTAGGATTGCTAGAGGAGTGTGTGTGTGTGTGTGTGTATTTTAAAAGGATAATTTGAAAGAGTTATTGGTTGACATTTTTTTCTATAAATGAAGTAAAGATGATTTTCCTCCTCCATTCTCTCTCTCTCTCTCTCTCTCTCTCTCTCTCTCTCTCTCTCTCTCTCTCTCTTTCACTCTCTTTCTCTCTCTCTCACCCCTTTTCTTTCTATTCTTAAACCTCTCTTTTCCAATCTCCTGAGGAAAAAAATTATCTTTGAAAGCTACCAAGTGTATGCTAGAAAGTAAGGAAGGCAAACTAAATAAAATAATATTTTTCTTCCAAATTTTTAAACGCATATGTAGTTTAAAAGTGAGAATGCTTTTATTTGGTCTTCAATGTGAATTTGTAAGAATAAAATTAGATTGTTATTTTGTCATATCTTGCCCTATCCGGAGTCTCCCTTCCCCCTCTTCTCTGCCGGATAGGGCAAGATATGACAAAATAACAATCTATAAATTATCAAGGGCTCACGAGGGATGGGGGAGCGGGGAGGGAGGGGAAAGAAAAGAGGACCTGATGCAAAGGGCTTGGGTGGAGAGCAGATGCTTTGAAAATGATTAGGGCAAAGAATGTACTGATGTGCTTCATACAATTGATGTATGTATATGTATGGATTGTGATAAGAGTTGTATGAGCCCCTAATAAAATGTTTAAAATTAAAAAAAGAATAAAAGTAGTTCAGCAAAGGAGGAGAAGGGGGATGATTCTTATATAACTAGTATTAACGTTGGCTCTGAAAAACAAAGCAGAATACAGTGTACATTAAGTCAAATGCAACTCACTGTGACCCACTCTATGGGACAGAGTATGACTGCTCCATAGAATTGTTAAAACCCTGAGTCTGTTCAGGAGCAGCCTGCCCCGTTTTCCTCCCATGACACAGCTGGTGTGGGTGAAGAACAGACTTAGCTGTCAGCAAACCAACGCCTAAGCCAGGGCATCCCCAGGGATGCTGTTGTTGGCCATAGACATTCCTTTAAAGCAACACTTCTCAACTCTAATCTACATCAAAAGCCAAGCCCTCTGCCATCAAGTCGACCAGTACTCACAGCAACCCAGTACAGGGTTTCTTCGACTGTAAATCTTTATGGAAGAAGTTTTGTTCTCTCTCGTCTCGCTTGCTGGAGTCCATACTAACTCATGGTGACTGTGTAGGACAAGGTAGAACTGCCCCTGTGAGTTTCTGAGCATGTGAGTATTTGTGGGAGTAGAAAGCTCAGTCTGTCCCCTGGAGAGTGGCTGGTGGTGCTGAGCTGCAGACACTAGGAACTGTAGCACAGGGCCACCTCTGCACCTCCAAGGCTTTTACCTCTTTGTCCTGTTAATAGACACAATTCCTGCAAAAGGCTCTTCTCAGGGACTCACCTCTCCCCACCCCCTTTTTATGGTCTCATCATGACACATCTGAGGCATACATACATCATCGTATGTAATAAATTCAGGTTCATTAAAAAGAAATCATCTTGGGAGTGTATTCCTTTTAAAGGTACGTTATTTGACTTTCATTGAAACTGTCCTTAATGTGATAGAGCTAAGCATCATTAACAGAAAAAAACTCACAATATAATTTTACAGATGTTATATGGAAGAAAGGGTAGCACATTTTAAAAATCAGAGAAGGAAAGGAAAAAAAACCCTAATAACCTGTAACCATAGAAATTTAGAGCTACTTAGTAGAGGAACAAAGGACTCTATCGTACTTAACAACATCACAGATTAAAAAGAGAAAAATGTTATTTATAATCAGCAGCTGAATCAATAAGAAATTGTCTCTACCTAATTCTGATCAGAAATTAGTCTTCAAAAATGAGACAAAATAAGACTGAAATAATAATTACACAAGAAGGCAATTATGAACTCTGTAATTCAACACTCATTTGTCTAGAGATTTTAGGCAATGTAATAAGAAAAAGAGTAATGTGACTTTATTATTTTAAGTTTAAAAAACCCTTATTACCATTTTAAAATAATTAAATCAGTTTAAGAAACATTCAAGCTGAGAAGCAATGATAGAAAACTGGCTAATTTTGGAAGTAAAAGAATATTTTCAATATTATATTAATAACCACTTCAAAATACAAGTTTTCAGACAAAATATGTAAGTCATTAAGAATAGACTGATTAAGAAAGTTTAAGAACTACAGTTATAATTTTTAAATGTAAAATAAGACATCAAAAGAAGAAATTTCCAGTTACACAAAGAGTTTGAGATATTATGCTAGATCATAGTTTCAAGTGCAAAAATTCATGCATTTTTATTTCTATCCAAATTAACAAGATGTTTTTGATAAAATCTACTTTAAAACCAAGTTTTTTAAGTAAGTTTGCTTTATTGACAAAGCTATTTCAAGCATCTGTAGAAGATTAAATATGGTAGAAATTCCAAAATTTATCATAGTATGTGTTACTTTTTTATTAAAATTTATAAAGTTAAAATAGGATTTTGTGATGTAAGCAGAAATTGACAAAAAGAATCATGAAAACACATATAACAAGACTCTCAAACTTGATCCAGATTTGTGAATGGTTGTGGAAAAATTAAAATGATAAAAAAACACATTGGAAACATAGGCTGTTTTAAAAAATACCAGTTTAATTGCTATCTCATTACCTATACAAAATTGAATAAGGACTTTTTTTCACAGTTAATTTATTTTATTTTTAAAATCATTTTGGGGGTCCCGTACAACTCTTATCACAACCCATCCATCCATCCATTGTGTCAAGTGCTTTTGTACATTTGTTTCCCTCCTCATTCTCAAAATATTTGCTTTCTACTTGAGCTCTTGGTATCAGCTCCTCATTTGAATAAGGACATTTTTAATAAGGAAGACTGACGAAGAATCGACTTTGAATTACGATGCTGGTGAAGCATATTGAACAAACATCTGTCTTAGAAGTACAGGCAGAATGTTCCCTAGAGGTTAGGATGGAGAGACTGTCTTACATACGTTAGACACATTGTCAGGAGAGACCAGTCCCTGGAGAAGACACCATGCTTAGTAAAGTGGAGTGACAACAAAGAAAGATGAAGGTGCTCAATGAGTTAGATTGAAAGAGTAGCTGCAACAAGGGCTCAAGCAGAAGCACATTGTGAGGGTGCTATCTAAGGTTCTGTAGTACATAAGGTTGCTATCATTTGGAACTGACCCTGTGGCACCTAAGAACAACGACATACACACAACATCCAGATTTATTAATACGTTATTGAACATTTAGGTATAATGATTTCAGGAGAGTATATCACTGAAGTCAGACCAAGTTTGTTACCATCTTGCCAGTTCTGACTTACCCAGACCCCTTAGGACAAAACAGAAATGCTCCATGAAGTTTCTCGCACTGTAATTTTCATGGAAACAGATTTCGTCTCTCTGTCCCCTGGAGTGACTCCTGAGATAAAACCTCAGACTTTCAGCCCTTTAACCACTGAATCACCAGGGCTCTGACGTCCACTGCCAATGAGTCAATTAAGAACACAAAATCAAATCACTGCTATTACTCATTAGGTAAAAACATAGGTATCCATTAATATCAAATGATGGAGACACATTTCACAAGCATAATCTCAGGAGCTGAGAAAAAATACTAGCAGATTTTATAAGACCAAAGTAAGATAATTTGTATCATAAAAATCTGTATTAAAATTCTAATAAAATAAAGTCAATGACAAATTGGAAAATACTTAAATGCTAAGAATGGGTTAGCATTACTCATATTCAAGAGATTTCTTTTAAAAGGGAACATGGACTAAAGTTATAAACATGGACTAAAGTTATTACAGAAGGAATAAATATGAAGCCTGTTTGTTATAGAAAGAACTTACATTTGAAAGGGAAAAAAAGTCTATTCTCATTCAATCACTCAAGGTAAGCTATTTACTATTTACTTGTGATGGGCAGGGACAATCCAGGTGCTTGGGAAAAAGCACAATAGAGAGCAAAGCATCCCAGAATTTCATTTATAAAAGAAAAACACATAAAAAACAATAGATGGTTTTAAAATAGATCATGATTAGCCTCTACAGGCACATGAAGAGATGATGGGCTTGGCTATACTCCGACTATACTTTGAACTACACAGTATGTCAAAAAGACCTAATGATCTTCTGCCCTAACATAGCCCCATTTTGTGAGAGTCCTTATTCACTATGGAACAGAACAGGATTTCCCAGAAGAGTTCCATGTCTCAAATCTCTACAGAAGCAGACTTCTTATGTTTGTACTTGGAGTGGCTGGTATGGTGGAATCACTGACCTTTCACTTAGCAGACCTCTAGCAAAAACCTCAATAGGTACGATGAATCCAACAACACAGTGCGATTTGACTGAGTTTCACTACAATGGGAGTGAGGGATCCATTGGTTAAGGTTCTCAGGGAAGACCTTCTTGGGTATACCATTTAGAGCTCTCCAGAGATGAGTTGGGTAAATCTGCTGCACAAGTACTCCCTCAATGCAAAAAAAAAAAAAAATTGGTTCTAATAAACTGGCATTCCATGATGCTCACCTTCCTGACATGATTGGTGAAGACAAATAGGTGCATAAGCAAATATGGTGAACAAAGCTGATGGTGCCTGGCTATCAAAAGATATAGTGCCTGAGGTCTTAAAGGCTTGAAGGTAAACAAGCGGCTATCTAGCTGAGAAGCAACAAAGCCCACATGGAATAAACACACCAGCCTGTGTGATCACGAGGTGTCAGGTCTCAGGCATCAAAAAACAAAATATCGTATCATTGCGAATAAGGTGGAGTGGGGATTGGGGACACATGGCCCATCTGTAGGACACTGGACATCCCCTTACAGAAGCGTCACAGGAAGGATATGAGCCAGTCAGGGTGTAGTTTAGCACTGATGAAATATACAACTTTCGTCTAGTTCTTTAATGCTTCTTCCCCCCCCCCTCCCCGCACTATCATGATCCCAATTCTACCTTACAAATTTGGCTAGACCAGATGATGTACACTGGTTCAGATAGGAACTGGAAACACAGGGAATCCAGGACAGATGAACCCTTCAGGACAAGTGATGAGAGTGGGGATACCGGGAGGGTGGAGGAAAGGTGGGGTTAAAAGGGGGAGCAGATTACAAGGATCTACATATAACCTCATCCCTCTGGGACGGAGAACAGAAAAGTGGGTGAAGGTAGATGTCGGACAGTGTAAGACATGACAAAATAATAATAATTTACAAATCTTCAAGGATTCATGAGGGCGTGGTTGGAGAGGGAGGGGAAAAATGAGGAGCTGATACAAAGGGCTCAAGTAGAAAGTAAATGTTTTGAGAATGATGATGGCAACAAATGTACAAATGTGTCTAACACAATGGATGGAGGTATGGATTGTGATGAGTTGTACTAGCCCCCAATAAAATGATTAATTAAAAAAATAAAAAGACCTCTTTAGAGTACTTAAAAGCAAGGATGTTCGTTTGAGAACCAAAATGAGCCTAGCCCAAGCCATGGTATTTACCATTGCTTCATATATGACATGGTGGACATTGAATTAAAAAGACCAAAGAAGAATTTATAGAATTGATGCATTTGAATCATGGTACTGGAGAAGGATATTGATCTTATTAAAAAACAATCTATCATCTGCCTATCTTCAATAGATGGGACAGGAAAGAAGGATACTGTGGTCAATAGGTGCTTTCTGTTCAGCTCAGATTCATAATGGCCATCATTAAAATACAAGAAAACATCGCCCAGTCCTCTACTATCTTAATTATTTGTGAGCTCATTGCTGCAGCCAGTTTCAACCCACCTTGTGAGGATCTTTCTCTTTTTCATTGACCCTCTATTTTACCAAGCATGAAGACCTGCTCCATGCCCTTTTAATATGCCCGGTGTATCTGAGACAAATCTGATTTTTGTTCCTTCTAAAGAGCTGTATTTTTTCCAAGTCAGATGTGTCCCATTTTCTGGCATCCCATAGTATATTCAATATTTTTCACTAGAATTCAAGTTTTTCTTGCTTATTATCCAGCTTTCATATCCATATGAAACAACGGATATGACCATATCTTGGATCAGGTGCAACTTTGTCTTCAAAGGGACACCTTTACTTTTTAGTACTATAAAGGGTTATTTTGTAACAGATGTACCCAAATGCTACCTACTTGGGTGTTGATTCTACACCCAAGAAAAATAAAATCATTAATAAATACAATATTTTCTCCATTTATTATGGTGATTTTTTTTTGGTCCAGTGGTGAGAATTTTTGTTTTCTCTACGTTTGGGTGTAATCCATACAGAAGACTGTGGTCCCAGATCTTCATCAATAAGTGCCTCAAGTCTTCTTCACTTTCATCAGGTATAGTTGTTTCATCTATAAATTTAATTTGGAGTCATCCACAAATTTAAGGTCATTATGAGTATTGCTTCAATGTTGTATACCTTCTCAATATTTAGATTATATACACAGGATGAAATGATACAGTATTGACACATGCCTGTCCTTATTTTAAGCTATTTAGTATCCCCATGTTCAGCTTGAAGAATTACCTCTTGCTCTATACATAGATTCTGAATGAGCCCAATTAAGTATTCTGGAATTTCCACCCTTTGCAATGTTGTTCAAAATTTGTAATGATCCATGGAAGTGAATGCCTTTGCATAGGCAAGAAACAAAAAAGAGGGAAGGGAGAAGGGTGTGAGAGTCAAACTGAATGATTTCCTTTAAGGTATTGGGTCTCATGGAATTATGGACCCTCCCAAGATCAAAATCCATAGGGAAGGTGGCAGGCCTTAAACTCAGACATTTATTTGCTTCTTGAAACCTCAATTTTTGTTATGAAAGCCTTTGATAAATTAGATGAGATCTATCAACAGTATCATAGTCTACTTTACTTAAAGTTAACTGAGTTTAAAGCTTAATTATATCAACAAAATACCTCACACCAATATCTGAGTTCAAAGTTGACTCAATAATTGGGATCAGATTAGCTCAGCCAAGTTGACGCATATAATTAAACTTCACAAGTGATGATGTGTATGCTGAGCTCTTAATTGGGAATAGCAAGGGGTTATGAAAACATCTGATGAATAGTATTCCAGGCAGGGGGGAGCAACTAAAGCTCCGTGAGGAACAACAGGAAAGAGCAGTGTTGACAAAGTTGAAGAACATGAGTGATATTTGGGATTTGGGGCTTCCAACTCTTAATTGGTAAATGGAACAACACAGTATGGTGCATCCACACAATGGAATATTTTTCAACAATAAACATTTGTGGGTAATATAATATAATACAAAAATATATGAAGGTACCCTAAGTGCATATTTCTAAGAGATAGAAGCCAGTCAAAATGTCTAAACAGTTTATCATTCCAGTTATATGATATTCTGGAGAAGGTAGAGATGTAGATTCAATAAGAAGATTGATGTGGTCAGGATGTCGTCAGGTGAAGATGAAGTAAAGAGAAAAGAAATGGATCATTGGAGCATAATACACTTTTAGGACAGTGAAACTATTCTGTGTGGTATTGTAATGGTGCCTGTATATGATTATGTATTTATCAAAGAGAAATATACAATACAGTGAATAAACCAAGACTCATTCTCACTCACTCATTTTCTCTCTCACTCTGTCTCACACTCATTCCTGCTCCCACTCACTCTTTCCTCCACACACACTCTCACTTTCTCACTCACACTCACTTTCTCACTCATTCTCTCCCTTCCCGCCATCCTTCACTCTCACACTGACTCACTCCTATCTCACTGACTTTCTCACTCTATTTTACTTTCACTCTTTCTTTTTTTACAATTGTTTTCTCAACAGTTTTATTGGCCCATAACTTATATATCATACAATTGAATAGTTCAGTCATTCATTCACCACCACACCTATCATAAAGCCCCCAAGCCCCTGTGGTTAAATCACCTTTAAACTGAGTTCAGCAATCATGATCAGGTCTAGTGCTCCTTCCCACCTCCCATCCCATTATTTACTCCCCAAATATCCTTTCTCTATGGCCTATCCCCCACTGTTGTATTCCCCATAACACCGTGTATCAATTATTATCATTATATATATACTCCTCCTGTGCTTCAGAGTTTGGAGACACAACAGAAAACAATGAAAAACAAATCGCACTGAGTAAGGATGAGATCATAGTAATAGAAAGACGATAATGTGTAATAGGGAGAAGACCACCATCAACATTCAAAAAGCCAGGGAAGAGATGTCTATCATGGAACAACCAAGAAACACTTGCACCCACTAGAAATTCAGGTCGTGTCTATAGGGAGGTCAATATCAACTGGCCAAATATCGTGTTTGATCCACATAATCAAGATTACAATGGTCTCACCCTGATGGTCAGGCTGTTAGAGACTCTTGCTGGTAGATAGAGCACATTGGTCAGTGACGCAGGCTGACTGGATGCTCTGATGACGGGTCTGAGGCTCCCTAGACCTTCACAGCCTTCTCCAGATGAGGCGTTCATAATTTCAGCTCTGCTGCTTTTCTCTTCACATATTCAGAGTTTGTAACTGTCACCTTTGGATCACACAAGCTGGTGTGCTTCTTCCATGTGGACTTTATTGACGCCTTGCTCAGATGTCTGTCTGTTTGAATACAAGACTTTAAGTCCCTAGGCACTATTTCGATTGATAGCCAGGCACCATCTGCTTTCTTCAGCACACACTGTTGGAGCACCCTTACCTTCAGTGATCATTTCATGAAGCTGAGTATCCAGCAAGGCCATGATGTAAGAGCTATTATTTCCTTAAATAGAAGCTTGGATTTTCACTCTTTCTTATTCACTGTCTTCCTCTCTCTCACGCTCTCACTTCCTCACTCACGCTTCTTGGCTCACTATCTCATTTACTCCTTTCTCATTTACTCTCTCCCTCACTCTCACTCACATTGACTTGTTCTACTCTCTTTCTCTCACTCACTCACTCATCTCTCACTCTAACTGACTTTCTCACTCACTCTCTCACTCGTTGAACCACTCTCTCACGGACACTCACTAGTTCTCGCACTTTCCCTTACATGCTCTCTCGCTCACTGTCTCTCACTCATTTAGTCTCACTCACTCTCTCATTCACTCTCCAAAAATGAAAAAGAAAATCAAACAAACAAAAACAGCAAATGCACCTATGAACTTTTAATAATAATAATTCATTAGGATGGACTCATGGAGTATAATAAATGTACTACACAAATGCTAGCTGTTACGAATGAAAGAAAGAGGAGGTGACTGGGAAAGGATAGAGGAGATGATTCTGTACAATTTGTTCAATTTTCTGTCCAGTTTAACTTTTAAAAATAAAGCCTATTCTGGTTTTGGTAATTGATTGATTTTTAAACCGAACCCGTTCTAAGCTTCTTTCACCCTAACTCTAATTCAAATAGGAATTTAAGCGATATCTTAATTGAACACAGGAATGGGTATAGGGTGTGTTTCATAGTGCCTGCTACTGGAATGTACTGTAGCCTGAAAAATCATGCCTTGGGACAGACTATGTGCAATTAGGTGCTTAACAACCAGATCCTATTATTCCTCTGTGTAAAGCCCGCCAATGGTTTTCCATGGCATTTAAAGCCCAGCTCATTGGTTCTGCATTCTTTGGCCACATTCCCTCTCTCCATCACCTTCCACCCACACTCTTGTTGCAGCCAGAGCAAACTTCTGCTTGTTTCTCTCGCTCTCCAGAACTGATCTCTACACTGTCTGTAAATGCCTTTCCTTGTTCTGTTGACTCCTTCCCAGGAGTATCAGGACTCCCCTCAACCCCACCAAAAACTGCTGACTCGCTGCAGGCACCGTCTTCCACATTATCCAATTGTGTTTTCTTCCTTAGACTTATTTTTACCTGTACCCCATGCTGTCAAACCAATTGTGACTCCAGGTGCTAAAGAGAAAACGAACATTTTCCATAGCTTTTATGGAATCAGATCATGAATTCTTGCTCTTTGTTTTTTGTTTGGTAGTGTTCCTGGTTAGATTTGAACAACTCATCTTCGGTGTTATTGTTGTTGCTAAGTGACATAGTGAAATGACTGTTCTGCCTGAGTCCATTGTGGCAGCCGCAGTGTCCATCCATCTCCTTGGCAGGCCTCTTCTTTTTCCCTGCGCCTCTTCTTTATAAGCATAATATCCTGCATCAGCATCTCTACAGTCCTCAATGCTAGTATCATGCTTGTTACTTAGTAGGTGTATAACACATATTTGTTGAATCAAATGTGGAGGAATGCAAGCGATTGAGATGATCCTCATGGAGTTATAAAAGTCTGGCTGGGCATTCCTGGGATCCAGAACTACTTTTTCAATTTTTCTACAGATAGCTGAACAACTTATTGTTGTATAACTCTCCGAGTCTTTCCCTTGTCAAAATGAGAGTTTTAGATCACATGAGCTTTAGCGTCCTTTCTAGCTCTAACCCTGAATTCTTTCTGGTTCCAGATGATTGAAGTCTCACTAGGGAGCTGCTAATTCAAACACATTCTATTAGCGGTGCAATTTTTGTGATGATATATGTCAGTTCAGCATAGTGGAACCACCTTTCAGTGTGACATTGTCACACATCTGGTGAACGAAATAAATGTTCCCATCTGGATCGATGCTTTTGGCAGGAACACCAAGTACTAGTGCCACATGACCCCACCATCATTAAACGGACTATGTGTCATGATTTTATGCCAACAGGCGTCAGAGCTGTTGGTTTGCCAATGTCTGTTTTGTTGTTTTCGCAGTCATCCACTGACCTACACTGGGCATTCCCTGTCATGGAAAAGTGGAAAACAAAAGACAGGAAAAAAACCTCTGTTGTTAAGTTGCTTCTGACTCAAAGACACAGGACAGTATAGAACAGACCTGCCCCATCGAGTTTTCTGGTCCGTCAATCATTTATGGGAGCAGATCACTCTCCCAGGGAGCAGCTAGTGCATTTGAGCTACATGCATAGTGACTAGGAACCAACCCTTTTGGTATAATGGGACATATGAATTGCAAGGGCAGCAGTTTGAAACTACCAGCTGATTCGGGAGCAGACAAGCTTTTTCTCTTCCTGTAGGTAGTCCAGTCTCAGAAACTCACAGGGCTAGTGCCACGTTGTCCTATAGGGTGCCATAAGTCACAACGGACTCCGTGGCAGTGAGGGTTATTTGTTGCTTGGTTGCTTGGATTTGTTTTGATGCACCTTGTGGTTAGCAGCCTGCTCTTTGCTTACTAAGCCACTGGCAAAACCAAAACAAAGCATGGATTGTGTATCTACAATTCCCCTTAAAGAAATGGACATGAAAAGTTATTTTAGATTAAAAACATTCTGATATGATAAAACAAAAGCTCAATGTCCATGCTTTGGAACCCCCGTGGAAACCCTTGTTGGGCAGAGGCTGGATCTTGGGGGTGGCACCATAGAAGTCCAAATGGTTGTTGCCTGTAGATAACAGAAATGAAAACACTCTTCTTGAAATTCATCTTCCTGGAGGATTTGTCGACATTTCACCTGGAAGATTAGGCATGCAGGTGACTTTCACCTGGAAGATTAGGCATGCAGGTGACTTTCCCCTGGAAGTTTAGGAATGCAGATGCCTTTCCTTCACAAAAGCAGCCTCTGGTAACAATGAGAAGGCAGCTTGCTATAGTGAGGGTCACTAGCCTTGTATGCAGGGGCTATGTAGCCTTGTATGTATCAATGGACTGATAACTACATGGTCAGCAGTGTGTAACCACCAGCTACTCCATGAGGAAAAAAGACAGGCTTTCTACTCTGGTTGAAACACACAGAGGCAGTTCTACCCCGTCTTATAGGGTCACTATGAGTCTATGTATCAACTCGATGGCAGTGAGTGAGCCTGATATGTATCCACAGTTTGAATTTCAATTTGTTTGATGGTGGTGGACTTGTCACAGCTTGAGGCCTTTAACGTTCACTCTTCCCTCTCCTGCAGGAGGTAAGAGAGTGATTGGCAGCAAAGTAATGATGCCTCATAGACATTGGCATCTACCCAAAAGCCTCAAAGCCCTGAGCAGCATAGTGAACGATGACATGTAGTGGTCTGTCTAAAGATGGGGTGTGATCATTGCTGTTCTTGATCAACCAGAGTCCCAGAAGGTCAATGCTAATGCTGAAAAAATAGAGAGAGTGGAATTGGAGAAAAAGAACAAGTAACTCAAGCCAACACTGACACTAAGAAAATGATCTCTTCTCCCAAATATTATTTTTAGTAGGAATAGAAATTCCCATTTGTTGAGGGAAAAATAATAGCTTTTATAATGCCTGGCACATGCTTGCTATTTGCTTAGTAAACATTAGTTCTCTTCTTTATTATGAAATGAAATTCATATTCAGTTTGCTTCATTCCACAGTGACCATGGCTTTTGAGGGCTTTCTATGTGCATAACAGCTGGGGGAAACTGAGGTGACTGGGGTTCTGTCTCTCACTGCCCAGAACTGTCAACTGGATGCATTCCAAATGCAAACATGCTTAAAGATGGGGTAAAGTGAGTGCTGTGGAGAAGTTGGGCTGGGCAGTGTTGAACGTTTCAGTAGGTGTAATGAGTGTGATGCAGCAACAGGAGAGGTGTTGTTAGAGAGACGCTGTTTGAGCGGAGTTTTGCAGAATGCTGACATCATGAGACAAAGGAAGATTGAGAGGATGCAAGGCATGGTAAAATTCAAGGTACTACATACGAGGTACCTGAAATGAAGAATAAGGAGCCCTGGTGGCACCGTTGGTTAAGCACTGAGCTGCTATTCTGAAGTTCAGCATTTAAAGCCCAGCAGCTGTTCCACGGGAGAAAGGCGAGGCAGTCTGACTTTGTCAATATGTACAGCCTAAGAAACAGAACTCATTTATTGGCAGTGGGTATGGTTTGGGGTATTGTAATAAAGGAGGAGGATAGAGTACCTGAGCAAAAAAAGAATGGAAGGAAAAAAAGGGGGAAGAAGGAAAGTCTTTCTTGTATTTAGGTAAGGGAAGGTAGACAAGATCATGGAGAGCAAGTAATTAAAGCTGAGCTGATAAGTTCCACCTACATTTTGGAACTAAGGAAGATACTGAAAGGTTTGGTTGTCAGAGTTTTTTTTATTGAGGAATAAGATTTGTTTAGGCTCAAACATGCTAACAATCATGAGGATGTCATGTTTTTGCTGTTGTTCTTAGGTGGCTTAGAACAGGTTGTGACTCATAGGTCCCTGTGTGCAACAGAATGAAGAACTGCCCAGTCCGGCACCATCTTCATAATTGTCACTTATTTAAGACCCCTCTTGCAGACACTAGATCAATCCATCTTGTCAAGGGCCTTCCTCATTTTAACCGCCCTTTGACTTTATCAAGCACGATGTCTTTCTCCAGGGACAGGTCTCTCCTGATAACATGTCCAAAGTACATGAGATGAACGATCGCCGTCCTTGTCTCTCAGGAGCATTCTCGGTGCACTTCTTCCAAGACAGATGTATTTGATCTTTTGGAAGTCCGTAGTACTTTCGGTATTCTCCAACAACACCATAGTTTAAAGGATTCGATTTCTCTTCTGTTTTCCTCATTTAATGTCCAACTTTCTCACATATGAGACAATTTAAAATATTCTTGTTTGGTGGAGACCCAAAGCCCACCTGTAGGCAATTGGACATCCCCCTTACAGAAGGGTCGTGGGAGAGATGAGTCAGTCAGGGTGCAGTGTAGCACCGATGAAACATAGAACTTTCCTCTAGCCCTTTAATGCCTCCCCACCAGCCCCACTATCATGACTCCAATTCTACCTTAAAAATCTAGCTAGACAAGAGCATGTACATGGGTATAGCTAAAAGAGGGAAACAAAGGGAATCCAGGACAGATAAAACCCTCAGGAACAATATTCAGAGTAGCCATACCAGAAGGGTAAGGGGAAAGTGGTGGAAGCAAGGGGAACTGATCACAATGACCTACCTGTAGCCCCTTCCCAGAAGGATGGGCAATAGGAAAGTAGGTAAAGGCATATATTGGTCAGTGTAAAACATGAAAAAATTATCATAATTTATAAATTATCAAGGGTTCATGAGGGAGGGAGAGTGGAGGAGGGAGGGGGAAAATGAGGAGCTGATACCAAAGGCTCAAGGAGAAAGAAATTGTTTTTAGAATGACGATGGCAACAAATGTACAAATATGCCTGACACAATGGATGGATGGATTGTAATAAGAGTTGTACAAGCCTTCAATAAAAATAAATTATTAAAAATTTTTAAAGTAAAAAAAATACACAAAACTTATTTGGGTCAGGTGCCCCTTAGTCCTCTAGGTAACAGCCTTGTTTACCACACCTTAAATTGGTTTTGTGCAGCAGATTTACCTGATGTAATGTCCCCACTGACTTCTTGAGTACTGCTTCCATGATATTGAGAAAATATCATGGGAGGAAATCCTTGACAATTTCAATCTTTTCTTCTTTTTTCCTGTGTTACTTATTGGACTACAAGGATGAGGTAGAACAAGGCAATGTTCTTCTTTGTTGTAGGTAAGGTACCATGAGTAAGAACTGACTTGTTGGCAGCCCAGAACTTCATATAGACATAAAATATAATATTCCCTAATTATGAATAAAGCCACGCACACAGATTATCTAGGTATACCTATTCATTTAACTCATCATGCTAACAATTATACTTATTGCAATATGAGTTCACTATCCCACCCTGCAACAGTTGGAAATAAAGAGGAAGGAACACCTGTTGAAAAATATGACTTGGTGATAGAAACAAACCTGGAGATCACATGGTGGAATATTCTGGCAAACCTGACACTTATTCACAGCAATATCTACTTTTCCCCACACAACACAAATGTGGTCTATACATGTGGATTTCTCCAGATGGAATACACATAAATTAAAACGACTACATCTATAGGAAGAAAGAATGAAGAAACTCTTTATAAGCAACTAAACCCAGGTCAGGGGCTGACTGTAGAACAGAATATCATTACTCTTATGTAAGTTCAAGGTGAAGTTGAAGAAAAATTCAAAAAGCCCAAAAGAAACAAATACCAATTTGAGGATGTCCCATGCAAAATCTGAGACCATCTTAAGAACAGATTTCATGAATCAAATACTGATGCAGAAGACACGATGAGGTGTGAGATGACATCAAGTGTATCATACATAAAGAAAGAGAAAACCATTAAAAAGACAGAAAAATAAATGAAAAGATCAAAGTAGATGTCAGAAGAGACTCTGAAACTTGTTTTTTTTGTTTTATTTTTTTAATCATTTTATTAGGGGTTCATACAACTCTTTTTATAATCCATACATACATCATTTGTGTCTAGCCCATTCATACATATGTTGCCATCATCACTCTCAAAACACCTGCTATCTACTTGAGCCCTTGGTATCAGCTCCTCATTTTCCCATCCCTCCCTGCTCTCCCCTCCCCCTAAACCCTTGATAATTTATAAATAATTATTGTTTTATCATATCTTACACCGTCCGATGTCTTCCTCACCCAGTTCTCCACTGTCCGTCCTTCAGTGAGGATGTTATATGTAGGGCTTGTCATCTGTTTACCCTTTCTCCCTCACCCTCCCTCAACCTTCCCGATATCACCACTCTCACCACTGTTCCTGAGGGACTCATCTGTTCTGGATTCCCCATATTTCCAGTTCCTATCCATGCCAGTGTACATCTCCTGGCCCAGCCAGTTATGTAGGTAGAATTGGGATCATGATAGTGGGGGAGGGGGGGAGGAAGAAGCATTCAAGAACTAGAGGAAAATTGTATGCTTCATCATTGCTACACTACACTCTGACTGGTTCGTCACCTCCCCACAGCCCTTCTGCAAGGGGATGTCCAATTTCCCCCAGATGGGCCCTGAGTCCCCACTCTGCACTTCTCCTCATTCACAATGCTATGATTTTTATTTTTTTTTGTCCTTGATGCCTGATACCTGACCCTTCGATGTCTTGTCATCTCACAGGCTGGTGTGCATTTTCCATGTGGGCTTTGTTGTTTTTCAGTTAGATGGCCACTTGTTTATCTTCCAGCCTATTCGACCCCAGATTCTATATATTTTGACAACTGGGCACCATCAGTTTTCTTCACCACACTTGACCACGCACCAGCTTTGTCTTCAGCATTCTCATTGGGGTAGGCTGGTGTGCTTCTTCCTTGTGGGCTTTGTTGTTTCTTAGTTAGATAGTCGCCTGATTGTCTTCACGCCTTTAAGACCCCTGATGCTATATCATTTGATAGCCGGGCACCATCAGCTTTGTTCACAACTTTTGCTTATGCACCCACTTTGTCCTCAGTGATCTAGTCGGGACAGGCCAGTGTGCTTCTTCCATGTGGGTTTTGTTGTCTCTCAGCTAGATGGCAGTTTGTTTATCTTCAGATCTTTAAGACTTCAGGTGCTATATCTTTTGGTAGCTGGGCACTATCAGCTTTCTTCACCACATTTGCTTGTGCACCCATTGTCATCAGCGATCTTGCCAGGCAGTTGAGCATCTCAGACTTCCGAATTGTTCAAACAAAATGCTCTCATCTTGAGGGAGTACTTGATCAGGGGCCCTATGTCCATCTGTTTTCTTAATACTAAACCTATAAATATATGTACATAGATCTATTCCCTCCTTGTTGTATATTCTTAATCACAGAGAACCCAAAGTAAATGGGAGAAATGTTGAATACAAAGAACCGAAAAGAAATTTTCAAAAGGAAACTTGAGAAGACAAAGGAAAAATTATAATGGAATGTGCAAAGACCTAGAATTAGAAAACCAAAAGGGAAGAATGTGTTCAGCAGATCCTAAACTGAAAAAAAAATTGAGGAAAAAAATCAAGCCTTTGGTTGCAAGATTAAAAGATTCTATGAACAAAACATTGAATGAGGCTGGAAGTATCAAAAGAATAAGACCTAGTTGATATTCCACCCTTTCAAGAGCAGGAAGCTACATAGAGAAGGAAGAAGTCAAAGTTGCCCAGAAAGCATTAGCCAAAACAGGGCTGTAGGAATTTATGGAACACCAATTAAAATGTTTCAGTAAGCTGATGAAACACTGGAAGCACTCAATTCCAAAGAAATTTGAAAACCAACTACGTGGCCAACTGAATAGATCTATGTTATATCCATTCCTAAAGAAAGATGATCCAATACAATGCCCAAAATCCATAACAATGGTACATAATATGCCAAATTACATGACAATATTACATGCAAGTAAAACTGTGCTGAATATATCCAATAAAATCACAGCAGTACTTTGACAGGGAGCTGCAAAAGGTTCAGACTGATCCAGAAGAGGACATAGAGCCTATACAGAAAGTAATAATTACTGGCATTATTTGTCATGTCAGATGGTTCACGGCAAGAAAGCAGTGAATACTAGAAATACGTATACTTATGTTTTATTGACTATGTCAAGGTGTTTGATGATGTGGACCATAGCAAAGTTATGGATAGCCTTTGGAAGAAATGGAATTCCAGAACACTCCATTGTTCTTAGGAGGAACATGTACATGAATCAAGATGCAGTTGTTTAAACAGAACAAGGGGATACTGCATGGTTTCAAACCAAGTGTGCATCCGCTTGTATCCTTTCACCATAGTTTTCAATTTGCATGCTGAATAAATCCTCAGAGAAGCTAGATTATATGAAGATGAATTCGGCATCAGGATATGAAGAAGGCTTATTAAGAACCTGTCTTGTTTTCGTGCATGTTAGTGTCTCCACAGGTCTGTCTGAATAGGACAGGCTGGATGAACTATCTGGAGGAAAAACAACGGGACCGACAGTTCCGGGGGGACTTGAGGTGGGGGGGATAAAGAGGGTAAGGAAGTGATGTTAACAAACACAGGAACAAGGGAACAACATGGGACCCAAAATGGTAGAGAGGGGGGAGTAGCAGGTCTGATGGGGAATGATCAATGGTAAGGTTGCATAGAGAAGAGGTATAGCTGTAGCCCAGGTGGAGACGGAGCATGGTAGTGGGGCAGGAGGAAAGTCAAGGGAGATGGAGGAAAGAGCTAGGAGTCAAGGGGAATTTATGGAGGTCTAGACAAAGACATGTACATGCAAATATATATATATGAGGATGGGGAAATAGGTCTGTGTCTATATTTATAGGTTTAGTATTAAGGTGGCGGAAGGACCTTGGGTCTCTACTCAAACACACCCTCAATGCATGAATATTTTCTTTGATTAAATTTGCACTCTATGATGCTCACTCTCCCGACACAACTGCCGAAGCCAAAGTGGGTGAACAAGTAAATGTGGTGAAGAAAGCTGATGGTGGTCAGTTATCAACAGAGATAGTGACTGGGGTCTTAAAGGCTTGAAGATAAACAAGCGGCCATCTAGCTCAGAAGCAACAAAGCCCACATGGAAGAACACACCAGCCTGTGTGATCGCGTGGTCCCAAAGGGATCAGTTATCAGGCATCAAAGAACAAAAAATCATATCATTGGCTGCTCACCTCCATGATACAATCGCTGAAGACAAATGGGTGCATAAGGAAATGTAGCGAAGAAAGCTGATGGTGCCCGGCCTATCGAAAGATAGTATCTGGGGTCTTAAAGGCTTGAAGGTGAACAAGCGGCCATCTAGCTCAGAAACAATAAAGCCCACATGGAAGAAGCACACCAGCCGGTATGATCACGAGGTGCCAAAGGGACAAGGTATAAGGAATCATGACAAAAAAAAGAGTATATATATATATATATATATATACATGTATATGTGTATGTGTGTATATATATATAATAGTGAATGAAGGGGGAAGTGCAGAGTGGAGACCCAAGGCCCAAGTGTCGGCCACTGGAGATCCCCTCATAGAGGGGTTTAGAAGAGGAGATGGGTCAGTCAGGGTGCGATGTAGTACCCATGAAGAACACAGCTTTCCCCCAGATCCTTAATGCTTACTCCCCCCAACTACCATGATCTGAATTCTACCTTCCAGGACTGGATAGAGCAGAGGTTGTACACTGATGCATATGGGAGCTGGAGGCACAGGGAATCCAGGGTGGACGATACCTTCAGGACCAAGGGTGTGAGGGACGATGCTGGGAGAGTGGAGGGTGAGTTGGTTGGAAAGGGGGAACTGATTACAAGGGTCCGCATGTGACATCCTCCCTGGGAGATGCACGGCAGAGAAGGGGGTGAAGAGAGACTCCAGATAGCGCAAGATATGACAAAATAACAATCTATAAATTATCAAGGGCTCATGAGGGAAGGGGAAGCGGGGAGGGAGGGGGAAAAAAAGAGGACCTGATGCAAAGGGCTTAAGTGGAGAGCAAATGATTTGAAAATGATTAGGGCAAAGGATGTATGGATGTGCTTTATACAATTGATGTATGTATATGTGTGGATTGTGATAAGAGTTGTATGAACCCCTAATAAAATGTTAAAAAAAAAGAACCTGGGATATGTAGATGCCATAACTTTGCTTGTTGAAAGGGAGGAATACTTGAAGTGCTTGCTGTCGAGGATAAAGTGCAATATGAACTACAATTTAGTGAATTAAAAATTCAGTATGAATTGCAACTCAATGTAAAGAAAATTAAAACCTTGAAAACCCGAACATTAGTAAACATGGGAACGAGAAAAAGAGGGGTGTGCCAAAGATTTTATCTTACTTATATACACAATCGATCCTCATGGAAGCAGCAGTCAGGAGATCAAGTGACACAGTCCGCCAGCTAAGTCCTTGAAAAGATGGGTTGACAAAGGGGGTACAGCTATGGGCTCAAACCTTAAAAGTGTGATAGTGACACAGGATCGAGCAGTGTTTTGTTCTGCTGTTTGTAATGTTGCTATTAGACAGAATCAACTTAATGTCCCTCAATAACAGCAACACAACGCAAGTCATGAAACTGCGTCACAGCTGAAGAGCAAGCTGGAGGCTCACTGGAACCTGGCTATTTAGGACATTTGAGGTTCAATGAATAAGGATGTGCGTGCCTCCTTTTCCTTCTTCTCGGAACATTCTCCGATGGGAATGGCTCCTTCAAGGTTCTGAGGGGTGATTTGTATGGGTTGTAGGACTCAAAGAGGCTAAGTAGTCTTGTGAGAGCTCTTCAATTGTTTTGGAGATGAAGGGAGTTATTTGGGTAACAGAGGTGTACAAAGTAAAGTTCATACCCATAAGGCCTTAGCATTCAATTGATGTGATAACACTTATTTTGATCTAGGCTCTGTTGTATCTACTTTACCCACTGATGCCAGATGACTTGTTTGAGGATGTGTGTGTGTGGAGAGAGAGAGAGAGAGAGAGAGAGAGAGAGAGAGAGAGAGAGAGAGAGAGAGAGAGAGAGAGAATGCACCTTACATTTATCAGAGGGCTGGCAGGTATAAACCACCGACCTTGTGTTCAACAGTTCAGTGTTGAACACCATGTACCAACAGAGCACCATGTCTTACCTGCCCAAATGACAGTCTTCCGCTTCACGGCTCTGCAGACTGAAATGCAGGTACTTATCTCTGGAGCTTCACTTGCAATCAGCTCATGCAGTCAGGGTAAGAAAGGAAATTTTTATTTAGAGGGTGTACCATGGAGGAGACCACAGCAGTACGAAACAGATGGTCTTTTTAGTGTCCTATTTGAAAGCCGAGCACATAGAGAATAGATACCTTTGGGTTTGCAATTTATGCTTTGGGGAGTCATTTATTGATGTTTCACATTAACTCTGGACTCAGGGACCCATGGGAAACAGCAGTTGCCCATGAACGAGCAAATCGAAAAATAAGGTTTGTTTAAGCCTTAGGCTACTCTCAGGATGTCTTTGTTGACTAACTAAATAGCAGGGCCTCACTTTTAATCAAGATCTCCGGTGGCATACTTGCTCTTTGGGCTGTTAACTGCAAGGTCAAAATCACCAGTCATTCCTTGATAGAAAGACTAAGGTTTCTACTCCAGTAAAAAGCTACAGTTTCAGAAAGTCACAGGGGCAGATCTACCCTGTCCGATTGGGTGACAAACTCAGTGGCAGTGAGGTACTTAAAAAATTTTTTAGTTTTAGTTTTTAATCACTAACAGGTGGGAAAATAAGAGAAAACTCTCAGTAATAGCTGGCCCTTTTAGGTGACTAATCCAACCTGCCTGCTTTTGAGCAATATAGCACGTTATACATACTCCATAGCGATTGAATGAAGTACTGTAGGCTGACTGCATCTTGTAAGGGAGATTTTTTTCTAGCTAAATTTTAAGTAAAAAAAACATACACGAGCTCCACATCTTTTCTTTGCTCCCCTCCCCAACTTTCCACAACACTTGTCTTGAATTTATCCATAGTGGAGTAAAACCAATTGAGTACTTACTGCGTCTGAGCATCTTTGCTGTTAGGTGCTACGGAGTCTGTTCCGACCCATAGCAACTGTATGCGCAACACAACCAAACACTGCTGGCACCTGTGCCATCCGCGCAATTCTGTTCCAGCCACTGTGTCAATGGATCTCCTTGAGGGTCTGCCTCTCTTTCTCTGCCCCAACACTTCAAGGATGACGTCCTTCTGCAGGGAGCGGTGTCTCCTGACAACATGACCAGGACAGGTAAGACAAAGCCTTGCCAACCTTGCCTCGGAGGGACATTAGGGCTGTAGTTCTTTCAAGACAGAATTGCTTGTCTTTTTCGCAGTTCATGGTACTTTCAATAATCCTCAGCACCACAACTCAAACGCATCGATTATTTTTGTGGTCTTCCTAATTCAATATCCAACTTTCACACACATATGAGGTAGTGGAACATACCATGGCTTTAGTCAAGAGCACCTATGTCCTCAAAGGAATATGTTCATTTTCAACACTAACACAGTCTCGACAACAGATTGACCCAGTGCAGCCTTAGCACGGTTAGCAGAGAGCAGTGAATGTAATAAACGTCTCTTTTTGCTAAGAAATTTAACATAATACCTGCAGTTTAGATAAAGTTACTTAACTTGGTCATCCTGTCTACCATGTGTATGTGTAGTTTGACTCGCTTTTATGATCAGAACACATAAACCTTATTTCTCTCTTTCAATGCCCTCATATATTTATATAATATTTTTCTGTACTAACATAATATTTGTTATCACTACTTAATACATTTATTCACTTCCCTTTTTCCTATATGTCCCCCTTAAAGCATGGTGACTTTTCAACTGTCATCTTATGAAGTCTCTCTCGCTCTCTTTAATAATGCAAGTCTCTGAGCTGGTTATTTTATTTGGCTGCCTCAATTTTTAAAGAAAATGAATGTGGAATAAGTCTCAATTATGAAACATAAAATAATTTAACTTGGGATCAATGTCACGCATGCATTGTGAAGTGTATTAACTATGTGCTTTGGGGGAATACTGGTACTACTATGCATGTCTCATGAAGTTACTAAAATACATATGTCATCATGCCTAATATACTGTGTGATGGTAAGAAGGTGTCGAAATGAAAGTTTACTTTAACCTCAGGAAAACTGGAAAAACGTTTGTCAAAACCTTGGCAACATGAAACCAGGGTCTTGAAAAGTTAACAGATCTCCATTATAAAATCTAATTGTTAAAGCATAAAAATAATAAAGAGAAAGCTATGATTTGCCTTCAAGAATACTTCTCACCTACTTATTGGTGAGACAAGTGGCTGTGGAGTGCCTGCAATGTGCTAGAGGCTCTCCTAGGAGTGGGGGCTGGGTAGTGACCCAAAGAGACCCACATCCATTCTTTCCACAGACCTTGCATTTTTTGCTAGCGAGGCTAACAGCAATTTGTGCTAGCTAACGCAGAGCGGTATGGAGCGAGCTATTTCATATGTCAGGGAAGATCTTTCCAAAGAGATGACACTTGAGCTGAGATTGAATGAAATGAGGAAGTGAGTCAGAAAATTCCCAGAAAAGAACTTTCATAATTGCAAATATCTGTAAACTTTGCCAATACCAGCAATAATAATGGGATAAAAATAAAACTTGGCAGAGCTACATCATCTTACTTTGTCCAGAAAAGTGGTGAATTTTAACTATTGACTAGGGGTAAGTCTAATAGCATGCCATTTTAGTTTTAAAATGATCTAGTAAAGGAAATGCACTGCATGGTCACCCTGGTAAAGGAAATGCACTGCATGGTCACCCTGGTAAAGGAAATGCACTGCATGGTCACCCTGGTAAAGGAAATGCACTGCATGGTCACCCTGGTAAAGGAAATGCACTGCATGGTCACCCTGGTAAAGGAAATGCACTGCATGGTCACCCTGGTAAAGGAAATGCACTGCATGGTCACCCTGGTAAAGGAAATGCACTGCATGGTCACCCTGGTAAAGGAAATGCACTGCATGGTCACCCTGGTAAAGGAAATGCACTGCATGGTCATCCTGGTAAAGGAAATGCACTGCATGGTCACCCTGGTAAAGGAAATGCACTGCATGGTCACCCTGGTAAAGGAAATGCACTGCATGGTCACCCTTCATAAACGGATTCATCAGTAAAAATTAGGACACTCTTTTCCTCCACAGTTTCTTACCTGTCTGGCCCTTGGCTTCCATGGCTTAATTCTCAGCTTCTACCAAGGTTCAGCTCCCATTTTCTTCATTTTCAACTTGCCAGTGATTTTTAAATAAAATGATTCATTTGGGTTTGAAAACTAATATTTTAGTCCTATTAAGGTCCCAGCAACCTTAAAGAGCACTCGCTCACTCTGACAATACCTTTCAGCATAAAAAACAAAACAAAAAACATTGAAAAAATCATGAACAACTCCAGCTCGATCAAAGCACATACAGATAAACCCCACAGGACCAATAAGGGAGCAGCGACACTAGGAGGGTATGTCAGGGGAAGGAAGGGGGAGCCAATCACAATGATCGATGTATGGCCCCCATCCCAGGGGGATGGGCAGCGTAACAGTGGGTGAAATGACACAGCAGTTGGTGTAAGACATTAAAAAAAGAGAAGAATTTATAAATTATCAAGGGGGCAAGGGGCCAGTGGGGGAGGAAGGAGGGAAAATAAGGAGCTGATGCCAGGGGATCCAGTAGAAAGAAAATGTTTTGAAAAAGATGATGACAACATATGTACAGATGTGTCTGACACAATGGACATATGTGTGGATTGTGATAAGAGCTGTAAGAGCCCCCAATAAAATTAAAAAATAAAAGCACATGAGCAAAAGGGAGAGTAGGATGGACAACCAGAATCCCTTGAAATCATCAGGCAAAGGTGTTTGGTAGGCAATGGAATCCACAGAATCACAAGGCAGGTGTCTGTAAGTCAGGCGGGGGACGAATGAAGAAGGCAGCCTCCATAGCATTTACAGCAAGTATTCATTTCAGAACCAGGTGAAAATGGAAGGCACACTATTCTAGGCACCATGAACGGATAAGAGATAAAGGGCAGAAGAACTCACAATGTGGAAAATAAAAGGCAGTGTTAAGACATATGGAGGAAAATAATGGGAGATGAGACTGGAGACTTAGATAAAGGCTGGCTAATAGAGAAGTGGAGTGTTGACCTCACCTTCAATCTTTATACAGAGCCACCGAAAAAGTATTAAGGATTTTCAACTAATTAGTAATGTACCTGTGGCACTTACGTTCATTTTTGGTTTTGTTTCTGAAAAAAATCACCTTTAATAGGAAGCAGACAAATGAATCCATTTTTAATTGGATATACTTAATGCATAATAAAATTCATTTATTTAAAGAATTTTATAATATTCACAAGATTGTGCAAAAACATCGCTATCTAATTTCTGAAGCTCATAATTGCTTTCCTCCTAAGAACTTCATTGTATTGGCCCCCAAGTTACAGCAAATGAAAAGATAAAACAAAAACAAAAAGAGGCATAGATCAAGGAATGGGTTTTGGACTCACACTAAATCCTAGTTCCAATTTAAGAGTAATCCGTTCTTACATCATGGCCCTGCTCAATACTCACCTTTATGAAATGATCACTGATGATAAGGGTGCTACAGCAAAGTGTGGTGAAGAAAGCGGATGGTGCCTGGCTATCAATCAGAATAGTTGTGGGGTCTTAAAGGCTCTCATTCAAACAAGCAGCCATCTAAGCAAGGAGTCAACTCAGTCCACAGAGAAGAAGCACACAAGCTTGTGTGACCCAAAGACAGCAATTTCAAGACTCAGATATGGCGAGGAGAAAAGCCTCAAACAAAACATGATGAATACCCAATTTGTGGAAGGTGACTGGGGACATTGGAGCCCACAACCTATTTGCAGTGATTCAAGTCAGCACAAGTCTCAGGCAGCCTTAGTCAAAGGCAGAGACCATTGCAATCTTGATTCTGTTGGATCTAACTTGGCACTTGGCCGTTTGATCACCCTATAGACACTACCTGGATTTGTTCTGGGTGCAGACATCTCTTACCGCTTCCATGGCAGAAATTTATTCCCTGGTTTTTTGAATGTTATTGTGGGGTCTTAGTCAATATTTGCATTTTTGTCGGTATACTATTATTTTTTTAACCTTACCACTTTAGTGCGATTTTTTAAATTGTTTTCTGTTGGGTCTCCCAACTGTGAAGTGCAGAAGGAGTGACGCAGAATGATAATAAGTGATAGAAGGGAGTACATGGAACTCAGGGGTGGAGGGTGTGTGATAGGGAGGGGAAGGGAACTTGGGGAGTAAATAGTAAAGACAGAGTGGGGAGGGAGCACTGGAACAGATTGTAATTGCATAACTCATCTTAAAGGTGATTTAACCAGGTTGGGCGGTGGGGTGGGTATGCTCTAAAACTTATGTGGGATGCTTGTACAATTCTCTCTGATATGATTGAACTAATTGTTGAATTATATGATATGTAAATTACTTACCAGTAAAACTGTTAGGGGGAAAAGACACGGAAAAGGCAAAGAAAAAAAAGAGAGAGAGTAGCAGGGACTGGAAAAAGGATAGACAAATCTTTTGGGGAAGAAGTATAACCAGGATGCACCTTAGAAGCAAGGATGATGAGACATCATGTCACGTATTTCGGGTATGTTATCAGTGGAGACCCATGGGATATCATGTTTGGAGGGTGAGTCAAAAGAAGGAAGACCCTTGACAAGTTGGGTTGACATAGAGGTTGCAGCAAGGAGCTCTCACATATGACCAATAATGAGATTGGAATTGGACAGGGAAGTGTTGCATTCTGTTCTACATAGGGTTGCTATAAGTCAGAGCTGACTCAACAGAACCTATGTATGATCAACAGCTGCATAGATCTAGCTATGCTACACATTTCATAAAACTAGAATTACATTTTGTAACTAGTTGCCTTCCTTCATTTAGTATATTCATGATTCATCAATGTGGTAGACTTAATTAAGACTTCATTTTTATTGTTTAATTGTCAAATAGCATCCCACTCTATGGAAGGACACACAACTTCATTCATCCATACTTTAGTTGTTGGCCTTTGACTCATGTCCACTTGTTTTGGTGATCTTAATGCTTCCACGGACATGTGTGCGTAGAGTTGTTTGTAAGTACAGGTGCTCAATGTTCTTGGCTATTTACATGTGAGTATAATTGCTCATTTATATGTTTATTCTATGTTTAATATGTTTATGTAATGTGCTGCTAAATTGAATCCCACATATTTTTAATTTTAGCTGAATACATGAATTTCAGGGTAGAACAGTACACGGATCTTCTTATTAAAGTAATTCTTGGAATGGGTGTTCTCTTTTAAGATTCACCAGTATCTACATTGTTTTACTTACTGGTTTCTTTGTACTTATTTCCCACAAGTATAATATAGCATTCTGAAGGCTAGGTAGTATTTAGTGTTATTTGTATTGCTATTTGTAGTATTTGCCAATCACCATATTCAATGAACCTTTATTAGTACTTGACACAAAACACATAATAAATACTTGTCTGAAACCATAGATCCTGTTATTATTCATATTATTATTTTCACCATTGTAGTTTTATCTATTATAGAGCTGTAAAAATATAAATGTTGACATCTAAAACATTAGCATGTTTTCTAAAAAAACCTATTATGAGGGGATGTAGGGCAAGCTATTAGTCCTTTAATCTTGATTCTCTTTTTCTCTGTCCACTTCAGTAAAATTTCCAATGATTTAGAAAGGGGTAAAGGTCAAACATCAAGAGGGAGATGAGGCATGAGAAGACTGAGCAAGTCACAGCATGGATATTCAGTGCCTGAATAATGTAGAGTGGCGATGTGCAGAGTCAAAGGAAGAAGTAACAGCTATTTATAATAAATGCTCCTTTGAATGGATTTATTTTAGGTATCTCTGCTGCTGTTCTCCAGAGATCAGCTGCCAGTATGGAGTTCTGGAAGATTAGGAGACAGAATTCTTATCTGGGTCAAGAGGCATAGCAGTCAACTACAGACTTCTTTACCTTGCTCAGTCTCCAGAATGCCTGAGAAGGAAAATGCCTGCTTTCATGGAGCCGGATAGAGTCAAAATTCCCAGCGTGGGGATTTTCCGTAATTGAAATTTACCATTTTTAATATTCAGAAACCAGATTCCTAAGAAAACTCAGAAATGAAGGCCCTTATCCGAGTCTTGAATCTGGCATAAGAATCCCTTCTCTGCTTCCTGATAAATACCATCGCACTTACAGTCCCATGTGGCAAACATGCTTCATTGTAACTCACATTGGTTTATTGCTATCCTACATTTTTAAAAATAAAGGTTGACTTTGATGTGATGGAAAAATACACCAAATGGATCTAAAAAGAAAAATAGGGTACATATATCTCTATCCATCACACCTCTCAGAGAGCTTAATTTATGTACATGCCTATTGAAGCAAGGATAATTAGTTGTATTCGTACACCTGCTGGAAAACTTAAGTGGAGAAAACGAAAAGCAGTGACATTAGAGAGATTCGGATTAAAAAGGAAGAACTTTCATTAACTCTGTCTGTGGCCATATATGCTGTGTCTTCCATATGAACGATGGTGCTTAATGCCATTACACCCGCTTAGGTGGGAACACATGAGAGAGTGGTTCTTCCATGCTAGAAATCTTCATTTCCATGTGCAAGACCAGGGATCTATTTTTGGACAGTGCATCTCCTGGGCTTCTACTCCTCAGGTGGAAGTGGTCTATTGGTTGCTATGATGCTAAATTCATAGAGTCATACTTTGCACATTTCAAATTCCAATCATCAGCAAATGTTTGCAGCCATTTCTCCTTACCTTGAACCGTGCCCAGTCAGTAAATGAGGACCCCGCGGGCTCCACTCCCAAAGGCTCTACAGACTCATGCCACCATCGCTGACTCTGCTCCCCCAAATGGGCTCCTCCTCATTCACATTTGGAATGCCCTTGCACCTAAGTGCTTCACCATCGGGCAATATTTTTGACAATGTTCTGCTTCTATTCATGAGGCATTCAGTATATGACACTGGTCAAAAATGCCGATCCATACCTGAGGCATTAGTGTGCTGAAATGGACAGGTATTAGCCATTTGGAAGTAGAAAATCATATGATTTACTATGCCAGAATTAACACAATCAAGAGGAATGGCATGCCATTTATTGTCAAAAAGGTCATTGCAAAATCAAGCATGAAGTACAATGTCAGTTGAAAACCGGACCCTGGAGAAGGACATCATGCTTGGTAAATTGGTGGGTCAGTGAAAAAGAGGAAGGCCTCGGTGGGATGGATTGACACCGTAACTGCAACCATGTGTGGGCCAGTATGGGTCAGGACTGACTGGATGAGTCCTAATGACTCAACAACATGATGCTAAATGTGCTTCTGATTATGATGTCAAGCAAAAATACTCTATGATAATCGAATTCTGAAAGTCAGCCAGTGAAAACCTATGGATCCCAACGATCTGACCAGTAATGCCCACGGGGACGGTGTAGGACGGGCAAGTGTCTGATTCCATGCTGCATGGAGTGGAATGGGCTGGGAGAGGACTTGACGGAAGCTTGTAACAACATGATGTATGAAGACAAGAATCAAACATCAAAAACTCTAGCAAGGAAATAAAAATACAGCCTCGAGAAAGCCTTGATTCTTGCTGCTGGAGTTATAGTAAACAAGTAAAGGCTATAAGAGATTTGGACATACTTGTGGGTGAATCCACTTCAGGTATCATATAATCAGAAAGAGACTCTCAAAATCATTTCCATCAAGTCAATTCTAACTTATAGTGGTCCTATAAAACAATCTGTAGAATTGTCCATCATTACAGAGTGGTTAATGGTTCCAAACTGCTGACTTTGCAATTAGCACCTCAATGTATAATCCTCTACCCCATTAGAGTTCCTTAAAAATGGAGTAGTCATCATTATAGCAGATTATAGACCACAACATTGACATGGAAAATAAGAGGTGAAAAATATGTCTTAAACAGCAAGGGCAGAATGAAACCGGAAGAACTAGATGGTGCCCTGCTAACATTATTGGACATTTTTGTCAGAGATTCTATAGAAGAATTCTGACCAAATAGGAGAAATCCCATACTTTCTAGATCCATTAGAACTGGACTAATTTTATTAATTATTGCTCTGATATAATCTTTTTCTTTAATTAATAATATCTCCGGGACTAGTCTTGCCTGATAACATGTCCAAAGTATGTGAGAGGTGGTCTCACCATCTTCTCTTTTAAGAGACATACTGATAGTATTTCTTACTCTCTATAGGGTTTACAAGTCGGCAAATAATTTTGGAAGAAGACAGCTTCATCCTTCTCTGTTGGAAGAGGTCCCACAATCCAAATTCACAATAGAAGCTTGAAAGACTAGATAGGAACCTTCAGGGGAAATCCGCTTATGTCGCTGGAGGAGGAACAATTCAGGAACGGAGGGTGAGAATGGTTGAACAATTTGAGAAATATAATCAATATGAAAGACTTATGCAAATATAAATTACTTAGGTGTGTTAGACTAAACTAGTCTCTAACAAGTGCAGGGTCCATAGGCATAATTGTATGACTATAACATATAAAGATCATAGCAAAGTCATAGAAGATAGGAAAGTAAAATAAAGATGTCAGACATATTTAATAGTAGCATGCTCACCTCTGGGATGGCCATGATCTCAGAAGCCAGGTCCCCACAGAGAGAGAGAATCTTTACTGTCTTGAGATATTTGTAGGTAGCCATAATACATGCATGTTCAGTATTAACATATGTCACAAGGTGGGTGGTAACAATCGTAAAGTCCCGAAACTCATAGGTGTGGAAACCCAATACCTGCATTGGGGGAAGTCATGAGCAGAGATGAGTGCTGCAGCGGGAGGAGATAACAAGAATGTCTGCTTCCATAGTGAGACTGAAACAACCATGTGCTCATTTTTAGGCAGCATAGCTGTTAGGGGAGAATCTGTGGAAATGAGAATTAAAGCAGGATAATGTACTTAGACTTTATTTCTAACTTAACCGAAGGGGTGACTTTCCTACTGTGGAATACTAGCTTTTCAGATTCCCTCAGTTATAAGTTAGGGAATATAGTCCCAGTCATATTTCCTCCAGTGTTAGGTTCTCACATAGGTAGCCGATGGAGCACTGGCTTCAGAGTGGTTATGCATTGGACCATGATCAGCAAAGTCAGTAGTTCAAAGCCACCAGCTGCTCAATGGGAAAAAGAGGAGGCTTTCTAATACTGGTAACAGTTACAGTGTCAGAAAAGCACAGGGACTGTTTTACTTTGTCCTATAGGGTCTCTATAGGTGGTCATCAATTGGATGGTAGTGAATTTATTTTGGTTTTTGAGAAGTTAAAAGCTTTGCTGTCTATTTTCTATAATAATTATAAAAAAGAACACATACTTTGGACATGTTTCTTCTATACCTGTGAAAGTAGAGCTGCATGAGACTTATATATCAGTAATATGGGCAGTGTTCATATTGAGAAGGAGCTCTAAAGGACCAGGTGCTTGACGTAAGGAGATGCTTTGCCAAAGATACAGATCAGATTGTCTTTGGTTTTCTTTTCTTCCTTGCTTAGTCTTAAATTACTATCAAAAGTCAGCCACCTAGTATATCTCAGGACATTTGTAGGCAACCCCTTTCTATACACCCCCTTTCCCTCACAGCATGCTTCCAGGAAGAACAATCATCCAGGCTCTCCATTGAACTACCCATAGAATAAACTGTTAAACAACTCAAAATGTAAAGTTAACAAAATACCCTTTAAGGATTCTGTCATTGATAGAGATCTTGGGCAGTAGTACTTTCATAAGGAACTGCAGCATCAGATACCCAGAGTGGCATCTAATCTGTCCTACAGGGTTGCTATCAGTTAGAATTAACTCACTGGCAGTGAGACGTTTTTGTTTGTGTGTTTAGTCATTTTCTTGTGTTTATTAGGGCATTATTTTGTAAATGTCAATGAATCAGAATTTTACTATGTCTGGGCTCTGTGAAATTTTCCTTTTTGTCATACTTGTTTGGGAATCCTCACAAGGAGTTTCTTAGAATAAATTCATTAAGTTGAACAGAAGCCTCAGTTTGCTCTTTGACCTTGCCTGGGGTCAGGAGGAGGGATAAAGGGCCATTGCCTTTAGGAGTTGGGTTTGTGGTGCCAACATGAAGTCACTGAAGCTGTCCACTTTCCCAGATTGTCTGGATTGTCTGGGGGTAAGCACCTCTTAAGGACTGAGCTTCACCTTCATATATTAAACTCTTTTGGAGTTGTTGCAGAGTGTTAGCTTTGTTTGCCTTTGTCTGTACTGTTTTGTCTTATCTGTATTGCTCTTGGTCTTGCCATAATTGTTGCAAAACTGCCTCTTTTAGTTGTGGAAAACAAGTCTCAAGGACTCGATGGAATACCAACTGAAATGCTTCAACATACTGACGAAGCTCTGAAAGCACTCCCTTGTGTATGCCAAGAAATTTAAAAGACATTGACCTGGCAAACCAATGGGAAAAGATCCATTTTTGTGCCCATTCCAAAGAATTCCACAATGTGGAAAACATCAAATAATATCATTACCATCACAGAAAAGCAAGATTTTGCTGAAGATAATTCAGAGAGCAGCAGTACATCCATAAGGAGCTGTCAGATAGCTACCCCGGAGACCCTCATGAACCACAGAACAAACTACTACCCTTTGCTGTGCCATGCTCACAAATGTTATTGTGTTGCAAACAGTGTATCCATTCGTCTCCTGGAAGATCTTACAAAGCATGGTGTCCTTTTACAGGACCTTTCTCTGGTGCTGATGCTGTTGTTGAGTGCCACAGAGTGGCACCATAGAAGGAAATACTGCAAGGTCCATTGCCCTCCTGATAACATACCTGAGATCATTGATGCAGCCTCTGTGTCAATCCATCTCATTGAGTGCCTTTCTCCTTTTTACTGTCCTTGCACTTTACCAAACATGATATCCTTCTCCAGGGACTGGTCTCTCCTGACAACATGTCCACAGTACGTGAGACAAAGTCTTGCCATCTTTGCCTCTAAGGAGCATTCTAACCTTAGAATATCTGCTGATAACATCTCCAAGATTCGTGATATGAAGTCTCATCATCCTTGAAACATCCAAGAAGCATTCTGGCTGTCCTTCTTCCAAGACAGCCATTTGTTTTTCTAGTAGTCCATGCTAGTTTTAAAAGTCTCCACCAGCCCCCTAATTTGAATACATCCATTTTTTTTGTCTTCCTTATTCAATGTCTAAATCTCACATGCTTTTGAGGTAAGAAAAAAATCGCTGGCCATGACCCTCAAAGTGACACCCTTAGCTTTCAATCCATAATGAGATCTTGTACAGCGTATTTGCCCAATGTAATATGTTGTTTGATTTCTTGACTGCTGCTTCCGTTAGTATTCTGTGGATCCGAACAAAATGGAAATTCCTTGGCAACATACATATTTTATTTAGTTTATCATGACTTGTCTATTGAACTGTTTGTAACAACTCTGGCTTACTTAACATCAAATTGAAGTGTAATCCTTACTGAATGCAAGGACTTCAATTCACTCTGGCTTTTAGCAAGTGAGGTTGGATTCTCTTCACATTGCAGGTTTTAAAGAAACCTTCCTCCAATCCTGATGTCACACGCTTCTTCATATAGTCCAGATTCTCCTGTCAATTCCTCAGGATACAGATTGAATAAGTATGGTGAAAGGATTCAGCCCTGACACACACCTTTCCAGATTTTAAATCATGCAGAGTTCTCTTGGTTCATGCACAAGTTCCACATGTGCATAATGAAATCTTCTAGAATTCACTTCTTCTCAATATTGTCCATATTTTGTTATGATCCACATAGTAAAATGCCTTTCCATAGTCGATAAAGTATAAGTGTCTTTATAGTATTATCTACTTTTAAACAAGATTCATCTGAAATTGATAATGATATCCTTCAAGCCACATCCTCTTCTGAATCCAGTTTGAATATCTGACAGGCCTCTAGCAATGTTCTGCTGAAAATGTTGTTAATTCATCTTCAGCAAAATTTTACTTGCATGTGATATTAATTATTTTATTGGATAATTTCTACACTCTGATGGATCTGTGGTTAAAATTAAATATATTATTTTGCTTTTGTTTAATAAATTTACATACAAAATGATGTTTTTAGAGCCATTTAATTTATCACATAAAATTATGATAATTTTTCCTGAAGAAGGATTATCTATAACTAACCCAAATAGCTTGAGCCTCTTGCATGGACTCTGATTCCTTTCTTCCTGACCAAAGAGCTGATCCATACATTTCAAATAATTTAATCTATTTATTTGACTTACAATCAATCATTAACCCCAATATTCTATCTACTTTTTAAAATGTTTTAAATGACTACCTACTGCAATTGGTCCTTGAGTAAATGTAATTTTATAAATTGGATTAATTCTCTTAATCACCATGATGACAATTATAGGACTTAATTAAATTATCATCAAGTATGGAAAGGTATTTAAATATCTCATAATTTCTATGATACTCCCATGTTCTCATGTCTCTGATTTTTTATTTTCCAACTTGGCTCTCAAGACCTTAGTGCTCAGACCAGTGTTATGAAACCATGGGACCACTCCTGCTTGGTCTGGGTCTACAGTGTGAACTATTTAATGTTATTTTCAGCAACAGTTATTGTCCCCTTTCCCAAGCTGAAAATACTGATGCAACCATGGTGGGACTAAGTTGCCTTTTTAAACTCTGAGCATCTTTACTGACACAACACAATCTAATGCCATCAAAAGTTGTACACATTCAATTGTGTGTGTGTGTTGCTGTTGTAAGTGATCTTTGAGTTGAATTTAAGCCCCAGAGCAGGACTGCGCCATAGGGCTTACAAGGCTGTGACTTTTCTAAATTAGATAGCTGGTCACAGTCTTGTTACAGTTGAGGGAGGTTTCATTCAGCTTACTCTTTGTACAAATTGAACGTGTGTGGAAGCTAGTGCATTCTCATTGTCGGATATGGATCCAGCATCTAGTTTGCTGTTGACCCCAATTATATAGACTGCTACTCTCAAGAGTCATCAGTGGACTGACTGCCATCCTTGGATCAATTCAGCCAATCTCACATTCACCCATTCAGCCTTACATCCACCCTGTGGTCTCTTGGTTCATCTTCCCACTTCCTGTTCATCTGTTCCTGAAATTCCAGTACTGATCTAATGAGGGGGCCGTTTCCACAGGGAACTGAACCAGACTGGACTCACTTCAACATCTGTGTGTGCTCTTTCTTGATAGAAACCTCTTTCTGCATACATACATTTCCAGGGAGTCATGCTGTTTTTGGTTCCTTTCATGGTGCGATGCTGATGATATGCTGCTCTTATTTCAGATATAAGCAAGTTCACCCAACATGGTGGACAGATGGCTTCCAGACTAAGCAAGACTAAGAAGCAACAAACTTCCCAAAAGTAATCATTGAAGTCCGTATGGAGTGCAACACATACTGTCCAATACTGTGCTTGATCATGAGCCCCTTCCTTTGAAAGTTGCTACACAACACCTGGAGCAGTTGATGGAAACATACCAAAGACCATAATTTATGTTAAATTACATTGTTCCTTGACTCCACATCACCTGGAAGGTTAAACAAAAGAGATATCGCCTTCTTTGCTGCCAAGTTTAATTTGTGTATGGAAAAAAGGCATCCTGAAAGATACCCGGATGCCAGCTGATGCATTGCTGATAACTGCAAATGCTCCTGAAAAGATCTGTAATCTCAGAAAATCTATGGAGAAGTATTATTCTGTCCTATAAAGTTACTATGGATCAGACTCAAATCAATGGCAGTGGGCTTGGGTTAAGATAAGATGTGGAGCATCCCTGTCCTTCAGTGCGCATGTGCAGCTTGCTTTACATCCATTTTTGCTTAGGTGGCTAACCTCACTACAGAAAAGACATATTCCATAAATCAAAGAAAATCTAATAAAGTTGAGAGGTAGAAGGTAGGGCTAAAAAAATCAATCTAATGCTACGCTAAATTAGCTTGGATCTAAAAAATCAGGTTGTGGACAAAGGACTTCAACTATGATTCAGGCTTTGTCGGAAAAACAATGATCATGAATGATAAAAGAATACATTAATACGTGTGGGTGAACTAGGAAGAAAGTGATACCCCTTTGGCGGATGCTAACCATAAAGTTGGCCGTTCGAAATCATGAGGAGCTCCTTGGGAGAAAGCTACAGCTTTCTACTCCTGTAAAGAAATGCAGTCTCAGAAATCCATAGGGGCAATTCTACCCTGTCCCAGAGGATCTCTGAGTCTGAATCAACTGGATGACAGTGAGCTTTTCAGTACGTGGGGTCAAAGCAAGCACTGCCTATCATTTGGAAGTCTGGGAGGAAAATAAATCATGTGAAATGTATCCATTGCTTTTTACAGAGTGATTGCCTTTTCCAGAACTTTTCCTAAGGCACCGAATTAACACTCACAGCACAGTGAGAGTTGTCTGAGCTTTGTTAATCAAAGCAACAGAAACAAGCTAAGTGCTCATTAATATTGAATAGGTTCTATAAATGATGGCTATGCAAAAACAAGAAGCTCGGCCACCTGCACAAAACATGTCTTACACCATGTTTACATTCCACTGGAAAGACCTTTGCATATTTCTGGGCTTTGTTTTTATTTTTCCTTGTAAAATAGGTCTAGAAACAGCTAACTAGAATAATAGTCTTCTTTGCCTAAAAAAGAGTTTTCTGGGTTGGCATAAGCCAGTTGCCCTCAGTGACTAACCCCAAATTAGGCTGTTGAACCCATCTGGTGGTACCTAGACCCCGTGATCCGCTTCCTTGAAGATGAAAAACCCAGCCAAGCCCACAAATCACTGTTCTCCTCTGACCCTATGGCATCCACGTGGGTCACAACCAGCTCATCAGGTTCATCTTGGTGTGATAGGAGAGAGAGAAAAGCAAAAAAGAGAATAACATCCTTTCCCAGCAAGCCAGGAACTCCCATGTCCAGAGAGAACCAATCTCAGTTTAGAAGAGAGAGCTGGCATTGGCTTGCCCCTGTGGCTTTGAATGCTCGCTTTTATGGGTTTCTGCTTCTGACGGGCTTCTGCAGCCAGAGCTTTCTGTTGATGTTTATCTCGGAAGTTTAATTTTTAACATTGTTTTAATTTTAAACATTGTATGAGTTGTTTATTACCTTTTTAAAATTACTCCAAAAACAGTGACATAAAACAAACCACCCTTACCTTTTATTTTCTCATGGTTTTATAGGTCAGAAATCCAGGTGTGTCTGGCTCAGGATCTCTCATCAAGTGGCAATCCAGGTATCAGCTGAGGACAAAGTCACAGGAAGTCACTCCAGTGATTGCTATCAGAAAACCTGGGTGGTCTCTGCTTGTTGTAAAGAGAGACCTCCATTCCTTGGCAAATAAGTTTCTTGTTAAGGTATGTTTCAGTCACTGAAAGCAAGTCAAGGGAGAAAGAGACAGGCCTACACTCGAATTTGAAAATAACACAATTTGGAAGAGATAACACCAGTATTCTCTAACCTATTGCTTACAGAAAACATTCTCCTAAGGAGAGGACCACCAAATGGAACCAAACCCAGTGCTGACCAGTAGATTCCAACTCATTGTGACCCTATTGGACAGAGTAGACTCTTTCTGTGGGTTCACAAGACTACAAATATCTATGGGAATAGAAAGCCTCACCTTTTTCCTGAGATGTGACTGTGGACATTTCCAACTGTTGATCCTGTGGCTGGCCACCCAATGCCTAAATCCCCATGCCAACAGGGCACACAGAAAAATACTAGGAGGCAGGCAAGAGTTGTTGGGAGCCTGCGTGGAACCTATATTTTACAAAGATTAGCATTTTATTTTATTTTATAACTAGATTGACTTTGTAATACAGTAACCTTTCCAGTAAAAGGGGATCAAATATATGAGCTACCAAGGGGAGAAGTTATGAAACATTCTTAGCCATAAATAACCAAACACATTGATGTGATATGCCACTAGGCTTAGTGATTCAGTGCCATAGTCTTGGCTATTTCAGTTGACACAAAATAGTTTATAAAAGCAATATACTATGGAAACAATTAGTTTCTCTCCCTCCAAAGCAGAGCAGAGTGACAAAAAAATCAAATAAGCATGAAAACAAATAGACCAAAGGGCTGAAGGATCATTCAAACCCCAGCCTTCCAGAACCTGGGATGAAAAGAAATACATGGTACTGCCTACTTCTCTGAAAGGGGTCACGATGGAAGCTCCAGATAGTTTGTACCCAATACTCAAAATAGTAAAAGAAAGAAAAAGAAAGAAAAGAAAAGAAAGAAAAAAAGAAAGGTCAAGCTTACTAGTCAGATAGAGACTGTTGGGACCTCTGAGACTATCGGCCTCAGGCACCCTGGAAGCCTGGAATGGAGCTCACCTTCATGGCTCATCATTCAGCCAAATAGCAGATAAGCTTATAAGGTGAATTTAAGGGCTTGACCATTTACTGATGAAGATCGAAGCTTGCAGCCTTCAGTATAGATTGCAATCTAATGTAAAGAAAATCAAACTCCTCAGAAATATACCAATAGGTAGCATTATGACAAATAGAGATAAGATTGAAATTATGAAGGATTTCATCTCACTTGGATTCACAATCACTGCTCAAGCACAAGACTTCTTTCAAATGTTGAAAAATGTTATTTTGAGGACTAAGGTAGGCTTCACCCAAGCCATGATCGTTTCAATTGCTTGCTATGCATGTGAGAGTTGAACTTTGAATTAGGAAGACCCAAGGGAAACGGATGCGTTTGAACGAGGTGTTAGTGAAGAACAGCAGTCGGAGTGCCCCTTGGAAGCACGGACGGCAAGAATATGTTTCACGTACCTTGAATCTGTTACCAGGAGAGCCCACCTCGTGCTTGGCAAAGTGGAAGGGCAGTGGGATAGAAGGACTCCTGGACTAGATGGCTGGAACAATGGACTCAATCATCACTACAGGTGTGAAGATGGTGCAGGGCCAGGGATGGTTTACTCTGTTGTCCATAAGGAAGCTGGAGGATGGAGCAACTCAATGGCACCTAACAACAAGTAAGGTGAATAACAACACCAGGGAGATAGACAGTCCTTAGAATAATAAACCACAGGAGATATTTGAGAAGCTTTTGACCAGGGTAAAATTTAGAAGGTCAGAAAGAAAGAAAAATATGAATGGAAATGGGAGATATAAGGAGGAAGCATAAGAAGAGTGTTTTTGCCTTGTGGGCGTTGCATTCAATGTTGCCAAACAAAATGTGTATGGATTTTGGATTAGAAACTGAATTTAATCTGTAAACTTTCAGTTAATTACAATAAAAATGCATTTTTAAGTGTGAAAATAAGAGATTGTTTTTAAAATTGATCTGAGTTAAACTATATGAGAAATGAGCTCATCGGCTTTCACTTTAAAATCCGTATTATTCTAGAAAAACAAGTGCTTTCTCTTATGTCTGTGATTGTTACTGTAAGTCTTCTGCTTTCATCATTGCTATCTGTTGAAAATATGTTGGCAGTCAAATTGACATTATTAATATGCAATGCAGTGCCATTTCCATTGCTTTTAATATCTTCTCATTGTCTTTTAGATTCTCAAGATTGAATACAATGAAAAATATGACTTCAATTTTATGTATCATCCTCTAAATGCAAATTCCTCTTTTTCATCGTTATGTATAATTCTCAGAGTTTTTCCCCTTTGCTCCTTTTACATTTTCCTTCTGATGCTTTAAATACTCATACAGAATCTGTGCAGTGGCTACAGCAGTGGGCTCATCCCAATGGGTGCATGGCAATGACTGTGGGGATGGAGCAGGCCAGGACAGTGGTTCCTCACGCTGTGCGCCCAGCCACTATGTGTTGGACCCAACCCAAAGGCATGTGACAACAACAATATGGGACACTTTTGTAGTTAATTGTCTCCTGTCTTTACCTTGACTTCATATGACTCATCTGGTAATTTATTTCCAATACTGGATTGTCAGTTTGTTGTACTGTGGTGGCCTGTGCATTACTTTCATGCTGGAAGCTATGTCACTGGTATTTCAAATGCCAGCTGGCTTATCCAAAGTGAACCAGTTTCAGCAGAACTTACAGATTAAGAACTGACCACACAGAAAAAACTCAGCTCCCCACTTTAGAGGAAGTAGCTGCTGAAAACTTGATCTATAGCTTTGAAGATTTTTCGAATATTGAAAGCCTAATCAAAGGAAGCAGAACATTGTCAGAGACAGTGCAGGCAGATGAGACTCTCAGAATGATATCACTGAAGTATTGAACGAAACATTGATATCGCACCCAGGTCCAATTTTACATAACATCATCCATCAATGGTTGCAACAGCATGTTGACGGGAACTGCCAGAACTGATACAAGGTGTTATAGGGAATGCAGGGGTGGGGGATGGGCAATAGGGGGGGAAAGGGAATTTCAGGAGTGAATAATGAAAGCAGGACGGGGTGGGGGGGAAGGGGTGCTAGAACTGATTGTGATCACACAATCATTTTACAGGCGATTTAACCATGGGGAGGGGGATGTTCTAAGAGAGAAGTGGTGCTGGTTATTCAATTCCCCTTGATATGGTTGAATGATTTAACTATTCAATTGTGTATGTAAATTGTGTGCCTTACCATTATGATCTTGTTTTACCTGATTAATCTTGTTAGACCTGCATAGTCCAATGTGTAGTTCATGCATGAAAGGCCAGATAAGATAACCCTCCAGAAACAGTCACAGAGGTGATGATTCCCTCAGGGTACTGGAAGAGAGTGGGGAAGGGTGGGAAGAGGAAACTGATAGTAATGGTGACTGTATAACCCTGTGAGAGAAGAATTAACAACAGAATGACAGGTGAATGGATACATTAGATGATGTAAAACACAGTAAAATTAACATATATATAAAGGGTTCCAGGGGAGTGGGGTGGCAGAGGGAGTGGATAAAGGGGAGTTGAAATCAAAGAATTCAAAAATATGGAACATGGTTTAAAACTGCTGGTGGAAGCAATTGTATAATTATTCTTGAACTAATTGAATTATCAATTGTTAAAAATATCTATAAAAGATCACAATTAAATGATTTTAAATAAATAATGATGCTAATAAATGTTACCTAAAAAATCAGAATAGGACATAGAACAAGGAATATTATTACTGATGTCAGATGGATCTTGGCTCAAAGCAGGGAATACCAGCAAGTTGCTTACCTCTTACATTAACTATGCAAAGGCATTTGACTGTGTGGACCATAATAAACTGTGGAGCATCTTGAGAAGAATGGGAATTCCGGGACATTTCATTGTGCTCATTTTGTATTTGCACCTGGATCAAGAGGCAGTTTGCAAACAAAACAAGGGAATAAAAACTGGGAAAGGTGTGCTCGGTTTAAACGTGGGAAAGGTGTACATCAGGGTTGTATTCTCTCACCATTCCTGTTAAATCTGTAGGCTGGGTAAATAATTAGAGAAGCTAAATTATGTGAAGAAAAATGTGACATCAGGATAGGAGGAAGGTTTACTAACACCCTGCAGCACACAGATGACACTACCTTGCTTGCTGAAAGTGCAAAGGACTTGAAGCACTTGCTGATGAAGATCAAGGATGGCAGCCTTCAGTGTGAATTGCTACTCAGTGTAAAGAAGACCAAAATTCCCACAACTGGACCAATATGTATCATCATGATGAATGGAGAAAAGGTTGACGTCATAGATTTTGTCTTACTAGTATCCATAATCACTGTTTATGGAAGCAAAAGCCAGAGAGCAGAAGACAAATTGCATTCAGTAAATCTACTACACAATATTTGAAGGCCCAAAATTTTATTTTTAGGTAAGTCATGGTATTCTTGCATCATATCCATGTGAAAATTGGACATTGAATAAGGAAGACCTTAGAAAAAGTAGATGCATTTGAATTGTGGTGCTGGAGAAGAATATAGAAAGTACCATGGTTTCTAAAAGGAAAAACCTATCTCTGTTGGAAGAAGTAAGGCCAAAATGCTCCTTAAAAGCAAAGATGGCAAGACTTCAACTTTTTTACTTTGGGCATAGACCGCCATCAGGAGAGAGGAGTCCCTGCTGAAGGTCATCATGTTTGATAAATTGGAAGGGCAGTGACAAAGAGGAAGACCCTCAGCAAGATGTACTGATGTGGTGGCTGCAGCGACGAGTTCAGACAGAGACAAATGTGAGGAGGGAGCAGGAGCGCAGTGCTTTGTTCCCTTGTGCATAGGGTTGCCATGGAGTGGGGCTGACTTGATGGCACCCAACAACAATATTTGAAACCCTGAGAAAAGTCTAGAAGTTATAAATAACCAAAATTCACACAAAAAGATAATACCAAATCATGCTAATCTCATCGACCATGAAATACCTCCTGGTCGATGAGATTAGCATGATTTGTAGTTAATTTACATAGTTAGTAGTTAATTTACATAGTTAATTTACATAGTTTTGGAATTAGTAGTTAATTTACATAGTTTTGGAAAGTATGAGTACATGGACAATAAACATAAACAGCCAAAAATATGATGTATGTTCTATTTCATTAGTAAAAATGGAAATTTTAATTATACCACAATTAGATAGATTTCCTACTACAAGTTGCAAAATACAACAATTCTGGCAATACCAAATATGTATTGTATTTATTTAATAAAATGTAGGTACATTGTTAATGGCATTTGCAAGTTGATAAAGATAATAGGGTAAATAATTGAGAATTATACTGTAAAGCTAAACAGGTTTATACATACAAACAGTTAATTCCACTCATAGAAATATCTCATAGAGAACTCCTTTGTACCAGTAAACATAAAAAAATATTTATAGAGATATTATTTATTTTCTTTTTTTAATTAATAAATCATTTTATTGGGGCTCATATAACTCTTGTCACAATCCGCACATACATCAATTGAGCAAAGCACCCTTATACATTTGTTGCACTCATCATTCTCAAAATTCACCTCCACTTGGGTTCCTGGAATCAGCTCGGAGATATTATTTATATTGGCAAAAAACTAGTACTAATTTTTATATGGAATATGATATAGCAATGGAAATAAATTTGAATCTTATTGGTTCAAAATATTGCAGATGCCTACAAACACAATGACTCTAATTCTTATAAATAATGAAAGCCAGAACATTATATAGTTTATCCCCCAACTTAGGATGCATCTGAATTATGGAAACCACAATACAATCATCTTTTTTTTGAAACCACTGTACCATTTGTACTATTATATGTCTGCAATAATTTGAACCAATAAAATTCTAATTCATGCTGGATGTTGAGTGTTATTATAATTCATTTATTTTCATTGCTATATCAATGAAGGATTATTGATATTGTTCCAACATCCAAAGACAAATAAGAAAATATTTAGAATGATAATGATGTCAAGAAAGCAGTAATACTAGAAACTAAAATAAAAATACCTAATATCTGATGTACATGAGCACCATTGAAGGGAAATTCTAGGGAAAGCCATGGACAACCTGCCTAGTTTGGTGTAACATAGCTATATTGTGTTAGTCTGGGTTGTCTAGATACACAAAGCAGTGATACTGGTCTATGTACAAGAAATAACTTTATATAAAGAAAGTATCTCCGCCCAGTCCAACTCAAGTTCATAAGTCCAATACCAGTCATGCCCTCTTCTGACTCACATAACTACGGTCAGATGATGCAGAAAGGTGGAGCTAGATGTAGGGAGATCACACGCAAGTGAATGCTCAGTCATGTGGATCCACGGTAGTGGGAAGCAAGGCAAGGTACTGACAGCTCTCAGGGTCAGGTCCCAGCGCAGAGGGAGGTGAAGTGGCAGAGAGAAATTGTCTCTGTTCCATCTTGCTTTTATACAACATGTATCATCAAGTTACCACTTGATTGACAGGCTGAACTCCACCCCTAGTCAGGAATGTCTAGTTGACACATATAACTACCACATATATTATTCCAGTCCAGTTCCTAAATTCAACTTTCTGATACAGTTGTTGTTAGTTACCAACAAGTGGGGCCTCTCTCAAAGAATGAAACATTGTATGGTCCTGGGCCATTCCCACAATTGTTTCTATGCCTGAGCCCATTGTTGAAGATACTGTGTCAATCCATCTTTCTGAAGACCTTCCTCTTTTTGACGCTGTCCTTCCTCAATACTAAACATGATGAAATCTCCCCATCCTTGCAGCTAAGCAACTGATGCTGGAAGCTATATCACTGTGATGTGAAATGCCAGCAGTGTTACCCAAAGTGAACAGGTTTCAGTGGGGCTTCCCGACTAAGAACAGACAATGAAGAAAGACAGCGCTCCACTTTGGAGGAAGGAACTGTTGAAAACTGTATGCCTGACCTTCTCATAGGTTTACTATATTATTTTTTATTTATAAGTAGGAAGATAGATACATAATAAGTATGTTTAACATTAGAAAAGTGGCAGAAGTGGTCTAATATTACATAGGAAAAAATCATATGTAAAACAGCTAATTGCCTATATTGATATAGATATCTGTTTCTAAACATTAAAGGAAGAACGTGTCTTCGAGCCCAGACAAATAAAATTACTTAACTGATTTGGATTTCCAATGTAAAACTTCCAACTAATTTTATATAAGGTACCTTTAAAATAGAGATTATAATGCTCCTAATGATCTTTAAAACTATTGAAGATATTTTTATGAAGTATATATAACTTGATTGAAATTATACAGATAAGTTAAAAGCAGAAAAATGTCAATTTACTGAGTGAATAAATCTCTAGTTAGCTTTGAAAACTTAACTATGCAGCAGTAAGTGCTGAATTCCTAGGAGAAAACAAAAGAGAAAAAAAATTCTGCCCTTAGGCAGCTTTTATTGTAATTGGAAGAAACATACAACAATAAATCGATTTTAAAATAAATAGATTGATGCCACAACCACAAATAGAATTTTAGTAAGCAGGTTTTTGCAACATATTCAAAGAATATGAACTACATTGACACAGTCTTTAGAAAAATAAAAATGAATCAAAACTAAGAAAGAGTTCATATAATTCATTGCTTTAGTAGACTTCATATAAATATGATATTATATGTAGGCATAAATATGGCCTTTCTAAAATTAAACAGCTATCATTTTTAATGAAATAATAGTGTAAACATTTGTAACATAATAAAAATGCATTCTCCTCTGACTCAAAGACATTGTACAAAGAAGGAAAACAACACATTCATACTAAACTCACGGATGAGAATGTCTAAGATTAACTATCATTTTTCTGAACACAAGGAAGCACAAGTAGATCAGAGAAATAAATTATGAGAACAAACCTGAATAAAAATCATTAGTAATGGCAAATAAAATAATTGCTTACCTAGAAAAGTGAAGACAGCCAATTGAAAAACTAATGGAAGAATTTAATAATAATTATAGTAGTTTTAACATATCGGTTGTTTTCAGCAAAGGTAAATACACTTGTGGAGATGTTCTCTGCCAAATCTCTATATATTCACGTGAATACTCAACTCCGCCTGCCATACCTATTCAGGCTGAGTCTATGCAAGGCACTAAGGCACCTTGGTGGCTATAACAGACTATCCTCTCACTTGCTTTTAACTATTGCAAACCTCCAAGTCTCTTCCCTTGCCTGCATCTCTTTTCCTAACCTCTATTCTGTCGTATATTACCTGTCCTTCACCCACACAGCTATGGGAGCATAGGATTTACAAGTGTGGTAGCTAACCACAGGTTGGCAGTTTGAAACTGCCAGCTGCTCTGAGGGACAAAGACAAGACCTTCTGCTCCTGCAAAGGGTCACTATGAGTGGGACCAACTGTCGAGCAACAAATGAGTGAATATTTACTAGTCCAAGTTTGAAACTGTGAGGATGGCATGGGGCCAGGCAGTGTTCCATTCTTTCAAGCATTGGGCTGCTATGAGTCAGAGTTGACTCAATGGCACCCAACAAGAACAATAGCAATCTTGAAATATACGAATGCATATATATCTATGAACATTCCATTGATTTTCATAAGAAGCAGAATAATAACAATATTCAGAGCATATGGGGAAACTCAGGATCAAAAGAAAACCTAACTTACCCAATGTCATCCAGAGAGGACCAAACAAAATTTTGACTTACTTATCAAATGTATGTTTTTGCTGTTTGGAAGCAGCCATCAAATTGGGGCCACCAAGTCCTAGTGGCCGCATGCAAAACAAAATGATACACTCTTTGCCTCTACACCATTCCCATGGCTGGTTGAAGATTGAAGCCTTGCAGTCTACACAATTTCTTTGGCTGACATTGAGAAGGAGCTCTCTAGATCTTCATTGTCTAGACGTTCTGCTGAAACCCATCCAGAATCCTAGACACACACACCATCACTGGTGATAATTCTCTGAGCCTCCAGTGTCTTTATAAAATGCATTGTGTTTTGGGTGTTGATAGGTGCATCAAGTTCCCATGTAGATTAAGTCCCTGGTGAATCCCTTCTGAACATGGACCGAGAATGGGAATGGTCTTAGTATGAGACAGAGCTCATTGTCGGGTAGAGTTCATTGCTGCAGGCATAGTTAGGTTAAAATGCGACACACTGCCACTTGATTTCCCTTTTGACCCAATGTGGACTTGTTCTAGGTTTTCAATGTTGTCTACTTCCTTTTCTATTGGGGTCTCTCTCTGTTTCACTGCCATCATTGCTTGTTTTGGGTTGTTGTTTGTTTATATCTTATGTTTTTGTACATATGAAATCCATGATAGGTAAATCTATAGAGGCAATAATTGAATTAATGCATCCCACCAACAACTTCATGGGAGAAAGACTGGGTTTTCTACTTCTGTAAACAGTTACAGTATCAGAATTCCACAGTGGGGTTCTATTAGTCAACATTGACTAGACGGCAATGAGTTTTTGTTTGATGGCCTCAGCAGGGGAAGTTCGGGACACAGTGGGTACATATAACAATCAACACAAGAAGGAAGAAATCTCCTAGAATAAATTATAGTAATGATTGTACACTTCTTTTAAATATGAACAAACTATTGTACATGAATTATATGTCAATAAAACTATTTGAAAAGTTGGTTTCAACTCAGAAACTTCAGGTGTAATAGAATCAAACTTTCCTGGCCCTACAGATTTTTTACAATGGTAACTATAGTTGGGCCCTTTATCATCGCCAGGCCATTTGGTTAGGGTCTGTCTTTTTTTTTTTACTGATTTTCTACTTTAGCAGGAAATATGTCCTTTTGAAGAGATTGTGTTTACAGAGTGTGCTGTTGTGTGTGAATGTGTGATGCTGCTCCATGCAGCCCAAGAAGGGTACCCAGGACTGTGGAATCCCTGGGACACATTCTACCTCTCTCTAACAAGTGTGTTTTGGAAAGAGCTGCTCAACTGAATAGTAAGCTGCTTATTTAATAATCATTATTTTTTATACACAGTAAACTAAAATGACTTTTTAATAAGATAGTCCCTGTTTCCAGAAAATTGAGTATTTAGGGGATTTTTCAGAACATGCATTTACTATAACCAATGGAGCAGAACAGCTATTATAATATATATTCCCTGTATGGAAAAATATGCACTTGCACAAATGAGTGTTTACAAGCCTAGGATTGAATATGGGTCCAAGGTACATATTATTCATTATGACGTCCCCTCCAATCTGGCTGGGGGAAAGGGAAAAAAAAAGGCAGATGTAGTTGGGCCCACATTTAATTTGAAATCAGTGACACGATTTTTTTCCCTCCTAGAAAACATGCTGTCACTTGCCAAATGTAGTGTGAAAAGATAAAGCAGAAATATATTTTTCTCTCTTTACTTTTTTACAGAAAGACATTTCAATAATTGATGTTCAGAATTTTTATGAACCAAGATCAAAAAACCACATGAATCACCTTTTGTTTTATGAGAATTAAAAAGCAAAGTGAACAGTACAGTAACTCTACTCAGAAGCACCGGGGTTTAGCTATTCTGGGAGAGCTGAGGCAAAGAATCATGGTGTGGTAGAAATATGTAAGAATCCCTCCCTTTAGTCATTCTCCCGATGTTAGAAGACAGAAGCAATCATTAAAGTCAGGAAAGTTCTTAGGCTAAGATGGTTCAGAGTTAGCATATCTGAGTTTCAAAAGAGCGTCTATAAAAGTTTGATGGTCTGAGTCATTTGAAATCCATAAGATTAACTTAAGAAGAATGGTATAGAAATACGCAGAGATTTACCTACATAGTAGAGTTGTTCAGTGGTAGTATTCTTACCATCCCTGCTGGAGACACAAGTTTGATTCCTGGTCAGTGCACTTCAAGGGCAGTCACCCCTGCTGTGCTAGCCAAGGCTTATGTATTGCTGTGATGCTGACCAAGTTCGCTTCTAAGTGGGACCACGCAAGACACTGCTTCTTTTGATCTTAGACGTGCCTTTAAGGAGCACACCATTTGGAGAGATAAATGAAACCCAAGGTTGACACTTATCATTTTATAGTCAAATCATAAGAAACTGCCTTGGTGGAGCAGTTCCAGAGAACAAATAGGTCTAAGATCCAAACTGCCTTGCTCCCAGGCGCCCCATTCTCACTCCATAGCAGTAGTGATTCAGACAGATTCCAACAAGCCAACTCCAAGAAGCAGTTGGAGAAAAGCAAAGGGCAAGATCCAGAGAGATTTGGGGCCCAGAAATCACTCTCATCCAGCCTCTCTTCCAATATGGGGGGGGGGGGGATTCTTCATTATTGCTTCCTTTCACTAATGGATTCCTAATCAACAATTTATCGATGGTGGAAAAATCTAAACAAATACCAAAATAATCCCCATCGAGTTTGAGTGCTCAAGCCCCTTTACGTGTCACGGTAGAATGGTATACTTTCAGAACAAACGCACTTGTGGTACTGTCAGGTAATCATTGATCTGCAAACGACAAGGTTGTCCATTCAAGCCTACTAGTCACACGCAGGATAAAGAGGAGGCTGCCTGCTCTGTGTAAGGTCTCTACGAGTCAGAATCGACACAGTGGCAGTGGGTGGATGACTTTTCCTAAGCAGAGCATCAGGAACGTCTTTGAGGGCATTTCTGGGTGTATCTGAAGCATCAATCCTTTGGGTCGAAATCAAGTGATTAAATATATGTACTATTCAGAGATTTCTACAAAGGCTGAGACAAATAATTAATTGTAAAAATAGAATCCTTAATGATATCCTATTAAGTGCAACCATAGGAAATTGCTGGTATTCAATCTTTTGACATAAAGGAGAGACGGATATCTTTACCAAAGCAAGGTCCAATGAGTTAAACATTTCATCTGGAAGTCTTGAAACTCGTATGTGTAGCTGTCGGAAGCTCTTCATCTGGGGCAGACTTACTAGGATGCGTCAGGCAGGAAGGCTTAGCGCCGATAACACAGAGCTGGTCCCTCAGGCAGAGGTCCTCAAGATGTGGCAGCCCAGGTTCCTCCCAGAGAACCTCAGAGAGACTTGCAGTGCAGAATATCTCCAGCGTGGATCCCACTCACAGTTTGATCTTAACAAATTGACATAAATAAATCTATGCACTTATTTATTTTATTTTTTTTGTTTTTGCAGTATTTTTTAATAAATCTTTTTATTGGGGCTCATGCAACTCTTATCACAATCCATGCATCCATCAATTGAGCAAAGCACCCTTATACATTCGCTGCACTCATTCTGAAAATTCGCTTTCCACTTGGGTTCCTGGAATAAGCTCGGTTTCCTTTTTTCCTCTCCCCCTCCCTCCCCGCTCCCCCCTTCCCCCTACTCCCTTAATAGTTTATAAATAATTATTTTATCTTATCTTACACTGCCTGGCATCTCCCCTCACCCACCATCCCATTGCCTATCTCCCAGAGAGGAGGTTACACATAGATCTCCAAGATCGGTTCTCCCTTTCTACACCCCCTTCCCTCCAGGTGTCGCCACTCCCACCGATGGTGTTGAGGGGTTCATCTGTCCTAGATTCCCAGTGTTTCCAGATCACCACTGCACCACTATACATCCTCTGGTATAACCAGGTCCGCAAGGTAGAATTGGGGTCATGATAATTGGGAGGTATGGAAGCGTTCAAGAAGTAGAGGAAGGTTTTGAGTTTCATTGTTGCTACACTGAACCCTGAGTGACTCATCTCCTTCCCACTACCCCTCTGCAAGGGATGTCCAGCTGTCTACAGATGGTCATTGAGTCCCCATCACGCACTCCCCCTCATTCACGGTGATGTGATCCCCCCCCAGCCCCCCGCCTTTGTTGTTTGAGACCTGGTCTCCTCTGCCCTTCATGATCACCCATGTTGGTGTGCTGCTTCCATGTGGACTTTGTTGCTTCTGGGCTAGATGGCCGCTTGTTTGCTTTCAAGACTTTAAGTCCCCAGATGCTATATCTCTCAGTAGCCGGGCACCATCAGCCTTCTTCACCACACTTGCTTATGCACACCTTCGTCTTCAGCGTTTATGTGAGGAAGGTGATCACACAATGATTGTTTTTGTTCCTTGATGTCTGCTACCTGATCCATTCAATAACTTGTATTTGCTTAGGCTGTGTACTTCTTCTCTGTGGGCTTTGTTGCTTCTGAGCTAGATGGCCGCTTGTTTGCCTTCAAACCTTTAAGACCCCAGACGCTATATCTTTTTGATAGCCGGGCACCATCAGCTTTCTTCACCACTTATTTATTTTTAAACGATAATTTAGCTCAACGCTCACTGTATACCCATTGATACTTCAAGTGTCCTATTCAATCCCATGAACACTTTGGTAGGGAAGCAAATGCTAGGAAACATTGAGCTCATCAGAAGCATTGAGCCTCCATGGTGAAACACAGAGACAACTGCAAGCATTGAGTCAGAAAAAAATTACTACTAGGTTTCTGGGTCACACATGCCTGAATTCATTATAAACAAACAAATACAACAATGCTTAAACATATCTCTGCAATCAGTGTACGGTTGTAAAAATAAAAACTCTCTCTGTCTACCTTTTGGTCTCATTGGAGTACTTTCCAAATAAATAGATAGATAGATAGATAGATAGATAGATAGATAGATAGATAGATAGATAGATAGATAACGGTTCAGCAGTGCAGTCACTTCTGAAGGGATTGGTGGGCACCGGTTAAATTCAAGGCAGAGAGGATAGCTGAACCATTTACAGCCACAGTTCTGGGAATTCCTCGATACAGATTTTCAAAGAACACACAGTGTTCACAGCTTCCCATTAAGAATTCAGAAATGGAAACAGCATCGATGAGAAAGAGGTCAGCACACTCTAATGGAGAAACTGTCCTCCATCACAACGACTCACCTGCTCAAACATGAACTTTCGTGAGGGCTGCCCTATAAACATGTAAGGGAAACCTTGCTTGAGACTTTTTGTTCCTAAAATTCAGGGCACTTTTAAAAGAAACATGATAGGAGTCCTGAGGGGATGCCCAAACAAATCCTCAATGTAACTTCCCTCTCCAGCCCAATTTCCATTTCCTTAAAAGTGCTTCATAATAACGCCTCATGACCATCCTGTGTCCTCTGAGAAATTTTTATCAAGATTATCCCTTTGGGTCCTCCTCAAACTTGCCGTAAACTTCTGGTCTGACCTCTGCCTTGAATTTAACTGGGCAAGCAGCTCCCCTGTGAGCCACTGCTTGGGATTGGCCCTTCTTTCATTTACATTATGGATTACTTTAATTGTTTTTCAAATGTTGAACTTTTCTTGTATGCCCAGTATGAATCCCACCATGTAGTATGTTTTTGATAGAACGTTGGAATCTTTTGTCTAGAATTTTGTGGATAAATTTTACATCTGTGTACATGAGTGATATTTGTCTATTAATATCAGGGTGACACTTCATAAAATGGATTCAGAAATATCCGATCATTTTCTATATTTGGAATTGTTTCAGTAGAAATGGTGTCAGTTCTCTGAATGTGGGGTAGAATTCACCAGTGAAGACATCGGAGCATGGATCATTGCTGTGTTGGGAACGTTCAATAACCTACTCAAGTTCTTCTTTTGTTATTGATCTTTTCAAAGTTGCTACTTCAATACGTGCTAGTTTAGGAAGGCAGTGACTATCAAGAAATTTGTCCATTTCTTCAAATTTGGGTAATTAAAATTCTTCATCTACAAAAAACAAACCCACTGACCTGAAGTCAATTTCAACTCATAGCAAGCCTGTGTCAGAGGTCAGTGGCTTTGTCAGTCTTTATCAGAGCAGGCAGCCTCAACTCTCTACCTGGTAGTGGTTGACCTTTTGGTTAGCAGTTCAAACCACCAAACAGCACCTCTGGGACGACCTTCAGAGTATTCTCCTATTGTCCTTTTGTTTCCATTGGTTCATTTAAATTCTGACTTCTTCCATTGCATTGATATGTAATTTATAAAATAAATACTTTCCCCTTCTTTTGTTATATTTGTCAGTTTTTTGTAAATCTTATCGATCATTTCAGAGCATCTACAATCGTGTTGTCTTTCTCATTTTCCCATTTTCTGTTCTATTAATTTTTGTCTAATCTTTATTAATTCTTTCTTTTCTTTTGGTGATGCTAGGCCTATGTTTATGCTGGGTTTTGGTCTGTTTTGTTTCTTAACTATTGGAGATGTTAAATAAGGTGTCAATTTGTATTCTTTCCTCTTTCATTTGTATGCGATTTTGCCCTAAATCACCCACCGAGCACTGCTTCTGCAGTGTCCCAAAGGCCTAGGCATGTTGGGTTGTCTTCTTTGATTTGAGGCATTTAAACATTTTATTTGTTTTCTCTTATACAGTCATCTTAAAACAGTATGTTTTTCTTAGATTGACTTTTATAGAGAAGCAAAACAAGTGAAACATATGTATGTATAGACAGAACACTATTTCTAGCTTGTAAATGCTTCATCCAGTTGTAGAAGTTGGAAAGTATCAAGTCTTTGAGTCAGATGTTCAGCTGAAGGCTTCTCCTGACCAAGGTAGTTTCAGAGGCTAACGAACTCAAGATCAGCATGAAGATGGCACAATTTAGACTACAGAGGTAAATGAATCAAACTGACAAGTTAGCTGACAGGCCTTTTACAATTCCCATAATTGATAAGCACTAAGATAGGCTATTGGCTCAATTCTAAAGAAGTCGAGGTTGATTGTGTCAGTAAAGCTTTGTGTCAATTTGACCCTGTGTGAACATGAAGGGAGAGAGTAAAAAATATCAATCAGGTCACAGCCTGAGGACGTCTCTTTGGGGGTGTGGCATTATTTTTTAGAGGGACTCTGGAACTTCACATTCTTTGGTCCTTCACCTGCCTTCTCATTTGGACTGACTTCCTCCTAGGATTCCCATATAAGTTGCCAACCTGGCGAGTTGTTGGTGCCCTGCTGTATTTCCACTGACTTTGAATCTATGTGAATCTAAACCCATCAGCCTGTGTTCTCCTTGCTTCCTGCTTCACCTTTCTTCAGCATCAGTCTTGCAGCTATGTGAGGGAGGCTGAAGACTGGAGTTGAATGGGGCTGGGTTGCCTTTTTTGATAAAAAAGAGTATGGGAGAAACGAAAATGCTCTAAAATTGATTGTAGTAAAGATTGTACAACTTCTTGATTTGGTCAAACTATTGAATTATGAGATATATGCATGAAGTAACAATAGAACTTAAAAAAATATGTCAAAAAGTGAATAGGCAGAGAAGAAAAATATTATAATTCAAATTATTTATACAATAATAATATAAATTATCAACAATATTATTTATATTAATAATCTTTATTAATATGAAAATTTGGTAAATATATTAATTCTTCATATAATGTTATTTCTTCTACATAGATGAATGTCACTGGTTTTGTTTCTCTAGACGATCCAGAGTAACATATTGACAAATCAGTTGCAGGATTTGGTCAAACAAAATTTTACTAAGCTTTACCTGAGAACCACAGGGAATTGGGGTCCAGTTTAATTGTCACAAACACAAAAAAATTATCACAGGGTTACTCAGTTTCCATGTATTTTATATATATTTAATTATTAAATACTTTGATTGGAGGCTCTTACATCTCTTATCACAATCCATACATTCATCCAGTGTGTCAAGCACATTTGCATCCAGTCGTGTCCATCATCATTTTCAAAGTATTGTCTTCCCACTTGAGCCCCTGATATCAGCTCCTCATATCTGCCCCCTGGCTCCCCAACCCGCCCTCCCTCACGAACGCTTGATAAGCTATAGATTATTTTTTTCATATCTTACATGTCCGCCGTCACCCCTCATCCACTTTTCCATTGTTTGTCCCCCTGAGAGGAGATTATAGGTTGATCTTTGGGATCAATTCCCTCTTTCTCCCCCTCACCTTCCCTACCCTCCTGGTATCTCTATTATCATTGTTGGCTATGGGGGATGTTATCTAGCCTGGATTCTCTGTATTGCGGGCTCTTTCTTATCTGTAGCAGTGTGCATGTTCTGGTCTAATCTGATTTGTAAGGTAGACTTGAAGTCATGATAGTGGGGGAAGGAAGCACCAAAGAACTAGAGACAAGTTGTGTGTTTCATTGATGCTATACTGCACCTGAAAGACACTTTTCTTCCCTGTGACCGCTCTGTAAGGGGATGTCTAATTGTCTACAGATGGGCATTGGGCCTCCACTCAATGCCTGCACCCCCCTCTCCAACTATTCACCTTGGGTATGATTTTGTTCTGGGTCTTAGATGCCTGGTACCTGATCCCATGGACACCTCATGATCACACAGGTTGGTGTGCTTCTTCCATGTGGGCTTTGTTGCTTCTCAGCTAGATGGCTGCTTGTTTATCTTCAAGCCTGTAACACCCCAGACACTATATTGTTCGATAGCCAGGCACCATCACCTTCTTCACCACATTTATTTATGCACTTTTTTGTCTTCAGCAATTGTGTCAGGGAGGTGAGCATCACAGAATGCCAGATTATTAGAACAAAATATTCTTATATATGCATATGTACATGCCTGTATTTAGACCTCTCTAAATGTCCTTTGTCTCCTGGTTCTTCCCTCTATTTTCTTCTTGTCCAACCATCATGCTTAGTAATTCCTCACTGCTACATTGCCCTTGATTGAGCCCCACTAGGCGTCCTATACCCTTCTCTCCTTTGATTTTAGTTCACTTGTTGTTCCCTTGTCCCTGGGTTGGATCCCCACCCCACTTACTTTCTCTCACTTCCCCTTCTCCCATATCCCGGAACCATTAGTTCCCTTCTCTTCATCTCCAAATTATTTATACTATCTATTTTTTTTAAAAGATAACCCCCACTACCACAAATTATGCAGTCGAGTTTCCCACATTTGGGGAAATCGCAGGGGTCAGCACATCCGGAGTATACTATCTATTTTAACTAGATTAATAAGTGCAAAAACCAGGAAAAGCAAATAAAATAACAAAGGAAGTCAAGACCAACAAAACAATAACAACAAAACAACAACAACCAAAAGAAAGCCACTGACAAAAATGGAAAGGCGTATAATTAGTTCAAGGTCTGTTTGTTGGCCTTTATGAGTGGTTTCCAGTCGAGTCTGATGGGGTGCCACACTCTGTCTCCAAAGTCTATTATTGGTGATCCCCGGGGATTTCATCACTTTCCTCCTCTCGCTGCTTTGCTGCGTGCCCACAGTGTTTCATTCCAGTGTTTCGCTCCAGTATGATGGGGTCAGATTGTGCACAATTCCTGCCCTGTGTCTTCAGTATTGTCCCCAGTAGTGCCATGGTTCAGTGTGGGTTCAGTGGTGGGGCTGGCCCTATGGTCCTCTCTGTGCGTTGTTTACTCCGAGCAGGAATATCGTCCTTGGGGCTTGGGGGGCCAGGATGTCCTCCCCTCCCTCTCCACCCCTTTGCGTTTCTCCCGTGTGCGTGCTCTATTCCAACACGCCCTTTCCCCAAGCTGTAGCCCAGTGCTGTCCTCTCAAGTGTATTCTTCTGGGGGGCGGGGTGTCCACATAGTTGGGATTAGAGCCGGCCCCGTATTTGATATTTCTTATCGATCATTCTATTGTTGATTTCTAATTTCACACAGTGTCGTCATCTGAGAACAGCCTTTTGCATTTCAATGTGTTTAAATTTATGGAGGACTGCTTTGTGGCCTCACAGGCTCTGCTCTGGAGAACGATCCCTATGTGTTGAAAACGAGTAATTACTACACGGCTGCTGTGTGCAGCGCTTCCTAGACATCTCTGTGGTCAAACTGTTTGACTGTGGCGTTTCGTTCTTGTATGTCTTCATTGAACTTCTCCCTAGTTTTTAGAGCCTACATAAAAAATTGCACAATAAAATCAGCTACTACTATTTTAGAATTGTCTGTTTATTTCTTTGGATTTGCTAGAATTTCATTCATACAAGTTGAAATTCTTTCATTGGGTGCACAGGTTAAATACCTGGATGTGTTTTCTTGTTAACTTGACTTTTTAATGACTATATAATGTTCTTCCTTTGTCTCTGTTATGGCTTTTTTTGGCCTTAAAACAAGACAAAACAAACATTTTATCAGAAATTAGCAGTGTCATTCCTGGTATACTTGAATTGTCATTAGCTTGATTTTTTTTCTATTCCTTTGTTGTTGTTTTTAGTAGTAGTTTAGCATTTCTGTTTTGGCCTTTGTATTTAAAGTGTCTTTAAATATTGATGGATTTTGTTTCTATGACTCTCTTGTCTCTTGACTGATGCATTCCTTTATATTGAATCATAGTAAGTTTTTAACAGGTAAGAATGCATTACTCATGTTCTCTTGGCTGGCTTTTATTTTAATGTTTGTGTTGCTGCTGGTTTCCTTGTTCTTTATAACTTCCAACTACGTGTCAGAAAAGGAATTTATCTCTGAAATTTCTAGAAAAACAGAAGCATCCCAACAACAAAAAGACAATAATTTACTTAGCAAATAAGTGGAGGACATGAACAGGCAATTCACCAAAGAAAAGGTTTAGAGAGTTAGTGAACATGTGAAGAGATGCTTATGCTCATTGGCCATTCCAAACGGAAACCAAACTCCCTGCCATAGAGGAGATGCCAACTCAAAGCTATGCTACAGGACAGAGTTGACCCTATGGGTTTCTGAAACTAACTTCTTATGGGAGTGGCAAACCTCACCTTTCTCCCACTGAGCTGCTGGTGGCTTCCAACTGCTGACCTTGCAGTTAGCAGCCCCAAACTGCAATCACTGTGCTACCATTAGGGGGATGCTAATTAAAAAGAAAAGTGGATGTCATTTAACACGGAACTTAATAGCAAAGTTCAAAATCAAAGCAAATCAGAAAGCAACCAAGGCCGATGGAGGCATGGCGAGCCTGGAACCCTAATCCATTGCGGGTAAATTTTTAAAATGGTGCAACTGCTGTGAAAATAGGTATAGCCCTACTTTTAAATATCGGGAATAGAAATACTATATGATACTGAAATCATACCACTGAGTGTACACACATGCACACACACACACACAAAATAAGATCCATGACACAGGGAGATACACATACAACGATGTAGATCACAGCAATAGCAGAATAGTGGAAACCACCTAAGTGCCCATCAACAGAGGAATGGATACAGTTCGGTACATTCACATAATGGAATAGTATGTGTGTCAGGAGGGGTGCTCTGTAGAATAAGAACAAGAGGCACTTTCATGTGTAGAGTTATAGAAAGAGATTTATTTCGAGAAATGTACCACATATTTGTGGAAGTGGATAAGTGCAATCCGGTTTAGGGGTGTGTGTCAGCTGTAAACTAGAGGCTTCCCCTGACTCCTGTAGCTTCAGGGACTGGAGAACAGGAAGCAGAAAAGTGAAGCAGAAAGATATGTCAGATATAATTGATGTATGGATTGTAACAAGAGTTGTAAGAGCCCTCAGTAATCCTCCGCTCAAGTACTCCCTCAATTCAAGACACTTTGTTCCATTAAACTGGCATTATATGAGGCTCAACTTTCCGACATGATCACTGAAGACCAAGTGCGTGCACAAGCAAATGTGGTGAAGAAAGCAGATGGTACCTGCTATCAAAAAATATAGCATCTGGGGTCTTAAAGGCTTGAAGGTGAACAAGTGGCCATCTAGCTCAGGAGCAAAAAAGCTCACATGGAAGAAGCACACCAGCCTGTGTGATCATGAGGTGTTGATGGGATCGGGTATCAGGCATCAAAGAACAAAAAGTCATATCATTGTGAATGAGGGGGGAGTGCAGAGTGGAGACCCAATTCCCATCTATAGGCAATTGTACATCCCTTAACAGAAGGGTTGCAGGTAGGGGACAAGCCAGTCAGGATGCAGTATAGCACCAATGAAGCATACAACTTTCCTCTAGCTCTTTAATGTTTCCTCCCCTCTACTATCATGATCCCAATTCTACCTTACAAATCCAGCTAGACCAGAGGATGTACACTGGTACAGATAGCAACTGGAAACAGAGGGAATCCAGGACAGATGATCCCCTCAGGAACATTGGTGAGAGTGACAATACCGGGAGGATTGAGGGAAGGTGTGGGAGAAAGGGGGAAGCGATCACAAGGATCTATATCTAACTCCCTGCCTGGGGGGCAGACAATAGAAAAGTGGATAAAGGGAGACATCAGATATTCAAAGATATGACAAAATAATAATAATTTGTAAATTATCAAGGGTGAGGGAGGGAGGTGGTGAGGGAGGGAGGGGATAAATGAGCAGCTGATAATAAGGGCTCAAATAGAAAGAACATATTTTGAGAATGATGATGACAACAAATGTACAAATGTGCTTGACACAATGGTGTGTGTATGAATTGTGATAAGAGTTGTATGAGTCCGCAATAAAATGATTTTTTAAAAAGAGCCCCCAATAAAGTGATCTTTGGAAAGAAAACTCTAGGGGGATAAAAAAGATCACAGCTTATAGATGAAGAGTTGAGTGAATCTGAGTTTGACCATCTGAATCTAAGGTAGGCACTCCACATATGGCTCCAACGATAAATATTTGATATAACAGGTAGTTGATAAACCAGCTATGACAGCTGGATACAGAGAAGTGAGCTATCTTCTGCCCAGTCACGAGGTGTATTAAGAGTAGGCCACATCATGACCGAAACCCTCCTTCAATTGATCAAGACTGTGACCAGATGCAGGAGGTGGTGCCCGACCCTATTCTTCCCACAACTGCTTGGCTGAGCCACAGAAAAGCCTATCGTGGTTTGGGCCACACGATAATAGATATTATCATAATAGATGTGAGATCATAACGGAGGTAGCATAACAATAGCCCACCAAAGTCAACATAAAACCTAACTACCATAGTATGGAACCTCAAAAATAAAAAAGAATCTGCGAAACCCTTCATCACATGGATAAAACAAAAGGACATTATACTGAACAACATACGCTAATCCCAAAAGAAAACATATTGCATCAGAATACTATTGTTAAAGCAACACAACAGAAGAAAAGGATTTCAAACCAGAAAAACATGCCTTCATGGTTCCGAGGCATGGTAGGGAATAAAAGAGCCAGTTATTTATAATTCAAACAGTCCAATTGACTTAAGGACCACGTCATTCTCAACTCCCAGGACCCTGAGACCAGAAGAAATCGATGGTATCTCACTGCCATATATATCGCTCTGAACAGGATCCCATTACAAGGTTCTTTAGAGAGTGGAGAAAAATGTGAAACAAAACTCAAAGCCAGAAGAAGACCAAGTTTATAGTTTAGACAGTGACCGATGGAATCCCCGCAAACTATGCTCCATCGTCAATCTTCAGGGTTGGAACTAAAATCACGTTATTGGTGCAATTTTCACCCAAATACGGGATTATAAGAGGAACAATAATCCTAGGGAAGTAATCACACCTTAGCATAACCAACCATTTGCAATCAAAGGGCAGTATTCAGCATTTATCCAAAGATCAATTCCAGAAGGGTTAGACAAGGAGGAATATACATATGAAACATAGAGACAAAGTGGAATGAGTGATGTTACAGCGCTTGGATTTCAAATAATCACATGGAACATAATATTTATAAGCTATTAAATAGAAAAATGATTTTCTCTATAATTATTTTTCTAATATTCAATAAAAGTTTTGTTGTTTTTTAATAATTAGCTGAGATATGGTGTCTGGGGCTTCATCACAAGGACAAAGAGACCCTGCTGAAAATGTACAAGCAAGAGTACAGTTATTTCAGATAGAGTCTGTGTGAATGAATGAAGGAAAATGAGTACCAGGCAGGACTGTTCATCTCAGCATGTGCGAGGCAAGATACGCTGAACACCGAAGGCCAGCTCAGGTCTATCCTTCATGCTACATGTTATAGGATCCTGTTCAGAAATAATGTCTATTGTGTTAATTCGGCCAAACCTGAGTAGGTTGATTTCTCAATCTAAACACTGTAGAGTCAAAAATCAAACAAACAAACAACAGAATGGACACCTAGACAAGCAGGTCGAAGAGCAATACAGAGGAAGTTGTATCTATAGGGATTGCTGGCAGCTACCAGAAGCCAGAATGGACAAGGAAGGGTCTACACTTAGCAACACGAAGGGAACCCAGATCAACAACTTCCAGATTGGTGCCAGCACAGTTTACAAGTTGAGATAGAGTAGGAGGAAGTACCTGTAAATAAACTTCCAATAGTTAGTCGAGGAATATCCCGTAGATCACAGGGTTATATTTACAACTACTGATTCAAGCACAATTTTGTTTCCCTAACCCTAACCCTAACCCTAACCCTAACCCTAACCCTAACCCTAACCCTAACCCTAACCCTAACCCTAACCCTAACCCTAACCCTAACCCTAACCCTAACCCTGACCCCAATAAAAGTATTTAATAAAAAGAAAAAAAGAAAAGGAAAACCCCATAAAAAGCCTCAAATCTATTTTTTAAAGAAATTATTTCAATTTCACAGAGAAGGGAACATACACACTTTGTTTTTATTGTTGTTAGGTGCTTTCAAGTCTGCCCCAAATCAGAATAACACGCTACAGGGAACAAAGCACTGGCGGGTCCTGCGGCATCTTTAAAGTCGTTATGTTGAGACAATTGTATGAGCCAATCTTAGACGCAAGATGGCATTTTAAGTGTTGGATGCCAGGTCTTGTCCCAGGGCCAGACTCAGTACCACAGTTAACTTCCCTCAGAAACATGGATGGATATCAGACAAGGCTCTACCTCGGGATCTTGGCAGCCAATAGTGATTGCTCCTGCAGCTTGAAGATGAGCACGTGGGAAACCGCAACCTTCCCCAACATACTTGGATGCATTCAGCATCCATTTGCATAAGCATTAAAATGCTGTGGGCATTGTAAGCTCTATATAAATTATAAACAGTAAATGAAGACGCTGGAAGAATGCCAACGCTTCCAAGTCAGTCCTTAGACCATTAGAATCTGTGCTCTTGCCCTTAGAAGGGGAGGCTTAAAGCAGTTAAACTGTAAGCGAATAAGTGGCAAAGCTAAGTCTTGAACCTATGGTTAGTGATTGTAATGGTTCTGTTAGGTCTGGCTCCCCAGGAGCAGGTCTGGCCCCTTGCCTGTGTGTCAAGCTTTAAGCAGGCTCTCTCAGAATCCTGTGAATGTGGTTAATGAGTGTGCTCGGATCTAACTGCATGAGTGCTGGATTTGGGTTCAGAAATATTGCTTCTAAGAATACTCTCTGTGTGACCATGGCAAGGTACCTAGCCTTCCTTCCAAATTTCATTCAGTCTTTAATTAATTCATTCAAGTTTTTATGTGTTTCCTCTGGGCTTTCTGGGCTTTTTTTTAGAAGCATGTATGTCTCTTGAACTTTGGACACGTTGCCAGGAGAGACCAGTTACACCAAGTTTGGTAAAGCAGAGGGGCAGCGAAATTGGAAGACCCTTGGCAAGATGGGTTGAAACAGTGGTTTCCACAGAAGAACACGTGTGATGTTAGCACAGGGCCAGGTGATGTTCTGGTCTGTTGTCCATGGGTGCCCATGAGTCAGAACTGATGACATCACACCTAACTACAGCTTGGGGCTACAGATCTGAATAGAGAGAGGGAAAACTATCAACTGAGTCTGTCTTCCAAGAAGTCTCTGTTTTCTAAGGGGTAGAACATGTGCTAACTGATCATGCTCTTAATTGCTTCAGCCGTCTGATGCCTACCTGAAGGAAAAATTATACATGCTTTGTAAAATACAATGAAACAAACAAACCAAGCTCACATCTAGATAGTCATTTCTCAGTCACAGTGACCCTCTGTAGGTGTCTGAGACTGTTACTATTCACAGGAATAGAAAGTCCCATCTTTCTCCCATGGAGCCGCTCTTGGTTTTGAACTGCTGATCATGAGGATTACAGACCAATGTGTAACCATACACCACCAGGGATCCTGTACACAACAAGATGAATAACATGGGCTATTTTAAGTGTAATTCACTCAGGGAAGACAGGTGCTTTTGTATATTTCCCTGCAATTTCTTTGTTTCTGGTACCCCTGAGAGGCCTACACACCTCTAAGAAATAACTTAAATTGGAAGGACCTGAGTTAATTTGGAGAAATATGAAAATTGTTCATTGTGTCTCAAGGCACTTAGGTAAAAGAATGTTAGTCTTTCCTCATTTAACCAGGTTGTTATAAAACATCTAGTCCAAGAAATGAAAACATATATATATATATACACACTTTGTAAAAGGCAAAAAAAAACTTTTGTGCGGCCTTTGTGCTTCTCTATGTAGTGTCCTCTTTATAGGAATATATAAATTAATCCTTTATGTTCTTTTAAAAAAGCTTACCTCTCTCTCTCTTTTTCTCCCTCTCCCTCTCCCTTTTCCAGTCCACTGTCTCCCCTCACCTTTCCTTCCTGCTTTCTTGTTACAGATTAAAAAATGGTTCAAAGATCAAATGTATTTGATGGAATCCACTATAGAAAAGAGGAGTCCTGGCAGCGTACTATGTATGCATTGGGCTGCTAACCATAAGGTCAGCAGTTCAGAACCACCAGCTGCTCCTTAGGAGAAAGATGGACTTTCTACTCCCCTAAAGAATTACAGTCTGGGAAACCCACAAGTGCAGTTCTACCCTGTCTCATAGGGCCATTGAGTCAGTATAGACTCAATGGAAATTAAATGGGTGTGAAAGAGTAGACTAACACATAGCAGTGACTCAGAGGGAGGAAGAGAGTCTTCCTTAACATCACAAATGAAGCCCGCCTACCCAGCTTCACATCCACCATAATCACACTGGGAGTGATTTCTAGCATCAAGTGGACAAAGCAAGTTATAAAAACATTTGGATTAATAGAAACAGTTCAATATTTAAACTCTGTATTTCCTCTCTTTGCTGGTTGGTATGTATGTAATAAGCATCAGATTTCTCATTTACATGTGGCTGTAGCCATGTATTCCTTCTCAGGGTTTTGGAGAGGCTGGAGTAAGATGTAATTATGCAAAAAAAATTGTCAGGCCAACACTAATCCCATGCAAGAATACCCCATTCACTGAAAAATTTTGTATAAGAACACGGAATCAATAGGGAAACTGTGAGCTGCCCCAAAGTCCGGGCATGTACGGAAGAGGGATGCCCATGTTTATTTTCCCTTCAAGTTGATCTCATCCCTTAATGGCTGTGGTTGGCATGGGGGGTGGTATCCATTCTAGAATTCTTAGGGAATGACATGGAAAGAAGTTGAAGGGGGAAATGCATTGATGACTAGTCGATTCTGACTCATAGCGAATCTTTAGGACAAAATAGAACTGCTCTCTTGAGTTTCCAAGAGTGTAAAACTTTTAGAGACTATTATTCATTACCAAGGGAGACAGTCTTATCTTTTTATCCAAAGCGAGGCTGTGGGTTTACACTGGTAGATACTTAGTTATCAGCCCAACAATTAAGCCACTGCACTACCAGAGCTCCTATGATGGGAAGAATATGCCTGGAATTTGATCATTACCATGGCTTGTAAATCTCTGAAGAAATTTCAAAAGGTTGGCAGAAAATTGGAAATAAAGATAACAAATTATGGATAGAGCAGTCAAGAAATCAAACCAGGATTGCGTTTGGGCAAATCTGCTGCAAAAGACCTCTACAAGTGTTAATGAGCACGTATGTCACATTGAGGACTAAGCAGCCTAATTGGAGTCATGGTATTTTCCATCGCCTTGTGTGCATGTGAAAGTTGGATGGTGAATAAGGAAGATTGAAGAAGAGCTAATTTATGCATTTGAACAATAGTGTTGATGAATAACATTGAAAAGTATTATAGAGCATCAGAAGAACAATTCTTTCTTGAAATAGGTACAGCTAGAATGCTCCTTAGAAGCAAGGGTTGGCGAGATTTTATCTCATATACTTAGGGTGTTATTGCAAAAGGCTAATCTCTAGAAAAGGACATCAAGATTGACAAGGAAGGTGTTGTGTGAGTCTAGGTAGACTAGAGAAACAAATTCATAGAAACTCATATGTGTATGAGAGAGAGTTTTATCTAAAGGGCAGGTGTACATTAATAAAGCATTCCAACCCAGTCCGGTCCAAGTTCATACGACTGACATTAGCCCAAATGTCCGAAACCGATTTACAAAGTCCTCCTCAATCTCACAAAGCACACACAATGACACCGAATGCAGGATGATCACCAGCCAGTGGGTAGAAAATCTTTGAATCCAGTGGAGGTGTAAGCATCTCAGTGTTGGTAGGGGTCTCCAAGCAGCTTCTCCAGCACCCAGGGCTGCATCAGGGTAGATTCACGTGGTTTCTTCTTAGGGTTGTCTCGCAGGAACTGAGCCTTGCCAGTGGAGGCAGAGAACTAGCTAAGGCAGCTACACTGATCTATCAGACAGCAAGCAATCAGAGAATCACAAGGGCCAGGCTCACTGAGCCATTTATCTCTGCACCCTTCAATTAACTCCACATGTGTTTATTGGCCAGGTTGGTACAATAAACTTTAACTAGCATAAGGCTCAAGGAAAACAGGAATCCCCTCAAAGGGAGACCTACACTAGGTGTTTAGTAAAGCCAAGCCAAAGCTGTGGCCATCGGGTCCTTATCAACTCCTGGCAGTCCTGTATGCTACAGAGTAAAACGATCACAGAGGTCCTCAATGGGAATCTTTATGAAAGCAAAAAGGCATGCCTTTTTTCTGTCCTTGAACTACCTAGGAAAAATTGTAGTTTTTTTCTTTATCTTTCACACTTTTTTTGTGTGTGTGTGAATTAGATGGTTTCTTGGGCACATTGGGTTTTCAATGGACAACACTTACACATGTTGTTTATTGTCATTGTTTACAATTGGCCCAATATAACATGTATCCCTCTCACTTCCCGGGTCGCTTGTTTTAATTCCTTCTTCTTTCCCAACCCTTCTGGAATTGTCCGTGTGGAAATGCTGTCCTTTTGAACTCAAGGGGTTGGTTAGTCTAAACTGTTGTTATTCCCATTGGAAACCTGTCTATTGATTGGCTAAAGTTCTCTGGTTGCTTCTTGGGCTATATCTTGGGCTGCTCAAGGTAAGCAGTTCAAATCCACCAGTCACTCTGTGGGGGAAAACTGAGGCTTTCCACTCCTGTAAAGATTCACAACCTCAGAAAAGCAAGGGTCCAATCAATTCTGTCCTACAGGGCCACACTCTGAGTAGTACTCTAGCTCATATCAGAGGTCTGTCTGGGGTTTATTGTTTGCCTGAAAGTCTCTCATGGAGTTCAAAATGTTTTGTACTCTCAGAAATACATTTAAAAATAATGAGAAGAAAACTGCATTATATAAGCTCTAATTCCAGCGACAACATTGTCCTCCTCCCCCCCCCCCACACACACACCTTATCACTGAGAGAATACTATAACTTTAAGATTGGCCAGAGGAGTGATAAAGAAGACCAGGCAGGTGGAGATAAGTCAAGTAACCTCCAGATAAGACTGTAGTCACGCATGGGACATGTAGAGCCTGCACATGAAGGCACATCACACTCACTTGGCAGGAAACAAAAAAGAAATAGGACTCCAGACAAAAACAAAATCTCCTAAAATGCATCAGCCCTCGAGAGCGTTACACAGCTATCAGCAAAGGGTTGCACGTTATTGAGGGGCATCCTTTGCCGCACACATTTCCGCTTCGACCGTCACACCAATTATACAAAGGATTCCCGATTCCCCTGAAAGAGTTAAGTAAGTCAAGAAAGGGCATCGCATTTTCAAGTGATGGCACTAGGCTTCAGCTCCTGTCATGTTTCAGTAGCTAGCCTCCAAAATTATTTTCTTGAGTTTTGTCAAATGACTATCCAGTGAAAAAAGCAACTGATTTCGTAGCCAAACAATTAGATCACAGTAGTATACTATTATTAAAGATTAATATTCCCTACCCAGGGTTGGCAGGCTGACAGTTATTTTGTAAATAAAGTATTATTGGAGGACACCTTTTCCTTTATGTGTTATCTATGGCTGCAATTCATTATGAAGATTAATGAGTACACCTGTGCACCTGTAGTATGATCACTTGTATTTTGCCTACACTTGAACATAAATAAAACAAAAATCCTCACATTTGGACCAATAAACACCATCAGGATAAGTGGAGAAAAAATCTTTTCTAGAATTTAATTATACTGGGAAATATATTCATTCATAGTCATGATCCTTCCTCAGAAATATGTTACTTCCTGGTATACACCCATAACATAATCAATCCCCCCATTAAGGGCTTGCTTGGTGACTCTAATCCCAGTTTATACTGGACTTAATCAGCAGAAATAAAGTTTACCCCCTCACTTCCATCCAGTCTCTTTATTTCTTATATTGAGCACGGTGAGACATGGTTAGCAACATGGATATGGTTGAAATTATTCTTTTCGAGGAGGGGAATTGGTTAGCAATTCATTTCCACTGCCCTCTGCCATTACCCATCCTAGTCATTGCTTCTGAAAAGGTCCACTGAGATGCAGAAGCCACATCTTGAGAAATGCAGCCCAGACCTGTGGTGCACCTGGAGGGACCAGCCAACTTTCTAGGCATTTGCATGCAAATCAAGGTCTAATTGCTTCTCAAGCTCCAGTGGGGGGAAAAACTTAATGTAAAAATTGAACTGCCCCTGCACATAAAGTGTAGATGTGTTTGAAGGTGCGAGGAGTTTCATTAAGATTACAACCTTCCAAAATAGTTCAGATCTTGTTCAGAGATTCAGGAATGTGTTAGGGTAGACTGGAGAAACAAATTCATAGACACTCAACTGTATACATGACAGAGCTTTATATTAAAAAAATAACAATTGTAGAGTAAGAAAACATCTCAGTTCAGTACAGATAAATTACATAAGTCCGATATTAGCCCATATGTCTGATACCAATCTGTAAATTCCTCTTTAGATTTATGAAACACATGCAATGACACCACATGCAGGAAGATCACAGGCCAATGGGAGAAAAGTCTAGTGGCGGTGGTGTTAGCATCTCAGCACTGGCAGGGGTCTCCATGTGGCTCCTTCAGCTCCCAGGTTCTGCCATCAGCATAGCTCCATCAGGCTCCTTGTCAGTAATGTGTCCCTGGGAGGGAGTGCATGTATTGCCTCCAGCTAACTATTTATCTCCTGAGTGTCTCCCATTGAGGCCATCAAGCTGCAACCTGATAGACAGGCTAAACTCCACCCCCTTACTCTTAATAGTCTAAAATTGACAACAGATTATATAATTACCACAGGAAATTATAATACATCCATAATTCACACATTTCTAAAAATCTTTTGTTGTGGTGGTTAATTTAAATTGTTTTAAGAATTAAAATCCATGGGACTCCAGGAAGGTCTTTGCAATTAGACCACTCCTAAAAACTATTTGAAAACTTCAGATAATCTATCTTAAATATTCAGAAATTAATTTTGTTGTTGTTGTTGTTTTGGTGCTATGCAGTTGGTTCCCACCCACAGAGACCTCATGCACAACAGAACAGAACTCTGCCTGGTCCAGAAGGCTCCTCACAATTGTTCCTATGCTTGAGCCCATGGGTGCAGCCAGGGTGTCAGTCTATGTCCTCCACGTCCTTCCTCTACTTAACACACATTATACCCTTCTCCAGGGACTGGTTTCTCCTGATAACATATCTTAAGTATGCAAAGTGAAGTCCCACCACCCTTACCTCTACATTTATACACACACACACACACGCGCGCGCGCGCGCGTGTGTGTGTCTGTGTGTGTCTCATCTTAATTTGTGGAAGAATTTCTTAAATTTAGAAAATAAAATGAAATAGTAAAATAAGGTAGGCTAAGATAAAATACGAAACAGGGAGAATAAACAATAGGTAACCAATAATTAACTGTGAATGAGCGGGGATTATAAGATTGAAGTCTTGATTTATCAGAATAACTATGGAACCACTGCCACTGAGAACTGCAAACCTGTACCAAACCTTTATTGATTTCCCTGCCAATACAGGAGTGTATCCAGGAGAAAACTGGAGCTCTGTGTACATTTTCACTTATCTCACTTTCACTTGCAAATTTGCTAACTAGAGATAAACCGAGCTGATGGGTTAAAATGACTTTGTTCTGATTAATGTGACGGTAATTCTGAGGGCTTCAGTTTTAAATGAATTGTTTGAATACTAAATTATGCAGCTTTATGATCCAGGAGATAAGCAGCAGCCCTAAAGATGCCTCTGAGACTTGAAAGAGACAGCATTGGAAGCTCATTATTGCCGGCACATTTAACATGGTTAAAGTAGGGGAAATAGCCATTAAGTTAATGTAATAGTTAAACTGCATTAATTTGAAAAACTGCCCAGTGAATTTCTTACAACACAATAGTTTTTTTTTGCCCCTACGTAGAGTCAATCTTAAAAATAAAATAAAAAGCACTTTGAACTTATTTCTTTGCCTTTGAATGCCACTCAGTCACCTGAAACTCTAGGATTTTTCCCATTGTGGATTTGTTTGGTTTCTGGGATGATTTACCTTCTATTTTGCTTCTTAACGTTGAAAGAATTCACGAGGCAGAAGCACTTTTGTAACCCCAGCAATTTTTTTTGAGGCATGGGAAGTTTCAGGTTTTACAGACTCAGAAAGTGCACACCCACCCTGGAAAGTGTGCAAGGCTACATGGCAGGGGTGGGGCAGGGGTATTATGGGAAAGTTTGTGACTGAAAATGGACACTCCAGCCACTTCCAGGGCGTGAGGAAAAACACAGGGGAAGGAGGACAGGAACAGAGCACCAACCCACAGCATGGAGCCAAGGCAGGGAGGGCAGCCTGAGAGCGGTGGCCTGAGAGAGTGAGATCGAGTTCAAGGCCCAAATGGCACGGGCCCTTATGCGACCCTGCCCTCCAACCTGCAAGAGAGCACCTGAACAAGAGAAAATGGTTTGCCTGCAAGTTGGTGTTTAATGCCCTCCAATGCCCACCGGTTGTGGAGGTGTGGCTAAGGGTATTGGCCAATCTTACAGGCCGAGTTTAGGCATGATATGTGATATAATAGTTCTCGTGCCTAATGTGAGGTTGGCTTCCACCTGGCCCGAGGTGGCCTGGATCTGCGCATGCGCAGTTTGGATTTTCCCACAGGTGTCTAATCAGCATGCCTGATTCCTTTCTAGCCCCTTTATTGTGGCAGTGTGTGCTGATTTTCATTTAGGGTAGGCATTTAGTGGAGACAAACCCCTTATTCCTAATCTATCTACAAGTCAGATTCTCTGAGCGAGGCTAGCAATATCCAAACCAAAAACTGAACTCACTGCCAATGATTGATTCTGACCCATAGCAACCCTATATAGGGAAAAAGATGGGGGTTTCTACTCCTGTGAAGAGTGACAGTCTCAGAAAGTCATAGGGGAAATTCTACCCTGTCCTACAAGGTCACTAGGAATGCTAGTATCACTACCACGCAAAAAATGAATGGATAAAGAACTCATCCTTCTTGAAATTGTTAAAAAAATAATCAAAACTCACACACATTGAATGTAAGGGTTTTTTTGAGCAGTTAGTCTATATGTATATTGATTTCAGGGGGGAAAGCAAATGGCTTTAAGAAGCTAGGTGAGCTTATGAGAGAAAAGAAGGGAGAAATAATTGGCTAATCTTCAAGTGATTGTTTGCCTTTGCCCTCCCCCCCCCCTTTTCCAGAGATCAAGCAATATCATTCCACAGATAAGCCTTTGCCTTGCCAGCCAGGAAAAAAAAAATATGTTTTTGAGATTAAATTCGGATAGGAAAGAATTCACAACTCAGAGGGAAAGAAAAGCTTCTGCTACATTAATTTTGGAGAGGGATTCATTTAAAGGAAATATTTAGTTTCGTGGGCATAACCGTTTTGTGTGAGACAACTTTCCATCAAAGAGCAATTGTACATGAAAAAAATATTCCCTCCCAGTCCAGATCAAGTCTGTAAGTCTGATATTAGCCCATCTGTCTGATATCAGTCTATAAATTCTTCTTCAGACTCATGCAGTCATGTGACGATGCCAAAATCAGGAGGATTACAGGCCAGTGGTGGAAAGTCTAGCGGATCCAGTGGTGTTGGAAGCAAATCAGCCCTGACGTGGGGCTCCACAGGGCTGCTCCAGCTCCAGGGCTCCAGCTACACGAGCAAAGCTCCATGTGGCTTGTCAGCAAGAAGACTAAGTAGCAGGTCTTTGTGCATCTGTGCTCCATTGTGCCTCCAAATGAGGTCCTCCAGCTACTACCTGATGGATAGCTAGACTCCAGCCTTTCGCAAGTTGACAGGAGATTATGTCACTGCCACAAATTTTAAATAGGATCCACCCAAAAATGTATGCCAACGTTACTGATCCATTATTCTGAGAACTTTGGCAATAATGTAATGATGTGATCTCCCCTGTGCTGTGACCCTAGGTGATCAGCCTCTGTTGTAAGGGGGTTAGGGTCAGGGTTATTGTTATTGATGTTGTTAGGTGCCATCAAGTCAGGCCCCCATAGCTAACCTCTGCTTCATAGAACTAAATACTGCCTGGTCCTGTGCCATCCTCACTATTGTTCCCACACCTGAGCCCATTGACACATTCACTCTATCGGCTCATTTCATGGATAGCCTTCCTCTTTTCCCTTGCCCTTCCACCCTGCCAAGTATGATGTCCTTATCCAAGGACCACTGTGAGCATGGCACACGACCATGGAGTGTTTCATTCTGTGTGAGTCACTATGGACCAGAGCTGACATCATTTCACTTAACAGCTATAATATTTACTTTCCATTTTTCACACGCATGAGGGAGTGCTTCAAATTTAGTGGAAAATTGACTGCTAAGAAAAAAGAATGTTCCTACCATTTTTCTGAAGAACCAGTAATCATGACTTGAGTCACACATATCTACTTTATTCCTCAAAGTGACATATTTATTTTCAACACAATAAAGAAATATTTTGTAGAGGATTTGCTCAATTAGATACATTGTTAATTTTAAAAACTGCTGTTTCCATGAGTATTAATTATTGATCTAAGAAAATAGCCATCTTTGACAAGTTTAGTTTAAAATATCATCCTTGATAACTTCAATCTGTTCTTCATTTATCATGATGTTGTTTTATGGACCAATTATAAATTATCTATCTATCTGTCATCATCTATCTATCATCTATCTATCTATCTATCTAATGTCAAGGTGAAATCCATACCTAAAGCCATAGTCTCTGATATTTATCTGTAAGTACTTCCAATCCTCTTTGACCTCCGCAAGCATGGTCATATCATCTACATATCACGGGCTTTTTATGAGTCTTCCTTCACTCCTGACACCGGGCTCTCCATAGAGCCCATCCTCTCAGATTATTTGCTTATCACGTGGATTGATAGTATGCTGAAAGGTTATAAGGTTGACAAGCAGCTTTCTTGAATTTAAACCGTGCAATAAACCCTTGTTTTTTCTAACTGGCTCTTCATCTACATACAGATTCCAAATGAACACAAATAAGTGTTCTGAAATTTTCCTTCTTAGTATCATTTTCAGAAATTTTATGTGGTAACTACAAACCAAAACCTTTAAATTGTCCATAAAACACAGGTAAATATCTTTCTGGTATTCTCTACTTTCAGCCAAGATCCTTCTGACGCCAGCAATGATACTCTTTCTTTATAAAAGTAGTCTTTCATTGAGATGAGATAGTGATTGGGAAATATTTAATGTCAAAATTGAATTTTTAGCACTTATTGTTTATTTTTTAGCTCTCCCCTTGATTGTTATAAAATAAAATTTTATTTCTCTTAGTTTAGGAGGTATTACTGGCTAAGTGCTTCAAAAACTGAAATGCTGTTTTAGGTCTCTTAAATCTCTTAAGTAAGTACAATGCTAAAAAGATTTTAATTGATGAAAAAGTTCCACGAAAACAGTAAAACATAGAAAATTTCTTTTTAAAACATGCACTAATATCTTGTGGCTCCTTGCACTAATTTATAAAGTAGATTTTTAAGGAATCAAATATCAAAATACAGTTTCTAAGATGAAATTGAAGATGGTAAGAGGAAAATATGCATTTCTATATGTAAATATATATATGTAAATTATATATATATATATTTCCTTTGAGATCCATTTTCCCAGGAGCATTTTTATACCCTTTTGTATTTGTTTCATTTTTTCAGTATTATTACAAAATAGTTCAAGTATAATAGCTTCAAATATATATGTTACAATATGCATCTATACTTATGATTTCCCACAAGTAGAACTTATATTCCAATTGGTAGGGTATCATTGTGTTTTTGGATGTCATGATATTTATTGGCATAGCACAAACATTCCCAATTACAAGACATCTTTATTGATGTTCTGATTTAAGTAAGGACACTGTTTTTCTCTATGGCTGTACTTCAACACGTTTAAACTAATATTATCACCATGGCAACAAATAATAACTTTCAACTGAATTTGAGACATGAAACTTCACAAAAAATTACAAATATCTGATCCTCTACAATAATTATTTCAAAAGCATTAATTCATGATATGGATGAAACTCATTGAGCTGTAACTGGAATTAATGTTTCTGCTTTAAGTCTCAGGGAAGAGTTTTGCTAAAATAATAACTTCCTTTTGAAGCGGATGCTTTTACTTATTCAGTATACTCGTTTCTTCTGATCTTCATGAGGACAGTGCTAATCATCGATTCCAGAGGGAGTGGGAAATGTCAATGGCCAATTAGGGCAAATTATTGATCTATTTTCACCATTTTGGTGAAGTGAATTTTTAGAACTTGATTATCTATTAAAATTGATAATTCCCCCCTCCCTTTTTGCTAGCCAAGTGGCTTATTCAGACATAAAACCTTCTATCATCCAGTTGACTAAGACTCAATTAATACATTCAATAATAAATATATATTTAAATTTTACATTGTGTAATGAAAGAAGCACAAAAAACATGAGGAAGACATTTCAGAAAAGACTTTGAGCAGGAAATCTTGGCTTTACAGTCCACACATAGTTTAGCAATAGGCCATCTGTCAATTCAGTCATTTCCTATCGAATCTGCTGCGTTGTAGTCTGAGGGCTTTATGCTACCCAGAGACCAACGCAGTGTGCTGCAGAAGCGCAGACCTTGAACACTTCACCACTTGGAAGAAGAATTAAAGAAGTTCTCTAGCCACCTATTACCCAAACACTGTCATTCAGTCAATGCTGACTCATTAGAGGCCCCACAGGACAGACAGAACTTCATGGAACTGCCCTGAGACTGTAACTTTTTCTGAGACTAGAAAGTCTCATGTTTCTCCTGTGGAGTGCTGGTGACCTTGAGCCTAGCAGCCCAATATAGAACCCCTAGACAACCAGGGCTCCTGGTTTTCCAGCACCTTGCAAATTTTCCTTAAAACCAATGACCATGGAGCTGTCTCCCACTTATGGCTACCTCATGCATGTGGGAGAACTGTGCTATAGGGGGGCTTTCTGCCTATAAACTTTCTGAGGCAGATCACCAAACTTTTCTTTCAAGAAGTTTCTGAATGGACCTAAACCATCAACCTTTCAGTTTCTCATCCAGCATGTTGATGATCATTTCCACTCCTCCAGAACTCATCTTGGAAATAGAGTTATTATTGTGTTCGATCTGGAAAGGGTTATTAAAAGGGGACTGCTCTGTCGCCATTTAACAGAATGAGTACCTGGTTCATTCTACCTGCAGCTGGGTGAAACCAGGAGAGACACTGAAAATACCACAGAAGCATATAATAAATCCATTCAGGCTTATTTTAATTCGAGCATTCATACTAATTGGTAAATCTGGGGCACATACTAAATGTGATATGATGCCAACAACAACAACAAAACTGGAGTTAATTGTTCTCAGTAGTCAAACTAAGAGTCACAGTTCTTGAGATGAAGGACAATCAAGATGTTGGCACCTGCCTTGAGAATGATTGGGGCAGGGAATGTATGGATGTGCTTTATACAATTGATGTATGTATATGTATGGATTGTGATAAGAGTTGTATGAGTCCCTAATAAAATGTACAAAAAGAAAATAGGAGAAAAAAATGATTAGGGCAAAGACTGTACAGATGTGCTTTATACAATTGATGTATGTATATGTATGAACTGTGATAAGAATTGTATGAGCCCCAATAAATTGTTAAAAAAAATGTTGGCACCAGCATATTGGCACATATGAATTCAGGATTCATAGGAGCATAAGATAGAACCAAACAAAGGCAAAAACAAAATGTCACTCTGAAGAAGAAACAAACAAAGCAAAAGAATATTTAGAGGAATTCCAGGCAACCAGACCCTGATTTATTACAGAAAACCCATCAATGTTTTGCTTTAAAAAATAAAACATATCTTGCCTATTATCTTTAATATAATGTACTCAGTCAGATTGTCTATTAAAAATAATCCAACAGAAAAAACTACCCACCTACACATTCTCACAAAAATTGCATAGAACACATCAATGGGTTAAACCGTAAAACTACATTGGAGGTGCTGCATTTTGCATTCCCTTACAGCATTGAACTTTCTTTCACATGTCTCATAGTGATTCTTTTTCATTAGAGTTCAGCTCATGTTCAAAGGGAGCTATACAAAGTGATCTTAAACACATTAGTACTAACGGGAGATTGAAGTCTCCAGGGAGAAAACGGCATTTTGTTGCTGTTGTTAGGTGCCATCAAGTTGAGGTTTGACTCATTATGTGGTCTGATGAGGATTAAGGCAATGTGTCATGGGCTTTTTAGGCTGTAATCACTGTGGGGCTACATCATCAGGTCTTTGGGGGATTAAACCACCAAGTTTTCAGTTAACAGCCAAGTGGCTCAATAGTGGGCACCAGGATTTATACCTTAAGTTATGCCAGGAAAACAACTAGTTGGTGGTGACAATAAATTGGTTACAGCCCGTCGAGAATCTATCCACAACAGAAGACAATGTCCTGTCTTGCATCATTCTCACACTTGTTCTTATTCCTGAGCCCGTTCATTTCAACCTGGCTTTCAATCCACCTCCTGGGGATGGGTCTTCCTCTTTTTTGCTGCCCGCCCATTTTACCAAGCATGCTGTCCTGCTCCAGACTCTGGTCTCTCTTGACAATATGTTCAAAGTATGTAAGACAAATGTCTTGCCATCCTGGACTCTAAGGAGCTCTCTGATCATACTTCTTCCAAGACAGATTGATTTGTCCTTTTAGCAGTCCATGGGGCCTTCAATATTCTTCTCCAACACCATTCTTCTCGTATCTTCCTTATTCAATGTCCAGGAAAACATAGAATCTCTTTAAAAGAACATATTGTGACCGAGAGACTAATTCCACAAACACATATGTCAGGCTTGAAGAGAATTAACGAGAGCAATGCAGTAGAATAACTTACATCTGGTAGCTCTGGTAGTGAAATGGTTCCATTGAGCTGCCAACCGCTAATGCAGCAGTCCGCTCCATAGAAGAAAGAAGAAGCTTTCTCCTCTTGTGAAGAGTTCGTGTCTGAAACCCACAGAGGCAGTTCTACCTCGTCTTAAACAGGTCACCATGTGTCAGAATTGACTATATTGCTGTGCGTTTGATTGTATGTTATGGTTTATAGAAGACAGAATACATACTCATTGGAATTATTATAATTTGAGGTACACTTCATGGCATTTTTCCAGAGACAAATTACTGTATCCACTTGTCAGCATTTGAGTAAATGCCTACAAACAAACATAACCAACATAACCAACAAACAAACATAACCAAACATGACCAAACATAACCAACAAACAAACATAACCAAATAACCTCCCCCACCCCCAAATTACTGTGCTGCTAGAACCCACTGTGCAGCTACTGTCAATACTTCTCATTGAGGGTCTCCTTTTTTGATGGCCCTCCACCTTGACAAAAATAATTTTCTTCTTTAGGAATTCGCACCTTCTGATACTAAAATGTTCTTAGGCCTGAGCCCATTGTTTCAACCATGGTGTCAATCCATTTCCTGTAAATATTTGCTTGCTTGTTTTTTTCCTCTTGCTCTCCTCGTCCACCTCTTCAGTTTTGTTTATTACTTAGCAGATATTTATATTAACATGTAACCTTCTCAAACAAGGGTTCCTATGGCTTTGTTTCTACAGAGTTAGAGGAACTGAAGTATGACTCAGAAAAAATAAATATATATATTTAGTGGAATACTTAGTGGAATAAAGGACTGATGTGCTTGTTGTTATTCTTAATTGACATATAGTTGGTTTCAACACATAATTTCACTATGAAAGACAGAATACAATGCCCAGTTACTTCAACATCCTCACAATGTTATACTTGAGACCATGGTTGTAGCTACTGTGTCTATTAATTTTATCCAGTCTTCCTATTTTTCACTGTGCCTCTACTTTACCAAGTACAACGCCGTTCTCCAGAGACTGGCCTCCCCCAATAACAGGTTCAAAAGTGCACGAGACAAAATCTCCTCATCCTAGCTGGCAAGGAGACTTCTACCTGTACTGCAGCCAAGAAGGATTTCTTTGTTCTTCTGCCAATCTGTGGTACTTCCAGTATTTTTCACCAAACACTACATTTAGGATGCATAAATTTTCATCTAGTCTTAGTCGTCGTCCAATTTTCACACATAGATGAGGTGATTGCCATGGCTTGAGACAGGCACACGTGAATCCTCAAAGTGACATCTTTACTCTTTAACATTTGTGCAACAGATTTCACCAGTAGGATGTTTATCTAGTTTTATTTCATAACTACTACTTCCAGGGACTTTTATTGTGGATAGAAGTAAAATAAAGCACTGATGACTCCGTTCTTTTCTTTTTTTATAATGAGGTCTATTGGTTCCGTTGTGAAAAATGTTGTTTTCTTTGTATTAAGTTGAAATCTATACATAAGACTACAGTCTTTTATTTCATTGGCAAATGCTTCAAGGTCTCATAGTTTTCTTCAAGAAAGGTTGTGTCCTCTGCATATCACAGGGTGTTTGGATGCTAACCTCCAACAATGGTACCCTCTTTATCTATGCACGCTCCATTTTCTTGGATTATTTGCTTATCCTTGGGACGGAATAAGTATAGTGAAAGGTCACAAACTTTCCTGATTTTAATCTCTTGTTCTCTTTGAAAGACTCTTCCTGGCCTATGTATGACTTCTGCATGAATAATGTTATCAGGAATTTTCATTTTGGCAATTTTTTCCATAGTTATTTTCCCCAAAGATTCACACAGATGAATGTTTTTGTCCAATCAATAAAGTACAAGTGAACATCTCCTTGGTTTTCTGTGCTTTCACCCAAGATCATTTTGACAAGAACAATGATATCCCTGTGCCATGAACCCATCCTGAATTTCTGGTCCCTCTTGCAGAAGTACTGCTTGAGACTTTAAAAAATATTTTTGTATATCCCATGTGATGAAGTCCACATGTCTCATACCATATATGTTGTTGAAGAAAGGTATTTGCAATGACGACCCGGGTCGTGAAAAATGATCTCATGAGACCTCTAACTTTCTATTAACAAGATCGTATTGTAAACCACAGATCCTTCCTCTTTGTTTCCAAATTTTGAATTTGAATTGCAAATAATTGTCAATGCACCTTGATTGCAAGGTTTTTCAAGTTCTTACTGGAGAAAGTAGGAGAATTGTTCAATTTCATCACTATTAGCTTTAGTGCCTGGTAAGGGTACTTGAATAATAGTTGCACTAACTGAACTTCCTTATTGGGTATAAATATTATAATATTGCTGCTGGATTTGTACAACTCACTCACTGCCATGGAATTGATGCTGACTCCTAGTGACCCTGGAGGACAGAGTAGAACTGCCCCTGTCAGCTTCCAAGACTACAACTCTTTTTATAGGAGTAGAAAACCTCACCTTTCTCCTGCAAAGAAGCAGTGATCTGAACTCCTGACTTTGTGGCTTGCAACCATTATGCCACCAAGGCTCCTATATTTCAACATACATCTTGAAATTCTATTTTTCATGTTGAATTTGACACAATTCTTCTTGAATTGTCGTTCTACGCTTAGTAAACTGTGATGGTTAAGCTTTGTGACAACTTGGTAAATGGTAAGCAGATATGGATGCAGTCCAACCTACCAATAAGTTCACTATCTGATGATGCCCCCTAGGTAGATGGCCTGGTTATAAGAGACACTGTGAAGAACTCGTTTCTCTTGTGCCATTCTTCTACTTGCTCCTTTATTGATTCCTAAGTTCATCAGCTTCAGCAGAGCTTCTGAGCCACAGACTTGAACTAGAATGAACTTAACGTCTTCTATAGCTGTGTGAGCCATATTTTTAATATGATTCCTTGTTATTGTTATTAGTTGCCAATGAGTTGGTTACAAAACAGTGACTATACGTGCAATAGAACTAAATATTATCTGGTCCTGTGCCATCTTCACAATTGTTCTTATGTGTGAACTCATTTTTTTTCCTGCCACAAAATGCCAATTCATCTCACTAATGGCCTTATAAAAAAAAACTCATTACAATCCATACATCCATCCATTGCGTCAAGCACTTTTGTACACTTGTTTCCCTCATCATTCTCAAAACATTTGCTTTCTACTTGAACCCTTGGTATCACTCCTCATTTATCCCCTCCCTCCCTGCTCCCCCCGTCCCCCATAAATCCTTGATAATTTATAAATTATTATTATTTTGTCACATCTTACACTGTCCAACGCTGCCCTTCACCCATTTCTCTGCTGTCCATCCCCCAGGGAGGAGGTTATATGTAGATCCTTTTAATCTGTTCCCCCTTTCTCCCACTGTCCCTTCACTCTCCCGGCATCGCACTCTCACCACTGGTCCTGAGGGGTTCATCTGTCCTGGATTCCTTGTGTTTCCAGTTCATATCTGTACCAGTGTACATCCTCCGCTCCAGCCAGATTTGTAAGGTAAATTTGGGATCATGATAGTGGGAGGGGAGGAAGCATTCAATAACTAAAGGAAAATTGTATTTTTCATCATTGCTACACTGCACCCTGAGTGGCTCATCTCATGCCCATGGCCCTTCTGCAAAGGGATGTCCAATTTCCCACAGATGGGCCCTGGGCACTCCACACTTCCCCTAATTCACAATGCTATGATTCTTTTTGTTCTTTGATGCCTGATACCTGATCCTTTCAACACTTTGTGATCTCACAGGCTGCTGTGTTTCTTCCATGTGGGCCTTGTTGTTTCTCAGTTAGATGGCCACTTGTTTATCTTCCACCCTATAGGACCCCTGACTCTATATCTTTTGATAGCCGGGCACCATCAGCTTTCTTCGCCACATTTTCTTATGCACCCTCTTTGTTTTCAGTGATTGTGTCGGGATAGGCTGGTGTGCTTCTTCCATGTGGGCTTTGTTGTTTCTCAGCTAGATGTCTGCCTGTTTATCTTCAAGCCCTTAAGACCCCTTTTTTGCAGGACTGAACAACTATTCATTCTGTTGTGCATAGGGTTGCCACGGGTAGGAACTGATCGATGCCACTTAACAACAACAACAGCTTTCTAATTAAGAGTAAGTTTCAGAGTTTCTTCTGATAATCACTTTGATACTTTCCATCTTCTTTTAAATGACTTTTTTTTAAAACATTTTTATTCTTTATGAATGGTGTTCTTGCTGTCCACTCATGGCTCAAGTCTTCTGTCATTAGTGTTCAAGGCAGCAAATCTATTCTTGAGATTTTCTTGAAAATTCGGTTGGGATAGACTCAGGTAGTAAGTTGGCTCTCTTGGGCTTATTTTAATTTCCTTCAGCTTCAAGCTGAACTTACATATGACAGTTTATGATTTGTTCCCCAGTCAGGCACTGGCCTGGTTACAGCTGCTCATATTGAGCTCCTGCATTGTCTTTCCCCACAGATACACTCAGTTTGTGTTCTGTGTGTTCCATCTGGAGAAGTTCATGAGTATAGTGGCCATTTGTGTTCCTTAAATAAAAAGAAAAAATGTTTGCTAGGAACAAGTAGTTGGTCTTTCAGAATTCTGTCATCTGATTTCCAGATTTATTTCTCTCACTAAGACCATATTTTCCAACGACTGTTCCTTCCTTTTTGTTTCCAACTTTTGCATTCCAAATGCCAATAATTATCAATGCATCTCAATTTGCTTGTTTGTCCAATTTCAGACTGAAAAGGTTGCCACAATTCTTCACCAGCTTTCAGGGTTGGTGCATAAACTTGAGTGATATTCGTGTTGATTAGATTTCCTGGAAGGTGGAGAGCATTGTACTTTTAGATTTTGAAATGTCTTTTTTTAAAAAACACTCATTTTATTGGGGCTTATACAGCTCTTATCACAATACACGCATGTATCCATTGGGTCAAGCACATTTGTACATCTATTACCACCATCATTCTCAAAACATTTCTTTCTACTTGAACTCTTGGTATCAACTCCTCATTTTTCCCCTCCCTACCCTACCCTCCTCCCTCCTGAACCCTTGATAGTTTATAAATGATTATTTTTCCATGTCTTACACTGACCGAAGTCTCCCTTCACCCACTTTTCTGTTGCCCACCCCCCAGGGAGGGTGTTATATAGAGATCATTGTGATCCATTCCCTCTTTTTCCCTCCCCCTTCCCCTTCTTGGTAATGAATGCAATACCATTCCTCCTGATTGTGTCATTTCCAGTGGAGGAAACCATAGGGTTTTCTGATTCTAAATGACAGTAAAGTTCATTTCAGCTCATTAACACCTAGAATACAGATTTTTGTGTGTGAATGCCTAAAATATACATCTCTATGTGTTCCAATTCTTTTTGATAACTTCCAATTTCCCTAGATCCATATTTCATACATTCCAAGCTCTGATTATTAGATTTTTTACAACTGTTTCTTCTCATTTTAGGTTGTGCCCTGTCAGCAAATGAAGATCCTGAAGGCTTTACTTCCACAGAATCTATTCAGGATACCTTGGTCAATTCTACTTTGAGAAAGCAGTTCTTCAGCAGTCACATTTTGAATGCCTGCCGACGTGAGAGGCCAGTCCTCGGGCACTCTCTCTAACAATGCTGTGCAACCATTTCTTGAGCTTTCCATCTCTGACACTGTTTCGAGCTATGTCTATGGTTTTTAGCAGGTTTTTCACCTGAAGTGGGGAGTGGAGTCATTCTTTATTGTCTCTTCTTTATCTGGAAGCTCCACTGAAATCTGATCACTTTGGGTGACCCTGCTGGTATTTGAAATATCAGTGACTTAGCTTCCAGCATCAAAGCAACACACAAGCCTCTATGGAATGACAAACTGACAGACATGGTGTGGGTTAGTATCATTAGGTCCGTTATAAAAAATACAGTGAAAACAGTGACTTTAGGTGGAATATGCTATGCTATCTAAGTTGATAGGCTAGAAGTTATATCAAAAGATTATGACAACAGTTTTGTTGTTATCATTGTTGTTGTTGTTTTTAGGGGTGGATAAGGGTGGGGGATGGAGGGGCATACAGAATCATAATAAGTACTCTCGGTAGAGTTTCTTGATGCACATTCCATGATCATAGGGTCTTGTTATGGAGACATTGTAAGATAGTAGAAGACTGCATTGGTCCATAAAAGGCCAGGGAACTTGTGATGCTTTATTTTGGTTTGGTTTGCTTTTTTCCCCCCAATCACTACAATGTTACTGCTCATTCTTTCTGGGTGGCAAGGGATGTCCTCTAAGAATTTTATTGGAAAACCTTGTCTCCTTCTCTCTTCAACCCTATTGCCCCCAAAAATTTCTTTTTGTTCCCCCAAATTTATGAAAATATGGCTTAATAACATGATGTGCGTCCCTCAAGTATACCAAAACTGTTGTGATATGGTATGAATCTAAGAATATAGATTTATTCATAGAAATATTAGAGATGGAAATAGTGTCTTTAGAAGTGCATAATATACTAGCATGATATCTCCAGAAATAATAGCTTTAATTAAAAATATTTAGTTTAAAATAGAGCTCCATGATTTTAAAACTATGTATATATATATATTATATATTAGTCTTAATGTAACCTCTTATTAAAAATGTCGTGGCCCATGCCATCTTTATAATTGAGTTCATTGTTGTCACTTATGATTTTAATTCATCAAGGGCTTCTTTGATCATTTCTGCTGGCCCTCTGCTTTACTAAACATCATGCCCTTTTCTACTGATTTTACCTTCCTAATGATACATTAAAATCTCCCCATCCTCACTTATAAGGAACATTATGATTGTATTTATTTTAAAACTGATTGTTTGGTCTTTTGGCAATCCAAAGCACATTAGATATTTTTCACAACACCATAGCCCTGCTGCATCCCGTCTTCTTCTGCCTTCCTTTTTCATTGTTCGGCTTTTACATGCATATAAAGTAATTGAAAAGACCATAATCATCAAAGTGATGTCTTTGCTTCTTAAAAGATTCAAGAGTACTTTTGGTGCAGAATAACTGAAAACGAAGTGTTGTTTGATTTCTTGAATGCTGCTTCCAGACACTGATGGCTGAGTAATAGTAGGATAAACCACTCCAATTCTAGTGCTTCCAGATCAGTTCTGACTCCTAGCAAGCCTATAGGACAGAGTACAATTGCTCCATAAGGTTTCTGAGCCTGTGAATCTTTATGTAAGCAGGACCTCTCATTTATCTTTTATAGTTCAGCTGGAGAGTATCAACAGGAGACCTCGAGATATGCAGACTTTGAGATATGATTTAACTAGTGGTGCCAGGAGGACTCCTTCAATTATAAGATTATTAGTGGAAAATCTGTGCTTTTCTTTGAGATATCCACTCCCTGTTCCAGTTATTCCTTCCTGTCTCTTGAATCCACATGAAGCAATTGATTCTTGGGTAAAATTTCAAGAAATGACGTCTCCTAATCCTCTTTCAAGAGCCCTGTTTGAACATAGGCTAAAGCACTTGGCTATTAACCAAACAGGGATACTTCAACCCTCCCCGTCCCTCCACAGAATAAACACACGGCATTCTGCTTCTGCAGAGACTTACAGCCTGGGAAGCTCTGTGAAGTCTGATTCAGAACCAACTAGAGTGCAGTGGTTTAGGTTTGGTTTCCCCCTACACCGATTCAGACAAGTGTAAACACACCAGCAGGTATGTGGTGACCACCAACAGGATAAGGACCATCCTGGAGAATGGCTGCTCTTTCCTAAAGGGTCTCGATGCGTCAGACTTAATTCCATGGCAGTGGCTTTCTAAGAGGGCTGGAGGTTTTATGCTGCAAACCCATGACCTTGGGGTGATGCACTTGATGACTAATGGAAAGTTGAGTGAAGTAGAGCTTGAGCGGAGTAGAAGACCCCTGTGATGGCTAGAGATTCTGTTAAGTACACACTCCTAGGTAAGGGTAGCAGCAGAGCCCAACCTATCCCTTGGATTCCAGCCTGGTTAAACCTTCTCGCGTGTGGCTCTTGTGTCTGAGACAGAGACTTTGTAGTCATCCTCTTTGGCTCATTTCCTTCTCTTGAAGCTGACTCTCCCATCTGGTTCCTCAATCTACTGTAGTACGGCCGGGCCGTTCCAGGAGCCTTCAGTGGAATACAGATGATGGGTTCGCCCAGACCACTTCAGATTCACGTTAGCTCTGCATCTACCAGCCGGTGTCAGCATTGTCTCTGTTTTGTCATCCTGTTTCTTGGCCATCAACTTCCAGGAGTCAGGAGAAGCCTGATTTGAACCTGACTGCAGATGTCTACGATGGTGTAAGCTATTTCTTGATCTTAACCTCTTCCATAGACAAGTATTTTTCTATCTACAAACACAAGTATCACTGGTTTTGCTTCTCTAGAGAATCCCCAAAGAACTGAATGGACACAGCGGCAGCAATAATTGGCTCAAATGTAACCAGGATGGTGGGCATGGTGCAGCACCAGGAAGTGTTTCATTCTGTAGGGTTGCTACCAACTCGATGGCCATAGCAATGACATTAAGCTATACCTACTTTACCCTGTCTCACGAGTTCTTTCCTTAAAACTGTGTGCTTCATCTGATGTATCTACCAGTAAGGTTTGAACTATAAATCCAGGAACAGTGATCTAAAGAGAGTAGGGTATTTTCTTTTATTCTATTCAACATGGCAGATGGATACAGCTGTATAATTGAATAAGGAATGGGGAAAAAACAAAATATCCCAAAATACAGTTTGTGGAAGGGAGAGCCTTTTCCTTATAGATCAAGTTTGATGGGCTGTTCCTATTTTGTTGAAAATTTCCCAACACAGTAACATGATTTGTTTTTCTGACCATTGCTTTTATTGGCACTGATTGTGGATCCAAGTTAAATAAAATCCTTGACATGATTGGTTACTCATATAGTGGTGAGGATTGTTGTCTTCTATTAGTTGGGGTGGAGTATATTCTGAATACTGTAGATTTTGATCTTCTTCAATAAGTGTTTCCAGTCATCTTCACAATCAGCAGGCAAGGTTTTCCAATTTGCCGATTATAGGTTGTTAATGAACCTTTCTCATTCTCTATACAGACTGTCTTCTGGGATCGTTTGCACTGTGTACATAATTTTTGATGTACATATTTCTTGAAGCTTGGTGAGATGACACAACCATTTTCTTTTTTTTAAACATTTTATTAGAGGCTCATACAACTCTTATCACAATCCATACATATACATACATCAATTGTATAAAGCACGTCTGTACATTCTTTGCCCTAATCATTTTCTTTTCTTTTTTTACATTTTATTAGGGGCTCATACAGCTCTTATCACAATCCATACATATACATACATCAATTTTCTAAAGCACATCCGCACATTCCCTGCCCCAGTCATTCTCAAAGCATTTGCTCTCCACTTAAGCCCTTTGCATCAGGTCCTCTTTTTTTCCCCTTCCCTCCCCGCTCCCCCCTCCTTCATGTGCCCTTGGTAATTTATACATCGTTATTTTGTCATATCTTGCCCTATCTGGAGTCTCCCTTCCCCCTCTTCTCTGTCGTCCATCTCCCAGCAAGGAGGTCACATGTGTATCCTTGTAATCAGTTCTCTATTTCCAACCTTTTTAAAAACTATTGAAAACCCCCTTTATTCTGTAAAAAAAAAAAAAGCCTCAATCTATTTTCAGGTCCTACAAGAGCAAAATTGAATGCTCTGAAATTCTTCACAGTTTTACCCATAATTTATTATGATCCAGACAGTGAATGTCTTTTCATTTTCAGTATAACACAGGTAAACACCTTTCTAGTATTCTTTGCTTTTAATCAAGACCCAGTTGATGTGCACAATGACATCACTCACTCCCTGTTTGTTTGCTTCTCCCTGACTATGGCTTGGATTACTTTCAATTCCCTGTCATTTGATTTCTACAACTGTTTTTGGATTATGTTTAACAAAAATTCATTTTCATGTAATACTAGCGATATTGTTCACTAATTTATGTGTTCTTTTTCTTTTAATGAACAGAATATAGGTTGCATCCTCTCTGTTGGTCAGGTAGCTATAAAGTTGATGGTTGTTGCTGTTAGATGCCATGAAGTTGGTTCCAACTACAGTGCCCCCCAATCACAACAGAACAAACATTGCTGGTCCTACCCCATCTCCACAATTGTTCTTCTGTTGAGCCCATTGTTGCACCCACTGTGTCAATCCATCCCATTGATGAATTCCTCTTTTGCCTTCCTTTCTACACGACCAAACAATAACACTTGTAGTAGGCTAGAAAAATGAAAAGAGAAAAAAATGCAAAAGATAAAAGGGAAACCAACTCAATGCTAACTTCAATTAATGTTTGAACATTCACGGTGACTGAGACATTTTTGAAATGGTCCTTTCTATAGAGCCCAAAATATTTGGAATTCTTTCGTTAGCTGCAAGTATGTCTCTGAAAAATGTCTCTCCTTAATTCCATTTTGGAGGGTGGCAGAGAATAAGTTCTAAGTTTCTTTTATAGGTGATTAAGCATGTATAATGACAACTGAAAAAGCAAATGTAAAAAAAAAAGCAAATGCATAATCATCTGTATTACAGAAATATCATCAAATAGAAAATTATTAAACTCTTAATGGAGAAAGAACCCAATAACTGCTCTTATCTCCAACTCTGTCCTACTGTTGCTATTGTGTGCCTTTGAATAGATTTTTTCAAAGTATTAATCATTTCATTGGGGGGCTCTTGCAAATCTTCTGGCAAGTTATCATGCAATCGTATTAAGCACACCTGTACATATGCATAGGCACACTTGTACATCAACATTCCTAGACATTTTCTTTCTACTTGAACCCTTGATATCAACTCCTCTTTTTCCCATCCCACCCCCAACCTCCGACCCTCATGAATCTTTGATTATTATTGTTATTTTGTGTCTTACAATGTCCATTATCTTCCTTCACAAGACCCTATTGAATAGAGTAGAATTGCCCCATAGATCCTAAGAACTTAATCCCACAACTTTTCTTACAGACAGCCAGCTTCCTGTTATCATAACCATTACATACCAGTGGTGCTTCCTTGTCCTCCCTATGAGACAGATGCATATCCTGACTCGTTTATGGAAGCATCTTTTATCGAAACCACAGTAAATAACAAAATCATCAGTTTTGTTGTGTTCTGAGTTCTGCTCCACTTTTGTGCCATAAACAGTTCAGCTCTCTCAGCTCCTAGCATCCTTCTAAGCATCCCTGGGTGTAAAAATATATATTCCTGTTTTAAAGCTTACTTAAAATATCATCCAACAGGCAACAGAAATATCAAAGCATGGGCTTTAGAGTCAGACAGGGCTCAAGTTGGCCACTTGCCATTAAATCCAGGGCAAATTATTTATCTTCTCTAAGCCTCTAATCCAACAGGTCAGGTATAAGTTTTCTTTATTTCTCCATTTTAAACTCTCTCCTCAGGTGATTCTGTATTGACCTTGGCTTTATATAACTCCTATCAAACAACTTTTATTTCAATATTTTCAATAAGCTAAAAATCCAAATTTGTATCTGTGAGACAAATATCTCCTTGAGTTTCTGATTTATATCCGAAATGACCTACCAGACTTCAGTTATGTATTCAAACCTATTATGCCCTGCTGTATCGGTTACTATCTCAGGTTCCATTTCAGCAGAGTCAAAGTGCTCCAAGAAACAAACAAACTATATGTCATGCTCAGTCTTCTCTTTACAGTTGTAAAGAGAATACAGTTGTCTAAGCAGAAAAAGTTAATGTGAAGTCCTCGGTCGTACAAAAGACGCCAGTAACATATTGGTTGCAGGTTGGGCTGCAAACTACACGGTTAGAAGTTTGAAACCACCAGCTGCAGAAGGGAGAAAGACCGGGCTTTCCACTCCAGTGAAGAGCTAAAGTCTTGGAAACGCACGAGGTCAGTTCTACCCTGTGTTACAGGCGGCACTGGCTCTGGTGCTGAGTGTGGTTTGGGTAGCGTGACAGAGCAGTGGTAATTCACTGGCTATGCACTTGCTACTAATTAGAAGGCTGACAATTTGGACCTACCAGCCAGTCCACATGAGAAAGAGTGCAGCCTCGGGATCCCTGGGAAGCAATCGTATTCTCCTACAGCACAGCTATGAGCAGCAATGGACCCAGTGCTCACGGGCGTAGCGTTAACTTGCCTCCGGGCGTGGAACAGATGGTTAACTTGCATGCATTTGCATGAAAACTGGAGGCTGGCCTCCACCCAGAAGCATCTCAGAAGAAAACCCTGACATCTATTTCTGAAAGATTCTCTATTTCTGAAAGATTATCTATTTAAACGCTTTGGAGGGAGGGCACAGCTCTATTCTGACAAACATGAGCTCATCATGGGTCAGAAGCCACTAAACGGCAACTATTTTTTGTTTTAACCCTTACTGTGTTCCGTTTTCTTAGGCCGTTCTTACACAATCTTGCATCAGTGAGGCTCAGCTGGTTCACACAAACCTTCGCAGTCCACAGAGTCTCATCTTCACATCGAATACCATCTTCTAAGAGAAGGTGATGTCCCGTCTTCCTAGAACCACCTGACTAGAATAGTATCTTACATAGCTCATGCTGAGGAAGACACACAAGGAGCTGGATTGAGACTGTGGCTGCAACAATGGGCTCAATCATAGGATTAATGGTCAGGCTGGCATAGGATGGAGCAGTGCTTCATTCTGTTGGGTCACTATGGGTTGAAACTGACTCCTAAGAAGAGCACTCTTAAGAACCTGCTTCCATTCTTGCTCTATAATATCCATACTCCGGACATTAGTATATAAGTAATTTCTTCCGAATGAACCAGATTAAATAACCATTCCAAACATCCCAGTGCCTTCCCATTGGTCTACAACTCAGTATGTATCTCTTGGCTTCATTTGTAGAGCTTTGTAGCATCTGACTCTTCCTGGTCATGTCTTTGAATTTGCCTGAACTGCCCTCTAAATGTTTCCTAACTTCAGCAATTCTAACCTTCTGTTTCTCGTCTGCACTTCCAGGAGGGGAAATGTTGCTTTAACTGCTCTTTCTTAGACTCTTACTGGGTATCCCGTTTTCAGCCCTTAGATGTACACAGTTCAAAGTCATTCATCTTTATGCATTTCACGTCTGATGGTTCTCTGTGAGCAGATTGAGGTCAGAGGTCTCTCCTGGACTGCTCAAGGATATATCCTAAGTGCCAAGTACAGGGCCTGCCATAAGGTACATCATGATACTACATATAACTGAATGGGGAAAAAAGCACTTCAGTACAGCCCCCCTGTGGATGAGGATGATGATAAGAATGTTGACATGTCCTACAAAATAAATAGATAATGAGACTGTTAAATTACAAAGGGGCTTCCAAATGTTCCTGTGAAACTTACCCTGGAAGTCCATTTCCCACTGGCTTTTTGAAGTCCCCTCTTTGGTGGCTTTTGTTCATTCCAAACTCTTGGCATTTCTTTTCTGGGCCAAAATCAGTGTCAATATCATATTATAAATGAATAGCTATGCTTGGCTTCTAAAATTAGACTAAGTGTCTGAGTGTAGAATTTAAAGCCCAAGTCTCTGGAGAATTTCTATCCTATTTAAAACATTTCTAATTTTAGTCATATTTCTAAATGGCATCATTTTTGTTGGCTTTAATTTTAAAATCCGAAGCTTGCAATAAGCAGAGAAAGAACTCAATTAAGCATAGCCCCTAGTGCAAATATTTAATTCCATTCTCATCACTTTGCCATTAATAGAGCAATCACCCAGAAATGGGGAATTGATCATCAACACATGGAATAATAATTGTGAAATGATGAGAAAAAAGATATCACCGAATATTAGGGATTTTGCCTCTGTGTTCACATCTGCTAATTACGGCTCACTTATTTATTTATTTTTCATATAATTTCCTCTGCTAGAATCAACAGATCTCAGAAACAGACTAGACAGATGAGCAGCATTATGTTCTTTTACATGTAAAGATAATTAATGAATCATAAAAGTATGGGCCCTGAATAAATGAATAAATAAAGTAGAAAAGCATTAGGTAATGTAGAACATAGTATCAATTATGAGTTCTTTGTAGTTATGCATAGGATTAACATAATTCAATAATGAGAGTAATTTTTCAAATCCAGGAAAAATCTAAAGCAAACTCACTGCTATCAAGTTAAGTCTAACTCACAGAGATCCTATAGATCTAGTAGAACTGCCCCTGTGGGTATGAGGATGGTGTTATGTTTACTCCTTGAGTCACTAACCTCAGGGTCAGTAGTTCAAAACCACCAGTTGTACACTAGAGTCACTATATGTTGGAATGGGTTTGGTAGCAGTGAGTGGAGTTTTAAATTGAGAAAACATTTTGAGTTGAGAAATGCTAAGGGACGCAGGAAACCTCATCTTTTCCCCCTCAGAGGTGCTGGTAGCTCTGAATTGTTGATCTTGAGACTAGTAGGCCATGCTGAACCCACTGTAACCCCAGATATACTTTGTTTTGTTTTTCCTATGCGAAGTCAAATGAACAGGTACTGTTTAAGCACTTTCCAAAGAAAGAGGGAAGGGGGAGTAGAAAGGGAGAACCGATCTCAGAGATCTATGTGTAACCTCCTCTCTGGGAGATGGGCAATGGGGAGGCGGGTGAGGGGAGACGCCGGGCAGTGTAAGATAAGATATAATAATTATTTATAAACTATCAAGGGACCAGGGGTGGGATCGGGGAGGGAGGGGGATGGGGGGAAAAAAGGGAAACTGAGCTGATTCCAGGAACCCAAGTGGAAGGTGAATTATGAGAGTGACGAGTGCAACGAATGTATAAGGGTGCTTTGCTCAATTGATGTATGTACAGATTGTGATAAGAGCCTTATGAGCCCCAATAAAAAGATTTAAAAAAAAAAAGAAAGAGAGTGGATGCTTTATATGGGAGAGAAATAAAAATCACACCACATGTAGGCTACTCTATTACTCCTTTTGCTTTATCCAGTCCTCTGACACCACTCCCAGGCAGTTCAGATTGAGCCCTCTATATAGGTTTTCATGGGACATACAACGTTGCAAAGTGTCATACTGAATCACCAAGACTTAGAAATCAAAGCATTTTGCTGAAAGGTAGAGCGAGTCAGAAATTAGGGAACACACTAGGTTGTAGAAGGCCGCATTTTAAGCAGAGAGAAGGTGTTTTATCAGGTATTCTATACAAAGGGCAAGCCGCTCCTAGCGAGAGAGGATGCATGAGGACATGTCAATAGGGGGCCGTTAAACTACAACCCTTTGTGCATCATTTCATTTCTACTTTCTGTCCTCGTGGAGCATGTTGATTGAGTCATTCCATTCGTCTTATGTTTCGTGGGCGAACTGTCTGGTCCCACTTTTTTTTTTTTGACCAAATAGTTTCTCCCATATGTTAAAACCTTTGGTCCTTTCTAGTTACCAAGTAATGAGCGTTCTTCAAAAGGCTGAGTTGTCTTTTCAGAGCAGCAGAAGCAGAGATTTCATGCCAAACTACAATTTCCTTCAAAAATAGAGTTTAATTTGCATCTGCAGCAGCCATTTCAGTCAAGCCGAGTGCCTCAGGTTGGGGATTGGCTTTCACAATTACATGCTGGCGAGAGAAAAGATGGGAATGAAAGCACGCTCAGACACGCCTGACCTTGGAAACATTGTCTTGAGAGAAGTAAATCAGTCACAAAAGGACAAACACGATTTCACTATAAAAAATTATTTAGACTACGTAAGTGTCTACCAACACGAGCTTATTAATGGTTCCTAGTTGCAAATCAGAGGTAGTGGGAAAGAGGGAATCATTGCTTGGGGACAATGATCTTCTGCTAATTGATTAATAAGAGAATAAAACAGATAGTGATAGCTGCAGAACATGAAAACAGAGCAAGCATCACTGAATTACACATATGAAAATATTGAGACGGAGAATGCCTTGTTGTCGTTAGGTACCATTGAGTGAGTTTTGACTCACGGCAGTCCCAGGAAGAACAGAACACAGTCCAGTCCTGGGCCACCACACAATTTGTGCTATCCTGGACCCAATTGCTGCAGCCATTCTGTGGACCTGGACACTGGCTAGACAGTTAGGACGTGGTGATCCCCAACCGTGAAATCGAACATAATGTAATCACATCTGTGATGCCATCTCCTATGAGAACAGGAAGTTTTCTCTGGGCTGTGTCCTGCTTCCAGTCTAAGGGGACTCTGTGGACAAGCTTTCTTGCTTTTTGCTGGGCTTAGATTCTGATTTTTCTGCTGGGTTTTTGCACTTGAGTCACCAATCCCACCCATCCTTGGAGTCATCAAGATTGCTATCTTATGTGACAACCTTGAATTTACTTGCCTCTGCAACCATAAGTCTGAGAGCCATCTGATCTACTGATTTTTTTTTATCAGCCACTTCAGCTACATAAAGAAGGGAAAACTTCCAACTTGATGTCTGACTCAGGAACTTAAAACTTGCCTTTCTCTACAATGGTGTGAGTTGTTTCTTTGCTGTAAACTTCTGTATCCGCGTACACACATAAGCTACAGTAGTTTTGCTCCTTTAAAGAACCTAGACTAAAGACAGATATTTGAGTGAGTCAAAAAGTTTTCTACCAGATTTCTAGATAATTCATACATAGATTTATTCCAAATATGTCTCTGCCATCAGTGGATGGTTAAAGCCAAAATTTTTCGTTGATACACTTGTCTTACTCTCCACAGGATGGCTTCAAGGAAAGGTACTATGTCAAGGTCAGAAATTATTTTGAGGTCAGATGTTTTTAATACATCAAATTTCGAGAAGATTCAACTTTCCAAAGTGTTATGCTTTGCATAATACAGTATCCTATACAGTGACTTTTTTGATGGATTAAACATTCTATGTAAAGGTGGGAAGGCATCAAAGGTGAGAAAAAAGAGGGAAGACTTGGCAGTTTTGCAGAAGGAAACAGGAAAGAAAGTAATGTGGAGAAGCTGTTGGAAGAAGACCGTCTGATCCCACGGATGTGTCAGCCACTGCAGTTGGATAGCACATGGTTCAGCGGTTCGCATTTTAAGTGAACAGCTTGGCCTCAGCAAGCTCTAGGCTCCGTGTGCGCAGGCATGTTACATGAGGGTCAGCTGGCTCAGAAAGCTGAGCTTCTCATCCTTCTTTTAAGCAAAAGAAAGCCAATGGAAACCACTTTATGGAAGGAATTATAACTAGAAGCAAATTTGAGATTTACTACAGGCCTGGTGGTATAGTGGTTACAAGGTAGGCTGCTAACTGCAAGGTTACCAGTTCAAAACTACCAGCTGTTCTATGGGAGAAAGATACTTACTCCCATAAACAGTTAGTCTTAGAAACTCACAGGGGCAGTCCTACCCTGTCCTATAAGGGCACTGTGAGTTGGCATCAACTCGATGGCAGTGAGGTTGGGTTTGGTTTTGATATCCAGAGAATAGTGTTTATTCATTGGTTTCTAGGGTGTCTGCTTGACCAATTAAATCCATTGTAGAGATAACAGCTCAGAAGTCTATGGCAATTAATTTGGGGGATCTCAAAGAGATACGCATGATAGATGTCATCAAAGCACACAGAGTGACTATAGAAGCAGATCAGGAAATGTTCTAAGAACATTTAAATTCCATTAGTGGGAAAGAGGGAAGGAAGTTGTGTGGAGCTATATACAACTATGCACCTGATTATCCTTTTGTGTAGCAAGGGCTGTTCTGTAAGCCTAGGTTAGGAACCCTTACCCTACACTCTGAAATCCTGATCCTACCCCTTCACATATTTTTCATTTTTGGTTCTGTTTTTAAAGACTGCTTTAAAATAAAAATTATTAGTCACTTGAGGAAGATAAAACGGTCATTTTGATGTGGCATATATTGCATATTGCAGAGTTTTTATATGAAGGATTGAAGAGATAGTAACTTCATATGTGAATACACCTAGATGGAAGCTATGTGATGAAAGAATCCTTTCACATTTTTGTGTTTTAATAAAGGTTTCTATGACAATACATTTTACTTCCCCTCATATATTTTCTCACACTATACTCCTCAATGCCTGTATCTCATTGAATTGCATACTGCAAGAAGGAAGTTTATATTGTAGGTTGCCCTCAATGTAGGATATGTTGGAGTTATGATGACCTATATTTTGGCCTTTCTGTATTTCATGGACTTTCTGGACATCTTATCATTAATACTACATACTACATATAATGATTCAGTAAATATTTGATGATGTCTTCATATATTAAGGTTATATAAAATATTTGAAACATGCAAAGACAAATACTTTTTTATTCATAAAGACACTGATAATAACCACACACGCAAAAAAAACAAACAAAACCAAACTCAATGCCATGGAGTCAATGTTGATTCATAGGAACCCTACAGGACAGGAGAGAACTGCCCCTTTGGTGTTCTGAGACTGTAATTGCTTACAGGAGTCGTTAGCCCCATCGTTCTCCCATGAAGCAGCTGGTAGTTTTGAATTGCTGACTTGAAGTTAGCAACACAACACATAATCACTATACCACTAGGCCTTCATATAGTTATTACCCTCTAAAAACCAACATTCCCTCTGATCATAGATTTACAATCCTTGGGTTACACTGGCTGTTGTGCTTATTTTGTACAGACTTAACTGATATCTCCCCTTCGAGATGGCTTCTGTTTTTTAATGTTCTTTTTAAATATACACATGTACTTGTCAGAATGGATGCATGCCTATGAGCCTCCAAATAAAATGATTAAAAAGTTAATGAGATAGTGTACTTATCTCAGACCTGACTTAGGGTAGAATCATCAGGTCCAAATATTGTCAAAAGTCAAGGACAATCTACATCTATATTTCACAGATGACAACGACGGAGAAAAGGAAGATGGCACAAAGGGGCCAGACTTTTGTTTTCTTTTCAGAAATCACAAAATACCTGGCAGAATAAAGAAAGCATTATCACTGTCTGAGAACCTCATGTTCTCGGCACTAGCTGGGAACTAAGAAGTTACAGCTAGAGCAGCCTTTTTTTTTTTTTCAACTTTAAATAGTTTAATTTTTGGCATAAAATTCACATGTCATACAATTCATTAGTCAATCATATCAAGAAGTGTTTGTACAATTATCATCAATACCAATTTTAGAACATTTCTTCATTCTTGTACTCATCATTATTAGCTCTCCATATCCCTCCAATCTCCCCAGCCATATCCCCCAAAACCATTAATCCAATTACTGTCTCTATCAACTTACCTATCCTAGATTTTATACAGAGAAATATTAAAAACAAAAAATACTAACAATATAAAACTAAGACAAACCTCAATTCAAAAGAAAGCAGAAAATATTAAAAATGAGAAAAAAATAAAAATTGATGCAAAAAGGAGATCAAGTGAACACAAAAAAAGTGTTCTGGAATTCCCATTCTTCACAAGGTTATCCATACTTTACTATAGACCAATATCGATCTTATATCAACAATGATATCTGCAAACCAGGTGTTCATAATTTAAGTTCTGATACCATTCCTTCCTTTAGATTTGGATTATAGTATATTTACAATTCTAGGATTAAACGGGTGGATTTGTTTTTTCCAGGTGGAGTTCATTAATGCTTCACTTTGGTGGCTGCCTGTTTTAAGACAAGCCTTTAAAACCCCAGATGTCCTTCCTTAGGTCAGATAGGCACCGTATAGTTTCTTCACCACACTCTTCTATAGCACCTACATATCTTTAGAGTAACAAAAAAGGCTGATTAATGGAATATGTTTACATATTCGTGGTTGGTCATTAGGCTTTTAGGTGTTGGCAGAAGAGATGAAACCCATTGTTTCCTTCAGCATTCGTGCTGCATCATATATCACAGTCTATATATATTTTGAAGCCTATTTATATGTTGCGTGGGGAGTGTTGGCGAATCTCTTCAGCAGTGCTTAATGAACAGCAGTGCTCAGTCGTTGAGTGGAGTGGCCTGAGCTTGACTCCTTCCTGTGGCCTGTCTGCGGTGTGCTGGTTGTCTCTGAGTCACCTCAGACTCGGGGAGAAAGAATGTCTGCATAACAAAATGAACTGTGTCCCACTCCTGTTCCATCTTCATGTCATCCAAATGAAATCTCACCATCTTAGCTCCTATGAAACCAAACCTTCCCAAACTCACAGCCACTGAACCGGTCCTAGTGAATAGAAATCCTATGAATGCATAAGGATTGCTTCTGTGTGTTTCAGTTCCAGTCAACCTTTACGGGAACAGAGAATTGCATATTTTTCCGGAGGCGTGCCAGGTGGGTTCATGCTGCCAACATTATGGCTAGCAGTCCGAAGCGAAACCCGCTGTGGACACCTGCGCTCCTTTTCCACGGGCCACGCTGCCTGGATTCCTTGGAGACTGGTTTGTTCCTTTCTCCTGGAAGTCCATGATTCATTCCACAGTCGACCATTTAATCTTGCTTCCTTTCCTATGATAAATGAGAGCTCTAAAGGATTTTCTCCCAGAGCTTTTGTCAATAGTCATTGAGTAGACTCTACGTCATGGGCACCTGTAGGACAGGCGAGAACTGCTCTGCAGGATTCCCTAAGCTTTAAATCATTCAAGGAACGGACAGTGTCATCGTTCTCCCAAGGAACAACGGGTGGGATTGAACCACTAAACTTGTGGTTAGCAGTTCAGAGCTTAATCAATGTGCTACCACACCTCTTCCATATGGCCTTTGAGGAGATTAAATGTGATGGATGATATGTATAAAGCTTTAAAAAAAACATTTTATTAGGGACTCATATGACTCTTATCACAATGCAAACATACATCAATTGTGTAAAGCACATCTGTACATTCTTTGCCCTCATAATTTTCAAAGCATTTGCTCTCCACTTAAGCCCTTGGCATCAGGTGCCCCTATTTTTTCCCTCCCTTCCTGCTCCCTCATGAGCCCTTGATAATTTATAAATTATTATTTTGTCATATCTTGCCCTGTCTGATGTCTCCCTTCACCCCTTTTTCTGTTGTCCATCCCCCCAGGAGGAGGTCACATGTAGATCCTTGTAATCGGTTCCCTCTTTCCAACCCCCTCTCCCTCTACCCTCCCTAAAGCTTTTTAACCTCGTGCCTGTTTTATTATAAATGTTCACTATGTGCAACAATTACCCTAAGGACTCAAGGTCCTTTCTGCTTCTTCATTGATCTTTCCAGGGTTCAGAGCCAAGACATCACCTCAACAAAGGGCCTGCTCACGTGAAGGGTGTCACGGCTCCACCATCAACGAAACAGACTTATTATCATTTGGTTTCATTTACTCTTTCCTTTTAACTACAATAAAGAATTGTTCCCACTCCAGAAGCAAACACGGAGAGAAGTAATAGAGGCAGTCTCTAAAGTCCTTACTAAAAGCAACAAAATAATCTTAGGTCCCTTGGGCGGAGCCCAAGAGACACAGGTGTGATCAAAGGCAAGGGATGAAGTCAGACCACCTGGGAAGCATAGATCAGGCCCAGAGTGAGAATAATCAAACGTGCCATGTTCTGAGCAGTTTGCCAATACATGGAGACCGAAGGAGAGCTGTTTGGCAGTTTCCCCCGACAGCTCTTTGTTATTTTGAACTTTTGCTCCAGCTCATCTGTGGGGAAGAGAGGGTACAGACAAGGGTTCGTTTGCTTGGCCCCGCGTCTCACTGTCTTCAGAGCTGTGGCTCCCTCAGGTGAGTCTCCCAGGCACCGTCATAAAAATAAAACCATGGAAGTTGGCAGCAGCTTCCCAGCACCACAGTGACAACTGGGCACTCAGCAGTCTGGTGAGGAAAGGGAAGGGTGAAGGGAGGTGCTTCTGGCAGCCGTCTCCCTCATCATTACCTATTGTACTTCGGCCTCCATCCATCGTTACTTCTATCCTAGACTAACACGCTGTTTTGACTGCCCCTCTACTCTACCGAACATGATGTCCTTCTCTAGGGACCGGTCTCCTCTGACATGCCCAAAGTATGTAAGATGAAGAGGGGCAGTGGAAGAGAAGACACTCGAGGAGATGAATGGACCCCGTGGCTGCCACAAAAGGCTCAAGCATGGGAACAATGTGAGGATGCAAAGATCAAGCTGTGTTTTCCTCTATGTTTGACAGGGTTCTCTACAGAAACAAAACCAGGATGCTAATAATTATATATATATATATATATATGAAATAAAAAGTGAATCTATAAAGCAGTACAAATGACTCAGTGCAGCTCACTCCCATGAGGCAGCTGTGAGACACTGGCAGTCCTTTAAGTCTTGAGGGCCGCCGGGTTTCCTCTGTAGAGCAATTTCGGTTATCCAGCCACAGGCAGCAAACAGCAAGACAGGTCACCAACAGTCAGCCAGATGACAGGGTCCGACAGTCCCCAGTTTAAGAGATGTAAATTCCAATGATGTGGCGAAGCAGGTCTTGAAGGAACCTCAGATTACAGTGACACAGTCCACAGGTTAGGTGCCCCACAGGTAGTGTAGCTTGCAAACTGAGGCACAGAACAAGCAAGGCAGCCGCACACTGGTCCCATGATCAAAGAGCAAGTGACAAGAAAGGCTAGGCTCACTGAGCCATTTATCTCTGCCCTTCAATTAATCCCACATGTGTTCATTGGCCATGTTGGCACAATAAATGTTAACTAGCTCATCTTCTGTTGTGCTTAAGGTCTCTATGGGTTGGAAGCGACTCAATGGCACTAAGGACAATAACAACAAACTAACGCTCATATTTGAACCCCTAAACCCTTTCAGTCTACATTGCCATTAGTCCTGCTATCTTCATCCAATTTGTTAAAACCCTTCAATGGAAATCTAAACCAGGTGGCTAGAAGCAAGAGTTAGCCTACTCGACTGCTATGGGATGCCACTGCTGGGGGAAAATGCCTTCCATTCCTTCCCAGGGCTCAGTTATATGTTTTCCTGTGCATCAAATTCTAAGAGAGCTCTTAGAATGATGGTGTGTCCAACAGAGTCTAAGAAAAATAACTTCAGACAAATTATGGAATGCATTTACCTACAAAGGGGGGAATAGGCGGAGGATAATTGTAGGGAGGAGAGAAAAGCTGAGAGACAAAACAACTATTAGAGATAATAGAGATATCTATTATCTTCCCACCTCTTGGAAGACTTTAACTCCTCAATGGCAAGAAACAGCTAGAAAGCCGAGATCGGATAGACAGCCGGAAGAGGTGGTTTTACTGCCTATAGGAAATGCATTTACTGCCTGAGGTAGAAGATGGGCTTGCATGCTATGGGATCTTTCCTTCTGTTTCCCATCAAAAAGATATCACACTGTCTCCATTTGTCCAAATTTAGCTGGAAATGTGCAGAATCCAGTCAGCTGTTAACACATGGTAGATCAGAGGAAGGTCAAGGATTAGATGTGAGGACACAAAGGTCCAGGATTAATAAATACATAACATTTATTTTAGAGATTACTTTGCTTCGTGTCAATTGCTTCCACTTCTTGACAAGGTCCAAGGACTATGTATCCATGGCCCAAGGACTATGAAATCAACGGGATTTCCACTTGCACAGTCATTGTTGAATGATCCACTTAGAACGAGGGTTCATTCTTTAAACCCTATTTACTGAACAACTACTACATGCCACCACTATAAACAAAGCAGACCAAGTTCTTGGCCTCATATAGAAGACACCATTTGCCTTCATGTCTCATTGGACTTATGAGAACATTTTGTCAGAGAATTGTATGCAGTATGGTTTTCATTTATTGGGTGGTCGTAGTGGTGGTGGTGGAGGAGGTGGTTGTGGTAGAGGTGGTGGTGGTGCTGGAGGTGGTAGTGGTGGTGGAGGTGATGGTAGAGGTGGTGGTAGAGGTGGTGGTGGTGGTAGAGGTGGTAGTGGTGGTGGAGGTGGTAGTGGTTGTGGAGGTGGTGGTAGAGGTGGTGGTGGTTGTGATGGTGATGGGGGTGGAGGGGTAGGGGTGGGGGTGAGGGTGGGGTTGGGGTTGGGGGTGGAGGTGATTGTGGTGATGGTGGTGGTGGTGGTGATTGTGGTGGAGATGAAGGTGGTAGTGGTGGTGGTGGTGGTGGTGGTGGTGGTGGTGGTGGTGGTGGTGGTGATTGTGGTGGAGGTGGTGGAGGTGGTGATTGTGGTGGAGATGAAGGTGGTAGTGGTAGTGGTAGTGGTGGTAGTGGTGGTGGTGGTGGTGGTGGTGGTGGTGATTGTGGTGGAGGTGGTGGAGGTGGTGATTGTGGTGGAGGTAGTGGTGGTGGTGGTAGAGGTGGTAGTGGTGGTGATGATGGTGGTGGTGGTGGTGGAGGTGGTGGAGGTGGTGGTGGCGGTGGTGGAGGTGGTGGTGATGAGGGTGGAGGTGGTGGGGGTGAGGGTGGGGCTAGGTGTAGGGGTGGAGGTGGTTGTGGTGATGGTGGTGGTGGTGATTTTGGTGGAGGTAGTGGTGGTGATGGTGGTGCTCATCGTGAAGGTGGTGGTGGTGATTGTGGTGGAGGTAGTGGTTGTGGTTGTGATGGTGGTGGTGGTGGTAGTGCTGGAGGTGGTGGTGGTGGTGTGTGTGTTTGAGAAGCATATAACCAGGCCTTTCTTCTTAGACATCTCTGGGAAGACTTTAACTCCTAAACTTTGTAGTCGCAGTCATCCTTCAGGTGTACCTAAATCACTCATTTACTTCCGTGGAGCCAATGCTGACTCATAGAGATACTAAGGTACAGTGAAGAGCTTCCCCTGTGAGTTACCAAGACTTTAACTCTTTACAGGAGTACAAAGCCCCAGATTTCTCCATCTGAGGGAGGCTAGTGGTTTTGAACTACTGACCTTATGGATGGCAGCCCAGCATGAAACCACTATAGTACTAGGGCTCGTCAGTGATAAAAGACAACAAAAAATTACACAACTGCATATTTAGTGATATATAAGATCATCTGAGGGAAAAAATTAAGAAAAGGAAGAGGCATAAGCATAATCTGGAATTGAGGTGGGTGGAGAAGTTGCACTTTTGATCAAGATTCAGGTGTTTCCTGAGCAGGACAGCAACATCTAAGTGAAATCTCAAAGAAGATGTGGCCTAGGAATTCCATCAGGAAGGAAGGGAATGCTAGAGGAAGGCATAGAGCTCAGGGTGGTTGGAACAGAGGAAATGAGGGGGACATTTCTTAGGGTTAGAGATATGCTGCTAGAAGAGGCATAGACTGTTTGGATCCGTGTAGTTACTGTAAAGACCTATCCTTTTACTGGAATAAAACTGGAAGTCCTTGGATATAGAAATGATACACTTGAAAGTATGCTTAATGGAGTTCACCTCTCCCTCCTCACTTGCTTAAACATTGGTCCCAATGCAGTTGGCATCGTCTAGCAGAGGGCTAAAGGCAGCAGTGCCTCCTACCAGTCTGGAGAGCAAAGAAAGGAAATGAGCTACGGGAAGGAGAGAGTACTAACGACTTGTGAGTTGGGCCACATGCTTTTCTAGCCACTGATTTTTAAATCTCACTAAATCACTGAAAAAATTTTATTACTCAAATTTGAAATTTGGATCTGAAATGCCAGAGGGTGTGGATGACCTGGCTGATGTAATGTAGAACTACTGGTGACTGATTGCTTCTTTGTCCACACTGTGCTAGATGACTCCTACTGAACCTGATGGCACACATGGGGGCAGGGTGAAAGAATCAACCAGGAGAAATGATAAAGAGCAAAAATTGAAAATAGAAAATTATTAGGGGGAAAACCCCCCTCATAATGTTAGCATCTTTTCCAACCATCCATCTATTCACCAAAAATTAACAAGACTTTTATCTTGAAAAACATTTGAAGAACTCCTGCTAATGTTGTTAGACACCACTCAGTGGGTTGTAACTACAGTGACTATTTGCAACAGAATAAAACACGGAATGGTGCTGTGTCAACCTCACAACTATGGGGATGTTTGAACCCATTGTTGAAGCTACTATGTCAATCCTTCTCATTGAGGGTCTCCTCTTTTGCTGACCCTCCACTTTGACCAATGTGATTTTCTTCTTCAGGAATTGGTACCTTCTGATGATATGTACAAGAGATAAAATCTCAGTATTATCCTGTCTCTACTTACTCCAAGGCAGATTTGTTGGTTCTGGACATCCATGATTCCAATCACAATGCTTCATCCACCCTACAATTCAAATGAATCAATTAATCTACGACATTCTAATAATAAATAATAATAATCTGTATTAGTATCATCATTGAATATTTTAATTAATGGTTTACTTTATTAATTAGCAGTAGTCTAATTAACATTAAAGATTTATGTGTGTCATGGATTTATATAGTAAATTGTTTATATTAAGATTCTTCACCTCCTGTCTGTCAGTCTGTCCTGCTCTGGTGGCTTGTGTGTTGCCGTGATGCTGGAAGCTATGTCACTGGTATTTCAAATGCCAACAGGGTCACTCACAGGGAATAGGTTCAGCAGAGCTCCTAACTAGCAAAAACGAGGAAGACTTTCAACAAGATGGACTGACACAGGGACCGCATCAATGGGCTCAAACGTAAGAACAATTGTGAGCATGGCACAGGACCGGACAGTGTTTCATTCTGTTGTGCATTTGCAACAGAACTGATTCAACACACCTAACAAAAACAACAAAAGATCCATTAAAGTAAGTAACCATAATGCTCATTTTACAATGGAGGAAATGAACTCTAGGAGAAGTACATAGCTGGCCTTGGGTCACATAGAGATAAGAAATAATAGCATTCCAATCAAATACACCTGACCTCAGATACACTATTGTACCCCAAAATCAGATCAGAAGGGCATCAGGAGGTACAGCAGGTCTGGAAGGCAGATCATATGTCTGTAGAAGAATGTTCATTTGAGGAGCAGGGCTCCAACTGGGATTCCATCATGAAGTTGATGATTCTCAGAAAACACATCGGGACTATGATATTGGCAACCCCTTCTTCATCCCCTTCCATTCTACCATTGTCTTTATGGAAAGAGAAGTGTGATTCTTTCATCATTTCACGTTGTTACTTGTAGTTTCCAGAGAGTTCCTGGTGACTCCCTGTACAAGAGACTGATGTTGTGGGGACCGATGCCACCGTCATGATCATGCTCTGGTCTGTTGTGCGAACACTGTGTAACGTGAGTGCATGCCAACGTTGTCTTCCAGCCTTTTAGCACACCCTATCCTGTTGGGACCCCGAGGATTATGTTGCCTCTTTTTGGAAAGGGAACCCTGGTGGTGTGGTGTTTACGCACTGGGCTGCGATCTCCTGGTTGAGCATTTGAAACCAGCAGCAGCTGTGCAGGTTAAAACTGGGCTGTCTACTCTGATCAGCTGCTGCAGTCTTGGAAATCCATCAGGAGTGGCTGGGAGTCCGCGTTGACTCGATGGCAGTGAGTAATACTCATGGTCATTTGGGGAAGGAGTTTGCCAGACCATCTTTCCTAAGCGACTGTAGAAGATCTGCGGAAACTTGTCCACCAGAGGTAACTCTTCTGGTATCTGCAACGTCAATGACTTGACTTCTAACATCAAAGCAACACTGTAAACTTAAAACCACCAAACCCACTGTCTATGTGTCAATTCTGACTCATCATGACCCTGTCTAGGATCTCTGAGACTTAAAATCTTTCTCTCACAGAGCTGCTGGTGAGTTTGAACTGCTAACCTCATGTTAAGCAGCCCAACAGTTCTCCTACAGTATCTCTAGGGCTCCTTTCAGGTCACCATAGTGCAACCAAAGGACACACAAGTGGATTTTCTCACATAGAGATTCAATTAGTACCAACTCATTGGACTTTTGTGAAGATTAAAGAAATGATTAATAAAATGGACTTAGAATATTGTTTGATATTACCTATCTAGCCATGACAGCAATAGGAAAGATACTAGTACCTATACAATATTTATCTCAGAAGATGATGGAACCAGGGCATGATGACCCTTCTACGCATGATGGTTGCCACTCATGAAATCCAGTAGGACGTTCTTCATGATTAGCTTTTAATGCTGAGGATTTCTTACTGACTCCACAAAGCATATCCAGCAATCAATCAGTTATATGATTAATATTGTAAACAAGGAAGACACAACAGAGAATCCCCAAGTCAAAATGATGGCAGTCGAGCCAATTTTAACACAAAGAGACACATTGTTTGCTGTTGTTGTTAGCGGCCCTCAAGTCATTTCAACTGAGTGACTGACCCGTGGGTTGGTTGGTGGGGGACCAGTAGTGGGGGGCTAGTATAGATAGGCAGTGGCAGGATAATCAAACTTACCTGTCCATCAAGATGTTTGATGCTTTTTAAATGGGAAGTCTATGAAGGTGGAAAATCTAGGTATTGAAAGCTTCTAAGAAGGTGAGAAACCTGACTTCCTTTACAAGACACTGGCATCACACTGCATGCTGGAGGGAATAGGGGCTTAGAGAACCCGAGAGACAGTGAGCAGGTTATTGCTGTGCACTAGATCAGGAGAGTGGTTGTGGCTTGTCTAAAAGCTAACGCCTGGATTCTTCTCAGTTCTTCCTGCAGATCACACTGCATTAGTTGATGCTTTTTATTTGCCCTAAGGTAAAAAGCACACAATTTTGTACCTAGTAGGTGTTAACAAAGAAACAAAAACATCGAGCATGCCTTCCAAGAAAGTGAAAACTGGAAACAGAGGTGTAAATTAGCATGACACCTGCGTGCCTTTTCCTTCCTTCCTCCCTCCTTCCCTCCTTTCCTCCCTTCTCTTCATCCCTCCAACTTCCTCGCTCTTTCTTCTTTCTGTCCTTCTTTTCCTCTGTCCTTCCTTCATTTATCCCTTTTCAAAGATTTTCGAAATATAACTTTGCACCCTGTATACTCCACCACCATGGAAAATTTTGCAGCAAAGATAGATACACATATACAGATAGTGTCTCTCATATACATATATAGCCTACTCTCCCTTCTATGCTTGTTCCGCCTGGATATCAGTCCATGCATCCACTGGTAGCTTGCACTTATTACAGGATTGCACGTCACAGTATTTACCCCTGTTAACGTTCACATCTTGCAAACTTCCCAGGGTCATCTCTAGCCTCCATGATTTCTTGTCAATCTCCCTCTTGTATATTACCCATTTTCACCCAGGTTCATCCTCTAGCTCATAATTTCTACTCCTTTCCCATCCCACCCTTGGTAGCCATCAAATCGTGTTTCTTTTACTATAAAAACCTGTCCTTGACATTTTACAACAATGATCTCATGCAGTATTTTTCCGTTTGTGATCCACTAATTTCACTCAGCATGAATTCTTTCCGGTTCATCTAGGTTATGAAGTGTTTCATAGCTTCATACTTACTCTTTCTTAAGATCAGTCTATTAAAAAAAAAAGATCAGTCTATTCAGGAGACAGAAGGGTAGGGGGGAAGCCACTCACTAACACTTCTATTTTTATCATTGTGGAAAAATTTATGCACATCAAACATAAAATGTGCTTGTCAGCAGATCTATCACATTTTCAACTTTTTTCACGGAGCAGCTGATCCATAAAGCAGTTGGTTGCGGGCCACAGAGACTCTTAAATGACTGACTCTTGGCAAAGCCTGGGGAAATGATCATATGAACCCTGTTGGCTCCCAATGTTCAAGTCTGCTTCATGCCAGCATGGAGAGAAAATTCAATATATAGGGAGAGATGTGATATTCTCTAGGAAGTCTAAATTTGGGTGGACAATATCCTGGGGTGAAAATATAGAAATGCACTGCCGAGCTCATTATATTTTCCCCCAAAGGGTTCCTCTTTGTGTGTTCCTTGTTGCATGGTGGCTAAGCGCACAGTTAGAGGTCAAAGGCCTGACTACAACTTACCATCTAGGTAACCTTGGACCAGATAATTGGCCTTTCTCAGCTTCAGGTTCCCAGTGTGTGAAATTGATAAAATATTAATAATCACAATAATAACTGTTATGGATTGAATTATGTCTTCCAAAAATACACACTATAAATCCTAGCCTCTATGCCTGTGGTTATAATCCCATTTGGAAAGACGCTGTCTTTGCAATGTTAATGAGACAGGATTAGTGTGGGGTGCATCTTCATTCACTCTCTTTTGAGCTATAAAAAGTATTAAACAAGCATGTGAGGTGTAGAGATGAGAGATACCAAGCCTCTGAATATTTCCCAGGTGTTGAAATTCAGAAGAGACACAGATTTTCCTCCGAAGTTTACAGGGAGAAAAGAATCTTTTCCAAGAGCACTGTGAACTCAGATTTCAAACCTCTTAAACAGTGAGAAAAGCAAGGTGTTTGTATAAACTGCCCACTTGTGGTATTTCTGTCATAGCAATACTAAATAACGAAGGCAGAAGATAACACTTCCTTATGTGCTTTCTGTTTGAGATCGAAATGCTTTATGTGTATTGACTCCTTTATCATTAAAACAATCATATGAGGCATTAAGAGAACTATAATTACCTCCAGTTTTTCAAACTAGAAAATTGAGCTACTAAGGTATCAACTTAACTTATTGCCATCTCATCAATTCAGACTTATATGATCTTATAGGACACAGAAGACCTGTCCCCTTGTGTTTCCAAGACTGTGAATCTTTACAAGAGTGGACGGAATCAGCTCTCTCTAATCAAGAAAGTGGGATCTAACTGCTGATCTGTAGTTAGCAGCTCAATGTACAATCCACTATCCCAACAGCACTCTTAACGCATAGAAAGGCCAAATCACTTCTGAAAGGCAGGGCACCGAGTAGTGATGGGCATCAAATACGTTCTTTATAGCTGGAGATCCTGGGGTGAGTTCTATTGTACTCTACCACTAGCGATGGTCTATGCCACGCTGACACATTACTTTGGAAACAGTCGTGCCATTGCTCACCTTCCCGACACAATCACTGAAGACAAAATGGGACCTAAGCAAATGTGGTGAAGAAAGCTGATGGTACCCGGCTATCAAAAGATATAATGTCTAGGGTCTTGAAGGCTTGAAGATAAACAAGCAGCCATCTAGCTCAGAAGCAACAAAACCCACATGGAAGAAGCACACCAGCCTGTGTGATCATGAAGTATCCATGGGATCAGGTATCACATATCAAAGAACAAAAAAACATATAATTGTGAATGAGGTAGAGAGCGGAGTGTGGACTCAAAGCCCATCTATAGGCAACTGGACTTCCCCTTACAGAAGGGTCACGGTGAGGAGACAAGCCAGTCTGGGTGCAGGGTAGCAATGATGAAACATACATCTTTCCTTTAGTTCTTTAATGCTTCCTCCTCCCACTATCATGAGCCTAAGTCTACCCTACAAATCTCACTAGACCAGAGGATGTACACTGGTACAGATAGGAACTGGAAACATGGAATCCAGGACAGATGAACCCCTCAGGAACAGTGGTGAGAGTGGCGATATCATGAGGGTGGAGGGAGGGTGGGGAAGAAAGGGGGAACCTATCACAAGGATAGACATATAACCCCCTCCCTGGGGGACGGACAACAGAAAAGTGGGTGAAGGGAGTTGTCGAACAGCTTAAGACATGAAAAAATAATAATAATTTATAAATTATCAAAGATTCATGAGGGAGGGAGGGGAGGAAAGAGAGGAAGGGGAAAATGAGGAGCCAATACCAAGGCCTTAAATGGAAAACAAATGTTTTGAGAATGATGATGGCAACAAATGCACAAATGTGCTTGACCTAATGGATGTATGAATGGTTTGTGATGAGAGTTGTATGAGGCCCCAATAAAATGATTAAAAAAAGGAAAAAAGAATCATGCCACAAACAGCTTTGGAAGATTAAATATAAGGGTGTAATTTGTAAGGCAAACAATGATGTATTTGGTCCACAAGAATGAACAGCAAATAGTTATTTTTGATAATGAGGAACAAGAATGAATAACATTTATGCTGCCCTACAAAACAAAGACATAACTTTGTGTGTGTATAATCTAAAAGTCCCTGAGCAACCATCAGCTATTTTTTGTTGTTTTATACATCAGAAAATAGAGTAAACAGCAAATATTCTATTGAGGGAAGAAGTCACCACAGGATAAATAATAATTTTAACTAATAAGGAAATTATCTATGTAATGTTTTTTAAAAACCTCACTATCATCAAATCAATTTTCACTCATAGCAACATTATACAACAGAGTAGAATTGCCCCTGTGGGTATTCCAGTCTATAACTCTTTACTGGAGTAGAACATTTCATCTTTCTCTTATGGAAGAGCTGGTAGTTTTGAACTGCTGACCTTGTGGTTCACAGCACAACACATAGTCCACTACAATACGAGATGCCTATATATTATGCCGATATGTAATAAAGACCATTTGATGTCACGTTGATTCCGACTCATTGCAAGCTCATATATGTCAAGGAACAAATGTGGTCCAAGGGTTTTCAGTAACAAATACATTGGAAGTAGGTTGTGGGTATTTATTCTGAGGCACTTCTGATTGGATGTAAATCTTCAACCTTTAAATTTTCCCTTTATACTCTATAGGGAGTCCAGCATAAGAGAATAAACATGTAATAAGGGTTATAACATAAGCAATAAATAAATAAACAAACAGGACCAATAAAATGTCTCTTGGGTGCCAAGCTGGGGAGTGATAGATTGAAATTGCACTTGGCATAATCTAGGTCAGCCTCACTGAGTAGTTGCAATTTGAGCAAGCACCTAAAGTAGGTAAGAGAATTAGACATTTAGGGATCAATGAGGACCAAGGATTTAAGCAGGGAGGTGACTAGAATGCGGGAAGCAAAGACTGGAAGCAGTTTTAGCCGGAGTGAAGTGAGACAAAGCAAGTAGTAGAAAAAGCAAGTAATGAAGAGAGAGAAAGAGACGCAGTCTGAGTACTCTGGCTGTTTGTTAAGTCAAATGCAAGGGTACTGCTAGATTTTCAGCAAAGCAATTCTTGGCTTTGGTTTCACAAAGTGCAATCACTGAGTGCTGGGGAAGATAGAACTTCAGGAGGCCAGTTAAAAGGTGTTTGTCATATTCCTCAGAGAGATGGTGGTAAAGAAACAAGGTGCACCGCAGAGGGTGTGAGCCATGGTTTGATTTGGGGCAGGTTTTGGATGTGGTGCCCAAAGTATTTCTTGATGAATTGAATACAGGATGGACAAGGAAGAAAAGCAAGTTGTGATATTTAAGTGTTTGGTTCTTTTTGGAAGCTAGGAGTTGAAGAAAATGGAAGATGATGAGTGGAGTAAAGTTGGGGTTCCTGGATCTTTGTACTACATCACCAATCTGCTCAGTCATAATCTGTAATAAAAAAGGCAAACAGTAGTGACCAAACAATAATAAATAAATAAATATATATATATATAATATTCACTAATTATAAGTTGTTGTTGAGACAATTCCAACTTCCAGCTAAGGTTGTTGTCAGGTGCCAGCAGGTTGGCTCCAATTCCTAGCAACCCTGTGCCCAGCAGAGTGAAACATTTCCAAGTCCTGTGCCACCCTCACAATTCCTATGCCGAGTCCACGGATGCAGCCGCTGTGTCCATCCATTTCATCAAGGGCTTCCTGTTTTTCACTGTCCTTCCACATTGCAGAACAAGATGTCCTTCTCCAGGGAGGGGTCTCTCCAGAAAACGTGTCCGAAGTAATTAAGACGATATTATGCCATCCTTGCCTGTAAGGGGCAATCTAATCTTTTTTCTTTGAACACAGCTTAGTTTGTCCATTTCACAGTCCATGGCACTTTCAATATTCTTCTCCAGCACCACAATTCAAGTGCATTGATTCCCCTTTGGCTTCCTTATTCAATGTCCAAGTTTCACATGCATGCCAACATAAAACTATGTTCCAATCCCCCACCTACCCACCCCCCCATTGACTGATTTTTCAGATGTAGACTGCCAATCCTTTCTCCTGTGATTTTTCTGAATGAAATTGGAATGCCAAACTTTCAGAGCATTAAACATTTTCATCATCCAGATGTCCAACATGCAACATTGCTGTTCTTAGCTGCCAGGGAGCCTGTTCTGACTCGTACTGAATACTTGTAGAACAGAAGAAACACTGCCTTGCTCCACATCATCTTTACAATCATGCCTATACTTCAGTTCCTTGTTGATACTTTGTCAATCCATCTCAATCACCCTCTTTAACAAATATTTATTGTAGTAATTGAATTTAGCTTTTTTTTACATTTTATAAGGTATTCAGGAAAGAATATAAACATAATATAGGACATTTACTAAATACATATTATAATTTTTATATGGATAATTGCAAAGAGGACAAATCACACTGTCATTGAGTCAATTCCGACACATAACAACTCTATGCAGAGTTTAATTAAGAGGCTAGAATCTTTATGGGAGGAGACAGCCTCATCTTTCTTCCAAAAAGAAGCTGGTGAGTTTGAACCTGGGGATTTGTAGTTAGCATCATCCGGCAGCACTCTCTTCCCACAATAAACCATGTCATCCCTGTGTGTAAAGATAAGGAAACCAAAGAAAGTTAGGTATGGAAACTTTTGCAAAGTGGTATAAAAATTGCGTATAAAAGCAAAAACATAACAACAATGCTTAGAAACCAGAGAAGGAAAACTTAATGACTATGATAAACAGATATGCATCTTTAATTCTCTTACAGAGTCCTCTTTGTTCTTTCTGCCATTGTTTAAGTTGATACTCCATCATTTTTTGGCACATCTAATGTAATAGCCTCATTTACAATCTTCCCTATCCTAATTTTACCATTCTGCCTATAACTAGGAAAATATCTTTATAAAATTTCTAAACTAATTATAACTTTTTTGCTTGCATTCTTAAATTCGTCTGCATTATCTACAGAATAAAACGAAACTGCCTTACAAATTTACAGACCCTGTGGCTGACACAGTTGGTTGCCCACAGAACAACCAGTCCCTCCCTATCCTTGTTAATAGCACCCCTATTTTGGCAATATGCCCAGACCCAGGATATTACTCTCCATCAGTCAAAGTTAGTCATGGCTAATGCATTAAAATGAGAGAGACTGAAGAAGTGTTAATGTATTTAAACTATGGTACTGGAAAAGAAAATGGAATGCACAATGGACTGATAGAAGATCAACAACACCAAAAGTATTTTTCAAATGTACAATTTGAATGTTCCATAGAGGCAAAGATGGCGAGGCTTTATATGACAGGCTTTGGCTATCTCATCAGTCAAGACTAGTCCCAGGGAAGGAAATGTAGAAGGTCACTGATGAAGAGGAGTCTCTATAAGATGTGCTGACTCAGTGGTTCCAACAATGGCTCCAACATAGGATGGCTATGAGTAGCACTCGACAACAAAAACAAAAGCAACTACTCATGGCTATTTACCTGTTTTGTTGGTTTGTTTGTTTCGGGGTAGGAGTTGGTGTGAGTACGTAACCCTGCTAACACTACTAAAGGCTGTTGGCCAAAAGACATAATGCTCAGTTTCATCCAAATTACAGACTAATAACAAATCTCTTACTGAAGAGATATCCTAGATACTATATTAAAAGTAATACAACCTTTTAACTGAAATCCAAATTTAATCCAGCATCTAGCAATTTTACTTGTCAAATTCAGCAACCGCAATTAAAAGGAAGACGGTATCCTAGGATCTTGTGGTCAAAACAATGTAAGAAATTTGAGCCCAGGGTCCTAATACCTTTGACCTTTTGACTTAGTCTTGCAAGCACTTATTTTCAGAAACTTCATTAAAAAGACAAGCGGAAGCCTGCTTGCAGTACTGCGGTGACTTACCTGTTGCTGTGATGTTGGGAGCGGTGCCCCTGGTATTCAAATACCAACAGGTGACTCAAGGTAGACTGTTTTCAGTAGAGCTTCCAAACTACATGATCAAGCAGAAAGGCATGGTGATTTGTTCCTGAAAAAGCAGTCTCAGTATCACAACAGAATACTGTCCAATATTATGTTGGAAAATGAGTCCCTCAGGTTATTAAGCTCTTTGTGACCGGCAAATGATGGCATATTAAATAATTCAAGCAGTTTAAAATCTAGTTTCTTTCAATCTATTAGTCCCATTTTCATCATTATGAGATTCAGTCATTCATTTATCTACTATTCTTTACAAATTATTTGTAGTTCCAGAAGACATTATGCTTCACCTGCAGTTCATCTGAATTTTACAAAATATGTTTCCATCATTTTCCCTTTATCTATAATCTCTCATTTTTATAGTTATGATGAGTGTTAATTTTTTTCACTAATGGAAAGTAGTATGAAGAAGGAATTGGATCTCCACTAGTGAGGAATGACTCACTGAAAGCCTTAGGACTAGCAAGGGAACATTTTCAGAAGCTGAACACCTCCGAAAGAGCAGCGGAACACTATCAGCTGGAGTGCTGGAAGCCGATCCCCGTAGGTCAGAAAGATGACTGAGGAAGGGCTCCCTTCCCACAGGAGAGCCGATCGTAACCATGTGGGTACAATGAGACTCTTGAGACCCTCCTCTGCTGATGGGGTACAACTCAAAAGGGGAAGACACAGCAGTAAACACCTATTAATACAGTGGAAACATGGACTAATCTGTTAATTTTTCGCATAAGAAATAACAGAAAATGAATTAATCCAGTCTCGACCACCAAGTGTTTACCGTAATCTTGCCCTTTTACACAAAACATTATACAGAAATTTGAAAGTAATTAAGTTCAGAGTTAAATATAATTTAAATAAGAAACACAACATCAAAAGGGCTTTTAACAACTACAGTATGGCCCATACCTTGAGATGGATGAGGATCTGGCTCTGCGGACATGGATATGGAGAGGAGGGATGGAGAGAGTCATTGTTTGGAAGGGGGATCCTCTTCCATGAAATGGGAGTTGCTTTTCAGGAGTTTCCCCCTTCTTTGCCTTTTTTCACTAGGATTTTGCTGGCTTTCTCTAAGAAAAAATAAAATAATAATAATAGTTTTGTTTAATGTGGCCTGCTATTGGCGTCTCCTGAACTGTTTCCTAAAAGGGTTTACTAAATTATCAACAATATTCATAATACGGGTAACTAGTTCCTTATGATGATTCTTTTTAAAACTTTCTCAGGACCCATGCTTCTTATCTAAAAACAGTACAAAAAGCTACAAAAACTAAGAAAATTGTAGCAAAATGCTTGGATCACAGCTGCAAACGGTTTAAACAACAGGTACTAAGAACCCAACTAATGCCGAGTGACCGAAACATGAACTACATCTGTTTACAAGAATCACGTGCATCGGGTCGGATTCCGATGTTTTGTTCAAGCTCAGATGCAGCATTTTCGCGGCCTTCTGAGTCAAAATCTGAATATGCCAAGTGCTGCTGCTGTGCAGTACCAGGGTTCTACTGCAACTGGAACCCGGAACATACAAAGGATGAATCACAAAACTTGGAATGAATAAAAAATGAAGTGAAAAGCATAAAAATGGATATGCTAGGCATTAGTCTGCTGAAACAGATTGGTGTTGGTTATTTTAAATCAGACAATCATATGGTTTAAACTGGCAGGGTGATACTGAGGTTTGTGTAAACTTGATTAGGGCAAGGTTCTGAGCAGCTTGGATGTAATCCCACGTGATATGACCTAACCGAATTAAGCAACTCCGTGATGAGCTCTACTAGAACCGATTCAACTACGTAATGGCGGTTGTTAGGTTCTGACTCACAGTGACCCTACGTGCAACAGAGTGAAGCACAGCCTCATCCTGTGTCATCCTCACAATTGTCCCAGCCAGAGTCAACTAATCTCATTGCGGATCTGCCTATGTTTGGTTACCCCTACATTGTACCAAGCGAGATGTCTTTCTACCGGGAATAGTCTTTCCTGATAACATGTCCAAAGTATGTGCAAATATTTCTCCCCACTCATGACTATAAGGGACATTCTGAAAGTATTTTGTCCAAGAGAGATCTCTTTGGGTTATTTTTGGCAGTCCATGGTACCTTCAATATTCTTTGCCAACACCACAGTTAAAGTGCATCTGATTTTCTTTACTTTCCATTATTCCAACTTTCACAGATTTTATATATATATATATATAATCAATTGAAAATACCATGTCTCAGGACACTTTATACGGGTCTTGTCCAACAGATTTACCCAACGCAATGAATCTTTTGATCTCGTTATTGCTGTTACAATGAACATTGATCATGGATCCAAGCAAGATGAAATCCTTGAAATCTTATCTTTCCTCCATTTATCATGATGTAACCTATTGGTCAAGTTGGGAGGATTTTCATTTCTATACATTGAATTGTAATTCATATCACAGGCTGCAATCCTTGATCTTCACCAGCAATTGCTTCAAGTTCTCCTCATATTCAGCAGACAAGGTTGTGTCATTTGCACATTCAAATTTGTTAATAAACCTCCCTTCAATCCTGACTTCACATTGTTCTTCAAATTGTTCAACTTCTCCGATTATTTGCTTTTAGTATACAATGTAGGCAGCAATTGTAGGAGTGGATGGGGGGATTGTCTACAAGTTTCTTGTATGGTGGTGACTTGTCTCTATCTGTAATGCTTAAAAATAAGACATTGGTATTTCAAATACCAGCAGCAGGGTAAACATGGTGAGCTGACTGTGGAAAATACCATCAATTGTTTATATGTAAGTTGAGACTGAAGTTGGAAAAATTGAAGAGAAGCCCACAAGAGACACAATATGACCTTGAGAATAACCCACTTCAATCTCAAGGACATTGTAAGAATAGAATTGCAAACTATAGAACCATATAATTTCTATCTGGAACGTCTATTACTTGCATGTGATATCAATGATAATTGTTTTATAATTTTTACATTCTGTTGAGTCACCTTTCTTTGGAATGGCTAAAAATATGAATCTCTTCCAGTCAGTTGGCCAAGTAGTTGTCCTTCACATTTCCTGGCATAAGTGAGCACTTCCAGTGTTCTTTAGCTGGGAAACATTGCAATTTGTATTCCATCGATTCCTGGAGCTCTGTGGCTAATACTTTCAGCAGCTTGAAATTCTTCCTTCTGTAAAATTGGTCCTTGCTCATACGCTACCTCATGAAATGATTGAATTCCGGCTACTTGTTTTTGGTGCAGTGAGTCTGTGTATTCTTTATTAATTATTTGTATGCTTCCTGCATCATTCATTACTTTGCCCACAGAATCTTACAAGATTGCAATTCAAGGCTTGATTTTTTTCTTGAATTCTTTCAGTTTAAGATATGCAGAGTGAGGTAGTTAATTTATTGTGCCAACCTGGCCAATAAACACATGTGGGGTTAATTGAAGGGCAGAGAGATAAATGGCTAGGCGAGCCTCTCCTTTCTTTTCTCTTGTTCTTTGATCATCAGACCAGTGTGTGGTTGCCTTGCTTGTTCTGTGCCTCAGTTTGCAAGCTACACTACCTGTGGGACGCCTAACCTGTGGACTGTGTCACTGTAATCTGAGGTTCCTCCAAGACCTGCTCCGCCACATCATTGGAATTTACATCTCTTGAACTGGGGACTGTCAGACCCTGTCATCTGGCTAATGATTGGTGAACTGCCTTGCTATTTCCCGCCTGTGGTTGGATAGCCTGAATTGCTCTACAGTGGACTAACTGGTGGCCCTCAAGACTTCAAGGACCGCCAGTGTCTCACAGCTGTCTCGTGGAAGTGAGTTGCACTGAGCCATTTATACTGCTTTATAATTTAATTATGTTCTATATCTGTATAAATATATATAAAATTGTTAACTTTCTGGTTTTGTTGCTCTAGACAACCCTTCTAACACACACAGCACGTCGTCTTTCATTTTCTAACTCTTTGCACATTTCATTACGATACTCTGTTTCCTCAAGCTGCCCTTTCAAATATTCTGCTCAAATCTTCACGTCTTTTACTTTAGAAATTATCCAATGAAGAGCAGGTGTTCGTTGTCTCTTCTGACATCCAATTTGATCTTTTCTTTATTTCTTGTCTCTTTAATGACCTTTTGCTTATTTTATGTATGATATTCTTGAATATCATCCCATAGTTCATCAGGTTTTCTGTCATTATTTAATGCACCATATCTTTCCTTGAGCTGTTCTTGAAATTCAGATAAGATAGACTCAATGTCTTATTTTGTCCCCAGAGTCTCATCTTCATATTTTTTCAGCTTCTCTGGAACCTACATATTAGCAACTGATGGTCCATTCCACAGTCAGTCTCTGGCCTGATTTCAGCTGCTGTTAATTGAATTTCTCCAGGGTCTCTTCCCCCAGATGTAGTCAATTTGATTTCTGTATATACCATCTGGGAAAGACCCTGCGTGTAATCAATTTCTGTGTTGTGGAAAGATGCTGTTTTCTAGGAACAAGTCATTGGTCTCCCAAAATCCTATCATGTGATCTCCAATTTCATTTCTATGACAAAGGCCGTATTTTTCAACTTCTATTTCTTCTTTGTTTCCAACTTTCGTATCTCAATTGCCAATAATTATAAATGCATCTTAATTGCATGCTTGTTCAATCTTACAGTGAAATCATTAGTAGAGTTCGCCAACTTCTGCATTCCTATGATTAAGGAGGTGGTGCATACATTTGAATAATAGTTATATTGATAGAATTTCCTTGTATGTAGAGATATTATCCTATGACAGCCAGCATTGTACTTCAAAATAGATCCAGGAATATCCCTTTGGATCATGGGTGCACTGCCTTCCTTTTCATTGTGTCCTTCTCTGTACAGTGAGCTGAGGAATGTCTGATTAACATTTTCTCATGTCAGTCCATATCATCTCAATTCCTAGAGTATCCATCTTTATGGCTTCCATTTTATTTTTAAGAAATTTCTATTTTCCTGGGTTCATATTTTGTACATTCCAAGTTCTAATTATTAATTATGTTTGCAGTTGTTACTTCTTATATTGAGTCAAGCTCTACCTGCAAATGAAGATCCCAAGGCTTTATTTATGATTGATTGTACTTTCAGAAGGTATCTCTCAGTCATATTTTGAGTGCCTTCTGACTTCAGTCATATTTTGTGAGACTCCTCCTTGAAAAAGTGCACCATGCTTAGGCAAAATGTTCATCCCCGTCACTACCTCTTAACAATGCCATGCTTCTTTTCCTGAGGTCTTCCATAACTGACAATGGTTTTATGGGATCTGTAAGGTTCTCAGGAGCTACTTCCTCTGAAGTGAACAGCCTATCCCCTATTTGTAGTCTTTCTTAGTCGGGATGCGCTGCTGAAACTTGTTCAAACTGGGTGACCCCGCTGGCTTTTGAAATCAGTGACATAGCTTTCAGCATCATAGATGCATGTACGCCATGATAATATGACAAAATGACAAGACAAATGGTTCAGGTTGGATTTAGACAGGGATGTGAAACAATGGATGTGATTGATGAAGTCAGATGGATCTTGACTAAAAGAAGAGAATACTTGAAAGATGTTTATAAGTGTTTCATTGGCTACACAAAGGCCTTCAAATGTGTGGATCATAAACTATGGAAAGCCTTGAGAGGAATGAGAATTCCAGAACACTTCATTATGCTCCCGCAGAACTCTTACATGGATCGTGAGGCAGTTGTGTGAACAGAACAAGGACATGCTACATAGTTTAAGATCAGGAAAAGTGTGCATCAGAATTGCAACTTCTCAACATTCAACATGTATGCCAAACAAATCATCAAATAGCTGCCATATGTAAAGAAGAATGTGGCACCAGGAAGAGAGCAAAGCTTATTAACAACCTGCAATATTCAAAACCAACAAATTTGCTTTCTGAAAGTGAGGAGCACGTGAGGTACTTGCCGAGGAGGATCAAAGATTTCAGCCTTTGGAATGGATGGAATTCAATGTAAAGAAGACCAATTGGCAACATGATAAATGGAGAAAAGCTTGACTTTGTCAAGGATTTCTTCTTCCTTGAATACTCAATCAGTGCTCATTCATGCAGCAAGAGTCAAGAATCAGATGATGCATTGCATTGTGTCATCTACTGCACAAGGTTTCTTTAAAGTGCTGAAAGGCAATAATATTACTTCAAAGATTTAGGTTTACATTACAGAAGCCATTGTATTTTCAATGGCCTCCTATGCATGTGGAAGTTGGTTATTGAATAACGAAATCTAAAGAAGATCCAATACATTTAGAGTGTGGTGCTGGTAGAGAATCTTGAAAATATTATTTCTGGACTCTCAACAGGGCACACGAATATATCTTGGAAGAAATACAGGCAGAATGCTACTTCGAAGTGAGGATGGCAAGATTATGCCTCATCAACTTTGGACTTGGTGGCTGAAGAGACCAGACTTTTGAAAAGGATTCCATGTTCAGTAAAGCAGAAAGGCAGCAGAAAAGTGGAACACCTCAACGGAATGGATTGATGCAGTGACTTAAACAATGGGCTCAAAGGAACAAGTTTGAGGATGCATATGGCAGATGGTGTTTCTTTCTGTTGTACACAGGACAATTATGAGTTTAAACCAACTAAATCACACCCCAAAACAACAATATGGATGCATTTATTTCTTTTTCTTACTCAGAATCAGCTCCCACTCATCATAGCCTATTTACCTGGGAAGGAACCATCCCCTGGTCCCTAGTATTCCAATCATTGATACACTGTAATCTATACAGTCAGATACTTTCTGACCTCCAGAACTGCAAGATAAAAATATATGTGCCTGCAGACCCTTCGTTTGCGGTACCTTGTTATAGCACCTAGATAATTTTCATGCTTTGTAGCTGAGAATATAATCCGTGAACCATATGGTTTCCACAAGATGACTTTTGTCAGCAAGTTCTTTTTTTTAATTTGACTTAGTCCAGAAGCTCTATTGAATGAAGCCACCATAGGAGACTTGGCTGGTATTTGAAATGCTGGTGATAAATCTATTAGAAATGTAGCACAAAAAAGGGCTACCAGAGGATGACACACTGATAGACTGGTGGTATGCATTTACTTATTAACCCATTAATTCAACAGCACGTTAGCTGGACATGCATAATTACATATGTGAGCATGATAAATGAGAAGGCAAGTTGTTGTCCTTTGAATGATTTTCTCAGCTCCAAGGACAGTCATATCTCAATCATTGAGACAGTCATGTCTCAATCATTGGCAGCGGTGAGTGTGTAACTGACATGGTACAAGGGAAATTGTAGATAGGATTGCATTAAGGATTTTGAGATTCCAGTAATATCCAGATAAAAGCAGTGTAATCATGCCCTGAAAAGTGAAAGAAAAGAACGTGGCAAGAGAGGTTCTTTTACTTTAGTTTTAGTGGCAATGATAATATAATGATCTGCTGAGGAGCACAGCCAGGGGATGAGGGCTCGCTCACTCAGTCACTCACTCACTCATTGACTGACTGACTAATTCAGTCACTCAGTCACTCATTCATTCACTGACTGACTGACTGACTGACTGAGTCACTCACTTACTTGCTCTCTCACTCACTGACTCACTCATTCATTCACTCACTCACTCACTCACTCTCTCACTCTCTCACTCACTCAATGACTGACTCACTGACTCACTCACTCAGTCACTCACTCATTCACTCACTCACTCACCCACTCACTCACTCACCCACTCACTCAGTCACTCACTGACTCAGTCACTCACTGACTCAGTCACACAGTCAGTCAGTCAGTCAGTCAGTCAGTCACTCACTCACTCACTCACTCACTCACTCACTCACTCACTCACTCACTGCCTTGCAGTCATACCATCTCACAGTAACTATATAGGACAGGGTGGAAATACCTCTGTGGGATTCTGAGACTGTAACATTTTCCCACCAGTTTTCTTGGCACAAAATTTGCATACCATACAATTAAGTAGTTCTATTCTTCAATAATATCCAGAGGATAATCTCCACCACAACAATCTTATTCCTGTCCCCCACCCCTTCCCCAGGGTATGTGCAATCACATTCAGTTCTAGTGCTCCCTCATGATCCACTCCTGAAATGCCCTTTCCCTGCCTATCACACCCCCCTACCCCTGCATTAGCTAGAACACCTTGTATCAGTTATTGTCATTATACATCCACTCCTCCTGTGTTTCACTGCAAGGAAACACAACATTAAACAATAATAACAAACCGCACTAAGGTGGTAATCATAAGCTCTTATAAGTATAAAGACAAAAATAGAAACTTCATGGGAGTAGACAGCCCTGTCTTTGTCCAGGGGCCCCCTAGAGAAGATATAAAAGACAATCGCATAAATTCCACAAAAGAGCACCCAGAAGTAACACAGTCCTGCTGGTGCCATGGTTTTTAGCCTTGTGAGACTTAATTTAGACTTTTGACTTTCAGAACTGTAAGATACTAAATTTGTTCTTAAAGTTTCTGAGTTTGTGGTAACTTCTTATAGCAGCTACAGGAAATCAATGCCCCTATGTGAGAGATTTAGGGTGGATTCAAATTCTAATCCCTGTGAACAGACCAGCCCAGATATAGAGTCACATACATACCCCGAAGAAAGGCAGCATATCAGAACTCAGCAGCAGGGGATGGACTACCAGAAGCTGAAAGATCAACTATTACAGTAGAGAGAGAGGTTTTGAAAATTTCCTCGGTTCAGATTTCTAGCCTCAGAAATGGTGCAAAATTGAATTTCTGTTTTCAAAGCCCTTGACTTTGTGCTGTGCTGTTACGGTACTCTGAGGGAATGGAAACAAAGATAAGTGTACTCATCTTTGAAACAGATATGAATATACCAGTGCCTGGTTTTGATAGAGAAAGGAATAAAGGAAGAGAGATTAGATTTTAGATCTATGTATTTTGTTTACTTGGCTTCAATTGTAGGCTATAGAAATTGTATTTAGTTGAAAGCGATGGGAAATAATAGTTTTGAAGATTAACTTGTTTTGATTTCCATTGTAGTGTTTTATGATAGCAACCCTAAGAAACTGAGACACTGGTTTTTAGGCATAACGAAAACATAGTGAGTTTCACGATCAGTATATATATACATATACACACAAATATTTTATATTTTTATTGGCACCTAATCCTCAAACTATATAATTCCATCATTCAATCATATCAAGAAGAATTGTACAATCATTACCACAATCAATTTTAGAAGAATTCCCCTGACTTGTGGGTAAATTGCCTTTAAAATGAGTTGTGTAATAACAATCTGCTCTTTCCCTTCATTGTTTACTCCCCAAGTCTCTTCGCCTTCCTTGTCTCCCACCCCTGCTCCTGGCATCCCCCTTAACCCAGGCATCAGTTATTATCTCCATGCATCCACTCCTGTGCTTCACAAACTGGGAAGCTCAAGAGAAGCAATACAAACAAAATAGAAATAAAGAGGTAAGGATAAAGTAATAATAGAAAGGTAAAAATATAAATAAGGAGTAAGAAAGAAAAGACCACCCTCAATATTAAAAAAAAAAACAGGGAAGAAATTTCTGTCATGGAACACACAAGAGATACTTGCACCCAGGATAATTTCAGTTTGGGTCAATAGAGAGATCAGCTGATCAAGTATCGAGTTAGATTCAGTTTAATCAAGATTGCAATGATCTCTGTGTGATAGCAAGACTGTTCGACACACTTGCTGTGGCTAGTGGGGGTTTGCCAGCAACTTAATTTAGCTAGTTACTCTGCAGATGGGTTTTGGGCCTTGACTGTCCTCCATAGCCTTCTACCAATCAGATGTTCATAATTTTAGCTCTGATACTTTTTCCTTTGTCATATTTGAATTGTGTTATTGCCATCATTGGTTCACACAAGCTGGTATGGACATAGTTGACTTTTTTGCTTAGATGGCTGCTATGTGGACACAAGCCTTTAAGACCTCAGACACTATTCTGATTGATAGCCAGGCACCATCTGCTTTCTTCATTCACTCTGTATTTTTGACATAAGCAGGAAGATGGGTGGGAATACTGTTTTTGGAAGAAGAGACAGCTCCTGGAAGATCGAGTTAGCTAGCCTGAAGACAGGGTGAACCACTGGATGAACTCCAGATCAGGCTGTAGCATTCCTTGGGAAATGTTCAACTTGAATAATGAGCTTGGACTTCACAAAGACAGTCACATCTAAGGCGATACGTTTTACAGATATTGGAAATTTGGTAGCATTTAACACCATGGGAGTGGGAAGAAATCCCTAGAAAAGATGAATCCAAAGACTGAGAACAGCTTCATTAAAAAATCCTGTATCAGGGTAGTAAGCAAACTTCAGCCCTTGGGCTAAATTCAACTTGTGACTTGGCTGTACAGAAAAAGTTTTATTGGAACACAGCAATGTGTAAATGTCATCATATTATCTATGGAGACTTCTGCCCTAAACAGAACAAAGTGATTGGTTTAGGCTTGCCTACAGATAAGTAATACAGAGATCTAGGAGTTCTCACATCAGAAAATAAAAGCAACAATAACCATTGTAATTGTTGTGTTGCTCTTTACTACAGAACCATCTTCCTCACTTAAATGATGTCTTTCAGATACAACCAATATTTTTTTAATTTTGTTGAGTTATAGTTCATTTGCCCGTGTTCTCTCAATAGGCCATGAGATTTTTGGAAACAGAAATTGTACAAGTATACTGTTCATATCTATCTTCACCAAGCTGAACCATGAACCTACACCACGTAGTAGGTGGGTTTTCCTTCTGTATTTATGGAGTGAATTCCCAGAGTAAAGTTAATCCATTAATAAACATTTTTAGTGGGCCAAGCACAGCCTGTCTCTCCAGCATAATGAAAGAAGGGACTATAATGGTTCTCAGGCCCAGTGCTGGAGCTATTAAAGCTACGGACAGCTTTAATAATCAAAATCAAAGGTTCCAGGGCTGTCTCCTCAGTATCTAGAGAGCTTTCAGCTCTAACACCTGCCTCAGGGTCAGCTGGTGAAGAATTCAGGATTTGGGGAAATTTTCAAACCACAAAGAACGTTACTTGGGCATTTTTCCCAGGGAAACAATTTCTGGAGTAAAGAAACTATTTTTAATGAAAAATACATTCCTGGAGGAATCGTTTTTTGACTGATAAAGTTATAATTAATTTTTTGATGAAAATGTGCTAAGGTGACAGAGGAAATATAATCATGTGTGAATAGGATTTTATGGAAGTGACTTGACCCGTTTAATATTTGAAATGCCACATTATTTATATTTTATACAGGTGCATCTACTTGGCATAAAAATGTAAGAGAGAGTTTTTTACATTATTCACTCTGCAACATCTTTTTCTCTGAAAATATTATACTGATACGTTTTTTAATTCTTAAATTCCTACTGTTAATAATTAGAAGTATTCTAGTTGGATTGAAAAATAACTTTTCAGAAACATGACTGTTGTAATTAAAATGACCTAATTGTACATTATGTATCTAGGTATAAGTAATAAATATATCTCTGATCTACTTTCTAATTCGTTTCTGGAAAACAACATTATTGCTGAACATTTTGTAGTGGTTTGAGTGAGAATGTACATAACAAACCCATTTCTAATTTGACCGTGCATGGCATTTTATGTAATGTTATGTAGGTGTTTGTTTTATAACTTTATGTAGCAGTACTCCCCCCACTTTCTCCTTCGGATCCCCAGTTCTTCCTTTTGTTTATTCCACACCTTCCTGGCTTTTGAAATCAGTTCATTGGAATGTGGGGCCTACTGGCACAGTGGTTATGGTTATGCATTGGGCTTCGCATGACAACATCAGTTTGAAATCACCAACCACTCCATGGGACAAAGCCAAGACTTTTTATTCGCATGAAGAATTATAGTCTTGGAAAAACACTAGTGTAGGTCCACCGTGCCCCATCAGGTTGGCACGAGTCAGAATTGACTCACTGGCAGTGAGAGTTTAGAGTGAGATGGTTTACGTTGCCGGGGAGTGCTTGCTGCATGGAGCGGTCCATTCATTTTAGAGGCGTGCCTATTGTTTCACTGAAAGGCAGACTTTAGGAATTGATTCAGTTGCATATGTGGCAGTTGCTAAGAGTCATATGTTAGGGGTTCAGGCACTCTGTCAGGGAAATAAGGTTTGCCTTTTTGGTGGCTTTGGCTTTTTGTTCTGGGGTTTTCTCCCCCTGTGTCCAGGTTCTTTTATCATCATTACAGTCAGGGAAGACAACTGGAACAGTTGACCATCAATCATTTAGTTCTTCTTATCTCAGGGTACTGGAGGGCGTGTAGGTTCATTAGCAACTTGGATAATTTATTAAAGCTGAACTATTATTGTTATTATTTTATTCAGTCTTGCTTGCTCCAGGTAAACAGAGACCACTAGTAGATACTCACCAGAGATGAATGCAGCACACTCTTTATATTATTACAATAATCTATTGCTCTAGATGCCCCCCAAGACTGTGATCTAGTGACACTCTCAAGTACAGTGGCCCAGTTCCTCAAAGTAACTGGCCATGGCAAGAGGTTTGCTTAGCTTTTCCCCAAGTCTATTCTACTACATGCAACATTGTAGTCCCTACAAATATATGTCAAATCATCCACTTAGAAGCAACTATATTCTCATAAATACAAAAATTGGAAACAAAGAGGAAGGAATAGTTGGAAAATATGGTCTTGATGATAGACATAAAGATGGAAATAACATAATAGAATTTCATAAGACCAATGATTTGTTCATCTCAAATACATTTTTCAAAAAAATAAAAGGTGACTATACACGTGGAGTTTTCAAAATTGTATATTGATTACATCTGTAGGAATAGACAATGAAGAAGCTCAAAACCAGCAGCTAAACCCAGGCCAGGGACTGATTGTGGTCTGATAATTTCTCATATGTAAGCTCAAGTTGAGGTTGAAGAAAATGAAGACAAGTCCACTAGAGTAAAATTATGACCTAGCGTTTATCCCACCTGAATTCAAGAGAATCTCCAGAACACATTTTCGGCAGTCAGCACTAATGACAGAAGATCTGAAGATCTATAGGATGCCATCAAGGACATCAGTCATAAAAAAAGACAGGAAGGAAAGGAGAGGTCAAATGGAAGTCAGAAGAGATTCTGAAACTCACTCTTAATGGTAGTGTAGCTAAATCAAGTGGAAGAAGTGATAAAGCCAAAGAGCTGAAAAAATTTTTTCAAAGGCAGCTTGAGAAGACAAATTCAAATATAATGAAATGTGAAAAGACCTAGACTTATAAAATGAAAAAAGGAAGAATACACTTACTATATCTTGTTGAAAGAAAAAAAATACCAAGCCTCAAAAGTCCAAGTTTTTGAAATATTCTATGGTCAAAATACTGAATAATGTGGAAAGCAGAAAAAAATAAATAAACTGGAAATAATACAAATAGTTACTGCATCAAAAATAGCTAGTCAACATCCAATCATTTCAAGAGATAGCAGAGGAACAAGAACTAATGGTACTGAAGAAAGGATTCCAAGCTGCACCGAAATAATTAGTTCAAAACAAGGTTCCAAGAATTGGTGGAATACTACCTGAAGTGTTTCAACAGCTGATGATGCCCCAGAAGTTCTCAATAATGTAAGAAAGGAAATTTGGGAGACAGCTACTTGGCCAACTGACTGGAAGAGATCCATATATACCTATTCCTAAGAAAGGAGCCCCAACAAAATGCACAAATTATAGAACAATATCATTATATCACAGGCAAGTAAACATTTGCTGAAGATCATCCAACAATGGTGGCAGTAGGACATTGACAGGAGCTTCAGGAGGTGCTGGACAGATTCAGAAGAGCATGTAGAACAACTGATATCATCGTTGGCAGCAGCTAGAACTTGGCTGAAGGTGGAGAACACCAGAAAGACATTTACTTGCTTCATTGACTGTGCTAAGGCATGCAACTGTGTGGAACGTAACAATTGTGAGAAGAACGGGAGCTGTAGAACACTTCATTGTGCTCATGTAGAACATGCCTCCAGGTGTCGGGAGTTGCAGGAACAGAACAAGTGCATACTGCCTGGAAAATCAGGACTGGTGTGCATCGGGGCTGTATCCTCTCACCATCCTTATTCAATCTGCATGCGGAACAATTGTCAGACACTGGATAATATGAAGAAGAAGGTGGTGTCAGGACTGGGGGAAGGTTTATTAATAGCCTGTGATGAGCAGATGACGTAAGCTTGCTTGCTGAACGTGCAGAGGATTTGAAGGACTTGCTAAGATTAAGGATAGTGGCCTTCAGTGCGGTTTCCAACTCCAGCTAAAGAAAATTAAAATCCTCATGAGTGGGCTACTAGGTAACATCCTGACAAACGGAGAAAAGATTGAGTTGTCAAGGATTTTGTTGTGTTTCATCCGCAAATAATTCTCATGCAATCACCAGTCAAGAGATCAAAGGATGTGCTGAACTACATCAAGTTAATCTGCTGCACAAGACCTCTTTAAAGGGTGGAAACGTAAGGGCATGACTTTGAGGACTGAGATGCACCTGAACCAAGCCATGGTATTTTCAATCGCTTCATATGCATGTCATATGCATACACATTGATGAAGAAAAATGGATGCAGCTCTGTAATTAGTTCTTTAATTAAACCACGAATGATGCTTCGGGAGGGTTGGGTTGTGTATTAGGGTAAAACTGTCTCTGGAATAGCTTTTTTTAATAGCTGAAAATAAAAGATTAAATCTTGCTCAAGTAACCCACAATCCCTTACAGGCTTTGCTGGACAAGGAATTCTTTCCTTCATGGATGTAAATTAGAGCCTAGCTTAAATAATTACTTGCTGAAGCTTCGCTTCTGCTCTAGAAAGACATGAAATTTCCATTTAGCATCTGTGTAGTTTTGCTTTCAAGAGTTCCTGGGTGGCACAAATGGTTAAGCACTGGAGAGCGAACTGAAAGTTTGGTCATTCCAAGCCACCTGAAGATGGGGCAGCAGACAAGGGACAATCTACCTTCAAAAGGTCATAGCCCCGAGGACCTAGGGAGAAGTTTTACTCTGCATGTAGGGGTCACCTTCAGATAGGTGTTTGCCATGAGCCCGAACCAACTTGACTGCAACCTAAAACCATGAATCTTGCTTTCAGGTAAAATATGAGTTTTTGAGTACTCTGATGCACTGTCCAGTTCCTCCTTTAGTGAGGCATCAACTATGTCCACGGGGAGGAAGTACACCAGCGTGTGTGATCCAAGGACTCATAACATCCAAGTCTGAAGGCGGGGATAGTATCAGAGCTTAAATTATGTACACCCAGTTTACAAAAGGTTTCGGGTGACAGTGGAAACCCCTAATCCATTTGCAGGGTCCCCAGGTGGATTGAGGACTCTGCTGAATCCCCTCTGACCATTGTCCAGGGATGTGGATGGCCTTGCTCTCTGACACAGAACATTGTAAAGTTGATTATGGCAGAAATAGTGAGATTTAAATAAAGCATCTCATCTGATCTCCCTTCTGATCCATTCTAAAGCTGTTTCAGCTTTTAACTTTTTTTCTTTTCTTTTCAGTTGCGGTTTGTCTCTGTTTTGTTGGGTCATAGTAGTTTTTAGTTGTTAGTGTTTTGTTTCTGTATGCTATTTTTGTGTATAAAAGCCAGGATAGGTAAATCTATAGAGACAGTAACTGGTTTAATAATTACCTAGAGGCATGGCAGGGAAAGTTGGGGACAAATGGGGAGGTAACAACTAGTATGAGAAAGATGATTTTCTGAAATTGATTATGGTAATGATTGTGCAACTCCTTTTATTATGATTGGACTCTTAAATTATGTGACATTTCAATTGCATGCCAATAAAACTAATTTTTAAAGTGCTGTAAAACTAATTTTACAGTGGTGCTAGCATATAACAATGGCTAGAAACACTACTACATAAAACCTTATCTTCTTAGCTTAGAAGAGTTCACTGCCCAATGTTAGGTTACACCAGCAGGGGTAGGAATTATTTCATATGCCACTTCTAACCAATGTCTCCCTCCCTCACTGCCATTGTATAGATTCTGCCTCATCGTGACAATATGGGGTAGGGTGGAACTGCTTTTGTAAGCTTTTGAAGATATAACTCTTCAAGGAAGGAGAGACGTCCCCCGCTTTCTTTGTGGAGCAGCTAGTGGTTTTGAACTGCTAATCTTGCAGTTAGCAGCACAGGCATAACCACTATACCACCAGGGCCTCTAACTACAGCCCGATGACTTTCCCCTGTCTGCTAAATAGGTGGGGGAACTATATTAACAGAAATCACCTGTGAGTAATTTTGTGTGGGAATCCCAGGGTGGCATCCTGCTGTGCATAAAATGAGCCCTTTGAGAAGCTGGGCGACAGATCTCCTTACTAGCAAGAGCCAGGAGTGATTCTCATTCTCTAGACCTGAGACGTGGGTGCTGTCAACATCCTGGATGCAGAGGTCAGTTATCCCATCAGAGGAGCAGAAGCAGAACCAGTAGCCAAAGTATGGAACAGAGTGATGCACTTCCCATGAGCAAGTGAAACAGCGCTGCTGCAGAGAAGAATGGCTTGCCGAGCGGAGTGCTTCTGGATACTTAATGGGAGAAGTTGGACTTGCTGACTGAGTGGATGTGAGTGCTTTGGGCTGAGGCTTACTGGGATGGAGTGCCACTAGGCATTTAATTCAGGGTGCTAGGGTTGCTGAACATTGGAGCCTGAGCTAAATGCCCATGGATTAAGGGGTACAGTGGTGTGGTATGCCTTCTGGGCGTTTATTAGCAGACAGGTAAGAACTTTGTAAAATGTCCTGATAAATAACTCAATCCTGAGCATTTCTTACTGGTCAAGTACTCCAATAACTCCAAACTCTCTGCCATCAAGTCTCTGCTGACTCATACTGACCCTCTAGAGTAGAGTAGAACTAATCCTGTGAGGTTTCATACTGTAACAATTTGGGGGAGTAGAAAGTCCTGTCTTTGTCCTGCACAGGGAATGGGAGTTTTGAACTGCTGTCCTTCTGAGTAGAAGCCCAACTTTTAAACCACTATGCCACCAGGCCTTAGGGAAGACATTCAGGAGAGAATATTAATTCAGATAACACACCAACTCATTGAGGTGGACAACCATTAAGGACTGTTCAACACTGAAGTGTAAAGAGGTAGACTTTTATTCAAAAAGGTTTTCCCGCCTTCTTAATTCCTTATGGGTTCCCTGAGACTTCCATTATTCCGATACCAAAGCTTGACCTCTCTCTACCCTCATTTATTCTCTTTCATTTCCAGAAGCATTGATCCTCACAAAACTCCCTCCTAACCTTTCTCTATACAAATCTGTGTCAAAGATTGCATCCTTTGGAAATCCATTGCAAAATATTGCATGTAAAGTGAGTGAACCATATAGGTAGTCCTTGGAATTGTACATAGTACTTCTTGCAACACTCATTAGGATTAGCATTAGATTAACAACAATGTCCATTTATCTTTTGTTTCCTGCTTTGTTTTTAAATCATTTTATTGGAGGCTCATACAGCTCTTATCACAATCCATCCATCCATCCATTGTGTCAAGCATATTTGTACATATATTGCCAGCATCATTTTCAAAATATTTTCTTTCTGTTTGAGCCCTTGGTATCAGCTCCTCATTTTTCCCTCCCTCCCCCACCCTCCCTTCCCCATGAACCCTTGATAATCTATTAATTTTTTTTATGTCTTACACTGGCCGATGTCTCTCTTCACCCACTTTTCTGTTTCCATCCCCCTGGGAAAGGGTTTTATGTAGATCCTTGTGATTGGTTCCCCTTTTCTCCCTCTACCTTCCCCTTCCCCTTCCCCTCCTGGTATATTTATTCTCATTATTGGTCCTGAGGGGGTTATCTGTCCTAGATTCCCTGTGTTTCCAGCTCTTATCTGTACACATGCACATGCTCTGGTCTAGCCAGATTTGTAGAATTGGGTCATGATAGTGGCTGGGAGGAAGCATTAACTAACTAGAAGAGAGTTGTATGTTTTATTGGTGTTATACTGCACCCTGACTGGTTCATATCTTCCTTGTGACCCTTCTGTAAGGGATGTTCAATTGTCTACAGATGGGCTTTGAGTCTCCACTCTGTACTCTTTCTCATTCACATTGATGTAATTTTTTTGTTCTGGGTCTTTGATGCCTGATACCTGATCCCATGAATACCTCATAATCACACAGGCTGGTGTGCTTCTTCCATGTGGACTTTGTTATTTCTCAGCTAGATGGATGCTTGTTTAAGACCCTATATCTTTGGATAGCTGGGCACCATCACCTTTCTTCATCACATTTGCTTATGCACCCATTTGTCTTCAGTGACAAAGTGGGAAGCTGAGCATCATGGAGTGCCAGGTTATTAGAACAAAGTGTTCTTGTGTTGAGGGAGTACTTGAGTAGAGGCCTAGTATCCATCTACTACCTTAATACTTAACATATAAATATATGAACATATGTCTATATTCCTAGCATTATATAAAAATATATTTACATATGTTCATGCCCATATTTATACCTCTATAAATATCCTTTGCCTCCTAGTTCTTTCCTCTATATCCTTTTACTTTCCTCTTGTCCCAATATCATGCTCGGCCTTCATTTGGGTTTCAGTAATTCCTCTCAGTTTCATTGCCCTTGTTCAAGCCCTACCAGGCATCTTATACCATCTTCATCATCAATTTTAGATCAATTGTTGTTCTCTTGTCCCTGGGTTTGTTAACTCCCACTTCCCCACCCCCACCTCCTCCTCTTCTATGTCACCTCAGAATAGTTGGCCCCTTTGTCGTTTTCTCCTATGACTTGTTTGTCCACCTATCTTGATAGACATGCAGAGAAAATAATAACTAAAACAAGATTGAGCAAAACAAAAGAAGAAAAGAAAATAAACAAAAACTACAACAAAAAAACATGGACAAAAGAAGCAAAGCCTATAAATAGTTCCAGGTCTATTTGTTGACCACTAGGCATGTTTTCCAGGCGATTCTGATGGAGCACTGCAACCTGGCCCTAAAGTCTATTGTTGGTATTCCTGGGAGGGGCTTCATTGCTTTGATTCCCTTGTCACCCTGTTGCACGTCCTTAGCGTTTCCTCCCAGTGTGCTGGGGTCAGATGGGGCAAAATTCCTACACTGTGCCTCTAGTGTTGTCCCTGGTAGTGATCTGTGTAGGTGAGCCTGGTCTTGTCTTGTGGTGGTGCCGATACTATCTGTGCATAGGTTGCTCCGAACAGGAATATCATCCTAGGGCTTGGGGAGCCAGGATGTGTTCCACTCTTTGTCCTTCCCTCTGAGTTTGCTCCTGTGTGCTGTCCTCAGGTGCCTCCTCTCCCTGAGCTGTAGCTTCAGTGCTGTCTTCTGCAGTGAATTCTTCAGCAGGGAGGCGTGGGGAGGGGTGTCCCTATAGTTGGGATCAGGGTAGGCTCTGCAATCTCTATTGGTTCCTTGCTTCGTGTCGGTATGTTGCATTCACATCTGGGAGGCCCGGGTTGAAGCCTAGTTCCTGTCGCCCTCTCCTGTGGTGACATAAACAACATTTTCTCTTTGGGTGGGTCAGTGTTCTCTTCCCCTCTTCCCCATGTCATTTTTTAAAATCTTTCTTTTCCCCTCCTTTTTAGTGGGTTGCCATAGGGATCCCTGGATTGGTCTTGGCCCCTGCCATAGCACCTGGACCTCACCTCAGAAATGTATGTATGCAGTAGATTTTTCCCTATGCTTCTTTTGCATTTTTAAGCTTACCTCAGTGGCAATGTCTATTTATCATTCAGAAAAGTTTCTCTGTATGTTACAACTTTTGAGTGTAGGGTTTAGTGCTTATTTCCTTTCAAAGAAATAAGGAGACCCACGGAATCTCCTGGAGAATGGGCCACTTTTGTAATTCACTCTGTTTACATTAGAGATGGATTTGATCTTTTCCAACTCTGAAATCTTACTAAGTTTCAGCACCTTAAAGACTGTTGGTATTGGCTAAATAGATGACTTATTGTAACAGGGGAATAAGGAGCAAATAAATATGAGGTATTAACTCATAACAATATTTTTAAATCAAGAATCATTATCAAGAAGGATTTTTGAGCTTTATAATTAAACTCGGATGCAGATATCAGAGTTTTTAAAAAATGAGTGTAGAGGCTGATCTACATACAAGCAATAATCAGTTATTGGAAAGTAACAACATGTTAGAGAAATAATTAGAAAAAGAGAGACCTGAAAGAAACATTATGCTTATCAAAGATGATAATGTACTATACAACCATTTAGCCTAGCAATTATGCTAAATCGCAAAAGGTCATTTTAAGCTGCCACTTGAGATTACTATTTCATGTTGACCTTTGCGTTCGAAGATGTGTCTGCTGGAAGCAGTGCATTTAAAGATTATGAATGTGAAGTGGAAAGGTCGGTGAGAGACCGAGCAGCTCCTGCTGGGGCTGTCCTTGGGTGTCAGTTGTTGCATGCTGTTACTTTAGATGGGTCCAGAGGAGGCTCCCTGCATTGCATGGCATCCCAAAATCCCTTTCTTATAACCCGCATGTTACTTGTGGGCAACACATCATACACCTTTTATGGAGGGGATCATCTGAAAATACAATTTCAACCAATTTTTCACCAATGAAGTCCTTTACAGATTCCTCCATCACCTGAGGAATCAATTGGAAACTCTTTGCTGTTGTTAGTTGTCCTTGCATGATACTCTGATAAAGTGACCCTGGCGCATGCTGTTCAGCCCTGTGCCACCCCGTGATTCCTTGTGAATGGAAGTGTTGTGAAACTCTTTGCTGTGGTTGTTAGCTGCTTTCGCGTTAGTCCCAACTCATAGTGATGCCATTTAGAGCAGAATTAAAAAAACACCCAGTTCTCACGGTCCCCCCACTGCACTCCCGTTGAAGCCCACTGTGGCAGCCACTCTGCTAATCCCTCTCCTCTCATCGAGGGCCTTCCTCTCTATTGATGCTCCTCCATTTTTCCAAGCACGAGGTCCTGCTCCAGCGACTGGACTCGCAGGACAATATGTCCCAAGTGCTTGAGAGGAAGTCTCACTGTGTCTCTTTGTGAGAACTTGTAAAGCAAGGACTAGCCCTATTCTTACCAATTGTTATTCCCACAGGTGTCCAGAAGGGAAAAACATTACAAGTTTCAGTGTCACAATTATCCCCACCTTGTCGTCCCACCATGACCATGATCTGTTTCTAGATTATCCTGTAACCCTTACCAGAAGCTCAGTATTCCCTGAGCAGTGAGTTAATTCTCTGTGAGTGATGATCCCATTGAGGGCCACAGAATTGTACACATTTTATGGCCACAGAATTGAAATAGAGAATCATTTGCTATATACTCCTATATGCGCCTGTATCTTGACCACAATAAGATAATTATGCTCTTTTTAAGATAGTAGCTGTTTGAAATTTGGACGCTATTAAATTAGACATCCATTTGCATTCAGGTAGTGCCAAGCAGGACTATGGATAGTCTGTAAATTCTTTAGAACCAAAGTACTGCTTATTTATTTAAAAAACCAAAGTCAGAAGGTCAAAGGTGTGGAGCAATATATTCCCAAGATCCTCCAGCCAAAGAGTGGCAGATTCAGTATTCCAACTTTAAAAAGCCTTGTGTTTGGGTCTGGCCCTACAGAATTATGCCATTCTCTATTCCTTACCAGCGAAGTCCCTCATGACTGAGCAAGTAAGCAGCTCCCAGACAAACTCTGGAGAGCCCAAAGGGAAGCAGGCTTCCCCAGCCCAGGAAAAGTGGCTCTCTGGCAAGTGGTGTGGGGATGCATTCTCTTTATCTGGCTTTCTGACAGACTATCACCTTGTGCCAGTTTAAAACTACTTTTATGCCCAAGACAAGTCCTGAGGATTGATGGCTCTTCTTTAATGGCTGTGATTAGCTCTGATGGGCCCTAGGATATGTGGCCCCTCCCCCTTTAAAGACAGAAACTCAGCATCTTTCTTAAGTTGAATTCTTCATGTCTCCATTCTTTCTTTTTCTTTGGCCAGGAAGATGCCATTCTCTCTGAAGGGCTCGGCTGATTTGGGTAGGCCTATTAAAGATAGCCTTCTTACCTTAGAGTCACCTGATTTGGATGGAGGTTGTAAAGTTTAGGAGATTCCTTTACTCACTGATGCTGGATTGAACAATTGGAAGACCACCATGAGTAGGGATGTTAGCAGCTGTGGTGTTTAGTAATGTGTGTCAACTTGACTGGGCTATGGCACCCAGTTGATTCTTGCTGTGAAGATTCTCTGTCCCTCTGATTAACCTTGATTATCAGTTGATTTTAACTACAAGAGACCACCTTCAGTGATGGGGGTAGGGGTCTTCCTATAAATCCGAAATAGTACTGAGCAAAAGCCGAGATTTCCATGACAGAAATCATTTTTCAATTCTTCCTCAAAGCAGTAAGAAAAATCCTGCCGGGATTTGCACATTGCTGTCTGCCCTAAGGGTTTGGGACTTGCCAGCTAAACAGCAGGAGTCAGTTCTTAAAAATCTAAATCCTTGAAATCTTCCATTGATGCTGTTTCTTGGAGAAACTCTGTTTAAGACAGGGGTGGCCAGCTCCTGGTTCAACTGGCAGGGCTCTCAGGACTCCAGTCACTACTCACCAACATGAGATGCAGAACATTCTCTCTGGGAGTCATATCATGCCTTTTGGCATCTATGTCTCCTTGATGATGGTCCTGAGACCTCAAGCCCAATGGTTCATTACATTAGACTCATGTAGCTGCAGCTCTAAAGCTAACAATTGTGAAGCAGGAAGCAGGGAGATGGCAGGCAGTGGGCACAGAGTCCTGTGGATCTAAGGTCGGTGGACATATGGCAGGGCACTGACAGTTCTCAAGGTCGGGTGGCACAGAATCCCAGCAAGCAGGAAGGAACGGAGCAGAAAGAAAGACGTTCCTGGTTTTCCTCTTATAAACAGGCTGCATCCCCATGGAGATACCCCCAGGCCACCAGCTGATTGACCGCTCCCCAGTGCAGCTTGACTTAACGTCTAGCTGCCATAACCGGGAAGCGTCTTCCTGGAATCCTTGGCTTTCCCTCAGTTGATGTCCTCTTCTGAGGGTGGCCTATGGTTGGATTAAACATCCCCTAAGGAATGAGTGCTTCTACTTTATAAAAATGCCAAGTAACTGAAAAAGATACTCCAAACAACTTCACATGGATTTGACGTGCTACCCAAAACATGATGAGTAGAGTGAGAAACTGCAAGGTCATCAACGTGAAACCACTATCTCTCCTGTTGGAGAAAGATGGTACTTATCGTCTGGTGATGATTTACAGTGTCAGCAACTCACAAGGGCAGCTCACCAAGAGCAGCCATGACCTCAACGGTAGTGCGTTCGACTGTTTGTATTGGCACCCAGTATAAACCACGTACCTTTGTTCCTCTGATATTATCCATATTCTAAATACTCTCTCTGTTCATACACACAGCACATCCAACTTGCTTTTCTTGTTGTACATTTCAGAGGATTTGTCTGATTATATAACCTTTGCCTCTTCAAAGGTTGTAGGAGGTTTTCAATTGTGGCATCACTGTGCATCCTTTGGCTACTTGTCCCTGGAAACTTGGTCATCTTGCGTCTGAATGCCTATTGCTCCTTGGTGGAAGGAGAGTCCAGAATAAGTTAGCCACGCCTCCATCATGGCTGCAGCCTAGGTGTGGGAGTGAGGCTCATTTCATCTGAGGTTGGGGTATGTTGAGTAAATGGACAAATGTTACACAGATACTTCAAGGACTGAACAAACAGAAAGTTAACAAGCCAACATTGAGTAACAGCCATGAACAGGGACCTTTGAAGAGAGAAGAGGACATGGCTAACTTCCCAGAAGCTCCTGGCATGTGCCTTTCATGGCTACTTTCGATCTTTGCTTAGTCAGTGCACTACACATGCATTCCTATAATGAGAAATCTCCCTGACTAGAAACCTCCTTTCAGCAGGGCAAAAAGCCCATCGCCTCTGCTCTTATTTCAAGTCAGGGACAAGTAGAACTTCCCACAAGGCTTCTAAAACAATGAACTTTACTGGATCAGACTGGCACATCTTCCTTACACAGAGCAAACAGTGGACTTGACCTGCCAACCTTACTAGCTGAGTGCTTAATTACTGCACTACCAGGGCTGCTTCATTGCCCACGTGCAAACCAAAATCCACTGCTATTACTCATAGCAACTCTCTCTAGCATTTCTTAGGCTTTGTAAATCTTTACGCGGGCAGATAGCCTCATAGTCCTGCAGCATGGCTGGTGGGTTTGAATCACCAACCTTACTGAGTCCCGCTGTTGTAGTGTGTTACAGATTGGGCTACGACTGCAAGGTCAACAGTTTGAAATCACCAGCTTCGCTCATGGGTAACAATGAGGTTTTCTACTCAGGACAAGATTTACAGTCTTGGAACTCCACATCAGCAGTTGTACTCTGTTGTAGAAGGGGTCTCTCTGGGTTGGGTTAAATTCCCTGGCAGTGAATTTAGTTCTTCTAGTTTGAACTTGCTTTGAGCAGTCCGAGTCTTAACCCACAGAGCCACCAGGATACTTTTTGGGGTCCTCCTCTAGCTAGGTCAAATTCCCAAATGGAACCTATTCCCATCCAGTCAATTCTGACTCATGGGAACCCTATAAGACAGAGTAGAGTTGCTCCAGGGCTGCCAGGCTGTAATCGTTAGAAAAACAGACGGGATCATCTCCTTTCCATGGAATAACTGGTGGGCTCCAGCAGCTGAGCACTCAACCACTGTGCCACCAGGGCTCATCTTCAGATAGGTCGAGGCTGGCTAGTCATGGAGTGCTTAACTAAGCCGTGCAGGCAAGAAAAGAAAATACCCATACCTATAGATCCTGGTGTTCTCACTTCCCTGCACACTATTCCTCATTTGGCATTTCTCTTCGTATTAATGTAGGCCTCCAACTTTATTTCTTCCAAGATAGATAATCTCAAAGCTGCAGTGTTTGATGCATGACTTCCCAGTATAATAATTCTAGTACTTTCCTATTTTTCTGATCTATGTATTATGATTTGATCTTAGATTTCATTGAAATATGGAATCCAGATGCCATGTGGTCTTTTATCAGTTTTGATTCAGTTAATTTATGAGGGACAGAAAAGCCAAAATGCACTAGGTTGAAAGAGTGAATGTGTCTTTCTTAGGATTTGAAGCTTAGGAAAATCTGTTACGGTGGTTCTGCCATGCCCAGGACTCTTATCCCTCCTACCTGTGGTGTCACCACTGGTAGCGTTAATACAGAGTTTATTGGCACATGATAAGGCTTAAAGAACTCTAGCTGCCCTCTGTGTTCAGGAAAACATCTGGAACCACCTTTCTCATATAACTTTGATAAGGCAGTTTCCCCTTTTGTTTACCTATGACAAGGTACAGCTGTTTCCCAAAGGCTAACAGATCAGCAACCTGGTGCTTTCAAGTTGATTCCAAGTAATGGCTGCCCATGTGTTCCAGAGAACTCGGCCTTATAGTTTTCTTCAATGCAAGTTAATGGAGGCAGATTGCCTGGGATTGCTTTGTCTGCATCACTGCGTGGGTTCTAGTTGCCTTGCACTTAGTTGTTGCTTTTATTGTTAGGTGATGTCAAGTGTGTTTCAACCCACAATGATTTTAATGATGTACAAGAAGCGTGTAGCAAGAGAGATCAGTCCCTGGGAAAGGACATCATGTTGCTAAAGAAGAAGAGCAGCAAAACAAACAAGCAAACAAACCAAAGGAAGGCCCTCGACAAAATTGACAGTGGCTGCAACAACAGGTTTAAGCACAAGGACAACTGTGAGGATGGTGCAGGGCTGGGTGCCTTCTGAACCTGCTGTGGCTAGGGTCACTGTGAGTCAGAGCCAACTCCACGGCATCTAACGACAACAACATGAACAAGAGAACAAAATGCTACAGCAATGTACCACTCACCATAGTTACTGTGTTTGAGCCCATTGTTGCAGCCATTGTGTCAATCCAGTTCATTGAGGGTCTTCTTTTTCGCTGACACTCTACTTTATCCTTTCCCAGAAATGGTCCTGAATAACATCTCTAAAGTAGGTCTCCTCCAGGACCAGTGATGAGGGTGGCGATGCCTGGAGGGTAGAGAGAATGTAGGGTAGAAAGGGGGAACTGATTACAGGAATCTACCTATAGCCTCCTCCCTGGGGGGGAGGGACAGCAGAGAAGAGGGTGGAGGGAGATGTCAGACAAAATATATGGCAAAATAATAATAATAATATATGAATGATGAAGGGTTCATGAGGTAGGGGGGAGGGAGAGGGAGGGAGAAAATGAGCATCAGATATTAAGGACTCAAGTAGAAGGCAAATATTTTGAGAATGATGATGGCAACAAATGTACATATGTTCTTGACACAATGGATGGATGCATGAATTGTGATAAGAATTGTATGAGCCCCCAATAAAATGATTTAAAAAATAATAAAATAGGTGAGCCAGTCTCACCACCCTTGCTTTTTAGAAGCAGTCTAACTATACATCTTCCAAAAGAAATGACTTAGTCCTTGTGGTAATCTCTGCTATATTTAATATTCTTCACCAGCACCATACTTCAAAGTCATCACAATATTTTCCATCCTTACTCACTTTCACTTAATTTCACTTAGTAGATGAGCACAGATAACTAGTGCCATCCAAGGACCATTACAACAGAAATAAACCCTCCAAATTCCCACTCCTTGCCTCCTAAATGAATACCTGAGCTCTTGTCCCCACTGATGAATCAGAAACAACATGTTACTCACCCACACTTAGAGCTTTTCTTCTTCCTGCTCTAAGCCCAAGCCAAAGCACTTTACTTTGTTATGGGTCCTTTCCATTCAGTAGCTTGACCTCGGTCTAAAGCATGCTAATTTTACATCACATGAAATGATGTCACCTGCTTATTCTACTCCCTTGTTTTATGATGTGCTTGTTGATTTTGTCAGCAGCTACTCAAAGAAATGAATTTTGACTAACTCTTGAAGAAGCTTGCAGATCTTATAGTTGGAGTGATCTCCCTATTTTTTTTTATGCCCCATTCCCATTCCATTAATAGCCTCACCTTTGCATCCCTCCTTTTCTTTGTGAGCTAAAAAATCCTCTTATAAAACATGGATTTGTTTTTATAGTTCACAGTAGCTACCATGTTTTAAATTTCTTTCTTTTGAAAAAAATCATTTTATTGGGGTCTCTTACAGCTCTTAAAAATATCCATACATCCATGTGTCAAACTTATTTGTACATATGTTGCCATCATCATTTTCAAAACATTTTCTTTCTACTTGAAACCTTGGTATCAGCTCCTCATTTTTTTTCTCCCTCCCTCCCTCCACCATAAACCCTTGATAATTTATAAATGATTATTTTCATATCCTCCATCGGGTGCTGTCTCCCTTCACCCACTTTTCTGATGTGCACCCCCCTTGAGGTGGAGTGGTTAGACATTGATCATTGTGATCATCTCTCTTTCTCCCCCTCCCGTCCCCTACCCTCATGCTATCACTATTCTTCCTAAGGGGTTTATATGTCCTGGATTCCCTCTTTTGAGAGTTCTTATCTGTACCAGTGTGCATGCTCTGGTCTAGCTGGATTTGTAAGGTAGAAATTGGGTCATGATAGTGGGGCGGGAGGCAGCCTTAAAGAACTAGAGGAAAGCTGTGTGTTTTGTCGCTGAGTAGCTCCCATTTTCAAGGAGGTTTAATGGCTCATCATGGGTTCATATGGGGACCCAGCTAGTGAGACTACATTTTAGCCAGCCTGAAGGTGCCATGAACCAAATAAAGCCTCCACCATTTAACCATATTGTCCATAGATGGTGGTCACTACTCTTTGGTGAACAACCCATTGGGCAGAAAGTAGTCAAAGACCTCCTTAATTATCGTGACTGCCATATGATAAATTTAAAATGCTGTGCTATGCTACTAAAGTAGTGGATATTCAGAAGTGGAGCACACTTGAAAGCTACATAGTGGTTACCTTTCTGATTAGTAGATGACCTAGCAAAAGCAATTTGCTGTTGTTTCCTGAAACAGCGAAGAAAGGGGCTATTTCCTCTCTCCCTGGGAAATAACTCAATGATTAAGAAAACAAACAAATCATTCAGAAATTGGGAAAGAAACACGAGCAAACACTTAAACAAGAGAGACCCTCATAGCAAAGATCACAAAGGCAGACAACAGTAAAGGTCAGTGAGGGTGCTGGAGACCGGCCCACTCGCTGTAAGGTAGCACAAACAGTGTGGAAAGCACTTGAAATGCTGACTGTTGGAAGAGAGAGAAGTGGAAGCCATGAGGCTATGACTCTGAGGAACTCTTTGAGTCAGACATTGAACACATCCCAATAACTCAATTTTCAGCCAAATTGCATAGAAGCCTGTAAGGAAGAAAATAACACTAATCAGCTATACATGCCTTTGAAAAATCAACCAACTGAGATCAAGTGCAAATTTTTTTTTACATTTTACTAGGGGCTCATAAAACTCTTATCACAACCCATACATATACATACATCAATTGTATAAAGCACATCCGTACATTATTTAACCTAATCATTTTCAAAGCATTTGCTCTCCACTTAAGCCCTTTGCTTCAGGTCCAAGAGCAAATTTCAAAAGGGTTAGGAAAGGATTGGAAACTTGAGACACTACCAGAAAGTGACACAAGTGATAGTACATTGAGGGATCATAAGAAATACAATGGTATAAATTTATATAAAGTATTTATAAATGTTTAATAATTCTGATTATCTATTCTGTGAACCCACACACTATTCACAATAAAAAGTTGAAGAAAGGGACATCAGTTACAAACTGAATCTCAAATTCATTGCCATCATATCAAGTGTAATGTATAGTGACTATAGGACAGGGTAGAAATGCCCCTGTGACTTTCCAAGACTCTATCGCCTTGGAGGAGTAGAAAGACCCATTGGTGCTCTGTGGAGTTGCCAGTCTCAAACCACAGACCTTGTGTTTAGCAGCCCAATATGTAACCACTCTGCGGCCACGGCTTCCAGCCCACGAAAACCATAATAATGTGAGCAGTATGATAATCAGATTAAGAATATTAATTACTACATGCATAAAAATAAAACAGGGCACATGCCTTTAAAGTACACACTAAAATAAATAAGTTAATTAATTCTTAGAAGAAATGCAGGGGTGATGCTTTTGGACCTTGCTTATAAAAAATGGACTGTCTAATATGAAAACAAAAACACAAGCAGAAAAAGACAAAATACAGCTATGGAACCCCTTACATTTAAAAAAAATGTGTTCACCAAAGGATTTTCCTTCCCAAAGTAAAATTGTTACCTACCAAATTGTAGATGATCTTTGAACTCCAAATATCCAAAAAGATTAATATATCATATATATGTATAAATATATAATCTTAAAAACAACCAAAAATCTAAGACCACAATAAAAATGGTCAAAGGGTTTGAATAAACATTTAACCAAAAACTACATGCAAATAGCCAACAATTAAATGCATGTAAATAAAAACCACATGCAATACCATTTCGTTCCGACTACGAGATTTAAGAATTGGTCAGCATTCAAAACCAGAAAGCATGGAAGAAAGAAAAGTCCAAGTTGCATTGAAGGCATTAATGAAAAACAAGGTTTCAGGAATTGACACAATACCAACCTGGATAATGAATTGGAACAAATCCATATTTATGCCCATTTCAAAGAAAAGTGGCAAAGCAAAATATGGAGGAAGTGGAACAATACATTACAGTGACAGGCGGGTTGCATTTTGCTGAAAATAATTCACAAATGGCTGCTGCAGCAGACCACAAGACCCAAACTGGAATCCTGGAGGCCCTGGAACAAAGGGTACCATTGCTGACACCAGGTGGACTTTGGTTGAAGCAGGGAATGGCAAAAATGTTTATTTGCATTTTATTGACAAAATCATGTCACAATGTAAATCATAAGATCTATGAGGAACATTGTGAAGGATGGGTATGTGAGAATATTGAATTTTGCTCACGTGGAACCTGTAGACAAAGAGAAAACCTTTTGAACAGAATAAGTGGATAAAGCATGGTTTTAAATCAGTAAAGGATATGTTAGGGATTTATCTTATTTTAATTATTTAGTAGTTATTCAAAGTAGATTATCTGAGAATTTGGTCTATATGGGGGGTGACCATTAACAAGCAGATGACACAACCTTGCTTGTTCAAATCCAAAAGGACACAAAGCACTTATTGATAAATATAAAGATTTCAACTCAAGGTGAAGAAAATAAAAAGTCTCTAAATTGGACCAATAGACAACATCATGAGAAAAGGATAAAGTTGTTAAGGGATTAATTTCATCTAGATTCATAAGGAATGCATTCATGAAATTGCAATTGAAGTTGCATGCATGAAATCAAACAATGTAGTCTATTGAGAAAATTGGTTGCCCAAGACCATTTTAAAGTGTTAAAGATCAAAGATGACACTCTGACCACTAAAGTGTGACTGGCTAAAGCCTTGTCATTTTTCAATGTCCTCATAAATGTGACAGATAAACAATGCATTAGGAAGTCCAAAGAAGAAGTTAGTACATTGAGGTATGGCACCATGCAGAAAAAAATTTTGAAGTACGATGTGCAGACAGAAGGGCAAACAAATCTGTCTCAGAGACAGTGCAACCTGGGGCTCTTAAGAAGTGAAGACTGTTAAGACTTTTCTCAAATATACCATGGACTTAACATCAGGAGAATATTCTTTAGAATAGGACACCATTCTTGGTAAAGTATAAGTTCAGCTAAAAGAAGACCATCAAAGAAATGGAGTAGCAATGGGCTTAAACAATGGTTTTACTAGACTTCAGTTATGAGCTTAAACATAGCAATTATGTGGATCTCATAGGACCAGGCAGTGTTTTCCTCTGTTACATTTAGGGTTGACAAGAGTCAGAATTAATTTCAAAACCCCTAACAAGAACAAATACATCAAACTATTTCTTTCTTTTTTTTTTAAACATTGTATTAGGGGCTCATACAACTCTCATCACAATCCATACCTATACATACATCAATTGTATAAAGCACATCTGCACATTCCCTGCCCCAATCATTCTCAAAGCATTTGCTCTCCACTTAAGCCCTTTGCATCAGGTCCTCTTTTTTTCCCCCTCCCTCCCCACTCCCCCCTCGCTCATGTGCCCTTAGTAATTTATACCTTGTTATTTTGTCATATCTTGCCCTATCTGGAGTCTCCCTTTCCCCCCTTCTCTGCCGTCCATCTCCCAGGGAGGAGGTCACATGTGGATCCTTGTAATCAGTTCCCCCTTTCCAACCCACTCACCCTACACTCTCCCAGCATCGCCCCTCACACCCTTGGTCCTGAAGGTATCATCCACCCTGGATTCCCTGTGCCTCCAGACCCCATATGCACCAGTGTACAACCTCTGCCCTATACAGTCCTGCAAGGTAGAATTCAGATCATGGTAGTTGGGGGGAGGAAGCATCCAGAATCTGGGGGAAAGCTGTGTTCTTCGTTGGTGTTACCTCGCACCCTGACTGACCCATCTCCTCTCCTAAACCCCTCTGTGAGGGGATCTCCAGTGGCCAACACTTGGGCCTTGAGTCTCCACTCTGCACTTCCCCCTTCATTCAATATGATATATATACACACACATACATATATACACACATATATATATATACATATACACATATCTTTTTTTTTGCATGATGCCTTATACCTGGTCTCTTTGCACCTCATGATCGCACTGGCTGGTGTGCTTCTTCCATGTGGGTTTTTTTGCTTCTGAGCTAAAAGGCCGCTTGTTCACCTTCAAGCCTTTAAGACCCCAGACACTATCTCTTTTACATCAAACTATTTCATTTAATAAAAAAGAAAGAAAAAGAAAAGCTACATACTGGAAAAATGTTCAAAATGACATTTTGAACAAGGAAATAATATATACTTCAATGATCCACTTTAAAAATTAGCGAAGGACAATAACAGATACTTAATACCCCAATACATTCAGGTATCCCACAAACATGAAGAAATGATGCAGATAATTAGCCATGAGAGATTTGAAAATACACACAAGCATGAGGTATTATTTCACCCCCGCAGGATGAGACAGGGTTTTTTTCTCTTATACATACAGTCACGATGAGTCAGAGATCATGCAATGACACCTTTCATGAACTACAATGAGAAGATATGTGAAAAGGCACAAAGATTGGAAAGTTAAAGAACTGTGAGTGGGAATGTGTATGTATGCTATGTATCTGTATATATAGACACACATATGTATACCCATATATTCATATATACCTATATGTCCATGTATATAGGACAGGGGATATTTCTACATGGGTATTTATTGTTGTTGTTGTTGTTAGGTGCCATTGAGTCAGTTCCTGCCCAGTGGAAACCATCACAGAACAAAACACTGCCCACTCCTGCATCATCCTCATTTCTCCATTTCTCATGGAGTCAACTATGGGTTTAGGATGGGGAGGACGCTGGTGTTCTTGACATTGAATTGTCATCCGTGCTGAAGGCTGCAGTCCTGGATCTTCATCAGAGAGTGCATCAAGTCCTTACTTTCAGCAAGCCTGGCGGTGCCATCTGCACACCCCAGGTTGTTAAAGAGCCACCCTCCAATCCTGATGCCACATTGTTCTTCAGATAACCTTGTTCTTCATCGATCTCTGATGGTGATGGTGTGCTCAGCACACAGAGAGAGTAAGGATGGTGAGAGGCACGACCCTGACACACCCCTCTCCTGATTTTAAACTATGCAGTATTCCGTGTTCTTTTCCCAGAACAGGACTTATACGGTATATAAAATAAACTGGCATTATGTGAATATTTATTGTGCCCACCAAATAGCATGAAGATGTGCTATTACCACCATTACCAATCACTTATTTCCACATAATCCCCAAAAGGTTAAAATCTATTGTTGTTTTTCAAAGAGGGTACATACTGCACAGTAGAGATGTTTGAATGTTTAAAATGGTAGAAATCCACAGGGAGTGACCCACTTGATGTGTTTCTTTTGCCTCATGACTAACAATACAGGGCTGCCTACTTCTAGAGTCTAAAACCATTCCAGTGATCGTGTCCAACTTTCTAGCCTTTTATGACAGGAGAGCAAACTTAGTACCAGTGACTCCCACATGGTCAAAGTGAGTGCCCTGCAAGTGATTTTCTATTATTTAAATATTTAATAGAATAAATTCATTCTAAGAGAAAGTTCTTTCTTCCTGGCTGTCCACAGTCGGCCTGAGCATTTCAGCATGGAAATGTCCAAATCTTCACCAAGGGCATTAGTAGAGCCCTTGCTATGCACCAAACATAGTTCTATAAATAGTCGGTGTACTATTTTCATAGGTCTCTCCAAACTGCTCTCCTGAGAGAGTTGTCATCCCCCTTCTCACAGGTGCTAACAGAATCTTAGGTGGGTTCGGTTATCAGCAAAGTCAAACAAGGGCCAATTCTGGATTTCTGTTAATGGAAAACCAAGCTCTTCCGACAGTATCAGGGATGACAGATCCAGAAATTGAAATCAGGGGCCATGGAATCTGCTCAGGAAATTTAACCAAATACACACCAGTGCTTAGTTGAACAGACGTAGCAATGTTCCAAAGTAAAGTCCGCAATGAGGTGGATGGACACGGGCTGCAACAACGGGCTCAAATATATGAACGGTTGTGCGCATGGTGCAGGGCCAGGCAGTGATTTGTTCTGTTGTAAATGACGTTGCTATGAGTTGGAACCACATCTATGAGAGCGAATAACAACATAAGGGGGCACAGTTAATATTAATACTATGTAATTAAAATTGTCAGGCACACACACCACAGCATGACCCTCCATTTGAGAAACAGAACAGCACGTACACACAGACAAAGTCCTAAAGAGTTCTTAGTTTGTTCATGTCTTCTCATATTCTAAATTCCTTCCCATTCCTCCCACTATTGCCCACTGTTCATCTATTGAATCCAGCTTAGTGAAGGTTATTGCCATTGCCAGAGGCCATCAAATTGGTTCCAATTTACAGCAATCCTGTGCTCAACACTGCCTCATCTTGAGCCATCCTCAAAGTTGTTCTTAGATCACAGCTCAATGTCACAGTCACTGTGTCAACCCATCTTATTAAGGGTCTCCTCTTTTTCAATGTCCTTCTACTTTATTGAGCCCGATTTCCTTCTTCAAAGACTGGTCTTTCCTGATAACATGTCTAAAGATACTGAGATTCCGGCTGTACTTCTTCCGAGGTGAATTTGCTTGCTCTCTGGGCAGTCCATGGCCATTTTCATATTCTTCACCAGTGAATGATGGTAAACCAGAAATCTGAGAGCCATTCTGTGTCCTTCTTTTGTAGATCTGCGCCTTGTTCTCCGTGGACTGGCTATGGCAGCCTGCCTTTTCTAGCTGTCGCAGCATGTGCCCAGGTACCTGCCATCTCCGACCATCTAACTGCACCCACTTTCCAAGCAGCTGCTCTGTCTCCACCTTGCCCACACAGCCACATTGTTATGCATTCCAGCTAAGGCCCTCCGTCAGGATCAGGTCATGTCCCGCACATGTCTTGAAATGATTCCTCTTCAACCCACGTCTCTCTGGAGTTCAGTCTCGGGGGTGTGTCGTTGGGTGCCTAACTATAGAGCCTCATCGCTTTTTCAAATATCTATCATCCCCACCCCCTGGAAGAAATTAAGCAACTGGTTAAAACAACCTTAGCACACTTGCTCCTCCATCAATGTGGAAGTCTTCGTGATACTGTGTCCCACCAGCTCTGGCTCTGGAGACTGAGCAAAGAGGAATAGCTCTTCCAAATGCGCTTCAAGGTACAGCTGGCCTCTGTTTCTACGTGTGCCCAGTGTCGGGAGTGTTTCTTCCTGCCTCATCTCTTTGTTCTGCTCGACATCTGTGTCTAGACCACTCAGGTTGGGTCATCCTCTGCTGTTACACTCACTGTGTAATGGTGGGATTTCCCATCATTTGACCAGATTTTGAGGTGTGACTCTTTTATTTTTCTATCTTTAAAAAATTCTTTTTAAATCAGTTCGGAGTTCTTCTTTCTCTCTGGGAACCGACTCAGCAGTACCAAATAACAGTCCCATTGCTTACAAACCTTGGGATTTCTATAAGAAAAGCAGTAGGCTCGGCACTATCCTCCATGCATTAAAGATAAACATAGTCTGCCCAAATTGGACTCTTACTAGATTATTTCCAAAGATTTAACTCAAGGCCAGAGCTTATAGCTTTTAGGCATTGGCGTAGCATGGATTGATATCCCAGCAAGGGAAAAACAGGGGGGAAAATCTTAGCCTGGGCTGGTTTGACAAAAGCTTATGGAAACAACTACACTCCTTTAAAGACCACTGATTTGTTGAAAATATTTTTGTGTTCTGGAAATATGATTTTGTTGTAGGGGCTGGGAATCATCTTATTTTCCAAATTTTGTTAGACTGGTGTGTTTTTGTAAGTACCATTAGCACATTTGGCTCTAAAAGTACATTTTCCATTGACTTAATGCAGATTCTTAAAACTAAGAAGGAACTGGAGTCAATCCAGGAAAAGGCAGCCCACCTTCAGGAACTCTGCCCTCTGATTGAATCTGAACAAAACACGAAATGGGAGAAAAGTTGGATTGTTTTGGAATTTGGCAGAAAAGTTAAGGCAGTTAACCTGGGGGCTTTTGAAAACAAATATGTCTTTTAAATCGTTGGGTTTTATTTCACTTTCAGGGGAATATGCTCTTTGGTTTTAATGTGTTCCTTTGAATGGCATGGTTTCTATTGTTGAAATCTGGAGCCATGTATGCTGACCTATGATTGAGATCTCAAAATATTGTTACCTGATTTCATTAAATAGCATTAAAAGCCTGCGTGGAATAAGTGGTTGGGAATATTCTGAGATGGGAAACCGAACAGCAATTAGTTTTCAACTTTAGGTAAAAAGCAGTCTTTTCATTGAGTTAATGCTCAGGGGGTTTTAAGCTCCAGTCACCACGGCAACTCCAGGTTCGCAAGGTACTATGGCCATCTAACCGTCTCTGTCATCCTCTTCCACACCTCTACTGACTTTTCTTTCATGACCCAGATAAACTATGTGCACTTACATTTTTGCCTTAGAGTCTGGTTTTGAGAGAACACTAACTAAGGCAGTTTAATTAAGATTGGTTGAATTAACAGACCTTTGTGAGTGTGATGCCCTGACCCTCCCTTTGGGTTCTTCTGACCTTACTTACACCATTTTCTTTTAGCTGGTCTCAGTGACTATCAAGTCTCTAATCTGCTCATCACTAGAAAATGCATGCACACTAAGAGCTCCGATCACCAGCTTCCCTAGTAGTGATGGTGGTTGTTGTTGTTGTTGTTGTTGTAAGGTGCCATAGACTTGGTCCTGAGCCACAGTGACCGTATGCACAACAGAATGAAACACTGCTGGTCCTGGGTCATCCTCATGATTGTTCCTATGCTTGAGCACATTGTTGTAGCCACTGTGTCCATCCATCTCTTGAAAGCCTTCCTCTTTTTCATGGCCCCCCCCCACTTCACCAACCACAATGTCCTTCTGCAGGGATCGATTGGTCGCTACTGACAGACAGCATGTCCAAAGTACATAAAAGGAAGCCTTGCTATCCTTGCCTCTAAGGAGCACTCTGGCTGCTCTTCTTCCACCACAGTAATTGTGCCTACCTTTATTTCGCCCAACTTACTGGCCCCTTCGTAAGGACTAGTCTCCCTTTCAATGCTTCAGATGCATCTGAGATCCAACCCGAATGGGCCCATGTGTTCATAACCTGTAGATCAAAGTGTCCCCGAATCAAACTCATTGCACTAAGAATAGGCACCATGGGATGTAGCTACAGTGTTCCCTCATGTGGCTGAATTGAGTATGCCCGTCAGAACAGTTTCTGTTTTTCAGCAGGAAACGAATCTCTTATGCAAGCAGAACTAGATAAATAAATCATTGTTCAGCAGTCACTTTATTTGGGCATCAATTCACAAGGCTTTCATGTGACCTCATTAGAGAGATGCATCGTATAAAAGCATGCTCGTCTTGAAGCACTGTTTTCCTTCGACCTCTCTGGGGGACAGCCCTCCAGGCCTCATTATGGACTGCCTGCTTGTGGGCCTTGCTTCCTTCTCTCTCTGAATTGCACACGCTTTGATTAATCTCAGTCCTGTGTGGATATTTCTCAAGATATATTTTTTTCTTAACAGAGTTTCAGATTTGTATAGATTGTTTAATAGTACAATTCATTATTGTTTTATGAGCAGATGAAAAGTTACTTGGTTTGTTCCTTCCTCAGCTCTTTTGCATGTAAAGGAGAAAAAGGCAACAAAAATGTATTTGTTTGTTTTCTGTCGAAGGTAAAAGAGAGTGGACTTTGATAAAGGTCAAAAGAAGAATGCTGAAGCGATAGAAATCCATTTATTTTCTCCATTGGCACATTTTGTTGACTTTAGGTGAATAAGAATACGGGATGAAGATTTTAAAAATAATATGTGTTCGTGCTAAAGACATGCGTTGCTTTGTTGTTGTTGTTGTTAGGTGCCCTCCAGTTGATTCTGACTCATAAGTTGCATGAGCAAGAGTCTCTTCTCCTTTTGCTCAAGGGTTCTCTGTCCTGGACAGTGGTGATAACTTGAAAGCGTGCGTAGCGGGCAGATTTTTAAACAGCCAATTGCAGAACTTTTCTATAAAAGCTCCACTTAACACAGTAGGAGCTGCTTTACTTGCGATGCATCCTTACGTAGTTACTGTATAATTTTCTGATTCCTGTTTGCTTTTGGCGGGAAGCACACCTAGGTCTACATTGGGAAAATAATCTCGGCATCTCTCTTTACCCTGTCACAAAGGGATGCATGTATCATAAAAGAAGTACCATAAGTTAGTTTCATAGTAGGAGGGGAATGGCCTCCACCCACAAACAACAATGGCGGTGGAGTCATAACACATGAGGGTGTCGCTGACATATTTCAAAGGTGATGGATGTATTGAATCAAGTATGTTGTAATGAAGGACATTAATCTGTGAGTTAAACCTATCAGTCATTTTTTGGCTATAAAACAAACAGTCACAAAACACCAGTGGCATATTTTGTGCCATAATTATCTTCTTGTCTTTACTGCATATCCCTGTACACTGAGTGATTGGCGTTTGGCATTAGGGATTGAATTGTGCCTCCCCAAACTATGTCTCCCCACCCCTGGATTCACTTCTGGATTCAATTTTATTTTGAATAATGTTTTCCTTGTTCATTCAATGGGACATGACAATGCTGGACATGTCTTAGATTCACTTTGAAACATGGAAAGAGCAGATCAGACACAGAGGTAAACAAGCACATGTAGGAGTGAAAATAGACGCTAGGGGGAGATCATTAAGGAACCAAGAAATCCAGAGGTAACAGAAGCCAAGAAAAAGATCTCTCCGCAAGGGCCCAAAGAAATACAGCCTCCCCTAGAGCCAGTGTCCTGAACTTGGCCTGCCTGGAATCAGCTGAACTTGGAGAAAATAAATTCGCATTAGTTGAAACCACCTCTCTGTGGTACTTCTCTTATCAGTACCGGCTAACGAAGGAGGAGCCCTGCTAACAGTGCTCAGTGGCTCCAGCAGAGAGAGCAGGAAAGGAAACTTGAAATGCCCTTAGAGCCTTTAGGGATCCACAAGTTCATCTCAAGCGAATGAAAAGGTCAAATTAATTTTAAGATAAAACAAATTTCAAGGACCAGTAAGTAGACTCTATCCAATAGGGAGGTGGGGGAGAAAGGAAATAATTGTTGAACAGTGGTCTAATCTATGATCTATATTATTGAATTACATATATATGATTATGGATATATATGTATATTTCAGGAACTATTCACTCATAATTCCAATTCTATCATCCTGAAAGGTCAGCTTTTCCCTGCTTTTTTTCTTGCTTCTGTATGATTTCCCAATGAGTATGCAATTTTACTCTTGAATGGCATAGATAGGTACTTGTTATATATCATACTCTCATTTTCTTTTTGTTAAAAGAATAAGAACTTCTATTTTCTTTTGGGTACTCAGGGATCAGTGCATTCAACAAATATTTATTTTTATGGGTGGGCTCCCTATAAGTACACAGTTTTTCAATTCAATTGTTCTATATTTTCATAAATGCTATAAGAAATACTTTAGAATTTTTATAATTTTCACCACCTCATAGACTTTATAAGAGAATTAAGGTATGCAAAGTACTTAGAACACTGTAAGCTCCAAATAAATATTAGCTATTCTGCTAGATACCTGTGTTAGCATTACTTTAGATTTTAAGAGGTTAAATCTAAATGTGTTATCATTGCTTTCATTTGTAAACATTCTGATCCTCACTATAATTTCTATTAAATCATACATTCTCCACTCACTGCTGAAAGCAAGAAAGCAAACAGAAATATTAATTTCTAAATATCTGCATTGTCCCTCAAATATGTTAACTTAATTTCTAGTTTTATAAGAATACCATTGCTTCTGCAGAGGAAGACATTTGAGTTGAGCATATGTACATTATGAGCCATTCCCACTGAGTCTAGTCTTCAATATGACACAGAACTATAAAGTGAGTATTATACAGATGACAGAGTGATATGGATTGAAGGATTGAATTGGCATCTCTGAACATATTTTTTTGAAATCTTAACCCCTAAAACTCTGAATCTAATCCCTTTGTGAACAGGGTTCAGCTTGCTGTGGCAAGGCATAGGTTCACAAACTTAATTTGACCTTCTGTCCCCTTTTCAAGAAATCAAAACCAAAATGAATGCAGTCCCCCCTGGCCATTCAAATTTTTAATTTTACGGCCCATAATCCTGAATAAAGTATAGATATCTGCTATTACACCCCCCTGATCATCTTGGGATCCCTCCGGGGGATGGTATAACTCCCTTTGGGAAGCATTGTGTTAATGTGTCCCATCAATATAGGGAGTGCACCAGATTCAGTACTGTTGCTACTGGGCTGTCATCAAGAAATCCAACCATTGTTGAGAACTGTCCTCAGTGGCACATTATCATAAACCCCAAACCAAATCATTCCCATTGAACTGGATTCCAACCCATCGTGACCTATAGCAGAGAGGCTGCTGGGTTGGAACCACTAGCCTTGCTACCAGCAGCCGGACACGCACAGACTGAGCCATGTGGAGGACAAGCCATTGCAGCTTGCTGCTGGAGTATATTCTGCTATGGTGCCATATGGGCAAACCTAAGACTGTGTACAGTTCTTAACATTAGGCTGGAAAGCTTTAATTAAAGAACATCTGAGACAGTTGATCTCCATTTCATTTCCCTCGGAGGTTATGTCCCAGTCCTTGTGGATCATGGAGGATAGGACGGAAGCAAAGCAGTAAGTCCTATGAGATGAAGGAGCATGAGTTGGAACTTGGGACTTGTAGAAATGCTAGACTCATAGACTGAACACTAAAGCTAACTCAGCCAGTAGTGCCCCAACATGGTGCTCCTGCTAGATTGGGCATCATTTTTCCAGTACATTAACATGGCAGGTTCAAAATAGGTGGCCATTAGTTTGAATAAGAAACAGCAAGTTCATCAGCTGAACAAACATAATTATTTCATTTCCTCCTGAAAGGTCATGTTATGTCTCCTACTCTCTGCAAAAATATACCCAAATCAGAACGCACTGCCTTTAAGTCGATGCCAACTCATAGAAAGCCTGTGGAGATCCCATAGTACAGGAGAGGACTGCCCCTGTGGGTTTCCAAGACTGTACCTCTTTACTCGAGTAAGAAGCCTTATCTTTGTCTCATGGAAGAGCTAGTGGCTTCGAACTGCTGACCTTTCAAATCACAGTCCAACACAGAACAGCTATGGCAAATGGTCCCAAGATATCTGTACCTCATAGCACATTACAAGATTAATTATCTTGATACTATTATGCTAATTAATTTAGTTGAGATAGAAATGGATAGCAATGTGGATAAGACAGATCCTACCCTGAGGATCTGGCCGGGTTCTCAGTAAAAACTTAGGTAGTGAATTTTACTTTAAGTATACTTGCCCCAAGCCATAGCATTTCAATTCCCAAAAATGTATGCGAATACTCAACAATATTTAAGGAAGAATGGAGAAGAATTGATGCTGTTGGTGAAACGTATGAAAATTATCATGGAAAGGAGATAACAAGTAAACCTGTCTTGGAAAAATCAGTCAGATGCTCCATGGAGGGGAGAGTGGAGAGACCTGGTCGCATTTACTGTGGACCTATTGTCAGGAGAGGTCAAGGTCTGGGGCCTGGCTGTCTGGTTAAGTAGTGGGTCACCAAAGAAAAATAAAAATAAACTTGGCAAGATGGATTGGCACAGTGGAAGCAATAATGGGCTCAAGCAAAGCAACTCTTGTAAGTGCAGTGCAGAAACAGGCCCTGTTTTGTTCTATTATGCATTGGGTTACTATGACTCAGAGCCCACCAGAAGCCACTCAAACCCAAGTGACTCAATGTATATTTGATAAACTCTTCAAAGTCCAAACATTATTTCTCACATAACCAGAAGCAGACTATTCCCTATCTAGAAGTACAACTTCAGCAGGGAAAGTGGATGACACCCGAGACTGTCAGCATGATTCATGAAGCGGGATAGATCTATGGAGCAGAAATAGGCTGTGGAACACACAGCCTAGCTAGCTGCTTGGGCCTTAAGACTTTATGCAGCTACTTTAAAGACATCCTGCCTAGTAAGGTAGTTGGCAGCAAAAAGGAGGAAGATTTCCAACAAGACAAATTGACACGGTGATTGCACAGATGAGCTGTGACTAAAGAACAATTGTGAGGCTGGTACGGGACCAGGCAGTGTTTGTACATAGGGTCACTTCAAGGTGGGCGTCATGGCATCTAACAACATTAAATATTAAAAGTAGTTGTACTTGGAAAACAGGGAGTGTCAGTGTGAAGACTCTTGGCAAACTAGAATGGTAGGATTCTAATATTGGATTCTAGAATTCAGGAGTCAGGCGATGACCGATACCTGATGTGTTGCTGAATCCCTAAGGGATATAAACCTTTAAGTACTTGAATGTTAACTGATAGGTTAGATGTTCGAGTCCATCCAAAGAAAAGCTACGAAGTAGTTTTTAAAAAGCCATTCATTGAAAACCCACAGAATTCTACTGTACACATATGGGATCACCCTGAACTCTATTCAGTGCAATGCTAATTGGTTGGCTTGTAGAGGACATGTTACTGAGCTCTGAGAGAGATGAGGTGCTAGACTACGCATTCAACCGTAATCTATAATCATGAGCTATGCATCAGATTGATGTATAAAACAGAAGGTTTAGAAGGGACCTTTTTTTCTGTTTCCTAATTTTAACTGGAAAGGGTTGAATAATTCTCCTTATATAGGATGTTAAGTAGTTTTTGTATAAATGCCAATTATAGTACTAAGATTGTTTCATTCTTTCTCTACTATGATGAGTATTCATTATAAATGGTTACATTTTGTTAAATGGCCTTTTACCTTGCTTCTATGGGATGATCATTGTTTTGGATTTTTTCCCTATTTATTCTGTTAAGGTAATGAATCATATTGACAGATTTTTGAATGATTAATCTTCTTAGGGAAAAATCATCTCATAATATATTCTCCTTTTTATAAATTCCTGGATTAAATGTATTTTGTTGAGTCTAATTATGCCTGTTTATAAAATAAATTAGTAACTCAGTTTATTCCTCTATTATGGCTTTTCAGAAGTTGTTATAGGGATTATGAGGGCTTCTTTACATTATGTCAGGGATAGTTTCTTCTCTTGAATATTTGAAAATGTTTGTATATACTCAGTACAAGAGGGATTCAAAAAGCTCATGGAAAACTTTCATAATCTTTAAATTCTAATTTTCCATGAATGTTTAGAAGCCCCTTTAAATTAATTTCTTAAAAACATGATACTGTTTGCCTGGCAGTTAGTTGTACTTTGGTGTCTTGCCTAAAGTTGTGATGCTGGGAGATATGCCACAGGCATTTCAAATAACAGCAGGGTCGCACAAAGGGAACGTGTCTCAGTAGACTTTCCAGATGAAGGGCAGATTACAAGAAGCAATGCGCTGTCAACTTCTGAAGATTAGTCACTGGCAACCTCATGCACAGAAACAAAACACTGTCGGATCTAGAACAGAAGATAGCCATCCCCTCAAGGTGGAATGCAACTTAGAAAGAGATACCCTTTTACAGTAGAATCGATCACAATGCCACCGCCAAAGTCAAGTGTGTGGATCTTCATTTACTACTGTGGCATGATTAATAAGGAGAAGAAGCAGTGGCAAACATCCATGAATAATTGATACTTGGAATGTATGAAGTTTCAATATAGAAAAATTAAAAGTTGTCAAAAAAGTAATGGAACATGAAAAGCAATATCCTGGGTAGTAGTGAGCATTATGGACTAATATAGATCATTTTTTTATCAGAGAATCAGATGGTTTACTATGCTGGGAATAAAAAAATTATAGAATAATGGTGTCATATTCCTCTTGAACAGTACATTTAAATGGAGCACAATACTGTTGACGGTAGGATATATCTATACACATACAAGTGAATCAAGTTAATACAGGTATTGTTCAAATTTATCTATCAATCACTAAAACAAATGATGCAGAATTAAATTAAAGAATTCTACCAAATTCTTCCATCTTAAATATATGTAATATGCATTATTAATAATTGTTTATTGAAATTTTAAAGTTAGAAACTATGAAAATGAAATCATAGTTGGAAAATATGACCACAATGAAACAAAGTGCTGGAGAATTTTGATAGAAATTTGAAAGATCAGAAATATCTGTGTAGGGGAGGGAGGGTAAATATGAGGAGCTGATGCCAAGGGCTCAAATAGAAAGCAGGTGTTTTGAGAATAATGATGTAAACATATATATGAATGTGCTGGACACAAATGTATGTACGGATTGTGAAAAGAATTGCATGAGCCTCTAATAAAATGATTTTAAAAAGAGAAATATATGTGCAAATGCCTGTTCTAAAAATCTGGATGGCTATTGTACACATGAACCACTCCAAATAAAATACACAAAAATCAAATTGATTTTATTTGTGGGAAGAAAGGATGGAGACGCTCAATATCATCAGCCAATAGTTTGATATCTATCAATGGGAAAGAATTAAAGAAAAAATTCTGGCCTGTAGGCGCAATATCAAAAAACAAACGTGTGCAAAATATTGTACAATTCAGGAAACATCAAAAGAAGATTGAAGGGATACGCAGGTAGCATGTGATCAAAAGCTCATGCTACTGAAGGAAGAAATCAAAGCTACACTGACGACTCCAGGAATTGATGGAATACCAATTGAAATGTTTCAACGAGCTGATGAAACACTGGAAGCACTCAATTGTTCATGCCAAGCAATTTAGACGGCAGCTACCTTGCCAACTAACTGGAAACGATCCATATTTGTACCCTTCCAGAATAAAGGTGAGCTAGTGTGAGTTCTTTCTAAAAGCCAAACCAGTGGCACTTGCGTGTGTGTGTATGTAGAAAGAGATTTATATCAAGAAATGGCTTAACCAGTTGTAGGAGTAGTTAAGTTCAGACCAATCTGAGTCCATTGGTCAGATATGAGTTGAAGACTCTCTGACTTGTGTAGAGTAGCTTCAAGAGCTGGCAATCAGGAAGCAGGCTGATGAAGCAGGAGGGTCATAGACTGGTGGCTGCTGTGGTGAACAAATCCAATGCTGGCCTAAATAATCCAATGTTGAAAGTTGGCTTGCAGCTCCAGAGATCAGTAAATTATACAGCAGAGATTAATGAACAGATGCAGAATCCAGCTCCAGCAGGAGGTGAAAGAGGCAAAGGAGAACTTGGCTCTGTGTAGGATCTTTAGTATACAAAGGGCAAAATACCTACGGAGGTGTTATCAGGCTGTGACTTGGGTAATAGATTGGGCTCCACCCCTACCTTCACCCACAAGTGCCTAGTTGACCTAAACTTTGACCATCACAAAAGGTGAAACAACAAAATACCCAAATTATCGAAAAATATCAATACATATTATAATAAATATTATAAAAATAGATATCAATAAATATTTTGCCAAAGATCATTCATCATATTTGCAGCACATGTACAGGAAGCTGCTGGAAATTCAAGAGGATTCAGAAGATGATTTGGTATATGGCATACCATCAAATGAATGTTGGCTGGAAACAGAGAATACCAGAACAAAAGATTATTTTTGTTTTATTGACCATGCAAAGGCATTCAATTATGTGGATCCTACCAAACTATGGATATCTTTGGGAAGAATGAGTATTCCAGAACACTTTATTGTGATCTTGAAGAAATGTGCATGACCTAAGAGGCAGTCATTAGAACTCAGCAAGGCTATACAGGTGGTTTAAGCTCAGAGCTATATTACTTCACCATAGTTATTTTAACTGAATACCGGGTGTGTAGTTCCAGAGCCTGAGCCATATGTGGAAGAAACCGTTATCAGAAATGGAGGAAGCCTTATTTACAACATGTGATATGTCAATCACAAAGCATGACTTGTAATAAGAATGACTTGAAGCTTTTGCTTATAAAATGCAATAATATGGAGTACAGCCCAGAGTAAAGATAACTGAAATCCTTACATCTGGACAAAAAGAGTCCATTATGATAGAACAGAAAAGATTGAACTTGTCGGGATTTTCATCTAGTCAATGGTCATGGAAGCAGCTGTCAGGAACCCACGTGCACTTTTCATTGGGCAAATCTTGTGAATGAGACCTCTTAAAATTATTGAACAAAACCGATATCACTTTGAAAAGCAAGGTGAACTTGCCAAACTAAAGTACATTCAATTTTCTCAAATGCATATAAAATTTTTGACATTAAATAAGGAAGACCACAGAAGAATTGATATATTTGAATTATGGCATTTTCTGCAAATATTGTAAGTACTGAGGACTGCTAGCATAGCACCAAATCTGTCTTGGAAGAAACATGACCAGAATGTTTCTTAGAAGTGAAGAAGACATGGCTTTCTGCCCATATTTTGGACATGTTTCCAGGGGACACAAGTTCCTGGGAAAGAAATCATACTTGGTGTGATAGGTAGGTTTATTGTGCCAAACTGGCCTATAAGAACATGTGGGATTAATAAGGCTGCAGTTTAATTGGAGGGCAACGAGATAATGGCTTGGCGACCCCACCTCTCTCTTGCTCTCTGGTGATTGGACCAGTGTGTGGCTGTCTTAGCTAGTTTTCTGCCTCAACTTGTGAGCTACACTACCTGCGGGATACCCAACCCATGGGTATCTTTCTTTTAAGACCTGCTTCGCCACACTGCTGGTGTATATATTGCTTGAGATGTGAACTGTCGGATCCTGTCATCTGCCTAACTGTTGGTGACCCACCATACTGTTTGCTGCCTGTGGCCAGACAGCCTGAATTGCTTTACAGAAGACCCAACTGTCTGCGTCCTTGACCTTGGACCCAGTAGCCTTCATGACTTGAAGGACTTCCAGTCTATTAACTCTCCCATGGAAGTTGAACTGAATTCTCTGTACTACTGTGTGCACTATTATTAGATCTTATATTCTTTTGTGATGTATCTCTTTCTATATATCTATATGAAATCATAAGTGTCCTGGTTTTGTTTCTCTAGAGAACCCTGTCTAACATACTTAGTGAAGCGGAGAAACAGTGAAAAATAAGATGACCCTCCATGAGATGGATTGACACAGTGGCTCCAACAATGTGCTCAAATATAGTAATACTTGTGAGGATCTCACTGGCTAAGGAACTGCTTTATGCTATTGCTACATAGCTCTCTCTGAGTCAAACAGTTTGAAGACACTTCAAAACCATCACATTTTAAGTTATAAATATTTCATGAAAATATTTTAGCATTTCATTGTGTTTTTCCTAATGAATTCTCTTTTTACTAGATGAATATGAATATGTTAAAATGGTATATGATGACAAAGCAAATAATGAATTTTTCTGACCTTCCACATTTGGAGTAATTGTGTTTGTTTGTTTTAGTCTATTTCCTTTATTGGATTCTTATCTTCAATTTTTATGTTGTTTGTGTTTTGCTACAGAAATAGTAATGCCCATTATTAGCTTATAAGCGTGTATATTTCATTGATTCACATACATGTTTAATAATATTTTTCCATTTGTAGTCCCCCTTTCATTTTTTCTTTGATGTCATACACTTCTATGTATGTTATCAACTACACAATAAAAGGTAATACATTGTATATTTTTAGCTATGAATAGACACTTTCCAGTTAAAGATTTTAGTTAGAGACAGGAAATAGCAATTTATATGTACCCATGAATCTAGCTTTTTAAGGATTTTCAATCATGTAGCTTTATCTATATGTCTGGACTCTATGTGGCCACTTAGATGGGGGAAATTCCATTAGAAGTTAGCATACCGATGCTAGGATTACAATGTTCTCACTTTTTGCTTACTTGAAAATGTGCTTTATCCTTCATTATTAAAAATATATATCACTGGGTATAGTTGACAGGTGTTTAAGTTGGATTATAGCTCCTCAATTATGGACATTTCTCAGGTCCTGGAACATGTGCATATGGCAAAATGGACTTTGACAGTTAGATTCAATTAAGAATATTGGGATAATCACCTTGAATCATCAGAAGGAGTCCACTGTAATCACAGTGCCCTTCTAAGAGCAATGGAGCAGAAATCAGAGAAGGAAGCAATGTGATGAGCCAAACAGAGATTAAAGTAATAGCTTTGAAGATGTAGAATGGAAGGTGGGATTCAGATACCGAAAATACAGGTGGCCATTAGAATCTAGTGAAGGCAAGGAAACAGATTCCCTTCAGAGCCGTCTACGGGAACTAGCTATGATGACACCTCGACCGGGGTGAAAATAAACTTCACGTAGAACCTTCAGGATCAGAGAATAATAAATTTGCAGTGATCACTGTAGAGATACAACTCCATCATCTCTTAAAACCTGTTCTTCCCTTTGAAAGAAGATATAGACAGCATATTTGTATTCTCAACTCTGAATGAAGAAGCATGTCTTCCCTCTTCCCACATGTTGTTAAGAAGCCTTATTTTGGTGTTTACATTGTGACTGTGAAGAGGGATTCCATCTATATTATGTATTTATAGATATTAGTATATGTACAGCTCTCTTCTTTGTATATTTATATTCATTGTTTTCTCATTGAGCTTATTAGATGTATAGGATAGAGGTTTTAGTTAAATGGGAGAATTTCACTCAATGTTTTCTTAAATATATATTCTTCCCTGTTCTCTCTTTTCTATTCTTGTGAGAGTAACTCAAAAAATGTCACTGGAAAATAGAGTTAAAAATTCATTTAAATTTAACCTTTCAGTATGAACAGCAAATTTAACCACTTAGTTCATGTTTAAATAACTGAGTGTCCTAAGAATTTTACCATCCATTCAGGCTTTTCTACATTTTTCAATTAAAGAAAAATGGATGCCTTTTGAAGATTTATTAAGATTAAGAAGGAGTAAAATTGGGTTTGTAAACTGAATATCCAGTGATTTTCCACTAAAACTAAAAATGATGCCTGTATTTGATGAAAATAACAATTAAAAGCTTGTTATGGTAGAGAAAGACTCTAGTGAAACTTTCTTGGACATTTTTCTGCTAAGGCTTTGGCTAGCTTTCTCAAGACTCCTTCATAATAGGTAGATGTTATAACTCTTTTGCCCTCCAGAAAATCAACTAGTACAATACCTTGAGCATTCCCCTAATCTGCATCTAGGTCTTTGCTCTTGAATAGTCTGATTTTGCTTTAATTGGACCACTTCCACCTTTGGGAACCTGTTGCTTGATTGTGATTTGTCTTCAGGTAATTCTTCCAAGAAATGGTTCAGGATTTTGAGCTAATTTGTGTATGTCTCATTGAAAACATTGCTCATATTAGTAGATAAAATGGATTCAAAAATTTAGGTACTCATTAAGCAGAGTGATTTGCACAACTTTAATATTTTAGTCAGGATTGTGTAATCTGACCCAAATGAGATACTATGTTTTTGGCTAATATTTCTGCTAGTAATCCTCAGCTATCTCCAGTTAGCACACAAATAAGAGTATTCCCTCCCCACTGCCCAGCAAATCATGTGGACTGTCTCTCCATGCCATCGTCATTTTCTACAGTAGCTTCATCCATTCTTAAAATGTGTTATCCATTTTGTAAATTTTTATAAGAACAATGTTTTGAAACATTGTCCCTATAAATCTTTGTAAAGTGTCAAAGTGAAGCTACACTGTAAATTCCGTGTTTGCTATTCCTTCAATTTTAACAGAATTCATGTTACTCTTGTAAAAGTTCTTTTCAAACCAATATCCTCATCTTCTTAGTGTTTCAACTGGATCCTGTTTCTATGTGTTTTAGAAGTTAGTAGTTTTAGTTTAGTGTGTATTGTTTTTAAATCATTGAATGGTTTTCATATTTTGCACAGATCATAACCCTTTTGGACACCCCTAACGTGCTGTAATTAAATTTATACCTTCCTTTATCTATAACCCATATTGACTGCTAACTAAGTCTTGGCTGAAAGGGGAATATAAAATTGCACAATCAAGCATATTAAGAGAAAAGGGGTATTTTTGTTGTCATTGTTGACAGGAAGCGTCATCAAGTTGGTTGTAATTTTAATGACATTATGTACAACAAAGCGTAACACTGCCAGTCTTGAAGCACCCTCGCAGTATTGCTGTGCAAGGCCACTTTTGCAGCCACTGTGTGACCCACCTCATTGAGAGGCTTCCTTTCCTTTCCCGGCCCTCCGCTTCACCAAGCATAATTTCTTCCAGGTATTGTTTCTCCTCATAAGACATCCAAATAAAATCTAGCTACCTCACTTCTAAGAAGCATTCTGGCTGCACTTCTTCCAAGATAAATTTATTTGTTCTTTTGGATTTAAAAAAAATTCTTATTAGGTTTAGTTTCTTCAATATAAAATTTTCACGTGCATGTGAGATGACTGAAACTTTCATGACTTGGGTCAGGCACACTTTAGTCCTAAAGTAACATCCTTGCTCTTCAACACTGTAAAGAGCTCTTTTGCAGCAAATTTACCTAATGCAACCTGCCATTTGATTTCTTGACTGCTGCTCCCCGTAGTATTGATTAAAGATCCGAGAAAGATAAAAGTCTTAATAATTTCAACCTTTTCTCCACTGATCATGATGTTGCCTGTTGACTCACGGTGAAGATTTTGGTTTTCTTTATATTGAGCTGCAATCTAGATAGAAGGCTGAGATCTTTGATCTTCTTCAGCAAACTTGAAGTTCTCCTCATCTTCAGCTAGCAAGGTCCTGCCATCTGCCCCTGGATTATTATGATCCACAGAGCCAAATGCTTTTGAGGCCAAGTAGCTAGCTATCTTCCAAATTCCCTCAGTATCTTGAAACAGCTCCATTAGGATTCTGTCAATTTCTGGACCCTTGGATTTCCCTCTCCGCTGTCAATCACAAAGTATCCAGTATCTGACAATGTCTCTCAGCTACTCATGTGGTTTTCGGGTGCTTATTCCTCAGAATTGGACAGCTTATTATTTCTTAGTAGCCTGTTATTAATCTGTATGCTCTTCGGGAATCCACACATCTCGGGTAACCGTGCAATTATTTGAAATACCAATGATGTAGCTTCATATCTTACAGTAAAATGCAATTCACCACGGTATGACAAAATAACAGGCAAATGCTAGGAAAGGAGCATTGGCACTCTAAAAATAATAAAGATGATGTGGTGGCATTTCAGTTTTGGGAAAAGAATCCTGCAACACATACTTAGCATAATAAATTCACAGTTGGAGAGACACCCACGGTGTCTGTCCTGCTCAGAATCATGAAGATGTTTAACAAAACATCTGTCTGTCCTGCCCAGAATCATGAAGGTGTTTAACAAAAAACAAGGTTCCTCACCACAAATTATAGAATTAAAACAACCCACAGAGCAGTACAGGTACAGCAGTAACAGACTATTCAGCTGCACAATTGGGGAACAAAGGAAGATGAAGAGGCATCAGTAAGGAGAAAGAAGGGAAAGGGGATAGCAAAGAGGAAGAAGAAAGTAAAGGAGAAGTAGAGGAGATGTCAAGTCAAATAAGGGTAGTTATCTCAATGTAAAAATGAAAAACTCAAGATTCTTTGCACAATTTCTCTCCATGACTCAATTTTAAGACCTGAAAAGCATAGCATATAAGAAATCTGGTTCCTCCTGTGGATGGATTTTGGGTAGCTTTAGTAATTGATTTTACCAGTACTTTCCTCGAGAAATTTATATCCATTTACTCAAATAACTGCAAACTGGAAATAGAACATACCAAAACTTTTCAGACTGTAAAACAATGTGTCCTTATAACCAAGATCTGAATTGACATTGACATTGACTGACACTGATGGCCTGAAGTATTATTGCAACTCTTCTATTAGAAAGAAACACGGGACCCTATTGTGAATGGGAATTTGACCAAAGTCATGATTAAAAGTTGGTTATTGGGCTGGTGAATCCACTCAGTGGCCACTTTCCTACTTCTCAAATTTTGCTTGGGATTAATATACTATGGTTTCGAACTATTAATCTTGTGGATCATATTCTAGTATGTAACCAGTTACTAAGCCACCAGTGCAGCTTATCCATTGTTCTGTTGATGGAAATAGCATTTGAGCTGTTTGAATACTCATTCTAGTGAGAACTGTGTGTTGTAATTAACATTGGAGAGGATGTCTTTTTGTGCCTCTGTCTCTTACATGTCCTGGGTATATGCCTAGAAAAGATATCGCTGGGTCATCTGGCATTTCTGTGTGTGGGGGGGGTCAAACATCCTCCCCAAGGACAGTTAGTCACCAGACTACAGGGTAGGCCTGCTCTCTTCTACTGGGGACAATAAACTATTTCTCCCTGAAGGCTGCGGCCAAGCATTCACATCCTACCAATAATGATCTCTAATCAAACTGGCTCTGTGACATGCAAAGTTAAGTTGCCATCCTATATCTAGGATCTGCCCATCTTGTCACATGTTTGCCCCCAATCCCTCCTCTCCCTATTGCATGTATGTCCCTAGACCACCCCCTCTCATTACTGTATTACCTATAGCACAACCCCTTCCTGTGATGTTTGTCCTCACCTGTAATTAGGTGGCTTGTATGTCCCCAGAGAATATAAAAAGTCTGGGCTAGCATTAAACTCTCTCTCTCCCTCCACGTGGACCACCAAGCGGCGCTGAGGTGAGCATGCTACCGCGAATTGTGTCTGACTCCATTTATTTCAATACTTCTATCTCTCATGCTCTATATAACTTTACTATGATCTTTACTTATTATCACTGTCAAATTGCGCCTACCGGACCCATAATGATATGTTATGGGCTGGCTTCCCCTGACACATTTCTATACCCAGTTTTTTTATGTATCACCATATCACATTCCACAATGTTATTGTTGTTAGGTACTATTGCGTCTCTCTCAACCCATAGCGACCCTATGCACAATAGAGCAAAACACTGCCTGGTCCTGCAGTAGACTCGCAATTGTCCCTATGCTTGAGCACAAATTGATTGCACACATTTACAAGCCAACCAGCAGTGTGTAAGAGTTCCAATCTCTCCACACCTTCTCCAGCATTTGTTGTTCTCTAGTTTTATGAATCAAGCTATAATTGTGGGTGTAAGGTGCTATCTCATTATTGGTTTGACTTGCATCTCCCAGATAGTTAATGATCACGAGCATTTCCTCATGTGTGTGTTAGCCATTCAAGTGCCATCCTTTATAGGTCCCACTAGACCAATTTGTTGTAGAAACCCCACTAAGTTGACTGGATTTTACTTCAAACTCACTTGTAGCAGATTTAAAGAAGAGAAATACTCCCTTGGACTATGGCTGAATCACCCTAGTGTGAGAAGAAGCAGATGACTGCTATCTCAAGGTAATGCAATTGGTGTCTTTGAGGTTTTATTCAGATTCTTTTTCTGAGGGTCCACTGAAAGGTGGCTCGGGACTAGCATATATGTTTGATTCTAACGCTCTCTTTGTTTTCATGACATATATTAGTCTGGTAGGCATTATTCTGCCTAGGTGAATGAGTGTTATTGAAAGTTTTGCCCTGTCACTAACTCCTGCTGTTTGAGTAAATAGTGTTTAGTCATTTTGGCATTTAATTTGTACAAGGAAACAATTCATGAGTTGGGCTCTGAAATGCCGCCTTATATAATTTCCTTTTTATAAAAGTGCTTTAAATTCTATATCATTGGTTAAATCAATGACCTGTTCAAGAGAATCACATTATACCCCAGGGGAATGATTTATAATGTTCTCTACCATAAAAAGATAATAATATCTCTGAAGTAAGCCATATATATACATATATAAATTGTCATAGATATCTTAATGGATTCAGGGTTTGCACTTAATTCTAGCTCCAATCTAAGAATTGTTACTTTCCATGACATGGCCCCCCTTGGTACTTGCCTTCATGAAGAGATCACTGAAGATATGGGTGCTACCAAAATTGTGGTAAGAAACCAGATGACACCTGGCTAGCATCAGAGTCTTAAAGGCTTGTCTTAAAATAAGTATCCATCCAAACAAGGCATCAACTAAGTCCATACAGAAGAAGCACACTCACCTGTAAGTTGCAAAGATGTTAAATAATACCATCCAAATCCAAAGGAACAGTGGTATCAGAGCTTACATTTGAACACCTGGTTTGCAGAAGTGTCTAGATAACAGTGTAAGCCTCATTTCCATTTGTGGGGTTCCCACATGGATGAAACTTCTGGTGAATGCTCTCTCACCCTAGTACAGGGGTATGAATAGTCTTGCTATCAAACAAAGAGCATTGTAAGGTTGATTATGCAGATGTAGTTAGGTTAAATTATAACATCTTATCATTTGATATCCCTTTTTAAGTTTGACCCATTTGACCCATTTTAAGTTGTTTCAGTTTGTATTGTTTTGTATTTTCTATTCAATTGAGATTTTTCTGTTTTGGATTTTCTTCTTTGTGGTGTATGATTTTCTGTATATGACATCCAGTAGAGGAAAATCTATGGAAACAATAACTGATTGATAATTATCTAGGGGCATGGCAAGGGAGGTTGTGAGGGAGCAGCAATGAATTTGAGAAGAAAATATCCTGAAATTAATTGTGGTGATGTTTGAATGAGTTTTCTCAATATGATGGAATGGTTAAATTGTATTGTGTGGGAATTATATGCCAAAAATACTTTTTAAAAATATGAATCCTTGATTCATAGGGGTTTGGGCCCCAGTACCTGCCTAAGTCTCATTCATTTAAACTTACTAGTACAAGTCATTTGTACATAAAATAGATGTAACCATACTGCTTACCTCTTATTTTTTTTGAGACACATGCGTTAGTGGATATAAATGATAATCAGCAGAGTGTCTGGCACTCAATACAGACTGAATCGCTCTTAGCTATTGTTAACAATGCATGTTCTTTCCAGCTCTGAGCTGTATAGCCAAATTGCAAAGCCAGAACAATTGGTGTACTCACAAAGATAATCTTCATCAATATGTTTTTCTGGCACTCTAGAGAGAATTCCCAGTTGGCATAAGGAGGTCTTATCTGCCTTTACTGAAATAGAAAGAAATTTCTTCAGAGTTCCATTCTGTCCTACGGGGTTGCTATCAGGTAGTATTGAGTCCAAGACAAACCAAAACCAAACCAAACTCACTGCTATTGAGTAGATGCCAACTCATAGTGATCCTGTATGACAGGGTAAAACTATCCCAGGAAGTTTCTGAGACTATAACTGAGACTTGATGGCTCATCTTTCTCCTGTAGAGCTAGCTTCTGGTGGGTTTGAACAGTTAACCTTGCAGTTAGCAGCCCAAAGTATAACCACTCTGCTAGCAGGACTCCAGAAAGTCTATGGCAGCTTTAGAAGTTGAGATGAAACTTGGTTCTCAGGTTTAGTGCTTCTTTATTTTCATCACATGCTAGATAAATCAATAAATGCATTTGTGACCTGGTCTCCTGGTATATTTATAATCCCTTTGACTTTCATAGTAGTATACATTTGGAAGCTATTTTTATTCACATATTCTCAGTTAGTCTTTGAAACTGCCTTTTCCTGCAGGCTGGAGCAGGCATTACTGTTGCTGTAACAGTTGAGATTGAGTCTGATCGAACAAAGGGAAATGATACTCCTTGGGGCATCTGAGTTTATGGAGTCATTATAGGTGAATCATTGGCCTGAAGTCTTGAAATTTAATCTTTTAGCAACCTCAAGAAGTCGGTACTATTTGTTGTTAGCCCATTGTACACATGGACTATCTGAGCCAGAGAAAAATTAAGGAACTCAAATAGAAAACCCAAGATTATGAGGACAAGCAGTCTAGTTCTAGTGTCTATCGATTTACCCTGGAGATAGGAAGAGTTGGATCATTTGGATTGGCAGTGGTAGAAAAACTGAGGTTCTGTTAGCTTCAGATCACTGGTTGAAAATATTTTGGTATTTAGCATTTGTTACTGAGGAAGATGTCTGGTCAAATGATGAATATACTATCCTCAGGGTATCCTGTATCCAAATGACAAGCAGTGAGGAGATACAATAAAAAAGTCACCTACGTAACGGAAAAGCAGAAATGGAAACAGCAAGAGCAACATAACAATTAACTGCCCTTATCACTTTAGAAATTAGAAAACACATGAAGGCAATTTAGAACTCTATCGGGGCACATACAAGGAGACAGGAACAGACAGAAGGATGCAGTTTGTTATTGGATAGAGTGAGTCAGAATTGTTAAAAAGATATTTCTCTCTAAACTAATCAGTGAACTTAATGTGATGCAATAAAACAGAAAAAAATTCTCTTTTTCTGAAATTAGGTGATTTGATTCCAAGTTTATATGAAAAAATCTATATGGGCATCCTTATTTTGGAATTAAAAGAAAAAATAAATAAAAAGGACAGGGAAGGAAACTTTATTAGGCATCAACATGCATGTGAAAAAACTCCAGTGATTAAAATAGGTTTATATTTTAGGTGTTAAAAGACCAATCATTAGGACTGGTTATTGTTGAGATTAAAAAAATATTCCTAAATAAATATAAGAAATGTAGAAAAGAATTAGTAGCATTCAACCACTAGCTCTTATAACAGGAATAAATAATTCTTAAACAAAATAAAATACAACCTAGAATCTGTCTCTTATTATTCCTGATTTTTCCACTTTAACATTTCAGATGAATTAAATGTTTTAAATTAAGGAATAAAGCAATGGAGTAGCTGAAACCCCAAATTGTGAAATAATTATTTTAAAATATGTGTGGATGAGAAATGCTCCGTAAACATGACAGAGATAAAATTTAAGAAATAAATGTTTTGATAAACCAATTACATAAAATATTCTATATGTCTAATGAACAGTAAAACTAGTTGACTAGATTCATTGAACCGGATAATGTATTTTCCTCTATATATAAATGGTTAAATTTCATTAAAACCAATTAACAAAATAAAAAACCAGATGGTCTTTGAAAACAACACTAGCTAATCCACTGATTTAAATGGGGTATAAGTACTATATATTAATTATGTTAATGAAGATATGTAAGTTAAACTTCAGTGTACCATTTTTTAGTTCTCAGCATAGTACAATTTTAAGTTTATGGTGTTTGATACGTGAGTGCTTGATGGGTTTTATATTGCCGGGTATAATATAGCTGAGGGTGACTACTCTGGGATGGAATTGCTACAGATTGAAATTCTGCTCTTCTAAAAAATATGAAATCCTAAGCCTGGTACTTGGACTGTTACCTTTTTCTGAAATAAGGTTATTTCAAGACACCGTTAGTGAATATGATGTCACACTGGACTAGGGTAAGTCCTAATAGAAAATAAAAGATGTCCTTATAAAAGGGGTGATAGACAGGTGGGCACAGAAGGGGAAGAATGAATGCCATATGATGATGGAGAAAGACATTGGAGCCAAGCCACGGCTTCCAGCCAAGGGACATTGGGAGTAACCAGAAGGCGGTAAAGACAATAAAAAAATGCCTTATGGTTTGGTAGAGAGTACAGAGCACGGTCCTGCTGACAGTCTTATATTAGACTTCAAAACTTCAATGCATGGAGACAAAACAATTTTATATTTTAATATATATACATTGCGTTAATTTGTTATAGCAACTCTAGGAGGCTAATACAATGGCGATATTGTGTTATTCATACTGATTGTGAGTTAATGAATATTGATGATGTGTAAGCTTGAGAAGTGGAGGGGCAGTGGTGGGAAAGAAGGCCCTTACAGAGAAGGCTTCGCCCAGGGGCTGAAACAATGGGCTGAAGGACAGGCGCAGCCGTGAGGATGGCTGAGGACTAGGAAGTGCTGACTTCTGTTGTGCATGGGGTTGCTATCGGTTAGGACCTGCACAAAGGCAACCAGCAGCAACAAAACAATTTAAATTGTGGACCATGAGATAGCAGCATGTCAATAAACCCACTCTTCACTTATCAATATACTCACTGTGCTCGAGTTCGTACTGACCCTATAGGACAAGGTGGAATTACTTTGAGTATCTGTAACTGTACCTCTTCAAAGAGGAAAGGGTTATAATCTCTGAAACCCACCAGGGGACTTCTACTGTGTCCTATAAATGCTAGGAGTCAGAATTAACTGGATGGCAGTGAGACGTATTAATATGTGCTGCTTGTTGTTAGGGGCCCTCATTGGTTATGACTCCTCATGACCTGATGCGCAGCAGAATGAATCACTGCAGGGACCTTCTCCAGGGACTGGTCTCTTCTGACAACATGTCCAATGTATGTCAGATGAATACTTGCCATCCTTGCATCTAAGGAGCACATCTTCTGAGAGATTTGTTTGTCCTTTTGGCAGGTCATGATATTTAAATATTGTTCACCAGCACCACAATTCAAACTCATTGAAACGTCTTCAGTCATCCTTATTCAATGTTCAAGTTTCACGTGCATCTGAGGCATTTGAAAATATTATGACTTGGATCAGGCACATTTTGACCTCAAAGTAAGCTCCATGCTTTTCAATACTCTAAAGAGATCTTATGCAACAGATTTACCCAATAAAATGTGTCATTCGATCTATTAACTGCAACTTTTATGAGTATTGGTTCTGAACTCAAACAAGACAAAGATTTTGTCAAGTTCAACCTTTTCTCCAGTTTCAGGATGCTATCTATTGGTCAAGTTGTGAGGGCTGTGGTCTTCTTTACAATAAGTTGTAGTCCAGGCTGGAGACTACTGTCCCAGACCTTCATCAGCAGCTACTTCCAGCCCTTCTCATTCTTGGCAAGCCGAATTACATCACCCATGAAATCGTCAGCAGATTGGATGTTTGAAATGACGGATAATGTGATTCCTGATCACCAAGAAGCAGATTTTAAAAATATATATCAGATTTCGATTTTTACAAATTCAGTTGCGTCAACATATCCTATCGTAAAGGTCAGATGTAAGTGCTATTTTTGAGCTAAGTGATAACCAACAGTAAGCACCTGGAACATTTACTGGTTCAAGCTACAGGCTACAACATTGATGGTCACAGAGAACACAGCAGGTAAGCAAAGTGAGGGACAGAAGAGTCAGAGTCTCTCGCTAGGTCACACAATTGATGGTGTTCAGCCCACAAATCCAAAACCCCCCAACAGTTTTATTGATGTCAGATTTTGTGCTGTCAACCTGATGAGTAAACAGTGAGGATGCCCGTATGCATCCTCCTCTAGTTACACACAAAAGAAAGAAGACCCAGCTGTACACAATTGTCACAGGCAGAGATGAGACATGCCTCCACCCTCCATCTTTTGTGACCTATTCCAACACTAATTGCTACTCTCCAGCCAACAGACGTCTGTACTTGGTTGCAAAACACACTGCAATGGCCACACAATGCTAATGATTAAGAGGAACCACAAGTAGGCTCAGTAAAATGTAAGGTTACAATTGTTGGTCCACAGCAGCCAAGCCTTTCTCTGCTTATCAGAATCACCACCACATGGTCCCGTGACTTCTGCCTCCATGAGATTGGAAGGTGGATCACAGGTCTCAGTTTCACAGTGTCTGCAACACTCCTCTGTTCTGTCTCATGGCATCATTGCCTCGGTCTCTGGTATCATCCCGACTCCTTTGCTCTATCCCATAGACTCCATGGAAACTGTACATGTATCAAGAGGTGCAGGAAAAGGAAATACTACATGGCTTAAAACCAGGAAAGACATGTTAGAGTTATATCCCCTAACCATACTTATTCATTCTGTATGCTGAATATATAATCTAAGAAACAGAATTATCTGAAAAAAGAACATGACATTGGAATGAACAACCTGTGATGTGCAGATGGCCCAACCTTGCTTGCTGAAAGTGAAATATTGAGGCACTAGTTGAAGATCAAATATTTTAACCTTCAGCATGGATTACAACTCAATGCAAAAAAATAAAAAATCCCCCAACTGGACAACATTATGCTAAATGGAAAAAACATTGAAGCTATCAAGGATTTCATCTTGTTTGATCCACAATCAATACTCACGGAAGCAGCAGTCAAGCGATTAATGGACACATTGCAAGGGTAAATCTGCTGCAGAAGATCTCTTTTAAGTCATGAAAAGCAAGAATGTTACTTTGAGGATTAAGTTGTGCCTGATCCATGCCATGGTATTTTCTTTTTTTTATAAATAATTTTATTGGGGTCTCTTACAGCTCTTATAACCATCCACAAATATGGTTAATTGATCCATTGTATCAAGCACATTTGTACATATGTGCATCATTTTCAAAACATTTTCTTTCTACTTGAGCTCCTAGTATCAGCTAACTTTTATTCCTCCCTCACCCACCCTCCCACCCTTATGAACCCTCGATAAATTATAAATTGTTACTATTTTCATATCTTACACCATCCCCTGTCTCCTTTCACCCATGTTTCTGTTGTTCGTCCTCCTCAGGGGAAGGGAAGGAAGGTGTGTGTGTGGCCTTTACATAATCTCCTATAAATTTGAGTGAAGAGGTGGAGTCTAGCCTGTTAAGTAGGTTATAGTCAGTGATGCCTTTGTGCCTGCCTGCATGGCCTTCTCCTGAGGATTCTGGGAACTCCTGTCTCCCTCCCTGGAGGCAGGACACATACTTTCTCTACACTTTCCTAATGACAAGCCACAGAAAGCCATGCTAATGGCAATCAGAGCCTTGAAGATGCTTCCCCCACCACTGGATCCACAAGACTTTTCACCCACAGGCCTGTGATCGTCCTACATTTGGCAGCATTGCATGTGCTGCATAAGTTTAAAGAGAAATTTATGGACAAGAAATTTATGGACAAGACATATGGGCTAATATCAGACTTATGGACTTGATCTGAACGGGGTTGGTATGTTTTCTTAATATACAATTACTCTTTGATAGAAAACTTTCTCTTACACACATATGAGTGTCCCTGGTTTTGTTTCTCTAGTCAACGTGGTCTAACACAGGAGGGGTTATATGTCTATCATTGCAATCTGTTCCTCCTTTTTCCTCCTTCTCCTCCATCTTCCCCTTACCCTTATGATATCACTACTCCCATTATTGTTCCTGAGGGATTTATCTGTCCTGGATTTGGTGTGTCAAAAGCTCTTATCTGTACCAGTGTCTGTGCTCTGGTCCAGCCATATTTGTAAGGTAGAACTGGGGTCATAATAGTTGGGGGGAGGAAGCACTAAAGAACTAAAAGAATGCTGTGTGTTTTATCGATATTACATTGCACCCTCACTGACTTGTCCCTTCCTTGTCACCCTTATGTGAGGGGATGTCCAATAGTCATGGGCTTTGCGTCTCCACTGTGAACCCCCTCATTTGCATCGATATGATTGTTTGTTTTGGGTCTTCTGATTCCTGATATCAGATCCCATGGAAACCTCATGATCACACAGGTCGGTGTGCTTGTACCAGGTGGGCCTTGTTGTTTCCCTGTTAGATGGCTGCTTGCTTAACTTCAAGCCATTAAGACCCTAGATGCTATATCTTGAAATAGCTGGGTGCCATCAACTTTCTTCACATTTGCTTACTCAACCATTTTGTTTTCAGCAATTGTGTTGGGAAAGTGAGCATCACATAATGCCAGGTTATTAGAATAAAGTGTTCTTGCATTGAGGGAGGTAAAGAGTAGAGGACCAATGTCCATCTGCTACCTTAATACTTGACATAAATATATGTAGATAGACCTATGTCCTTATCCTTATATATTAATGTATTTGAATATATACATACCTATATTTATACCTCTCAAAATGTCTTTTGCCTCCTAATCCTTTCCTTTATTGACTTTCAGTTTCCTCCTGTCCCACTATCATGTTCAATCTTCATTTGGATCTCAGCTACATTGCACTTGATCAACCCCCCATAAGCATTCTATCTCCTCCTTGCCATTGATTTTAGATCTCTTTTTCTTTCCTTCTCCATGTGTTTGTTTCCCCCCACCTTTCTCCACCTCCTCCTCTCTACCATGGCATTTTCATTCACTTTATATGCATGTAAAAGTGGGATGTTAAATAAGAAAGACTGAAAAAGAATCCATGTATTTAAATTTAGTGCTCATAAAAAATAAAGAACCTATCATAGACCGCCAGAAGATTTTTTTTTAAACCTGTCTTGGTGAAAGTACCATAATACTCCTCAGTCTCATGTATTTGAATATGTTGTCAAGAGAGATCAGTCCTTGAGGAAAGACATTATGCAGGGGAGAGTGGCAGTGGAAATAGGAAGACTCTTGACCAGATAGATTGACATTGTTTGTAAAACTGGGCTCAACCCTAGGAACAACTGTGGGCTGGTGAAGGAGCAGGTAGGGTTTCATTCTGCTTTCCTAGGATTTCTTTGGGTAGGAACCAACCAGACAGCATCTAATGACAACAAGGTCGCTATGCTACTGCCTCTGGACTCAGCCTTTGTCATTTTCGCAACGACTTGAAGCTCTTCTTCCAATAGACCCATGAATTCTGTTTCTTCCCACCTCTCAAATGGCACACACCCAGAAGAATGACTAATATGGGGTTGATGATTTTGTCAGCAGACCATGCCCGTAAGGAAACGAAAGGTGGTGACTTGATCCCACCCTTTACTAAAGTGGAGAATTAATTCTATCTCAATCTTGTTCATTAGCTTAACAGAGAACTCCACCAAAATGGAATTGTAGCCACGGCACAGAGGGTAGAATGCACAGCACATTGCTTAAGGGATGATGGTCAGAAAGAGAGTATTAGCTAATTACTTATTGCTCATCTAAATTGGGGATTTATCATCAAACATCATGATAATGACTAGACTAAGTTAATTTTTCACCTATCTGCTGCTGCAGAGCTAGACAGTGGCATTCAGTGGTAGAAATTGCACCTTCCATTTGGGCAACCAAGGCTTGATTCCCAACCAATGCACCTCATGCATAGTTTGTGCCAGACTATCAGAGGAGGTTGATATGGGGCTATGATCCTGAAGAGGTTTCAGTAGACCTTCTAGACCAGTGGTTGGCAAACTGTGGCTTAAGAGCCATATGCAGTTCTTTCTCTATTTTTATATGGCTCTGGAATAAAATTGAAAAAAAGGATATTATTTAGATAATGGTGATTTCATTTGTTTGTAAATATATATATGGACCTTGAATAATTTTAAAATTTATTGTTAGGGAGAGGATTGGCTTTTCCATCTTCAAAGCTTGCCTACCTGTTCTAAACTCAAAAGCAGACTAGGAGGAAAAGCCAGACAATCTACTCTGAAAGTCAGCCCCTCAAAGCCCTATAGACCACGACAGTCTGATCGTCACTCAATGCCAGGGTGCAATGGGACTGGACAGGGTTTCGTTTTATTGTACAAAGGGTCTTAATGAGTTGGGGGCCAGAAAGACAGCAGCGGACAGCAACAGCACTGCTGTATTACAAGCTACTTTGAAAGAGGCCCTTAGTTCACAATGTCTTCTTTTTCACAACTGAGTTGGGTAGCTTTCTAATGGGCAGGTATTTGTCTGATAGAACTTTCCACAGGGAGCTGTTAAATCAGGAGACTCTCTTGGGGTCGGAGTTTTCTTGTTGTTATTGTTGTTGTTAGGTTTCCTTCAAGTTTACCACTCATAGTAATGCGACGTTGCAAAAGAAGAAAACCACCTAGTCTTGAGGCATATTCACAATTATTACATTGAAGTCCATTGCTGTAGCCACTCTGGCAATCGATTTTATCAATGGTTTCCCTCTGTTTTGCTAGTTTCCCCTCCACTTTACCAACCCTGCTATCCTTCTTCAGGGAGGGGCCTCTCCTGATTACACATCCAAAGGATATGAGACCAAGTCACACTCTCCTAGGCTCTCAGGCACAATCTGGCTGCTGTTCTGGCAAAACAGAGCTGTTTGTTCTTTTGTCAGCCCATGGTACCTTCAATACTCTTCCCAGGCAGCATAGTTCAAATTCACTGATTTATTTTTAGGTCTTTCCTACTCAATGTTCACCTTTTACATGCATAGGAGACATGACATCCTTGTTTTAACACATTAAAGATTTCTTGTGCAGCAGATGTTTTTGTTCGTCCATGTGTCATGTTGTGGTAGCTTGTGTGTTGCTGTGGTGTTTAAAGATACATCAGTGGTTTTTTCGAATATACCAGCAGGGTCAGCCAAAGTGAGCAAATGGGTTTCAACAGAGCGGCCAGACTAAGGATCGTCTAAAAAGATGGAATAATTTGTCCACTTCAGCAGAATCAGCTACTGAAAACTCTACAGACAGCATGGAAACTTTGTGAGCTATAGAAATTTGAAATTTCTTAGATGATCTTATAAACTTGTCTAGACTTGATGCCAGTTATAAGCTGTGCCATTTACCCCATTTTATCAGTGAACTAACCCTGTGGTTGTAATTATACATCCTCATGTTTGTTCCAACTCTTATGGACACTGTGTGCAACCGAACAAATCATTATCCAATCCTTCATCATCCTCATAATTATTATGTTTGAGCCTACTATGGCAGTCAGTGAGTCAGTCCATCTGTCGTTGAGTCTTCCTCTTTTAACCTGGCCCTCTACTTCACCATGTGTGATGTCTACTGTCAAGATTTGATTTTTCCTCAGAACATATCAAAGTACATGTGGAGAAGTCCTGCTCCATCCTCTTCTACTTTCTCATAGACAGATTTGCTCATTCTTTTAGAAGAACCTTGTACTTTCCATATTCACCAACATTATCTGACAAATGCATCAATTCTTCTCTGACAGCCCTTATTCATTTTCAAATTTTCACATACATATGTGAGAATGGAAGCAATTATGTTTCTGGTCAAATAAATGTCAGCCCTCAAAGTAACATCTTTGCTTTTCAACACTTCCAAGAGGTATTTTAGAACAGAATTGTATGATGCAATATAGTATTTTATTTAAGGAAATCATGGGAAAACAAAAGTGAAAACTATGCTCAGCATTTATGATGTTGAATATGGAATCGAGAGTTTCCTTTATTCAGTCTTATGTCATTAGGCCTCCCTAGTACAGATAATTAATGTCCTAAGCCTGTCAACAAAAATTATGCCAGATTGAGTCCACCCAGGTTGTGGTTAGGAGAAGAGTCTTACAATCTACTTATAAAGAGCCTAATAAGACCGTTCTATTCTGACTTATATGGCTTCATTGAGAATTGGAATTGACCCAGTGGCAACTGTTGGTTATGTCAGATCCAAGAGTGTGAATGGTCAAAAGCATTTTTCCTGGAAAACACTTAGTAAAATAACTCAGTACAGTAATATGAATGGAATATAAGCATCAGATGACCTTCGACAATGGCTCGCAAACTATTGCCTGTTTTGGTAAATAGAATTACTGCTCACTTTTTATAATTAGTCATGCCTACTTGGGTACATAATCCTCTGGTTGCATTTGCACTATAGCAGAGAAGTTAAATAATTAAAGAGATCCTATGTGGCCCACAAAGCCCAAGGCATGCAGCATCTGGCCCTTTACTTACACAACTCCTGGAATTCTAGACGAGGAAGCACTCTCTCTCCAGTACATGGTTTTACACCAACTTCTCATCCTTGGGATATTCCTCAGGGGCAGAAATGACTAAATATGTGGCTACTAGTCCAAAGGTTAGGGGTTGGTGCCCACCCAGATACTGTAAAATATCAGCCAATGAAAACCAACCCTCTAGCATCCTCTTCCTCTGACACGCATGAGTTCAACATGGGCTGAGAATGACTAAGCATTACAGGCTTTTCATATTTGAATAATTCAATTCTGTCTCTGAAATCCTTCTCTGGCCCTCCTTTTTTGCATGCACTATAACTTGTTGCCATTATTCAACCCATGAACATGATTGTGCTTAAAGGTTATGATGCTCTCATTTAACTAGCCTGTAACCTTAAACTGGTACTAAGTTTACATTATAATCACTGCACTTGGGCATCAAGGATTATACAATGGCTCTGGAACAAGGAAGTTCAGAACTCCAGTGGTGTAAGGATTGGGGATACCCATTTTGATTCTGAATGGGTCTTAACTTTGGAGCAATAGACTCAGACAATGAAAGAACACTTTGCTTGGAGATTCATTTTGATGTTTTGTATTATGCTATATCTAAATACCTATAAGACTTTGGCAAATAAAATACTTTTTTTCAGTTTTTCTCTGTGCCCTTATAGACAAGATGCATTTGAAGGAGAGTTTATGAAATGTTCTCTGAGACATAAAGTCTTTTCTCTCTGAAGACACTCTGTTGATGATATAGTGACAGAAAAATTAAAATGCTCAAACCATTTGTCTCTGCTGGGACAATTTATTCTAGTACCATATTACTTACTAAATAAAAAACTAAACAAAACACAAATGACCTCTTAAATAACACATTATATTTAGTAAAAATTAATGGTTTCTTGTTTCCTGCATGTTTGAAAAATTCTTTTAATATAAATATGATTTGAACTCTGAATCTACTGTTGTTTGTCCCTCTATTTAAAATGATCTTTCCTTTGTATTCACTTAATAAATATTATCTCAAGCCAGATATATTAATTATCTAGAGCCTTAATTCTCCTTTGAATCTTATTTGGTTACAGCATTATCTGTACAGAAAGTAGTCTTGGAAGTTTCTCAATCTCCACCATTTATTTTCATATTCTCTTGAAAAAATTCATTTTATTGATCCTCAATTTTCTATCAAGAAAGTAGAAAGAAATAGTACTCATAGGTGTGGTGATAAAAAGAAAAGAAAGGCTGTGATTAATGTGTGTGTGTGTGTGTGTGTGCGTGCGTGCGTGCGTGTGTGTGTGTTGTGCTCAAAACAAGGAAAGCCAATGTCTTTGCACTGGGAAAGTATCTGGGTGTTACAAATGGTTTCCATTCAACTATTGACCTGAAGTTGATGGTTTATATCCACCCATTGGTGTCAAAGAAAAAAGACTCATGGATCTGCTGAGCTACTAATTTATCTTAGAAGAAATAAGATCAGGTAATACCCAAGAAGCTGGAGAAAAAAGAAGTCCTAAAGCTCCAGTCCACCTATGTTAATCAGGTTGTTGTATTCTGGTGGCTTGTGCATTGCTAGAAGCTATGTTGCTGATATTTCCAATACCAGCAGGGTTGCCTACAGTGCACAGTTTCAGCAGAGCTTCCAGATTAAGAACAGACTAAGAACAAGAAATAGGTTCTCCACTTCTGAGGAATTAGCCATGCAAACTTGTATGGACAGATTCCAAATATTATTGTCTTGAAATAAGCAGAAAATTATCAGAGATATTGACAGAACATGAACCCCTCAGATTGGAAGACACTCAAAAGATGACTGAGGAAGAGCTGCCTTCTCAAAGTAGGTCGGCTATAAGGACTTGCGAGAGCCAAGTCTTTGGCACCTTCCTCTGTTGATTGGGAAGAACTCAAATTGAGAAGAAACAGCTGCAAATATCAACTAATAATTAGAACTTGAAATGTATTAAGTAAGAATATGGGAAGACTGGAACTTGTGATAAATGAAATGGAATGCATAAAAAATCAACATTCTAGGTATTAATAAGCTGAAATTGAATGGTATGGGTCATTTTGAATCAGACAGTCCTAGGGTTTAATTGCTGGCGATGAAACAAGTAAGAAGACTAGCTTTGCATTCGTCTTCACAAAGGACATGTCAAGATCTATCTTGAAGTAACATGCTTTCTGTGATGGGAGTATATCTATATGCCTTCATGGAAATCTAATCAATGCAAAGATTATTCAAATGTATGCAGAAATCACCAACATTAATTATGCACAAATTGAAGAATTCTACCAACATCTTCAATCTTAAATTGATCAAAAAAGCCATCAAGAAGAAAGAACAATTATTGTCAATTATAATGCAAAAGTTGAAAACAAAGAGGAAGGAACAGAAGTTGAAAAATATGGCATTGGTGATAGAAATGATGCTGAAAATCACATGAAAGCATTCTGCAAGACTAATGACTTCTTAGTTGAAACTATCTTTCTTCCACAACACAAAAGGAGAATTTCTCCAGATGAAATACATAGAAACTAAAATGACTACATCTGTGGGGAGACACAATAAAGACATTCAATATCAGCAACTAAAACTTGGCCATTGCTGATTGTGGGATGCTCACATGAAAGTTCAGATACAAACTGAAGAAAATTAAACACGTTCACAAAAGTCAAAATAGACCTTGAGCCTAGCTCACCTGAATTTGAGAACATTTTAAGATTGATTGCACTGAGCACTAATGAGCTATGACCGGATGATCTGTGTGAGGCAATTCCAGCATGTCATTCATAAAGTTTAAAAAAAAAGGTCAATAAAGCAAGAATGAAAGGAAAAAACCCACGTAGAAGTGAGAAGAGACTATGAAATATGATCTTAATTGTGAAGTAGCTAAAGCAAATGGAAGAAGTGATGAAGTCAGAGTTCAATAAAAACTTTAAAGGACAGCTGGAGAAGCAAAGTCAAGGATAATGAAATGTGCAATGACCTAGAGTTAGAAAATCAATAAGGAAAAATATACTCAGCATATCTTAACTAAAAAAAGACAAAAGAAAAGAAAGCAGTCAAGCCTCCAGTTCCAGTATTGGGCAAAATATCAAATGATGCAGGGAGCATGAAAAGATGAAAAGAAAATAGAAAGGATACTCAGCCACTGTATAGAGCTGTATATACATACACAGCCACTATATAGAGATGTATGTACATGTATATTTATGCACGTATATATATTCCACAATCAACCATTTCACGAGGTAGCATGTGAGCCAGAACCAATACTCCAAAGAAAAGTGACCCCCACAGAATTCACAGACTATAGCACAATATCATTGCTATTGCAAGCACGTGAAATCTTGCTGAAGATCACCAAGGACAGTCGCTGTAGTGCATTGACCAGGAACTGCGAGATTCAGGCTGGATTCAAAAGATGATGTGGAAAAAGAACTATCATTCCAGATGTCAGGTGGATTTGGGCCCAACGCAGAGTATATCATAAACATGTTTACTTGTGTTTTGTTGACTAAGCCAAGGCATTTTACTGTTCAGATGTATCTTATCTTCAATGTAACATTCTTGATTTTCAAAATATAAGGAGGTCTTGTGCAGTGTAGTTACCTAATAAAATATGTCCTTTGACCATCTCACTGTTGCTTCCATAAGCATTGAGTGTTGATCCAAGCAAGATGAAATCCTTGAACTTCAATCTTTTCTCCATTTATCATGATGTTACCACTGGTCCAATTTGTGAAGATTTTGGTCCCCAGTGCATTAAGCTGTAATCTATATTGAGGCTGTAGTCCTTGGTCTTTATCAGCAAGTACCTCAAATCCTCCTTATTTTCAGCAAGCAAGCTTGTGCTGTCTGCATATCACAGGTTTTCTTCTTTTTTAAATAGATATCAAAATGGATTAATGGTTACTAGGGTCAGTATACAGAAAGTGGGGGGTGGAGGGTAGCGATGATGGAAGAACTACATGGATCATGGATTGGTACGCATGCAAACAGAGTCTTTTCTTTGCTGTCAATAAATAAACCTGTAAATAACCGAAAAGACAAAAGTTGTGTGATAGATATACAAGAGGGCTTCACAAACTTTGTGGGAAATTTCTATGATATTCTAATTTATTTGCATTCATCACTGGGGCTATTCCTTGCAGCTGGTCTCTTTACTGGCCTGCTCTTCCACCTGCACACTAGGACCGGACCTTCTTGCAGGACTGAGACATCATTGGGATGCATGGCTATGGTGGGTTCTGCTTTGTTCTCAATTTTTTCCAGGTTGTAGTCTGGCTGCTTGGTCGTCTCGGAGAGCTGAAGTCAGGTTAAGCTGAAGAGGTGTGGGGAGTCTCGGGGAGCAGGCACCCTATCACAGGTTTTCAGTGAGTTCTTGTTCAGATCAGTGTACTACAAGTTCTCTGGCGCAGTTCCACTCTGTCACACTTGGATCACTGGGGCAATAATTGTTTTTACTTTTTGTATGTGTGTGTGCAAGAGTGGACAAATATGTCTGAGATTTTAGCCATGACAACCTCTCTGTTTTATTATATCTTTATAGAATTTTTCACCTGCTGTAATACATCTCTTTTCTAAGGCTATAATTATGTGTCAACAAGCTTTTTTATGTGTCTTCACACACAGTTATAAACTGACATTCATAGCAGCCACATTTTCAGGTGCAGCACAATGTTGGTGAAAGGCAGGCAAGGAGAAGGTAGAAAGCAAGCATTTCTGGCATACCTAATACACAAAGTAAACACAGGGTTATTTGTGTTTACTTACCAATCTGTAGTGAACTCTCGCTCTCTATTTTTTTCACTACAACAAATCTTTTGCTTCTAGGTGGGACTGGAGTCAATCTCTCTCCCGGCCCCATCAGCATTCTAACTGACTCAAAACCGCTTTCAAATTTACAATCCATGACAGAAATAGAGTACCCAGGCAGCAAAAGAAGCATTGTGCTTCTGTACCAATCTGCAGCAAATAATTGCATATCTTTTATACCATATCAAAAACTATCCACTTTAGATAAGCAGAGGCAACCTTGGTTACTGGGTAATCTGCCTCTGGGAGAGAGAGAAGGGAGGGAAGAAAGGAAAATGGCATGTCCTATGGAAGCAGAAACAGGTGGATGATTAACACAGCTCCACGTGAGACTATACCACTGATGACTCAGAACCGCCGTTGATGAAGGCCACACTAGCCCTGATGAATATTTTAAGAGGATGGATGAATAATTCTAAAGAAACTTGCAAATGACTTCCCAACCTTCCTAGTATTCTAAGACTCAATCATCCTTCATAAAAGTTCTCTTCTCTTACTACAGTTCAGTTCTTTAAAAAATAATATTTAGGGGTTAAGAGAGAATTAAAATTCAACTCATTGATAGATGGGACGGAAAAGATATCCTTATTCAGTCACAAGTGTTTCAGTAAAACCCAAGGGGTATGGACTGGACTTTTAAATACAACATGTCTTCTGTTTGGGTCTCCACATGACCCCACATTTCAACCGTTCTTCCGCATGAAGCCCTTGAGAAGGGCTCAAGGATCGGCGACAACTCTGGATTGCTCAAAGCATTGACACCAGGCTCCCCCTCTCCTGAGACCCTAAGGCATTTCTTCTTCATCTTCTTTACACTGAGTGTGAGCCCAAGGAGTCCTGGGCTGCAGTGGGTTACATATTGGACTGCTAACCACAAGGTCTGCAGTTTGAAATTCCAAGCTGCTCCATGGGAGAAACATGAGGTTTTCTGTTCTTGTAGACACTTGTTGTGAGGTGCCAGCCAATTGGCCCCGACTCACAGTAGCCTGGTGCACGACAGAAGGAAATGCTGCCCGTCAAGCACCGTCCTCACCATTGTTCCTGTGTGAGTCCATTGTTGCAGCCACTGTGTTAATCCACCTCATTTTTTTGTGACAAAATGCCAATTTTATTCAATAGAAAAATAACAGTCTATTAAGTAGTCTCTTCCAGTGATGCTGAGACAACTGCATATTCATATGCAAAAGAATAAAATCGATCCCATATCTAACTCTGTATGTGAAAACTAACTCAAAATGGATTAATAACCTAAACATAAGTACTAGAAATATTAAACGTTTTAGAAGCGAATAGAGGTAACTCTTCTGAGCTTTGTTTTTCACGTAGATTCTTCAGCATGATGACAAAAATACAAGCAACAAAATAAAAATAGGGAAATTTGACTTTATAGAACTGAAAACAATATTTATGCATCAAAATATATTGTCAAGAAAATTGAAAGACAACCTCCAAAATATTTGGAAACATGTGTCATAAGGGTTTACTGTCCTGGTTATGAAAGAACTATAACTGCAGCTCAGAAATCCAACTTTAAAAATGAGCAAAAGATTTGACTAGACAGAACGAAAGAGTGCTTCCATGCCTCTGCTCGAGGCAGCAGGTCTTGGCTCACAGGCACAGTTGGTCTCAGGTTCCCAGGCTGTGATGAGCTTCGCTTCCTCTTTCATTGTAATGTGGCCCTGTATGCATCTTCCCATCACTCAGCATGTCCTCAGTTACCACTTGGGTGCCTTGCCCACCTACTAAGGAAGGCATCACTTAGACCAGGCCAAGGCTCTCAGCTCTCCCATCCTGTGCCTGGCTCAGACCTACATCTAGATTCCCAGTCCTATAGCAGCCACTTTGTACTTGGCTACTCAGCTTCAGTGTGGTGACCACGTGATTTGTGGACTCAGAGGTGGTCCCTTCAAGAACGTGCTCAGCGGGTCTGCCTGCGAGGGGACGGAGACATTCTGAACCTTTGTTCTTGGCCATCTGGCACCGCTCCTCTTCTCAGACCTGTCTTCTACTTTCTTCTATTCGCTATTATGGAACGATTATTATTGCTCCCGTTGGTTGGTGCTGTTGAATTGGTTCTGACTCATGACAGTTCTGTATACCACAGAATGAAACACCACCTGGCCTTGTGCTTTCTTCACAATTGTCCTTATATTTGAACTCATTGTTGCAGCCCCAGTGTCAATCTAACTGTCAAGAGTCTTCTGAGTTTCTACTGCTCCTCTTCTTTCCCACACATGATTAATACCAGCAATTCTGTCTTCCAGATGGAGAACAATGAGTCTAAAAACCTCACTGCCATTGAGTCAGTTCTGACTCAGAGACCCTATAGGAGGACTGAGTCACTAAGAACTGACTTTTGGTTTCTGATACTTTAACTCTTTATGGAAATAGAAAGTCATATCTCTCTTCTTTGGAATGTTTAGTAGATTTGAATTGCTGACCTTTCAGTTAGTAGGGCAATCCATAAACCACTGTGTCACTAGGGCTTCCTAATAATGAGTCTAGTCCATATCTAGAATGTCTGAGACTTTCAGTGATGCAAATAGTTTAGTGCTCAATTACTATTGGAAAATTGAAAGTTCAAATCTACCTAGAGATGTCCTGGAAGATCTATTGCCATGATCTATTTCTGAAAGTTTGCAACCGTTAAAAACCCTATGGAAGTGAAGTTCCATTCTGAAAATCATGAGGATCATCCAAAATTGGAATGGATTAAAGAACAGCTGGTTTTGTCTTAATTAAAGAGATTAAATAACAAAGGAATCAACTGGAAGTCACATGTTTTTTCTAGCTTCAAATGGTGCAATGAAGATACCTGGCAAGTGTAAACTATTCAGTTGCTGGCATAAAGGCCAGTGGCTTCAACCTGCTATCCAATCTTCAGGGGAAAGATGAGGAAGTCCTGTGTTGAAGCACTTGACAGCTAACTAACAGTAAAAGTACAAAAAAGTAAAATAGGAGTGATGGAAAAATCTGGAAATAGATGATGGTGACAGTTGAATAATATGATATACATGCTGGTGATGTTAGATGCTTTCGAGCTGATTATGACTCATAGTAATTATGACTATGAGAGCTATGTACTGTTCCATAGGATTTTCTAAGCTGAATCTGTACAGATACACAAAGTCACTGAGTCAGAGCTGACTCCACCAGAGCTAACAACAACAGTCTTTAAAGAGGCATATCACCAGGACATTTCCCTCACAGAGCCACTGAGCGAGGGCCAACCAGCAACTTTTGGATTAACAATGGAATGTTTCTTTATTGTATCCTTCTAATGTCTTGGAATTGACATATGAAGACTGATGAAATGGCTACAAGTTTTCTCACAAATACTGTTGCCACATACAAAATCAAGTTCCTATCAGCTACTCTCTAGAACAGTGGTTCTCAACCTGTAGGTCGTGACCCCTTTGGGAGTCGAATGACCCTTTCACAGGGGCCACCCCATTCATGACAGCAGCAAAATTACAGTTATGAAGTAGCAATGAAAAGAATTATCTGGTTGGGGGGGTCACCACAACACGTGGAACTGTATTAAAGAGTCGCGGCATTAGGAAGGTTGAGAACCACTGCTCTAGAAGAATAACAGAGGAGTCTTCTATAAAGTGTACCAGTCTTTGATGTCCTATTGGGCAGTTCTGCTTTGTCCTACAAGGTTACTACTAGTCAGAATCAGCTGGGAGGGAGGGTGGGAAAAGAATAAATGACAACAACATAGGAGGGGTCACCCCTAGACCCCCCCCAAAAAACCAAACAAACTGTAGTTGCACTGGGATTGAGTGGAGATTCAATAGTATGTTTTTTCCCCACTAGGCAAGAATCTAGCAACTCACTCTAAGTATACCCAGTGGCGTCACCTGGGAAGGTTCTCTCTGGTCACAGTGAATTTTTTTGTAAAAGCAGTTTCACTGGGACCTCATTTTTTTGTGATGGCTGATTTAAGAGAACAGTGTGCAGCTGTGAAATTTTGTTTCCTGCTCAGAAAAATGCTGCACAGACTGTTGTGATGTTGAACACAGCTCACAAGGACAGGGTTGTGGGAAAAGAAGATCAAATGTGTGAGTGGTTTTCTCATTTCAAAAAGGTGAAATGTCTATTGATGACAAACCTTGTTCTGGACATCCGGCAACTTCCCAAACAGAGACTGTAGTACATTTGGAGTTAGACTGTGAATCAAGATCTGGATGTAGAGGTTTGAAAAATAGTGTGTAACTGTGTGCAACACAAAAGGCCCAATTTGTGGCAAACAGGGACTGCTTTTGCCACCATGACAATGTACCTGCTAATGCAGCCATCTCAGTGCACCAGTATTGGGAAAAAAACAAAACAAAAAACCAGCATGACTCTCTTGACCTGATTCATCTAACCTCACTCCTTGCAACTTCTTTTTGTTTCCTGACATGAAAGGACAGCAGTTTTACAATATAGAAGAGGTGAAGAAAAAAACAGGGAGTAGCTGTCAGCCAGCCAAACCGATGAGTTTGAAAAATGTTTCTAGGAGTGAATTGCAGATTTTAAAAATGCATTAAATGTCCTGGACTGTCCTTTGAAGGTGATAAGATTGTTTGGTACAAACATTTAAATACATAGCTTTGGGGGGGGGAATTCCATTTTTGAGGGGGTCCCCTCACGTATGTGTGGACGATTTACTGCAATAGGGCCACTGGCTTGATGATAGGGCTGGGCAGCGAAATAACTGTATTGTTCTTTCCAGGTAGTACACTCCACCAACAAAAGTGAAAACAATATATATACATATAAATACATAGCAAAAATGTAAACAAAGTTGAAATTGAGTCAGAGAGAGCCTTAAAAACCCTTCAGATTCTTGACTTAATACACTGAAACGCTGGTCGGAGCGACTACAAAAAGGGGAATAGTAAAAGGGATTATTTTGTGACAGACAAGTTAGTTTCAAACAAACAAAGGAATCTTCTGGGTGGCGAAGTTTTCGTTTTGCTTCGTGCGGTGCAATGAGGACTCCTGGTTGGTGTAAACACTCATCTGCTAAGCTAAAGGCCCGTGGTTTGAACCTGTCGGCCAATCTGCAGGGGAACGAGGAGGGGTCATCTGTGAAGATGACAGCCTTTGAGATCCTGTTGAGCAGCCCTGCCCTGTCCCTGCGGAATCTGAGTCAGAACCAACCTACGGACACATGGAGTAGGGTCGGACGAATGGCTAAGAACTTGACTGCTAGTCCAACCATACAAGGTTAAAAGTATCCGCTCAGTGGCAACTCAGAGAAAAGGCCTGACAATCTAGTTTCAATCATTCAAGAAAAGGAGACACCTCCTGGACCCTCATTCTATTCTGACACCCACACATGGAGTGGTCAGGAATCAGAATCGACTGACAACTACTAGTTTACCCCTAATTGACTGCGAAGTGCACCAAAAACATCTCAGTGAAAAAAGCAGAATGGAGATGATTTCAAAGCTAAGCATGTGGCACAGGGATATTCAGGTGACACGGTTGCTGAGGTCACTGCCGCTGAGTCAATCCCTACTCACAGCCACTTTATAGGATATAGTTGAACTTCCCCTGTGGGTTTCCGAGAGTAGAAAGCTTCATCTTTCTCCCAAGGAATGGCTTATGGTTTTGAACTGCCTACCTTGTGGTTCACAGCCCAAGGAATAATCACTACTTCACTAAGCTCCTACAGTGACCTTAGTCTTAGGCAACATAGCTGTTTACCAGTGGAATCTGAGATCAAGGTCAGCCTTTTTGGTGGGAGCTGAAAGCACAGATGATACAGGTCATCTTACAGAGATATCTCCTGAGAAAGAAAGCATGGCAGGCAGGCAGGCAGGCAGGCAGGCAGGCAGGCAGGCAGGCAGGCAGGCAGGCAGGAAGGAAGGAAGGAAGGAAGGAAGGAAGGAAGGAAACAAGAAGGAAGGAAGGAAACACGAAGGAAGGAAAAAAAGAGGGATAAGTAGTCTGAATTCTAAATCTTCTCTAATTTGCCTGGACCTTTGGATGTCCCCACACTGAACTCCAGCTTCTAACCAAAACCAAGCTTAACTGCCATAAAATCAATCCCAACTCACAGTGACCCTATAGGACAGAATAGAGCTAGCCTGTGAGATTTCAAAGCTATGAATATTTATGTGACCATAAAGCCTCATCTCGCACTTACATTCTGTTGAGTAACCGGTGGATTTGAACTGCAGATCACACAGCAATCAGCCCAGCAGTTAACTCAAAGGTATAAATCTTTGCAGGGGCACAAAGTCCCATCTTTCTCCTGAAGATGACCCATGGATTTGAACCAAAGACCTTGTGATTATCATCCAACACATAACCTAGTATTCCATCAGATCTCCTTCCTAACTCCTAAGAGAAACTGTGCCAAGGTCAGGTTAGGCATGGAGAGTAGATTAGGGCAACGTTATTGACAAATTTCTGAAAAAATACAACAACTGGCACATGATGGTTTAATAAAATATAGGTGTATGCGCCCCTCTACAGTAGAACGTGGGGGAGCAGTAGGTGTTCAGTAGTAGAACTCTTGCTTTCCTTGATGGAGACCCAGGTTCAATTCTCAGGCAAAGACCTCATGCATTGTCTTTATCTATATATCAGTTTTGCCTGCTTGTATGACAATGAATAGGTTTCAGCAGAGAGTGCAGACTATCCACAGACTAAGAAGAAATAGCTGCCATTCCACTCTAAAAAATTAGGCAACAAAAACTGCATGGATCACAACCTTCAGATCTGCAACCAATCAATCAAAGGGACTTAAAGCATCCCATCCTATTGTATATGGGTGCATTGCATACTAACTCAACAACAGTAAGGCAACAGCAACAGCTAACAGTTACAAGATTGGTTCATTATCAAGTACATCTGTTTCCTTCTATTTCCACTCAGACTGACATATATGTGTCTCATTGGAACTAATATGTTGAAGCAAACTATCATGTAAGTCATCGTTTCCCAAATGTATTTGAATCAATGCCCCCTTTCCAGAACAACAACAACAAAACACTCGGGGCTCTCCCCTGGCAATTAAACACATTTGCACTACAGTCCGTAGCCCAGGTGGATTTTGTAAGTGTCTGTTTTTGAGCCCCACCCTCCCTTCTGCCCCCTGGATTGTTCCAGCACCCTCAGGCAGAGGGTAAAATAACAATTAAGGGAGGAAACCTAATATCACATTATATTAATGCATTCTAATTAAATGTAGCGTAGGAATCTCAAGGTAGCAAGGAATAAAAATGACCTAGTTTAGTCGCTCAACAGATGCATGGAGTTTTGCCCACTGAGCATCAGCCGTGGATTTCTCAGTACTTCAGAGAATATTGATTGGTGTGTCTGTCAGAAGGCACCTTTGATTGGCTCCAACTCATCAGTGGAGACCATCAGGGAAACCAGCTACTATCCTCCAGAGGTTATTGATTTTTCTATCACTGCCAGGGAAAGCCATGCATTTGTGCTATGACATGACATCTTATCCAAAGGCTTTGGGAGTGTTGTGCTCTAAGCTCTGGAAGTTGGTAGTAAAAGTTCATTGACTTTGGTAACAAAGAGACCTGGATTTGTGTCCCAGGTTCTGTTCTTATTAGATAATTTTGATAAGCTCACCTTATGCTACTATGTTTGTCATTGATAAAAGCAAAATATGTATATTACCTCCCATATGAGGTTTGAGCAATATTTACTGAATAGTACTTGGCATATTCAAGTCTAAAAATGTTGGCTTATATTATTTTTCTTTTACCACTTTTAGTTATTCTTTGGTAACAGGTATTGGAAATCCTCAAATTGGCTGAAATTGCTGTCTACATAAAGTTGATGAAGATGCAAAGACAAGCTGAATAAAGGATTTCCAAAAAAGATGCCAGGCATCTGAGTAACAGCATGAGAGAGAAATACTTTTTGTCAAGTATGACTGAAATATTCAGAAACACGCTGTTGCTTAAATTATAGAAAACAATGAGGTGGACACAGTTGAATATCCCTTTAAAAAATAAAGCAGAAAACAATACCAAAGATATCATAACCCTGGTCTGATATGATAGCTTTTTTCCAAAGTGAGTATAATTGTTTCAATAATTTTCTTTCCTCTTTTAACATATTTATCATTTTGTTAAACTATAATTAACTTTTGCCAAAACACCGTATGTCCTTCTTAAGGCTAAGGCTTACCACTCTTGATAGCTGCCTCTACCAGTAATATGGTTCTTAAACCTGAGTAGAAAAGACATTATGTGGGTGGGAAAGAGACAAGAATAGGAGGCCATCCTTTTGCAACATTTCTGGTGTTGACTTATCTAACATGTTTTGTTCCTCCCCACACTGAGCTGATACATGTTGAGAGTTACATGGGATCACTCAAGTCTAACTCATGGTAACTCGATGTGTTCACGGTAGAACTGGATTGCACAAGGTTTACAATGCTTTATTCTTTATTACCAACAGCTTGCATGATCATTCGTCTGAATTGCCCCTCAGTGGACTCAAAAGACCATGCTCTTGTTTGGTATCCACATGCTTACCTATTGGTGCCCCTAAGGACCCCAGAGTGTCATGGAGAATTGTTTGACTATAATGTTTGAATGTCCCATTCTTCTTATCATAGTGCACGTACTATGAAATTAAGTAAAACAGAATGCTTAAGACTCTGTAAGAGATCAGCTATTTCATTAGTGTGGTAGAAGATATTGGGTTATAAAGAAGCACAATGAGCATTATTAGAAGTATGAAATGTTGCATTTCAATCTCTGTTCCTTCTGATCACATTTTTCTATGTGATCTCTGAAAAATCTGCCTGATCTGAAAGGTCTCTAAAAACACTACACCGGTTCAAATAATGCATGATATTAGAGGATTTATACTGAAAATACTTTAAAGCACTTCCAATATGAATACTGCTTATTACTGAAAAATATTGTATTCACAATCAATGTGCATGTGAACCACTGTCTAGAGATAGAAAAATACATTGCATTTGGTAAATCTGCTTCACAAGACTTCTTTAAAGAGTTGAAAACCAATGAAGTTACTTTGAAGACTAAGGTTTTTTCTGATCCAAGCAATGGTATTTTCCGTCACCTAATGAGGAGCCTTGGTGGTGTACTGGGTATGCATTGAGCTGAAATCTGATAGTTCAGGAGTTTGAAACCGCCAACTGCTCCACAGGAGAAAGAGAGGTCTTTCTACTCCCTTGCTGAGCTGCAGTCTCAGGAAGCAGCCCACAGGGGCAATTCTTCCCTGTCCTACACAGTTTGTATAAGTTGACATGGACTCGATGGCAGGGAGTTGGTTATGTTTTTGTTTTGTAAATATGGATTTGAAAGTTGGAATTTGAATAAGGAAGACCAAAGAAGAACCAATGCATTTAAATTGTGGTGCAGGTAAATAAAAATATTGAAATTACCACAGAGTGCAGAAAGAAGAAACAGATCGATATTGGAAGAAGTATAGCCAGAATGCTCCTTGGAAGCAAGAATGACAGTATTGTTTTCACCTGTATTTTGGACATGTTGTCAGGGAAGATAAATACGTGGGAAAGGAAATCATGCTTGTTTATATGTAGGGTCAATGAAAAAGAGCATGATCCTATTTGATGTGAATGGACCAAAGTGTAGTCATGCATGGTGGTGTAGGATCGGCAGTGCATTGTCCCCTTACTTCTTGCCTGTTTGCTTCATCTACATGGACTTTCAACTCTTCTCCTCTAAATGTCTGTCTGTCCCCCAAGGCTGTCTTTCCAGTTCTTCCTTTTACAACTTTCACATCTTAGAACACTGGGTAGCCATAGTAGCAGGGGGAGAGGTATGCCAGGTATGGCGCTCTGGCCTGTACAGCAGCGGTTTTGTGGGACACCCCTCATGCCCCATGTGACTCTGGTGGAGTAGGCAAGGTTTCTGCAAGAAGCAAAAACAAAGGGAAAGGCAACATGGGTAGAAACGAGGATATCTTTCCCTTGCCACGCCAAGGTTGGACACATTTCAAGGCTGATGTTGAAGTCCAATGCTCCCTGTGACAGAATAATATATATCCACATGCAAGGACCTCCTATCAATAACACCACTATTCAAATGTATGCACCAACCACTTAAGCTAGTGATGTAAAACTTGATCAAATATGCAATAAATATGCATTGATAATTATTGGTCAGTGGAATGCAAACATTGGAAGCAATGTTTTCCAATTTGTTTTCCAAACAAAGAGGAAGGAACTCTTACTGCCATTGAGTGAATGGCAACCCATAGCAATGACATAGACCAGGGTAAAACTGCCCCTGCGAGTTTCTAAGACAGACTTTTCTTGCTGATGAAGATGAAGGATTGTAGCCTTCAGTATGGTTTATAACTCAACGTTCGGAAGATTAAAATCCTCACACCTAGACCACTAGGGAACATGATGATAAATGGAGAATAAGTTGACATTGTCAAGGATTCGCTGTACGTGGTTCCACACTCAATGTCTATGGAAGCAGCAGTCATGAGATCTGAAGCTGTATTGCATTAAGTAAAACTGCTGCACCGGAATTCTTTAGGCTATTGAAGAGCAAGGATGTCACTCTGAGGCCTAAGGTGTGCCTGACCAAAGTCGTGGTGTTCCCCATTGCATCACGTGCATGCGGAACTTAGACTTTGACGAAGGAGGACCATAGAAGAATTGATGTGTTTGAATTGTAGGACTGGAGAAAATTATTGAAAGTATCATGGACTGCTAAAAGGAGAAATTGTTCTGTCTTGAAAGAAGTAAGGCCAGAGTTCTCCTTAGAGGCAAAGATGGCAAGATTTCATATTAAGTACTTTAGACATATTGTCCGAGAAGACCAGTTCCTGGAGAAGAACATCATGCTCTAGGGCCATCTAAAAAGAGATGGAATGACACAGTGGTCATATCAATGGACTCAAGCATAGAAAATATTGTGAGGAAGTTACAGACTGGGCAGGGTTTCGTTCTGCGGTACACAGGGTCACTGTGGGTCAGAGCCAATTTGATGACATCTCACCACCACCACAACAACTCTTTACAGGAGTAGGAAGCTCCTTTGTTCACCCTCAGAGCAGCTGGTGGTTTCAAACTGATGACCTTGTGGTTAGCAGCTCAATGCATAAGCACTAAAGCCACCAGGGCTTAAAGACAAGGATATGGAGACTTCATCTCACGTACTCTGGACGTAATTGTAAGAAAACACCAGTCCCTAGAAAAGAACATTGTGTTTTGTAAAGTAGAGTGGCAGTGAAATTGAAGAAGGCCCCAAGCAAGATGGACGGACACATTGGTTGCAACAATGGGGTCAAACCTAACAACAATTGTGATGATGGCATTGGACCTGATAGCGATATGTGCTTTTTCCATGGGGTCCCTATGAGTTGGAAATGGCTCCATGGAATCTATCAATAAACCCATCTGTAGACAATTGGACATCCCCTTACAGAAGGGTCACAAGGAAGGGACAAGTCAGCCAGGGTGCAGCATAGCACCCATGAAACACACAATATTCCTCTAGTTCTTTAATGCTTCCCCCCATCCCTTATCCCCAACTATCATGACCTCAGTTCTACCTTACAAATCTGGTTAAACAGGAGCATGTACACTGGTAAGATAAGAGCTCTTGATACCTGGAATCTAGGATAGATAAAACCCTCAGGAACAATAATGGGAGTACCAACACCAAGAGGGCAAGGGAAAGGTGGGGCGATGTGGTAGTTATATAAAATCTTCTGTCAAATTGGGATTTAAGAGGATAAAGAGTGAAGAGGTGGAGTCTACTGTCAATCAGGTCATAGTCAATGAGGCTTCTGTATGGGCATGGCCTTCCCCTAAGGATTCTGGGAATTCCAGTATTTCCTCCTTGGAGGCAGAAGACACTTTCTCTCTGTTCACTTCTGGCGAGACATCCCTAAGGAGAAGCCACATGGACCTACCCTGATGTAGCCCTGGAAATGAGGAGCCACAAGACGACCCCTGCCTGTGCTGAGATCCTTACAATGCCATTGGACACAAAGACTTTCTACCCACCAGCTTGTGATTGTCCTGCACTCTGAGTCATTGCATATGTTTCATGAGTCTAAAGAGGACTTAATAGATTGGTATAGGGCATATGGGCTAATATTGGACTTATGGTCTTGGACTGGACTGGGCTGAGATGTTTTCTCAATAGTCAACTGCTCTTATATATAAACCTCTTTCTTATACACATATGCTTGTTTATGAATTTGTTTCTCTAGTCTACTCAGACTAACACAAGGGAGAAGGGGGAGAAAGGGAAACCAATCACAATGATCAATGTATATCACCCCACCCCCACCCTAAGGGGAACAAACAACAGAAACATGGATGAAGGGAGACAGTGGACAGTGAAAGATAAGGAACATAATAGTAATTTATAATTTATCAAGGGGTCACAAGGATGAGAAGTTTGTCTAGCTTCTCAGATATATATATATATATTTTTATTCAAATTTGAAAATATTTTTACATTTTCTTTTAAGTATTCTCTCTGCCCCCCCCCCCACCCCGTTTGTTCTTCTGGGGCTTCCCTTATGTGTATGCTAGTAAGCTTCATAGTTTTCCATAAGTCTTTGAGTCCCTTTTATTATTTTTCCCATTTATTTTACTTTGTATTTTCAAATATATAATCTCAATTGACCCTTTCACACATTTATCATTTTTTATCTTTTCTACTCATATCTGCTACTAAGCCCCTCTAATATCATCTTCTTCTTTCTTCTTCTTCTTCTTCTTCTTCTTCTTCTTCTTCTTCTTCTTCTTCTTCTTCTTCTTCTTCTTCTTCTTCTTCTTCATAGCTTAAAACTCTAACATCTGTTCGGTTCTTTAAAAAAGATCATATATATTATTATAATTTGCATTTTTATTGGTAGTCATTGTTGGGTAACACACAGTTGGCTGAAATTTTTAACGACTCTGTAACAGAGAGAAACATCTCCGGGTCCTGCACCATCACCACAATCATTGTTTGACTAAGATGAAACCATTGATGCAGCCATGGTGTCAATGGCTCTCACTCAGTTCTTGCTTTTCACGGGTCTTCTATTTTTACCAAACAGAGTCTCCTTCTTCAGAGGTTTATCATTTCCTGTGATGACATAGTGAAAGTATTTGAGACTGCATTTTGTCATCCTATCTTCCTTAGGTTTTTTTCCCTTCTGTTTGGTGATATATAAGTCCAATAATTTCTTCTAAAACTCAACAAATACTTTCTTTTAATTCTATAAAATGTTCAAAATTACTTATAATTCTATATAATTCTACTGTCTATGCTTCTGCAGATGCAGCTTCGATTTCCTTAACTATGCGAGTTGATTAGTCATATCATACTGTCCCTTCATATGCTTCACACTTTTCTTGGTTGAACATTAGACATTTAAAATAATATAATGTAGCAATTCAGTTTTACATTCTTCTCTAGGGTTTGTTCCTGTTGCTGTTGTTTATTTTTTAAGTTAATTTTTCTGAATTCAGTAGCTCTGTATTCTTTACTGTGCATGCCCACTAAATCCTCTCCTCAGTTTTCTTTGTTTTGGGATGCCACCGGGTTGGTGCCTAGTCACATAGGGAAGCAGAAAAATACCACATATGGTTTCTACAGCTACAATTTTTATGGCAGCATTCTGCCATATCCCTCCCCCTGTCCCCCCTCCCCAAAGTGGTTGATTGGTTTAAACAATCTCTCTTTTGGTTGCTGTGTATGTGCTTAACCCCTTTTTAATAAGGGCACCTTTTAGACTATTTAAATAATAAACCAAATGATTGGACAGAAATATTCTTAGACTCCCAGAATCAATAACCCTTCCTATGTTTTGCCAAAGGGTTCCATCTGGTTGGGGACATGATTTAATAATCAGTCATACAAATCACAACTCCATCTCATCCTTCATTTATTTATTTATTTCCTTGCACAGAAACCTGAAGTCAGCTAAAGGTAGGGCCTTAGGTCTTCTGAAATCTTCCCTAAGGCAATCAACACACCTGGATATGCATACAGCCCTACACAAACCCTAGACCTTTCCTAGATCCCGGGGGAGGGGGGGGCGGAGTTAGTCTTTTCAAAGCCCCTGATAGGCATCTCATATTCTAACTTTTATTTGTCAGAGTTTTGGTTAGCCTATTATTTACCATGACTCTTATCCATTGACTTTGGCTGCCACAGTGTTCAGCAAATACTCCTGACTGCTTTCCCCAAACGCCCCAGGAGATGAACACAGTTGGCAATAAGTAAGTTCAATGTTAGGTCAAAAAGTCAGCCTTACAAGTCAGGCCTTTAAAGGAAGGACTGGGTAGGTCAAACAACGACAAGTCTAGGAATGGGGATATAGAAGCTCCCCAAACCTGATTTGTACCTTTCAGTAGCTGCCAGGTTTCTGGTTTTCACAGTGACTGTGAGGGATTGAGTGTCAAGGCTATCGCAAGAGGAACAAGGAAATAGGGCAAATGAAGGTTCCACAATTGCCTTTGTTATTCTGGATGTTGCTGCAATTCATGAATAAAAATTCCCCGGAATGATGTAAGCCTCTGGATAATTTCCAGAGTTCCAAAATAAAGCTGATTCACATCAGTTTTCCCCATTATTATTCTTAAATGTATTGATTGAAAATATTCAGAAGTCTTTCATCAGCTATCTTTCCTGATGTCAATTTAGCCCTCTCATTTTGACAATGAATGAACGAATATTATAGATGTTATGTCAGCCACAAAAGATTTTCTGTAACCTCATGTATGTCTCTCAATTAAGGAAGGAATTTCTATAAAGAATAATCTAATTATCTAATATTCTTCTTAGGCACGGTGAATAGTACAGCAGCAGTGCTATTTCATTCTTTTACAAGGAAGAGTGCCTATTTTTTTTTGCCCCTCTGAATTAAGGTAGGCCTTTAGTGTATTAAATCCTTGGTTCAGAAAATATCTGAGCTATATTATTTTAGGTTTCTAGAGAACCACTGTTACTCCATTACAATTTTCTAGTAATTCTCCCTGACTCTAGAGACTTTTGCTCTGAGATTCAATCACTTGGGCTGCATTCTTATGTATTGTAAAAACACACTCTAAAAATATCATCTTTCTCATCCTTCAGTGTCCTTTGTCCAAGGGTTTATGGAAATACCATCCAAGCTGGGTTTCGTTTTAGAAAAATTTAAATCTTCAAAGACAAATTGAATTGTTTCTTATTTTCAACAAATTAAATCTATGTATTGTCCTTGCTTAAGATGCCAAAAATATAGTTAAATCTACTGTATAAATATTGAAATCTACTCCACCAACACTTGCAAGCAACTGACCTCTAATGTGTTAAAGACACGATTTTAAAAGCCCTGGAGGCAAAATGTGTTCAGTGTTGGGTTGCTACCCACAAGTTCAAAGGTCCCAAGTCACCAGCTGCTCCAGGGGAGACAAGAAAGCTGTTCGCTCCCATAAAGATGTACAGTCTTTGGAATCAGGATCACTATGAGTCGGAATCATCTCAATGGCTGTGGGCATTTTGAGCGACACAGTGCGAAAAGTGCTCACATGCTAACTAAAAAGCCTCTGGTGTGAAACCGCCGGCCTGTCTGTGGAAGAAAGATGTAGTTGTCTGTACCCATAGATTTAGAGTCTTGGAACCCCTACAGGGGCAGGTCTATTCTGCCCTATAGGATCACAATAAGTTGCAATTTACTTGGCCATAATAGGTTTGGTTTGGGGGTTTTGTTTTGCCTTAAAATATATGATTGTGGTAAAGTGAAATTGGTTAATATGACTCCTCCACCCATAGTTTGTATAACCTGGCTTGCTTGAGATGATGTAAATAAGGTGTTGTTGTTAGGTGCCATTGTGTTGATTCCAACTGCTTCCTCCCAAATGCACGACAGAATTCAATGCCCAGTCATGTGCCATCCTCACAATCGTTCCTCTGCCGAATCCGCTGTTGCCACCAGTGTATCAATCCATCCCTTTGAGGGCCTTATTCTTTGTTGTCCTCGATTCTCTTTTATTTTCACCAAGCATGACACCCTTCTCCAGAGATTGCCATCTCCTGACAATATGTCCAAAGCATGTAAGAAAAAGTATGGCTCTCCTCTTCTCTAAGGAGCACTCTGGCCATACTTCTCCCAAGATAGATCAGTTGATCCTCTTGTCCATGTTATTTTCTATATTTCTTACCAATACTATAAATCAAGCACATTCATTTTTCTTTAGTGTTCCAATGTCCAACTTTCACATGCGTATGAGGCAATTGAAAATACAATGGCTTGGGTCAGATGTACCTTACTGCTCAAAGTAACATCGTTGATTTTTATTACTTTAAAGAGGTATTGTGCAGCAGATTTACCCAATGGAATACATCTTTTGATCTCTTTAGTGCTGTGACCATGAGCGTTGATTGTGGATGCAAGCAACATGAAATCCTTAACAACTTGACTTCTCCCTCTGTTTATCCTGATGTTACCTGTTCATTCAGCTATGAGTATTTTGGTCTTCCTTACATTGAGTTGTAATCAACCCTGAAGGCTACACAACTTGATTATATCAGCAGGTAATTAAGTCTGCCTCACCTTAAGGAAGCAAGGTTGTTCCCTCTGCATTATCTCAGGTTATTAATAGTCTTCCTCTAATCCTGATGCTTCTTCATATAATCCAGCATCTTAGGAAAATGGAGAGGAGTCTAACTCAAGGATTGGTCAGCTTTCTTATTCTGTTAAGTATAAAAGTGGACCATCTCAGAAGCAGGAAGACGAATTCCATTAACAAAGAAGAACCACCAGGGCAGTAAGAGGCCACAGAGAGGAAACCAGAAGACTGGGCAGAGGAGTCTCACTGAGATAGTGATGCAGAGAAGAGTAGACCAGCATTAAGACCACGAGTCTCAGTAGCAGACTTTCCGGCTCTGCCCATGGAACAGGTAAATCTTAATGACCTTGTACTTGAGGCTGACTTTCAAAGAAGGGTGCTCTTTGGACATTTATCAGTGCAAAAAGATACCAGAGACAAAATATTACCATCCCAATAAGTAAGATATGCTTTCATTCATTACGCTTCCTTGAACACCTATTTTTCCCCTGTTTGTTTTAGCCCAGGAAGACCAGACAAACAAATTCATTGACACTCATATATACATAACAGAGAACTTTATATCAAATAGTAATTGTATATTATTAAAAAATCCCAGCCTAGTCCAGATCAAGTCCATAAATCTGATATTATTACGGAGCAATTCCATGAGTCCATATGTGTATCAATTCCTCTTCAGACTCACGCAAAACATGTAATGATGCAAAATGCAGGAAGATCACAGGCCAGTTGGGTGTAATGTCTTTTGGATCCAGTGGCAATGGAAGCATCTCAGGGTTGGCATGGGTCTCCATTTGGCTCCTCCAACTTCAGGGCTCTGGATTCCATCAGCATAGCTCCATTTGGCTTGTCAAAAGGAAGATAAAGCAGAGAGAGTGGAAGAAGACAGGAGTTCCCAGAATCCTCAGGAGAAGGCCACGCCCACACAGAGGCCTCATTGGCTATGGCCTGCTTGACAGGCTAGACTCCACCCCTTTACTCAAGTTACCAGGAGATTATGTAACTGCCACACCCTCTTCTGGCAGAGGATGGTATATTTACTTTCTTTGTCAAAAATCATAATTCAAAGGAATTAATCCTTGCTTTTTCATTGTCCAGATTTTTAATGTGTGTGTGGTGATTGAACACCATGAATTGGGTCTGATGCATCTCAATCTTCAGAGAAACATTTTTGCCCTTTAATACTTTGAGAGGATTTTTGCAGCTGATTCGTCTAGTGTGTTACATCCTTTGATTTTCTGCCTGAAATTCCCATATGCATTGCTGATGGGCTCTAATGAATTGAAATTTTGACAGTTTCAAACTTTTCTTCATTTGTAATAATGCTGATTATTGGCTCAAGGGTGAGATTTTCATTTTCTTTATGTCCAGGTGCAATCTTTATTGGACGCTGTAGTCTTTGTTCTTCACAACTGCTTCAAGTTGGCTTTCAACATTAAGGTTGTGTCCTATGCGAATCAGATTGTTAAATCTTCCCGTTTCTGATGGTGCAGTCTTTCTCATAAAGAATAGATCCTTAAGTTATATAGTTATTCAGCACGCAGATTGACAAATCATGACAAAAAGACACAACTCTGGTAAACAACTCGCTGATTTTAAATCACACAGTATCTCATTGTTCTGTTAGACTAACTCTTTTCTGATCTATGTGGATGTACTACATGAGCAAAATTAAACATTCTGGCATAGCTATTATTTATAATATTATCCAAAATTTATTGTGGTGCACATAGTTCAGTGCCCTTGAGTAGTTAATGCAATACAAGTAAACATTACTCTCCTATTCCATGCTTGCAGCCAAGATACACCTAATATCAATAACAATATTCTTCATTCCACATTGTTCCCTAATTTGGCTTGAATATCATACAGCCCCCTTTATTTGTAGTATGAGAGCTGTCTTGGAACTATCTTCAGGACAATTTTATTTATGTGTGATATTAATAATATTGCTAAATTATTTCTGTACTCTTTTGGACTTCCTTTTTTTGGAGTAAGTACACATATAGAACTCTTCAAATCCATTGGCCAGGAAGCTGCTTTTCTAACTTCCTGGCATAGTGATGATCTCCCCCAGTGCATATTTTGCTCAAACAGTTCAATTGAAATTATGGCAATTACTTGAACCTTGCTGTTTTCCATTACCTTCCATGCAGCTTACATCCATCTGATCATGCCATTAGTTATTTCTTGACCACTGGTACCTACTGAAATGTTCGATGTAGACCAATTCATTTTTAATAAAGTGACTGTGAATAGTCCTTCTATGTTCTTATGACGCAATCTCTAGCCTTCACTATACCTCCCGCAGTGTCATTGGTGTGTGCTGTGTCTGCGCCGATACACGGAGAGCTTACATGCAACAGAAGGAAGTATCTTCGGTCCCTGTGCCATGTGGACAATTGTGTTTTATATTTGAGCCCATTATTATATCTGCTGTGTCAATTCATCTCTTGGGGAATTTCCTCCTTTTTATTTGCTTTTCTACTTTACCAAGTGTGGTGTCCTTTTCCAAGGCCTGGACTTTCCTGAAAACTAGTCTGAAGTAAGATGAAGTCTTTCTATTCTTGCTTCTAAGGGGAATTCTTGCTGTACTTCTTCCAAGAGATACTGTTCATCTAGCAGTCAAGAGTGTTTTCAATATTTTTCACCAGCACTTTAATTCATAACAAACTATACATATTATTGAGAAGAATGTGAATTCTCAAACACATAATTGTGTACATATAGAACCTGTTCATGGATCACAAGATAATTGCATGAAAAAAGTACAGGAATCACGCATGGTTCAAAATCAAGAAAGGTGTGTGTCATCATTGTATTCTCTTATCATACTTATTCAATTTTTATGATGAACAAATAAATCGATAAGTTGGATTACATTAAGAAGAATGCAACATCAGGGTAAAAGGAAAATTTATTAACAACCTTCCATCTGGAGGTGACACAACTTTGCTTGCTGAAAGTGAGAGCTTGAACCATCTGCTGAGCAAATTCAAGGATTTTGCCCTTCAGTGTGGATTACAACTTAATGCAGTGGAAGCCAAAATCCCCACAACTGGATCAAGAGGTAACATCATGATAAATGGAGAAATAAATCAAGTTGTTAAGGATTTCATCTTGATTGGGTCCACAATAAATGTTCATGGAAGCAGTAGTCAAGTAATCAAATGACATATTACATGATTAAATCTGCTGCACACAATTTCTTTCAAATGTTGGAAAGCTAGGGTGTTACTTTGAGGACTAAAGTGCACCTGATTCAAATCATGAAATTTTCAATCACTTCATAGGCATGTGAAAGTTGGACATTGAATAAGGAAGTCCAAAGGAGAACAGATGTATTTGAATTAAGGCTCTGGGCAAGAGTATTGAAAGTACCAGGTACTTCCAAAAGAATCAGTAAATACATTTTGGAAGAAGTGCAACCAGAATGCTTCTTAGAAGCACACATAGTGAGCCTTCATCATCAGGAGATAACTTTTGATTTTGCTATCAGGAGAGACCAATTCCTGGAAAAGTATATCCTGTTTGGTAGAGCAGTGGGACAGCAAAAGAAAAGACCTGTGAAAAGATGAATTGGCACAGCAGCTGCAGCAACGGGCAGAAACCTATCAACAATTGTGAGGATGGCACGATTTTAGGGGTTTCCTTCTGTTGCCCGTGGAGTTGCTGCGAGTCAGAGCCAGCTGAATGGCACCTACAAACAGCATGCCACTGTGACACACACCTTTCCTGGTTGCAAATCCTTTGCATTTTGTGAAAGAAGGTCCCTTGGCCGACGTATAGAGTCTGCATGACCACAACCAAGTATGCTGGAATTCTCCATCTTCTCCAAGCCACCCAGAGGATCCCTCAGTATTACAACACATATCTCCAGTTTTGCCTTCAGATCTCTGCTTAGTCGCCGTCCCCATATGTAGTCTATTTGATTCCTTTCACTTAGCTTAAAATATGTCAAGTTTTTACATATTTTATTATATGCTTTGTATTTAAAGTTGCTCTTGGAAATTTTCTGTCCAGTCATTTTTCCTTTAATATTCAAAGCAATTTTCAGATAGTCTTCCGATACACATTTTGTTCTTTCCCTTATTTTGAATGATGTTTTCGTATCCTTGTGCATGGCATGTTTGATGTCATCCCATGGCTCATATGTCCTTCAGCCCTTCCTGTTCAGTGTTTCAAATCTATTTTTCGTATGATTTCTAAATTCAAGTGGCATATATTCAAGTTGATATTTTGGCCCCGGTGACCTTTCATTTCCTTCAGCTTCACCTTCAAGTGGTGCATGGAGAATCATGTCTGGTCTGCAGTCAGCCTTTCTGGCTGATAACATTGAGCTTCTCCTTGCTGTCTTTCCCCATATGTAGTCCAGCTGCTTCCGTGATTACTTTGGTGAGGCCCATATGTACATCTTCTGTTATTGAAACAATATGCATACATTGAATGAGTTATTGATCTTGCACATTTCTATTATGGGTGGAACTTTCTACTATAGTTTATATCACCAAGGCGCCATGTTGCCACTTCTGATACTTCTTTGTTCACTGAGATACAAATAACCAATCACTTTAGCAAAAGAAATATTACATCTTACAATGTGGGTCAATGTCCATAAGTTTAAAATGAAATCATTCCTGATGTGATGAGTAGTTTGCTGGAAATCCAAACACATTGTTGTGAAGATTGTCACAGGCTTTCTGGAAGGATGGAAGACTTGTCCTCACTAAAACACCCACTGAAATTGAAAGTAAAAGTGTCTCGGTGGAAATGAAATTTAGAAAGTACACTTTGCTTTGTCTGCTGAATATTTAGTGCATGTGCTGCTGAAGTAAGCACTGTGCATTGATTATTTAGAAAAACACTGCTAAAACTGTATTAATACCATATTGGCAAAGTCATTGCATTTTGTTTAAAGAGGGCATCTAATAGTATTACATTTTCACTTGTATCTTTTGACCAGTGAGAACTTGTGAGATATAATTTTGGTAATATAATAGTACATAATTATTCAAAAAAACAACATTTGTTTTCCTATAAACATTGTCAACATTTAAATCAACTAAACCTACTAAAATTGGTGTTTTGATTCCTGTCATATCAATGTCTATATATCTACATCTATACCTATGTGTCCATATCCCTCAGACTTTTTGATTCCCCTCACCATCAAGAACAGAAAATCAAAAAGTGACTGACAATTTAAGACAACGAGCCTAAGCATATATATATGTATGTATATGATTTTATGTATATGCAATGAAAGATTGTTGTTGGTGCTTGTGCTTAACCAAAACACGTTACTGAAATTACAAGTGTTCTCACTGCCGACTAATTAGAGAGAACCCGCATATAGAGTAAATGTGTCCATACTAAGGTTGTCTGGAAATTTTGGTCCACATAATAACCCGAAATACCTTAAGAGCAGTGTGAAAGTTTCATAATCTCCTGTCAAAAAGTTGAGGTAGTGGAGTCTAGCCTGTCAATTAAGCCATAGCCAATGAGGCCTCTGTGTAAGCACAGCCTTCTCCTGAGGATTCTGGGAACTCCTGTGTTCCTCCCTGGAGGTGGGACACACTCTCCACTTTGTCTTCCTTCTGCCAAGACACATGGAGTTGCGTTGATGGAGCTAGAGCCTTAGACCTGAAGGAGTCACATAGAGACCCCTGCCAGCATTGAGATGCTTCCACAGCCACTGGATCCACAAGACTTTTTACCCACTGGTCTGTGATCTTCCTGCATTCAGCATTGCTGCCCGTGTTGCCTGAGTCTGAAGAGGACTTTATAGACTGGTATCAGATATATGGGGTAATAATATCGGACTATGAACTTGAACTGGAGGAGGCTGGAATGTTTTCTTTATATACAATTATTCTTTATATAAAACTCTTTCTTACATACATATGAGTGTCTCCCTGGATTTGTTTCTCTAGTCAACCCAGACTAACAAAGGCAAGAATAGTTAACATTTGTTGACTTGGGCCAAGTGATAGTTGTGTTTTTTTTGTAAAATTGTCTAGGAGATGGATTCTAAGTAGTCTGGCACTTAATAACTAGTAACCACCCTCTTATGTTCTGATCTATCACTGTATAATAACAGCAAATCAGTTGTACATAGCTTATGCAGGAAAGTAACACTCTTGCTTAAATCACAGCACTGATACTTTAAGCTAAAGGATGCTTTCTTGGGGAGGTGATCAGCTTACAATCTTAATAGAACTCTGTGGAAAAGCTTGCTTGCTTTTTTCTGGGTGTGGATCTTGAATCTGGCTCATCAAGTTCTGGTTCGTCAGTGGCCCACCATATCACCTGCCCATCTTGCCCCATCACACCTGATGAACTTGGATTGACTTCCCTCTGAAGCCACAAGGCAAAACTGCTGATCTTGAATTTATTAGGCTCTGAAACCACCAGCTTGTAGTCTCCATGTCTTTCTTGAGTTCACTAGTCCCTGCAGGTATACAAGTAAGGAAAAGTCTCCAGCCTAACATATGACTCATTGACTTGGAAACTACTTGAACTTGGACTTGCCTGTTTCTTTAACTATATTACCCATTTATTGAAATAAATGATCATATCTGTGTGTATATATATATATATGTACGCACAGACACATAGACATATATACTATATGAGTGTGTGTGACTAATCTTTCTTTGAAGAAGTACAGCCAGAATTCTTCTTAGAGGGAAGGGTGGTGAGACTTTATTGCATGTTCTTTGGGCGTGTTATCAAGAGGGACCAGTTCCTAGAGAAGGCTATCATGCTTCCTAAAGTCGAAGGACAGTTAAAAGTGAGGAAGGTCCTCAACAAGATAGATTGATTCAGTGGTTGCAACATAGGAATAATTGTGGAGAAGGTGCTGTGCTTGTGTTCTTTCATACATTGGGTTGCCATGAGTTGGAACTGACTTGACAGAACCTAACAACAACACCCAGTGAATATAATCAATTTTGAGATTTCTGTGAAATTTTTAATCTAAAGTTACCTGCTTCTATCGGTGAAGACTATAGTCTTTCTCATATGTGTATAGATGCCATCCTATCAAATACAGGATGCATGTCAAAATATATGAAAGAAGATCAACAAATTTTTGATAATGACTATAACACCATTTCTCTTAAATTTGTCATTCCCAAATTGTAAACCAGACGAATGCTCGCTTTAAAATGGCCAAGACCAGGTCATCTTAATTCAATGCCTACCTAAGATATCCAACTTTAGACATTCTAATTCATTTTTGACAATTTTCATACATTCAATGTTTTAATTATTAATGTAGGCTTGAAGTTTCTTCTTGTGTAATTACCCTACATGATGGAATTTCCCAGAAAGATTGGCTCCATTCAAATCATGACTCCTCTTTTAGGACACAATTAACCCCAAGTCATGTTTTGAGTGCCTCCCAACTTGAGGGGCTCATCTTTGATCATTATATCTGGAAATATTCTACACTCTTCTGAAGATCTTTTTAGTGCCTAATGCCTCATAAGGGGATCACCTATTTCCTCTTGCGAATTAGTTTTGAGTCTGGAAGATGCACTGAAAATTTTTTTACTCTGGTGGCTCTCTCGGAGTTAGAAATACAGGATGCATGTCATTCAGTGTGATAGCATCACTTGAGCCCCCAAGTATGACCAGCTTAAAGCTTAGTGATGAATCAGTTGTAGGAACATACAGCCTTGGTGATTGAAATAAACTTGCACAGAAATCACTATCTTCATCATAGAAAATACATTTTTTCAACAACATAAATGACAACTAATTATGTTGGCTTCACATAGAACTTGAACTGACTACATTGACAGGAAAAGACTATGGAGAGCAAAATATGATCAGCTAATAGACGACCAGTTGCTTTCTTTGAGACAGACTATCAATCATTATTATGTAACTTTAGATGGCAGCTCAAAAATATAAAAATAAGTACCCAAGAGCCAAATTATGCTATCGATTCCATTGCATCTGAACTTAGAGTTGTTCTCAATAACAGTTTTGCTGAATTAGATACAAACGACTGTATAGAAGACTAGTTGTGGATTTGATGCACTAGTTACAAATGACCACATACCAGAGTAGGCGTCACATGACATAACGAACTTCACACATGCATAAAACAAAAAGGCATTAAAATGACAGTCATTAACATGACAACATTTTGAATGTTGTAGGAAAAGAAGTTGAGATGAGTCCACAGTCACTGTACCAAAAATAAATGGTCCATAATCATCAAAAAGATAACCAATGAGCAAGAATTGCTGATATTGCAGGTTGAAGTCCAAGTTGTGGAGAAGGCATTACTAAAATCAAGGATCTGGGAACTGATGGAAGACAAGGGGGAATGTTTCAATAAACTGATGTTTGGGGAGCACTTAGCAACCTGAGCAAATTGGAAAGGAGCAACCTGAGTGGACTGGAAGTAATCCACTTTTGTGTTCCATCCAAAGAAAAGTGATACAAGGGAATGTGAAAATTATCAAACAATATCGTTACTATCATACAAGTAAAATTTTGCTGAAGATCATTCAAAAATTGATACTTCAGTACACTGGCATGGAGTTGCAAGAACTTCAAGCTAGATTCGGGAGACATGCAAAGAGAGAAATCACTGTGGATATTATGTGGATCTCAGTTGAAAGCAGAGAATACCACAAAGTTGTTTACTGGCTTTTTATTGACTATGAAAAGACCTTTGACTGTGTGGAACATAGCAAACTATGTAAAATACAGAAAAGTATGGAAATTTCTGAACATTTAATTAAATTAAGGCAGAACAGTGCAGTGTCAAAAAGGGCAGGGTTTTTTCCATTAAAACAAAGAAATACTACATTGTTATAGCCAAAAAGTCATGTGCTTGGATTGTATTATTTCACCATATTTATTCATTTTTTGGCTGAACAAATAATCCAAGAATTTTGACTGAATGGAGAAATAGCAGTTGATGTAAGTATTTGTTCAAAGCCAAGAGAACATGAAGTACAGAAGATGAAAGAATACAGCCATCAGTGTGAATTATAAAACTGTCTGAAGAAACCAAACAGTCTTAAAACTTGACCAATGGATCACATAGTGATAAAAGGAGATATACTTATAATTTGAAGATTTTATTTTACTTGTATACATAGCCAATGCTCATGGACGTAGCTATCAAGAAAGGAAAGGACATATTTCACTGAGCTAATCTGCAAAGCCTTCTTTAAAGCAGGGATTTCATTTGGGAAATACGTGTGCTTTTCCCAATTCATGATAATTTCAATTTTTCCATATACACATGAAAGCTGGACAATACATAGGGAAAATTGAAGGCAAATGGATTCTGGTGTTATCAAACAATATTGAAAATATCATGGACTGCCGGAAGAACAAGTCTATCCTGGAAGGAAGGATGGTGAGACTCCAGCTCATGTACTTTGGACATGCTAATGTAGAGGGAAAGGGCACTAAAGTTACGGATGGGGAGGGCCAGTAAAATGATGAAGGGACTTGCTGAGATGGGTTGACAGTGACTGCAATGATGAGCTCTAGCACAGCTACAATTCTCTGGGTGTCCCATGACTGGGTAACGTTTCATTCTGTTGTACAGAGGATCAATATGAATTGGAGCTGATTGGAGGGCACAAAATAATAACTTTGGTGACAGATCCACAGATACTGCGGTTATTTATCTGTGCTCATAACACAGATATTAACAGTTAACTTAGCAAGGTTTCAATATTTTTAGATCATAGGAAGGAATTGGCTCCTTAAGGATCTGCATGGGAATTCAAAAGTTCTTGGGAAAATCTCATTATTTTTAAATTCCATTTTTTACTATTTGAATCCCCAGGAGAGTGACGAGGCTCTCTACTCCTGTAAAGATTTATAGGCTTGGAAACCCACTGAGGCAGTTTACTTGATACTATGTGGTCACTATGAAGTGGAATTGACTTGATGGCAATGAGGTATTTTTTATTTAATCCCAGTCCAAAACAAATCCTAGATTTATGCAACAATTCCAAGGTTTACTTTAAAATTAGAAGCAGTTGATCAGTCTGGGCAGAAAACTTGATAGTCAACTAATAGAATTTTATAAGCGAATACATTGTGGTTGTTACATAATCTGATGTCAATTTGAGGATTAAAAGTATAGGGATGGAGTCTAGCCTGTCAATCGTGATATAGCCAATGAAGCCTCCATGTGGGCGTGGCCTTCTCCAGAGGATTCTGAGAACTCCGGGATTTACTCCTTGGAGGCGAGAGACAGGCTCTCTCTCTGCATACTCCCTGTGAGACATCATGGTAGAGAAGACACATGGAGGAAGTCTGATGGAGCCAGAATTCTGGAGCCAGAGAAGTCACATGGAGACCCCTGCCAGCACTGAGCTGCTTACACCACCACTGGATTCATAAGACTTTCCACCCACTGGCCTGTGATCTTCCTGCTTTCAATATTATTCCATGTGTTTTATGAGCCTGAAGAGGAATCTATGGATTGGTATCAGACATATGAGCTAGTATTGGACTTACAGACTTGATATGGACTGGGCTGAGATATTTTCTCAATATTCAACTGCTCTTGAATATAAAGTTCTTTCCTATACACATATGAGTGTCTATGAACTTGTTTCTCTAGTCTACCCAGACTGACACACACATACATATCTGTGTATCTGTGTATGCATGTGTACATTAGTCACTAAACCTACTTATGAGCTATCAAGCCACATACATAGCTGGGCAATGAGTAAAAAATGGACTTAGCCATAAAAAAATGGGAGGCTGGCTTAGGAATAGGGTCATGTTTGCATCTGTTGTACACAGGGTTACTATGACTCACAACTTCCTCAGGAACACATGAAAACAACCACATCAACCCATATACATGCTTCTGACAACATGTCCAGATAGCTGTTTACTTATACCTATTTATCTCTGTTTAAACCCTGTAGTTCTAGAAAAAAATAATTTAATTTTTGAGTTGATAGTCTTATGTGTGGGTGAAACATCTATACATGCAATCTTTGACATCCCAATACATTCCTTATTAATTAAAAGAGCCTAATATTATCACTTTAGCAATCTGAAAGGACTTAACCTGTCAAACCTTAAGATAAGATGCTATGAAAAATCACATGCATCTTAAATATATTTTGAACTCAGATATAATTAATTTCTAAAAATGATTTTTAAGAGGACTTGCTTGTGGGGGTCTTATGTTTTCATGTCAACTTGAAAAATCTGCTGGAAAATAGGTTTCGCTGCTTCATTGAGATACTTTACTCCCTCTGTGAAAACATCTTTGCTCCCAAATATAGTCTCTACACCCTATGTTTCAATTATCTTGATTTAAAGGACTACTAAGTTCAATTAATCAATGGGGGGGTGAGTGAAGTGATAAGGACAACGTGCGATTTATAGGTGCACAGAGAAGAACTACCATACAGATTTGAGAATCAAGAGCAAGGGGGAGGAGGACAAGTAGCAGAGGTGATTGAAAGCTGATATTGGAAAGAAGAGCAGAAGCCAACAGAAGGATGAAATAAAGAAGGTGTTTGTTCATAGGGAAAGGATTCTGGGCAGAGAGAAAAATGAATGCATAGACTTAAAAATAAAAAGAGAAACGCACAGCAGGGGTTTTTCCAACTGGAATGTTATCAAAGACTCAAAAATTAGCAATAAACAATGTGGGAAGTGATAGAGGAGGTGGGAGAGACAAACAATGGTGCCTCCTTGATCAGCATGCTAATGCATCTTAGACTTTGTTTCAAGAGAAAGAGGGAGGAGTTGAATATATAGGCAAAGAAGATACTCTTTTGCTAGGTGCCATTGAGTTGGTCATGACCTGTAGCATCCCTCGGCACAACAGAAGGAAACACTAGGTGGCCCTGCCCCCTCCTTACAAGTATTCCTCTGCCTGGGCCGATTGTTGCAGTCCTGGGGTCACTCAGTCTCATTGATGACCTTCTTCCTTTTTGCTTCATGAGGGATGATGTCCTTCTCCAGAGACTGGTCTCTCCTGACAACACGTCCAAAGTACCTATGTAAGAGGAAGTCACCCCATCCTTGCTTCCAAGGAGCAGTCTAGCCTTACGTTTTCCATAACAGATTGGTTTGTCAATTTAGTAGTTCATCGTAGTTTCAATATTCTTTTTGCAGCACTACAATTCAAAAGCATTGAGTTCTTCTTGGATCTTCTGAAGAAGATGAAGAAATTCACCAGTGGAACTGCGTTTGTGGGAAATACAATATTCTGAGAACCATATGGAAAACATATTAAAGGAAATCTCGGCAAGATGGGAGTCATGAATGGACTTTGTTTTCACATAATTTCTTTCAGTGAAGCTCTCAATAGCTCATATGCTACCTTCTGAAGTAGTTGAATGTGGACCAATTATTTTCTGTACAGTTGCTCAGTGTATTTTCTTCTGGAGATTTCCATGTCACTCAATATTTTATCCAGAGAGTCCTTCAATATTACAACTGATGACTTGTTTTTTTTCCTTCAGCTCTTTAATATTGAAGAATGCTTAGTGTTTTCTTTTCTCTGGTCATTTGTATTTACTGTTCATTTTTCACATGTATATGAGGTGATTGAGAATTCAATGACTTGGATCAGGTACACCATAGAGTCCAAAGTAAAGTCCTTGCTTTTCAATACTTTATTTTTTTAAATTATTTTATTGGGGACTCTTATAGCTCTTATCACAATCCATTCATACATCTATTGTATCAGGCATATTTGTACATATATTGCCATCACCATTTTCAAGGTATTTTCTTTCTACTTGAGCCCTTGGTATCAGCTCCTCATTTGTTTCCTTCCCTTCCTCATGAGCCCTTGATAAATGATAAATTATTATTTCAAATCTTACATCCTCCCCTGTCTTCCTTCATCCACTTCTCTATTTTTCATACCCCTGGGGTGTTATATGTCTATCATTGTGATCAGTTCCCCTTTTCTCACCACACCTACTTCCTACACTCCTGTTTATTACCACTCTCATTATTGGTGTTGAGGGGTTTTTGCTGTCCTGGATTCCCGGCGATGTGAGCTCTTATCTGTAACAGTGTACATGCTATGGTCTAGCTGGACTTGTAAGGTATAATTGAGGTCATAATAGTGATGGAGAGGAAACATTAAGAAACTTGAAGAAAAATGTACCTTTCATCAATGCTATACTGTACCAAGACTGACTCATCTCTTCCTCAGGATCCTTCTGTGATAGGATGTCTGATTATTTACAGATGGACTTTGGGTCTCCACTCTGTCATCCACCTCATTCACATCCAGGATTTTTTTGTTTTAGGAGTTTGATACCTGATATCTGATCCCACTCACACCTGATGATCAAACAGGCTGGTGTTCTTCTTCCATGTGGGCTTTGTTGCTTCTCAGCTAGATGGGCGTTTGTTTATCTTCAAGCCTTTAAGATCCCAGATGCTATATCTTTTGATAGCCGGGTACCATCAGCTTTCTTCAACATATTTTCATATGCACTCATTTAATTTCAAGTGATCATGTAGGGAAGGTGAGCATCACAGAATGCTGGCTTATTAAAACAAAATGTTATTGCATTGAGGGAGTACTGGAGTAGAGGCCCATTATCTGTCTGCTACCTTGACACTTACTATATTAATCTATGTACATAGATCTATTTCCCTATTATTATATAAAATATATTTATATAAGTACATGCCTATATTTAGACCTCTATATATGCCCTTTGCCTCCTAGTCCTTTCCTCTATTTCCTTTTTCTTGTCTCATTATCATGTTCAGCCTTCATTTGGGTTTCAATAATTCCTTTATGTTACATTGCCCTTGAGTTAAGCCCCACCAGGCATCGATTTTAGATCACTTGTTGTTCCCTTGTCCCTGGTTTTGTTGGTCCCCCCCTTTCTTTCCCCTGCCTCCCCCTTCCCCATGTCCCTCCAGGAACAATCAGTCACATTGTTTTCCCCTTCTGAATTGTTCATCCAGCCTATCATATCTAGATCTAGATAGACACACAAAAAGTAATAATAAGCACAAAAACAACAGCAAAAATAAAAGCGTATAAATAATTCCAGGTCTGTTTGTTGGCCTTTTTGAGTGTTTTACAGTTGAGTCTGATGAGGTGCCATGACCTACCCCTGAAGTCTATTTTGGAGAATCCTTGGGGACTTCATTGCTTTGCTCCCCTTGCTGATCTATTGCATGCCTTTAGTGTTTCTCCCTGGTGTGGTGGGATCAGATCAGGCACAATTCCCCCACTGTGTCTCCACTGTTGTTCCATGTAGTGCCTTAGGTCAGTGAGGGATGTCATGTCTCCTGCTGAGGCTGACCCTATGGTCCTCTGTGTGCATTGGCTACTTTGAGCAGGAATATTGTCTTAGGGGGTTGGTGGGCCAGGATGTGTTCCACTCCCTCTTTCTCTCTCCTTCCCTCTTAGTTTGCTCCTGTGTGTTCTGATCATATGTGCCTCTCTCCCAGAGCTGTAGTTTCAGTGCTGTCCTCTGTAGTGCATTCTTCAGGGAAGTGGAGAGGGGTGTCTATGTAGCTGGGATGGGGCCAGCCCTGAATACCTCTCTATTGGTTCACTGCTTCATGCCAGTATGTTGCATTCACGTCTTGGCACACCAGGTTGAGGTCTGGTCCCTCTTTCCTCCTTATGACTGTCTCCCCAGGCTGGTGTGTTTCGTCCATGTGGGCTTTGTTGCTTCTGAGCTAGATGGCTGCTTGTTTATCTTCAAGCCTTTAAGACCCCAGACACTATACCTTTTAATAGGCGGGCACCATCATTTTTCTTCACCACATTTGCTTATGCACACACTTGTCATCAGTGGTCATATCGGGAAGGTGGGCACCCACTGATATGATTTTTTTTGTTTTTTGATGTCTGATACCCGGTCCCTTCTATAACTTGTGTTCAGACAGGCTGCTGTATTTCTTCCATGTGGGATTTAATGCTTCTGAGCTAGATAGTTGCTTGTTTACCTACAAGCCTTTAAGATCCCAGATGCTATATCTTTTGATAGCCGGGCACCATCAGCTTTCTTCACCACATTTGCTTTTGCACACATTTTTCTTCAGCAATCGTGTTGGGAAGGTGTGCATCCTGGAATGCCAATTTGATAGAACAACATGTTTTTGCATTGAGTAAGTACTTGAGTGGAGGTCCAATGTCCATCTGCTGCCTTAATACTAAGCTTATAAATATATGCACGTAGATCTATTCCCCCACTGTCCTCTATAAATATATTTATTTATGTACATGCCTGCATTTAGACCTCTATGAATACCCTTTGCCTCCTAGTTCTTTCCTCTATTTCCTTTTACTTTCCTCTTGTCCCACGAACATGCTCAGCCTTCAGTTGGGTATCAATAATTTCTCTCAGTTACATTGCCCTTACCAAGCCTCTCACACCCTCCTTACTACTACTTTTGGATCACTTGTTGCTCTCTTGTCCCTGCGTTGGTCAACAACACCTCCTTATCCCTGTCTCCCCCACTCCCGTGTCCCCCTGCGAACCATTGGTCCTTTTGTTTTCTCCTCCAGACAGTTCTCCCAGCCTATCTTATCTAGATAGATCTGCAGAGATAACAATATGCATACAAAAAACAAGGTGTAGCAAGACAAAGTGACAAAAGAGAACACAAGGATGACAACAAAAAAGAAAACCCATGACCCATAAAAGAATAATTTTAAAAAGAAAAAAATTAGAAAAATCTGTAAATAGATCAAGGTCTGATTTTTGACCTCTAGGTATGTCCTCCAGTTAAGTCTGATGGAGTGCCATGCTGTGGTCCCAAGTCTATCCTTTGCACTCCCTCGGGAGCTCCCTGCTCTGCTTCCCCCTTTGCTCCGCCGCACGCCTTTAGTGTTTTGCCTCCGTGTTGCTGGGTCAGACCAGGCCAATCCTGACACTGAGTCTCCAGTGTTGTCCCCGTAGGGCCATGGGTCAGCGAGGGATGTCGTGTCTCATAGTGGGATCGGCCATATGGTCCACTCTGTGCATTGGCTGTTTGGAGCAAGGATACAGTCTTCCAGGCCTGGTGGGCCAGGATGTGCTCCACCCCCTCTTCCTCCCTATTCATTTGCTCCCTTATGCTCTGATCAGACATGTCCCTCTCCCCTAGCTGCAGCTTCAGTGCCATCCTCTAAAGTAAATTCTTCTGGGGGAAGGGGCAGTTATCCACATAGCTGGTATGAGGGCTGAACCCTCAGGCCCTTCCACTGGCTCCCCTCTCCATGCCAGCTATCTGCATTTGCATCCAGGTACACTGGATTTAAGTCTGTTCCCTCTTTCCCTGTGGAGACACAAACAATACCCTCCCCTTGGGTGGGTCAGTACCCTGTTCCTCCTCTGCCACACATGTCTTTTTTTTGGTTTTCCCTTTCCTCCCCTCCGCCCCCCCCCCTTTAGCAAATGGTTTTCATTGGCTGGTTTGGACAGGAGAAACCACATTTCTATTGTGGAAGAAAGAGTGGGGCAAAGGTGGTCATTTTGAAGACTTGCAAGCTTGCAGTTGAAAGAATACCTGTCTGTTATAGCTATTTAGTAGAAGAGGTAATGTCCCTCTTCTTGAGAATGATGGCTAGACTTTGAAATCAGTGGACAAGCAGAGCACTGGGGAGGGAAGGAATATCAGACAGTGGGATTGAAACCAGGTTATTTAGAAAACTTGCTCTTGCTTATTAACCTTAAGTCCTCTTCTACCCCACTTTCCTCAATACGTTCATTTCATTTTCCAACTTTCCACCTGTCTTTCATGTTTAAAGACAGTCATATCTACATTGGGAGTCCCTAGTTGATATGAACAGCTAAGGTTCTCAGTGGCTAACCAAGAAGTTGGAGTCCAACCAGAAGCACCCCGGAAGAAACCCGGTGTTCTCCTTCTGGAAAAGTGGCCATGGAAAACCTTATGTTGTATACGTCTACTCGGATACAGGTGGGTGGTCTATGGATCAGAATCTACGCTAGATGGCAGCTAGTTTGGGTTTTGTGTTTCAGTTAGTTACCCTGCCATTGTTCCCTGGCATCCTTGGGATTGACACTCACTCATAGCAACCTCCCTGGACAGAGGAGAGCTGCTGCATGGTGTTTCCAAACTCTACTCTTCAAGGAAGCCCATGGCCACATCTTTATAGTGGTGAGTAGCAAGTGGGTTTAACTGACAACTTTTTGGTTATCGGTCAGTGATTAATCATTGCTTTTCCAAGACTCCTTGTTCTGTGTCACGATCCTCCTCTAGTTTATATTCATCATAATTTAAAATTCTTTATTTAAAAATTATTCTATTTCCATCTTTCCAGTAAACTGAACAACAAAATAGAAACAATCCTTTTTTATTCTATTTTTGTCATTTATAACTGCGGTGACTAGCATAGTAATGACCCCACGTTGACAAAGTATTTGCTGATCAATTGGATAAATTGGATTTAAGCTGCACTATCTCAAAAAATGCTGACTCTGAAAATATTGGTTGAAGCAAAAATAAAAATAGATGAATTTAAACTGTAACTTTCAAATAAAAAATTAAAATAAACAATATGAAACTGATGAAGTGAATAAGGGTAGAAATTGAAACTTGAAAGCAGTTGCTATGCAAATTAAAAATAAATGCAAGACCTGCTTTCTGGGATGTGTGTGTGTGTGTGTGGTTTGTTTTTTTCTTTAGATTTTAATGAATTAGATACAGTGCTGACAACTTGAAAGAACAAAAGTGAAACAAGAGACTCAAAATGGGAAATAGGAAAGCAATTATAACTGCAGATAGATAAACGATTTAAATATGTAAGCAACTAAGATGTGAATCTATGTGCTGTTAAATTTAAAACTCCCAATGAAAAAAGGTCCTTTCCTCAGATAATATAAATTGCCTCAATAACATGTAGAAAAGCTGAATAGGCAAATAATTAAGGAAGAACTTTAAATGTTTTTAAAGATTTTCTTCTCTTAAGTGCTCCAGAGGACGCCTAGGCAAAGGAAGGCTGTGACTGCAACTGACTGAGTCTTCACCTTCTTGTTTCCCCCTTGCTCATCGAAATGAATAAAACAATACATTAGAGATATAAACTGCATCCGTGAAGAATCTCCTTCTTAGTCTTACAATGTAGACTTATAAATAGATATTAAAGACAGGACGTATGAAAAGGGGCTTATCAGTAAATACTCCATTGTTTTACAAGTAAAACGAAAAAGCCCTGTACTGAGAAGCAGAAGGCTAGTCCCTGACAGAAGTTACTTTCATCTGGATTTGCTCAGGGGCTGGGCTGAAGGCACGGGACACAGATTTGTATATTGATGCTATTATGTATTGAAAAAAGGTATCTGTGCAAACCCCACATTGCCAATGAGTTTTCAGGGGGCAAGACATCACAGATTACAATTGGCTCAGACATCCTTGTCCCAGCTGGCCATGAGGGACGGCGTCATTTGTGCTTGTTCTTAAAGATGCCAGCTGTGCCAGGCAAATGATGGAGACTTATCAACTTCCTGCTGCTCCCTCAAGGGGATAAGAGAAAGCCTTGAACCCAAACCTGATGTTTTGTCTCCCAACCTGCCCTGTCTGCCCTACCATTCCCTCATGCTAACTTCATGTCCAGTCTTTACAACTTCTCAAGAGGTTCATAAGAAGCAGGGTACAATTTAACATATAGAAATCAGTAACATTAGCAAAAAGAGACAAATAAATCTGTCTTGGAAGAAGTACAGCTAGAGTGCTCCTTAGAAGAAAGGGTGTTGCGAGTTTGTCTTACACATTTTGGACATGTTGTCAGGACAGACCAGTCCCTGGAGGACATCATTCTTGATAAATTTTAAAAAAAAGAGGGACAGAGGAAGAGAGAAGGCCTTCAAGGAGATAGATTGGCACATGGCTGCAAAAATGCACTCAAGCTTAGGAACACCTGTGTGGATGACTCAAGACTGGGCATCGACTTGTGTTATTGTTCATCGGGTCACTGGAGGTGAGCTTTGACTCAATGGCACCAAACAACAATAGTAACAGCAGGGTCGCTAACCCATGAACTAGAGCTACGGGTCTTTGAGTTAACACCTATAGCAGACAGGCATGCCCTTTGGGCATCTATTGGCAGTCCTAAACAAATGTTCTGGCAGTCAACTTTATCCAATGCATTTTCGTCTGGACATAAATAACATCATAATCCTGACCATTGTTTGTGAGTTCTGTGTGACCCCTGCAATGACTGATAGAACAGAGGTGGAAAGTAGAGACTGAGCAGATTATATAGCGAGAGGAAGGTCAGCTAAAATGATGAAGGCAAAAGAAGAAACTGAGAGAAATGTAAGAGTTAAAGGCCACAAAGGTAAATAGTATTATACACAAAGTCAAACACTAACAGTACATGTGTATACAAAGGGAGACACACTGGTTGAAAAGTTAGGGTTAAGGAATTGGGACATTGTACATAAATCATTATATATATATTTATATAATGCTTACAGAGGATATTTCTACAAGTTCCTATGTTTTATTTTATTTCTATAAGTTGCTTTACAAAGGATATTTCCATAAGTTGCTATGTTGCTCATATCTATTATTATAGCAGGGTCACATCAGAGGCAAAGTTACAAATTTCTTACCATAACCCAACACTTCTAGGAATGAGATGTTGGACCTAGTATCCCAGGACCACAATCTTAAAAGACACCTGGGCAAATTGGCATGGACATAGCTCAAAACAAAAACAATGATTGAGTAGTAAAACACAAATATGATAACATAAAAATTTTTTATCATTTTATTGGGGATTCATACAGCTCTTATCACAATCCACCCATCCATCCATCCATTGTATCAGCACATTTGTACATTGTGTTGCCATCATCATTTTCAAAATATTTCTTTTTACTTGAACCCTTGGTATCAGATCATTTTTTTCCTCCCCTATCCCACCTTCCATCCCTCATGAACCCTTGATAATTTATACATTATTATTATGTTTTCATGTCTCACCCTGACTGGTGTCTCCCTTCACGCACATTCTGTTGTTCATTGCCCTGGGCGGGAGGGAGAGGGAGGGGAAGGTTATATGTGAGTATTTTTTACATATATATTCCCCCTTTATCCCCCCACCTTTTATCTCTTGGAATTGCTACTCTCATTATTGGTCCTGGGGAATTTATCTGTCCTGGATTCCCTGTGTTGTGAGATCTTATAAGTAGCAGGACTTGTAAGGTAGAATGGGTGTCATGATAGTGGGGGGAGGAAGCACTAAAGAACTAGAGGAAACATATATGTTTTGTCAGTATTATACTGCACCCTGACTGGCTCATCTCTTCCTTGTGATCTCTCCGTAAGGGGATGCCCAAATTTTTACAGATGATCTTTGGGTTTCCACTCCACCCTCCCCTCATTCAAATTTCTGTGTTTTTGTTGTTGTTGTTGTTCTGGGTCTTTGATGCCTGATACCGGATCCCATGGACTCCTCATGATCACACAGGCTGGTGTGTTTTTTCCATGTGGACTTTGTTTCTCAGCTAGATGGCCGCTTGTTTATCTTCAAGCCTTTAAGACCCTAAATACTGTATCTTTTGATTGCCAGCCACCATCAACTTTCTTCACCACATTTACTTATGCACCCATTTAGTCTTCAGAGATCGTGTCAGGAAGGTGAGCATCACAGAATTCCAGGTTATTAAAACAAAGTGTTCTTGCATTGCGGGAGTACTTGAGTAGAGGACCAATATCTGTCAACTACCTTAATACTTAACATATAAATATATGTACATAGATCTATTCCTTATCATTATATATCAATATATTTAGGTATATACATGCCTGTATTTAGACCTCTGTAAATGGCCTTTGCCTCCTAGCTCTTTCCTATTTTTCCTTTTACTTTCCTCTTGTCCCACTATCATGTTTGGCCACATTCCGTTTCAGTAATTCTTTTAAGCTACGTTGCCCTTGATAAAGCCCTACCTGGCATTTTATACCCTCCTCACCATCAATTTTAGATCACCGGTTAATCCTTTGTCCCTGGGTTGGTTTATCCCACCCCTTCCTTTCTTCTTCCTCTCCTTCTCCTGTATCCCCCAGAACCCTCATTCTGTTGTTTTCTCCTTCAGATTTTTATACTGCTTAATGATAACTTTTTAAAGAACGCCAGGAAAAATATAAAAGCAGTTAAAAATTAGAAGACAGAAGTATAAATTGAGTCAGGTATGCATATAACCCAAACAATCTAACTCGTTGTCATAAAATCAGCTCTGAATTGTAGAGACTCTATAGACCAGAGTAGAACTTCTCTTATGTGTTTTGGGGACTATAAATTGCTAGAGGAGTAGAAAGTCTTATCTTTATTTCTGATTTCAAACTATTGATCTCGATTCTTTGTATCTTGTTAAGTCACAAAGCCTCCTTGTGAAAAAATTAAGGAAGATATTGGGTATAAATAAGCAGGAAAGACAGCAAAACCCACAGGAATTTTTGCAAAAAAATGGTATCTGTGAATAGATACCTAGGTAGTCATGTAAGCTAAATAATTGTGAGAAGGTAAATGGAGATACCCCCATGAGCATCACTCTGGCAAAGGCTATTTCCTTAACAAGATGTTAATTAAATATTTGTAGGTGCTGTAGCTCTATCCAAGAATATAGAACATACAAGTATAAGCCTCCTACCCATATTAAAACACCTTGAGGAAATGAATCTCTAACTTGGGGACTTAAGACCACAATCTTGAGGGAAATCCAAGTTAATTGACATAATAGTCCACAAAGACAATACCCTATCTCCTTCTTTGGTGAGCAGGCACTGGGATAAAAGTTAGTGAGGGACCATCTAAGATTAAATTATTAATCTCTCTCTGTCTGGATCAAAGAAGTGTGAAGTAAATGACTCAAGGAAACAATTAGTAAAATAACTAATGGATTACCACTATCCTGGGACCAAAATCTACTTACAACTCTGATGAGTGTCAAAATAGAAGATCCTGGCCAGGGTGGGAGGAAAAGGCTACAAAGTAGAGAGAGTTTTTTGAATCACAAACAGTTGCCTTAATAGAGACACAGGGTGACCTCCCAACAGTGACGCTAGATGTCCTAAAGAGAATGATAACACTGGGGAATAACTGCAGTAACCACACACGGTCAACAGGGTCCAATAGAAAAAAGTCCTCTCTCAACTTCCATCCAATAATAAAAGAAAACAAAAAGTTCCAAACAAATTAAAAAAAAATAAAAGTGAAAGAGTGCTTACGCCTTAGAAGAGAGAAAATGAAGATAACAATAGACACAAAGGTGCTTAAAATATACATGGATTCAAATGTATGCTAATACATTTGAAAATTTGGAGAAAATGAATAATTTTAGCAAGAGATTAATTATGTAAATTGACTCAAGAAAGTGGAAAAGTTGCATAGATCGATGAATAGGAGGTAATTTAAAACTGTCAAATATTATCTCAAAATATGTCTGCACTATGCAGGATTTTACAGGCAAGTGCTTTCAAACTTTCAAGTAACACATTCTTTGCATAAGATAAAAATTGTTTCTAATCATACCAGAAAAAAAGAGAAAGTTTACAAATAATGTTTGTACATTCATGTCACCAAAATGTATAAAGACAGCCTGCAGGTTAAAACATCACCCTGTTCTTACTTCACCCTGTATAGGGAGCAACTAAATCGGTAATGTCGCTAGTTGCGGTTGCATCTAGGAACTCCATGGGTGCAGAACAGCGCAGCTCCATCACATTTCCACAGCTAGGACCTTTCCACAAGAGATTGTTAATCCGGTCTTCCATGTGTCCCAGGTGGATTAGAACAGGAAAACATTCGGCTAGGACCCCAATGCTTAACTATTTGCTCCACGCTGGTAATTCTTTAAATAACTACCAGTAAATTACATTTGGTAGTATATTTTGAAAACAGAGTCCTGTGCTCTAGCTTAATAGTATATCCTGGGAATAATGGCATGTTTAACCTCAGAAACTCATTTATTATATATCGTTGTGCATAGCCAAATTTGAAAAATCCAAATAATCATTTAGAAATATTCTGAGAAGCCAATTTAAAATAGAGTACACCTATTCTTTCTTGTTTTTTTTAAGGTGCAAACTCTGACAACATGTACTGTAAGACTTACTACAAGCAGTACATTAGAACAAACAACAACAACAGCAACAGGAGCTCAGTATTTTACAGCTGGGATTTAAATGCTGTGGTGTAAACACAGACATGTGGATGCAAATCTCGATTCTGATCTTCACTTTCATGGACCTGGACTACAGCTGCTCAGCCTATCTGAAAACAGCTACCAACAAACACACACTCACTGCTATTTATTTGATTCCAACTCATGGCAACCTATAAGACAGGTAGAACTTCCCCTGTGGGTCTCTAAGACTGGACTTCTTTACAGGAAAAGAAAGCCCTAGCTTTCTAGGAGTTGACGGCTTCAGACTGCGGTCTTCAGGTGAACAGAGCAGCAGGTAACTATTATACCACCAGGCATCCTTTCTTTGCCCTCACAGCAATGCATGCTTTGTTGTTCTTAACTACCTTTGTATCACAAGCTATTAGTATTTTAAAATGTGCAGGTTTTATAAGAAGATATTTATAATATTATATTGATGAAAGAGTCAAGACATAGGTTTGAGGCTGACATGACTTTTTCTTTATTGCGTTATTGTTGTTGCTATTAGTATTTTTATCTATATACAGTTTTTCTTTCTATCGACAACATGAGAAATATAAAGAAATAGCAGGTGTATAGTCCAAAAAATCAGCCAGTGGAGACCCTATTGTTGCATTGTGTATGGAGTACCCAGGAGTCTGGAGCAAAGACAAGGGCAGTTAAAAACCAAAACATTTAAATCCTGGACAATAGCAAGGAACACAATAGATTAAGCCAAGCATGAAGGGTGTAGACTCACTCTCTTGAATGTCCATGAAGATCATGCCAATTCAGTCTTGCCATACTAATATAGGTAGGTGAGGAAACTACATTTGAAGCTCTACTAATACCTGTTCAATACCTGTTGCTGTTACCACGTCCCGTCCAGTTGTTTCTGAGTCATTGTAACCCTAGACAGAAAAGAAGGAGATACTTCTCTGTCCTGGCTCTCCTTACAACAATTGCTAGGTTCAGTACCTTTGTTAGAGTTCCTGTGTCAATCACATCATTGAAGACCTTCCTCTTTTTCATTGTCCCTCTTCTCTACCAAGCATGATGTCTATTTCCAGGGACTTTCCTTTCTGATGGCATGTCCATCATCACTTTTACTGCCACTGGGTCAAACCATTCACCATCTTCAATTCTAAAGAACATGCAGGCTGTATTTCCAAGACAGATTATTCAATATCATGCCAGCATGCAAATCTTTACTGACAGATTCATGCTGGCAGCCCATGAGGAGCATTCACTGTGAATTTAACCCAAGTATTCTTCATGAAAAAAGAGAATTCTACCAACGAACCACAACTAAAGTTTATTTTTTTCCCAAGTCATTTAAGTTTCCCATTGTGATAGGTACATAATCTGTTGTCAATTTGAGAGGATTAAGAGTAAAATGGTGGAGGTTAGCTTGTCAATCAGGTCACAGTTTGATGGCCTCATTTTATGGCACTAAGGAGATAAATAGCTCGCTTCAGGTGGGACACAAGCAGACTCCCTGGGAGACATTGCAGCTGACAAGACACATGGAGCTAGGGTAGTGCCCTGAGCTGGTGGAGCCATGTGGAGACCCCTGACAGTTCTGAGATGCTTACAACACCACTGGATCCACAAGACTACTCACCCACTGGTCTGTGATCTTCCTGCATTCAGCATCACTGCATGTGTTTCATGAGTCTGAAGAGGAATTTATAGAACAGTATTGGACACATGGTCTAATATCAGACTTATGGACTTGATTTGGATTGGGCTAGGATGTTTTCTCAATATTCAATTGCTCTTATGTATAAAGCTCTTTCTTATTATGAATTTGTCTCTCTGGTCTACTGAGACTAACTCACCCATGTTCCATGTCACTCTCCATTCTGGTCATGGAATACCAGTACAGTCTTAAGAGAATCCTATACCCAGAATCAAATATTTACTTTATCCTTAAATTCAAGAGGTTAATTCTTATGTATTCCATGATGTCAAACACTGATAGACTGTACTATTGGGGAGGGTGACAGTGGCAGGAATATCTGTTGGCTTCAGAAAGACTCTTAGGAGTGGGGAAAGATCTTTCATATCACAGCTTCAAAGAATAATTCAACACAAACATTAGCTTGACATCCAAATCATTTCCATGTACCTCAGGCTTGATTTCATCTTTTTACATTTCCCTATAAGTTTGAGGTATGAGATAGTTAAGGTTCTGTGTCCATTTGGCTGGGTTAGGGTTCTTAGTGGTTTGGTAGTGAGGACCCAGTAATCCCCTAAAATATCACCTAGCATAGAGGATTCAGTGCTCGGGTGGGATTTGCTGTGGGCATCCAAGCAGTTGTAAGCTTAGGATGGAGTGCAATGAAAGGCAAGTTCCTCGGAGGTGCGGTCTACTCCTACATAAAGAAATGCTGTAGAGAGCTTCTTTACTTCTTGCTAGTCCCGATCCTGCATCGAGCTCACCCATCTGCCCAGGCAAGTTCACTGAACTTGACCAGCTACTCCACTGGAGACACATGTGGCAGTCTCTCCCTAGAAAGTTGTAGAAATCTCGTGTTTTTATTCTGTTCTCTAGGGTCACCATGAGTTTGAATCAGCTCCTTGGCACTAATGGTTTTCTTCTCTTTTTCCTCTCAGCTTCACCTTCAGCTGCTTCTACCATCACCTCCACAATCCAGGAACCCTAAATTGTTTACAAGTACCCTTAACAGCCAAGCATGCACAGGGCATTTGCTATTTGTCGGCTAACTCTTCACCTCACTGACTTCTATGGATCTTTCAGAATATTTCACAACTCCCTCCTCACCTTCAATAGAAATAACTACTCCTGAAAGCTTTTTCACTTCTCATCTTCCAAATTTCACTAAATAGAGGAGGGAGAGATTAAATATCCCAGTATGGATTATTCTATTTTATAGCCTCTCTCAGGAAATTAGATGATGTTAATAATATTTGTACAGTATGTATAAATGTATATCTTTATATTTTCTCTGATTTTTTCTTTTATAGTTTACACTGCTTTCCATTGATTCATAAAAGTCATATTAAGTATATCTGTATCTAGTCTTTTGTATATTTTTCCAATATTTTAGCAGCCTAGGGTTTATTCTTTAAGATATTTATGGGGTTATAAATGTATGGAGACATGTTTTTTTGTTTTTAGTAATTCTTGAAATGATTTTTCAACTCAGAGTGAATCAATGTGATAGGGTCGAACTACTATGTCAAATATTTCTGGTTGTGATCTCTACAGAGTGGAAAGTCAACCTGTTCCTCTGTAGAGCCACTGGGTGGATTCAAGCTAAAAACTTATAATTTAATACCTGAACATTTAATATTGCACTACCAGGTTAAGATAGTAATTACTATGTGTTATAGACTCTTCCCTTTAATAGTATATATATTTTTTCTTTAAATTTGGAAAACCTTTTGTCTTTATTTTTTATATGAACTCTACTGTATTTTATATTTATTTTATTGTGCCATCTGAAAGGCATGGTGAAAATGTATTAAAATGTAAACTGCATTTGAGGCCTGATTTCACCTGTTGGGATAAACTGTCCATCTCTATATGTGCATTACAAGCTGTTTAGTCACAGTTTGGGTTTCTATTTTTCAGTAACTGAAAATAGCATAAGATGATGGAGTAAGCAATCTCAGGTGCCTCCGGGGATTGTACCATTTCCATAGATATTCTATACGTCTCTCCTGTGTGGACAACACCGGTGGCCCTTAAGCTGAGTAAATATACCAACTTTGAAGTCACAGGAGTACAGCTATCATACATAGAGCAATGGCCATATAGAATCAATTCTACAAATTGAATCCATGGGTCATGAATGACTGGCTTGTGTATGCAGGGTTCTGGCTAAATATATGGATACCTGAACCCCAATCAGAATTTATAATTTTTTTCCCTTTAGGACAAAGGTCTATGTAGAACAATATGCTGGCTAGTTTTCTAGTTTTCACTGATAGCACAGTTAAACAGAAGTAGGATGCGCTTTGATCCTATTTATTAAAGGCTGATGATTAACCTAATTCAGATAGACCCTAACTAATGTGAATCAGGGCTTGTCACTGATCAGGATCATGGTACTTGGTTTAAGCAATGGGAATAATTAGACCAAAATATAATTAACTAACAAATCATTACTGGAGATTACCAGAAATATTTCCCAATGAACTACTTACTATACATCCTACGCACTGACCCCAACACCACCAACGTTGAGTTGGATTGTTTTTGAGGCTGCCATTTTTAATAGAAACAGTTAACTTCATCTTTCTCCCAAGTTTCAACTGGTGGGTTTGAACTGCCAACCTTGTGGTTAGCAGTCCAGTGCCTACCCAAGGGTGCACAGAGCTATGCATTTGTTTCCATTCATCCAAAGGCAGTGCTCCTGATTTTATGGCATGGTTGCCCACTTTGAACTTTTTAAGGTGTGAACAGTCATCATTTGAATGTATGACATCAAGCAAATATTTTGCACCCAAACATGCTATTGCACTTAACTATTATTTCTATATCTTGTCCAAAGTGGTTTAGGGGATCAGGGCTGGAGACTGTGGAATCTCTTGACTAAACTGACAAAACGTGGGGTTGCCAGAGTCTGAGTTTATGGGCCCAAGTCTAGATAAGCTCCCTTTAACACATCTGCCTGATCAGTCTCCTCATTTTCCAGATGATCCAGGTGTCCAAACATCTGCAGAATTCAAAGACTAAGGGAAAGCAGAACACTAGCAAGGTAAGTTGCCAGGGCCGAATAGCTGGCAGCAATGGAACCAGGGAACTAGAGACACCCCAGCTGGTAAGAGAGGAGTCATAGATGACCGCCTGCATTTCTGAAGGCTTTGGTGAGACTTTTCTCCTCTCTGTAGTTGGTGTCAACAAAATACTTCTTCCTTGTTTATAAGCATTCCAGAGTACTTTCTGCAGAATAGTTGTGGCCCACAAATTGGACTCATTTAAAAATATACACATATGATTTTGCTGTTGTTTTCAGGTGGCCTCCACTCAAACAGACTGTGTTTACAATGCAATACTATATTACCTGTTCCTTCCCTTTTGTCATAATTGTTCGAGACACTGGTTGCAGCCATGGTGGCAACCTGTCTCATCGTCTTTCTCCCTTTTGCAATTGTACTAAACATTGTATCTTTCACAGGGAGGTAGTTAATTCTGATAACATGTTCAAATAAGTGAGATGACACCTTGCCATCTTCTCATCAAAGGAACATTCTGGTTGTGCTGCTTCTAAGAGAGACGTCCTCCTTCTTTTAGCAGTCCAGGATCTTGTCAAGACTTTTAATACCCTCGTTGTCATGTGTCACATCTTCTTTGGATTTTCTTTTTCATGTTGAGACTTAGAATGCATATGTGGATATGGATGGAAGCATCACTTGGGTCAGATGTATCTTCATATGCAAATATTTTAAGTTATGCCCTTTTTAAATAGCTGACAGTTTTCACAAGGTAGTGCATTTTGGGGTGAAGTTTAGAAAGAATGCTTCTTAGAGGCAAGTATGGTGCGAATTCATCTCATCTGTTTTGTGCATGTTATCAGGAGGGACCAGCCCTTGGAGAAGGGTATCATGTAGTGCAGAGTACAGGGTCAGTTAAGAGAGGAAGATTTTCAATGGGATGGATTGACGCAGAGGCTGCAGCAACGGCCTCAGGCATAAGAACAATCATGAGGTTGGCACAGGGCCAGGTTGTTCTGTTTTACCTGAGGTTGTAACTACGAGTTGGAACCAATTCGCCGACACCTAAAAGCAACTGCATTCCAGTGTCACTACAACCCACTGAGCATATTGTTGCTCTTCTTTGTTTTCGTGTTGTACTTAAATTGATTACAACAGGATGCTGTTGGGGTGACTGTTCAGAAATTCAACAGGCGCTTACGTTTCCTAAGATGTGGAGTTCTGTTTTCCTGACTTTGTCTTGTACAATTTTCACTAGATCCTCCGTCACCTCTGCTACACACAGACAACGCCCACGTATCTAAGTTGTTGGATGACTCAAGGGCTATGCTTAGCCTTCTTTAAAGGGGAAAGTGTATGGTATTTGTATGAAAAGTTTGGACTGGTGAAATACAGCATTAAGACGATTATTGTAGGGATGGATAGTGAAATGTGCTATGGACCATCTTTATATAGACAGCGGTGGCCTTCAGTGAAAGCAGAACCGTCACGGTGATGGCTGATCTAGTCGGTAGAAATAACAGTCATCAAAGGTAACACACACAATCATCGACAAACCAAAGGGGTGCTTGAGTTAAGCCCGGATAAGAGTCTGCCTACCCACCAATCAGAAGCTGCAATCGAATGAAGCACTTGAATTCAGCATGGTTCTCAGAATATATTTAAATATCCCTCTGACTTGATGGCATTGAGTTTGGTGTTGGCTTGGTTTTATGTTTTACATAAATGCATAATTTAACTCCTAGATATATGTTAAAATCTGATGAAAAACTCTTCCTCAGCAATCTGTCATTACTTGAATAGATATGGCTCATGCTGAGTATTAATAACATGTGCTTTATAAGTTTTCATAACATCCTTGAAACAGCCACTAATATTACTTGATTTATCTTCTCCTCCATTACTTCAAATAGATAGCAGGCTGACTCCTTGCCATACCGTGTGTGAAAAATCAACACATAGCTCAGGTGAATTGGACAAGGTCTTCAGATAGCACGTTGGAAGACTGGCATGTCATACTTGCCAATTTATGGAAATGTAGCGCTTCACTTTCTATATTAAATTGTCTCAAATGGTTAGCTCTACAACAAATTGAGCCATACATCGTTGTGCCTTAAAAAAACAACTGACCAAACATTTATCTTGAACAAACAAGAGAAGCATGAACCAAGAACTGAGTAGTACTGGTTTCTGTTTCACATATTATAATATTGAATATATTGTCCTCCAATGATAGAGCCATCTCATTTCTGCATTTTCCCCCGTAAACAGTGGCATGGGTTATTACACGATCCACTTTGACTTGTCTCATAAGTTTATGTCACACTCTTCATTCTTTTCACACCAAGATATAATTCACATTACATTCTGCTCCAGAGATCATATGATTTTATATCAGAAAGCACATGAGAATTAATATCTTAATTCAACACCTTCAAAACTAGGGCTTGGAGAATAAAATCAATGTATTCACTTACTCAGCACACACAAACTCCAGTTGCTTGTATGGTGAATAGGAGAATGCAACAGTAAACAACTCTCTGTTCCCAAGAATTGCCCATCTATCACGGGAGATAAGGTTTATGCTCATAGGCAACTGTAGCACAAGCCACAGAAGGAATTGACTCTCGACTGAGAAGACTGGGCATTGGAGATGGTGGACTGGAGGTTGACAGCTTAACACTGGATAGGTGGACACAGGTTTTATAGCATTCCAAAAACAGGGAATAGTATGGAGGAAGACAAGAGGAAGAGACATGAGTGTTTGTTTGTTTGTCATATTGAACTAGTAGAAGTTCTCTGAGCAAATTAATGCAGTGATAATGAAAGATCTCCCAAATCAATGTTATATAGGGATTTTAAAAAATCATTAAAATGGTCTTTAGGCACCCTAGTGGCACAAAGGTTAAGCACTCCTTGGCCAACACACTTATTGCTTCAGTGGGAATAAAGACATTGTGACCTGGTGTCCACCAGATATATAGCAGAGGACACATGATGAGGCTATGCTGCTTTGTTGGCATCAACTCAGTGACCGACATACACAGGCAACAAATTGGTTTAAAATGTATGAATCGGGACTTAAAATCCAGGTAACTATCTTTCAAATGGAAAATGAATAAGATTTATTCTAATAAACATTTGTACATTAAAATAATATAATTATTGTTGCTGTCCAGTTGATTCTGAGTCACAGCGACCCTAAGGGACAGAGTAGAATAGCTATGTAAAATTTTAGGCTGTAATGCCGTACAAGAGCACACTACAAGGAGGTACACCCCCCCCCCAAAAAAAACCCTATGAATTATAGGTTTTTTTGTTTGGAGTTGCTTGTTTGTTTGTTTTTACAAAACAACTATATCACCTTCAAAATGCTCTCCATTACACTTAATACATTTGTCAAATCTATGGTTCAAGTTCATCTATTTGGATCGCCGACAGCACTCCCTTGTGGTTGTTTTTTTTTTCCCTTCACCTATTCTGCTTCATCAGACTGCTGTCCTTTCTTCATGTTCCTCTTCATTTGCAGAAACAAAAAAAAAATACCTACATGGAGTAAGATCAGGTGAGTCAAGTGCCTGGGGCAAGAAAGGCATGCTGGGGTTTTTTTTGTTGTTTTTTTTTTGCCAAAAGCTGGCACACTGAGGTGGATGCGGGAGAAGGTGCATTGTCGTGGTGGCAAAACTAATGCCTGATCTGCTATAAACCAGGCCCTTTTTAGCCCACACTCTTTTCAGAACCTCTAAATAGAAAGCTTGATTAACAGTCTGACCTGGTGGAATGAACTCCAAATGCACTCAGAATAGACATTTTCATTTGTTCAGAAAGTTGACGGATGTCCAGAACAAGGTTTCTCATCAATCAACATTTCACCCTTGTTTTCAATGTGAAAACCACATGTACACCTGAGATTTTCCCATAGTGTACACCTGAGTTTTTCCCACAGCGTTGCCCTGGGATGCTGTGTTCAACATCACAACCGTTTCTGCAGCATTTTTTGCAAGCATGAAACAAAATTTCACAGTCTCATGCTGTTCTCTTAAATAACAAAAAAATGAAGTTGAAGCAAATCTGCTTTAAGGAAAGAAATCACTGTGACACGAGAACCTCGTGATGCCACTGGGTGGACTAATGCAGTGAGTTGCTGGATGTTCACCTAGTGGGAAAAATGTCAACGATGGAAGCTGCATTGTGCTAGGCAATCCCGCGTTATCTTTCTCCCGCAGAGCTAATGAGCAGTGGGAACACCAGAGCTTTCAGCGCCTTCACTGCAGCATCACCAGCAATCTTTAGATCTTGTCACATTCACTGCCGTCAAGTTGATGCTTACCCAGTGACTCCATAGGGCAGGGTTGAACTTCCCCTGCAAGCTTCTGAGACTGTAACTCTTTACTGGAGTAGAAAACGGCATCTTTCTCATTTGGAGTGGCTGGTTCTTCTGCATTGCCAACCTTGTGGTTAGGAGCCCAGTGCATAACTGCAACACTAGGGTTTTTCTACATTATATAGGAGGGTGTTATAACAAATCTCAACTATTTGCATTACCCCTGGGAGTCCTGCTAGGATGGTAGTTTAGGATTTGGGCCACTAAGTAAAAGGTCAGCAGCTTGCATCTACCTGCCCCCGAGTAGGAGAAAGATCTAGAAATGGACTTCCTCAAAGATTTAGATCCTAGGAAACCCCGTGGAGCAGGTCTACTCTGTCCTGTAGGGTCATTGTGAATTGAAATCAACTCTACAGCAGTGAGTTTGTCTGGGGCTTTATATCCACATGTGGATTCTAGGGCGGTATAAATGGCTCCTGTGCGCACCTTTGAAGTGAGAGGTGGAAGACTTGAATACGCCCAGAGGTGTCATGGAAGAAAAATCATCAGTTCGCTTCTAGAAAAATATGTGTTGTAAACTGCCACTAACCATAGCCCTAATCTGAATTGACTCCAGGATAACCTGAAAGCTTTAATGTTTACATCGATAGCAAACTCTCTATAATGACAATATTAATAAAAATGCAATGCCATTGAATCAATGTCAATACGTAGAGACACTATTGAAGAGGGTAGAACTGCCCCAATGGGTTCTTGAGACCATGTCTGCCCTTTTTAGTATCTATAAATCAGTTTGTTTGCATAATATTGTGATTGTATAATGAATACGTATTCATAATGATTGAAGAAAACCAAACCCAAATCAAACTCATAGCCATGGAATGGATGCTGACTCGTGGTGAATCTGTAGGACAGAGTAGCACTGGCCCTATGGGTTTCCTAGATGAGAACTCTTTACAAAAGTGTAAAGCCATTAAACTGCTTGTGCTTTCGAACTGCTAACCTTGCAGATCGCAGCTCAACTCATAACCACTATGCCAGCAGGGCTATCAAATCACCACCTAAAGGCTTAATAGACTATCTTTGCATCATTTGTGTTGACCGTCTCTCCTTAATTGGACCATTTGGAGATGCTGCATCATGTAGGTCTCTGAAGTTCCACCACCAACACCACCTGTCCTCCAGTAGGTACTCAGTACTATGCAATATCTGTCACCACTACTTTGTTGTGTATAGTGATTGCCCCCCTTGCCCAGATCAAAACTACGTGTGAGTAACTTACCTATTGGGAGTAGACTGATAATATATTGCTGTTGTTGTTCTGTGCCATCAAATGGGACCCAACTCAGAGTGAGCCTGTGTATACCAGAGTGAAGCACTGCCCAGTTCTTGTGTTTGTGTCTATTGATGCACTGGCTGGTTCGATCCATTTTGTCTGAGGTCTTGCTCTTTTATTCTGCTCCTCTACTTTATGGAAAATGACAGCTTTCTCCAGGCCTCGTCTCTCCTTAGAGTATGTCCAAAGTACTTAAGACAAGGTTTTACCATTCTCACGTCTAGGGAATGTTCTGGCTGTACTTCCTCTAATATTTTGCAGTTCATAGTATTCTTACTATTCTTCATCCATACCCTAAGTCAAGTGCAGTGATTCTTCTTTGGTCCTCCTAATTTAACATCCCATTTTCGCACGCTTATGAGACAGTTGAATACCATGGCAGGAGTCAGGCACATCTTAGTCCTCAGAGTAACCTCATGGAAAAAGGCAAAACAATGTCAAATAACAAAGATTGGGAAAATAGCCATGGAAAAAGTACATCCCTCACTGTTTAAATACATATAATAACATGTGAAAATAAAGCCCAGGTGACTTCAATTTTAATATAGATATGCACTTGGTTTTTAGATACATAATCATCTTCTGATGGTGGTGTTTAACATAGATTGTATTTATCATTTCCTAAATGTTCTAAATTAGGCTACAATTGTCAATGAAAGCTTTCATATTAGGGGAATTAAATGCTTCAGGGGGAAAATGGCACTATAATTTTCTAAGCTTCTGAAGGATTTTAATGAATACCAAATGGTCGACCAGGAAGAGGAAACTCTCAGAGCTATCTGGAGAAAGTTAGTTACTTCTGTCTCACTGTGAGTGAAGGTGACTCCGTAGGGCAGATGGGACCATAGGCGGCTTCTGGAATTCAGGGAAGAAAGTAATGAGATTGGATGGATATGTCCCTTGTATGCTTTTCAACACTGAGAGGCAGGAAAAGAAGAGAGCAGATTGTCACAAATATAAATTATTCATTGAAGACATGGCGTGAGAGAAAGAGGGCTTTCGAGTCATTGTTTCTTCTGCCCTCTCCGTGGAGAAGAGGCAATTTTGGATATTGAACAGATTCTCCCCTGAGGAGATAATTGAGTCATCAGGGGAAGATAAGGGCGCTAGCGTGGATTCAGACTCTGGGAAGTTTATGAGAAGTGCTTTAAGACCATGAGCTGTTCCATTTAGGGATGGGGGAGCTAACTCACCGCTCACTTAATTACAGGAATCATGTGACATGAACTTGGAAGCAGTGGATAAGGTAGATATTGGCAAGCAAAGGCATCAAATGAGAATAAAGATTTAGAATATGTAATTAAGTGGTGGGTGGGTGACAGATGTTATCAGGTTTATACTTGTTACAGAGTAAACAAAAGCCTAATTCAATAATAACTACATATAAAAATGAAATGTTCAATTTCTTTTTCGCCCTCAACAAATGGAGAATCATCTGAAGCAATAACGGTTTCCCCCCCTTTTTTTCTAATTCACTTTCTGCTGTTTCTTGGTGATATAACTTTCTTTATTTGGGTTTATAAAGGATTGAGCAGCAGGGTAGTTAAAATTGAACACATTGTAATGCAATTGTTGAAAAATAGAAATGGTTTACAAAGTAAAAGACAATGTAGCTGGGAGGCGGGGAAGGCATCTTTCTAAACTAACATCATCGGAACTGAAATGTGATAACTTTCTCCCTGCAGCAATGGCACTTGCTGAACCTGGGAGTTGTCTGAGCAAAAACTTGAAATCACAGCCCCACTAAGGTGGGGCTCTCTTTACTGGACTCTAAAGGGCTATAGGAAACTAAATGAGTTGTTTAAGGAGACCACAAAAATAAAGGTCTTTCAAAATATAGACCACCCTTAAAAGCAAACAAATTCAGACCTGCTGCTATCTAGTGGATTCTGGTGCACAGAGACCTACTGGGATTTTGTTGACTATAAATATTTATGGAATCAGACAACCTCGTCTTTCCCCTTCAGAGGGTGAGGCTGGTGGATTTGAACTGCCAACCTTTCTGTTAGTAAACTCAACAAGTAACCCCTGCACTACCTGGGCTCCAAGACCAATGACCTAATTTCTGCTTGATTTCCAGTGGAATGGCGATGGGGTATTGAATGCGTGTGATGAGTGGTATGGTGTGGAAAAGTATGAACTCTCTCTCTCTACGCTTGAGAAAATGTATTCCAAACACACTGTTCTACCTGAAAGGAAACATGATATATGGGACAAAAGTTGGAGCTTTGATAGAGATTTTAGTTTAAATTGTGGTTCTGCACCTGGCTAGTTGGATACACCATTGAATCTCTATCAATTTTTCCCTACTTTTCAAAAAAAAGAATAATAACAGCCATGTTTTAGAGCTGGTTCGGGGTTTAAAGGAGATAGATCATGTCTACAACCTAAATATTATTTGCTCCGTGAGCAAACAGCCCCGGAGATCTTGAGGTCTTCTTAAGACCAAGCACTAGTTTCGCGTAGCTAGTAGAGAATTCCAGCTTGAAACATTTTGGTGAATTAAGAAGCGCAGATATGAGAACATTTGTTCTAAAGATCATTTTGTTGGGGGCTCTTACAGCTCTTACAATAATGCATACATCAGTGGTATCAGGCATATTTGTACATATATTGCCATTGTGATATTTTTTAATGTGAGAACAATTTGAGTACAGCAACTGGACAGATTAGACAGGTAATTCAGAAGACAATGTACTTGGGTTAAGGGTGGAGGAAGGACTCAGGAAAGGAGGGTGAGAATGGGTGCACCCCTCGAAGCATGGAGTCACTGTCAATGATTTTCATATGTAGAAATCGTTGAATTAATGTGTGCTATGCTATGCATATTCTCAGAAAAAATAACAAAAATCAATTATTTAAAAAATAAAGTTCTTCAATCCAGCATTTGGTAAGAGCATGGCAAACATGTTTAATACAGTCCGTCATTAGTTACTGCTGTTATTATTAGGCGCGAGGGAGTCAGTGCCAGCCTATAGTGAGCGTGTGCACGAGAGAAAACACTGCCTAACCCGGCAGCATGCTCACAATTGTTCCCATGGTCGAACCCATGGAGGCAGCCACTGAGTCAGCACATGTCTCCAGGGCTTTCCTCCTTTTCCATGACCCTGGACTTTACCAAGCACAGTCTTTTCCTTCAAGGACAGTTTTCTACTGACAATATGATGGGTCCCAAAACAACAACAAACAAACAAGCAAATAAACCCCAGCAATTGAGCTGGGCAAACAGAGCTGTCTTAGTATGCTCCCCTACGCCACCCGCCCCAGCCCCAGCCCCACTAGACGACCTTCAAGCAGCTTTCTGTGACTTGGTCAAAGGTTCTTTCTGGTCAGAGTGAATTCTTTCATGAAAGTAGTTTCACTGAAATCTTGTTTTTTTGTGATGGCTTAATTAAGAGAGTAGTGTGCGGTTGTGAAATTTTGCTTTCTGCTCAGGAAAAATGCCAAAGAAACTGTTGTGATATTGAAAACCATTTACAAGGACAACACAATGGGAAAAATTCAAGTGTACAAGTGGTTTTCTCAGTTCAAAAACTATGGAATGTCGATTGATGACAAACCTCCTTCTGGACACTGGTCAACTTCCTGAATGGATGCAAATGCCTACTCATATTGCGTTTGGAATTCATTCCACCAGGTCAGACTGTTAATCAAGCTTTCTATTTAAAGGTTCTGAAATGATTATATAACAGTGTGCTAAAAACTTAGCCTGATTTGTGGCAGACAAGGGACTGGTTTTGCCATCACGATGATGCACCTTCTCACACAGTCATCCCAGTGTGCCAGGTTTGGGCAAAAAACAGCACGCCTCGTGCCCCAGCACCTTACTCGCATGACCTTGCTCCATGCGACGTTGTATTGTTGTTGTTGTTCCTGAAAATTAGGAGGGACATGAAAGGACAGCAGTTTGATGATGCAGAAGAAGTGATGGAAAAAAAAACCCGAGGGCAGTGCTCTCAGCCATCCAAATAGATGAATTTGAACAAATGTTTCTAAGAATGGAACTGCGGATTTGACAAATGTATTAAGTATAATGGAGAGTATTTATGTATTAAGTGTAATGGACAGTACTTTGGTGGTGATAAGCTTATTTTGTAAAAAAACGTCTAAATAAATAGCTTTGGGGGAATAAATTCTTTTTTTTTTTTTAGCCTCTTGTATGTCTAAAGCATGTAAGATGAGGTCTCACTGTCTTTGCCTCTAGTGTGCACTGTGGCTGTATTTCTCCCAAGACCAGTTGGTTTGTCCTTTCAGCAGCTCATGGTGCTTTCTTTCAATGTTCTCCTCCAGCACCACAATTCACAAGCATCAGTTCGGGAGTATTTCTTATTCTCCCTTAGTCTAGAAGTGGAAGTGCTAAAATTAGAAGCAAAAGTGAGCAGTATAAATGCTGCAAGGGGAACAATGTTCTACGTGGAATTCCAAGCCCCCCAGGGGATGGAGCACAAGGCTGAGAGGCCACTGCTGAAGGAAACACCCCCCACAGGCCTTAGGAGAGAAGTAAAGGCATCGTGAATTAACACCAGACTTACAAATGAGGCAGCAGTACACCCAAGGAGGAGGGTAATTCTCCAAAATAGGTAGCATGCATGATGTTGAAGAAGATTAAGGGGATATTGCAGTTTCTATTGCTTACAACATAATTTTCAAACCATCAAATCAGCGTGAAACTAAAAAGGTAAGATCATTACAGGTTTTATTTTAAAACATCTTCTCTGTGGGACAGAGGTTTTAGACCTCCTGAAGAATATTGGGCAAAATGCATTGGCTGTACTTGGCCTCTGACTGAAATGATATGCTGCTCTCTGTTGCCAAAGGGTGCATTTGAATGCAGTGATAACTCAGAAATACACATGTGCACAAGGCAATTCTGTCAGTTCATTTGGAAGAAAACGCAACAGTGTTTCATTAATTGCCAAAGCTGCTTTTAAAAGGATTTCATTTTTCACTTAAGAAAATAACTGTAGTGATTGACTTTTTCCCCCTTCTGGAGCATCTATCTGAGGTTTAGTTTAAGGGGTCTCCCATGGGGTGAGTGTGCAGAACACAAACCGCTCAGGGGTACGCCGTGGCTATAAAGTTAGCCACATCCTTCCTGTCCAAACTTCAGACGTGGACAGGGCCCTCCCCTTCATTCACTCACTGTCCCTTCCTGGAAGCTGGACTTGGGGATAGTGATGCAAAATAGAGCAATCCATTGTACTTGACGACAGGAGTGTTGACGGACTGTGTCCACTTTTTTCTGTGACTTGAATAGTTGACACAACCCCCTCCTCCCCAAAGTATGCCAGTGTCCTGACCAGTGTTATCGGCGAACATGATTTCCTTTGGAAATAGGGTCTTTTCCTAGTGTTTGCATGTACACAAATGTGATCGTATCAGAGAAGAGAAAACCCAACTCTAACTTGCATAGAAGGCAATCGGGACTTGTGGATGGACCCTGGGTGGAGCAGAGATCAAAGGGCACAGCTGTAGTTTGAATCTGGCTGTTAAATAGAAAATGTGTGCCTGTGGGTTTTCTTAAACCTAGGCCACTGCGGAACCCCTTTGAGACAGCTCTGCTCTCCTATGCAGTCACTGTGCGCTGGAATTAACTAGGTGGCACTGTAGTTGTTGGTCTGTGTTTACTGCTCTTACTTTAATTGGCTTTGCTTTTGTTTTATGACTTTTAATTGAGTAAACATGTGTTTCATTGAAAACATTTGAATTTGAATTTATATGTATGTACACATAAAGGAATTCTGGCAGCACTCCAGCTAGACTTGAGCTGCTAACTACATGGTCAATGGTTCAATCCTACCTGCCATTCTGCAAGATAAAGATGAAGCTGTCTTCCAAATAGGCAGAGAGCCTCAGAAACCCTCTAGAGAGTTCCTATGATCGGAATTGACTTAATGACAGTGTGCTTGATGTATATCTCGTTGGTGGAGTGTAAGTGTTGGGTTGTTCAAAACTACCAGTCACTTGCAGGAGAAAGCCTGTGTTTCTACTGCTATAAGAAGTAACAATCTTGGAAACCCAAAAGGGCAGTTTAACCTTGTCCCATAAATTCAGTATGAATTGGAATTGACTCCATGGCAGTGAGATTTTATACACGTATATATACATAAATATCTCTATATACAAACACACACACATATATGCTTCAAAAGTTGTATTTAAAAAATAATGTGTGTGAGTGAGAAAAAGAGAGCATTGGTTTGCATAGCACTATATTTTTCAGTTTATATTTAATGAGTTTATATATTTCTAATGAGTTTTTTTCTATATTTCTTGTTGCAAAACTTCTTTTTCCCACCTTTTTTCTATTGAGACATCACTCTTTTAATTGATGTACAAATTATTTACAGGGTAATTAATTTATCTAAATAATTATCGAAGGCCTAGCACACAAAGGAATAGCCAAAGCAACAACCAAATAACCCCCACATTTGTCATGTAAATTTACTTTTTTATTTTAATTTTCCTATGGAAAACATTTCTTTTTAACTTCTGATAATAGTGTCTTTCTGAACTCTGAAACTGCTGCTTTGTGTTTAAGTATTCCCTAGTTCTATGTTTTTTTTCCAATTAAGCATTTTATTCTATCACTTGGATATATACAAATGCAATAGCTAATTTAACTGAAATCAATTGTGTTATGAGTTGTGAATTAAGGATGCTGTGGTTGTGAAGTGCTCCCCAGTACACACAGAGGCCCTGTGTATGTAACAGAATGAAACCTTGACCAGTCCTGCAGCGTCCTCACAGTTGATCATATGTTTGAGCCTATTGTTGCAGCCACCATGCCAATCTGTCCAGGACAGAACTTTCTTCTTGTTTGCTACCCCCCGACTTTACCAAGCATATGTCCTTCTCCAGAGCATGGGTTTTCCTGACAACATGCCCAAAGTACAATGGATGAAGACTTGCCATTCTTGCACCTACGGAACCTTCTGTCTGTACTTATTCCCAAACAGATTTGTTTATTCTTTTGGCACTCTATGCTATTTCCACATTCTTCAGCAAAACCGAAAAACCAATTCACTCCCATCTAGTCAAGGCTGACTCGCAGGCACTCTTCAGGGCAGGCTGGGGTTGAGCCTGTGAGTTTGTGAGTCTGTAACTCTTTACAGGAGTAGAAGACGCACTCTTTCTCTGGCAGAGTGACTGATGGTTTCGAAAGGCTGACCTTGCAGGTGGCAGCCTGACATGTAACCACCAGAGCTCCATGTTATCTACATTTGACCACAATTCAAATACATCGATTCTTCTTTGTATTTTTCTTATTCAAGGTCCAATTTCAAATGCTTATCAGGCAATTGAAAACACCATGGTTTGGGTCAGGTTCGCCTAAGTTCTCAAGGTAACATCCTGGGTTTTCAATACTCTAAAGCGGTCTTGCCCAGCATATTTACCGATGCAACACATCATTTTATATCTTGACTGTTTCCGTGAGCATTGATTGTGGATCCAAACAAGATGAAATCCTTGACAATTTCCAGCTTTTCTCCATTTATCATGACGTCCTACTGGTCCCATTGTGAGAGCTTTGGTCTTCTTTGTGGTTGTTCCATGCCATCAAGTCTATTTCAACCCATGGTGACCCTCAACAAAGAAACCCTACCTGGCACTGTTTCATCCTCACAATAGTTCCTCTGCTTGATCCCAAAGTTACCATCACTGTATCAGTCAACCTCTTAACGGGTCTTCCTCTTTTCTACTGCCCCTTGTCTTTACTGAGCATGTCGTTTTCCAGGGACTGATTTTCCCTAACAATAAATCCGAAGAATGTAAGATGAAATCTCAGCATCCTTGCCTCAAAGAACACTGACTACACTCTGGTCTTCTTTATATTGAGTTGCAATCATATTACGGCTGCAGTTCTTAATCTTCATCAGCAATTTCTTCAGTTTGTACTCACTTTCAAGAAGCGAAGGTGTTTCATGTCCACACTGCAGAGTGCAAATACGCCTTTCTCCAAACCTGATTCTACATTCTCCTTCATGTAACCCAACTTCTCTGATGATTTTCACAAAACAGAGATTTAGTAAGTATGGTGAGAGGATGCAAACCTAACATGTAACTTTTAAACCAACTGCTTTGTTTCTTACATCATATTTTCAAAATAAGATCTTGATATTATACTGGATCTTTGGATACATCTGTTGAATTTCCTTTTCTCCATGTAATTTTGGACATTTTTAATTACATTGGCTACCTCTTGTTTACAATTTTTTTGGAGTTTTTTTTTTCAGTTTTCAATTTGTACTAGATTAATAACTCTACTTACTATTTTTACTCTCTATATAGCTCTAGTAATTTATATTTTCTAGGAAAGTTATTTATTAAGTCATATATTTACATTTATTACCATGAGTTTGATTAAGAGAGTCATAACATTTCTACTGTGGCTGTTTATTCCTCTATTTCAATTTCTAAAATATTGCATATTTATAATTCATCATCTTGATTAGCCTGGCCTGTATATTACTCCCAGAAAGCCACTGTACTAGACATTGACCCAACTGCCTAATGGTAGACATTCATTTTTTTTTTAGCTAATGGTATTGTCTGGTCTTTGCATTTGCTTTGCCACTTGCTTGGTTTGCCAGAAAAACTACAGAAATATTATCTTTTTAGACATCCCTAAATTAACAACTGACAGCAGATGTATTAATACATTCGGGAGGATAAAAGGGACATAACTCAACATTCCACTCTGTTCCCTGGCTTATGAATGTTTCTTACTTCATGAAATTACAGTTGTCTAAAACAGTGATTCTCAACCCTCCTCATGCTGCGACCCTTTAATACAGTTCCTCATGTTGTGGTGAACCCCACCCATAACATCACTTCTGTTGCTACTTCATCACCGTTCTATTGCCACTGTTATGAATCAGGTGACCCCTGTCAAAGGGTTGTTTGACCCTCACAGGGAACACGACCCACAGGTTGAGAATCGCTGCTCGAGAAGATCAGCTCCTTTTCCTTTAACAGCTCATCGGCACACTCTATTCAAAGGTGGTTCTCTCTAACTCATAACTAAATCAGTTCCTCTCGGCTCTTAGTCTCAATGACTCTCACATTCCTCCATCTGTATGACCAATAATCCTCAAATTAAGTGTTTTTTGATGATGAAAAACTGCACTGATTATGCTCAATATTATGTACTTTATTCCTCTGGTGTTCTTTATAATATTAACACATGATGTGTCTTCTTAATTAGTATGCTACTGATTTCACAGTTTGAACTTTATGTACCTGGAATGACACCTGATGCCACCACCTGTCTGTCCCTTTGTTGTACCACGGTGACTTGTGCGTTGCTGTGATGCTGAAGTGATGCCACTGGTATTTCAAATGCCAACAGGCTTATCCAACACGAAAAGGTTTTGAGTGGAGTTTAGTTCCAGACTAAGAACAGACTACAAAAAAGGAATTGGCTACCCATGTCCAAGACCTCTTTAGAGTATTGTGTAGCATCAAACATTATCCGCTACTGAAGTCCCAATGAGTAGAAGGAGAACTTTGTCAGTGAAAGGGCCAGAAGAGGAGCCCCTTGTGTCAGAATGCTCTCAGAAGATGAACTGCCTGCTCAAAGGAGAGTCGACCGTCACTGAATGGAGTCAAGCATGCAGGAGTGAAGTTTTTGAGACTTTCATTGATTTGTTGATGGGGGGCTACTCAAAATGAGAAGAAAAAGCTTCAAAAGTCATCTAGAAATTGTAACTTCGAATATATGAAGAATGCATCTAGGAATACTGGAAGTTATCACAAATTAAATGGAAAACGTAAACATCATAATCCAGAGCTGGAATGGGCAGGTGTTGAATCAGAACATCATGTGGCTTATTATGCTGGGAATGGCATATTCAGGCAATGTGGTATTACCTTCCAAGCCGAAACAACATGAACTGTTGTGAAGTGCAATGCTATCTGTGATAAGGTTACAGCTGTCCACATTCAAAGGAAGACAGTCTGCATTGTTACACTCACACCTTTCCCCAGCATCTTCAACTCACTCACTAGCTAGAAAGTGCAAGCAAGTCTGGGAAGAGAGATCCCTGGGAAAAGCATTTTCACACATAAAGGCACACTTAAAATATTTACTGAGCAGAAAGCAACATTGAAAACCCAAGGGCCCATATAGTTCTATCCTCTCAGAAAGGAAGGACAGACTGCAGGTTCAAGCTAGTCTAGAAGTGCTTATAGCTGCGTTGTTCTTTAGGGAAGGGCACAGTTAACAGTTTATTTTGTGGTTAGTTTTTTATTTTTTCTGCTAAGTTTGAGCAAGACATGTGATGGAGTTGTATAGGCTTGTCCTAGCTAGCCCCTAGCTAAAATCCATGGGACAACATAGGTCCTAATTCCCTCTACTCTGGTGTAGCTCACTGACAAATACATTATTTAAATTTTTGCAAAATGGAAAACATGTGTTAGACGGTTTTCTAGAGAAACAAAGCCAGGACACTTATGATTTTACATATGTATTTGGATAGATATATACAGCACGAAGGAATATCACAGCTAATTAGTCCACACAGCAGTATAGAAGTCTCAGTCCTGCAAATTGAGGCAGAGAACTAGTTAAGAGAGTCACACACTGATCAGATCACCAGAGAGCAAGACAGAGAGGAGCAGGGCTTGCCAAGCCATTTCTCTTCGACCTCCAATTAAACTGTGACCTTCTTAATCCCACATGTTCCAATTGACCAGGTTAGCACAATAAACCTACTATCATACCACAAAAACAAGTGAAAAAGAAAATTAAAGATTCTATCAGCAACTTCAAAGAAGCTGGATTATATGAAGAAGAATAAATGTCAGGATTGGAGGAAGGCTTATTAACAATCTGCAATATGCAGATGACAAAACCTTGCTTGCTGAAAGTAAGATCTTGAATCACTTGCTGATGAAGATCAGGGATGACAGCTTTCAGCGTGGATTACAACTCAAAGTAATGAAGACACAAATACTCTCAACTGGACCAATAGGTGGCATCATGATAAGTGGAGAAAAAAATGGAGGTTACCAAGGATTTCCTCTTACTTAGATCAACAATCAATGCTCGTGGAAGCAGTAGTCAAGTGATCGAATGGTTTATTGCAGTGGGTAAATCTTCTGCGCACAACCTTTTTGAAGTATTGAAATGCAAAGATATTACTCTGAGGATTAAGGTGCGCCTGATCCAAGTCATGGTATCTTCTGTTGCATCATGTGTGTGTGAAACATGAACATTAAATAAGGAAGATCAGAAAAGAATAATGCATTTTCACTGTGGCATTGGAGAAGAATATTGAAAGTGCCATCAATTTCCACAGGGACAAGTTGTTCTGCCTTGGAAGAAGTGTGTCCAGAGTGAGCCTTGGAGGCAAGGATGGTGAAGCTTTGCCTTACATACTTTCATGGACACATTGTCAGGAGAGACCAGTCCCTGGGGAAGGACATCGTGTTTGGTAAAGTAGAGGGAAAGCAAAAAAGAGGAAAACTCTCAAAGGCGTGGATTGAAAAGGTGGCTGCAGCAATGGAAACAACTGTAAGGATGGCAAAAGACTGGGCTGTTTCATTATATTGTGCATTAATCGATGGCACTGAACAACAAAAAAAACATGCATCCTGCATTTTATTCCATTTTGCTCTATTGTTCTTTGTCCTCTGGGGATTTGTCAATGTTCTTGTGGGCGGGGCGGCTGATTTTCATTTAAGGAGAAGACTTCATTGAATGCATACCCCACAGCATGCAAACAATTTCTACTTTCCTTTCTAACTCATTGTTTCCTTTTATAAAAATTTCCTTTGGGGGCCATCCATAAATATCTAAAAGAGACTTTCTTTTATGCATATATGAATGTGTCTGCAGTATACTGTATCAGTCACTGAATACCACATTATTTTGCTCAATTGAATAACATCCTCCTCTGAATAGCTAGCATTCTTTTGCTCTCACATTATATATGCATGCTGATTGATGGCCCCTCTGCTTTGAATCATCTTTATCCAGGGATCTAGAATAATGGAAGAACACTAATAAAAGCATTGTTAGTCTCATGGGCTAGGTTAAAAATTAAAACCAATATATTGGCGTTTTAAGCTTCTTGGAAGTGCCACGAGTTTATTCTTTTCATATTTGACTGCCCAAAATAGTCACATGGTTAACAGGAATTAAAAAAGAACAGAGAAATAAGATTATTTCCTCAGGATTTGCATTTTTAATAGTAATAGAGGGACTGAAGATTTTAAAATGGTCACTAAACTTTTGTTTTCTTTTTAATCACTTTATTGGGACTCTTATAGCTCTTATAGCATTCCATATATCAATTGTATCAAGCATATTTGTACATGTGTTGAAATGATCATTTCCAAAACATTTACTACTTGAGCCCTTGGTATAAGCGCTTCTTCATTCCCCACCCTCCCCACTGTGTTAGGCTAGGTAGAGTAGAAAAACATATCCACAGAAACTCATATGTATCTAAAAAGAGTTTTATATAAAAGGTAAGTGTACGTTAAGAAGGCATCCCAACCCAGTCCAATCCAAGCCCGTAAGTCTGACATTAGCCCATATGTCTCACACTGATCTACAAAGTCCTCCTCAAACTCGCAAAACACACAGAATAACATCGAATTCAGGAGGAAAGCCAAATCGGTGAGAGTGTAAGCACCTCAGCGCTGGCAGGGGTCTCCACCTGGCTTCTCCAGCAACCAGGGCTGCATCAGGATAGGTCTATGCGGCTTCTCCTTGAGGATGTCTTGCAGGAAGTGAGCCTTGCCAGCTGTGTTAGATAGGGTTCTCTAGAGAGACAAAACAGATTGCTAGTAATTATATATAAATATATTTATAAAGATAGATATATAATACAAGAAATGAACACTTAAATTATAAAACAGTGAGACACTAGCAGTCCTTTAAGGCTTGAGAGCCGCCAGTTGCCAGTCCCTTTCTGTTGAGCGAGCTGGGCTATATATATCCAGGCAGCAAACAGCAAGGCAGGTCCCCAACTATCATCAACTGTCGGTCCCCAGCTCCAGAGATGAACATTCCAATCATGTGGGCTTAAAGGGACCTCATCTTACAGTGACACAGTCCACAGGCTAGGCATCCCACAGGTAGTGTACCCCTTTAAATTGAGGCACAGAACAAGCAAGGCGAGGCTCACCGAGCCATTTATCCCTCTGTCCTTCAGTTAAGCCTACTTGTGTTTATCAGCCAGGCTGGCACAATAAACTATCGCACCAGCTGAGGCAAAGAACTAGCTAAGGCAGCTGCACACTGGTCCAGCCATCAGAGAACAAGAGACCAGAGAACAAGGAAGGCGAGGCTTACCAAGCCATTTATCTCTCTGTCCTTCAATTAATCCCACATGTGTTTATTGGCCAGGTTGGCACAATAAACCTTAACTATCACACCCACCCTCCCACCCTCATGAATCCTTGATCGATTATATATTGTCATTATTATTTTGTATTTTACACTGTCCTTTGTCTCCCTTCACCCACATTTCTGTTACTCATCCCCTTCAGGGCAGGGGGTTATATATCCAACCTTGTAGATGGTCTCCCCTTTCTCCCTCTTCCCCTTCCCATCCCCCTACCCTCATGATATTGCTACTACCACTACTGCTCCTGAAGAGTATAAGAGTATATCTGTCCTGAATTCCAGGTGTTGAGAGTGCTTATCTGTACCACTGTGTGTTCTCTGGTCTAGCAAGATTTGTAAGGTAGAACTGGGTCATGGTACTGGTGGTTGAGGTGGGTGGGTGAGGAAGCTTTCAGGAACGAGAGAAATGAAGTGTGTTTTGTCGGTGCTATCCTGCACCTTGGTTGAACCATCCCTTCCTTATAACCCTTCTGTGGGGGGAGATCCGATTGTCTACAGAAGGGCTTCCAATCCCCACTCCAAACACCTTGTTCACATTAATATAGTTGCTAGTTTTGAATCTTTTGCTACCTGATACCTAATACCTGATCCCATCTACACCTCATTATCACTCAGGCTGGTGGGCTTCCTCCATATGGGCTTATGAGCTTCCCTGCTGGATGGCTGCTTATTTAACTTATTTAAGCCTTTAAGATCCCAGATACTATATCTTTTGATAGTTGGTCACCATCTACTCTCTTCACCACATTTGCTTATGCACCCATTTTGTGTTCAGTAATTATGTTGGGAAGGTAAGTATCAAAGAGTGCCAGGTTATTAAAACAAAGTGTTCTTATGTTAAGGGAGGCCTCCAGTAGAGATGCAAATTTATCTGTTATCTGAATACTTAACATATAAATATATGTACATTGGCTTCTGTTCCTTTCATTGTAAATTAGTATATTTACATATATACATGCCAATAGTTATATCTCTGTAAATAGCTTTTGTTTTCTATTCATTTCCTTTATTTTCTTTCACCTGCCTCCTATCCCAATATCGTGCTCACCTTCCATTCATCTCTCAATAATTCCTCTCGGACACATTGCACTTGATTAAACCCTACCAGGCATTATACACTTTCCTTGCCATCAATTTTAAATCACTTGTTGTTCTCTTATCCCCAAGTTTGTTGACTCCCCATCCACTCCTCTCCCATGTCCCCTCAGAACTGGTCCTGTTATTTTCTCCTTGGGACTGTTCATCCTGCCTATCTTATATAGATAGACATAGGGCAAAAGAAAAACAAAATCTAAACAAGAAAAACAAAAAAGGTAGTTCCGGGTCTCTCTGCTGACCCTTATGTGTGTTTTCTGATCAAGTCTGATGTGGTGCCAAGCCCTGTCCCCCAAGTCAGAAGTCAATTTCCAGGAATCCTCGAGGACGTGGTTACTTTGCTCCCCTGGCTGCCCTGTTACAATCCCTTTGCACTTCACCCTGCTGCGCATGGGGCAGACCAGGCACACTTTCTGCACAGGGTCTCCAGTGCTGTCCCCCGTACTGCTATTGGTTGGTGAGGGAATGTCATGTCTCACTGTGTGGCCGGCCCTACAGTCCTCTCTGTGCACTGGCTGCTGTGAGCAGGGATGTCGTCCCTAGGGCTTGGTGGGCATGGATGAGGTCCACTCTCTTTCTCCTTCTTAGTTCGCTCCTGTGTGGTCTGGACAGACCCTCCTCTCTCCGCAGGCTATATCTTCAGTGCTGTCCTCTGTATCACCTTCTTCTGGGGAGGGGTCAGCTTAGCTCGGCTTGGGCCAGGCCCCATCATCCTCCCTGTTAGTTCGCTGCTCCATCCAGTGTGTTGCCCTCAAGGCCTGATGCTCTGGGATAGATTAAACTTTTGACTTTTCCTCTCCATGATATACTTCTATAACTATTGCTCATGTTTCTCTTCAATTTTTTAATGTTGGTTATATTATTGATAACTTCAAATTGATAATTGCTTCTTTCAATGGGACGTTTTATGTATTTTTTTCTCAAAAGATGAGGATCATTTTCCATTTCAGTTGTTTGTATGCCAGGTTTATAGAAATTCTTTGTTTCTCATGGTCCAATTCCTTAAAGCTTTTAATTTTTATTTCTTTGTGTGTTTATTAAAAATTAATTTTATTCCTACATAATTGTTACTCAAACAATGGATGGATTGTGGATCTTAATGGATTAACCCATCATTAAATTAAGCCAGCAGTTCTCAACCTGTGGGTGGTGACCTCTCTGGGGATCAAACGACCCTTTTACAGGGCCGCCTGATTCATAACAGTAGCAAAATCACAGTTATGAAGTAGCATCTAAAATAAATGTTATGGTTGGGGGTCACCACAACATGAGGAACTGTATTAAATGGTCACGGCATTAGGAAGATCGAGAATGTAAATTAACCAAATAAAATTATGAACCAAAAATAATAAACATGGGGCCTGGATTAGCATATTTTAAAATATTGCAAAAGGTCTTTTTTAAAGTGTTCATGAGCAGATATGTCCCTTTGAAGAGTACTAGCCTGTGCTTGAGCTGTGGAATATTCTATTGTCTTTTGTGCATGTGAATTCTCAACAATGAATAAATGAAACAAGGATATAATTGGTATATTTAATTTATGGCAGTGGAAAAGAATACTTAAAGCCAGAAAGACAATCAGATCTGTCTTAGGACAAATACAGCATTAGAAAATGAAGGATGGTATGATTTGACCTTTTGTACTTTGAAGACATTATGAAGAAAGAGCAGCTGCTGAAGAAGGACATTATGCTTGATAAAACCAAAAGACAATGAAATTAGATGGTTTATAGCAATATCTACAACAACAGACTCCAAAATTGCAAGCATTGTGAGGATCAGGACCAACCGTGTTTTATTCAGTTGTACCTAAATCTAGATAGGTTGCTATGAGTTTGTAATATCAAGAACATAATGCATTTTTAATTTCAATTTAAAAGTAAAGGGCTCTGCCTGAGAAGAAAATATGACAAAAACAAACTCAAAACTGAGGTGAAACAAAAGGCATGACTTTGGAGCAGTTAAGACAGAGGATGAACAGCTTTCCCTGAGAATATATGAACAGTATTTCTATTGAAAGGCATGTCCTTGGACCAAGTTCAAAGATAGAGAGCTGAAACTGAGCTTCCTATTTGAAGCTAGAACATCTCAAGGTCAAATACAATGACCTTATCTTAGTTGAGTCTCTGTACACTGACAGTAGCTATCCAGACCTGGAGAGATGTTATTGCAGATTCAGTGCACAAGATTCTCATCATTTGATGTCAATTCCCAAATCATGATAAAGAGGCCATGAAATAGATAACAACAGATTAGCTTTCCAGGAATTCTAAATATTGGAATTGTCAGATTTATTATATTGACACGCCATGTGTTGTTAGGTTGCATCAAATCAGATCTGACTCAAAGGGACCCTATGCACAACCTGGCCCTGCACCATCCTCCCAACTATTCCTCTGTCTGAGGGACATTGATGCAGCCAGCCAGTGCTTTCATCCATCTCATTGAGGGCCTTCCAATTTTATTCTGTCCCTTGATTTTCCCAAACATCATGTCCTTCTCCAGGGTCTGGTCTCCTGACAATAAAATGAAGTCATACCATCCTTGCCTATAAGGAGCACTCTGGTCATACTTTTGCCAAGACAGACTGGTTTGCCCTTCTTGCAGTTCATGGAACTATCAATATTATCCTCTAGCATCAAAATTAAAATGCAATAACTCTTTTTCAGTCTGTCTTATTCTTGTCCCATTTACACGAGCAGAGTGAAATACAATGATTTGAGTCAGACACATCTTAGTTCTTAAAATAACTTCTTGTTTGTCAACACACAAAAGATGGCTTGTGCCACAGATTTGTCCATTCATCCTTTGACCTCTTGACTGCTGCTTCCATTAGCATTGATTGTGTATCCAAGCAAGACAAAATCTTTGACAACGTCAACCTTTTCTCCATTTGGCATGATGTTACCAAATGGTCCAGTGGTGATTCAGGTCTTTTTTGCATTGAGTGGTAATCCACAATGATGACTACAATCCTGGGTCTTCATCAACAAGTGCCTCAAGTCCTCCTTAATTTTAGCAAGGAAAATTGTGTCTTCTGCATATCTCAGGTTGTTAATGATCCTTCTTCCAAGCCACTTGATCGGAAACAAGGGAAATTTAGTAGACTGAGACTTAAGAGAGTGGAAGAGCCTTGAATATGAGGGTGGTATTATACAAAGATTGTGTAGAATTTCTTTATTCTGAATATAGAAAAAAGGTATGACCTTGACCACAGTCCCTTCTTCAATGTCTACAGTGAGCAGAAACGACAACTTGGCATGTTCTGAAGATGTAGTAAGTCTACAGAATATAGCTCCTCTTTCCATCACTAAAATTGCAGATTTCTTAAGCTTTTCACTTGGAGGCTGAAAAGTTATGCAGAAAGCTTGTAATGCTTGGCATATTTTGAGAAGAACATACTTTCTGTGAAGAGCAAACCAGCTGGAATGTAAGCGTTATCAAGGCGGCAGTCCAGATTTGATTCAGGAGGGTCTCTGGTTGCATTAAATTGGTCATCTTGTGGTTTGTTTCCCTGAGTAGAGAAAGCATTAAAACTTGTCTGGTGAAAGATATGATCATCTACAGCTGTTATATTTATTTATAAGAGAGAAACTACAAGAAGTAAACCATTTAGAGAAAATAATTCAATGGTTCAGTTAAAATACCAGTGCTTGGTGAGTGCCTGCAAGAATGAGAGACTAGCTTTTTTTTTAATCTTGTTGTTTTGATTCTGTTTATACTCATGGTTTTTAAACAGACACATGTGACTGCGCCTGGATACCAGGCATCCAGAAAAGTTCAATATTCTTCTGTGTAGTGCTCCATGCTCACCACCACCATCTCCATCAGTGTCCACTAAATTCCAAATAAATTCATGTACAGAAAAATTTATTTTTAAATTATAGAGGTAAACAGAAAGATTGCTAAGTGAAGGAATGAACTTGGACCCTAACAGCCATCATGGCCAACTCTACTTCCATTTATTTTTAAATTAGTTAAAATGAAATGTGAAGAGAAAAAAAATAAAATTTCCACATAGTAAGCCAAATAACTTTCTGAATACAGATCTGACAGGAAAATGCTCCTCAGACAGCTAACATATTTAGTCGGGGATATCATTCGGCTAACTTTTCCACACACTGCCCTGTGTGTGGAATATCTTCATAAGAAATATCTTCATTTTAATATTATTTACTTTTCCTGTGGGTCAACCACATTGGCTGGATTATAATTTTCCATGCAATGTCATGTAACTTACTATAAAGTTAAATTTATTGCAATGATCCAAAGTTTTTCATACAATTTTTGACTGAGTTGTTTCTCATTAGTCGGGCGCACACTGACAGAAATAATAACCCTGTGTAGCTACAACTTTGCCTCACTCCAGGTCAATGGTAGGCACACATTAATTTAGCACATGAGTAGGAACTGATGCATCTCTCTGGGAATTTCTTCTGAAATCAGGTTGGAAATGTCCTCATGGGGAAGCATACAGTGCCTTTATACCAGCTGGTAACTACAATGTGGAGCCGCGCTCCAATTAAAGAGTTTCCAATCGTGGTCTATTGAATTATTTGAGCAAGACAGTTCATTGCATTCTACCTAAGCAGATACAAATGAACATGTAAAAGCAGCACCATACATATTAGCTCTTTATTCATTTTATATATAACAAATATTTTATTTTTGCTCAGCACGCTATATCATGTTATTTAAACTGACAATATCACCTAATAGGGGTGAACTTGTCTGACAAATGTTTTGCTTTTATTTTTTGGATTGATTATTGTGCTTACTGTTGTTTTGTTGTGAATTGTCATTGTTTTGTATCCCATTTGATGGGGACCCCATATCTATAGGAAATAAATGCTGTCATCATGACTTGGTCTTTATGCCATATAGAACTTACAATGGCTGATTTTGCAAAATAAATTAGCAGGCCTCTCTTATTGGCTGCTCTTCGTTTCCAGAAGCCCTAGTGGTATCGCAGATTAGGTGTTGAGTTGAAAGCTTCAAGGTCAGTAATTAGAATCCCCAGGTTACTCCCCAAGAGAAAAGACAAGGCTCTCTGCTCCCTTAAAGATTCACCATGGATTTCCAAAAGAACAAATACAGCTGCCTTGGAAGAAGTATTGTCAAAATGCCCCTTAGAGGCAAGCATGGCAAAACTTGGTCTCACATATTTGGGGCATGTTGTCAGGAGAGACCAATCCAGGGGGGGAGACATCATCCTTTACAACATGGAGGGAAAGGACCAAAAGGCAGGCTCTCAAGGAGACAGAGGAACGCAGTGGCTGCAACAAGGGGATCCAGATTAGAAACAATTGGGAAGCTGTCACAAGGTGTGGCAGTTTTTCTTTCTGTTGTTCGTGGGGTGGAGATGAGTTCAAACAGGTTCAAGGAAACATCCTGACACGACCACCAGAGAGTCACTGTCTAGGGAAAATAAAAATTCACAGTCTTAGAAACCCCCTGGGGCAGTTCTACTCTCTCCTCTAGGGTCATTATGAGTGAGCATAGACTTCATTGCACTGAGTTTAGCTTAGGAGTCCTACTGACACCTAGTCAGCACCATAGCTACACCTAAGCCTTCGCTGATAAAAGGTAGCTGCTTTACGGGGAATCAAGTCCAGCATAGTGGTATGCAGGTCCTTCCATGTCATGCGGTGTTTCATGCTTTCATTACTGTTTTTTAGGAACATGTGGTACTCCATTGTGGGTATGCACCATAGTTTATTTATCCAATCTTCCACTGTTGGGCATTTAGACTGTTTCCAGTTTCATTATTAATCATCCTCATGGTGTATAAGGCCATTGCATTGATAAGATCAATTAAGTATCCAATGGCCTAGAATTTAAGGTACTGTTGAAATGAGTTTATTCAAATATAGTCCAGCTTCTAGCTGCAATCATGATTTGTTGCTTTGCACAGATTGATTTCTTAATTCATAGAATTCTGTTTACGTTGAACATGGGGGCTGGTGCTGGGGAAATATTCTGCAACATTCCTTACAAGGGCAGATCCTTGCCTATCAGTTTGTTTGTATGGTTGTTGTTATTTTGTTCTTGTCAAAATATGGCTGCCAGAGTCATTCTTAACTCATGGAGAAGACAATGGAATCTGGGCTCCCATGTAACTCTCCCCAATCCAAGAACAGTTAGTTCTGATAGCATGGCCCTGCTCCATCCTTGCCTTCATGAAGAGATAACTCAAGATAGGGCACTACAGCAAAGGGGGATGAAGAAAGCAGACAGTCCCTTGCCTACCAATTAGAATCAGTTCTGGGGCCTTAAAGGCATGTATTCAAACAAACATCTATCTAAGTGAGGGATCAACTAATTCCACACAGAAGATGCACAACAGCCTGAGTGAGCCACACATGACCATGACAAAATCCAAATATCATCAAGGAAAAAGCATCAGAGCTGAAATTGTGAACTCAATTTGTAGAAGGCGGTGGAGGACAGTGGGAGCCCCAAACCCATCTGCACAGAATCTCGTCAACGAAGCCTCAGCAGATCCCCCTGGCCACAGTCCAGGGGGTTGAGCAGCTTTACTATTAGACAGCGATGACTGTGAACTTGATTGTGGTGGTTTGAACTGTGCTACAATATGATACTGGCTCGTGACCCCACCTGAGTTTATTCTCGGCTTGAATACTTCTCACTTTTTCCTTGACAGTGATTTCTTCTCTGGCGTTTTTGGCATTACTGGTGGTCTTTCCTTCTCACGTTTGATTTTTATCTTCAACTTTGTGTTACGTTTTCTTCTTTCTGTTTCATTTGACTTTTGTTTTTCATTGTTTCTGTTTGGTTTCCCAGTTTATGAAGCACAGAAGGAGTGGATACATAGAGAAAATAATATACAATGGTTTAACGGGGCCTGGGGTTGGGAGAGTAAGGGAAATTGGGAAGCAAACAAAGAATGCAGAAGGAGAGAGAGAGAGCACTAAAATAGATTGTGATGATGTTTATACAACTCTTTTTAAAAGTGATTTAACTACGAAAGTATATGATACGTGGATATTATATCAACAAAACCATTAAATGAAAAATAACATAGAGGTGACTGAATAGAATGTGGGACATATTGAACAATATCATGAATATCACATGTAAATGAAATTTGCTGAAGATAATTTAAAATTAGTTATAGCAGCCCATTGACAAGCATCTGCAAGAAATCGAAGCTTGATTCACAGTAAGACTTGGAACATAGAATATCATTTTAGATGTGACCTGGATCTTGGCTGAAACACAGGATACCAGAAAGGTACCTTAGGGTGAGCCTCTTTTACTACATAAAGCCTTAGACTCTATGGACCACACCAAACCATGGAGAGAATGAGAATTCCAGAATACATCACTTACTGATGAAGAAGCAGCCCTTCCCACAGAACAAAGGGATGTTGCATGGGTTAATATCACAAAAGGTGTGCCTCGGAGTTGTATCCTTTCACCACATCTATTCAATCTGAATGTTTAGTAAATAATCACAGAAGAGAGTAGGAAATAGCACTACCACCTTGTAATATATAGTTGTCACAACCTTGCTTGCTACAAAAGACTGCGAAACAATTATTATTAAAGATTTAAGATTACAATTTTGGGTATGGATTGCACCTTGATGTAAAAAAAACATAAGAAAAAAATATCCTCTGAACAGAGACAATGAAAGGATCATGAGAAATGAAGTAAAGATTAATTTGTCAACTGTTTCATTTTAGTTGGGTCCATAATCAAAAGCCAAGAAGCAGCCATCAAGGCATTAAATGACATATTGCTTTGGGCAAAATTGCTGCATAGGGACATCTTTACAGTATTAAGGAGCACTTTGCGGACTAAAGTTTACCTGACCCAAGCCTTGGCATCTTCAATCCTGTCATACGCATGTGAACTATGGACAATAAATAAGGAAGGTAAAGGAAAAATTGATATATCTCAACTAAGATGTTTGTGAAGAATATTGCACATACATGACAATGGAATTAAGCCAGAACATTGTGCTTGATGAAGTGGACAGTAGCGTAGAAAGGAAAAGACTCTCAAAGAACAAGCTGGACCCAGTGGCCACACAATAGCCTCAAACAGAACCATGTCGAGGATGCCACAGGACTGTGTCACGTTGCATTTTCTTGTACAGATGTTCACTGTTTATTGGAACTCACTCAACAGCACCTAACCACCGCCAAAATGTTCAGCCAGTTTTGGATATATTTACCAAAAGCTTATGAGTTTTCGATTTGTATCTCCACATTCACTTAGGTATGGAAACTGGAATGTTTGAAGATTAATTTCACCAGCAGGAATGGTAATCAAAATAATGAGTCATTCAAATGCCTTTATAAATGCTAACGCCGGACAGTGTAAGATAAGATAAAATAATTATTTATAGACTATTAAGGGTGCAGGGGCAAAGGGGGAGTGGGGAGGGAGGGGGAGGGAAAAAAAGGAAACCGAGCTAATTCCAGGAACTCAAGTGGAAGGCAAATTTTGAGAATGACAAGGGCAGAGAATGTATAAGGGTGTTTTACTCAATTGATGTATGTATGGATTGTGATAAGAGTTGTATGAGCCCCAATAAAAAGATTTATTAAAAAATACAAAAAAAGATCAAGCATAATTGTACAATTGCTTCCATCATTTTTAGTACATTTTCTTTCTTCTTGAACTCTCTGATATCAGTTGCCCTTTATCCCCTTCCTCCCTCACCCTATCACTCCCATGGTCTGTTAATATATTATTATTATTATTATTATTATTATTACTATTGCCTCACTCTACACTATCCAATGTATCCATACCCCTATAATTCTGTTGTCTGTTCCCTTGAGTTGGTTTACATATTCATCGTTGCTATCAGTTTCCCTCTTCCCTCTTCCCCCTTTTTTCTTCCTGTTCCCTCAAAGTCATCATTAATAATGTTATTCACACCTAATCTTACATTTTATACCAAATCTTATAATAAAGTATTTCTGAAATGTCTCAAAAAAATCAATGCTAAACGTAACATAATCAGATAGAGATAATTTTTCAACACATTATATTTCAAATTATATTATCAAACCAGTTTCAATATACCAGTTATCGATTAAATATATATATATATCAAGAGAGAGAGAGAAAGTAAAAGAGTTAGACTGAAATTGAAGGCGTAAATGAGAGCGAGCATGAGAGAGAATGAGAGAAAGCAAAAGGAAGCTGGGACGGAAGACAGAAAACCCTGTGAGTGATGTGAGGATAACCAAAGGCCTGCCGTTAGAACACAATGGGGCTCAATGCAAAAAAGGACAGAGTGACCTAATAATCTCATGCTCGCAGCCTGGAAAACCCTACTGTGCAGTATTATTTGTCCTATACTGTTTCATTGAGTCTACAACACACGCAGAATGCCTGCGTGTATTCCTATTTCACCTGGTGCATACCTAACTTGTGTATAGTTCAATTCCACAATTCACGGTGGACAGGTTGTGATGAAAGTGACTCCTGCTTCGCTGGGATCTCACGTTGCTCACCTGCTGCTACCTCCCTATCACCAAAAACTGAAATGGAAAGTATCACTCAGATGGATTGGCACAATATACTCAAATATGTCACTGAACACCAAGGCGCCACAAGACCAGGATTCACACTTCTGTTACACATAAGGTAACAAGGCCTCCCTTGATCATCAACTGTCTCCACCATGTCCAAATTCCATGTCACCTGTACAAATCACAATGTGGCATAACTATAACCACCCAAATGCATTTACCCCTCCAATAGATTCCTAACATTTTGATCCATGTAATTGGTTTACAATGAATAATTCATGAAAAGATAGTAAATGGAAAGGGAAAGAGAAAGTATGAGAAAGGAAAAACAAAAAAAAGAAGAGCCATGTGTTAGTTTTGAATGTTGTGTGATTATTATTGTCCTAATGTTTTCTTTAATGCAAACAATAAAATAAACAGCATGATAAATGGAGAAAGGGCTGAAGTTGTCAGTGAAGTGCTTTTCTTATTTGGATCGATAATTAATGCTCATAGAAATGAGCAGCAGATATTAAGGGCTCAAGTAGAAGGCAAATATTTTGAGAATGATGATGACAATCAATGTACATATGTTCTTCACACAATGGATGTATGTATGGATTGTGATACGAATTGTATGAGCCCCTAATAAAATGATTTTTTTTAAAGAAATCAAATGATACATTGCATTGGTCTACGAGTGGCACAAGACCTCTTTGAAGAGCAAGGATGTCATGTGTGAGGACTGAAGTGTCCCCTGGTATTTTTAACCTTCATATATGCACATGAGACTTGCGTAGCAAATAGGGAAGACTTCCGAGGAGCTGACGCATTTGAATTAAAGCGTTGGGGAAGAACATTGAAATGCCATAGACTTCCAGATGAACAAACTAATCTGTCATGGAAGAAATACAGCAAGAATACTTCTTAGGAGAAAGTATGGGGAGATTTCATCTCACGTATTTTGGACATGTTATCAGAAGAGACCAGTCCTTGGAAAAAGACATCAATCATGCTTGGTTAAGTAGGTATCTGTCAAAAAGTAGAAGACTCTCCAGGAGATGGATTGAAAAACTGGTTGTAACAACAGGATGAAACCTAACAGTTATGAAGACAGTGCAGGAGCACAAGCTGTTTCTTTCCTGGTTCACAGTATCTCCATCTCTTCTGTGGTAGGCTCTGTGGCTAATATGTTTGGTTGACTACCAGTCAGAATGTTGGTTACTTGAATATATTCAGAGATGTCATGAAAGGAGCCTTCATAACCTATTTCCATAAAATTATAATTATAATCGGAGACACCTAAGGTCTTCACCAGTCGTAATAGACTCAGCAACAAAAGGTTTGGTTTTGATTTGGGTTTTATTTATTTTACTTATGTCAATTGTCCTTTGATGTGTGTTTAACCCACAGACATGTTCTTATTTTCTTCTCAGAAGGAGGCCATGAGTGAAGTTTTACTGGTAACCATGAAGAAACGGATGCTCAAAAGGCATCCATGTCTGGCCGATGCTACTGGGGAACTGCGTGCTCTAGGACAGTACAAGCTTTAAGTGTCATCGAAATAGAGAAAGATGCCATCTGCTAAAATCATTCCCAGTGTCACTCAGTGAGGGAGAGAGAAGGGGCTGATGTTTCTAGAGTAGGAATTTCTCCCCAGTTCCTGAGAGCATAATTAGCAAAGACCCCAACAGTCTTATACAGAGGATGCACTCCTTTGATATGCTGGGTCTTTGAAGCTCTTTTGTGCAATCCTCCCTCTGCCTCCCAGAGGTCGAACTTCAGAGCCATGATGCAAAGGAAGGCAGGGTTGAGAAGTGCAGAAAGTAATGAGCTCCACCTGGAAGGTCGTTTTCTGTGGTGTGCCTAAGTCTCCTAGTTCTGTTTTCATGCACAGTAACAAGGGGTGCTGTGAAAGAGCCGGCATTGATCCCCCTTTGAGAGGCCAAAGTTGCAAATCAGGGTCTCAGCTGTGCAGATTTCTTGGTTTTTCCATGCTTCTTAGGCTTGTAGATGATCCTCACCTGAAGTTCATCTGTGAATGTGTGTGTGTGTGTGTGTGTGTGTTGGGTCATCTGCATCTTCCTGTGATTATGTATGTGTGTTTCATGTGTGATATTGTCTTCTTATCATGAGGACTTGCACAATTTGATACACTAAAGTTTGGGTATGTAACATAGCAATACTATTCCTATAGAGTATCATTCCATGAGTATGTTGTTAGGTGCCACGGAGTCCGTTCCAACCCATAGCAACCCGATGCGCAACACAAAAAAATACTGCAGTCATGAGTCATCCCCAAAGTTTTCCCTATACCTGAACTCATTGTGGCAGCCCCTATGTCACTCCATCTCCTCCCAGACCTTACTCTCCTTGTCTGCCCCTCTGCTTTACCTAACATGACGTCCTTATCCAATGACTGGTCTTTCCTGACACGTCCAAAGTATGTAAGAGGAAGTCTCCTCATCCTTGCCTCTGAGGAGCACTCTAACCATATTTATAAGATAGATTGGTTTGTCCCTTTAGCAGCAGTTCATGGTACGCTCAATATTCTTCTCCAGAACCACAATTCAAGTGCATTGATTTTTCTTCAGTCTTTTATAGTCAATGTCTAACTTTCACATGCATATGAGGCAATTGAAAATACCTTGTATTGTGTCAGGTGCTCCTTAATCCTCACAGTAACTCCTTTTCTTCAATACTTTAAGGAAGTCTTGTGCAGAAGATTTATCTAATGCAATGCATATTTTGAAATTTAGATTACTGCTTCCATGAGCATCTCTTGTGGATTCAAACAAGACACAATCCTAAACAACATTAAAATTTTCTCCATTTATCACGATTTATGTACTGATCCAGTTTTGAATGTTTTGATCTACATTACTTTGAATTGTTATTCATACTGAAGGCTTCAATCCTTTATCATCATTAGCAAGTGCTTCAAGTCCTCCTTACTTTCAGCAAGCAAGGTTGTATCATCTGCGTATCACAGGTTGTTAATAAAACTTGCTCCATCCTAATGCCATATTCTTCTTCATATAACCCAGCTTCCCTGTACAGGGATTAGGATTTCAACACATAGTCTGAGGAACACAACTCCGTCGAGAGTTTAGCACATGCTCTAACATTAACTTCACTACTCTCTGATTATATGATCTTGTGAACACCTGCAACTCAGATGCTTGAGAGTGATATGATAGAAGGATATACACCAAAAATAATATAGCCAAGAAATATAGATTTAAACTTTGTTTTACATTAGTTCTGAGTCGTGAGCACTATGCCTTTTGTCATGGTAGGTGTGCCACAGTGCAGAAAACTGATTAAGAACAGGGACTCTGCTCATTGAACATGGTGGAGACCCTTCAGTTACTGTTCCTTTCTTCTAGACAGGACTGATGCTGAGCAATCCTGTTTAAAGGACCTGTAGTTATAGTGATTTGGGCACTATCCACTTCTCTGTGTGTGTGTGTGCCTTTCGGTATGGAAAATGGGAAGTAATTTCAAATGATCAGGGAAACACATGAAACTTTTTGTTTTTTACTGGTGCCACACTTTTGATTGGTGGCACCGCAAATAATCAAGTTGCAATGAATCCAACTGATGTTGTTTTCGATGCCAAATGTCTTATTGGACAAAAATTTTGTTTGAAATTTGAAAATTGGTTCGTGTTGTTCAATATGATAGGAAAGATATGACTTCATGGTGGGAAATGATGCAGTCAGGTCCCAGATACAAAGACAATATAAAGGAGAAGTCAAGACTGTCTATGCATAAGAGGTGTCATATGACTGACAAAGATGAAGAACACTGCAGAAGCCTACCTTTGGAAGCCTGTTACCAATGGTGTTCCTGTGATCAGAATCTTTCGAAATATCAGTGCTAACAGCGTCCTCATTGTCTTGCTGAAGAAACATGAAATGCACTTCCACCCAGTCAATTTTGATGCGTAACCACCTACAGGAGAGTATAGAACTGCCCCTGTGGGTTGTTGAGACTTTAACTCTTTATAAGTGTATAAAGCCTCACTTTTCTCACACAGATTGACTGGTGGTTTTGAACTGCTGACCTTGCAACTCAACTCCTATAAGAGTACCATCACTAATAGAAAAATAACCCAAGTAAGGAAAATAGTGAACATAGGATGTCCAGGAAGCGGAGACAAGCAAGGCTAAAGATAAAAAGTGGGGCATGGTGTCTTCTAAGATTTCATTTGAATCTTATTTATTTAACATGGAAACAACAGTTGAAGATGAAGAACTTCAATGCAAGCACCATGATGAAGACAGAAGATTCTGGATATGAGTCATGGCATTGTCAATTGGATTGGTAAGATCCAGATAGTGAGTAAGGAGGAGTGGGAACATTAGCAGTAAGAGTAGAGAAAGTCTGAAACTCCACCATTGCTAAGCTGCACCTGTATGAGGGCGCCTTACTGGGGAAATTCCCCGGAGCCTGCCTGGTGGTAGAGACCCTCCATCTGGTGTTATCTCCTGTGGACCCATCGCTGTACAGCTTTATTAAGCCATCCCTAAGCATATGTACCTAAGCATTTTTTCCACACTAAAAAAATGACGGGTCCAAATCTGTCTGAACTAAAAGTTAAACAGCACATGAAATATATGCTTGAATATGGAATATGTGCACAGGGAAGTGAAGTACCATTGCACTGGGGTTTAGTACGGTATTCACTGCAAGCAGAAAATGCAATGTAATAATGCTGAATTTAAAATAGGGGGAGGGGAAAATCAGAATATAAACTCAGGAATAAGAGTTGAATTCTTATTTAGGTTTCAACATGCAATATCTAGGTAATCTTACGCCTGACACAGAGCCCGTGTAAGCTTTATTTAATCACCTGGAAAATGGAGAGAGTTATTATTAATTCAAAGCACTGCAGACCCGGTAAGCACCTAGTATATAATAAATCCTACCCCCTGTTATTTGTATTACTGCCTTAAGTGAAACTTTGTCATCTTACATATTTTTCTAAGACTTGGAATGTCTTCTGATTCCATTTCTGTTCCGCCATCCCCTGATTTCAGAGTGGTAGAAAGTTGCGACTTTGCTTCTGTCAATGACTGCGAATCTTCATAAGCCCGTGTAAAGCCACGCCATGCTTGAAGTTCTTAAATAGAAGCAAAAATGATGATAAGGCCAAAGGGAACTGTGAGGATCAAGTCAGACTGCATAAAAAGCCTGCTTCTGCAGCCCTCCGAGCAATCGGCTCTTCTCAGTTATCCTTCAATCGGCAGCCCTCTAACCTTGAAACAAAACAATCCATAAACACATAAGCAAAGGGGTTAGATATATGCATACAAGAGTCAATGCTTCATTTTTCTCAAATGCTGCAGAAGGAGTATGGATTTTGCTTAGGAGATTGAATGCAGACTGTTAAAGTATCCTGTAAGCTTTGGATTAGTAAAGAGCTGTGCTCTGAGGAATGGGGAAAGAGTGAGAGAAAACTTGAGTGCAAAGAGCTGATTTTTTTTAAAACCAAACCCAAACTCTATCAAAGAGAGTACATTCCTGAGGACGACAGCACAATGGTGTGCTAAGTGAGCATGTTCTGGTGGAATGTAAGATGCCAGAGTTTCACTTTCAAGAGCTCTCCTCTCCACATGTAAAAGAAAATGAAAAACTTGTTATGTATGTATTGATGAATGATGCACCTTCGACAAACATTTATTATAAATCTGATAATACTTCGGGTTATGAATGGATGGAACATGTGTTAACCAGACAGGTCATTCAGAGACACCGATGTAGAAGATAGAGGGGAAATAGTGAGCATACATAAAATGATGGCAATGGTAAAACAAGTGTTAATAAATATTATAACTTGGACAAGATACTGTACTAGTTCTGGTCTTCAGAGCGCTGTTAAAAATCCTCATTAGGGCCTCCTCTATCTTTTTCCCTGGCTAAATGTATGACGCTGCTACCCACTGACTTGTCTGCCTACTTGTCCATGAAAAACACAGAATATCCCCATCTTTCCTACTTTCTCTGATCCCAAACCTTCAATCATTAATAATCACTGGCACATTTCTCCCTGATTCATATAATACTCCTCATCTCTTCTGTCATTGAACTTAGCTGAGGATATCACATGATACGGTTATTAGGTGCCATGGAATCACTTTCAACTCCTCCTGGTCCTATGTCAAACAAAACACTGCCTGGGCTGGGCCCCTCACAATCTTTGCTATGTCCCAAGGTTATGTGATCCCAACTTGTACTTTTCCCAGTTCATACTTTTTCTAAGCCATCATGTTGCTGATTGCATATATCTGTCCTTGGTCCCGTGCATGCCCATGAAACTTGCTTTCTCTAATGGTAGGTGGTTAGAAGTAGATTTAAGAGAAATCTGTCCCACAGGACATCTAGGTGTGTACAACACAAGCTTACCTGTGCTTTTCTACACAGTATTAACAACATTGACAATGAGCACTTCAGATGAGTCTAATGCAGATTAACTATAATTTAACATTCTTTAATTTTAATTTAAAATTTAACTTAAATAGCTACAGTTGTGCCTGATTACTATAGTGAACAGCACACCCTTATGAAATTCCAAGCACTTCAATTGCTCTCTATTATTGCCACTACTACTCTAAGATTGGGATGCTCATTTTTCCTGGGTTTGGCGGGGGGGGGTATTTGTTTTGTTTCTTAAGATTGGGAGACATGGATCAGATTCACCTTGGACTACCAAGTCTAGGTCAGTTGCCCTCCAAATGTCCTAATAAATATAAAAGATAAAGTTTTCATGCTGTTTGAAATCAATTTGCTAGGGACACAAGACCTAGCTTTTTCTCTATTGTTGTTCTCTGCTTGCTGTTGCTTTCTCTTCCTCTCTCTTATTCACTCTGAAGCCAAGCTGCTTTTCTTGAAGACCCAGATCTGATCACTTTACCACTTAATTTCCTTCAAGGTTCTCCTTCTGTCCTCAGATTGATATCATACTCCTTAATATGTGTTTTTAAATCAAATGTCCTTTTTACACTTCCATCAGCAGCCTCGTATTTTATGTTCATCTTAAGAGGTGTCTCCACATCTAATATTTTAAATACCTTATGTTTCTTTGCCTCCTAAATCTGTACTCAAATAGATGTGATGGAGAAATGATTAAGCACTTTGCTGTGAACCAAAAGGTTGTTGTTGCCTGAAAGTCACTCAGTGACTCCACTGTAGAAAAGTAAAAAGAACCGGTGATCTTCGTCCATGATAAACCCTCAGGACCAATAATGAGAGTGGAGATGCCAGGAAGGGCAGGGGAAGTGGAGGAGAAAGGGGAACCAGTCACAATGATATACATACAACCCTCTCCCTGGGGGATGAACAACAGAAAAGTGGGTAAAGGGAGACATTGGACAGTGTAAAATATGAAAAAAATTATAGATTATCAAAGGTTCATGAGGGAGGAAGGGTGTGGGGGAGGGGGGAAATGAGGAGATGATACCAAGGGCTCAAGTGGAAAGAAAATGTTTTGAGAACGATGATGGCAACACATGAACAAATGTGCTTGACACAAAGGATTGTGATAAAAGTTGGACGAGCCCCCAATAAAATGATTTTTTTTAAAGAAGAAAGAACAAAGTGTTCGATTGTGGGGATATTGTACAACTCTTCTTCGTGTGATCAGATGATTGAACTGTGTGTCATGTGAGTGATAGGCCAACAAGCCTGTTTTTAAAAAAAAAAAAAAAACCAAAATTGCAGCACAGAAAATGCTACACACCTGGGGTTCCCGTGAGTCAACAGTCAGCTTGACAGCACCTCATCAATGACAATTCCATTTCCATCCTCCGCACCCCAACTTTAGTCTGCCTACCTTTGGGATGTTTCCACTGATGATCCCCTTTGCAGATGCACCTGCCCCACTGTGGGCTCCCCTGGCAATGAGTACTCAAAGTTATTGAAAGCCATGAATGATATTTTTTTACACTGGCAATGTACATGGTGTGTGGTTAACATCCAGTTACTTAAACATATGTATGAGAGGGAAATGAACCATGATAGTTTCTGTGTTTTAGAGTCTATCTTGGTTTAAAATCTTGCTCACTCACTCACTAGCTTGTTAACACTGAGCACTTTATGAATCGCCCTATGCTTCAGGTTTCTCCACTGCAAATACAGAATAACACTATCCACTCTCAGGGATTTTATAAGGATTCAATGAATGAATATAGGCAGGCTCTTAGAGCACTCTCTGGCCCAGAGAAGGGAACAATAGAGTTTTATTATTCTATTAACATGGTGTTTAAGATCTCATTCAAATAAATGAAAAATCCATTTGATCAAATCATACTAAAGGAAATATCTTTTTTTATTACAATAATATGTGATAGCTAGTGTTTATTGGAGGAGTTCTGGTGATGTAGTGGTTACATGTTGGATTGCTAACCTCAGGGTCAGCAGATCAAAATCACCAGCCACTCTCAGAAAAAAAGACAAGACTTTCTACTCCCTTGCAGAGTTACAGTCTTGGAAATACATAAGGCACCCTACCCTGTCCTGTAGACGCCTTCCAAGTGAGATTCGACCCTGTGGCAGAGAGTGAGTGCTGTCTACAGCAAAGCAAGTCTTTGCTTCATCATCAGCCCCTGAATTGTTCAAGTAAGTGCTTGCACCATATGAAGTCAGAAGACGCTTGAATTTTGGAATCAGACAATGTGGATGTTGTTACTTGCCTCAGTAATGATGTGGCCTTGGATTTGGTTTTAAATTATTTTGAGCCTTAGTTTTTTCATTGCAAACACGATGTTAATCATTTCTTCCTCAGGACATTCATAGGACTAAACTGAAGAATAAATCCCTGGCTCAGGGAGTGACAAATAGCAGGTACTCAGGATAACCACGGTTGCTCTTTCTCTTTTTGACAGCAATTAAAGAAGGATTTCATTCCCTATCTTTATTGTATCCACATTCTTTTCTCTGTAATTGCTAGTCTCCTCCCTGACACTGCTCCAATTTCACATTTTTCCTAAGAGCCAACTTTAAATATTTGGACACAAATATTTGGACTGGCTCATCAAGCAATGCATTCTATTTTCAGAAGGATATAATATTCTTTCCAAAATGTTGCACCTCTTTTATCTTCTGCAATGTTACTTTTCTCACCTCCCTGTTCCTCCTTGTTCTTAGTCATACAGCCCTCCCTCCATTCCAGTCCACTGAGACACTCACAGAGAATGTGACTTTGATCTCTATTAAAGCAGAAGACTAGTCTTATAGCGCAGGATCGCTGGAAACATAAGGGATTCCCTATTGGACTGCCAACCACCAGCTCAGACATTGAAACCACCAGCCTCTCCAAGGAATCATGAGGATCTCTGCTCCCTCAATGGTTACAGCTTGAGAATTCCAAAGAGGTGGTTTTACCCTTTTCCCAAGGTCACCATGCGTCAGAATCAAATTGATTGCCCTTGGTTTGCTTTTGCTCTCCTTACAATGTAAACACTCATATTTTTCATGAGTACAATTTTGTGCAACTTATAGCATCTGACATGTTGTGCATCCTTCACCAACATTTGTTGATGAATGTTCTATCGCCATAACAGAAACCCATGACTTCCTTAACAATGAGCCCCGGTTCTAGCTTCTTCCTGTCCCGGGTTATTATCCTTAGGAGCTGTAGAGGCAGCATTGACTCATCAAGAAACACTGCCCAATCCTGCCCTCACTCACCTCAGGACTGTTGTGATAGATGAACTCCTGGTCAATCCATTTAGTAAAGAGAGAGTCTACCTTTTTTGCTTCTTCTTCTGACTCTCTACTTTCCCAGGCACAAGGTCCTTTTCCAGGAACTAGTCTTTCCTGAGAACGTGTTCAAAGTACATGAGACAGAGCATTGCCATCTTAGCTTCTAAGGAGCGTTCTTGTACTTGCTTCAAGGCAGATTACTCCTAGCATTTTATGGTACTTTCAGTATTGTTTAGCACCCCCATCGTTCAAATGTATCGATTTTCTCTGGGCTTCCCTGTTGAGCTATCACATGCATAGGAAGTCATGGAAACACCACAGATCAATCAAAATGTCCCTTATTCTTGAAAGTGACCTGCCCCATGAAAGCATGTTAAATCCATGTCCATGCATTTGTCTCTTTTAGAAGTTCCACGTTGTTAAAGTCCTACAGTATTTTTCCTATTGTGATTGATGTAACTCTGATCCTATTTTTCAGAGACTATGCATTATTGTAGCCATGACCCACACTTTGTTGATACATTCAGTTTTTCATCAATGTTTGGACTATTTCCACCTTTGAGCTACTGTGAACGGTGTTGCAATGAACAGCGGCACACGTCTCTGAAGAGCTTCTTGTCTGTGTCTCGGCTCAGAGCACTTTCCAGTTCATATGGTGGCTCTATGTTTAACATCCAAGTGCTGTTCTACTTTTAAGGTTGACATTTGACTGTCTGTTTCTCATCTGCTACACTGAGAATACGAATGTCTAATTCAGAGTGTTTCCCTGGTGGCTAAATGAGAAAACATTTGAGAAAATATGTACTATATTTCCAAGTACTTGGGAAACCATAAAAACGTGTGGAATCTTATTTACGACTTGAAAGCTGTGGGTAGAGCACTGTGTGCTAACAGAGGATCCGATCCCACGTTGCCCTCTGTGAAAACACTTGAGCTGTAACATTTGGGAGTGCCATGTGTCATCCATGGACTCCCTGGTGTGCATTTCACAGGTTCGAGAAGTTTCACTTTAATCTTACAATTTGAAAGATGAGTGGCTTCCAAGAAATGACCAGAGGTGAACATTTTATTCTCTATGTTTTGTCCTTTAGTATGATGTAGTTTACATATGATATTTCATTTTCAAGTTTACTTGAAAATACCTCCATTAGCTATTATTGCTACCTCTCAAAGAATGTCTGATAGCACCTGTGCAGACAGACCTCTGGGTGCCTTCATTTTAACCCACTCTCCTATGGCACAACAGGGAACAACGGGGGCTGAGTTGATTCTGATGCAGGTGGACCCCAGGTGAAATATACTGGCTAGCTTGGTTGTTATTTTTTTAGAAGTAGATCTTCAGACTTTTCTTTAAAAATACTTCTAGAACAAAAAAATACTTCTAGAACTTTAAAACTTTCCGTTAGCAGCTAGGGACATTAACTGTTGGTACAAGGGGAAGCAACTTCCCCTTGAGGGAAAAGATTCAACAGTACTTATGTGGAATTCAAGGGGAGACTATGTGTGATACTAGGTTCCTAATTGGACACAAGAAAGAAAGAAAGAAAGAGAGAGAGAGAGAGAGAGAGAGAGAGAGAGAGAGAGAGAGAGAGAGAGAGAGAGAGAGAGAGAGAAAGAAGAGAGAAAGAAAAGAAACAAACTGAAACAGCATGGTCAAAGGGGCGATCAAGTGATAAGACAGGCAGTTTAACCTATGTCTGCCCTAATTGACTATACGATGCTTTCTGTCAGACACAAGGGTTATACACATCCCACAACTATGATTGAAGAGGACTCAATGGAGTCTCATCCATGTGAGGATCCTGCAAGTGGATTTCGGGCTTTCACTGTCAGCTATAGCCTTTTGCAAACTGCATATTCACAATTTAAGATATGATAGTTTCCTTTTTTTCTTCCTGGGTTTTATGATTTACAGTTCTTGGATCACATAGGCTGGTGAACTTCTTTGTGGACCTATTTGAAACATCCTTAGATGGCTGTTTGATGGAAGACAATCCTGTAAGACCCAAGACGTTATTCTTTCTGGTAGCTGGGAACCATCTGGCTTCTTCACCACACTTTAGATCATGTGTTTTGGGGAAGGCACCATCCAAGACTTAATGCCTAGGTTTTGGCCCTTACATGGGACACACTATCACTTATAAGAATGTTTATTGCAATCACAGTGCATAAATATAGTAAACATATATTTTGTAGGGCAGATTTGAAAAAAAAGTACTTAATGAGTAGAATATATTTTAAAACAAATTTTAGATTTCAATAGATCATAAGAAAATAAATACAGGGTTTTATTATAAACTATTGATCCTGTATTCCATCTCTAGCTGCCTCCTCTACTACCTCTATTGTCTACAGATCCACTTTTTCCTTTCTTCCATATGTACCTTAGCAAATATCCCTCCCCCATGGTAAATCGTTGCTTTTTTATAATTAAAGAAAACTAACAAAGCAGAAATGGATTGCTTGTGTTTCCTGGCCAATTGATATAATCAAGTAAGCAATGGGCTGGATAGAAAATGAGTGATACTTACGAGGGGGAACTGCCCCCACTGTAGCGGAAGCCACACAAGCTCTTTGTCATTTCATACCTCAGATATTCAGGCAGAGCACCACACCACCAGCACATTCGCTGTGACAAGCTTTGGGCCAGCAGTATCCTCCTGGTCACAGTCTGTGTTAGTAATGGTTCTGAGACAATTTGGCATTTTTAAGTGAGGCACAAGGGATGTCAGCACTGCTGTCTGATGGGTGATAACTCTGTGCAGAGAATACCAGAAAGATGCCTGCTTGTGTTTTATTGACTGCCAAGGCGTTCTACTGGGTGGACAACAGAAACTGGGAAGTGCTGGAAAGACTGGAAATTCCAACACTTCATTGTGTTTGTGTCGAACTTGCTCTTGTACCCAGAGGGAGACTTTGAACCCAATCAGGGACTACGGCATTGTTTCAAACCAGGAAGAATGGGCAGCAGGGTCGTACACTTTATCCTACTATTCAGTCAGTATATTGATCAAACACTCCAAGAAATAGGACTGTGAAGAAAGTAGCATGGCATCAGGATAGGAGGGTGGCTTTTCTTTTTCAACAACCTTAAGCCATGAAGATGGCACAGCATTCCTTACTGAAAGTGAGGAAGGTCTTGAAGCACTTGATGATGAAGACCGTTGACTGTGGTCTTCAGTAGGAATTGCAGTTCAGTATAAAGAAAACCAAAATCTTCCCAATTTAACTAATACATACCATCATGATACATGGTAACACGTCTGAAGCTGTCAGGGATTTCTTTTTGTTTGGACCCTTAGTCCATGCTTTGGGAAGCAGTGTCAAGAAGTCCAATGATGTACTGGTCTGTATTGGGCATATTGGCCGCCTTTAAGATGTGTAAGAGTAAGGATGCCACCTTGTGGACTGAGGCACACTTGATCCAAGTCATGCTATTTCCAATGGCCAATTTTGCATGCGAACGTTGGACATTGAATGATGAAGACCAAAGAATTTATGCATTTGAATTCTGGTGCTAGTGAAAAATTCTGAAAATAACGTGGACTGCCAGAAGAATAAAGAAGTCTCTCTTAGAGGAATACAGCTAGATTTCTTGGTGGCAAGGAGTGCGGGACTTCATCTTTCACACTTTGGACATGCTATCAGGAGAGATCAGTCCCCAGTAAAAGACATCATGCTTGGTTAAGTGGAGGGGCAGTGGAAAAAGAAGGAGACACAGATTAGATGGATTGCTACAGTGGCTGTGTCAATGTGCTCAAACTTATAAAAATTATGCGCATGGTGCAAGACTGGGCAATGTTTCATGCTGAGGTTCATAGGGTCACTGTGAGTTAAAGCCAATCTGTTTGCACCTAACAACAATAGCAACAAGCCAGAGAACACAGGAAGCAGGCAGCTTCACGACACCTTTGTGCAGCACTGGCAATCGTGGAGAGGTTGGGCTCCATGGTGCTCCTCCTTCTCTCTGTGTCTCTGAAGTCTTCTTCTCTCTCCATCTCTTCCAGTTGTACCCAATTTGCCTATCTTGCATGTCATTGCCTTCCGCTCTCTTACTCTGTCTCCAGTTTCCCTCCTGAAACTAAGAAAAACCCATAGGATACTTGCTCTGCCACATTCATTTATTTCTTAATTCAGAACTATATCCCTTTAATATATATATATATATATATATATATATATATATATATATATATATATATATATATATATATATATATATATATATATATATATATATATATATATATCCCTCTCAGAATTTTCTAGCCTCAAACTGTGGAAGTATTTTATTTTGCACCCATATGGTGACTCTCAGCCAAAAGATACGTGGCTTAAATGGAATCACTTAAAAAACCCACTGTGCAGGACCATGCAAATCAAGTTAGGTGACTGTCCAAAATGAACATTCAATGTAGGGTATGTCATTGTAAACACTTGTTTAGAACACTTTCCCAGAATAACTCGAGTCCCTTCTGACAACATCATGGTTTTGAAATAATCTGTGTTTATGCACCTACTCTGCTTCATTAATTATCTCAGGGAGTAGCAGCATGCCTTCTTCATTCTTGAATATATTCCCAAGTACCTAACTTTTGCTGGACACATTCCAACTGCTCAATAAACAGCAATCCACTGGAATCAATGCAACTGGAGCAGCTGCACATTTGACGCGGGCATCCCTTCCCGTCCTGGACTCTGAAAAGAGCTCTGGGGCTGTTGGGTACTTCTGCTGTATCTTCAACTCCCATCCTAATGCCCATCACATACAGTGACAATGAATATATTTTCAAATTAATGAATAGATGCACATGGGACATGAAGCTGATACATTAACATATTCACCCTGGAAGCTGAAAGAGCACAAATTGGGGTCCATGTTATGTAACAACTACCTCATAGGGCATATCTTCCCAGCATCCTTTGAATTCTCATAGTCAGGGCTTTGTAAATTCAGTTGAGTATCAAAAAAAAAAAACAACAAAAAAACAAGCAAACAACTTTTTGAGTACAATTTTTCCCCAGGAAACCTCTATGAAACAATTGTCATCCCCATTATTGCAATCCTCTGGGATCAGAATATGTGCTGCACTTCAAAAATATGATTATTTTTATGTAACAAGCAATCCTTGGTCTTCTCATTACAGGCAAAAATCTTTTGTTTTGCTTTGTTTCTAGGACAAATATTTTACAACTTGTTTGGATTACAAATGAAGCTTGAAAAAAAAGCAAAGAAGACATTTTTAATGAGGACAGGAGATCATTTTCCTAGTCAAGAAATTATATGGACCCATTATTTTACTTAAATATATCCCTAAAAGGAAAATAAAAATGGTTAGATGGGTACATTTCATGCTGGAATATTGTTTAGATTAGTGGGGGTTTTGTTTTTGTAATCATCTAAATACATTCACCATTTACCTCCTAATAGATCTGGGTTTCCCTGCTTATTCATTACCCACTCTTAGAATAATATTCAGTACCTTGTGTGTTAGTCCAGATAGACTACAAAAACAAATCCAGAGACACTGATGTGTATAAGACAGAGCAAATATATAGAATAATTATATATTAAGAAATCATCCCAGCCCAGTCCAGATCAAGTTCATAAGTCTTACATTAGCCCATATGTTGAATATTCATCTGTAAATTCCTCTTCAGCCTCACACAACACATGCAATGATGCTGAGTCTAGGAAGTTCACAGGCCATTGAGTGGAAAGTCTTGTGGATCCAGTGGTCATGGAAGAAGCAGTGTTGGCTTGGGTCTCCATGTGTCTCCTCCAGCTTCAAGGCTTTAGCTGCCATCAGTATTGCTCCATGAGACTTGTCAACAGGAATGTCTCACAGGGAATGTCTGTGTCTTGCCTCCAGTGAGCTATTTATCTCCTTAACACCTCCAAATGAAGTCATCATGTTGCGACCTGACAGACAGGCTAGACTCCACCCCTTTGCAAATTGATGGGACATTATGTAACAGGCACACCTTGATTTCTTTCTCAGAACTGACACATCACCTCTTATATACTTAGATAATGCACCTAGCTGGTGCCAGTTGCTGGAGACTACACTCAAAGTTGTGGGGTTTCCTGTGTATCTCTGAACTATGCCTCATGGAGTTTTCAATGGTGGAAACCAAAGCCATATTGTGTGGCCTCCACCTTTTAACCATCTTAATTAGCAGTCAAATAAGTTAACCATTTACACCATCCAGGAACTTCATATCTGCTACATATACACTGGCTTCCCGATTGCCATGAAGTTGGGATCAGACATGCCACCATGGTCCATCCTTCTTTGTTTATTCTGACACCAACCTTTCATCCTTATGCCAGTCTGCATCTATGGTGATTCATTGTAGTGGCTACAAAAACTCACAGATAATACTCACAATAAAGGGGGCAAATTTAGGAAGTTAATATTAGCAAACAGACAGGATACAGTTATTGACCCATAGCAACACCCCTCCTCAGGCAGCAGCCAAGTGTTTCTTGGTCCTGTCTCTTAGCCATGTAGTCCCTTGGCCTTTGCCTCCTAGGACCTGGAAGTCAGCCTATCAGCCAATCTGTCCCATGGTCCCTTAGGCTCAGGCTACTTAAGAAGAAGGCACTCCATATTCTCAGTGCTGCTCTGTTGTCTTTGTGCCACAGTTTCCAATGCATCTGGTCTCCACTACTTCAACACCAGTCCTGAAGCTCCATCAGTGAGTCCCCTAATGGCTCTTATATAATGAGGAATATTTTTGATGGAGGTCTGGTAATTACATAATCTGGTGTCAATTTGAGGATTAAGTGTGTAGGGGTGGAGTTTAGGCTATCAATCAGGATATAGCCAATGAGGCTTCTACATGTACATGGCCTTCTCCTGAGGATTCTGGGAACTCCTGTATAATTCTATCTTGGAGGCAGTAGACACACTCTCTGTTCACTCCCTGTGAGATTCTCTACTGACAAGACACATGGGGTTATACTGATGGCAACCGGAACCCTGAACCTGAGGCGCTACATGGAGACCCCTGCCATCAGGGGTCAATATTCAATTGGTCAATATTGAATTCGGTCAATACTAAATATTCAATTGCTTTTGTATATAAAGATCCTTTTTATACACATATGAGTGTCCTTGAATTTGTTTCTCTAGTCTACCCGGACTAACACGGGAGGTATGATTTGCCTTTTACCCAAACATAACCCCAAGAAAATGGAAATATGGTGTCTTGAGTCACATCCTCTAGTAAATAGTCTTAGATGTCCCCAAGGGGGAAAAAACAAACATATGCCTTAGCTCATAACCTATACTACAGTCGGGACTTAACCCTGTCTTAATCTTGTAACAAAGAACTCCTCCAAACTGGTTCATAGCCACAAGCAGAAACCAACCAACTAACAACCAAAATGCACAGGCATCAAGTCCACACCTACCCCTTTGTGGGTTTCCTAGACTATCAGTATTTCTGAGGGAGAAAGCGTAGCCTTTCTCTGGAGTGGATACATTAACTATTTCTCACATACACTGCTATCTATTGGTACACTGAATTTATCTAGCATGTGTGTATTCTTGAAATGAGCACATTGATATTTCATTTATTTTAGTGCGTTAGCTGAGCACCAGAAAATGAGATAAAGGAGAGTTTAGGCAAAAAAGTCACTTTGAGAGTGGGTGCTTGAATTCATCTTGCTAAACCACTCTGGTCTTAAAGTAATTACTCATTTTAATGAAACTTTCCAACACACATTAATATGGTAATAACCTCACTGATATCAAGTCGGTGCTGACTCATAGCGATCCTCTAGGACAGAGAACAGCACCTGCGTGTTTCTGAAACTGTAAATTACGGAAGTAGAATGTCCACTCTTTCTCCCACAGAGCAGCCCGGAGTTTCAAAATACTGACCTTCAGATTGTAACCACTACATAAATAGAAAACTAAAATTTAAAAACTGAGTTGTTTTAATTGAGTTTGATGTTACTAACATAAATTGTACTTACCTTTTTAATTCACACCCACGTTCTCCACAGACCATGTATTTCATGGTGAACATGCAAAACAAAACTAAAACTAAATAAATCGACGAGGGAAGCAAAGGCAACATAGGCAACGTGAATGTATGTGCGTGCATAACATAGAATGTGAGGTCAAGATTAAGGCCACTAGTTTAACCATGAGGCTAGCATTTCCTAATCATTTCACTTATCCACACTTTGACGGTAATCCAAGGCATCCTCATATCTAAGTGCTTCTTGAAAACATCTCCGATTGTCTACTCAAGTGATATTGAATCACATTCTCGTTTCTTTTGGTAAGCATGGGATTTCATTCTTCACATGAAGCAAGGTTGACACACAGCCCTACAGAAATGGTGGAGTGCCCTGAACAGCAACAGAGACAAGGACTAGACTTTTATGACTCGGCCCGCTCATCTCCACCAAACCCTGAGCAATGTCTTGAGAAACCCAAGGACGCACAGAGGACAGGCAGAAAGATGCTGCCCGGCTCTAGCTTTGCATTTATTTTACTCCTCGGCATGAATCATGCCACGGCATCCATTTCCTAACAAGTATCGAAGTTGTTTGCAGCCAAGTCTTATCTTTCCCTGTGGAGAGTGGAGAATCCCAGTGCGATTAATTTCTCTATTCCAATCTTACAACACAAAACAACAAAAGTAAAGCTTTGGATGTATGGGCAAGCAGTATTTGCTTATTAATTAAACCTAGTGTGAATGAAAACCAGCTCTCCTGAAGAGATAAGTTTTATATTTGAGCCCCTGCAGGACACAAAATACTTAGTACTCAGTTGAAGTCTCAGGTTGGGAGTTCAAACCCATCCAGACATGGCTTGGGAGACAGGTTTGGTGACCTACCACCACAAGGTGATCAACTTGCAGTCCCTATGGAGCAGTTCCGTCCTGCCCCCGTGGGTCACAATGAGTAGGAATATATTTGGTATTAATCAACAGCAATAATGTTGAGATCCAATTAAGTAAGACTTCATGAACAATATTAATCTCTCTTGGATGAATTATTCAGACCATGAAAATAAGAAAGTAAAAAATTAACACTTCTGAAGACAATGTTTCTCTCTTTCTCTAACCTTTCCTGGGTGAATTCTGAGCTCTTCGATTTGTGCCACATAAAAAATAGCAGTTTTAGAATACTCTGAAAACTCACATTTTATTTCTTATAAATATTCTTTGAGTTTGGGAAAAAAATTAATCTGAAGTGGCAAGATACAGTGCATAGGATCAGATTTCCAAAGTACAGTCTCGGGTTAAAGCCCTTACTGACCTCAAATAATGAAAAAAAATGTTTTCTCAGAACGTTTGGGTCCTTTTTTCCCCATTAATGTAGTTTTATGTTTTCTTCTGATTCCCTCATAAGCCCCTTTGATTGTCTTCTGTCCTTTGAGAAGAATCTATGAAGGTTATCTCTTGTGGTTCCCCAGAGCCTCCATAACCTTCTGAGATGATCTCTGTGTCTTGAATTGACCTGTCCCAACTCTCTCCTCAGAAGCTACTCTTTTTGTTGGACTTTTTTTAGAAAGTACTCTATGAGACCCAGATAAGTGAGAATCATGGTCTGTAACCATCCCCCTATCAGAGGCATGTTTAAACTTTCTTGTATGTAATAAGCCTGTGTGTATATGAACTGGAATACTAGTTTGTTTTGGAGTAGGGTTTTCTTTGGCATAGATTCTGACTCCAAATCACCGTATGTACAACAGGATGAAACACTGCCTGGCCCTGAACCATCCTCATGATTGTTAGGTTTTAACCCACAGTTGTAGCACTGGGTCAATCCGTCTCCTTTACAGTGTTCATCTTATTCAATGGCCTTGTACTTCACCAAGCTCAATGTCCTTCACCAGGGAATGATTCTGATAACACGTCCAAAGTACATGAGATGGGATCCTCCTACCAGGTGGTTGTTATTCCACTCTTTGAAAACAATGTATTCCTCCTTCCATATTCTTTCCAGCAGACCTGTTGATCTTTGCTCTGTTTCACAGATGCTGTTTCCCTCTTCACAGAAGATAATAAATATAGCTTCTTTGCACTTTTTCTGCATGTAGAATTCCAATAGGGAGACATTGTTTTCCCTTTCATTCTGTATCTGTCCTTTCAGTCCAAGATTATGAGTTATCTGCTGTGGTTGTTGGTTAGCCCATAAGATTGTGTAGTTTTATGCCCTGGGGAACATTTGAGAACACATGCCATTCATTTGTAGAATACTGCTTCCCACATCTTTACGCTTTATCTTTTATTTTTCGTAGTTTAGTTGAGTTCATCTAATTTTATTCTGTGTTTTTCATAAACAGTAAGGAGAAGCCATGAGGTGTTGCTAAGATTTTGCTTAGAAATGTCCCCAACCAAATATCCAAATTCATCACTTACAACTTCTACTTTCTACTCACATTCTGAACATACTTCAGGAAAGTTCTTTGCCAACTGCATGAAACATATTGCCTTCCCTCCATTGTTTGATCATATGTTCATCATATCCTTTAAAACATCACCAGAAGCACAGTTAATGTTTATATTTCTGGTAGCATTATATTTTAGGGCTGGCACCATATATGGTCTCTGAGATTGTATCATCTGTTGCTTGCCCTATGTCTTTTTTTTACCATTATCAGAATTGTCTTCAGTATCCATAATTCTGCCAACATTCTTTTACAGACATTCTCAATGTCATGAGTCGGTATGATGCTGATTCATAGTGACCCTATAGAACAGGGTCGATCTGCTCTTCTGAGTTTCCAAGACGCGTGGAAAATCCCATTTTTCTTCTGCAGAGTGGGTGGTTGTTTTAAATGGTTAACCTTGTGGTTGGCTGTCCATCCTGCAAACACGGTGCCACCAGTTCCTTCAATGACAATCTAGGCTTCCAACCTTTTCACGTTAACCATGTCCAAAGAAATTCCTTCCACATTTTAGGCATGTTTAAGAGCAACACCCCCATTTCCAAGTTTCAAATTCTGTCTTAGTTACCTAGTGCTGCTACCACAAGCTTCATGAAACAGAAACATATTTTTTCACAATTTAGGACGTGATAAGAGATGAAGGTGCTAACTCTACAGAAATGTTCTCTCTCTGTGCTACCTCTGAAGAAAGGTCCTATCCCTTCTGGTCCTATCTATTCCTGGCTGATCTTCCTGTGACTTTGCAATGGCTTTCCTTGGTCCTTGCTGCCTTTCACAGTCCTCTTTCACATACCCAATGAGCTTATATGAAGAACCCGCTACCCTAATCTTGTTCTATGAACAAAACCAAGGCAACCCTCTCCCAAAGGAGTCATTAGCCATAAGAATACAGATCAGAATCCAGGACAGATAAAACCCTCAGGAATAATAATAGAAGTAATGATACCATGAGGGGAGGAGGAAAGTGGGGGTAGGGGGAGAAGGGAGAGAAAGGGGGAATCTAATTGATAGCAACAATCGACATATAACCCCTCCAGGGGGTAGGAAATATGAAAATAATAATAACATAATTTATCACAGGGTCATGAGGATAGGATGATAGAGAAGGGAGGGAAAAAAGAGGAGCTGATACCAAGGGCTCAAGTATAAAGAAAGTATTGTCTTGAAAATGATGATGGCAACATATGTACAAATGTGCTTGATAAAGTTTATATATATATATATATATATATATATATATATATATATATATATATATATATATATAGAGAGAGAGAGAGAGAGAGAGAGAGAGAGATTGACTTGCCAGTGAAGGGGAGATGATAGAATTAAGCAGCTCATCAGTTTGTATAGCAAAAACTATTTAAAGGCATGATGATTGATGAAAGGGCCAGATCTTGAAGACCATATATGTTTGTAAAAATTGTATTGATGGAACCAGAGATGCTTTAAAATACTAACTCTATGTACTAGTGAAAATTTGGTATCAATTAGTGAGGAGGGAGGGAGAAAATGAGGAGCTGATACCAAGGGCTTAAGTAGAAAGCAGGTGTTTTGATAATGATGATGGCAACATATGTACAAATGTTCTGTACACAAATGATGTATGTACGGATTGTGAAAAGTGATGTATGAGCCGCTATTAAAATGATTTTAAAAATAAATAATGGAAAAATAAAAACAGGTGTATTTTTTGATGAATGTATATGTAAATACAGACTTAGGGTCGCTGCTTAAATCTGACCTCAGTGCAAGAATTATTTGTTCTAATAATGTGGTAGGGTATGATACTCACCTTCCCAACTTGATCGCTGAAGACAAAATGAGTGCTTAAGCAAATGTGTTGAAGATAGCTTATGGTGACTGGCTATTAAAAGATATAGTACATGGGGTCTTAAAAGCTTGAAGTAAAACAAGTGGCTATCTAGCAGTGAAATAACAAAACCCACATGGAGGAAGCACACCAGACTGTGTGATCATGAGTTGTTGAAGGGAATAGGTATCAGAAGTTCAAAAACAAGCAATCAAATTGATATAAAGGAGTGTGGAAAAAGTGGAGACCCAAACCCCCACTGTAAAATAATTGGACAGTCCCTCATAGAAGACTCACATGGAAGAAATGATAAAGCTAAGGAGTGGTATAACGCTGATGAAGCACATAACTGTCCTCTAGTTCTTTAATAGTTCCCCCCCTTTACTATTATGGTATTTGTTTTATCTCATTAATCTTGTTAGACTTGCATATATTCATTTGTATAATTAAGAGTTTTTTAATGCTTGAAGCCAAAGTATATAACCCTTCAGAAACAGTAATGGGAGTAATGATTCCTTGAGGGTATGGGAAGAGAGAAGGGAAGGGAGGGAAGGGGGAGCTGATTGCAATGATGATTGTATAACCCCACTCAAGGGCAATGAATAACAGACTTGCAAGGGAATGGATACATTGGATGGTGTAAGATACAGCAAATAATAACAATATATAATTTGATAATAAGGGTTCCTGGGAGGTAGCATGAGGGAGGGAAGGGATAAAGAGGAGCTGATATCAAAGAGTTTGAGATGAAAGAAAATTTCAAAACTGATGGTGGTAGCAATTATAAAATTTTGTTTTATATAACTGAATCATATATTGTTATGTCTGTAATAGCTTCCAATTAAATGATTAAAGAAATAGCTGATAATAACAATATTTTAATATTATGGAGGTCTGATAATTGTGGTACAGTAAGTTATTTTATATAGTTTACCCAGCATAGTCTTTATAATGCCTACCAAAAAATTTAGTGGTTGATTTCATTGCTAGATGCCATCCAGTGGGTTCCAAATAATAGCGACCCTATGTGTTGTTTTTGTTGGCTACCATTGATTAGGCTGGTACCCATAGTTACCCTGTGAACAACAAAAAGAAACTATGCACAGACCTGTGCCATCCTCACAGTTATTCCTATGCCTGAGTTCATTGATGCAGCCCCTGAGTCCATCAAGTTCATTGAGGGCCTTTCTCTTTTTCACTGCCCCTCCACTTGACCAAACACGATATCTTTCTCCAGGGACTGATCTCTCCTGACAATATGTTCAAAGTATATAAAAGGAAGTCTTGCCTTACCTCTATGGAGTGCTCTGTCCTTATGTCTTCCAATGCAGATTTTTCATTTAGCAGTCTGAGCACTCTACTGTCATCAATGATTATGTTGCAGTGTTAGAAACCCACAGGGCTTGCTCTGAGTCACCATTGACCTGATGGCAGTGAGTTTGGTACTTTCAATATTGTTCTCCGACAGCACAATTCAAATGCATCAATTCTTATCCCGTTTTTCTTATTCAATGTCCATGCATATGATGCAATGTAGAAAATGGGGCTGTGGGTCAGGTGCACCTTAATCCTCAAAATAACATCTTTGCTCTTCAATACTCTAAAGTGGTCTTGTCTAGCCGATTTGCCCAATGTAGCACTTCTTTTGATGTCTTGACTGCTGCTTCCATGAGCATCGATTGTGGATCCAAGTAAGACAAAACCCTTGACAACCTCAACCTTGTCTCCATTTATCGTGATGCTGTTAGTCTGGTTATGCTGATTTTGGTTTTCCTTACTTTTAGTTGTAATCCATATTGAAGGCTATAATTCTAGATTGTCATCATCAAGTGTTTCAAGTTTTTCTCACTTTCAGCAAGCAAGTTTGTGTCATCTGTATATAGCAGGTGACTAATAAGCCTTCCTCCAATCCTGATGCCACACTATTCTTCATATAATCCAGATTTTCTGAGTATTTTCTCAGCATATAGATTGAACAGATAATGTGAAAAGAAACAACCCTGATGCCCACCTTTCCTGATTGTAAACCATGCGGTATTTCTTGCTTCTCTTTTCACAGTTGCCTCTTGATCCATTTACAAAGAAAGAATGAGCACAGTGAAGTGTTCTGGAATTCCCATCCTTCTCAAGATTTTCTAGAGTTTACCATGGTCCATACAGATGAATGTATTTGCATAGTCAATGAAACTCAAGTATACATCTCTGGTATTCTCTTCTTTGAGTTAAGATCCATGTGACATTAATAACCCTATATACAACAGACCAAATCATCATACAGTCTCCGCCATCTTCACAATAATTCTTACATATTAGCCCATTGTTATAGCCACAGTGTCAATCCATCTTGTTAAGTGTCTTCCTATCTTTTGCTCTCCCTCTAGCAACCATCATCTTTCTCCAAAATACATGTGATGATGTCTCATCACCTTTACCTCTAAAGAGCATTCTGGCTTCCAAGACAAATTTGTTTGTTTGTTTGTGGCAGACCATTGTATTTTCAATATTCTACATCAGCACCATAATTCAATTGGACTGATTCAATTTTTGTCTTCCTTAAATTCAATGGCCAACTTACACATGCACGTGAGACCATTGGCAATATCATGGGTCAAGTGTACCTTGAGGGTGTCAATATTTTAAAGAGGTCTTGTGAAGAGATTTTCCCAATGCAAGGTGTTCTTTGATATCTCTGCAGCTGCTTTCATCAGTGTTGATTGCGGATACAAGCAAGATTAATTTTTGACAACTTCATAACTTACTGCATTTCTAATGATGCTACCTATTTGTCCAGTTGTATTTATGTTTTCTTTACAATAAATTGTCCATACAGAAGGCTATAATCCTTAATCTTTATCAACAAGTATTTTAAGTCTACCTCACTTTCAACAAGCAAGGTATTCTTATCTGCATATTACAGATTATTAAATTTTCCTCCAATCTTGGTACCACAGTCTTCTTTATATAATCCAGCTTTTCTGACTAATCGATCACTATGAATAAGCTTTGTGAGAGAACACAACCCTGATGAAAACATTTACTGATTTTAAATTATACAGTGTTTTCTTGTTTTGTGCCTCATGATGTAGGTACAGCTTCTTCGTGAGCACAATGAAGCATTATAGAATTCCTATTTTCTAAAAGCTATATATAGTTTGTTATGATCTGCACAGTGGAATGCTTTTCATAGTCCATAAACATAAGTGAACATATTTTTGGTATTCTCAGATTTCCACCACGACCCCTCTGATGTTGGCAACGATGTATGTTTCCCTTCTGAATCACTCATGGGTGACTAGGTAGCATCAGACCTTTTGTATTTATTCTTTTTCTGATAGGCTTGAGTAAGAGGATGTTGACAGGATTATATGATTCCCTTTTGAGCACTTGTTAGCTGAGGTAATTATGATTGTAAAAATGTTGAATTTAATTGTATGAGCCCCAATAAAATGATTTTTTAAATGTTCAACGCCTATGGGGACTGGTCAATTTGTTATCCAGAAAGATGTAAAGGTAGACATATCTAAAGCAGGAAGGAATGATCTAACTACTATCCAGGATAAATCTATGGGAAAGAAGTATGTCCTTTGGACCTTGAGATACTTGTACATTGGACCTCCTTGATCTAGGGACAGGAGGCTGTACCATAGGAGAATTTGAAGAGCAGCTCCAGAGAGCAGCAGACACAGAGTTAAGAGACACTGAGTGAGGAGAGCACAGTGGCTTTGGGCAGGGGAGTTGTCTGCACAGTAGTGTACCATCTGGCACCTATTGGTGGGGCATTAGGTTTGTTCCCTTACAGAGGTAGGGCTGGGTGCCTTTGTCTAAGGTTTATTGAAGATTCAATGTGCCGTTTGAGCATTTATGAGCCTCACTGTCACGGTGCTGTAATGTTGCACAAGCGGAGAAGTATCCAAATGGCTTAGTAGCTGAGAGATCCAGTACCAAAGAGAAGGCGGTCTGTAAACATGGCTGGGAAGAGACAGTTCTGACTGGAAGAACTGTGTCGTAAACATTTCTTATCCTGCATTGTAACCTTTTAACTTCCTTAAGAAACTCAAAATTATGAGTGTGATCTATGAGTTCTGTGTGGCCATTGTAATGAATTTACAGACTCAGTTGAGCTCTGTGGAAGGGAGGATTGGTGTCAGAATTGGTAAGGAAGGTTGTAGGGTTGTGGCATTTTTTACTTCAGTATAATAAGACTTGGCATTGGGATGAGGCTTATGGCAATTCTTATGAAGTTAGAAGAGGTCAGATGCAGTCTTGAAAGCTTGTCTTACAATAGTATTTATTCTGTAGATGAATTAGAAGTAAGAGGATTTCCTGTGCAATCTATAACTGCCCATCATTGTCATTTATTGTTACCCACTGCCATCAAGTAGATTCGGACTCCGGGTGGGTCTTTAGGGGAGGATAGAATGGACCCTGGGAGTTTCCAAGAGCACAATATTTTACAGGAGAAGAAAGTCCTGTTACTCTCCTTTGGAGCAGTCAGTGGTTTCGAACTGTTGACCTTGTGGTTAGCAGTGCAATATTAACTAGGAATCTGCTATCCTGTGAACACACTATATAGGTTATCTTGTTTGTGTACAAATCCAGTGTAAAAGTGATCATGTTCAATTTTATAGTAAAGGAAACAACGTCATCTGTTATTAAAATAGCCAACCACCCTTCCCCCAAGTTCCCTGAACTCCAATCTATTTAACTCCAATCTATTTAACTCCAATCTATTTAATCTCTGTTGTTATGAAGCTTGAAGTATAAAGTAAAGGCAGGTGTTTTCCTTAAAGTTGGTTTGGAGATCATGGTTCCCCGGGCAGGTGCTTTGTCACTTGTACCACTGATGAAAATATTTTCATGTGATTGTGACCTCTCAGATTATAGACCCACCTCATTAAGTAGCAATCATCCTCCTATTTATGTTAACACTAACACATTTCCCTAGCACAGGGGCACCTTGAGCAAAATACCAAATGTTGGCTTCATGAATCAAAAGGGATTGCATATAGGAAAGACCTGACCTGAAGCCAGATGCTTGATCCTTAACAGATCCGCTTGCCTAAAGAAGAGCTATCACATGTGCATGCTGTTACCAAATCATTTTTATGTATTAAGCATCTGGACTATGACAGAATCAATCTTTAAACAATAATTATTTCAGCAAATTAGGCTGCAGGTTACATGGAAAGGACACTGTGCATTGGCCGTCATCCTGGAATTGTCATGAACCATTTGTGGGACCTTAATAAAGTCACTTCATCTGCAAATCAAGAGGCAGTTGTGCAAATAGCATGAGGGAATACTGCCTGATTTCCAATCAGGAATGATGTGCACCAGGCTTGTAGTCTCTCACCATATGTGACAGTTACATAATTTCATCAACTTGAAGATGTATATAAAAGTGTCACAGTGCAGTTTAGCCTCTTAATCAGGTCACAGCAGGATGGTGACTCCTTGTGGGCAGTGCCTTCTCCTAAGGAGGGCCCTGAGAAACTTCCTCCCTCTCCCTGCCTTCACCTTCTTGCTGGCTCTCATTGCTTCCATGCATCCATCAATTCTGCCCACTCCAGCCTGTGATATCCTGCATTTTGTATCACTGCATATGACTATGTGAGTCTGAAAGGGACTTACGGACAATTATTGGACTCATGGACAATGGAACTGGAGTGTTTTCTTGATATATATGTCTTGATATAAAGTTCTTTCTCACATATATATATGAGTGTCACTGCATTTGTTTCTCTGGTAAACCCAGCTTAAAACACCATACTTACTCAAACTGTAGGCTGAGAAAATATCAGAGAAGATTGATTATTTGAAAAAGAATGTGGCATCAGGATTGATGGAAGGGTTACTAACAACCTGCGATATGCAAACAACATAATTTTGCCTGCTGAAAATCAGGAACTCGTGCAGCACTTGCTGATGAAAACTAAGGATTTCGACCTTCAGTATTAATTGCAAATTAATGTGAAGAAGACCCAAATCCTCACACTGAACCAGTAGGTAACATTATGATAAGCTGAGAAAAAATTGAAGTTGTCAAGGCTTCCATCTTGCTTAGATCCACAATCAATACTCATGTAAGCAGCAGTCAAGAGATCAAAGGACATGTGGCCTTGGATAAATCTGCTGCACAAGACCCTTTTTTTTTAAGTGTTGAAAGCAAATAGATTACTTTGAGGGCTAAGGTGTGCCTGGCCCAAACCATGGTATTTTTCAATTGCCTCATATGCATGTGAAATTTTGACATTAAATTATGAAGACTGAAATAGAATTCATTCTTTTGAATTGTGGTGTGGGAGACGAATTGTGGTGCTGGAGAAGAACATGGACTGCCCGAGAACTAACAAATGTACCCTAGATGAAATACAGCCAGCACACTCCTTAGAGGCAAGGTGGAACATGCTGTCTAATGTGGACAGTCCCCTGGAGAAGGACATCATGCTTAGTAAAAGAGAAGGACAATGAAGTACAGGATGGCCCTCGCCAAGATGGATTGACACCGTGGCTGCAACAATGAGCTCAAACATCAGAATAATTATGAGGATGCCTCAAGTCTGGGCAGCGTTTTGTTCTGTTGTGTGTGCATTGGGTAACGATGAATAGAAACCAACTCTGTGACACTGAAGAACAACATCTACCTATTGAGAAGGTGTGGTTTTCTAATCACTGAGGGCCCTTTGGGTCACATGTTAAATGATTTGCTTGAGTGAAGATTCTCAAATAAAGAGTGCATTGCCACTGTAGTGTCGTGTGCTAAGATAGTTTACTGTGCCTTATTCAATATTTACTACCATTTATAACTACACTGATGAAAATTGCCATTTAAAATGCAGTAGAATTTTCAGTTCATTTGATTAACAATTACGATGCCTTGTTGGAATGGTGCATAATGCTTAGGCATGCTCACATGAAGATCAACTTTTTAAAACCATCAGCCACTCAGAGTGAAAGATGAGGGTTTTTACTCTGTACCATTGGTTCACTCTAAGTCTGAATTTGTACATGGCAGTGACAGAGGGAGCGTGTGTATGCACACACACACACACACACACACACAACCTACTGTCATCAGGTCTAGGACAAAGATGAAGCTTTCTCCTCTTATGAAGACTGTTCTATTGGATCTCTATGAGTCACAATTGCCTAGATGACAGTAAGTCTGACATTAAGTCTAGGAGACCTGGTGGCACAGTGGTGCATGTGTTGGGTTATTAACCACAAGCTCAGCAGTTCAATACCACCAACAACTCTAAGGGTGAAAGAGGAGGCTTTCTAATGTCCTAAATATTTATAGCCTCAGAAACTCACATGCACAGTCCTACATTTTCTTATAAGGTTGTTATGAATCAGAATAAACTTTATAGCGGTGATTTGTTTTGTTTTGATCATCAAATCAATTCAAACTCATCATGACTTCATACAAGTTTAAACTTGTATAAAGCATGCCTGGTAACATACTCTTCTTTCTATTTACTTATATACTTGCTCTTTTATAACTTCCCACAGAGATACTTCCTTCAGAGAAATACTGAACTATGAACATTAGCAGATCATGAATGTCAATCCTATGAAGTAGTCAATGTTTTGTAAATATTCACAACCTGGAGCATTCATCTCACTGTGGTATGCTCACTGCAAGGGCAATGGTTTAAATCACCACCCACTTCCCAAGAAAGAAGGGGTTTTCTGCTCTGGTAAAGATTTATAGTCTCAGAATCCCTGTATATGATTGCTTTGAGTCAGAATTAAGTCAGTGGCTACTGGTTGGTTTGTTTGTTTTTAATAATTTGGATAATCACATCCACTGTAAATTATAATCTAAATAATATTCATGTGCTAGCCCCAATGGCACTGTTAATTAAGCATTGGACTGTTGACAATGAGGTGAACTGTTCTAACCCACCAGCCACTTCAAGGGAGAGGGATGACCCAAAGTACTCCCATAAAGAAGCGATCAATTACAATTATGAGTCAGAGCGATATATTACAGAAGCTCAGAAGTGATATATTACTATTATGAGTCAGAACAAGATGAATTGACACAGTGGCGACACCTGTGGACTCAAGCATAGGAATATGTGTGAGGAAGGTGAAGGATCAGGCAGCATTTTTTTCTTTTGTATATAGACTTCCAAACTTAGTTTGGAACTAAGTTGATGGCACGTAAACAACAACAACGAGTCAGAATCAGCTGGATGGCCCTGGATGGGCCACAAAAATGACCTTTTGAAACTTGCCTTGAATAAGAACAAGTCATTTTACCCACTTTGGGATTTTGCTAGGTTAATGGTTCAGCCTTTCTCCCATTGTCCAGTTTTAGCCATTGCCTTAAGGTTTCTTTATTTCACCATTTCCCCTTGGTATTGGCTCATTCTCTCTTAAGCAGAAAGTTCTCCATTGTAAGTGAAAGTGGATTTCGAACTGGAAAAACTTTTATTGACTTGGTATCATCTTCGAACACTACTTGTGACCAAGCTTTTTTAATTTCAATCATCACACCTGTGGTTGGCGGTGGGAGCACTTCTACTCTCTGCTATGGTTTTCAGGATCTCACCCTAATGGATTATCAGTTGTCTAAGAAAATAATTAGTCAAGGGATGATAATCTACAAACTAGCCAGAGGTAGAAAATGTGGGTTGAGGTGCATTATTTTTAATATTGGTGATTGTGAGTTTGATAGTGTACCTCAAAAATGCCAGGGTATGTGGGACTTCAGAACATGACTTTTGGGGGGTGAGTAGTATACTTACAGATATAACTAGGTAATGATCTCCAGTTCAAAACCACCTGGATGATTCAAAGCAAACCACCAAATACACTGATTCATAGCCACCCTCTGCTTTGGGGATTATAAATCTTTAATGGAGCAAGACAGTCTTATCTTTCCCGGTTGAGAACCTGGTGGGTTTGAACTACTGGCCTTGAAATTAGGAGTTCTACCCATACCATAACCCACAGTGTCATCGGGACTCTTTATTCTGGATTACTGGGGAGCTACATTTCATTTATGTTGTATTTATGAGAGAAAGGAAAGGGATATTTTAGATACAAAAGGATACAGGACAGAAGATATTATCAAGATTGTTCAGAGATTTAATTCATGCTCCTACCAGGCAAAAATCCAGATGGTAGGGAGAGTTGGAAGAGGTTCTTTCCCTAGAGTTTTAGGAGGGAGCTAGATGTTGTCTGTGTTAGTCCGGGTAGACTAGAGAAACAAATCCATAAACACTCATATGTGTATAAGAAAGAGCTTTATATATAAGAGCAGTTGGATATTAAGAAAACATCCCAGACAAATCCAGATCAAGTCCATAAATCCAATATTTACCCATATGTCTGATACTAAACTATAAAGTCCTCTTCAGAATCACAAAACACATGCAATGATGCTAAGTTCAGGAAGATCACAGGGCAGTGAATGCAAAGTATTGTGGATCCAGTGATGTTGTAAGCATCTCAGTGCTGGCAGGGGTCTCCATGTGGCTTCTCCAACTCAAGAGGTCTGGCTCCATCAGCCTCTTTCCATTTGTCTTCTCCACAGGAATATTTCACAGGGAATGAGAAGAGAGACTGTCTCCCACATCCAAGGTGGATCACTAGAGTTCCCAGAATCCTCAGGAGAAGGCCATGCCCACACAGAGGCCTCATTGGCTATCACCTGATTGACAGGAAAGACTGTACCCCTTCATTCTTAATCCTCTAAATTTGAAAAAATATTATATAACTTCCACACTGTCAAAACCTTACTTGTAAGATTCTAGATTCCATAACAGTAAAGTAATATTTTGTTGTTGATTATATCTACCAAATTTATGATAATTTCTTCTGCCAGTTCTAAGAAACATTTACCCAAGAAAGGCTTCCTAAGGAGATGAGATTGAGGTAGGATTTTAATGTTGAGGATATGTCTTGCTTAAGAAAACTAAAGAAAGAGGACGTTTAAGCACAGAGCAGAGTGAGTGTGAAGATGTCAAGGGATTCACAATCACTTCACAGTTAACTAAATGGTTAGGTTCCAAAGACCTGATCAGTATGCCAAAAAAAAAAGACTTCCAGGAAGATGGTGACTGAGTAACACATACCAAAGGGACTCTGCAGAAATCAGCTCAGGAGAGTTACTAAGAGGGAAATTCAACACTGACGAATCACAGAAGTGTCATAAAGATAAGTAGGCATACCTCAGGTATTGAGAGCCTGGGGCTTTGGGCTTACACAGTGGAGCCCAGCTGGGGTTTAACCTTAGCCATGCCACTGTATTGGCCAGAGCCAGGACATTTGGAGCTAGTGCAGGGTCTTTCTTTCAACACAACCACAGCTTGCTGCAACCTCAGGGCAGGGATTAAACCCTTGCAGCTACACAGGCAGGAATTTGGTCTCCACTATATTGTCACTTTTGTTTCCCTCTCTTCTCTCTAGCCCCCACAGTCTCAGCTGGTTAGTAGTTGTCCTCCCCCACACCCCTCTATGTCTCTTCCCTGTTTTCTCACATGCCACTGCTGACCTCCAAACCACTCCCCTTATGCTATGGAATTTACACCTACCCTCTACCCAGTTAGGTGAGTTCCACTCTGTGCATCATATCCTGAGGCTGGGACAAACCCACCCTCCCACCACCAAGGGATATTTCTCCCAACTTCTTCCTAGGGAATCCCTGCCTGTGTAGCTGCAAGAGCTCCTATCTTTCATCCGTGGTGCCACTTAACTGAGGGAACTTCTTACTGCCAGCCTTAGTGCCTCACATGGCCTAAGGCAATACGACCAATACCCACCAATGCTTCCACACTGCTGTGAGAACCTCTGTCCAACCCCCACAGCAATCTACCTGACCAGGGCAATTCTACCAACCCTTTTCAGTGATGTACACCAAAGAAGGAAACCTACCAGCCTTCTGTGTCACTCCCCTTTCAGTGGACACCCCCACATGCCCTCTGTGGCGCCTCAAGATGCCGTGAGCCACACCAGCACAGCTTCTTGTGAGATCACTCAGTACAACACCATCCTCATGTCTCCAAAACAATACAACCAGTTTCACCTGACTAGACCATCCAACTTGCCCTCCAAATAACAGAATACTGGTTGGCTAGGGAAAGAGTGAAGCCACAGGAGGATAAAGTGGTAGGCCAATTTCATAGTGAAATTAGCTGCAGGAAGTTTGAAGAAGCATTCTTATGAGTCTCCCAGAGAGAGCCAGTGCTCTTCGGCTCCCTGGAAAATGACACTTGGCTCCTCTAAAACAACACAATGCAACCAGCCATCAACCCCAATAATGTCAAGCAAAAAAATAGGAGAAACAAAAGGCAATGGTCGAAACATTTCCTGACCCTAATGATGTGCATAGAAGAAGCAGACATTGATCTTCTACAGAAAAAAATGTTCAGAATGCTGCGCAGAGTCATATAGAATATGAGGGAAATTATACAGAGAAAGGAAGAAATGATAGAGGAGATAAAGTCCATAAACCAAAGGGAAACACAAGAGCTTAGGGACCAGAGAACAAAAACCAGTAGCAGAATCATGGACTTCGCAAATTGACTGGAGGAAGCAAAGAACTGTGCCAGTGACCTAGAGGACAGCCAAATAGACTTTAATAACATAAACAAAAATCTAATAAGATCATCAGAGAAGCTGAAGAAAACCTAAGAGCCATGTCTGATGCTATGAATAGGAACAACATCAGAATATTTGGATTACAAGAGGAAGACAGCAAAAAATTCTACTGTAACAATAGTGAGAGAATTCTTGTAGGAACACTTCCTCAGCTTAATGAATGAAAACCAGACAACCATTCAAGAGGCTGAAAGAACATCAACTAGACTGAATCCAAGAAGAAATCACCATGGTGCATAATAATTAAACTACCCAACTTTGAGGAAAAGGAGATCATGAGAGCAGCTAGGGAAAAACAAACAATCACATATAAAAGTTTCCAAATAAGAATATGCTCAGACCTATCAGCAGAAACTATGAAGAAGAAGAAAAAGTGGAGTAACATATTCCAAAAATTGAAGGAAAATAACGCAAAGTCAACAATACTCTACCCAGCCAAATTATCGATCAAGATAGATGGAGAAGATAAAGAGACTTCTAAGATAAGGAAAAACTCAAATAATACATTAGAAGAAGCACAGCCCTACAAGAGATCCTTATTGATCCAGTATGGACAGAAGAACAACACTCACCAAGCATAAATAAGAGACCACCACATAAAAAACCTCACCCAGAGGGCAACAATGAGAAAACAGCTCCCAAGATAGCATTGGCTTAGGGTGCTACTAAGTCAAGAATAATCCACACACACGCATAACACACTGATAAAAAAGGGAGATAGGAAAACACCCAACACAAAAGGTATAAGATGACATCACAGAGTACACAGATGTACATAATAATCCTTAAAATCAATGGACCAAACTCAGGCGTTAAAAGACTGAGGCTAGCAGACTGGCTAAGAAAACACAACTCCTCAATCTGCTGCCTACAGAAGACACATCTCAAGACTGAAGACATAAATAGACTGAGAATCCACGGCTGGAGAAAGCATACAAAGCACAGCAATTTAAAAAAAAATCAGGAGCTCTCTCACTCTCACTCTATCACTCTCACTCACTCACTCTCACTCACTGTCTCACTGTCTCACTCTCTCTCTCACTCTCTCACTCTCACTCTCTCACTCAAAAAATAAAATAAAGTCTAGATACTATTCCTTTGTTTGAAGATAATTTAGTTTAAAAAAAGCAGGGGTTGCAATCCTAATCTCAGACAAAATTGACTTGAAAGTGAAAACCATAAAAAGAGATAAGGATGGACACTATATAATGCTCAAGAGAATGGTAGACAGAGACCCATTAAGCATTTAAAACATATATTCCCTAAATGAAACCCACTGAATACATCAACCAAAGAGTGCAAAAATGAAAAAAGCAATCACAGCCTCAACAATTACAGCGGGTGACATCAACACACCACTCTCTGAGAAAGGTAGATCACAGGGAAAGAAACTCAACAAGGAGGTTAGAGATCTAAACACTATTAATAGACTATTTGACCTGATAGATATTTACAGAGATTTTCATCCAGATGCAGAAAATTCACATATTGTTTTCAAGCACAGATGGCAACATATTAGAAGATAGACCGCATGCTGGGGCATAAGGTGAATCTACATAAATTTAAGTACATTGATATCATACAGACTTCTCTCTCAGACCACTGTGTCATAAAGGCTGGAAATCCACAAAAGGAAGATGATGGGGAAAAAAAGAGCAAACAATTGGAGGATGAATAATTATTGCAAAAGGAGTGCGAACTGGCCCAGATCAGAGATGAAATTATAAAATTTCTAGAAACCAATGAGAATGAGAACACAACATACCAAAATTTATGGGACACAGCAAAGGCAGTCATCAGAAGTTTCATAGCAATTCTTGCACACATGAAAAAGGAAAAGAGAATTATAATTGATATGCTGGCACAAAATTTACAACTATAGGAGAGTCAGCAGGATAATCCTACTAATAACAAAAGAAAAGAAATAATAAAAATCAGGGCTGAGATTCAAGGAGGGAAAATAAGAAACTATGGAAAAAATTAACGCTGCTAAAAGTTGTTTCTTTGAAGTCATAAGCAGAATCAACAGACTGCTAGCAAACCTAACCAAAGAAAGGTGGGAACACATTTCAACAGCAAGAATGTGGGATGAAAGAGAGGACATTACAACAGACCCTGATGAAATCAAATGAATAATTACATTGTACTATGAAGGATTGTACTACAATTAATTCAACAACTTGGAAGATATGGACACATTTTTGGAAAAACAATCTCTTCCTAGACTATCCCCAATGGACATCAAGAATCTCAACAGACCCATAGCAATAGAAGAAATAGACAAGGTTATCAAGGGATTGCCAAAAAAACCCACTGGACCAGATGGCTTCACAGGAGAATTCTACCAAGCATTCAGGGAAGAAGACACCAATTCTACAACTCTTCCAGAACATAGAAAAACACAGCAAACTACAGAACTCCTTCTATGAAAATAGTATAACTCTGATATGGAAACCGGGCAGGGATCCCATAAGGATCGAGAACTACAGACCAGTATCTTTAATGAACATTGATGCAAAAATCCTTAACAAAATACTGGCCAGAAGAATACAAAGTATATAAAACAAATAATTCACCATAACCAAGTGGGATCCAAACCAGGGATGCAAGGATGATCCAACATACGAAAGACAATTAGTATCATTCACCACATTGACATGAAAAACTGTAAGAACCACATAATACAAATGGATGTGGAAAATGCATTTGACAACACCCAACACTCAAGAAGATACTAAAGGAAGGAAAATTCCTCAAGACAATACAAGCTATCTATGAAAAATCAACAACGAATGTGGTAGTCAATGGAGAAAAGATTAACACAATCCCACTGAAAAAAGGGGACCAGACTAGGATGCCCCTTGTGCCCACTCTTATTTAATGCTGTAGTGGAGTTTTAGCTAGCAGCATAAGGCAAAGAAAAGGCATCAGATGTAATTCCCTGGGGAAGGAATAGGTGAAACTATTGTTATTTGCAGATGATCTTATTTCATATGTGGAAAATCCCAAAAGTTCCACAAGGGAAGTACTGGAAGCAATAGAGGAGTACAGCAGTGTGGCAGAATACAAGATCAATAAACAGAAGTCTACCAGACTACTGTACACATCAGATAAGATCACAGATGATATAAAAAAGTGGTACCCTTCACAATAGCCAAGCACAAATTGAAATATCTAGGGACACACCCGACTAAAAGAACAAGAGATCTATATGAGGAAAACTGCAGAATGCTATTACAAGAAACCAAGAGTGACCTCAAAAAATGGAACAATATCCCACGCTCATGGATAGGAAGACTCAATATAGTAAGGATGTCAGTTCTGCCCAAGGCACTATATAAGTTTAATGCAATCCTGATACAATTACCCTCATTTTTCTTCAAAGATGTGGAAAAACTAATTACCAACACCACATGGAGAGGGAAGAAGCCAAGAAGTAGCAGAGAACTCCTCAAGAAGAAGGACACAGTGGAAGGGCTTGTGCTACCTGACTTTAGCACATACTATACAGCCACAGTTGTCAAAACCACATGGTATTGGTACAATGATAGATACTCAGAGCAACGGAAAAGAGCTGAAGACCCAGAAATAAAGACATCAGCATACAGGCAATGATCTTTGATAAGGGGCCCCCAAAATATCAAATGGGAAGCAAATGCCCGCTTCAACAAGTGGTGCTGGAAAAAAAATTGGATAACTCAAGGCAGAAATATGAAGCAAGACCCTTACCTCACTCCATGCACAAGAATAAACTCAAGGTGGATCACAGACCTCGAGATAAAACCCCAGACTCTTAGGGCTGTTAATAAGAGAATTGGGACCAACCTGAGGCCTTTGGTACAAGGAATACATAGGCTATCCAAAATAGGGAAGGACACAAACACAGAGGAGGCACAAATTGACAAGCAAGATATACTGAAAATAAAACACCTGTGTACACCGAAAGATCTCACCAAGAGAGGAATAAGAAAGCTCACGCACTGGGAAAACATCTTTAGCAATGACATATAATACAAAGGTCTTATTACTAAAATCTACAAAAGTCTTCTAGCTTACAAAAAGAAAAAAAACTAATTGCCCACTGAGACCTGAACAGAAGTTTCACAGGAGCAGGAATAAAAATGGCCAATAAGCATATGAGAAAATGTTCCCCATCATTAGCCATAAGAGAAAAGCAAATTAAAATAACAATGATATACCACCTAACACCCTCAAAGATAGCCCAATTAAAAAAATCAGAAAGCAACAAGTGTTGGAGGGGCTGTGGGGAGACAGGAACTCTCATCCATTGCTGGAGGACCTGTAGGTATGTACGACCCCTATGGAAATCGATCTGGTGATATCTAAAACAGATGGAAATTGAGCTATCATAATACCCAACAATCCTCCTACTGGGCACATACCCAGAAGAGGCAAGAAACAAACCATGGCCAGACATCTGTGCTCCAATGTTCATCATGGCACAGTTCACAATTGCAAGGAGCATGCCAAATTTCCATCTGCTGATGAATGGATTAAAAACCTGTGGTACATACATACAATGGAGTACTACACATCACTAAAAACAGTAACGAAAGTATGAAGCACATCGCCACATGGGAAGAACTGGAGGAAGTTATGCTAAGCAAAGTAAGCCAAGCACAGAAGGACAAGTACAACATGAGTCCACTGAGGTAAACTTTAAGGGGGCATAGAGAAAAAAACCCCAACTATATACAAACATTCCTGGGGTGAGGTCCAGGTAGTATGATACTGGCTGGACAAAATTCAGGGATACATATGGTAGTCAAGTAAAAAGGAGTTGGGGAGGAAAAATTACTTGGATAGAGGGGTATCAAGGCACTAACCCACCCAAGGGAAGGGCATTGTTTATATCTCCACAGGGAAAGAGGGACCAGACTTTAACCTGGTGCTCCAAGATGTGAATGCAACATACTAGCATGAAGCAGGGAAGCAGTAGAGAGGTCTGAGAGGCCGGTCCCAATCCCAACTACATGGACAGCCGCCTTTCCCCTCAGAAGAATTTACTTCAGAGGACAACACTGAAGCTACAGCTCAGGGAGAATGACATGTTTGATCAGAGCACACGGGAGTAAATGAAGGGGGGGAAAGAGAGAGTGGAGCACATCCTGGCCCACCAAGCCTTGAGGATTATATCCCCACTCAGAGCAGCTAATGCATAGGGAAGACCATATGGCTGACCCGTTATGAGACAGGACATCCCTCACTGACCAATAGTCCTACAGGGGACAACACTGTATACACAGTATGGGAATGCTAGATCTGACCCCACCAAACGGAAAAAACTAAGGGCATTCAACAGAACAGCAAGGGGAGCAGAGCAAGGAAGTACCAAGAGAGTACCAAAAGTAGACTTTTGGACCAGGGCGTGGCACCCCATCATACTGTACTGGAAAACACCCCTAAAGGCCAACAAACAGTCCTTGAACTAACTACAGGCTTTTCTGTTCTTTTTCATTGTTTTTATGTTTTGTTTTGTTTTGTTTTCTTTTGTTGCTTTGGTTTGCTCTGTCTTGTTTTTGTGCATGTTATTATCTCTGCAGGTCTATCTAGATAAGATAGACTGGATGAACAATCTGGAGGAGAAAACAACAGGATCGACGGTTCCGGTGGGACATGGGAAAAGGGGAAGTGGGGGAAAGTTAGTGATGTTAACAAACCCAGGGGCAAGGGAACAACAAATGATCCAAAGTTGGTGGTGAGGAGGGTGTAGGAGGCCTGGTAGGACTTGATCAAGGGTAATGTAACTGAGAAGAAATACTGAGGGATGAGCATGATAGTGGAAAGTTGTATGCTTCATCGTTGCTACACTGCACACTGACTGGCTTGTCTCCTCTCCGAGACTATTCTGTAAGGGGATGTCCAGTTGCCTAAAGATGGATCTTGGGTTTCCCAATCTACACTCCCCCTCATTCACAATTATTTGATATTTTTGTTTTTTGATGCCTGATACTTGATCCCTTCGACACCTCGAGATCACACAGGCTGGTGTGCTTCTTCCATGTGGACTTTGTTGCTTCTCAGATAGATGGCCACTTGTTTGCCTTTTAGCCTTTAAGACCCCAGATGCTATATCTTTTGAAAGCTGGTCACCATCAGCTTTCGTCACCACATTTTCTTATTCAACTGCTTTGTCATCTACAATAGTGTTGGGAAGGTGAGCATCATGGAATGCCAGTTTAATAGAACAAAGTATTCTTGCATTGAGGGAATACTTGAGTGGAGGCCCAATGTCCATCTGCTACTTTAATACTAAACCTATAAATATATGCACATAGATCTATTTCCATATCCTCATATATTGATATATTTACATATGCACATGCCTGTATTTAGACCTCTAAAAATGCCCTTTTCCCCCTAGTTCTTACCTCTATTTACTTTTACTTTCCTCTTCTTAAATACACGCCCCCCACACACCCACACACACTAATGATCCCAATCCTACCTTACAGACCTGGCTAGACCAGAAGATATACACTGGTACAGATAGGAACTGGAATTATAGGGAATCCAGCACAGATGATCTCTTCGGTTGCAGTTCTGAGAGTGGTGATACTGGGAGAGGGGAGGGAGGGTGGAGCAGAAAGGGGAAACTGATTACAGAGATCTACATATAACCTTCTCTCTGGGGGATAGACAACAGAAAAATGAGTCAAGGGAGACATCGGAAAGTGTAAGATATGATAAAATAATAATAATTTATAAATTATCAAAGGTTCATGAAGGAGGAGGAAATGAGGAGGGAGAGGAAAATTGAGGAGCTGATACCAAGGGCTCAAGTAGAAAGCTAATGCTTTGAGAATGATGATGGCAACAAATGTACAAATGTGCTTGATACAATGGATGGATGGATGGATTGTGGTAATAGTTGCTCCAGCCCCCAATAAAATGATTTAAAAAATGGTTGACAATGTGCCAAATTGGAAGCTGACTAGATCAGATAACAGTGTGTAGGATATCTACACCCTTCAACACTGTCAAATTACAGCATTACATATTTGTTGAAACACAGCAAGTCGGTTCTCAGCCAAATTGACGTTTAACAACCATCACAATGAATATTACTCTTGCCTTACCTTGGTATTTGTTACAGCCAGCTACCCATTGCTATTAAGCAAAACATTTGGATAAAATAGTAGCTTGTTGCTATTGCTGTAATTGTGAAAATTTGGATAAAGAGATACTGGTAATTGATTGGGGAAAAGCACATGTACGTATTCAAAATGTCAACAAAATCAAATTGTAGTTGCCAAGTGGAAATATGACTTAAAACTTAGTAACGGGTGTGCACAAATTTCAAATTATATATAAAATGGTTAAAAAACAAGGATAATCTTTGTGTTCTTATGTGTAACAGGGAAACCAATCAATCCTGAATTAAGAGAAATGCTATAAATTGAAGGTCTCATAGAAGTTCCTATTAACTATGAAGAAGCATTTGACTTCAGTGCTTAATGCCTCAACCTTTGTTCTCAGGAAATACTGATTTTGAACAATAAAGTTAACTGGTTGTTTTCTCTCAGCATGATAGGTTCTGGCATTTTTGTAAACTTTGGTATATGTTGTATTTGACTCAACGTATCATTTCTTTCTCTACTGCAGGGAAATGCAGAACTAAAAGGGAGAATGTGTTCTTATGAGAGCTTAGAAAAATAATAACCAACAAAATGTCACTTCACCCACTGCCATCGACTCAGTTTTGACTCATGATGATAGGGTGGAACTGCCCTGTGGGTGGAACTGCACTCTGGGTTTCTCACACTGTAACTCTTTACAGGAGTAGAAAGCCTTTGTAGGGGGAGAGAGATGATGTTTTCTACTCCTGTTAAGACTTGCAGTCTCCAAAATCCAGAGGGGCACATCTATTCTGTCTTATAGGGTCACTGTGGGTTGGAATGAAATACAGGAAATTGAGTTAGAATTCTGAAATTGAAGTCATTGGCATTTCAAGTACCAGCGGATTCTTATGGTGAACAGGTTTTAGTGGAATCAGATTAAGAACAGACTACAAAGAAAGAATGGTGTATTCACTTCTGAGGGAGGATCCACTGAAAACCCCATGAACAGCAGCAGCAGAACACTAGCAGATACAGTGCCAGAAGATGAGTTCTTCGTGTTTGAAGGAGCAGAAAAGATACCTGTGAGGGTCAACATTTTCTTTGCATCTTTTGTCATCTTGATGATCTGCAATGAGCTCAAGGCCAGGAAGGTAAGAGAAATCCAAATATAAATAAATCACATGGATGTTTAGAAGAGGGAAAGAGGAGTGCCTGAGTCTGAAAAGAAGATTGTAAACATTAAAGAATCAAAGATGCAAAACCACTGACATGAGCACTAGGGAAAGTAACCTCAATTCAAGAAATTCAGGCGAACTCTAAAAGTCATAAAAACAAAACAAAGCCAATCAACCATCCAATCAACCAAGCCTTGTGGTAAAATGAAATGACTTTCTATGGGTCATCACTTTCTCTTAGTTATTTCTCTACCATCGCCCACCAAAGTATGGAGTGGCTACAACCGAATAATATGGAGAGGACTCTGGAATGATTAATTTGCTGTTCTTTTTGGTATAAGAAAGTCTTTTCACAAGCAAGAAGAAAGAAACTCTTGGAACCTTGAAGTAAAAAGAGCCATCGGTGGACTGTGTCTGAGCTGTCTGTCTGCAGTGGTGGAGGTAGCAGAGGTACCAGAGCAGGGTAGCCCAGCTTCTGTGACCATGCCCTACCGCAGTGAGGCAAAACTGCTCACAGAGATGGAGGCCCAGAGTGTGATGTGACTGAGAATCCAACTACCAAAGAGAGACTTGACTGCTAATGGAGTGGGGCACAATTGTGGACTGAAGGCTGTATCCTGAATGTTCTCTGATCCTGGCCTGTTATCTTCCCCAATAACCCCGACAGCGGTGAGTAGTATCTGTGAGTTCAGAGTGGACTTTACAATGGACTGTGGAACACAGCAGGGCAGAGTTCTGTGGGAGGAACAGTTGTTGTCAGAATAGAGAGAAGGAAGCATGGAGCATGGAAGCGTACGTGCCGTGTAGCACACAGCATTGACCCAATGTGTAGTCCAGTTGTCCTTTGTGTATCCAGAGGGTGTCCGATGTGGTCCCACTGCTTTTCCTCAGCCCTCTGGTGGTTAAGTGCTCTCAAGTTGGCCCCATCCCATAGCAACCATTCTCATAATTGTCAAGTTTGAGTTCATTGGTTCCTCTACTGTGTCAATGCATCTTTTGGAGGTTTTCCTCTATCTCATTGATCCTCTACATTTATGGATGCCGTCCCTTTGAACAGGCAGACTCGTCTTATGTCACTCTATCGGATAATACTTCACTCTCTTTCATAGGATTTTCCATGGATCATCCCTCAGAGGTAGATAAATGATTCCTTCTTTGTCGTCTGTTCTTAATTTGAAATTCCACAAAACCTACTCCCCATTTTGGCACTTGACATGTCGATGACATGGATTTCAGCATTATAACTCAATGCCATGTAGCTTATTCTGACCCATAGCGACCCTACAGAACAGAATAGAAGTTCCCCATGTGGATTTTGAGACTATAAGTCTTCATAGGAGTAGGGAATCTCATCTCTCTTCCCCTAGGACAACGGTTCTCAACTTGTGGGTCGAGGCCCCTTTGGGAGTCAAATGACCCTTTCACAGGGGACCCCTAATACATCCTGCATATCAAATATTTACATTATGATTCAGAACAGTAGCAAAATGACAGTTATGAAATAGCAACGAAAATAATTTTATGGTTGGGGGTCACCACAGCATGAGGACCTGTATTAAAGGGACACAGCATTAGGAAGATTTTCTAGGACACTGCCCCAGAAAGACTTACTACACTTGTGAAGAGTTATAGTGTTAGAAACCCATGATGCAGTTCAACCCACAGGGGTACTTCTACCCTATCACAATGAGTCAAAATTGACTTGATGGTAGTGGGTCAAGTGGTATTTTAAACTAACCTGTAGAATATTGCTTTCATTTTCATATTTACTGTAAGTTTATTCTGCTGTTCATTTTAAAGTTTAACTCTATCTTGCTTTACTTAGTGCAGCTTGTCACTCCATAAGGGATAAAGGATTGGGCTAAAGTCCTGTGTGTGCTGTAAGGTATTACTTCAAAAGCAAAGTCAGGAGGGTTTGAGACTTAAGCTCAAAACCATGGATGCATAACATCTACTTGCTTATTAATTCCAAAAATGGAACCATGGCTAAAGACATAACTCTTCTCTCTGAGTTAAATTCAATAACCAGAGACAGGAGGCTGATAATGAGTTGAATTCCCAAGAAATCAATGGAGTAAGAGAGACATTCCAGGAACATGGGTGAGGAAGCTGAAGAATGGTAATGCTTGAAGGGAACAAACAGGGTAGGCCTAAAACTGAGAATCAGAAAGCCAAAGGGAATTGGATCCATGGGAGTAATAAACTTATGTATAGAGAATAATCCCACCACTTGTCTATCAACTTGCCATGCCAGCAGGGCCACCCAAAGAGAACAGCAAAGGAGAGGAAGGCCCTCAATGTGATTGATTGACACCCTGACTACAACAATGGGCTCAAGCATTGGAACAATTGTGAGGATGGTACAGGGCATGGCAGTGTTTTATTCGGATGTGCATAGGATTACAATGGGTCAGAGTCAATTTAATGACACCTAAAAACAATAACCACAGAGATATTCATCAGCATCTGGTTTAAAGGACATCAATCATGTCTGTCTTAAGTGATTCAAACAGTGTTGGAAGGTGTACAGTTTGAAACTACTCTGAGGAAGGTACTGGCAGTTGGCTTCCAGAAAACCCTAGGAAGCTCAATTCTTCTCTGGAACTCCTGGGCTTACTCTGAGACAGAATCATCTCAATGGTAATGGATTTAGTTATTTTTTAAAAACTGTCACATATGTTAAAAGCCAGTGGACAGCAGTCTTAATAGCATTTGATCCTTCAGATCCATGTTGATTTCACTATTTTCTGTCGTTGTACTGTAACGCATCATGTGCTGACACCCACGTAAAATATACCTTCTTGTGAATTTATACTAGATAAAGTTTGGAGTTAACAGCTATTGTCTGGGTATAGCATCAGCAAGCCATGCATGAAACTGCTGACTTCTCAAACAAAAATGAGATATTGGCCTAAATGTGCAGCTGACATAGGCCAAGACACAGCTGGGGTAATTTAATGTCTGAACCATAATATTTAGATCAAAGAGTGGAATCTTCCAACTCAATCCAATTTTAGTGGAAATGTATGAGTTCATGGTCAATACCAATTAAAAATAAACACCCTCCATTCCATAACTTAATCTCTTTCTAAATGGGTCAGGATTTCATTCCACCGAGTGGTTAGTGCCAGCAATTCAATTAAAGGAAGGGGAAGAAAGAACTATACATTACAATAAACTTTAGTATTTGAAATAGCTTAATAAAATGAATATAATCTCAAAAGCGTTCTTTCCCTCCAATGCGCGAGTTTTAATTACTCCATTTTGTATTAAAAGAACTTGTTTAAAATGTCTAATTGCCACTTCCAAGTGAATGATGTCCTAGGATCGCTGGGCTCTGCCCGTCCGCAAAGCACTTTGGGCTTGTATTTATAGATCTTTCAAAGAACTGGGGTGATTGGGAGTGGCAATTAGTCCTGAATGCGGAGATGTCAGGGGAGGGCTGTAAGTCTGAGCAGCGGAGCTGTGGCTGAGAGGAGGCTGGCCTGAGAGCCGCCGAGTGCTGAAGAGCACAAGGTATTAGGAAGTGCTGCATAAATCATACAAGCTGCCTTCATCTTGCCAAAGAGGACGTTTAATTAGCTAAGAGAGATGGAAATCTTTTTTGGGACATACATGCACCAGCAAGGAAAGGGAGGACTACCTTCTATACCTATGCTCGCTGATCATAAGAGTGATATGGGCGCATGCTGATCATTTGGAAAATCCAAACTAAAATGGTAGATAAAGGGTAAAACGTATTCCATTACACAAAGATTAACAATTGAGAAAAAGATTTTTTTTTTTTTAGGATTTTGAGTTATTTTTGCTTTGTGTTTCTCTTTTTCTTCTTGACATCTGGAAAAGCATTGTTTCACTGACTGAGGCAATCTCCATTCCAGTGAATGCTGGGTGCAGGGAATTGTTATTAGGGGCCTTTGTGGGGGTTCTGACTGATGCACAACAGAACAAAACACTTCCCGGGCCTGTGCCATCCTCACAATTACCATTAAGTCTGAGCCCATCGCTGCAACCACACTGTCACTCCATCTTGTCCAAGGCCATCCTCTCTTTTGCTTCCCTGATACTTTACCAAGTACAATGTCTTTCTTCAAGTTGATCTCTCCTGACCAAGACCAAGTCTCTGAGACTTGTCTACCCATCCTTGCCTTTAAGGACAATTCTGGTTTTACCAGGCATGATAACCTTTTCCAGGGCCTATAAGTGTGTTATCCTGTGGTTTATGTGGCACGCTGATGCTGGAAGCTGTGCCACTGGTCTTTAAAATACCAGAAAGATCATCCATGGTGAACACATTTCAACAAAGCTTCCAGACTAAAACAGAGTAGGAAGAAGGGATAGACTATTCATTTCAAAGGGATTAGCCACTGAAAATCTTACATATAGCCTAGCACAGAGGAAGCCTAGAATATCTACTGAGGGATGAGTGCAGGAGAATTGGAACACCAATGGAGTTAGTGCATATGAAAAGATTCTTAATCTAAAGCCTTAGAATAATATAAATTGTTCTAGAATCTTGGTGTGTTAGAACTGGTTGTCTAGAGAAACCAATCAAGGAACACAATATATATATGAATATTGGATTAGAGAATCAAGTCAGCCAACTAAATTATCCTGGTAAATAGACACTTGAAACTATTGTTACAGAAAGAGAAACATAATTAATTTACCTTACAAAGTGGAAAAGACTGTTTACCTTATGCTTTCAACTTCCTGTAAGGATGATGTTGCAGACATTTGTCTTTTATAAAAGAAGAACTATGCTGAAGGCTCCTCATCTTTCCCCTGAACACTTAACATCTGGTAAGTGATGGTTTAAAGGCCTGATCATTGGTGAATGACCGAGGCACAGATAAGAACATCAATATCCACTGTTTACTACCATGTTGCTTCAGATAGAAGTGACCATTACACTATGTTGTTTGAAGAAGTCTTTGACAATAAAGTATTATCTGTCATTTATGTTTTCTTTTTCCAAAGAAGGCAGTTATGTTCTATAGATATAAATTATATTAAAACAAAGAGAAACAGTTTTGGTAAACTTATGTCAAAAGAAGGAATCCCAGCCCAGTGCAATTCTAGTCCGTAAGTCCTTTCTCAGACTCACGTCCTTTCAGGCTGGTGACACAGAATGGTGAAGCAGGAAGCTCACAGGCTGGTGGGGACAGAGTGGTGTGGATCCACTGTCACTGGAAACATGGGAGGGCAATGATAGTTTTCAGGTTCGGGCAGCCCACCTGAGCCCACCCCTGGAGGCAGACATATAGTGTCAGTCATGTTTCAGCAAAGAGGAAGGTGAAGTGGCAGCCAAAAAAAAAAAAAGGTTCCTAGAATCCCTCACTCTTATGTAAAAGGCTTTGACATCAAGAGGTGCCATCAGGTCATGACTTAATTGAAAGTTGTGACTTCACACCTAGCCAGGAGTGTCTTGTTCACATAAACTCATCCAACGACTAGGTGTTTGGCTCTTCCCACATTGGAGAATGTTTACTTGTTTTCCCCCACCATTTTCTTGGCTGTGGTAAGAGTAATAATTAATTCACAGGAGTTTCAAAGAGGGATTATGAATGTAAAATGCATTCACACAGCAGAAAATAAAGAATATATACTTTTGCCATCAGGTAAGACCCTGATCTACAACAAGCAGGGGGGCAATGATACAGATGATGATGAAGTACTGTAGTGTACTTTATTATTTATTCATTTATTTAAACCCCATCTGGGGTTCATGCTATCCAGCAGCCCTGGGTTTTGGATTTTGCACTTAAGCTATGAAGATGAAGCAGCATTCTCAAAGACCTACAAGAAATACAAGCAGAAGAGCAGACACAAACAACTACGTTATAAGACTAGTGATGTTATGGAAATGGGGAGGAAAAGAAACAGTGCTTTCGTCTGCTTAGAGCGGACTTAGGGGGAATTCTGGTGTGGTAGAGAACGTATACTAAGATTCAAGATAGGATATCTTTTCAAGGTGTGAAACTTGGGTCAACTATACCAAGCAGAGTGAATGGCCTCTGCAAAAATCACGAATGCATTTTGAAAATGGCATGGACAAGAAAGAGTATAGAGTTCAGGGTCATTGGAGCATAAACTGGATGGGAGGGTTGGTGGGAAATAGCAGTGTTATCTAGTCTCTAATAGCAAGCTTCGGATGCATCTGGAATAGAAGAGAACTGGTTTGTCTCTGGGAAGAGAAACTAGGGTGAAAACACCTCAGCTCCATTTGTTTACATATTCATGGAGACGGTTAGGTGGGGGTCTAAGAGCTGGTAAGAAAGATGTTACTGGAGATTAGTTATCTCAGCAGATGTAAACCTTAAGAAAAGCAATGACACTAGAGATAAAGAAGACAGGGTACAATTTGAAAAATCCAGGAAGCAGAACTGATGGGAATTGGCAATGGGCTGATTGTAGAAACAGAATTTGGGAGACTGTTCTGTAGTATGAGTGAGACTGCCTCTCAGTAAAGGTAACACACAGAGATCTCCCGTAGTTGTCCTTCCAAAGGACTCACTTCCATCAATAACAATGACATTTAAAGGTCATATGTCTGTAATCTAATCCCCGGGGTCCACTCAAACCCTGTCCTATGTGTGTACACTTGGAGAGAAGCAATTCTTAACCCATTTTCCCAGTAAAACCTGTCATTGCAGGAAGTAGGTCTCTTATGCACCCAACCATTCACAGTACCAGGACTGTAGAAGTGGACTGATTCACTTCTCCTTCACTATCAGTTTCTATTCTCTCATTCTTACTGCCTCTCCATAGCATCCCAGTGCTCTCTTTCCAACCTCCATTCTCCTCCCTTTCCAACCTGGACTATTTTCTGATAACTTGTTTGAATGTTTCCTCATAGCAATGTTGTCTCTGGTGATGAGATATAAAATAATTGATGTCTAAACCTTCACCTGGATTCAAATATAAGAACATTGGTGAGGATGGCACAGAACTGGGCAGAAGATTGTTCTGTTGTACATGGGACCGCTACGAGTTGTAACTACTCAGTGGTACCTAACGGTAATAACAACAATGGGGCTTTCAAATGTCGAGAGCTGCCTATTGGAATAATGTCTCAGGGATAAGTTGGACGGTTCTTTCACCCCAACTTTTTGGGATGCCTAGCCCTAAGAAATCTCATTTGAAAGCTGATGCAAACCCTGACATTTATACAATGTATTGGCTCTGAAGGAAGAAGGACCAGGCATGGGCTTCCCTGACTCCTTCACTCCGCACCAATGTAAGCCTGCAGTCCCCAAAGCATCGAATGCAGTATTCCACTGTTCTGGAATTGGGTGAATTTATGTCTAGTGCAGGTCACATGTGTAGCAGGCATAAACCTAAGTGCTGGGAATTTAACACTGAAAAGCTAGACAAGGTTCTACATGTATACAGCATCTGCTCCAATAAAAAAAGAAGAAGAAAATCAATAACCTAATCAATGAATCACATGAGTTCAGTGAGTGAAAAGAGGTTGGGAGGAACACAAAATATTACAATGGAACAATGAGAAAGATGGAGACTGATTCTGATTACATAGAACGAGGCAAGGTGCACCTGACACTTGATGTTTGAAAATAATTATCTCCAAACAGAAGTATGATGTACACGGGAACATCTTGAAGGTCGTGGACAAACTCCAACATTTATAAATTCCATTTTTCCACAATATTATTGAAGCCCTTCTCATCAATGTAGAGCCTCTGAAGTAGGAAGAGGCCCCCTCCCACTTCACCTCCAAGGACAGAGTCCTTTGTGATTGGAAAATTAAGAGTGAGGAGGTTCATCAGAAAAAGGAAAGAATTTTGGCCTGTTCCTGTCCAAGAATGCAAAACTAGACTTTCCCAGCATGATATGTGCAAAGATTTAGACATCAATTAGAAGAATCTATCACACCTTGGAGATTGGATACAATTAAAAACGCCAACATAAAAACCATCACCTCTTCAGAAACAATCTAAGTGAGTGGGATGACCAATTGTTCCGTTTGAGTGCACTCATACCTGACATTGGATTTGCCCACATATAAGGGTGGCCTTTTCAAAATCCAAGACAAGGATTTCAGTATACATCTGTAATAAACCAATGGCTGAAAAGAAGAGGTCAGTTAGAAGGCTCTAGTCAGAATTGTGTGTGTGTGTGTGTGTGTGTGTGTGTGTGTGTGTGTGTGTGTGTGTGAGAGAGAGAGAGAGAGAGAGAGAGAGAGAGAGAGAGAGAGAGAGAGAGAGAGAGAGAGGTAATTTGGTGTTCTCTCACCACATTTAGTCAGCTTAAGTCTGATCTCAGTGAAGCCTATGATTGAAGAAAAGTATAGTCTTAGAATTAATACACATGGTTTTAGCTTTCTAGAAGTAGCCAGGGCCCATTGGCATCCCCTTCGTGCATGACATTGCCACCATCTCACTTGATATTAGTTTTCCTTGTGCCAGATACTATACAAGGAATTTGCTGTATTGTATCTAATTATGACACTATGAAGTGGTTATTAACTTACATTTAATGGTTGAGGGAACCGAGGAGGAAAGTGTTTCTTGTTTGTATGTTTCATTTTATTTCCCAACCCTAATCGTACAACTAGTAAGAGACAAAGCAAGATTTCAGTTTAGATATAACTCTAAAATATATGTTCTTGTCAATATCCCCTTAAGCCTTATTTTAAAAGGAAGAATGTGTTTCAGATCAAGGAAAACCATTACACAGACATGCATGAAGGGCACAGAGTATAAATTCTGGCTTTTTTGGCACACATATATTCACAGTTTCTTTTTTGTTGTTGTTGTTAAATGATTTATTAGGGGCTCTTACAGTTCTTTTTTTTAAAACATTTTATTAGGGGCTCATACAACTCATCACAATCCATACATATACACATATACATACAAGAATTGTATAAAGCACATCTGTACATTCTTTGCCCTAATCATTTCTTTTCTTTTCTTTTTTTACATTTTATTAGGGGCTCATAAAACTCTTATCACAATCCACACATATACATACATGAATTGTATAAAGCACGTCCGTACATTCTTTGCCCTAATCACTCTCAAAGCATTTGCTCTCCACTTCAGCCCTCTGCATCAGGTCCTATATATTCACATTTTCTAAGCATGGTTAGTTATTCATATTTAAGTTCTCCCACTGGAGAAACTTGCATTTTGCCTTTTGTGCCAAGCTGCAGAGTCGGCTCATTTCATTACATTTTTGTCTTCTCCGAAAGAGAGCATGCAACTGGAATTTCATCTATATCAATAGTCTGCTGCCAACTGTTGGAGATTGCTGACAGTGGATCAATTTTAATTTACAGCTGATCTTGAAAGGCCATTTAAATAGTGGTAATTAAGAAACAAAAATATGGTGCTGGAAATGTAACCAAATGTGGATAGTCTTATACTAATGAAGCGCTTGAAGCCCTTTCCCTACAAAGCCAAGCTGTTCAACATGCATGGAGATTCTCTGCAGCATGTATCCTTATGTTGACAAATTTGGAAATCGTTAGATTTCTAGTGCCAGACAATGTATGCCCACCTAAGAGGCTATTCCTTAGCGCACTGTACTTCGTTTTCATAACGCCTAATCTATTTGCACCATTTTTCAGGATTTGCAGTCCCCATGGACTTAACTCTGTAGTGTAGAGGGAAACATAGAAACAAATGAGTTGCTTTTGAGTAAATTCTGACATGTGGATCCCCTGTGCCAAAGGGTACACTGTGTTCCATGAGGTTTTTCCTGAGGCTGGCCCTTTCTTTGGAACTGCATTTACAAACCTTCCAACTAGTAGCTGCATGATTAACTTTTTATACCAAAGGGACTCTAGAATTGAGTATGTCTTCTCTATTTGCCAGTGTCTCCATTACCCATAACCTCCCCCCGCCCTCAGGCTCATGATTGTGCTTCTCTTACTTTTCTAGGGATGATATAACAAAATACTATAAAGTGGTGAATTTTAAGAGGGCGTTATCTTTTTTTCCAGCATTCGAGGGCCACGCACCTGAATTCAGGGCATCAGGTGTACAGCTCTCTCTGCCTCTCCCCCTGGTTCCCTCCCTTCTTTCCTCCCTTCTGTCATGCCTACGGACTGGCCCTCAGTATAATGGAACATAATTCTCTATCTTCTTCAATATTTGTAGACCTGGGTTCTGATTTATAGATGGGTGCTTTTTAAATGTGCTGCTGCCCCCTCTCTGCTCTTTCCTTTCTAAAATGCCAGTCAGAAAGTATTAAGGTTAGGACCCACCCTACCCTTGCATAAGGTCATTGACCTATCTGCAAACATCTGCAAGAAACCATCTCTTTCTCCAAATCATGGTCCTATTCAGAGATCTAGGGTATAAAACTGCAGCCTAATTTTCTGAGTACAAAATGTAAGCCAGAACAGTGATTAATATATATTTGGTAAAATTAATGACCGAAAAAAAACTATATAAATGAAGGTAGAGCTAGTATATAGGCAAAGATATTCATCCATTGGGAATTACATCTTTGTGCCCTTAAATTAGATAGTGAAGGCATGATAATTAAGAGACTACATATTTACTCCAGGCTGCACAGGAGCCCTGGCAGTGTAGCCATTACAAGGAGAGCTCCAGTCCACATGCTCTGTAGTCTGTGACCACCAGCAGCTCCTGAGGGAAAACACTGGGCTTTTGGTTTCTGTAAAACATTACACTCTCAGAAACCATAGGACATGGCTATGAGTCAGTATTGACTTGATGGCAGTGAGTTGGTTTATTTGCTTTTTAGACGTATGTCCCATCACTTCAACCAGTTCTTAATGACCTTTGGTTCACCAACCCCCTAACTTATGCGTTAGGAGAACCCGCCAGTTTAACATCTGGCCCACCACTTTGGGACTGGTCTTGGCTTGCCTCCTTATACAAGCGTGTAAGATATTTTCTTGATAAAGATTTCTGTCATACATCTGTGGTTTTAGTTCTCTTTAAAAACTCAGTCTAACACACCAAAGAGGATGCCCCTTTTCAAGGTATGGTCACTTCTTATAACTCGTCCAAAGCACATTAGATGATGTCTCAGCATCTGTACTTGAAGGACAGCCATCTAGTCTGGCTATTCTTCCTCCAAAACAAATGTGTTTGTTCTTTCGGAAATCCAAGGTGCTTTATATATACTTGGCCAATATTATACTTCAAATGAATCGATTTTTCCATTGGTTACTGTATTCACTCTCCCGCTTTATACACCAGTAACAAATAATTAGCAAATTAGGTATCTCAGTTAAGTTTTTGGACCAAAAAAAAGAAAGAAAAGTTTTCACATTTAGCCTCTAGATAAATACATGAAGTTTTATCGTTATTATGGTTATTTTCTGGGTGGTAAAAATGTTGTCTGTCAGGCTCACCTGGGTAGGCTTTCTTCTCATCACTGCTCTACGACGCCAATGTCTGGGATCAGTCCACAGCCGTGGAGGACCCTCTCCAACCTCCTCTGGCATTCCCTGTGCTATGAGGCCATCGGCAGACAAGCCTCCATGGTCCATCCTCTTTACCCCTGCTGACACTGACCATTCCTCCCAGAGTCCTCCACATCTGTGCTGGGTTCAACAATCCATGGAAGGGAAAACACAGCACTCACAGACAATATGCACAACTAAGGGGGCTTCTTAGTCAAGTTAATAGTTGACTACCACAAATCAGGATCGGCCAATATTAAGGATACAGCCATTGGTCTCCTCAGCCAATAGCCAGGTCTCTCTCCAGTTCTTAGTCAGTCAGTCACATAATCCCTTGACCTTTAGCTCCATCCATCAGGAAGTCAGTCTACCTGTCACTCTGTCTCACAGTTCTATAGTCTTGGGCTCAATAAGAAGAAGGTAGTCCATAGTCTCAATGCTGCTCCTCTGAGACTCTGTGCCGTAGTCTACGCTGTGTCGTCTTGGCAGCGTTCACCCCTTTAGACAGAAATCTTCAACGTCCTCTTCTAAGGTCCTTCAGGTTTCTCTCTGTTGCTGCACAAAGATGGCTCATCCTAACAACCAGGGAGCGAAAACTATTAGTTACAAACACTCTGCAGAGTTCCTCTCACTCATGTGCTTAGTTACAGAGACTTGGGTAGGAGAGCTGTGTTATAAAAACTTTGCCACAGGGTCCATGAACAGTGATGCACCAGGGCTTCATCAAAGAATGTGCTTCTCTGCGGTGTAGTTCTTCATTCTTGTACACCCAGCTGCAACATCCTATGCCTTAAAACTCATCTACTGTCCTCACTGAGCTGTTTTCCTCTACAATTATTTTATACAGCCATTCCTTTATATGTATTTTACAAAACTTACAAAAGCCCTTTTTTCTTCTTTGTTTCTGAGAATTGTGTCTGTGCATACATTCATAGTTCCTGCCTGAATTAAGAAGCTAATCCATATGGACAAGAGATATATGCTACTTTTCTGAGCCCATGATGCTAAAACCAAACTCAGAATAGATGCACGCTCTGTAGAAAGGCTTCAGTGGCTGTATTCGTGAATGATCTCTATGACTACGTGGAAATGTTCAGTTTTTCATAATGTTCCATTTAAAAGGTACATCTTGACATAAATTTATTTAGTTTATATCATGTTTACTTCCTGTAGATTATGTTATTCAATTAATGCAATATTATATCTTCATGTGGCGCTTTTCCTATCTGACCTATTTTGGCTTCCTTTTTTGTTCTCATGACATTACAAGCAACATGTTAATGGGGGAAAAAGTGTTGTGACTTAGATAAAATCTTAGCAATTTAGAGGCTTTCTCTTGTTCCCTGGAGACCACTGCCTTATGTGACCTGGAGAGCAAACAAAATGGAAAATGACACCAACTTATATTTCCCCCAAATGCCTCGCTGGTATTGAGATGTTTTGAATTATTTATGATGTTTACTCAGAAGGAAAAAGACAGAGGGTTTCAGTTTTCATAATGAGTAGAACAAAGTGCAAAGATCAAATAAAGTCAAAGAAAATTTCAATAAATAATAAAAGAGGCATGCAAATTAGCATTTGTTTTTGGAGCGCCTTGCATTGTAAAGCCATAGATCATGTTTATAGAAGCTTTAAGAATGAATAAAATCTTTCTACTTCCTATGCATTACTTTCTTTCTTTCTTTCTTTCTTTCTTTCTTTTTTCCTTTTTTTCTTTTAGTTACATCGACCCATACCATAGAAGGTGCAGATTTCTTCTTTCCAAGCTGTACTTTTGGACATAGTTTTGGAAACAGAGCCCTATTCTCTCTCTCTCTGTCTCTCTCTCTCTCTCTCTCTCTCTCTCTCTCTATCTATCTATCTATCTATATACACACGCATGCATATATGCATGTGTATATATGTATATGTGTGTATTTATATGACCTACTAAATTTCATGTGTGCCCGGCTATAACTAGGACAGATAGAAAAAAACAAAAGTATAAACCAGGTTGAGGGCACAAGAGGTACACAATAGTCAGATGCCTGAGAAGGGAAAGACCAGCTAAAAAAAATTTTATCACTCTCTTATTACTGTCAAATTTTATAGGAGGAATATATCTGATCATCTAATGCCAATCTTCTTTCTATAATGTACACACACGCCAGGAAAATGGATTCTCAATCATTGCTTGAATATTTCAAGGGACGAAGAGTTCATTAACTTCTAGTAGTGATACTGTTGGCCTACTCTCATTATAAATGAGCCTTCTCTGGGGGAACCTAAAATTGCAAAATATGACTGAAAGATTATAAAATCTAAACTACAAATTATGGGAGGGGAGGTTTGGCATGGCCATTCCCTCTATAATATTAGTTATGACCATTAACCTATTCAACCCCAGGTCATCAGATATAATTTAAATATATTAACTCTTAAAACACTACATATTTTAATTAAAAGAATATCATATGTACTTTCTACCTCAACAGAAATCAAATGTTGTAATAGATGAGAAAGTGTAAATCTCCCTATAAATATTAAAATATAATAGACCATACATAGAATGTAACTACTAGTTGATCAACAAACATAATGCGTTTCCCCACCCCCCAGCACTTGCATAACAACTAAGATATAATTCCACTATTAGAATTCAAAGAAAAATAAAGTAGACCAGAAGAAATAATGAAACAACAAAGAAGCACTAGAAGAAAACCAGCCACAGTAAACTATTATACATGCTTTAATGAGGAAGCAGTATTATACTTAATGATCACCACAAATGTAAATAAAATAGAACCAAAGTCCCAAGTAATAAGAGAAGAAAGGCAAACACAGAAATATATAAAGAAAAGTAGGATGAAAACAATGCATGTCATATGTAGTTGCTTTTTTTAATCTGGAGTTCACATAGTTTGATATAATTGACTTCCTTGAGCTAGATTGCAGTCATATCTCCACAAAAGATAAATGTTTAATCACCAGGGAGGAAGAAGAGATATGATTACTAATTCATAACCTGCATGGTACTTTTTGAATTCCTGATGAAAAATTTGAGAGAAAAATGTAATGATGTGATACACATTGGAATGGAACCCATGCGAGTTAGCCTGAAGTTATCCCTTTGAACATAACCTCCTTTCCGAATTTCTATCTTCTGGGAGTTCCTAAGGTCTTTCTGGGGACTTTCTTACCTTGAAAGATAATATCCTTCTGAACCCGAATAAATTTGTCTGCCTGAAAATCAAGAAATCAGAGAGCTTTATGGACAGAAGTTGCATCTTCTCCATCTACCTGCAGAATAAACAGTGTTTTTGATGTCTGACTGTCTGTTTCCAATTGTCAACCATAAGGCAAAAAGTTAGGTATATGTAGCCTCTGCAAACCCCCAGAGTTCTACATGTGTTACATTTAATGACTCCAAATCCAAAGTCATCCTTCTCACAAAAATAGTCATTTCTTCTTTTTTTCAAAAATAGTCATTTCTTATGCAGAAAAAATTAATAGTGACAATTATAAGTGCATAGTAAAAAAATCAGCTAGTTGGTTCACAAATTATTAGGAATAGTATTAGAGGTAGGTAGCCTTCTTTCATATGCTATCTCTTTAACTCATCAAAGTTCATATTTATTTTTTCCTCACTGAAAATATTGTCTAGGCTGTTAAAATACAAGCTAAATATTTTCCTATCAGTTTCAGTTGAACACTTTTCAGAAAACCTCGAATTAAGTAAATGTTATATGGTATGAGGATGGATGATTAAATAATCAGGAAATTTAGCAAGTTCATCTGAACAGCCAGTCGTTGAGATGGTGATTAGATGCCATTTGGTCAGTTCATACCCGTAGACACCCCCTATGCAACAGAATAAAACATTTACTGGTACTCTGTCTTCCTCACAATAATTGCTCTATTGGTGCCATTGGATAAATCACTATATAAGCCTCTCTCTCTGAACCCCCTACTTTGTAAAGCATGATGTCCTTTTCAAGGAATAGTCTCTTTTAATATATGCACAGTATGTAAGATTACGTCTCACCACCCTAGTTAATAACGGGCATTCTAGCTACACGTATACCAGGGCAGATACAGTTATTCTTCTGACAGTTAGGTTCCAAAAAGTTGTTTTCAACATATAGGGCTCCATGTAAAACAGAATGAAGCAGCACTGTCTGGCACCACCCTCACAACTAGTCTTGTGTTTGAGCCCATTGTGTCCATTCATGTTGCCTAGGGCCTACCTTGTCCCTCCACTTTAAAAAGCATGATGTACTCCTCCAGGCGCCGGTCTCTCCTGAAAACATGGCTAAATTAAATAATGCAGTGCTGTACATCTTTTTTTTTTGAGGAACGTTCTGGTTATACTTCTTCCAAATGAGATTTATTTGGTCTTTTCATGGCTCATTGAACTTTAAAGATTTTTCACCAGCACCATAATTCAAGTGCACTGATTCTTGATCATCCTTCTTAGTCAGTGTCCAACCTGAACATGCAAATAAGGTGACTATGGTAGTTACATAATCTGTCAACTTGCGAAGGTGTAGAGTCTAGACTGTAAATCAGGTCACAGCTTGATGATCTCATTTTGGAGGTACCACAGAAATAAATAGCTCATTGGAGGCCAGATGCAGACACACTCTCTGCTACACAATCCTGCTGACAGGACACATTGAACCAAGCTGATGGAGGCAGCTTGGAGCTGGAGCTGGAGGAGCCACGTGGATACCCACCCCAATTCAGAGATGCTTCCACCATTACTGGATCCACAAGACTTTCTACCCACTGGCCTATGCTCTTCCTGCATTTGTCACCATTGCATGTGCCGCGTGAGTCTGAAAGAGGAATTTACAGATTGGTATTGAACATATGGGCTGATATCAGACTTCTGGACATGAGCTGGACTGGAATGTTTTCTTATTATATAACTGCTCTTGTATATAAAACTCTTTTTACACACATATGAGGCTCCCTGTGTTTGTTTCTCTAGTCAACCCGGACTAACACATGATGGTACCTTGGGAGAGGGATACTAGAGAAACAAATCCTGAAGATAGAGAGTGGGTGTTTGTTTGACCTCTGCCTCACGGTAGCTTTTCTTCTTTGGCTAGCCAGAGGTCAGATATGCCCATGCAGTTCACTAGGATGTTTTCTGGAAAGAATATGGGAAGTTAAAGTTTTGATTATTTTGTTTGATATTTGTTTATGGTTATTCCTGTGCAAAAAGGTGAAAATGAATGTGATTAATATATATTTTGAGCTCAGCGGCGAAATCACTCCCTTGAATTTCTCAGAGACTACGCTGCTGCTTAGTGAAAATGGCTGAATGAAGTTCAAAATGGCTAAAAGAAGGCCCAGCACTGGCTTGATGAAGTCAGATGCCTAAAGCAATACATTGTATCAGTGGAATAGTTTAGGAAAAGATTAAGATAAGATTGATAAGGATTGAACTTGGACTCCTTTAAGGACTGAGTTTAGGATCTGATTCTACTTTGTTTATACTGATTTTTTCTGCTTATTGTTGATATAATGATTGGTAGGAATGTTATTAAGAAATATGAAATTTTAGTTTGTAAGTCTACTTGCCTTGAGCCATTAAAATTTGATCTTTAAATGGGTTTAGGACACACCTGCAAAGAAGGCTCTGCAAAACTAAGCCCCACCCAATGTTTTGAAGTACTCAGGACATTTGCATTTGAAGAGACTTGTCTAAGGGGCTATTGACAGATTAAAGCAAAAAAGGAACTCTGCAATTTTGAACTAGTTGTTTTTGTAGGAAGATACAAAAAATTCTGGAACCATGAAGAAAACTCTCTAGGACTGAATGTTAAAGGAAACCATGGCAGCCTGAAATGCTTGCGAAGTTTTACCACCTGGATGCATTTCTTGAGTGGAATTTGGAGTAAAGCAGCAAGTAGAGATGGATTGAGTCTGGCCACTGGCACCCGTGGACCTGGTTTACAGGAACTAGAAGAGATGAGAGCAGTTGACTGGTCTGAAGTTCTTGACCTAGCACAAGGAGTTTAGGGTTGTTGAGAATTTGTGATGGGGCCATGGTCTAAAGTCATTGAGACCAATGGGCACCCTAGTGAGGCTAAATGAGGCAACCCACATTGAGTTGACCAGAACCCGACCAGATGAAGAGAAGCTTTTTGAGTCTGTGAATTGGTGCATATTGCTACAGTTTATTGATGGCCTGTCCTGATTTGACTTTTTTTATGGATGCAGATTTCACAAGATTCCAACTGGAATTAAGATTCTTCATGTCAAAGAATATGCTTGTCTCCTCAGAGCACTGGGTTTATGTAAGTGGGCAGTATATAAATTAGATACCCCAAATTGGGTGGGGGCTGAGGGTAGAGGCATGGAGTTGGCTTACAAACTTTCATAGGTGGGGGAATATATTCATAGGATTATAGAATTAATATGTAGGTGTTAATTAACTGCAAATTTAAGGCATAGAATATTGTTGTGTCATTCACTTATAAAATATTATTTTTAAGTAAGGCTTTGGCACATATTGAATTGAATGGATATTTATTTTATCCTATTAGGCACAGATATGATTCTATTATTATTTGTTTGAAAATTATATATGGCTAAAGAGTTGTGTGGAAGTGTCAAATTGACAAGGGGTGGCCTGTGGTAGGGCATAATCTGTTTTCAATTCAAGAGGATTAAGGGTGAAGGGGTGAGGTCACAGCTTGATGACCTCATTTTGGAGGTGCCACAGAATTAATAGCTCATTGGAGGCCAGATGCAGACACACTCTCTGTGACACATTCCTGCTGACAGGACACATGCAGCCAACCTGATGGAGGCTGCTTGGAGCTGGAGCTGGAGGAGCCACATGAAGAAACACCCCAGCTCAGAGATGCTTCCACCGCCACTGGATCCACAAAACTTTTTGCCCACTAGTCTGTGCTCTTCTTGAATTTGGAATCATTGCAAGTGTTGCTTTCAGTCAAGGTCCATTTGAAATCAACCATGACATAGCTTGCTTAAATCATTCTTCTGACGCTCTCTTGAATTTCTGGCAGCTGCCTGCCAATCTACTGTTACGATCCTATGTGAATTGTTTCAGCAAAATTTACTTGCATATGATAATTGCACTTTCTGACTGTCACCTTTCTTTGGAATGAGCAAAAATATGGATTTTTTTATGTGTTGCTTGCCCAGGTTGCTCCCTTCCATATTTATTGGAATATACTAGTATGTGCTTCCTCACACTGAATATATTAATGTAAAGTAAACCATTTACTAAAGATTTACTTTGCATTAATATATTCAGTGCAGCTAGATCTTCCTTCTTTACCATCACTTCTTGATCCTATTCTCCCTCTCGATGTGGCCCAATGCCAATTAATGTTGATATAAGGACTCTGTGTATTTCTTTCCTCTTATTTTGATGCCTCCTGAATCACTTAACATTTTTCCCATAGATTCCTTCAATATTGACCCTTGAAGCTCACAGTTTTTATTCAGTTCTTTCAGCTTGAATTATTCTGAAGATGTTTTTCCCTTTGGATTTTATAACTCAAGGTGTTTGCGTATTTCATTATCGTGCTTTCCTTTGAGTTCTTGTGTTGCCTTTTGTCATTTTCTGTTCAAAATCATCATAAAATTTATTCTTGTGTATCCCATCTGGTCGGAGGCCCACACACTTATTCATTTTGTATACAGAATAAATAATCCAATAAACTAGAGTATATGAAGATGAACAAGATATCCTTAAAACACAATATTTTCAATCAACTCATATGTACGTGAATGTTGTTTGCTGTGGTTAAGTACCATGAGGTGGTTCTAACTCACAGTGACCCTGTGAACGTCAGCATGAAATACCATCCACTCCAACACCTTCCTTACAATTTTTTCATGCTTGATCCCGTTTCTTCACTGTGTCAATCAAACTCACCAAGGGCCTACCTCTTTTCACTTTTTCTAAATATGTTGTCTTTCTCCGGTGATTGGTCTTTCCTGACAACATGTCCCAATTATGTGAGATGAAGACTCACCATCCTTGCCTCTAAGGAGTAATCTTGTTGTAATTCTTCCAAGACATATTGAGTTGCGGTGTTGGTGAAGAATATGGAGATTACTGTGGACTTCCAGAAGGACATATGGATCTGTCTTGCAGCAAGAATTTTATTTAGAAGTTAGAATGGAGAGACTTCATCTCATGTGTTTTGGGCAAGTTACAGGATAAATCAGTTCCTGGAAGGGGCCTTCATGCTTGGTAAATTAGGGCAGTGAAAAAGAGGAAGACTCTCAACAAGATCAACTGATACAATGACCACAACAATGGGCTCAAAGATAGCAACACTATGAGAAGGAAGAAGGATAGGGAGAGACTTTATTCTGTTGTACATAGGGTTGCTATGAGTCAGAATCTACTAGATGGAATTTAACTATAACTAGCTGAACTAGACCAGCATACTTATCTGAAATTCCCATTTATATTTCAATTTATGGTTACACGCATATAGGTGAAAAACTATTGTAATTATAATTCCAGTTAAAGAGACATGTGTTTATTCCAAGAAAAATGCCTTTAAACATGTTTCTTAAATTATTGTTTTTGGGCTTATCCATTTGCTTTTGTCTTGTTAGATTGCCTTAAAACAGTTAAGGAAACAAACCAAAAAAGGTACAAAAACCAAAACCAAAAAGTGGTTTTGAGGATTCTGCTGGGCCAGTTACTTTCAAAGCAGAGAGTTCTGCTCAAAGTTTTCAAAACCTAATTTTTGGGAATCCAGAAGAGTAATTTTTATATTGTTGAAAGATATGGATTAATCATGAGAACTGATTAGGAAGAATTTTTTTTCAAACTATTTTATCAGGACTTAATCCAGACATCATACCATGGAATAGTTCAGTCACATCAGTGTTGTACAATTGCTACCACAATCGGTTTCAAAACATTTTCTTCCTTCTTGTACTCCTTTATATCAGCTCCCCATTACTTCCCTCCACTTCACCTCCCATACCCCCAAGAACCATAATTCTAATTATTGTCTCCATAGATTCATCCATTCTGGGTTTCCTATGCCGAAAAATAAAGAAAAATTCATAACAGAGAGTCAAAAGGGCAACCAAAATACAACACAGCTACACACCAATATGAAAAAAAATAACAACAGAAAATATGAAAAACAAGACCAAGCACAAAGGGACATCAAATGACAAGGTTTTAAGTCTTCAAGTAACATTTACAATGTTAATTTACTATAGTCATCTCTCCAATATTATGTCTGATATGCAGGTTACTCCCATCCCTCAATTATTGACAGAGGGAAATCATTGGGAGCCTTATACTATGTGAAGATCCTGCAAAGGTTTTTTTGGGCTTACACTGTTATCTGTAGCCTTCTGCACACCATAATCCCACAGTTTAAGCTCTGATATAATTCCTTCTTTCAGATTTGTATTATACCATTTACAATACTTGGATCATGAATGTTGATGTGCTTCTTCCACATGGACTTAGTTGATGTCTCACTTAGATGGGAGTGCATTTGAAAACAAGCCTGTATGATCCAAGATACTATTCTTTCTGAGATTCGGGCACCATCTAATTTCTTTATCACACTTTGCTATAGCACCCTTCTGCGTTTCCTTCATTAGGGCATTATTTAGCATGTCCTTGTCATAGAAGTAATTGTCCTTACATTGGAGCTAGGATTAAGCATGAGCCCAAAATCCACTAGGAAAAAAATGAAGAAAATTAAAAACATAGTTTGTGAGGAAAAGGCTATGAAAAGATTTTTCTCCCCATCATGACAATTCACCTACTTATTCTTTTAGTGTAGAAAAATTCTCTCCTAAGAAAATTTAATTGGAAACCCATTCCCTATACACTGTAAAGCCCAATCTTTCCCCTCAGGCTTTATTTGTTCTCAAACCTCAAAGACTATTTTAAAATATATTATTTGAATCACTTGAAGACAACGAAACTACTGTTTTGAGGAGGTAAAGGAAATAACAGTATACTTTGAGGGAATAGTTTTTGGTAGGTGCCTTTGAGTCTTCCACCTCCCAGTGATGCTGTGAGCATCAGTGCTAAAAACTGCCTGGTCCTGCATCATGCTCATCTTTGTTCTCATGTTTGGGCCCATGGTTGCAGCTACTGTGTAAACACATCTTGTCAAGGGACTTACTCTTTTTTTTTTGCTGCCCTTCTAGTTTACTAAGCATGATAGGCTCCTCTAGGGAGTCTTTTTTCCACATAGCATGTCCAAAATTAGTGAGATGAAGTATCACTCTCCTTGTTTCCAACAAGCATTCTGATTATACTTTTTCCAAGACAGATTTGCTTATCCGTTTGGCAATCCATAGTACTCTCAAAATTCTTTGCCAGTACCATAATTCAAATGCATCAATTCTTCTTCAGTCTTCCATATTCAATGTCCAAATTTCACAAGCATATGAAGCAATTGAAAAGACCAAGGACAGGCCAGGTGCCTGTCAGCCCTCAAAGTAACCTCCTTGCTTTTCAACATTTTAAAGACGTTTATGCAGTAGATTGACGCAATGCAATGTGTTGCTCAATCTGTTGATGGCTGCTTGAATCGATGGTGGAGCCAAGCAAGATGGAAATTCCATTTTTAGAAATCTGACAACCTAGATGAAGGATAGGCCAAGAAAAATCCCAATAGCTTCATATCTTGATATTTTGGTTTAATATAAATTTCTAAGATTTTACAACAATATATTTTGACTTACTCATGCTGATTTTGTGCAGTCAGTGCTGGTTGACTTTTAAGACATTTACCCATTAGCCAGATTGCCTGAATCCCATCACGATTTTTATCTGTTGTTATCTGTTTTGTCATAGAGAAAACATAATTTTCTCTCTATCTCTAATCTTCCTCTAATTTTACATAGGAAAAAAACAACTATTAAGTCAGAGAGTTAAAAGAATTAGTGTGTTACAAATTAACAAGCACCGGAAATTATTGAATCATTCAAACTCAGGACATTTTAACCTGAACAGAACAGAAAGATTTCCTTGGCTTTTTTATTCACCTATTTTACAGAAGAGACCATTGAAAATTTGAAACTGAAGAGGAAATTAGCTTCCTTGTGATTACCGAAAATGATGCTTAGATATCACATCTTCTGAATTTCTCCTTCTTGGGACCTTTGGGCACGCCTTTGCTATAGTCTATAAATGTGTCTCTGAGGAATTTATTCTTATCTGAACAGGTTCATTAACTAAAGGTGATTATGAGTTACTAGAATGACAGTATTGCTCAATGTATTCTTTGTCTTTAAAGTCTTTGATTTAAATGTGATTGTAGGCATAATGGAGCAGAATGAATGCAGACTGCTCAAGTCAAAGAATCTAAATGTCCTTTCAGACATCCCCAGGAAAACCTGGAAAAATAGGTAAAGTCCAGGTTCACTCATTAATTAATAACACCTGCACAAACAATTTTTGCTATTAATTCCATTTTGTGAATGATGATTCAAAATTATGATGTTGGCAAAGGCCAAAATGTCAAGAAAGTGATGGATTGGATTTTCAACTTAAGAAGCTCTACCTGATCAGAGCCATACCCTTAACATCCTACTAAACTACAATGTCTGATAGTTCTTAACTTGCATTAAAGTTATAAAATAAAATATAATCATGCAAGTGAAAATGTTCGGTAAATGCTATGGAGTTTTAAAATATAATCATTTTTTAGCTAAACCCCATTTCTTCCATCTTTATACATAAAAAATGTTCTACCATTAATGAGCAGTGTGATCTTGAATCAGACCCATCTGGGCAACCATTTCTTCATCATCTTTAGCAGGATGATATAGAATAACATTTATTAGGGCGGAAAATAACAGAATCCATTCACGAGGAGTCACTCTAAGTTAAGTGCTGATTCTGGTGCTGAAGCCATTACTTAGCCTCATTCCCTCATATAGGGACATTAAAAAAAAAAGATGGGAAACAATAGGTGATCATCAAAACACCAACATTTTATCATTTGTGCCAGTTCATCTGAGAGATGACTGAAATGAACTATGTGCACATAAATGCCTAGAGTCAATTTTTTTATACAGGAGACATTAATTATTTGGGAGCAGGACCAGGGAAACCTGGGGGAACTTTGAAATAAAAATCACAAATCTCTCGGGAAATAGTGATTTTGGATGATTCCCAAAATAGGGAATGATGAGGCCATCTCCCGCATAAGGCAATTACCTTAATTGAAACCTTTTTGTGAATTAATTAATTAATCTTCAAAACCCCTTTATCGAGTGAAACATTAATGAGAAAATCAATTTCTCAAACACAACTAACGAATAAGGAAGACCAATGAAGAATCGATGCATTTGAATTGTGGGGCTGGCAAGGAATATTGAAAGGACCATGGGCTGCCAAAAGAACAAACAAATCTCCCTGGGAAGAATGTGCTCCAAGGCCTTGATGGTGAGACTTTGTCTTACAGACTTTGCTGCCCATGCTGTCAGAGAGACAGGTTCCTGGAGAAGGACTCCCGCTTGGTCAAGGAGGGACAGGGAAAAGGAGACCCTCAGTGACATGGATTAACCGAGGGGCCGCAACAAGGGACTCAAACTACAGCAATTGTGAGCCTTGGTTCGGGTCCAGGAGTATCTTGTTCTGCTGTGCGTAGGGAAGCAAGGGCTTGGCACTGACTTGATGGCATGTAACAACTACAAAGGAGGATGTGACTTGCCCAAGGCCACCGAGGAAAGCATGATCCAGGATGGGCTGTGAAGACCAATCACCTGAATGCTGGCACTGGGCTATGAAGACTCTTCAGTCTCTACCACTGAACAAATGATTTCATCCGTATCTCTAAAACGTGTCCAGAACCTCACTGAGAGTCTTCAAATTTATAGTACTCAGTTCTAGAGTTTTCTTTCCCTTTGTATATGGTAGAAATCAACCATTTCTTTCTACTTTCTTCCTTTATTACTAGATGGATGGCTTGTATTGATCATAGCATTAGGGGGTGAGGATAGAAAGTATGCAGGACCCAGTCAGTGTCCTACTATGAGGAAGCTCACAGTCTACCGAGAGAAACAGACAGTCAAAGGCAGTTAACAATGTAAGGTTAGTGTGGCTGAGATGAAGGGAAGTACAAAGGTATTGACACCCAGTGGGGAAAAAGTGTGGTTTTCATTACGGACTCTAATTGATGAACCTAATTTTCCAACTACATATGCCACATCATATGGATATAGGGAAGTATATGGCTGTCTCTGTTAAGTCTCTTTGCTGCCAAATACTCAGTTATCTTGCCTGACCTGCTTCAAACACTCGACAATTTTTAGCTTATCATGGATCTTCCTGGTAATTTCCATAAAAGCCAGAGGCATGCATTACAACACACCCCAGTGAAAGCATTTCAAGCTGTAAATGGCTACTTAGGGAGCCAGAATGTTAAGATCTATATACTGTGATCATAATCGTCACCATCATCATCACCATCATCATCATCATCATCATCATCATCATAATCTTGAACTGTTTACTGAGAACTGGTACTGTTGTGGCACCATGCCTGCATATGCCTGGCCATTTCCGATGACTCTTTTAGATGCCCCGAAGGAAACATGAGGAGAACGTGTGAGCAGTCATAGTGCATTGAGAGGATAGCACATGCATGAGTTGAAACAATATGTATATATGAACTGCTGAATATAAAAATGACAGTCTGCTACGGACACCTTCATCTAATCCACAATAAAAGTGTTTAAAAAGTGAAGTGAATTATCATTGAGCTTGACTTTAGACTACTTTGTTGCATTTCTTGCCTTGTTTCACATAGCCCGCCTGCTGCACAAACATATTCGTCTGATTCCTAAGTCTTGCTAAGTAATGTCCGTTTAGCATCCAAACCAATCCATCCAGTAGCAACCTACTTACAGACTCAATGTGCTCCGATACTAAAGAAGCATGATGGGTACTGGAGAAACAAAATAAATAACTCAAGTCCCTGTTTGTTTGGAAGAAGGCAATGCTTCGAAAGGTAAATACAGGTGGCTGGAGTCAGATGTCTTGTGTTCAGCACTTGAGGCTTGCCGCTCAAGGCTCTATAGCTGCTCTGAGCATCCGCTCCTTCCTTTCCACCATGCACATAGCAATTAGCACCTTGCAATCATGTGGAAATTAAATCAGAAAATTATGTTCTGAATGCTCCCACAGAGTTTTCTGTCTTTGGTATATATGTCATTATCACTTGATATGTGACTTATTTATTTACTTTGCTGATTAATTCTCAATGAATCTTGAAAGGTACTTATCAGCATGTCTTTCAGTGCTTAAGGAAGAGTATTTTAATGGGTAAATCACAAGCATCAAGGGTCAGGAGCAGAAAGAGGCTAGATTGTTGTTTGTTTGTTTTTTTAAACTGCATAGTCTTTCTATAATATGTGTGACACATATTCTTATTGGAGTTCTTCTGGACTGTATCAAGTGTTTAAATAATTGGGAGTCTATTATCACTCTGTCTTTAGTTTGGATTCCACTTGTACATGTAAATCTTCCATTGAAAGTTTTTCAGTGTGGAGTTTCTAATTGCCATACTGAGTCTTAAAATACCTTAGTTTACATTCCTGCCCTTGTTTATTATGATTTTGCCGTAGCCTTCTCTGCATTTTTGGAATAATTCTATAAATACTTGAAATGTGTACTTCCAAAAGTTATGTTGAAATAATAACCCCCACCTAGATTAAGCAAATATAACCCTTTTTTTTGAAATGAGGACTTTGAAGATATAATCAGGTTGATATAAAGTCATATCTGAGCAGAGTGGTTTGTAGTCCAATCTGAGGTCTTTATAGAAGAGAAGAACAGACAGAGAGAGACACATGGGCAGGGTAGGAGAAGAGGTCAATGTGAAGCTATGAGGATCCAACATACCAAGAAATTACTTTCCTTGTGTTTTGAGAAGCTAAAGAGCCCTGGTGACATAGCGAGTTACACATGGGGCTGCTAATTATAAGATCAGCAGATCAAAACCACCAGCTTCTCTTAGGGCGAAAGAGGAGGCTTCTACTTAAAATTCATTTACAGTGTTGGAAACCTATGGGGCACTTCCATCCCATCCTCTTGGGTCCTGTGAGTTGGAATCAACTCCATGGTAGTGGTAATGGAATGATAAGCTGGAAGAGACAAAGAAGGAAGGATCTTCCTCTAAAGCAGATGGAGGGGCAACATGGCTTCACCAATATGAAGAGTCTTAACTCAGTCTCCAGAAGTCCTGGACATTTCTGCTCTGAGAAGCCATTCATTTTGTGTTATTTTCTAAGACTTATAAAAGTCTTATCAAAGTAAGACATATACTCACTGCCATTGGGTCAATGCTGACTCATCTCCACTCCCCTATAAGTTTCAGAGACTCTAACTGTTTACTGGGGTGGCACAGTTCAAGCCCACTGCTGCAGCCACCGTGTCGATACAGCTCATTGAGGGCCTTCCTGATTTTTTCTGACCTTCTATTTTACCAAGTATGATGTCCTGTTCCTGAGTCTGGTCTTGCCTGATAACGTGATCAAAGTATGTGAGATGAAGTCTCGCCATCTTTGCCTCTAAGAAGCATTCTGGTTGTAGTTCTTCCAAAACAGATCGGGTTGTCTTTGGGTTTTCATTGGTACTTTCTTCTTCATCAAACCTGATTTCAAATATATTCACTTTTTCAGGTCTTCCTTAATGTCTAGGTTACCAAGCATATGAGGCCATTGAAAATAGCCACCATGACTTGGGTACGGCACATCTTAGTTCTCAAAGTAACATCCCTACTTTTAGACACTGTAAAGAGGTCTGGTGGAGTAGATTTACTTAATGCAACACATCTTTTTTATCTCCTGGTTGCTGTTTCCATGAGCACTGATTGTCAATTGAAGAAAGAAGAAACCTTTCACAACTTCAATCTTTACTTCATTTATTTTGATTTTACCCACTGATCCAGTTGTGAGACTCTTTGATCTGTACATTAGGTGATAATGCTACTGTAATGCTACTGAAGGCGGCGATAATCCTTGGTGAACTCCACTTACGTTGCCCGCCCAGCCTTCATCCTTTCCTTCTGCCACCCCCTTCGGAGAATACTGTATGGACGGCCCTTTTGTCACCTGCAACTAACTTCAATTTAATTTGCAGCCCAGACTTGACAATAATAATAATAATAATAACAATAATAATAATAAATAAAATATTCACTGGCCATGCACCAAAATAGATTGCTGGACCAGATTCCAACTTAATTCAATAGATATTTAGAGCAGAACTACCTATAAAGCACTGTCTTTAAAAGCACTAAAATTGATTTTTTTGATAAGAAAATTTCTGGTACTATTTCAATGGACTGAATAATGAATTGCATTAAAATACTTTAATGTGTTTTTCTATATGTAGCTTGGGGAGTTTTTGTTTGTTTTTTAATGAATGTTACTAAAAGCATTTCCGGTTAATCACTCAGAAATGCACAACTCTTCAGAAATCATTTGCTGAATGAATGAAAAAATGAAAGACTCCCACCTCTCGATATTCAATAATAAGCAGATCACTCAGATGGTCTGTGATCAACCTCTTGTGTCATCATGGCCAGGCATTCCTGATGTTCTGCTGTGGGTTTCTATTTGAAATTAAGTACTTTCACCCCTAATGTTGTTGTTGTTGTTAGGTGATATTGAAATATTCCTGACTCAGCAGCTCTATGTACACAGAATGAAGCACTGCTTGGTTCAGTGCCACATTCACACATACTGCTTTTGAGCCACTGTGTAAATACATGTTGTTAAAGGTCCTCTTTGGGGCTGCCTGCTACATTACCCAGTATGATGTCCCTTCCTGACAATATGTCTAAAGTATACGAGGCACAGACTTGCACTGTTGCCCTTAAGGAGCATCCTGGCTGTACTTCTTCAAGTTAATACCAAGTATCAAAAGAAGATGGAAGGAATACAAAGAGTCACTACTCCAAAAAGAACTGTTCAAGTTCCAATCGTTTAAAGAGGTAGAATATGATCACGAACTGGTGGTACTAAAGGAAAAAATCCAAACTTTACTGAATGAGGCTCCAGGAATTGGGAGAATATCAATTGAAATGTTTCAACAAGCTGACAAAACACTGAAAGTGCCGACTCATTTATTCCCAAAAGACTGGAGGACAGTTACCTAGCCAACAGACTGAAAGAGATTCATAGTTGTGTACCCATTACAAAGAAGGGTGACTCCAGAGCATATGTAAATTGTGAAATAGCATCATTAATAACACATGCAAGTAAAGTGTTGCTGAAGATCACTGAACAATGCCTGTAGTAGTATATCTACCGGGTACAGCCAGAATTTCAAGCTGGGTTCAGAAGAGAAAGTGTCGTGAGGGACAAAGTTGCTGATGTCAGGTGGATCTTCACTGAAAGCAAATCATACGAGATTTGCTCTGTACAAATGTATTTATTTGTATTTTATTGGCTACGTATGGCCATTCAACTGTGTGCATCATAACAAACTATGGATAATCTTAAGAAGAATAGGAATTCCAGAGCACTTCACTGTGCTGACGTAAAACCTCTGCATGGATCAAGAAGCATCCTTTGAAAAGAGTGAAGGAACACTGTGTGGTTAAAGACCAGGAAAGGGGTTATGAGAGGAATTACTTAAAATGTCCCAATCCAGTTACTATAGAATCAGCCCCATAGGCTACAGAGTCAAACTGCTCCATAAAGGGATTTTTGGGTTATAATATTTACCAAAATACACATAGTTCAGTTTTCAGTGAACAAGGTTTCAACCTTCAAACTTTAGGCTACTGACTGATGCTAAACTGTTTCAAAATCTCTGCATGCCCCAGAGAAAGTGCTAAATCACCTTAGATGTTAAACAAATAAAAAATCCAAACCCACTGTTGCTGAGTTAATTCTGACTCATAGTGAACTTGTGGTCCAAGTAAAATTGGTCCGCGTGGATTCTAAGGCTATAAATCTGTATGGAAGCAGATCACCACCTCTTTCTCCCACAAGTTGACTGGTGGACTAGAATCCCCCAATTTTATGATTAGTTGTCAAACTCTTTTATTCTGTGCCCCAGCATCTCTTCTGGTTTAATTTAATTCATTGTACACAATAAATTAAATGTCCCCTAATACCTATATAGAAATATAGGATATACAAACTTTTTCATGATCACTATTGTTATTGTTGTCCAGTGCCACCTTGTTGGTTTAGACCTATGCATGGTGCATTGTGCACAGGGACCTATGAACACAGAAGGAAACTCTTCCCGGTCCTTTGCCATGCTCACAATTGTTCTTATTCCTGAACCCATTGTTGTAACCACAGCGTCAAGCTGTCTTATTGATGGCTTTCCTATGTTCACTGCCCCTCCTCTTTACCAAGCACGATGTCCTTCTCCAGGGACTGGTCTCTCCTGCCAATGTGTCCAAAGTATGCAAGATGAGGTTTTGCTTTCCTTGCCTCCAAAGAGAACTCTGCTGTGCTTCTTCCGAGATAGATTGGTGTGTTCTTTAGCAGTTCATGGTACATTTAATATTCATCACCAGAACATAATTCATTTGTCAGTTCATCGTACTTCAAATATTCGTGTTTTTTGTAGTTCTTGTAGGGCTTTTGTTGTTTATTTTTGGTATGTTTTCCTGTATATGGAATCCAGGATAAATAACTCTATACAGACAGTAAATGGATGAATGGTTTCTTGGGGTAAGGCAGGGGAGGTTGGCGGGTGGACTAAGGAGCTAATAACAGCGAGTATAGGAAAGAAGAAAAAGTTATAAAGTTGACTGTGATGATTGTACTATTCTTCATAAGATGATCAAACTATGGAATTGTACGATATGTGAATTATATGCTAATGAAACATAAATGAACACATACATATATACATACATAAATAAAATCATTTTAAAATTAAAAAAAGGAAAACCACAAGAATTGGTATCCTCACTTCAAGGTCAATGGCTCGAACCCACCAGAATCTGTGGTGATGAGTCTACCTTCTTCTTATTAGATTTCCAGTCTTTGAAACCTTAAGGCCTACTTCCCCTCTGTCTTAGAGGGTCACTGAGTCAAACTCAATTTCGTGGTAGTGGGTGGGTGGGACAGATGTTTGCTTTGCATCGTTTTCTGTACTCTCCACAGCAAGCTTGAGAGGAGCATTTTGTTTTGCAAGTAAGGAAACTGAGATTCTCAGATGCCAGTTTTGTTGTTTCAGGTAATGTAGTTAGGAATCTGGGACTTAGGTTTTCTGAATGAAAGCCAGTGATCTTCCCATGAAGCCACATGGCTCCTCTGTTCGACCGGAGAGCCATATCTGCTGGCTGGACAGGTGACACTATTCCCACTTTACGATGTAAGAAGGAAGACTCACGGCGTCAGTTTTCCAAGACTGCACATAAAAGCTGAAGGCGCTGGGACTTGAACCCAGGCATTTGAAGCTCCAGCAATTTTAAATGTTATGCACACCGCTTCTTTGCAATAATTTCCACCTAGTTAAAGAACATCCAAATTGTATGTAATCTTTTTATCATTTTATGCTAAAGACTTTGTGCTAATGGAAAATGTAAATTCCGTGCAATTTACAGCAGATTTTACATTGGTGGCAGTGTTCCCGTAGTTCTGCTATCTCAGTTTGTCTTGAACATTTATTACTAATTTGACACCAGTGATGTTCTAATTAAAGTTCATTCGGTAACATGAAATACAATCTTGTGTAAAACATCAAGGAATTTTTTTACATTTCCATTTAGATTGCCAAATATTTCATGGGTGGTTTGCACTAAGTGTTGAAAGTAATTTGTTTGTTTGTTTAGGAAATCATGATTGTCATCATTCTTAGTCCATATTACTGCTCTCTATTTTCCCAGCTAATTCTTGTGTTTCATTAGAGGCGCTTCTGTGAAATGGATTTTTGTTTAGGCAAGTGGTTAATGTAAGTAAGCCCCTAAATTACTTAATTGCCTGACAAAAGATGGTCCGTTTTTCTAAGCATGACCTAAGATACCAGAAAATGTCATGTTCAAGTGGGAGCGTTCAGAAGGGGAAGCCAGACTTTAGATATAAAAGTAAGTCATCCTAAACCCTTTTAGCATGTGACATCTCAACAAGCACTTATTGGTGCCCATTCCCTGTTGATTCCACTTCCTAAACACGTACTCTTCTTGTTGGGCCGCTTAGAGTTGATTGTAAAATCACAGTGACCTCGTGCGACTTTGCAGAAGCACTCCATGGACTTTTCTTGTTTGTAATCTTGCCAGGAGATCTCCAGGACATGTCTCTTTCCCTCAATTCTACTAAATGGGTTTGAACTTTAACATTTGGTTTACAGGCTGTGTGAGGCTGTGCTCTCTAGGGAAGCAAAATCAGTGACTCTTATAAACGCTTAAATAAAAATAAACTTCTGTTAAGAAAATGGCTCACACCATGAAAGACTCCGGCATGTCCAAGTTTAGGTGGCTTCGGCTGGGGGTTTTCACTGGTTCGAATAGCTGTGGGAGCTGATGAATTCAATAGGGATAGGAAGATTATTGGCCATTGACTGCCCAGGTGAATTGATCTGAGGCCAATAGGTCAGATCTCAAACCACTGAAGGTTTCCAAGGTACACAGGTAATATGGCAGGCTCTTGAGGCAAGTCCAAAGAACCAGAAGTCGATGAGCCAGATGCTGGATCCAGACCCAGCAAGACAGTAAGCAAGCTTTTCCAAGGTGATCCTGTAAGTAGGGAATAGGCCACACACAGTGGTTGCGTTCTGCCGGTTTGCTAGAACCAATACCTAATTTTTGGTTGAGTTCAGCGAACCTTTTGTAAAACTGACACTTGTCATCAGGGTTCTCTCTAAGACGGAAATCACAAATTTACATTCATTATTCTTTTCTTTTAACATTTATCTGCACAACAGCATGTTCTAAGTGTCCTCAGTAATAATATTCATTCCGTTCATAGTTATAAAAACTTAGAACTATGCTTGGATCATTTATTTATTTATTCACTTCATAACTCATTATATTTTTGATGAAATATCAGCTACATTTTTATGCCTTTGCATTCATTTTAGTTAAAAAACAACATCCAGCAACAACCATGTAACATAAACCAAAAAGGTGCCAAACAACCAGAGGGTGACTTGCTGTCAAGTCATTTCAGTTTTGTAAAACACCCCAAATTCCTAGGAGATACTATGAATAAATCATGCAATTCATGAAAGTGTTCAAGGAGCGAAAAACATTGCCAGGACAGTCACTGTGAGTTCAGCAGGAGTGGAAAGGGGTTTTTCAAAGCTGAACATGATACGTTCAGAGAAGAGAAGTCATCTGTTTCTAATTCAGGTACAATGTTTATTTTCTCATTGGCCTATGCTAAAGGAATCGGATCCCAATCCTACAGTGAAAATATCGTTAAGGACAAATCACGCAGCTGACAATGCCCAGACGAAAGTAAAGAATATTTACACGAATCAAGTGAGGGCATGAATCAAGAAGCAACGCTGAAATACCTTAACTGTTTTACTGACTTTTGACAGATTCTCTTTAATACATTTCATTAACATATTAAAACTCATAACATAATCTAGGTCTTAGGATCTATGTTATTATTCTTAGTTGGGTATTATCTGTGTCAAACTATCTTTGGTATATCTTTTCTTATACTTAAAACAATCCTTAGGGCAGAGAAGAGGTTATTAAATGACTTGAATCCCACCACTGGCACAAGCGCTGTGAACACTTCCATTCAGTTGCATCAGGGCTGTGACCTCTGCAGGTATGGCCCTCTGATCTTCTCAGAACTGCTTGGCTGCTCACGGCAGATCCCGTCATGGAGTTGATTACATTGTGTCGGGTTACATCATGGGAGATTACTCGGCTTCAACTGCCAAAGCACGGAAAATCCTGGAACAGCCCCACTGACCTCAAACCCACCACACTCAACAAGCTGAAACTGTTACCACCACCCGAAAACCCTAACAGTGGTGTTCAGCATACAACTGTTTGGGCCAAGATTGTGAATTTAAAGCACTGGCCACCATCGGAACTGAGAGTGCTTTGTTAGGTGCCGTCAACTTACCCTTGACTCATGTGGACCTCATGCAAAGCCAAACAACACACTGTCAAGTCCTGGGCCCCTCCACTGACAGATGGGCAGTAGCTGTGCCGGAGTTGTATTGTTGAAGAATCTACACTGCACCTCCCAGAGGGAAGGCAGTGAATCTACAAATAAGCCAGCAGCGCCCCCTACTGCTCTTGCTGTGCAATCTATTCTGACTCAAAGTGAGGCATCAGCATCCAAGCAAATTGTGCTCCATGGGCTTTTTAGTGACTCATTTTTGAGGAAGAAAAGGTACAGATATTGCTTTCACTGCAATTCCGGTTTATCTTGTAGTTCTAAACTCTCAGTTAGCAGCAGAGCATGATAACTGTTTGTACTACCCATGAACTCCAACTGGCAAAGGGATAAGACACCAATCCATTGCCACGGTGTAGATTCTGACTCACAGCGAATGCATGGGTTTATAGGACCCACCCTCGCTCCTGTAGTTTTCCTGTAGAATGACCATATCCCTTAATGTCAGCAGTTCAGCCCTGTACCTGACAGTGCGAGCACAACTGCTTCTGGAGCAAATACCCAAGCCCAAACCAGCTCCCATAAAATGAAACCCAATTCACAGAGCTACAATCTGACAGAGTCAAATTTCTCCCTAGTGTGCCAGGGCTTTAAATCGTTATGGGGGGAGATGGACTCCTAGTTTTCCCTCCGAGGAGCTTTGAGTTTTAACTGCTCACCTTTCAGTGAGCAGCCCAACACATAGCCCACGCCATCACCAGGGCAAGCAATATGTACTCAATACCTGAAAGTCTATCCTGCCACTTGGCAGGCCCTTAGACCCAGAGTCAACACTCCACCACAAGAATGTGCTGGAGCACTGCCAATCCAAGCAGTAATAAGAAGGCGTTCGTTAAAAAATGTATAAGACAAGAGATCTACCAAACATTTTATTTTGCTTCTTGACAGCCCTTTATGGACTAATTCAATTAGTACGCCACTACTTCCAGTGCCATTCCCCTGCATTTGGCTGTGTTGGAGGCCCTTGTTGCAGCAACTGTGTCAGCCCCTCATGTTGAAGGTCTTCCTCTTACTCGATGACTCTATGGCGGCCTTCTTTAGGGAAATTTTCCTCTTGGTAACACATGCAAAACAGGCTAGACATTCTTTCATACTTACTTTGAGGAAACTTGTAAGACATCTACCTCCCCAGAGCCATCCGCATGCCCATTCTGAAGGAGGGATATGAAACAGAATGCAGAAATCATCAACAACACATTATTAATAACCCATGCAAGTAAACTGACATAGCAGTCTGTTGACAGGGAATTGTCAGGAGTTCAAGCTGGATTCAGAGGAGGCTGTGGCCCAGGGATACAATTTCTGACACCAGATGGATTTTGGTTAAAAGCACATTTAAGAAAGATGTTTATTTGTGGGTTATTTTTCTTTTTTGAGTATGCAAAAGGAGTCAACTGTGTTGATCCTAATGATCTATGGATAAGAGTAAGAAGACTGGGAATCTCGGGATATTATAATATGGAACTTGTACAAGGAAAAGAACAGGGAACACAACATCCGTAGTCAGGAAAGGAATGTGTCAGGGTTGTATTCTTTTACCATATGCATTCAATTTGTGTGCTGAGCAAATAATAAAAGGAACTGGACTTTCTGAAGAAGAAATTTCATCAGGATAGAAGGAAAGCTTTTTTACTGAAAGTAAGGAGGAAGTGGAGCACTTGCTGATGAAGACCAAAGGCTGCATGCAGCCTGTAGTATAGATTGCAACTTGATATAAAGGAAATCAGAATCTTCATCGCTGGACCAATAGGTAACATCTTAAGAAGCAGAAAAAGATTGCACTGTTAAGAATTTCAGTTTTTTTGGATTCCTACTTAATGCTCATGGTTTCAGCAGTCAAGAAATCAAATGATGTATTGCTGTGGGCAAATCTGCTGCACAAGATCTCTTCCAAGCTTTGTTGGGGTGAGGGTTCCCCCCGACTAGAACGAGTCTTTAGGGGCAACTTTGTGCCTGTGGAAAATAATAGAGACAGACAGAGGAGCATCCCTGTGCCAGGACAGAGCATGAATGTATTTTTCAATGGGCCTGTATAATGGGACTTACATATCTGTCACAAGCCGTGCACATTGTAAAGCTAACGTGTTACATAGTTAGTGGGCAATATCACAAGCAGGGGGCATAATAAGGCAGCAATGAAGTGAGTTATCATCTTGACCTGTTGCTAGTTGACCTTGAAAGCCCCTGGGCCCTCCCAAGGCAGTTGCTACAGTTTATGGTGGTTTGGCAATAGAACCTGATTGCTCTTATGGCACAGGGAATAGCCAGGTGCAAGTATGAGATATTTTTTATTGTAGCCCTTTCATGACTGTTCCTTTATGGGCAGTTTTAGGAGGAACTCTGTCAGGTCATGAGGATGTGCATTAAGATTTATTTCTGTCTCATAACCATGAGGGTCTTCGCCAACTGGAGTCAGCTCTCCAGACCTGTTATTTATGAGCATTACATTCTCTTCCAGTCCCTCAGTTTACTACGTGGTTTGAAGAGTAAGAACTAAGATGCACTTGACCAAGCCATGACATTTTTATGCATGTGAAAATTGGACAACGAATAAAAAATACTGAAGAAGGATCTTTGCCTTTGAGTTTTGGAGCTGGCAAACGATACCATGAACTTCAGGAAGAACTAACAAATCTGTCTCCGGTAAAGTACAGCTAGGAAGCTACTTAGAAGCTAGGTGGTAAGAATTTATCAGTACTTTGCACAAGTTGTCAGGAAAGACTGGTCCCTGGAAAAGGGATTGGTGCTTGGCAATGTGAAGGGTTGTCAAAAGCAAGAAGACTGGAAAGGAGATGGGTTGACCAAGTGGCTCCAATAATGGACTCAAATGTAACTCAAATGATGAAGATGGGGCAGGATTTGTGCTGTCGTGTGTAGAGTTGCTGAGTCAAAATGGACTCCACAGCACCTAACAACCACAATAACAGCTTCTTCCAGGAGAGAGATGTTCCCATCTCACCTGTACGTTCATGGTGTATTCAGTAGTCTGTGACAACCCCAAATACGAAGGCATCCATTCTTCTTCTTTCTTTTCCCTTACGCATCGTCTAGCTTTTACAGACATGTGAGGTGATGGAAAATACCCAGGCTTGAGTCGGGGGCACCTGAGTCACCAAAGTGTCATCTTATCTTTTTAACACTTTAAAGAGATATTTTGCAATAGATGTGCCCAATGCTAGTCATTAGATTTCTTGGCTGTCGTGTCCATGAGCTTTGATTATGGACCCAAGGAAAATTAAATCCATGGTCATGTCAGTTTGTTCTCCATGTGTCTCTTATTAATCCATTTAAGGATAAAAAAAAAAGATTGGGGGGAGGGGGGTTGTCCCTGGGAGGAGATGAGCCAGTTAGGTTGCAGGGTAGCAACGATAAAACATACAACCTACAACTTTCCTCTACTTCTTAAATGCATCCTCCCCCCACTATCATGATACCAATGCTACCTTATAAATCTGGCTAGACCAAAGGATGTACATTGGTACAGATAGGAACTGGAAGCACAGGGAATCCGGGACACATGACCCCTTTAGGACCAGTGGTGAGAGTGGACAGTGGAGGGAAGGTGGGTTAGAAAGGGGGCACTGATTGCAAGGATCTACATATAACTTCCTCCCTGGGTGATGGACAATGGAAAAGTGGGTGAAGGGAAACATTGGGCAGTATAATATATGACAAAATAATAATAATTTATAACTTATCAAGGGTTCATGAGGGGGGGGAAGAAGGTGAAAATGAGGAACTGATATTAAGGGCTCAATAGAAAGCAAATGTTTTGAGAATGATGATGGCAACAAATGTCCAAATGTGCTTGACACAATGGATATATATATGGATTGTGATAAGAATTGTATGAGCCCCCAGTTAAAATGATTTTTTTCTTTAAAAAAAGATGTATGATCCATATTAAAGGTTGTGGTCCATATACACATATATACACATACATACACACACTTATATCTTTTTTTTTTTTGCATGATGCCTTATATCTGGTCCCTTGGGCACCTCGTGATCGCACTGGCCGGTGTGCTTCTTCCATGTGGGCTTATTTGTTTCTGAGCGAGATGGCCGCTTGTTCACCTTCAAGCCTTTAAGACCCCAGACACTATCTCTTTTGATAGCCGGGCATCATCAGCTTTCTTCACCACATTTGCTTGTGCACCCATTTGTCTTCAGCGATCCTATCATGGAGGTGTGCAGTCAATGATATGATTTTTTGTTCTTTGATGCCTGGTAACTGATCCCTTTGGGACCACTCGATCACACAGGCTGGTGTGTTCTTCCATGTGGACTTTGTTGCTTCTGAGCTAGATGGCCGCTTGTTTATCTTCAAGCCTTTAAGACCCCAGTCACTATCTCATAAGTGTGTGTATGTATGTGTATATATGTGTATATGTATATATGTATATGTATATATATATTATATTAAATGAAGGGGGAAGTGCAGAGTGGAGACCCAAGGCCCAAGTGTCGGCCAATGGAGATCCCCTCATAGAGGAGCTTAGGAGAGGAGATGGGTTAATTAGGGTGTGAGGTAGTATCGATGAAGAACACAGCTTTCCCCCAGATCCTGGATGCTCCCTCCCCCCAACTACCATGATCCGAATTCTACCTTGCAGGGCTGGATAGGACAGAGGCTGTACACTGGTACATATGAGGGTTGGAGGTACAGGGAATCCAGGGTGGTTGATACCTTCAGGACCAAGGGCGTGAGGGACGATGCTGGGAGAGTGGAGGGTGAGTGGGTTGGAAAGGGGGAACTGATTACAAGGAGCCACATGTGACCTCTTCCCTGGGAGAGGGACAGCAGAGAAGGGGGGAAGGGAGACCCCGAATAGGGCAAGATATGACAAAATAACGAGGTATAAATTACCAAGGGCATATGAGGGAGGGGGGAAAGGGGAGGGAGGGGGGGGGGGAAAAAGAGGACCTGATGCAAGGGGCTTAAGTGGAGAGCAAATGCCTTGAGAATGATTGGGGCAGGGAATGTATGGATGTGCTTTATACAATTGATGTATGTATATGTATGGATTGTGGTAAGAGTTGTTGGAGTCCCTAATAAAATGTAAAAGAAGAAAAGAGAAAAAAATGATTAGAGCAAAGACTGTACAGATGTGCTTTATACAATTGATGTATGTATATGTATGAACTGTGAAAAGAATTGTATCAGCCCCAAATAAATTGTTAAATAAAAATAAAAATAAAGGTTGTGGTCCTTTTTATTCATCAGTAAATTCTTAACATATGATTGACATTCAGCAAGTAGGACTGTCTCATTTGCATACACCTAATTGTTACTGAGCGTTCCTCCAATATGGATATCCTATTCTTCTTATAGTCTAGCTTGGAGGGGGATTTGTTCAGCTCACAGATTGAATAGGTATGTCGAAGGGAACACCCTTGATGCATACAATTTCTGATAGTTAGTCATGCAGAAGCCCCTTGTTCTGTGCGAAGGACTCCATTCTTGGTATATGTAAATATTTTGCATGAGCACAATTAAGTTCTCAGGAATTCTTGGTCTAGAGATCTACTTCTCTAGATCTATGCCCAAAATTCTTACATGGGGGGCTGCAACCCCACATGATGTCTTGTGATTTCATGTGGAAGCTGCAAAAATGTGTCAACAGTACAGACTTCTGAACATGCAATGAGCAAACATTAATTCAAAATCAAACATGCAATTTATTGCTGGTTTCTGGCAGCTCTTGCCCGTGTTGCAAATTTCACCCGAGAAAAGGGGTCAGTCGTGGAGGGTGTATAAGAAACCTTTAAATAGTCTCCGTGTCAGAGTTCTGCATGAACACACCTGGGTGTGCTAGGATTCCCATCCTTGGCATTGCTATCCACAATTTTTTTTGACAAGACAGTAAAATGGTGTGGCATCATTGATGAACCACAGGCAAACACCTTTCTGGTCATCTCTGCTCTCATCAAAGACACACCAGTGTCAACAGTGAGCTCCCTCATTGTGCATCCTCTTCTGAATATGGCTTGAGTTTCTGACAACTCCCTGTCAACTGCTGCAACCATTTAAACAGTAGCTTCGGCAAAATTGAATGTGCCTGTGATATTCATAATACTGTTTTCTGCCAATTGGTGGAGCAGCTATAGAACTTCCAGATTAGGGGCTGACAGGAGTGAGCATTTCCGCAGGTGCATCAGTTTGGTGAGAAAACTGACTTGGGAGTCTGTCAGTCAATTCCTAGAGCCTTGTTTTTCCACAATGCTTTCAGTGCCGCTTGGACTTAAAAAGCAGGGGTGGTTGATCATAGGCTACCTACCCCAGCGAGTTAACTGATTTAACATTTAACTTTGACCTAATGAATTTGAATATCCCTTCCATTTTCTTTCACCGTTCAGTATTACGCACCTTAAAATGTTTCTAACTCCCATTGAATAGCTCTGTGATTAAAATATTTAACTGAAGGAAATAGGTATCTTTTTCCCCTCCTACTGAAATTTAAAGTTATTTAATTTTTTATTACATAATGTTACCTTAGACTCCCACAAAGACCTGCCCTACATTGAAAATATTGTATTGTACTAAAAAGTCTTTCATTCCTAGCTCTCAAATTATAAATAATATATAAGCATTGCTCAAAATGGTAAAATTTAAAAAAAGAATCATTCCTTTTTAATGGTCTACAGGAATAACTATAAGATCAATAGTTCACAGACTACAACCTGCAATTAAATATATTCAATAATTTAGTAAGAAAATGGCCATATTTCATATTTCAAAGCCATTAAAGTAATACTATATAGCTTGTAATGCCTTTAACTGTGATAAAGTCCACATGTAATTAGGGATATGTAAATAAATGTGTGTATATGTGTGTATACATGCATATAGGTGTATGTATTTTTGTGTATATATATATATCTTAACAGGGTTGACATGATATGGTATTGCAGGATAATTCAGTTTTGAAAAATAAACATATTCAACACTTTTATAAACTATATCCATTTCAAAATTCCTATCTTCATTGCACTAAATGTTTAAGTTCTGGCAAATACACTCTTCATTTTAACACAAAGACTTTCTTGACTAAAGATATTAAACAGAATAAAAAACAATGTATTTGCTTGCAAAAGCAAAGGGTTTTGAAATAATTTGATAACTGGTTTGTGTTACTGGTATGCTCATGGCATGCTACTCCTGATCACTGGCACAGGGTGCATTCTGACTCATCAAGATTCTAAGGGACAGTGAAGAGTTGCCCCCGTGAGTTTCACAGGCTGTAACTCTTTAAAGGAGCTGAAAGTCTGGTCTTTCTTCCCCAGAGTAGTGGGTGGTTACAAACCACTGACCCCGTAGTTAGCAGCACAACATGTAACTACTAAGCCACCAGAGCTCCCGGCCACTGTTTTTGTTATTTTTTAAATCGTTTTTATCAGGGACTCATAAAACTCTTATCACAATCCATACATACATCAATTGTGTAAAGCATATTTGTACAATCATTGCCTTCATCATTCTCAAAACATTTGCTCTCCACTTAAGCCCCTGGCATCAGCATCTCATTTTCCCCTCCCTCCCTGCTCCCTTCTCCCTCGGGAACCCTTGATAAATTATTATTTTGTCATATCTTGCACTGTCCGATGTCTTTTTTCACCCACTTTTCTGTTGTCCGTCCTCCAGGGAGGAGGCCACATGTAGATCCTTGTAATCAGTTCCCCTTTTTACCCGACCCTCGCTCCATCATCCCGGTATCGCCACTCTCACCTCAGGTCCTGAAGGGACCATCTGCCCTGGATTCCCTGTGTTTCCAGTTCCTATCTGTACCAGTGTATATCCTCTGGTCTAGCCAGACTTGTAAGGTAGAATTGGAATCATGATATTGGGTAGGGAGGAAACATTTAGGAACTAGAGGAAAGTTGTATGTTTCATTGTTGCTATAATGCACCCTGACTGGCTCACCTCCTTCCTACAACCCTCTGTAAGGGGATGTACAGTTGACTTTCCACCCTGCGTTACCCCTCATTCACAACGATATGATATTTTATTCTGATGATGCCTGATACCTGATCCCTTTGACACCTCGAGATCGCACAGGCTGGTGTGCTTCTCCCATGTGGGCTTTGCTGCTTCTGAGCTATATGGCTGCTTGTTTACCTTCAAGCCTTTAAGACCCCAGACACTATTAGATCAATTTTCTCTTCCACCTTTTGAGCTTATCATGTTGACCACTGATGAGCTAAAGTCACCTTCACCTAGCTCTTACTGTATTTTTGAACAGTGAAAGAATGGAAAGGTCTTTGAGCGTAAGACACTCACCTTTGAGAAGGCACCTTTGATTGACTTATCAACAACCCACAGTAGTCCTAACTCTGACGAGAGTAGTGTTGGAAGAGAGAACCTGAAGTGCTAGGCAAATGTAGGTGGGGGTTGATTCCCTGTAAGAACCAATGGTGTTTTCGAACAGTGCTGGCATCTCAGCAGGATCTAAAAGACAATGATTAACTAGAAAAAAGGACATGGGGTTGCAAAACAGGATGCATGTAAACCAAACTTTAAAAACATCAGAAACATTCTTCACCCTCAAAGAAACAGACTGTGATGGCTGCCAGGCAGGGGAGGGGAGGAGCAGGAAGGAGAAGTTACAGGCTAGATTAGGGATTGGCAACCTACAGCTCTCCATCCATTTGCAGCTCTTTTGGTATGTATATGTGCTTCTGAAGGAAAATTGAAAATGAAAGCAAAACTATCATGGGTTCATTGAAAGGATATTATTCAGATAATCATAATTTCATTTGCTTGTAAAATATATGATTGAATTGAATAACATGGATGACAATCATATATATATATGTGTGTGTATATATATATATATATGGCTTTTGAATACTTTTTTAATTGTTTTAAGGGACAGGATTGGCTCTTTAGTCTCATAAATTTGCCAATCCCTGGGCCAGATTGACAGATATTAACTTGGGTTAACACCTAAAAAAAGGGAGATGGGCAGAACCTGATGGGAACAGGGCCAGACTCGGGGAGGCCTGAGAAGTTGTGAAATGTAAACTTGATGATCTTCTCTGTGAACTAGAATCTATGCCACAATAACAATACTTTCAACCAGGTTTGAATGTTGCCAGCAAAGTTATTCTCTAGTGGCAATGGTTAGTGTGTTCCATATTGGTAAGCTTTCTTTGATGATACTAAATATTTCTATCAAAATGTGTGTGTACGTGTGTCAGCATAGTGAACACAACTTCAGACTATGGAGCCAAATTGGCTAAATTTCACCCAAGCTATACCTCATACCGGTGTATAAATGTTAGTCAGAATTTAACTCTTTTGTTTGCCATGGTCCCTTCATTTTTAATTTGAGGGAAAATGGGAGCAATATATCCTTATAAATGTAAAATTAGATAAGTTTATGATGCATCCAAGCTGCTTTTAACAGAGCTTTATTAGGGCCTAATGATAAATACACACGCATACACAAAATAGCTACCTGCTCTCCTAGAATGACTACTACCAATAGGCCTTTTTTTATTGGCTTTATTATGATGGGCAGAGTTCACTGGTCAGGAGAGACTGCACAACCCAGTGTGAGGCCTTGCAATTCATAGGCATCAAAAGTAGCAGCTTGAGTCCAGTGCAGCCTAAATCACATTTTCTTGCTTGGTGACTTGACAGTAGCCAGGGCCAGATGTTAACACAGCATTGCTCAAGCCTTGTGCAGTCTTGTGTCCAGGACCAGCTGTGCTGGGGGCCCCTCACAGATACACAGGACTCAATTCCATGGCAACTACTGTTGCTAACTTTCTCCCCTGGCCTTACCATGTGCTTGTAGAATGTATTTAGCCAGTCCTCCCTGATGTGCTGTCATCCATCCAATTCAAACCACTACGTGCGATTTCGTATGGGTAATGGACCTGGGAGAGCAGGGGCCATCCATCCCTTTTACTCTACAGATGGCAAATCTGTAGACCAGAGAGAGAAATTGCCTCGCCCGAGGTCACAGAGTTAATTAACGGAAGGTACAAATCTAGAACACTAATAGACTTGGTCCAAAACCAGGTTTTCTGTCCCATCCCTTTTCCTCATTCTGAGGTGCTGTGTGGACAATTACGATTCACCCTCCCATAACAATAAAGAGGTGTCAGCTTTACATCACTGTGGCTTTTTATTTCAATCCCAGAAAACACTCTTCTGAAACATTCATTGGCTTTTAAAACAAAGGTTTAACAGCTAAGGTTCTTAGATTGAGGGGATAATAATGCACACATTAATAACAGTAATGGCAGAACTGACAATTATATGGCACATTAAATTCACCAAGTATCGTTCAGTCTTGTTTCGATTGTTTTCTTTTCAGCCTTGCAGAATACACAAATTGCATACAGGAAAGAGGAGTCGGGAATGTTGCTGACATCAACATTGGCAAATCACCTGTCACTATCCAGAGTCAGGGCAGAGCATCCACTGCATGAGACATGAACTTCTGTCCTAACTCAGAAAACAGGAGATATCGCTCTGAAATCTTATGCCTCACGATTAAAGCATATATATGTGATGCACTGAGCCATTAGGCAGAGCTCTATTGTTTGGGTTTGAAAAGTCGGTCTTGACCCCTGTCCACCCTCTGCACCTTGGAACAGAGTGCTGCCCTGTCCTGGAGCATCCCTATGACTGGTTGCGAATTAGATCTTTGCCAATTGATAAGGCTTTTGTAGGCTGATTTTCAAAAGTAGATTACCAGATCTTTCTTCCTAGTATACCTTAATCTGCAAGCTTTACTGCAACTTGTTCAGCCTCATGGAAACACACGATATTCAGCATTATAGCACTGACAATAGATAGTGGTTGTGCAGGAGGTGCTTTGGCTAGAATTTAAAGAGGGGTTTTCACATGGAAGGTAAGAAAACTACCACTGAACAACAATGCCCCCTGATGTTGACGATGCAGCTCATGATTAGTATTCCAAATTTGAATTCCTGAGGCCCTTAGTTAATTTTGCTTCCAAAGTTTTCCTTCTTAAGTAGTAAATGCCCTCACGGTTCACTCCGTGGATTCCGCATGAGAAATAAATGGCAATGAAGAGCCGTCTCTGAACTTCTCTGGTTTCCCTATTTCCATGAGGCAATTCTCAGACAAACCTCCATGGGATTTCCTTCTTCACCTATTGTGACACCAACCTTGCCTCCCATACCACTCTACATCTATGCTGGGTTTCATCATTGTTGCCATGGCCACAAGGACAACACTGACAATTGAGGGGCTTATTAGGGAAGGTAGTAGATTATAGGATCAACAAACAATAAGGATACAGTCATTGGTCCCTTCAGCCAAGGGCCAAGTCTCTTTTCAATTCTCAGAGTCTCACTCATGTGGTAGTCAAGTCTCTCTCTGTCCATACTCTCTTGCCACACGATGTCCTAGCCTTTACCTCCACGGTCCAGCAAGCCAGCCTGCCTGTCACTCTATCACATTGTTCCAGTCTCAGGCCACACACGGAGAAGGCATGCTGTAGCATCTCTACTGCTCCTCTGAGTCTCCGCTCTACAGTTTGTGATGCAGTCTGTCCCTGGGGCCTCCTTCACTCAGGCAGAGATCGTGCAATTTCACTTCCAAGGTCCTTAGGGTTTCCTCTCTTCTACGATTGCTCAGAAAACAGCTCATCATTCTAACCGGGGAAGTGGTTAAAAACAAACAAGCAAAAACTGACCATTTCCTATCTTAGTGTTGCACAAACTCTAATCTCAAACTCCACCAATACCTGGGCAGGCGTGACAGAGACTGGAGCACAGCACCATATTAAGAGATTACACTCCACCATGCTGCAAATTTGTGAAATGCATTTATTAGTTCTAATAGTTTTTTGTTGACTCATTACAATTTTATGCAAGTAATGCCTGTCAATTAAGCAGATTTCAAATTTTACTTACCCACCTCTTTTCCTTGTCTTTTTGTATTTTCTCAAAAAAGAAAAATCAATCTTTTGATTCCCTCCATAGTTTTAATAGAAAACGTCTCTGAAATAGACAGCATATCCCTTCTTTGACATCTACTCTTAGTCTCGAGGCTCTGCTGAAACTGGTTACTATAGAGTGACTCTGCTCATATTTGAAATGCCAGGGACACGACCTTCAGCATCACAACAACATGTCAGCCAACATATTATATAAAATGGACATACAAGAGAAGCTGGGTATTAAGAAGAAGAATTCAGAATCAAGATTAAAGGAAGTCCTATTAAAAGCCTGTGATGTGCAGACGACACAGGGTCTGCTGAACACAAGGAGGACTTGAAGAACTGACTGATGAAGATGAAGGACAGCAACCTTCAATACAGATGACAAATCAAGGTAAAGAAGACCAGAATCCTCACAACTGGATCAATAGATAATATGATACACAGAGAAAAGATTGTAGTGATCATGAATTTAATCTTGCTTGGATCCACAACCTATGCTTATGGAGGCAGCAAGCAAAAGATAAAACAACACATTGTATTGGATAAATTTGCTTCACAAGAACTTTTTAGTGTTGAAAAGCAAGGAAGTTACATTGAAAATTAAGGTGTGCATGACTCAAGCAATGGCAATTTCAATGGCTTCATATGAATATGAATGTTGGACATTGGATAAATTAGGCCAATGAAAAATTAATGTATTTAAACTATGTAGTTGGCCAAGAATAATGGAAGTACCATGGAATTTCAAACAGATACGTCTCGTGAGAAGTACATCCACAATGTTCCTTCGAGGCAAGGACTTCTCCTTACACACTCTGGCCATTTTTCAGGAGAGACCAATCCCTGGAGAAGGACGTCGTGCTTGGGAACGTGGAGGGGCAGAACAACAGAGGAAGGCCCTCAATGAGATGGACTGACGTGATGGCTGCAACAATGGGCTCAAATATTGCAAATAATTGTGATTGTGGTGAGGCATGGTTTGCTGCTGTACATAGAGCCACTATGAGTCTCAGTCAACTCGATGGCATCTAATAACAACCCTTCTTTGTGTGAGTGGAAAGTGTACTCATTCTCCAGGGAGTGCCTCAGGGTTTGAACTGCTAAGCTTTCTGTTAGCATATTCGTGGTTCAAGGCATAACTACCCCGCCACCAAAAGAGACAAAGCAAATGCAACTAGCTGGTCTTCCCATCATTCTTGTTTTAAGTATATAAATATGGGGTCTCACAGGTCTGTGTTCAAAATATGGCCCCGTTATCTGAAAGTCACAAGTCAGCTTATTTAGATCTTGGTTTCCTCATCTGTAAAATGGGGAGAATGATGGTCCTGTAATTTTAAGAGTTTATCTGTGTATCTCACTTAAGAAGCTTTGTGGATTTTAAAGTATCACACAAGATATATTTATCAAGATTCTTAATATTAGATCATCACATCAATAAGCATATTATCAAAGCTTGCTGAATTGGAAGATACTTAAGATGAGTTTCTTCTGGAACAACTTTGGGTAGAAGTGAGGAGTAGGGACAAACTGTGTGTTTCAGGGTAATTTTGATCTGTTTTATCTGTTTACACAATGAACTCTAAGATGAGTCTGCTGAGAAAAATGTAATATTTGGAAAATATGGCTTTTGAGATGGAGCTCAAATATCTCTTTGAGAAAACGTGTCTTACCAGTGTCGGGATTCTGTTGCTCTGTTTTTTCTATCTCCTGGTCACTAATGAAGAACCCCAGTGATTTCGTGGTTACTCATGGATTGTGAACATCAAGTTCAAAAGTTTGAAAGCACCAGCTTTTCTGTAGGATAAAAAGGGATTTCTACTCCTGTGAAGAGTTACAGTCTCAGAAACCCACGGCGATGCTCTGCCCTGTCCCATAGGGTCGATATGAGTTGACGTTGGTAAGGAGAATTAGTAGAAGTAGAAAGTTATTAATGAAAATGGTATAGATTTTATTTGTAAACCACTGTGTATAATGTGCAATGGGTTCAAGCACAGGAACAATTGTAAGGATGGTGCAGGACTGGGTGACGTTTCATTCTGCCATCCAGTAGGGTCTGAACCAACTCAGCATAGAACTAACAACAACATACTGTGCACCTACTAACAACATACTGCGCACCTACTAAGAACATACTGTGCAATCTTTCTCTAGCAGCTTCATTAAATCCCTAGTGTTCAAGAGACACTTTATAAGTGCTTAGGAGTTCATTTATTTGAGTCTATGTTTTGAGATTTCATTTAAAGTCTGGAACATTCAAATCTATAGCTTTCCCCTGATTTTGGGGAAAGATATAAAAATGTCTTTCTTTTTTCTGGACGTCAATTAACCTGACCCACTGCTCTGTGATGGGTAAAGTACAGGGTCGGTGTGAACGAAGGAAACCATCAAGGACATGGTTTGACCCGGGGCTGCAACAGTGGGTTCCAGCATAGGAACAATATTCAGACGTTGTTCGCAGGACAGAACAGTGTTTTGCTCAGTTGTACACGGAGTCACTATGGCTCAGAACTACCCTGATGGCCCCTAACAACAACAACAACAACAACCGTTTTGTGACTTAGGTGTTTCTTGTTGAAAAGCCTCAGAAGTAAAGATCAACCTATCAGAGGCATGTCTTCTCTGTGTGGCTTGTTTCTCCAAAGGTTGACTCTGCTACACTCGATCGGATTCCTTCACTTCTCACAGCTTTCTTTAGGTATTTTCTAATTTGTGCAGAATTTCAGTTGTTAGTCGTGGCAAGACATTATCTAAGTTGACTTTGAATCATCTTGACCTGAGGTAAAAATTTAAAAATCAATTTTTATTTAAACCTGACAATTATTTCTATGCATTTCAAATATACTGCTCTTATTTTTAATGATGGGTTATTCTAAGCTTCGATCATCTCAATAGCCTTATTTTTGGCTTCAATTGTCACATTTCACTCACACTAACCACTTTTCCTTCATGAGAACATGATATTCTTGTCCTGTTTTAAGGTCTTTGCATGTCCTGATATTTCTGCATGAAATGTTTTCCACAGTTTTGCCCTCAGAATATTACTGTAGTTTAGGGGTACTCCAACTTAATTTCATCCTTCGCAGCTACGTCCCTGATAGTCTATGGTAACCATTTTTATTTTCCACTCTCACACTAAATTGTTAGGTGGAAAATCATTCATAACTCTCAAAATTCATATTATGGTGTTTTATCTTTTTACTTATGTTCAACTGTTTCTCTATCCCCCCACAGATACACTGTGACAGGGAACTTACTTTCTTATAAAACCAACGAGTTGCTAGGATTATTTCCTACACTTACAATAGGGCATGACCCATTGCTGGTGTCTACAGTGCAAATACAAGGGAAAGCAAGAAGCGGAAGATTGGCTTGTTGAAGCTGAGCTAACCTCTAGCTTTTGGAAAAAGGCATTCTCGTATCAGGAATATACTGTTGTTGTGGTTCGGTGCCATGGTGTCCATTCCCACCCATAGGGACCTTCGCACCGTGGACCCAACACCATCTTGTTCTGTTGATCCTCACAATTGCTCGCCTGCCTGAGCCCATCATTGAAGACACTGTCCATGCATTTCATTAAGAGCCTTCTTTCTCCCCTCCCCTCCACTCTACCAAACATACGAGGAGCTTCAGAGGTTTATGAGAATATGGAATTAAAAGATACCGGGATTTTCCCATGAAGGTTTTGAAGCCCCTCCTATGATAATAGTGATTATTTTAGGAAAATGTGAAACACAAATCCAAGTTCAAGGCATTGTGATCTCGTGGTTTTATGGTAGTAGGATCTAGTCATTGGAATTTCTCACACAAATGATTGACTTAGTTACCATAATTTGAGGTAATATTTCTGAATACCTCTAGTTATATTCAACCACCCAGTCAAATTAATGGTCAAGGATGATTTTATATTTTTATGCTATTTTACAGTTCAATATATATGTGTGAATCCACAGGTTTGTGCGTGTGTGTGTGTTTGATTTTACCTCTAACCATGAAAACATGCACATTACCAAAGGTCACACAGCCATCTGGGAAAATTCAAGTTTTTAATCCTGCTTATGTTGTTTTACCACGATGTCATGCCAGGTATTCAAGCTAAACTTTTATAAGATATCTTTGACAGGCACCTCTAGCTTTCTGTAGAAGAGAAAATGGGAGCAAAATAAGATTATTTTATTCCATATTTACATGGTGATTAGTTTTCATTTGTTAGTTACAACGTTGAACTCTGTAAACACAACAGATGAGACTAGCTTATCGTCATTAGCTCACCAATCATGTAGTGGAAGCATACTATACAGAAACATGTACTTATCAATTAATAAGCATGCAATCACCAGTAATGGCACATCATCATAAAACAGGAATGGGGTAATAAGAATCACAGGCATCTCCGAGTTATGAATGACAACTTTACACCTGCGAGTCAGTAGCAGGGATTTGTTGTTGTTTTAGGATCAAGAATCTAAATTCATCCCTCAGTCCAAAATTAGCCTGTGAGTAGAAATTGGCTTGACCTAATAATGATCTAAATTGAAATAGGTTTGTATATCGGGAGTGCTGGAGACATAGGTTAAGAGCCGTTTACTCTTTATCCTATTAGGGACCAGAAGAAGGAAAATCAAATAGTCATCCTTCCAATGGGTAAGCACTTACAGCTGGGAGTTGGTGACAGTGCGCCTGAGCACAGCTTAATGATATTCCAGGGGATCGTGGCTGTGGCTCAAAGAGGAATCCTCAGCCTCACTCTGTCAGAGGCTATAAAATGGCCTTGGGATACCTCCAGGGTAAGAGAGGGCTTGTTGCATTCAGAATGCTCTTCCTTCTGGCTACCAGAACGATCTTCCTAAAGCAGGAATGTCAGTAGGTTTCATCACTGATTAAAACTTCTCACGCTCTACCCGCTGCCGCTGTCCGAGTTCTGACCAAGAAGGATGCTGTGAACTGCCTTCTTTCCCAATAGCCTGCTCCCCCCCCACTTCATCCTAGTCACTCCGAAGGGGCCAACTTTGTAACTCATCCCTCCCAAGTCTTCAACATATACACACACTAGTCTGTTTTATGACTCTTTGATCTCCCTTCTGCCTTTTGTCATCATCTCTAATGTTTGTGTATGTAATTTTCACTTATTTTTTGTTCATATAACTTTTCAAGAGTATCTGTTTCCACACTCTGATTATAAGATTGTCGAAGTCATAAATCACACTTTATCTTATAATGACCCCATTGAAATCTTAGGCCTAGTAATTCAAAACTCAATAAAAAGGCATTCTGTTGAAATGACTTGCTCCATTAAGCATGTTTACTGTGAAATCATCAAGTAATTATTTCTTTGTTTCCTTGTATTATTTCATCACTCCCTGATGAGCATATCTAATCCTCAGATTATTTGTTCTGTTCCTACTTCCAAATAATATAGGTTGACATGCGGTTGATTAAAGAGATGGCCAAAATCGGTATCATCTCCTTTGTCTTGTTGCATGTCCCCTTGTAAAATGACAGTGGTGTGTTTTATTTCCCTGTGAACTTCTGCTTACCATCAAAATTGTTTTGATGTTGAGGCAAAAATAGTATATAAACCATTAACTGGGCATCAAATCAGATTGAAGACTTTGCAATTTTTATCTCTTATCCTTTTGGAATCCTACCACCTGGAACAAATTTGCTCTCTCCACCTAGAAGTGAAATTGAGAAAAAGCGAGACACCAGCTAAGACCCCCAGCTAACAGTCATATGAAGTGGTGAAGCCACAGTGGAAAGTTCATCTAATGATGAGGAGTGGAATAGAACCAGAGATGAATACTACCTATTCTCCTAAGTGCCACTCATATAACAAAAATCATATTTTGGGGGACTAATGTAACATAATCGCTACTGTCAGCACCACCTGTCCCTTCCTACTGATCATGTAGGAGAAGTGGTATGTCTCTATCTCCATGCCTATCTCTATCTGTTTCTATCTCCATTCCCATTGACTCTTAGTTTCTAACACTTCTATAATAAAAAAACAATAAAAATAGCAACAATACACTCTATCTGCACACACACACACACACACACATACACACACACACACACCCGTCAGACACTATCTAAAAGATTAAGTTCAAAGTTACTTTGGAACCTCAAACTACTTCTGGTTACTCTCATCCTCAACCAATTATTAGTATGACTTGTGGTCTAGCCTCAGAAAACATTTCCCATTATTTTCACAATATACTTTGTTTACACAGAACAGCTCCGTCAAATAAGAGTGGGGTTTTCAAAAGGGCAAACACATCCTGAATAAAGACCCCTCAGGAGCCACCGTGAAGATGGTCCCCTAATACTCCCTGAAGGAGGTGTCTCTGGGTGACGTTGGAGCAGAGGCATTCCATTCTGCCAAGGAATTATTTCAGGTTTTCCCCCAAGACCATCTGCTAATGAATAGGGAACAGTACCTAGCTTTAAACCAGAGTATGTCAGCCTTGACATGCAAAGGAAACTAACTTGGGAGGAGTAATTGTATATTAAGGACTAAACTAAAAGTGATGGCTGAACATTTGATTTGTTGAAGTCTATGTAAATCAAGATCGAAACTGATTTTCCTTAGAGTTATTGCAAATTCCTAAATCTTGGAATCTGCCACTTTGGAGATATTGACCAATTATAAAATTGTTTAAATTAAGAGGCCACATGATTTAATTTTACCTGATATTTGGTATGAATAATTTCTCCATCAAAAGTCTTAGGTAGGCACAGGAGCAAAAAAGAGGGAAGGACAGAGTGGAACATATTCTGGCCCACCCAGCCCCAAGGGTGATATTCCTGCTCAGAGCAGCCAATGCACAAGAGGACCATTGGGCCAACTCCATCACAAGGCACGCCATCCCTGACTGACCCATAGCACAAGACGGACAACACTGGAGGCACAGTGTGCAAATTGTGCCTGAACTGACCCCACCACACCGGTGCATAACACTAATGGCATGCAACAGAGCAGCAAGGGGAGTAAAGCAATGAAGTCCCCGGGGAATATAAAAAATAGACTTTGGGGCCATGGTGTGGCATCCCATCAGACTCAACTGAACAACACACCTAACGGTCAACAAACAGACCTGGAACTATTTGTAGGCTTTTCATTTTGTTTATCATATTTTTGTGTGTTTGTTGTTTGGTTTAATTTTGTTGTTTTGTTTTGTTATGCCTTGTTTTTGTACCTTTTTATTGTCTCTGCATATCTACCTAGATAAAATAGGCAGGATAAACAATCTGGAGGAGAAATCAAGGCTAAAAATGAGTGTGGGACAAGAGGAAAGTAAAAGGAAATAGAGAAAAGAATTATAAACGCAAAGGGCATTTATAGAGATCTAAATACAGGAATTCACCTACATAAATACATTTATATATAATAATAGGAAATAGATCAATGTCCACATATTCATATGCTAAATATCAAGGTAGCAGATGGACACTGGGCCTTTATTCAAGCAAACCCTAAATGCAAGAATACTTTGTTCTAATAACCTGGCATTCTGTAATGCTCACCTTCCTGACAGGATTGCTAAAGACAAAATGGGTGCATAACAAATGTGGTGAAGAAAGTCGATGGTGCCGGCTATCAAAAGATATGGTGTCTGGGGTCTTAAAAGCTTGAAGATAAACAAGCAGCCATCCAGCTGGAAGCAGCAATGTCCACATGGAAAAAGCACACCAGCTGGTGTAATCATGAGGTGTCAATGGGATCAGGTATCAGGCATTAAAGACACAGAACAAAAAATCATATCAATGCAAATGAGGGGGAGTACAGAGTGGAGACACAAAGCCCATCTATAGACAAGTAGACATCCCCTTACGGAAGGGTCACAAGGAAGAGAAGAGCCAGTCAGGGTGTAATGTAGCACCGATGAAACATACAGCTTTCCTCTGGTTCTTTAATGTTCCCCCACCCCCACCCCTGCCCCACTATCATGATCCCAATTCTACCTTACAAATCCGGCTACACCAGAGCATGTAAAAGGGTACAGATAAGACCTGGAAACACGGAATCCAGGACAGATAAAACCCTCAGGACCAATAATGAGAGTAGTGATACCAGGAGGGTAAAGGGAAGGTAAGGGGAGAAAGGGGGAACCAATCACAATGATCTACATACAACCTCCTCCCAGTGGGATGGACAACAAAAAAGTGGGTGAAGAGAGACATTGGTCAGTGTAAGACATGAAAAAATAATAGCAATTTATAAATTATCAAGAGTTTGTAAGGTTTGTAAGGGAGGGAGGGAGGGAGAGGGAGGGAAAAAATGAGGAGCTGACACCAAGGCCCAAATAGAAAGAAAATGTTTTGAAAATAATGATGGCAAAAAATGTACAAATGTGCTTTATACAATGGATGAATGCATGGATTGTGATAAGAGCTGTATGAGTCCCCAGTAAAATATTTTTTTAAAAAAAATCTTAGGTAGCATTCACATTATGATAGCTCCTTATTGAATATATCCATTGTTTTGTTGTTCTATTTTGCTATGGTTCTAGCAATGGCCTTTAATTTGTTTTAAAGAAAGAAGCTGCATTTTCAAAGATGTAATTTCAGAAATAAAAAATGTATAGAAAAAGAAAGCTATTTACCTCATTAATCATTTTTATTAAGAGTCTTCCTGTACTGCGATGAGCTGGCTGTTCCAGGAGAAAAAAGCTAAATGTCTAAATCTTGCATTAATGGTGATAAAACATATTATTCATATTAACAACCCTAAGGTTATTTTTATGTGCTTGTGATGGTGCTGCTGATCTGCTTTTAGGACATAATAATCCAGATTTTCCACTCAGCAAGGCATCTTATTCATTTAAATTTACTGCATACATTTAGAAATATATATTGTCAGTGAATAAAGCTAAATTAGCAGGTAGAATACTGAAAATATGAGCCTAAATTAGAAAGGAGGCCAAATAATAAAAATGTGGTTGTAGCAACCATGTCTTGACTGGAGGAATAGTCAGAGCTCTGGGTTCCAGTCAGTTGATTCAGGGTGTAATAGGAACCTTTGGAAAATAAATTGACCTTGTGAGCCCTAGCTTACTTATCTAAAACTAGGGAAAAGAAGGCCACCAACCTCACTTGTAGTGAGTCCTAAGGATGACATTTAATATTTTCTGTGAAAGATCAGTAAGTGAATGACATGCAATTTTATTAACTAATAATCATTGTAATATGGTGAATGCCAGTTCTAAGGTAAACAGTGATAGGATTTATGACAGTGAACAAGGCCAATGGAGCTTCCATCTCTCTGGCATATAGAGCACACTGATGAAGTTAGAGAAGAATTTAGGTCAGTAGAATGCAGAGTGATAGCATCATGGCTGGGAAGTATGGTATCTGGTGGCTAGGGATGTAATCATGATTTGGAGGCGCATGGTAGACGCTACACTTGTCCACAAAGAAAACAGGAGGCATCTAGGTAGTAGCAACTACCATGAATAGGTGTCTCTATAACCTACAAAATCAAGCCTTGTCACATGGAGCAGTGTTTCATGCAAACACCTTGTTGTGCAAACTTCCCAGCTAGGTTGTGGTTGTTAGATGCTGTCCAGTCAGTTCTGACTCAGAGCGGTCTTATGTACAACAGAACAGAACCCTGTTCAGTCCTGTACCAACCTAACAATTGTTCTTAGGTTTGAGCCGGTGATACAGCCACAGTGTCAATCTATCTTGTCTAAGAGCTTTCTCTTGTTAGATGTCCCACTACTTTACCAAGCATAATGTCCTTCTCCAGGGACTGGTCTCTCCTGACAACATGTCCAAAATACATGAGATGAACTCTTGCCACCATTGCTTCTAAGGAGCATTCTGGCCATACGTCTTCCAACACAGAGTTTTTTGTTCTTTCTGCAGTCCGTGGTACTTTCGATATTCTCTGCCAGCACCATGATCAAATACACCAATTATTCTTTGGTCTTCCTTTTTCTATGTCCAACTTTCATGTGCAAAGGAGCCAATTGAAGAGACCATGGCTTTGGTGAGGCACATCGTAGTCCTTAAATCAACATCCGTGTTTTTCAACACTCTACAGTGGTCTCGTGCCACAGATTAACCTTTGTTTGCTTTCCTGACTGCTATTTCCAAAAGTGTTTATCGTGTATCCAAGTAAGAGGAAATCACTGACAACATCCCTCTATGCACAGGGAGAAAGAGGCCCAAGAGACAGCAGTAAAGTGAGTGTCTTTGCACCCAAGAGGGAAGGATACCGATGGAGACCCCGGCTCCACACTCCGTTAAGATAAAGCAACATGAACGACAGGGACTTTCGGGAGAAATAAACTCCATTTACAAAAACCAAGAAGAGATCAAAATAAATGCAACATTTGCCTTTCTTTTGTTCAGTATGAATTACAGTATGAATTGCTATGTTTTAATAATGGCATTAAGGGCAGATTCTTCCCTTAAGTGAAGCTTCAGAGCATTAACTAAGGGAAAATATTGGCCTAACAGACACAGGACACAATTTCTCAAACAGATACATCAGCTCAGTTTTCAAAAACCTTATTTACCAAATATTATATATATTTTCAGCAGACTCATTTTGGTGTTCAGTATGTAAACAGGTGAAATAGATTAAAATCATTGTTAAATATATTTTCTGTCCCTAATCCCCACTTCCATCAAAGGTTATTCATCTTCAGAAGTAACTCATCTTAAATACCTTCCAAATGAGGAAGCTTTTCTAATATGCTTGTGAGCTGACGTGATAACCTAACATGAAGAATCTTGATAAGAATGAAGAAAACTTTCTAAAACTGATTGTGATGCTGAATGAACAACTATTCTTGATGTAACTGAACTATTCAATTGAATGATACGTGAATTATGTGCCATTAAAAACTGTTTGGGGGGAGAGGATCTTGATAAATGTATCTTATGTGATCCTTTAAAACCCATAAACTCCTTAAGTGTGATACACACATAAATTCTTAAAATTACATGACCTTCTGTGGTAATTACATATTTGAATGTCAACTTGATATACACATGTGTAGGGGTGGAGTCTAACTTGTCAATCAGGTTACAACCAGATGGTGCCTCCTTGTGAGTGTGGCCTTCTCATAAGGAGGGTCCTGGGAACCTCCCCACCTCTCTCTGCCTTCACCTTCCTGTGGCATGCCACTCTGAAACCTCCCAGAGCCCTAGAGATGCGTCCACCACCATGGGATCCACAGACTTTGCACCCACCAGCTTGTGGTATTCCTGCATTCTACATAATTGCATCTGGCTGCATGAGTCTGAAGAGGGACTAACACAGACTTGAATTGGACTGGGCTGGGATGTTTTCCTATTATATACAACTCTCACTGGATTAGTTTCTCTACTCAACCTGTGTGGGATACAGAAAGATTTCTCCCAAGTTGTCTCCCTCAAATATATGCCAAACCCAAGATGCTGCTTGCTACACATGGTCAATGACTGTACACTAGAAAGTCAATGAAAGTAGGTCAGAGGTTATTCTCCTTAAGGGTATCAGCCATCTAGAGCAACCAGACTGTATAGTCTGGTTCACCCTCAGTAGGGCCCACTCCCTCCTGATATTGTTCCCTTGACGGAGTGCCCAAAGGCAAACCTGGGACCACTCAAAGATGACTAAGTTTAGGCTGCTATATTGAGTCTAGGGTCCACCCATCTTGCTAATATGTACCCCTATTACCTCCCTTTACTATTGTGTGTACACCCCTAGGTCACCCCCCTCGTATTGCATATGTTACAAACCCTTTCCTATGACATAGGTCATTATCTGTAATCAGGGGGCTTGCATTCCCCCAAAGATATATAAGCTTTGGTTAGAAAATAAAGCCTCATGAAAGCTCTCTTGTACCTGCTCATTTCCCACCTCCACGTGTACCACCAAGAGGAGCTGAGGTGAGCATGCTACCATGACTTCTTCATGGTGGGATACAGACATCTTCATTTTACTCTCTCTCCCATCTCTGCTATTTCTAGATGACCTTACTATAATCTTTATACACATTTCAACCATAGAATTATGCTTACTGAACCCATGATAATGTGAGGGGCTGGTGTGCCCATTGTGTGGCAGTATGAAAAGAACTCTTTTGAATTATACCTCGTGTAACAATCGCCCCCACTGAAATGTAGAGTGGATCGGGGAAATTGTGTGAAGTGAGGGTATGTGAAGTGAGGATGGGGGATTAGCAGAAAAGTAGGAATAAGAATAACAGTATAACATTTTACAGAGGACAATTGGGCAAGATGGAAGTAAACCTAAGACTTATGCTATTACTTTCACATATGTACTGGAAAAAAAACAGAAGGTAGCAGTAATGAATAAAAAGATGCAAGATTTTCTACAAAGGTGAAAAATTACAATCCATGGTTACCAGAGAAAGGAGCTTTAGTACGCGGAACTTGGGAGGAAGTAGGTAAAAACTTAAAGAAAGCATACACAGATGGGGAGGATATCTCCATGGAGACATGGCCTCTGTGGGCTCAAGTTAAGATGGTCTTAGAACCTTTGCAGGAGGAAGAGAAAGATGATTATCAGTCTAGTGAGAAGTCTTGTGTCTACCCAAATCTATGACAGCAAGTTAAATCTCTGAATGAGTATGAATTAGGTGATGATATTTTCGAAAAAACTAAAGAAGCAGGGACTGATTTGTTATCTAAAGCCTCTGGGCCAAAGCCTGTATTTTCTCGGGGGACTGCTGCCTCTGAAGGTCGAAAGGTGATAAAGCACTAGAGAAAGCGAATTCCAAGACCCAAAGTGAGGCTATTAAACAATGCCATGAAGCTCTCTTGATTTCAAAGTTAGAGAAAGCAAAGAAACAAGACCACCAGAGTTGTGAGAAGCCTCTGAGATACCCAAGCTTAAATCTGGTGAGAGGCAGGCAGAATGGGTATCAGGCAGATGAAAAGGTTTTAGACAAAGCTGAGAAAACTAAGCCTGAATCACAAGGGGAAATGATATTAAAAGCATCTGCTGCCCTGCAGGAATTTAGTGTAGAAAAAACTATAGGTTGTAAAACAATCAAGAAAATCAGTGCAGGAAATAGAAGCAAAGCACAGAGGAGCACCTTTACTGTCAAGGGTAGAAAGAGGGATGGCAGAAGGAGATTTAGAGATTAGAATGCTTTTCCTATTATGAACAAACAGCACAGGCCAATAAGCCTGTCTGTAAAAAGCAAGCTGTGACCTATGCCAGAGCATAGGCCAGGACCACTGAGTTCGGGTTTAAAAGCACCCGGACTTTGTACCTGCTGTAGGAAAGGAAGTCATTGGGCAAGTCGATATTGTTCAAGAGTCAGCAATAAAGGATTGCCATTAGCAAACACTTCCCGGCAGGGAAATAGAGAATGAGGCTTGATACATGCCCTCCCCAGCAGAGCATGGAAGACAAGGTGTCTGCCTCCTGGAGCAAAGAAAATCTTAGAGAGGAATATGTTTGTTTTTCTGGCAGTCTATGGTACTGTCAATAATCTTTGCCAGCATCATAATTCAAATGCATAATCCTTGGATATTCTTTATTCATTGTCCAACTTTCATGCATACACAATGATTGAAAATACCAAGGTTTGGTTCAGGTGCATCTTAGTCCTTGTGGTAGTTACATAATCTGTTGTCAATTTGAAATTTATGAGCAAAGGGGTGGAGTCTAGTCTGTCAACCAGGTCACAGCTTGATGACCTCATTTGGAGGCGCTAAGGAGATAAATAGCTCCCTGGAGGTAGGATATACGCTCACTCCCTGGGAGACATTGCAGCTTACAAGACGCATGGAACTCCCCTAGTGCCCTGAGCTGGAGGAACCTCGTGGAGATCCCTGCCAGTGCTGAGATGCTTATAGTGCCGCTGGATCCACAAGACTTCCCACCTACTGGCCTGTGATCTTCCTGCATTCAGCGTCACTGCATGTGGTTCATGAGTCTGAAGGGGACTTTATAGATTGGTATGGCTAATATCAAACTTATGGACTTGATCTGCACTGGGGTGGGATGTTTTCTTAAGGTAAAATTACTCTTCATATAAAGTTCTTTCTTATACACATATGTGTGTCTCTGAATTTGTTTCTCGAGTCCACCCAGACTAACACAGTTCCCAATGTGACATCATTGTTCTTCATCAGTTTAAAGAGTTCTTTTGCAGTCAGTATGCCCAGTGCAGCTTCTCCTTTGACTGCTGCTTCCATGGCATTGTTTGTGCATCCAAACAAGATGACATTTTTGACCAGTTCAATATTTCCATCATCTATCATAATGTTAACTATTGATCCAGTTCTGGTGATTTATTTTTTCTTTTCATTGTGTTGTAATTGATTCTGAAGATTGCAGTCATTGATTTCATCGGCAAGTATTTGTGTTAATGGCATGTTAGTTTTAATAAACCTTTCTCCAATCCTGGTGTCATGTGTTTCTTATGCAGTTTAACTTCTCTAAATGTTTGCTCAGCATACTGATTGAATACACATTATAAAAGGCTACATCGCTAACATGTGCTTTATATAGAGCTTCTGAGACAGTAAATATGTGTGGGAGCAGAAAACAATAATATTAAAAAGAGTTGTGCAATAGATGTGTGACTTTTGGGTGCAAATAACCAAGCACATCTTAGGCACCCCTAACTGAACTAACTCATTTACCAACCAGTCAGGTTAGAACTGCTTTTGTGGATTTCTGAAAATGGAACTCTTGATGGGATTAGAAAACTTCATTTCCCCCAGGGAGCAGCTGGTGGTTTTAAACTGCTGATTAGTCTCCTTGTGGCTAGTAACCCAATATATAACCTGCTATGCCACCCAAAGCCCTTAGGAACCTCTCCGTAGATTCATCTGTCAACCTCACAGCCAAATGCTTAAGTACTTGTGCAACCAAGGAACCTTACACAGATTCAAAGACTGAATCAATGTTTGATCATAATTTCATCTGACCATACAGATGAGAAGTGTGATTTGGCAATGAGAAAAAAATAACAAATATTTTAGAGCTGGTGTGCTGTAAACACAGCACGGACTTGAATGTACTCCTTCCACCTCAGCTTTGACGGCCTCGTCAACTAAAGGAACAGCCTTGATAGAGCGTGCCTCCCCTTGTTGACCATTCATCATAAAGCACACGAAGTGTGTGTGAGCCTGTGCCTGGTTGTCTGCATCCGAAAGCGAGTAACCTTAATTCTGAAGAGAACAGGCCTTTCTTCTGGACCTTCTCCTAACCCAGTGGTCTGAGAGACAAGACAGTGAAAAACTGCACGTTTTTAAAATGTGTTCTTTGAGGTTAGACTATGGATACGATTGTTCTCCTAGGTCAAGTGTAGTTGATTGTCAGCAATCACATGTTTCAACCTAATGCATAAAGTCCCTGTTGGGATCTTCTGGGTTCAGTCGGTTCTAGATTATGACAAGTATTTTTGTTCTGCAGGCATATATGTATAGAGACAAATGAAGGGGGACATGGATCTGGATTAATCGATTGTGAAGAAAGCTAGAGTTGTACCAAACTCTTTTTTGAAATTCGTGTAGTTGTATAGTGACTTATCACCTACTGACTTACTCAGACCATTTCCTTGGACACAGAGAAACAATATGAACACGTATGAATGTGTGGATGGGCGGGGGTGGTGGGCAGGAAGAAGGAGAGAGATTTACTTTACTGCATTGGTGAGCTCATGAATGCAGAAATCCTTTGCAATGTTACTCCCAATGAGATCCGCGTGTCTGTTGATTAATTTGCTTTCTATAAAGGAGCTATTTTTGAAAACCCTTTGAGGATTCAAAGGAGATGCAAATGAGTGGTTGAAAAATCTAAATGCCTGGTAAGGAAAAAGGTGGAAGTGAGGATGATTCTATTTTATGAGTGTAGCTATGAAAACCAGGTGCCTCTTTGTATTTCGATAGCCTACCGCTTAAGGGTTTTTAAATAGCTTTAAGACGATTTATTTTCACATCAATATGATATTGAGGGAATTTTAGTCATTAAATGTTTATTCATTCAATATAGAAATCCACAGGGACACAATGGAGATGCCTCCGTAAGAGCATGTATTATAGAGACTTAGCTATGTAGGCAAAAATGTTTACATGAGGAAGGCAGTGTTTTATATCTAGAGAAATCTGGGCAGGCAACCAAGAACAGTGGGCTTTAGCCATTAGCACTAATAAGAGGGACAGTACCATAGTCAACAGACACCCACTGCATGATGTTAAGGACTACAATGAGTGACTTATCTTACCTGTGATGTCATGTCAAGTTTCCATAGCAAGTGTGATCACGACGTTTTAGATAATAAGCCTCAGGTTATGTCTGCATTCCAAGTCCATCGCATCATGTTGCGCTCGCTCTTGGTAACCAAAACATGACATAGAAAACCACTGCCTGGTCCTGCACTATGGACATCGTTGGTTGCAAATTGATCAATTGTCATTCACAGAATTTTGGCTGGCTGATGTTCAGAACTATGTCACCAGGTTTTCTTCCTAGCCCATCTTAGTCTGGAAGTCCTTCTGAAACCCATTCAGCATCCTAGAAACATGCAAGCATCTAATCGCTGATGGGTGGTGTCAGCACATGGAAGTTGAGGAATGGAACCCAGGCCTCCTAATTGATGATAAGAACTCTATCACTGATGTCTCTTAAACCTTGACTGGTGTTCTTGTTGTTAGGTGTTATGGATTCGGTTCCAACCCATAGCAACCCAATGCACAACAAGTAAATACTGCCAGGTCCTGCACCATCCTCATAATTGCTGAATGTTTGAACCCAATTTTGCAATGATGTTGCCAATCATCTCCTTGAGAGTCTTTCTCTCTTTCACTGCCCCTCTATTTTACCCAACATGATGATATTTTTTTCCAGGGAATAATATCTCTTGAGAATATGCCCAAAGTACTTATACCCAAAGTACTTGAGACCAATTCTCACCATCCTTGCTTCTAAGGAGCACTCTGGTAGTATTTCTTCCAAGACAGATTTGTTTGTCTTTTTGTCAGTCTGTGATACTTTCAGGATTCCTCACCAGCACCACAATTCAAATGCATGAATTCTCCTCTGGTCACCCTTCTTCAATGTCCAACTTTCATATGAATATGAGGCAATTGAAGGTGCCATGGCTTGTATCAGACACACCCAAGGGAACATTCTTGCATTTCAATACGCTGGAGGTCTTGTGCATCAGATTTACCCAATGTATTTGATGTGTGGTTTAAGCTCTTGACTGCTGCTTCACAGATTGTAGATCCCAGAAAGACAAAATCCTTGACACTTTCTATCTTCTTCTCCATATCATGCTGTTACCTATTGGTCCTGTTGTGAGGTATTTGGTCTTCTTTGTATTGAGTTGCAACCCAGAATGAAATGTTCCTTAAATGAATGAGTAAGTGGGAGAAAAGTGATGTGGGGTTGGGTGTGTTAGAAACCAACAATTCCTGAAATGCAAGCAAGCCAGGATTTAAGATTTAAGGTGGGGGTGGGGGGGATTTAGGGGGGAGGAGAGATAGAAGAAGACAGGTTGAGAAGTCTTCAGTTATGGTGATTTTGCGAGTTAGAGAATAGAAATAGATGATTCATTTGTTCTTTGTGTTGCCTTATGATTTGTACAGTAAGTCTAGGCACCTTACTTCACGAACCTTTCCCAGATTCTTGGGACCATGTTTTGTTTTTGGTTTCATGTGGACGTAAGGCAAAGAATCGCTCACACATTGATTCCATTTGACAAGGAGAGGAAACGATTTTACACTTGGGGTCAGAGAGAAGTATGCCTGCTTTATAAATCATGAACATGACCTTAGGGGTACCTTGATAAGTGAAGCTTCAGAAAGCCCACGTGAGGCATGTTGCGTTTGAGGGATTTTGGGTTATTCAGATGGAGGTCAGCAGTAGAAAGAAGAAAATGCAATATGCAAACTCCAGAAGATAATCTGGATGAAAAGAATCCTTTGAGTCCGATCATCTTAAAGAGAAAATACTTACACGGTAAAAAAAAAAAAAAAAAGAAATTAGAAGAGATTTCCAAGTGATGGCGTATCATTAAATGTAGTACCTATTAGACACCCTAATGGCATAATCATTATATGTTGGGCTGCTAACCACAAGATCAGAAGTTGAAAACCACGAGCCACTTGTAGAGAAAGATGAGGCCTGGGAAGTGTTACAGTCTGAGAAACCCACAGGAAAAGCTCCTCTCAGGTCTATAGGGTTGTTTTCAGTGAGACTTGACTTGATGACAGAGTCTCCTGAGTTTTCCAGTACCTGTTATACAATACTAGTATCTATGATCTATACATAAATTGGCCAATATGTTTTGCTACCACCTAGCTAACTCTGTGCATGTATGTACGTGGGTGACATCAGGAATAAATTTTTATTTAATATGTTGTAAGCATTATTTCAGTGCTTCAGAGGTTTGTATCATATTGTAATTGGTTTGTCTAAAGAAGCAAGACTTTGCTTCATTGAAATCCAGCGATGTAAGGTTGTGACACTGGATTTCCTCCTATGCTTGATTGGACATCTCCTCTGCTGATAACGTGCACCTCAGAGGACCATAGATAACAAGGATAGGCTGTAGCCAGTCGTCCAGAAAAACATTCAACACAAACTTGAAGAATACTAGACAATCCATAAGATTTAAAATCTCTTCACTCCTTTGTCCTGCCACGTCCCTTCTCTAATGTGTTCATGGGTTGATGTACATGAAATTAATCTTATTTATTACCAAACTCAATCCTTTTAAACAACACTACATTCTGAGTGGACAAGTTATTGCCATAATCAATCCCTGGAGGAGAACAAATAATTTATAATGAAGCAGGTACATGGTTACTTAAACCATACAAAATCCATGGCTTTGGAGAGGATTTCAATTCAGAGAGAGTGAAATTAGCCCTCACCACAATTTCCAGAGCTGTACAGCACAGCTTTGCAGAAGCAGATTGTCATACAGTTTCCCTATTGATTCGCCGGTGTGTTCCCACTGCCAGCATTTTGGTTAGAAACAACGGATTTTACCACAGTGTCCCCACAGCTCATCATGGCTGCTTGTTGTCCACTCACTGCCATTCATCTTGCGTCATTGTGACAGAGTGGAACTATCCATGTGGGTTTCTGAGACTGTAACTCTTTACGGACATAGAACGCCCCATCTTTCTCCCATGGAATGACTGGTGGTTTTGAATTGCTAACCTTGTGGATTTCGGCCCAACTTGTAACCGCTATGCCTCTAGGGCTCCTGTACTCGTTAGGTTCCCTCAAATTAGTTCAGACTGACACACAACATAATGAAACACTGACAATCCTGTGACATCCTCATCATCCTAGTTCTATTTGAGCTCATTGCTGTATCTACTTTATCAGTCCATCTACCTTTTTTTTTTTTTTTGATGACCCTCTACTTTACTAAGAATGGTGTCTTTAGGGACAGTTTTCTCCTTTTGACTTGTCCCAAATGCGCAAGTTAAAGTCTCCCCATCCCCTCTTCTTGGAAGCACGCTGGTTAAATTTCTTTTAAGAAAGATTTGCTTCTTTTCCTGGCAATCCCTGGTGTGTTCAAAGTCATCAGTTCTTTTCCAGTCTTCCTTCCTCATTATCCAGTTTTCGTGTGCATGAGAGATGATTAAAAATATCATGGCTTGGGTCAGGCGCCTATTAGTCCTCACAGTGACAGCTCTGCATTAAAATACTATCAAGAGATCTGTATTGCAGTTTTTGACTGCTGATGCAAGTATTTGTGTGTGTGTGGGTGTGTGTGTAAGTCTAATCCACATTGTAAGTTGTAGTCTTTGATCTTCATCAGTAAGGCTTCAAGTCTTCTATCATTTCAGAAAGTAAGTTTGTTCTGTTCGCATATCACAGCCTAATGTCCCTTCCTCCAATCCCAATTCTACTTTCTTCTTCAGATAGTCTAGTTTGAGGGATAAATAGTATGATTGATTCAGTATGATGGAGAAAGAATATAACCGGTATGCACTCCTCTCTTGGTTTTCAACCATTCAAAATTCCCTAACGTAGGTCAAATGAATACCTCTTGGTGCATATATGTGTTCCATATTAGCACAATTGCATGTTCTGAAATTACGACTCTCATAAAACGGCTACTTTACTTATGCAGGCGTATTTTAACCCATTCCTGCACTCCCTGTGCTCATTTGTCTGTCCTGTGGGTGGGCTCATGGAGACTGGGGTCCTAGAAGCTCTCTACCTCTTTCTTATGTGGAGGATGGTTTGACCAAGTGGAACCATGGGAACAGCTGGCAGGATGTTCCTAGCTGCATCCCAGACAACAAAAGTTTGGGTTCTCAAAGAGTCTACACATATTAGCTCAAGGGTTAAAGTTTCCAGAGTTATATTAAGGTGAAGCCTTAATTTTAGGACATTCATACTTCTGAAAAGTGTTCTTCTCTTTAATTATGTGTGAAAAACACTAAATAGTTCACTTACTTGTGTGTTCTTAAAACCACATTAGCAAATTAGGCTTTCTGAATAACCCAACAGCAATAAAAACTCATTTACATTTTGTAATTCAAACCCCCCAAGTCTATTCCACCATGGATTTTTTGTATCTTATAATTTATTAATATATGGCATTCTGATGTACCCTGGAACACACTATGAGGAGTATTAGTAACTTTGAATACTTTCAAAGAAGGAACTATCATTTATTCAATTTTTGCTTCCCCAGATCTTTACATAATGCTTTGAGGACTATATTATTCTCTGAAAATAAAATTAGGAGCAGTTTCCAAAAAGGGAGTCTGCAGATGGGTATGGAGATAATTGGAATTGCGTAGCAGACCTTAGTTAAGGGTAAGGAACAAATTGTTAGAGGGACCAGGATGATCAGCACAAAGAGCAGTAGATCATAGTGACTAACCTCTAGAATCAATTCAGAAATGCTTTACCCTTAATGTGCGGTTCCTTTACTACCCCCACCTATTCAAAAATGTTCTCTGTGATATGTCCTCCTATCGAATGAACATCTTTCAGACATGTTCTTGATGACCACTGTGAAATATAGCATCCATGTGTTTTTAATTCCCCAGGGATTTATTGGGTTTCTGCTTTTCTACTGTCAGTTCATATAGCCATCAGCAATGAATATGCTTAGCTGTTTGAAATGGAAATATTGAACACATGCCAGAAATTACTGGCTTTATAGGGTATGGTATGAAGTATGTATCTATGAGTCAGAATACTCTGGATGACCATGCTTATGAAGTAGTGCATTTTGGTTCATCTTCTAATGGTATGCAAGTCTCACCAAACTATAACAGAGTCCACAGAGAAATAGGTGTGCCAAAGGCCAATGGGGTATATGCATCCCACAAAGCCCAGAGAAATAGATGCATCTCACTAACCCTATCTTTATTGTTCAGTAGTTCAGAGGGTCATGTATGTTCCCCCAATCTACCATTCCCTTCTGCCAGAGTTCTTAGGGAGACACTCAATTCAGACATACCTAATCATTTCATTTTCATTCCACTAATTAGAGCAAAACACCTTCTGTCATGAAAGTAATAAACTCCCTTTAAGTAACTGATATGATCATTTATCAGATCTGTCATCAATGAACTCTCTTGAAGAGCTCAAGCTGAATGAGTTCTTTGGTTCAAAGAGTCATCTGCGACTGTAATGGCTATAAGAATTAGGAAGTGATGAAAGGAAGGGTCTGTTTGTGCACACAGCACATTTCCTGCTCGGTATCCCGGGTCTCTGGGTTGGCAGGGTGGTGTGGGCAGTGGCAGCACTGGGATACAGTGGATTTCACAGGAATGAAACACACAGTTTAGGTAGTGATGGGACATTTTATTACCAAGCACGCTTACACAAGTGTGTTTCCACCTAGATATTTAGATGCTGTTTTTTACATACCTGGCCTCTGAAATTCATGGCACTGTTGTTGTATTGTGTTGCGTTTCAGTAGGCTGTTCTACATAGACCCATCATGACCCCTTTTTTCTCCACTTTTCTTTAGACTTCTTTTTTCTTAGGATAATTCTATTTTAAATACGTACGACATTAAGAAAAAGACACAGGTGTGTCTTCATGGAATCATTTATACAGTATATTTTGCATCTTCTCCTCAGTTGTTTCTGGCTCACAGAAGCCCTATAGGACAGAGTAGGCCTGCCTTGCTGGATGTTTCAGACTTTAACTCTTCACGGAGTGAGACAGCTTCTTCATTCTCAAGTTCAGCGGCTCGTAGTTTGAACTGCTGACACTGGGATTAACAGCCCAAAGAAAAACCCACTACACGGCCAATGCTTTATTTATAGGGACTCATTTAATCCTCACAACAATGTTTAAGATGTTCAAAAGAGAATCAATCATTAGCACCAGTACAAATAGGTAGTGAATTACCATAAGGGACTGTCCTCCAGTCTACTGAATTCACTAATGAGTTTAATTAAGAGATTGCATCTACCGCGCATGACTTCCTTTGAAGAAATTTCCTATGCTCTATTTTTAGCAATGATATGCACTGACAAAGGTGGAAGCGTTGCAGATTCTAATTCCTAGGATCCAGAGGAAATACTATAATCTCAAACTATTAGAGAATGGTTCAAGTTGAGGCATAAATCATGATTCAGAGGAAACATGGTAAAAAACATGGAAGTAAACAAGAATCAGGAAAAGGGAAGAAATATTAGTCCAGAAACCCCATGTCATTATATGAGATAAGAAGTTTAATGTTTAACCTTAAACAATGTTTATATTTTATGTTTAGGGTTTCCAGTTTTTAAGGAAGGACATTCCCCCTTTTCCTAAAGTTGAATTGGATTTCCATAGTTTTCAACAGAAGCATCATCAGATTGCCAAACCAGCAGTCTTTTCTGTGTAGCTCACGATCTCTCTTTCTCTAAATTGTGATGTTTTAGGCAACTATTTCAACAGAAGATGAACTACTCGCGATCTACGATGCATACTCATAAGGTTCCTGAAGAACTGATGTGCAATCAGTTCATTCTTTCATGGAAGGGCTTTCAATTACATTTAACTACCATGGACATGGAAGCAGATAGGTCCTCAGCAAAGGTATAGTTTTCATTCACTCCTTGCGACAAAACTTATAGGGAAAGCATGCACACAGGCGTAGGTTTCCTAAGCAGTTTAGAAAAAGCAAAGACTCACCCATAGGGAGAAAGAATCTATCTAAATACAGATTTTGAAGATTTAAATTTCAAGTTCTGGATGTCTGATAATGCACTACCGTCACCAATGGTTGAAAGTGTCCAGGTCAGGCTCAGGAAGACAGTGCATGGGGGACACATTAGGAGCGGAAAGGCCTTGGCTCACTGCAGTATCGCATTATAAATGACAAAGCGTGTGTGTTCATTTCAGTGCTGAGTTGCCAGACTCAAAGAGAAAATGAACCTGAAGATGCTCTTTGTCGGGAAACTACTCAAGACTGCATCACCCACCCCCAAAATGACTAATACATATATAGAGAGAATGAATCATGAGTTGAAGATTGCTCTCAATTAAGATTAAGTGTCGACTTTGAACACACAGTATAGCTTATAGCTTGGTGAGATTCCGGCATGGGCCAAATGAAACAAAATCTGTTCTCCTATACTCACCTTTTTCATATCACTGACCTGCTGCTAAGAGGCCTGGTTTTGTGGTGCTGAGCTCAAGTTGATACTCTAGAGCGGCTCCACAGGAGCAAGATGTGACAGTGCTTCTGTAAAGGTTGCAGCTTTGATAACTGCATGGGAGAGTTTGACTACATCATATGAGGGGATATCAGAAAAACAAAAAACAAAACCGGAATTTTGTTTTTCAAAGCTATTTCATTTTCTTTCTTTTTTTTTTCCTTTTTGAACAAAACAACCATATCACTTTCAAAGTACTCCATTACAGTTAATACCTTTGTCAAATCTGTGATTCCATTCTTGGAAACATTTTTCAAATTCATCAGTTTGGAAGGCTGACAGCACCTCCCTCATTTTGTTTTTTTATTAATAAATCTTTTTATTGGAGCTCATACAACTCTTATCACAATCCATACATACATCAATTGAGCAAAGCACCCTTATACATTAGTTGCACTCGTCATTCTCCAAATTCACCTTCCACTTGGGTTCCTGGAATCAGCTCGGTTTCCTTTTTTCCCCCTTCCCCCTCCCTCCCCGCTCCCCCCTTCCTCCTGGTCCCTTAATAGTTTATAAATAATTATTATATCTTATCTTACAGTGCCCGGCGTCTCCCCTCACCCACTTTCCCATTGCCCATCTCCCAGAGAGGAGGTTACACATAGATCTCCAAGATTGGTTCTCCCTTTCTACACTCCCTGCCCTCCTGGTGTCGCCACTCCCACCGCGGGTGCAGTAGGGAACTGGAAACACAGGGAATCTAGGACGGACGAAACCCTCAACCTCCCTCATTTTTTCGTCACCTCTTCTACATCGTCAAATCACCGTCCTTTCATGTCCCTCTTCAATTGCAGAAACAAAGTGAAGACCCACGGAGTGAGGTCAGGTTCATGGGGAAAGAAAGTTAGGCTGCTTTTTGCCAAAATCAGTGCACTGAGATGGCTGTGTGAGCAGGCGCATTGTCATGGTAGCAAAACCAGTCCCCTGTGTGTCATAAATCAGGCCTCTTTTGTAGCACACTGCTACTCAAACTTTTCAGAACCTCTAACCAGAAAGCTTGATTAACAGTCTGACCTGTTGGAATGAACTCCAAATACACTATCCCCCTCACATCAAAAACACAAATGAGCATTTTGAGGGGGACCCCCTCGTATACTGGGGTTCCAAGGGAATATCAACTAGATGGCATTGGGTGAGTTTTATGGAATCTCACTTAGGGTTTAGCAAAGCTTCAGAATCATTCCACCAACTGTCTGCACGTTGGTACTAGTCCAGTGTTACTGGAAGGTTTGAAGCTGGCTTTAAACACCAACAGTATTACTCACGTGCAAGCGTTTTCGGCAGATCTTCCAGAATAAGACAGTCTAGGAACGCATCGACGGTAATTCACTTACGAAAATTTGCCAGTGGAGACCATACAGAGCACAGCATCATCCTGCCCCATATATTTCCACTTGATGGTACACAGCGACGGCAAACATGGATTGGATCACAGCAACAGTCGTGAGAATGGCTCAGGAGGGCTAGTGTTTCAGTCTGTGATATATAACGTCCCCAGGAACAGGAGCCGGACAAACGGCATCCAGCAACAACGTGAGCACATTCGGGAGCACCGCGCTGTCGGGATGGGTGCTATAAAAGAGTGGCACTGGCCGTGTTTAAAGGTGATCGATGTAAAGTTAACTCTTTTTCACTCTTATGCGTCCCTGTGTTTCTTTGGCCTTGTAAAAACGATGCTCATGAGAGTTTATTATTGAAGTAATACAAACACTGGGGAACGTATTCAAGGGAGAATTAGGTCAGGGAATAGCTGCTGAGAAATCTTCAGTCTGCCTAGGCATTAAGAATTTCTCTAGCTAAAATAGAAGGAGAAGTCAGAAAGAACAAAATTTAGACTTTAATTCCTTTGAATTCTATCTTAGCAAGAGAAAGGCAATTTCATTTCAGATTTTAATATGATCAAACTTGAACATCTTTGGACTTAAAGTCCAGAATGGGCAATAATCCTCAAAATTTAATTTATCCTTGAGAATTTTTATAATTAGAGTCCATATAAATTCAAATGTGGGATATATCTATATTTTTGGCACTTTATTATCCTGGTTTGCATTTTTATTTTACAAGCTTAATTTTTTAAAATGTCACCTTATGCAGAGCTGTTGATATACTATGTTGGGCAAGCAGCTGAGATGAGCAAAATAATAGTGAATGATTTTTCAGCATCGTGGAGAGTGGTAATGGGATTCATTTACGTCGTGTCCTGTCTGGTATGTTTCACAGATTTCTTCAGTGAAGGCAAGCTACAGAACAGAGAGTTCAGAAATGAACTCCACTAGTCAGTGGGTGACAGTCATATGCTAACTTTCCACAGATAAAATGTCACCTCCATCAACCCATGTCTCATCAGTAATTACAGGGGCATTGGACACGCTTCACTCTTTCTTTGTCTTATTTCTCAGTTATCCATAACTTAGGTAAGTGAGAGTTTCCTAGAGGTCCCAATATTATTTTTCCAGTGAAAATAACTTTCAGAATAAAAACAAAAGTACAAGAATAAAAAAAAATTGACATGGCCTTTCTCAAAGATGGAGATGCCATTCAAACCAAACAGTGTGGTAGGAGACATAATTGGAAGGCATTTTCCCACCATAATTTGAGATTTCTCTGGTGCTCTAATGGATCTCCAACCATGTTTAAGGAATACTAACACTCCAGCAGACAGCCACATCTTTCTCCAAAGGAATGGTTGTTAGTTTTTAACCACCAATCGTGTAGTGTTCAGCCAGGTGCTTAAGTACTGTGCTAACAGGGTTCCCTCTACACCCACTGTTATTGCTGCTGGTACCACTGAGTCATTACAGCAGCCAATGGACCACTTGATGAAAGACTGTTCAGTCCTAAGCCATCCTCGACATAATTGTGGCAATGTTCGGGGCCTGTTGCTGAAGCCACTGTGTCATGATATTAGGCCACATTCAATTCTCTGTGTGCTCTTTGTCAGTGTTTCCATGTGCATATCTTTCATGTTACCAAGGGTAGCATTGCCCAATAGAAACACAACATGAGTCATAATCTAATGTGGGCATTGTGCTGGTTGCTGCAAGTCCAGCAGCTGTCAGTCACTAGAGGCAGATGAGGCTTTCTGCTCCCATAAAGATTTAAAACCTTATCAACTCTAGAGAACAGTTCTACTCTGTCCGTTAGGGATGTAATACGCCATAATCTGTTCCTTGATACTGGATTTGGGTTTATATACTGCAATAAAAGAGTAGAAGGAAACATGTTAAAATTAATTTCAATAGTGTTACTTTATTTAACTCAATATATACAAACCTTGCCATATAATTTTTACCATATAATTAATGTAAAAACTTAAGAGTGTTTATATAATTTTTTGATATTAAGTTTTAAAATATGCGCAATTTATGTAGCACAATTATATAGCACAATTCAATTCAGATCTCAGTGTTCAATAGTCACTCGATGGTGGCTTCCCACTGGACAGCAGAGACATAGAGTAGCAAAAACAACTATCTTGGGAAATTAAGGCTATTTGGAGCAACATTGTTGATATTCTAGAGTTGATGTCATTGGGTACAATAGCCCCAGGGAATCCTGATTTAGCTCAGTCATACAACACCCACAGCAGTCACCAGAGAGAAATGCTGGGAGTCATCTGCTCCATGCAGAGCCATTGCCATCCAGCTGCTCTGACGCATGGCCCTCCCTTTACAGCGGAGTCGAAATGCCCATTAGAGGGTTGTCAATAGCTAGTGTTTCAGAAGTGGGTCATCAGTCCTCTCATCCTAGGCGACTCTACATGGATTGGAAGCTTCACAGTGTTTGATACGCAGCCAAGCCTATGAACCATTTGACCTACTCACAGACTCTCACTGACTTAAAGCTTTTCAGTTTAGCTATGGAAATTGGGTCAAGGAAACAAACCTGAGAGAGCAGCTACAATCAAGGCTGGAATCAAAAGGTACACCTCCCACGGTGCATTCATTGCATAATGTATCAGACAGTAAGTGGGTTACCTCTTCCTTTGGGACCACGGAGAATACACGGTACAATGACACATGACTATCTTAGAAGTGGAAGAGTTGAGCTTCCCTCACTTAAACTGTGATTCTCTACACCACATATGTTGTAGCACCGCCAGTCTCACCTCATCTTCTGAGAAGTCAAACACGGACATACATGAATTGTTATTATTAGGAGCCATCAAATACGTTTAGACCCATAGTGTTGTTATGGACAACCGAAGACAACACTGTGGAGTCCTTTGCCATCCTCACCATTGTTCCTATACTTGAGCCCATTGCTGCAGCCACGAGGGCAAGCCAGCCCATTCTGAAGATGAAGGCTCACCATCCTTGGCTCTAAGGAATCCTCCAGACGTACTTCTTCCAAGACAGATTGATTTGTCATTTTGCAGCCCGTGGTACTTTCAATATTCTTTTCTAGCACCACAATTCAAATGAAAGATTCTTTTTCTGATCTTCCTTATTCAAAGTTGTGCTTTCACATGCACGAGGTAAAGGAAAATATCACAATTGAGTATACATGCTTTCTCCATTTCCAGGTGTTTAAATCTTGAACTTCCGCATTCCACGTCCATCAACTTTTTCGTCTCATTTATCCCGCAGATTAATTTACAAGTAAGAATGTAAGCTTCCCTCTTCATTCTGACCATGCCTTTTGGATATGGCATTATATTACATTGAGCTGGGTTTACAGGTATAGACATAAAAATTCAGCAAGGGAAAGCCATAAACAATATCTTTAACCAAAGACAATTATCATGATATGTAGCCCATTGCCAACAGTAACGGAGAGCCATCAAATGGATGGTGGGGTGGCAAGTAGATGGAATGCAGAGCCTGCTACTCTGGGTTACTTCTGTGTAGGAAATAGTCCTCCACTAAGAAGATGAAGGAGTTCTGAGTATAATGGAGATGAATTCTCTTAGCTGAGCATCATGAGGGCCATTAAATCCTCATATGGCCACAAGCCTTCTCCGAGAAACATCACGGCCTTAATGTGTGACCCTAGGCAAGTCACTTACCCACATGGTACTCATTTTCCTAGCTTCAAATGATAGTCATAATCTATATTCAGCAAGATAATGTTTATGGAGAGTACATTGATACTTGGATGAAAGACCCCATTTAAATGTAAAGTAGTGTTATTATTCAGACCCACCCCCACCCGCTCCACTAACTACTCTACAGCAGGTGTCTTAAAGGAGAGCAGATGAAGGAGGAGAGAGGAAAATTGGCTCCTTAAAAGAGGGAAATCTGATTATCCCAAATCAACTTGCTCAGAGAATGGGGTTGCATGCTGCATTCTTTAACCATTTCCAAACTAACTTCATTTTGGCTGCACAGACAAGCAGAGCAGGACCAAGGCTGACTCTTTTCCTGATAGAAACAAAATCTGAATAAACCGAAACCCCTCTATATGTGAGACTAAGCTCTCTACAGATGGTTTCCAGTGCATAGATGTTATCTACCTCCGTCTGCAGCAGTGAGCACATTGCAATACTTCAATCTCCATTTACAATGCATTTGCTTATATGTGTGTGTACACATATCGGAGAAGAATTATGCATTTTTTTCATTGATTAATTGAATAGTGATGAGTTCAGGGACTCCCTCCCCATTTTCAGCCCTATTTACATGGAAAGTTATGGAATCAGCTGCAGAACACATCACACAGGTTACTCATGTCCTCTGAAAATAGTTATGCACAGAACAGAACTACAGGCTGTGTTGGATACACTTCTACCTTCTCTCACCGCCATGGAGACAAGTCTGGCCTACAGCACACCTGTAGGAAAAAGAACTGCCTCTGTCGGCTCGTAGAAGTGGAAAGCAGCATCGTGCTCCCACTAAGCAGAGAGTGCTTTTGACCTGCTAACCTTGGGATTTGCAACCCAATGGGTAACCCTCTGTGCCACCAAATTCAACTTTGGTTGTCCTAACGCAGGCAAAACACTCAAAGTTTTCCCAATTGCATTCGCAATTGTCTGAATAAGGGCAACAGAGTGGCTGTGCCATATTTGATCCCCGTTAGCTGTAATACCAAGGGTTATCACCAAGCATCACTGTGATCTCATCAGGTAAACATTCTGCAATATTTGCTTTTTAGCTTCCTCCCTGTTTTTACTGTGATTTTCCATCTCTTTTATCCAGCCCCCTACTCCAGGGACCAGCACATTTATATATTAGCTTCTGCCAACTTTGCAATAACCCTACCACATGGGAACTCCCTTCCTCACCGCAGATCCCAATAATAGGCATGGCCAGCTCATTTTTGCCTGCTCAAGGTCACAAAAGGTCACAGAGGGATTGTCTGTCAGTGTAGTGCTTTGTAACAGAGCCCTGGTGGTGCACTAAGTTAAGCATTGGCTGCTAATCAAGTTGTCAGGCATTTTAATTCACCACCTTCTCTGAGGGAAGGAGCCCTGGTGGTGTAGTGGTTACCCGTTGGCCTGAGATCCACATGATGGGCAGTTCAAAACCACCAGCAGCTCCACCAGGGCAACACTGGGCTTTCTACTCCCTTAAACAGTTACAGTCTCAGAAACCCACAGGTTCTTGCTATGAGTCAACTTCGACTGGATGGCAATGAGAGAGCTTTGAAGGAGAGAAGAAATTAAAAAAAAGATGAGTCGATACTTCTGTAAAGGTCTACAGCCTTGGAAACCCTATGGGCCGATTCTGCCTTGTTCTGTTGGGTCACCGTGAATCCTGCTGCACCAGGAAAACGATTTCAATAGCATTGCTCTTCAAGTTTCCTTCACTGTGTGTACTTACCTTAGATCACTCAATGTGTGCTTGACCTGTTTCAAAACAATGAAATATGGTCCCATAAAGCTGCATAGATTAGAAACAGCATTTTTGAGTCATATTCAGAAAAGATCTTGGCCTGCCTGAATAATTATTTCTGAGATGAATGTCATCTTGCTAACCCCTAAAAAATGCCTGACATTCTTTCTTTGTGACTAATTATTTTACAGACTGTGCTTTAATTGCAGGATGTAGGAGGTACTTTCTATAAATGCTTAACATTATAAGGGGACATGATCTCCAATCGTTAGATCATTAAGCTTGCTACCAGGAATAAGCAGGCTTTGGGGACCAATGACATTCGTCAAAAGAAGCCCATGCCTTCTGTGGAGGGCAGGAGGCCAGACCCAGGAAAGGCAGCCTGATAATCATCCTGTGCTGAGTGCCTTTAATTATTTACCAGAGCGAAGATACGGGCGAGTCAGGCCTTCTTTCTCTCGAGAGCTATTCAAAGAACAGGATACATAAAATCACTGAGTGAACTGAAATCGATGTCTAAAATAAATTCCCAATGGCGATTTTCAGGTACTTTGCAAACATCCCACAACAGAAGCTGAGGAGGCTGGATGGAGAGTGCCTGAGTGGGAGCTGTGATATTATTATTTGTTACCTGCCCAATGCCTGTCTCTCCCACTTTACCATAAGCTCTTTGAGGGCAAACACTGTCTGTGTACCGCATGCTCAGCTACCGCCCAGCCCAGACCACAGCCTGATGCATTGTGTCCAAGAACTTGTGAGAGCCAGCACTTGACGGGGCTGCCTTATCTTCCCGAGTCATGTAAATTTTTCTTCTTTGACAGAAAGCAGTCTATCATCATTCTATTACAAATTTTCATGGAAAATACGTGTGTTTTTCCTTCTCTGACACGTTTCCTCCTTACACGGACTCTAGCTTTTACCAGCTCTATTATACATTACTGGACAGAGAACTTTGAGTGGCAAGAAAAAGATCATGCTTCTAGCAACAGATCCAGACTCATTTGGTAGCTGATGAAGAGCAGGCAAGAGAGTCTGATGAGCTACCATTTTCTCAAATACTGAATGCTCATATTAATGCTTTCAATTAACGACACATAGAACAGTAGGACAGGGGAAATAATTTAAAAATACCGATATTTAAAATGTGTCTTTTAACATTCTACCCACAAGCTGCAACAATGGGATCAACCACAACAGCAATTGTAAGGATGACTTAGAATTGTACAATGTTTTCATGGCGTGGCCAGGAGGCCCAGCCCATTCACCAGCTTCTAAGAATAAAAGCTACTGTGGATTGACTGATTCATAATATCTTAATGTATGGTTTTAGCATCTCTCCTATATAGGAACTCTATAGAATCAGTCTTTTGGTTAGGTGAATAATATCTCCTCTGGACCTGAAGGAACATAGAAGCTGAGTCACTCAGATGCGAGACTGAATTAAAAATGATGTGAAGGAGCTTGGAAGAAGCGCTTAGTTGGAACTGGAGCCATGGTCAATTGCAGTCTGTCAGACTTCCAGCAGGAATACTCTAGTTAAGCCATCCCTGATCATGCGATCAAAGAAGAGCGTGTTTAATAAACATCACAGGTGCTGAATGCAGTTGTTGTTGGTAGGTGCCATCCAGTCAGGTTGGACTCCTATTGACCTTATGTACAACAGAAGGAAACATGCCCTCTCTGCCCCATCCGCACGATTGTCATCATGTTGGAGTTCATGGTTGCGACCACTGTGCCACTATATCTGGTCAAGGGACTTCCTCTTTCTCTGACCCTCCTTTTGAGCAAGTGTGGTGTTCATTTTTAGGGAATGGCATCTCCTGATAACATGCCCAAAGTTCATTAGATAAAGACACCCCATCCTTGCTTCTAAAAAGCATTCTGACTGAACTTCTTCCAAGACAGATTTGATTGTTCATTGGCAATGCATGACATTTTCAATATTCTTTGCAAACCCTACAGTTCAAAAGCATTGGTTTCTCTTCAGCCTTTGTGTTAATCTGGGTACTTTAGATAAATAAATCCACAGAAACTCATGAGAACGTTTTATATAAAGGGTAAGTGCACATAATGAAAACCCAGTGCTTCCCAAGCCCACAAGTCCAATGTTAACCCATATGTCCGACACCAGCCCACAAGTCCTCCTCCATCTCACAAAACACATATAGTGATGCTGGCTGCAGGAGGAAAGCCGAGTCAGTGAACATGTAAGCATCTCAGCACTGGCAGGGGTCTCCACACAACTGCTCCAGCACAGAAGGCTACATCGGGTGAGGCCCATGTGGCTTCTCCTCAGGAATATCTCACAGGAAGTGAGCCTTGCCAGCTAAAGCAGGCAACTGGCTAAGGCAGCTGCACCCTGGTCCGACCATCAGAAATCAAGAGACCTGAGAAGTAGAAAAGCGAGGCTCACTGAGCCATTTGTCTCTCTGCCTTTTGATTAACCCCACATGTGTTTATCGACCAGGTTGGCACAATAAACTAACTACCTCATCTTCCTTAATCAGTGTCCATCTTGCACATGCATGAGAGGTGATTGAAAATTCCAGGCGTGGGTCAGGCTCCCCTTAGTCCTCATAGGAACGTTCTTATTTTCAACACTTTAGAGAAGTATTGTGTAGCAGACGTAACTAATACAGTGCATCCTTTGATCTCTTGACTGCTGCTTCCATGGGCATTGATTGTAATCTAGGCAAAATACAATCCTGGACAACTTCAATCTTTACTCCATTAAATCATGATGTTGCCTTTTGGCTCTTGGTTCTCTCATAAGGAATTTTTTTTAATACCTTGAGTTGTAATCTATACTGAAGGCTACAATCCTTGACCTTTATCAGCAAGTTCTTCAAGTTCTCATTTTCAGCAAGCAAGATTTATCACCTGCCTAAGGTAGGTTGTAAATAAGCCTCTCTTCAATCCTGTTGCCACATTCTTCTTCAAAGGATCCAGCTTCTGTACTTATTCGATCAGCATACGGATTGAAAACATATGATGAAAGGATACAACCAGTGGTGGTAATAATTTCACCATCAATTTTCTGCCCTAATGACAGTTTTAAGGATAAAGGAAGATATTTAGAAATATTGTTTATTATTTCATACCATTAATACATAAATAGACCAATAAAAGAGTCACATGAAACTACATTATAAGAATTTAAAAATAATAATGAAAATATTAAATGATACCCAACAAAACAATAAAACGTGGAAGCGATGTCTATATCGCTTCTTGGTTGGCTTCTTCACTTGCAATGGTCTTATTTTTTCTCTGAGCTTCATTAGCTGTGTGGTTTTCCTTAGCTATCTTTTCTCTGTAGGAGTTGGTTCTCATTCCTTTAGAAGTAGGCAAGTTAGACTAATTGCCATTGTATTTTATGTGTTAGAAACAGTTAGGTGACGTCTCTTCTCTGAACATAATTATGTTTATCTCCGAAAAACTCATTTCCGTTTCTACTCTTCTGATGTTTTATTTCCTTTGTTTGATAGTTGTTCTGATAATAATTTTATATTCTGGAACACTTTCAGAAATTGCATAATTCTGGGAATTTTTTAGAACATGTTCCCCAAATACAATAATCATTACTATCGATTTTGTAATAAAAATCATTAAATAAGTGCAATTGTTCTTCAGCTGCTTTCCTTGGAATTAGTACTTGTCCAATATTCTATACTGTGACTTTAAAAAAATGGAAAAATTCTAATTTATTCTTATGTTGAAATTGGTTACAACTTGCTTTTAAATGTTCACAATGTATTTGTCTCCACCCCCCAATTCGTTACAATGTTTCTAAAAGTTGCTAAAAGGAAGCTACATTATTTTCTAGAAATTTTATATTTTTGAAGGTTTCTGAAGTAATTAATTCTTCAATTTTGTTTTCATATGGACCATTCTATTTCTATTGGTTCATTGTGTCCTAGCTTCATATTATTTTATGGATCGAGGAACACCAATATGTCGTGGAAATTTTAGGGCATAGCAAAGCTGAAATGAATGACAGTGTGTCACCTCTGGTTCTTTCATCCTTTTTCTTTTTACGGTACATGTTTCCTTGCCAGAGTAACAAACACGGGTAAAAATGCTGTAGTTCATCAAAAGGTTAATTTTTGTGCGTGAAATGAATAAATATTAAATAAAATTTTACATTATTTAAATAGTAAAAATTAAATATGTTATCTACATATTAAAATAAATATGGCCATAGTTATGTCTAATTTTTTAAACCCATAGGCAGAGGGACATTAGTACGGGTTCTTAAAATACACTGTTGCACAGTATATATATATTTTTAAGTACAGAGTGTAAATATATGATTCCCAACTCCCCACCTTATGTAGGACCCTGATTATAGGTCCCATTCTAACAGCCTGCTTGTCTAATTCTACAAAAAAAATTATGTATAGATTCTGCTGAATATATATGAACCAGGTGAATCCCCCCACTGAATTCAACCCCGACACACCTTTCCTGATTTTAACAATGCAGTAATCCCTTATTCTGTTTCCACAACTACCTCTTGATCCAGAATCATGCTTCACATAAGCCAATGAAGTGTTCTGGACTGCCAGTTCTGTTCTCCTCAGGGGTATCTATAGTTGTTTTTTTGTTTGTTTGTTTGTTTGTTTTATGATCCACACGCCCAAATGCCTTTCCATAGTCAATGAAAATGAAAACATCCGCCTGCCATTCTCCAGCCAAGATCCATCTGACATCAGCAATGATATACCTTGGTACATGTTCTCTTCTGAATCTGGCCTGAACCTCTGGAAGATCTTGGTCAAAGTACTGCTGTAACTGGTGTTGGATGATCTTCAATGAAATTATATTTACATGTGATATCAATAATGCTATTCTAAAATGTGCACTTTCGCTTGGGTCACCATTCTTTGGAATAGGTATTGAGATAGTTTACTGTGGAGACTGGTCCTCCTCGTTCCTCGGCCACCCCTGTTATCACCCAATGGGCACATGAACAAAGTGGACATGGCGGCAGGGATGGAGGTTATGCCTGGGCACAGCAACATGGACTTCCACTCACCAAGGCTGACTTGGCCACTGCCACTGCCAAGTGTCCCATCTGCCAGCAGCAGAAACCAACATTAAGTCCTAGATATGGGACCATTCCTCGGGGAGATCAACCAGCAACTTGGTGGCAGGTTGATTACATAGGACCACTTCCATCATGGAGAGGACAGCATTTGTTCTTACTGGAATAGACACCTACTCTGGATATGGATTTGCCTTCCCTGCATGCGATGCTTTTGCCAAAACTACTATTCGTGGACTTACAGAATGCCTCTTCCATCGGCATGACATCCCACATAGCATGGCTTCAGATCAAGGAACTCACTTCACAGCAAATGCAGTGCGGCAGTGGGCCCATTCCCATGGAATCCACTGGTCGTATCATGTTCCTCATCATCCTGAAGCTGCCGGCTTGATAGAACGATGGAATGGGCTCCTTAAAACACAATTATGGTGCCAACTAGGTGGCAACAACTTGCGGGGCTGGGGCAATGTTCTCCAGGAAGCTCTATATACTCTAAATCAGTGGCCAATATATGGTGCTGTGTTTCCAATAGCCAGATTCATGGGTCCAGGAACCAGGGGTGGAAGCTGGAGTGGCACCACTCACTATTACTCCTAGTGATCCCTTTGCAGCATATTTGCTTCCTGTCCCAGCAACCCTGTGTTCCTCAGGTCTGGAGGTCTTGGCCCCGAAGGAAGGAACTCTCCCACCTGGAAACACAGCACAGATTCCACTGAACTGGCAGCTGAGAATGCCCCCTGGCCACTTTGGGCTTCTCATGCGTTTGGATCAACAGGTCAGGAAGGGTTTCACTGTACTAAGTGGTGTGATTGATCCTGATTACCAAGGAGAAATTGGACTGGTGTTACCTAATGGAAGCAAAGAAGAATATGTCTGGAATCCAAGAGATCCCATAGGCCGACTCTTAGTGTTACCATGCCCTGTGATTAAATAAAGTAAATGGTAAATTATAGCAACCCAATCCTGACAGGACTTATCATGGCCCAGACCCCTCAGGAATGAGGGTCTGCCTCACCCCACCAGGCAAAAAAACCACAGCCAGCTTGCTGAGGACAAAGGTAATACAGAATGGATAGTAGAAGAAGGTAGTTCGACCTATCAATTACGACCATGTGATCAATTGCAAAAGCGATGTTTGTAATTGTCAATGTATTTTTATGTGCTTATTTCATATCTTTCCTTTTTTCAGGTATGATATATCAGATACAATTGGACTCAGTGTGTTTTCATTTATATGTATGATAGATGATTGATGATGTGTATAATTGTGATTTCATCAATGTCCGGAAATTATATAAGTATATATGGCTAAAGAATTGTGTACAGGTGCCAGGTTGGCAAGGGGTGGATTGAGATAGTTTATTGTGCCAGCCTGGCCGATAAACACATGTGGGATTAATTGAAGGGCAGAGAGATAAATGGCTCGGTGAGACTCGCCTTTCTCATTTCTGGCTCTTTGATCATCGGACCAGTTTTATGCCTCAATTTGCAAGCTATACTACCTGTGGGACACCTAACTTGTGAACTGTGTCACTGTAGTTTGAGGTTCCTTTAAGACTTCCCTCACCAGAGAATTGGAATGTACATCTCTGGAGCTGGGGACTGACTGTTGGTGACCTGGCTGACAGTTAGTGACCTGCCTTGTTGTTTGCTGCCTGTGCTGGGATAGCCTAATTCTCTGCAGAGGACTACCTGGTGTCCCTCAAGACTCAAAGGACTGCCAGTGTCTCACAACTCTCTCACGAGAATGAGTTGCACTGAGCCATTTTAACTGCTTTATAATTTAGCTGTTCATTTCTTGTATTATATATCTATATATAATTTAACAGTTCATTTCTTGTGTTATAATCTATCTTTATAAATATATATATATAATTATCAGCAATCTGGTTTTATCTCTCTAGAGAACTCTGTCTAACACAGGTACAGAGATGGTCGCTTCCAGTCAGGTGGACAATTGTTTTCCAAATTCCGTGGCCGTGATGAGTGAGTGGTGCCGGTGCTCTATCAGCTTGTTGTAACATTCCATCCATTCTTTACGCCTACTTTTAAACTAATGCTTTAAGTGCAGCTTGGGCTTCTTCACTCAGCACCATTGGTTCTTGATCATGCGCTACCTTCTGAAATGGCTGAGTTTCAGTGAGTTCATTTATGTACAGTGACTATGTGCTCTTTTTGTTTTCTTTAGATACTTCTCTCATTACTCCATGTTTTGCTCATAGAATTTTTCAATATTGTAATGCTAGGCTTGATTTTTCTATCGTTCTTTCAGTGGAACAGATTCTGAGCATATTTGGTTTCCTAATTCTAAACTTCGCATATTACATTAAAACATTTGACTTTGTCTTCTCTAACTGCCCTTTGAAATGATCTTTTCAGCTCTTTGACTTTGTCTTTTCTTCCATGTGTCTTAGCTACTAAGTTAAGGACTAGTTTCAGGGTCTCTTCTGACATCTAAGCTAATATTATCTCACTTCCACTTTTTAAATGAGCTTTGCTTCCTTCGTAGGCAATGTTCTTGATGTCCTCCCACAGACAATGAAGCCTTCTGCCGTTATTGTTTACTTCATAACATCTTTCCTTTTGAGGTTGTCAAAGTTTTGGTGGTATACCGTGAAGGTTGTATTTTGGCCCATGTAAATTTTTTTCATTTTCCTAAATCTTATCCAAATTGATCATTTGTTCCACTTTCAGCCCCTGGCCTGTTTTTAATGGCTGATATTGAGCTTCTTAATCATCTATAGTACATTAGCTTTCTATATATTCTATGTGAAAAAAAGCATGTGTCTAGTTACCACTTGTGTTGGAAAACTCATTTGCTATGAACAAGTCTTTGGTCTTTATAAAAATCTATCATGTCATCTCCAACCTTGATTCCATCACCAAGATCATATTTTCCAACATTTGTTCCTTCCCCTTTGTTTCCAACCTTTTCATTTAAATAGTCAATAGTTATTATTGCATTTGGATTGTAGGTATGATCAATTTCAGATGAAATAATATTCACTGGTAGAATTATCTTTTCTCTGTATCACTAACTTAATAGGTGACTACATTTTAATAATAATTGTATGGATTAGATTTCCTTATATGTGGATGCACTGTACTTCAAGTTAGTTCTTAACTCTCCTATGTGGCATTGAATGTAAGACCTTCCTCTTATGTTAGTTACTCCAAGCATAGTAAGGCCTACACTAATCTAATGCCAAATGGCCAATCCCAGTCCATGTCAACCCATTAACATTTTGCTTGGCAAAAATAAGGAGGAATTGGAGGAGGTGCTGATGAAGATCAAGGATGGCATGTTTCCGTATAAATTAAAACTCAATGGAAGGGAAATAAAAAAGTTGCCAATGATATCATCCTGCTTGGATCCACGATTAGTGCTCATTGGAATAGCTGTCAAGAAATCAAACTATGTATTAAATTGGATGAATCTGCTGCACAAGTATTGAAAACCATGTAGTCTACTTTGATGACTAAGGTATGTTTGACCCCAAGCATGGTATTGTTAATCTCCTCACATACATGGGAAAGTTGGACATTGAATATGAAGAGTTAAGAAGAATAGATGCAATGGAATTATGTGCTAGTGATGAATATTGAAAGTGGCATGGACTACCAATCAAAAAAAAATCTGGCTTGAGAGAAGTAGAGCTTAGATGCTTCTTAGAGGCAAGAGGGGCCAGACTTCCTCTCATATGCTTTGGACGTGCTTACAGGTCCAACCCCTGGGGAAGGACATCTTGCTTAGCAAAGTAGAAGAGTGGGAAGAAGAGAAACACTGTCAACAAGGTGAATCAACGCAATGGCTACATGAAAGGGCTTGAACATAAGGAGGATTGTGAGGATAGCACAGCGTCAGGCACAGGTCTAGTTCTGTTGGACATAGGTTCTCTGTGAATTGAATCTGACTCAATGACACCCACAAAAAAAAACACCTAGCCTATAGATTCAATATTCCAATTATTAATTAGTGTTTGCCCCTGTTTATTCTCATTTTAAGTCATGCCCTATTAGCAACTGAAGGCTCCTCTATTTATACCATTATGGTGGACTCTCCTTTGAGAAGGCTGCCTCTCCTCAGTTTTGATGGGTAGGCTTATTGTGCTAACCTGTCCAAGAAACACATGTGGCATTAATAAGGTTGCAGATTAATTGAAGGGTAGGGAAATAGATGGCTCGATGAGCCTCACCTTTCTATCTTTTGCTCTCTGATGATCAGACCTCTGTGTGACTACTTTAGCTAGTTCTCTGACTCAACTTGCAAGCTCCACTACCTGTGGGACACCCAATCTGTGAACTGAATCAATGTAGTTTGAGGTTCCTTAAAGACCTGCTTTGCCACACTGCTGGTGTACACATCCCTGAGCTGGGGACTGATGAACCTTGTCATTTTTCTGAGTGTTGGTGACCTGCCCTGCTGTTTACTTCCTGTGGCCAGAATGTCTGTATTGCTCTACAGAAGAATCAGCTGTCTGATTCCTTGATTGACACCCAGCAGCTCTTATGAGTTAAAGGGACTGCCAGTGTATGAACTGTCTCCCAGAAGTGATTTGCACTGAGCCATTTGTACTGTTCCATGGACTGGTTAGTTGTTTATCTATCTATCTATCTATCTATCTATCTATCTATCTATCTATCTATCTATCTATCTATCTATCATCTAACTATATATCTGTCTAATCATAAGTGTCCTGGTTTTGTTTCTCTAGAGAACCCTGTCTAATACATTAGTCACACTTTTAGTACCTTCTGGCCCAAGGGGCTCATCATCTGGTACTATTTCTGACCATGTTTTACTTCTGTTCATTAGGTTTTAAACAACTAATTTAATGCTTTCTGTACGGCTTTCAAAGGTTACTTCCTCTGAAGTAGACATTCTCTTCCCTGTCATTTCTTAGACTGAAAACACTGCTGAAACTTGTTAATTTAAGGTGAACCTGCTAGTATTTGAAATACCAGTAACATACTTTTAGCATCACAGAAACATGCAAGCCACCAACTATGACAAACAGACAGACAAGTTGTGGAATTGTAGCTGAGTCTTACACAGAGTTTATCTCAGATCAATTGAGAGGTGTCATGCACTTAAAAAATATTACATTAAACTTATTGGATGGAATTGATTCTAACACATGTTTCTAAGACTGCCAGTGGAGTATGTGATGAGTTTTGAAATAGCAACCTTTTGATTACCAGTTGCATTGCTTAACCATTATTCCACATTATGTCCTACACGGGACATTTAAGGGGTCAACTTAATTGGAGGCATAATGGGAAAATGTTAAATTAAAAAATGTGATATTTTAATAGAGCACATGGTAGATTTAAACAACTTTGTATGTAGAAGGAGTGAGATAAAGACCAAGCTACAGAGAGTAGGTTTATATATCCTCTAAAATAATTCATTACTTATTTGACCCACAGGGTTCAAAGACCAAAGAACTGTATAACTATATAATAGTAACTGCTATCTAAAAGTAGCAGAAGTCTCCATTTGTGGGTTTTACCACTTCCATCAAGTTCATCTCTTATCTTCATTCTAATGTCCATGATTCGTTTCTCATGTACCCTCAACAATTTATATATGCATAATCAAATCAAGATATAAGTTCTTATCATCCTACCCTTGTTTTAACAAAAGTTGTTTATACAATTCTGCCCTAACTTTTTTCATTATAAAACATATTGGGAATCTTCCCAATGCCAGTTCACTGAAGCTGCCTTGTTCTTTTTCATGGTCGCATGCTAGCTCGTTGAGCCATGAACGATTCCGTCTTCTTTTGAAGGACCCTTGCCTTGCAAGCAGTGGTGACACTGCTCACACAGTTGCAATGCATAATCTTGTGCCCATATCATTTTACACATTGACAAGTCTACCTGTAAAATAAAACCCCAAAGTGGATTTCTGAGGTGAGGATGTATTATAGATGTTATCATTTCTAGTTTTGATTGTTTACTTGTTTTTTGTTTGGGCCATTTTAAAAATAGGAACACATGAAACAAATTAGTTATAAAAGGACATAATTAGAAGGGAGTGAGCATATAGAAATAAAAAGGATGGGAAGAAATCAACAAGGATATTGAAGTCAAAAGTTTCATTCAAATATGTTTTTTAACATGTTGAGTTTTGGGACTATGTCACATGCTGAGGAGATAAGGGTTGTAGTTGGAGGAAAGTGGGAGAATGTGGAACCAGTTATTATAGCCACAACATGTCTGTCAGTTTGTTATACTTTGGAGGCTTGTGTGTTTCTGTGATGCTGGAAGTTATTCCACTGGTATTTCCAACACGAGCAGGGTCATCCCGGACAATTTTCAGCAGAGCTTCCAGACTAAACCAGACTAAAAAGTAGGTTTAGGCTATCAAATTCAGAGGCGTTAACACTGAAAATCTAATGGGTGGATTGAAACATTCTCGGTGACTGAAAACCTAATGGACCCAATCAGAACACATTGTGAGAGATAGTGCGGAAAAAGAATGACTCAGGTCAGCACTTGGAATATGATGAAAGGGCAGCTGCCTTCTCAAGCCAGAGTCCAGCATAGTGGTAGCAATAAAGTCCAGGAAGTAAAGCCTTTGGAAACTTCATTTGCTGCTGAGGTATGGCTCAAAATGAGAAGAAACAGCTGCCAAACCGGGAAGGGGACGTACTAAACATTCATCTAGGAAAATTGGATGTCATTAAAAATGAAATGGAATGCATACAAATCGATATCCAAACATGAGTGACTTAAAATTGACTGATAGCACCATTTTGAGTCTGAAAATCATACTTTTCCAATGCTAGGAACAACACAATGAAGACAAATGGCATGTCCCTCATCATTAAGAAAGACACTTTCAGATTTATCATGAATATAATGCTGTCTGTTATAGGATTATATTTATCTGAATTCAGGGAAATCCAATAAATATCAACTCTTACTCAAATATATGCACCAACCTAAAAGTTAGTAATGAAGACATTAAAGAATTCTACAAAATCTTCAGTCTGAAATTGATCAAACATGCAATACTGATGCAGTGATAATCATTGGTGACTAGAATTTAAAAGGTGAAAAGAAGAAGAAAGGATCTCTAGTTGGAAAATATGGATTTGGTGATAGAAACGAATCTGGAGATGGCAGCGGGGGACTTGGAAACACTAATGACAGTTCATAACTAATACCTTTTTTCAACAACACAAATGGCAACTATTCACATGGATTTTTCCAGATGGAATACACACACACACACAAATCAAGAAGCTCAATACCAGTAGCTTAAAGGAGGTCAGTGCTGACTGTGGAACACACCACCAATTTTTCACGTGTAATTCCAGAGTTAAACTAAAGAAAATAAAAACAATTTGACTAGAGTCAAAATATGATCTTGAGTGTATCCTACCTGAATTTTGTTTTTATTTTATTTTAATAAATCATTTTTATGGGCTCTTATAGCTCTTATAACAATCCATACATCAATTGTATCAAGCACATTTGTACACATGTTGCCATCATTTCCTTTCTACTTGAACCCTTGGTAACAGCTCCTCTTTTTTCCTCTCTATCCTCCCCTCTCCCAACCTTGTGAACCTTTGATAATTTATAAATTATTTTTATTTTCATATTTTACACTGTTTGCTGTCTCATCCACGTTTCTGCTCCCATCCCCAGGGATGGGGTTGTACGTCCATCATTCCAATCAATTTACGCTTTCTCCCCTTTCTTCCCCAACCTTTCCCTACCTTCATGATATCACTACCTTTAGTATTGGTGCTGAGCAGTTTATCTGTTCAGGGTTTTTTCTGTGTGTTGAGAGCCGTTATCCCACCTGAATTTCATGAGCATCCCAGGAAAGATTGGCTGTATTAACATTAATTAAAGAAGACCCAATGAACTGCAGGAGGGCATTAAGAAAATATTCATGAAAAAAGCAAAAGGTAATTAAAAGCAAGGAAGCAAGTAAAGATCAAAGTGGATGTCAGAAGAGACTCTGAAACATAATCTTAATCACAGATGAAGCAGATGTAAGAAATGATAAAGCCAAAGAACTGAATGGTGAATTTCTAAGGACAGCTCAGGAAGGCAAAGTTAAATATTATAATATGTGCAAAATATAGTTAGAAAACCAAAAATAATGACAGATCCAGCATATGTTAAACTGAAAGATCTCATGAAATAAATCAAGCCTTTATTTGAAGTATTGAAATATTTCAAAGATAAAAATGTTGAATGACATAGAAATTATCAAAAGAAAGTGGAAAAAATACACAGAATCACTGTACCAAAAATAACTGACCAACATTCTACCATTTCAGGCTGTAGGATATGAATAGGAACCAATGATACTGATGAGAAGATTAAGCTTCACTGAAAACATTAGCCAAAAATAAGACTCTAGGAATAGATAGAATAACAATTAAAATATTTCAACAAGATGATGAAGCACTGGAAGCACTCACTCATCTCAGACAGGAAATTTGCAAGACACTTCTTTATTCACCGACTGGAAGAGATGCATATTTGTATCCATTCCAAAGAAAAATTCCCCCACAAAATGTGAATTATACATCTTTAATATCACATGAAAGTAAAATATTGCTAAAAGTCATCCAATAACTGTTGCAGCAGTGCCTTGAATGGGGTGGGGGTGGGGGAGCCAGAGGTTCAAACAATTTAGAGAGGACATGGAATAAGGAGTATCGCTGCTGATGTTGGATGATCCTGACTGAAAACAGAATATCAGAGAGATGTTAACTTGTGTTTTAGTGACTGTTCCAAGACATCTTTTGAATCCTGAGAAACTCTGGTTAGCCTTGAGAATACTGGAAATCCCAAAAGGCTTCTTTGTGCTCATGTGTAACTTGTATATGGATAAAAGGAAGTTGTGCCCACATGGAAGAGGCACACCAATATCTCTGATACAAAGACTGTAAATTACCTAATCTAAATCTGGTGGAGGGAATAGTATAAGAGTTTAAATTGTGAAATTCTGGTTTGCAGAAGGTTATAGATGACAGTGGAAGCCCAAATTGCATTCTCAGGATCTATGTGTGGTATGACTCTCTGGTGGGTCCCCTCTGCCCATAAGTGAAGGATAGAGAGTACTTGGAGAGATGATTATAATAGATTAAAATGACAAATCTGACTTGAGTGGTTAAAACCTTGTCATTCAATCTCCCTTTGGATACACTTTGAGATAGATCTGGTTTTTAATATTTTCCGCTTAAAAAAATTCCGTTCAAATTGGAGCTTCTGTCGTATTTTGTTGTTGTTGGTAGCTTTCTTGATTCCCTGTTACATATCTTTCTATGTTTTTCAGTATATGAAACCTAGATTGGGTGAATCTACAGAGAAAACAAATGGAATTAGGGTACTTATGACTTATGACAGGGATGGCGGGGGGAGGAAGGGAGAGCCAATATCAGGAGTAGAAGAAGGAAACACATGTTCTGAACATGATTGTTGGGGTGACTGTCCAGCATTGTTTGATATGACTGGACTATTTGAATGATATGATGTCCAGATTAGGCAATAAAATGATTTTTACAAAGAGGTAGTTGGGCAAACAGAATAAGGCCATACTGTATGGTTTAGAATCATACAAGATGTGTGTCAGGGTTTTACTCTGTCACAATTATTATTCAAACTATATTCTGAGCAAATAATTAATGAAGCTGGATTATATAAAGAAAAATGGGCATCAGGATTGGAGGAAGGGTTATTGACAACATACAGTAAACAGATGATTCAAGCTTGCCTGCTTATAGTTGGAGGCCTTGAGGTACTTGCAGATGAAGATCAAGGATAGCGGACTTCAATATGGATTACAACTTAATGGAAAGCAGATCCAAATCCTCACAAGTGGACCAGTCCTCCATATTCCGTTATGGTACATCATGAAATATGGAGAAAGTATTGAAGTTCTCAAGGGTTTTGTCTTGCTTGGATTAATGATCAATGCTTCTGAAAGCAGGAGCCAATATATGGAATGATGTATTGCATTAATAAATCTGCTCCATAAGACCTCTTTGATGCAGGATGTTCCTTTGATGACTAATGTAAGCCTGAGCCAAACCATGTTGTTTTCAATGGTCACATATGCTTTTGAACATTGGCCATTGAATAGGGAATCCTGAAAAAGAATCCGTACCTTTCAATTGTGGCATTAGTGAGTAATATTGACATTACTCTGGACATTCAAAGAAACCTGTCTTAGAAGAAGTACAGCCAGAATTCTCCTTACTAGCAAGGATGACAAGTCCTCCTCTTGAGTACTTTGGATATGGCGTCACAAAACGTCAATCCCCACAGAAGGACAGCATGCTTGGTAAAGCAAAGGGACAGCGGAAAAGAGGAAGACCTTCTATCAGTTGGGCTGATACCATGGCAGCACAGATGGGCTCAAACATAAGAACAATTGTGAAGATGATGTAGGACCAGGCTTTCTTGATTTCTGTTGTCCAGAGGGTCGCTATGAGTAGTAACAGAGTGGATGGCACCTAACAACAACAACAACAACACATGCTATGGGGACTCTGAAATAAAAGATAAAGGAACCACAGAAGCATTTTTGAGGAATTCTGGGGTGCTAGTTTCTGAACAATGTTGGTCATTATTGTCTCTATAGACACTGGTGATTCCAGTCTAAGGTCTGAACAGCAGGAGGGCAATGGTCAGACTGATAGCCAGTATATTTCAGAGAGGAGAAAAGCATAGGGCTTTCACAATAACTAGAGTAACTTCGCGCTGTGGCAAGTACACACTTATGCTTACTGTCATGGTGTAGCCTCACTAATCATTAGTGAGCTGAAATGGACCGCTAAGGGTCATTCTGAATCTGAAAAGCATATCCTAAAATGCACATGATAGTGGATGATAAATCTCTCTTTAATTCTACAGTTCATTAATTAGCAAGTAAAGCACACTTGTTGAAAATAAACTGCTTCAGATGTTTTCAAATTATTTTTTTTCTTTTTCTTTTTTAAGCATTTTATTAGGGGCTCATACAACTTCAAATTATTTTTTACAATAGTTTACTTGAATGAGATATTCATAATATTGTTTGGAAATTTCTGTGTTCTGTAGAGTCCTCTTTCTTTAGAATAGGCAGAAGTATGGATCTCTTCCATTTCTGGGCACAGACAAGTTAATGCTTCTAGTGCCGCATCAGTCTTGTTGAAAAAATTCGATTCATATTATGTCAGTTCTTGGAGATTTATTTTCATCAATGCAGCTTTGACTTTTTCCTTTTGAGATAGTCAAAGTTTATTGCGCCAATCAGGGTGATACACATATGGGGTTAATTGAAGGGTGGAGAGATAAATGACTCTGTGAGCCTTGCCTTTCTAGTTCTGGGGTCTCTTGCTTTGTGATGGTTGGACTAGGGTTCAGCTGTCTTAGCCAGTTCTCTGCTTCAGCTTGCAAGGCTTACTTCCTGTAAGACATCCCCGAGGAGAAGCCACATGGACCTACCCCTGGGTGCTGGAGCAGCCATGTGGGGACCTGTGTTGGGCAGCGTTCTCTAGAGAGACAAACCAGATTGCTAGTAATTATATATAAATATATTTATAAAGATAGATATATAATACAAGAAATAAACTGTTAAATTATATACAGACAGATAATACAAGAAAATAACAGTTAAATTATAAAGCAATGAGACACTAGCAGTCCTTTAAGGCTTGAGAGCCACCAGTTGCCAGTCCCTTTCTGTAGAGAGAGCGGGGCTATATATACTCAGGCTGCAAACAACAAGGCAGGTCCCCAACTGTCATCAACTGTCAGTCCCCAGCTCCAGAGACGAACATTCCAATCCTGTGGGATTAAAGGGACCTCAATTTACAGCGACACAGTCCACAGGCTAGGCATCCCACAGGTAGTGTACCCCTTTAAATTTAGGCACAGAACAAGCTAGGCGAGCCTCACTGAGCCATTTATCCCTCTGCCCTTCAGTTAATCCTACTTGTGTTTATCGGCCAGGCTGGCACAATAAACTATTGCAGGACCCCTGCCAGTGCTGAGATGCTTACACATTCACTGACTTTGCTTTCCTCCTGCAGTCGGCATTATTGCGTGTATTTTGTGAGAGAGAGGAGAACTTTGTGGATTGGTGTCAGACATATGGGCTAATGTTGGACTTGTGGGCTTGGGCAGCACTGGGTTGGTATGTTTTCTTGATGTACACTTAACCTTTATATAAAATTCTATCTCATACATATGAGTTCTTGTGGATTTGTTTCTCTAAAGTACCTAGACTAAACACCTTTCAATACCTTTCAATGGTGATTGATCATATAACATTTTTTGAAGTGATTAACCATCAACCAATTATCTTTGTACAATGAGTCTGTGTATTTTTCCATCCTCTGTTAATGCTCCTTGTATTTCTATGTATTTGCCCATGAAATCTTGCAATTTCGGAACTCAAGGTGCCCATGTTTATTCAATTCTTTCAGCTTGAGATATACTTATTATGTTTTTGTTCTTTTTGTCTTCCGAACTACAGGTCTCTGCACATTTCATTATATTTTCTTTGTCTCTTGAACACCCTATTGAAATGTTCTGTTCTACTCTTTTATCTTAGATCTGTAGGTATTTTATGTCAATATTAAATTCAATGCCAGTTCATAGGAAGAATAATTGTTTTCAAAATTGTAATGAACAAAATATATTACTCGTCTATCAGTTGGTTGTTGTGTGTTGATGTAATGTCAGAAGCTATTCCATCAGTTTTTGAAACAATCAATGAAAAGCCTATAAATAGTTCAAGGTCTGTTTGTTGGCCTTTTTGAGTGTTTTCCAGTCGAGTTTGATGGGGTGTCACACTCTGCCTCCAAAGTCTACTTTTGGTATTCCCTGGGGATTTCACCCCTTTGCTCCCCTTGCTGCTCTGCTTCATGCCCTTAGTGTTTTGCCCCAGCATGATGACATCAGATTCTGCACTGTTCCCACATTGTGTTTCCAGTGTTATCCCCTGCAATGCTATGGTTTAATGAGGGACATCATGTCTCACAGTGGGGCCAGCCCTATGGTTCTCTGTGCATTGTCTGCTCTGAGCAGGAATATCATCCTCGGGGTTTGATGGGCCAAGATGTCCCCTCCTCCCTCTCCATCCCTTGTCGTTTGGTCCATGTGCTCTAATCTGACGCGCCCCTCTCCAGAAGATGTAGCCTCAGTGCTGTCCTCTGACGTGCATTCTCCTGTGGGAGGATAGTGCCTACATAATTGGGATTGGGCCAGACCCACAGACCTCTCTATTGGTTCTCTGGTACGTGCTGGTATGTTGCATTCACATCATGGCACATTTGGTTGAAGACTGGTCTCTCTCTCCGTCTCCTGTAGAGACATAAAAAATATCTTCCCCTTGGGTGGGTTATTCCCCTGCTCCCCACCAACCCCATATCTGTTTTATTTTTCTCTTTCAGCCCCCTCTCTTTAGTTATTTTCTATTTGTTAATGCTATTCTGTTTTGGGTTTTTCTATTGTTATTGTTTTGAATTCCTTTGTTGCTTTATTTGGCTTTGCCTGGTTTTTGCACTTATTAACGTATCTGCATGTCTAAATAAGATGGGGATAAATAATTCGGAGATGAAAAGAACGGGACCAATGGTTCTTGGGAGAAGGGGAGGTGGAAGAAAGGAAGTGGAGGGAACCACATCAGGGACAAGGGAACAACAAGTGAATTAAAACCAATGGAAAGAAGGCCGTAGGATGCCTACTGGGGCTTAATCTAGAGCAATGTAGCAGCAAGGAATTACTAAACCTGAATGAAGGTCAAACATGATGGCGGGACAAGAGGAAACTAAAAGGAATTAGCAGAAATAACCAAGAGGCAAAGGACATTTATAGAGGCCTAAATACAGGCATGTGCATATGTAAATATATATTTATATAATGAGAGGGGAGTAGAACTTTGTATTCATATCTATTTATTAAGAATTATGGTTGGAGATGGACATTGGGCCTTGACCCAAGTACTCCCTCAACACCAAAACAATTTGTTCTAACAATCCGGCATTCTGTGATGCTGGCCTTCCTGACATGATCACTGAAGACAAAATGGGTGCATACGCAAGTGTGGTGAAGAAAGCTGATGGTACCCAGCCATGACAAGATATAGCCTCCGGGGTCTTAAAGGCTTGAAAATAAACAAGCGGCCATCTAGCTCAGAAGCAACAAAGCCCACATGGAAGAATCACAGCAGCCTGTGTGATCATGAGGTGTCGATGGGATCAGGTATCAGGCATCTAAGACCTAGGACAAAATCATACCCACTGTGTAGAAGGTGGGGGGAATGGAGTGGAGACCCAATGCTCATCTGTAGACAATTGGACATCCCTCGTAAAGGGGTCACAGGGAAGAGATGAGCTAATCAGGGTGCAATATAACACCGATGAAACACTCAACTTTCCTCTAGTTCTTTGGTGCTTCTTTCCCCCCACTATCATGACCTCAATTTTACCTTACAAATTGGATTAGACCAGAACATGCACACTGCTACAGGTAGGAGTCAGCAACACAGGGAATCCAGGATAGAAAAAACCCTCAGGAACAACAATGAGAGTAGAGATACCAGGAGGATTAGGGGAGGGGAGGGGTAGAAAAGGGGAATTGATCACAAAGATCAACCTATATGCCCCTCCCAGGGGGACAAATAATGGAGAAGTGGGTGAGAGACAATGGGGGATGATGTAAAATATGAAAATAATAACCTATAACTTATCAAAGGTCTGTGAGGGAAGGCAGGTGGGGAAGGAGTGGGGAGAAATAGGGAGCTGATATCAGGGGCTCACGTGGGAAGACAATGCTTTGAAAATCATGATGGTGGCATATGTGCAAATGTGGTTGACACACTGGATGAATGTAGGAATTTTGACAAGAGATGTAACATCCTCCAATAAAAGTAAAAAAATACCCCCAAAAAACAATTAAGGATACCCATGCTGGATAATGCCAACATTTTCAAAAGTAACAAAGATTATGAAAGATAATCTGGTAATCTATTTATGAAAAATTGTCTAGTAGGAAATTTATGAACATCAGCAAAGCATTGTTTGATACAGTGCCAGATAATGAGCCATTCAAATGGCAAGAATTGAAAAATGACAGGAAATAGTGTCTCCTCAAAATATAGTCCATCTCAGTGACATTAATGAAGCAAGGCCGTTAGCACTTTCATCTGCTGATGAGCTACAATTAAATTTTAAGAAATGGCTGCAAGCACCTATTAACAATCAGAAAGTATATAGCATGAGGTATCAAATATCAAGAAATTAGGAGATGGCAAAAAGGAAATGGAATGTTTGAAGAAGATATTCTAGGAATTATTGAGTTGAAACAGACAATCCTGCACATCCTATGTTCAACTATTACAATGGCACAACGAAGAGCAAGGTTGTCACACTTCTTGTCAAGAAGAATTTTCACTATCGATCTTGAAGTACAGTATTTTCTGACATAGTATAATACCCATAATTCTACAAATACTATCAGTTGTATCTTTCTTCAAATATTCTATTTCATCTTAGCCAACTTCTAATTTTCCCCACTTTACTGGGGAAATTTATGAACACCAGAAAAACATTGTTTGATTTAGTGCCAGAAAACAAGCCCTTCAAAGGGCTACAATTCAAAACATGACAGGAAAGGGACTGTCAAGTCAATTCCGGCCTCTAGAGACCCCATGCAGACTGAACTGAACACTGCCCAATGCTGCCTCATCCTCAAAACGGTTCCTAGGCTGCACCCAGTGTTGCAGCCATATGTCAGCACATTGCCTTTAGGGCTTTCCTCATTTTTGCTAACCCTTCAGTTTACCAAGCATGAAGTCCTTCAGAGACTGGTCTCTCCTGACAACATGTCTAAAGTGTGTAAACTAAACCTTGCCATCTTTGCCTTCCAGCAGCATTCTGGCGATACTTCTGGTAAAACAGTTATATTTATCCTTTGGGCAGTCCATGGCACATCCAAAATTTATTTTCAGCGCCACCATTCAAATGCATTGATTCTTCCTTCTCTTTTCTTCCCTGTGCAATTTTCAATTTTCACATGTGCACGAGACAATGAAATTAATGATGTACTGGGTCAGGTGCACCTTAATCCTCAAAGTAACATCCCTGCTTTCCAATACCCTAAAGAACCTTGTGAAGAAGGTTTAGCCAGTGCAACCCTATGGAAAATCAGTTAGTAGGACTATTAAGATGTCAATATCAGTCACTGGGTCCACTGAGAAAGTTGAATATTATTTTAGCAACTAGAACAGTCTTTGAGCAAATAATCAGAGAATCTGGATTATATCAAGAAGAATAGGATTATATCAAGAAGAATATGGCATCAAGATTGGAGGAAGGTTTATTAACCACCTAGGATAGGCCGGTGACACAGTGAGGCCTGCTGAACAGGAGGCGAAATTGAAGCACATGCACATGACGATCAAGGATTGCAGCCTTCTGTATGGATTGTAACTCAAAGCAAAGAAGACCCAAACCCTCTCAACTGAACCATAAGGTCATATCACGGTGAATGGAGAAAAGACTGATGTCAAGGATTTCATCTTGTTTGGATTCACAATCTTTATTTGTCCAAGTAGCAACTAAGAGATGAAATAATGCATTTTATTGGGGAAATCTGCTGCACAAGACATAGAGTATTGACAAGCAAGGACATTACTTTTAGGGCTAGGATGCAGCTAACCCAAGCCATGGTATTTTCAATTGCTTCATATGGATATGTACATTGAACAAAGAAGACTGAAGAAAAAATTAAAGTGTTTGAATTAATGTGTGTGATAGTTAAGGCTTATTGTGCCAACCTGGACAATAAACACACATGGGATTAATTGAAGGGCAGTTTAATTGAAGGCAGAGAAATAAATGGCTCGGGGAGCCTCACCTTTCTGTTTCTCTGGTCTCTTGCTCTCTGATGGTTGGACCAGTGTGTGGCTGCCTTAGCTAGTTCTCTGGCTCAGCTGGCAAGACTCACTTCCTGTGAGTTATCTCTGAGGAGAAGCTCCATGGACCTATCCTGATGCAGCCCTGAGTGCTGGAGAAACTGCGTGGAGACCCCTGCCAGCACTGAGATGCTTACCCCGCCACTGGATTCAAGGATTTTCTCCCCACTGGCCTATGATTGTGTCCTGCATTCAGTGTCATTGCATGTGTTTTGTGAGTTCGAGGAGGACTTTGTAGATTGGTGTCGGACATATGGGCTAATGTCAGACTGGATTGGGATGCTTTCTTAATGCACACTTACAGTTTCTATAAAACTCTCTCTTATACACATATGTGGTTCTGTGAATTTGTTTCTCTAGTCTACTCAGACTAAGACAAGGTGCTAGAGAAGAACATTTAAAGTATTATAAATGGGCAAATGGGCAAATAGATCTGTCTTGGAAGAAATCTAGCTAGAGTGCTCATTAGCGGCAAGGATGGAGAGACTTCATCTTACATAATTTGGACATGTCTGGAGAGACTGGTCTCTGGAGAAAGGCATCATGCTTGGTAAAGTGGAGGGGCGGTGACAAGAGGAAACCCATCAAGGAGAGGGACTGGCACAGTGACTGCAGCAATAAGCTCATGTATAGGAACAATAGTAAGGCTGGTACAGGACCAGGCAGTGTTTCCTTCGGCTGTACATAGGGCGGCTATGTGTGATAACAGTCCTGAAGGCACCTATCAATAACAATGTAGCAGTCTGAAATGGATTGTACCTAAGTTATATTGAGTTTATAATTTCTGGTGATCTTTTGTCCTTAGTCTGAACCACTAGGGTAAATCAGGATAAATAGAGAAAATATTGAACTTGTCAGAGATCTCATATTTCTTGGCTTCATAATCAATGCTCGTGGAAGTGCAGTCAAGAGATGAAATGTCACATTGTATTAGGAAAACTGCTTACAATTTTAAATGTCAAAAGCATGGAGTTTACTTTGAGGCCTAAGGTATGCCTGACCCAAGCAATTATATTTTCAATTGCCTCATATATCTGTGAAATTTGAACATTGACTAAGGAAGATGAAAGGAAATTGATGCATTTGAACTATGGGGTTGAAAAATAATACTCAAACAACCATAAACTACCAACAGAATCAAACGTTTTATGTTGCAAAAAGTAGACTGAGAATGTTCCTTAGAGGCAAGAAGGCAAGTTCTTCGCCCATACTTTGTCCATGTTGCCAGGAGAGGCCGGTCCCTGAAGAAAGACCTCGTGCTTGGGAAAGTGAAGGGGCGGCAAAGAAGAGGAAGGCCTTTAATGACATGGATTAACACAGGGGCTACAGCAACGGGCTCAAGTATAAGCATAATTGTGAGGCTAGCCCAAGTTCTGTTAGTTCTGATGTACATAGGATCCCTATGAGTTGGACCTGATTCTACGGCACCTAACAACAACAGCAACAACAAAACTCTGAAAACTCCACTGAAACATGCTTATCAAGGGTGACCCTAATTATCTTTGAAATACCATTTGCAGAGTTCCCAGCATCACTTGCAAGTTATCACAGTATGGCAAGATACAAACTTCAACAGCTCAAAAGCCAATAGACAAATGGTAGAAGCCCCATTGGATGTATTATATTATCTAGATCTCCTATGAAATCTAGGTAAACACTTCTGTTAGTGTCATGATTTTAAAAATGAAATATAAAAGGATACTATTAAAAGAGTTGTTAGAATACTATTTACTGAAGTTTTTAAGATTATTTAATCATATTATCCAAACCTAACATATACTCTTCGTTGACCTTGACCCCTTATACATAAAATCACAAGTTTCAAAGCTAGATGAATATGCATACTCAGAGCTCATGAACAAGTGGAGGATATGTTTAATACCTCACATTCACAATTAGAAGCTTCACTTTGTCCTGGTATTTTTTCAACTTGGAAATTCATGAGAGTGAACTGTGCTTTAAAATAGTACTTGAGAGAAGATAGGAAGAAGCCAGAAATGAAAATGTGGCCTCTTATGTTTGAGATGGGTCTGAGAGAGAAGGTGACAAATGTTTGACAGCTGGGACCTGGCTTCATCATTCGTGTTTCTGCTCACCCAAACGATCTATGGAACTCCATGCTGAGGAAAGAGTCAGGTTGAGAAGAACACTTTCAACAGTGTCGAGAAGAGGGTCTGAATGAGTTCCACCAGATTATAATGCTGATTTCTTAAAGATAAGCCAACACCCATCATAAGCACCAAACCTACTGCCATTTAGTGGAAGGTGATTCACAATGCCTCTACATGGGGATTCTAAGACTCTCATATCGACGGGAGCAGAGAGACTCATTTTTTTTCTCCAAAGCGGTTCCCCTACAGTGCCGCCATGAATATTTATATGCTTACCTTACAAGGTCCTTACACAAGGTCCATGCAATTTTTCCAGCTAATTCACGCATGAGTATAAAGAGTTTGTCATTTGAAAGGACACTGGAGAGTTCCAGGATCTGGAGAAATCTGGCTCGTTAACCAAGAGATATGCCAATGACTGTGGAAATGTCATTGTTTGGCAAAGAATAGTTATGACCTTTACATGATAAACATTTTAGTGGTACACGTGGAAAGAAATAGGCTTCAGAGATTAGAAACAAACCAAAGAAAGAATAATTTCTTGACAAAGTATGTTTAAATTCAGATTGATTTCACAGGAAAGAAATTAGCACATCTAAGGATTTCTGAGACCAAGCCTTCAGTGAAGCAGTCTCCCGTCCCTTGGAATGGCTGATGGATTGGATGTACTGAGCTTGTGGTTGGCACCACGGCATGTGACCCACTTTTCCTCCAGTTCTCCTTGGTTTCAGAGAAATAACCTATGCCAAGTTCTTACACAGGCAGCTTCTATATATAAACTTGGATACCCATTTATTAATTGATACTGATAAAATGCATCTCTTTGAAGCTGCATTAATATTTGCTGGGCAGTTATTTTCTCTGTTGAAAATCTGGACTCCAAGTTATTTTATAATCAGAAAGCTTCTTGGTAGACAATGGATTAGATCAGTCAATTACTTGAATCAAAACGACATTGGTAAGATAAGAATCACTGCTGGAAAGTGCACCACATGGATAGACTTGATGCTATGTGTGGAGCATTTACATTAATAAAATATGCTATTTATTGCCTATCGTGGAAATAATTTAAAAAATTTAACCTTTATTGTCTTGTATTCCCCCTTCTGGCTGGGATTTATATATGTTCGCATGCAGATTTACAGTTTTAGAAACTCTATATAGGGTATCTAAGAGTTGAAATTGATTAGGTAGCAGTGATATATATATATATATGTATATATATATATATAATTGGACAGTTGTTGATAGTCTGGGTGAGTGTTGCTTAGCAGAAGTTCATTATTTACAAACAGCCTGAAACTCATATGTCGACTTTGGCACATATCATAAATGTAATGATCATGACAGCACCTAACACAGGCCTTCATATACACTGTTAGGTGTTTTCAAGTGGCTTCCAACCCATAGCAACCTTATGAACAACACAATGAAACACTGCCTGGTCGGGTGCCATCCCCACAATTGCTTCCATGCCTGAGAGCATGGTTTGAGCCACTGAGTGAATCATTCACCTTGAGGGCCGTCTTTCCTTGCCCCTCTGCTTTACCAATCATGATGTTCTTCTCCAGGAACTGGTCTCTCTTGATAAAATGTCCAGATATGAAAGACTCTCCCCATCCTCGCCTCTAGGGAACACTCTGGCTGTGCATCTTCCCAGACAGCTCGGTGTCTCCTTCTAGCAGTGCATGCTACTTTCAGCGTTCTTCTCCAGCACCGCAATTCGGATGCATTGGTTCTTCCTTAGCTGTCCTTCTTCAAGGCCCGACGTTCACATGCAGATGAGGCCGTGGAGAATGCCGTGGCTTGTGTTAGGAGGAGCTTATTCCTCGGAGTCCCATCCTTGGTACGCTTAGCAGAGAGTTTGAATAGGTGGTGATAGGATACATCACTAATGCATACCTTTCCTGGTTTTAAACTATGCAGTATGCCTTTGTCCTATTTGCTCAATTGCCTCTTGATGCATGTTCAAGTTCCTCATGAGCACAATGAAGGTTAGCCATGGTTTGTTATGATCCACACAATACATTGACTAGGCATATTTAATAGAAAACAGGCAAAAATCCCTTTGCTAGTTCTACTTTCAGCCCAGATCCTTCTGACCTCACCAGTGATATCACTTGTTCCAGGTCCTCCTATGAATCCAGGTAGAATCTCTGGCAGATTCTTTTCAATGTGCAGATGCAAGGGATGATCTCCGCACAAATTTATTTGTATGTCACATCAATTCATGTATATTTAACAGTTATAAAAAAAGAGCAAATAGTTGCCATTGAATTGACCTCAATCTTGGAGACCCTTGTATTCAAAAGTATAACTGTGCTCCATAGGGTTTTTAATGCTGTGATCTTTTAAAAATAGACCACTAGGACTCTCTTCCAAGCTGTCTCTGGGGGGATTTGAACCTACAACCACTTGGCTAGTAGTCAATTGCTTAATGTTTTTCACTATCTTGGAACTCTTCTTATTTGTAAGGTAAGGGTATTTTTTTCTTACTATTTCTTTAATAATTAGTTTTTTTTGAAAAATTAGAAAGAAGTTTGAAACATGGTGGTGCTGATAAGTGAGCATTGAACTGTTAGACCAAAACTAAGTGGTTCAAACCCACTAGTTGCCCCAAGGGATACATTTGAGGCTATCTCATCTTGTAAAGTTTGGTAGCCCCAGAAATTCTATATAGACTTACTATGACTTGGAATGGGTTTGATCACAGAGAGCTTGTAGGTAGTATTAGATTTTCTTTTGTAGATTGCAAAATCAATTTAAAGAGTATAAGTAAATTGTCCAACTTTCTAATTTAAAAAAATAAAATTGGAGGCTGACTTCACTCCCAAGCTGGCCAACTCCCAAAGCCTTGTTCTGAATCTTTATGTTGAAGGAGTTCTGGTTTATTCCTTTGGATGTTGCTATGCTGTGTGCTGTCTGTGTTGTTCTAGTACATCAAAGAACAATAAAACAGTTTTTTGTTTTGTTTTGCTTCAAAATGAAATATCCATCACCAGAATTATTTGCTTCATGACTACATACTCCTTTGGATCAGTATGACTCAATTGTCCTTGCAGATTTGAAAATCTGACTTTCTCTTACTGTAGTCAATGCATCTGTACTATTATGTAAGTTTTCTCCCAGGAAGGGTTTGCTTCAGCCTTCTGCAAAGTCAGACAGATTACATTCATTAGTACATTCTCCTCATGTCAGCTTCTAGCTTCTTCAGAGACTGCAGTCATGTGGGCAGTAGCTGACCTACCTTCTCTGAAATCACCTGTGGTTGGCAGGCAAGGATGAATATCAGGGTGCAGCTCACCGGTTTCCCAGAATAACTCCCTTCAGCTGGGATTATTGCTCCCAGGCCCTCTCCAGATGCATTCCTTTCCGTTCATACTCAGAGCAAGGCAGTGTGATATGAGGCCACCTATGTCACATGATTTACTGGAGAGGATAGACAGTACACACTCTTGATTACCCACCGCCCACCCCCATCTGATGTCTGACACAAGTAAGAACTATAATTGGATACATGCTATAGGGGAGACTTTGTCTATTTTCTCCTTGCTTGTTTTAGAATAGAACAAGTAAGACATTTAGGGTTGTGAAAAAGAGTACACTATCTTTCTATCTTATATAGATGAATACAATATTGCAATGGTGTTTGTCCAAAATATCTATCTCAGAAAAAGGTCTAATCTGATCTATAATTCAAGAATATTGAAGATCGATATCAGCCTTTTCACTGTCTTATTTTCTTCTGTTGTAGTAGGTGAGATGAATCGTGGTACGGATGTTCCTAGGAACTTTTCTTAACTTTGTGGTATTAATTTACGTATGTTTGTTATGGTAATTCTGGAAATGATGTCATTTCCCTGTGAGCAACTGCTGGGTTAGAATCACCGTGTCTTGCAATAGCCAAGTATTTTATGACACTGTACCATGAAAGCGTCTTATATCATCAGTCCAGATGTTTTACCTCACTCTATATATTCAGCTTTCTACTTAAATTATCTGCTTGGACATCTGAAATATATTTCTAAGTCTACATGTCTGTATTTCCCTAAAACATATTCTTCCTCTACTATTTCGGACTTCAGAATATAGTTCCATCATAGAAGGCAACTTGGCTTCATTTGAAACAGATCATTTTCTGTTCTCTCTTTATTAAATGCTGCTCCAATTAATCTCATAAATATTTCTCACATCCATTTATATTTCAGTAGGTAAAATCTAAAGCCAACTGTTAATGCACGTCTACTTTCCAAAGTTTGTTTCTTCCTCTTGAAAGAATTCCTTTTTTGCATACTGGAAACACCTCTCTCCATTATCTTTATACTTCAATGCAAATATGACCTCATCTAGGAAGCTTTCTTGATGGAATTAAAGAGCATGCTCACTGTGTTTCAGTAGGATGTATACATACTTTTATTATGCCTCATTGTATAACTACCTTCCTTGTTTGCTACGTGCCTTGAATCTATACTTCAAAACCGTAGCCAATTTTCTACCCCCTGCACCAACCACCAAGTACAGATGCTTAATATTCCTGTAGAAAAATAATGATGATTAGGTTCATGAGTGAAAGAAATCAACATGAGCAAGAGGAGAACTTGAAAGCAGGCAGTGTATCAAAAGTCAGAGTAGTTCTTGGATGACGGTGTCTGAAAAATGGACGGTGTCTGAAAAATGATGTGTTTTTCTTTAATTTCATTTTCTGGGCTTTGTATATTTATAGGATGTTTTGGGGTAAGTCAAATAACTTAGGAGAAAAAATAGCCCAAGGAGGGAGAAACTAATTGTTGAATCAAGGGGCCCATGGGGACAAAAAGGATTTGAATACATTTCAAAATAAATGATAGATTTCAATTAAAAAGAGTAAGAAAATTAAAAAAAATACATATCACGGAATACCTGTTTTATAAAGAATATTTTATCAATGAAGATGTATTCCAAAATTGCTTTGTAGGTGTTATACTAATTTCATAGTCTGGAAAAGTGAAAATAAAAACATTTAATTATGTAACTGATATTCAGATCCTGGTGGTCTCATTTCAGAAGTCATATTTCTGCTATTGTCTTTTAATGAGAAGGCATTTATCCAAAAATGGTGGGGATGATGAGAAAGGATCAATTCGTGAAAACACTTTAAGCCGTTTTAACCGGCAGTAAAGTTTTCTAATTGCATGACAGGGAGAGGAAAGTTGTTGAGTTTAGTGTAAGAGGAGTACTCTCTTTGTGAAGCGAGTGACCACGCATTTTGAGAAATTGAAGGGGTTTGGTGTTAGATTGTGTTTTAAACTTGGGGAAAAGTATTGAAGCAGTCCCTGAGGGCATCACAAATGAGAACCAGAAAGAGTTTGTGCACAGAGCTCCTGAGCAGCTTTACACCTTGTAGGCCGTGTGCCTTGCTGACTGTAATGAACCGGGACATATTATCCAGCAGATTCTTACAACCAGAGAAAACTGTCCAGCGCCGTGAGTGGGCCTAACTCTGGAGATTAAAAGGCTAGGGGTAGCTAAACGCTGACACTCTGTATACTTAAGCATCATCACTGCTTTGTCTATTTGTTATACTCTTGTGGCAGTTGCTGTGATGCTTTAAGCTGTGACAGTTGTGTTTTGAATTCCAGCAGGGCCACCCCTGGTGAACCTGTATACTTATCTCCAGGTAGTTAAAAAGAGGACTGGGCTTAGTTTAAATTAAACACCAGAAAGAAATCAAAAGAATAAAAATAGAGAAGAAGTGAAACTGTCACCATTTTCAGATTACAAAATATACTGAGAGAACTCCAAGAACTGAACAAAAAGATTTTTTTTTCAAACAATTGAGGAATTTGGTAAAGTGAAGGGCTGTAAGTTTAATAAACAGAAATAAATTGGATTCCTGTATACCAATGAAGATATCCCTGAAGTAAATTTCAAGAAAACAATTACATTTACACTTACCACAAAAAAGATGAAGCACTTAAGAATAAAAATGATGAAAGAAACAAAATACATGGACAAAGAAAGCTAAAACAACATTACAGGAAACCAAAAGAAACCTACAAAAAGGAAATATATCCCATGGATATAATGGATAGACTTACCATAGTGGAACTGCCAATACTACCTAAAGCAATCTACAAATACAATGCAATTCCAATCCAAATCCCTATTATTTCCTTTAAACAAATGTAGAAAATAATGACCAACTTCACATGGAGAGAGGGAAACACAGGATAAGCAAAGACCTCTTTAATAAGAGGAAGAAAAGACGAGGCCTTGAACCACTGAACCTCAAAACGTACTGCACAGCCACAGTAGACAAAACAACCTAGTACTGAAACAATGGCAGATAGACAGACCAAGAGGCTCTAAAACAAAACAAATAGAAACAAAAGCATATGCCAACAGACAATGATTTTTGACAAAAGACCAAAAATATTAAATGGAAAGAGACCTCTTCTTCAACAACTGGTACTGGAGGAAACTGGATCTATATTGGCAAAAGAATGAAACAAGATTTAACCCTCACCCCATAAACAAAACCAAACTTAAATGGTAAACCCAAAGCTATACAGAAAATCAATGAGAAAATTGGGACCAATTTAAGGAAAATATTACAGATTCTACACAGACTCATATCATAATGGACTCATACCACGGAATTTAAAATGCATGACTATGGTCTATTAAAAATAATACATGTTTGCACATCCAAAGATTTCATCATAAAAGTAAAACAAGAACTCACAATATGGGAAAATATTTAGCAACAACACTGCAGACAAATGATTAATCACTAAAATATGTAGAATTCTGCAACATTACTACAAGAAGAAAACAAATAATCAAAGTAAAATATGGGCAAAAGACATGAACAGAGAATTCACCAAAGAATATACTTGAAGAGCAAACAAACACATGAGGAAGTGCTCAAGATTACTAGCCATTTGGGAGGTGCAAATCAAAACAATGATGAGAGACTGCCTTATGCCCAGAAAGAGAGCAAAATTAAAGGGAAAAAAGAGAAATTCATGCTGGAGAAGGTGCACATAGATTGAAACTCTGTTTCCTGCTGGTGGGAGTGCAGACATGGACAGCCACTGGCATTGTACAACTATCTCTGAAACAACTAGAAATCGAAGGACCATATGACCCAGCAATACCTCTTTGGACACATAACATAGGGAGGCCAAAGAAAAGACAACAACACACGTGCATGCTCCCTTGTTCATAGCAGCAAAGCCCACAACTGCAAAAAAAAAGATGGAAACAACCCACCTTTCCCTCAGTATGTGAATGTAGACAGAAACTCTGGTTTATACACAAGGGAGTATTATGTCATGCTCCACAAAATAGGACACTGAAACTAAGAATCACCTCATGGCATTGAAGGAACTGGAAACAATTATGGCAAGTGAAATAGCCCATCACAAAAGGATACATATTGTAAGAGTTCACTACTGTAAGAATATAGACCAAGGAAAAAGACAGCCTTCTGCCCTCGGGTGAGATATTCTGTCTCCCAAGCAACAAGGCAGAAACGCAGTCATTCCCTCTAGAAAACTACCTTCACACAGGAGTCCCCACCTCAGCTGGGAACAGATTTTCAGGAGGCGGGTGGAGGGAAAGGGTTATTCAGTTGCTGCCAAAAACATAGTGCTGAGGCCATCCCAAGTCAACAGACACTTCTACAGAGTGATAATTGAGCCTTATGGGAACTTCAAGTCAGGAAAGGGGAGGAGGGCATACAGGTCTTGGAGAAGATTATATTTCTGTTGGGAGGTAAACAGGAAGGAACAACAACCCATCAGGAATAAACCTTTTATCAATACTTACATAGAACGCAAGTGGAGAATATGCCTGTTACTATGTTCCTAATTGGACAGTTTTAATCTAGTGGCTATGCATCCTATTATGACCCAGGTTCTGAACTATATGTTACGGGACCTTAGGCTCTGTTCTTTGAGGTACCCATCATCCTAAACAGGTTACCGAAGGACTTACTGTGGAAACTCCGCTAAGTGGACTGGACTTTATCTCAAACTTATCCATAGTTTTTGGCCTTAAGTCTAAAATTCCCTGTGTTTCAGGACCAGATGACGGCTATCCCAAGAGTACAGAGCCGGCTATCTTTGGGCTTTGGCACAGAGCGCTTGCTTTGAGGCTGCTCAATGAATAGTGGTGCAGGACTGTCATATACTTTCTACTTTAATATTCTCCTTGCTTTTTTTATGACATCCATTAATCAGTAGGCATGGTTTATTGTTGTGAGTGAATGTTATTGGATGTTTTGCTCTATCACCAACTCCCATCGTTTATGTAAATAGTATCTATTAGTTTAAGAGTTAAGCCAGCAAGTCATGTATTGATGTTGGTAGCCAGGACACAACTGTATAGTGTCCTTTTGTCAACAGTATTTTTCATTATTGGCTAAAGTAATGACATTATCAACAGAATTCCCTGATGTCCTGCAAGGATTATTTATAATGGTCTCTAACAAAAAATAATATTGGCATCTCTAAAGGGAACCAGAGATATACATAAATCATAGACATATGAATTAACTTGGGGTTCACACTTAACTCCAGCCACAATCAAAGAACAATTAGTTTCTCTGACATGGACCTGCTAGATGCTCTCCCTTATGGAGAGGTTATCAAAGATATGGGTGCTACAGCAACATGTGGTGAAGAAGCTAGATGACACCTTGCTAATAGAAAGAATAGCAGCTGGGGTCCCAGAGGGTTGTCTTTGAACAAGCAGCCATCTGAATGAATAATCAACCTGGCTCACATGGAAGAAGCACATCAACCTGTGTGATCCAAGAATTCTAGATGATACAATCAAAATCTGAATAAGGGAATGGTATCAGAGCCTAAAGTGTGAACACCCACTTTGTAGAAGCCTGTTCATGACAGCGGTAGCCCCAGACCCATTCTCATGGTCCCCACATGGAATAAGCCTTCAGTGATTCTCCTCTGACCACAGAGCAGACCATCATGCAGAGTGCAGTGTTGTTATTTTTATTGTTTTGTTTTTCTGCATTTTGTTTTCCATTTTGTTCTGTACATGAAATCCAAGATGGTAGAGCTACAGGGAAGGTAACTGCATTTTAGTTTCTTGTGGGGTATGGTGGGGGAATTGGGAGGAGGTGTAGCTGATGGCAATGAGTAAAATAAAGAAGTGAATATTTTAAAATGTATCGTAGTGATGATTTTACAAGTCTTTCTTTAATAATGTGACATTTGTGCCGATAAAATTGTTTCAAAAGTAAAATAGGGAAACGTCTGTGAAAAATAGTAAAAGAAAGGAGATCTCGTGACTGAGTGGATTACGAGTTGGGCTGCCAACCACAAGGCAAGCAGTTCAGAACCACCAGCTGCTCCATGGGAGAAAGATGAAGCTTTCTGTTCCCATTCATATTTCCAGCTGTGGAATCCCACAGGCAGTTCCACTCTGCCCTACAGGGTTGCTGTGAGTTGAAGTGGATTTGATGGCAGTGAATTTTGTTTGGGGTGTAGTTTAAATTCAGAAAACTTTCATGCCAAGGTTTCATTCTTTCACCACATTTACACAATCTGTATGTTATTTAATACTTTGAACAGCTGGATTAAAAAAAGAGAAATGGGCCTCAAAATTGGAGGAAAGCTCTTTAACAACCTGCAGGCTGCAGAAGATGAACGTTGCTTGCTGAAAACAAGGAGGACTTCAAGCCTTCCTCTGTGGAGATCAGAGATGACAGTCTTTAGTGTAGGTCGCACTTTAACATGAAAAGAAACCAAAACCCCAACAACCCGACACATAAGCAACCCTATGATAAATGGAGTAAATATTGAAGTTGTCAAAGATTGCATTTATTGGGATCAAGAAATAAAGGATATATGCCAGTGGGCAAATATGCTTCCAAAGACCTCCTTAAAGTGTCAAAAACCAAGATGTCACCTTGAGAACTATGGTGAGCTTGATCAACCCTTGGCATTTTTAATTATCCCTTAACATATTTAAATGGTGGAAAATGAATAAGGAAGACTAAGGAAGAATTCACCCATTTGAATTACGATGTCAGTGAGGAATGCTGCATACACTATGGATGCCAGAAGAACAAACAAATCTGAGTTGAAAAAATCATACCCAGAAAGTTACCTAGTAGCATGCATTACATGACCTCTTATCTCTCATCTCTTATCTTGTCTTTGAGAGAAAGAAGAGCTTTCTACTCTCAGAAGAGCTACAGTCTCAGAAATATCAGGGAAAATTCTACCCTGTTCTATAGGGTGCTATGGGTCAGAATTGACTTAATGGGAGTGAGTTTGGTTTGATTTTTGAGGGTGTCACTATACAATTAGAAGGTTTCCAGTGGCTCATTTCTGGAAGTAGATTGTCATTCTTTCTTCGAGTCTGCCACAGTGTAAAACAGTGGTTCTCAAACTTCCTACTGCCACCAACCTTTAATACAGTTAATCAGGTTGTGGTGACCCCCCAACCATGAAGTTATATTCATTTCTACTTCATAACTATAATTTTGCTACTGTTATGAATCAGGGAACCCCTGTGAAAGGGTCGTTTGATCCCCAAAGGAGTCACGACCCACATGTTGAGAACCACTCTACTGAAACTTGCTCAGTCTCATAGTAGCATGAAAGCTTCTACTTACAGGTGGGTGATGGTTGTACATGCTTTAATTCTAGGTGCAGAAAGCTGTACACAATTCAACATCAATTAATTTTTCAATGTTTTGTTATTCCCATTAGGTGTTATTTAATTAGGGCTTCCAGACTAAGTCAGGAAAGAAGTAACAAGCAAACGACATTCTTGAAAATTTGGCACAGCAAATCCATGACAAGCTGTAGAGCATCGTCTGATGCAGTGCCCTGAGGATAACCTCCGTAGGTGGGCAGACACACAAACTGTGGAGCCTGAGGAGCTTCCTCCTCAACTTACATTCATCATTATTTTGTTCATCAACGGTTTCATTGGCATATAGTTCACACAGTCGTCACCCCAATCAGCTTTAGAACATTTCCTTCTCTCTTGCACTCATTGTCATTCGCTCCCCATTTCCCCACCACCTCTCATTCCATAGCCCTAAGGAACCAAAACCCAATCGCTGTCTCCATAGATCTACCTCTCCTGGATTTCATACACAGAAAAACAGTAATCAGCAAAAACAACAAACAAACAACTAACAAGGCTAACAAAGTCAAACAAAATAAAAAAAAAACTTCAATCAAAAAGAAAACAGAAAATATTGAAAAGGAGAACAAATAGGGCATGGCACTTTAAGTGCTGTGGATGGAACAAAGTGTTTGGAACCTTCCGTGGCTTTGGGGAATGGCACCAAATAAGAAAAAATACACACAAACACACGTAAACACACATAAGTTTTCAGAACATGGAGTGCACAAGGTATTACTTAGGACAGTTCATGTTTACGTTACCTTGGTCAATTTAACCTAGGCATATTGATTTATTATTGAGATTAAGTCGATATGAGCTAACCAGTTCTCCACAGCAGCTGGGTTCAGTGTTAAAACTCACAGAAGCAGGCTATTTCCATCTGGTTTGTCCATCATGTCTCAAAAGTCATTCTACTCAGAAAGGGAAAAGGTAGAATAAGGGGGACGGGATCTTTCTGATCTCATTCCTAATTGAGGTTATTTTCACTTATCTTGGCCAGAATACGTCATATTGTTTGGCCCAACGCAAACTCACTGCCATGAAGTCAATTCTGACTCACAGAAACCTACTGGCGGGTTTCAGAGACTGCAAATTTCTATGGAATCAGACATATCACCCAGCTCCTGCAGAGGAAATGGGGGGATTGCACTGCCGTGCATGCAGCCCAACCTCTAAACCACAGTGCTACCTGGGCTCCTGGTGCAACTCCAAAGGGCTGCTAAAATAATTCTTTTGTGTGGCTAGAGGAAACGAACATCTGATGGGATTTCATTAAGCCTCATATGATCTTATCTTCCTTATCTAACATAATATGAAAATAGACCTTTGTATTTATGAAAATAAAGACAAAGAAAATTGATAGACAAAATGTGTATCTTCCATTAATTAAAAAATATATACTGATTGAGTCTATACTATAAATATACTGACATGATCTGTCTTAGGTGCCAAGCACTGTGCACAGACATTTCTACACTGATACAGTGTACATAAAAAATAAAAAAAACTAGAGACACAAACCAAAAAGAAAACATATAATAATTTTAACAGGGCAAAACATATAATAGGAGCATGAATAGATGACCAAAGTATCATGTGACAGAATGTATCTCAAAATCTATTTTAATTTAGACAGCCAACAACGGTCCCCTTGAAGCTGAGGTACTTGGAAGAAAAGGTGAATGCCATGCGGAAATGAACTATGTGAGGTCAGGAGGAGAAATAACGAGGTAGAGATCGGGAGTACATCATCATTGCTGCAGAAGTGAGCTGTGCGTGGTCGCCAAGCAGAAAGTGGGTCAACATGCAAGCAACAGAAAAGGAAAGTGACAGAGGAGAAGCACAGCATTAGAAGTTGTTATCAGAGCAGGGACATATATGCCCATGCAGGTAGTTGAGGGCAGGACAAGGAGTTTGGAGGATGATCTGAAACCATTGGAGGATTGAGAGCAGCAGAGGGACATGATGAGATTCACATAGATTCCTGGCACAGTACAGTCTTCCAAGCCTTGGGCCTCCCTGAACCCCCCAAAATAGAAATGCAATGACAGACTCTGTGTGAGAGCCAAAGGCAACATTGAAGTTGAAAGGTGCTAAGCTCCACTTCCTCTCAATGGGACTGTCAGAAAATACATTGTTACTGAAAATTGCCAAGGCTGGCAAAACCTAGGCTTGTCTGAAAAGCTAAAAGAAAACTGCAGGTGTGTCAATTGCGACTCTAGTGTTAGCAAACTCTGGAAATTCCAGCTGCAATGTCCAACTTCTGGCAAAAGCCTGGTGTTTAGTCAGTGCAATCTCTCTCTCTCTCTCTCTCTCTCTCTCTCTCTCTCTCTCTCTCTCTCTCTCTCTCTCTCTCTCTCTCTCTCAAGCTGCATCAAGGAGAAATTGAGTCACAGTAAGTTCAGATAAGGAGTCCTGATGATGTAACAGATGATGTATAGTTCTAAATCCCCATGGCTGTGCCGGAGAAAAACATGACATTCTACTTCTGTAAGAAGTCGCAGTCTCTGAACCCAATGGGGGTAGTCCTACTCCGTCCTGATGACCCACTGGACAGCAACATGAGACTAGGAAATAAGGGCGAGCAATACGGCACGGAGACCTGTTTATGATCCACGGAAGGGGCAACATTAGTTCAAGATAGACAGGAGAAGTGCTTCTCCACTATGGCTGTCAGAATCGTTTCCTGAAAAAAAAAAAAGCGACTCCAGTAGTTTGCTACCCCAAAGCGAACTGCATAAGGAATCTAACTCCCTTCCTTATGTGGGTAGGTGCAGGCATATCAGAAGTAAAATGGTTATACGGCATATTTTCTAATCTTGTTTTCGGGAGCCCTCAGATTCTGCAGGCTGGGTAAACTAGAGAGACAGCCCAGAAAAGAGCATGATCTTCAATGAGATGGATGGACACAATGACTGAAACTGGGGCTCAAACATAACAGCAATTGTGCCCATGATGTCAGACAGGGTAGTGTTTCCCTCTCATGAGTCCAAACGCACAGGTAGGAGCCGAAAACCCCTTTGACAATTGCCTGTTACATGGGTTGTATTAGTTCCGGTAGACTAGAGAAACAAATCCATAGAAACTCAGATGCATATAAGAGAGAATTTTATATATGGGTAATTGTCCATTAAGAAAGCATCCCAAACCAGTCTAGTCCAAGCCCATAAGTCCGATATTAACCCCATATGTCTGATACCAAACTATAAAGCCTTTTCAGACTCACAAAACCATGTGATGACACTGAATGCAGGATGATCACAAGCCAGTGGGGAGAAAGTATTTGAATCCCATGGCATTGTGAGCATCTCAGCACTGGCAGGGGTCTCTACATGGCTTCTCTGGCTTCAGCGGTCTGGTTGTATCAGGATAGGTCCAAGGCATTAGTGTAGTTCCATGTATCATGTCAGCTGCAATGTCTCCCAGAGGAAATTCCAGAGTTCCCAGAATTCCTTGCAGTAGGCCATGCCCACACAGAGGTCTCATGGACTGTGACCCAACTGACAGACTAGACTCCACCCCTTCATTCACAATCTCCGCAAACGACAAATGATTATGTACCTACCACTGGGGTTAAATTCCTTCTTCAAATTCACATAGAGCATGATGGAGATCAAGGTGTGATTTGAATATAAATATCCAAGCCCTCCAAATAAAATTTTTGTTTTTCCACTGTTCTGTTATGTCATACACAATGGTTCTATATAGAAGCCCTAGTGACATGATGTTTAAAAGCTCAGATACTAACCAGCAGGTGACTCTTTTGAATCGGACAACTGTTCCCTGTGAGAAAGACATGGAAGTCTCCTCCTAGATAGATTATAGACCTGGGAAACCCATAAGGTCTTCTATCCTGCCATAGCAGGGACTTGTTTTTTTTTTCCCACTTTCTCATCATTTATTGAGATACAACTGTATACAAAAACAACATTTTGTTTTTCTATTCATCAAACGATGAACATTTTGGTTGTTACCATCTTTTGACTATTGTGAAACGTGCTGCAATGATTGCAGATGTGCAGACTTATATTTTCTTTTTTAAAAAACAATTTCTTAGGGGCTCATACACTCTTATCACAGTCCACACATATACATATATCAATTATATAAAGCACATCTGTACATTCTTTGCCCTAATATTTTCTCTTTTTTTCTCCTCTTTTCTTTTTTTGCATTTTATCAGGGACTCATAAACTCTTATCCCAATCCATACATACATACATCAATTGTATAAAGCACATCCATACATTCCCTGCCCCAATCATTCTCAAAGCATTTGCTCTCCACTTAAGCCCTTTGCATCTGGTCCTCTTTTTTTCCCCTCTCCCTCCTCTCCCCACTCCCTCATGAGCCCTTGATAATCCACAGATTGTTATTTTGTCATATCTTGCCCTATCCGGAGTCTCCCACCCCCCCACCCCCGCCTTCTCTGCCATCCATCTCCTAGGGAGGAGGTCACATGTGGATCCTTTTAATCAGTTCCCCCTTTCCAACCTACTCACCCTCCACTCTCCCAGCATCGCCCCTCACACCCTTGGTCCTGAAAGTATCATCCACCCTGGATTCCCTGTACCTCCAGCCCTCATATGTACCAGTGTACAACCTCTGCCCTATCCAGTCCTGCAAGGTAGAATTCAGATCATGGTAGTTGGGGGGAGGAAGCTTCCAGGATCTGGGGGAAAGCTGTGTTCTTCATCGGTACTACCTCGCACCCTGATTGACCCATCTCCTCTCCTAAACCCCTCTATGAGGGGTTCTCCATTGGCCGACACTTGGGCCTTGGGTCTCCACTCTGCACTTCCCCCTTCATTCAATATGGTATATATATATATATATATATATATATATATATATATATATATATATATATATATATATACAAACACATATATACATATACACACATATATCTTTTTTTTCATGATGCCTTATACCTGGTCCCTTTGGCACCTCGTGATCGTACTGGCTGGTGTGCTTCTTCCATGTGGGCTTTTTTGCTTCTGAGCCAGATAGCCGCTTGTTCACCTTCTAACCTTTAAGACTCCAGGCACTATCTCTTTTGATAGCCAGGCACAATCAGCTTTCTTCACCACATTTGCTTATGCACCCATTTGTCTTCAGCGAGCCTATCATGGAGGTGTGCAGCCAATAATATGATTTTTTGTTCTTTGATGCCTGATAACTGATCCCTTCGGGACCACTCTATCACACAGACTGGTGTGTTCCTCCATGGGGACTTTGTTGCTTCTGAGCTAGATGGCTGCTTGTTTGTCTTCAAGCCTTTAGGACCCCAGTCACTATCTCTTTTGATAGCTGGGCACCATCAGCTTTCTTCATCACATTTACTTGTTCACCCACTTTGGCTTCAGCAGTTGTGTCGGGAGAGTGAGCACCATAGAGTTCCAATTTAATAAAAGAAAGTATTCATGCATTGAGGGAGTGTTTGAGTAGAGGCCCAAGGTCCTTCCGCCACCTTAATACTTAACCTATAAATATAGACACATAGATCTATTTCCCCATCCTCCTATATATATTTGCATGTACATGTCTTTGTCTAGACCTCCATAAATGCCCTTTGACTCCTAGCTCTTTCCTCCATCTCCCTTGACTTTCCTCCCGCCCTACTACCATGCTTCGTCACCACCTGAGCTAGAGTATACCTCTTCTCTACGCAACCTTACCCTTGATCATTCCCCACCAGGCAGCAGGGACTTTTTGAGTAGAAACGGAATGAATACACAATAATAAAAACATTTTCCTATATCCACCATTGATTAACTTTGTGGGGATGAGTTGTTGACATCTTCTCACAATCTATTCATATGGTCAGGTTTCCCACTAACTTTCTAGGTATGGAGGTAAGAATATCAATGGAGACTGCTTTGTTTTGTATTCAGTTTTTATTGCAAAATGAATTTTGTTTTGAATTTTTGTTGATAGCATTTGTTTTCAGTAATAAAAGACTGAGACATAAAAGAAAATTGAAAGTAATATGGCTCCAATTAAAATTATGTGCACGCTGGCTGAGGATAAGTGGAGTAAGATCATGTCTTCTGTTCTCTACAGCTAAACAGATCCAAAGACAGAAAACACATTCCAAAACTAGACTGAAAACTTCTCAAGAAGCCGCAAGGCTAAATTAATTTGTGTGTAATGTATATGCCATGGGATATGAATGAACTAGAGTTGAAAGTGATTAGTTGAGATAGTAGTTAAAATATATGTTTCTTTTCTGAACAACAACAAAAATACCCTACATATGTTGCATGCATATGTAGATATAGCTATATTATAGGTAACAAGAAACATAGAGTGCCATCCAAGCTATGATGGGTATGAAGAGGCACTACAGAGAAATAGAACTGGATGTATAACATTGTGTAAATGGTTAGCTTCTTTAGTGAGCCCCAAAATGGGGAGTATTGATTGTGAGTTCTGTGTGTCCTTTACAGCAGGTTATTGAACCCAGCTGAGAAGAAGAATGTTGGGTAAAGGTAGGGTAAATGTCAGAAAGAAGGTGGAGGCATATATGACCTCTGTTATGTGTGAGCTGGCCTTGCGCAGATATGGGGTTGGATTCTCCTTCTCCTTTCTTTAGCTGGAGAAGGCCTGACATATCTACCATGCCATTTTATCAGGTTTATATGTAAAATATATTTTCAGAAAAGGGTAAGTGCTAAAGAACTATTAACTAGAACCTGATATATTCACTTCATATCAATATTTCAGCAGACTAAAATTTTTATATTTACTATGTTTACACGTATCTTTTCAGGAGTGCTTGTGGTGTAGTGGTTAAATGTTGGGTTGCTAACTGCAAGATCATCAGTTGAAAAATATCAGTAGCTCCTCAGGAGAAACGCAAGACTTTCTACTCCAATAAAGAGTAGAGACTCAAAGGGGCAGATCTACACGCTTCTACAGTGTCTCCTTGAGTCATCATTGACCCAATAGCAGTGAGCAGTGAGTAGACATATTTTTAACCTCTACCATTTTAACAAAATAATCCAATACCAATGGTTATAGAAATATATGCATACAATTATAATGAAATAATTACAAGTTTTAATTAAAAACAGATTTTATTATATTGCAGATGAACTTTTCAAATGTGGGAATACAGTCATTAAAGTCTAGGGAAAATGCTACAAGGAACTACACAATTAAAGATGTTGACAAAGGCAAACATCACAAGAGAAGGGGTGCCGGTGAGGTATTTGTGATTGCCTACCATTGACATAGCTGTAGTGTTCAGAATCAAGTCAATGGCAGTGGATGAATGAGTAAGTGGGTGAGGGAATTGAGTGAGTGAGTGCAGGAGAGAATGAGTGATCTTGGAAATGGCCATGGTCAAAAACACTAGACAGGCCAAGTTGCATCAAAATATTTATTACAGAATAGAGACCTGCAGGAGACACCTACAGGGGACATGAAATAGCCAGCTGGGTCATCCACAATTTACTATATATACATTTTATTTGTGAATATATATAAATATATATATATTGTATTTGTAAATATATATATTGTATTTGTAAATATATATAAATATATATTGTATATGTACATATATATGTTTGTAGGGTTGTTATCTTAGTTAAGAATAGGTATGCGTTTGTTGGAGAGTGATTTCTAGCTTGGGCAGTTTGTGTAGTAATATAGTGTTAAGAGCTCTTTCCTGGTCCCCTTTTACAGTGGGTGTGTGCAGAGTCTTGGGCCAAGCTGGAGTCTGAAAATTCAATACAGAGCCTGTAGCAAGCCTGTAGCAAGCATAACTAATTGCACGTGCACACAACTCTTTCTTTCTTATTTTAAATCCAGGTTGTTGCTGGAGCTACCACTTTAGGCTACTTCACGTTCACCAATGTACTTGCTGTACATGTCTCTACATCAGTTAATATGGTGCTTCAGGAGGAAGCGATGTGTGATTTGGAAAGTAATTGAGGAATAGATTTTATAGCTCTCGTGCATTTTTTACAATGTCACACTGTCATGTTTCTGTTACTGTCTATTATGCTCCCTTCAAGGCCTTGTTTCTGCAATCTGTAGTCTTCATATCCTGCCTGCTTTCTTGGTTAATTTAACTTTTACAGACATTACTTCCTCTATAGAAAGTATACTAACTCTGACATTAGGTGCTGGGGTCTTGGTTGACTACCTTGACACGGTTTGGCCCTTGTTTGTTGGGGTGTATCAATTGACTGAATGTTGGCCCATCACTAAAGTCACATGTTTCCTGGCATATAGACATAGTTTGTTGTTGTTGTTGTTGTTAGATGCCATCAAGTCAGTTCTGACCCATAGTGACCCCGGTAGTTTTGTCAGGATGACAAGTATAGGGAAGCTGGGTGACTTGTCCCCTTTACAATAGAAAGTGTGATTAAGAAGAGGGATGGTCTCAGAACCTCAGAAGTGTATGTGTCAGGTGCTGAATAAAAGACTTAAAATTTCTGTATGTGCTACATAGGAGAGCCTTCTCTCCTCTAGTAATAGAGCTTACATTGCTGAGAATCAGGTCCAAAGTCTCATTATGTGAGTGGTTGAATTACAACATCAGCTAAATTTCAGGTCTAGAGCAGTGTCTGATACTAAATTAAGGGTATTGATAGGAAAAAAGTTGGAACCCTGAAAAATGGGATGGGAACATATGAGCTGATGATCCAGAAGAGAAGGATATTGAGCCCCTAGAAACAATTGAGCCACCCCACTCCTGGTATTATGTTAGACAGGGTTCTCGGGAAAAGCAAAACCAGGAAACTTATTATTTTATATTTATTGATATAGATAGATAGATACAACTTAAGAAATAAACAGCTAATTAGTCTATAGAGCAGTACAAATGGCTCAGTGCAACTCACTTCCATGAGGCAGCTAATACACTGGCAGTCCTTCAAGTCTTGAGGGTCACTAGGTGAAGTCAAAGAAGCAGACAGCTGAGTCCTCTGTAGAGAAATTCAGGCAATCCAGTCACAGGCAACAAACAGCAAGGCATATCACCAACAGTCAGCCAAATGATAGGGTTTGATAGTCCCCAGCTCAAGTGATGTATACTCCAGTAGTGTGGTGAAGCATGTTTGCAGGCACCTCAAACTATAGCAACACAGTCCACAGGTTGGTTGTTCCACAGGTAATGTAGCTCACAAGTTGAGACAGAGAACCAGTTAAGGCAGCCACATAGTGGTCTGATCATCAAAGAGCAAGAGAGAGAAAAAAGCGAAGCTCGCTTTTCTCTCCACCCTTCATTTAATCCCACATGTGTTCGTTGGGCAGGTTGGCAAATAAACCTACCTATCACAGTGACTTTATGCATAACAGAAAGAAACAGGGCCTTGACATGGGTAGTCTGTGTTGAACTGACTGACTTCAGCACTATGATGGTGAGTTCTATTGAACTCTAAAATTGAAGAATTTGTGGATCAAATAGGAAGTTTACATGTAAAGATGTTAAGTATTTTAATACTCTAGGATAATATAGGGATTTTTATATGAAAAACATAGTTTTGTTTACATTAGCTTATTTTAATCACATATCTGATTGGTTAGGACAGGCGTTTAGAAATTGAAAGTGTAGTCAGGGGAGGCTTAAAGGAGATATTTTGTTAGAATCCGCATAGCTACTGATGTCCCATGTTTAACACAATGCTTGTGACGAGCACATCGTGAATAATATTCTCAATACTGGCCATCCCTAAGCATGAGTTTAATTTAAGCAGGACACTTTTTCTGCATATTTCTCTAGAACTGATTTTTTATCTATGTCAAAGACACAATGGGAATATTTACAGTAATGCCTGTACTGCAGGACAGAAAAGTACAAAATTTTTAAAAAGTATACTTAGGACAAAGAAGGATTTAGCCTAGACATTAGCTAGGCATTTCAGTCTATCAAGAGCCTTAGTTTTGAAATCCTTTTTCTTATTACATCACCTATACAGGAGGCTTCTGGTTAATGAACCCAACCTATCTTACTTCAGCCTTCAGCCATAGACTTAGAACATTATTTCTTAAAAGTATATTTTGTTTCTTGGGTTATATTTTTTTCGGTTTTAATATGGCCTTGTAAGATGTTTTGACATCAGTTTGCAACACATACTTAGGCTGGGAGTTAATACATGTTAAATCAGTTCCAAGTTTGGAAACAATCCTGGTTGATTTGAAGGTAATATATGGTGCTTGTCATAGGAAATGTGTGTGCAGGTGCACCGTATGCCGACAATGTGCAATTTGGCATTAACGTTAATCACAGATTTGAATTTGGCAGGCGTTGGATTTTATGGCAAGTATAATATAGTATTACTGCATGACACAGTTATAAAAACTCTCCCGTTTTAAAAATATATTGTTTTTCTAAGCAAGAAGTTTAATTGTAGTCTAAATCACAGGCAATGGAATGTATGCGTGCTTACATGTGAATGTACAGAATCTAACTCTTCTCTCCCCTTATAGCACACCTATCATTGGCATTCCTGCCTTAAATTACAACTTCCTTCGCACACTCACATAGAATAAACATTTTCCATTCCTAAAGAGCTTGCTTCTGTTTCACAATACTGCGAGCTCCTTGAGGGAGGAACAATGCCATTTTTCTAGCCATTTTATTGTGAATTGAATGAAGGTTTGCAGATCAGATCGTTAGTTCTCCATTCAACAGTTCATAGCCTGTTGGATCATCTCACTGTTTCAATCCTCCCAGGGCCCCATCACTTAGGCCACTTTCATTCTTAGTTTCTTATTTCCTTTCATCTTCTTTCCTAACTGCACTGATCTTTGTTTTTGGGAACACGCTGCCCTCTTGACCTCAGAGTATCGATCTCTCTCTGTATACCTCATTCTGGTGATTGTTCCCTTTAGGTTGCTCTTGTAGGTACAGTCAAGTTGGTGTTGACCCAAGGTGACTCCATGTGCAGCAGAGCCAAGCAGTGCCCAGGCCTGCGCCATCCTCACAATGGGTCTTATGTTCACATCTGCTGCTGCGGCCCCTGTGCTAATTCATCTCATTTTGGCTCTTCCTATTTTTCACTACCCCTCTGTTTTACCAAGAGTTATGCCCCTTTCAGGCACTGGTCTGTCTTGATAGAGGGTCAGAGTAGGTAAGATGACCGACATTTTTTTCCAATGCCATTTATGAGAGTATACTGGTTGTACTTCCATCAGTGATGGATCTGGTGGTTGTGTTGGCAGTTCATGGTATATTCAATACTCTTCACCAGCGTAATTCAAATGCATCCATTCTTCCTGGCCTTATCATTTCAGTATATAACTTTCACATGCATCTGAGACAGTAGAACACAGCGTGGCTGGTGTTAGGTACACCTAAGTTCTCAAAGTAAGATATTTGATTTTCAACTAGTTGAAGAGGTCTTGTACAGCAGATGCACCCAGTGCAATGCATTGTTTCATCTCCTGCTTGCTGCTTTCATGAGCATTGACCGCTGATACAAGCACGAGGAAATCCTTGACAATTATAAATCATGGTGTTACCTGTTGATCCAGTCGTAAGAATTTGGTTTATTTTTATTTTTTTTTAATAAAAAAATCATTATTATTGTAGGATCTTTTTTTTTACATTTTATTAGGGACTCATACAACTCTTATCACAATCCATACATATACATACATCAATTGTATAAAGCACATCCATACATTCCCTGCCCCAATCATTCTCAAAGCATTTGCTCTCCACTTAAGCCCCTTGCATCAGGTCCTCTATTTTTTCCCCTCCTTCCCCTTTCCCCCCTCCCTCATGTGCCGTTGGTAATTTATACATTGTTGTTTTGTCATATCTTGTCCTATTTGGAGTCTCCCTTCCCCCCCCTTCTCTGCTGTCCCTCTCCCAGGGAAGAGGTCACATGTGGATCCTTGTAATCAGTTCCCCCTTTCCAACCCATTCACCCTCCACGCTCCCAGCATCGTCCCTCACACCCTTGGTCCTGAAGGTATCATCCACCCTGGATTCCCTGTACCTCCAGCCCTCATATGTACCAGTGTACAGCCTCTGCCCTATCCAGCCCTGCAAGGTAGAATTCGGATCATGGTAGTTGGGGGGAGGAAGCATCCAGGATCTGGGGGAAAGCTGTGTTCTTAATCGGTACTACCTCGCACCCTAATTAACCCATCTCTTCTCCTAAACCCCTCTATGAGGGGTTCTCCATTGGCCTACACTTGGGCCTTGGGTGTCCACTCTGCACTTCCCCATTCATTTAATATGGTATATATATACATATATACATATACATATATACATATACACACATATACACATACATACACACACTTATATCTTTTTTTTTTTTCATGATGCCTTATACCTGGTCCCTTGGCACCTCGTGATCGCACTGGCAGGTGTGCTTCTTCCATGTGGGCTTTTTTGCTTCTGAGCTAGATGGCCGCTTGTTCACCTTCAAGCTTTTAAGACCCCAGACACTATCTCTTTTGATAGCCGGGCACCATCAGCTTTCTTCACCACATTTGCTTATGCACCCATTTGTCTTCAGTGATCCTATCATGGAGGTGTGCAGTCAATGATATGATTTTTTGTTCTTTGATGCCTGGTAACTGATCACTTCGGGACCACTCGATCACACAGGCTGGTGTGTTCTTCCATGTGGACTTTGTTGCTTCTGAGCTAGATGGCTGCTTATTTATCTTCAAGCCTTTAAGACCCCATTCACTATCTCTTTTGATAGCCGGGCACCATCAGCTTTCTTCACCACATTTACTTGTTCACCCACTTTGGCTCCAGCCGTTGTGTCGGGAGAGTGAGCATCATAGAGTTCCAATTTAATAAAAGAAGGTATTCATGCATTGAGGGAGTGTTTGAGTAGAGGCCCAAGGTCCTTCCGCCACCTTAATACTTAACCTATAAATATAGACACATAGATCTATTTCCCCATCCTCCTATATATATATTTGCATGTACATGTTTTTGTCTAGACCTCCATAAATGCCCTTTGACTCCTAGCTCTTTCTTCCATCTCCCTTGACTTTCCTCCTGCCCTACTACCATGCTTCATTGCCACCTGGGCTAGAGTATACCTCTTCTCTAAGCAACCTTACCCGTGATCATTTCCCACCAGGCCTACCACTCCCCCTTCTGTACCATTTGGGGTCCCATGGTTTCCCTTGTCCCTGTGTTTGTTAACACCACTTCCTTACCCCCCCCTACCCCCACACCCCAAGTCCCCCCGGAACTGTCGGTCCCGTTGTTTTTCCTCCAGATAGTTCATCCAGCCTGTCCTATTCAGACAGACCTGTGGAGACACTAACATGCACGAAAACAAGACAGAGGAAAACAAAGCAACAGTATACAACCAGACAACAAAACAACAAAAACAAACCACTGACAAAGAACAGAACAAAACAGTTCACAAGAGAAAAGCTTGTAGTTAGTTCAGGGTCCTTTGCTGGCCCTTAGGAGCATTTTCCAGTCCAGTCTGTTGGGACACCACGCCCTGGCCCCAAAGTCCACTTTCAGCATTCCCTGGGGACCTTGCCACTCCATTCCCTTGTTGTTCCGCTGCACTCCCCCAGTGATTTGCCTCGGTGGGGTGGGATCAGGTCAGGTGCAATTCCCACACTGCGTCTCCGGTGCAGTCCCCTGTATCGCCCTTAGTCACTGATTGGCATCATTTCTCATAGTGGGGCCAGCCATGTTGTTCTCTCTGTGGACTGGCTGCTCTACTCAGGAACATCATCATCACGGCCTGGTGGGCCAGGCCGTGCTTCACTCTCTCCTCCTGCCCCTTTATCTGCTCCCGTGTGCTCTGATCAGCTATGTTCATCTCCCGGAGCTGCAGAGTCAATGTCGTCCTTTGGAACAAATTCTTTTCGGGGGAGGGGCAGGAATCCACTTAATTTATGGTGCTGGGGCCAGCCTCCCAGACCTCTCCACTGGTTCCCTATTCCACGCCGGGATATTGCATTCACACCTTGCGGCACTGGGTTGAAGTCTGGTCCCACTTTCTCTGTGGAGATATAAACAATACCCTCCCCTTGGGTGGATTAATGCCCCATGACCCCACTACCCTTTTCTTCCTTGTATTCATCCTTTTGTTTTGTAGGATCTTTTTTTAAAAAAACATTTTATTAGGGGCTCATACAACTCTTATCACAATCCATACATCAATTGTGACCCATCCTGAAGGATGCAACCCTTGACCTTCATCAGAAAATTCTTTATGTCCTCCTCACGTTTAACACGCAAGAGAAAAGGTAACTGCAGTAAAGAATCTGTTGTGAAAAGGCTTTGTTTACTCAGATTCGGTTCAATCATTTCAATGTGTGAATAAATTTTCCTACATTAAAGCAAAGCTTCAAAGACAGTAGAGTCCTTTCCAAAAATGGTGGCAGAAGGAGAGATTAAAAAAATCATTTCATTCAGGGCGTTGACTGTTCTTATAACATTCTATACATCAATTATGTAGGCATATTTATACATATGTTACCATCATCATTTTCTAAACATGTACTTTCTGTTTGAACCCTTGGTATCAGCTTCTCATTTGTCCCTCTCTCCCCCATTTCCGACCCTCATGGCCTCTTGATAAATTCTTCTTCTTCTCATATCTTACACCTACCTACCACTTTCTCGCTCTTCACCCACATTTCTGTTGCTCATCCCCTTGGTGGAGGGGGGTGTTATGTGTCAATGATTATGATTGGTCCCCCCTTCAGTCCTGTCAGGAATAAATTTTGGTGCACCAACCTTTCAAAATGGCTCACAATTCTTCTGAGTCTGCAATTCCAGGGCTTCCACTGTAATTTTTCTCTATTCTGGTTACTTTGACTAATTCCTGAAATTGTATTGGATTTCATTTGAAGTTCTTCTTTTGGATAATGTAATCACAAGGTCAAAATGTAAAATAAATGTTTGCTGGGCATGATTATTTTCTTCTCATATTTGTTTAGGAAAGAAATAAAAATGATGATTGATCCACTTGATCCAAGTACCTGGACTCACAGCGGTTAGCTGTGCTTCTGTGGGAAGAGATGAACCCTTCAGTCAAGATCAAGGCATATAGCACTGCCTTTTCTCATACAGGAGAAACCCAAGTGTGAAGGTTCTGTACTAGTAAAATTTAGAGCTAGAGAAGAATAGCTGAGATCATCCTTTTTTTAAAATCTCTCCATGATTGAGTGGCAAATTGACTGAAGTCTAGTTATGCAGTCAATGCATTTGAATTATGCTGCTGGTAAAGAATATCAAAAGTACTATGTACTGCCAGAAGATCCAACAAATTTGTCTCAGACGAGCTACAGACCAGCTCCTTAGGGGCAAGGGTGATCAGTCTTGGACTTACATATTTTGTGCACACTATCAGGAGAGACTCTTCTCTGGGAAAGGACAACTGCATAGTGTAGAAGAGATTCCATGAAAAACAGGAAAAGCCTTAACGAGGAGAATTGACCCAGTGGCTGCAACAATAGGCTCAAGCACAACAATTGTGAGAATGATGCAAAGCCAGACTGTGTGTCGTGCTGTTCCACGTAGGGTTGCTTTGAGTTGGCACTGACTCACTGGCACCTCGCAACAATAGTAATTAAATTGACATTTTTGTCACTCTCATTTGCTTTTAAATGTGGGGCGAAAAATAGCATGTTGTTGCTGTTGTTATGTTGTCATGTCAGTTCTAACTCACCGCGGCCACATCCACGGCAGAACAGAACACTGCCTCCCCCTATGCCATCCTCACGGTTGGTGAGTTAGAGATGATTGTTGCAGTCCTGTGTTAATTCATCTCATTGAGAGTTTTACTCTTTGTCACTGTCTGTCCACTGGCCAAATAGGGACGAGTCTGTCCTGACAAGATGTCTAAAGTGCATAAGAGAAAATGCATTACATTTTGGGATTGAACACACAATCTATATTCATTAGTAGGTTTTGTTTAATGGAAGGAAAAAATTGGGAACAGAGAGGATTGGACCTTTGGAAAATATGAACTTGGTGTTAGCATGAAGTTAGAGATTGTATGCTAATTTTGAAAAAAAACAAGGAGTTGTTCATAGCAAATACCTTTTTTCAACAACACAAGACAGAGATTATATGATGAGGTACCCCCGAATAGGAGGGGAAAACTCCACTGGGCAGAACTTTCATAGTCCACATTTTCCCCATTAGTTAAGCACTGAGTCAACTCACTTTGAGTGCACCTAGTGGTGTTGCCTACAAAGATTCTCTCTGGTCATGGTGAATTCTTTCGTAAAAACCGTTTTGCTCCAACTTCATTTTGGGGAGATGACTGATTTAAGAGAACAGTGTTTGGCTTTGAAATTTTGTTTCCTGCTCACAAAAAATGCCGCAGAAGTGTGTGTGGTGTTGAACACAGCTGACAAGGACAGTGCTATGGGGAAACGCTCGAGTGTATGAATGGTTTGCCCATTTCATAAAAGGTAACCTGATGATTGATGACAAACCTCATTCTGGATATCCGTCAACTTCCTGAATAGATAAGAATGTCGACAAAATTCATGCAAGTATACTCAAAACCGACCATTGACCAAAACGATGATGTTATCTGGATTATTTGGATCTTGGTTCAGTGAATTTTAATGGAAGATTTGGGAATGAGAAGAGTCTCTGCAAAAATTGTGTCTTGGGTTCTGACTGATTAGGAAAAATATCATTGAGTGGAAAGAACAGCTCTGACATGAACAAGACTTTTTCCCAAGGTCATTACTGGTGAAGAGACATGGTGCTGTTGTCATGACCCCCAAAGCAAACATCAGTCAAGCCAGTGGAAGACGCCATAGTCACCTCACCCCAAAATAACTCATCCAGTGAAATCAAAGACAAAGACGACACTCATTTATTTTGTTTCATTTGAGGGGGGTAATGCATTTGGAGTTCATTCCATCAGATCAGACTGTTAATCAAGCTTTCTATTTAGAGGTTCTGAATAGATTGTGTAACAGTGTCTGACAAAATAAGCTTGATTGGTGGCAAACAGTGCATTGGTTTTGCCACCAGGACAACTCACCTACTCACACAGCCATCTCAGTGTGCCAGTTTTTGCCAAGGATGCCTCTCTTGCTCCATGCACCTTACTCACCTTGCTCTGTGTGACTTATTTTGTTTCAGGAATGAAGAGTGACATGGAAGAGCAGTGATTTGATGAGGTAGAAGAGGTAAAGAAGAAAAAACAAAACCCGAGGGAGGTGCCATCAGTCATCCAGACAGCTATGTTTGAAAAATGTTTCCAAGAACGGAATCGCAGATTTGACAAATGGAGAATACTTTGAGGGTGATACAGTTGTTTTATAACAAATTTCAAATACATAGCTGTGAAAAAATTTCCATTGTTTTGGAAATAACCCCTTGAGCATATGGACTTCCTCAGATGAAATTTACAGATATCATCAAATTGACTACATCCATGGAAAAGTATGCTAGAGAAGCTTGATATCAGAAGTGAAAACCAGTCTAGGAAATCTGTGAAACAGACCATCAATTGCTCCTATATCAATTCATTATAAATGTAAAGAAAATGAGAATAAATTTATAGGAGCCAGATCCAACCTTGAACCTGTCTCATATGAATTTTGAGAATATCATATGAAAAAAATTCATGCATTGAGCTCTAAGAACAGAAGAGATGAACTGTGAAAGGACATCAAAACCATCATTCATAAAGAAAGCAAAACATCATTAGAATTACAGGAAAGAAAGAAAACATCAAAGTGGGTGTCAGAAGAGCCACAGGCTCTGTAGCTGAAAGCAAGAAGACAGGATGAATTCAGCAGCTGGATAGAAAATTTCAAATGACAGCTCTAGAAGACAAAGTCAAATATTATAAAGAAATATGCAAGGACATGAAATTTAAAAATAACACAGAAGAATACACTAAGCATATCTGAAAGTGAAAGAACCCAAGAAAAAGAATAAAAAACCCAAGCCTTGAGTTAAAATTTGAAAGATTCTATACAAAAGATAGTGACTGCTGCAGGAAGCATCAAGAGAGGTTGTGGGAAAAAATACTCTCGCTTTATAAAAAAGAATTAGTTGACATTCCAACCTTTCAGGATGTACCATATATTCAAGGACCAATGCTGTTGAAGAAAGAAGTTCAAACTGCACTGAATACATTAGGCAAAATCAAGGCTCCAGAAATTGACAGAGCACCCTTGAAATGTTTGAGAAAGCTGAAGAGGCACTGGAAGCACTCACTCATCCATGCCAGGAAATTTGGAAGACAGTTACTTGGCCAATTGTTTGGGAAAAATCCCTATTTGTGCCCATTCCAAAGAAATACCACCCAACAGAATGCTCAAACTAGAGATTTCAATTTCATTGAAATCCCACAGCAGTAAAGTTTTGCTCAAGATCATCAACAATGGTTATGGCAGGACATTGACAGGGTCAGATTCAGAAGAGGACTTGAAACAAGAATCTGATTTCTGATGTTAGAAAATATTGACTCAAAGCAGAGAATACTAGAAATCGGTTTACTTGTGTTTCACTGAGTACGCAAAGGCATTTGACTGTGTGGCCCTACTAAACTGTGAATAGCCCGGTGAAAAATTGGAATTCCAGAACATGCCATTATGCACATTGTGAACATATACATGGATCAAAAGACAGTTGTGAGACAGAACAAAGAAATACTGCATGAATTAAAAATCAGGAAATATGTGCATCAGGTTGTATTCTCTCACCACATTTGTTCAATATAGATACTGTGCAGATCACCAGAGAAATGGGGTTATATGAAGAAAAGAGTGTTATCAGGATTGGAGGAAGGCTTATTACCCACCTGTGGTATCCCAAGGGCATAACCGTGCTTGCTAAGTGAGGAGGAATTGAAGCACTTGCTGATGGAAATTCAGGATTGCAGCCTTCAATATGGATTTCAACTCAATGTAAAGTAGAACAAAATTCTCACAAATAAACCAATAGGCAGCATCATGATAAATGGAGAAAAAGTTGAAGTTGTCAAGGATTTTGTCTTTCTTGGGTTCACAATCAATCTCATGGAAACTACAGTCGTGAGATCAGAAGTTGTATTGCGTTGGGTAAATTTGTTGCACAAGACTTCTTTATTGTAAAGAAGTGCAAGGGTGTTACTTTGAGGACTACAGTGTGCCTGGCCCAATCCATGGTATTTTCCTTTGGTTTGTATGCACGTGATTGTTGGATATTCAATAAAGAATACCGCAGAAGCATTGCTGCATTTGAATGGTGATGCTGAAGAAGAATATTGAAAATACCACTGCCTTCTAAGAGGACAAAAAGATCTGTATTGGAAGCAGTAAGTCCTGAGTGCTCCTTAGAGACAAGGATGGCAAGACCTTTTCTTAAATACTCTGAACATATTGTCAGGAGAGACCAGTGCCTGGAGAAGATCATGTCTGGTAAAGAGGATGGGTAGCAGAAAGAGGAAAACTCTAAAGGAAAAGGACTGCAATAATGGATTCAATCATATAAACAATTACATAAATAATTATGAGGATAGCACAGGACTGTGCAGAATTTCACTCTGTCATGCATATAGGATCCTATGGGTCAGAAGATAATACATTGCACCTAGTAAAACATATATATGTGTGTAATAAAAAGGCAATGGTTCGTGTATCTTAAAATAAATCATTTGCGTACCAGACAATATCATAAGCCTTTCCATTTATGTTATAATTTAGAAAATTAGATAGTTGAATTTTAACTAACTTAATTTTGAAAGCTTGTATGCCATTTAATTCACCAACTTTCATTTTACTTTCATCTTAGCCTAAACCTTATTTGTCTTATAATAGTCTTGAAAACAAATTAAAATAATAAGGACATTGTAAAATGGGAAAATCAACCAATTTTAATTCATTAGGAAATGTTAAAGAGTACATTGTAGGAATTTATATCTATTCTCAGGTTGGAAATATAAAATTTGGATCTTTTATAATCAGTATTTCTGTGACCTCTTAGTCTAACTCTGAATACAGTTTTCCTATAAGTATGAAAATGACCCAGGATGGGTGAATCTATAGAGACAATACTGCATTAAGGATGTCTGGGAGGCATGGCCCAGGAAGTGGGTGGTAATAGAGATCTAATATCAAGAAGTACAAGGAGGAAGAAAATAGTTTAAAACTGATTGAATGGTATGGTGTCTGAATTATGTCCTAATAAAAAGTCTTAAAAACAAGAAAGAAAAGAAAATGGTCCTTAGTTAGAAAATGAATGTTTTTGCTTTCCTATCTATCAAATAGCAATTAGTAACATATTCAATACATTCAGCAAAAAAGAGTCCACAGATTATAAGCATTAAGGATAAAGCCTTATCAATCACTCAATAACCTAAAAGTATTTAGAGCAAAAGGTGCTTTGATGTTATTCTAAACGTGTTGCTCTGGACTCCACATCAGGGTGCTTCTCCTGTGTTGCAGAGGCAAAGAACTACGCTGTGTGGTTCCTTTGGCAGTGATTTGTGTGAAAGTAAATCTTCAAATCTCATTTACATTGTGCCAACTGGTGAGACAGAGTAGCCTACCTTAAGTTTCAGGCCAATCAAAAACCCTTAGCTATTCTCTTGTTCTTGTAAGGTGTCATTGAGTAGATTCTGACCCACAGCGGTCCTATGCACAATAGAACTAAAAGCCACCCAGTTCTGTTTCATCCCCCAAATTGGTCTGATGCTTGAGCCCATTGCTACAGTCACAGTGTCAATCCATCTCCTCGAGGACATTCTTTTCTTTCACCGCCCCTCTACTTTACCAACCATGATGCCCTTCTCCAGAAGCCTGACTCTTCTGACAACATGACCGTTCTTGCTTCCGTGGGGCAGTTTGGCTATACTTCATGCAAGACAGACCAAACTGTCCTTTTAGCAGCACGTGGCACTTTCATATTCTTCTCGAGCACCACAATGCACATGCATCAAATTTCCTTTGTCCTTCTTTATGCAATGTCTGACTTTTACATGCATATAAGGCAATGAAACAGCATTTTTAAATTTACTGTGTTAACTTGTGGACACGAATATGTAAGAATTAAAGAAAATAAATTACCAACTTTATAAATGAAAGTAACTATCACATCAACTTATCATAAAATGAATCATGGATAAAAGACTATATTTTCAAAAAATAAGATCACTTAGAACTAATTAATCATACAAACACAATATAGCTAACATAATATAATCTACATATTGTGGGATACAATTAAAGCCTTGCTTAGAGGGAAACATGTAGCTATAATGCAGATTGCATAAAAGGGAATACAATGAAAATAAAATACAATAAAAGGGAATACAATGAAAACTGCCCTTGGACATAAAACTTGAATAGAAGAAACATAACTGAAATAGGTATAAGTGCAAACAACATAAAGAAAAGAACAGGAAATGAGAAAACATGAATGATAAAAGAATAGAAATATCAAAGATCAACAAAACAGATCCAGCTCACTGAAAATAGATTTGATCAGACAAAAGAAGCCATCAATAGAAAATATTAGGGACAATTTGAGGCATGTATTCCAAACTTAATAACATATTATCAATAATCTTATAATTTTAGTGGAAATGTAGATGAAAGGGACAATTACCTAGATGAAACCATCCAATAAAATCTGACTGAAGAAGCAATAGAAAAAAAAGGACTGGCATGCATTTAGAAACTGAAAATCAGTAAATACATAACTATCCATAAATATAAGCATGATGGAAAAATAAAAACAAACTTGCCTAAGCATATTCAAACATTATAAAATTTTTATGCAAAAATCAATTTTATAGAAGGAAAAATAAACATGGAATAGAGTAGTACTAAGTCCCCACACAGACCTAGGTGGGAAAAAAAGCTTGACATATGACAAAAATGATAAAACAAATGATTCATTGAATTAGTGGAGGAGGTAAAACAGATCTTCCTAGGAGAGATAGGAGATGGGGGTGGAGCAGTAATTAGATCCTCCTTAATCTTCTAATTAAAAGGCAGCATCAACTTTATTAAAAAATAACTGTATAAGCTGACTTATGGAATTTAAAACAAACATTTTGTAACTTCAACAGAGAGGAGGATTTCCGAAAGTATTTTACATTAATGTTATGAATAGAGTATAACCAAATTATTATACGCAAAATGTAAAATTAAGCCTAGATTTTTCATTTAATCAGCAAAGATATAAATAACATTGTTGCTGCTGTTGTCAGGTGCCATTAAGCATGCTGTGAACCCTAGTGACCCAATTACAACAGGATGAAACACTGTACCTTACTGTACCATTCTAAAACAAATTGTTCCTATGTTTGACCCCATTAATGTAGTCCCTGGGTCAGTCCACTTGGTTAAACGGCTGCCTCTTTTTTGCTGCATCTCCACTTTACCAAATGTGTTAGTCTACATAGACTAGAGAAACAAATTCATAGACACTCATATGTGTAGCAAAAAGAGCTTTATTTCAGTGAACAATTGTATATTGGGGAAAACATCCCAGTCCAGCCCAGATCAAGTCCATAAGTACGATATTAGCCCATATGTTTGATACCAGTCTGTAAATTCCTCCTCAGACTCACACCACACATGCAATGGCACCATGTATAAGAAGATCACTGGCCAGCGGTGGACAGTCTTGTGGATCTAGTGGCAGTGGAAGCATCATTGTGATGCATGAGTCTCCACGTGGCTCCTCCAGCTCCAAGGCTCTGGATGCCATCAGCATAGCTTCAAGTGACTTGTCAACAGGAAGACAAAGCAGAGACAGTTGGTCTGGCCTTTAGTAGGCTATTTATCTCCATAGCTCCTCCCAAAGAAGTCATCAAACTTTGATCTCATTGACATTCCAGACACTACCCCTTTACTCTTAATAGTCTCAAGTTGACACCAGATTATGTAACTACCACAGACTACCCCTTGTCAATTTAACAATTTATACAACTCTTTAGCCATATATAATTTTCAAACAAGCAATAATAAAATCATATCTGTACCTAATAGAATAAAATTAAAATGCATACAATTCAAAATGTACTAGCCTTATTTAAACATAATATATAAGTGAAAACAATCTATGAATAATTTCAGTTAAGTGAACATTGATACCTTAATCCTATAATTGTATGGATATATTCCCCTACTTATGAAAGTTTGTAAACCAGCCACTTCATGGTTTTATCGGCCCAATTTCTATACTGCCCACTTACATCAACACAGTGTTCCGCGGAGAGAAATCCTATTCATTGATGTGAAGGATCGTCATTCCAGTTGGAACCTTGTGAATTCTGCATACACAAGCAAAATCAAATCAGGACAGGCCATTCATAAAGTCTGCAGCAATATGCACCAATTCACAGGCTCAAATCTCACTCCATCTCCTCGGGTTTTAGGCGACCCAATGGGGGCTGCCTCTGTTAGCCTCACCAGGGTGCCTATTGGTTGCCTTGCTTTTAGACCATTGGCCCCATCACAAATGCTCAACAACCAGCCCCCTTGTGCTAGTTCAGAAACTTCAGAGCAGTCAATCCACTCTCATCTTCTTTTCTAGTCCCTGTGAACCAGGTACATGGGTTTAAGTGGCCAGACTCAACACATTTCTTTTTTTGTTTTAATCATTTTATTAGGGGCTCATACAACTCTTATCACAATCCATACATACATCAATTGTGTAAAGCACATCTGTAAATTCATTACCCTCATCATTCTCAAAACATTTGCTCTCCACTTAAGCCCTTGGCACAGGTTCTCATTCCCCCTCCCCCACTGTCCCCTCATGAGCCCTTGATAATTTATAAATTATTATTTTATCATATCTTGCCCTGTCCGACATCTCTCTTCACCCACTCTTCTGTTGTCTGTCCTCCAGGGAGGAGGTCACATGTAAATCCTTGTAATTGGTTCCCTCTTTCCAACCCACTCTCCCTCTACCCTCCCAGTATTGCCACTCACATCGCTGGTCCTGAAGGCATCATCTTCCCTGGATTCCCTGTTTCCAGTTCTTATTTCTACCAGTGTACATCTCTGGTCTAGCCAGACTTGCAGGGTAGAATTTGGATCATGATAGTGGGGAGGGGGTGGGGAGCATTTAGGAACTAGAGGAAAGTTGTATTTTTCATCAGTGCTACATCCCACCTTGGCTGGCTCTCCTCCCCTATCCCCCTCTGCAAGAGGATTTCCAGTGGCCAACAAATCGACTTTGGGTCTCCTCTCTGCACTATCCCCCTCATTCACTATGTTGAGATTTTTTTTTTGTTCTGATGATGCCTTATACCTGATCCCTTCGACAACTTGTCATCGCACAGGCTGATGTGCTTCTTCCATGTGTGATTTGTTGCTTCTGAGCTAGATGGCTGCTTGTTTACCTTCAAGCCTTTAAGACCCCAGACACTGTCTCTTTTGATAGTTGGGCACCATCAGCTTTCTTCACCACATTTGCTTATGTACCCATTTGTCTTCAGCGATCCTATCATGGAGGTGTGCAGTCAATGATATGATTTTTTATTCTTTGATGCCTGATAACTGATCCCTTCAGCATCTCATGATCACACAGACTGGTGTGTTCTTCTAAGTGGGCTTTGTTGCTTCTGAGCTAGATGGCCACTTGTATACCTTCAAGCAAGCATCATATAATGAAAATTTAATAGAAGAAATTATTCTTGCATTGAGGGAGTACTTGAGTGAAGGCCCAATGTCCCTCTGCCACTTTAATACTGAACCTATAAATATAGGCACATACATCTATTGCCCCATCCTCATATATAAATATACTTGCATATATACATGTCTATATCTAGACGTCTATAAATGCCCTTTGCCTCCCCGGTGTTTCCCTCTATTTCCTTTGACTTCCCTCCTGTCCCATTATCATGCTCAGTCCCCACCTGGGTTTCAGCAATACCTCTTCGTTACATTACCCCTGATCATGCCCTACCAGGCCTCCCACACCCACCTTACCTCCAATCTGGATCACTTGTTGTTCCCTTGTGCCTGGGTTTGTTAATACCACTTCCTTCCTTCTCCCCTATCCCATGAACCCACCAGAACTGTCGGTCTCATTGTTTTCTCCTTCAGATTGTTCATCCAGCCTATCTTCTTTAGACACACCTGCAGAGATAATAACATGCACAAAAATGAGACAGAGCAAAACCAAGCAACAATATACAGCAAAACAACAACAAACCACTGACAATGAACATTGTGGGCTCAGGGCAAGCACAATTCCCAATGTGTGTCTCCGTGTTGTCCCCTGTGGTGCTATGGGTCAGTGAGGAATGTCCTGTCTCATAGTGGGGCCAGCCCTATGGTCCTCTCTGTGCACTGGCTGCTCTGAGCAGAACTATTGTCCTCAGGGCTTGGTGGTCCAGGATGTGCTTCACTCTTTTTCCCTACCCCCTTGTTGGCTTCTGTGTGTTCTGATCAGACAAGTCCTCTCCTTGAGCTGTAGCTTTAGTGCTGTCCTCTGAGATGAATTCTTTGGGGTGGGGGATGGAGGAGGCTGTCCACTTAGTTGGTAATGGGGCCGGCCCCTCAGGCCTCTCTATTGGTTTCCTGCTTCATGTCAGTGTGTTGCGTTCTTGTCTTGGAACACTGGGTTGAAGTCTGGTCCCTCTTTCCCTGTGGAGATATAAACAACACTCTCCCCTTGGGTGGATTAGTGCCCTGTTCCCTGGCTACCCATGCCGTGTCTTTTTTTAAAATCCCTCTCCATTTTAGTTGGCTACCATATGTATACCATATATTTCCCTGAGTTTAGTCTGCCCCTGCCATATTATCTGAAACTCACTCCAGGATGTATGTATACATTAGCTTCATCCCTATGCCCCTTTTGGATTTTTTGAGCTTACCTCAGTGGACTCATGTTGTACGTGTCCTTTTGTGCTTGGCTTACTTCACTTAGCATAATTTCCTCCAGTTCTTCCCATGCGGCGATGTGCTTCATGTGTTCATCACTGCTTTTTTGGATGGATGTGTAGTACTCCATTGTATGTATGTTCCAAATTTTTTAAATCTATTCACCTGTTAATGGAAATTTGGGTTGTTTTCAATTCCTTGCAATTGTGAACTGCACTGAGATGAACATCGGGGCACAAATGTCTGGCCATGGTTAGTTTCTTGTCTCTTCTGGGTATATGCCCAGTAGGGAGATTGCTGGATTGTATGGTTGCTCAATTTCCAACTGTTTTAGATATTGCCAAATTAATTCAGACAAGAGTTCCTATCTCCCCACAGCCCCTCTAACACTCGTTACTTTCTGGTTTCTTGGATTGGGCTTTTTCTTGAGGGTGTTAGCTGATATCTCATAGTTGTGTTAAATTGCATTTCTCTTATGGCTAGAGATCTGGAACATTTTCTCATATATTTATTGGCCGTTTGGATTTCTGTCCTTGAGAAACTTCTGATCAGGTCATTTGCCCACCTCCTGGGTGAACATTTGGTTTTGTTCTTTTGTAGGTTAGTAGAGTATTGTAGATTTTAGTAATAAGGCCTTTGTCTGATGTGTCATTGCTAAAGATGTTTTCTCATTCTGTGGTCTCGCTTATTACTCTCAGTGAATTCTATTGATGTACACAAGTGTTTTATCTTTAGTATATCCCACTGGTCAATTTGTGTCTCCTCTGTGTTTGTGTCCTTCCCTATTTCCAGTAGCCTATGTATTCCCCAAGTCAAAGTTCTCAAATTAGTTCCAATTCCTTCATTGATAGTCCTAATAGTTTGGGGATTTACCTATCGGTCTGTGAGCCACCTTGAGTTTATTCTTGTGCATGGAGTGGGGTAAGGGTCTTGCTTAATTTTCTGCAGATATGTATCTATTTTTCAAGCACCATGAATTAAAGAGGGCATCCACTTTCCATTTGATATATTTTGGGCCCTTGTTAAAGATCAATTGTCTGTATGCAGATGATTTTATTTTGGGGTTTTCAATCCTTTTCCATTGGTCTGAATAGCTATCATAACAATACCACACTGTTTTGACCACTGTGTCTGTGTAGTGGGTGCTAAAGTTGGGTAAAGCAAGCTCTCCAACTTTGTCCTTCTTGAGGAGTTCTCTGTTAATTCTCGGTTTCTCTGACATTGGTAATCTGCTTTTCCCATTCTTTGAAGAAAGGTGCCGGAATTTGGATTGGGATAGCATTGAGCGTATATAGTGCCTTGGGTAGAATTGGTATCTTTACAATATTGAGTCTACCAATCCATGAGCATGGGATGTCCTTCCATTTGTTGAGATCACCTAGTTTCTTTTAATAGTGTTCTGTAATTTTCCTCGTAGAGATCTTTTGTTCTTTAAATCAGGTGTATCCCTAGATATTTCAATTTGTGCTTGGCTATTGTGAGGGGAACCACCTTTTTAATCCCTTCTTCTGTGGTCTTTTCTGATGTGTATAGTAGTCTGATAGACTTCTGTTTGTTGATCTTGTAAACTGCCACTCTGCCATATTCCTCTATTGCTTCCAGTATTCCTCTCATGGAACTATAGGATTTTCCATATATAAAATCATATCATCTGCGAAAACGATAGTTTCACTTTTCCTTCCCCAGAAAAATAACTTTGATGTCCTTTCTTTGCCTTAAATTGTCAGCTAGGACTTCCAATGAGATGTTAAATAGGAGTGGGGACAAGGGACATCCTTGTCTAGTCCCCTTTTTCAGAAGAATTGATTTAGTCTTTTCTCCATTGCCTGCCAAATTGGCTGTTAGCCCCACAATTCAATTCTTCTACAGTTATCCTTATTCAATGTCCAGATTTCAAATGCATATGATGCAATGAAGAATACCTTGTCATGGATCAGACACTAGTCCTCAAAGTGAAACTCTTGCTGTTCAATATTCTAAAGAGGTCTTGTGCAGCACATTTACCTAATGCAATATGTCTTTTGATATCTTTTTTTCCCAAAGACCTTTATTTTAATTAGTATATAATTCACATATCATATTATTCAATAGTTCAATCATATCAAGAAGAGTACAATCGTCACCACAATCAGCATACGACCTTTTCTTCTTTCTTGTATTTCTTGTTTTAGTGCCTCATTTCTCCCCAACGTCTCTGACAATCTCCTACATAATTATTAATTACAAGTTACTCTCTCTAGAGATTTACCTCTCCTGTACTTCATCTTTAGAAAAATATACAAAATAAGCAACAAAACAAAAATGACAGACTTCTTTAAAATGTCAAACAGCAAAGATGTCACTTTGAGGACTAAGGTACAGCTGAGCCAAGGCTCATTATTTCATTCTCTTCATTTGCATTCAGAATGGAGAATAAATAAAGTAAACCGATGTCTTTAATTATGGTGTTGGTAAAGAACATTAAAAGTACCACCAACTACCAGAAGAACAATGAAATCTGCTTGGAGGCTATTCAGCCAGAATGCTCCTGAGATACAAGGATGGGAAGACTTTGTCTCAATTACTTTGGACAATTTTTCAGGAGACACCAGGCTCTGGGAAAGGACATCATGCCCAATAAAACAGAGAGTCACTGAAAAAGAGAAATGTTGTTATTGTTAGGTGCCATCAAGTTGGTTCCACTCCATAGCACCCCTATGCACAACAGAAGGATACCCTGTATGGTCCTGTGCCATTCTCACAATTGTTCCTATAGCTGAGTCCATTGTGTTAGCCGTTGTTAAATCCTTGTATAGGATCTTCTGCCTTTTTATTGTCTCTCAACTCTACCAAGGATGATGTCCCTTTCCAGGAACTGGTCCCTCCAGACAACATGGACAAAGTGTGTAAGACTAAGGTTTTGCCATTCTTGCCTTGAAGGAGCACTCTGGCCAGACTTTTCCCAAGACAGATCTATTTATTATTTTATAAACAGATTTTTTTTATTATTTTCTCTTTAAAAATCATCTTATGGGGGGCTCATACAACTCTTATCCATCCATCCATTGTGTCAAGCCCATTTGTAAATCTGTTGCCATCATCATTCTCAAGACATTTGCTTTCTACTTGAGTCCTTGGTATCAGCTCATTTTTTACCCTCCCTCCCTTCCACCCCACCCCCAATGTACCCTTAATAGTTTATAAATTATTATTTTGTCATGTCTTACACTGTCCGACGTCTCCAAACTTTCCTGTTGTCCATGCCTCAGGAAGGGATTATATGTATATCCTTGTAATTTCTTCCCCCTTTCTACCTCACTTCCTTCCACCCTCCCAGTATCACCACTGTTAGCACTAGTCCTGAAGGGATCATCTGTCCTGGATTCCCTGTGTTTCCAGTTCCTATCTCTACCAGTGTAAATCCTCTGGTTTGGCCAGATTTGTAAGTTAGAATTGGGATCATGGTAGTGGGGGGGAGGAATTAAAAAACTAGAGGAAAGTTGTATGCTTCATCATTGCTACACTGCATCCTGACTGACTCATCTCTTCCCCCGTGCCCCTTCTGTAAGAGGATGTCCAGTTGTTGATAGAGGGGCTTTGGTTCCCCACTCCACACTGCCCCTCATTCTCAATGATATGATTTTTTGATGCCTGATACCTCATCCCATCAACACCTCATGATAACACAGGTTGGTGTGCTTCTTCCATGTGGGCTTTGTTGCTTCTGAGCTAGATGTCTACTTATTTATCTTCAAACCTTTAAGACCCCAGACAGTATATATTTTGATAGCCGGCGGCAGCAGCTTTCTTCATCATATTTGCTTATGCACCCACTTTGTCTTCAGCATTCGTTTTGGGAAAGTAAGCATCATGGAATGCCAGTTTAACATAACAAAGTGTTCTTGAATGAGGGGGTACTTAAGTGGAGGCCCAATGTCCATCTGTAACCTTAATACTAAACCTATAAACATATGCACATAGATCTATTTCCCTGTCATCATATATAAATATATTTATATATGTACATACCTATATTTAGACCTCTATAAATGTCCTTTTCCTCTTAGCTTTTTCCCTGTATTTCCTTTTATTTCCTCTTTTCCCACTGTCATGCTAAGTCTTCATTTGGGTTTCAGTAATTCTACTCAGTTACATTGCCCTTGATCAAGCCTTATCAGGTCTCTTATACCCTCCTCAACCCTGGTTTTGGATTACTTGTTTCCTTGTCCCTGGGTTGCTTAGCACCACTTCCTTGTCCCCACCTCCCCCTCTTCCATGTCCCCCTGAAAACTTCCATCCCATTGTTTTCTCCTCCAGATTTTTTATCCAGCCTATCTTACCTAGATTGTCCTGCTGAGATAATAATGTGCCCCTAAACAAGACAGAACAAAACAAAGCACAATAACAACAACAGAAAACCAATGCCAAAAGAAAAGAAAAGAAAAGCCTGGAAATAGTTCAAGGCCTATTTGTTGGCCTTTAGGAGTGTTTTCCTGTTCAGTCTGATGGGGTGTCACACTCTGGTCCCAAAGACTATTTTTGGTACTCCCCCAACACTGCCTTTCTATGCTCCCTTTGCTGCTCTGCTGCAATGCCCTTGGTGTTTTTGCCTTGGTTGGGGGAGGGGGGCGTCAGATCGGGCACAATTCCCACACTGTATCTCCAGTGCTGTCCCCTGAAGGGCTATGTGTCAGTGAGGGATATTGTGTCTCATACTGGGGCCGGCCATATGGTCCTCTCTGTGCATTGGCTGCTCAGAGCAGGAGTATTGTCCTCAAGGCTTGGTGGGCCAGGATGTGCTCTATTTTCTCCTCACCCTTTATTTGCTCCTGTGTGCTCTGATCAGACATGTCCCTCTCCCTGAACTGTAGCTTCAGTGTTGTCCTCTGAAGTAAATTATTTAGGGGGAAGGGTGGCTGTCCATGTAGTTAGGATTGGGGTTGTCCCTCAGACCTCTCTACTGGCTCCCTGCTTCGTGCTGGTCTATTGCATTCATATCTTGGAGCACCAGGTTGAAGTCTGGTCCCTCTTTCCCGGTGGAGATACCCTGCTCTTGGGTGGGTTAGTGCCCAGTTCCCCACTACCCATTTATTTTTGTTTTCTTGCCGCCCTCCTTTTTAATTGGTTACCATATGTAGTCTTTTGATATATTGACTTCATCTTCCACAAGTATCGATTGTGGATCCAAGAAAGACAAAATCCTTGAGAATTACAAACTTTTCTCCAAATTTCATATACAAATTGATAGCTGTCATGGTTGTGTACTGGATTCTGACTCATAGTAAACTAATGGAACCAAAGAGAATTGCCACTTTGGATTTTCTGGGGCTGGAAATGTTTAATGAAGCAGAAAACCTCATCTTTCCTCCATGGAGATGCTGTGTGTTCAAACTGCTCAACTTGCTTAATGTACTGCTGCACTATGAGGTCCTACAAAGCAATACAGGAATGCCAACTATAGCAACATTAAAATGGCACAGAAAGTAAAAAGCCAAAGTATGCATGCGTACATATATCTAAGTCACTCTCACTGCCATTGAATTGATTCTGACTCATAGACACCCTTAAGATAGGGGAAAGTGCTCCTGTAGGTTTCCTGGAGTATGTCTTTACATCCCTAGAAAGCCTAACCTTTCTCCTGCAGAGATGTTGGTTTTGAACTAATGTCCTTTCTATAACCATCCTAACAGACAGCACTCTGTGCCAATAGTGACACACACACACACACATACACACACACATACACACACATACACACACGTGATGACTCTAACTCTCCTTTGAATTAAATGAAATTTTATACTAGATTTTAATAAATTACTAGTTTAAAGATTAGTAGAATCAAATCCTAAGTTTAAATGAAAAAAAGAAGTGGTTTCTCAACATTATACATTGACAAAAGTTAATATATTTAACAGAAATTGTGGACAAGGTTGTAACAAATGGAGATTTGTTAGTGGTTAGAAAGTAAATTGGTACAAGCATTTTGGAGAATGATTGGAAAATAGTTTGTAAATTGTAGATGCATATATCCTCCAAATGGCTAGTATTCGATTACATTTTGAGGTAATTCTCACACATAAGTAAAATATAAAAAACAAACAAAAGCAAGCTTCATTAAAATATTGATTGTAATAGCCACAGTGGAATAAACTGTTTCTCAGCTGCAGGAGAATGCATAAATAAATCATGGTTTATTCATACAATCACATTCTGTGATGTATTAAAGTTGAATAATGTGCACATGTATCAATGTGAGTATATCTCAAAACCATAACAAAGTGAATAGAGCAGTATGATTCCATTTATGTAAATTTTAGAACACAATGTACAGTAACAAATATGTTTATGTGAGTTTTGTTTTCTTTCCTCCAGTGAGTTCTCTATTAGCTGGCTTTGAGTGGATACTTATTTGGCTGTAGAATATTTGGAGGCGATTGCCTTAAAAAAATATATGCCAATTGAGCTCTTAAAAAAAGAGAAAAGATCTAAAAACTGTTCCAAAAGAGAAATAATAAAGGCAGGACTGGGCAGAAGGAGAAATGGACTCAGTCTACCCTATAAGCAAGTCCTCCTGCAACTGTTATGACCTTTCAGAATTACTCCAGATTGAGACGAGGTCTGGAGGTATATTCTCTACGTCTATTATCTCTCTATGGAGATGCTATAATTAGTATAGGCACTGTGTTCCTTAGAGGGAAAGATGGCGCAAGTTCTTCTTTACTTTGGACATACTGTCAGGAGAGACTAGTCCCTGCATATGGACATACTTCTTTGTAAAGTAAAGGGGCAACAAAAAAGAGGAAGGAACTCAAGAAGATGGGTTGACACAGTGGCTGCATCAATGGACTCATACAAAATTGTGAGGATGGTGCAGGACTGGGCAGTGTTTCATTCTAAAGTGCATAGGGTCCCTGTAGGTCGAAACCAACCCAATGGCACCCAACAAAAACATAATAATAGGCATAAACATAAGTATATGTATGGGGGACTTTACAAATTAGTAGAATAATTCTATTCTATTTTATTTTAATTATTCCATGAATGTTTTGATGTGTCTTTGAACAGATAGATAGCCATCCATCTGGTTTTCCAGGTAATGAAAATGAATACACTCCATGAAATTATATATATTTATGATATATATCATGTCCAATCCATATATCCATAATATATAAATATTATTACATAGCATGTCTATCTCATCTATGAAAAGATTCATTTTAAATATTTGGTTTACATAAGTGTGGAGCCTAACACATTACAATTTCATAGTGTGTTAGTCTGGGGAGACTATAGCAGGAGTGCTCACACATTTTCATCATGTGAGCTACTTATAAAACGAGCAAGCCACCCCTCCTGGGCATATATCCAGAAGAGCCAAGAAACAAACCAATGCCAGACATCTGTGCTCCAATGTTCATTGCAGCACAGGTCACAATTGCAAGGAGTTGGAAGCAACCCAAATTTCCATCAACTGACAAGTGGATTAAAAAGCTGTGGTACATACATACAATGGAGTACTACACATTGCTAAAAAGCACTGATGAACGCATGAAGCACATCGCCACATGGGAAGAACTGGAGGAAATCATGCTAACTGAAGTAAGCCAAACACAAAAGGACAAGTACAACATGAGTTTGCTGAGGTAAGCTTAAAAAAAATGCAAAACGGGCATAGGGAAAAAGCTACTGCATACAAACATCCCTGGCAAGAGGACCAGGTAGTATGTCAGGGACCAGACCAAATACAGGGATACATATGGTAGCCAACTAAAAAGGAGGTAGGGAATGGGGAAAAAAAATAATAATAAAGAAGAAATGGGTAGCGGGGCACAGGGCACTAACCCACCAAGGAGAGGGTATTGTTTATATCTCTACAGGGAAAGAGGGACCAGATTTCAACCCAGTGCTCCAAGATGTGAATGCAACATGCTGGTGTGGAGTAGGGAACCAGTGGAGAGATCTGGGGGGCTGGCCCCAATCCCAACTATGTGGACACCTGCCCCTCCCCCAGAGTAATTTATTTCAAGCACAACACTGAAACTGCAGCTCCAGGAGAGGGACATATCTGATCAGAGCACAAAGGAGCAGATGAAGTGGGAAGAGGAGAGAGTGGAGCACATCCTGGCCCACCAGGCTTTGAGGATGATGTTCCTGATTAGAGCAGCCAGTCTACAGAGAGGACCACATGGCCAACACCACTATGAGACATGATGCCCCTCACTGACCTATAGGTGACAACATCAGAAACACAGTGTGGGAATTGGGCCCAATCTGATTGCACCATACTGAGGCAAAACACTAAGGGGGTGCAACAGAACAGCAAGGGAATGGAGCGGCGAGGCCCCCAGGGAATGCTGAAGGTGGACTTTGGGTCCAGGATATGTTGCCACAACAGGCTGGAAAACACTCCTAAAGGCCAACAAACAGTCCTTGAACTAACTACAAGCTTTTCTTACTTGTGTTTTGGTTTTGGGTTTTTTTGGTCATTGGTTTGTTGTTGTTGTTTTGTTGTACATTGTTTCTTGGTTTTGCTCTGTCTCGATTTGGGCATGTTATTATCTCCGCAGGTCTGTCTAAATAAGATAGGCTAGATGAACAATCTGGAGGAGAAAACAACAGGACCTAAAGTTCTGGAGGACATGGGAGAGAGGGAGGTTGGGGGAAAGGTAGTGTTATTAACAAACCTAGGGACAAGGGAACAACAAGTGATACAAATCGGTGGAAAGGAGGGTATAGGAGGCCTGGTAGGGTGTGATCAAGGGTAATGCAACCAAGAGGAATTACTGAAACCCGAATGAAGGCTGAGGATGATAGTGGGAGATGAGGAAAATCAAAGAAAATAGAGGAAAGAGCTAGGAAGCAAAGGGCATTTATAGAGGTCTAAATAAAGGCATGTGCATATGCAAATATATTTATATCTGAGTATGAGGAAATAGATCTATGTGCATATGTTTGTTTGTAGGGTTAGTATTAAGGTAGCAGAAGGACATTGGGGCTCCACTCAAGTACTCCCTCATTGCAAGAAAACTTTTTCTATTAAATTGGCTCACCTTCCCGACACAACTGCTGAAGACAAAGTGAGTGAATAGGTGAATGTGGTGAAGAAAGCTGATGGTACCCAGCTATCAAAAGGCCCCTGAGGTCTTAAAGGTTTGAAGGTAGACAAGTGGCCATCTAGCTCAGAAGCAACAAAACCCACATGGAAGAAGCACACCAGCCTGTGTGATCACTAGGTGTCAAAGGATCAGTTATTAGGCATCAAAGAACAAAAAATCATATCATTGTGTGCTCACCTCCCTGATATGATCGCTAAAAGCAATTGGGTGCATAAGCAAATGTTGTGAAGAAAGCTGATGGTGCCTGGCTATAAAAAGATATCGCATCTGGGGTAGGCTTGAAGGTAAACAAGCAGCCATCTAAGTCAGAAGCAACAAAGCCCACATGGAAGAAGCACACCAGCCTGTGAGATCACGAGGTGCTGAAGGGATCAGGTATCAGGCATCATCAGAACAAAAAAATCATATCATAGTGAAGGTGGGGAGGAGGGCTGGGGAGTGGACAAAGCCCATTTGTAGGCCACTGGACATCACCTTACAGAAGGATCTCAGGGAGGAGATGAGCTAGTCGGGGTGCAATGTAGCAATGATGAAACATACAACTTTCCTCTAGTTCCTAAATGCTTCCTCCTTCCCCACTATCACGATCCCAATTCTACATTACATATTTGGCTAGACCAGAGGATGTACACTGGTACAGATAGGAACTAGAACCATAGAGAATTCAGGGCGGATGATCCCTTCAGGACCAGTGGTGTGAGTGGCGATCCTGGTAGGTGGTGGAGGGAGGATGAGCTGGAAAGGAGGAACAAATTACAAGGATCTACATGTGACTTCCTCCCTGCGGGACATATGACAAAATAATAATTTATAAATTACCAAGTGTTCATGAGGGAAAGGGGAGCCAGAAGAGAGGGGCGGCGTAATGAGGAGCTGATGCCAGGGGCTTAGGTGGAGAGTAAATATTTTGAGAATGATGAGGGCAATGAATGTACAAATGTGCTTTACACAATTGATGTATGTATGTATTGTGATAAGAGTTGTATGAACCGCTAATAAAATTATTTTTAAAATGATCAAGTCAAAATGATCTACCATCTACAAAAATGCAAACCATATATTTATTTTTTTATTACATTTTTTCATAAATACATTGAGAATTTTTATGTGTACAATGTATGTTTATGTATCTTGCATAACCACATGAGTTCATATAGCACAACACACCACAATTAACTATGTACATTTTTTTTCATGACCTGAGTTTACTTTGATGACTTGCACTGAATGGAATGAGCCAAGGATGCATAGTCCGGACAGTAGCTGCTGACAGCCAGCCTCAAGCACATTTCCAAATGATCATCAGTCATGGTGGAACGGTACTTGGACTTAATGATCTTTATGTGGGAAAAGGCTGACTTACATAAATCAGTAGAGCCAAATAATGCAGTCAAGGAGGTAGCACTTTTTCTCATGTTTGGGTACTTTCCCTCTGCAAGTAAGTCCCAGAACTGTTCATGCGCTCTGGACTCCAGCTGAATGTCGGCTTGTAGTGTCAAAATCTCCCATTCTGTATGAAAGTGATACGTTTTTGTCTTCTTACTTGGTCCAGCTCCCCCATTCATTGTAATACCCTTTCTTACGTTTAAGAGAAAAAACAAGATATAAAAATTAGTGATAACTTAGCTTGTCAGTTTTGCTGCACTTAGTGTAGTTGTTTTTACATGCGTTTGACACCGAAGATCGCATCTGATTGGCTGCACTGTACATCAGTTAAGAGATGGGATTAATGATAGGCTTACATCTATTTTTTAATGCCATTTTACCTACCCACATTACATTTGTGATAGACTAGTAGATCACAATCAATATATTGAGCGCCCCTGGACTAGAGGAACAAATCCAGAGACACTCATATGTGTGTGCTAGAGAACTTTATATCAAAGAGCAATTGTATATTAAGAATACCTCCCAGCCCAGTCCATAAGTCAAGATAAAGTTCATAAGTCAGATGTTAGCCCATATGGCTGATACCAGTCTATAAATTCCTTTTCAGACTCATGCAACACATGCAAGGACAGAATACAAGAAGATCACAGGCCAGTGGGTGGAAAGTGTTGTGGATCCAGTGGTGGTGGAAGTATCTCAGCACCGGGTGGGTCTCTATGTGGATCCTCCAGCTCCAGGGCTCTGACTCTATAAGCATAGCTCTATGTGGCTTGTCGACAGGAATGCCTCACAGGAAGAGAAGCAGTGAGCGGGTGTGACTGGTCTGGAGTGATATATTTATCTCCATCTCATCTCCAAATGAGGTCATCAAGCTGCGACCTGACTGACAGGCTAGACTCCACTCCTCTGCAAGTTGTCAGATTACGTAACTGTCACACATAGGTCAAAGAACAGATTTTGAAGTCAACATTCATGTGTCACAGTTCAGTAGACTTAGCATTAGATTGGAAACCCTAGCCAGATATATATGTTATAGCTTAAGTAACTTAAGCAGAATTCAGTCTTCCTTTGGAAACTTCAATTATTTTGCTCTCAAAACCTCTAACTAATTATTCTTTGTGGCAAAAATATCCATGATACTCTCTTTTACCTAAAATAATCTTCCTTCAAGTTTTAATAATCACTTCTATTCAATTGTTTCCTAATAATACCTAGGCCAGTGTGTGACATTCAACTGGGTCCCATGCTCTAGATAAATTGGGTCATAAATTAAGCACCATTCATTCTATCCTCACATCCAACAACCATTGGCCAGGCCAAGGATAGACAGTTCTCTGTTGTTGAAGGCAATATCCAGCCGGCGGCAAAGCAGTTATGCACCTCATCAGTTTCTGCACACAATGGAGACATCATCAGTCCTTAATAGGGAATGTGAGCAGATCACAGTTCACCTTTGCCACCAACTGTCATTGTGCAATAAAAGCACTCTATTTTTAAGCTTAAAAATGATTATCATTGAATTTAGGAAGTGGTTTTCTAGGGAAAGGAAGGTAGGTTGTTGTTGGATTTGCTTCAGTAAAAGGCTTAATTATACAATAAATTTCCATTGTGGCTAAGCATAACTTGAACAAATGAACAAACAGCAGTGGAGTGAGATTTTGGGGTTTCTGAGATATATATTTATAAAAACCCACCAAACTAATGGCCATTGAATCAGTCAATGCTTACTCCTAGGACAGGATAAAACAACCCATCAATTGCTAAACTATAATTCTTTGTGAGACTAGAAAACCCCATCTTTCTTCTCAAATAACAACTGATGGTTTTGAACTGCTTTCCTTGCAATATGAAGTCCAGTAAGTAGCTACTACACCACCAGGCCTATATAGACATGGATATGGATAGCAAATGTGTCCATGGAACAAAAGGCAGTTGTGTGAACATAAGCGAATGTTACAAGGTTTAAAACCAGGCAAAATATGTAAGAGGGTTATGTCCTCTCACCACAGTCATTCAATTTGTATGCACAGCATATTGTCAGAGAAAAAGGATGAGATGAAAAAGAGTGTGGCTTCAGGATTGGAGGAAGGGTTATGAACAACAACCTGTCGTTTGTAGATGACACAAGCTTGCCTGCTGAAAGTGAGGAGTACTTGAAGCACTTGCTGACGAAGATCTAAGATTGTAGCCTTCAGTATGGTTTACAACTCAATGTAAGGAAGACCCAAATCCTCACAACTGGCTCAGTAGGTACCATCATGATAAATGGAGCAACGGTTGAAGTTCTCAAGATTTTGTCACACTCATGGAAGAATCATTAAAGCGATCAAAAGATATATCACATTGGGTCAATCTGCTGCAGAAGACATTTTTAGAATATTAAAAATCAGGGATGTTACTTTGATGACTAGGGTGTGTCCGACCTACTCCGTATATATTCTATCAGCTCATATGCATGTGCAAGTTGGACACTGAATAAGATGTTCCAAGAAAAATCTATACATTTTAGTTAAGGTGCTCATGAAGAATATTGAAAGCATCATGGAATGCTAGAAAGACAAACCAATATTTATTGAAATAAGTACAGCCAGGGTGCTCCTTAGAGACAAGGATGGTGGGACTTAGTTTTACATATTTGGAATATATATGTTCAGGAGTGACTAGTTTTTGGGGAAGGACATCATGTTTGGTAAAGTGGAGCAGCAGTGCAAAAGAGGAAGACACACAACGAAGTGAATTAACACAGTGGCTGTCACAATGGACTCAGGCACAAGAATCCCCAACAACATGGAAATGGATATGGATATAAAGGCTGTTATTATTATATTCCATCAAACCTGTGCACAACAGAAAGAATTCCTCCAATAAAAATTGGTTTGTCTTTTTAGCAGTCCACAGAACTTTCAATATTCTTCATCAATGCCATAATCCAAATATATAGATTCTACTTCTATCAGCCTGTTGAACATCCAATTTTCACATCCGTATGAGTCGATTGAAAGTACCATGACTTGGGTCAGGCACATGTTAGTCATCAGAGTAATATTTTTGCTTCCCCTTCAATTTACCAAACATGATTTTCCAGAGAGCAACAAAACATGTAAGACAAAACTTGACCAACCTTGAACTCTGGCCACACTTCTTCTTCCAAGACATATAAGTTTTTATCTTTGAGCAGCCCATGGTCCTGGTCCTTTCAATATTTTTTGTTCACACGATAGTTCAGATTCAATGGTTTTCTTTTTTATTCAATGGCGAAATTTTACATGCATATGAGTCAATTGGAAATACCATGCGTAGGTAAGGGGCACTTTAGTTCTCAAAATAACCTCCTTGTTCAGTTCTCTAAAGAGTCATCTGCAGCAGATTTACTTAGTGCAGCATGTCTTTTGATCTCTTGACTGCTACTTCCATGAGTCTTGATTGTGGGTCCAAGTAAGACAAAACCCTTGACAACTTTGACTTTTCTCTATTTATCATGATTGATCTAGTTATGAGGATTTTGGTCTTCTTTAAAGTGAGCTTAATCCATACTGAATTCTGTGGTCCTTGCTCTTCATCAGCAGGTGCCTCCACTACTTCTTGCTCTCAGCAAGCAAAGTTGTGCCATTTGTGTCTTACGGATTGTTAATAAACTTTCCAATCCTGATGTCTCATTCTTCTTCATATGATCAGCTTTTCTGATTATTTGCTCAGCATACATAGTGCCTATTTATGGTGAGTTGAAGTCAACTTGAAGCACACATTTCTTGATTGTAAATCATACATGACTCCCTTTTTCATTTGTACACTGCCTCTAAATACATGTACAAGTTCCACAGTAGCACAACGAAGTGTTCTGGAATTGCCGTCTTCTCAAGCTTATCCATTGTTTGTTATGATCCACCCATTTGAATGCTCTGGCATAGTCAATGAAACACAAGTAAACACCTTTCTGGTATTCTCTACTTTGATCCAAGATCCTTCTGACATCAGTAATGGTATGGCTTTGTCCATGTCCTCTTATGAATTCTGATTGAACTTCTGGCAGCTCCCTGTCAATGTCCTGCTGCAACTGTTGTTGGATATGAATATAGCTATAGATGTAGATATACATGTTGTTTTATTTTTTCAGAATTTTATCCATTATTTGATAAAATAAGCTGGCATAATGCAGTTTAGCAAAGCATGCAAAATAGGTAGGCTGTAAGTCTCTAAAATTTGCTCATCTGAGCTATTTTTTGAAAACGCATGGACATGCACAAATTTGATTGTGACTCTGGTGGATTTTCTCATTTCAGGACCTCAACTTTCAAGGAACAAGTGATCAACTTGGGGAAATCCTCAGCGACCCTATTTGAGGTATAGTAACTTCTGTGGATGTCAGTCCTGGTAGTTCCCATGTCCTAACTGCTAACATACATTCCAATATATAACCCACTCTGCCAGCATGAGAGAAAGTTGAGTCTTCCGACTCCTGTAAAGAATTACAATCTCACAAACACACAGGGGTAGTTCTCCTCTGTTTTATTGGTTCACTGTCAGTCAGAATTAAGTCAATGATGATGGGTTTCGTTTGTGTCAGAACCATGTAAGGTGGAATCCCGTCAGAAGGAAAACCCAAGCATTTTCCACTAAAATGAGAGATGAAAACATGCCTAGGGTCTACCTCGTGTAAGTGAGAGAACTCGTGAGACTCAGAAAAAAGTAAGGCTGTCTTGGTGAGTTCCAGCTCCCTCAGGATTTCTTATAACAAGGACCAGGGCTACATAGACCTTGCCATGGAGAGGGGTCGTGCTACACCAGGTCTACAATTGAAGGAGCCCTCGTGGTGCAGTAGAAGCCCTGGGGACCCAGTGGTTAATCTTGAGCTTTGATGTGAAAGGTCAGCAGTTTAAAATCACCAGCCGCTTTGTGGAAGGAAGACAGACTTTCTACTCTGTAAATAGTTACAGTCTTGGAAACACGCGGGCAGTTCTATAGGGCCTTTAGGAGTTGGCATCAACTTGATGGCAGTGAGTGAGTGGTGCAGTGAGTAGCTCTTGGCTAGTATCCAAAACTCCAGCGGTTCAAATCCACCAGGCATCGCATGGGGGAAAGCTACGACATACTTCGTCAATAAAGATTGAAAATCTGGAAATCATGGGCATTTCTACTCCATGCAGTGTGCTTAAAAAAATTCAGAATCAACTTCATGATAATAAGTTTGGCCTTATTCCTATAAAACGGTGCTGTTCCCAAGAGATATTTATCCGGCTGTATTTCAGGCTCCTCAGGACTTAGGCAGGGAGGTCTCTGGAGGCAGGAGACAAGCCTTCCACTGAGAAGTGAAGGAGCCACACCTGACCATTTTGTGCGCCTTGGGACAGGGAGTGTGAATGGGACCAAACGGCATTGCATTGTTTATGTCACACACCCACGTCTCTACTATGTCTATCTGTTCATTCTTTTCAAGGAGAGCAACACTTAGAGTTTCCTCCCTTCCCCCCTTTTTATTGCTATTTCACCCACACATCATGCGAGACCTCTTTGTCCCAGCTCATCCCTTTAAAAGATCTCCAAACTCTTTTCTCAAGGATTTGCTTTTTCTTTCTTGGCATGTTTTACGTACCCGTTAATAATTTAATTGCATAATTGCAGTCTCCAGTCTCCTTATTATAAATAAGCATCAGAGTGAAAACCATGTCTTCGGTGGAGCTACGTCTCAAGAGCTGGCATTTGCAGAGACATGGACCTCAGCACTCTCGGCGTGCCATGGGAGAGGCTGATAATGATTGCACGGGGAGTAGAGTATCAACACCCTCGCTGGGTCTTTGAGTGAACCTACGTCTAGAGAAGGGTACTTTTCACTTAGGAAAGGTGTTTTATTTGTCCCAGGATAGGAATTGGAACATTAGGAGATATATCAACTTCATTGAGCAAAGAGTGGCTTTTCCCAGAATTATACTGTTCCCACAAGGATAGGAAGGCTAGGAATAGGAACTTGCACAAACCAGCGTTTTCAAGCCACATGTGTTTTGTAGGTGAGTGAAATTACAATATCGTTTGTTACGTTGTACCAACTGACCCTTAAGAAGTAATCATGCCTTTGGGGTTTCTGATTCAAAACCACCACCAACACAGCAACCCAAAACATTTATTATTTGCCCTTGAAACATCCCTCAGCTCCTTGGAGCTTTGTTGTTCACACTGTGTGCTTCGTTGGGATTAGCAAACTGTCAACATGGAGTCCTGGTGGCGGAAGGGCCATTTTTAGCATTTGAACACTCTTTCTCTGCTGCCAAAGTTAAAAGCCTTAAAAATCCTCAGAGATTCCTAGGGAGCAGCTTCGTGTGGGCGCCAAACGGAGCTGGTTCTCCTTTTTCAAAGACAGAATGTTGAATTCTGCCCTGTCAGCGCCGGTGATGAATTCCACCTTCAAGGAGGAAACCACTGCTTATTCATGTCAAGGTAACTAAAGAGAGTGTCCTTATCTCTTGCTTTGTTACTAACACTTCGGTACATCATTGCCTGAAATTCATAGTCAGCATGAAATAGCTCCCAGGTTTTTTTATTCGTGCTTCCTGATCCCTGTTTATGGAGTACTTGGCATGCCTGGTGGTATAGTAATTATGATCCACAAAGTCAGCAGTTCAAAACCACCAGCCACTCACAGGCAAAGATGCCAGGCTTTCTACTCCCACAAAAAGTTACAGTCTCAGGAACCCACAGGCACAGTTTTACTGTTTGTTTCCCCCCTCCCCTGAAAAAAAGCATTTTATTGGGAATTATACAGATATCATTCCATAGTTTAATCACATCAAGCAGTATTGTACGTATGCTACCACAATCAGTCTCAAAACATTCTTTTCCTACCTGAACTCCTTGATATTGTCTTCCTTATATCCTCCCACCCCCACCACCGTGATACCCCCTAGAGCCCCTTATTCTCCTTTCTGTCCCTATAAGTTCATCAATCCTGGGCTCATTATACTGAAAAACATATAATAAAAATTCAAGAGGGTCACACCTGAGATAAACCCATGTATGAACCAACCAACCAACCCACCAAAAAAATACAGAAAATGTAATAAAACAGATCAAGCTTAAGAGAAGAGATCACTTCACAGGAGATAAACCATTCGAGTCAGGATTTCCATCTTGATTTTCTATAGTTATTAACTATCTCTCCAATGCACTGTGGGTCTCCTGTCTTAAAGGATTGCGATGAGTATGCATTGACTCCACGGCAGTGAGTTTGGTTTCTCTTTTGCTTTCTGTGGACCTATCACCACCAGTGGCTGGCAAGTGGTTTCTGATTCAAGGAGACAGTTGCACACCCCTGAATGGTGCAAATGATTAACAGACTCACCGCTAACAAAACTCTTGGAGATCTTAGTTTACCTAGAACAGTGGTTCTCAACCTTCTTAATGCCGTAACCTTTTAAATACAGTTCCTCATATTGTGGTGACCCCCCCCCCCCAACCATAAAACTATTTTCGTTGCTACTTCATAACAGCAAGTTAACTACTGTTATGAATTGGGTGACTTCTGTGACAGGGTTGTTTGACCCCAAAGGGGCTGTGACCCACAGGCTGAGAACCGCTGACCTAGAAGCATATCAAAAGAAAAGCCTGGTGATTCATATCCAGAAAAGAAGCCACTGAAAACCTTGGGGCAGCGTGTACCAAAGAAATGTGAGGGGGACACAAAACACTTCCCCATTTGCTTCAAATAACCACACGTATACGAGGACTATCAGCTTACTTTCTTAATTGAGACCAAGAACTTACAGCTATTTCACCCCCACCAAATGGACTTTCTGTACACATCTAATCTGGCGCATGGGGTCCCTTAGCATAGTCCCTTAGTATTAGTCTGGGTTGACAAGAGAAACAAATTCATAGAGACATGTATGTGTATAAGAGAGAGTTTTATAAAAGGTTAATTATACATTAAGAAAGCATCTCAACCCAGTCCAGTCTAAGCCCATAAGTCAGATACTAGCCCATATATCTAATACCAATCCATAAAGTCCTCTTCCGACTCATGAAACACATGCAATGATGCCAAATGCAGGACGATCACAGCCCAGTGAGTAGAAAGTCTTTGGACCCAGTCGCATAAACATCTCAGTGTTGGCAGGGGTCACTACCTGGCTTCTCCAGGTCCCAGGGCACGGGGTCTATCAGCATAGTGCCATGTGTCCTGTCAGGTCTTGTCAGAAGAGCGTTGTCTCAGGGAATAAACAGAGATAGAGGGTGTCTTCTGCCTCCAAGAAAGAAATACCGGAGTTCCCAGAATTCTCAGGGGAAGGCTATGCCCACATAGAGGCCTCATTGGTTATAGGTTGATTGCCAGGCAAGACTCCACCCCTTCACTCATAATCCTCTCACACTGACACCAGATTATGTTAATTATCATATATATTAAACCAAAACTGAATTCACTATTTAGGGAAGCTGACTCATAGCAACCATATTGAATATGAAAAAAATAAAACACAAAAACCCCTCACTGCTATTGAGTTTATGCCAACGGGGTAGGACTGATCTTATAAGTTTCTGAGACTAACTCACAGGAGAATAGAAAACTCTATCTTTCTCCTTTGGAATGGCCACTGGCTTCAAACTGCCAACCTTGCAGTTAACAGCCCAATGTTAACCACTACACCACCAGGAATCCTGTATAATATATCAGTGGTTGCCAAATCAAACACTTACATCTCTCAGTATAATTTCCTCCTTCTTCCCCTCTGATTAAATTGTTGCAATTTCCCACCCTTCAATATGGATTACACAGGAACACGAAGAAAATGAAAATCCTCAGAAATGAATGAATAACGGCCATCATGATGGATGATAAAGAAACCAAAGTCATCGAGGATTTCTTTCTGTTTGGATCAGCAACACCCCTGGAAGCAGCAGAAACCAATCAGCATATTGCATTGGGAAATTTACTCCAACAGGCCTCTTTACATGTTTGAAAATGCATAGATAGCCCTGTGAGGACAAGTGGGCATGTGATGGAAATCACCGTCTCTTCAGTAGCTTCGGATGCACATGAGGGCTGAACAATGAAAAATGAAATCTGAAAGTTATTGACAACTCAAACTGAGTATTGGCAAGGAGTATCAAATCAATAGCTTGACAAAATGTAAAGCTATCTTCGAGGATGTAGAGGCAAAGGCTCCTTAGTCTATAGAAGGCCAATCATCCATCCAGCTCATTTGGGACACACACTTTTGATAAAGAATAAAGCTAAAGAGACTCCATTGCTCTTAAGTCAATTCTAACTCATAGTGACAGCCTATATGGGTCTCTCAGATTGTAAAACTTTGTAAGAACAGAGAGCCCCCTACTTACCGCCTGGGACAGTTGGTGGATTTGAACTGCTGACTTTAGGGTGGTGATGTAGAATTGTTTTTGTTGCTGTAAGTTGCTTTCCAGTTCATTGGGACTCATAGTGACCCGGCGTATAACAGGACTACATACTGCTCAGTCCTGTCCCAGCAGCACAACAACTGTTATATTTAAAGCTTATGGCTGCAGCCACTGGGCCAATCCACCCTGTAGAATGAATGGATCTTCCACTTTTTTCCCCCTGACCTTTAACTTGACCAACCATGAAGCCCTGTTCTAGGTAATATTCTCTCCTGATAACATGCCCAAAATACACGCGATGGAGTCTCACCATTCTTGCTTCTGCAGGGCATTCAGGCTGTCCTCCTTCCGAGGCAGATTTGTGTGATCTTCTCTCAGCCCATGACGTTTTCAGTATTCTCCACCAGCACTCATTCCACTTCAATTGTCCGACTTCCACAGGAGTGTGAAGGGATGGAGAATGTTACCACGTTGGTCTGGGACACCATACTGCTCAGAGTGCCTTCCTTGTTTTCAGCACCTTAAAGAGGTTTTGAGGGTGAGTGGGTGGCAAGATACAAAATCTGCTAAGATGCAGTAACCCCCACAACAGTGGGCTCAAGCATACTAATGCTACCAAAGGATGGTACAGAAATGAGTGAAATTTTGTTTTGTCATCTAGAAAATCATCATGAGTTGGAAGAGATCAAAGTTCACTCACAAAAATTTAGGAGACCAGGCCTTTCTTCACAAGGCTCCTGGACTGGCAGTGCCCTCTGCCCCAGTTTGAGGTGAAACCCACATTGTGAATGTTCGCTCGTATCACCTGGCATTTCCTCCTGTGTGAACCTTTTTCTCTTTCCCTCTCCTATAACAACCTGTAGCATTCTCTATCCCAGCATCTACAGAGAGATGATGTGTTGACTTCCATTATTCTACTTCTCAGAAGAACTATGTGCAATGACGTTAATTATGATGTGAGAGATTTAATGCCATTGGAATAGAACATTCATAACATTTACTTTCTCAGTTACCATTTGGCACTGTGCAAAAAGAGGATAAGTTAGTAGACCTAAAGATCAGATGCACTTTCTCAGAGTTCAAAAATCAATTTTTGTGGGTTTTAGTTTCCATAATAACTTTCCACTAGCTACCAGCAGTCCTTGCTGTTCCCGAGCGTGTCTTGGTGTCTTGCTCATGTTTTCCTCTCCCCCTGGTGTTTCCATGTATATTCTTCTCTCTTTATAACTCAAGAAGTGATTAGATATTGGACCCATTTTATTCAAGTTTGCCATATATATATATATATATAATAGACACATACCTGTTTTCAAACAGAGCTATGTACAGTGCATAAGATATATATATATATATATAATACCTATTTTTCAATCTTGTCAAAGCTCCATAAATACTGGTAGTTGATTTGTTCATGAACAAAGATGGATGATAACATCTCGAGTTCTTTGTGAAAATCATGATGTGTACCAAGGCATGTCTCACTAACCCACTTGGCAATATATTGAGTTTATCGTTGGCCCAGACAAACTTTATTCCAGACTGTAACAAAAGATCTTGGAATTCTGAACGTTTTCCCTCTCTCTCTCTCTCTCTTAAATTAAAATATCTTTCAAAGCCATTTATTTAACTGATATAAAACTGTACTGCATAGCACCTACATACGACACCTTCACCTGACTTCTGTTATGTTCTGTTATTGTTTCCAGGAGACAGAACCCCCCTCCCCCGCATACTTTATACAATGGATACTTTCAGCAATAAATATTTTCAACGCCTTCCTTGAATAGTAGGAATAATATAATATTCAGGCACTATTGATAATTATCTAATGAAACACAAATACACTCATCATCTAAAATATAGTTAGAGGGCATCCAATAACTTCGTAATTGGACACTATGATTTGCTGAACTTGAGATTTTTAATGTTTAGGCCACGCTCTGTCACAAAATTTTACCTGGTTTAAATAACTGTGATATAATGTATAACTATCTTTCCACTGTTCTGAATCTGTAAGTCTCTCCAGAAAGTAATGTGCATGAATTCATTAAATATAATTCAATTCTATGATGGGAGGGTTTTAAATATCTCTAGTATAAGTAGAAGTCTCTATTTTTATCTTTAATATTTTCAAATATGAGGAAACAAGTTTAAACCTTCATAAAGAGACAGCCATTTTGAAAAATACCATCCAGTCAGGACAGACTCATCCCAAATATCCTACGCTTTTGGAAATAAGGAAATGAGATTTATTATTTAGGATGGTTGGCATTGGGCATTGTAGCATACTTGGAAGTACGAATATTACAATGCATGCCAGTGTAATCAGGGCTCCGTTTGAGGAAAGCAAACAAACGCATTTTTGATATCTAACAGATGAAAATCCTACAGTATTCATCCCACCACTTGTCTGTCAGTCTGTAGTGCTGGGGTGGCCAGTGGGTTGCTGTGATGTTGGCGACTATGTCGCCAGTATCTCAAATGCCAGTGGAGTCTCAGAGGGAACACGGTTTGGGCAGAACTTCCAGCTTAAGAACAGAAAAGGAAGAAGGATTCAGCTGCCCACTTCAGATGATGTAGCCACTGACCATGGATGTTTGGGGGGGAACTATGATGCTAGAGATGACTATTGAAAGCACCATGGACTTCAAAAATGCCAACCACTGTGTCTTGGAAGAAGTAAGACCAGGGAGCGCCTTGAAGGAAGGATGGCGAAACTGTGTTCAGGTACTTTGAACGTGATGTCAGGAGAGACCAGTCCCTGCAGAAGAAGATCATGCTTTTCAAAGTTGAGGGCCAGCAAGAAAGAGGAGGGAGCACGGAAAAGCAGAAGGCCCTCAAAGACATGGACTGACACCGTGGCTGCTTCCTTGGGCTCAGCTCACGCATGAGGACAATGGTGAGGCTGTAGCAGGACCATGCAAGGTTCCTTCTGACATGCAACCCAGGGGCACCACGCCAAAAGCAACTGCACAACTCTCCGTGAGCTCACTCCTCTACCTAGCAGTTTGATTCCCCATGAAAGAGTCACTCACTAAGCCAAGGTTTCACTGTTTACCATAGGGATAATTTTACAGTAACAACCAAGAAAATAAATGAATCTATACAAAGGTCAGATGACTTAATCCCTATGCAGCCTTTATCTTGACACCAGTCATTAGGGAGTCAGTCAATGTTATGTACTCTTACTATCATTAATATTAACACATCCACTCATCCATCTGCTGATTCCTTCATGCACATTTATCCATCTGGGTGTGAGCACATTCGTTTCAGTGGTGATATAAGAAGTTAGCCCCCCGAATAATTTTCTGTTTCCCTCAGAGTGGTCCCCATTTGGCATAGGAGACGGTGATCCTTAAAATTCAACTGCATTGGAGGCAAGATGATTGTAAGAAGATGTGTTTATGAGAGTACAGATGAAAGAGCATTTGACTTACTGATCAGGTGCCAGGGAAAGAGTATCCTTAGTAAACTCATTGTAGCTCTGTCCTTGAAGGATGCGTTTTTGTCTCTGAAAGTCACATGTGCAGCAAGTCTTTTTATGTGGATTTTACTCTTCTTAGTCTCGGGATGCATTGTTCATGTGTAAATTGAACAGTTAGGAAGCAATGAAGTCACTCTCTCACCCCTCTTCTCCTTTACAGCTTGTACCACAAAAGGAACAAGAGCACTAGTAAGCTCTGTTCTTCTCAACGCCGCTATGTCATGCACATTTAATTAGTAGCAAAAATAGAAATGCATATTTAGCTCCTTATTCAGCAGGAACTGGAAAGCCACCAGATTAGAGGCACAGCAGCAGAAAAAGATTGACGTTTTGACAAAGCCTCATTTCAGAAACTAACACCCAAGAACGATGAGTCAGGCAAATTACCCATTAATTGCTGACCGGTTTTTAACTGGGTCAGCCCTAAATAAGGACAGAAATTGAAAGGGATGTAACAAATGCCTGTTAGTTGGGTTGATTCCCATGAACTCGGCATTATTGGGGTGAATGACAAGAAATATTTTTGAGCTGGATGGAGACACAGGTTTAATGACTCAAGTTAGTTAAGAAAGAAACATTTATAACATTGGAGATGTCCTTTGAAACATCTGCTCCGGAGAAGTGCGGCCAGAATGCTCCCAAGAAGCAAAGATGGTGAATCTTATCTCATCCACTTGGGGCATTGGCCAGGAGAGGCCAGCCCTGGACAAGGGCCTCATGTCTGCTGAAGCGGAAGACTTTTGACAAGATGGATTGACAGAGAGGCTGCAATAATGGGTTCAATCACGGTGCTGATTGTGAGAAGGTGCCTGACAGGGCAATGTTTCCCAGTGTTGTACGCAGTGTCACCGAGTGTCAGAACCCGTTAGATGGCATCTAACATCAAGGGCAGGATATTTTTTCTCAAGGGCCTTTAAATGAATGGCTTCAGTTCCACCTGCACTTTGAACCTGGAGTCTAAATTCTTCACAGGGTGTCAGTCGGAGAATCATGCCAGTCCCTTTCAGCACTGACTTCCGCAGCACATCTGCTTACTTCCCCTCACATGGCAGCCAAGACGGCAATAGAGGCAGGGTGCCACTAAGGTGGAAGACACTTGTGTAAGACAGAATCGCAAAGTGATATTACCTTTGCGGTATCCTAATATTTAGATGGGAATCACTAAGTCCAGCGCGACTCAAAAGGAGAAGACACTAGGCACACAAACCTGGAGTTACGCATAGACGGGGCTGATGTGGAGTCTTTCGACCACAGGACAGACAGCAGAAATCTGACAGTACACATCCTTAGGCACAGCTTGTTGGCGTAAGATTTTATTGACTTACTCAATAAGATGTAACATGTGATATAAAAAAAAAGATGTAACATGTGGTTTTCTCTCTCTCCTTCCTTTCTTCTATCCTTCTTTCCTTCTCTCTCCTCTCCTCTCTTCCTTCCTTCCTTCCTTCCTTCCTTCCTTCCTTCCTTCCTTCCTTCCTCCCTTCCTTTCTTTCAATGCTGCATACTTTTCACAGGTATACCCAGTGTCATTCAATCAACAAACTCAATGACACCTAATAACAACATTAACTCAATCACAATGTCTAAGGACCCTGTATAGAGTTCCTATAATGAAAACCTCTACAGATGCAGACAGCCTTGTCTTTTTCCTGAGAAGCAGCTGGTAAATTTGGATCTCTGAACTTATGGCTAGCAGCCCAATGCCTAAAAAACATGCCATTGTACAAATGCAGTGAGATAAGAGGTGGAAAATGCATACAAGAACAACTATCATTGACTGTTTGGATTTATGTTAATGGTTAGAAATATGCAATATTTGAAGGAAGTCATGTCGATATGGAAACCTCATTGATCTATGTATTGTGCCACTGAGTTGTCTCACCTCAGTATCCCTATATAAAATAGAACACAATATTTCCTGATCCTGTACCATTCTTGCTCTCATGGTTATGTTTGAGCCATGGTTATGGCCACTGTTTACAGCTCTGAGTTCCTCCATCTCTACCCCCTCTCCTCATTTCTTGATCTGTACCTTGGCATTGGGTTGATAATTGGGTTTCTTACTAATATTTTTGAAAATTTGAATTTTACATAATTCATGGGAATATTAAGAAGGATATGTGTCTCTATTTATAGAATGCAGACTTCATGAAGACTGACAACAACACACATACTCTTGCTTTACCATGGTGACTGCAACCTGCAATACACTTTAACATGTAGAAGGCATTCAGTAGAATGTCTTAAGTCAGTGTTTCTCAAACTTCCTAATGCTGTGACCCTTTCATACAGTCCCTCATGTTGTGGAGACCCCCCCCAACCATAAAATTATTTTTGTTGCTACTTCATAAGTATAATTTTGCTACCGTTATGAATCGGGCAGCCCCGTGAAAGGGTCATTTGACCCCAAAAGGGGTCACAACCCACAGGTTGAGAGACACTGTCTTAAATGAATTATGTGCACATAGATGAAAGGATGGATGGATTAATAAATAATTCCTATGCACATTCCTTGATAGTGAAAAATAAGAAACTTTATTTGTTATTACTTTACACAACTTTAAGGGGATTCTGATTTTAAGATATCTTTTAAACCAATGAATCAGTGGGTTGTGTATACAGGCATATGTCTGCTAGAGGTGTGTTTCAATGTAAGGCAAGGCAATATCTAGAAGCATAGATTCAGAAAAGACCAGCTCATCTGCCTATGTAGACAACGTATTTTATTGGCTAAATGCACTTTAAACCTGAAGTAATATAACATCATAAGTATTCACTAGGGGAGAAATTGCAGATGACTTTTGTAGCTGATTCATCTCTTAAAAATTAAAACATTGGGCTATTCCCTTATCTATCGTGCAACAATAACATGATTTGAGAATTCACGCTCCTTCCATAAAAAAGAATCATAAACCCCTCAGGTGCCATTTTGAGTAATTAATTAATCTTTCTGTGTCCCATTTTCTCATATGTGATGATAACATATATATATATATGTATTTGGTGTGTATGTATAGATAAATATAAAGATAGAGTTATATAGGAGCTCTGTGGTGTAGTGGTTATGTATTGGGCTATGAATCCACATGGCCAGTACTTCTAAACCACCAGCAAGTGTACTGGGGCTTGGGAGGCCTGGACTTTCTACTCCTATAAAGAATTATACTCTTGGAAACTCACAGCGGCAGTTCTACACTATCCTATAGTGCCTCTGAGTCAGCACTGACTCGATGGCTGTAAGTTTGGTTTGGAATTTTTCAAAGCTAGGTTAATAAAGGAGACATTTGTGATTGGTAGTCTTTTTATCCTAACATGACTCCAACAGGAACATGTGGGCAGAGTTTAACCTGTCAATCAAGTGGCAGCTTGATTCAAGGATGACCAGATCAATGGCTCCTCTAGGCCAGTCTCTTCTTTTTACTCCCTGGTGACTGGACCAGTGCACTATTGCCTGAGTCAGCTGCTCTGCCTCAACCATGTGCTGTGCTACTCATGGACAGAGCCAACCCTTGAATCATGGTGGGTCATGTAGGCGACCTGCTTCGCTATCCTGCTGCACTACTGGCCTCTGCTATTACTCGGCATCTCATCTTCCTGCAGTTCCCTCCTCCCCCTTGCCTTGTCTGTTGCCTTCTGGCCAACTCTGCTCATTTTGCCTGTGGGAAGACTCCACTTCCCACCAGCCACTTCTCTACCTGCTTCCTTGACCTTGGACCAGCTGCCAGTATGAGTTGGAAAGACCTTCAGTATATTAGTTAACTCACATAAGTAACAGGGACCAAGCCCTCTGTACTGATGTGCTAACTAATTAGCTGATGTATTTCTTCTCACTATATAAATCTGTCTATCTATCTATCTATCTATCTATCTATCTATCTATCTATCTATCTATCTATCATCTATCTATCTATACCATCTATCTATCTATCATCTATCTATCTATCTATGTATCATCTATCTATCTATCTATCTATCTATCTATCTATCTATCTATCTATCTATCTATCTATCTATCTATCTAAATTATTAGTGTCCTGGTTTTACTTTTCTAGAGAATCCTGCCTATCACAACATTGAAACACACTGAGGCTCCTGGGTGGGGTAAATAGTTTGTGCTCACTCTTACTCAAAAGATTAGTGGCCAAAGAAGAAGGGAAAGGGCCAAAGAAGAAAGCCCTTTTGACTTGCTCCTGTAAAGATGAAAAGCCTGAGAAGAACCATGGTGCAGCATTTCTATTCTCTAGCACCTGGGATTAGCCTTGAGCTGGCATTGACTGAAAGACGATGTATGTGAATTGTTTGGGGTGGGGGGGGGGTTGGTTTGTTTGTTTTAGTGATTAGAAGAAGGACTCAAGGCCACTAGGTATTTCATATATTCAGATATGAAATTAAATCTTTGAAATAGTTGAGAGAAACACACATATTTATCAAGGTTGTTCTAGACACATCTGTTTGTCTATTTGTTTTCTTGAATTTCTCTGCTCCCATCTCTTTTCATGGGAGCCTGGTTACTCTCATCTTACAAAATGACTATCAAGAAAGATTTTCCATGGAAAAGGCAAGCATCGGTATTTACGTCATCGTAGGGATAATTCCTCCCATTGTCTTACTACATCTGCTAAATGATGGGTATTTTAGGGTGCTTTCTGATTTATCTGTGTTCTAATTTAAGTCCATCAGCTTTTTACTGATTTTCTTTTATTCCTGAAAGTATTTCTTCTATATCAAACTGCATACAATGTGTTTTATCTCTATCCTGATGTGGGCACATTATAGATTTAATTACAGTTTAAGTTACCATAACCACTTCTTTACTAATTTTTGTAAAACTTTTAAATGCCATAGAGTCAACTCCCGTTTATACAGTCTCTTTGCAGTCCTACGCCATCCTCATCCTGTTGCCATATTTAGCACATTGTTGCAGCTACTGTGTCAACCCTTCTCTTCCTATTCTCTTTGTTAATCTCTTTTCATTGTCTAACTTCCACTTTCATAGGACACACTTGAACCTAGCCCAGTTTGGGTCAGGCACACCTTAGTCACCAAATTTCATCCTAGGCAGTAGTAAATTAAAAGCAGTCATTCAGATCCTTATGAAGCCAAAGCACATTTTATGATATTAGAGAGGTTTTTAAAGATTAAAAAAATTATGAATATAATGTCATGGTGACACACAGAATTAATCATTGTATTTCTCCATTTCAACTTGTTCCAGATCAAGAAACCTAATATGCGAACCCCATTTAACATTGTATTCTTTTCTAAATAACTCTGATTTTGTTGACAACTAGAGACCTAAGCATTTTAAAGTTACATCCTGTAACATATATTCTTCAGATCCATACAGTAAATTGTTAAATTAAACAGGGATAATATTAATATTAGTTAACATTAATCAAATCTTGTTTCTTTGATTTCAGTAATCTTCTAAATTGTTCCCAAAGGTAAAATATGTTTCCTTCTGGTATAGACGCTATATTTCCAAAGTATTTAAAAGCAAACAAACAAGCTTTAACTTTTCCCTATTGAAAAACAAAAGCAATCCCAGTTAAACCCACAAGACATAGAAAAATTCAAGTACATACACACAATGATCTGCAAAATACATCTTAACATAAACGAATCAGAAAGATGTTAAACTGAGTGAAAGTAGCTAATCATAAAATATATAATATTATATTTATATATAAATATATTATAAAAATTCAAGAAAGTTTTGCATATATATTATATTATAAAAATTCAAGAAAAGTTTTGCATACCAAAGAAACATTCTTTGATCTTCTTCCACCAAGTTTGGAAGAAAACTGAAGAGATAGGCTAGAGAGTAGACAAAATGTTCATATAATAAGAGAGATATTAGCACCAAATTATTGAGGCTGGGGGAAATACTAGAAAGTTTGCAAGAGTAAGAGGTAACAGAGGCAAATACGTTTATATACACAAGAAAAGTGATGAAAATTGAAAAGGAATCGGAGCACTTAGTGCAGAGCATAGAAGAATGACTGGAAATAGGGAAAACGGGAAGGAAGTGAACTAAGCAGTGGGACGTGGAAAATATGGAAATGGATGAGTTGAGCAAAATGTGTGTTAACTGTTGAATGTAAAACTGGTGATTGGCTTTGTAAACCATCGAATTCACAAGAAAAAGCTTAATGAATTAAGAAATGTCGTCAGAATACCCAGTCAATTCGAGAAACTAAGGAGATAGAAAGAGTTGAGCAAAAGAATGCATAAGAAATTACACAATGGGAAATGATTAAATAGAAAACAAAATATCATACAAAATATAATATCCAAACCAAACCAAACCCACTGCTGTCCAGTCAATTGCACCTCATCCCCCTAAAGAACAAACTCACTGCTTCAAGTGATTTGACTCATAGCAACCCTGTAGGACAGAGCAGAACTTCCCTGTGGGTTTCTAAGACTAACATTTTGACGGAGTAGAAAACTCTATCTTTCTCCTGTTGAGCTGCAGGTAGTTTCCAACACTGACCTTGTGGTTACCAGCGTAACAGGTAACGACCACGCCAACGTGGACCTGATTTAGTGTGTCTGAGACTGTAGTCTTTATAGGAACAGAAAGCCATCTGAGATCTTTCAAATCAACAACTAGTAACATCTTAGGATTTTTTTTGGGGGGGGTATGGTTATATAATCAAATATATAAATAATAATTAAACTAATAAGACTTAAATAATGGTGTAAAGCTTTATATATTAAAAATACTTTTTAATCACACATCTCCCATTACTATTTTCTGAGTAATTTGCAAATACTTGTTTATGAACACTTTGAATAGATAGTAACATTCTAATATTTTAGCAAGGAGTACACCTAAAATTTTTTTATTATATAAATAGTTTTAAGAATGCTACTTTTAAAATTGTATTATATTGTATCACACTTGAGTAGCATTCTTTATTTATCCTATTTTTACACAGTCATATAGAACTTCTTTGTCAATTTGTCAACCATCTCTTTCCTCCTAGTTATCATTTTCATAAGAGCACCATCTAAATTTTTATAGAAAAATTAATCTGGGTAGCTGATTTCATATCGAAGGATATTTGAGCCAAATCAATGTCTCTAAAAGTAGTGCTACAATTAATCATCTAGTATCCAAATAATTTTATACGTATATTTATTATGTATCAGGGTTATAATTGTTTAGTTTAAGGAGGGTATTAAAAACCAACTCACCATCATTGAGTTAATATCAACTAATAGAAGAACTATAGGACAGGATAGAATGTCCCTGTGAGTTTCTGAGACTGTAATTCTTTACAGGAGTAGAGAAGCCAAGGAGTGACTGGTAGTTTTGAACTGCTGAACTTATGGATCACAGCCCAAAGTATAACCACTATGCCCCCAGGGCTCCTCTTTAAAGGTATAGATATATAGAATTTGATGTGTCAGGTAGGAATATTTTCACAATTTCTAATCATATAAAAAGGTATGATAAAATAACATTCTCAAAAATCCTTTTTGATAAGTTAGACATGTGGTCACATACTTAAAACCACTGTTTTCTTAGCTGATGCACTCTGTTCACATTCCAGTCAGTTTCCATTTTGGGGTGTTGGTCTTTGTCATAATTTTTAGAACTTGTTAGATATTAAAGAAACTGATCCGTATTTAGGCCTAATCTAAGAGAGGGGTTGTATGTTCTTTTTGGTTTGTAATAATTTGTGTTTTATTCTCATGTATAAATGTTTTATACAATTTCCATACAACCATACTTTTAAAAAAATTTGACAACTTGCTGTTGTTATATGCTGTCTAGTAAGTTCAGAGCCATAGATTTACTATGTATGATAGAATTAAACACTGCTTAGTCATACTCCACCCATACAATGTTACATTTGAGTCCATTGTTGCAGACATCTTGTCATTCATCTCACTGAGTTCCTTTCTCTTTTGCAGTGAATTTCAAGTTTATGAATTATGATGTCCTTTTCTTGGGACTTCTCTCCTGAATGGAATTCTGGTGGGATAGGGATTTTCAAGTTTGGCTACTAACCACAAGCGCAGGAGAACCATCCACTAACTACTGCACTAAAGAAATGTGTGCTTTTAGCTGCCAAAAATACATATAATGCTGGAGATCCCGTGATAGAATTTTGCGAGACCAATAACTTCTTCATTGAAAATATTTTCTTTAAACAACATAAATGGTGACCATAAATATGGAACTCATCAAATATCATACACAAGAATAAATGGACTAAAACAAATAAATAAATAAATGTCAAATTTCCTGCTTGGAAGAAATGATGGAGAAGCTCAAATGAAAGAAATGATGAAGTCAAAGAGCTGAACAAAAATTTCAAGAGGCAGCTCTTGAAATCAAAGTAAAGTGTTATAATCAAATGTGCAAAATCTAAAGGAAGAAAGGAAGAATATTTCTAGTATATTTTTTAAATAGCAAGAACTGAGGAAGAAATGCAAGATTCAAGTTGCAATATTGAGGGATCTCATGGGTCAAATATTAAATGATGCAAAATCATCAAAAGAGGATGGAAGGAAAACACAGTCTCTGTACCAAAAAGAAATGTTGACAATCGATCATCCCAAGGTGTAAAATATAAACAAAAAACAATGGTATTGATGGAAGAAGTATAAGCTGAACTAAAGGCTTTAACAGAAAACAGTACCCAGGAATTTAAGGAATACCAACTGAAATGTTTCAACAAACTAATAAAGCACTGGAAACATTTATTAATCTATGTCTACAAATTTAAAAGTCAGCGACTTGGGCAAACAAAGATACATATTTGTACTCATTCCAAAGAAAAGTGACTCACAGAAATGCAGAAATTATAGAACACTATTGTTAACATCACATGCAAGCAACTTTTTCCCTGAAGATAATGCAACAATGTTGACAACAGTACATTAACAGGGAGATTCCAGAAAACTAAAGCTGGATTCAAAAGACGACAAGACACAAGGGCTGTCATTGCTAATGTCAGGTGGATCTTGGCTGAAAACAAATACTACCGTATACATGCTTACTTCGGTTTCATTGATTACATAAAGGAATTAGTCTGTAGGCATCATAACAAAATATGGATAACCTTGAAGATAATGGAAATTCCACAACACTTCATTGTGCTCATGTGGAACGTGTACATGGGTCAAGAGGCAGTCATATAAACTTAAGGGAATCCTTCATGTTTTAAAAGCAGGAAAATTGTGCATTTGGGATGTATCCTATCACCACACGTTTGTATCTGAGAAGTTCTTTAAATCAAGAAAATTAAGCATCATAATTGGAAGAAGAGTCATTAACAATGTGTGATATGTGGATAACACTATATTACTTGCTGAAAGTAAGGAGGACTTGAAGTATTTGCTGATTAAGATGAAGGGAGGCGAAAATGATGAGCTGAGACCAAGGGCTCAAGTATAGAGAAAATGTTTTCAAATGGATGATAGTAACATATGTACAAATATGCTGGATGCAATGGATATATGGATTGTTATAAGAGCTGTAAGAGCGCCCGATAAAATGATTTGTTAAAATAATAATAGTAATAAAAAGATCAAGGATTATAGCTTTACTTATGGATTACTGCTCAAAATATATACGTATATATGTATAATTTTCAAAACTAGACCAAAGAATAAAGTCATGAATAATGAAGAGAAGATAGAAATGGTCAAGGATTTCATCTTGCTTGCTTCCATAATCAATTCTTTAAGAAGCAGTCTCCAAGAAAGCATGAGTTATTTCATTTGGTATGTCTGCTTCACAAGATCCCTTTAAAGTGTTGAAGATGAAAGGTGTGAATATTAAGGTGCACCTGACTCAGGTCATAGGCTTTCAAACACCTCATATTTGTGAGCACTCTGGGGGTATGAGGAGCTACATATGAGCAGCTAATCAAAGAGTTAGTGATTCCACCAACAACTCCACATGAAAAAAAGTGAGGGTGCGTGTTCCAATAAATATTCAAAGTATCGCAAACTGAATAGGGCGTTAGGTATACTATGTCCAAAAGAGATGCTATGCGTAGGAATCGAGGCAGTCAGTTTGGAAAGTTTTGAGAGCAGTCAGTCTGGAGTGTTTTCGGATGTTCATGAGGGAGAGGACGAGCAGAGTGGACAGACTAGAGTCGGATCGTTGCATTTAAGTTCTGGTGCTAGTGAAGAAGGTTGAAAATACCTTGGGACGCCAAAAGCACAGCACATCTGTCTGGGAGCAGAGTCAGGGTGCTCTTTAGGAGGAAGGATGGGAGTACTGCATCTCGTGTACTTTGGATGTTTTACTGGAGAAGCGCGGGCCCTGAAAGAACAGCGTGCTTGGTCAAATGGAGAGTCCTCGAGCAAGAGGGAGACCTCCAATGAGATGAATTAGATCAGTGGCTGCAACTGTGAGAGTAACTATAGCAACGGTTGGGATTCTGGCACCGGATTGGACAATGGGTTTTGATTGTTTGTTTCCCTGTTGTGCACAGGGTCACATTGAGTGCATCTCACTAGACAATACCTAACCGCAAAGAGACTCCTAGTCTGTTTTTTGTGGTCACCAGAATTGATTTGGTGACAGTGACCTTGGAAATGGAGAGCTCGCTCCTGATAGCATGTCTGAAGTATGTGAGATGAAGTCTCCCCATTCACTAGTCTAAGGAGTGTTCTGGATATGCGTCTTCCAAGACAGACGTGTTTGCTGACAGCCAGCCTACTTTCTATATTCTTCCACAGCAGTACAAATCAGAAGTATCCGTTTGCCTCGAGCCTTCCTTATGCACTGTCCAACTTTCACATTCGTATAAAACCAGTGGAAATCGGATGGCTTGGGAAAGGTACCATCTTACGTTCAAAGTGACATAATTCCCCTTCGCCACTGTAAAGCGGTCTCGTGCAACAGATTTTTCCAATGTAATTCATCCTTTGTTTCGTTGGTTGCTGCTTTTATGAACATGGATTGTGGACTCAGATGAAATCCTGGACAACTCCAAAATGTTCATTTATCCTGCTGCTGCTGATTGGTCCAATTGTGAGGCATCTGCTTTTGATTACAGGGAGTTATAATCCAATTGGAGCCTGCGGTCCTGGAGCTTTATGGACAACTGCTCTGAGCCCTCCCCACGCACAGCCATCAGACCTGTGTTAGCTGTGTGTCTCAAGTTGATAATGTTTTCCTCCCATTCTGATGCCACGTTCTCCTCTGATAGTTCCGTTTCTCACATTATTTGCTCACAGATTGAGCAGGTGTCTTGAAAAAAAAAATACAGCCGATGTCTTCTTTTCCTCATTTTAAAGATAAAGGTTTCCTTTCCTGTGATATTAATGACAGCGTTTGGCAATTTGTGCATTCTGTTGGGACACTTTTCCTTGAAAAATGCACAAATAGAGATCCCTTCCTGTCAGTTATCCAACTAACTATCTTCCAAACTTATTGGTGTAGACCAGGGCTGCAACAGGTTTTTAAAACATTTTAGTTGATATTCTTTCAATGTGTTAGGTAGCTGAGAGACAGGAACACGGGGGCTGTCCCTCCCATGCCTGCACAAGCCCCCTACACGAGGTTGGGAAAGAAAATCAGGCAACCATTAGCCATCCATAGAGATCTTAACTGAGCATGCTCCAACTCAGGCCTTGAGCCAGGTGAGCGTTGTTACACCTGGACGGCCCAAATCAGGCTCAGGTGCGCTTAATTCAGCCAGTGGGGTCAACCAATACCTTCAACCACGCCTACCCTGGCTGCAGGGAAAGGAGTCTCTTTTTACCTTTCTTCTGCGCCCACTCTCGGTTGTGCCAAGGGTGACCAGACCACCCGCTTTTAAACAAATTTTCGCGCATCCCGCGGTGTTTTTTAAAAGTCCCAAGTTTTGGAAAGAATGCATGACAAGCTAGGGTAGACGGTTTTTGGCTGCCATGTGTCTGTTTCGCCAGGATGTGCGTTTTATCAGTGGTGTCCGGCTGGTGGCTCGCTTTACCAATGTTAAAGTATTGGTCTCTCTGTGGACCTCAGTTCACGGCGTGTGTGCTTGCAGTCCCATGGGGTTGTCTGTGTTCAGTTGTGGACCCCAGCGCAGCTTCCACGTGGTTCGGCACACTCCCCTGAAATGGCATGGACCATTTTGAGAGGTAAAACCTGAAGCTTCTCCCGACCTTCATAGGAACTCACTTGGATTACAAACCAGCTTTGGCCTGAATTCTTCCTCATGAGAAGCCAAGAACCAAGGTATTTCCCACCTTAGAAACCTCACAACTTCCTGGAGCTTTGTAATTTACTAACACACGTGGTGATGCTTAGGCTTCTTTTTCAGAATCTTAGAAGTCCTTGAAAAGCCTTTATATGGTTATACTTTGTATTTGTTAGCTTTTTTATCAATTGAACTATAGGAACCTGCTCTCATGTCCGTTTTATCTTTCTTTATTTGACAAGCCATATTAGCCATTATTTTTATTTTTCATACAGAAAAATTGTTTTATCATTCATCAATAATAATCCTTATCTAAATTTCCTATTTTTTCTTGAATGGATGAAGACTCCTATCTAGTATATTATTCAACAGGAACTCATGCAGAAGACATTCTTACTTTAAAGAAAGCTTATTTTTTAAAAATTATGACTGTGCAGGATGATTATTACTTTTAGGATATTTTATAATTTATTATATTTTAAGTTATTCTATACTTAGTCCCTGGATTGATTGTCAGGACTGTCCCACTTTCTTGTGCCACTGAGTTGCCACAATGATCCTGTGAAGATTCTTTTGAATGCTTTTAATGTTGTTTTTTCTCAAACAATGGGTTCAAACATAGCAACAATTGTGAGGATGGTATTGGACTTGACAGTGTTTCATTCCGTTCCCTCTCTGTGTGTCCCAACAGACATAATGGCACCTAACAACAATAGCATTGCTTTAGTAGAAATGATGTGTTTTTCTTCTTTGCTCAAATAAATGATCTTATTCTCAGCCTTTGGATTTCTCTCTCATCTCCCACCCTGTGTGTTCTCCTGGAACATTTAATAGTAAATGTATCCTATTGATTATCTTGTTTGTGGGGGAGGGGGCCCGTCCCTTAAATTAAGTGTCTTCAAAGCTGTATATTAGAAGCATTTGTTTGTATATGTAAAAATTCCCTTCGCTATATCATCAAAAAGCTGCTGGTGGTGGAGGTGCCTTGGAGTGCCTTCTAGTCATCACAACCTTCTACACAACAACACAGAACCGCTCACGATTACTCGTTCCTATGATGGAGCCACTGTTGCAGACAGTGTGTCCACCCACCTCTTTGAGGACTTCCTCTTCTTTGCTGCTCTTCGATTTCCCAAAGCATGATGCGCTTTTGCAGGGACTGGACGCCCCTGACAAGATGTCCAAAGTATGTGAGATGGAGCCTTTCCACCCTTGATTCTGAGGACCATACTAACTGTACTTCTTCCAAAACTGAGTTGTTGGTTATTTGACAGTCCACGGGACTTTCAGTATTCTCTGCTGGCAGAGGTGTCCATTGCAACTCCTCCTCTGGTCTCTTGACGGCTGCTTCCATGAGCTCTGGTTGTGGATCCAAGCGAGACAAAATTCTTGACAACAGCCATCTTTTTTCTGTTTATCATCATATTACTTACTGGTCCAGCTCTGAGTATTTTGGTCTTCTTAATATGGAGTTGTAATCCTTAGAGAAGGCTGCAATCCTTGATGTTCATCAACAAGTGATTCAGTTTCACTTCACATTTAACTAGCAAGGTCATTGTTAGGAGTTGATATATATGATTCCTGTGATGTGATGTTAAATCGCTTTCCACAAATAGGGGCTCTGTAAAACAGAATGAAACACGGCTCTGTCTTTACTCACAAGGCCTGCTATGTTTTGCCCTTTGTGGAAGTCAGAATCAATCCATCTTGTTACAGATCTTCCTTTTGTTGCGTTCAGCATGTCTTTCTCCGGGGACTGGCTCCTCTCGACAACAAATCCAATGTAAGACTAAGTATCTCCATCTTTACTTCTAAAGAGTATTCTGGCTGCACTAGTCAAATATATTTGTTTGTTCTTCTGGAATTCTATAATATATTCAAAATTATTAGTCAACACCATTATACAACGGCAACAGTTCTTTTCCTGTTTTTCTTAATCATTTCCAGCTTTCGCATGCATTAAAGATTATTACTAAATTAATTCAAAGAAGAAGATAATGGGCAAAGTTATTTAAATAATGGGTAAAGTCATTTAAATTAAGAGTGCTAAATGGAAAACCACTAGAAGATACACCAGAATGGAGAGCGAGAGAGAGAGAGAGAGAGAGAGAGAAGCACACAAGATCATTTGTTAGAGAGCATATTTTAAAATGATGAAACAATATTGTGGAATATAATGTATGCCAATATAGTTTAAGGTTATTGAGAACTAGAAATATAGATGTATATGCATGTGTATACAGAGAGTGAGAGAAATATGTAAAAGAGAGTTATAAAAACATATCCATAAATAACTTGAAGGAGCTCTAATGCACAATGGTTATGCTCATGTGATTTGAACTCCACAGCTGCCCTACAAGAGAAAGGATATTGCATTCTGCTCCTGTAAATATGACAGGAAACCATATAGGGAAGTTATACTCTGTCACATTGAGTCATTATGAGAAAGAATAAATTTGATGGTACACAATAATAAATGTTATATTTATATACGTACATTTATTTATAACATTGTCAAGTTATTAAAATGGGGGAAGGGGGACAGCAGTTGGTGTGAGAGATGAAAATGATAACAAAGTACAATCTATCAGGGGGTTATGAGGGTGGGGAGGGAGGGAGGGGGAAAAAAGAACTGATACCAAAGACTCAATAGAAAGTAATTATCTAGAAAAGAATTAAGGCAACATACGTATAAACTTGCCTGATTCAATTGATGTATGGATTGTGATAAGAGTTGTAAGAGCCCCCAATAAAAATATATTTTAAAATACCTGAAAAATAAAATAAAACAAAAGTTGATTAAAAGAAAATAGTTTCAAAATGATTTTTGAATAATGAAATAAAAATCAAATTTTTGAAATAGAAATGGATACATTCAGGCGCAAATAATATTTATATGTATAGTGACATTCAAGAATTTGGTGGATCTATATTCATGCAATCTTTCCCAGACAGTAAATTATTTTGTTTTATAAAGTTAATATAACCTTCATGTCAATTACTGATGAGAATATTATATTATATTTATCACTATCTCACCAAAATCAAACATGCAAAGATTTGCAATTTTGAAGATAAAATTTGTTTTACCTCAAAATATTAATTATAAATGGGTGTTGAGAGTTATCAAACATTCTTCCTGCATTCACTGATGTAATTATATTTTCCCTCTTCTAATCTGATATTCCAGTGAATTACATGAATATAGTTTCTGCTAAATCATACATGAGTTTCCATAAGCATAATTTGAGCACTATATTATTTTGTTTTTCATTTTCAAAGTCTTTACTTTTTTTTCCAGTAACTCACTGTTAAACATTTTTAAGGATTTAAACACTGAGCATCTAATATGTATGGTAAGGACAGAATTTAGGTAAAGGTATTGGGGGAAGGGAACAAAATGGGATGGTGAAGTAGATGTTCATTTGTATAAGTGCAAATTCCCTGTATAATTTATAAGAGTGCCCATGGGTAAATAAATTATGTGTGGTTCTGAAGACATCAGAACTCAGGGGAACGTGTCATTCAAGGTGCTGTGTGTAGAAAAGAACATGACCAATTTCTTGTAATCCTGAACACAGGCTGTTGGGTGTATCTGAGAACCACGCCTTGCACTTGCTGAGACTAGAGGTACAGTACCACGGGTGGAGTTGCCACTAATCCTGACAGGGCGGCTGGTGTGACTTCATTCCACCCATCACCTGGGACAACGTGGAGAAATAATACACAAACATACTAAATGCATGCATACTAAGACATAGACATATTATAGATTATCTAAGCATGTTGTATTTTAGGTGATTACCTTTCTATTCTGGCTTCAGTGTTCCTGTAAGTAAGCTTAAAGAGCAAACGATTCTAAAACTAATGCTGCATATATTTACTGTCTATAGCAAGGAATACAAGGGTCTCTATCCCTAGTCTCTTTCGACATGCGCATGCTCATTTCCAGCACTAGGAGAGGCCCTTTTCCCACCGCTACTCAGAGCCCTGATGGTGGGGTGCTCATGCACATACTCTCAGTTCGAAACCTCAGTCGTTCCATGGGAGAGAGATGGGCCTTCTGCTCCTGTATCAAGTTACAGTCTCTGAAGTCCACAGGGACAGTTCTACTCTGTCCTGACACTAATGCTATAAGTTGGCATCTACTTCATGGGAGAGAGTTTTGTTTTGAGTATTTGTTTGCATTCCCAAGGGTCTCTTTTATTATACAATTACATTGTCTCTGCACACAGATAAAACTGTAGGGAAATAAGTAAACCATCAAATAGTCATCAACCAATGTCTGTAATGGGTACAGTACCTCAATTTCCTCTTGGACTGAAAATCATTCTGAAGTGTGTGTTTTGCACCAATGCTAGGAGTATATCAGGTGAATTAAGCTCCCATTGCCTACTGTGATAGCTGGATTAATGATATGCCTTTTATTAGCTGACTTGTGTTTTATTTTATTTACAGTCCTCGCACTAGCATATATATATATGCTTTCACTGACACCTATCTCTGGGAATTATGAAGAAAACTTGAGCTAGGTCATTTGAGAAAGTAGATGAAAACACTAAATTGGGTGAAGGGGAGGATTCGGTCATAGGAAACATGCAAGAACCACAATGTCAAAAAAAGAGTTACTGGCCACAAATATTCTTTTTAATCAGTCTTAGTTTCTATTTGTTGATATAGGTATCTATTTTCCTATCCACCATCTTTCTATCTATCTTTACAAGGCACTTTTGCAAACATCAAAGCCACACAGAATTCCCCAAGATAGTTCCCTTCAAAAGGATTCTGTGTAAATAAATTATAGGCAGGAGGCTGAAGTTTCCAACTGTTATTAAGACTCCATTCCGGGTGAAATTTGATTTTTCTGTTTTGATGGCAGAGCCTCAGTAGGGTTCCAAGGCACGAGTTTTTGCAGAGCCAAATCATTACTCGAGATTCAGGTTCATTTTGGAGGCTCACCCAGAAGCCTTGACCCTGAGTGATGGCATGCCTTGCTCCAATTAGGGAGAGTGAGAACCCCTCATTTCTCTCATGGTCCCGCAGAGACAAAATTATCCCAGGAGGGGAGGGGAAAAGAAGATGGAAGTCCATTTTACTGGTGATTTTCTAAGCAAGCATTCTTTATGAATCTTGCATATGAAACAAAAAAGTGACATTTCTAATGAGGGCTTTGTAGCAGAAAGTGAAAGAAAATGTTGAATTCAGATGAATCATTTTAGGACACCCTAAGGTTGCAAAGTTCCTAAGTTTTCTTGGTGTACTTTGTTGGGAATTCAATAAACTAAAGTTCTGAAGATAGATATTTTAGCCATAAATTTGCTAACTAGTTGCATGATTTTGGCTAAGTTTTGCCATCTCCTTTTACCTCAATGTCCTTCTTTAATTTCTCCAAACAATTGTAAGCGTTAATATATGAAAATATTCATAGGATAAAAATGGTGCATCTGCATTATTTAGACAGCACCTACAAAATGACTTGATGATATAAGCATTAGAAAGGTTTCTAAACTTGTACCTTATTATTTACTGTGATAAAATTAGCCTTCCTTGACGAATAGGCATCAACTGTACAGAATCATTCCCAATATTGAGTCACCTCAAAATATCAAGCAGCCCCAAATTGAGGAAAATTATACAAAATAACTAATCTTTATTTTTCAAAGAATGTTAACACTATGAAGACAAAGAAAATAAACCAAAAGTTCACAGAAAATGGGAAATAGTGGAAAAGCATAATAATTACATGCCATGCAAAATACCGAACTACATCATGAAACATACAAAAGACATTAAGGGAAAATGAATGCAGTCTTTATATTGATATTGTTTAAAATTGAGTTTTAAATCGTAACAACAAAGGAGCAGATGGTACAATGCAAAATGAACAAAGGATCTGAGATATGAAGTCCTTGAGAACTATTTGCCCTCTAATGTATCATGATGTTATTTATTCGTCTAGTTCCAAGAACTTGTGTTTTCTTTACACTGACTTTATCCATACTGAAGACTGTCATTAAAAAAATTTTTTTATCAATAATTCCTTGAAATCCTGTTCAATTTCATCATCAAGTTCGTGCCATCTGTGTATCACATACTAGTAAGCCTGCCTCCAATTCTGATGTGACAGTCTCCTTCACAGAGTCCAGGTTCTCAGATTATTTTGTCAGAATTCAGAGTAAATAAATATGATTAAAGGATAAAACACTGATGCTTTTGTTCTAATTTTTAACTACCCCTTTTCTGTTCGATTGGCCTTCTGTTAGTCTATGTCCAAGTACAACATGAGCCCAATTAAGGCTTCTAGAATTCCCATTGGTTTCAATGTTATTCATAATTTGTGAAGATACACACTATCAAATGCATTTACATAATCAATGAACCACAAGTAAACATCTTTCCAGGGTTATCTTCTTTTAGACCAAATCTATTTGACATCAGTAATAATATCTCTCATCACATATTCATATTCTGATTCTGCCTTGACTTTTTTGTAACATGTCTATTCAGAGCTACAGCTGTTTTTGAATTATCTCCAGAAAAGTTTACTTGCAGGACATTGTTTTATATTCATGATCTTGTTTGATAATTTTCATATTCACTTATGTAATCTTTATTTGGCCTGGGCAAAATTATGACTCTCTTTTAGTTGGTTAGAAAAGATTTTCCAAATTTCATGTTATAGACCAATGAGTACTTCCACTAACCTATAAGTTTGTTGAACATTTCAATTTGTATTCTGTTAATTTAAGGAGCCTTGTTTTGTTTTCACTGTAGCTTGAGCTTCTTTCAATCCTGTTTTTTTTCACATGCTACCTCTTTAAATAGCTGAACACTGCTACAGTGACTGCGTTCATTGAATCTTCCTCCGATGCTTCCTGCATCGTTCATTATTTTACCCTAGAATTATTCAACATCGCCCTTTGAGTCTTGGGTTGTCTCTTTAGTTGGTTTAGTTGAAGAAATGCCATGTGTTCTCTTTTGGATCTCTACCCTAGCCTGTACTTGTTCCATTGTAATAGCTTCCTTTGGATTCTTGAGCTTCTCTTTGAAATATTACATTCAGCTCTTTTATTTCATCATTTATTCCAGCCATTTTAGCCTATTGCCATTTAAGAGAAAACTTCAAAGTCTCATCTGACATCACCTTTCGCCTGTTAGTTCTTTCCTGTCTTTTAAATGACTTTTTACTTTCTTCATGTAAGTATAGTTGCTGTCATCTCAGCTATCCTATGACCCTTAAACTTCATTCTAAGGGATGCTTCCAAAGGAATTAAAATTAGTGACAGAAAGAGACAAATATGCTAAAATATTCATTGCATCACCATCTATACTTGTCAATATAGACGAATAACTTAAATGTTTATTGATGGGTTAATGAATACACAAAATGTATGACATACATATGTATACAGTATCATGACACAACAAATTTTTAAAAGTAAAGAAATTTTGACCTAAATAACAATATAGATGACCTTTGAAGACACAATCCTGAGTGAAACAGAGCATGAAATATGAGGCTAATTCAAAAATTGTTGCTTCAAAAGCACAGAACTCTCTCTGTAACTATGATTTTTGGCATAACCTTTTTCTATGTGTATATACTTCGCAAGACGTATTCGTTTCTAAACTTCCCTGAAGAATGCTGTCCTCCTTGATGCAAACTATGTCTGACAGCACTTCTAGCATACTAGAGGGACTCAAAATGTGTTTATTCTAATATACTTTCAGATTTTAGAACAAAACTAAAGTTAAAAGAATGAAATCAGGGTTGCAAAGTGGATCGGGTGAGGAATCCCCACAGACTTGTGGGACACTCCTTGCCATCCCCAAATCATGGGAAGATGCATCACCATCATGGACCAAAGAATCCTTGGACAAACTTCCTTAGCATTTCGATCACCGGGGAAGATTGTGTTTTCCTTACACTTCTTCATAATAAATCCTCATGATCATTCCATGGCCTTCAAAGATATCAACATTCTACTCTGGAAACCCAAAAGACAGTCACCATGACTTTATTAGCTGGTCTCTCTTAATTGAACTCTCCCAGCAAATTATACCAGAAGTCAATGTTTGTATTCAAAATAAAACAAAAATAAGACATGTACTGAAACTGAGTCAATTCCAACTCATTGCAACCTTACAGAGCAGGGAAGAACGACTCTTGTGGTTTCTGAGACTGTGACTCTTTAAGGGATGTAAAGCTTCACCTCCCTCCCACAGAGCAGCTGGTGGTGTTGACTTATGAACCTGCTGTTAGCAGCCAAATTTATAACCCACTAAGCCCCAGAGTTTCTCTCTTAGAATTAGAATCTACTGAGTTCATTTGTCTACATTCATCCACTGATCACAGAGACATGTTGATACAGATTTCTTTTAAGTAAACCCCTGCAATGTGAACTAGAATTCTAGTATTTATACTCTTTTTTACCCTTAGGTTATATATTCTGATTAACACAAAACTATTAGAGACATAAATAAATAGATAACTAAGCTGTTAGTGGTTACTTGGGATGGAAGTGAGAGGGGGACACTGATTGGGGAGTATTAAATCTCCCCTTATAGAGAGGGGAAATTTGGCATTAATTGAGAAGGATGATTACAAAACACAATTAAAATAATATCACTAAGTCAAATACCTGGAAAAGATAATAAGTGAGAAAATACATGCAATTTCTACAAACACTAACACCATCAGCAACTACTTTCCCCATCTCCAAATCCAAGCAAATGAACAACGGAACCTGTTGATAGGCTTATGCAAAACCAAGCACCTCAAAGTATTTTCTTTCCCTGTTCAGTGGCTAAGGTTGGTAGTGCCATGGAACATGGCAGCTAAGCGGCCTCATATTGATTTTGGTCCATCCCTTCTACACCCTACTGTGTGGTGGAATACCTGAGGTTTAAAAGCGTATGAGTGTCCATCTCATAGGCTAAAATCGATCTCAGTTTAATGGGAGCACCAGTGAAAGAAAGAGGGTCATGATTTGGAGAAAATGGAATATGTGTCTCTTCACATCCATGAAAACCAATGTAAGCGGGCTACACCCCCATCAACACCCCCCACCCTCAAAAAATGGGAAAAATCTCTTCTGGGCAGAGCTTTGATAGTTCATGTAGTTCAAATTGTTCTGAGTTAGTGCACCCAGTGGCAATGCCTAAGAAAGTTCACTCTGGTTACAGTGATTTTTTTCGTAAAAGCAGTTTCAATTTTACTTCATTATTTTTGATTTAAGAGAACAGCTGCATCTGTGAAATTTTGTTTCCTGCTCAGGAAAAATGCCATAAAATTGTTGTGATGTTGAACACAACTTACAAGGACAGCACTATGGGGAAAAACTCAAATGTACAAGTGATTTTCTCAATTCAAAAAAGGTGAAATGTTGTTTGATGGCAGACCTCCTTCTGGACATCCATCAACTTCTCAAATGGATGAAAATATGGATCAACTGCATGCACTTGTGCTCAAAAACCAAAGATGGATCACTGAAGAGATGCAGAGAATTTCTGGACTATTTGGAGTTTTGTTCAGTGAATTTTAACAGAAAATTTGGGAGTGAGAAGAGTCACTGCAAAATTTGTGCTCCGATTTTTGATTGACCAGGAAAAGGACCATCAACTGGAAACATACAATGTCCTGAAAGAACCGCTCCAAAGCGACTCAGACATTTTTACAAGGTCATTACCAATGACAAGACATAGCACTAAGTCTTGAAAGCAAATAACAATCAAGCCAGTAGAAGACACAATCGTGACCTCACCCCAAAAAAGCTCACCAAGTGAAATCAAAGATTAAGATGATGCTCATTTGTTTGTTTGTTTTTTATATGAGGAGGGTAGTGCTTTTGGAGTTCATTCCACCAGGTCTATTTAGAGGTTCTGTAAAGTTTGCATAAAACTGGTATACAAAGCGTCTGATTTGTGGGAGATTGGTTTTGGCACCAAGACAATGCACTTGATCATGTAGCCATCTCAGTGTGCTGATTTTTGGCAAAAACAAACAAACAAACAGAATTCCTTTCTTGTCCCACATCCCGTACTCACCTAACCTCAATCCATGGAACTGATGTTTGTTTCCATGAATGAATAAGGAAGTGAAAGGACAGTACTTTGAAGACATAGAAGAGGTGAAGAAAACAATGAGGGAGGTGCCGTCAGTCATCCCAACTGATGAGTTCGAAAAGTGTTTCCAAGAATGGAATCACAGATTTACATATTAGGTGTAATGGGGATATTTTGAAGGTGATAAGATTGTTTGGTAAAACAATTAAAATATTAAAAAAATTAATACATCCCAAAGGTGGAGTAACCCCTCATATTTCTTTTACCATGAACCAAGAAAAAAAATGAATGCTTCTGGGCTAATATTAGTGACTATCAAGAACTACATAGTAGGATTACAAGTTTGGATGACTGACAGCACCTCCCTCATTGTGTCACTACAGCTTGAGGTTCCTTTGAGACCTGCTTCACCACATTGCTGGTGTGTACATTGCTTGGGCTTGAGGCTGTCAGATCCTGCTATCTGGCATTGCTTGAGTTTGATATCTCATCCTAGCCTGCTTTGATAAGCTCAGGAGCTACTGACTGTTGGTGACCGGCCCTGTTGTTTGCTGCCTGTGGCAGGACTGCCTGCATTGCCTTAAGGAAGACTCAGATGTCTGATTCCTTGACTTTGGACCCCATAGCCCTCCTGAGTTGAAGGATTTCCAGTATATTAACTGTTCCATGGAAGTGAGCTGAACTGAGCCCTCTGTACTGCTGTGTGGATTAATTAGCTGTTATAATCCTTTGTGCTCTATCTATCTATCTATCTATCTACCTCTCTATCTATCTATCTATCATCTATCATCTATCTATCTAGTTATCTATCATCTATTCATAAGTGACCTAGTTTTATTTTGTTTCTCTAAATAACCCTCTCTAACAAACTGCCCTTATACATTACCAAGCATGATGTCCTTTTCCAGGAACTGGTCTCTGCTGACGACATGTGCAACATTATAAGGCAAAGTCTGCCCATCCCTGCTGCTGAGGAGCACTCTGTCTACACTTCATTCAAGAGACTTTAGTTGTTCCATTTTGGCTATCCACCATCCTTAGAGTTAAAATTCATTGATTCATGTTTTTCTTCTTTATTCAGTGTCAGGAAATTGAAAAATATCATGTCTTGAGTCAGAGACATCTTAGTTCTCAAAGTAACATCCTAGCTTTTCAGCACTAAATAGGTCTTGTCGAGCAGAATTATCCAATGAAAGGAGTCTATCATCTCTTGACTCCTGCTTCCATGAGCATTGGTTGTGGAACCAAGCAAGAAAAATCCTTGGAAACTTTAAACTTTTCTCCATTTATCATAATGTTCCTACACATGGATCTAGTGTTGGGAATTCTGGTATTCTTTACATTGAGTTGCAAGCAATACTGAAAGCTGAAGTCCTTGATTTTCATCAGCAACTGCGTCAAGTCCTCCTCAGTTGTGTGTTCTGAATATCAAAATGTATTAATAAGCTTTCTACCAATCTTGATGCTACATTCTTTATATAAGCCAGTGTCTCTGATGATTTGCTAAGCATACAAATCAAATAAGTATGGTGACAAGATACAAGCTTGTTGCTCACCTTACCTGATTTGAATCTATGCAACATTCCCTTTTTCTGTTCACATAACTGCCTCTTGATCCATGTACAAGTTCCACATGAGCACAATGAAGTGCTCTGCCATTCCCATTCTTTTCAAGATTATCCATAGTTTGTTTTCAATTTTTCATGGAATCGTCACTTTATAGAACCATTAAGATTGAATGCTCCCCTGAATATATTACCTTGATGAAATAGTAACACTTAAACTGAAATTATCCTCTAAATTAATTTTTGAAGCAAAAAATCATTGGTCTAAATAGAAAATAATGCAATAAGTATTTTATTCTTTTAAATCCTTTTCTGAATTAAATTGATAAAAGCAACTTGAAAGCATTGGTGAGAAACTTAATGGGGGTGAGTTTGTGTTAATTATAGTGGAGCAGTTTGGAAAAGTTATTGAGATGTCACAACTACAAGAATGTAAAAAAAAACAAAAAAACAAAATAGAAATATATTATTGAAATATATAATTTGAAATATATTATTTGACTTACAGTTCTGGCAAAGAATATTGAAGTATCATGGACTTCCAAAAGAATAATCAAATCTGTCTTGGAAAAAGTACAGTCAGGTTTTGTCTAATGTGCTTTGGGCATGTTGTCAGTACAGAACGATCCCTGGGGAAGAGCAGCTTGCATGGTAATGTGGAGGGGCTACGACAAAAGAGCAAACCCTCGACAGGATGCATTGACACAGCGGCTGCAACAGTGAGCTCAAATACAAGAATAATTGCGAGGATGGCCTTGATCTGGGTAGTGCTTTGTTCTATTGTACATAGGGTCGCTATGAGTTGGAACTGAGTGGATAGCACCTAGCAATAGCAATGTGTTTGTGTATATTTTCACAATATTGAAAATAAATAAAAGTAAAAAGAGGGAAAAGACAAAAGCAAAATACAGATACTTAGTCCTGGCCTCTAAAAGTGAGCAACAAAGACATCCTACTGCTGTCTCTGTGGTACTACAAGGAATGGACACTTTCTATTACTGCTTAATGTCTTAGGCAGTTACTTTTTGTTATATAAACTCATATTAATTTCCTGATTGGCATGTATTGAACTCAAATGTTAATCCTGAAAAACCACTTAAGAATAATTTATTTCTAGAAATAATAATATTAGGTAGTCACCAACAAAGACAAAATATTTTCAAGATATTTTCTCTATACCTATTACACAGTTCGCGGATCTAGGCTGGATAACTATTTCAGTCAGTAGAGTAAGTGAACTTTAGGGTTGTTATTCATTGGTGTACTGAATTTCACTAACGTGGTTATAATGTTCTCAACAGCAGCACACTCGACAACAATCAGACTCAAGAATTTCAGAATAGGAAAGTATCATATGAAAAATAATCGCTATGTTTGGTCCTCATTGGTCTTTATTATAAGATGAATAAATTTTATTCAAAATTCTCTAAATATAGTTTGGAACATTATAAATCTATTTACTTCTAGTGAATAATCTGCACCAGCAAGCATGGGTGAAAAATGTATTAATCTGAACTTTAAAGCATACATGAAATATACAGTGAGGAAGAGAAATAAGGACAACAAAAATGGATTACCTGGGAAGTATTGATTATTCCTTTGAAAAGTCTTCACTTTCAATTAAAATACCTTCTATCAATCTAAAGTACACTCAGCCACTGAAATTCGATTTTCTAAGTTAAGATGATCCCACATAGACTGTATTCTGAATGAAAATCTCTAATAGTCTTATGATTCATTGACGGTCCTGGTAGAATTTGTTGAGATGGTGCTGCCTCACAGTGACCCTGCTGTGAACAGGGCATACGCTACACAATCTTCCACCATCCTCACATTGATGGTATGTTTGCTGCCATCATGGTATCAACTGTGTCAATTCATTGCATTGAAGGTTACTCCTTCTTTTAGCTGATTTTCTCGTTCATAATGTTCTCCCTAAGAATTGCTTCCTCAAGATACCATATTCAAAGTTTTTGAGACGCAGTCTCGCCATGCTTGCTTCTAAGAAGCATTCTGGTTGTACGTTCCCCGGCAGATCAGTTCATTTCTCTTGTAGAATGTTTGAAGTGACTCACCTGCCACTGAGTTGGCTGCAGCTCATAGTAACTTCATGTACATCAGGACAGAACAATTTCAGATCCTGTGTGATCTTTACAATGACTGTTTTTGAGCCAGTTGTTACAGTCGCTGTATGAATACATATTGCTCACGTTCTTTTCTTCTCATTTCAAGAGGGGTTGCTAACCATAAAGTTAGCAGTTCAAAACCACCAGCCTGCCACTCCAAAGAGAAAGACGAGGCTTTCTCCTCCCTTAAAAAGTTACAGTCTCAGAATCCCATGGGGAAAGCTCAACCTTGGCTTTAGGGCTATGATAAGTGGACAACTTGATACAGTGAGACAAGTCCACTTCACTAAGCATGATGATTCAAGGGTCACCATTAGTCTGTGTACAGCTTCCACATGAGTTCAAGCGAGTATTGTAGAATGCCCATTTTTGGAGCAACTATCCATAATTTGTTATGATTCACACAATCAAATACCTGTGCACAGTCATTAAATATTTTCCTTGGATTCTCTGATTTTAAGCAAGGTGTATATGATATCATCAATAATATCCTTTCTACATCCTGTTTTGAGTCTGGCTTGGCTTTCTACAGTACGTGTCAATGTAGTGCTACAATCACTTGAATTTTTTCCAGCAAAATTTCACTTGTGTGTGATATTAGTGACATTGCTCAATAATTTCTATATTCTGTTTATCATTTTATATGATATGGTAAAATATGCATATTTTTAATTGTTTGGTGAATTTGTTTTTCAATTTTTATATAGATGAACTAGAGCTTTTAGCACTTTAGTTATTGTTGCAAAAATTCCTTGGTTACTTTCAGTTCCTCTTTTTGTCACTAATGCCTTCAGTTCCGTTTGGACTTCTATCAGCACCTTTGGCTCTTGATAAGATACCTCTGGAAAGGATTGAATGTCTACCAATGAGTTTTTGGTACGGTGGCCCTATGTATTACTTCTGTCTTCTTTCAATGCTTTCTCTACAGTTCAGAATTTTGTCCATAGATACTTCGATTATTGTAAATCAATGTTTTACATTTTTCTTTCATGTTTTAAACCTGGGGGATCCCAGATATGTTCTTCACTTCTGATTTTCTAATTCCAGGTATTTGGACCTTTGACTATTAAAGTTTATATTTTAGAGTCATCTTGTGAAATTTTGTTTAGTTTTATTTTTAACAGTATTTCTTCCACAACCTTTAGTAATATTACATTTTGGGGGGAATGTAAACGGGGTGGGGGAGAGATAGATAAAAGTTCAAAGTAAAGATTGCACTTTCATTATTTTCCTTTGTTATTTGTTTAGTTAAGAAAGCAGTGGATTTAGGTGATACATGTGATTTTATAATTTCACACATATCCTGCAGCCCACTTCTGTCTTTTCATTGAAGGTAGGACCTCAATGGTGATAAAAGTTTGAATTAATGCTGGGCTCACTTTTAATGAGCCATGTTTCAGTTATGTATTAGGAACACAGCTGCCTTTTTCTTATGAAAATGAGAGCTTCGTGCCATAAAAAATTGTCTGGCAACTTAAAAGGAGAAAATATAGAATATTTATCAGTGAATGATTCCTTTAGAATAGAAATGCTTTACTTGAAGGCAACACTCTTTTCAGAGTCTCTTCTAAAAATAAACATTCTGATTTTTGAATCACAAGGATGTGTCTCAACATGTTGGTCACAGACTTGGTGAAAATTACAGTTTATTGTTGTTGTTTTCTGTTTTGCACAAACCATGTTAATATGAATATAAAGAACATAATGTGTGTTTGTACATTGGATATATGTGTTTTAGAATCTTCATTTTTTACAGTTTCTAATTTATTCTGCTGACTGGTTATTTATCAAACTCACTCTGTTAACCAAAGAACAAAAATTCAAAAAAAACAACAACATATAATTTAATATACCATTGAGAGATTCAGAATTTATACAAAAGGATAGAAATAAATAATTTGAAAACATTTGAAAGTATATTAGAGAAAAATGGTACAGAGGAATTAAAAATCATCCTTCCAAGAAACCAAGCAGATTCCTAGGTTACAGGAAATGCCAGAGGTAGACTTATTGTTTGATTGTGCGTTTGTATGTTTGTTTCATTGTCATACTCGGTTACTGATCAAAACCTGATTGGCAGAATAGTAAGGTGACAAATTCAAGTGTGGAAATAAAATTTGTCTTTTATGAGTATTTGTTCAGTTGACTTTGGGTAAATGACTCTAACAGCTCCAGACTCATTTTTTAAAAGAATCTTACACACGTCATTAAGGATAAGTAACTAACTGTACTTCAAAAGGATAATGGCCATTGAAGAGGTACTGGGGAGGGGTCTGACCATGGCAAGAAAAGCTGTGGGTGGAAGGCAGGCTAGCTACAGCTGCAGCTGCATGAGCTGTGGGTGGGCAGTGGGCACATTCCAGTGGCTGCCGCGAGAGTAGCAATTGGCTGGTGAGGCGGGTCCAGCTCCTACAGAAAAGCCGTTGGTTGATGTTGGGGAGCAGGCAGGGCTTGGCTGTGGTGGGAACCTTAGTAGCACAGGTGCTGGCAGCTAGGGGCACCCTTGTACCACACTGAAGATGGCTGGTGCCATCAGTAAGTACCAGAGGGTGGAGGGAAGGATCAATATCTGCAAGATGCCGCAAGGCTGTATGATATGCCCCGGTTCCTCTACTTAGTCTCCTGGTCCCCAAGCTCAACGACCAATTCAGTGCTTCCAAGACGGCACATTTACCTGGGTCGCACCTTGCCCACTCTTTCTGTGTCTGTGCATTTTGGCATGCTAACCTTCAACAGTCTCTGAAATCTTCTGACACAGAGTGAACCGATGGCAGTTCAATAGGTAGCCCGTGATACCAGTAAGGCTCTTCACAATATTGGTATTGTGGCTAGGTGCCATCTAGTCAGTTCTTCCCAAGAACAACTCTGCACAACAGAAATTAAGACTGCAGAGGCCTGTTCCAGTCTCATAATTGTTCTCACCCCCAAGGCCAGTCTTGCACTCATGGGCTCAGTCCATCATGTTGAGTCTTCCTCTGTTTGCTCCCATCCACTTAGTATTAAACATGATGTCCTCTCCAGGGACTGGTCTCTTCCAACAACATGGCCAAACTACGTAAGATTCAATGTTCCCATCCTTACCTCTACGGAGTCCTCTGGCCATACCTCTTACAAGACAGATTTGTCCTTGCAGTAATCCACTGTACTCACAATGATACCAGAAATTAATAAAAAGGAAAACTACAATTAGAAGAGAAAATGCATGCGAACTCTCTGTTTTCTGTATAATTCTCCTTAAGTGTAAAGCTGTTCCTCAAAATAGTCACCAAAAACATTTAAGAGCTACTATTTGTGATGTCAGTGGGAATTACCCATCATACTTACTGCCATTGAGCTCATTCTGACTCATAGTGTTTTTGAGGCTGCAGATCATTAAGGAACTCTGTGGTCTTATCTTTCTTCAGAGAAGTTGTGAAGGGGCTTGCACCACGGACCTTGAAGTTAGCAGGCCATTTCTTACCAGACAGCACCACCAGGGCACTGGGCATGTATAACATAGAAAGAGGCTGTGCGTGTGTGTGTGTGTGTGTGTGTGTGTGTGTGTGTGTGCTATTGTTTTTGTATTTGGGTTCTGTAGAATTGATTCTGATTCATTGCAGTCTGGTGTTCAATAACACAACAGTCCCCACCCCTCAACCTTTCTTTGAGCCTATTATCAAAGCCACTGGAACTTTGACAACTCTCAGTAAGTTCTTCAAATCATCTTTGCTGCCATGAAGCAAGCTTTTATCATCTGCACATAAGATATTATTAACGATTCCTTCTCCAGTTTTACTAGCAGGATCTTCTTTGTAGAGTTCAGTGTCTTAGATGATTTGCTCAGCACCAGAGATTTAATAAATATGGTGAAAGGATACAGCTCTTGCAAGATTTTAAACCATGTGTTACCCTCATAATTTGTAATAATCCACAAAGTAAAATCATTTACATAATCAATAACACACAAGTGCATATACCTATTCATATATATGTATATACATACATGTGTGTCTTTATGTGCATTGGAATTATATATATATATATATTCTAGAAATTCAGTAATTTTATACCTAGAGCTGGCCTTGGGACATCCTATTGCCCATTACAATGATGGCAATGAAAATTATGAGTTCAATAAATTCTTCACTTCTGAAAAACTTGGGTTTAAACACTCCAAAGATACCAAGGTAGCCATTACTTTTAAGGAGCAGGACAGGAGGAATTCAAATAATGAGAAAATATAGGAGAGGCCCCCAAAGTTGTAGAGGAATGTGAAGGGCATGTTAGGTAATAACATTTCCTATGAGGCTATTTGTGGAAGCAGTATCCTCTAGAGTGCATTCTCAGCAGATGAGCAAAACAGTTCTATAGAAAGGAATTTATGAGAGGATTTGAGACTCAGGTCACAGTGGTATATTGAGGGTAGGTTATGGGGAATTCTGGATATCAAACGTAGAAGTTTGGAATTTACCTCCGTCTTTAAAATCTGATGGAATTTTACCTTTGCTTCCATAAATAAGGGAGCACATTGACTGACATGTTCCAGCCACAGCGGATTTATTGGGTTTCTCATGCCATCCTGTGTGTTGCCTTCTTTAATTTTGTCAATGATAAAATAATATATTTAATTTTAGACAATTGTTTAAATATAGAAAAAGTCAAATTGGTAAATAAATGTCTTTTATAAATACACCCAAAGGAAGGCATATTTTAGGAGAGCTTCTATAAAGAACCATGGTGAAAATGGCATAAGACGAGAGAGGGTTTTCTTCTGTGGCCCACAGGGTCTGTAGGGGTGCGACCTGACTCAGAGGCACCCAACAACCGCAGTAAACACATACGCCCACAGTCCTTGAAATCACTCCATCTCACAGTGCACCTGCATGACAGGGAAGAATGCCCCATAGGGTTGCTTAATCTGTAATCTTTGTAGAAAGAACCTCTTCCCCCTTCAAAACCTTAAACATTTGAATTAGATACCAAGTGCTTAAGCACTATACCACGAGGGCAAAACATATTCACATAAATACGTATGAATAACTTGCAGAATCTTGTAAGCGAGTCACACCCTCTGTAAGTTTAAGTGTCTTCATTTGATATAAAATGAGTGTGATTATTTGCCAAAATGTACAATCAAACTCATCCTGTTTATCTGCTTATATATTACATGTGTCTTAAATTCACTCATAATTGGACTGTGGTAAACATACAATGTTCATATTCATGAGAGTGAAGTTTCTTCTAAACTTATTCTATCCTACCTCTTTGAGATAAATCATTATTAACAAGTTGATTTGTGTCTTTTCTCCTTTTAAATAAATTGTGTATTTATTAGGTATAGAAATATTCAAAACACATACGCAAAATGCAATATTATTGTTGTCTTTTGCCATCATCTTGATTCCGACTTAGAGATCCAATGAAATCCTCGCCCATGCTACAAAAATTAAGCCTTGAAATTAGAACTCTCAATGAAATAAGTCACAAAGGATAAGATATTGTGTACTCTTACATAAAATATCTAAAGTAGGTAAATGCACACACACACACAAACCTAATCTCACTGGTATGGAGTCAGTGTAGCAATCAGGGATCCTCAAACTATGGCCCGTGGGCCACATGTGGCCCACCGAGGATAGTTATCCTGTCCGCCAGGTGTTTTTTTTCCCCTTTTTTTTGTACTTCAAAATAAGATATGTGCAGTGTGCATAGGAACTTTTTCATAGTTTTTTTTAACTGTGGTCTGACCCTCCAATGGGTCTGCGGGACAGTAAACTGGCCCCAGTTTAAAAAGTTTGAGGACCCCTGGTAACTCTTTATGGGAATAGAAAGCGCTGTCTTTCTCTCTCAGAGTAGCTGCTGGTTTTGAACTGATAACTATTTTTCGGTTCTCAGCTCAACAAGTAATCATACTAGCAAGGCTCCTATGTAAATATATAGAGACCAGTATTTATTAGAGGTTCTTGAGGGATGGTGGGGGAGAAGGAAATAATTGCTTAGGGACACTAAGCTTCTGCTCACTGTGGTGGAAAACTATGGAAAGAGATATTGGTGATGGTTGTACAACCTGTTGAACATAATTAATACAACTTAATTTTACACACAAAGTCTGTGGAACTGGGGAATATTTTGTTATTGTAAATACATATATAATTTATACATGGCAATAAAGGCCATATCTGACCTTCCTTATTGCCACCAAGCAGTAGTCAGGCATATTTCTATCTTCCAACCTGCGTTGACTATTCCGACACCATCCATCCGTCCCACAGATTGTACTGTTGTGCTCGGTGTGAGAATTCATCACAATGACTCCAAGGAACTCACAGTTAATAGTCATGATTAAGGGGTTTATCAGGGAAGTAAGAGGCTACCACAGTATCAGTAAACAGTAAGGCAGTGGTTCTCAACCTTCCTAATGCCATGACCTTTTAATACACTTCCTCGTGTTGTGGTGACCCCCCCACCCCAATTATAAAATTATTTCCATTGCTGCTTCATGACAGTAATGTTTCTACTGCTATGAATTGGGTGAACCCTGTGAAAGGGCCATTTGATGCCCAAAGGGGTCGCGACCCACAGGCTGAGAATGCTGCAGGTAGGATATTACCATTGATTCACAGTAGAACTTCTTCTCACCCACCAGCCTGGTCTCTCTCTGGTCTGAAGTTAATGAGTGAAATTGTCCCTTGACTTCTGCTTCTGTGAGTCTGCTGCTCTGCCTCAAAGCCTCATAGACTCACTGCTTATCTGTTCTGGATCATGGTCTCTCATCTCGACCTGGCTCCTTTACTGACATCACAGACATGCTCCTCAGAGGGCTTTTCAGCAAATGGCCCTGTGATTTCTGGGTTCCTGTTTTTGAGATGGCTCTGTGTTATATGGAAGCATGGTTTTTAATTTCTTTAAATCATTCCCCCGATGGAAAGAAAATGTTTCATCCTCTACTAATGTAAAGACTCAGAATATAGTCTACCTAAATCCTTTAAGAGAGAATGTCCTCCAAAATGGGATTGTAATCACAGTCAAAGTAACTAGAATTAATAGTACATCACAAAGAGGGTTATTAATTGACATCTCAATAATTAGAATGAAAAAAGAAAATTAAAACTAAAGTATAATAAATACTGTACATAAAAACTAAATATTACAAACTCATATGTATAAACTATAAAAAATAAAACTATAAGTTCCACATAGTTTTCACTTCATTAATTTCTTCATTATGGTTATAATTATATGTTTTCCATAATAAAAACCAGTCTATACCTATGTGTGTATGTACATATACACATTTTCATATACAAATATGTATACATTTTTAATATAAATATGGTATTTCCACACGTAGAAGTATAAAGCCTGGGCTTTTACTTCACACAACCTGGAAGTTATACACCTCATTCTTCTTAATGAGTCAATATTATGGATAAATCCAACTAAACTCAGTGCAGTGAGTCAATGCTGACTCATAGCAGTGTACGGGTTCCCTTTGCTAATTTTCCTACTGCATATAACACAGAAGTTTCCCAGTGTGGTTTGAACACTGGTTATTTTAATGATTGTTGTCATGTTCTTTAGCTGTGACTATACCTCCCACTTGGAAAGCTTCTGAGAGGAGAGGACGGTGAGACTTCATCTTGGGCGGGCACTTCCTCTATGCTGTCAGGAGGAACCTGAGGAAGAGTATCATGCATAGCAGAGTCAGCAGAAAAACAGAAAACATAACTGGACAAGTTGATGGAGAGACTACAACCCTGAGCTCAAACATAGAAATAATTATGAGTATGATGTGGGACAGGGCAGGCTTACCTTCCACTCTATAGAGTTACTCTGATTGGAGACCAACGGGAAGGTACCTAACAGAAACCACATTCTACTTCTTTTTCCAAACGTCTAGTCGAAGCATTGGAGAAAGACAGGGCTTTTCCTTTAAATACTTACAGCTTCAGAAACAAGTGTGAACAGTGCTCGCCTGTCCCATAGGGTCACTCTGAGGTGCCATCTACTGGATGCCAATGGGAAAGAAAGAGTCCAAGCTTCATTGTCAATGTTAAACTTTCTGGACTAGGTTCCTGTGGCTGAAATTCCAAACAACTTCTCTAGTTAAACATTGATGTTTTTATCCACTAGCCATTATTATTAGGAAAATGTGTATGATGTGGAAGATTGTACCTTAAATAAGATCTAGCCCCTGATCATAAGGAATTGGCCAGCAGCAAGTTAGAAACACAATGAACTGTAAGAACTATTGTATTTTCAAGGCAATGTTTTATCCTTTATGAACACTGAACTTGTGTTTCTCTGTGATTAAGACATGTCTCCTGTCCTTGGTAGAATGATTAGTCTTGAACTTTCATGTGTCTTAAATGTTCCATACGGGTCACAGACTCCAGGACCTTTTCTACAAGTGCATCACTTCAAAACAGTGATCTGTAAGGAACACCTGATAACTTCATGTCAGGTCATTACAAGTCGAGTCAGAGAGTCAATCTAAAGACTAGACGCATTGGACAAATAGGCTGTTAAGATTGAGCAATCTAATGTTGCAAAACTCTTTTTTTAAATCCTAAGAGTGCTGCTTTTTTGACTACAGTGCTTTAGGTAAATTGTTTATTTTCCCGTGCCTCCGCTTGTTAATGTCTAACTTTAGGATTTCCACATAGTCAGTGAGAAGCATTGTCACGGTGGCTGCACCATGTGCTCAAATGTAGCCATGCTTGTGAAGATGTACAAGCTTGGCAAATGTCTTCTGTGTTCCATAGGCCGAGAAATCTGAGTGAGAATCAACTCCATGCTAACTAAGAACGATGCTGATATAAGTAAAGTCGGCATTCTACTTAAACTCTATTATTTTGTATAAACAATTTGGAGGCAATGAGCCCTGTATCCCTTTCAGGGAATGACTGGGATCTTTCAAAAATCCAAGACGCTGCATATTAACCAATGGCCCATCTTGCAAGCAGGCTTTCCTAACGGATCTCCTGTTAAAGCTTTGTGGCTTGAAATTCAAAATAAAGTGTAGATTTTGAAGGCATGATTGCACAGGATGCAAGACCTCAGTGGAAATGGCAGTCTTTGCAACAGTAGTGGTAATAAGTGACATAGGATACATGATATTTACAGTCTAAATACGTGTTAAAGCTATCTCCAAAGCTATGTCATGCTAGGTAACCTTCCAATGGGCAAGTATACTTCCACAAGGTAACTTTTAGATCGACAAATCAGCTTCATGATTAAACATTAGGGCTGCCAGTATAGACGATTTAATACATGTTAGTGACAAGGTTTTTGGTTTTGTAGATATTGACATGGTGATGATAACCTTCTCTCTCTCTCTCTCTCTCCCTAAACTGATAGCCTCAGCCCAAGAATTTAGAGAGAGCCCATAACAGTGGTCCTGGTCATGGTATTGTTAAGGCTATTTGTGCTATTCAGAGACAAAGTTACACATGAGCAAAAGAGGATATGGTGGTTACCATTGGGCAACCAGGAGTAGGTAGGAGAACAGCAAAAATGTATCCATTGGAGACATTAGGACCAGGAAAAATAATTCTGAGAACTTTCCTGAAGAGCTGTTAAAACTCAGTGTGCATAATCCTTTTCCCCTGGATATGCTCAATCATTGGATAAAACAATACTGAACATATGTTTCAAAGAAACAGATGCAGCAGAGCTCCTAATCTTCATGAGGTTTACACACAGATTTTACACTTGCCCCATGTGTTTAAAGCAGGTCCCTTATATTTCATATAAAACTCATAGCAGAAAAGATCTAAATATTATCATGGACACCCCTTTTGGATAAATCCCTTTCTATATATGAAGAAAGGAATGTCCAATCAACTACAAGCACAGCAAGGATGATATGATTATTCCAAGCCTCATTCACCATGTTAGTTCCATGATGATTTATGTAGTTAATCTATCAAAAAATAACACAGATGGAGTTTTGCATCAATTATCTTTAAAAGATATATGAAGGGTGCCTAATTCCATTCAAGACAAGTCAACTCACTATTAGTACCTATATTAGAGATGCTGCATATCCTAAGCATTAAAATAAAACATTTATTTAATTGCCGACTCTTAGATGGTGCCAAGGATCTAATAGTTATGATGCTAATTACAATCTTAACTTTTTTTTAAAAAAAGGACAGTTCTTTACCTTAAGTGCTCTTGGCTCTTCCTCCTTCCTCTAGAATTTCCCAATGACAAATGACAGCTGCTCCGAGAGCACACTGACAGCTTCCTTCAGCATCCTGAGATGTGCCTTCTGATTATGCTGTAAAAATGCCTGATGGAGGACAGCTTTCCTGTAACTATGGAATTCAGGGACATCATGCCCAATGGAACTGCCTTTTATTTTAGTACTCATGAACATATTCAGCCACATATCCATGACAACTTCGTTTCATCCAAGGATGATTTTGTACCATTCCCTTACATCTCGAATTCACCACCAATATAAGGCACATTGTTTAGACCTAATATTTGTTGCTTGGGAGAGAAGACCAGGAAAGGAAAGTATAATTCACATGTGACAAGCTGAAATGGGTTGTCAACAGATTTTTACAAGGACACTGTCAAACATAATTGGAAGCAATGTGGCAGAGCTGTTGATTTGGGGGAAGTGACATCTGCAAAGAGGCTACTTGTCAATCTTAAGCCACGTGGTTCTGTAAAGGGGAAAAAGGCATACCTTCCTATGAAGGGGGAAGGAAAAAAGCACAGAGGTTCAAAGGGGAGGAGGGCTTGAGACACAATGGGCAATCTCTGCAAGCATGCAGAACACAAAGTGCTCAAGGTCACCTGTCCATCACACTTGGAAACACTTAGACCCTGACAGTCATGCTGTTTCTGAATTCCTAAAATGGATGTTTTGTCAATGACTTTCAATGACACACACACACACACACACACACACACACACACACAGATACTTTTTGGTATCTGGTTTTGGATAATAATTTAGAAATTTCAAGAATATACTGAATAGTCTTGGAATCACTGAATTCCAAAGTTCTTTTTCTAGCCTTGTCACTTATAGTTTTCTCGCCTGTAAAATGAGGAAATTTTATGTAATATGTTAAGTCTCCACACTTAAAAAAAGAAAAAAGCTACAATCATAGATTATCCAGTTGAAGAGTAAAGCATTATACCAAGTGTAAGTTATTTCATCAAAACAATAGCTGTTTTCTTTTATGGATTTATGAACAGCATCATTTGACAGATTTTAAAGAAATATAATTTGTTTCCACTTAAAAAAACTTTCTAAATAATATTTATATGTATATTTAATTTGATTTTATAAAATGTTATGTTATTTTTTCTTAGAGAGCTCTGTCTTCTAAATAGATAAACTCTACACTAAAAAACAAAAAGGCACCACACTCTCTTCTATAATTAATGTTTACTCAGGGACAACGGTGCTATAATCTACCAGCAGGAAGCTGGATTCAGATAAAGCCCAGGAACAAGGGATATCATTTCTGACACAATGCTTCTTGATTAAAAGCGAAGAAACTATATAAGGGTTTGATTGTATGCTATTGACTACGCAGAGGCCGTAAAGGTGTAGCTCATAATAAACTATGGAGCACATTGCAAAGAATGGGTATTCCAGACACTTTGCTCAGATTTCTGAGGACACTTTACATCCCCAAGGGCACTCCCACGGAGAGAACAAGTAGACGCTGTATTGCTTAACAGCAGCAATGGGGAATGGTTCAGTTGTATCCTTTTTTCTTAGTTATTCAATCTGTGTGCCAAGCAAATGACCCAAGAAGCTGGTCCCTATGAGAAGACTATCCCACCAAGATCGGGAGAAGGCGGATTAGTAACCTGTGGTGTGCAGGTGACACAGCCTTGCTTGCTGAAAGCGAGCAGGGCTTGAAGTCCTTGCTGATGAAGATCAAAAACTGCAGCTTTTAGGATGGAATGAAATTCAATATAAAGCCAAACTTTTTGCAATAAATAGGTGAACAGAAAAAAAGATTGAAGTTGTTAATGATTTTATCTTAATTGGATTCACAATCACTGTTTATGGAAACAGCAGCTAACCGCTGTAATGATGTATTGTATTGGGAACATTGATTGCACAAGATCCATTTAAATCTGTATGTTGGCCATAGAGGATGAAGAGAAATAAATAGGTGGAAGGTTAACTACTGGAGAACTTGATTAGTACTTAAAATTATTTAATACAAAGCTGGTGATCTGCAATGTAAAGCTCCACCTAATTGACTTTAAAAAATGGTTCATAAAAATGTTGAAGCACAATGAAGCCACTTTGAGAAATAAGGTGTGCCTGACCTAAGGCCTGGGATATTCAGTTGTCTTATCTGTATATAAAAGTTAAACATTGAATTAAGTAGAAGAGTAATCAGTGCCTTTGAACCAGGGGGCTATGGAAGAATATTGAAAGTACCGTGGACTGGCATAAGAAAGCACCCATCGAGCTCAGAAGCAACAAAGCCACATGGAAGACGCACACCAGCATGTGTGATCACAAGGTTTCGAAGGGATCGGGTATAAGGCATCATCAGAACAAAAAAAAATATTACCATAGTGAATGAGGGGGGAGTGCGGAGTGGAGATCCAAAGCCCATTTGATGGCCACTGGGGATCCCCTCAATGAGGGGTCTTCAGGAGGACATGAGCTAGTCAAGGTGCAATGTAGCCACTGATGAAAAATACTACTTTCCTCTCTTTCCTAAATGCATCCTCCCCCACCACACCCCCCACCATCATGATCCAAATTCTATCTTACAAGTCTGGCTAGACCAGAGGATGTACACTGGTATAGATAGGAACTGGAAACACAGGGAATCCAGGGTGGATGATCCCTCCAGGACCAGGGGTGTGAGTGGCGATACTGGGAGGGTAAAGGGAGAGTGGGTTGGAAAGAAGGAACCAATTACAAGGATCTACATGTGACCTCATCCCTGGGGGACGGACAGCAGAAAAGTGGATGAAGGGAGACGTCGGACATGGCAAGATATGACAAAAGAATGATTTATAAATTATCAAGAGCCCATGAGGGAAGGGGGAGCGGAGAGGGAGGGGAAAAAAAGAGGACCTGATGCCGGGGGCTTGGGTGGAGAGCAAATGTTTTGAGAATGATGAGGGCAGTGAATGCACAGATGTGCTTTACACAATTGCTGCATGTATGGATTGTGATAAGAGTTGTATGAGCCCCTAATAAGATGATTATAAAAAATGAATAAACAGATCTTTCTTAAGACAGAGAGCCTGGATGCTCTGTAGAGGTAAGGGTGGTAAGACTTGTCTCAAATATTTCAGGCATGTTATCTGAAGAGACCAGTCCCTGGAAAAAGGCATCATACATGGTAAAGTAGAGAATCAGCCCAAATATCACAGATCTTTATGTGAGAATAATGCAGCGGATCCAACAACTGGCTCCAATCTATCCACTGTTGTGAGGATGGTCAAGGAATGGACAGTATTTCCTTCTGGTGGACACAAATCACCGAGTCTGAGCTGACGTCAATAAATCTGAGAACAACCCAACAGTGGTGCTTCAGTGATGTAATTCTAGATTTTTATTCAAGCAGAGACACCATCAGCTATAGGAAGTTTACATGTTGCTATGACGCTAAGGCATGCTCGGTCCATAGTGAGTGATATACTGGGAGGCTAACTACAAGGGCAGCAGTTCTAATTCAATTCTCCAGCTGCTCTGAGGGGGAAAGATGAGGATTTCTGCTCTGGAAAGAATTATAGTCTCAGAAGCCCACAGGGGAAGTTCTACCCTATTCTAGAGTTGTCATGAATCAGACTCCACTTGATGGCAATGTGTTCTGTTGTTCTTGTTAAGATGCAAAACAGGCGTCAATATATTTCCAGACTAAGACAGACTTGAGAGAAATGCTTGATAACTCATATTTCAGGATTTGACAATGAAAGACATATGGACCATAAGAGATACATAATTGAGAGGATTCTATGATGGAAGAAGATATATTTGGGGAAGGACAGGACTCAGGTGTGCTCCTTGGTGAAATGGATTTTCCAGGACTCACAATAATGTACTTGGACATGATGCTAACAACAACTGAAGAATCTGCTGGTAATGAAATGCTGATGACATAACCTACCATATCATAGCAACTTCCAAGCCAACACAGTGTGACAAACTGACAGATAGGTGGTCGAATGATAAACACAAGTTGGCAGATTGAGTTCACACCCTGAGTGATACAAAAAGAAGTAAAAAATGTAAGGATTATACACAATGCTGTCTTTGACTTTTTAAAATGTCATCGTTAACAGATCTGCTGGTCACAGGGGGCATTTCCATGCTATCCCTCAGTTTCATAGTCTCTATCCCTGATAGCCAGCCCCCTTCAGCCTTAGATGCTCACATAAACTCAAAGAATAACACATTAACGATCCTTTAAAAATTAGTAAATTTAAAACTCTATTTTGACAAATGTGCCAGATGTGATTATCTAAGAGGTCATACCAATTCTTTGAATAAAACTAATTATGCTTTAAGCCACCAAGCATGTATACCAATTACATATTAGTTTTAAAAACACCTCAATATCATTAACAAACTGGAATTCTCTTCTCCTCACTGGTGGGTATCGGTTGGGGTAGAAGATGTTCAGATAGTAAAAGTAGACGGAAAGTACAAGCTGGACTTGTTACCATTAAACGGTTGATGTCTAGATAATAGTCACGTGAAAACTGATGACAGCTTCACTCAAAGAAATTTTCAACTAAAATGTGTTATGGCATGAATCGTGTCCCCTAAAATGAGAATGTAGTTTATCCGAACCCCTGTACATGTGGTTAGCAGTCCTGTTGGCACTGTCAGGCAAGCACTGGCCAGATAACTATGAAATCTGAGGCTCAAATGTACCAATAATCCCGTGGTAGATAAATGAGGCTACCTGCATTCTTAAAGATGAACAGTTTCAGAAATGCTCTCTTTGGTCTCTGTGAATCTGAATCTACTTGGTGGCAGTGGGTTATAATCACATTTGAGGATGGATATTCCTTGTGACAGTACTGAGTCAGCATTAGTGTTGGCCTTCTCTTCAATCTTTTAAAATATATAAATGTAGAGATGAAATGATTACAAATAGCGGGGAAGATACATACTACATGATTGACAAGACACCTAGGATTTCCATCCATCAACGAGAAAGAGAAAACTTTCCTCTGCACCGCCACCCTGACTTTAATGCTACCCTAAACCGAGAAGAGGAAGTTCAGTTATCTAATGTGATACGTTTGTGATATTTCAGTTATGGCAGCTTTTAAAGGCAATATTGAAAGTAGTTTTGTTTATTAATATTATGTATTTTTCAGTGTCTTGTTTTTATTTCATTTTATTAAGTTAAAGAATGAGCACACAAGATTATTATGGTGCGTTTTGGTTATTTTTCTCCTATCACTTTGCACAATGTGATTTTGTTTTCTTTCATTTGTAATGACTATTATGTTTACCGATTGTTCACTGTGGAAAAAATGCATCTGAAATCATTTCTTCTCTATGCTAATCAGCAAGACATTCAGAGCCACCACATAACAACTTAAGCAGGTTTAGAAACTTGACCTTCATGTCATCGCATAACTAATTGTGGAAGGTTATCTTATGTATTAATTTCACTATTTTATGTTTTTTATTGCTTTAACCAAACACTGAGCTGTTGTTATTTCCTAATGAAAGTTTAATGCATCATCTTCTCTAATCTCCCTATTGTAATCAAATGTTACTTCAAAGTAGATTTTCCTCAGGTTGTGTTCCATCTCCAGACTAAAAATCGGTCGATTAGCAGAACCCTTTCACATTCTCATTCTCCACTCAGTACTCTTTCCCCCACCTGATTAATGGACCTTCCACTTCTTGCTGCAAACATTTCCAGCCAGCCACCCCATCTACAAATGTTTACTTGCTCGCTTCCCACATTCCCATGAGCCAGGAGAAGAGTAGCACGAATCTCCAGCCTGCTGCCTGATCGATGGAATTTGGACATGCCAGCTCCCCACAATCACATGAGTGAACGAGTCCCTTGAACTATCTCTTTCAATACATGAATCACTAGTTCTGTTTCTCTAAAGAAACCTAACTGTGTTAGTCTGGGTAGACTAGAGAAACAAATTCATAGACACTCATATGTGTATAAGAAAGAGCTTTTTATATAAGAGCAGTTGAATATTGAGAATACAGTCCAGATCAAGTCAGTAAGTTCGTTATTAGTCCATATGTCTGATACCAGCCCACAAATTCCTCTTTAGACTCACCCAAAACTTGCAATGATGCTGAAAGCAGGAAGATCACAGGCCAGTGGGTGGGAAGTCTTGTGGACCCAGGGGTGTTGTAAGCATCTCAACACTGTCAGGGGTCTCCATGTGGCTCCTGTAGCTCAAGGCACTAGCCTAGCTCCATGTGTCTTGTGAGCTGCAATGCTTCCCAGGTAGTCAGCCTGTGTCCCACTGCAAGGGAGCAATTTATCCCCTTAGCACCTCCAAATGAGGTCATCAAGCTGTGACCTGATTGACAGACTAAACTCCACCCCTTCACTCTTAATCATCTCAAAATGACAACAGATTATATAACTACCACACTAATTAGGACATCAGTGATCTATCATTTGATTACATAATTCAGGTGCACAATGAGCAAGTAGTCCATTACTAAATAAAATGAAACGTACTAAATAAAATGAAACATGAATCACCAGATATTTTTCAAAAACCATGCATGAACAGATAGTACCAAAATGAAAACAAAATACCCCAACACTTTAAACTAAAAAGCACTGATACAATTAACTGCTCCAGTAATTGATGGAAAACAGAAGTAACACTGGAAAGACTGACTTATCTATTCTAAGAGCATTAGAAGACAGCTAAGTGCTTGACAAACTGAATGATGAAATTCATGCCTTTTCCAAGAAAAGTGATACAGCAGAATGCAGAATCCTCAAATGATATCATTAATATTACTTGGATCCACAATTAATGCTTGTGGAAACAGAAGTCAAGAAATTAAAGGACACACTTCATTGTGCAAATCTGCTTCATGAGATGTCTTCAAAGTGTTGACGGGTAAAGAGTTCACTTTGAAGTCCAGGAAGAATCTGCTCCAGACCATGGCATTTTAAATCACCGCATATATGTATATGAAAGTTGGACAGCAAGTAAGGAAGACAAAAGAGTTTATGGATTTAAATAGTAGTGTAGGTGAAGAATATTGAAAGTATTGTGGACTGCAAAAAGAAAAAAATCTGTGTTGGAAGAAAACAAACACTCCTGAAAAGTGAAGAAAGAGAGACACTGTTTTCCATACCTTGGATATGTTGTCGGGAGAGTCCCTAGAAAATGGCGTCATTCTTGGTAATGCAGACGGTCAGCTAAAGCGAGGAAGACTCTGAATGAGATGAATTGACACAGTGGCTGCAACCATGACAACCATTGTGAGGATGGCAAGGGACAGGGCAGAGTTTTATTCTGTCATGCGTGGGGGTGCTAGGCATTGAAATGACCTCAGCAGTCCTTACATATGAAAACATGTTTCTCTGAATAAAAATTTAAAACCATTACAACAGTGTGTTATGGAATTCAAGACAGATACCGAAGAGGAAGTGGGATGAGGTGTATCATTGCTGACAGCGGATAGATCTTGTCTGAAAGCAGTGAATACCCTAAAGATATCCGTATGCATTGTATTGCCCTTCAGGAATGCATTATAGACAGCATGGTAAAAATACGAATTCCAGAACATTTCTTTGTGCTCAGGTAAGACCAAGAGGCAGTTGTTAAAAAAGCTAATACAGCAGATTTCAAATCAGGAAAGTTATACATTATAGTTGTATCTGTTCATCATACTTATTCATCCTGAGAAATAAACACCCTAATTTGGGCTATATAAAAAATCAGCATGAAGATTGGAGGGTCACTTATTAACAATCTGAAATATGGAGATAACACAATCTTGTCTGTTTCAAATAAGGAAAAATTGAAGCCCATACTGATGGAAAACTAAACGTTCATCTTAAAGTATGATTTGCACTTTACCTTTAACAGCAACAAAAGATCCTTACAACCGGATCACTGAGTAGCAAACATTATGATAATGAGAGAAAATGTTGCTATTTTGAATGATTTCATTCTATTTTTCTCCACTGTGCAACACTAACCTGTCACGTTGTCATATTGTGGTGCTGGAGCCTGCACCATGAGTGCTTCAAATACCTCTAAGGTCATTCTCAGTGGACAGGATTGACAGAGTTCCAGAAAAGTCTAGGCAAAGGGGAGAAGCAGTCCACACGTGTGTAACTACCTGGGGAGAGGATTATGAATAGCAGGACATCATTTGATACAGTGCTGGAAGGTGAGCTGCTTAGCTTAACACACAAGCCTATAGGGCACACTCTTAAGCCCCTAAAGAGGCCATTGTTCATTTGAAAGGGGGGTTGAGCGGCACCTTGGGTACTTTTGGAATCTTCTGAAGGATTTATGATTGACAACCTTGGCCACAGCATATGTACTATTGTGCTTTCCTTAAAGTATCCCATATTTCATTATTTTTTCCGGAACCATTCTTTATTTTCCACAGTTTTGTTTTTATTTATTAATTTTTAATCACTCACCTTTTAAAAATAATTGTTTTATTGGGAGCTCTTTCAGATAGCATAACATTCCATTGTTCAGACAAATCAAGCAATGTTGTACAATTTCTTCCTGAACACCTTGATTTCAGCTTCCCTTTATTCCCTCTCTCTCCCACCATACCCCGCAGGACCCCCCACTTTTTTTCTATAATCATTTTGATTGTTTATTTTTTGCCATATCTTCCACACTCCTATTGATCCATTCACATACAAATCTGTTGCTCGGTCCCATTGAGTGGGATTATGCGGTCATCAATACTATTAGCTACCCATTCTTCTGCTCCACCCACTTCCCATATCCTTAGGAAACCATTACGCCTGTTGCTCTTTCTGAAGGGTTATCTATCTTCACTCTCATGTTCTGAGCAATCTTACATGTACTGATGAACACACACATATCTAGCATACTTAATGAAGTAAAATTCATAATAGTAGGGGGAGGAAATATTAGAGAACTAGAGGATAGTTATGCGGTTAATCAGTGCCATAGCACACCCTAGATTTGTCATCCCTTCCATGTGGCCCGTCTGTGAGGGACTTTACAATTATTTTACAGGTGTGTTTGGGGTCTCTATTATATCCACTCCCTTTCACATCAATCTGGTTTCTTATTTTTAAACTTATGATACCTTTTCCATTGACACCTCATGAACACACAGGCTGGTGTGCTTCTTCCATGTGGGCTTTGTTGCTTCTCTGCTTCATGGCCATTTGCTTAACTACAATCCTTTAAGACTGCTGAGGGCTATATCTTTTAATAGCCAGGCACCATGAGGTTTCTTCATCACATTTGCTTGTGCACCCATTTTGTCTTTAGCGATCCTACCAAGAACCTGAGTATCATACTGTTCTTGGACCGAGGTAAGATTTAAGTGGAGGCACAAAGCCCATCTGTTTCCTTGTTGCATTTGTGTACATGCATCTATAAACAAATACACACATATATTGTTTTTCTTTTCCTTTTTTCACCTCTCAGTAATTCAGATACAATATGATTGAACAAACATGACCAGAAAAGCTACACACTCCTTGCCATCAATTTTGGAACACTTACAGTTCCTATGTACCTGTCATTGTTGGCTCCCCACTCACCTCCAACCATCTCCCCTCCCATGGCCCCTGTAGGAGGCATCAGGCTGATCAAGGTGTTTACTAATGGGTGATCAATTAATCCCCCTGTGCCTCTGTGTCTCTGCAGACAAAAGCATTGCAAAATGACTGTTATTTGTGACTTTGCTGCTAAAAACATTGAGAGATAACTCAGTTATTTAAGATCTCTTTGAGGCTCTCTTGAATCTTGCATATCCCTGTGATTGTCTTTGAACCTAGTGCTTTTATTATTCTAAGGTTAAGAAACTGTGACTAGTTAAGTAACATTTGCATAGATAAGAGTTTAGGAATGTTTAAATTCTTTGATGTTGTTTTGTAACCAATTCCCTTGTATAAGAAGAGTATAAAAACCAAGCTTCAAATATACATGAGACTTCAGTCCATCAGATTGAAGTCCTCCCAATCCTATGCTTTGTATATAGCTCTCTTTTCCTTTCATCTGCATGCCTCATTTGGAACCCAGCTTTATGCGGAATAGCTGGTCTAATCCTCCCGCAGGACCCCAGGAACCATCACATTGACTTAGTCACTGTCTCCATAAATTGCCTATCCTGCTTATCTTGTATAGATAAACATACACACACACACACACACACACACACACGACTAACTGAGATCCTGACATAGAGAAGGTGAATATATCTCTCTTAAACAAAGAGAAGGACATGTTATTAGCCACCAGACCAGTCTCCTTTCTTCCAGAACTGCAGATCCCAGGACCCACTTACCTACCATCTCATACACCCATTTAGTCTTTAGCATTCATGTCTGAAAGGAGAGCATCGTAAACATCCCCAATGCTATTCCTGCAGTCAGGGATGGAGCAATCTTATGCCCCCAGACCCAATTACACCATTAGACATTCAGTGTGGGCCCACTGTGAGTAATCCCAACTAATACAGATGGGCTGCCAAATGCTGCCCACTGAGTCAGAATCCTATGGTCGGGATACGCCAAGGACTGTATGGCTTCATTCCCATCTCTGGTCTTTATTTGCCCCCATGTTTGCATGTCAGACTGGCCACTCTCCCCAGACTGTATCTTCACGGCTGTCCACTCCAGTGCTGTCATATAGGGAGAGGGCATCATGTCTGGAGCTGAGGCTGGCCCTATGCTCTTCTCTGGGAATGAGCTACTTTGAGTATGATTATCACCCTCAAGGATTGGCATACTGGTAGGAGGTCTACTCTCCCTCTCTCACTCCTGTAGAGATATAAAAAATACCCTCTCCTTTGGTTGGTTAGTGCCCTGATACCACCCCCACCCCCTTACATTGCCCTTGTTTTCCTTCCTCCACCCCACTGTGGTCCTTTGTCATACGAGAGGGGGGAAGATGCTTTTCTGCACATGGACCATCTGCATCTATTTTGTATGAAATATGAATCATTGGCTTGGTCTGGCTCATGCCAGAATATATGGTGCTCAACCCGGGAATTTTGTGTTGTGTGCATTTCCCCTTGTGCCTATTTGCTATTTGCACTTACTTCAGTGGACTCATGTTGTATTTGACATTTTGTGCTTGGCTAAATTCACTCAGCATATCATCTAACTCTTTCCACAAAATGAGGTGTTTCTTAGTTCATAGCTATTTTTTAGGGACGTGTAGTATTCCATGGTGTGTCTATATCAGAGGGTGTTTTTGACAACTGTGACTGTATAAGAAGCTTTAAATGCAAGCCAACACACTTTATTCTTCTGCTTGACGAGTTCCTTGCCAACTCTGAGCTTCTTTCTTCCCATGTGAGGTTGGTAGGTATTTTCTCAATTTCTCTGAAAAATGATTCTGGAATTTGTATTGCAGTTGCATTGAACTTATGTAGTGTCTTTGGCAGCATTGACATTTTACAGTATTGCGTCTTCTGATTGGTGAGCATGGGATATTCTTTCATTTGTGAAGGTCACTTTCGGTTTCTTGTAATAATGTTCTGTAGTTTTCCTCATACAGATTTTTTTTCCAGTTGGGTATATCCTTATATATTTCTGATTGCCTATTATGAAAGGTACTCGCTTCTTGTTCTCTTTTTCTGTAATCCCCAGAGTGGTGTTTAGCAGGAATCCAATTGACTTCTGCTTATTGACCTTACATCCTGCCACTCTACCACATTCCCCCGCCATGTCCAGCAATCCAACAGTGGAGCCTTTGGGGTTCTCTCTCTATAAAATCATGTCATCTGAAAATAACCATAATTTTATTTCTTTCCCCAGATGTATACCTCACTTCTTTCCCAGGTCTCTTACCTTTGCTATAAACAAACCATTCCTAATTTGCTCATTTGTTTCTATTCATATCTGAGGGTACATGATGAAAATTAAATCAGCTAGCCCTTTCCATAGACTTACTTGAAATTGATTTAGTCAATCCCAGTAGTTTAGGAGGCATATTTTATATTTTCCATTAGTAGAAAATGAAAGATTACTAAACATTTTTCTATTACATGATGCAAATAATTTTTTAAATTATCATAATATCCTAATCCCTAACATGCCAGTTTTAGAAAAACTGGACCTTTCAGACTATCTTAACTCTAGTTAATTATCAATAACATGGGTTTTATATTTTTCTTAAGGCCACATTCAACTACTGGTACAAAATGTTATTGTGTGTGTGGATTTGGGGTGGCTGGTGGGGATCCAGGATTCCGTTTATAGGGGCAATGTATTGTCCATTTATATGTACTACGTGTTATCGAGAACCACAGCTAAAAGTACTCAAAATCTTGGAGCCTGACTTGAGGTCTCTCCAGCATACTATCAATCTGATATACAAATTGAAATCCCAGTGTATATTCTTAGGAGACACAGTTCAATTTATAACAAGCAAGATTCCAATTAAAAATAAGAACATTTATAAATGAAAGGGACAACAATCATTTTTACATTTTCCCATTCCATTTTTTTATATACATGCTATCCCAATGATAATCAGTGAAGCAAACAACCTCCCAGATAGAAAAGGACATAATTACGGCTCGCTTGCTCATTTTGTTTTTGATGTTGTTGCTACAGCTGCTTAAAAATATAGTTATTTTGAAGTCCTGTTTTCTTTCAGGACTAAGAAGACTCACTGTGCTAATCTTGCATGTTTAAGCTCGTCATTTGTGCTCAAAATAAGATGCAGCCTAAACTACAGTGGGCAGTATTGCATGCTGTCACCTGGCTTCTGCATCCCTCCTCTTTGCGGGCTTTAATTGTGGAAGAAGTCCTGCAGAAGCAGCAGGAGCCCGGGTGGCAGAGGGGTCGCCCTCCAGCTGTGGGCAGCAGGTGTGGCAGTTGAAAAGCACCAGCAGCTCCAGAAGCGAAAGGTAAGGTTTTCTGCTTCTGTAAGCAGTTACAGTCAATGAAACCCACGCAGCAGGTGGGGTGTTGTTGTTGCTATGATTCAGCATCGACTCAATGGCAATGACTTTGGTTTGAAAAGAATGTGGTTCCAATTCCCTTGATGAGTTTTCTTTATCTTTTTAAAGGTCATAAAATTACAAATATTTTCTTATATATTTTTTTCATTATGACCTATCCACTTCAGTTCCCACTAGGATCATTACAGACTAACAGTGTTAAGGTTTGCCTGTGTGAGGTTGTCAATGAAGTTGATTTACGTTCCCTTCTCTAATCAGCATATCTACCTCTTGGTGGGTGTGCATTAATCCTCCAGGAGTTAATGGGTCTGTGCCTCTCCCCTTTCAGAAAGACCATAGCCTCACCCCCCAAATGCTGATGCACAAATAGACAAAATGACCGTTTGTGCTGGTCATTCCACTTAGCTCTCCCATTTCTAGTGCATCAAAACAGACGTTTCCCAGAGACAGGTGGCTGGTACTGCCTCAAAACAGAAGTGGTTGCTTTCCCCCTGTCTCGCTTGAGTAATGTGTTAATCGAAAACCAAGTTATGGATCTCCAGGACCAGAACAATAATAAAATCATAATGATATTGTTAGCAATCTGGCTCCGGTGCTGGATGCATCTCCCAGAGAAAAACTGTCACAGAAATAGGAAAACTCATCAATCAGAAAAATCACACAAAGCTAAGCCAACTGGCTAAAATTTACCCATAACATTGGGAGGAGACTGATTTTTCACTGCTAGCAAGGATTCCTTATACAACAATCCAATCAATGCACTCCTTCACACTGCTCCTTTCAGAGTAGGTCCCAAAACTTAAGGGAGTTACCCAAGGTCACACACCTAAAAAGATCTGATGCTGAGATTAGAAATTAGTTATGACAGCAAAACTGTGCTGATCTTAAGCCTTAAACTCTAGGTGTTCAGCATGATGCTGAAGGTTAAATTGTTTGCATCCCTTGGTCTAAGCTTTTGACAATTCAGATGTTGTGATGAAACTGAAGAATAAAGTAATCAACTCATAAAGAGATCAAGAAAATTCTCCAGTGAATGAGCTATGTGATAAAGAGGTAACCCTTATTTTAAGCACCATCTTTCCACTTGTAGTTATGATAAGTTATGATAGGCATTTCCAATATACAATGATAATATGATTCCAATCTTCCAAGCCACCTCTATCGTTAACAAGGTTACGTGTTCTCCACACTTACATCTCTATCATTCAGGTGAACTCCCTGGTACCATCGATAAGTTATGAGAAAGAACATAACCCAACAAAGGGAATTGTGTTCACCTTCCTCATAGCCTTGCTTCCACAGTCCACTCTCCGGGTCCAGGAAGTTCCCCTCAATAAGATAGATGTAAATGTTGAGAACACAACCATTATCAGTGATAGAGGTGACTTTGAGCAGTTGGAAATTCAGATCACACTTTGTAGTTGATGTGCCTCTGTTTATCAGAACCTTGTATTTAAAAGATCCCCAAGAAAGCATAGCCCAACTAAAGGAATGCTTGTTCTCTCCTTTGTACCTTCACTTCCATAGTCCCCTCTGGGTACATGGAAATCAGTGCTTGGGGATGTTTGGAGGACAAGGTTCAGTTAAACAGCGCCTCTCCAGTGACATGGGTTCAAACATGACAAGAGAATACAGAAGCACAAACATTGTCAAGTCCCCTATATTCTCTTATCTACACTCACCACTAAAAGTACCGACACCCAGGAAGATGGCCTAATGGAAACTATTTTAATCTCTCCCTTTCTCTATTGTGACGATGAAGCCTCTTTGGAGAAGAGTGAGATGAGTGTAGAGTGGACAACCAGCACTGTCACAAACAATTAATAAATAGCACGATGTGCAATTCTAGTTTAGTTTCACAATCATGACACCATGAATCAGGAATGACCTAGAGAATTTTAATTTAAACAACCAATATAACTAGAATTTCCGTAAGCCATTGACTGATAATTGAATCACTTCCAAGCTGAGTAGATCAATGTGACCTCTCTAACCCTGACTATCAATAAAAATAAATCATGCTGATACAGTTTAACATTAAAAACATAACCCCGTTTTAGAAAAGGAAAATATAGATATTGATAACTCTACTGTAACTTTTCCAAACAGTTTATAACTTGAGTGTGTTTTTATCAAATTTGATTTTAATTAGTTTTTTATCTGTTTAATCCTTTTTTCACACCAAAAAAAATTTTTTTCAACTTACATAGAACATAGCTGAGCAAGAACCCTGTTCCTTTAAGGCTTAGTTGGAGACAGTCTATAACAATAAAACAAAAAAAGAGAAATATAGAATTCAGTGAACAAAATTGAATCAAGATAGGAAGATTAATGGTGGCGTGGGATGGTCTTTCTACTTTCCTTAGAGTAGTCAGGGGTAAAAGTACTAGCACAGTGATAGTTGTACAGAGACCTACCCATGGAATTCAGAGATCAGGTCTTAATATCTTAGCCAATTGTGTCCAAGATCAAGGAAACAGGTGTGCAAGGATACAGACTGAGAGTTATAGCAGGATGTAAGCTTTTGTAGAGAAGGGGTGAGATCATTTACAACTGTGCAGATTTATTTTGAGGATATTCCACACCATTTTGGATAGTGATATGATGTAATACAATTTGCACGTTAAAATTATCATTCTGCTGCTACGTCTAAAATAGAACATAAGGAGCAAAATTGGCAAGAATGAGACCATTTAAAGGACTACTGTCATCCAGGAAAGACACAGTGGTATCTCAGACAAGAAAAATAGCAGTGCCGTGAAGAAGAAGTGGTTGGATTCTAAATATGCACCAAATGTAGAACTAAGACATTTCTGTGGCAGATTGGATGTGAGGTAGCAAGACAGAGGGAGGCGATGGATGATGCCACGTTTCAGATCAGCTTGAAGGATAAGACTGCCATGCACTGAAATGGGAAGAATGGGTGTGGGGAGTGATATAGGCAGTGTTCTTGGAGGGAGGAGAGAGAGGAAGGGGGAAAAGGTGCTCTCCTAAGAATTTTAATCATAGGGTCTAGGTTTAAAAACATTGTTGTTAAACAAATGAATGGAATGATTTTAAAAATGATATACCTGCTATTTGTTGAGCTCCTTCATAAGGAGTCTATGCCGGATCAAAGTGCTTACAGCTAAGATCTGAAGGATAAATGAGAGTTGTGGATGAGAGGGGACTGGGTGAAGGTTTCCTATAGGTGACGTGGTAGAGTGAAGTCCCAGAAAAGGGTGAGCCATAACACATCAAGGGACATTCTACCAAAACAGTTATTTTAAAAATCTAATTGTTTTCTGTGCATTGATAGATAAGAAGAGACTTTGAATATAACGCAAATAATTGTTTTCTAAGAAAATTCTCGTGAATGCAGAAAACTAGAGCTTACTAGATTAGGCATACACAAAAGGCACACCGGAAACATAGACCCTCAACCTCAATTCACCTTCCATGTTGTCACATCCGAGAAACCATCTTTCCTTCTTATCTCAGACCACATTCCCTGCACTTCACAGTCATCCACGGGCTACACTTTTCCAACTCCCAACTCTATAAATCAATGTTATATCTTTTTCAATGTCAAAAAGCAACATATTTGATAGCATGCATGTGTTTTTAACCATTTATCAAATGTAAAACACTGGTCCCATTTGCATTAATTTGTTTTTAGTGTGAATCACAAAGTTCTTCAGAAGTATAGTTTCCCCCATATATTTCCATTTATTTTTATTGATTTTAGGAATGCATATAATGTCATATCACAACTGATGACAGAAGCATGACAGCTGACAGAAGTATGGTGTTTGGGGAACATAGGATAGGATAGAGGCTTGGATAGGAAATGGGGTGAGGGGATGATGAATTGTGGAGTGGGTAACCCAGATTATTAAGCCAAAGTTGTTTAAATTTTGTTATAATGACAGTTATAACCATTCAGAATAGCTTAATTATATTTTAGGAAGATTACATGGGATGGAGGGATGAAATGTGGAAGGAGGGATTGTTGTTAAGAACATAGGCAAGGAACTGTTGGGGTTAATTTATTTAATACTAGATATGAGGATCCCTGGGTTATGAAAATTTCAAAAAAGATGGGTGAAAGTGGCACAAAGAAAATCGAATTTGAAATAAGCAGACACTCTTGGGTGTTCCTAAATAGTTTACATGAAATATATCCACTCCAGTGTGTTTGTGAAAGCCAAAAAGGATATAGGATATAGGAGCATCTACACATTTAAATGCTTCCTTTTGTCCTGTCTTATCTTTCTGCTTAATATATTTGAGAAGTAATGAGATCATGAATAAAAGTGGTAATAATAGTAATAATTACACACTGTATTATTTATGGCTTTCAAACTTCATTTTTTTCCTAAACAATTTCCTCTCCTTTTCACAGGGTGCAATCAAATGCATGTTAATTCAACTATATAATAGGGATAATAATAATATCTAGTTATAACTATGTTACTTATTAAAATGCCTTTAAAATACTCAACTTTCTCATTTATTCACTGCTTTCCAGTCAGTTCCGACTCAATGAGATCCTATAGGACAGAATGACCCCTATAGGATAGCATAGAGCTGATACTTTGAAAGTCAGAGGTTGTAACTCTTTAGAGGTTCAGAAAGCATCTTTCTCCCAGAAATACTTATAAATCAACTATCTGCCATCAAATTGGTTCCAACTCGTATCAACCCAAACAGACATGGTCGAATTGTCCTATGAGTTTCTGAGACTGTAATTCTTGACTAGAGTAGAAAGACCTGATTGTCTCCCACGGTTTGGGTGGTGCTTTTGAACTTCCCACCTGAAAGTTAGCAGCCTAATTCATAACTACACTGTAACCAAGAGTCTCACATATTTATAGAGACAGGAAATTATAGACACCATGGTAACTAACCCTAGTGTCGTTGCCAAACCTTTTAATATGCAGTGTATTACCCCTTTCTCAAAATAAACTCTAAATCAAACAATGAAAACCATTCAGACTCAGTGCAGCTTCAGCGAGACTAAGCTCCATAGGATCTTCAGTAGCTGTGATGTTTTCGACATGAATCAGTCATCCTTTCTTTTCAAGAATACTCTGGATAACCTCAAACAATAACCTTTTGGTTACTAGCTAAACTTAACTATTTGTTGATTTCAGGTGCCAATATTCTAAAGGGGACATTGTCATTTCTTTTCTCTTTCTTTCTTTTTTTTTTTTGAGTAAGGAAAGAGATGATAACAAAGGTTAATAAATAGGCTCAATATCACTGTCAAGTGGTCATATGGGTCATGAACTTATATGGCATGCTCATTCTAAATCCACTACTCTTTGTAGTCTGTCCCCATGCATAGGGTTCAAGTCATGGGGTATGTCGGTGTGGTAGCTACGTATTTTGTTGTCAATTTGAGTATTAAGAGTGAAGGGGTGGAGTTTAGCCTGTCCATCAGGTTGCAACTTGATGACCTCACTTGGAGCCGCAAAGGAGAGAAATGGCTCACTAGAGGCAGGAGACAGACTCACTCCCTGTGAGACATGCTTGCTGAAGGAATCATGTGGAGATTGCTGCCAACACCGAGATGCCTCTACTGCCACTGCGTCCACAAGACTTCCACCCACTGGCCTGTGAACTGCACTCAGCGTCATTGCATGTGTTGCGTGAGTCTGAAGAGATATTTATAGACTGATACTAGACATATGGGCTAATATTGGACTTATGGACTTGGATTTGCCTGGGATGTGATGGGATGTTTTCTTAATGGACAATTCCTCTTGTATATAATGCTGTTTCTTATACACATATGAGTGTCTATGAATTTGTTTGGTCAACCCAGACTAATACCATAGATCAGGCTAAGAACATAATTCATGAAGTTATCAAAATTACTCTGAACACCCCCTTCCCTCCTCATTTCCTTCACAGGTTTCCATTTCCCTGACCAATCATATTGGCATGGCTTAAAACAACAAAGGTGTATGTCAGTGTTGTACACTTGCACCAGGTTTATTCCATCTGTATATGGATCCAAGAATAAGAGAAATTAGATGATATGAAGAGGCATGTAGCATCAGGACTGGAGGAAGTCAACCTGTGATTTGCTGATGACACACACACCTTGCTTTGCTGAACGTGAGGAGGGCTTGGAGTTCTTGTTGATGAAGAAAATGGGATGCGGCCTTCAGTATGGGTTAGAGCTCAAGGTAAACAAGAACAAAATGCTCACAACTGAATCAATAGATAACAACATGATAAACAGAGAGAAGATGGAAGTTATCAAGGATTTCCTCTTGCTTGGATATATAATCAATGCTCATGGAACCAGCAGTTAAGAGATAAAATGGTACTTTACATTCAGCAAAACTTCTGCACAAGACCTCTCTAAGTGCTGAAAAGCACAGAGTTTTCTTGTGAGGACTAAGGTGAGCCTGACGCAAGTCATGGAATTTTCAATGGCCTCCTATATATGTGAAAGTTGGACAATGAATAAAGAAGACTGGAGGAGAATTGATGTGTTTTGATCATGGTGCCGGAGAAGAATGTTGAGAATACCATGGGCTGCCAAAGAATGAACAAATCTGCCTTTTTCAAGAGCAGCCAGAATGCTCCTTAGAAGCCAGGATGGCAAGACTGTCTCACTTGCTTTGGAGCTGTTCTGCAGAGGGACCAAGCCCTGGAAGGACGTGCTTGGTAGAGGGGCAGAAAAAAGAGCAGCAGCCTCAGGAGAAAGGAGATGAATTGGCGCGGCGGCTGTAACACCGGGCACAAGTCTGAGAACAATCCTGAGGCTGGTGCAGAAGTAGGCAGTGTTTTGTTCTGTCATACAAAGGGTTGCTATGAATCGGATCTAACTTGATGGCATCTAACCACCACAACAAACAGCAAATGCTATCCCGTACCTCACAATCTACTTAATCTGGAAAACATTCAAATGTGTACAGTTCTTCCAGGAATTTTCCTTAATCCAGCAATCACCATAAAGAAGCCTATTAATCAGCAGTGTCAGAATCAGCATGGAAGCAAGGTGTCAAATGGTGTGAGCGCAGACTGCATCTTGAAAACACAAATCACATCTATTGATATTTCACTTTCATTTATTCTAGAGAATAAAAAATTTTAAAAAAGACTTTCTTTGCCAATCTCTTCCTTTCAAATTCAATGTGGAAATAAATGAGGAACGTCCACAAGTTCATCACCTCATGTAGTCTCTGATTCAGAACTGTTCTTATACCTTCCTTTAAAGCCAAGATTTGGCATTCCCTGTTCCTGCCCGTACAATGTCCTCACTTAAGAAGAGATTACTTTTGCTGGAAGATCTCATGCTTTCTCATCCATTTCACATAACAATTTCCTCTTTCTTCTTCCCCGAGTACACCAGGATACTTTGATTTTCAGCACCTGCTTCATAAGCAAGCCTCTCTGTAGTAAGTAGCTTCAGCAAAACCCCTAAGATAGAACTCTGGGAAGAATCCCTTCAGTCAGAATGCACAGTCCTCTGGAAAGATGGATAGATTTTGCCACCATTGCTTGTGTCTGTTATCCTCAAATAATTATGGGGAGTGTTTATATGTGAAATTCATTTCTTCTGTCACAACGTTTCTATTATTTGCTGATTATCCTCAGGTAATTTAATTACTAGTGAGGTGACAATGAAAACCTAAAGCTAGCTGTTACGTGGAGGGAAGCAGTTTAAAACATGATGGGTTTTTAAAATGTTTTCATTTCCTTCCATTTTTGAACACCTTCCAGGTCCATCCCCTTCCCATCCACCTAATGCTTTCGAGATCAGGAATTAATGCTGCAGAGAAACTATCCCAGTGGCCGATTACCAGGCGGCTACAAAGCATGCTGGCTGTGATTTATGAATGAAGCCCAGCAACACTTTGTTTCGTTTATGCGTTTCTTTGATTTATTACTGAAGCTCATGATGCTAAGCCTAAGGGGAGTCAGGCAGAATTTTACATAAACAAATTACATTCTTCCAGGCAAAAAATCCTAATATCATAGGTAAATATGTGTCTACCAAGCCCAGCATGACAACTGGGCCGCAGAAATGTAGGGAAATGGGGGCTGACCATTCGGTGTCACTGGGGAACTAGAATAGTAGTGAGCTCAGCAATGGGGACTAGGGATGAGACCAAACTGAAAACCTTCTGTGTTCCTATAATATGGAAGGTAAAAGGGTAGGTGAAGTGTTGGTGATTTGAGACTACAGGGGAAGAGATCTAGTAGACATAGATGCATTTTAATTGCCATCAAGGCAATTTCAATATTCTTCTCCAGAACCATATTTCAAATGCATCGATTTGTCTTCAGTCTGAAAACTCCTAGCAATGCTACATGAGAGAGTACAACTGCCCTTCTGGGCTCCTGCCACTGTATGCCTTTAAGAGAGCAGAAAACCTCTTCTCTCCCCCGATGAGCACTTGTTAGGTTTTAACTACTGACCCGGTAGTTACCAGCCCAAAATATCATCAACTGCACTGCAGAACTCCTTCAAAGGAATCTTCACACCCACTACCTCCAACAAGAAGAAAGAGAAAGATAACTCACTATATATTTTGAGGAACGAACATGTGTTTCAAAGTCAGAATAACTTGAATCCTGGTCCCTCTTCTTTCTAATGCAAGGAACAGTATCTGTTTTAAAATGGAATAAGTGGAGAGGAAAAAAAACTAACAGAGTATGAGTATTCATAAATGCAACAATAGATGTTAGGCACCTATGAATATGATTGGTTCAGAAAATAGTACTTAATGCAGCAGTCTTTTTAACTGACTTAATTGACTTAATATTCCCTTCTTTATTATATATATATATTAGCATCTGTAGTACTGGTTCACAGTTCACCTCACATGGGACAAAGCAGTCTAGAGGAAGGATGGCTGTGGTAGACACTACAAAGCCAGGAGAGCTTCAAGTGATTTTTGTATCATGGATACAGGAAGGGTCGCTCTCAGGTAATATACTGCGTTTAATGTAAATGTATATACCTATAGAGAAATAGAGTCCAGTATTATGACTGTAAATACTTCTCAATATAAAAAATACAAAACTCACTAACACTGAGTTAATGCCGACTCACCGTGTCCTTACAGGACAGGGCAGAACTGTCACGGTGAGTTTCTATTACTGCACCTCTTTCTAGGAGTGGAAAGTTCCATCTTTCTCACACAGAGGAGCTAGTGGTTTTGAAAGGCTCGCCACCACGGTTCATCAAATAGTTTATGAGTAAGTACAAATAACATTAGCTAACAGTGGAAGATATATATATATATTTTAATTCTAAAATTGGATTGGCATAAACATGTAATTCTAAACTTAGGTCTTTTACCATTAGACTAAATAAATAATTAGATTAAAAAGGTTTCATTAAATAATAGATTCAAAAGTAAAAATAAGATAATTGTCATTGATTTGATTCTGACTCATTGAGACACCGAGTAGAACTACACCTGTGGGTTTCTGAGACTGAAACGCTTCACAATATACAAAATTGATATGCTGTGAATGGCATTCCAATGCATGGGCCCATTTATATTTTTGTTACACTTATAATGTATGTGTAAAGCAATGTGCATGATTTAGGTGAGGAGAGTGAAGCTCTGAAGCCTTATTGGATCAGTCATCCAAATGGTAAATTACAACAATGGTTAGTTTTAATCCATTTTAGTCCTTTATCAATATTTATTTGGCGTGATGTTGAAGCCAGTTATGCTAGATATGTTTACACCGTGATGATAAGGGGCTTTATTAGATTCCTAGGGCTATGATAGAAATGTCCCAAAATTGTTCTTCAAAATAACTGATATCAATTCTCTCACAGTACTGAAAGCTGAAAGTCTAAAAGTCAAGTGTTAATAACGCTGGTTTCTGCTGAGGTCTTAGAGAAAGGATCTGCTCCATGACCCCCTCCTGGATTCACATGATGATCATGGTCCTTGACGTCCCTCTGTATGCTGTCTTCACGTGGCCACCTTCCTCCTTTGTCATGTATATATTTTCTCCTTGCTTCTTATGATACAAATCACAACAAGATTCAATGACCCATGTTAAGGAATTACATTTGCAATTACTCTACTTCCAAATATGGTGACGATTACAGGTACGATGGGTTAAGACTTGAACATATATTTTGAGGAAAAGGCAACTTCACCCAAAGTAGGTACTGTAGCTCTTTTGTATACTATGTATACAACCACAGTGTCAAATACATGATAAATGTTCAATCAATATTCATTGAGTTGCTGAAATAAGATTGTTACTAGATCAGCTTGTGACAGGTGCATATTTGTAGATGTAACTGCATTTCAGGAGTTGCCAACCTTGCCTCTAAGTTATGAAAGTAATAAAGAAATATCATGGGAGAGAAATATGTGTGTGCACACATGTGGATGGATGCTTAAGGGGATGGTGGGATTTCAGAGCTAGGATGAAGGATTAAGGATCATGGAATATATCACACCCAAAACTGTAAAACGAATAAAATATTACTAGAATCTATTTCTGAACCTGCTTAATGATTCTGTCTCTACTAACATGAAGGACTGATTTAAGTCCCCTATAAAGATATGCTGACTTAATCCATATTCCTGTAATTATGGTCTTGTTTGAAACTACTTGTTGATATGTTGGCGAAAGCAAACTGGAATCGGATAAACCATATGTCTAATTTCATCAAAGTATAATCTCAAAAAAGAGGAAAACAGACATGAGCAGACACAGCACTGGGGGACAACACCGTATGAAGATCCATCTATGAACCAAGAAAACACCCAAGCCTGCCTTCCAGGACTGCCAGCAACAGGAAAGAGCATACCTCTTCAGACTCCTGATTTCAGCTTCCGGCCTTCAAAACAGTGTGCTACTAAAGTTGTGTTATTTTCAGACACCAATTAATATTATCTTTGTTACAAGAGCAATACATAAGTAAAACAACTAAGTTGACCCCACTTAGGGTTAAGTTATTGGAAATCAGATGTTTGAGATAATGTTGAGATATTTATATAGCAAACACCGTCCCACAGACTAATGCAGCCCATGGATGTGTATGAATAAAATGTTAGGGGAAGGCAGTCCTTCACTTACATGTTATAACGATGGAGAAACTATGTGGGGCACAGACACTAAAACATTTTTCTCAAACAAGATTTTTAGTTGGAAAACTTAGTCTCCAAAGAAGACACGGGGAAGGTGACACATCTTAGAACCAGGGTGATAACTGGAACTCCAGCTTCTGAACCGTCATTCCTTAGTGTCCCCTAACACCTTGTATCTCACCACTGTTGTCTCAAGAGTGACACAGGCTAAGTGCTTAGTTTCACTTCTGTATCAGCGATAAACTAGCTTGGTTCATTTATTTCCCCTGAGTGTCTGGGAAGTGGGGGGGGGGAGGTAGGGGGCGAGGGGAGTTGATAGCATTGATGATTGTATGACCCCATGCAATGGGACTGAAAACAGAACTGCATGGGAAGAGGGGGGATAGATTGGAATGAGGAAGATATGTCAATAAAAATATTAAGGATGGTTGAACCCTTCAGGACCAGGGTTGAGAGCGGTAATATTGGGAGGGTGGGGTAGAAAAGGGGAATCGATCACAAGGTTCAACATGTAACCCCCCTCCCTAGGGGATGGACAACAGAAAAGTGTGTGAAGGGAGATGTTGGACAGGGTAAAACATGTCAAAATAATAATAATTTATAAATTATTAAGGGTTCATGGGGGGAGATGAGGAGCTTATACCAAGGTCTCAAGTAGAAAGCAAATGTGTTGAGAATGATGAGGGCAACAAATGTACAAATGTGCTTGACACAATGGATGGAAGGATGGATTGTGAAAAGAGTAGTATGAGCCCCAATAAAATGATTTTAAAAAGTGAACACAAACCCCAAAATAAATAATTATGTAAATATATAGAATAATTAACTATATCATAAATAATGTATTCCTGTATGCATTAGAATCTACAGTACATATTACATATGCAAAGCTCAACATCCTCCAGATGCACTTTAACACCTGGTGTCCAAGAGCACTGAAGCCATCAAAACCCTTGGGGAGTAGCAATGCCAGCAGGGTAAAGGGAAGATGGGGGAGAAAGGCAGAACCAATCAGAAGGATCAACATATAACCCCCTCCCTGTGTAAGACATGAAAAAATAATAATAATGTATTAATTATCAAGCTTTCTTGAGGGAGAGGGAGGTGGGAATGAGCTGATACCAAGGGCTCAAGTAGAAAGAAAATGTTTTGAAAATGATAATGGCAACGCATGTACAAATATGCTGGACACAATTGATGTATGTATGGATTGTGCTAAGAGCTGTAAGAGGCCCCGCCTCTTTCTTTACCCCCAGGCAATCATTACTCTCATGATGTATTCACACCCCTTCCACAGAAAGGTGACCTAATGAATATGGAAATGTTGAACTTTGAATATGCTATCAGTTCCTGGAGAAACACATCATACTTGGAGAAGTGGACGAGCAGTGATCAAAAGGAAGAAGTGAGTGAGATGAGCTGACATGGTGGCTGCACCAATGGGCTCAGGCATAAGACTGGGCAGTATTTTATTCTATTGTATGTAGGGTCGATGTGAGTCAGATCCAACTCAACACCACCTAACAACAACGACAACGACAATACACATTATCAGTATCTCTGACACATGGTCAGTATCTTAGAAGCAATTAGTCACTATTGCTTCTACTGGGGGAAAAAACACTCGTCCAAATCATGTTAACATCGCATGAATCTCAAATTAGAATCTCCACCTGGCAATTGACAGGATGTATAGATGATCAAGATAAGTCACATTACTTTCAAGGTAATTAGTTGCAATCATCTGAGCCAACTCTATCTAATTTACAGAAATAATAATTTGTCTTGGTAGCACTCAAAATCTCCAGGAGAATCCAGAATAACTCATACAAGATGATTTGTGGTCAGAAATGATGATTGAATAGGCTGCCCAATCTACACTGAAGCTTATTGTGTCAACAACAAGCTTACAGAAAAACAAAGGATGCATCCCAAAGGGTGCGCCTTTCTTTTACAGTGCTCTATTCTGAATGAAGTCTCACACGAGTGACCGTCACATATCAAATCTAGTTCCTTCTCTCTGAATGCAAGAGAAACTGGAGATGCATGCCTCAGCCTGGTCTTTAAAATTTCCAAATTTAACACTAGGGGAGAGTTTCTGAGTGTAGAAGAAATCCTAGGAGAAGCAGAGTGCTAATAAGACAGTGTCTTCAGTCAATACACTGGTTGATGAGAAACCCTATCTCCCTGCTCTAGTATTTGGTCCAGGTGAAGGTATTGTTAGGTTTCTCAGGTGGGAAACACCTTGGCCCTTGGCTTTGCAGGAGAAAGAATCACAAGGAAGCCTGGTTTGGGATCCAAGTGAGTTTTTACAAAGGCTAGAAGACATTTCAGGTTCGACACAGGCGCCCTCAGGGCACTGCACACCACATGTGGAGCCGAGGCCAGAGAAATGGCAGCACAGCTGCCAGAGGAGCAGCTGGCAAAGAGGGGTGGGCTCGAAGTTTCAGCCTTTTGGGGGCTTTCCGCTGGGGGGTATGGTTGACGGTACGGTTGACCCCAGTGGCTGAGTTAAGCCCACCTGGCCTAGATTGCGGCCCTCACAAGTGTACCTGCTTCCTGGCTCAAGGGCCTGACTTTGTGCATGCCCTCTAGCGTTTATCAGTTTCCAGCTTCCTGCAGGGGGCCCGTGGGCATGGAGAGGAACAGTCCCCTATCAGGCTACCTAATGGTATGTGAACCGGAGAAGGTTAAAAAAAAGTCCTTTTTAAAAAAATGAAATCAGGGTTCATAAGTACCACACAGGCTTTGCCATTTTGGAGTCCTAAAGGTTGATGCTTGTCTAGAGGATAGTAGAGCTAAGAAATATAAAAGTCATAGGTGTGATGGTCTCACAAACACCTGATTAAATCGTGCCTGATGCCATAAAGTCTCCGGGCTTTACAACGCCCTGGGCATTCACATTTCATTGCTCGCACTAGTTCCTCGCTGGAAGCTGAATGCAATGTGCAGAACTCAAGGAGAGCGGGGACATCCATCGTGCTGTGTGCCTTTTCATACGACAGAGACAGGAGGCACAGTCAACATACTAAAGATGCCCAACTGTTGTCCTTTCTCACAGACTTTATTTTCTCTCTTAATTATTCAGCAGACTTTCACAGTGGATGGATCATTGGCTCTTGGTGCAGTGAGTTTTGCATTGGGCTGCTAACCACGAAGATGAGGTTTTCTATTACCTTAAAGATTTACTGTCTCAATTTGACCTTGGCCTAAGGTCACTATTAGTCAGAATCAATTTGAAGGCAGTGAGTCAATAAAAGATAAACAACAGCACAGTCACCAACACATACCAGGTAACCAAACTCACTGCCATTGAGTAGATGCAAACTCACAAAGACCATGGGACAAGGTAGAACTGTTCCCTGTAAGTTCATGAGACTCTATTTATGGGAGTAAAATGCCCCATCTTTCTCCCATCCCAACATATAGACTGACCCTCTCCCCGAACATGAAACCTAAATTAGCGAGGATGGTCTCAAATGGCGACATGTCTACAACAACCATCTTGCCTTTTCTCACCTATTAATGTTTCCTCATGTTCTAAAGGTTGATGCTCTTTAACTGGCAAATTGGCTTCATATGATACTTTGATTTTAGGTGAAGGTGGGAGAAAGGCACAGAGCGAGACAGAGACAGAAAATGCAAAACTTATGCTGACAGCTCCACAACCCTTGTTTCAGTGCAATTCACCAGAGAAATGTGCACTGTGATTTAAGGAAAATGCTCTGTTTACTACAAACTGTGGATTCTTTTTATTTCCTTATTCTTTTGCAGCGCTCTTCCTCAGCAAACAACAGACAGGGGCAGTGAAGCTGACAAACCAGAGTTGGGGGAATTGGGGATCCTCAGTTTACAAGAGCATCTCAGATAAAAAATGCACTGATAATTAGTAAATGTGCACTAGACAGTACGCAAGACACATTCATATTTATTATCCAATTTAATTCCCATGAAAAACCTATTAGGTAGACTGTTAGTTACTAATCCACAATCAAGGAAATGTAAATGGGAATTGCTATAACTTGCTTAATGCCACGAAGCTATTAAATGGCAGCACCTGTGGATTGAAACCAGGTTTCTCTGACTTGTTATCTATTTTCACTTCCTGTCATCTTGCACCTGGGACATAGCTCAGCTGCATCAGTGAGTTAGTTTTCCCCAAAGTTTTGAAGAGGTTGAGAGCTCTTGGCTTAGCCTGGAAGTGGCTACAAATATTTCAACCCTCAAACTGGCAAAAATAAGCATGAAACTACTGGGAAGAGTTGGCGGGGCGGGGAATGCAATAAGCCTTTAACGCTCTCCCAAGGGATTTCTAAAGCCCTATGGAAAGAAGCCTGTCTTCTCATTAGATGTGTAAGTACTCAAGAAAATATTTTGAATTCTTCTCTACGTTTTTACCAACTGTGTTCTGATGTGAGTCGAGAATGTGGGAAGGATATGGAACACACTTTTGGGCTGCTAACTGTTGGTCCGTGTCTTATTTTGGTGGCTGATATTGAACGTTATCATCTTGCTTTCTAAATAAATAACCAAACTATCTGTGTAAGTCCATGTGTATATTAACTGTGTTACTGATAATGCTATTTTCAGTGAAGAAATAACTCATCTGGCGAATTCTATTTTGTGATCTCCAGATTTATTTCTATCAGCAAGACTATATTTTCCAACTAAATTCCCTTCTTATTTTTGTTTCCAACTTTTGCTTCTCAAATGCCAATCATTATAAATGGATCTTGATTGTATGTTGGATAAATTTTACATTTAAGCCATTGGTAAAATCCTTCAATTTCTTTATTACTAGCTTTGGTGATGGGTCCATAAATTGAAATAATAATTTTATTGATTGACTTTCTTGTATATATATAATCAAATCAAAAGCAGCATTGCTCTTCAAGAAAAATCTGGAAATGTCCTTTTGGTCATAGGATTATATTGGTGCTGATGAATTCAAAATGGTGTGGTTTATATGGGAAAGTTTTCCAGTTCCTCAGAAAGTTAAGTATTATGTCACCTTATGGCCCAGTAGTCTCAATCCTATGTATATACCAAAATGATCAGAAGCAGTATCTCAGGTGGTATATGATATTCATTGTTATTGTTTATATTAGGAAAAGATGGCAACAACCTCCATGTCTACCAATAGGTGAATAGATAAACAAAATGTGGTACATAAATAAGTTGGAACAGTGTCATGCCCTGAATAGAAACAAAGTCCTAATCTGTGCTACTATGTGAATGAGCCTTGAAAATATTTTAAGCAAAATAAGACATTCATGAAGAATATATACTGTAGAATCGCAATGGTATGAAATACGCAAATGGATAGGAAGCAGAGTTTATTAGTTGCCCATGAGAATGTAGAAAGGGAAAAGGTAGTTTTAACATAAGCCGCATGAAGTTCATGTTACTGATGACTGGATTACTTAGAAATGGATTGTGTTGATGGTTGCAGACGATGAAGGAAGGCAACTAAGACCACTGAATTTTACGTGAGAAAGATGTGGAATTGCCTAATGTTTATGACTATAATTTATAGCTATGTTTTATAATTATATATAGCACTGACTTTGAGCTAATCTTGACTACAGTTTTAAGGGAATAGAAAGCCTCAGCTTTCTCCTGTGGATGGGGCTGGTGGTTCCAAACTGCTGACCTTCGGATTAACAGTAAAATATGTAACTCACAACAAAACTAGGGCTTCCCAATATTAAATATAGTATGTATATTAGTATATATTTACCAAGATATAAAAGTTGGATTGATTTAGGTAATTGGCTTATTTAATAAGAGATGCTCCAGGATTTAAACTTTAGTAAGTTCAGATCTCTAAAGCTTTTGGATGTGATGGATCACAGGCACCCTGAGATGCTGTTGGATAAGGGAATAGCGCTATTTTTAAAAGATGAGGCTCGAATTTTCCCCCCTTGGTTCTTATTAAGCCGGTCCCAGGGCCCTTTGCAAGCAGGGCACTCCACCTGACCTTGACCTAACTTACTTATTGTGGCTGAGGCATGGAGAGGGTAATAGGGAAAAGAAGCTTGGGTCCAATTAAGATTCCTCAGTGAAGAGATGTTTCAGGAATTAACAGAGATCATTTTTGCTCCAGTCATGAGTTTTTTCAGCAAAAAGTCCTCAGGCAAGAACTTAACACTATAGAGGTTCAGCGTACGACACAGAGCATGAGGTCTTGCCACCGTATTATAGAGTGCTGAGACACGTACTCTGGACAGTGTCATTAAATTATAAAGGTGCAGACTCATGACAAAAGGACAGTGAAATTTACTAATGCATAGATAAAAAGGAACCACATCTTTACTCTCTAGGGGTTATGCCATATTCTTGGATCAAAGTGGAGAGTGATTCAGTGAAATAGTAGCCAGTTTAGAAGTTAAAAGAAAAATAATTTAAAAGGCCTGTTCCTATTAACAGTTATCATCTTTTTAGGGAGAGAAATTGTTCACTAAATAAATTTATTTATAAATGATGCTTTTTTTATTACAATAACCAAAAAAGCTCATTGCCATCAAGTTAATGCTGACCCAGAGCGACTCGCCTGTGGGTTTCTGAGACTGTAACTGTTCAATGGGGTAAAAGGCCCAGTCTTTCTCCAATGAAGCTGCTGGTGGCCAACCACGTGACTCCAGACCGAGGTGTAACCAGGACACCAGCAGGGATGTCTTTATTACAATCGGGGAAATTATTACAATCAGATAAAATGAGGACAACGTAACCACTCATGATGAGTGGGAACTGACTCAATAGCACACAACAACAACAATTTAAAAAGACAATTTGCTTTGGAAGGAGGATGGACGTGGTTTCCTTAGGAGAGGTTTTGTTTCAGAGAGGCCTGGATGGACAAATACGATAGGACGAGGTGTATATGTTTGTGTTGAACGCTGTTGAAGAAAACCAGGCAGGCATTTTAGTTGATACTCGATCAAAGTGGATGGTGATGCCCCTCCCCTGATTCACACAGAAAAGAAAGGTTTATTTCAGAGAACAGAGGTCAAGAAGACTTTCAGGAGGAAGCCACTTGCAGTAAATAACTGCTGTTATTGTCAACTACCTTTTAATGCCTGCCAAGTTATAGTGACCCTGTGCCCAACAGAAAGAAATACTGCTCTTCCTGAGCCATCCTTACAAATTATTATTTCATCCCACTGTAAGAATTATGCCATTCTATAACAATTTTGAAAGTGATAAGAACAACTTTAGGGTTAGGGTTAGGGAAAAAGAAAAAAAAAAGAACAACTTTAAATGATTTGAAAAGGAAAGATAAAAATAGGGATGTAACCCTTACTCAAAGTATTATACAAGAAGGTGGCAAAATTGTAAAGATGCAACCATGTTATTGACTTGAATGGACAGGCCAGGTATCGGTAGTCTAAGAAAGACACAAAGACAGAGCCATTCCCGAACGAAGCACGCGAAGCAGCTAAGGAAATCAATAGCAGGCTTGGTTTCTATGTTGAGCTGAAAGAATATCACCAGCAAGGATCTTTGTTGTTGTTGATGTTATTTGATGTTAAGTGGGTTTTGATTCATAACCACCCACTTTGGGAACAACAGAACAAAACACTGTTCATCCTTGTGCCATGCTCACAGTTGTTCTTGTTAGCGCACGTTGTTGGTTGTTGCAGCCACTTTGTCAATCCGTCTAGGCGAGGGCCTTCCTCCTTTTGCTGCCCTTCTGCTTTAGCAAGCAGGAGATGGGCCGTCACCATCCTTGCCTTATGGAGCATGCTGGCTGTCAAGGTGAGTGCGTGTTTAAAGTATGAACAAAACAGGTTACTCGTTGTCCAAATCAAATATCCTTAGATAGCAATCAAATGACACAAGGACAAGTCAGTACTACATTGGTAGGTCACCAACAGGCCAACCAAATCAAATGGTGGCCAGCTCTGTGTTCGAGAATGTGCTTGGAAGATATCACCTACGGTATGCTCCCAAATAACTAAAACTTGGCGGGTCTCTTGGGAGTATACTATTTGTTTCTAATAAACAATAGATGAGGGTGGGCTGTTGAGTCTAAGTCTGATTACATCTTCTTCATATGCAACTGGATCTAACATGGTTATTGGGCAAGGATGGACTTTATTACCAGCTAACAGTCCTCCAATCCAAATTGAGAAAAACATTCTGTATGTCTACATCTGCTGATACAGCAGTTCCAGCCAAGAGCACCAGCAATGCCCTTTGGCATAGAAAAATACAAGGGTATGTCCTTGCACATGTCCTGGTAAACAGCCAGTGAGAAATTATAGTCCCAAGAGTCTGCAAACAGTTGAGAACTTGAATAAGGAATTCAATCAAGTTACTTCTAGTGATATCACATTTGCATCTATCTTTTGATCAAATTTTTGTAAATAATAGAATGTATAACTTTAGCTTTAAAATATGTTTTGCATATACTTGGAGGCAGTTTAACATGCTTTTATTATAATGTTAACATGTCATGTTTTAATATTACACTAACATACCCATCAATAAAAATATTGAAACTATTCATATTGATCTAACCTGAAAGGCTTTTTTAAAATTATCATTGAGGAAGTTTCATTTCTTATTGTCTATTTTTGGGCAAAGTTCTGAGTATGGGGTAGTGGTTATGCATTGGTCTGCTAACTGCAAGGTTGGCTGTTTGAAATCAGCAGTGTTTTTAAAGGATGGACTTTCTACTCCTGTGTAGTGTTGCAATCTCAGAAACTAAACAGGACAGTTCTACCCTGTCCTGTAGTGTCATCATGAGTCAGAATCATCTTGATGACAGTGAATCCAGTTTATATACTGATAAATGTGATGTTAACTTACAAAACAAAAAGCAGCATGTATTAAAACTTTATATTTCTTAAGAACTTTTATGTATCTTACTGTAAGGAAAGTAAGGAAAAACTAGAGGGCAATAAATGAGCATTTGAAAATAATTATATATATATACATATTACATACATAATTACAATAATTATATATACACACACACACACATACATACATACACACAAACACCGATAGATAGATAATGGATAGATCACTTTATATTTATTTCCAGGTTTCTTTTTTTTAAGAAATTGGTTGATAATTTCATGATTTGAAAAACAAATATGTGCATGGAAAAGTAGGGCTGTTGTTAGTCAGTTATGTATGCATCCATGAATACATAAATATTTCACAAATACATAACATTTACAGATTATAAATTTTATATACAATAGCCAGTAGCTATTCCTTTTCATTTCAGAAACTGATCAGGTATAGGATCATATTCAGTTCTCTTTCTGAAAACATAAGAAATCCCCCATAGAACTATAATCATATGACTCATGGCTTATGTTGTCCTGTCCTATGAAGGGAGAACCAAATCCATCTTCAGATTGAGCACATCCCAACCCAGTCCAATTCAAGTCCACATGTCCAATATTGACCCATGTCTGATACCAGTCTATAAATTCTTCTTCAGACAATGGAGTCATGTAATTATGCTGAATACAGGAAGATCACAGACCAATAGGTGGAAAGTCTCATGGATCCCATGGCAGTGGAAGCTTCTTAGCTCTTCTTAATAGTTCTTGCCCTTAACAGATATTAATACTAATTCAATGAATTGTGAAAAACCAGCATCAAAGGACTTATAGTGAGTCTTTCTTAATTCAAGGTAAAAAGTAATTGTGGATATTGGTGAATGGCCAAACAGCAAATATTGTAGGACAAGCAACATGAAATCTATTTCTAACTCTCTTACCTGTATTATTTCTTTGAGTGACTTCTACCTAGAGGAGAAAATTACATGCACCTAATCAATATTTTCAACTCACTATTTTTCAAATATACACTTGAAAACGCTCTGTGTTAGTCTGGGTAGACAAGAGAAACAAATCCAAGGAAATTCATAAGTGTGAGAGAGAGAACTTTATATCAAAGAGTAATTCTATATTATGAAAACTTCCCAGCCCAGTCCAGTTCAAGTCCATATGTCCAATATTAACCCATGTCTGATACCAGTCTACAAATTCCTCTTCAGACTTCACAGTCATGTAATTATGCTGAATACAGGAAGATCACAGACCAGTGGGTGGAAAGTCTCACAGATCCCGTGGCAGTGGAAGCTTCTTAGCACTGGCATGTGTCTCCACGTGACTTCTCCAACTCCAGCGCTGGGGCTCCATCAGCTTGGCTCCATGTGGCTTGTCAATAGGAATGTCTTACAGGGAGAGAGAGAGTATCACCCATCTCCAGGCAGGAATATAGGAGTTCCCCAGAATTCTCAGAAGGCCATGCCCACACAGTGGCTTCATTCGTTATGACCTGTTTGACAGTCTAGATTCTACCCCTTCACAAGTTGACAGGTTATATAACTGCCACAACATCCAAATTTTAAAATAAATTATACTTTAGAATATTTCTCATTATATACATTTTATTTATTTTCCATTATTCAAATGTATATGGTAGATTTTAGTGTAGAAGGAAATTTAAAAGTAGCTGTTATTTTATATAAAGATAAAAGGAAAGAACAATTAAATGGAAGGCAAAATAAAGCTAAAATAACTAGAGAGAAAAAATCAAGTCTCAAGTTGAAATATTGAAGGATTCTATGGGAAAAATTAATAATGAATGAATAACCAAATATAATGGATAGAATTGATAGAATAGCAATTGAAGTGTTTCAGTTGCTAAGTACACTTATGGATCTATCGATGCCAAGAACTTTGTTACACAGCTTTGTTACACAGCTACCTGAACAACGGAGTGGACAAAAATCCTCTCAGTTACTCTCATTGCAAATGAAAAAACCCAACATGATGTGTCCAATCAGTATCACTAATATGACATGTGAGTAAAGTTTTGCTAAAGATGATTAATTCAAAAATAGTTGTGGTAGTAGATTCAAATGAGATTCGGAAGAGGACATGGACCAAGGAATATCGTAGCTGAAGTCAGATGGATCTTTAGTAAGAGCACAAAATAACAGGAAAAAGTGGAGACCCAAGACCTAAGTGTTGGCCACTGGAGATCCCCTCATAGAGGAATTTAGGAGAGGAGATGGGTCAGTCAGGGTGCGATGTAGTACCAATGAAGAACACAGCTTTCCCCCAGATCCTGGAAGCTTCCTCCCCCCAACTACCATGATCTGAATTCTACCTTGCAGGACTGGATAGGGCAGAGGTTGTACACTGGTGCATATGGGAGCGGGAGGCACAGGGCATCCAGGGTGGATGATACCTTCAGGACCAAGGGTGTGAGGGACCATGCTGGGAGAGTGGAGGGTGAGTGGGTTGGAAAGGGGGAACTGATTACAAGGATCCACATGTGACCTCTTCCCTGGGAGAGGGACAGCAGAGAAGGGGGGAAGGGAGACTCCGGATAGGGCAAGATATGACAAAATAACAATCTATAAATTATCAAGGGCTCATGAGGGAAGGGGGAGCGGGGAGGGAGGGGAGAAAAAAAGAGGACCTGATGCAAAGGGCTTAAGTGGAGAGCAAATGCTTTGAAAATGATTAGGGCAAAGAATGTACGGATGTGCTTTATACAATTGATGTATGTATATGTATGGATTGTGATAAGAGTTGTATGAGCCCCTAATAAAATGTAAAAAAAAAAATGAAGTAGAAAACTGAAAAAAAAGTTTACTTGTGTTTTAATATGTTAAATATTTAACTATTTGAGTTATGACAAACTATTGATAGCATTGAGAAGAATTAGAATTCCAGAACACTTCATTATGCTCGTGTGGAACTTGTACCTGGATCAAAGTCAGGTATGGAGACAGAATGAGGGTATCCAAATTTCACCTGCATACATGGCAATTGAAAACATCCTGGCCTGTCTCCAAGACATCTTAGTCCTCAAAGTTATGTGTTTGCTTATCAACCTTTTAAAGAGACCTTCTTCATCAGAGTTATCTATTGCAATACATCTTTTGATTTCTTGACGCCTGCCTCCAGCAGCATTGATTGTGGATCCAAGCAAAGGAAAATCGTTGAAAAAATACTTAAATACTCTTTTATTTCAATGGAGCTTTATGACTGTACTTTTTTAAGACCCATGAGTATTAGGCTAATTTATTTCAACAAGATTCAGCCATGACAATTTCAAACTTTTATCTATATTTCATGATGCTATAAATCTGGTTGTGAGAATTTTAGTCTCCTACACATTCAGTCATAATCCATGCTGAAAACTACAATCCTTGAATGGCATCAGCAACTGCTTCAAGTCCTTCTTGATATCACAAGCAAGGTTATGCCATCTGTGTATTAATTATGTAAATAAGCCTTCCTCCAAATCTGATGCACACTCTTCTTCATATGATTCAGCATGCAATTGAATTAATGTGGTGAGAGGATACAACCCTGACACACATCTTTCTTGATTTTAAACCATGCTGTATCCACTTGTTCTGTCACCACAACTGTGTCCAGATCATATAAATGTCTGTATAAGCCAATGAAATGTTCCGGAATTCTTCTCCAGGTTAAGCATAGTTATGCTCCACAAATTAAATCACTTAGAATGGTGAATAAAATTCAAGTAAACATTTTCTGGTATTCTCTGCTTTGAGCCAAGATGCATCACACATCACAATGATACCCTTTATTCTAGATTCTTTTCTGAATCTAGCCAGAACCCTTAGCACCTCCTTGTCAGTGTACTGCTACAATTGTTGTTGGATTCTCTCCAGCACAATTGCATGTCCATGTGATATCACTTATATTTTTCAAAATTTTAGCATTCTTTTGAGTCTCCTTTCTTTGGAATTGGTATAGCCATTGATCTCTTCCAGTCATTTGGTCAAGTAGTTCTTTTTTCAAATGTAATGGCATAGATGATTAAGAGCTTCTTCGGTTTGTTGAAACAATTCTGTTGGTTTTCCATCCAATCCTGGAGACTCACTTTTGATTAATGCTTGCAGGGGAGTTTCAATTCATTCTTTCAGGCCACTGGTTTATATGCATATGCTACCTCCTGAAAGTACGTAATGTCAACCATTGTTACAGTTACTGTGTGTATTCTTTCCTCTTTTTTCGTTAATGCATCCTTCATCATTCAGTCATTCAATCATCCATGGAATCCCTCAATATTTCAACTGAAGTTTTAAGTTTTTTCCTGAATCAATACAGGTTAAGCTATTCTAAGCATGACATGGGGATTGGAGGGAAATCTAATAAACAACCTAAGAGTTGCTACTGACACAACTTTCTTGCTGAAAGCAAGGACTGGAAGCACTTGCTCATGAAAATCTAGGATTGCAGATTTCAATATGGATGATTGCTCAATGTAAAACAGAGCAAAATCCCCACAGCTAGAAGAATAGGTAACATTGTGATTGGTGGAGAAAAGGCTGAAGTTATCAAAGATTTTGTCTTGTTTGGCTCCATAATCAGTGCTTATGGAATTAGTACTCAAGTTTTCAAAATCCACATATGGTTAGTACCTACCATGTTGAAAAATCAGACTGTGACATTTCCATCGCTGCAGAAAGCTCAAATGGACAGTAGTGGATTATATTTCTTGGTGGATATCAAATATGGAAAAGGTTTGATAAAGCATTATTGGGAGATTCAAACATTTAAATTGAATAAAGATATGACTTTTAGCTAAAAAGGACAAACAAATCAGTCTTGGAAGAAAGATGGACAGATTGTTCCATAAAGTCAAGGATGAGGAGACTTCATCTTAATTATTTTGGACATGGTATCCAGAGAGATGAGTCCCTGGAGGGGACCATCTTGTTTGGTACAGTGGAAGGGCAGTGAGGAGAGAGGAAGCCAAAAAAAAAAAAAAAAGGATGCTCTCAAAGAGATGTATTGATTCAGTTGTTGCAACAATGGTCTCAAGCCTAAGAATTGTCAGATGGAGCAGGACTTGGAAGTTTTTAATTCTGTTGCCCCTGTGGTTCGGTATTGACTTGATGGCATCTAACAACAAGCATGTTTTCACTTTTGGTTTTCTAGCTATATGTCTTTGCACATTTTATTATACAGTTTGCCTTTGTTTTATGAATCTGACCATTGAAATTCTGTATTCAGCTCTTTGACTTTGTCTTTTCTTCCATTTGTTTCAGGCACTCTACAATTAATAACAATTTTGGCGTCTCTCTGACATCCACTTTGATCTTTTCTTTTTTCCCTTCTCTCTTTAGTGACCTTTTGCTGTCTTCATGTGTGATGTTCTTGATGTCCTCCCGCAGCTCATCAGGTCTCTGTCATTACTGTTACTGTGACAAATCTGTTCTCAAAATTCAGGATAAATAGACTCAGGTGGTATTTTAGCTCTTGTGGATTTGTTTCCATTTCTTCAACTTTAACCTGAACTTATATATGAGCAATTCATGATCTATTCCACAGTCAGCCTAACCTCTTTTTTGCTGCTAATATTGAGATCCATTGTCTCTTCCAACAGATGTAGTCAATTTGATTTCTCTGTATTCCATCTGAAAGATATCCATTTGCATAGTTATCTTTGTGTTTTTGGGAAAAAAAAGTATTCCCCATTGAAAAGTCATTGGTCTTGAAAAATTCTATCATGTTATCTCCAAATTAATTTCTGTCAACTCCATATTTCTCAACTACTGTTCTTCCTTTGCTTCCAACGTTTTTATTCCATTTGCCAAAAATGATTAATTCATCTTGATTTCACATATGATTACTTTCCAACTGAAGCTAATGGTAGAATTCTTCTTCATTGGTTCTGGAAGGAGCCAGGAGGAGAGACTCGTGTTAAAATGAAAATGTGTCCCAAGAAGTTCTATTCTCATTCTCTGTTTGGGAAAGCGACGTTTCGGGTCGCCAAGCCAGGAACTAGTACAAACAGCAGCTTTAAAAAAATGTTGCATGTTAACAAACAACACTTGTCTTACCTCCTATTCTTTTTTTAAAAATAATTTTAACAATTTATTAGGGGCTCATACAATTCTTATCACAGTTCATACATATACATACATCAATTGTATAAAGCACATCTGTACAGTCTTTACCCTAATCATTTTTTTCTCCTCTTTTCTTTTTTTACATTTTATTAGGGACCCATACAACTCTTATCACCATCCATACAGATACATACATCAATTGTATAAAGCACATCCATACATTCCCTGCCCCAATCATTCTCAAGGCATTTGCTCTCCACTTAAGCCCCTTGCATCAGGTCCTCTTTTTTTTCCCCTCCCTCCCCTTTCTCCCCTCCCTCATGTGCCCTTGGTAATTTATACCTCGTTATTTTGTCATATCTTGCCCTATCCGGAGTCTCCCTTCCCCCCTTCTCTGCTGTCCCTCTCCCAGGGAAGAGGTCACATGTGGATCCTTGTAATCAGTTCCCCCTTTCCAACCCACTCACCCTCCACTCTCCCAGCATGGTCCCTCACACCCTTGGTCTTGAAGGTATCATCCACCCTGGATTCCCTGTACCTCCAGCCCTCATATGTACCAGTGTACAGCCTCTGTCCTATCCAGTCCTGCAAGGTAGAATTCGGATCATGGTAGTTGGGGGGAGGAAGCATCCAGGATCTGGAGGAAAGCTGTGTTCTTCATCGGTACTACCTCGCACCCTAATTAACCCATCTCCTCTCCTAAACGCCTCTATGAGGAGATCTCCATTGGCCGACACTTGGGCCTTGGATCTCCACTCTGCACTTCCCCCTTCATTTAATATGGTATATATATATATATATATATATATATATATATATATATATATATATATATATATATATATATACACATATACACATATATACACATATATACACACACTTATATCGTTGTTTTTTTTTTTTGCATGATGCCTTATACCTGGTCCCTTGGCACCTCGTGATCGCACTGGCCGGTGTGCTTCTTCCATGTGGGCTTTTTTGCTTCTGAGCTAGATGGCCGCTTGTTCACCTTCAAGCCTTTAAGACCCCAGACACTATCTCTTTTGATAGCCGGGCACCATCAGCTTTCTTCACCACATTTGCTTATGCACCCATTTGTCTTCAGCGATCCTATTATGGAAGAGTGCAGTCAATGATATGATTTTTTGTTCTTTGATGCCTGGTAACTGATCCCTTCGGGGCCACTCGATCACACAGGCTGGTGTGTTCTTCCATGTGGACTTTGTTGCTTCTTAGCTAGATGGCCGCTTGTTTATCTTCAAGCCTTTAAGACCCCAGTCACTATCTCTTTTGATAGCCGGGCACCATCAGCTTTCTTCACCACATTTACTTGTTCACCCGCTTTGACTCCAGCCGTTGTGTCGGGAGAGTGAGCATCATAGAGTTCCAATTTAATAAAAGAAGGTATTCATGCATTGTTAGCTCCTATTCTTATAGAACAAAATAATTGTCTACTTTCTAGGAAGTAAAATAAGCTGAGACTCTTCCACACTTCCCTTTAAACCTTTCCCTTCAACAAAATGATTTGGGTAGATGTTCCTAAAATGATTCAGATTCAGGTGAACGGATTATTGTGGGGGTGATGGGAAAGACTTTAATTATGGCCACGGGTCAAGTTTCATTCTCCAATGATCACTATCATAACAAAGCTTCTGGCATGATCACCATTCTTTCACATTGTTCCCAATTGGTTTTGGCCTCCAGAAAGGAAGGAATCGAGTTGAATCATTTTTTTAAATCCTAGAAAATTGTAAAGGACTGTTTGATCTGAAATAAAAATGATCTCTCACGTATTTGATCGATACTTCAACAAAGAGACAACTTTTATTTCAGATATTGATGTAATCACTGGAGCCTAAGCCACTATATATAAAATATTATTGAGCATATCGTTTTCTTGGGAGAAAAATTATTTGACTAAGTATGCAATTACTACTACTTTATGAAATCTATGGAACATAAGCGTATACAAAATGTATTATTTTCTTAAATGCAAATTTCCCCTTGTTATAAGATCACATGCATTTATTTTTATATTAATGTGCCTTATTCATTCACTGTACTATGTTATTCTAATTTAGATGTTCATGTGAGTCCTTTCAAAGTAGACCCTTGAGGGATAACTTGATCTTATAAGAAAATAAAATGGAAAGTATATTAAACTCTAAATTAATAGTAACCAAACTCTATGCCCTCCAGTCAATGGAAACGCACGGTGACCTATGGCACAAAGTAGAACTACCATGTGGGATTCCCAGGTGGTAAAGCTTTACAGAGGCGCACACCCACATTTGCTCCTGAGGAGCTGCTGGTAGTTTCAGCTGCCCACCTTTCAGTGAACAGATGAGAGCTTTAATCAATCAGAGCTTTAATTATGAATGCTCATTAGCTGTTGTGTTAATTTGGGTAGAGTAGAAAAACAAATTCATAGACACTCATAGGTGCATAAGAAAGAGCTTTATATACAAGAGCTATTGAATAATGAGAACACATCTGAGCCCAGTCCAGATCAAGTTCATAAGTCTCATAGTACTCCATATATCTGATACCCATCTATAAAGTCCTCTTCAGACACATGCAACACATGCAATGAAATGAAGCTGAATGCAGGAAGATCACAGACCACTGAGTGGAAAGTCTTGTGGATCCAGTGAAGTTGTTAGCATCTCACCACTGATGTGCTTCTCCACATGACTCCTTCAGTTCCAGGGCTCTAGTGTAGCTCCGTGTATCTTCTCAACAGGAATGTTTCACAGGGAATGTATGGGTGTTCCACCTCCAGCGAGCTATTTCCTTAGTGGCTCCAAATGAGGTCATCAAGCTGAAATCTGATTGACAGGCTAAACTACACCCCTTCCCTTTTAATGCTCTCAAATTGACAACATATTACGTAACTTGTCAATTTGACACTTTTGAAACCACATTTTAGCCCTATGTAATTTTCCAACAAACAATAATAAATCATATCTGTACTTAACAGGATAAAATGAAAATGCATACAATTCAATATGTGTCACCCTCATTTAAACATAACATTCTATAAGTGAACAAAGCAAAAATATCCTTTACTTATGTGAACACCTACACCATAATCCTATGAATATATGCCTATGAATATATCCCCCCACCTATGGAAATTGTAAGCCAATCAATTCATGCCTTCATCTGACCCATTTTGGGTATTCAGTTTCTATAAATCCCATGCCCATCAACCCAAGGCTCTGAGGAAATAATAATTTTCTTTGATGTGAATAATCTTCACTCCAGTTGGAACCTTGTATGTCTCCATTCATAAGCAAGGTCAAATTAGGACAGGCTATCCAGTTAGCAGCAATATGCATCAATTTAGAGGTTAAAAAATCTTCTCTTCATTTGGTCAGGTTCTGAACAACTCATTGCGAACTGCCTCACTTAGCCTCACCTGGGTGCCCATTGGTCACCTCGCATTTAGATCATGGATTCATCACAAATTCTCAACAGCCTTAGCCCCCTTGAGCTAGGTCTTAAACTTCAGATCAGTCAACCCACTTTCATCTTCTTCCTTAGTCCCTGTGAGCCAGGTCCACGGTGTCACTGGCAGACTCAACTTTTCTCTTTGTTGCTACATTTCTCCCACTTCCACTTGACAAGTGGATCCAGGTAGTCACCTAGCAAACATTTCAGCCTGTCCACAGGCTCCCTTTAATGTTTTCTTCTAGAGAGGTGTTTTCTTCATGGCTCCAGATTTTGTCCAGCTTCTGACACAAACCACAAGTTCAAAATTAAAAAAAAAACACAAAGGGTTCCTTTGTATCTTGAATCTGTCAGCAGACCCCTAAGAAAGTCTCTTCACCTTCAAATGCCCCTGTGCACTCAAGCCCCTGGGTGGGACATATATTTACGGAGCTTTCTTTGTAGTCATGTCCTAAACCCATTTAAAGATCCAATTTTAATGCTATAAGGCAAGTGGGATTACAAACTCTATATTTTCAAACTTCCCAATAATCATTTCTACTAATCATTATATCAACAATAATAAACAGAAAAAATCAGTGCAAACAAAGAATCAGCTAGTAAAGTTAATTCTAAACAGTCAAGTTCAATCCTTATCTAGTTTATCTTAATCCTTATCTAAACAGATTATGTGACTACCACAGCTGTTATTATTAATAGGAATAATAGTTCAACTATGCTAACGTCATTGAGGATAAAGGGTTTTTAATATGATTACTGATATGTGCTGGGAAATATTCTCCATACACATATATCTGTGGGGATACACCTTTAAAATCCATACTTGCACTGAGGGAAGCAGAGCTTTCTAGTATTCATTTTTCTCTCTAGGCGAGCATCCAGCAACTGGCTCTGAGTTAGTGCACCCAGTGCCCTCACCTGGGAATGTTCTTTCAGGTTACAGTGGATTTTTTCATTAAAAAAGTTTCATTCACACCTCATTTTTTGTGATGGCTGATTGAAGAAAACAGCACGAGATTGTGAAATTTTGTTTCCTTTTGAGAAAAAAATGTCAGAGAAAGGGTTGTGATGTTGAATACAGCTTACAAGACGAGCTCTATGTCAAAAACTCAAGTGTACAAGGGATTTTCTTCTTTCAAAAATGGTGAAATGTTTATTGATAATAAACCTTGTTGTGTATTTCCTAAAACTTCCCTAACAGGCAAAAATCTTGACTCACATAGTGCATTTGAAGTTCTGTTCCACCAGGGCAGCCTGTTCATCAAACTTTCTCTTTAGAGGTTCAGAAAAGATAGCATGACTGTGTGTGACAAGAAAGACCTGCTGTGTGGCAGACAGGAGACTGATTTTGCCCCCACAAAATGCACCTGCTCACGCACCCATCTCAGTGTGCCAGGTTCTGTCAAAAACTAGCATGCCCCTCTTGCCCCACGCACCTTATTCACCTGACCTCACTCTGTGTGTCTTCTGTGTGCTTTTGTAACAGGGACATGAGAGGAGAGTTATTTGATGATGTAAATGATGTGAAAAAAAATGAAGGAAATGCTGTCATCCATCCAAATAGATGAGCTTCAAAAATGTTTCCAAGAATAAAGTTTCAGAAATAAATATATTAAGTATAATGGAGATACTCTGAAGGGTATACAGTTGTTTTGTAAAAAATTAAATACATAACTTTGAAAATAATTCAACTTTTTCTCTGGTACTCACTCCTACATATCTATATCTATATAGATATAGATGATATAGCTATAACAAATATATATTTAATACATTATATATATATAATTTGGGGGATGGTTCTTTCTAAATTTTAATTTTATGTCTCTGATGAATATAAACTGCTAAATTTTATTAATAAAATAAATGAAGTAAGATAGCAAAACTTCTGATATATCAAAAAGTTTACATATTATATCGACAATAATATAAAATAGTAATAAATGACAAATAACAAAAAATGTTTATTTGCTTGCTCTTTTTTCTTTTCATGGATAATTGGCCTGTAACAAATTGTTTTATGAAGAGCTATTTCAATATAAATTCATACTTAGAAAATAATTTTGCGATGTTCACAGAGATAAAACACAAGATCTGATTGGAATCTATGGCATTACTACCTATTATTTCTCAAATGCTTCATTTTGCTTTCACTGTTTCTTAACACATCAATTTCTTAGAGGTAAAATTAAGCAGGATTGCATCTAGTGTATATGAAGTGTCTTCCAAAAGTCTATGGGACAATTCCATTATCTAATCATTTGTTTTTATCAACGAACTTTTTCAACTCATCTCTTGCATTTTTATTAAGAATCACATGGAATTATGTATGAAAAGTAAGAGCTAAGTATGTGTTACAAATATTACCCCGCCTCCCCTCCCAGGGGACTCTTGTTCTTAGTTCCATTATGTCTGTTGCTCCAATAGAATCAAGTTTTGCTTGGTGCTGGTCCATTCTCACAGCATTGCCACTTTGGAGCTGATCATTGCAGCCATTGTATCAATCCAAGTCATGCAGTCATTGTTTCAATCCATGCCATCGAGGATCATCCTCTACTTCAGAAACTCTGGTTTCCCAGACATTATTTCTTCTACAGACCCTGGTCCCTCCTGGTGACACGTACAAAGTATTTGTTGTTGGTAGGTGCCAAAAAGTCACTTCCAAACCACAGCTTCTCTATGCTAAACAGAAGAAACACTGCCCATTCCTGTAACATCCTCACATTTTCTCCATTGCTTGAGTCATTGTTGCAGCCATTGTGTTCATCCATCTCATTGAGGACTGTATTTTATTGTCCTCTAGGGATGGTTCTCTCCTGAAAACATACCTAGAGCACATGAGACAAAGTCTCTCCGTTCTCGCCTCTAAAGAGCAGTATTCTTCCGAGGTAGAGTTTTGTGTCCTTTTAGTATTTCATCATAATTTAAATATTCTTCATCAGCACTCTGATTCAAATACATCGGTCTTCCTTATTCAATGCCCACATATCACATGAACATGAGACAAGTGAAAATATCTTGGTTTGGTCAGAGGCATCCTTGATTTTCAATACTTTAAGAGGTCTTGGTTCAGCAAAATTACCCAAATGCAAGCATATTTTGATCTCTTGACTTTTGCTTCTATGAGCATTCATTGCGGATCCAAGCAAGACAAAATCCTTGACAAATTATATGAATACTCCTTGTTTCCAAGGAACATTGAGACTGTACTTTTCTAAGACAAATTGTGTTTTTCTTACAGTCCACATTATATTCAATATTCTTCCACAACACTAAAATTCAGGTGGATACATTTTTATGCTGTTTTATTAAATCATTTTTCCAGCTTTCAAAAATATATGAGATGACTCAAAACCCCACATATCAAGTTAGGCACACATTAGTTATCACAGTGACATATTTGCTTTTCACACTTTAAAGAGGACTTTTGAAAGCATATTTACCCAAGGCAATATGTCATTTGAGTTTTTCAATGCTGATTCTAAAGGTAGGGATTGTAGATAAAAATAAATTGAAATCCTTGACCTCCTTAATTCCTTGTTCATTGTAATATTTCTTATTGATCCAGTAACATGATTTATTTCTCTTATATTGTTGTGTAATCCAGAGTGAAGGCTACATCATTTGAACTTCATCAATAAGTATGTCAGGACTTTTTTTCCCCTTTTATCAAAGGAAATTGCATAATCGTCAGATTAGAGCTGATTAGTGAGCCTCTTCCCAGTCCTGATGCTTTGCTCTTCTTCAGATAGTTCAGTTGTGTGGGTTGTTGCTCATCATGTTGTTGTTGGGTGTCAACCATCTGATTTTAACTCAGGGTGATGGTACTTACAACAGAATGAAGCACTACCCAGTTCTTGCCATCCACAAAATTGAGCTTATGTTTGAGTCCATTGTCACAGCCACTGTGTCAATCCATCGCTTCCAGGACTTTGCTTTCTTCCACTCTCCCTCCACTTTCCAAAGCATGATATCCTTCTCAAGAGACTGATGTCTCCTGATAAAATGTCCAACGTATTTGAGTCAAAATGTTGGCATTCTTGACTTTAAGGAACATTTTGGCATTCTTTCTTCTAAGACAGATCTTTCCATATTTTGGAAGTACATGATACTGTCAATATTCTTCAACCAGAGTCCACATGCATCAATTTTCTTTGGTCTTCCAACATCCAATGTCCAAAGTTGACATGCATGTGCCATGGCTTCATCAAGTACACATTACTCCTCAAAGTCACAGTCTTGCTCATCTGTGCTGTAAGGAGTTCTTGTGGAGCAGGTTTACCCAATGGGATGCATCATTTGATCTCTGGGCTGCTGATCTGATGAGCACTGATTGTGGATTCAAACAAAATAAAATCCTTGACACCGTCAATATTTTCTCATGTAGTACATGTGACCTGCTGATTCAATTTTAAGGTTTGGTTCTATTTACATTGAGTTTTAATCCATACGGAGGGCTGCAATCATTGATCTTCTTCAGCAAGTTTTTCAAGTCCTCCTCACTCTCAACAAGCAAGCTTGTGTCACCTCCATACCACAGGTTATTTCGCATACGTTAGACATGTTACCAAAAAAGACTAATACTCGGGGAAGGCTATCAAGCTTGGTAAAGTAAAGGGACAGCAAAAAGAGGAGGATCCGAATCCCCCCACATACCCCCCAAAATGACTGGCACAGTGACTGCAACAATGGGCTCAAACATAACAATAGCGGTGAGGACGTCCCCGAACCAGCAATGGTCACTCTGTTGAACATTTGGTCAATAAAAGCTGAAAATGACTTGACATCACCTAACAGCAAAAGCACAGCTTTGCTGTCTTTATGTGTCACGGTCTTAATGTCATTCAACAGACCGTTTGCTTTTTCAGCGTCCAATTTATAATCTATTTTGGAGATTATACCTCTAAACATAGATGGGATATAATCAAGGTTTACTTTGGCTCTTTTATGTTTATTTAAAGCTATTCCTCAGCTACAAATTGGTCTTGCATAGGAACAGTGGATGACACCTTGTACAGTTGACCCCTGGCCTAGTTCTGATGGTAGATACTGAACTTTTCCATGTTATGTTTCCACAGATATTGGCACATTATATTCTTTGTATTTCATCCAGTGAGGTCTATGTGTAGAGTCACTTTTAATGTTGAAAAAGTTATTTGAACTGAGTAGGTCATTGGCCTTGCAGAATTTTACAATACAATCAGCAACATTGTTTCTGTAACTAAGACTATCTATTCTAGCTAGTAGTCCCTCTTGTTTGTGACCAATTTCCTCATTCCATTCACCTATAATTATCAATGCATCTTGATGGCATGTTTGATCACTTTTAGGCAGTAGCAGCTGGTAAAATCTTCATTTTCTTTAACTTCTCCATTAGTGGTTAGCACATAAGTTTCAATCATGGTTATATTTACTAGTCTTCTATCACTGGCAATGTTATACTTCAGAATAGGTCTTGAAAATTTATTTTGAAAATGAGCAGGATGCCATCCCTCTTCAAGTTGTTACTCGTTGCATAGTAGACAGGACCCAAACTCAAAAACCAAACTCACTGCTATCTCACTGATGCTGACACATAGTAACACTATAGAAAAGGGTCGAATTCCCATGGTGAGTTTCTGAGATGGTAACTCTCTATGGGAGTAGAAAGCCTATTCTTTTTCCTTTGATTCAGCTGGAAGTTCCAAACTGCTGACCTTGCGGATCACAGCCCAAAGCTTAACCTCCGGGGATCATCACAGTAGACAGTATGAACATTCAATTCAATAGGGCCAATTCCAACCCATCTCAGCTCACTCATACCAGGAATATCAGTCTTTGAAAGGTTCATTTCATTGGTGATAGCTTTTAATTTTCTTAGACTCAAATTATATACAGCCTGCATTCTAAATGTAAATAGATATTTGCAGCTACACTAATTTTGAGTGTGTCCATCAGTAAGTAAAGATATTAAAGGCTTTGCTCCATCCATATTATCTACACTGACTCTTGAGAGGAAGTTCTTCCCTAGTCCTAGTTTCAGTGTCTATCAACCTGAAAGACTTAATGTCTTTCCCTATATTATATAATGTCCCATTGTTCTTCATACTGTTTTTCATGCCAATTATTTTTTGGAGTAAATCACTAGATCCTTCTTTGCAATCTGGCATAATCTGACATAATGTGAAAGATTAGCCTGTTTGTCTATTGTAGGTGGCCCTGCTGGTATTTGAAGTAACCGTGGCATAGCATCCAGCATCACCACAATACACTATGGCATGACAGACTGACTGACTGAATGAATGAATAGGCTTCTGAGGAAAGCAAATGTTATTTTGATAACTACATTTTAGTGTCATGGTTACACAGTCAAATAATTGAAACACAATTATACACTGTGGTAGTTATATGATCTGTTCTTGATTTGAGAGTGAAGGGGTGGAGGTTAGTCTGTCAAGCAGGTCGCAGCTCCATGACCTGATTTGGAGGTGCTAAGGAGATAGATAGCTCGCTGGAAAAGGGTAATCTATTCAAGTCTATCTAGACAAGATAGGCAGGAAAAACAATCTGGAGGTGAAAACAATGGGACTGATGGTTCCAGGGGGACATGGGAGATGGGGAGGCAGGGAAAAGGAAGTAGGTGTTACCAAACCGAGGAACAAGGGAACAACAAGTGATCCAAAACCAATGGTGAGAAGGGTGTAGGAAGCCTAGTAGGGTGTGATCAAGAGCAATGTAAGCAAAAAGAATTACTGAAAACCAAATGAAGGCTGAACATGGTAGTGGGACAAGAGGAAAGTCAAAGGAAATAGAAGGAAAACCTAGGGGACAAAGGGCATTTATAGAGGTCTAAATACAGGCATGTACATAAGTAAATATGTTTACATATGACAATGGGGAAATCGATCATTGTGCATATATTTATAGGTTTAATTTTAAGGTAGCAGATGGACATTGGGCTTCTACTCATGTACTCCCTCAATTAAAGTACACTTTGTTCTATTAAATTGGCATTCCATGATGCTCACCTTCCCAACATGATCACTGAAGACAAAGCGGGTACATAAGCAAATGTGGTATAGAAAGTTGGTGGTGCCCGGCTATCAAAAGATATAGCATCTGGAGTCTTAAAGGCTTGAAGATAGAAGCAGCCATCTAGCTGAGAAGCAACAAACCCTGAAAGCCTGTGTGATCATGGGGTATCTATGGGATGAGGTATCAGGCATCCAAGAACCAAAAATTCATATCACTGTGAATGAGGGAAAGTGCAGAGTGGGGACCCAAAGCCCATCTCTAGGCAAATGGGCATCTCCTCACAGAAAGATTGTGGGGAGGAGATGCGCTAGTAAGGGTGCAGCGTAGCAATGATGGAACATATAACTTTCCTCTAATTCTTTAATGCTTCCCTTACCCCTCCCCCCACTATCATGATTCAAATTGTACCTCACAAATTTGGCTAGACCAGAGGATGTACACTACTATATATAAGAGCTGGAAACACAGGGAATTCAGGACAGATAAACCTCTCTGGACCAATAATGAGAGTAGTGATACCAGGAGGGGAAGGGGAAGGTGGGAGAGAAAGGGAGAACCAATCACAATGATCTACAAATAACCCCCTCCATGAGGGACGGACAACAGAAAAGTGGGTGAAGGGAGACATCAGACAATGTAAGATATGACAAAATAATAATAATTTGTAAATTATTAAGGGTTCACGAGGGAAGGAGGAGTGGGTAGGGAGGTGAAAAAATGAGCTAATATTAAGGGCTCAAACAGAAAGCAAAATGTTTTGAGAATGATGATGGCAACAAATGTACAAATGTACTTGGCACAATGAATGTATGGATGGATTGTGATAAGATTTATACGAGCCCCCAATAAAATGATTAAAAATTAAAAAGCTTGCTGGAGGCCAGGCACACACTCGCTCCCTGGGAGACATTCTGTGGATAAGGCACATGGAGCTACACTAAAGCCCTGGAGCTGAAGGAGTCTCTTGGAGAGCTCTGACATCGCTGAGCTGCTTCCACTACCACTTGGTTGACAAGGCTTTCCACCCACTGGCCTGTGATCTTCCTGCATTTGGCAGCATTGCACGTGTTGCATGAGTCTGAAGAGGAATTTATAGATAGGTATCGGGCACATGGGCTAATATTGGACTTATGGACTTGATCTGGACTCGGCTGGAATGTTTTCTCACTATTCAAGTGTTCTTGTATGTAAACCTCATTCTTATACACATGTGTATATTTATGGATTAGTGTCTCTAGCCTAACTGGACTAACATATACACTAAGTGCTAAAAGGAATAACTTGAATTAATGCAACTAGCTCAGAGTACTGTGTCCTTAACACCAATCAGAGTATCCACTTAGGAAAAGGAGATCTAAAATGTTCAGAGGTGGGCCAGTTTTAGCATCATGATGTCAGGTCCACTTTCCTTTAAGCAATACTTAGAGCAGACTGGTTTTCTCTTACAATTCTTTGAAATTCTGCTCATTTGTCTCCTTGCTTGAACTTCATCCTGTCCAGATTTGAAGCTATAGCCCCTGGCATGTCACCAGGGCACATGTAACTAAAGAGTTCTACTCTCTTTTAACCCGGGCTTCTCAGTTTCCCCTTCAGGAGTGATGACTTATAGACCATGTTTCCTCTGTAATACACGTTTTATACGTGGCACTTGGAGTTATTAAAAGAAATATAACATGTTGGGCCTTAACCTTATTTTTCCAAGTACTTATGCAACAGCCACTATTAAGACCTGGGAGAAATTTTGGGAAAAGTTGTAAAGAAAGAGCACTAACGTACTGCTGATTTTTAGATGCCATTGAGTTGGTTCAGAATTATAGCAACTCTATGTAAATCTGTGCAAAACATTCTTGAGCGCTCTGCCCTCCTAAACACTGTTGCTATTGATAAGGCCATTGTTGCAGTCACTGGTCAATCCATCTCATTCTGGCCATTCCTCTTTCTCACTGCGCCTCTCTACTCTAACAAGCATGATGTCCTTCACACTCTACCAGGACTGCTGCATCCCAATATATCAGCCTCTTTGTTGATAAGGGAAATTCTGAATAAATTTCTTCTAAGACACATTTCTTCATTTCTTACACCATAATATAAATGCATCCGTTCTTCTGCATCTTTCTTTCTTCTCTTTGCCCAAGTTTCTCCCTCATATAAGGTGATTGAATATGCCATGGATTGAGTCAGGTACACCACGTTCCTTAAAATTGTACATTTGTTTTTTTTAACACTTTATTTTTTCTGTAGATTGGTCCAATGTTGCACATTGTTCTATATTTAAAAATCCATTATTAATTGGAAGTTAACACATATATCATGTAATTCCATAGCACAGTTACATCAAGCAGTATTGTGGAAGTTGCTTACTGGTTCAGTTGTGAAAATTTTAATTTGAATTATGCTGCAGTGTTAGGTAATATTACGAGCAGTAGCCTTTGATCTTCATCAGTCAAGCTTTTAGGAAAACAACTAAAAGAATGTGGATTACCATACTCTTGAAGTAGAAGCTCCCACAGTAAGATATAGAAAACATACTTAATCACAGAATCAATGGTGAATGATGGCCCATCCCATGAGCAACATCATCACCATAAAGATAGCAAGGGTGTTATGTTAGTTTATTAAGAACTACAAAAACTGGAGCCTGTATAGCATATCAGAGATGGAAAACAAACACATTTACTAATAATTAAAAGTGATAGAAAAGTGGCAAGCATGTAACATTTCCAAGGCCTACAGCTTGCAAAACTTTCAAGCGTAATTTAAAAATTAAAATCTTCACTTAGATTTTAAAAATAAATTATTAAAATGTCATTTCTGTTGTACTCCAGCAAACATGTTTAACTGTTTAAGTATTGTTTTTGTTGTTAGGAGCCATAGAACTAAGAACTAAACTTACATACTGCACATTTGTATACCTGCATCCGTGATGTGAGTAATTTGTTGATGCTAGGTGTCTTTGAGTCAATTCTGACCCATAGCTAAGCTATGCTTAACAGAATGAAACAGTGTCCAGTCCTGCGCCATCTCCACATTGTTACTATGCTTCACCCATAGTTGCAGCCACTGTGTCAACACATCCCATCAAGGGCTTGCTTCCTTTTTTGTTGCCCTTCCAGTTTGCCAAACATGGTATCCTTCTTCAGGGACCGGTCTTTCCTGACAATATGTCTAAAGTATATGAGAAGTCTTGGCATCCTTGCCTCTAAGGAACATTCTGTTTGTACTTCTTCCACATCAGATTGCCTTGTCCTTTTACCAATATACTTTCAATATTCTTCTCCTCAGTGTATAACAATGAATAAAATTAAAATCACCATTTTAACATTAGATCCTCTTGAAAATGTCCTTTCCTAGAAGATACGTCCCCTTTATCAGTTTTTGATTCAAGCTCTTTAATGGGGAAAAGCCATTACCAATTTAAATAAGAGATTCCTTACTGGTGATTTTGGTTAAGTTACTAATTATATAGGTTGCTTTTCTTAACGCAGGCACATATTATCCTATATAAATTCATGAAGAAAAGAATGTTTTCCTTGCTAATAGTAATGTCTTTTCTCAGGCAAAGTATTCCATCCTAAGCATTATAATACTTTTTTGAACATGGCTTATTAGCAAATAGGTTACAGACCTCTGTCTTTGTCAGTGTTTCACTCTAGTTATAAGTTCATTGAGTTCAGTGAACTTGAATTAATTTTACACACAAATTAGTGACAAGCAATTGACTTCACAGTACTGTGTGATTGGTGTGCTAGGCAATGTTGTCTAGAGAAACAAAAATAGGACACATGATCAATTGCAAAGTGAGGTTTATGATAGTATTTCTTGTTTATATGTGTTAATTGAATACCTTTTTCTTGTTCTTGTATAATATACCAGATGCAAATAAATTCAATGTGTTTTCATTTGTACATATCTTAAATGTATGATGCTAGGTATAAGCATAGTTTCATTAGCATATGGAAATTACATATGGCTAAAGTATTGTGTACAAGTGCGAAGTTGGCAAGGAGTGGACTGTGATAGTTAGGGTTATTGTGTCAACTAGGCTTAAGTAGGAACACGTGACCGGTTCAATCCGCTTGATTGGAGGGTGACAGAGATAAACACTTTCTGAGGTTGGCCTTCTCTCTTTATTTCTGGTGATTGGACCAGCATGCTGCTGCTTGAGCTAGTCATTTTCCCCACCTGTGTGCTGTACTACCTGTGGGCTGAGCTAACCCGTGGGTCATGTAACCTGCAGTGCATCTCTAGAGTGTGAGACTCCATCAGGATCTCCTTTGCTATGCTCCTATGCTACTGGCAGTTGCCGCCCTACACTGCCTTCTGCCTGTGGATCACTTCTGCTTCTCTTAGTTGAGGGCAGATTCCATTGTTTGCTTCATTGAGTTTGGACCAGCAGCTGACGTAAGTTGAAGGACATTCAGTATATTAACTGTTCCACAAAGGAGAATTGAACTGAGCCTTTTGTACTGCTGTGTGGACTAATTAGCTGTTCTAGTCCTTCTCGCTGTATAAATTTATCCTTCTATACAAATAATCATAAGTGTTCTGCTTTTGTTTTTCTAGAGAACACGCCTAACACATTGGTATGGGTCCATAGTGAAGCAGATCCAAAAGGAATTTCACGCTCTAGTAATGCACAGCAAGCCAACACTACCCACCAGTAGCTTGGTGAAGCAGGTCTCGATGGAAGAAAATTCTTAATGATGTAGCAAAATAACACTGAATTTTAGCTCTAGTCTTAATTTTCTACATGAGTACGGCCAACTTATTAAAAGTTTCTAGGTCTCAGAGTCCTCATTTGTAAAAATAGTAGAAATGATAATAGTTCACTTTCTACATGTTCTTTCAACCTTATTATATCAACTTTTGACACAGTGGGTGATTGAATACAGATGCGGTCTACTTAGTCTTCTTCAGCTTTTCCATCCTCTTTGAGCTTTAGACATTTCTAAATATAAATCTCCTCTTAATATAGCTATGCAAATGATCTTCCAAAAGCTCAAATTTAGCATGTTTAAAACGGCATGCATTCTTTCTAATTCATACCACATCTCCACATCTTTATTTTAGTCCTGCCTTACTTTATTTACTAAGAATTCTATTTACAAGGAATTAATATAAAAGCCTGAAGGTGGTAGATTGGACTACTTCTCCCTCTCCTTCAGCCTCTATACCAAGTCAGTCGTAAAATTATGCTGGCATGGATTACTTCTGAAATGTCTGCCTTTATCATATCAAAGCCCTGGGCTCCAGTTTAGAATGAACTCTCTATGAATTATTGAAGAAGGTTAATCTCTCCTTTTCCTAAATCTAGCTTTGGCAACTTGTGCCAGGATGATTTATCTGTCGGCAGCAGCTTTCATGCCAGGACATGGAATCATGCATTCTGGTCCTCTGTCTCTTGATGAGAGTGTACTTTTTGGAAGGCTGAAATTGTTGGCATCTTCCTTCCTCACCATGGAGCAATCGTGTACAGAGAGACCTACCAGAGCCTCATTCAGCAATGACAGAGAACAGATAAGAGGAAGCAACCCCCCCCCCAAAAAAAAAATCAGGAAAGTCAAACAAATATGAAATCATTCAACTCTGAAGAGGAAAGGTGGGTCCTAAGAGAGAGCATAATTATAAGATAGGTGCTACAGTTCTATTATACACTATACTGCAGGACACACACCAGCATCACAAGACAGTCATTGAGATGATGTGCCGCGCCTGGATACACCAAGTTCTGTGCTTCGTATAGAAAGTGCTGTCTCTTACTCTTCTTTGTCCCTTTGCTCCCCCACCCCCCATGGGAAACAAATTGGAACAGTGTGAACACTTAAAGAATTTGTTGAACATAATGGAAATTAGAACTTACTTTTTAAACAGAAAGTACATTGTAATGATAATTTATCTTAAAAACAGTGATTAAATGTCTCTGGGCTTTCAATACTTCAAACCAGCAATTTATTTGTCATGTAAATCAAAGAATGCATATTTTTTCAACAATTCACTTTAAAAATCAAATCACCAAGTTAACTTGAAGAAATTTGATTATGATCAGAGGTCTAGTGCAGAATTTACTTTATTTCCAAATAAGTCAGAGACTAGAGTATTTCAAGTCAGGTAGGAAGAGTGTATATAGTATACAAACGAACTTGCATACAGAGTCACACTCCTTGCATATTTGGGAAAATCAAATAAAAGGTCACATATTTTTTTCAGAGTTAATTGTACAATACTGCTTGATGTGTTTGAACTATTGAATGATATGTTATCTGTATCAACTCCAAATGAAATAGTTTTTAAAAACTAGCATTTTCTTTAGAAACAAAATATTTCTTGTCACAAATGAAATAATTGTACATTTCAACATAATCTTTCTGATCATGGACAATGTTAAACAAAGGAGCATACATTATAGAATCTCTGCTTGATGATATATTGTAATTGTACTAAAAGTCATTAGGTTATTTACATAAAATCTCAGGACACACAGGCTGTGAAATAACACTGCCAGTCTTCTCAAGAATGCTATATTTTCTTTTTTTGATGCTACTCAAGAACTAGAGCATTGGGGACCAGACATTCAGGGTAAAAGCCCCATCAAGAGGGAGAACAGACACGCAATTTTAAAACTCATCTAAAATTAAAATGATGACAAAATAATACCCCTTTTAGCATAAAATTGTTAAACTATATCACTTGATTTTTGTATGCTTATTTGGTTTGTTTGAAGTCTGAAAATTTATTCTGATGTCCCAAAATAGAAAACCTATGGGAAGTGGTATTTCTTCCAACAAGCCTCCCATTACTATTGAGATTTTCAGTGCCATTGAGTGGATTCCAACTCATGGAGACCTTATAAGAAAGATGAGAAATGTCCAGTGGTGGAAATTAGGCAGTTTGTACAGATCCTGCAGATCCTACACATAATTATTTTTTTGAGTTAAGCCAGTTGTTAAAATGACACTTGTAATTAGTGTTCTCTGTAAGGTGGGCAGCTGCATTTGTTTCAGCTATATATTATGCCCTAAATATCCACAAGGCAACATGAGTGAATTGCATAATTCCTGAAAGTGTTCAAAGAGCTAAAGATATTGTCAGAACCATTGCTATCAGTGCAGCAGAAGTTAAAAGGGTTTTATTTAAATGATGAGCATAATATGTTCAGAGAAGTTACCTGCCTATTTCTAATCTATCAAACACAATGATTATTTCCTAATTGGCCTACCTCTAAAAGATTAGGGTCTTATTCCTACAATAAAAATAATAAGGATAAATCACACCACCAATGGAGCATTATGGAAATATCTTAAATAACAGCTTTATTGTCAGGTATTTATAATATATTTCATTAATATTTTAAAGCTCTTTCTTATAATATGATCTATTTTTGAGTACTTCCTTTGTTGATCTTATTTAAGTATTAACTGTTTGAAATAATAAATCACCTTTCGGGATATATTTTTACATCATGAATGATTATTATGCCTTTGAATTGGTTGTTAAATTATTTCATTCCTGTCACTGGAATTTTCCCCGTGAACTTTCAATCCATCAAACTCTATACAAGAGTAGAAAGCTTCTTCTTCCTCCTAAGGAGTGGCTAGTGGTTAAGAACTGCCAACCTTGCAATAGCAGCCAACTGGTCACCACCATGCCACCAGGGCTCCTTTCTCTGGACTATTAGTGATACCGCAGGGGGGAAGGACCCTGGAGTGTGGTTAAACATACATATGCCTTCCAGTATCTCTAGAAGTGATGCATAGCAGAGCAATTCATGATCTTGTAAAGAGTGAAGGGAGACGCCGGGCAGTGTAAGATAAGATAAAATAATAATGTATCAATTATTAAGGGTTCATGAAGGAGGGGGAGTGGGGAGGTAGGGAGAGGGAAAAAGGAAAATGAGCTGATTCCAGGAACCCAAGTGGAAGGCGAATTTTGAGAATGATGAGGACAACGAATGTATAAGGGCACTTTACTCAATTGATACATGTATGGATTGTGATAAGAGTTGTATGAGCCCCAATACAATAATTTATTTTTTTAAAAAAGACAGAAGAACACAAAACTCTAGAATTACAACCCTGGCCATTTCTGTTAGTATTTCATTTATAGAAACATTGATGATAAACTAAATCACTGATGCATAGAGTCAGATACTCAACTGGACTCTACAAATGTATAGTCTTCATTTTCCATCAGATTATTGAATTGATAAGTAATGAATGATACAGCTTGCAACCTCAATGATGTCTAACCCAAGATAACAGGCCAACTAAAATAAACATGAAGATGTGATGAAAATTGCATTTATTTGTATTACCAGCAGCTCAACATAAACCTGTTTTAAATAAATGAAAAGGAAAGTAAAACATATTGCATACAATTAAAAGCATAAAAATAATAGTCATTGCTGCTGGTAGGTGCTGTCTCCTGAGTTCTGGGTTGTAGCGACGATACGCACAAGAGAAGGAAACAGTTCCTGGCCCTGTGCCATCCTAGTAATGGTCACATTGAACCCATTGTCGCAGCCACTGTGTCAATTCACCTTGTTGAGGTCCTTCCTCTTTTTCACTGCCTTTAATTTATCAAGCTTGATGTTCTTTTTCCAGGGACTGTTCTTTCTGATAACATATCTAAAATACATGAGACCAAGTCTTGCCCTCTTTCATCTCAGGAGCATTTTGACGGTGGTTTTTCCAAGAAAGATTTGTTTGTTCTTTTGGCAGACCACGATACATTCAATATTATAATTATATCTCTAATGAGGAGGGAATAAATATATGGATTTGTTAACTGATTTAATTAATGAATAATCAGAAAATATTTACTGAGCATAGTCTGCAATCATGGACCTTTTTCTAGGCATCAGAGATGCAGCAATAAACAAAACAGATAAATATATTTGTCCTCGTGGAGGCAACAGATCTCATGGAAAGAGGCTGGTTAATAGGTCAAACACATGATTTTCTATTGACTGGTATGAATCACTGAGGGGTTTGAATAGTTAATGCATTCACCTTTGTGCAAAAAAACTTAAAGGTTAGAGTTAAGGGTAAAATGTGTGACTCACACCATTGGTCTTAAAGGGATCATCCACCCTGGATTCCCTGTACCAGTGTGCCTCCTCTGGTCTAGCCAGACTTGCAAGTGTGCAGAGACAAACAACCAGTCGACCTCCCCCAGCAGGGGACAGACCAAAGCCCCAGCCCCAGCCCGAGCCTCAGGTGCCCCAGTGCAAGGCTCTCTACGCCTATGATGCTCAGGACACAGATAAACTCAGCTTCAATGCCAATGACATTATTAATATTATCAAAGAAGATCCTTCGGGCTGGTTACGAGGCAAGCAGGGCTTGTTCCCCAACAACTACGTGACCAAGATCTGAGAGACACTGTGCACTGGGTGAAGGGCCAGGCACAGACAGATGGAGGGGACATCAGCAGCGAGCAAGGCCTGGAGCTCGGTGACTCGGTGTGTTCCCCAAGGGGGACACCGACAAGGCTGGGTTAGGGGTAGGGGGTGTCACTTCATGTCCTGAAAGGTCAACTCTGCATCGGAACCCAGGAGGGCAAAACCACCACCCACCAAGATTTATTTATTGTATTTAAACCTGGCGAGGGGGTGAACCGGTCCACTCAGATGTTGTTGGCCATCTCACCAGGCGGGGGAGAGGGCTGCAGGTGGCCGCTGATGAGTGCCTTTAGTTGAAGAGCACATTTCTTTTCTTCCCCCACCCCCTTCTTTTCCATACCTGACACACACACATTCCTCTCTGCTGCCTGCTTTGGGGAGGGTGGCACTGTGCAGGCTGGGCTCAGGAAGTGGGGCACTCACAGTAGCAGGCCAGAGGCGACCAGGGCCTGTTGCATCCAGGGCACAGAGAGTGCTAGTTGATACTTGGCTGGAGCGTCAGGGGTTGCTGGGCTGGGGCCGGACTGTCGGCCTGATTTCTCTGGGTCTTCAATTGGAATGTGGCTGGCCACGTTGGTTTTTGTTAATGCTATACCTATCCCCAAAGGGATCTCTCGCTCTTTCTCTTTCTTTTTTTTCCCCTTCTAAGCTGTACATTTATAAAAACAGATCATATACTGTATATACCAAAAATCTTGAGACGGTAGAAACATGTATGAATGTACTAAGTAGTAATCCACTGTACTTATACATAGGGTAAGTTTTATTACAAGATTCCCACCAGGTACTTACAAATGTGCACCCATCCCATTCAACTGTAGAATCAGTGTTACTGATTTCTAGCTCGGACCGGCAAGCCCTTCTCACCATTTCCTCACGGGAAATCTCCATCTGGGTCCCTTCCACCTGAACAAATAAAGGAATCCATGAACCACAAAAAAAATAAATAAATAAGAGAGAGTAAAATGTGTATATCTTACTCAAAGAAGATGTTTTAAATTCCTCTTATTCTTCTCTTTGGCTGTTCCACTTACTCACAGTGTTCCTAAAAGTGTTGTTAGGACAGATAAAGATAACCTCTATCTTAGATATAACGTATCTCTAGCTCACTGTAAGCTTAATGTCATTTAGTGCGAAGGTGACTCTGATCCATGGAGACCCAGTGTCATAGTAGCACTTTGAGCCATCGGATTTGCAGGGATTTCTTGGCAGTGGGCTTGCTAGGCCTTACTAGTAAAGAGGTTTTGAGTGGATTAGAACCTCCAGCATTTCATTTAATCCCAAACCTTAGAATTCGACCAATCTAATCAGTATACCCTGTTTGCTTTTGGTGTGACCCTTTTTTCCCAGGAATTCTTTTACTCTGTGAATACTTTTACTCTGGCACTAGCTTCTCTAAGTCTGATCTGGTGAAATTGTTCCCTGTTATGCAAATTTGCTTGGAAGAAGTACAGCCAGAATGCTCCTTAGAAGAGGGCGAGGCCTCATCTCGTGTGTGTGTTGGATATTAGCAGGAGCATATAGTGCTTGTTAATGTAGAGAGACAATGAAAAAGAGGACGAGACTCCATGAAATGGCTCGACGCAGTGACTACAACAAGGGGCTCACACATAAGACCAATTGTGAGCCTGCTGCAAAACCAGGCAATGTGCTCTTCTGTTTTGTGACTTGTACCAAATCTGTGGCACCTAGCAACGGCAGCGTTGTGCAAGTATCACACTTCATTATCATCTCCATTCTTGAATCAATTTCTTAGAGTATATCCTCTTGACAAAGGTTAAAAAGATAGGTTACAATGAGGAACCCTTGTGGCCCCTCAAAGAAACTGGCTGAAATGTATCAGGTTGGTTTCGTTAAAATTGCAATCTGATAATTCTATGAAACAGGCAGTTCTTGGGATGCAGCATCAAGCATGTTCCAGCCCATTACCTAATCTGCTTACGCCCGTTTTCAGAATTCTCCTCTGTCCCAGTGGTTTGCATCTGCTTCTCATCCATGACCGCACCAGGACAAACCATTTCTAAGCCATGCTTTTATGTCATCTAGCTTTACCTGTGGTTTCCAACAATTGATCCACCCCTATTGGCAACCTTTTTTTTTTTTCATCACAATCACATCTACTAGATGCTTGTGCAACATATAAATCATTGAAGGGGATTTAAGCCTTTTATTTACTAAAACAAACAGATGAAAAGTCCAAATACCTCACTGCCATCAAGTCAATGATGGACCCTATAGGACAGAGTAGAACTGCTTTGGGTTTTCCAGCATACAAATCCATATAAGAGTAGAAAGCCTAATCTTTTCCTGGCAGAATGGCTGATGGTGTCAAACTGCTGACTTTGGGATTCACAGCAGAACACAGAACTCACTATACTGCCAGGGCTTCTCTTACACTACAGAGACGCTAAAGATATACCCTATAGAGGAGTCCTGGTGGAGTAATGGATTGCATGTTGGGCTGCCAACCTCAAGGTTAGCAAGGTAGTTCAAACCCACTAATCATTCCATGGGGGAAAGTTGAGTCTTCCATAAAACCAGCAGTAGAGCTGTTCTGTGTCGTATTTGGTTACTGAGTCAAAATCAACGCAATGGAAGTGAGGGTTTTTGCTTTTATTCATTTTATTAGGGGCTCATACAACTCTTATCACAATCCATTGTGTCAAGCACATTAATACATTTGTTGCTGTCCTCATTCTCAAAACATTTTCTTTCTACTTGAGCCCTTGGTATCAGCTCCCCATTTTTCCCCTCCCTCTCTCACCCTCCCTCCCTCATGAACCCATGATAACTTACAAATTAATATTATTTTATCATGTCTTATATAGTCTGATATCTCCCTCCACCCACACTTCTGTTGTCTATCCCCTAGGGAGGGGGTTATAAGTAGATCATTGTGATCAGTTCCCCTTTTGTCCCCATCTACCCCTTCCCCTCCTGGCATCATTACTCTCATTATTGGTCCTGAGAGGTTTATTTGTCCTGAATTCCCTGTGTTTCCAGCTCTTATCTGTACCAGTGTACATCCATTGGTCTAGCTGGATTTGTAAGGTAGAATTGGAGTCATGATAGTAGGGGGGTGGGGGGAGCTTTAAAGAACTAGAGAAAAGTTTCATTGTTTACATTTCACCCTGACTGGCTCGTCTCTTCCCTGCAACCCTTCTGTAAGGGGATGTCCAGTTGCCTACAGATGGGCTTTGGGTCTCCACTCCGAACTTCCCCTCACTCACAATGATATGATTTTTCTTTGATGCCTAATACCTGATCCTATGGACACCTCACGATCACACAGGCTGGTGTGTTTCATCCATGTGGGCATTCTTGCTTCTCAGCTAAATGACAGCTTGTTTATCTTCAAGACTTTAAGTTCCCAGATGCTTTATCTTTTGATAGTGGGGTGCTATCAGCTTTCTTCAGCACATTTGCTTATGCACCCACATATCTTCAGCGATAATGTCGGGAAGGTGAGCATCAAGGAATGGCACTTTAATAGAACGAAGTATTCTTGCATTGAGGGAGTACTCAAGTAGAGGCTAAAGTCTATCTGCTATCTTAATACCAAACATAAATATGTGCACATAAATCTATTTATGAACCTATATTGCATTGCTCCAAAATTTCACTTGAAGACTTAAAGACACAGTTAGGAGCATATCTCATTTTCAATGTAGGAACTACCAATAGAGACCACTGTATTCACATCTGGCTTCTTTATTTGGCAACCAATCTGTCAGGACAGAATTTGTGCTTTTTAAGCATCTGTGTTTTCTCTACAATGTTAAGAATCCAGCTTTCAAATGAGCTATACCCATCATAGTAAGTAAATTTGGGTTAACTAAAATGCATTGGCCTACAAGATCACCAAATAACCATGCATTATATTTTTGCTTTTATTTCATTAAGGAAATCAATTCATAGTTATTAAATAATATCTGTGAAATGGAAATAAAGTATAAGGTTGGAAGAAGAACACCACCTCTGTTTAAATTTTACAATGTTCACATATATTTTGATTGATTTTTATATTATTTTATAATAATAATCATACTTAATATACAATAGTTGTCCTGCTGTTTTTTTCTTATTGAGGGAATTGCTTATAATGCAATTTATTCCAGCAGCATTATGTTTACCTGCTGTCTAATATTCTATTGCATATGTTACATATAATTTGCCTAAGTATTTTAATTTGGTTGGCCATTAATTTGTTTCAAATGTGTTGGCATTATAAATAACTAGGCTAAATGTTTCTGAGTGTTATGCTTTCTACATTTATTAGAATTATTCTTGGAGACAGTGTTCTAGAATGTCCTTATTACGATTTTACTATTTTAATAATACATATATTAATATATATTCTAATAATAGAATAATACAAATTTCATAAAGAATTTTCATAAAAGTTATACCAATTTTCGAATCTACTATTCACTTCACATTACTTTGTCCCCAGTATGTGTGATAATGATTCCAATATAATAAAAATTATAACTATTATGACTAAGATGAATTAATTTTTTACTAGTACTTTCAAGATGTTCAAACTTTAGCACTAACTGTAAGATTTTTGCTGTGATGGTTAGGTGCTGTCCATTAGTTCGATTCATAGCTACTCTATGCACAACAGAATGAAACATTGCCCACTCCTGCTCCATCCTCAGAATCATTGTTATGGTTGAGCCTATTGTGCAACCACTATGCCAATCAGTATGATTGATGCTTTTCCTAGTTTTCCCTGATCTTCTACTTTACCAAGCATGAAATCCTTGTCCAGGGACTGGTCTCCCTGGCAACATGCCCAATGTTTGTGAGAAGAAGTCTTTCCATTGTCAAGTCTCTGGAGTATTCTGGCTGTATTTCTTCCAAGATTCAGATTTATGTGTGCTTCAGTCAATGCATATCATTACCTTAATTCAAATGTGTCCATTCTTCAGTATTCCTTATTTCTTGTTCAAATTTCACACACATGTAAGGCAATTGAAAATATGGTTTGTTTCAGACCCACCTTAGTCGTCAAAGTGACGATTCTGTTCTTTAACATTTAAAGATAATTTTTGCAGCAGATTTGCCCAATGAAATGCATTGTCAATTGCTTTCCTGAGTGCTGTAGTCAGAATAAACTCATTGGTAGTCAATGTGTTTGTTGTTGCTTCTGGTTGTTATATAATGTTGTGTCAACCTGAAGATATAAAAGTGTCGGGGTGGAGTCTAGCCTGTCAGTCAGATAACAACCTAATGATGCCTCCGTGTGGGTGTGACTTTCTCATAAGAAAGGTCCTGGGAACCTCTTCTCTCTGCCTTCCCCTTCCTGTTGAGGAGTCTTCTGAGATTTGCGTCAGCCTGTGATGCTTCTGCTACCATTGCATCTACAAGATTTTGCACATGCTGACCTGTGATCTTCCCGTATTCTGCATCGTTGCAAGTGGTTGCATGAGTCTGAAGAGAGATTTATGGACTAGTGTCAGACTTATGGCTCTAGGATTGCACTTATAGACTTGAGTTGGACTAGACTCGGATGTTTCCCCTTATATAATTATTCTATGATAGAAAGCTCTTACCTACATAATGTATGAGTGTCACTGGATTTGTTGCTCTAGTCAATACATCCTAACACATTGTTGTTGTTTTTCTGAGAATTTATTATAGATTCAAGCAAACAGCAGGCCTTGGAAATTTCAATCTTTTCTTAGTTTATCATGATGTTGTCCATTGTTTAAATTATGAGAATTTGGGACTACAAATTTTAGCACAAGAATAAAAGACACAGCAAATATAATTTGTTTTCTAGTTTTTGAGTTATCTTAGCATGAAGAACATGATGTTGATTTAATGGGGAGAAGGATGGAGAGAAATCAAGAGGAGAATAAGGGGGGGATGTCCTGTACTACTCTTTTTCATCTTTTATAATATCCATTATTTTTAAGCATTCTTACTAATTTACTTTTATTTGCAATTTATATTGAGTAGGAAAGTTTATTAAACAACCACTTTAATATATACCATTATGGCCATGGCATTTAGATACTTCAGTGCAGTGAAACCGATTAACTTCTTCCAAAACTATAAGGGATCCTTTAATGATACCTTTTTTTTTTCCTCTGTGAGATGCCATTAAGTACAACTTAAGAAAGCAATCTCGTTAAATAGTTCCTTTCCCTCTCAAAGTATCCAAACTTTTTGTAAACCAATTAGCTGGATAACAGCAGCCCAATCAACCTGAAGAAGAATGCAACACATTGCAGGTTTTGATGCTATTTATGACCAAGCTTGACTGTGGGCACTTCTCTTCTGGGGAGCTAAAAATGTTGCACCCATCATCCTTTTAAACAGAGACCCGTAGACTCAAAGAATATCACACATCAGTAAAGCCCCATAAAAGATCTCTGCATACCCTTCACTGATGACAGGACTCTGTCCTGGGACATTCTCAAACATCCAAATGTGAGTGCCACTGCCTTTCCCATCTGTTCTGCTTTGATGTGCAGTCTGTTACTGCAAAAATGGTCACCCGCATGGCTTTGTTTTCATCTTCGTAATCCTCTCTTTCTCTACTTTAATTCAATAGATGAATGTCCTAGGTGTGTTCAAAGTATGCCATCAGCATTTCCTAAAAAAGAAAAGAAAAATGGTAAAAGATTGAGAAGATCAGAAAAAAAAACAAACAAGAAATGAGTCAGGGGGTTACGAAAACAAAATTTATTTATTTATTTAAAAATTATTTGTTTATTTTTTGGGGAAAACATAATTTAAAATAGTAAAATATTTCTCCTGAGTATGCTGGATTCCCAATGACCTACATCCTCAAAGAATAATTGGGAAAATAAATATCTCATGTGGTCAAACCTACCAAAACAGGCCTGACTAGAAGCCTAGAATTTGGTGGGTTAAAAAAAAAAAAGGGGGGGGGTGGAGTTGCAGTGTCCAGGAGATGTGAGACTCACATGTTGGTTTTCATGGGCTCCCCGTGGTTATGCCTCTACATGTATTTCCGTGCTGTCCTTTCAGACAGGGCTTTAGTCTGTGACTTGAGGATATATGGTTTCTTCTTGCGTAAGGGGCTTGGAAATTCTGTGAATTATGAATTGGTTCAACTATTTGTTGGGAATCTAGGGTAGCATTCTAGTTCCAGGAGGGAACTTGTTTACAAAAGTGAATGTGAGGCAGAGCTAGTTATTAGCAATGGGCACAAAGGTTAGTAAGGCCATGGGTTGGTGGTTATTAGAGGCAACAAGGGAGTAGGGATGTCGGCAATCTGCTCTGGTCTATAGTCTAACTAGGAAGATTCATTCTAAGTACTAATAGCTTGTAGGTACAGAATGAAGAAGGATGATACTGCTGTGTTGAAAGTTATACACTTATTTGCTGTTTTTTTTTTTTTTTCAGTCAGTTCAGGCCAGGACCATAACTCAAAGGCGTCCGTTCTTCATCGGTGCTCTGTGGCTTTCCTGATTCTTTGTAACTCCAAATAATCATACATTTCACTAAGATAATCTGCATTGTCCTCTTAAACTGCCCTTTGTAATTAATTTTCTTTTCAGCTTTTACTTCATCTTTTTTTCCATTTACTTTAGTATGTCTCTGGGTCAATTGAAAATGCCATTGCGTGAGTCAGGCAAGCTTAGTCCTCAAAGTGACATCCTTGCATTGCAACATGTTACAGAAACAGTGTGCAGTAGAATGGCCCAGTTCAGTGTTTCATATGATGTCTTGGCTTGTGATTCCATGAGAACTGATTGTGGATACAAGCAAAAAAAGTCTTATAAGCTTTAAGTTCTTCTCTATAATGGTGTTGTCTGTTGGTTCAGTGTTCACATTTTATGACGAGTTTCAGAGTCTCTTCTAATATTGACTGGAATCCTTGGTTTTATTCTTTATTTTAATTGATCTTTTGTTTTTATCACATATGATATTTTTTATATCATCTCATAGCTTATCAGGGCTCCGGCAGGGGTCGTGGAAACAAGGAAGGCCTTGGACAAAATGGATTGACAAAGTGATTGCAACAATGGTCCCAAACATCTGAACATTTGTGAGGATGGCCCAGAATGGGGCACCGTGTCCTTGGGTTAGAACTGACTCCGTGGCACCTAACAAGAGCAACAGTAATAACAAAGGAAGGTGGTAGAAGAGACACAAAACCAGAAAACAAATAGTGGCAGACTTACAGCGACCCTTAATGACAGGGAAGAATTACCCCTGTGAGTAGAAATCCCTGTCGTGCTCCCATGGAGCAACTGGAAGTTTCCAAATGTGATTAGAAGCCCAACGAGTCACCAATAGCCCACCGGGGATCCTCGAAGAGAAACAGGATGGATACATAAAGAATCATTAGACCTAGTGACCATTCCTGATTAGTTTTAATATCAATAATTTCCAGGATCCCTGATGGTGCATTGGTGTGTCAGGCTGGATAGACTAGAAACACAAATGCATAGATACTCACATGTGTATAAGAAAGAGCTTTATATACAAGAGCAATTGGCTGAGAAAACATCCCAGCCCAGTCCAGATCAAGTCCATAAATCCGATAGTAGCCCATATATTTGATACCAATTTAGAAAGTCCTCTTCAGACTCATGAAGCACATGCAATGACCCAAGAGCAGGGAGATCACAGGCCAGTGGATAGAAAGCCTTGTGCATCCAGTGGTGGTATAAACATCTTAGTGTTGGCAGGGGTCTCCATGTGGCTTCTCTGGCTCCAGAGGTCTAGTGTAGTTCCATGTGTCTTGTCAGCTGAGAGTCTCTCAGGGAGTGAGCAAAGAGAGAGTGTGTCTCTCACCTCCAAGGAGGAAATACAGGAATTCCCAGAATACTCAGGAGAAGGCCATGTCCACACAGAGGCCTAATTGACAGCTAGACTCCACCCCTACACTCTTAATCCTCAAATTGACATCAGATTACGTAACTACCACAGTTGGTTTAGCATCAGCCTGTTAACCAAAAGGTTGGCAGTTCAAAGTCTCCCTTGACTCTAGAAAGATAAAGCAGCTTCTTCTGTAGAGACTATAGCATTGAGAATCCTACGTGTCTAAGGCCAGCTCAGCTGGAGTGTTGGTCTCCTAGGGACCAAGGTCTTTGCAGCTTTTCTACCCTGACTCCCACTTCTTATTTGTTTTTATTGTTGTTACTATTTTCTCTGACCTTGTAATAATTTTTAACTAAATATATCCAAAAAAGAAAATCCTATAAGTCAAGCCTACTCCACTCTTCAAGGTTTGTACCAGTTGGTAGCTATTGAATACCAGACAACAAAAGGTGTTTTTGTGTGTGCGTGTGCGTGTGACATTCATTATAAATTTTGAATTTTTACTTTCAGTATTCACTCACAGTCCTTATTATAATTGATTATATTTTTCACATAAGCCAGTTAGCTATAGTCCACCTAATATGAGTGATTTTTAAATGGTTAGTTATAGTGCATTCTTTCCTACTTCTATTCTAGCCAACAGCACCTCTATCACACTATAGTCAGTCATTCTTAAGATTTTTTTTTCAAGATTCTGAAATTCGATGAAACTGAAAGTTGATGGCATGGTCAATGTATGCCACTGTTTATTGTTGACCTTTTTTTCTTTGTGCTTAAAAAGCATAACCAAGATGGCTTTCATTTACTCTCATTGCGATCTTACTTTGATGAAATACACCAATATTGCTGCTAGTATTTCTATTAATTTTAGCAATTGCCACTTACTCAACTACTGTTGCATTACAAAATGCAATAATACAACACAATACCATAGCCCCATTTTCATGTTGAGAAAATAAGGAATTCTAAGAGCCTAAGAAAAATAACTGATATGATCAATCTTTCTTCAAAATCCCCACCTCTATGCATCCCCTGAAAGAGATTTTTCCAAGATGTCATTCCCCTGAAACACTGTATTTCACAGTTTTTGTGGCCTAATAACTTTGGAACCTCTTATGCATTCCACTGTTTGCTGGAAAATCCCTGGTGTCTATTAGCATATTACAAGAGCTAAGTAAGTTTGCAATGCAAAACCTATTTATCTTTGCATAACCAAGCATTTTCCAAATGAATCCTTTTTATCAAGACATATCTACTATTTTGAACAAGCTACTTTTATTCCAAAAAAGAAACTCAGTGAAATGTTGTCCTGTGTCTCTCCAGACTAATATTCTTACACTTGTTCTACAAACAGATTTTAATAGCAATTCAATGGCCCACACAGAAACCAGGTTAGTCTTTTGTGACAACTGACTCCTCTACTCCAGATATCACAGAAAACCTTAAATCCCTCGCAAATGTTATTTGCCATAAAAAATGAATAGCATTAAACCTAGTATGTAGATTAGTTCAAATAAGACAGAAGTTAATTCTGGCATGCACAGAACATAAAATGAGTGTTTCTGACTGATAAAACAGTGTCTTCCAAGGGGTGATTCACAGAACTAGGGTTCTTTAGTATTGAAGTTTTGCCATCTTTAACATAAGGCTTCCTATGTTACCACAGTGAAGTGTTTTAAACAAGGTGAAGAGAATAGAAGTTAGAGGTAACACATATCCTTTGTTTCCTTGGTCTAGAAATGATACAACTGTTTCTTCTACATTTTCCATTGGCAGGAAATATTTGAATAACTATGGTCAAGAAAAAAAAAACAAGTAAAACTATCCAGCCAATTACATGGTGTGTTGAAAACCTTCAGGACTAACAGATAAGAAAACAAAGACTGTTTAAGTGACAGGGTGTCTTTATCATGCCCTCACCATTAAGACTGGTTAAGAGGATATGCTAAAGGTAGTGAGAAATAACTGACGTTTTGTTTTGGTGGTGGTTTGTTTTAAATATTTTATTGTATCTAACAGGAGAGCTTACACAGCAAAGTAGGCTTTTCGTTTACCCATTTCTGCAGAAGTCATGTTCTACATACTGTGTCATCATTCTTGTACGGTTTGTTTGGGTTGTACCATTTCCAGTAGTTCCATTTCCCTGCTCCCTTATATTCTCATTTTTACCTTAAAGCAATGCTTTATCACTTCATCTTCTACAATTATTTTTCACTACTTGGTCTCCTCCAATTATTATTTTAAAGAAACTCATTTATCTTAAGTTTAAGATGCAATCTGTGCTTTAGCTGATAGGTGAAGTTGAGGAATTATTTTGACTTAAGTTTTGAAAATTTTCTTAGGGCTTTAAACTCAGGGACTCTTCTATTTCCAACTGGTCCAGAAAACCAGGAGGTTTTAAAATTTTGAGTTGTCGTCCACGTGTTTTTCTTACTATCTAAGACTCTATGTACTATGGCCCTGAGCTGAACTATCAGTCATGGTAGCCTGGCAAGATCTACTTTCTCTGGTCTCCAGGTAGAGAAGGATATGGTTCTCGTTGATGAATCATCCTGAAATGTTTTCTCTTACATACTTTGGACATGTGTTAGGAGAGACCAGTCCCCCGGGAAGGCCATTGTGCTTGGTAAAGTAGAAGAGCAAAAAGGAGTAGGTTCAGTGAGTTGGGTTGACTCAATGCCTGCAACAATTGGCTCAATCACACAGACTTATATCCATCCATACAATAACCCACATAGGGGACACAAATGGCGCTGGATCAAGCAGTGTTTCATTCTGTCGTGCACAGGGCCACTGTGGGTCAGAACCGACTCATTGACACCTACAACAAACAGTCCTTCAGACTGCTCTCTTCCCCGAGTCTTTGGTTTTGGACTAGAAATCAGTAGTAGTCTCTTAGATGAGAGTCCATAAGTTTTTAGACTCCAGACACTATCCAACACTTTCCAATGTGGAATATAGACTTCAGGAACTAAATTATGACAATTAAATGAGCTGTCCCATGGGTCCAAACCTTTAAACCCAGAAAATCAGTCTGCCAAGCTAGTTGTTTATGTCCAAGAATTATCTGCATTTGTGCCCCCTATGTGGTTTCTTATATGGATAGATATAAGTGCATGTATGCACATAGCTGTACATGTGTATGCCAATGCGTGCTTTTCTCTATATTGTTGTTGTCAAGTGTCCTCAAGGTGGTTCAGATCATGCAACCTAATATTCGACAGCAGGAAATGCTGCCCGGCCCTCCACCATCCTCACAATGGCTCCTGTTCTTCGAGCCCATTGTTATAGGCACTGGGTCAGTCCATCTCCTTGACAGTCTTCCTCGTTATCCCTGCCCCTCTCTTTATCTGGGTGTGTGTACATGTATTCCTACTTACATACTTAAATGCTACATGCATTTTAATGTCATCCCACCAAGTTTTTGTTGCTAATATTGTTTCCAAATTATGTTTATAATATAATTTAAAAAAAGAAATTCTCCTTTCTATGAACTTTGTGGTGACCTTATTAAACTTTGTGAAGCTGTGTGTACTTTGTCCATAATTCAGTGCTTTATTTCTTATCAGGAAAACTGGCAAGTGACTGCTATTCAGAGGGTGCCCCTCAATCTCCATGCACTATATAATGTGTGTATATGTATATATTATAGTTTTACTCTTTATTAAATATTATATTTTTATTAGGGAAAGTTTACACAGAAACTTTAATTTCTGTTTGACAATTTTAATACAAATTATCTACTAATATTAGTTAGAGTTTAAATAATATTTCAACATTTCCATTTAGTTTATTCTGTTTCTTATGATCTAGATTCCCTACCTTTCTTTGCCTTTACATCTTTGTTTTGAGGTTAAAATTAACCATTTTATTTCATATAATTGATGGTTTTAAGCACCTAATTATAAACCAATGATATTGTTTATTTTATCAATCAATCCATATTTGAGTGAAAAGTGACTTCTAGGTATAAATTCAGTTGCAAGCACAAAGAGCATTGTAGGACTCTACCTTGGAGCTTCCTCTGTCTCTACAGGTACATCAAGATGAAATTTGTTCTGTATTTCCCACCCCCCATTGTATTCAGGACTTCTACCTGTCATTAATTGGAATGTTGGTAGTAATAATTGGACACCATCTTTTCTTCTTCACTAGAAAAAGTTGTTATGTGTGTGGTGTGTTGTTTATGCTACTTTACTATTTGAGTTTGGATTTCCCTTTTTCTCCACTGGAATAGATGGCCACTCCCAAGATTTTAAGACTCCAGATATCATTCATCAAATGAGAATATAAAACATTTTTCACTGAGAAGCCCCATAAGATTCTGGTACTAAATCTTTCAATTCAGTAAATCAAGTCAGGGAAGTGTTTGGTTATTTCTAGAAAGACTCTAATTGTTTCCACTAAGTACAATATTAATTTTATAAATACATATGCAGCATAAATAAACTTAAATATACACATGCCTACAGATACACCTGTACATGCATTCCCATGTACTAATGCATGCTTTCCAATCCATATATGAGTGTCATTGAAAAAAATTCCTGGAAATATTATGTTATCTTTGAATTCTATCTCTCCACAAACTTTTCTGCAGCCCCCTTATATATGTTGACATATCTACCTATGTAACTACACATGTAGTTTGTTGGATATCACTGTTGTTGCAAAATTGTATATGTTATAGCATTTATCAAAATCACTACTTACATTTGTTCACTTCATAACATCCTCTTTCAAGTAGGTCAAAATGTACAAACTTTACTTTTATTTGGTACTGTCCTTCTAGTCACACTCGGAAAACTTATCAGGAGAAACCGGTGCCAAGACAAGGACATCCTGCTTGGTAAAGTAGGATGCTGTAGTAAGGAAAATGAGGAGACCCTGACAAGGATGACCTGACCAAGTGGCTGCAACAATGGGCTCCAACATGACCAATGACTATGACGATGGCCCAGGAACAGGCAGTGCTGGGTTGCTGTACTCAGGGATGCTATGATCCAGAATAAACCCGGTTGGTGCCTAAAAATAATGATACCTAATTATGATAACTATGTTTGTTCTACATCTGAATAGAATACCTGAGGAAGTATCTGTTCAATTCCTATGGCTGTTAAAATTAGAATTGTTCATATTTTGGTTGTTGTATTATTGACACTTTCTATGTATTTAAGATATTCAAAAACAAATCTCAGTGCTAATGGCAGGCAACTTGCAAATTGACTCCAAAAATTTAAAACTTAACTCACTGCCATTGAGTCAATGCTGACACATCGCAACATTGTAGGCAGTGTAGATTTGCCCCTGGGGATTTTTGTGACTGTACCTCTTCTTTATGTTCTCCAACGGTATTTTTTTTTACATATGATTCAGATATCCCAAATAGTTCAATCACATCAAGAAGAACAAACTTTATCAAATGTCTTTATGAAAAGAGAAACAAAAAAAACCCCAAAATTGAGGGAAGTATTTTGCAGCGATATATTTGATAATGACCTATTATCTAAATGGAAGAACCATGGCAGCCTTACAAATTGGAATGACCTTATTGGCAATGTATAGCCTGTCAGTTTTACAGATTCTCTCATAGAACCAAATTCTGGTTTTGTCGATTCGTTCTGAGTCTTAGCTCTGTTTTATATGTCCATCCTTGTCTTCTTACAAGAGTGTTATCATATAATGATTATCTTGTGTGATTGATTTACTTTACTCTGTCTAATGTCCTTCAGATTCACCCACATTACATAATGCTAAGAGGACTCATTGTTATTATTTATGCTTCCCTGGTATTCCAGTTTACCAAAAATGATGCTCTTCTCCAGAGAAAGTTCCTTCTGGATAACATGCCCAAAGTTATGTCAATTTCTTCGCTTACAATGAGCATTCTGGGTGTATTTCTTCCAAAGCAGGTGTGTTGGTTCTTCTGGCAGTGCATGAACTATGCATTAGTCTCATCAATCCGTAATCTGGGGCATTCATTGTCCTTTGATCCCCATTATTCATTGTCCAGCTTTCACATGCATAAGAGCTGAATAAACTGTTTTTATTTTTAATCACCAGGACTGGAACTATATTTCTTTTCTTTTTTCTAAAATCACTTTATTCTTATCACAATCCATACATCCATCCCTTGTGTCAAGCACATATGTACATTTGTTACCATCATCATTCTCAAAACATTTGCTTTCAATATTTCTATCACTTAATCACTGTCACAACTCCAATATGCAGATAAAATCCCCTATTTTTTATGGATACTCTGGTGGTTCAAAATGCTATTGCACTTGTTTGCTAGCCAAGAACTTGAAGGTTTGAATCTGCCCAGAGAGATGATGCAAAAGAAAGCCGTGCAAATCTGCTCCTGAACAGTTAGCTGTCGGAGTCACTGGGGCGCAATTTTACTCTGACACACATGGGCGCTCTGTTAGTGAAGAAACCTCTTGAGTTAGACGTGTTTGGGCTTCATATGGGTGTGCTCTTGTAGCTTCTTTTTAAATTCAGAGAAGATAAAGAAACTGCCTGAAACAAAGCATATACTTCATTTACACTGCTTACAGAGAGGTAAACAGTTAAGACTGCATGGCCAATATTCAAGGAGATGTAATTAGATATCTGCTCACCTTGGTTACATTTTGAAGGTGAAAAGTAACAGTGACAAAAACTAAGTAAAAATGGAAGGGACTGAGATTGTCAAAACGGATTAGAAAATGGTTCACCAGCCTCCTAGTCAAGTGATCGCTCCGGCCCTCCACACATCCCCTAGGCAACACCTGGGGCCAGTACCAATCCTACTTTTTTTGAGATTCTGAAGTTGCAAATATATCTATGTCACTTGGGCAGTGCACTAGCCACTGAAATTTTCTGGTGGCCTTTAGTATTATATTATACTCATATAAGGAACAATACATCCACATTGGTGGACTACTAAGACAGGAAAATAAAATTATATTGGAAGTGGTCTGTGTAATAGCTCAGCATTTCCATTTAAAAAAATCCGTTTTCTTTCCAAGTAGCTCTTTTTCTAATATTTTTCTTTCCCTATTTAAAAGGGAAATATTTTGCTAGAATGTTCAGAAGGCTAAAATTGATTTGTTGCTCTCTACTAATATGATTTGGTAATAAAATCTACAACTTCAGATGCAAGTTAAAAATCTAAGTCAAAGATTTTCATGCAATTTCCAGAAGATAAAGAATCATAGGACAGTGTGTCTGTCTTAGAAAATATGTAAAATCACCTCCCTTGAAAAAGTTTAGATAAATTCATAAAACCCAATGATTGAAGCTTGTGGTAGTGTTTCATATCCAAGTTTTTTTCCCTTTTTTCTCATCTAATATTTTTGCCAACTTTGTGACTTTGTCAAGCAAAGTAATTTCTTTTAGAAAGATTAGTACAAGACTGGCCGCAGTGAAACAGAAACTAAAGAAGTTTCAAATGTCTAACATTTCCAAAATGCTACACCATGCCATTTTCCTTGGCAACAAAAAACACTCTTTGCTTCAAATATTCTCCCTCATGTCTCATGGTTCCTCCATTCAATGTAATATCTTTCAGAGCTCAGGAACTGTCAAGGAGATTGCTAACATAGTTGGAAAGTCCAAAATATGAATTTATGACATTTTTTTCTGGAGGAATTTCCTTATTCACACCAAGTCAGGCTGTGGATTCAAAGGCTGCAGAATCTGGTGATTCAAACAAAGTGATAGGCCACAAATCTCACCCGTTATTGGTAAGGAGGCCGAGGCAAGCCAATGGTGTCCAGAACAAGGGAATGAGAATTTTCTTTCTTTCTTTTTAAAAAAAATAATTTTATTGGGGGCTCATACAACTCTTATCACAATCTATACATACATATCTTCCATCAAGCACATTTGTTCATTTGTTGCCATCATCATTCTCAAAACATTTGCTTTTTACTTGAGCCCTTGGTATCAGCTCCTCATTTTCCCCTTCCTCTCTGCTCCCCCCTCCCCATGAACCCTTGATAATTTATAGATTATTGTTATTTGGTCATGTATTACCCTGTTCAATGTCTCCCTTCACCCACTTTTCTGTTGTCTGTACCCCAGGGAGGAGGTTATATGTAGATCCTTGTAATCGGTTCCCTCTTTATACCCCACCTCTCTTCCACCTTCCTGGTATCGCCACTCTCACCACTGGTTCTGAAGGGATCATCTGTCCTGGATTCCCTATGTATTCAGTTCCTATCTGTACTAATATACATCCTCTGGTCTAACCAGATTTGTAAGGAAGAATTGAGATCATGATGGGGCAGGGGGGGGGGGGGGCGGGCGGGCGGCATTGAAGAACTGGAGGAAAGTCGTATGTTTCATCATTTCTACCCTGCACCCTGACTGGCTTGTGTCCTTCCTGCGACCCATCTGTAAGTGGATGTCCACTTGTCTACAGATGGGCTTTTGGTCCCCACTCCACACTCCCCCTCTTTCACAATGATATGATTTTTTTGAGAACAAGGTTTTTCAAAGTTGCTCTATGCAGGTCAAGATATGACATTTACTTTTCAAATACGTAAAACGGAGTCTCAGAAGAGTAAACATACTTGTCTTTAATCAAAGCTATAATGTAGGACATAAGATATAATATAGGACGTGTCTCAGTATCTGCATCATTTCTTCATAACGGAGTGCTCTGCCTTAGACTTACTGCCATGCACATCTGGCATCTCAATTTCCAGGTGAGCTCTATGCACTTGGTAATTTTGGTGATAGTAGTGTTGTATACTTCTTGAAATGTTTGGACTATTTCTTTAAAAAAACATTGCCACTGAATCAGTTCCAAGTAATGGTGACCTTATAGGACAGGGTGGAATGTGTGCTGTGGTTTTGGGAGGCAAAGTCTTTACAGAAATGAAAAGCAACTTCTGTCTCCATCTGAGCAGATGGTGGTTTCAAACTGCTGACCTTGAAGGTAGCAGCCAAAGGTGTAACCCACTACATCACCAGCCACCTTTTCCTAAGACTAAAACAGTGTATCTTTTTTCCATTTGAATAAAAAAATTAATTTGGATTAACACATACATCAAATCATTCATAGTTCAATCACATCAATTGACTTAAAAACACAGACTTCTACATTGCTACCACAGTTTCCAAACATTCTTTTTGTATATGGACCTCTTGACATCATCACCTCTTCACCCTGCCACTGCCTCTGTGTCCCTCTCCCCCCAAAACCATTATTCCATTTTCTGACTTTATAGATTCATCAGTCTTGGTTTGCATATCTCAAAAAATACCCCCCAAACCCCAAACATATCCTGTAACCCTGAGAGGATAACCCCAATGACATAACACCCCTGAGATACCCCTAATATATGCAATCAAAAATGAAGCAGATAATACCCCAAAATATATAAGATTTTGAAAACTAGTTCAGATCCAGCATGCATCCAAGAAGGAATCTACTGACAAGTTTTAACTGTTCATATCGGGCTTCTATACTCAAATCACCAAGTGCACCCCGTTTAGTGACTACTTTCCTCCTGTCCCTCAATTGTGGATAGAAAGAGTTGACTAGAGACTTAATATTTTTGAGTAATGGGTGGGGGGAGTTCAAACTGAAGGGAGCCAGTGGAAGTCAGCCTTCTCTCCTGGCAATGGGGAGCATAGAAAGCTACGACCCCATGTCACTTATTTCAGGACTGAGCTACCATCTTGTGGTGAATTCAAGGCCATATGAGAGGTCCCTTGAAACTGACCAGACACCTGTTTAAGCTTATGGCTTAGCCTGCAGCCACCGTCAATCAGTCTGCATAATCACGAGTGAACTTTCTGATGAGTCTAGTTCCTGAATTCAAGTCATGAGTGTCAATAACAAGTGTATCATGCTATTCATGTCAATCCATATAGATTGCAGACTTGTGAGAAAAATAAGTCCTGATTATTTAAGCTAATCAGTTTTGGGTTGATTTGTTACACAGCACTATACAACAGATATTTTGGACATGGTTTCCTTAAAAGGCCCATTGAAAGTCAATCAATATTTAGGATAATTACTTCAGATGAAAGTTGATAAAAATTTGTAGATATTTTAAATGTGTGCTCATTCATTGTAAAGGGCAACTGTCTATTACTGTTACCGTCAAATCAGTTCTGATTCAGCGACCCTTTATACAAAAGAACAAAACACTGCTCCGTCCTCCCCTATCCTCAAAATTCTTCCTAAGTTGAGCCCATTTTTCTAGCCTCTGTGTAAACCCCTCCTGCTGAGAATCCTCTTTTCACTGTCCCTCTGCCTTACCAAACTTGATGTCCTCTTCCAGGGACAGGTCTCACCTGACATGTACAGAGCATGAGATGTGAAGTCTAGCTGTGCTTGTTTTTGTGGCATTTTCTGGCTGTACTCCTTCCAAGATACAATTGTTTATTCTTTTTTTCACATATCATCCAATTTAATTGTTATATGAAGAAGAATTTTGCAACCATTATCACAATCCAATTCAGAACATCTTCCCATACTCAGCATCCTTAGCTCTCAATTTTCCCCCATCCCCTTTCCCATGCTGGGCTCCTAGGTGATTACCAATCCAGTTACTTCTATATAGATCAGGAGTTCTCAGCCACCCTAAAGCCGCCACCCTTTAATACAGGTTGTGGTGACTGCCAACCATAAGTTATTTTTGTTTCTGTGCTTATGTTTCATAACTGTAATTTTTCTACTGTTCTGTATTTGGTGACTCCTGTGAAAGGGTCTTTCAACCACCGAAGGGGCCATGATCCACAGTTTGAGAACCGCTGATATAGATCCACCCATCCTAGGTTTCTTTCTTTTTTAAAAAATCAATTTTTGGGGGCGTCTTACAGGTTTTATCACAATTCATACATATATCCATGGTGTCAAGCACATTTGTACATTTGTTGCCATCACCATTCTCAACCTTTTTCTTTCTACTTGAACCCTTCATATTTCCTCCTCCTGCCTCACTTCCTTCTCCCTCATCAACCCTTGATAATTTATAAAGTATTATTTTGTCATATCTTACACTCTCTGACATTTCCCTTCACCCACTTTCCTGTTGTCCACCCCCCAGGGAGGAGGTCATATGTAGATCTTTGTAATTGGTTCCCCCTTTCTACCCCTCCACCCTCCAGGTATCGCTACTCTCACCACTTGTCCTGAAGGTATCATCTATCCTGGATTCCCCGTGTTTCCAGTTCCTTTCTGTACCAGTGTTCCTCCTCTGGTCTAGCCAGATTTGTAAGGTAGAATTGGGATCATGATAGTGGGGGGAGGAAGCATTTAAGGAGTAGAGGAAAGTTATATGTTTCATCAATGACACCCTGCACCCTGACTGGCTCATCTCCCCGCAACCCTTCTATAAGGAAGTGTCCAGTTGTCTACAGATGGCCTATGGGTCTCCACTACGCATTTACCCTCATTTACAATGATATTATTTTTTTGTTCTTTGATGCCTGATACCTAATTCCTTCAACACCTCGTGGTTACATGGGTGGGCCTTGCTGCTTCTGAGCTAGATGGCTGCTTGTTTATCTTCAAGCCTTTAGGATCTCAGATGCTATATCTATTGATAGCCGGGCACCATCAACTTTCTTCACCACATTTGCTTATGCAAACATTTGTCTTCAGTGATCATATAGGGCAGGTGCACACCCACTAATATGATTCTTTGTTCTTTGATGCCTGATACCTGGTCCCTTCTACACCTTGTGGTCACACAGGCTGGTGTGTTTCTTCCTTGTGGGCTTCGTTGCTTCTGATCTAGATGGCTGCTTGTTTACCTGCAAGTCTTTAAGACCCACGATGCTATATCTTTTGATAGCCGGGCACCATCAGCTTTCTTCACCACATTTGCTTAGGCAAACATTTGTCTTCAGTGATCTTTTCAGGAAGGTGCACATCATTGCATGCAAATTTAATAGAACAAAATATTCTTGCATTAAGTAAGTACTTGAGTGGAGGTTCAATGTCCATCTGCTGCCTTAATACTAAACCTGTAAATATATGTATGTAGATATATTTCCCCACCATCCTATATAAATATATTTACATATGTACATGCCTGTATTTAGACCTCTGTAAATGCCCTTTGCCTCCTAGTTCTTTCCTGTATTTCCTTTTGCTTTCCTTTTGTCCCACTATTGTGCTCAGCCTTCACTTGTGTTTCAGGAATTTCTCTCAGTTACATTGCCCTTGATGAATCAGGCGTTTCACACCCTTATTGCCACTAATTTTGGGTTACTTGTTACTCCCTTGTCCCTGGGTTGGTCAACACCACCTCTTTTCCCTGCCTCCCCCTTTCCCGTGCCCCCCAAACCATCAGTCCCACATAGTTTTCTCGTACAGACTGTACATCCAGCTTGTCTCATCTAGATGTGCAGAGATAATAATATGCATCCAAAACAAGACAAAGCGAAAAAAGAGAGCACAACGATGACAACAACAACAAAAAAGAAAACTAATGACCCAGAGAAGAATAAATTAATTATAAAAAGAAGAAAAAGAAAGAAAATTTAAAATTTGTTACTAAAAAGGAAAAACTTGTAAATAGATAAAGGTCTAATTTTTGATCTCTAGCTGTGTCCCTCAGTCAAATCTAATGGGGTGCTCTGGCCCCACAGTCTGTCTGTGCACTCCCTCAGGAGCTCCCTGTTCTGTCCCTCCCCCCCCCCAGCCCCCATTGATCTGCCACATGCCTTTAGTGTTTTGCCTTGGTGTTTCAGGGTCAGATCTGGCCAATCCTGACAATGAGTCTCCAGTATTGACCCCTGTAGGGCCATGGCTCAGCGAGGGATGTCGTGTCTCATACTGAGATCAGTCATATGGTCCACTGTGTGCATTGGCTATTCAGAGCAGGGATATCGTCCTCCAGGTCTGGTGGACCAGGATGTGCTCCACTCTCTCTTCTTCCCCATTCATTTGCTCCCATGTGCTCTGATCAGACATGTCCCTCGCCTCTAGCTGAAGCTTCAGTGCCATCCTCTAAAGTGAATTCTTCTGGGAGCAGGGGCAGTTGTCCATGTAGGTGGATTGGGGGCGGGGCCCTCAGGTCCCTCCACTGGTCTCCCTCTCTATGCTGCACACTGTGTTCGCATCCTGGAACACCACATTTAAGTCTGATACCTTTTTGTGGAGACACAAGCATTGTTAATTCTTTTGATAGTCCATTGTAGTTTCAGTATTCTTTGTCAACACTACAATTCAAGTGTAACTATTATTCTCCATTCTTCCTTTTACAATGTCAAACTTTTACATATGAGACCATTGAAAATCAAGAGGTGATTGAGGTCATGAGGTTAGCATTTACCAAAAAGGTGTAAATGAGCTACTCTATAGAGAATGAATAAGCAGAAGTGGAAAAGGAGAAGTGTCATCTTTCTGGAAAATAGTGTAGTAGTTTAGTCAAGAGGTAAGCATGACTTGAACCAGTGTTTTGACTAAGATAAGCTGTCTGAATGAAGAAGAATAATTTGTCAGGTATAATAATCAGGGGCATAATTAGACATTTTATTAACACAGTTTTCACATGCAGGTGTTCATTATTCATTCCTGATTCTCTATTTTGTAATACCGACCAAACCCCACGTCACTGCCATGACATCGGTGCCTACTCCTCACAGTCCTATAGGTCAGAGCAGACCTGCCTCTGTGAGTTTCCAAAATACTTCAAAGGAATAGAAAACCCCATCTTTCTCCCATGGAACAGCTCGTGGATTAGAAATGATGACCTTGAAATGAGCCACCTGATATATATATCAACTCCATCACCAGGGCTACCCCTTGTGATAAAAGATTATAATAGACTTGAAAGTTTTGCCATCATTATTCCAAACATCCTCACTATTAACTGATAATAATGACATTTGATCTTAGTAAGAACAGTAGAGCACATGTCTGGAAAATAAAATGATATTGAACCTTTCTGAGAATCAATTTATGAATCTATAAAAATAGAAGCAAATATTATTTTTTCTTTCGAATCAAGAGTAAAAACATATAAGTACTACCTAGGGAGTTGTCTGGGATATAGTAGTTATGTATTACACTTCCGCTAACTCTCGAGTATTTGGGGCTCTGAGTATGTGAGAAGGGATGATTAGAAAGTACAAACCCTGACTTCATATTTTCATCTGATGTTATTTCCACTCCTGCCCTGCTAAACTCCCAATCAATAACCCATTAGGATCTCGGTAGAGTTGAAGTTTGCTGATTGGCCAGATGTCACAGTGAAGGTTAAGGACATCAGGGGATGATGACAGAACTAGAGCTTATGGTATAGCAGGGTGACAGGCTTTATTTGCTTAATCTTTTCTTCAGACAACAAATTATTTCATTTTTACACTGACACTCAGACTGCTAACCTTATATGCCTCTTCCACTTTTCTTGGCCCACGACACAATCAATATAAAGCAAATCCACTGAAATTTTGGCTGTCCCTTGCCAAGGGATATCCACCTGAAAACCCTGGCCTGGAACGTTGTGGCTAGATTGCTGCTGGCAACAGCCATGGTGACTCTAAGGCAAAGTGTATCCACCTTTTCAAGGAAGGATGCTGTCCATCTACTTATCTTTCTCAGTCCTAACCCAAGCTATTTTGTTAATCTTGGGATTAATCTCTCCTCTATTATGCTGAAACCTGTACTACACATCACAACAGTTAAAACATGCTTCTGAACTTATCTGGAAGATAAATGATACTAAATTGATCTTTTTCTCCAGGACAAGTGAAAGGTTGGCTGTTTTTATCTCATGGAATTGAAAAATATGTCCAACCCCTAACTATATTGTAAAGGTCACTCAGAGGCTCCAAATGTTATTTACTAGATTATTTCTGAATTGTGTTATTCATCTATTTGATTATTTACCCATATACTATTGTACAGACTTAAAAAATTTGATAGAATATGATTCAAATATATATATAACACTAACTTTTCTGAGGTAGCATTCAATCTGTGGAGGAGGACACATTTACCTGTAAATTTATTGTATGGGATTTATTTTAAAATAGAAGAATTAAAGCAGTAGGAGTGGAGAATGTTTAAACAAAAGCAGGAGGTGTATTAATTATGCTTTAGGTCTTGTAAAAGCTTTATATTGGAGGTGGTTTTCAACCTTGCCTACTAGGTTGACTAGGATTTGCACCCCTGAGCCTCCATAGGAAACAATATTGGCTGTGTCTCACTCTTATGTAGGATGGTCCCGTGAGTTCTGCTTCTGCTTCTCTGATGTCTTGCCACTGAACCTCACTTTTTCATTCATGAGGCATAGACATGCAGTGTGAATGGTGGTCATCCATATTTATTTTGCCATCTGCTTTCAAAATTGCTTTCCGATGGGATGTGTTTCTGTGAAAGGGAAGTGTCTTTCTTCCACATAGCACTTCCTCTGCCATTCTGACCCATATTTGGACCTCTTCCAAAACAACCACACACACACACACACACACACACACACACATATATACAAGATATCCTTTATCTTTCTTTAAAACTTCCCAGGGGTCCAGAACACAAGAAGCATTGCTCTTGTTGATACTAAAACATTTCACTTGAGGGATTAATTGTAAATCGAGCATTTACCTAGGCCATTCCTGATGGCTTTTCTGAGACAATAATAGATCATGGATTCTTCGACATTTTATTGTATGCTCCTGGGCCTCCCAGCTATTTCTTTGCAACTGTGTGCCAAAGTATCGGAGTCTTGCTTACATACTTAGAACACCCTCATTAATAACTGGCAGTTGAATGCATCCTGAGCTGGGGAGTCACACGACATGGCTTTCACTGCAACATTGGAATATTTTGTCCTAGAACCTAAGGAGCACCTTAAAATATCCTCTTAGGTGCTGACCCAGAATGACCACATAAAGGGTGAGGGTTCTTTGTGAAATCATACTATTAATATAATACTATTTTATCCCTGTAGACTACCAGGGATATAAGTAATGAATGTTAAATTCTTAGGAATCATTAGTAATGACTGTGAGAGTAGAACATATCCAAATTCCCACCCCAATTCACCTAAGAAACATTGTGGGCTAAGGTTAGATGGTATCTTACTAGAGCATTATGCTTTTGGGAAGTAGAAGGGGTTGAGGTCAAAATCAAGGGCTAAGGCTTTGAAGTCGCATACATGTAAATCCTTCTCTACCACTATTTTAGCTGTGTGAACTTGGCGTATTATGCTAACATCACTGAGCCCTTTTTTTCCTCTAATTTACGATGGGGTGTTGGGCCTCTTACCAAGGTATTTTATGTGATAACATGAGAGAGATGTAAATTAAGCGAGTAGAGAAATCAACATACACTGACTTGTTGGGTCTAGAGCGGATGTATATGGTTTACGGTGTCTTGTAAGAGTCATGTTACACATTTAGAGTACCATATGCAATCACCGTACCCAGAACAAGGTTTTAGCCTAAACAGAAAATCTTGGCAATTTAGCTGAGTTTGTTTTTTAGCCAATTAAGTTGTGCGACTGTAAAACGTATTATTGAAAAAGTGACCGGTGAATCAAACCCATTACCAAGTGGAAGAATATAAAAATGTCTCTGAGCACAGGAGTCATTATGGATCCCATATTGAACAAACATCTGTAAATATAAATTCACACAGAAACACACTTGTTCAGCATGCTGGAAAACGTACAAGGCACACGGCCTGACAAATTACATCATTTTTGTTTTTTACATTACAGCTCATGAGAGCACAGGTACAATCCTATCAGCTTCACAGCTCTATTTATTAAAGGAAACAGAAATGTAACAAAGGGCTATTTATAAATGGTTTTCATAATGGTTTTCATACTATGTACAATAGCATGGAAGCTTACCCCATCCCCAATTGGGTCTTGAAAACTCATACATCAACAAACCCAAATTGGTTTGAATCCTGATAGTCAATAAAGCATTTTCAATAAACAAATCCATCACCTCTCTCGCCATTGTTCACATTGTGGGGTCTGGAATGCGGCCATGATGCTGAAAGCATTTCCAGTTCCAGAAGGGACACCCGTATGGACAGGTTTTAGCAACGTTTCGACCAATAAGGATGATGGAAAAGGTCTGAGGACATATTTATGAAAAGTAACCAGTGAAACCCTAAAGCATTACAATAGAAACATTCCAGAAGCATGCTGGAAGATTGCATGTTGTTGTTGGTGTTAGGTGCTGTCAAGTTACTTTCAACTGTGTGACGTAATGGAACACCGTCCAGCTCTGTGCCAGTCTCACAGTCATTGCTACGCTTGAATCCATTGTTGCAGCCACCGTGTCAGTCTTTCTTGTCAAACAACTTCCTCTCGTCCACTGCCCATCCCTTTACCAAGCATGATGAGGTCCTTTCACTGGTACTTGTCTTTCCTGATGACAAGTCCAAAGTTCATGGGGGACCTCTCACCATCGTTGCCTCTAAGGAGCATTCTGGTTGTACTTCTTCCAAGCCAGATGTATGTTCTTTTGGCAGTTCATAGTATTTTAAATACTCTTCACCAGAATCAGAGCTCAAATGCATCAATTCTTCGGTCTTATCCAATGTCCAACACTCATGTGAATGTGAGGTCTTTGGAAATGGCATAGGTTGGTCACTTTGCTGGTGTTTGAAATATCTGTGATATAACTTCCAACATCGCTACAGCAAAGAAGCCACTGATGTAAGACATCCTGACAGACAAGCATTAGAGATTCTATAGGACTGAATAAGGTTTTGTTATATCATGTATAGGGTCATTGAGTATGAACCAATGCAATGATAGCTAACATTACTACCACCACCACCAAGATAAAGTTTAAGAAACTTGCCAAGATTAATGAGTACTCAAATTAAAGGGTACCCATTGTATATCATTTCCCAATAACCACTGGTGTTTAAAGAGTTATTGTGTGTACCCTGTCAAGCAAACTTCAAAAAGCACACTGAGATAGCTAAAGATTTGCTTGATAGATTGGATACACAGTTCACATGACCCACACTTTAACTGGGCAACTGAGTAATGCAAGTCCCTGGGCATTTACAAAGCAAAGAAAAACCCCAACTCAATTTACCATTGACAATCAAATAAGCAATCTGGCATTGTTTGAGAGTGACATTATTGTTGTGTGTCCTTGAGTGGCTTCTGGTGGAGCTAGTAGGTAAATGTAGGTCTGCTAACCTCAAGTTCGTTTGTTCAAATCCACAAGCAGCTCTGCTGGTGAAAGATGAGGCCGATGACTTCCATAACTATTTAAACCCTCAGAGAGAACCAAATGAATAGGAATAAATTTAATGACAGTGGGTTTGGTTTGGTTTTATCTGGTTCTTATATCTTTCTGACCCTTGCTTTTTCTTGTGTGCTACTGAGTTGAGTCCATATTAACTCATTGTAGCACCAAGTGACAGAGTAGACCTTGCTGATAAGGTTTCCTAGCCTGCAGTCCTGGTAGTGCAGAGGTTAAAGTGCACTAAAAAAGTCTGGCTAACACCTTCAACCATTCTGAGGGTGAAAGGCACGCAGTCAGCTGCCATAAAACATTATATCCTCGGGAATCTCATTGGAACTTCTACTTTGTTCAATAAGGTTCCTATAACTTAGCTTTGATTCGATGGCAGAGGGATTAAAACTTTCTGGAGTGGATTTCCAAGGTTTTTGCTGCTGTTGTTGTTTTTCCCTCACACAAAAGCAATTGATGCATTTGATTTCCTATATTTTGATTAGCAACCAAGTTCTTAAGCACTGCACTACCAGGGCTCCTGTGTTCGTCACGGCAACCCTACAAAACCTTTTTGATATTTATTGCCAAGGGCAGTCAAAGCAATTACACAATATGTTTTCATCCTTTTCCAGAATGAAATGGAGTTCTTTAGAAATGCACTGGACAAAGCATCCTGAGGTCCACTTCTTCTGCCAAGCCACTTCCAAACTACAGAGTGACTGAGCTATCTAACCCAAATTGTGGAGTGAAAAGTTCATTCCACAAATTGTGGCTTTTGATTTTCAGTTTGATGATAATGACCTGGTGTTACCATTTTCACTCCCTGGTTAATAATGATCTAGTCAATAATGAATGAAACATCATACATGACTTTATTTGAACTTCAATGTAATATGGTACAGATGATTAAATATGACCAATTGAGATACCAAAAATTTTAAATATATGTGGAATCAGACCTCATCTATTAAATATAACTTTGCATACAGAATGTATCCATATTGAGAAACATCAATTTTATATTTGAACAGCTTTTGGTGCTCACTGCCCGAATGCAGGAGTCTTTATCATTTCTTGATAACTATTTTAATAATTAATTCAATATGGAACATCCATACACAAAATGCAAGATCTGACATTGACATTTTGATGCAAAAGAACACATATCAAACTTCTAATTCCAAACAAAAGGTGGAATAAATTGATGGAAGCAAGAGTCCTAGCTAAATATTTCTATTTATTTAAGGTTGGTTTTCACAATAAGCCTAAGAACACCATTCCTATTTGTACCCAGTTACACGTGTAGCCTAATTAGGTAAAATAAAAGTGCTTAGTTCCATTTTTGACAGTCCTACTGGCCAACTATTCTCTTGTGTGTTATTGCTACAACTATTTGACTCACTAAAAAAATTCATCTTCACCGAGACAATTCTGACTCATCAAGAACCCATCAGAGAAGCTAGTGGTTTTGAACTGGTAACCTTTTGGTACAAGTCTAATGCTTAACGTACACTCTTGGCAATGAGTTTTACAACCAGGATCTCTAATTTTAGAGACTCCTGAGGGTGGTACAAATTGTTAACACTCTTATTGTCACCGAATCGGTCGATCATTGTATACTACCATGGAGCATGTTGGAAGACAAGCATGGCTAGCTTGACAACCAGCCACTGAAAACCCTTCCAAGGTGCGCAACCTCCTTGTAGGCCATTCCACAATGAACCAGTTTGGAAACTCCACTAAGCTAATTTAACTCTACATTAAACTCACCTGTAGCAGATTTAACGAACTGGCACTACTTCCTTGGGCTTACGTCTGAAATGGCCTAGTGTGGGATGAAGCATGGAATTAGTGGTCACTGGACTTTGGTTTGGAGCTCTTGTTTTTTGTTTTATTTATTTATTAAATCTATTTATTTATTTGTTTATTTTAACAATTTATTGGGGCTGATACAATTCTTTTCACAGTTCATACATATACATACATCAATTGTATAAAGCACATCTGTACAGTCTTTGCCCTAATCATTTTTTTCTCTTTTTTTCTTTTACATTTTATTAGGGACTCAAACAACTCTTACCACAATCCATACATATACATACATCAATTGTATAAAGCACATCTGTACAGTCTTTGCCCTAATCATTTTTTTCTCTTTTCTTCTTTTACATTTTATTAGGGACTCAAACAACTCTTACCACAATCCATACATATACACACATCAATTGTATAAAGCACATCCATACGTTCCCTGCCCCAATCATTCTCAAGGCATTTGCTCTGATCCTGGATGCTTCCTCCCCCCAACTACCATGATCCGAATTCTACCTTGCAGGGCTGGATAGGACAGAGGCTGTACACTGGTGCATATGAGGGTTGGAGGTACAGGGAATCCAGGGTGGATGATACCTTCAGGACCAAGGGTGTGAGGGACGATGCTAGGAGAGTGGAGGGTGAGTGGGTTGGAAAGGGGGAACTGATTACAAGGATCCACATGTGACCTCTTCCCTGGTAGAGGGACAGCAGAGAAGGGGGAAAGGGAGACTCCGGATAGGGCAAGATATGACAAAATAACGATGTATAAATTACCAAGGGCATATGAGGGAGGGGGGAATGGGGAGGGAGGGGGGGAAAAAAGAGGACCTGATGGAGCTCTTGTTTTGAGGATGCCAAATACAAGGTGGCTAGACAATGATATATTTACTATATGAACCTTTATTTTTATGATCTTTTGGTCTTGCAGGCAGGGTTCTTGCTTAGTGAATGAGTGTCCTGAAATTTTTCCCTTCACTGCTTGCTTGTGTTAATAGTACTCAGACACTTAAGCTTCTAGTCTGTACAACAGTTCATGTCTTGTGGTGTTAAAACATGGCTGCGGCAAGTAAAATGTTCCATTCTCAGCAGTGCGTTAAATTCTGTATCATAGGCTAAATTAATGATACCATCAATAGAATTAACTTTGCTCAAAGGAGATGATTTATACTATTCTCTATTATAAAATGATATCTTAAAAAGGAGCCAAAGACATAAATAAATTAGAGATATATGAGTATATTTGGGACTCACAATTAATTCTAGCCACAGTCTAAGACCAATTAGTACTTATGACATGATCCTGCTTGACTCTCACCCACATAAAGAGATCACTAAAGATATGGGGTCTATAGCAAAGTGTGGTGAGGAAATCAGATGATGTTTGGCTATTGGAAAGAATAGTGTAGGGTCCTACAGGCTCATCTTAGAACAAGCAGCCGTCAAAGTGAGGCATCCAGAAGTCCATATAGAATAATAACACTAGTCTGTGTGATCCAAGGGTTAGAAATAATAAAATTCAAATCCAATGGAGTGAACAGGGTCAGGGCTTAATTTCTGAACTCCCATTCTTTAGAAGGCTGTGGAGGAAGATGAAAGCCCCAAATCCATTTGTAAGGTCCCTACATAGAATAAGCCTTTGTGGAATCTCCTCTGATCCGAGTCCATGCCTGTGAAAAATGTGGCCATCATACAGAGAGTATTGTCAAGCCAATTATGGAAATTTTTTAGATTAAAAAGTAACACCTTATCACTTGTTTTTTTTTCTTTTGACCCATGTTAAAGTCTATTAGTTTTTATTATTTTCTTCTTTTTTGTTAAGCTTTTTCTCTGTTTTGTTATTGTTGTTTGTTTCTTCTTTTGTTTTATTTGATTTTATGCATATTAAATACAGCATAGTAAATCTACAGAGAATGTGTATGGATTAATAATTCCCCAGAGGCATGATTAGAAGAGTGGAACAAGAGAAACTACATGGTTCAAAAAAGGAATTGTGTGTGTCCAGGCCGTGTCTTCTCACTATATTTATATAAAGTATATTCTGGGAAAATAATAGAGAAGCTGGATTATATAAAGAGAGTGGTAGCAGGCTTGAAAGAGGGCTTATTAGCAACCTGAGATATGCAGGTGACACAACTCTGCTGGCTGAAAGGGAGGAGGACTTGAAGCCCTTGCTGATAAAAATCAAGGAATGCAGCCATCAGTATAAATCACAATTTATGTAAAGAAGACCCAAATATTCACACCCGGACCAATAGGTAACATGATAAATAGAGAAAAGGCTGAAATTGTTAAAGATTTTGTCCAGTGTAAATGCTTGTGGGAGCAGCAGTATAAAGAGATCAAACACCATGTTGCATTAGGCAAATCTGCACATGACTCCTTCAGAGAATTGAAAACCCAGGATGTTACTTTGAAGACTAAGGTGCACCTGACAGAAGCCATGATACTTTCCATTGCTTCATATGCTTGTGACAGTTTGAAATCGAAACATTAGGCAGAAAAAGAATAGCTGCATCTGAATTATGGTGATGGAGAAGAATATTGAGAGTGCCGTGGCTGCTACGAGGATGAACGCAACTGTCTTGGACGCAGTATGGCCACATTACTCCTTAGAGACAAGAAGATGGTGAGGCTTTTTCTTACATCCTTTAGGCATGTGGTCAGGAAGGACCAGACCCTGGAGGGCATTATGTTTGGTAAAGTAGGGGTTCAGCAAAGGTGTGGAAGGCCCTCAAGGAAGTGGATTGACACAGAGGCAGCAATAATGGGTCCAGGGATAGAAACAGTTGTGAGGAGAACACAGGACTGTGCGGTGTTTGGTTCTGTGCAAAAGGTCACCATGGGTAGGAATCAGCTCCATAGCACCTAACAAGAACAGTGGGGTGGGGCTGGGAGGATGGGGGAATTGGTGAGCTATCAACAATGAGTACAAGAAAGAAAAAGCTTTGAAATTGATGTGAGTATGATTGGACAAGTCTTCTCAATATGATTGAATTATTACATTGTATCCTGTGTTTAAAAAAAAACACTTTCTTAGTGTTAGGATAGGGAGGTTGTGGGGAAATGGGGAACTAAAATTAATAAATACAAGAAAGAAGGAAAAGTCCTTGAGTTTATTGTGGTGATGCTTGCAGAACTCATTCTAGTATTTTTGAACCATCAAATTGCATAATATCTGAATTCCATGTCAATCAAACAGATGAAATTAAATTAAAAAAGAAAAAAAGTGTCAGCTCTCAACATACGAGACTTCCTTAATTAAGATTTAATGGTCTCTTCTAGCAGACCGTGGTATGGGGCCTGGTGGTATAAGGGGTTATGTGTCAGGTTTCAATCTTCATGGTGGGCAGCTTGAAACCACCAGCAGCTCCATGGGAGAAAGACTGGGCTTTCTACTCCCGTGAACATTTACAGCAATGGTTCTTAACCTTCCTACTGCCATGACCCTTCAATACGGTTCCTCATGTTGTAGTGACCCCTAACCAAAAAATATTTTCATTTCTACTTCATAACTATACTTTTGCTACTGTTATGAATTGGGCAACCCCTGCGAAAGGGTCCTTCGACCCCCACAGGGGTCGCGACCCCCAGGTTGTAAACCAGATAGTTACAGTCTCAGAAACCCACAGCGGTTTTCTGTGAGTCAGCATTGACTGGGATGCAGTGAGAGTTGAATGTCAGCCCTTAAAATACTCTTGCTCTTACAGTTAAAAAACAAAGGATGAAAAGCTAGGGCCTTGTGTAATAATGACTCCGTGATTACCACACCTTCATAAAGAAAGTTTCATTCTAGGCTTAGTATTCTAGCAGTTGTTTTTTTAAAATCCGACAGGAGCAAACAGGATGTTGCGAGTCCTGCTCACAGGGAGACACTAATCATGTATCAGGAAAGCTCTGATCATCATTTTATCTCTGTTCTCCAAAGGAGGAACAGGTAAGGATTAACCTTACTGATGATATTCTAGCAGTTTTTTAAAAAGATATACTTACCAGTTGCCATTGCTGTGCTCTATGGTATTTTTTTCCTTTATTGAACTATTTGATGATATAAATATATATTTTACGTTTTTTATGCATATTATTATCTCTACAGGTCTATCTAGATAAGATAGGCTGGATGAACAGTCTTGAGGAGAAAATAATGGGACTGATGGGGGGGCATGGGAGAGGGGGAGGTGGGGGAAAGGAGGTGGTATTGAGCAACCCAGGGACAGGGGAACAACAAGTGATCCAAAATTAGACAAGGAGGGTGTGAGAGGCCTGGTAGGGATTCATCAAGGCCAATGTAACCGAGAGGAATTACTGAAACCCAAATGAAGGCTGAGCATGATAGTGGGACAAAAGGATAGTAAAAGGAAATGGAGGAAAGAACTAGGAGGCAAAGGGTATTGATAGAGGTCTAAATACAGGCATTTACATATGTTAATATATTTATATAGGATGATGGGGAAATATATCTTTGTGCATATACTTATAGGCTTAGTATTAAGGCAGCAGATGGACATTGGACCTCCACTCAAGTACTTACTCAATGCAAGAACACTTTGTTCTATTAAATTGGCATTCCGTGATGCACAACTTCCTGACAGATCACTGAAGACAATTGATTGCATAAGCAAATGTGGCAAAGAAAACTTTTGGTGCCCAGCTATCAAAAGATATAGTGTCTGGGGTCTTAAATGCTTGCAGGTAAATAAGCATCCATCTAGCTCAGAAGCAACAAAACCCACATGGAAGAAGCACACCAGTCTGTGTGAACATGAGGTGTAAAAGGGATCAGGTATCAGGTATCAAAGAACAATCATTGTCAATAACTGTTCTTTTAAATGAAGGGGAGGGTAGGGGGGGGACCCAAAGCCCATCTGTAAGTTACAGGATACCCCCTTACAGAAGGGTTGTCAGGAGGAGACAAGCCAGTCAGTGTGCAGTGTAACAACAATAAAACACAACTTTCCCCTAGTTTTTAAATGACCCCCCCTACTATTATGACCCCAATTGCACTTCACAAATTCAGCTAGACCAGAGAATGTACATTGGTACATATAGGATCTGGAAGCATAGGGAATCGAGGACAGATGAACCCTTCAGGACCAGTGGTGAGAGTGGCGATACCAGAGGGTGGAGGGAAGGTAGGGTAGAAAGGGGGAACCGATTACTAGGATCAACCTATTAACCTCCTCCCTGGGGGGCAGAAAACAGAAAAGTGGGTGAAGGGAGATTTCGGACAGTGTAAGACATGACAAAATAATAATAATTTATAAATTATTAAGGGTTCATGAGGGAGAGGGGAGTGAGGAAGGATGGGGAAAATGAGGAGCTGACAGAAAGGACTTAAGTGGAGGGCAAATACTTTGAGAAGGATGAGGGCAACAAATGTACAAATGTGCTTGACACAATTGATGTATGTATGGATTGTGATAAGAGTTGCATGAGCTCCCAATAAAATGATTTAAAAAATTGTCCAATCATCATATATAAAACAAAATAAAATGCTATCCTGCCTCCCGCCACCCTCACCTGTGTCGTTAAATTTGATTCCGTGATTTTAGCCCTTGTTCCAATCCAGCTCATTGGGTATTCCTTTCCGGTTGTTGCTGACCTTGGACTTTACCCACATGGGCCCTTCTTGAAAATGGGGTCTCTCCAGTACTTGAAGTATTTGAGAGGAAGTCTTAGCATCCTTACTTCTAAGGAGTATTTCTTTTGTACTTCGCCCCCAAAAGATTTTTTTTTCATCCTCCTGGAAGTCTATGCTATTTTGTCACCAATACCACCATTTACATATTTCAATTCTTTGATGTTTTCCTTCTGGATATTTCACATGAAATGAGATGATTGAAAATACCATTGGGCTAAAGTAGAAAGAAAATATTTTGAAAAAGATGACAAAATATGTAAAGATGTGTTTGACAAAATGGATGGATGTATGAATTGTGATAAGAGCTGTAAGGACCCCCAATAAAAGGAAATAACAATTTAAAAGAAAAAAGAACTGACCATTGTTTGGAATCGGCATACCTCAGCCTCAAAGTGACAGACGTGCTCGCTCACACTTTGGAGAGTTTGACTGGCACCTTTGTCCCAGTGCCGCACGCTGCTTTGTTCATTGATCTTCCATTGGGCATCAGGTAGGGGCTCAAGCAGAGTGAAAAACTGGACAACTTCAACCTTTGCTCCGTTTGTGATCCTGCTGCTCATTAAAGAAAATAGAAGTTCCAAACAAAGCAATGAAAACCACCTGTATAAGATTCTCTGAATAACAAACAGGGAGATGACAGGTAAATTATACGCTCACTGAAGTACAAATCAGTGTCCTTGTTTTTATATTTCATCAACTTACTGATGGGATAATGGTAAACGTGCTGAAATATTTGAATCATGGTAACACAATAAAGCTCACAAAAATTATCAGGAAACACTGACATGAATACACACATAATGAATGGGTGGTGAATGGTCAGGGTTGGTACTATGGCAGGTGGTTCTTGGGAAATAAAAAGTACCCACAGAGCTAAGAAGGAAGCAACACCCCAAGACTGAGAAGAAAGTCATCAAACACATAAAGAGTCCAGAAACCTCCTGACTTCTACTTTTGTATGTGCAGCAGACACGTCGTGTCTCACTGCCAAACAACTGCAAGCTGCAGGTCATTCAAGGACTAACACCAATAACTTCAGAAGCTATTATTGAGGACAAGTGCAGTGGGCAGAGTTCTAATAAATAATAGACACTGGGCTTGATAGTGTCCCTTCTTAGAGTGTTTCTCTTGCCAAATAATGGTGCTCACTTTGCTCCTCCGCTGCTATCAAGCAGATGCATTAACCATATCTCAGTCCCTGAGTAATATTTGATATTAAATTATACTGTTGACTTTTCTCCTACACTAATGATAATAAAATGACTTAGGATAATTACATGGGCAATTATCTGCTAAACATTTCAATTATAGCATTATGGGGTTTACTTCATTGTCTTCAGTGGGTGTATAAAATGTCAAATTTGGAAGTGACAGGTCATCCAATTATTGGCACCTCAATGTGAGGTCAGTGGTTATACTAGTGTGAAGATTAAAATGTGGCCATTTCAGGTAACATTGAAGTCCTAAATTAAACAAAATTTTATTGAGGCTGGAAATGTGATTGTCGCCATGACTGGGAAGGGTAAGAAATATGGAATGACCAGTTAAATCTGAATTAGTAACGAAATATTTGTAACAAAACATTTTGTTCTTTACTTATCAATTGAACAAAATTCACTGTGTGTTTGAAGTGTTAACTTATTATATACAATTATAAAATTTGTATATCTTTTGCTGTGATATTTTCATTAATGTCCCCTGTTTTTGGTCATTCTCATTGAGTCTGCCAGACTCAAGGTGAGCCCATGGCCAATGGAACAAAGCTCTGTCGGTTCCTGCATCATTTCCATGATAAATTGAGGATGTGATTGTTATGAAATGTGGATTAGTTCATTGGAGAATTTTCAGAAGATCAGCAGACCTCTATCTATAATCCATCTTAGACTGGAAAGATCCACTAAAACCTGATTGCCATCAAACAAACATGAAAGTCTGTGTTTAAATATTGATATCAGCTGTACATGATTTTCATTGGCAAGGATTCCAACCTGGGTCTTAGGCATAAAAGATTAATTGCAATGAGTTATTTAATTCTAGTCATAGACATTAGGGTACTTACTAGTGAAGAATGTTAAAAGTCTCATGGACTTCCAAAAGAAATAACAACTCTATTTTGGAAGAGAATGGTGGGACAGTGGGCTACCTACTTTGGAAGTTGTCAAGAGAGACCAGTCCCCAGAGAAGGGCATCAGGCTCAGTAAAGCAGAGGGGCAGTGGAAAAGAGCAAGGCTTCAACAAGATGGGTTGACACCATGACAGAGCAATGGGCTGAAACAAAGAGACAATTGTGAAGATGGCCCAGGATCCAGCAGTGGCCAAGAAGAAACGATCTCGACTGAAGACCTATATGTGGAAAATTTCTGATCTGAATTATAAACTATTAATTTCCCTAATAAACCCCATTTTCACTACTATCATCTCTGATTTATGGCAGTTCCCTCTCAATGTGTTTTGCAACCTATGTTTCATCATCATAAGCCAACTGTTACTTGTGAGTAATATCAATTATACCATTCTGTAGTTTTAGCTCTCTGGTGGGTCCACAGATATTAGTTGGCTTGGCTGCTGTCGTCCACATGTCCTGGCTTAGGCTCCTGAGTGCTTCCAGTGCTTCTTCAGCTCCCTGAAATACTTACGTGGGTTTTCCTTCAATTCCTGGAGCCTCGTTTTTGTCGAATCTAATGCATTCAGAGCAGCTTAAACTTCTTCCTTCAGCACCATTGGCTCTTGCTCAGATGCTCCCTCCTGAAATGGTGGCCTGGCAATGATGAGTTATTTTTGGTAAAGTGCACTTTCCTGTCTTCTAATGGAGATTCCTGTATCATTCAATATTTTGCCTATAGAATCTTTCTGAATTGCAATTCAAGGCTTGATTTTTCCCTTGAGTTATTTCCTTTAGGTTTCCTAAGTCTCATTTCATTAGAATATTTTGCTTTGCCTTCTTGAACTGCCCCTTGAAATTTTCTATTCAGCTCTCCGTCTTCATAGTTTCTTCCATTTGCTTTAACTATTCTATGATTGATAGCAAGTTTCAGAGTTTCTTCTCACATCTTCTTTGATCTTCCCTTTCTGTCCTCTCCTTTTATTTTTTAAATTTAGTTTATTGTTTTAATTAAGTTTCTTAAATTAAAAAAATCATTTTATTAGGGACTCTTACAGCTCATAACATTCTGTACCTCAATTTTTCAAGCATATTTGTACATATGTTACCATCATCATTTTCTAAACATTTACTTTCTATTTGAGTACTTGGTATCAGCTCCCATGTTTCCCTCCCTCTCCCACTCACACATCTGTGACCCTTTGATAACTTATGAATTATTACTCTTTTCATGTCTTATACCAACCGCTGTCAACCTTCACCCGTGTTTCTGTTTTTCATCCCCCCAGTGGGGGGGGGGAGTTATACATCAATCATTGCAATCTGTTCCCCCTTCCTCCCCTCTTACCCCTACATTTTCCCTACCCTCTTGGTATTGCTATTCTCAATTCTGTTCCTGAGGGACTTATCTGACCTGGATTTCGTGTGCCGTGAGCTATTATCTGTATCAGTGTGTACATGCTCTGGTCTAGCCAGAACTGAAAGGCAGAACTAGGTCGTGATAGTGGGGGTTGGGGTGTGGGTGAAGAAGTTTCAAAGAACCAGAAGTATATTGCTTGTTTCATCTGTGCTATACTGGGCCCTCTTTGATTCATCCCTTTCTTGTGACACTTCTGTGAGAAGTTGTCCCATCGTCTACAGATGGGTTTTTGGATCTCTGCTCCAACACCACAGGTACAACACAATCAAGAGGAATGACGTGACATTCATTTTCAGAAAGAACCTTGTTAAATCCATCATGAAATACAATGTTATCTGTGATCTGTTTGCATCTACTTTCAAGAAAAATCCCATCAATGCAACTATTTCTCAACTTTATACTCCAAACACAAAAGTTCTTGAATGAGAAAGTGTGGATTTCTCCCAATGGCTTCAGTCAGAAATTGATCTGGCTCCATTGAGGAATAAAAATTCCTCATAGACATTGACGATATTTAGGGTGATGTAGTGAAAGAAAGGTTGTTGTTTCTACTGATTTTACTTAGTAAAAAAATTGATAAACATATTGGAAATTGTCCTTGTGAAATTCATGTGGTTTCCCGCTACTGAGCATTTTAAATTATGTGTTAGGGACTTGAAGCATTTGCCTATTCATACAACATTCTTAGAATTAAAGAGTCACTATCATCAATAAGCTTAAGGTAGGACGCAAATTTCTTAATGCAAATGGAACCACTATTGGACCAAGTTTCCAAACTCTTCTCTCTCTCGTCCCCTTTACTGGTCTCCAGCCATAAGGACCTTCTCTCTTCCTATAGAATCTGCTCAGTTTTGCTGCGGTAACCCTGACCTGATGTTTCTATGCTTAATGGCAAGACTTTAGGTATTGTAAGTCTTTCAGGAAATCATCAATAAGTTCAGAATTTCATCCCATCTGTGTTAAAATGATTTACTCATCCCCCTTTATGTCTTTCTATCTTCCCAATTCTGTTGTGGCTACAACAATGACTAAAACCAAAGAATAACCATTAGCACTGGGCAGGACCACGCAGTGGTTATTTCTATTGTGCACAGAGTAGGTATGAGTCTGACCCAAGTCAATGGAACTTAATACACAAAATCTTAAGGAGCAATTTAGGGAGCAATTTAAGGAGACTAAAATTCTGCATACTTATCACTAGCAGACTCACAAATGTCCACATGGTACTACAAATTTGATACTACACAGTTTAAATGGCATGCCACAAAAAACCCAAACCACAACATTTAATTACTCTGGTTTAATATAAAGGGTATAAGATAAATATTTTAAAATTATAAAAAGCAAAAAGGAGGATTAAGAAGAATATATATATATATATTTATATATATATATTTAAATTTAGTGACCATTACAAACATCTCTGATTTGATTGTAGTTTGTTTTATCTTAGCATGTTTTTTTTAATTGATGGTTTGTCCAGCAAGATTTTTGGCAAAATTTTCTCCAATAGCATATGCTCACTTCCTTTCCCTGTTTCACATTTTGATAATTCTCACAGCATTTCAGAAGCTTTCATAAAGATTTTTCATATTTAATAGACTATGCTATAAAATAACGGGCAAATGCTCTGGGAAACCAAGACCACCACATGACTCACTGTATTGCCATGCTCGCTTTATGCTGGTGGTCTTGGGCAAAATATGCAATATCTCTGACATTACATTAGGTTATAAGTAGGAATTTTAGGAATTATTTAAACAGGTGACTTTTTCCCTATTAAATGGCATTATGAAAATAAGTTGAATTGTTGCCTGTATTGAGTGATAATTTGTAAGAAGCTACAGAAGACAAAAGTGGAAGAATGAGCTCCACTGCCTAGATGCCAGAGTCAAGGCCAACTCTGGCACCTACCAACCGTGTGACATTGTATCCGTTAGGTAACCTATTTGTGTATACTGTTCCTTTGTGAACTATGGATAATATTACTATCAGGCTCCTGGTGCTATTCAAGGACTATGAGTTCATATATAATGGCCTTAGCCCAATGCTAGTCAAAGGGTAGATTATTTTGTATGTGTACACTAGGTTCTGTTGTCCAGAGAAATAAACCAGAAACATTTATACATGTATAAGAAAGAACTTTATGTCAAGATGTCATCCCATTTCCATTCAACTCTAGCACATGGCTCTGCCTCTAGCCGGAGCCCTCTCAGTGTCCCATAGTTGCAGGTGAAGCTGGAAGCAGAGAGACCACAGACCAGTGGCCACAGAGTCTTACGGACCAAAGGTCAGGGGCACATGGCAGGGCACTGACACTTTTCCCACATGGGGCCACCCAGGAAAGCAGCCACATAGTCATAGCAAGCAGGAAGGCCAAGTGGTAGAGAGAGGGAAAAAATTCGGATTTCCTTATTGCGGAGACCACGTATCGACGGAGGCCTCATGTCCGTGACCTGACTGATAGGTCAGACTCCATCCCGACATGTTCCTTTAGGGTAACATTGGCATAAAATCTAACCCCAACAACGTGCTAATTCACTAAGTTGAATGATGTGCTCCAGGTCTCAATAGCTACTTTGGGTAGGCATACATGGTCCACTTGTATGAGTCGTTTTGTCCGGTTTTCACTTCAGTTTGGTTTTCTGGGGCATGAAACTTGCTACATTTCCATTCATTTGCTTGTTGTTCTTTGCTTTGGATCCTTAACAGACAGGCAGGGAAATTGAAAATAATATACAGAAAAATAAACAATACCAATGCAATTTCATTTTTTCTCACTCTTCTGGCTTCCAATAGGACATGCCAGTAATTATCGTGCATTATACCTACCTTTCACACTTGAGAAAAAGAGGGTACAGTTTATTTTCAGCCATTATAACCATTATTTATATTTTCATAGATAAAATATTAAACCTTTTAACCTATTTTTTTCAGAATGTACCCTAAGGGAATGGGTTTTTCTTCATTCTCTCAAAATTTTACTTTTAAAGTTAGGGTCCTATAAACTACACTTTGTCCCTTCTATTTTCTTTTACAATTTCTCCTCATGAGCTACTTATATTTCTTTAATTGTTCTATACTTATTTTTAATTAAAAGGGAATAATGGAGATTGTCTCCTAGCATGTGTGGTTTGCATCTGCCATCATCCTAACTGCCAATTTCTCACTTCAGTTTGATTTTCAATACTTTTGAAATATAACCAAAAAAAGCCTTTGGGATAAACAATGAATGTTACTTTAACAAGACACCATTGAGTCAGTTTCCACTGAAAGTGCCCCCATCTAAATGAGACCTTATTTTGTTATACAACTTTCTCATAATTGTTAAGTTTGATAGCATTGTGTCAATCTATCTCATTGAGTATCTTCCTCTTTTTCTCTGTTCTTCCAAACCAGAAATGATGTCCTTTCCCAGGAGCTGGGCTATCCTGCTAACGTGTCCAAATTAGGAGAGGAAATCATGTCATTCTCAATCTAAGAAGCATTCTAGCTATACACCTTCTAAGACAGCTTTGTACCTTTTGCGTTCATACCCATGTCATATTCCATGCATCAGTGGTCCCTGGTTCTTCTTTCTATGTTGTCCAGCTTTCACGTACACATAATGCTGTGGACTGGGTTGGGCACACCTTACCCTCAAAGGGATATTTTAAAGAAGTCTTGTGAAGCAGATTTATGGAATCAACATGCCATTTCATGTTTGCAAAATCTCTGAGCATTGCATATGGATCCAAGCAAGACGTAATTTGTTAATCTTTCCTCCACTTATCATGATATTATCTATTGGTCCAGTTTTGAAAAAATTTGCTCGCTTTACGTTGAGTGGCAATCCATACTGAAGGTAGGAGTCTCATTTTCATCATCCAGAGCAAGACCTCTTAACTTTATCTGGTGAGGGTGCACCATCTTCATAAAGCTGGTTTTTAATAAGCCTGCTTCTACTCGTGGTGTTATGTTTTCTTCATATAATTCAGTTTACTAGATTATTTGCTCTGGCTAAAGTTTGCATACGTGACATAACAACACATACATTCCTGATTTTGAATCCATATTTTCCATGTTCTGTTCAAGTGGCTGTCCCTTGGTCCCTGTACAGGCTATGTACGAACATAATGAAGTATTCTGGATGTGTAGGAAACACCTACACCCTGGAGATCTGCTTTAAAAACACAGCAATCCCCAGAAACTGTCCAACGTGCTTCTCTGATTGGAAACACCAGAAGACGCTATGAACCGAAATCTACTGGAAAGTCACTAATATTTTGTTGTTTGTTTCTACTCCATTTGTCAATTAGAAGACAAAATTCATCACAACCAGATGAACAGATAACATCAAGAGAAGTGGAGAAAAGGTTGAAGTTTTGTAAGGGTTTTGTCTTGCTTGGACCCTACTCAGAGAAGCAGCAGAGAAGCTATCAAACGTCAAGTTGTAGTAGCCAAATCTGTGCAAGAACTCAAAACAAGGATGATACTTTAAGGACTAAGTTATGTCTAATCCAAGGCAGGATATTTTAAATTGCCGCACAGGCATTTGATAATTGGACACTGCATAAAGAGGACCCAAAGAGAAGCTATGCATTTGAATTATGGGGTTGGAGAAGAATATTGATAGTATCCGGTTTCCTTAACAAGGCAAACCAATCTGTCTTGCAAGAAGGACAGCCAGAGGGCCCCTTAGAGGCAAGGATGGAGAGACGTTGTCTTACATAAATTGGCCATATTGTCAAGAGAGAACAGAGCCTGGAGAAGACAATTGTATTTGGCAAGTAGAGGGCCAGCAAAGGAGGAGAAGGCTCCCAAGGAGATAAATGGACATAGCGGCAGCCACAATGGACTGAAGAGCAGGAACGGTTGTGAGGGTGGTGCATGACCAGGCAGTATTTTCTTCTGTGAGGCATAGGGTCTTAGGGTCCAAATCAACCCCATGGCAACGAACAACAGTCAACATTGAATCATTTCAAGAGGTGTCGTATGCTAAAGAACTAATGGTGCTGATGGAAGAATTCCTAGCTGGTAAACACAAGGACCCAGGAATTGACAGAATATCTAAGGAAAGATTTCCAGAACTGAAAAATGACTAGAAGCACCCACTCATCTCTGCTAAGAAATTTGGAAGACTGCTATCTGACCTACGGACTGGAAGAGGTGTACATTTGTACTTATTCCAAAGAAAAGGGACCCCAAGTAATTTGTAAATTGCAGAATAGTATAATTGATATCACAGGCAAGTGACTTTTTCCTGAATATTATCCCAAAATAATTGAATTAGTACACTGACAGGGAGCAACCTGAGACTCAGGCCAGATTCACAATAGGGCATGGATCAAAGATACCATTGATGTTCCTGAGGGGACTAAGGTGCACTTGACCCAAGCCATGGCATTTTCTGTCGCCTCTTATGTACCTGAAGATTGGACCTTGAATAAGGAAGCCAACATAAAAATAACGATTTATTTACATTTTGATGCTGGCAAAGAATATTGAACGTAACATGGACTGTCAAAAAAAAAAAAACCAAACCTCTTTGGGAGGAACAGCAGGAAGAATCCATCCTCCTTTTGGTAAGGATGGAGAGAGTTCATCTCGCATATTTTGAACATTTTTTACAAGAGGCTGCTCCACGGAAAAGGCTATGATGCATGGTAGAGGGGCAGTGAAATAACAAGACCCTTAAAGAGAAGGAGTGACACAGTTGCTTTAGCAATAGACACAAACTTGTCAACAATTCCAAGGATGGCTCATGACCAGGAGACGCGTCATTTGGTTGTTCACAGGGCTGCTGTGATTTGGAAGGGACCAGAGGACACTCAGCGCTGACACCACCAGCAGCTCCACTCTGCTTTCCTTGGTTACAAAACCCCTATTTCCAAATAAGGGCACACCGATTGGACTCAGCAGGAAGACCTTCAATATGCATTTTCTCTTTTTTCCAGGAGGCACGATATGATCCATTATAATAGTATTTTGTTTTGCTCTTATTGATTTATCTCACCCATACAGTGGTGTGAATGGGTGAATTGTGCCTTTGCTAAGCAAAACGTTGGAGGTTTGAGTCCAACAGGCGTGACTTGGAAGAAAGTCTTGACGGCTTTCTTTCAAAAGCTCCGTTATTAAAAGCACCTGGAGATGATTTCTAATCTCTCACACAAGGCTTCTTCATACATCAAAGTCACTAGGTGAGTCGGATTCAGCATAAGAGCTACTAGGCTTCCTTTCCAAACAACAGCCCCACCTTGGAAACAAACAGGATGCACTCAAAAATTAGAAAAGCCATGGGCTACATTTGGAATCAGAGGACAAGATTGTTTTGAATAACACAATCTTCATTTAGCCTGTACTTAGGGAAAGCAAATAAACACGGATCTAAAAGAAAAGTCAATAATATAATTAAACAAGATCTCATTATCTTGCTTTCTTAATTACTCTCATTATTCCTAAATGATTCTTTGATTTGGCTTTCAGTTGCCCTTTATTTTGATAAGCATAGAAAATGTACTGTTTCCACAGTTCATTTAAATATAGTGACAAATCATATTCCGTAATATATAACCCCATTATTTTTCCCCTAAATACAGGCCCTCAACAATGCTCACTCACTGAGGAAATACTGCTTTTAGGTATTGTGATTTTCTTCCAGTGGCATTTTGTTTAAATAAGAAAATCTGTGCAAAGAGGCTTTGTGGCTATGGGTAATTTATTTGAAGTTTAAAATGTCAAATATTGGCAAGAATCATGGTAATTCTGCAACTTGGGAAAGCAAAGCAAAATAGGTGCTGACTTTTCATTTCCCAGGGAGGACCTAATCCTATTCAAGTAATCCCAAATTCTCTGGCTCCCATTTCTTACATGACACAGATGCCAGCTGGAGTGTAAATCACAAAGAAATGTAACTATCACAGCACAGGCAGTCCTTTCATCAGAGTCAGACTTAAAATAAGAGTCACGTCTGTGTTCTCATCGAATCCTTCAGTCAAAGGGAAACCCTAAGAAGAAAATGCAAAATTCACGCATTTTTCTGAAATAACAGTGAAGCACAATTCTCTTCCATTTCAAATGCATCTCCCAAGGATTTCCCAAACAACTAAACATTTTTAATAGAAGTATGTTATCTGTGTTCAGTTGTGTTCTCTAGTGAAGTAAAACCAGGAGCAGTTGTATGTATTTTGCAGGCTTGAAGATAAACAGATGGCCATCTAGCTAAGAAACAACAAAGTCCACATGGAAGGAGCACACTAGCCTACCCTGACATGACTGCCGAAGACAAATCAGGTGCATGCGGTTGAAAAAGCTGATGGTGCCCAGCTGTCAAAAAATATAGAATCTGGGGTCCTATAGGCTGGAAGATAAACAAGGGGCCATCTATCTGAGAAACAACAAAGCCAACATGGAAGAAGCACACCAGCCTGTAAGATTAGAAGGCGTCCAAGGGATCAGGGATCAGGTATCAAAGACCAAAGGGGAAAAGTTCATAGCATTTTGAATGAGGGGGAGGGAGGAGTGGGGACCCAGGGCCCATCTGTGGGAAATTGGACATCCCCTTGCAGCAGGGCCATGGGAATGAGATGAGCCAGTCAAGGTGCAGTATAGCAATGATGAAACATACAATTTTCCTCTAGTTCTTGAATGCTTCCTCCCCCCAATATAATTATCCCAATTCTACCTTACAAATCCAGCTGGACCGGAGGATGTACACTGGCACAGATAGGAACTGGAAACATAGGGAATCCAGGACAGATAAACCCCTCGGGACCAGTGGTGAGAGTGGCAATATTGGGAGGGAAGGTGAGGGAGAAAGGGGGAACAGATTACAAGGATCTATATATAATCTCCTCCCTGGGGAATGGCCCACAGAGAAGTGGGTGAAGAGAGATATCAGATGGTGTAAGATATGACAAAATAATAATTTATAAGTTATCTAGGGTTCATTGGGGAGGGGGAAGCAGGGAGGGAGGGGAAAAAGAGGAGCTGATACCAAGGGCTCAAGTAGAAAGCAAATGTTTTGAGAATACTGATGGCAACATATGTATAAATGTGCTTGACACAATGGATGTGTGTCTGGATTGTGATAAGAATTGTCCAAGCCCCCAAAAAATGATTTAAAAAGAAAGAAATGACTTACACAGTTGTAGAAATAGATAATTCTAGTCTGGATCAAGTCAGGTTTCTCCTGATTCATGGATGCTGATGCACACGAAGCTGGAAGATGGAGCAGAGATGGTGAGGCTGGAGAGACAGGCTGGCGAATGGAGTGGTTGAAAGTTGACCACAAATGCATCCATAGTTGGTAGTCGGCTCATGGCTCCTGGGATCTGCAGGTGATCCAACAGGAGTCTGAGGAACCAGACAGAAGATCCAGATGAAGGTGAAGGATCAAAGATGTTGTGACTCTGCTCAATCCCTCTCTCAACCAAAAAGGCTTATGACCAAGCTGGTATCATCAAGATGTGGCTTGATGGATACATTGGGCTCCAGTTCTACCCGTACCTAGGGGTGTTGAGTTGACCCAATCCCTAACCATCAGTTGATCAATTATTGCTTGTTGCCATTGAGTCTCCTCTTACTGAACACACCTCCTAGCACAAGATAGTAAACCATTCGCTGTCACTGCAGAAATCATCTTCGGTGATTTGTATGTTCAAGTGCATCGTTGAAGACACTGTGCATTTTGAGAGCCTTGCCACTTACAGGCCTCCGTATCCTGAACAATTCTTCTTGTCTCACCACAAGGGTTCGTCTAACAAAGAACATGTGTGTATCTATTTTTCACCACTTTAAATGTGCTACAGTTACTCCAGTGCCACGTTTCTTGTCTCAATGCATTTGATGTCACTATTTTACTTTCTTTCATGCAAACAGATTGTTTGACAATTTATGAGCATTGGAAGGAAGGCCAAGAAATAATCCGAATCTTGACTTCCTACATTCTACGGGGACAGGAAATGAAAGATTTGTGAAATGAAAGATTGTGTTTCCTTTGGGCTCTACTGTCACCATGGGACCATCATCGCTGAGTTCTTCTGAAGTTTCTTAATCTGAGTGGTGCAGATTAGTGAAAAAACTGCCCCACCACTTTGATCTTCGTGTTTCTATCTTATCACCATGGATGAGAATTGTGTACGCTGCCTAAGGGGGAACTATTCTATTACAACCGAAAAGCAAACAGCAGGAAGCTAAATGAACTTCGTCTGTCACAATATTCAGGAGAAAAATAAAAAGGAAAATTCAGTCTTCAAAATGATATAATAGCACTGACATTGTTAATACTCTGTTGCTCAATCGTGGCACTTTGCGTCACAGTCTTCTTAATGGGCAATGCAAACACTTACAGATGTTTGAGACATTGCCTGATGCTTAGTATTTTTCGCTAGGCTTCCCATGGAATCTGAAATTTCAAAATAAACTCAGTTATTTTAAACAAAGACTGACTAAAATTGAAGAGGATAAATATGAAGGACCATAACCCCCATTCATTTGTTTCATGGTTGTTGTGTCTTTAATGTATATAGTAATGGCCTCAATACCCCTTGATTAGCTGTGAAATACCACAATTTCTAAGCATGCTTAAATGCAGGCATCTTATCTGATGTTTTAGATATACGCTGAGCTGCTAGATGACATAACTGAAGGAAAGATTGATTTTTCAGAGTCAAACGCTGTCACAATAATAATCCAGTTTCATGCTAGTGATTCATTTAGAGAAGCTATCTATAAGTGACTTTTCATTAACTGCCATGAACATTCTCAGATTTTCACATTTTGGGGTATCAACTTGATGACATACAAATCCAGTAATGGAGATGGCTATTTTATGGGGGGTGGAGCCTGGTCGTTAAGGATCATCCAGTGTGAGGCCCACTGTGATCAAACTACTGTGCACATGAAGCCTTTGCAACTGGAGTTTAGATTTCAAGGGGCCACGCGTTTGGTTCCATGCCAGGCTGAGCGAGAAAACAAATCTGTACCAATGCCTCTAATTTAATGAAGAACAGATATAGACGGTTGGTTTACAGCCTTATCTAACTAGCAGAAGTACTTTTTCACAATGAAAGAAAACTCTAACTGTGGAAGGACAATAGTCGTCTCCTCTGGGAATTAGTAAAGGCAATAAAATGTATCCTTGAGACACTATTAACTAATACTTGACGTTGCATTATTCAAAGATAGATTAGAACTGTATTATCAACATAAAACAAGCTCTATCATCTATCTACTTATATATCTATGTATAAGGTATAAAGTCTCCAATAAAGTTATTACATGACATTTAAGAATCTACAGTTGGACAAAAACATAAGATAAGCTTCAGTTTAATAGATCTAGGACTATGAATTTCAAATTTTGTCTATCTCTTGTTTTATCTTGATCTGTTTCCAAAGAGCTTTATAGAACACTTACCTTAATAATATACTAGCAAGAGCTTTAAACTTAAATTCTAGTCTGGTCCACCATCCTGGTGAGTAGTATTGAAAGTAGAGAAACATCAGTACCCATGTTTCCATGGAACATCTGTCATCTTCTGTCCCACATGGCCCAAGAAAAAGAAAGCTGAAGCACAAGGTAGCATATAAACCGTGAGAAAGAGGACACGGTGTCAAAAGGTTTATAAACCTTTTAATGGGTTCTTGATCTCATTTCTCTGGACTCCACCACGTTTCCATGTTACAGAGCTTAGTCCCTCCCCAAGCTGCCCATTCCAACTCCTGTTGTGTGGGTGGTTCCTACCCAGAGCGACCCCATGCAGAGTAGAAAGAAACACCGTCCTCAGAATTGTTCCATGTGTGAGCCCATTGTTGCAGCTACTGTGTCATTTCAAGTCATTTAGTGTATTCTTTTTCACAGCCTTTGAATTTACCAAGCATAATATTCTTCTCCAGGGATCAGTCTCTCCTAATATCAAGTTCAAAGTATATACTGGTAAAATAAAGTTCTCCTTCCTTACCTCTAAGGAGGACTCTGACCCTACTTTTTCCCAATTAGATTGGTTTGTCCATGATACTTTCAATATACTTCACCATTCCAACCTCTAAACAGCTTTTTAATCTCAGTCTACCTCTCTACAGCCACCATCACTGGATCATAGAAATTTCTGTCTAGACACTATTTCCTTTGTTAGAATAGCACTTCTGTATCTCTAAATTCTTTCCTCCAATTTTATTCTCCAGGTGAAATATCTCTAGTTTTCTTGACTGCCCCTCATCTCACTTCACAATCACTTAAATCTCTTTTGTCTACTTTTTCCATACTTTTAAACTGTTCACTTCTGATTTTCCAGTTTGTATGGGGCAAACACTGGGCTGTTAATCATTATTGTTGTTTTGAGGTACTGTTGAGTGCTGTTTCATTTGTAGTAACTCCCGTATAACAGAGTAGAACACGGGCTAGACTATCCACTTCATGCTTGGTGAAACGGATGAGGTAGTCCCACCCTGTCGAAAGGGATTAGTGCAGATTGGATACACTCAGCAACATTCAGTGTTGGAAATCCTTTTAGTCTTTGGGGGAGCAGAAGACCAGGTTTATTCCTTGCAGAGTGGTTGGGATCATTGGACCTACCCACCTTTGCATTCACAGTCAAGTGCTTAGTCATTGGGCTTTTAGGGTTCTTTCCTAATCATGTCTTCAGTATGCATAGTGTAGAGCCAGTGATACAGAGAATGGTGCTTCAATGATATGATGCTAATGCAGAGAATGGGTGTCTTATTTGTAATAATTAAAACAGGTCATTTTCATATTTAAAAAAATCAACATATCATAATTATAGAGAAACAATGATATTCACTGAACACTAGAACTAAAATTAGGGCTGTGCTACCAGGTTGAGTGAATGTGCTGCACTGGTCCTCCTGGAAGTGTGGGTGCCCAGGATGTGACTTTGAGGACCAGGAGTGCCTGCCCTATGCCTCCGTGCTTTCAGTGACTCACACACAAGGGAAAGTGTGATGTTGCACAAGGCAGAGAAAAGAAGGATCAAGCATTTGAATTATGATCCTGGATAAGAATATTGAAATAACCCTGGACTGCCAAAAGGACAAACACATCGATCTTGGAAGAACAGCTAGAATTCTCGTTAGAGATAGATATGGTGATGCTTCTTCTCATACACTTTGAGCACATTGTCTGGAGAGACCAGTCCCTGAAGAAAGACCTCCTTCTCGGTAAAGTAGGGGAGCAGCTAACAAGAGAAACGCCCTCTACAAAAATGATTGGGTCAGAGCTGCTGCATCGCAGACTCAGATATGCAATTGTGAGGATGGCACAGGAGTGCACGGTGTTTGTTCTCTTGGACACAGGGTTTCTTTAAGTTAAACCAAATAGTCAGCCCTTAACAACAAGTAGCTTAATTTTAATCAAAAACATCAATTTAATTCACAAAATCATTTTACCATTTCCATATTATTAGTGAGAAGGCTAGGATTCAGAAAGGTTGAACACCTTCCAATGCTCACACGGTTCTAAGTGACAAAATTGAGTTAATAAGTCAATTGTACATGAAACTCAAGTATTATGTGACATCAGAATTGGAGGAAGGGGTATCAACAACCTCTGATATGCAAATAACAAACCTCGCTTGCAGAAAGGGCGTAGGACTTGAAGCACTTGCTGACTCAGATCAAGGATTACAGCCATTGGTAGGGATCACAGCTCAGTGTCAAGAAGACCCAAATCCTCACAAATGGACCAATAGGTAACATCACAATAAATGGAGAAGGTGTGAAGTTGTCTAGAAATTTGTCTTGCTGGGTTTCACAAGCAGTGACATTGGAAGCAGCAGTCAAGAAATAGAGTCTCGAGCTGTTGTCAGCCCTACAGTCCTTTCTTTGCTTTAGCATATCCGTGCAAAGACGTCACCTTCTGGGCTTGGTGTGTAACTATCGGGCCTAGACCATCCCTTTCTCCTTTTCCTTGGTTTGCTTCTGTGTGAGCATGGCATGCCAGCCCCTCTCCCCAACCTGTAGGTGTAGTGTTTAGTGTTTGAGACAGTTAAAGTTTATTGTGCCAACCTCGCCGATAAACATATTGGGGTTAATTGAAGGGTGGAGAGGTAAATGACTTGGTGAGCCATACCTTTCTAGTTCTCAGGTCTCTTGCTTTGGTATGGTCTGAACAGGGTGAAGCTGCCTTAGTCAGTGCCCTGCTTCAACCTGGCAAATCCCACTTCCTGCAAGACATCCCCAAGGAGAAGCTCCATGGACCTTCCTTGATGCCGCCCTGGTGCAAGAGCAGCTGTGTGGAGACCCCTGCCAGCACTGAGATGTTTACATGTTCACTGATTTGGTTTTCCTCCTGAAATTAGTGTCATAATGTGTGTTTTGTGAGATGGAGGAGGACTTTGTGGATTGGTGTCAAACATATGGGTTAATGTTGGACTTGTGGTTTGGGGCAGCACTGGGTTGGGATGTTTTCTTGATGTGCACTTAACCTTTATATAAAACTCTCTCTTATACATCAGTTACTGTGGATTTGTTTCTCTAACATACCCAGACTAACACAGTGCTGCTCTCTGTAGCCCAGACTTCTAGGGAGGGGGGTCAGTTTGGCTCAACATGTTTCCAACACCTCACGGTGAGTGTTGATTCACATTTGTGTGAGAGCCCCTTCCAAATAGGGACTCTATGGAGCTGACTCCAACATTCTTCAGGGACATGGTATCAGAGTTCCCAAGCAAATGAAAGAAAGAGAAAAGTCTTGGCTGATGAAAGGGAACAAATGGGAAAATAATGGAAATGGGTCATGTTGAATTGAGAAAATGTGAAGTGTAAGACATTCTGTATAAAACAAACTTACAAACAATAGAGACACCCACGTATGGAATTCATTAAGAAAGTGGTCAGCACTAGCAGATAGCGTAAATGAATTAACAATCCTTGGCTTACTTTAAAGCTTAAGGTCAGTAAAGGTATTTTAGCTTTATAAAAAGTCAAATATCCTAGTAAAATAGAATGATCCCTAAAAAAAAGTCAAATATCAAAGGGGAGATCAGTTCAACAGCCTATCCTTTTCTTCAGGTACTCCGTGTTCTTATCAAATACAAACCATACTGTGATACAAGTCCCATCTTTTATTCAGCTCTCAGTTGGTAGTTGACCCTGTCTTAAGATTTCATGGACTGTTTGAAACTTCTTTATAAAATCTAGGTCATTCAAGTATGTGGCCTATTTTATATGGTGAGAAAAAATAAAGAGTAGAATCTTCTAACTTCCATGTTTGAAAACTATCTACATCTCTAACACTGTTATGAACACAACTCATTGAAAGTAAATAAAAAACAAACTATACTAATTCCTCTCCATTTGACTAAATGGCTAGAAGAAGAAGAGTCAAGAATGAAAGAAGAAATATAAACTCTGCCTGATAATGTTTATGAACAATCGCCTCCTCTGCCTTCAAAGAAGATTAACTGAGTGGTACTTAAATATTATTATTGTAACTTTGGATCAAAGGTACTATAGAAGAAGTCTCATCAAAAAGGGGCTAAGTGTAGAGCAGAATTTAAAATTCTCATGTTCATGTTTTGGGGAGATACTGAATCTGAATGAAACTCGACTCCTCTAGGATGATCTTTAAACTTTAAGCCAAAATTATCTCCAGAAGTATGTTTAGAAGCCAAATGGTGATGGTTGTTAGATGCCGTCCAATCAGTTCTGATTTGTAGCGACCTATTACAGCAAAACTAAATATTGCCTGCTCCTGTATCGTCTTCACACTCACTGATGTGTTAACAGTCACATTGTTAGAGTCACTGTGGAGTTCATCACTTGGAGGGGGTCTTCTATTTTAACTTCTTTTCCAAAGACTGTTCTCTCCTGACAGCATGTCCAAAACATCTGAAATAAAGGCACATTATTCTCATCTCAGAAACACATGGTTGTACTTTTTCCAAAGCATTTGTTCCTCTTCTGGCAGTCCATAGTACTTTAGATTTATTATACCAGTATCACAATTCAAAAAAATCAATTCTTCTGCAGTTTACCTATTTATTGTACCAGTTTAACACTAATATAGGGCAATTGAAAATTCTGTGACTCGAGTGAGCCTCAAAAAAGCATTTTTATACTTTATACTTTAAAGAGGGCTTTTGTAGCTCATTTTTCCAATGTAGTGTGTCATTTGATATTAGACTGCTGCTAAAATCAGTGATGATTATTGATCCAAATAAAATGATATGATTTAAAAATATTACATATTTTCTACATTTATCTTCACGTTGCTTATTGGTCCTATTGTGAGGATTTTGCTTATTTTACGGAGTTAAAATTCATACTGAAAGCTGCAAGCACTTTAGTGTTCCTTGCCTTTAGCAAAAGAACCCTAGTGGGGTAGGGGGTTACCTGGTGGATTGCTAACTACAATGTCAGTAGTTCAAAACTATCATCCACTCCTTGGAAGAAAATGAGGCTATCTACTCTTATAGACATTTATAGTCTTAGAATCCCACTGGGGCAATTCCACTCAGTCCTGTGGCATGACCAGAGTTGGAATCAACTCAAAGGCAGCGGATTTTGTAGTTGGTTCATGGAGGATATTTCAAAGTGGGGTGTACTTTATTTCACTACAATGCTATTTCATAACAACATGGACGTTTATCTAAGATACTGTGTGAATTTATTGATTGATGGGGTTTCACACTATTTACCTGCCACTGGAGAATAAAGGGAAGGGTTCTACCAACTTCTTTAATCTGAAATTATTTAATATTGTAATCAACCTGCTTTGATAATTGCTGTCTTCCACAAAGTGGAAGAGTCAATATGTGGAAAATATAGGTTTGGTGATAGAAAGGAAGCTGGGGTTTGTACGACAGAATTTTATAAGACCAATTTTCTCTGTTGCCAATAGCTTTTTTTCAATAGCATCAATGATGACTCTGCAAGTAGACATCATAGACACAGGGATTAAATGGACTACATTTATTTGAAGAGATGATGGAGAACTCAAATTTCAAGATTAGGAGCAGATTTTGGAACAATCAATTGCTCATATACATTTTCAAGTTGATGCTGAAGAAAATTCAAACAAATCCAGGAAAAGATAAATATGTTCTCTAAATTCTCTTCTTATTTGGAGAACAATTTATGGAGAGATTTGATATGTTACATGCAATGACTGACAACCAGCTGAATTCTGGGATGAAATAAAGAACATAATTCATTAAGAAAGCAGAAGGTTGCTGAAAAAACGGGGGTGGGGGTGGGGGAAGCACCAATATTATTTCCAGAGAATATGTGACACATTCTCTCAAATGCAGAGAACTAAAGGATAGATGATATGAAAAATGATAAAGCAAAAAATGTTAAATAAATCTCAAAAGAATATTTTTAAATAAAATATAAATAGAAAAAAGTAAAAGGTAGCTAGAAAACACAAAGGTAAGCATTCCACGAAATGTAGACAACCAAAAGGAAAGAGCACAGTAAGAATATGTCTAGCAGAAAGAAGAGAATTAAAAATGAAAAGCTTGGATTTGTAATATTGAAAGAGTCCATGCTCAAAATATCGAATAATTCAGGAAGCATCAAAAGATAGAAGAAGGTGTGCACAGAGTTACTGGAACAAACAGGACGTTTCAGTGTTCAACTGTCTGTAAATATTGCAGGGGCTTCGGAGCCAATGGGATTAAAGGAAGAGGTCTAAATTTTATTGAAAACATTCGTGGAAAAAAAAAAACAGACTCTAGGGATTGATGGAATCTGAATGAAATGTTTCAGCAATTTGATACATTGCTTGAAAACTCACTAGTCTATGCAACTGTATTTGAAGAAAAACTCCCTGGTCAATTGACTACAAAAGATTCATACCTGTGTCCACTCCAAAGAAAGGTGTAATTTATAAAAAATACTATAGAATTTTGATTCAGATGATTCAACCATGGTTCAGTAGTACATTGAAAGTGAGTTGCTAGAAATCCAAGCTAAATTCAGATGTGGATCTAGGAACGTTGTTCCTGGCAGGTACCCTACAGTTGGTTCTGACCCTATGTTCACAGAGCACAACACTGCCTGATCTGCCATCCTCACACTTTTCTCCGGTCTGAGTACATTACTGCAGCCATCGTGTCCACCCATCCCCTCAAGGGCCGTCCTCTTCTTCACTGCCTTCCACTTGACCAACCACGATGTTCTTTCGGAGGGACTGCTCCTTCCTGACACCTGCCCAAACTATGTAAGATTACGTCTCATCATCCTCGACTCTAAGGAGCACTCTGGCTTTACCTCTTCCAAGACACATAAGGTTGTTTTCTGAGTAGTCCTTGGTACTTTGAGTCTACTTTGCCAGCACCAACAGTCAAATGCATAGATTCTTCTAGAGCACTTAATTGTGCACATACAGGATCTATATGTAAAACAAGAATCAGTGTTTTGAAGCGTGCATTAGTGGTGCGTGCTTACTCCATATCCATTCCATCTGTGTGGTGAGCAAGTCACTCTAGAAAATGGGCTCCTTAAGAACATGAAATGAGGGTTGTCAGAAAGCTTATTAAAAGTGTATCAGAAGCAAATAAGCCCACATGGAAGAAGCACACCGGCCAGGGCGATCACGAGGTGCCCAAGGGACCAGGTATAAGGCATCATGCAAAAAAAAAAGATATAAGTGTGTGTATGTATGTGCATATATGTGTATATGTATATATATGTATATATATGTATATATATATCATATTGAAGGGGGAAGTGCAGAGTGGAGACCCAAGGCCCAAGTGTCGACCAATGGAGATCCCCTCATAGAGGGGTTTAGGAGAGGAGATGGGTTAATTAGGGTACGAGGTAGTATCGATGAAGAACACAGCTTTCCCCCGGATCCTGGATGCTTCCTCCCCCCAACTACCATGATCCGAATTCTACCTTGCAGGGCTGGATAGGACAGAGGCTGTACACTGGTGCATATGAGGGTTGGAGGTACAGGGAATCCAGGGTGGATGATACCTTCAGGACCAAGGGTGTGAGGGACGATGCTGGGACAGTGGAGGGTGAGTGGGTTGGAAAGGGGGAACTGATTACAAGGATCCACATGTGACCTCTTCCCTGGGAGAGGGACAGCAGAGAAGGGGGGAAGGGAGACTCCGGATAGGGCAAGATATGACAAAACAACGATGTATAAATTACCAAGGGCATATGAGGGAGGGGGGAATGGGGAGGGAGGAGGGGAAAAAAAAGAGGACCTGATGCAAGGGGCTTAAGTGGAGAGCAAATGCCTTGAGAATGATTAGGGCAGGGAATGTATGGATGTGCTTTATACAATTGATGTATGTATATGTATGGATTGTGGTAAGAGTTGTATGAGTCCCTAATAAAATGTAAAAGAAGAAAAGAGAAAAAAATGATTAGGGCAAAGACTGTACAGATGTGCTTTATACAATTGATGTATGTATATATATGAACTGTGAAAAGAATTGTTTGAGCCCCAATAAATTGTTAAAATTTTAAAAAAAAGCGTTGTATGAGTCCCTAATAAAATGTAAAAGAAGAAAAGAGAAAAAAATGATTATGGCAAAAAAAATTCTTAATAAAAGTTTATTGCATTTCAAAAAAAAAAGTGTATTGTATTTCGATGATGCGTGTTTGCTTCCTGAAAATGAGGAGGACTTGAGAAAGGTGCTGATGGAAATGGAAACACGTAGTCTTCCTTATGGACTGCAACTCCATGTAAAGAAAACGCAAATCCTGAGTCAACAGGCGCCATCATGATAACTGGAGGGAAAAATGAAGTTGAATCAATGCTATTGTTTTACTTGGATCCAGAATCATCACTCATGGATTCAGCAGTTGATGAAACAAAAGATAGGGTGCACTGGAGAAATTTGCAGTACACAACCTATTTAAAGTGTTAAAAAGCAAGATGTGGATTTCCAAATGGTCTTATTGACATATAATTCACCAATCATACAATGTAATCGCTCAAACACTTCAAGAAGAGTTAGACAGTCATTACCAAAATCAGATTTGAACATTTTCTTCAATTTTGTACTCATTGTTATTAGCTCCCAATTTCCCCCCAACCTCCCCTGCCAAACTCCAGGACACATTGATCCAGTTACAGTCTCTACAGATTTATCTATTCTGGGTTTCATATACAGAAAAACTTCAAAAACAACAATAACCATGAAGAATAGTGCATTAATACATTAAAAACCTTAATTGAAAGGAAAGCAGAAAAAAATTAAAACTAATTTAAATGGAAGATCAAATGATGGCGTGGTAAATTTTAATCTAACTGCGTCTGTAACAATCCTTTTTGCAATGAATTCTGCATGTCAGCAAGGCTATTCAATCCCTGGTCCATGGTCAGAAAGGATTCCCTTGGGACTTCATCCATGTGTATTTCCCCTGTAGTTAGCAAAAGAAAAATAGAATCAGCTTTAAAATAGGTCTAAAGAGAAAGCAAATGGTAAGATGTTACATTTTGACTTAACTAAATCTGCCATAATTAATTTTAGAATGCTGTCTGTCTGATAATAGAGTCCTCACATCCCTGAACTATGTTTGGAGTTGATTCACAGGAAGATAAATCGATGTGTGGATCCTGCAAATGGATTTTGGACTTGCACTGTCATCCAGAACCTTCTGCACACCACACCAGGTAGTCATAATTTAAATCTATTGCCATTCTCTCCTTTAGATTTAGATCATAGTACGTGCAACTTTTGGCTCACGCAGCCTTGTGCGCCTCTGCCTTGTGGACTTTGTTGATGTCTCACTTAGATGATGCGTGTTTGAAGACAAGCCTTTAAGATAGCCATCCCTATTCTTTCTGATAGCCGGGTACCATCTACTTTCTTCACCACACTTTTCTACAAAACCTTTATCTTCAGTGATCGCTCCGTGAGATTGAGCATCAAGCAAGGCTATGACATATGAACTAATTGTTTTTAAATTGGGACTAGTATTAAGTGCAAGCTCAAAATCCATTCATGTAGCTTTGATTTATGTATGTCTCTGTTTCACCTTAGAGACAACATTGTCGTTTTATGTTGGGGAACATTATTAATCATACCCCAGGGTCTTCACTTCAAGTCAATATTAACATAGAACCCCCATAGGTTGAGGTAGAACTGCCTCTGTGAATTTCTGAGTCTGCAAATCTTCACCGGAGTAGAATGCCTCACCGTTACCTTGCAGAGCTGCCTGGTGGTTTCAAACTGCTGACTTTGCAGTCAACAGCCAATCTCTAATCAGTACAAATTGATAATTTCATTAATTAAGTCAACAATGGTGTAGAATGTAAAACAATGCTGTAAAGGGGAAATTATATGAGTTTAGACCAGCTGTGAACCACATACATAAATCACTGACTTGTACAGATTAAACTCTTAAGTGAATGGACGCTATTTTCACAAAGGAACTTGGTGCTACGGCAAAGGTGTCAGTTTGAGGATGATTCAAGCCAGTGTTTTCAATCACCTAATATGTATGTGAAAACTGGACAATGAATAAGGAGTATCAGAGAATTGATCAACTGAAATGATGGTGTTTTAGAAGAATATTGATAGTAGAGTGTACTACTCTAAGAACAACAAAATCTGTCTTGAACAAAGCTCAGATAGAATGCTCCTTAGACTCAAAGGTTGAAGGCTTTAGTCAAGTACTTTGGATACATTGGACTAATCCCTGGAGGATGTCATTGAACTTGCTCAAGTAGACACTTATCAGAAGCAGTAAGACCACGAATGAGACCGATTGACCAGTAGCTACAACAGTAGGGTCATGCATAACTATAATTGTGAGGATGTCACAGGGCCAGGAAATGTTTCAGTGTTTCTGTACTGGGCGGTAGTCCATTCGGTTGTACATAGGGATGCGATGAGTCTTAGTTGATCAGACTGTACTTAAAAATGGCTTTCCCAATAGAACATGAACTCTATAAAGTTTGGCTTCCTGCCTATCTATCAGCGACTATTCATGAAACTAGCACAGTGCTTAGATATCTGGATATATTCATTGATTATGTAGAATGAACTCATGCATAAATATGGGAAATGTGGGAAACAGACCAAGTAAATTCTGAATTTCTCATACACCAGAATTAGATGAATATTTCATTTAGTATACAATACTGTGTATGAGACTAAATGTCACTATCTTTGCTACTAAGGTGCATTGTGCCTGTACTTTTTTCAAGACAATTTGTGTTTTTTTGGCAGTCCGTGGTATATTTAATAATCTTTGCCGAACACATAATAATTCAAATGCATCAGAGGATATGATGTTTGATATAGTCGAGGTGCAGCAAGAAGAACAAGTCTTTTGATGAGATAGATTATCATAGTGGCTACACCAATGGGAACAAACACAACAATTGTGAGAATGACGTGAGACCATGAGACGTTTCTTTCTGGTGTGTGTGGGGTTGTTAAGGTTCAGAGCCCTCTGGATGTCACCTGATCACAACAAAATACAATAGTGATCTTAAACTTAATTTGGTTTCAATTTCCTATTGCATTGAAAGTGCGATGTACAATGACTCTTAATGACGTTGTGAGAAACTATATTCCATCCTCACCAAGTATCTCTCTCATTCTAGAAGCTGATGTTGAAAATCTTTACATTTTTTGGCATGCAACCTTTCATTTCTGTAAATACTGGTGATACTTAGCTATTAATTTAAAATTTGTCTTGCCAATATTAAATGGCAACATAGTGCTTTTTCTAAATCTTTCTGATAAAATAATTTCTGGGCTTTCATCCTAACTCCTCATGTAGGCATATATTTACTATCATAATCCTGATTTTACTTTCCTAATCCTTAGTAAAGTCATCATATCACCAAGAGCTAAATTCACTGCTTTATAAATAGCAGTAGCTAATTCATATTCATAAATTTTTTCATTGAAATTCTCATCAAACACTAAAAATATTTACTTGTGAGAGCACTACATTTTCTGTGCATAATTTTTAAACTATTGATTTTATACTGATTGTTTTCTGAGAAAATAAAAATTATTTACATTTAATAAGATGTAGTAGAAATCCTGAAGAGTCCATAAAATATGTATAAAATAATTCATCGATTAATCTGCAAGCAGTTATTCTATTAAAAAACCCAGAATATACTTTAAATAGCTACATGGACTACTTTTTAAACAAGTTAACTAAAGCTATAATATCCTGATTATGTAAGTTAGTTGCAGAGCACATAAAATTGAGTTTTTCAAAACCAATGTAATTGAAAACTGGCCAAGGAAGACCATATTCACAACTAAAAATATATCTCATTTATAAATGTATGTACAGAAAGAAAATAATTTATGAACATGAAAGCCAGTAGATTGTTCAATTATTTATCATCTCTGTATCTTTGCTTCTGAATCTGCAAGACACGTTATAATATTTACCCCCAGGGAGGAATTTAGAAAATATAACTGCTATAATACTAATGCTCAGTAAATAAGTTTGATCTATGATGAATTACAACTCAGGCTTCATGTAATTGTCTACAAATTTCTGCTCCCTCTAGAAGAACATCATGTGAATTTTTCAACAAAATACATGACTTATGCATCGAATCATGATCTCTCCAGTTGGGTTGAGGCTGAAAGTTCCTTGACACATTTAAAAACATTTTCCCCTATCTCAAAGTATAAAGGAAATCAATTCTCTTCCTGCATAGACAGGTGTCCACCACGGTGGGAGGGTATTTGAATGACTCACCTTTTTGTAGTCATGCACCTAAATGTTCTTTGCCAGAAAAAGTTGTCTTGTCTTGAAGGTGAGAACTAACCTTAGTGTTGCAACCAAAATCACCCCATTAACTGATTTCATAGCTCATTTCTAAATAAAAATTAGGCTTATTTTGAAAGTGAAAACATAGTCCAGGTGAGTGTTTCTGAAGGGAGATGAGATGCAGTCTCCCTATGTATTCTATCCTTCCTACAGTTTAGATGCTTGCTTTAGAGTGTTTACTGTACTACTGAGCATCAGAAGTTTCTGATACTAAATGAATCAATAAAATTCCCTGAGTTAAATTGTCATAGGACAGCTCATTTTGATAACTCGTCTTAGCTTTTATTCTTGTTTGTTCTTCTGCCTTTTCATTTATGCTATGTTTTCAGAGGGAAAAGAGAAAAAGGTTACATTGCATAATGAAGCATTTATCTTACAAGTTTGATCACAATTTAAATATATCAAAGGTTTCTATTACTAAGAAGAAAAGTTCTGTGCATGTTTACCAAAACAATGATGTAGGAAAAATGTTTCAGATAAATTTATCTCTGCATTTCCTGTGTTTTCTTTAGTGCGCATTTGGAGGTCTGTCAGAAAAGAGAGACTGGCCATGTAGTGACCATGCTACAAGACCACCAACCTTCCAAAATTTTGTTCATAATTACATAGACTTATGTAGAATCTAAGTGAAATATAATAAGTATTTCATACAATTAGACTACTACATCTGTGCAATTATGTGATGCAGTTTGTTCCTTGATGAAAAATCCCATCGCATGTAGACATGAAGAAATAATTCTGGTAGTGAAAAAAAGTGATAAAATCTGCCTATGTATCATCAACGGCATTCCATGGGGGGCGGGGCGGATATTTGCTCCCATAAGAAGACCACAGGGGACACCATAACCAACGTGAAGCGTTGGCCAAACATTTTTTGGTATTCAAATTATGCTTTCTCTTAAAAAAAAAGATAACTGTCAAACCAGTTTCTAGGAATAGATTTTGAAGTTAGGAACTCAGCATAAAAAATATGTGAGTAAGGATATGCGAGTTTAGCAATAGTGATTGCATAAATGTTTTTGTGGTTAGTTGTGCATGTTTTTGTTAGGTGCATGACCATCCCAGGTCATAGCAATCACATGTACGTCAGCAAGAAACATTACCTGGTCCTGCCTCAGCCTCATGATTGGTATGTGAGCCCATGGTTGCAAGCACTGTAACAATTCATCTGCTCTAGGCTCTAGGTGATAGAAACAAAATGATATCACATGATAGAATTTTGTAAGACTAATGACTTCTTCATAGGAAATACCTTCTTAAACAATATATAGCAACTATGCACACACATTTTTCCAGATTGAAAACTCAGAAGTCACGTTAACTACATCTATGAGAAGAAACAATGGAGAAGTTCAATGCTAGCAATTAAAACCAGGCCAGGGCTGACTTTGGGACATTCCCTCAATTGCATATATGTAAGTTATGGTTGCAGCTGAGGAAAATTAAAGCATCTCCATGAGACCCAACATCTGACCTTGAGCTCATTCCCCCTGAGCTAGGGGAACATCTCGGGAACAGATTTGTTGCATTGAACACTCGCGACAGAGGCCCGATGGGCTGTATGGGAAGACATCAAGACCATCATCCATGAAGAAAGCAAAAGGCCCTTAAAAAGAATGGGGAAAAATTAGCACAGGGAATGTCATCAGAGACTCTGAAACTTGCTTTTCATGATAATGAACACAAATGCAGCTTAAGTAGGTAAGTATTTAAGGACATGGAAGTAGTGTGAAGCTAAGTAGCTAAGTACAGTGAGGACGTGAAGGCTAATAGAAGAAAGGATGACATCAAAGATTTGAAGAGAAAATTTAAAAGGGCAGTCGCAGAGTGTAAAATACAGTATTATAATGAACTGTGCAAAGACCTGGAGAAGAAAACCAAAGGAGAAGACATGCTTAGCATACATTAAACTCAAAGAGCTTTAAAAAATTCAGACCTCAAGATTCACTAGTGAAAAATTCTTTGGGCAAAATATTGAATGATGCAAGAAGTGCCAAACGCACATGGAAAGAATACGCACAATCACTGTACCAAAGAGAAGTAGTGGACGTCTCACCATTTCAACATGGAGCATGTGAGCAAAACCCAGTGGTACAGAAGGAAGAAGTTCAAACTAGCTGCCATAAAACATTAGTCACATTCAAGAATGCAAAGAGTTGACTGAATATCAATTGAAATGTTTCGATAAACTGATGTAGCACTGGAAACACGCATTCATTTGTGCCAGAATATTTGAAAGACAGCCACTTGGCCATCTGATTAAGAGAGATCCCTTTTTGCACCTGTCCCAACAAAAGAAGACCCAATAGAATGCTCAAAAATCGTAGAATATCATCAAATGCTCATGAAAACAACATTTTACTGAAGATTATCCAACAAAGGTTACAACACTACATTGACAGGGAGCTGTCAGAAGTTCAGTGTAAATTTAGAAGATGCTGTTGAACAAGCAGATCATTGCTAATATCAAACGGGTCTTGGCTCAAAATAGAGAGTACCAGAAAGATGTTTACTTGTGTTTTATGAATTATGCCACATCATTTAAATCAGTGGATCATAAGAAATTACATGTAGCCTTGAGAAAATGGTATTACAGAGAGTTCATTGGCACCTGTACCTGGATCCAGAAGCAGTTAGCAGTTGTTTAAACAGAACAGAGTACTGCATCTTTGAGCATCAAGAAAGGTGTGTATCAGGGATGTATATTCTCACTGTCCTAATCAATCTGTACGTTGAGCAAATTATCAGAAAAGCTAGATTATGTGAAGAATAATGCAGCATTGGGATTGGAGGAAGGCATATTAACAAAGTGAAACATTCACAAGACATAACGTTGCTTGCTGAAAGTGAGGAAGGCTTAAAGAGCTTCCTGCTGAAGAGCAAGAATTGCAGCCTTCAGTATAAATTATGACCCATTGTAAAGAATGCCCAAATCCATAACTGGATCAATATGTAACATCATGATGAACAGAAGAAAGTTGAAGTTATCAGGGATTTTTGTCTTGCTTTTGATCCATGATCATTGTTGGAAGTAACAATTAAGAAATCAAAAGAAGCATTGCATTGGGTAAAATCTGCTTTGCCAGACCTCTTCAGAATGTGGGAAGCAAGGATGTTACTCTAAGGATGAAGGCACCCCTAACCCAAGCCACAGTATTTTACTTTACCTCAAATGCATATGACCGTTGAACATTAATTAAGGAAGACCAAAGAAGAATGGATAAATTTGAATTATATTATTTTCAAAGACTATTTAAAGTACCTTGTATTGCTAAAAGGACAATTATAACTTTCTTGGTAGAAGTACAAACAGAGTATTCTTTAGAGATAAGGTAAGACTTCATGTCACATGTGCTGGATATGTTGACAGGATAGCCCAATCCCTACAGAATAATGTCATGCTTGATGCAGTCGAGGTTTCGTGAAAAAGGAAAAGGCCCTAAATAAGATGGATTTATACAGGGGCTGCAATAGTGGATTAAGGTGTGGATAAGATTATGAGGATGGCCCAGGAATGATCCGCATTTCATTTTATTGTACTTAGAGTCACTGTAAATTGCAACCACTCATTAGCACCTAACAGTAACAACAGTGTGCAGACTATCTATCCACATGTGTTCCATTCATTTTTGACAACTTCCAGTTTTCTTGGATTTATATTTCATACATTCCAATATCCATTCCATAATAAATATTTGCAAATGTTTCTTTTTATTTTGAGTGAGGTCTCATTAGTAAATGAAGAGCTGATTGCTTTATTCCACCCTTATCACTATGCTTGACTCTTAGTCATATCTCCAGCCGACAGATCTGAGGGTTTCATTTTCAAGCATTATCTCTCACAAGGCCCTCCTGTTAGTCCTGAGATTTTTCAGGCTCTGACAATAATTCACTGCTAATCATAAGTTCTTCAGTGGCTAATTCCTCTGAAGGGGACCTGTCTGTTCCTTCTTCTTAGGGTTTTATTAGCCTGGAAACGCTGCTGAAGCCCATTCACTTTGGGGGTCCTGCTAATATTTGAAATACCAGTGACAATAATTACAGCATCACGGTAACATACAAGCCACCACAGTAAAACAAGGTAACACAGATCTGGGACAAGGGCTTAGGATGCCTCAAATAAAGTGAGTATTTAACCCAACACACAACTCAACTAGATGAGTTTTATAGTTCTTGTTATTATTGTTGGTAGAGTTTGAATCTTGTTTGAGCCAGCTCTGACTCATAGTGACCCTATATATAGCAGACCAAAATAAACAAAAACACTTCTCCAGTCCTGTGCCATACTTCTAACTGATGCTATGCTTTAGTTTCAAATATTGTTGCAGTTTCTGTGTCCATCCATCTTCTTCAGAGGCCCCTTCTTCTTCCTCTTCATTTTCTCTTCTTTTTCTTGCAGTTACTGTGTCAATCCATCTTGTTCAGAAGCTGCTGCTTTTTTTCTTCTTCTTCTTCTTCTTCTTCTTCTTCTTCTTCTTCTTCTTCTTCTTCTTCTTCTTCTTCTTCTTCCTCTTCTTCCTCTTCTTCTTCTTCCTCCTCCTCTTCCTCCTCCTCCTCTTATTCCTCTTCCTCTTCTTCTTGCCAATCTTTATTTTACAAAGTGTCATGTCCTTTACAAGGCACTCATCTCTCCTGATAAAATATGCAAAGTGAGGGAAATGACATCTCCACTTACTGGCTTCTAATCGGCATTATGGTTGTGCATCTTCCTAGACAGATTTGGTTGTTCTTCTGGAAATCCATGGTGCCTTTATATGTCTTTATCATCAGCCTAGTTCAAAGGCATCTACTCTTTCATTCTTCCTTCTTCATTGCCCATTTAGAGCAGAATATGATCACTAAGATCACAGAATACATGGTAGACACGTTAGAGAATCAGTAACAACTATAGTCTTTAGATCAGCTACCGGCAACAAGAGCTTTGTTTCCTCTTAATAATATTTTTCCTAGTATGTTTCCCAGCTCAAAAAAAATCAAGGAGAATCTTTGGAGGAGTTGCTCCCAGATAGGAGTATAAAGGACATTTGCATATATTATAGATATGAGTGACACACATTGTGGACCATAGGAGACATACTAGTTGATTACCAGATTCACTCTTCCAGGTCACCATGTTCATCCTGCAGTTGCTGGGGAATGAGTGACTGCTATATTACTGACAGCAACTCTCTCCACACAAGTCCAAATCATACTCTTTCTAGTCTTGCAACAAGTACAGCCAGAGTGCTCTTTTGATGACTTGATGACAAGTCTTTGTCTTACATATTTGGAGCATATTATCAGGAGAGATCTGCCCTTGGAGGAGGACCTCATGCTTAGTAAAGTAGACAGGCAGTGAAAAAGTGGAAGGCCCTCAGTGAGACAGACTGACACCAGGGCTGCAACAAGGGGTTGGTGCCTGGGAACAACTGCAAGGGTAGGACAGGACTGTACCACCTTTATCTTTGTTGTGCATAGATAGGGCCATTGTGTTTTGGAACTTGATAGCACCTAACAATAACATTCTTTCTAAGGCAGTGGTTCTCAACCTTCCTAATCCTGCAGCCCTTCAATATACAGTTGCTCATGTTGTGGTGACCCCCAACCTTAGAATTATTTTTGTTGTTACTTCATAACTAATTTTGCTACCATTATGAATCATAATATAAATATCTGATGTGCAGAATATATTTTCATTGTTATAGGTTGACTGTAATTAAAGCATAGTGATTGATTACAAAACAATATTTAATTTTATATTGTGAAATATTTATTTCTAATTACAAATGAATGAAAGTTTTTCCTGAAGCATGGTGTAGCATGGGTAACAGTCTTCAAGCCAGGTATTGGTATATGGTTATATCTGCATGTGGGTGGGCCTGACTGGAGGCAGATAGAAGAATGGTGTCTCAGTTCCTGAGACCATTGGAAATATGTTTCAAAAGGGTCGTTTGACCCCCAAAGGGGTCGTGACCACAGGCATAGTTCCTGACCAGTCTTTCACCCTGCAGGAATACCAAGGTCCCCCCGCCTCATCTTAACTCTGATGTACCACCCTGCACTCACAACACTGTGCACCAACTGCTGAGCCCTCAGAACTGGCGGTCTGTTGTGCATTGTGCCAAATTCTGATTTTGTTATGGGCCCACAAATATTTCACACAAGTTCATTCTGCTTCTGCCTGCAACTTAAAAGTTTGACACTGCGTACAGCTTTTTACCTCAGAGTCTCTTTCTAAGGAATCAAATATACACAGCTTGCTGCAGTGATATATGGAATAAAAAGACATCTTAATTTTCCTTTTATTGGTCTCATCAAGTTTTGTATTGATTTAATATTCTACATAATCTTAATTCTTTATGCATTGGTACAAAATGGAACTAGCCTTAATTTTTAAAATTCATTTCTTGGTTATTGCCTTCATTAATCAGATTTTCTCTGAAATGGTTTCAGATCCCTTTATTATTCTGAGAAATAATCACTTTGGATATTATCATGAACTTCTCCAGTTTGGAAACTACCAGATAATTAAGTTTATAGGGTTTGGATATGGGGGAACATTACAAGCTATTTATTGAATGAGCATCTTTTTGTACTTTATATTAATTAGTAATTGAGGGTCTGGGAATTCAGTAGCTTCAAACTGTATCCTACATGTGATCCTACACGCCCCAATGAATCCAAACACAAATTATATGTCCTTTTTATGCTACTAAGGTTAATCGAGCTCATAAAACAACATTATCCTGGAAAATAGAAAATGTGGTTTGCATGAATCCCAATGTTTGTAAGGTGTGCACGATGATCCTTATTTGTCAAGTTTATGGATATGTTGCCTCACTTCCATCAGGTTGATTATTATTCCTAATGACCATATAGGTCAGAATAGAACTGCTTGGTCAATCTTTAGGGATGTCGACTTGCCTAATGTTCCTTCCTTCCAGCAAGCAGTAGGAGGTTTCAGACAGCGGTCTTGTAGTTGGGAGCTCCATGCTTAAAGTGCACCGGGCCAGCAGAGCCTTTCCAGGGGTGATCCAGGACTGTCTGATATGGGACTCACATATAGTCCAGTCCCATAAACATTAGCTTCATTCTTATTTTTCCAAACATAGTTCTTCCAAAGTGCTATATAAAAGGCTGTTATGAAGAAAAGCTTTAGCCACATTGTGTTAGGCCAGGTTGACTAGAGAAACAAACCCAGAGTCGCCCAGACATGTATAAGAAAGAACTATATATCAAAGAGCAATTGTATATTAAGAAAACATCCCAGCTCAGTCCAGATTAGGTCCATAAGTCTGATATTACCCCAGTAGTCCAATACTAGTTCAGAAATCCTTCGAACACATGCAGTCACATGCAATGATGCAAAATGCAGGAAGATCACAGGCCAGTCGGTGCAAAGCCTTGTGGATCCACTGGCAGTGGAAGCATTTCTGCACTGGGGGGAGGGGGGAGGTTTCCACGTGGCTCCGCCAGCTCTCAGAGTACGGCTCTTCTCTTCAACAGGAAAGTGAAGCAGGGATAGGCTCCTTCTCACAGGTCTAAGCGAGTCTCCAGTGTGGCTTGTCAACAGGAAGACAGAGGCAGAGAGAGAAAATTCCCAGAATTCTCATAAGAAAGGCACAGCCCCAAGGAGGCATCATCCGGCTGTGACCTGATTAACAGGTTAGACTCCACACCTATTCCTAGTTATCAAGTTGATATGAAATTATGTAACTACCACACATTTCATCTTTGTATGAAGTGTTATGCAATAATACCCGTTGCTATCGAATTGATTCTGATTCATAGCGTCCATGTGCACAAAACATTGTCCAGTCATTTAAAGTCTTTTACTTCAGCATTTATCACATTTGCTTTTAGATTTTCTACATTCTAAAATTTGTCACTTCTGGCATCTGCTTTTCTTTTTATCTTTTTTTTTTTATCATTTGGGTTTGTTTTATTGTTTGTTTGTTTTTTAATTTTTTTTAACAATTTATTGGGGCTGATACAATTCTTTTCACAGTTCATACATATACATACATCAATTGTATAAAGCACCTCTGTATAGTCTTTGCCCTAATCATTTTTTTCTCTTTTCTTCTTTTACATTTTATTAGGGACTCAAACAACTCTTACCACAATCCATACATATACATACATCAATTGTATAAAGCACATCCATACATTCCCTGCCCCAATCATTCTCAAGGCATTTGCTCTCCACTTAAGCCCCTTGCATCAGGTCCACTTTTTTTTCCCCCCTCCCTCCCCTTTCCCCCCTCCCTCATATGCCCTTGGTAATTTATACCTCGTTATTTTGTCATATCTTGCCCTATCCGGGGTCTCCCTTCCCCCCTTCTCTGCTGTCCCTCTCCCAGGGAAGAGGTCACATGTGGCTCCTTGTAATCAGTTCCCCCTTTCCAACCCACTCACCCTCCACTCTCCCAGCATCGTCCCTCACGCCCTTGGACCTGAAGGTATCATCCACCCTGGATTCCCTGTACCTCCAACCCTCATATGTACCAGTGTACAGCCTCTGTCCTATCCAGCCCTGCAAGGTAGAATTCGGATCATGGTAGTTGGGGGGAGGAAGCATCCAGGATCTGGGGGAAAGCTGTGTTCTTCATCGATACTACCTCACACCCTAATTAACCCATCTCCTCTCCTAAGCCCCTCTATGAGGGGATCTCCATTGGCCGACACTTGGGCCTTGGGTCTCCACTCTGCACTTCCCCCTTCATTTAATATAATATATATATACACATACATATATACATATTCACATATATACACATACATACACACACTTATATCTTTTTTTTTTTTTGCATGATGCCTTATATCTGGTCCCTTGGGCACCTCGTGATCGCACTGGCCGGTGTGCTTCTTCCATGTGGGCTTATTTGTTTCTGAGCGAGATGGCCGCTTGTTCACCTTCAAGCCTTTAAGACCCCAGACACTATCTCTTTTGATAGCCGGGCACCATCAGCTTTCTTCACCACATTTGCTTGTGCACCCATTTGTCTTCAGCGATCCTATCATGGAGGTGTGCAGTCAATGATATGATTTTTTGTTCTTTGATGCCTGGTAACTGATCCCTTGGGGACCACTCGATCACACAGGCTGGTGTGTTCTTCCATGTGGACTTTGTTGCTTCTGAGCTAGATGGCCGCTTGTTTATCTTCAAGCCTTTAAGACCCCAGTCACTATCTCTTTTGATAGCCGGGCGCCATCAGCTTTCTTCACCACATTTACTTGTTCACCCACTTTGGCTCCAGCCGTTGTGTCAGGAGAGTGAGCATCATAGAGTTCCAATTTAATAAAAGAAGGTATTCATGCATAGAGGGAGTGTTTGAGTAGAGGCCCAAGGTCCTTCCGCCACCTTAATACTTGACCTATAAATATCGACACAAAGATCTATTTCCCCAACCTCCTATATATATTTGCATGTACATGTCTTTGTCTAGACCTCCATGAATGCCCTTTGACTCCTAGCTCTTTCCTCCAGCTCCCTTGACCTTCCTCCTGCCCTACTACCATGCTTGATCGCCACCTGGGCTAGAGTATACCTCTTCTCTAAGCAACCTTACCCTTGATCATTTCCCACCAGGCCTGCCACTCCCCCTTCTCTACCCTTTGGGGTCCTATGTTTTTCCCTTGTCCCTGGGTTTGTTAACACCACTTCCTTACCCCCCCTACCCCCCACCCCAAGTCCCCCCGGAACTGTCGGTCCCGTTGTTTTTCCTCCAGATAGTTCATCCAGCCTGTCCTATTCAGACAGACCTGTGGAGTCACTAACATGCACGAAAACTAGACAGAGGAACACAAAGCAACAGTATACAACCAGACAACAAAACAACCAAAACAAACCACTGAAAAAGAACAGAACAAAACAGTTCACAAGAGAAAAAGCTTGTAGTTAGTTCAGGGATCTTTGCTGGCCCTTAGGAGCGTTTTCCAGTCCAGTCTGTTGGGGCACCACGCCCTGGCCCCAAAGTCCACTTTCAGCATTCCCTGGGGACCTTGCCACTCCATTCCCTTGCTGTTCCGGTGCACTCCCCCAGTGCTTTGCCTCGGTGTGGTGGGATCAGGTCAGGTGCAATTCCCACACTGTGTCTCCGGTGCTGTCCCCTGTATCGCCCTTAGTCACTGAGGGGCATCATGTCTCATAGTAGGGCCAGCCATGTTGTTCTCTCTGTGGACTGGCTGCTCTACTCAGGAACATCATCATCACAGCCTGGTGGGCCAGGCTGTGCTCCACTCTCTCCTCCTGCCCCTTCATCTGCTCCCGTGTGCTCTGATCAAATATGTCCATCTCCCATAGCTGCAGGGTCAATGTCGTTCTTTGGAACAAGTTCTTTTCGGGGGAGGGGCAGGAATCCACTTAATTTATGGTGCTGGGGCCAGCCTCCCAGACCTCTCCACCGGTTCCCTCCTCCACGCCGGGATATTGCATTCACACCTTGCGACACTGGGTTGAAGTCTGGTCCCACTTTCCCTGTGGAGATATAAACCATACCCTCCCCTTGGGTGGATTAATGCCCCATTTCTGTCATGCTGATTGTACTTACCTCAGGGGACTCATGTTGTACCTGTCCCTTTGGGTCTGGCTTACCTCGCTTAACATAATTCCTTCCAGCTCTTCCCATGAAATAACGTGTTTCATGTGCTCATCGGTGCTTTTTAGTGCTGCATAATACTCCATTGTGTGTATGTGCCAAAGTTTGCTAATCCACTCGTCTATCGATGGAAACTTAGGCTGTTTCCAAGTCTTTGCTATTGTGAATTGTGCAACAATAAACATTGGAGCACATATGACTGGTCGTGTTTTATTTGCTGCTTCAACCGGGTATATGCCCAGTAGAGGGATGGCTGGGTCGTAAGGTAGATCAATTTCCATTTTCTTTAGGTATCGCCAGATTGCTTTCCACAGTGTCTGTACATATCTGCACGACCACCAGCAGTGGAGGAGGGTTCCTATTTCACCACAGCCCCTCCAACACTTGTTGCTCTCTGATTTACTGATCTGGGCTAGCCTCAGGGGTGTTAGGTGGTATCTCATGGTTGTTTTGATTTGCATTTCTCTTATGGCAAGGGACTTCGAGCACTTTCTCATATATTTATTGGCCATATTGATCTCCTCTCTAGTGAAAGTTCTTCTCATTTCTTTTGCCCACTTCCTTAGGGGGTTAACTGTTTTCCTCTTTTTGCAGGTCATGATGGTGTTGTAGATTTTAGTAATGAGCCCTTTGTCTGACGTGTCATTACTAAAAATCTTCTCCCAGTCTGTGGGTTGCCTTGTCACCCTCTTGGCAAAGTCTTTCGAGGTGCACAGGTGTTTTATTCTTATTAGATCCCATTTGTCGATTTCCAGATCACCTGTGTGTGTCCCCTTCCCTGTTGCAGTGAGCCTATGTGCTCCCTGGGCCAGTGCTCTGAGATTAGTCCCGATTCCCTCCTTAATGGTCCTGATGGTTTGGGGTTTGACTTCTAGATCTGTGATCCACCTTGAGTGTATTCTTGTGCATGGGGTGAGGTAGACGTCTTGTTTCAACTTTCTACATGTGGATATCCATTGTTTCCAGCACCACTTATTAAAGAGGGCATCTGCTTCCCACTTGACGTTTTTGGGACCCTTGTCGAAGATCAGTTGTCTATGTGCTGATGATTTTACTCCTGGGCTTTCTATTCTTTTCCACTGGTCTGAGTGTCTATCATTGTGCCAGTACCATGCTGTTTTGACCACTGTAGCTGTGTAGTAGGCATTAAAATCAGGTAGGGCGAGTCCTCCAATTGTGTCCTTCTTCTTGAGGAGTTCTCTGCTAATTCTGGGTTTCTTCCCTCTCCATATGAAGTTGGTGGTCAGTTTTTCCAATTCTTTGAAGAAGGTTGATGGTAATTGGATTGGTATAGCATTGAACTTGTAGAGTGCTTTAGGAAGAACTGTCATCTTTACTATGTTCAACCTACCTAACCATGAGCAGGGGAGCTTCATCCATTTGTGAAGGTCACTTTTGGTTTCCTGTAATAGGGTTTTATAATTATGCTTATATAGGTCTTTAGTATTTTTTGTTAAGTATATTCCTAGGTATTTCAGTTTGTTCTTGGCTACTGTGAAGGGTACATCCCTCTTAATCGCCTCTTCCATGGCCCTGTCCGATGTGTATAGAAACCCTACCGACTTCTGTTTATTGATCTTGTATCCTGCTACTCTTCCGTATTCCTCTATTGCTGTAAGTATTCCAACTGTGGAGTTTTGGGGGTCTTCAATGTATAGGATCATATCATCTGCAAATAACGATAGTTTCACCTCCTCCTCTCCCAACTGGATCCCTTTGATGTCCTTCCGCTGTCTTATGTTGTTAGCCAGAACCTCCAAAATGATATTGAATAGAAGAGGGGACAGGGGGCATCCTTGTCTTGTACCCTTTTTCAGTGGTATTGTTCTTGTCTTTTCTCCATTGACTATGATGTTGGCTGTTGGTCTTTCATAGATAGCTTGTATGAGCTTGAGGAACTTACCTTCCAATCCTATCTTCATGAGTGTTTTGATTAGGAATGGATGCTGGATGTTGTCAAATGCTTTTTCTGCATCTATGGATATTATCATATGGTTTTTATCCTTTTTCTTCTCGATGTGGTGTATGATATTGATGGATTTTCGGGTGTTAAACCATCCCTGCATCGCTGGGATGAATCCTACTTGGTCGTGGTGAATGATATGTTTGATGTTCCTTTGTATTCTATTGGCCAATATTTTGTTAAGGATTTTTGCATCTATGTTCATTAGAGATATTGGTCTATAATTCTCTACACCTGTGGGGTCTTTTCCCTGTTTGGGTATCAAAGTAATGCTGGCTTCGTAAAATGAGTTTGGGAGCTTGCCGTTCTTTTCTATGTTATGGAATACTTTGTGGAGGATCGGTGTCAGCTCTTCCCTGAATGTTTGGTAAAATTCTGCTGTGTAGCCATCTGGCCCTGGGGCCTTTTTCCTTGGTAGGTTTTTGATGACACTCTCTATTTCTTCCTTCGCTATGGGTTTGTTGAGGTTCTTGATCTCTGTCTCAGATAATCTAGGGAGAGATTGTTTTTCTAAATATTTATCCATTTCTTCCAGGTTTCTGAATTCATTAGAATACAAACCTTCATAGTACTTTGTGATTATCCTTTTTATCTCATTGGGGTCTGTTGTTATTGCCCCCGATTCATCCCTCATCCTGGCTATTGATGATTGTTCCTTTCTATCTTTGGTAAGCTTTGCCAGGGGAGTGTCAATTTTATTAATTCGTTCATAAAACCAGCTTCTAGTTGCGTTAATCCTTTGCATTGTTCTTTTGTCTTCCCACTGGTTTAACTCCGCCCTGATTTTTATTATTTCTTTTTTCTTGCTATTGGAGGGGTAGTTCTGTTGACTCTGTTCTAGTTGTTGGAGGTTTTGTGTTAACATATCTGTCATACGCCTTTCTTCTTTTTTCATGTATGCATTCAGTGATATCAAGCTACCTCTGATAACTGCCTTTGCAGTGTCCCATAAGTTTTGGTATGTTGTATGCTCGTTCTCATTAGTTTCTAGAAATTTCCTGATATCCTCTCTGATTTGGACCTTAACCCATTCATGTCGCAGGAGATCGTTGTTTATTCTCCAATTGGTGGCCCTTGCTTTTCTGGGTGCCCTCCTATTAATCTCCAGCTTTATGGCATGGTGGTCTGAGAAAGACGTCTGGATAATATCTATGTGTTTGAATTTACTCAGGCTGGCCTTGTGCCCCAGCATGTGATCTATTCTTGAGAAAGATCCGTGTGGATTGGAGAAGAATGTGAAACCTTTTGCTTTTGGATGAAAGGCTCTATAGATCTCTATCAGGCCCTGTTGCCTAATTACATTGTTTAGCTCTCTGGCCTCTTTGCTGAGCTTCTTTCCCTGTGACCTGTCTTTCTCTGATAGTGGAGTGTTGAAGTCCCCCACTATTATTGTTGTTTCCGTGATTTCTTCTGTCATTTTTTTAATAGTTTGTTTGACGAAATTTGCCGCACCATTATTAGGTGCGTAAATATTCAGTATGCTTATTGCTTCCTGGTTTACTGAGCCTTTGAGCATTATGTAATGTCCCTCTTTGTCTCTTTTTATGTTTTGGATCTTGAGATCCATTTTGTCGGAGATTAAGATAGCCACTCCTGCCTTCTTGGAGTTACCATTTGCTTGGTAAACTTTCTGCCAGCCCTTTATTCTCAGCATATGCTTGTCTGCTTGCTTAAGGTGTGTCTCTTGCAGGCAGCAGATTGATGGGTTATGTTTTCTAATCCAATCCTCCAGCCTCTTTCTTTTAACATATGAATTGAGCCCATTTGTATTCAAAGTGATTATTACAATCTCTGGCTTCATGGTTGCCATATTTTGTTTTGTGTTTTGGGTCTTTGCCTATCTTCCTTCATATCAGTGTACTATGTTTGAGTGGAGGGTTTCTATCCTGTCCTCTTTCCCATCTGAGACCGTGTTGTCCTGGTACGTGTTGCTGGCATGTTGGCTTCTAGATGGAGATGGGCTATATGGTGGTCTCCTGGTGGTTCTAGTTGGAGCTTGATCTTCTGGCCATAGTGAGTCAGCCAGTATGTTCTGCAGGGTGGGGTGACTTGCAGTATATTTTTTGAGTTCTTCCTTGTCCTGGAAGACCCTTATCTTACACTCTATCTTAATGGATAACTTGGCAGGGTATAGGATTCTGGGGGAGGCATTTTTATCTTTCAGTTTTTGGAAGATGTTGCTCCATTCTCTCCTCCTCTTCATGGTTTCTGTTGATAAGTCTGAGCATAACCTTACCTGCGCTCCTTTGTATGTGACTGTCTTCCTTTCTCTTGATGCTCGTAGAATTTTCTCTTTTTCCTCTAAGTTGGATAATTTTACAATTATATGCCTTGGCGTGTTCTTCTTGGTGTTTAGCTTAGCCGGCGTCCTCTCTGCTTCCTGTATGAGAGTTGGATTCTCCTTTGTTAGGTTGGGGAAATTTTCTTCCAGGAATTCCTTTGCTATCTTGGTGGTCGATTTGTGTGTTATGTTGTGTTCCGGTAGACCGATTATTCGAATATTATTCCTCTTCATAGCATCTGTCATTGATCTCAGGCTGTCTTCTGTTTCTTTAATTTTCCTATCTGATTGTTTTTCTCGCTTGCTTCGTTTGGTTTGAGCGTCCTCGAGTTCACTGATACAGTTCTCAGCCTCCTCAAGCCTAGATATAGCTTCTGTGACCTTTTGTGTGGCCTCTGCTACCTCCTCTGTTAGTTTCTGCAGTTCCTTTTGGTGGATGGTATTCATCCCCTCTATTGTGGACTTCATCCCCTCTATTGTGCATTTCATCCCTTCTATCGTTGCATCCTTATTTTGGTTTGCTTCTCTTAGCTCCTGTATTACTGCAAGCAGAGATCTGAAGATTTCCTTTTGTGGCTGATCTATATCTGTTTCTTCTATGAGTGACGTTAGGTCTGTTAAAGTGCCTCGTTTTTCTGATTTTTTTTGTTGGGAGTGATGTGGTCTGTTGATTTTTCCTTGATCCTTTAATAGGCCCCATGCTTCTGGGAGACAGGAGTAACCTTATTATGTGGAGGCTCAGGCCACTGTGCCGTCTCCTGGGGTGGCTGGGGCGGGCTGCGGCAGGCTTAGGGCTGGCACTGGGGACCCAACAGGGCTCCAGGTGGTGAGAGCTGGCTGGAGCTCACTGACGGCTCCTCAGGGACTGCAAAGCCGAGACCCAGGCTCCACTGCAGGTGGAATGTTTGATCTGCCCGGGCTGTGAGCGGGCGCGGGGAGGCCCCTTGGATAGCTGCGCAGGCAGCTGCGGGACACTGCAGGGAACAATGGTGTTCGCTCTCTGCCCTTTTGGCGCGAAACCGCAGGGGGTAATGGCGCCGGCAAAGGAGGCTTGGCGCGAAACCGCAGGGGGCAATGGCGCCCTTCCTCCGCTCAGGCTCAGAGTCGCGGCCGCCGGAGTCCCCGCAGCACCCTGGGGAGGGCACCTACTCTTGTGCCTTGCGCAGGGAGGGGCCCTTGGTGGGCAGACTCAGCAGCACGGGGCGCGGCGCTCCGCGGAAGCTCAGGGTCCGGGACAGGTGCGGGTTGGGCTATGGCTCCTGTTGGCGGGAAGTGCTCAGCGCAGGGTCCCCGCCAGGAGTGGAGCTGGCGCTAGGCTGCCAGGGGCTGGCGGGGGCGGGCGGGGGTGGGAGGCCAGCACACGGAGGGCAGGTGGAGAAGTCCGCGGCAGAGGTGTGGGTGGATGGTCCCCCGTGGGCGTCGCCAGACAACCCGCGGGTCCGCTCCCCTGAGCTTGGATGAATGGAGGGAGGGACGTGGGCCCGAGGGCAGATCGCTGCCCTGCCGGGAGAGGGGAACTGCGGGAGAGGAAAGCTTCTCTCCCAGTGGGGATCCGCGATAGGGAGTGGGGAGTGGGCCGCTGGAGTAGGCAGGGCAGGCAAGCGGCTTTGGGCTGGCGTCCGGTTTGGGGATGGAGCCTAAGCCAGTCGCCAGTGAGCTCACGGCAGCTTAGTGGCCAGAGATGTCCCACTAGTCCGGTCCTCTTTCACCTAGACCCCTGCTCCGGACAAATGCGTGGGGTAGGACTGGGGTGCTGTCCCAGGGGGATATTTCACTCACCATACTCTTACTATTCAGCTACCTGGTCGCCAATCCTGCTTTGTTTGGAGGAGCTCTCAGAGTATGCGGGTGTCCCTGTCGGCCATCTTCCCCCTCTCGCCTCTGCTTTTCTTAAAAATTCTTTTAAAATTATGTTTTATGTTCTTCATTTTTGATGTTCTTATTGATATTCCACAACTCTTCTGACATATTATTAAGTACCTTCCACTACGAAACGTTCATCTTCTGGAACTAATTAGATATATTTTACTGCTACATACAAGGTGTTTAGTACTTAACTTTTCAGAATTTTCTCACCCTTTATGTTATTGTTACTCTGGAATCTCTAATGTAATATGTTCACCATGAGCAACTCTGTTGGCATTTTAACGAGCGATGGCATGATTTTCAGCATCACCTCAGATAATTGCCAGACTGTGTCACACTGGCAGAGGAGGGGTGGAGCAACTCTGTGCGACATTTGACTACCTTATAGAATTTATAGAATTTTCAGTGATATACATCTTTAAGAAAGCACACTACCACTTGTTTCTCCAGAGTAGCTGTGGGTTTAAACAGTTGATCTTTTGGTTAATTATTGAGTATTTGGCATTGTGCCAGCAGGGTTATTATACTATACAATGTTAGTGTTTTTATTTATTATGATTTTTAAATAAATTATATATGGTATTCAGCTTTCCAATCTATTGTGTTTTATCAATGGGAGCATAACTATTTTTTTTTAATTTCCACTTTGACGTTTGGAAAATAACTCTAGGAAGTAACTATATCGCTAAAATAGCTAAAATGAAAAGGGTGTGTAGAGAAGAGTCATGAGTGTGCATATCAGGTTTACATCTTCTTCTGAATTTAGGAAACATTTTAGTTAAAACAGCACTTGGGTCTTTGAAGGGCCAAACAGAACACTGACATCCAGTAGATTCTCAACTCTTGGCAACATAAAACAGCGTTTCCAGGGTTAAAGATATAAACCTTTGCAGGAGCACACAATCTCATCTTTTTTTCCTGAAGATTGGCTGGTGGGTTTGAACAGCTGAGATTCTGGTTAGAAGTCCATTGTTTGCCCAAGAGTACAATCCTTGGGGAAAATAAAAATGTAAATATAGAGCTGTCTTGTGATTTTTAAACAATGATAGATATATTTTTAAAAGATGACTTCTACAAAGAGTGATTTTTGTTGGATTATTGCATGCCTCATCTCGGTGGTTTACTGGGAATGCAAACTAATATAGATTCAGTAGCTTCTATTCCCATGCTCCTCTCTCAGGTCTTCTCCCTATTACTCGGATCTGAAATATCGCATTAGCTTTGCATTCCGGTTCCTCTGCACTTATTCTCTGTGCTGTTCGGCATAGTTTCCCCAGCATTTGCGTGTCTGATCAATTAACTACCTTATGGTGGGTTACTCTATTCTTAAAAATTCTTTAATTGTCCTAAAATTTTAAGTCCAAATTTCCTGCTAAACAATATAATTGTTTAATAAACAAACCCCACAGCTTTCCATCTCTTTAACTTGTGTTTTTATTCGTGCTTCTTATTATTATGAAGTTACTCTTTCACTTTTCTACTTCTTAAAACCCAGCTATCAAAAGAGACTTTCATATTCAAGCATTTTTTTCCTGATCTATTACATTGGAATTACACAGGTATTTGTGCTTCTGTTAATCTTCTAAAGTTGAGATTTGGGTGTCAGTTATATGTCACACTTCTAGAACATGTGCTTATGCTCAATAGTGGCGTTATCAACTTCTAAAAGATGGAATTTCTTAATGCATGATTAAAAATACTTAGATATTAAAATATTTATGTGGCTCTTAACTGTTTAATTTTAGTTAATAAAATCATATTGCATAGTATTTAATGCATTTATTTTATCTAATTAAAGACTCCAAAATCCAAAACTCCAAATTCACTGCCACCTAGTCAACACTGACTCATAACAACCCCATAATACAGGTTAGAACTCCCTCCCCCCTATGAGTTTCCAACACTGTAAATCATTATGGAAGTAGAAAACCCCATCTGTCTCCCTCCAAGCAGCAAGTGATTTAGAACTGCTGATCTTGACATTAGCAACCCAACTCATAACCAGTAAGCTAACAGGGCTCCTCCCTTAACAGGTTGATGGAATGAAAATATATTTAAACATGAAAATTAAAATTAAAAACCAAGGGTGAAAAAATATACTGAGCTACTTGTAAATTCCCCGCAGAGGAGATAGTTCAATGATCTATATATCCTTCACAGGGTCTCACGAGTAAATGTAGCACACAGTGGTTTATTTTTATCATTTCTATGATAGACAAGTAAAATTTACCTGAAGATAATTCAAAAAGTGGTTGGAGCAACACAATATGGAACTTCTTGAAATTCAAGCCAGCTCCTGAAGAGGACATGAAATAAGTGAAAGTATTACTGATTTTAGATGCATCTTGGCTGTAAGCAGAGGGAACAAGAAATAAGTTACTTCTGTTTCCCCAACTACAAAAAGGTATTTGAACTTGTAGATCATAGAAAACTATGAATGACATTTCAAAGAAGAAAATTCTAGGGGAAAAAAGGGTTGTACTAATATGAGACTTCTGCACAGACAAAAAAGCAGCGGCTTGAACAGCATAAGGGGTTACTAATACAAGGTATATAATCAGGAAAGTATCAGAGTTGTTCCAAAGACCATGCTTAGTCTGTGTGCTGACCAAATAATGTTAGGATGGATTCTGTGTAGAATGACACTCTGTCACCGTTGGACTCTCGTGTCTGATAGGACAGCGAAGAACTGCCCCTGTGGGTTTCCAAAACTATCACTCTTTATAGAACCACTACACCACCAGGGACTATCTTTGCTAAAATATTGTTATTATTTTTAATATCTTGACTGTTTTCTCCTAAAATGGGAGAAATCTAGTATGAAAGTATTGAGAGGAAGTATAACATGACAAAAATTCTTTTTAAAATCATTTTATTGGGGGCTCATACAACTCATCACAATCCATACATCCATCCACTGTGTCAATAGTATTTGTATATCTATTGCCATCATCATTCCCTAAATATTTTCTTTTTACTTGATCCCTTGGTATCAGCTCCTCATTTCCCCCTCCCTTCCTCATGTGTCCTTGATAATTTATAAATTATTGCTGGAAAATTATATAAATATCTGTAGCAACCTGATTATTTTGATGGAAGTTAGTATGGTTTGCATAATTAAAAACACTATATTAAAAGGTGTTTAGATTAATTCAATGTGAGAAATCAAAGGATGAAATGAATCATTTTAGGATTTCATTATGTCTGTTATTAATAAAAAATTTTTAATTGAAAGAAAGCATTCTATAGTATTTTTCATCACATATGTTTTTTCTTAATTCAATCCTGAGATCATATTATTGTTGAGGATGCTGATTTTCAGATTATTTTTATTAAATATACTGTGACTGTTAGGTTTATTGTGTCAACTAGTTCTCCATAGGAACATGTGGGTGGAGTTTAATGAGTTTGTAGCTTGATTGTAGGGCAATAGAGATAAATACTTTCCACAGCCAGATTTCCATCTCTCTTCCTCTCTAGTGATCTGTTGAGCTGGTTCTTTGCCTCAGCCATGTGCTGCGCTACCTGTGGGCAGCACCAACCCATGGATCATGTCCCTAGAATTGGAAGCTTCTTCAAGACCTCTTTTTCCAAGCTGTTGGTACATACATTGCTGGAGCTCTAGACCCCATGGGACCTGCTTTGCTAAACTCCTAAGCTACTGGCTATTGCTGACCTACCCTGATATCTGCTGGCTGAGGCCCACTCTGCCTGTTTTGCCTTAGGGTAGACTATTGTCTATTTCCTTGACCTTGGACTGGAAGCCTGAGTGAGTTGAAGGAACTTCAGTATATAAACTATTCCTTGAAATTGAGTTGAACTGAGCCCCCTGTACTGCTGTGAACTCATTATATTCCTTGCTGTAAAAGTATATATATATATTCATAAGAGTCCTGGTTTTGTTTCTTTAGAGAACCCTACATAAAATATATACACATTGAATAACAAACATGAAAAGTCATTGTCATTTGGTCAATGCTGCCCCATAACAACTCCCTGTTGGTTTCTGAGACTGTAACTGTTTGCAGGAGTAGAAAACCCAGTCCTTCTACCTTGGGCGTGCTGGTGGTTTCAAACTGCTGACCATTCAGATCACAGTCCACCATGTAATCACTAAAGCAAAGGATAAAATCCTCATGGACACCTTTCCTGATTTCAAACAATGCAGTATGTGTTCTACTGCAGCAATTGCCTCTTGCTCATGTACAGGTTCCACAGGAATAAAATGAAATGTTCGGTAATTCTCCTTCTTCCTAATGTTATCTAAGTTTCGTTATAATCAATGCAGTTGCCTGTGTTCACATAGTCAATAAAACACAAATTAACTTTAGCATAACATGTTCAAAGCATAGAAGATGAAATCGTGCCATCTTTACTCCTAATGATCATTCTGGCTATACTTTTTCCAAGACAGATTTGTGTTGCTCTTATGAAGGTCCATGGTATGCTCTACATTCTTATGAAACCCACAATTTAAACTTATCAATTCTTTTGTCTTCCTTATTCAACATCTACCTCGAATATGCATATTAAGTGACTGAAAATACCATAGTTTGGGTAGTGCACAAACAAAATACTTGCTGTTCAAAATTTTAAATCAGTTTTTTACAGCAGATTGGCTCAATGCAGTATGTCATTTGTTGCCTTAATTGATGTATTTTATGAGTGTTGCTTGTGGATACAAGTAAAATAAAACTGTCCACTTCAATCATTTCTCCATTTATCACGGTGTCTGTGGGTTCAGTTGTAAGGATTTTGTTATTCTTTACATTGAGTTGTAATCAGACTTCAGTACTTGATCATCATCGGCTTGTACTTCAAGTCCTCTTAGCTTTCAGAAATGAAGTTGTGTCATCTGCAGAGTGCTAAACAAGCCTTCATCAATCTGTTATTCTAATCTCAAGAAGCTCAGAGTTAGATGGAAGTTAAAGAAAGTAAACAGAATATTGAAGTGGAATATAACAATTGTAAGGCATAGTAACCCTAAGGTCAAGCATTCAACTACTAACTGAGACTGGTAGTTTGAACCCTACAGCGGCTCGTAAAAGCACATGTTTTGTGGTTTGCCTCCATTAATATTACTGTCGTTAACTTCCTTGAGGCAGTTCTATTCTAACATGAGTTTCTATGAGTGACAATCAACTTCATGAAACTCTATAAAAACCTAAAAAGGCAAGCTCAACTTTTAGGAATGCAGAGAGCAGAACAACCAGTATAATGTAGTGTGAAAAGTTCTGGCATCTCTAGTCAGCAATGGAATATTAAAAGTTTAGTGGTGTGTGCCTGGAGACTTGTTCAGGTGGGAGGGGTTCCATGTATATCCCTGAAACAGCCTTGTCATGCTTTAATAAGAGTTTCTTATATCTTGGGAAAATCAAAGATAATGCATAAAATGAAAAAAAGAAATTTTAGTGTTTCTTAGCAATGTAAATTTCACTGAATATTTAATATTTGCAATAGAACAAGAAGAATTGTACATATTTTTAAATTAAAAATCATTTCAATGAGGACTCTTACAGCTCTTATAACAATCCACATATCAATTGTATCAAGCTTATTTGTACATATGTTACCATTATTATTTTCTAAACATTTACTTTCTATTTCAGCCCTTGGTATCAGCTCCTCTTTTTCCCCTCCCCGACTCTCCTAACCTCATGACCCCTTGACAAATTGTAAATTATTATTGGTTTCATATCTTACACCAATCACTGGCTGCCTTCCACCATGATTTGTTGTTTATCCCCCTGGGGTGGGAGTGTGGTTATGTGCTGATCATTTGAATTGGTTCCTTCTTCCTCCCCTCCTCTCCCCATCTTCCCTCTACTCTCCTGGTATCACTACTCTGATTTCTGTTCTTGGGTTCAGTGTGTTGTAAGATCTTATCTCTTATCAGTACCTGTGCACATGCACATGCTCTGCTCTAGCCCTAGTTGAAAAACAGGACTGGGGTTATGATAGTGGGGATGAGAAAGCCTCAAGAAACCAGAGGAATATTGTGTTTTTCATCAGTGCTAAACTGGACTCTGGTTGACTCTTCCCTTCCTTGTGACCCTTCTGTGAGGGGGTGCCTCATGGTTCACACACGGCCTTGGGGTCTGAGATAGTTAAAATGTATTGTGCCAACCTGGCCGATAAACACATGTGGGGTTAATTGAAGGGTGGAGAGATAAATGGCTTGGTGAGCCTTGCCTTTCTAGCTTTCCAGTCTCTTGCTTTCTGATGGTCGGACCAGGTACAGCTGCCTTAGCCAGTTCCTGCTTCAGGTGGCAAGGCTCACTTCCTGCAAGACATCCTTGAGGCGAGGCCACCATGAACCTACCCTGATGCTGCCATTGGTCTGGAACAGCCATGTGGAGAAACCTGCCAGCCCTGAAATGCTTGTATGTTCACTGATTTGGCTTTCCTCCTGCAGTTGGTGTCATTGTGTGTGCTTACTGAGATGGAGGAGGACTCTATAGATTGGTGTTTGACATATGGGCTAATGTTGGATTTATGGGCTTGGGCAGCATTGGGTTGGATGCTTTCTGAATGTACACTTACCATTTATATAAACTTTCTCATATATATGTATGTATATATAAATAAATATATATATACATATTTCTGTGGATTTGTTTCTCTAATGTGCCAAGAATAATACAGGGTCTCTGCTCCAACCCCCTTCATTCTCAAAAATTATTTTTTGTTAGTTTGTTTGGGTCTTTTGATACCTGTTACCCAATTCTGTCAACACCTCATGATCACACAAGCTGGTGTGTTTCTTCCATATGGGATTGTTGCTTCTCTGTTAGATGTCTGCTTATTTAATTTCAAGCCTTTAAGACCCCCAGAGGCTGTATATTTTGATGGCCAGGCACTACCTGCTTTCTTCACCACGTTTGCTTATGTACCCATTTGCCTTTATCAATAGTGCTGGGAGGGTGAGCATCACATAATGCACATTGTTAGAAAAAACTGTTCTTTCATTGAGGCAAGGCTTGAGCAGAGGCCCCAAAGTCTGTCCACTACCTCATCATATTGTCATACAAATATGTGTACATTGACGAATGCCTCTCTTTTTATGAATTAATGTATTTACATATACACACACCTCTATCCATAACTTTGTCCCTAGATCTTCACTCTCCTTCCTTTCATCTTCCTCCTGTCCCTCCATTATGCTCGCCGTTCTGCTGACTCTTAGTGTTTCCTGTCAACTAGTTTGCTGTTGCTCTGACACCCATAGGCCCTCTAAGTCCTCTGTGTTGTTGATTTTAATTTCTTACTTGTTCCCCATATGATGTTATTTGCTCACTGCTCTCTTCCCTGCCTCCTCTTCCTGTCCCCCAAGTCCTTCTGGAACCCTTGGTCCCATTGCTTTCTCCTCAGGCTTGCTTCCCATGCAACCTTATATGTAATGGAGACAAAACAAAACCTCTCCATGCCTTAGCAGCTTTGTGTAGCATGTTGTTCTCTGGGCTTGATCTTGATTAACCCTCTCTCTTTTTCCTTCTTGGCTTACTTCCATGTGGGTATGACAAGCAGGCCCCTCTCCCCAGCCTGTAGGCTTAGTGTTGTTTGTAGTGCACTCTTCTAGGGAGAAAGTCAGCTTGGATCTGATTGGGGCTGGCCCTGTAGCCCACTCTGTTTATGAGTTGCTCCATGTTGTTAGGTTGCCCTCAAGCTTTGGTGCTCCATGGTGGGGTTTGCATGTACCCCCCCCCCCCAATTCTGTGGAGACATAACCAATACTCTACCCCTGGGTGGGTTAGTGCCCTTCTCTCTCTGTGCCATTGTCTTCCTCCCCCTTTTTTTCCCTCCAGCTTCACCCATCGCCCCTTTTGGTGCTGGAATAACATGTACATCCTTGGGTTTGGGCTGTTCCCCACCCGACTGCCTGTACATCAACCTGTATGATGTGAGATAAGTGGCTTTTCTTCTATACCTACTGTGTTGTTTATACTTACCTCAAGGCACTTATCTTGTACTTGTGCTTTTGTGACTGGCTAACTTCGCTTCGCATAATATCCTCCAACTCTTCCCATGAAATGATGTGCTTCATGTAATCATCAGTACTTCCAGCAACTAGAACAGAGTCAACAGAACAACCCCTGCTCCCCACAATAGCAAAGAAAAGAAATAATAATGATCAGGACAGAATTAAATGAATAGGAAGATAAGACAAAATGCAAACAAAGATCGATGCAGCTTAAAGCTGTTTCTTTGAAAGGATCAACAGATTTGACAAAACACTGGCAAGCCTAACCAAAGAAAAAAAGGGGCAGACATAAATAGCCAGGATGAGGATGGAAAAGGGGATCACAATGGACCCAAATGAGATTTAAAGGAAAACCACCAAGTATTATGAATGTCTGTACTCCAGTGAATTCAACAATGTGGACGACATGGGAAAATACTTGAAAAAAAAAACACATCCTTCCCTAGATTATCCCAGATAGAGGTCAAGAAACTCAATAGATGCAGAGCAAAAAAGAAATACTTCTCAAGAAACAGTTATCAAAAAAATTCAAGTGGAAAAAGCCCCATCCAGGCAGCTTCCCAGGAGAATTCTAGCAAGCATTCAGGAAAGAGCTGCCGCTGATCCTCCATGAATTGCTCCAGAACAGAGAAAAAGATGTCAAACTTTCAAACTCATTCTATGAAGCCAGAATAACTCTGATACCCAAGCACAGCAAGGATCCCAGAAGAGTAGAGAAATACAGACTGATATCTCTCATGAACATAGATAGAAAAATTACTTACAAATATTGGCCAATAAAATACAAAAGTATATAGAACACATTATCCATCATGATCAGGTGGGGTTCATTTCAGGGACTCAGGGATGGTTTAACATTTGATAGTTTATCAATATTTTTCACCACATTGATAAGAAAAATGATAAGAATCACATGATGTTAATGCAGAAAAAGCATTTGACAACATCCAACGCCCATTCCTAATTAAGACACTCAAGAAGATAGGAATGGAAGGGACATTTCTCAAGCTATCTATGAAAAGCCAACAGCCAACATCATAGTCAATGGAGAAAAGACACAAACAACGCCACTGAAAATAAGGACCATACAAGGTTTCCCCTTGTCCCCATTTCTATTCAACATCATACTGTAGGTTCTAGCTAACAACATAAGGCAGCAGAAATACATTAAAGATATCCCACTAGGAGAGGAGGACTTGAACCTGTCACAACTTCCAGATGACATGATTCTATACATTCCAAATGCCAAAAGCTCCACAAAAAGAATACAGGAATATAGACAGTGATAGAGGAATATGGAAGAGTGTCAGGATACAATATCAAAAACAGGAGTGTATTGCTTTGCTATATACGTCAGAAAAGACCATAGAAGAGGAGGTGAAGAAGGCAGTACACTACACAATAGCCAAGAGCAAATGGAAATATATAGGGAGAGAGTTAACCAAAAAATACCAAAAGACGTATACAAGGACCCTACTTCAGGAAACCAAAAGTAATCTCTGAAAATGCAGGAATATTCCATGCTCATGGATCGAAAAACTCAATATAGTAAAGATGTCAGTCTTACCCAAGGCACTATATGCTTAACACTATCCTGATTCAAATACCAGCACCTTCTTCAAAGTATTGGAAAAACTGACCACCAATTTCATATGGAGAGGAAAGAAGCCCCAAATCAACAGAGAACTCCACAAGAAGGACACAGTCAGAGGGCTTGCTTTACCTGACTTTCACAGCTACTACACAGCCACAGTGGTCAAAACAGCATGGTACTGGAATAATGACAAATACTAAGACAAATGGAAAAGAACAGAAAACCTAGAAATAAAGCCATTAACTTACAGACAACTGATCTTCAACGGGGCTCCAAAGGCATCAAGTGGGAGGTGGATTCCCTCTTTAACAAGTGGCACAGGAAACAATGAAACAAGATGCTTACATCACCCCATGCACAACAACAACCACCAGGTGGATCAGAGACCTAGAAATAAAACTCCAAATTATCAGGACCATAAATAAAGGAATTTTGACAAACCTAAGAACCTTGAATCATGGAATGCATAAGCTAACTTCAATAGGGAAGGGTACACACACAGGTGAACCTGAAATGGACGAGTGGGATTTACTAAGAATAAAACACCTATGTGCATTGAAATACTTCACCAATAGAGTAACAAGAGAACCCACAGATAGGGAGAGGATTTTTAGCAATGACACACAGACTTATTACTAAAATCTACAATACCCTCCTAGCTTGCAAAAAGAGGAAAACAGTTAATCTCCTGAGGAAGTGGGCAAATGTCCTGAAAAGAAATTTCACTCCAGAGGAGACCTGAGTGGTCAATAAAAATATGAGAAAATGCTCTCAATCATTAGCCATCACAGAAATACAAATTAAAACAACCTTGAGATAGCACTTAAAATCCTTGAGGGTAGCCCAAATCAGAAAATCAGAAGGGCAACACATTTTGGAGAAGATGTGGCTACATAGGGACTCTCCTCCATGGCTGGTGGTTCTGTAGATATGTACAACATATGTGGCAAGCTATTTGGCAATATTTAAATCAAATGAAATTGATCAACCTTATGACCCAGCTATCCCTATATTAGTCATATACCCGGAAGAAATAAGAAACAAACCACAACCAGTTGGCTGCTCTCTAATGTTTACTGTGGTGCAGTTCACAATTGCAAAAATTGGAAATAACTTAAATTTCCATTGATAGATGAATATAGTAGAAAACTCTGGCACATACCCACAATGGAAAACTAAGCATCACTAAAAATTCTACATCTGAATACTATTTTCCTGGCTGTTCAATGTTTATCTTAAACAGAAGGTAACACCCCAGGAAATTCCCTTTCTGTTACAGGAAGACTGATGTTAAACAATAATTATATCCTTCAAAAATTATTCAGAAGGAAAGAAAAATTCAAAGTGGATGTCAGGAGAGAGCCTGAAGTGTGCTCTTCATCCTAAAATAACTAAATGTAAGAAATGATTACATCTAAAAGCTAAACAGAAATTTTCAAAGGGAAGCTTAGGAAGAAAGAAATGAATATATTATAAACATTAGACGAAGACCAATAGGAAGACCAAAAGGGAAGAATATACTCAGCCTGATTTAAACTGCAAAACTAAAGAAAAATTCAAGCCTTGAGTAGAAATGTTGAGAGATTATATGAGCAAAATAGTGAGAGATGTATCAAGTAATAAAATAAAGATGGAATGAATATACAGAGGCATTTTAACAAAAAGAGCTTATCAGCATTCTACTATTTCAGGAAGCAAGTGTGAGTAAAACCAATGGATCAAAAGGTCAAGCTGCATGGAAGGTATTAGCCAAAATCAAGGCTCCAGGAATTGATGGAAAACCAATAGAAATGTTTCAACAAGCTGATGAAGCACTGGAAGCACTTGCTGGGCTTTGTCAACAAATTTGGAAGAAATCTACTTGGACAACTGACGCAAAAAGATCTATATTTGTGCCCATTCCCAAGAAAGGTGACCCAGAGGAATGTACAAATTCTAGAACAATTGAAATCACAAGCAACTAGTCTGATGATATATTCTGAGGTTCTGCACCATTTCCTTTCCCAAATTATGCCCATTTATGCTCATTTCCTGTGGGAGAAAATAGCATATCTCATATATATTTATGGAAAGCCTTGTGGTTATGTCTGAGCTCCTTTCAATATGTTTCCATTGAGAAAGCAATGGAACAACCTCATAATTTTCTCATGCAACCCCAGGTCCTTCAGTTTCCTGAAATTAAAAATTAAAGCATTTTTGTTAAAAACAACTAACGTGCCTAGTTATGGTACATAAACATATGGCAGCTTTTGTGTTAGCGACTGTTAAGTGAGTTCATCCTCTGTTTCTTCATCTGAAAAATAATATGCTGGATTTAGATGGTATCTGAGATTATTGTGTATACTTTTTGTTTCAAGATGATTATTGCTAATAGCCACTTCATAGTAGAACTGCCCAAAGGGGATCTGAGTCTATCAATCGTTACTGGAAAAGATCTCTAGGCCACGTTTCTCACAGAGTCATTGGTGGGTTTCAAATACAGATCTAGCCATCTGCCAAATGCTTGAGCAGTGTGCTACCAGCATTCCTTTCACCAGATCTCACACACTGCATTGCTTTAATTCTTACTCAGTGACCCCATAGGGGTCAGACTGCCCTCTGGGGGCTTCTTAGATTCTACTTCTATATGGGAATATGAAGCTCTGTCTTTCACTCACATAGTAGCTGGTGGTTTCAAACTGTTGATTTTGTGATTAGAAACCCAATGCATAATAACCCACTACACTGAATTTAAATCTTATGAAAACAATTTTTGCCATGTGTTGTTGCTTTGATTATTTTATTATGATGGTGTTTTTTATTATAATGCTTAACTCAAAAGTCACCAAACCTCTTTGCATTTGAATTGATCTTTTATTTTTCTACTAAAACATGTTTGACCTACAACCATTTGAAACAGTTGTTTTTTCCCTCTTAAACCCTTAACCTTCTAGTGTCAACTGCTGTCATTTAAGATTCAATCAGTGCACATCATTCTCAAATATATTTTTGGATAAATTAGGAATGCAAACAATCTATACTATATCATTATAATTGAAATGTGCCAACACATTTTTCCGTGTGCATCTCTAATATCTGAGACATGAGAGTGTGATGATTTTCTACCATCAAAATGACAGATGGCTGGCAGTGAATGACATTCCTGTCATGTCATTTAAAGAACAAATGGCCCATTTTATAAAATTGGAAGAAGAGAATGGTGACCTCTCAATGCTCATCACGTGGGTATCATTTTACCTTTCAATTGATAGTTCTTTCAAATCCTTGCTCCCAAAGTCCAGAAAGTGGGGAAAGTTATAACTTGGTGTAATCGCCCTCCCCTAAACCATACAATAAAACTAGATAAGGAATAACTTGTATTCAGATGGCTTCTACATAAACAACCTATTTATGTAGCATTAAAAAATGACATCTAATCGAAAGTAGGAGTAAATATAGCCAGAGTATATCCATAGTGCTCCTTAGAGGCCATGTGTCATACGTTGGACATGCTGTCCTGCTAGACCAGCGCCTGGGAAAGGGCATCATACTTGGTAAAGTGGAGGGGCAGCGAAAAAGTGCCAGACCCTCGAGGGGCTGGATGGACAGCATGGCTGCAACAATGTTGCTCGAAGCTAAGAACAACGGATCATGCAGGCAAAGGCAGTGTTTGCTTTGCTGTGCACAGGGCTGGTATGCATCAGAACCAACTCAATGGTATCTACCAGCTTCAAATCAGCTCTAATTCTGCCAAGACACGGGTTTAATCCACAGCATATCCCCTTTACAACACCTGTTGTTAATCACAGAAACCTGGGCACTGAATAGGGAGAACGCATTGGATCCTGTAGCAGGATGCCTGTGCCCAGGGGTAGTCATGACCCGGGTTCAGATACTCATTTATATTCTAGCACCTGGGAACTATTGCTATAGGCCCTTCAGTGAGTTCTGACTCAGAGCCACCCTCCGCACAATGGAATGACTCACTGCCAACAAGTCAATTGTAACTCTTAGCAACCCTCTAGGATAGGGTAAAACGGGAATTCTGTACAGGAATGGGAAGTCTCATCTTTCTACCACAGAAGAGCTGGTGGTTTTGAATTGCTGATCTTTTAGGGTTAAAAGCCCAGTGTGTCACCCCATAAGCCATCCGATTGGAAGAAGGGACTTCAAAAGAATGAATAAAAAAATTCACAGTTAAGCAAAAATAAGAAAAAATGAATGGTGCTTAAGTTTTTCATATATATATATATAAATGTGTCTGTCCTTATTTGTGCAAATATCCTTGAAAAGGGAGACTTTTAAAATTATATGTATACATTTCGTAAGTATTTAATCATATTTTTTTGCAGCATCAAACTTTTCAAAAGTTTAATTAGTCTGAAAATTAAAGACACTGCCTTAAATGATACTTTGTGATCCACTGTCAGAGCTTGGCTATTTGATATCTTATAACAGCTCATTAAAAATTGAATTATATTCCTTGATAAGCTAATATGAGTCAAGTATATATATTTTTCATCTAAGAAATATTCCATTTATGTTGCTGCAAGAAAAATATAAAAAATAATTAAACTTTCAGTAGTTGTTAAATAACTTTTGACACGGAGTATACTGTTTATATGAACAATAAGAAAAGTAGTCTTGGGTCCTGAGTTTAGAAAGTTAAAGAACTATGAACACAATAGTGCGTACCAAAATAAGCATAGGAAGGAGGAAGAGGAGAAGGAGGGAAGGGAGGTGGGAAAGGAGGGGGGAAGACGAAGGTGGAGTTACAGAGAGAAGGGAAGCCTTCTCAGAAGAGAAGATTTCAACGCTTATAATGAGGAAACCCTTTCAATTGTTCTTGAATTAAATTATCTTTCTACTGTGAAGTAAAAAGAAAGACAAATAAATTCATTTCCCCAAGAAATAGGAAAATAAAATGTTAGTTTAAAATGAAATACATTAAAATTGTGCAGAACTTCACTACGAAACATGTTATTATATTATCTCAATGTTTTATTGAAATTCTCTCAACTTCATTAACACAAATTGCTGTTCTGCTTACTTTTCAGAACTGTAGGGAGGGTAAATGGGAAAGCATTTTGTAAGTAACTTGAAAAGTCTAAATGATAGCATTGCAATAAAAGAGAGAACAGAAAATATTGACAGATTAATGCCTTCCACAAAACAATTTAAAGGAAACATTAGCAGTAAATTTGCAGGATAAAATGGCAAAATTCTTGTGAACACATCAGACATGGAAGAGAACCAACCAGAAACATATTCTCAGAGTCTCTACTGGAATGAGTCTAAACTATAACAGGCTCTCTGGAAGAAACGTTTATATTCTAGACCAGTGATTTCATCCACCACATGCCTGTCACTTTGTCATACAATGGTGGCTTGTGTGTTGCTGTTGCTTGAAGAGATATCCTTGCTATTTCAAATGCCAGCAGGGTCGCCCAAAGTGAGTGGGTTTCAGTGAAGCTTGGAGACTAAGAACAGACACTGAGGATGTGGTTCCACCTTTTGGAGGAAGGAGCCATTGAATAACGTATGTATCACAGCTTAACTTGTGAAAGCCCGGTTTATAGAAGGCTATGTAGGACAGTGGGATCCCAAAATCTGTCTGCAGGAATCTCATCAGATTAAACTTCTTGCAGATCCCTCTGGCCACAGGTGAGGGACTTGAACAGCTTTACTATCAGACAGGGGTTACTGTAATCTTGATAATGGAGGATGAGACAAAGGTATAATATGCTACTTGATCTGCTGACATCCCCCTTGAAGCAACCAGAATGTACTCTCGGCATGAATATATACTTTCTTGTTCTATAACATTTAAAAAATATATTGATGGTGCTCTTTTCTTTCTTATTCTTTAGTTTTTCTTTATATTAATATCATCTTGTTTCTCTTTCATTTTATTTTGTTGTTGTTGTTTGCTCTGTTAGATTTCCCACCTTGTGAAGCACAGGAGTGGGTGCAGAGACACAATAATCAATGCAATGGATTATCAGGGATGGGGTTGGAGAGGGTGAAGGGCATTGGTGTGCAAACCGTGAATGCAGGAGTGGGAAGGGTGAATTAGAACTGATTGTGATGATATATAAACAACCATTTAGAAAAAGTGATTTAACTATAGAAGTGTAAGAAATGTAAATGTTACATAAAGAAAACTTCTAAAAATGAAACAAAACAAAATAGCACTGAACTTGACCAGTGGTTGCCCTGGGTTAAGGAGGAAAACTTTTTGCTCAGGAGGGTTTTGAGGTTATGTTTATGGTGGTGGAAAAATTTGAATAATTTGGAAAAGGATATCAATAATGATTGCTCAACATGAAAAGTATAATCAGTGGCACTGAATTATACATGTAGAAATTATTGAGTTGGAGAACATTTTATTGTGTATATTTGTGCCACAATTTAAAAAGCAATCCCACTAATAACAGTAAGTATCAGGAAGAAGAAAGTGTTCTAAAATTGATTGTGGTTTTGATTGTACAACTCTTTGATATGATGAAACTATTGATTTGTATCATATGTGGAAGTGGCAATAAAACGTTAAGAAACCCACTTTGTTCATAGCTTGAAAACACTATGCGATCCTGTAGGTCTAATGAATGGGAGCAGGATTTTTGTCAGATGGAGTCCTGGAAGATGGCCCCTTGGGTCAAAATGGGACTGAGCAGGAACTGATGTCTCTGAGGGGAGAAAGCCATGGTGATGCACGTCAGCTAAAGCCAGCAGGAGTGCAGGCATTGGGTCTACATTCGCTAGAGGAGGGTGTGCGATTCATGGTAAGGAGAAAAGGCTGAGAACATATACTAATGATCAGAACTGGAAATGTGTGAAGGGTTAATCTAGGAGGATTAGAAGTGGTTGAGAATAAAATGGACTCAAATGAAAAACCTGACTTGAATGGTTAAAACATGACTTGATCTGTCTCTTGACACACTTTGAGTTTGATTTGTTTTTTGATATTTTCTGTTTTTTGAACCGGAATTTATTTCTGTTATATTTTGTTAATGTTGGTAGTCTGCTTGACTCTCTGGAATGCATTTTTCTATGTTTTGGCATGTGTGAAATGCAGGATAGATGAATCTGTAGGGACTATAACTAGATTAAGTGCTCCTTGGGAGTAATGCAAGGGGGGAGGGTAGCTGATGTCAAAGAGTAAATGAAGGCAGACCATCTTTTGAAACTGACTATGGTAGTGATTGTACAAGACTGCTTGATGTGACTGAAAAATTTAATTATATGAATTGAATGGTACTAATTATGTCCTAATAAAATAGTTTAAAAATATAAATGGAACACATAAAGATTGACATCTATGGAATATGTGAGCTCAAATGGACTCTTATTGGTCATTTTAATCAAAAAGTCATATGATTTACTATGCTGGGAATACCACCAGAAGAAAAATGTCATGACATTCACTGTCAAAAAGGACATTGGAAAATTAATTTTTAAGAACAATGCTGCCTGTGATAGTATTATATCTACCCCTCTGCAATGAAATAAAATCAATAAAACTGTTATTCAAATGCATGTACCAACCACAAAAGATGATGAAATTGAAGAATTGTACCAAGGCCTTCAGTCAGAGTTTGATCAAACATGCAATCACGATGCATGGATAATTATTGGCAATCAGAATGTGAACGTTGGAAACAGAGTGAAAGGAACAGTGGATGAAAATATGGACCCGGTTAAAGAAACAAAGCTGGAGATCCCTTGATGGAATTTGACAAGACCATGGGCTTGTTCATAACAAATACTTTTTTCAACAAATCAAACATGGACTTTCCCAGTTGAAAGACTCAGAAATCAAATTGCCTGCATATGTGGCACAAGACAATGGAGAAGCTGAAAATCAGTTAAAGCAGCCCAAGAGATACATGTGGAACAGATCAGCAATTGACCCAATGTAAATCCAGGACAAAATTGAAGAAAAGTAAAATAATTTGAGGAGAGTTAAAACCCAACCTTTCGTCTACTCAAAAACAGATTCAACGCACTGAACACCAATGAAAGAAGACCTGATGATGGTAGGTGGAAATCAAGAGCATCATTCATGACGAAAGCAAAAGGTGATTACACAGGCAGGAGATAAAGAAACGTTCAAAGTGGATGTCAGAAGAGGCTGAAATGAAATGATGAAGTCGAAGAACTCAATGCAAAACTTCAAATGGCAACTTGAGAAGAAAAAGCAAAGCATTAACGTGAAATGTGTAAAGACCTAAAAGGGAAGTTCAGCATACCTGAAACTGGAAGAACTCAAGAAAAAAAATTCAAGCCTTGAGTATCATTTTGAATGAATCTATAAGTGAAACATTGAATGATGCTGGAAGCATCAAAAGAAGATGGAAAGACAACACAGAATCACTGTGCCAAAAAGGAACTAGTTGACCCTCCACCATTTCAGGAGGTTGCATATGAGAAAGAACCAACAGTGCCGAAGGAGGAAGTTCAAGCTGCATCAAACTTCCTTTACCATTAGCTACAAAGAAGGATCCGTGAATTGATGGGATACCAATTAAAGTCCTATGCGTCAGTACTGCTTCTAATGTTTCTAGCAACATACACACACACACACACACACATGCATACATTTGATGTCTTTGTGTGAATGAGTTTATGTGTCTGTGTGTAAATGTCAAATTCCATCCAGGATAAACATTTCTGCTCATCAAAACTTTGATGAAAAGACAAGCTTACTTTACAAATACTGGGGTAAACCAGTCACAAAACATGCATTTTTAAATTAGATGAAGCATTGGAAGCATTCACTCATCTTTGCCAGGAAATTCGGAGGACACCTATATGGTCAACTGATTAAACGAATCCATATTTGTACCCATTCCAAAGAAAGGTGACACTACAGCATATTCCAATTATAGTTCATTATCATTAATATCACAGGCTAGTAGAAATTTTGTGAAGATCATCCAGCAATAGTTTCAGCAGTACATTGACAGAGAAATGCCAGATGTTCAGATTGGATTCAGAAACGAATGTGGAATAAGGAATATCATTGCTGGTGTGAGTTGCATCTTGGCTGAAATCAGAGAACACTAGAAAAAATGTTTACTTGTATTTTTATTGACTATTTCAATGCATTTCTGAATGGATTTACAGTCTCAAAAACACTATATAGGGTTTCTATGAATCAAAATCAACTTTATGTCAGTGAGTTTGGCTTGGGGTGTTACATCCTCTCTACTTGGGAATTAGACACTGGAGGTCATGTGTAGACGTTTTGCAATAACTTAGATTTCAGATTAATTCTAGATTTGAATTGTTGACTACTAGAAAGCAGATAGAATAATAATATTCCACATATCTTGGATCACCCACATGAAACCAGATTTTAAGAATTAGACTTTTGTCACTAAAACAGGTAAGGTAACCCCGATTCAAAGCATGGTCTCTTCATCACTTCCTACGCCTGTGACAGTTGGACATTGAATGAAGAAAACCAAAGAAGAAACATTGCATTTGGATTATGGTGCTGGAGAAGAATATGAAAGTACCACGAACTTTCAAACAAACAAACAAATACAAACAAACAAACAAATACATCTGTCTTGGTAGAAATGCAGCCAGAATGTTCTTCAGAAGCAAGGATGGTGAAATTTAATGTCACATGCTTTGGACATGGTATCAGGAGAGACCTGGAAAAGATCATGCTTAGTACAACAACAAAATTGACTCTTGATAAGATGGATGGATACAATGGCTGCAAAAATGGCCTACAACAGAAGGGCAATAATGAGGATGGTGCCGAACGAGACAGTATTTTGTTCTGTGTCCGTAACAGTGTCACTAGGGGTCAGGACTAACTGGATGGGACAGAAGCATTAATGCACATCCTTATCTAGCACCCTTCCTCTGCTTAACACAGAAAGTTATGAAAAACTCAAAGACTTTTTGGGGGTGGATGGTAGGGAAAATGTGTTATATGTTTTGTCAATTGCACTAGGGGGAAACATGGCTTGACTTAGGCCAACCGATATAGGTGAGTTAGGATACAGTATGGGGTAACCATATAAGCCTCACAGATACCTTTTCTCATTTTAAACAAAGAAATATATTATGGTTCTATTTGAATGACTCCCTTATTTTCTGTGCACATTTTTTTTCCCACAATTAAGTGTTCTAGAATTCCCATTCTTGGCAATGTTACCCATATGCATTTTGATACATACATTTGAAGGCCTTTGGGTGGTCAATAAAGAGCAAGTAAGTATCTTCCTAATATCTTCTGTTTTCAGTCAAGATGTTGTCAATAATTCTCCTTATTCTACATTTTATTCTGAAGCAAGCTTGAATTTCAAGATGCTCCATGTCTAATTTTGGTTTTATTATCTTGAAGAGAATTTTATTTACAAGTGATATTAATCTTCTTTGGAATGGACACAAAGATGGATTTCTTCCCAGTCTATTTTCTAAGTAACTGTCTTCTGACATTTACTTTTAATTTTTATTTCTTTCCTGTTTTTGAAAATGATATTTTGCTTTCCACATGTATGATGTTCTTGATATCATTTCACAACTCCTATGGTCTTCTGTTCATTTAATATTCAATGAATGAAATCTGTTCTTAATGTTTTCTGTGTTAGATGAGATAGAGTCAAGGTCACACTTTGGTTCCATTGGTTTAATTTTAATTTTATTTTACTTTAATCTAAAATGTCATTTGAACAATTGGTATCCTGTTCCACAGACAGCTCTTGGCCTTGTTTTGGCTTATGGTGTTGAGCGTCTATACTCAATTGTATTGCTGTGCATTCTATCTAGTACGGTCCAGGCGTAAATTTTTGGCTTGTAGTGTTGAGCGTCTGTACTGAATTGTATTGCAGTGCATTCTATCTAGCACGGTCCAGGGGTAGAACTGCTATGTATGTTGCTGAAAAGTTATGTGCACCGGGAAAGTCCCTGGTGTTTCCAAATGCCGTCATGGGATAGACAGCGTCCTTTCTATCATCAGTGCCAGGTTGGGTTTGTTTTTTCCCCAAGTACAAATCATTTCACTTTGTTTCACATTTTTGCATTTCAATCAGATGTAATTATCAGTACATCTTGATTGCATGTTTGATTACTTTCAGATTCACCAGATTGGTAAAAGATAAAAAGCCAAGAAGTCCCAATGTTGGGAAGGTGTGGAGACACCTTCCCATTAAGTTGCCATTCTTTGTTTGTGGGAGTGAACATATCATGATGATTAAAAAAAAAAAAGAAAAGGTTGGTTGGCACTTTATTTCAAGTCCATGATCTTTAATTCCGCCTTATGGTGTTTCTTTTCCTTCAGAAACAGCAGCAACCAGAAACAGATAATGCAAATACATGTCCTCAATACAACTTCAACGTGAACTTGAATGTTCATAGAATCATTATTCATAATTACTCCAATTTGAAATAAATTCCATCAGCTAGAGAATTCATAAATGAATTATGATATATTATTCAGAAATTATAAGTGATCAATCACTGATACAAGCAACACAATGCATAACTTTCCAAATTAATATGTGAATTGAAAGGCATTTAGCATTGTTAAGGCTGTTTATAAAGTGAGGATAAGCTATAAAAATCTGTGAAAATAGAAATCAGGACAATAGTTCTCTTGAGAAACAAGAGTACTCAGAAAGGAACATGAGAATGCTCTCTGTATTTATGAGTATATTCTTAATTTTCATGGAAGGTTATGTTATATGAACTATACATTTCTTAACATTCATATAACAGTGTTTTGGCATTTTCTTGTACCTCAGTTTCCACCTCAAAACTAAAAATTGAAGCAGAAGTTAGAAAATTTTACTTTGTAAAATAACATTAAATTAAAGAAGATTAATGAATAGAAGTGAAAGTAAAGATTTAAGACACAAGATGAAAGTAATGAAAGCCAACATCCTTAGAAGGTAGTGGAAACTCTAGGGTAAAACTAACAATATAATAAATGTGAAAAGGATATTGGAAAATAGGAGAAGAAAAAAGATAACCAGGATAAATAAAAGCTGCAGCACAAAGGGTTAGGAAAGCAATGTTAATTTTATTTTCTCTCAAGAGAGGATTATGAATGCTAGAACAAAATTAATGCTCTGTAGAGTGACCAATTTATTCCATCGATCGATCACAGCATGTATATTATTCTTTGCTCCTGAGACTTTTGAAAAACTGTGTGTCTTCTATTTCTTACATAGTCTGACTCTTAAATCACAAATACAAGTGGTTTATGAAGTTATTTAAACCATGGTTCTGTAAAAGACTCAAGAAGAGAAAGAATTTGTCCAGCCTTTAACCTTTTAATATACCTTAAATCTGCTACATAAAGACAAGCAAACACCTTTATTAGAAATATTGGTTGAAAGGACCCTGTGGCATTTAGGAAATTTATTGTAAAAAAATAGAATTCCATTAGGTATTTTTATATGTTAATTGAGTTTATTCTTTTACTATACACGGGATTTATGGATAAGAACACTATCCCAATGAAATACTCATTAGAAGATGAATCCAGATACTACTAGCTAACAAAACAGAATTGCAATATATTTAGAGAATTGTTATTCTGTTTGGAAGCATAAAATAGTCTTGAAGGGCATGCTTACAACGCAAAAATTACCCTACACTACAAATCAAGGGTATATATTTGTTTCCAAACCATTTTATTGGTGGCTAATATATGTATCATGTCATTTTATAGTGCAACCACATCAAGCAGTATTGTGCAATTTCTACCACAATAAGTTGCAAAACATTTTCTTACTTCCTGAACTCCTTGATATATAAAGCTCTCCTTTAGCACCACCCCAGCCCCCATGTTCCCAAGAAACCCTTATTATGCTTGTTATCTTTATAGGTTCATCAATCCTGGGTTTCATATACCAAAAACCAGAAAAAATAAATAACACAAATTCAAGAGGGCTACCCACAATGACAAAATGCATCAGAGATAAGCCCAAATATTGAGAGTTGTTTAACCAGCTTATATCACTGCCTTTGTCCCTACACGTTGCAATACCACTGCTTCATTAACACAGGAATGCTTCATTGATGGGTTTTCTGAAGCCTCTTCAACCTATAATTGATCAAATGTGCTATCACGATGCCCGGTGACTACTGCTGACCAGAAAGTGAGGTGTGCAAGCAAAGAAGAAGGAAACACAGCCTTGGATTTGGAAACAATGCTGCCAGAGATGCCATTACAGACTTCTGCAATTCCAACAACTTATTCATTGACAATATCATTTTAGAAAGAAAGTAAATGATTACAATGCATTTGTTCCTTCCTAAACGACATAAAAAATGAATCAAGTAAACTATATCTATTGTGAGGGAAGATAGTTTCGTGTCATCAACCCAAACAATGCCAAGGGCTGGTTATAGAACAGAATAATTTCTTCTCTGTAAGTTCGACTTGAAGCTGAACAAAATTAAAACATGTCTATGTGAGAGAAATTTCAAACTTAGTATATTTCCCCTGATTTTAAGAGAGTCAAGAATTCATATGACACATTTGAGCAAGAATTCATATGACACATTTGACCGAAGACCAGAAGAGCCCTGTAATGACTTCAAAGACTTCAGCTATGAGGGAAGAAAAGGTATTAAAGACTCAGATGAAAACTCATTGCCATGAAGTCTATTTAAACTCAAAGTGACATTATAAAATAGAGCAGAACTGCCCATTTTGGTTGCAAGGCTTTCAATCTTTATGAAAGCAGAAAACATCTTCTCCCTCACAGAGGCTGCTGGTTTGAACCATCGATCATATGGTTAGTACCTCAACACATAATCCGCTATGCCACCCTCAAGTTGGGAGGGGGAGAGGGATCAAAATGAATGTCAGCAGAAATGGTGATTTTTTATTTTCTTGAATGTAGAGCAGCTAAAGCCAATTGAGGAAACAAACAAAAGAGCTGAGCAGAAAATTCCAAAGGACAGCTCAAGAGGACAAATTGAACTTTTATAATGATAATTACAAAGTACTGGAGTTAAAAAAAACAACGGAAGATTGCCCTTGGTACTTCTCAGGCTGAAATAATTAAAGAAAAGAAGAAACCAAGCCTCAATGAACAAAATATTTAACAGTGTGTGCACATGAAAAGAAGATGGAAAAAATTCACAGTGTAACTGCACCACAACAAACAAACAAAACAGATGGAAGTTCAATCTTTTCAGAAGAGAGAATATCATCAGAAATCAAAGGTACCAAAAGAAGAAATCCAAGATCGATTGAGGACACTGGTACAAGAAATAAGGCTGCAGGAATTGATATGATTCCAAATGAGATGTTCCCATAAATGGATATAATTCTGGAAGCATTCACACATTAGGCCAAGACATGTGGAAGCAGCCAACTTGTCATCAATTTGAAAGAGATCCTTATCTTTGCCAATTCCAAGGAAAGGTGATCTAAACGAATGAAGGAATTATTCAGCAATCTCATGAATACCAGTATGAAATACGGGAACATTTCTACTGAAGGTAATTCAAAAGTGCTTACAACAGTATATCATCAGGCAATTGTCTGAAATTTAAATTCTATTCAGAGGATGGTATGTGGATATTAAGAATATGGAACTGCTTTACTTGCTCAAAGTAAAGAAGACACGCTGAATGTGGTGATGCCCTGGTTATGCATTGGGCTACATTCCCAGATGGTCAGCAGTTTGAAACCATTGGCAGTTCTGTGGGAGATAGACAGTGCTTTCTAGTTCATAAACAGCTGCAGTCTAGGAAATGCACAGGGATCACTATGAGTCACACTGACTTGATGGCAGTGAATTTGATTTGGTTTGGGATCAAAGAATAGAGCCTTCAGCATGGTTTGCATTTTAACATATAGAAAACTAGAATCTTCTCAAGTGGCCAATAAATGACATCATGATAAATGGAGGAAATACAAAAATTGTCAAGAATTGTATATTGCTTCCACCCACAAACAATGTTCAGGGAAGCAGCAATCAAGAAATAAAGCAGCACATTGCTTTTGGCAAATCTGCTACACAAGAGCTGTTTAATGTGCCAAAGGACTCTTGAATTATGATGTTGATAGAGGATACTGGGTCTTTCATGGACTATTCAAAGAATCAGAAAGATTAAAGAAATATGTCTACAAAAATGTATAGCCAAACTCTACCTTGGAAGAGAGGATGGCAAGACTTCTCATGGGGTTTGCACTTGTCTCAGAAAGGAGCAATCTCTGGAGAAGGATATGATACTTGGGTAAAGTACAGGGGCTCTGAAAAGGAGTAAGAGGGACCCACAATCAGACAGATGGACAAAATGGTTGTGACAGTGGGCCCAAAGACAGACATGGTGGAGCAATGGCTAAGTACTTGGATGCTAACTGAAAGGTTAGTGGTTGCAAACTCTCTGAAGCTCTAGGGGAGAATGGCTTGACAATCGCCTCCAATCAGGATTATATTATAGTCAAGAGTTCGTTTTACTCAGCTAATGATTGGCTATGAATCAGACTCAACCTGATAAACAATGACAACATTCTTTCTCACAGCCACTTAAGTAATGATATTTACCAGTAGTGTTTCAACCTACCTTAAAATGAGTTATATGCACATATAAGTCTTTATATTTTTGGCAAAATATATTTTGGCTCAAATGTTCAGGAGTCCTTGAGAAAGCAATTATCCTAAAAGTACCAAATGGGAGGAAGACAAAAATCTAGTACAATCACAATGCAAATTGCACATATTAATATAAATGACAGCCTTTTTGAATTGAGTTGATATTTGGCTGGCCAAAGTGCCTCAAACATCTTTCTGCTCTTTATCATCAAAGTCCAAAATGTTTTTTTAAAAAGTACATAGTTGTGTATTGAGGTAGTTCAGAATTTTTCAAGTAAGCACTTTTTTTATTTTCGTAAGATATTAAACATACATAAAACTGGATACAGAATCGTGAAAGTATAGGACTGAAAAGGCTTAGATCATAAGTAAACTTTACATATTTCCTTATTTGTAAAGCAAGGGTTAAAATGATGGCCTACCTCAGAGTATTTCAGGAAGATTAAAGGAGATGCAGGAGTGTGGGTTGTAACATAGCATTAATCAATACTTACATTAGATTGATAGATGTCTCAATATTTAAAATACATGGATAAATGGTTTAAACCTACTCAGGGGCATGATAGAATACAGACCTGGAATGTTGCATTGGTAAAGATTCAAAGAAGAAACGAACTCTGCTGCTGAGTCGATTGGAACTCACAGCATCCGGAGGGGAAAACCCTAAGAGGACGTTTCATTTGTTAACATATGCAGTTCTCATGAATCAGAATAAACACACAGCAAAGAGGTTTTGTGTTGTTTTAAAGGGGACCGAAATCATGAGTGCTGCCCCTAAGATATCTGTTACATACATAAGTAAACCAAACAACGCTCTTTCTGAGGAGGTCTTGTTTTTGTTAGGTGCCATTGAGTTGACGGTGACGCACTGGGAAGCCAGGTTCAAGGGAACATAACACTAGTTGGTCTTGTGCTGTTCATATGCTCGTGTCAGGGAACCAATCCATCTATTTCCCCTTTTCACTGCCCTTACACTTTGCCAAGAATGATGTCCTTCTGAAGTAACTGGCCTCTCTTAGTAACATATCCAAGACGGATGAGCAGAGCTTTCTCCATTCTCATTTTGTAGGAACTTTCTCGCTATACCTTTTCCATGAGAGATGATTTGTTTGGGGGAAAGTCCATGGTATGTTCATATTCTTCTTCCTTAACAGCATACTTTGTATGTATCAATTCTCTTGTTTTCCATGGTCACTGTCCAACTATCATACACATAGAAATTGATTGAAAAGGCCATGGCTTAGGTCAAGTGAAGCTTGTTCTTCAAAGTAACATCTTTGCTCTTGAACATTTTTAAGAGGTTTTGTGCAGCAGATTTTTCCAATGAAATGGTTTATTTGATTTATTGATCGCTCCTTTAATCGGCATTAATTGTGGATTCAGGTAAAATGAAGTTCTTGACCACTTCAATATTTCCACTGTTTATAATATTGTTGTCTATTATTCCATTATTGAAAATGTTTTTCAGACATTGAGTTACAATGATACGTACTGAAGGCTTTTGTATTTAATTGTTATCAGTGTTTCAAGTCATTTTTAACTTCAACAAGCCAGGTGTGTCTTTTGTATTTTGTAGGTTTATCTGGCATGTCTTCATATAATGCAGTTGGATCATTTGCTCAGAATGCAGATTGAATAACTATGGTAAATTCAAACAACCTGTTAATTTTTTGTTCAGTGTAAACTCCATAAGATTGGATATTTTTTCTCTTTTGTTGCCAGTTTCTAGTAGATATCACATAATGATAAACACCTACTAAATAGAGTGATAGGTTAACATTTCATTAGATAAAGAATTCACATAATGATTATGATATATAATATGCATTCAATAATTTTGCTTTTAAAAGATCATTGTTCTCAACAATAGGAGATTATTAAGACCCAAAATCAGAAAATATATTATTTTTTAGGCTGCCTGGGCATTATGATCCAGGATATATACTAAGCTGTTTTACAGATTATCCTCTAATGGAGCCATGTGGGATAAATCATACCCCCTTCTTATAGATTAAGAAACTGAAAGGACTGGCTTTGGTTAGGGTGATAGAATCAGTGGAGTCAAAGTTATAAGATGCCAAAGCTATTATCCTCTGTTATGATGCTGAAATATCAGTTCATTTATCTCTGAATGCCTCTTATGCATCACAATGCATGATGTACAAAATAAATCCCAAATTTTACATACAAATCACCAAACTCAAATCCATTCAACAAATAGAAATCCTACAGAATAGGGTAGAATTTTCCACAAAGTTGTTAAGCCCGTAATTTCTTTACAAAGGCAGACTGTCTCATTGTTTTCCAAAGATTAGTAGATAGGTTCAAATTACTGATTTTCAATTAGTAGCTTAATGTGCTCTTTGTACAATATACTCACTCACTGGCACCAGACAATACAGTGACCCTCTAGGACAGGGTAGACCTGCCCTTGTGGGTATCTCAGACTGTAAATCTTTACAGAAGTAGAAAGCCGTGTCTTTTTCCTATGGGACAGCTAGCTAGTGGTTTCAAACAGCTAACCTTGTTGTTACCAGGCCAAGGTGTAACCACTAAGCCACCAGTTTTCCTTGCAGTATATACAGTAGACCTATATAATAAATGCTTGTTAAGGGAATTGCACCTAGATCATGCTGAACTGTAGGTTTGTTAAAAGAAAATATTCCAGACACAGTTGAAGTAATTTCCTACATGAAATAAATTCAGTTAATGAGATTGATCCTTATTCTGCTTTATGAAAGCACTAAAAATTCTTCGTGGCCTTCAGAAATAAATTATCAAATACAGTTTGGCACATTGTAGAGGTACAAAAGCTAATATGAAAGTTATTCTAAATACTATATTGATCTGTTTCCATCTTCATGGTCCAATCACAGAAATTAATATTGCATATGAAGCCAATTTCATCTTAACCTACTAAGTACTTTTTAGACTTTTTATATAACATCATAATGCCAAATTTTTTGTTATTGGATTTCAATCTCTGAGGAAAAATGCTTTCAATTGTCCAAAATGATTAGTGTATCGATGTACTTCAGTTTTGACATACTTTCCTGTTATTATACTTATCTCTATAGATCTTCTATTATGGAATTTAAAAATATAAAAGATTCCACTTTACTTACTCTTAAGTGTGCATAAAGGAAAAAATGAGGTTGGTCCAAATGACATGAAAAAGACTTTCCCTAAGTAAACTTTTAAAAATGGATGCTCTGTAGCTTTCCTTTTTTCTAATCTTCAAAATGTACCTGTTTGTTGTAAAATATATGAGGAGAGTGGGGAAACCATTGCTTAAATGCTCTATTCATTGGCATTCGGGTAATCAGTTTCAGACAATATGATGATGGTTTTAAGTGTGTATACTTTAATTGCTGCAGTGTGTTACGTGATTGTACCTTTATAACAAAAATTTTTATGTCAGTTTGAAGGAATTTTCAAATGTGGTTAAAATATATATTTTTGGGTTGAAAAGTGAAGCTTATTTAAACTTCAAGATGAGGAGGGGAAAGATTCTGTGAAGACAAACACCTTTCTTGATTTATGATGAATAAGAAGCATTTCTTTCTAATCTTTGAATTAGATTGTCTTTTAAAGTTGGGTAGTTCTCTTGAATAGCTCTGGGTCTCACGTTCTACATCTGATACCATATCAGATATGTTCTAACAAGCTGGTGCTAGTGAGCACTTAGCGAGTAACTTTTTCCATCTTAACTGCATTCCTGGTTTATCTGCCTCACTTCTCAAATCTCACATTTAAAATAGATATATCTTTTCAAAAATATTACCCAAGACAGCCTTTAAACCTTAAAACAAAATTATGTCTTTTAGTCTTTGTTAAGAACAACATTTTAACTTAATTAGATGGAAATCTCTACCTTGAGCAGTGTGATTTTCTTAGAACAATCGATATGCAATCAATTAAATCTGCAAAGATCTCAAATTAGAAAACATAAAGGGAATGAAGTGATGAGAAGATGCAAATTGGAAAGAAGGACAAAAACACCTAAGCCTTGAATTTCCATTTCGAGGATTCTGTAAGATATGGAACAATCCCAGAAGAAGCAATGTGATAAGAAGCACTGCACAAAACCCTTACATCTAAAAGAATTGATTAGTGTTCAACTATGTCAGGAGGCAGAACATGATTGAAAGCCAATAATATTGAAGGTTGAAGTCCAAGCTGCACTGGATATATGGGGGAAATATAGAAACTGACAGATTACTAATTGAGATATTTCAAAAAGCAAACTTAGCATTGCAGTGCTCACCAGTCTATGATAAGACCTGGTGAAGAGACAATGACCTGGAGGACACCCTGACTCACACCAGCTCCGATGCTCTGACCGAATGAGGAAAGTATTTGAAACAAATCATCGTTATTGGACAGAAGTTAATTTTGAAAAAATAATCAAAAAATAAAACACACACACACAAAAATACCCCTCAAAATAGTTGCAACACAATGACCAAGGGAACTCTCAGAAATGCAAAGCTGATTCAGAAGAAAACATAGAATGAAATATTTTATTGCTTGCATCATATTGATCTTGGCGGAAAACAGGGTATTATTAAGATTTTTTCTGTATTTAAAAAATTTATTTATTTATAATCACTTTACTGGGGGCTCATACAACTCTTATCACAATCCATACGTCCACCCATTGTATCAAGCACATTTGTACATATCTATGAAAAATAATTTAACTGTGTGGATGATAACATGTTATAGTTACCATGTTGATGAATGAGAATCCCAGAACACTAATTGTTCTCATGTGAAACCTGTAATTAAACCAAGAAGCAACTTAAAAAAAAAAGGTGGGGAAGAGGACTGACACAACATGCTTCAGAATCAGGAAAGGTGAGAATCAGGGTTGAGTATTTCAGCATACACATTGAGTCTATAATGGGATCAAGCACAGGGGCCATTGTGAAGATGGTGGAGGACTGGGCAATGTTTCACTCTTTTGTGCACGAGATTTGTATGGGGAGAACTGACTCGATGGCACCTAACAACAACAATTCATTCTGTGTGCAGAAAGGCTGATTGGTCTGAAGATGAACTCCACATCAGAACTGGAAGAAGGGACAGTAACACTCTTCAATACACAGATGATACAAGCTTGCTTGACAAAAGCGAAGAGGACATGAAACTCGTTCAAACGAAGATCAAACACTGCATCCTTCAGTATGGACACCACCTGAACATGAAGTAAAATACATTTAAAAATGAAAAAAACCTTCATAACTGGATTAACACACATCATCATCATGATAACCAGAGAAACAATTAAAGTTGTCAAGCATTTCATTTTACGTGATATACAAAGTCCATTGAAGCAGTCGTTAACAATTCAAACAATATATTGGATTGTGCATATCTCCTTCAAGTACCTCTTTAAAGGATTAAAAAGTAAATGTTGCATCTTGAAGACTAAGGTACCTCTAACTCAAGTACTGCTATTTCCAATAGCCTCTACTGCATGCACAGCACTTGTCTATCAGTTTGCCCTGCATTAGTAGCTTTTCTGTTACTGTGATATTTTATTTCCAACACCCAAAGGGACAACCAAGGTGAATAGGTTTCAGCAGAACTCCCAGGCTAAGGATAGATTAAGGAGACAGAGATAGATTAAGAATAGATTGTTTCTGAAAATTAACCAATGGAAATTTTATGAATAGCTGCAGAACATTGTGAGACACTGAAAATTGTGAGATACATAAACAACACTGGTATACTATGAAATATAATGCTGGAAAAGGAGTTATTCACGTAAGAAGATACTAAGCATATAAGTAAGGAGGCGGTTCTTTCTCAAAGTATGTTGCTCTTAGGTACCATTGAATTGGTTCTGCCTAATAGTGGTCTGATGTACAACAGAATGAAACACTGCTGATCATGAGCCCACCGATACAGTCGCTGCATCAATCCATCTTGCCAAAGGTCTTCCACTTTTTCACTGCCCTACTATTTTTCCAAGCATTATAATTTCCCAAAGGACAGGTCTCTGCTGATAAAATGTTGAAAGTACATGACACTAAGCCTTATAATTCTTGCCTCTTAGGAGCATTCTGGATGCAGTTTTTAAAATCATTTTATTAGGGACACATACAAATCTTATCAAAATCCATACATACATTCATTGTGTCAAGTACATTTGTACATTCGTTGCCCTCATCATTCTCAAAATATTTGCTTTCTAGTTGAACCCTTGGTATCTGCACCTCATTTTCCCCTCCCTCCCTGCTCCCCCCTCCCTCATGAACCCTTCATAATTTATAAATTAGTATTATTTTTTCATGTCTTACACTGTTCGATGTCTCCCTTCACCCACTTTTCTGTTGTCCATCCCCCAGGGAGGGAGGATATATGTAGATCCTTGTAACCAGTTTCCCCCTTCTACACAACCTTCCTTCTACCTTCCTGGTATTGCCACTCTTACCACTGGTCATGAAGGGTTCATCTGTTCTGGATTCCTTGTGTTTCCAGTTCCTATCTGTACCAGTGTAAATACATCCTCTGGTCTAGCCAAACTTGTAAGGTAGAATTGGGATCATGATTGTGGGGGGAGGAAGCATTTAAGAACTAGTGGAAAGTTATATGTTTCATCATTGCTACGCTGCACCATGACTGGCTCATTTACTCCCAGCGACCCTAATGTAAGGCGATGTCCAGTTGTCTACAGATAGGCTTTGGGTCCCCACTCGGTACTGCCCCTCAATCTCAATCATATGATTTTTTATGATTGATATCTGACCCCTTCGACACCATGTGATCATACAATCTGGTGTGCTTCTTCCATGTGGACTTTGTTGCTTCTCAGTTAGATAACCACTTGTTTACCTTCAAGCCTTTGAGACCCCAGACACTATATCTGTTAATTGCTGGCACCATCAGCTTTCTTCACCATATTTGCTTATGCACCCGCTTTGTCTTTAGTGATCGTGTTTGGAAGGTGAGCATCATGGAATGCCAGTTTAATAGAACAAAGTGTTCTTGCATCAAGTAGTATTTGAGTGGAGGCCAAATGTCCATTTATGACCTTAATACCAAACCTATAAATATATGTGCATAGATATATTTTCCCATCCTCATAAATAAATATATTTGCATATGTCCATGCCTTTATTTAGACCTCTATAAATATCCTTTGCCTCCTAGTCTTCTTTTGTCTCCCTTATTCAATGTGTCAATGTTTACACTCATAAGATATTATTGAAAATACCATGGCTTGGATCAGCACACGTTAGTCCCCAGAGGATAGTCAATCATAATGGAAAGGATGGAGTAAAGCCTCTGGAACTTCACTTGCTGCTAGAGCAAACCCCAAAATAGCTGGAAACATCTATTAATGATCAGAACTGCGAATGTATAATGTATGAATCTAATAAAATTTGAAATCATGAAAATATAATGAAATTCATAATGGCTAATATCCTAGGCGTTGGTGAGCTGAACTGGACTGAGCGGGCCTGTTGTTGTGTCAGCCATGTGGTTTCATAAACCAGGAATGGACAATTCAAGAGTGTTGACATGCCATTCATCATCAGAAAGGACATTTCAATGTCTATCTCTGATGGGATACTCTCTGTACACATAAAAGAAAAACCAGACAATACAGATATAATTCAAATGTATGCCTTAACCACTAAAATTATTTTTAAAAGAAAGATTTTATCAATGTGTGCAGTCTAAAATTGATCAGACTTACAATCAAGATAATTATTGGATTGGGATGCACAAGTTGGAAGCAAAGAGGACGGAACAACAGTTTGAATATATAATCTTGGTGATAGAAACAAAATTGCAAAACTAATGATATATTTTTGCAAGAACAAGGACTTCATCTTTGAAAATGCTATGTTCTAAAAATATAATTGGTAACTTTACACCTGTAATTTTTCTGATGGAATACACAGAAAATAAATTTTCTATATCCATGGAGAAAGACCATGGAGAAACTTAAGACGCTCAGCCAAAATAAAGCCAGGAGCATATTGTGGAATAAACCATCAGTTGTTCATATTATAAATTACATGATGAGGACAACAAATGTGCTTGACACAATGGATGGATGTATGGATTGTGGTAAGAGCTGGAAGTATCCCCCCCAGATGATTTAAAAGGAATAAAAAACAAACAAAACAAAGAGTACAAGAAAGAAGGGGGGTATTGAACATATAATGGCCAGTAAAACAAACTTGTATTGGAAGAAACACAGACAGACTTCTTAGAAGGGAGAAGAAAAAGACTTCATCTCACATATTTTGGACTTGTTATCAGCAAACAGTTCCTAGGCAAACCTACACCAATCTCAACACCTTAGATGCCACTTGGCTTTTACTTCCAATGTATGCAGTGACTTAGAATCAGCCAGCTTCCTGTCAAAAAACACTCAACTTTCCCCCTTCCTTGAGTTGAGAAGTTCATGTGTGTGTAGCAGGGCTCACTGTGAAAGCTCTTCCAGATAACCGGGTTCCAAAGAAAAAGCAAACTGGATGAATAGAATGATACAATCCTAGTCTGAGTTTAAAAAAAAAATGACTAGTGTGAACAATGTCTTTTCTGGAAAGGAGTTAATGATTGGGAAAAGGCAAAAAAACTGTTATATCAATTGATGACTCTTTATAAGAAAATGTGTAGCAAGCGGAAAGGGAAAGTATTTTCTTTCATCCACAATAGTGATTCTCATGTTCTAGAAACTATAAGGAGACAAACAAAGGTCCAACCCTTCATTGGGTATGAGTTCTATATCATGTTTCCTTCCTTTGTTTTTAATCCCCTCTGGTTCTTCTGATTTCTTGTTGGAGATACCTAGAGAAACAAAAGAAAAGAAAATATCTGAACTAGCTACACTGTATAAAATATTACAGAAACTGAATAAAAAGTAGAATTCCTGGAGTTTCCAAGGTACCTTGCAGGAAGAGACAGAGTGCAGCATTCTCAAAGTGAATCTACACAACTTGTAATCTCACTGGAATGACAAGAGCAGTAGGATGTAATAACAAGGACTATAGAAATGACAGTATCCGTAGCATGGAGATTTCATTTTTAGATTGAAAACCCCAGTTTCAAGCAGTTTTGACAGTGTGATTGAATCCTGTCTCTAAAGATTTTAAGTAATTCATCTTCAGAAAATACATAAACTATATGCAAACCTAAGTTTTCTCAGATGGGCACTAATATAGCTAGCTAATGGTGGCATTTACCTCCATGAAGTCATTATAATGTCTAAGTGTGACAATGTAATAAACTATTTAGCACATTTTCTGTGATGCATTGAACCCTCTGGAAATATGAACTATTCATAATATTAGTATAATTAAAATGCATGATTGATAAAATTGTGACTGAATCCTTCCATGGTCAAAATCTTTCCTTCTTAATACATTTTGCCGAACTATAATTCATATATATGAAAATTGAACTTTCAAAGTATGCAGTTCAGTGGTTTTAATATATTCACTGAGTATTCCAACCAGCCACACGATCTCATTTTATAAAATTATTATCATCCCCTAAAGAAATTCTGTACCCATAAACTGTGACTCCCTTGTCATTTTCCAGCCCCACCACCAACTCTGAATATCATTCATCTAATTTCTATACGAAAAGCATGTTTCCCAACCTAATGGTCATCAGGTAAACTACAACTCTTTGGTTGCATACTGAGGTAGTTAGTTTATTGTGCCAACCTGGCCGATAAATAGATGTGGGATTAATTGAAGGACAGAGAACTAAATGGCTCAGCGAGCCTTGCCTTTCTTGTCTCTTGCTCTTTGATCATAGGAGTAGTGTGCAGCTGCCTTGCTTGTTCTGTGCCTCCATGTGCAAGCTACACTACCTGTGGGGCACCTAACCCGTGGAAGGTGTCACTGTAATTTGAGGTTCCTTCAAGACCTGCTTTGCCACACCATTGGACTTTACATCTCTTGAGCTGGGGACTGTCAGACCCTGTCATCTGGCTGACTGTTGGTGATCTACTTGCTGTTTGCTGCCTGTGCCCGGATAGCCTGAATTGCTCTACAGAGGTCTACCCGGCAACCCTCAAGACTTGAAGGACTGCCAATGTCTCACAACTGTCTCATGGGAGTGAGTTGCTCTGAGCCATTCGTACTGCTTTATAGATTAATTAACTGTTTATTTCTTATGCTATCGATGTGTATAAATATATATAATTATTAGTGTTCTGGTTTTGTTTCTCTAGAGAACCCTGTCTAACACAAATACCATTGACTTGGTTCTGACTCATTGCAACTCTCTACGTACAGGATAAAACACTGCCTGACACTGTGCCACCATGAAATTATTGCGATGTATGAGTCTATGGCTGCAGCCACTGTTTCAATACATCTTGTTCTGAGTCTTGCCTCTATTTTATTATGCATGATATCTCAGGAACTGTTCTATCTTGTTAACATATTCCAAGTCCACGAGACAAAGTATTGATAGCCTAATTAAAGGTGTCTTCTTACTGTACCTCTCCCAAGATATACTTGTTATTCTGGCAGTTCATAGTACTTCCAATAATCTTCACCATAATTCATATGAACTTTGTCCTTTTTCATTGTGAAACTTCAAATGCTCAAACTCAGATCAACCTTGGGCTCCACGGAAGGAAACCCTGAAAGGTTCTGTGCCATCCCCACAATTGTTCCTAGGCCCGAGCCATGGATGCAGTCACTGTGTCAATCCAACCTATCAAGGGCCTTCACCTTTTTCACCACCCGTCCACTTTACCAAACGTGGCCTGAGACTGGGTTGTCCGGGCAACATGTCCAAAGTAAGATAGAGTCTTGCCATCCTTGCCTCTAAGGAGCCCTTTGGCCTCACTTCTTCAAATACAGATCTCTTTGTCCTTTTAGCAATACATGGCCTTTAAAATATCCTTCTCTCTAGCACCACAATTCAAATGCACCTGTTCTTTTATGGTCATCCTTGTTCAATGTCCAACTTTCAAATACATATGATGCAATTCAGAATACCATGGCATGGGTCGGGCGCACCTGGGTCCTCAAAGACACATCCTTGCTCATCAATAACTCTAACTAATCTGTGCAACAGCTTTACCTAATGCATTCCATGAGCATTCACTGTGGTTCCAAGGAAGACAACATGTTTAACAACTTCAGCCTCTTCTCCATTTATCATCAGGTTACCTGTTGGTCCACTTATGAGACTTTTGGTGTTCATTAAATTGAACTTGTAAGTGACCCTTGACCTTCATCCTCCCCATGAACCCTTATTGTACTTGCTGGCTCATCAACCCACGGTTTCATATACTGAGAAACAGAAAACCATATAAAAAATTCAAAGGGGTCTACTCTAAATGACGAAAGACATCAGAGATAAACCCCAGTATGAAAATAAAAAACAAATAAAAAACATGGAAAGTGTTGAAAACCAGATCAGGCCCAACATTATCAGAGGAAGTATCAAATAACTTTTTACATTTATGTACAGTTTTGGTTTGCTTACAATAAATTTGAATCAATGTTAGTCTTCCTTACATTGAGTTATAATCCATACTTAAGACTATAACCTTTCATCAGCAATTGTTTCAATTCTTCCTAATTTTCAGCAAGCAAGGTTGTGTCATCTGCATATTGCAGGTTGTTATAAAGTGTTTCTCCAATCCTGACACACACTTCTTCATATAATCTAGCTTCTCTCACGATGTGCCCAACATATAGATTGAACAAGTATACTGAGAGGATATAACCCAGGCAGGCACTTTTCCTGATTTTAACCATGTAGTATTTCCTTGTTCTCTCCCTACAAGTGCCTTGTAATCCGTACACAAGCTCAGAGTAAATACAACATTTGCTTTCTACTTGAGCCCTTGGCATCAGCTCCTCATTCCCCCCTCCTTTCCCACTGCCCCTTCCCTCATGGACCCTACATATTTTATAAATTATTATAATTTTGTAATGTCTTACACATCCGACATCTCTCTTCATCCACTTTTCTATTGTCCATCCTCCAGGGAGGGAGTTATATGTAGATCCTTCTAATCGGTTCCCCCTTAAGAAAAAACAAGTTCTGATAATTAAACGCTCCCCAAATTCTTCTTTCATGATGATCCCTAGGTGTAATTAGGGTGCCCTTTCTAAATTAAAACTATTAATACTTAGCTTCCAATAGAAAGGTAGAGTCACCTTAACTTTACAAGTATAATGATGTTTTGATATAAGGATACACACACACACATACACACTCATCCTTATTTTTGTGACATAAAAGAAGTAAATAGTCAATGCTAGTATCCTAGAGTTCAAATTGTGATCTATAAAACTGAAAAGCAGTCATTCCTGTAGGGTCCTTAAAACTCTGGATGGGACACTGTTTCCTCGGTCAGACCTACAGTTACCACTTATCTGAACCAACTTAGCACCTAGGACTCTATAAATCCATCATCGAAAGCATTTCTGTTTTATCCCATGGTTGCCGCCACTGTGTTAATTCATTTCATAAAATGTTTCCTATACATCAGAATATATATATGTCAAATATGCGCATATATACACATGCATATACATATATGTGTGTACAAATATATACATACACAAATGAGAACTTCCAAGAGTTGATGGGAAAATCATTTCTATTGATTTCATTTTCCCATGATTTTTGAAGTGCCTCGTGTGTGTATGCTTATTCAAGATTGTCAAGGCCATTTCAAATCATAGAAAGCCCACTTGACACATTAGAATTGTCCCACCGGGTTCCTTAGCTCTAGAGCTTATAGAAGCAGATTTACAGGTCTGTCCTCAATAGTGGTACAAAGCACAAAGTTTTCAGTTATCAGTTGAGCATTAAACTTCTAGGACATTAGGGTTCTAATGTATAAATAGAGATACATATTGTAAGAGATATATCTTGTGCTTATAGAGATATACATTATAAGAAATGTCTATATGTATGTATGTATATATATATAGGAACACAATATATACACATATAAACACATCTGGATATATGTAAATTTATATATAATCTAGAATATATTTAATAAAATGCTTCAACATTAAACATAGGTGGGGAAATATGTAAGGTACTTTGAATATTATTGCTAAGGATATATTATGGGGGAACATTGAAACTTCTCTGGGTATACAAAGTCATTGAAAAACAAAATTCATTGCTTTGAGTGGATTCTGACTTATTACAACAGGGCATACATCATCTGTACCCTTTCTGAAGCTTTGAATCCTCTAATGAGCAGAAAACCTCATTCTTCTCCCATGAAATGGTGAGTAGTCCCTTGCATCAGGTCCTCTTTTTTTTCCCCTCCTCCCTCCCCCTTCCCCCCTCCCTCATATGCCCTTGGTAATTTATACATCGTTATTTTGTCATATCTTGCCCTATCCGGAGTCTCCCTTCCCCCCTTCAGTGGAGAGCAAATGCCTTGAGAATGATTGGGGCAGGGAATGTATGGATGTGCTTTATACAATTGATGTATGTATATGTATGGATTGTGGTAAGAGTTGTATGAGTCCCTAATAAAATGTAAAAGAAGAAAAGAGAAAAAAATGTTTAGGGCAAAGACTGTACAGATGTGCTTTATACAATTGATGTATGTATATATATGAACTGTGAAAAGAATTGTATGAGCCCCAATAAATTGTTAAAATTAAAAAAAAAAAAAAGAAAGCAAATGTTTTGAGGATGATGAGGGCAACAAATGTACAAATGTGCTTGACACAGTGGATGTATGTATGGATTGTGATAAGAGTTGTAAGAGCCCCCAGTGAAATGATTTTAAAAAATAAAATTGTACAAACGTCAAAAAAAAAAAAAAAAGAAATGGTGAGTAGTTTTGGAGTACGACCCTTGGGGTTAGCAGTCTTAAACCAAGATCCACTCTACCACTAGGGCTCATGCACAATATGACAAAAGTGCTCCAAACTCACTGTCATGAAGTCAATTCTGACTTCCAGTCACTCTTTAAGACAGGCTAGTACTGTCCACTGGGTTTCTCACATGGAGCGACTAATACGCTTGGGCTGCTGACATTTTGGGTTCACACACCGACACATAACCACAATATTACAAGGGCTCTTTACACAAGATTATAAACAAACAAATTCAGTGCCATTGTGTCATTGCTGACTCTCAGTGACCCCTGTGGTTTTCCAATGTATGGTAGTATGAAGCCCAGACTGTCTTCCGTGGAGTGCTGGGAGTTTGCCACTGGGAACCATGCAAATCCCAACACAACTAGTAAGCACTACACCTCTAAGGTGACAGGAGAATCCAATTCCATATCTTCTCAAGAATGATTCCTAGGTGGCAAGGTACATATATACCGCCACCCTCCATCCATCTTCATTCTTTTCTGACACTAAAAATCAATCACGTGGCATTTACTTATCTGCTGGGTTCAATAATCCTTTTCAGAACTCAGAGACAATATTTAAAATTATGAAGTTTTATTAGGGAAATGAACAGCTTTCAAAGAGATTGGCTGTCACAATGGCTGAAACATAACCATTTTTAGAATGATGCAAGACCATACAGTGTATTGTTCTGCTGTATTTATAAGTCGTTATGAATCCAAACTCCCTCAATGGCACCTAACAACAACCACAAGTTACAAAATAATAAAGATGTAGCTTCTTGGTCTGTAGTGCCCCGTCTCTGTCAAGCTGGACAGTGTCTTTCTCTGGCCCCTAAGTTACATGATCCCTTTGCCTCTGACCTACAAGCCTTGCAAAGTGCCTTTTAGCTCTCATCAATATCCAGTAGGCATACTACTCTGCAAGCCAGCATCCTACCCAAAGGCACTCGGCGTGACTCTTTCTGTGGGCCGGGAGGCCTGCATCGAGCTCTGCTACTGTGGCATCTCTTCTGGTGCTTCTGTTACTCTCCTCATCTCACATGGAATCACACAGCCAACTGGCGGATCTTCCTCCTTAATGTGCCTGGGGCTCTTCTGCCCCGGCTTCTGAGATGGCTTACTTTCATGGCCATCAAAATGGACACACTGACCATCCCTTTCATTGAAGCCCTCTACACCTCATTTGTGTGCACCCACTCAGTCACTAAGTGAAAGGTACAAAGACTAAGGACAGGAGAATCATACCCAGCAAGTTCACTTTGCTAAAGCAGCGTATACAGCAAAGTCAATCCCTGCCTCATGCAGTTTGGTGACATTACATACTCTAATTGAGACATTAGTGCTGAATGTCTCTCAGATTAATAGTACAACACCATATGTGAGCCTTGGGGATCGCTGATGTATTTAATTTAAAGCCTTTACAATGATCTACTCTGTGTTCCTTTCTCTTATATTGTATTTGGCAGACCAGTAAGGCACCCATCACATCGTCATCTGATTTAGAAGTTGTTTGTGTCAGGAAGATGGAAAATGGTATTATTGTTGTTTATGGGAATTTCAGAAAGGCATGTAAAATTTGTGCTAAGCAAGTATTTTCAATTGCTTCAAAGTCATGTGAAAATTTGACATTTTTTAAACAAGGATTGGACCATGCAGAAGAATTAATACATATGGATTGTGGTGTTGTTTAAGACTATTGAACATATAGCAAATGGGCATATGGCCTCTGCTCAAGTACCCCCAAATGCAAGCATACTTTGTTCTTTTAAACTGGCATTCTGTGATGCTTAGCTTCTTGACATAGTCACTAGGGACAGAATGGTGCATAGAAAGATGTGGAGAAGAAAGCTGATGGTGCCAGGCTATAAAAAAAATGTAGCATCTGGGGTTTTAAGGCTTGATGATAAACAAGCAGCCATCTAGCTGAGAAGCACCAAACTTCACAGGGAGGAAGCACCTTAGCCTGTGTGATCATGAGGTGTCGATGGGATCAGGTATCATGCATCAAAAACCCAGAACATAAAATTATATAAATGGGAATGGGGGGAAAGAAGGGTGTGATGTGGAGACCCAAACTCCATCTGTAGACAATTGGACGTCATCTCCTTACAGAAGGGCCAGAGGGAAGAGATGAGCCAGAAAGGGTGCAGTATACTACTGATGAAACATGCAACTTTCCTCTAGTTCTTTAATGCTCCTCACCCCACTATCATGACTGCAATCCTACCCTATACATCTGGCTGGACCAGACCGTGTACATGGGTACAGATATGAGCTGGAAACACAGGGAATCCAGGGCAGATAAACCCCTCAGGACCAATGAGAGTAGTCATATCAGGAGGGGAAGGGGAAGGTGGGCAGGGAAGGGGGGAACTGATCACAATGATCTACATATAACCCTCTCCCAATGTGATAAATAACAGAAAAGTGGGTGAAGAGAAAAATCAGTTAGGGTAAGACATGAAAAAATAATTATAAATTATCAAGAGTTCATGTGGGAGGGAGGGTAGAAAAGGGAGTAGAAAAATTGAGCCAATGCCAAGGGCTCATTAGAAAGAAAGTGTTGAAAATGAGTATGGCAACACATGTACAAATGTGCTTGACACAATGTTTGTATGTATGGATTGTGATAAGGGTTGTATGAGCCCCCAATAAAATGTTGTGTTTTTTTTAAGAAACTATTTGATTGCTGGGAAAGGGGAGATTCTTGAAAACTCATGCATTAAAAGATCCCAGATTTCAGCTGAGACTTTTTAAATTGTTATTATTAGAAGCTAACTTACTCTCTTCTCCAATTTTAGAAGGGAAGGGCTATATCTTTGAAGATAACTCAAGTAGGAAGGTGAAATACTAGAGATTTTTCTTTTTCTCATCAGCCCAAGTCTTATGTGTTCCTTATGCTAATCTTTGAAGCTATGTGTGTGCATATGTGTGTTTAATTCTCTTTATGAGTATCCAACCAATAAGATTTGATATGGCAGTGTCATAATGTATTTTTTAAATTTTTAAAATCATTTTATTAGGGGCTCACACTAACTACTCTTATCACAATCCATGCATATATCAATTGTGGAAAGCACATTTGTACATTTATGGCCCTCATCATTCTCAAAACATTTGCTTTCCACCTAAGCCCCTAGCATCAGCTCCTCATTTTTCCCTCCCTCCCCGCTCCCCCCTTCCTCTTGAACCCTTGATAATTTATAAATTATTATTTTGTCAAATCTTGCTCTGTTGACATCTCCCTTCAACCACTTCTCTGTTGTCCGTCCCCCAGGGACGAGGTCACATGACATGTAGATCCTTGTAATCAGTTCTCTCTTTCCAAACCACCCTCACTCCACCTTTCCAGTATTGCCAGTCACACCACTGGTCCTGAAGGGATCATCTGCCCTGGATTCCCTGTGCTTCCAGCTCCCATCTGTACCAGTGTACATCCTCTTGTCTAGTCATATTTGCAAGGTAGAATTGGGATCATGATAGTGGGGAGAGGAAGCATTTAGGAACGAGAGGAAAGATGCATGTTTCATCGTTGCTACATCGCACCCTGCCTGACTGGCTTGTCTCCTCCCTAAGACCCTTTGTAAGGGGAATGTCCAATGGCCTACAAATGGGCTTTGGGTTTCCACTCCACACTGCCCCCCTCATTCATAATGATATGATTTTTTGTTCTGATGATAGCTGACACCTGATCCTTTTGACACCTTGTGATTGCACAGGCTGGTGTGCTTCTTCCATGTGGGATTTGCTGCTTCTGAGCTAGATGACTGCTTCTTTACCTTCAAGCCTTTAAGACCCCAGAGGCTATATCTTTTGATAGATGGAAACATCAACTTTCTTTGCCACATTTTCTTATGCACCCATTTGTCTTCAGCAATCATATCAGGGAGGTGAGCACACAATAAAGCATGACAACCTGCATGATCATGAGGTGCTGAAGGGATCAGTTATCAGGCATCAAAAAACAAAAGTCATAATGCATTAATGTTCAATGGATTTGAGGCACAATATCTGCATTGAACTCCCTCTATTCTTAAAGTGTGAAAATTGAACTGGTTCCACTCATTCCTAGTTTATTTGCTGCATCATCAAAGTAAGTGAAAATTCTAGAATCTAAACAGGATCGTGTAATTTCTAGCTTAAATTTTTCAAGGATTCCCTATAGCAGATAAAATGAAGTCTTGGGCTATAAGATCGAAAGACCTCCAGTGTCTTCTATTATTTGTTCGCCAATATGATGTGTTTTAGATCCCCAACTTTCACCATCCCTTCCAGCCTTAGCATCCTTGTGATACTTCAACACAGTGGTTTTTGTTCTTTTCTTTAAAATGTTGGGTTATCTTCCAGAAATATACCTTGCTCATCCCCTTGGCACATCTGGTGATATCTGGTCCACTTCTATCAAGTCTGAAAGATTCATAATTCAGTGCTCATTAGGGCTATTAATGGACTAAGGTTGGGGTGGATATATAGCAAATGATTCACATTATAAAATGTCTTTTGTGTCAGGAATATGAGTATGCATTTTACTTTGAAAACCTGAGAGACATAAAGACATTTTAAAAATAGATAAAATATTTTAATTGGCATTTTGGAAAATATAGCTTCTAACATCAAACTCAATTAAACAACAACTGTGCCTATGACATGTTGATCTAAACTAGTTATAAGTATCCCCTGCCAAATCATTTTTAAGCTTTCAAAAATAACCTGCAGCTATCAAACCTAATTCAAGAATTAAGTAAAACAATATGTGTGAAGAACACAGGGTAGCTATCTTATGCTCTAATTTGTGTAAGAAATAAGGAATCCTAAAAAATGTTGGTAACTGCTTGTTCTTGAAAATAGACACAGGAAATATAAATCAAGATCCAATGGCTCTGCTTACCTGCAGATGAATGTGAATAGAGTGCACACAATGAGGGAAGAAAGAACTAACTGGAACACTTGTTGGGAGTGAGTGTGCATGTCTTTAAAGAAAGCTTTTAGGATGCTTTGCTTTAATATTTATTTAAACAAAACAAAAGTCTAAAATAAGAAATACTAGAATGGGAAGCCAAGGTGGAATAGAAACACAAGAAAATGGGCCTCATTTAATTATAAATAAATGACAAGCAGGGGCTATTTAAAGTAACTATGCAAAAAATGCCTTTGTTGTATACCCTAAGACTTACAAAATACTACACAGCTATATTGCAGTCTCATCAATAGATTTCCAGGGTACAAATAGCTGTGCATATGACTATTAATTGAAAAGCTGGTAGTTAGAAGTCACTTACAGAAGACAACGTGGTGATTTTCTTCTGAAAGGTCTCCACCTTGAAAATACTAATGAAGAATTCCACTGGGTACATGTGAGTCAGAGCCACCTCCATGGCAACCAAGAGTAGCAGCAACTCTTTATTGTGAGAAGGATGCTTAGCAGGTCTTGCTCTCTACTCACTAGGTGCTAATAGCACAAGCACCCCAAATTGTGATAACCCAAACTGTATCCAACATGGCCAAAGATCATTAAGAAAAAGAAAATAAAAATCATCTTGTTTAAGTGATGAATGCCCCCCCCCGGGGAATACCAAAAATAGACTTTTGAGACAGACTGTGGCACCCCATCAGACTTGACTGGAAAACACTTGTAAAAGCCAACAAATAGACCTTGAACTATTTATAGGCCTTTCCATTCTTGCCAGTGGCTTTCTTTATGTTATTGTTATTTTATTTTTGTTTTGTGTGTTGTTATTGTTTTGTTGGTTTTGACTTCCCTTGTTATTTGGCTTTGTCTGGTTTTTGCACTTATTAATGTATCTACATGTCTATGTAGATAAGATAGGGGGGATCAATAATTTGGAGATGAAACGGGAACAATGGTTCTGGGTGGGGTAGAGGAGAAGCGCAGATGGGAGAAAGGAAGGGGATGCAGAAACCAACCCAGGGGCAAAGGAACAAGTGAACTAAAATCAGTGGAAGGAAGGTCATAGCATGCCTAGTGGGGCCCAATTAAGGGCAATGCAGCAGTGAGGAATTACTAACCCCAAATGAAGGCTGAACATGATGGTGGGACGAGAGGAAAGTAAAAGCAAATAGAGGAAAGAACCAGGAGGCAAAGTACATTTATTGTGGTCCAAATACAGATATGCACGCACATACATATACATGTATATATGCATGTATATATACATATACATATATATATATATATAATGAGAGGGGAATAGAACTATGTACTTATATCCATATGCTAAGAATTAAGGTTACAGATGGACATGGGACCTTGACTCAAATACTCCCTTCACACTAGAACACTTTTTTCTAAAAATCCAGCATTCAGTTATGTGCACCTTCCCAACAAGATCAATGAAGGTAAATGTGTGCATAAGCAAATGTGGTGAAAAAACTGATGGTGCTCAGCTATCAAAAGATATAACCTCTGGGGTCTTGAAGGCTTTAAGATAAACAAGTAACCATCTATCTCAGAAGCAATAAAGCCCACATGGATGAAGCACACTGCCTGTGTGATCATGAGGTTCCAATGGAATCAGGTATCAGGCTTCTAAGACCCAGAACAAAACCACACCCAAGGTGAATGCGGAGGGGGCAGGGGGTGGTGGCGACATGGAGTGGATACTCAATGCCCATCTGTAGACAATTGGACATCCTCTCACAGAGGAATCACAGGGAATATATAAGCCAGTCAGGGTCCAGTATAGCACCGACAAAACACAAAACTTTCCTCTAGTTCTTTCGTGCTTCAATCCGCGCCCCCGCCTCCCCCGCTATCATGACCTCAATTATACCTTACAAATTAGATTAGACCAGAGTCTGCACACTGCTACAGATAGAAGCCCACACCACAGGGAATGGAGGATGAACTCCTCAAGGCCAACTAGGAGAGTAGAGATACCAGGAGGATTAGGGGAGAGCATAGGGAGAAAGAGGGAATCAATCACAAGGATTGTCCTAGAACCTCCTCCCAGGGTGGCGAATAATGCAAAGGGGGTGATGGGCAATGGTGGATGATGTAAAATATGGAAGTAACAATCTAACTTATCAAGGGTGAGGGTTGGTGGAGGGTGAGGGAGAGGGGAAGAAATGGGGAGCTGATATCAGAGGCCCAAGTGGGAAGAGAATGCTTTGAAAATGATGAAGGCAGCATATGTGCAAATGTGCTTGACACACTGCTTGAATGTATGGATGGTGATAAGAGATGTAAGAGTCCCCAATAAATGTATTTAAAAAATCACTCTGTTGTTGCCATTAGGGATTGTAGATTTGGGTCCAACTCAGAAAGACACGATGTACAATAGACCAAAACCCTTCCCAATCCTGCATCACCCTCTCTCTCTCTCGTTCTTGTGTGTGAGCCTGTTGTTGCAGACACTGTGCTAATCCAGCTTCTTACGGGCCTTCCTCTTTTCCACTGACCTTCTATTTTACTATTTTCTATTTCTATTTTTCTATTTTACTATTTTCATGAAAACACATCTAAATTAAGTCCAAAATCATAACTGAAAATATAGTATAAAGTGTTTTTTAATTGAATTACCTAAGAATGTCATTGCATGCTGGACATTAAGTATATAATATTAACACTTGGTGAAGAGCACCCTTGGCTGAGGACCACATAGCGTCTTCGGGTTAATCTTTTGATGAGTTCTTCTGTGGGCCTATTCAATTAATCAGAAATTTAAAGAGGAATTTTTAAAATATGAAACGTGTTGGGTTTTGATGCTTCTGAATCCATATTTACCATCCCCGGAGACAAACGCTGTCCCTTATGTGGTAGGTCCGTTTTTCTGTTGCAATTTAATGCTCCTTATTCCTTGGGGTTACTTCAGAATGCAAACCTTTTTTCCATTTGGGTTAATTTCACACTTAGAATTTCACTGAAACCTCATTATTCACTTTCTTCTCAGGGTTCAGCTCTGCTGAATGCTAGGTGCAACGATAACAGGGAAATCTGTAATGCTGTTTCACAGAAATCTGAAACTCAAAATGAAATGATCTGGACAAAAAATAGGAATCAAAATATGATTAACAACAAACCCTGTTGACCTAAGACTTGGCATCTGCAGGCGCCAGTTTGACAGCTTGTCCTTGCTACTCACTAGGCTAGCCACTGCCAGCTATTCAGTTGACGGTTATTTGGTGAAGATGGGTAATACTCTTAATAATGTGCACCTTCTTAGCGATACACAGTTGATTCGGAAAAGAAAGGAAACAGACAAGGAAAAAGAGACGAGTAAAAAAATCAGAAGACAGGAAAAGAACTTGGAATTGGAAACAAGGAGAGAAAAGGAGAGAACACGAGGGGGGAAACGGAGCCATTAGGAAGATTAACTCCAAGGACAGGACATATTGTAAGAGCAAGAAGAGGACATGGCAGGAAATATAAAAAGAAGAAAAGAAAGAGAAGAGCAAAGTGAGTAATTCAAAGAAGAGACAAAGATATGAGATTCTGACATTTAATGGAAATTTAGAGAGTCCATCCAGGGAGAGTGTCCAGCATGATGAGAAAATAGGAAAGGATATATCATGACAACAACAACAATTCATAGGAGCTAAGAATATATTGTATGAAAATTAGAAGTTCAACTAAGTATTATGTCATACACAGTGCCATCAAACCACTTCTGACTTATAACTCCAAGATGAAGAATCTATTGCAACTCATAGAGACTCTATAGGGTTTCCAAGTCTTTACAGGGGCAGGTAACCTCATCTTTCTTCCATGTACAGGCTGGTGGATTTGAACAGTTAACCTTGTGTTTAGTAGCCTGATGGTCACTCAACAGCACCACCCAAATATTCACAGCAATTCCATGAGGAGACATAGGAAATACACCCTAATACATCCTAGTGGGTAATGGGTAGTTGAAAGGAACCTACTCTGTTGGTGCAACATTTATGTGCTCCTGTGCTAAACCAGAGGTTGACCTTTGACCTCACCCAACAACTCGGTGTGAGAAAGAGCTGGTCATCAGCCACTGATGAGATTACTTACAAGAAAACCCTGTAGGACAGGTCTGTGTCATATGGGGTTTTGGTGTGGATTTCTTGGGTTCCCTAACATTGGATTGCTGCGATCGTTTAAAAAAATTATCCTCAGCAGTTTTTGCTTGCATGTGAAATTAGTGATATTAAAATAATACCTGTTTTTCATTTGCATTTCCTCTGTTTGAAATAAGCATGTATACTGACCCCACTGTATCCATGGAGATGTGAAAGACAGGAACCCTTATGAGATGAATAGGCACTGTGTCTGCACAATGGAGCCAAGCATCTGAGCACCTGTCAGGGTGGCACAGGACTGGGGAGAGTTTTATTCGCTTGGGCAGAGGGTTGAGGGGTTGGAACCTATTTGATGGCACCTAACAAGCAAAACAACAAGATAGATCCCACTAGTCAGTTGCCGGAGCAGCTGTTTTCCAAACTTCACAGTAGAAAAAGCTGAGTACGTCCAGTATTGTATCTATTCATTGAAAAATCTCCGTGGGTAAATTGAGCATTGTTTTTGTGTTGTTGGTGGTGATGGTGGTGGGTTTTGTTGTTGCTATTGTTATTTCTTTTTTTTCCCAAAATCTTCCGTTTAGTTTGCTTCTCCGTTTGGTACTATTGAGTCTTAATCATATTCTACTTACTGATATGGTCCAATGGCAACCAATACATTTTGTCACAGTGAATCTATATTCCATCCATATTCTTTGATGATGTTTCTGTATCATTCCATTATTTTGTCAATATAATCTTCCAATACTTCAACTTGGGCCTTGAATGTTTTTTTAATTTTTATAGGATTTTAGCTTAACCAGTGCTTAAGAGGTTCATCTATTTTTGGTTTCTTAATTCATCATTTAAATTTCTTAATTTACACATGTCATTTTACTTTGTAATCTCAGACTATAATTTTAAATCTATTTTCTCTTATATTTCATAATATTTTTTAGTTCACTTTGGATAGTCTAGGTCCAAGAGTATGTTTTAGAGTCTGTTCTTAATCCAGTTGCTCTTTTCTATCTTTCTAGCCTTTTTAATGTTCTTTTATCTTCTTCATTTATGATGCCCTGATGTCATTTCAAAAATGTTCTGGTTTTTGGTTGTTAGTTTTTTTTGTGTCAAAGATAGTCTCTAAATTCTGAAAGAACACACTCAAGGTAGTGCATTAGTTCTTGTGGCTTTCTTTGAATAATTTTTCAGTTTGAACATGAATTTTCTCAGGAGCAATTGATAGCCGATCACACAATTACCCCTTTATCTGGCTCTGTCTAATGAAACTAAGCTTCTCCATCAGTTCTTCTTACCTCTGTCATTGATTTAATTACTTTGTATTCTATCAGTCAAGGTCCATATATATGGTGATGGTGGTGTTACTAGGTGCTATCAAATCAGTTCTGCTGCCTCGTGACCTGATGTGCAACAGAACAAAATATTACTTAGTCCAGTGCCATCCTGACAATTGTTCCTGTGTTTGAGTCCATTGTGTCATTCCACCTCACTGAGGGTCTTCTTCTTCACCACCCCTATACTTGCAGTATATGAGGACCTGAGACAAACTATTTCTATCCTTGCCTGTTTAGGGATATTCTGGCTGTACTTCTTCCAACACAGATTTAATTGTTTTTGGAAGTCTATGGTATTTCAATATTAATTGTTGGCACCAGAGTTAAAATGCATGGGGTTTCCTTCTGCCTTCATTATTTCATGTCCAACTTTCACATGTATATCAGACAACTTCACAATGCCAAGGCTTGAGTCAGGTATACTATATCCTCAAAGTAACATCATTGCTTTTCAAAAATTTAAGAGATCTTGTCCATCAGGTTTACCTAGTGCAATGTATCATTTGATTTATCGACTGTTGCTTCAAGGAGGCTTGATTGTGGACCCATACAAAGTGAAATTCTTGACAACGTCAATCTTTTCTCCATTTATCATGATTTTGGTTTTCTTTACACTGTAATTATAAGTTTTAATCCATATTTAGGGCTGCAATTCTTGACTTCTGGCATCATTTTTAACACTAAAATTCTTTTCCAAATACTGATCATTTTTGTTTCCAGTTTTCACATTTCAATCACCTGTAATTATCAATGTATCTTAAAGGCCTATATGATAAATTTCAGACTGAAGAAAAGGGCTTCCATTTTTAAACTTTCTGAAAATCGTGGTCCATCTATACACTTGAATTGCCGTTTATTAACTAGTCTTCCTTATAGATGTGTGCACATCATCCTATGAGTAACAGTTGTACTTCAGGGTAGATCTCTTGATATCTTGTTTCAGACAAGAATATGATTCCATTTTTCTTCAATCTGCACTCCTGTTTTAGTAAACCAAATACTTGTCCAATTCAAAATAGCCAATATGCCAGTTTAAGCTTACCATTAATATATCTGTTTTCACATGTTCCACTTCAGTTTGACAACTTCCCATTTCTTTTATTCATACTTCATCCATTTCAGGTGTAATATGTAAGGATTGTGTAGAGCTGTTCCCCCTCATCTTGAGTTGGGTCGTATCAGGAAATCACTCCATACACACCATTACGTTTGGTTTTACTTGGAGAAAAGAGTCTTCCAAGTCTTATTTTGACTGATTTCCAAATTTAGGGGTCATCTTTCAGCATTATATCAGACAACTACCAATAAGGTTTTCACTGGCCAATATTTTGGGTCAGAGTGCCAAGTCTTCTGTTCGTTCTCTCTTTAACTGGAAGCTCTACCTACTGAAACCTAATCATCATGACTGATCCTGTTCTTTGAACTTTTGATGTCATAGTTTCCAGCATCAGAGTAAGCCATAGTGCTCTCAAGGTGATTGCCACTCACAGTGAATGTGTATAGGGTTTCTGAGGCAATGAATCTTTACCAGAGCAGTTAGGCTCATCTTTTACCCAGTGAACCACTGGAAGGTTTGAACTGTTAACCTTAGTTAACTGAATGCTACACGGAATGTTAACTGCAGTTAAATTTATACCTCGGGCCTTATTACTATGTCAGAAATTTACCATGCTTTGAAAATCATGGCTGATTCCTCTGAAGGTTCCAGAACATAAAGGATGGCCTAAGGAAGCACAACACAGCTGCAACAGTTTCAGTAGAAGTCCTTTTCCCATGTTGATCATGACTTATTCAGGTACGAGTGATGAAAACTATACCCAAGTGGAATATCTTGGAAGAGAGTGTTTTCTGACTACACACAATGTTCAAGTGTGATTCTGGTTTCGCTAATTACTAGATACAGGGGTACTGAAAATAATAATCAGCATTTAATTTTTCCACCATTCAACTCTGTTTTATTTTATGATTATTTTACATTCTAGCTCCCATTTATGAATTCCTGGCAACAATTGGCTCCTATCTACATAGCTTGGAGGCTAGTGAACACACTCTTACTGTATCTAAATATTGAAAGGAAGGAAGGAAGAAACAAAGGAATCAGAGAGACAAAAAGACAGGCACTTAAGTGTGTGTACTGTCATGAAGGTCTTATCTCAGGACCTCTAAATGATTGGGGGCACTGATCTTATACGTTCAATTACCTTTGTTCAAAAACTCATCATCAAGATAAGACAAAACTAAAAACACTAAGCAATTGCCATCAAGATTGGAGGGAATAGCCTCATCTTCCTTCCCAAGAGTGACTGGGGGGTTCAAACTACTCACTTTCATGGAAGCAGCCCAACATGTGACCCTCTATGCCACCATAGAAGGGTAGCACATGCCAAGGGTGTTGCCTTTTCATCAAGTGTGGTAGTTATATAACCTGGTGTCAATTTGAGGATTATAATAGTGTAGGGTTAGAGTCTAGCCTGTCAATCAGGATATAGCCAATGAGGTCTCAGTGTAGTCATGGCCTTCTCATGAGGATTCTAGGAACTCCTTATTTCCTCCTTGTAGGCAAAGAACTGGGCATTGAGTACCTCTGATCTTGAGTAGTAGCCTGTTAATTGCCCTAATGAAACCCAGAATCCTGACTCTGGTTTGGGCCCTCTGTATCTGAACTGAGGTGAGAAGTAGAAGCCTGACGAAGGATGGGTAGTGTCAGGATTGGCACCTGGAGGCATATCTGACATCTGCCTCATAGGAAATGTTCTTGGGCAGTTGACATTTATGATGGGGATTGTAATGTCATAGGAGACCAGACACTGCCTCCCAGGCATTTTGCTCAAAATCCTGATTTTTCAGATCATGTATTCTGGCTCATCTAGAGATAGGTAATGGACAGTTCTCTTTTTTAATTAATTCTAATATGTTTTCCTAATGCACTTGTGTCAACCCATTTATAAATTTCCTTGGGGATGACTCCAATTATGTTTGAGGAAAACCTATGAAATCAAAAAGGAAGGCAGAGAACAGGAAAGGGGATAAACTTTGGGATTAGATTCGAAACAAACTAACCAAAATATGGCAGTCATTACTGGCACCCTAGTTCACAGGAGTAATTGATTATCTTTGGTATTGTTACAGGGGTAATTGATTATCATGTAGGTTTTATGAGCCGGCATTCCCTGTCTTGGGTGACTGTGATAACACTATTGGGCACCCCTCAGTGTAGTTGTGATAGCTATCAGAAATGCACTATTATCAATATATGGTAGATTTCATGTTATGATTGTCCTTCTTGAGGGCCGGGTAACCAAACAGACATTACTTTGGTATGGTCCAAGGAAACCCACTGCCATTAAGTTGATTCAGACTCATAGTGACCCCAAAAGGGCAGAATAGTATGACCTTTTGGGTTTCCAAGTTTGTAGGACATTAGAGAAGCTGAGAGCCCCTTCTTTCTTCTACATAACTCCTTTGGGGGATGGAGAGTTTTAACTGTTGATCGTGTTTAGCAGCCTAAGCTTATTCCAATATTTCACCAGGATTTTTCATGCTATGGTTATGAGGGACTTATCTTATTCTATTTCCTTGGAATACGAGTTTAGAACCACGTGGATGTTGAGGGTGATTATTTTCCTAATAAGAATTTCTCTTGAGAATAAAAATAGGGAGAAGTATTTCTTTTCTGTTTTGTAGGCAACTGTAGCATTCAGAAATGCAGTGCATCAAATATGTTCAAGTGAATCAATATCCTCTCAGCATGACTTGCGTGTAAATCTAAATTTATGATCCAAAAATGGCATACTGTGACCAAAGTGCATGAAGAAGAGAAATTGATATTAGAGAAATAAACATTCCTTTTTCAGAATAGTTGGCCAGTAATTTTTATAAGAGTATTGAAAAAAGAAGAATGAATTTTAACTAAATATTTAACCAAATATCTACTGCTCTTAACTCTTCCAATATTATAGAGCTACTTGATGAAAAAACTCCTTCTTCAACTATGTCTGGATTATTATTTATTTATCTATATTTCACAAATAAGGTCTCTTTAATCTAACTGAAATTTGCATCAACCGTACATTTTTATATTGGATATATGTGGAAAAAATATATAGAGAAAATATCCAGCTAAACTAAGATTTCAGATAAAGAGATAATATATTTTTAGTATTATCACACCTCTTATAACAATTAGGACATATTTTGATAAATATTTATTGTTGTTATAATTAATTTATCCTAGAATATTCAGACTTACTGGCAACACTGTACACCAATCAGCTCTATTTACCTGCCACTACCCCCGCCCAGTATTCTCTTCTTTCTTATGTATCATTATATTGGGAGCTCTTACAGATATCATAAAATTACATAGTTAAGTCATATCAAGCAGTATTGTACAGTTGTTACCACAATGAATTTCAGCATACTCCTTCTCAATCACCTTGATATCTATTCCCCTTTAACCCTCCCTCCCCTCCCCACCCCCTCAAACCCTTATTATTGTATTTATATACATATATAATAATTTTGGATGACCAAAGCTTGTTAATAAAAACAAAATTTATCTTCTCTATCAAAACTTCCCACTCCCCTCTACCACCTCTGTCCTTATTCTTTTTCACCTATTTGTTATACTGAGATATGTATCACATATTATAGAGTTCAATAGTTCAATCATAGTTTAAAAGAGGTATGTGTGGAGCACCACAGTCAATTCTAGAACATGCTTCCCAAGCCTGTGTTCATTATTTGCTCCTAATTTCTCTCCAGCTGTCCACACCCCATATCCCTGATAAGTCATACATCATACATCTTATTCCTCATATACTGGAATACATACAAATTAAACAAACAATAGAAGAAACAAATGAAATGAGCAAATATATTTTTAATAAAAGAAAGAAGACCAACCACATTATTAAAATCAACTAACAAAAAAACTCTTTTGAGAAAAAATACAAGATATATTGAAAACTAGAATGAATCTAAAATGGATTCAAGAAGATCAAATGAACAGGCACCACGTTATAAACTAATTCCGTATTCCACGATCAAGTATACAATAGTCTATGTCTGAGAGCGAAGTTATCCACATCTCCTGAATATGATCAGAGGAGGTCCACTAGAGGCTTAACCTAGGCAAGGTCCCTGCGGAATGATTTGGGGCTCCCACTGGCTTCCACCTTCTTGTGAGTGCATAAAGTAAGTTCTTACAACTTTTTACTCCTTCGGATTTGTATTTTGTTATTTAATCTTCTTGGATCACAGAAAATAATGTGCTTCTTCCACGTGGACTTAGTTAATGTCTCACTTAGAGAGTGACTTGTTTGAATGCAAGTCTTTGAGACCCAGGATACAATTCTTCTTGATAGCCAGGGACCATCTACTTTCCTTATCTCACTGTTTCAGTACCCATATCTTCAGTGCTCTCTTCATGAAGAGGAGTATCAAGCAGGGCAATGTCATCTAGAGTACTTGTTCTTGGATTGAGTCTAGAATTAATTGGGAGCCTAGAGTCCACTCATGTGACTGTGGACTGTGGACCTCTTGAGTTTACTTTACAGATCTCATCATTCTATAGCAAGGAACAGGATCAACCATCCTATGTTTTTGTTCTTAGTGAGATATAACACCCCCTTCCCCAGTTAGCCAATCCTGCACAATTCTTCACTGTCTTCTTCCTTACCAACTCTCTAATATCCATGTCATTAAGAACTTATTACTTTTATTTAAGAGTTTTAGGCACAATTATTCTCATACATACAATTATGTTGTTGTTGTTGTTAGTTTCCATGGAGTCTATTTGCCCCCATAGTTACCCCATGCATAACAGATTGAAAGACTTCCAGGTCCTGAGCAATCCTCCAAATCATTCCTATGCACGAGCCCATTATTGTGGCCACTGTGTCCATCCATCTCATTGACAGCTCCTTCTTTCTCCCTGCCCGTCTATTTTAAAAAGCTTGTCCTTCTCCAGGGATGGACACCTCCTGAAACATGTCCAAAGTATGTAAGACAAAGCCTTGCTGTGCTTGCCTCCAAGGGACACTGGTTATACTTCTTCCAAGATATATGTGTTTGTCCTGTTGGCATCCCAGGGCATTTTCGATATTCTTCATTAACACCTCAATCCAAATGCTTCGATTCTTCTTTGTTCTTTATTTAATGTCCAATGTTCGTATGCTTATGAGGCAAACACAAACACCACGGCATGGATTAGACACCTCTTAGTCCTCAAAACAACATCCTTGCTTTTCAATACTGTGCAAGAGATTTACCTCATTTAACAAGTTTTTTCATCTCTTGACTGCTGCTTCCATGAGCATTGACTACAAACCCAAACAAGACAATATCCTTGACCACTTCAATCTTTTCTCCACTTTCCATAATGTTACTTATTGGTTTAGTTGTGAGGATTTGGGTCTTCTTTACATTGAGTTATAATTCACACTGAACACTGATATCCTTGATCTTTATCAAGTGCTTAAAGTTCCACTCTTGCTTTTCAACACTTTGAAGAAATCTCGCTCAGTGAACTTACCCATTTGATGTATTGAACACTGCTTCCATGAACGTATGCTACATATGATCTTTTTAAAGTGTTAAAAGGCAAGATGCCAATCCAGGGTCAAAGGTGCATCTGACTCAATCCATGATGATTCCCGATGCCTTATGTATCTTCAAAAGTTGAGCATTGACTGGGGAAGGCCAAAAAAATCAATGCAATTGAACTGTGGTACTGGAAAGGATAGTGAAAGACCATGGATAGCTAAAAGAACAACGAGATCTGCCTTGGGAAAAGTATGGACAGACTGTTCCTTAGAGGCAAGGACGGCAAGACATCCTCTAACGTATTTAAACACATTATCAGGAGAGAGAAATTCCTGGAGAAGGACATCATGCTTGAATAGTGGAGGGCAGCAAAAGAGAAGAAGACCCTTAATGAGATGCATTGACACCGTGGGTCCAACAATGGACTCGGGCATGATGTCTGTCTACAGGGACTGTTCTCTGTAGTACACAAGTATATAAGAAGTCTTGCCATTCTTACCTCCAAGAAGGAAACACATAATAGTCTAAAATTGCCTGATATTGGGAAATTTCTGAACAATGACATTCAAATTTATAACCTTGGGAAAGCTGTCCTTTTCTTCTTGCACTAGAGAATTGTATCTTTAAGTCCAAAGATGTAATGATAATTCTTGTGCCAACATGCCACCCATAAGAATATGTAGGTGGAGTTTAACTTGTCTATCACATCACAGCCTGATGACCTCTTTTGGAGGTGGGACTGAGATAAATGACTTTTTGAGGTTAACCCCTTTCTTTGTCTGCCTGATAGATGAACCAACATGCTGCCTGAGTTACCTGCCTTGCCTCCACACATGTGGTATGCTACCTGTAGGCTGAGACAACTTCTGGACTGTGGTTAACCACTCTGATCCATGCCACGGTTGTGACCCACCTTGCTCTGTCTCCTGCCTGTAGGCCGACTCCACTAACTTGCCACCACTCCAGACACCGCACCTCCCATCAGCTGCTTTGCATCACTACACCATGAGGCTCCACCATAGGATGCCTCACTATCCTGTGCTACTGCCTATGTTATGCCTATGTTATGCCTCAAAATCTTATTTTCCTACTGGCTTTGGATTATCTTCCCTGGCTTTAGATTAGTGGCCATCATGAATTGTTAGGACATTTATTATATTAATTGTGCCAGGAAACTGGGTTGAACTGAGCTCTCTATAATGTTGTGTGGACTATTTACTGCTGTATTCTTTTTCAAGAATATATATATTTCTCTAGAGAAGCCAACCTAACACAATTGGCTTGATGGATCCTTACTAGGAGGGTCCTGGGAACCTCCCTCTTCCTCTCTCTGCCTTCACATTCCTGTCAAGGAGCCATGTGCAGACCTGCGTGAACCCTGAAAATGTGTCCAGTGCCATTGGATCCACAAGACTTTGCATCCACTGGCTGATGGTCTTCCTGTATTCAGCATCATTACATGTTGCTGCATGAGTTTGAAGAAGGATCTGTGGACAAGTATCAGATTTATGGGCTCGTATCAGACTTGTGGACTTGATCTTGCCCTGGTTGGTATGTTTTCCTGATATTTAAGTACTTCTTGATATACAATTCTCTCTTACAAGTTTAAGTGCCTCTGGATTTCTGTCTCTAGTCAACCCCGGTGTAACACAAAGTACATCAGTGGCTTACATTTGAAACTGGTGTGTTACAGGTAAAGTCCAGTCACATGGTGGTTTTCCTGACTTGGATCCTTGTGCTGTGGTCTATGTCCTATGCATACACCTCAAGAAAACAAATCACTTTTTATGCATGTCTTCTTTCAGTTCTCACTGTGTTTTAATTCAGCGCATTCTTCTTCCCCCCATTATTGGCAATAATTTCCAAGTTATTTATCTTCTTCCAATCATCTTTATCTTCCAATCATCTTTTTCAATAGCAGAAAGAGGAAAATACAACTGCAAATATAAGATTTTCACAGTTTTGCTCTTGTCCTCCAATGACCAAACTTTAATGAGAAAGGAGGAACTAAAATATCACCATTTTGTAGTTCAAGATTTCTCAAATTCCCTCTATGTTCTACATGTTAAATCAGAGCCTGTAACTACTGCCCAGTGCTAATGTTGTAAGTGAAGATACACAGAAACAACAACGTACCCGTTTCTTTATGTGTCGTCTTTCATCACCTTAGCACTCCGACTGGAAAGAGACTCTTAGCTTTTGATGGCTAAAATAATCACTCTCCTGGCATTTGCAGAAAATGTTTGATGCCTTTCTTGGTTAGATGCATCACAATAATGCTTTTGAAGTTGCTACACTCCCTCTGAGCACTACACCTAAACAGGTGAACACTGTCCAGACTGGCATTGCTTTTCATCACTACCATGCTACTATCTTCATAACACTCATTCTTTCTTTACTAAGTTCCCACAGAATCAACTCTAATTTAAAGAGAGCCCAAGAGTGTCAAAATAGAACTGTTTCTCAGGGATTTCGATGGATGATTTTTCATAAGGACATTCCCAAACAATTATTTGGAGGAGGAGTCATTTGTAGCCATCAGGTCGTAGGCTCAAGTCCATGCAGGGACACCTAAAGACACATGCCTTGTGACTTCAATGGTGATACAAGGCAAAAGCTCAATCTGCAGTTGCCAGAAAGCCTCTAGGCCCTCTAGAGATCGCATGGTATGCCTACTTCTTTTATTCCCTTCTCTTGATATTAATATAAGTTTCTCTGTCATGGCTAAGCTCTCTTTTCTCCTGAAGTCCTTCATTCTTCCTATAGCAATCACTCTTGTTTTAAGCTTTTGATAATGTACCAAAAATAGTGACTTCCTGCTCATTATTGTTACTTTAATTTGAAAGACAGTTTCTGAAGTTCAGAAAACTACCTAATGGGCTATAATACCTCTCTGTTTAGTTAATAACCCGGATGAAGAGCCAAAGAAAAGGGGATTTAAGGCTATGCACTGCAAGCATCAAAATAATCAAACAGAAGGTCCAGTGAAAGAAAGGGATTAGGAAAAACACATTCCTCGGCTGCACCCACTTATTTTTTAGTTATGAAAGTAAATGCCTTTGTTTGATACTGTCTATTTTATTCCATTTTGTTTTCACTTATTGATTACATTTCTTTAAGTGGCTTGGTTTGCTGGAAAATGCGAGATTAGTTTTTCAATACATATATTTACAAGTCAAGCAAGTTAAATTATATCTTTGAAAGACTCAAGGTATTTTCTTTTCCAGTAATAGAGTGGCATAATATATTCTTCATATCCATAGATGCAATCTAAAGTGGATATAAAAATATTTTTGTTGATAGGAATTTTGGGTCGGTTCCAACTCATAACAATCCTAAGTAAAACAGAACAAATCACTCCCTAGCCATGAAACATCTATTGTTAGAGTCCATTGTTGAAGCCACTGTGTCACTCTATCCTCATCCTTCTCAAGGGCATTCCTCTTTATCAATGCCAACTTTCTCCCTTTCCCAAGGATGATGTTCTCTGTATGGACCGGTTTTCCTGATAATATTCCCAAAGAACAAGAAACCAAGTCTACCATCCTTTCCTTTCAGGAACATTCTGCCTGTACTTCTTCCAAGAAAGATTTGCTTGTTCATTTGCCAGATCATGGTATTTTCAATATTCCTTGCCAGTACCATAATTCAAATGTAACATTTCTTCTTCAGTTTTCCTTACTCAATGTACAAATTTCATATGCACATAAATAAGGTCACAGAAAATATCATGGTTTGGGACAGGCTCACCATAGTGTGCAAAATGTTCTTGCTTTTCAACACTTTAAAAATATTCAGGGTGCAAGGTAGCAACGATGAAACATACAACTTTCCTCTAGTTCCTGAATGCTTCTTCCCTCACTATCATGATCCCAATTCTACCTTACAAATCTGGCTAGACCAGAAGATGTACACTGGTATAGATAGCAACTGGAAAAAAAAGGAATCCAGGACAGATGACCTCTTCAGGACCAGTGGTGAGAGTGGCCATACCTGGTGGGTGGAGGGAAGGTGGGGTAGAAAGGGGGAACCGATTACAAGCTTCTATATTTAGCTTCCCCCCCCAGGGATGAACAACAGAAAAGTGGGTGTAGCGAGGCATTGGACAATGTAAAATATGACAAAATAATAATAATTTATAAATTTTCAAGTGTTCATGAGGGAAGAGGAGCAGGGAGAGAGGGGGAAAATGGGGAGCTGATAATAAGGGCTCAAGTAGAAGGCAAATGTTTTGAGAATAATGATGGCAACAAATGTGCTTGACACAATGGATGCATATATGGATTGTGATAAGAATTGTACAAGCCCCCAATAAAATGAGTTTAAAAAGACGTAGGTTTGTTTAACAAGATATACACTACGTATATGTAAATTATTTTTAATAAATTCAATTTAATTGCAAAAAACCCATTTTAATTAATTAATTACCATTTTAAAAAATTAGATCATTTAATTGGGGGCTCTTACAATCCATACATCAATTGTATCTGACATATTAGTACATATATTGCCATTGTTCTTTTCTAGACCTTTACTTTTCATTGAGCCCTTGGGATCAGCTCCTCTTTTTCCCTCCCCTTCCCCTCTTACCTCTTGGCCCCTTGATTATATATGGTAATTATTTTCATATCTTACACCGATTCCTGTCTCTCTTCCCCTCTGGTTTCTGTTGTTCTTCCCCTTGGAGGGGGGTATGTGGTATGTGTCATTCATTGTGATCGGTAGCTCTCTCTCTCCCCCTTCTCCCTACCCTTTTGGTATCTACATTCCCATTCTTGTTCCTGGGTTCTATGTGTTGTGAATTTTATCTCTTACCCATACTTGGCACACGCTCCCATCTATTCCAGAGTGGGGAGCAGCACTGGGATCATGATAGTGGGGCATGAGGAGGTCTCAAGGGATCAGAGGTATATTGCATGATCCATCCGTGCTCTTCTGCACCCTTGACAAAGATGTCTTGTATAGCAGATTTACCCAGTGAATTGAGTCGGTTGATCTCATGATTGCTTCTTCCATGAACATTGATTGTGAATCCAATCAAAATTAAATTCTTCATATAGTTTGAAATATATATAAAATTGTGATGACCAAACAATTTTATTTTTAAGAATTGCTAGAATGAGGAATAGAATAAAAGTGTCGGGTGGAACTTGCAAGAAAATATCAAGGAAGTATTTAACCAGCCATGTGTTCTTCTGTAGAAGGAGCCCTGGTGCCATAGTGAATTAGGTGTAGGGTCCCTAACCATAAGATTAGTGACTCCAATGCACCATTCACTTCCTTGGAGAAAGATGAAGATTTCTGTACCACTGAGATTTGAAGCCCTGGAAACCCAAGGAGGTAGTTGTACTCTGTCCTATTGGACCACTACTAGTCATATTTGACTAAATGGCATTGGGTTATTTGTTGTTGTTGTTTAGCTTTGTTTTTGAGTGCCTGCACTTAAGTATAAGGACTAAAACTTATAAAATGTAGTGAAAATGGCAATACAGAGAAAGGAAAGCAACAGGAAATTAAACTTTTGTCACAAGAAATTTTATATACTTTGTATTTTTGTGTTATGTACTACTTGAAATTTATATATATATATATATATATATATATATATATATATATATATATATTCCCCAAGATTTAGTCTCTGGATTAAATTTATGACAATGTGAGTCTCCATAAGGGAAACTCAGAAGATGACCTAGGGAAAGAGATACTTCTAAAAAGTTCTAGAGCCTTACCGTATATGGCCAGAAACCTTAAAAAGATATGTGAAAATGGTAATTAAATATATGGGATAATGCTACAAGCACATATGGTTGAATCATTCTTAGTTTATTCATCCATTGTTTTAGTTCATGAGGTTAGGACATGACCTAAGAGCTTATTTGCTTTTTTTCCTGAAAGGAGGTTGCAACATGGCTGACAATAAGTGAAGGTGAAGTACCAGATAGACCTTGATCTATTATGGAAGAAGGCGCCCAAAGGCGTAAGGAAGTTGGCATGTTAGAGTTGATTCATCCGGATAGCCTACTAGACCTTCAAATAGAGTGCCCCAAGGCATACTTTATAACAAAATAGTAAGGTCAAATTTGAGATGGGAACTCCAGCATTACTGAAGACTCCTGTGATTGTTATTTTATGCCTGCTAGGTTTACCAGTGTTAAGAGTTAAGATACCTACCTACAATTGGGGTGATTGTGTCTTGTCGGGAAAGGGGCCAAATGGTTGCTCTTATTCTACAGAGACAAGGTGGATCTTTGACAGTAGAGTCAAAATAGTAATCTGAAAAGCCTGACTTATGGATTTATGGAATTGACTATTGAGGCAGGGTGTTCTTAAGAGTGAAATAGATGGAAAAGCTAATTAACATTTACTTAATGTTTTCAAGTAGAAGAATTTTAGATCAAATGAACCGAAGTCTAAATTGAATTAAAATAATAGATTATTAGTACCCTCTAGTCAATTTTCAGACTTGAGCCATGGTACTTTCAATATTCTTAGCTAGCACATCAATTCAAATACATAGATTCTTCTTTGGTCTTCCTTTCACATGCATATGAAGGATGTGAAAAAAAACACCTCAGTTAAGTCAGGCACACCTTAGTCCTCAAATTAACTTCACTTCTTTTCAATACTCTCAAGTGGTCTTGTGCATCAGAATTGCCCAAGGGTATACATCTTTTGATCTCTTGACTGCTGCCTCCAATGGCATTAATTATGGACCCAAGCAAGATAAAATCCTTCACAACTTAGATACGTTCTCCATTTATCATTATGCTATCTATTGGTCCACTTGGGGAAATGTGGGTCTGCTTTACATGGAGTTGTAATCCATATTGAAGACTGCTATCCTTCATCAGCAAATGTTTCAAGTCCTCTTCACTTTCAGTAAGCTGGGTTGTGTCATCTTCATATCACAGGTTGCTAATAAGCCTTCTTTCGATCCTGATGTCATATTCTTTTTCATAGAGCCAGCTTCTCTGATAATTTTCGCAGCATGCAGAATGAATAAGGATGCTGAGAGGATACAACCCTGATGTATGACTTTCCTGATTGTAAGACGTGGACTACTTCATTGTTCTGTTTGCACAACTGTATATTGATCCATGTACAAGTTCCACAAGAGCAAAATTAAGTATTCTATCATGTCCATTATTTTCAACACTATCCATATTTTTTTCTTATCCATATAGTTTAATTCTTTGGCATAGTGAATGAAACACAAGCAAACATCTTTCTGGTATTATCTGCTTTCAGCTAAGATCCATCTGAGATCAGCAAAACATCCCCTTTCCACATTCTCTTCTGAATTTGGCCTGACCCTCTGACAACTCCCTTTAAATGTTGCTAAAAAACATTGTTGGATAATCTTCAGAAAAATGTTGCGTGCATGTGATATTAATTATATTGTTCTATAATTTGAGCATTCTATTGGATCACCTTTCTTTGGAATGAGTACAAATATGAATCTCTTCAAGTCAGTTGGCCAAGTATCTATCTTCTAAATTTACTTATATAGATAAATTAATGTTCTTGCTAAAGAATATGAAATTAATTTGATAAAAATTCATGCATCTGCCACCTCAGTAAAATTTCTAGGGTGATTTTGGGGTCTTGTTGAGCTAATCCTAGTAACTAAAGGATAAGTCATTGCATCCGTTCTATACCTAAAAATGAGGCACACTGTCTAGTGGGTTTTTTTTGTGTGCTTTAGAGGCAACATATCACTTATTTGGTATGCTGCCCCAATTATTTATCAAGTAATTCAAAAATCTATAAGCTTAGGGTCAGGGTCAGAGAAAGAAATAGCTGCAATATGCTCAGGTTGCCATTCAAGCCATTCGGCCCCTTGGATATATGATTACAGTTATCCATTGGGACTTGATGTGTTTGTGGCAGTAGAAATGTAGTTTGGAGTCTTTTGAAAGATACCTCCCTTTAAAAAAAATTAAATGCTCTATTTGATGAACTTTAAAAAATCATTTATTGGGGGGCATACAACTCCACACATGGCACAGTATCTCCTTTCTCTAAATCTGCACATATCACCTCATGAGGAGTTCCTTATGATCAATTGATATATGAAGAGAAAACATGTGCTTGGTTTAGAGAGGGTTTTGAATGATATGCAGCCACCACCAAAAAGTAGGTAGCAGTGGCTCTGCAGATACTTTCTAGAACCTCCTGAAGGATAATTTGCAAGGAAAATCACCCCAATGGACAGAACTTAGAGAAGTGCATCTGGTTGTTCTTTTTCATTTAGAAGGTTGTATTGATCCTGATTACCAAATGGATTTGGATTGATGTTACACAATGGAGATAAAGAAGAATATGCTTGTAATGCAGGAAATTCCTTAGATTCCTTCTTGGTACTATCATGTCCTGTGCCTAAAATAAATAGTATAATATAGGAACCCAATTATGACATAATTTTTCATAGCCTAGGTCCCTCCAGAATGGAGTTTTGGGTCATGCTGTCAGGTAAGAAACCACAGTGAGTTCAGGTGAAGGCAAAGGGAGTGCAGACTGTTATTTAAAAAAAAAACAGTGTCTAATGCCTTTTATACTTTTGATATACCCTTTTATACCTTTTATAGTTCTACATACCTCTAAATATCTTTGATACCATGTTTTCAGCTGTACAGAGAATGGTTTTGTTATTATTATTTTCTCTTGGTATATGCATACATTTTTGTCTCATTCATTTATAAAGTATAAGATATAATTTTATTAGTGCATTTTCATTTGCAATTATATTACCTGTAGTTATGTTTGTTGTGTTAGGTTCAAGTATGATTTTATTATTGTCTTTCTTTAGAAATTAGGTATGGTTAAAAAGATGTACACATCTGCCAGAGTAACAAGGGGTAGACTATGATACTTAGGTTTTGTGTCAAATTGCACCATCTGATGCCATCTCAAACATATAGCCTATTTTGTATCCATAACAGAAGACACTGAGGAAATCACTATGCATTATTTTACTGGTGTTGATCCTACATCGGTATATCCACCTCCAGCTTTCTGGCTTCACCAATCACAAGTATCTGAAACCAAAAGAGCTATGTGGGGAGGCATCACAGGTCTTCTATCCCAACTCTGCATGTGCAGGTATAGACTTGCTGGATTCTCAAATTCTCTGATTTCCAGCCCCAGGCAACCATGCAATTCAATTTAATATCTGACAAGCTGACTTGAATCAGCTGCCCTTGATTACTTCTGCAACTACATAATCCAGTTTCATGGATATAAATGTTTATCTTTATATGTTTCTACAAGTATCACCAGTTAACAGTTGCAGCAGTACATTGACGGGGCACTGCCAGAGGTTCAGCCGCATTCTGAAGAAGACATAAAATAAGGGTTATAACTGCTGTCAGAGGGATCTTGGTTGAATCCAGATAGCACCAGATGTTTACTTGCTTTTTATTTTACATATGTTTTATTGACTATGTTTACTTGTGTTTCATTGACTATTCCATGGTATTTGACTGTGTTTCATAACAAATTATGGTTAGCCTTGAGAAGTTTGAACATTCAAGAACACTTCATTGTGCTCGTGTGGAACTTACACATGGATCAAGAGGCAGTTGTATAAACAGAACAACTGCACACAGCAAGGTTTAAAATTGGGAATGGTGTATGCCAGTGTTGAGTGCTTTCACCAAACTTATTTGATCTATATGCTGAGGAAATCATTAGGAAAGCTGGTTTATATGAAGATGACTGCTGTATCAAGATAGGAGGAAGGCTTGCTCTCTGAATGTGAGGAGGGCTTGAAGCACTAGATGAAGATCAAGGATAGAAGCCTTCAATGTGGGTTACAACTTAATGCCAAGGAGACTCACATACAGCAATAATGATGGGTAACATCATGATAAACGGAGAAACAGGGTTTTTCTTACTTAGATACACAATCAATGATCATGGAAGCAACAGTTAAGAAATCAAAAGAGAGGACACGCAGGGTAAATAGGCAAGACAAGCCCTCATTAGAGTATTGAAACATAGAAGTATTGCTATGAGGACTAAGGTGTGCCTGATTCAAGCCATTATGTTTCAGAATTGTCTCATAGGCACATAAACGTGGACATTGCATAGAGGGACCAACGAAGACCCGAGGGAGTTGAAAGGTGGTGCTCACACAACACAACAGGAAGCACCATGCATGGCTCACAGACCAACCATCATGTTTGGAAGAAATAAAACTAGAGTTCTCCTTCGAGGAAAGGAGGGCAGGACCCCATCTTCCACATTTTAGATATGTTGTGGAGTTACCAGTCCTTGGGGTATGGTAATACGCATGGTCAATTTGAGGGGCGACTAAAAAGGGGAAGGCTCTTGATGAGACGTACCAGTGGGTTCAAGCATGGGAACACTGGTGAGAATGGTGCAGGATCAGGCAGTGCTTCATTCCATCCTGCAAGGGTCCCAGTGGATAAGAACTACTCTACAGAACCTAACAACAGCATCATCAGTTGGTTTCTCTGGAGCAGGGTATCTTAACTTTTTCCACTTGTGAGCCATTTTGCCAGATAAGTTTTCAACATGGAAAAGGACTGCCAGAAACATCTCAGGTCTGTTAAATGTTTGATTTCGAATTAATATTCGGTCACAGCCCATTCAGAAACCTTACTTTGTCAAATGGCTTGACACTCCTACATTTAGTTGCATGGCTTATGTGGGGTCTAAACTCAAAGTGTAAGTAGCGTGGCTAAGGAGAGCCTAGCATATCTTAACCCCAGAGCTCACTGTTATTGAATCAGTACTAACTAACAGTGACCCTACAGAGCAGGGTAGAAGCTCCCCTGTGCATTTCGGAGACTGTAACTTTTTAGGAATTAGCAAGTCTCATCTTTGTCCTGCAGAAGAGTTGGTGGTTTTGAACTGCCGATCTTGAAGTTAGCAAACTAATCAGTAACCAAGATGGCACTAGAGATCCTAGCACATCAAAGAGGGAACACAATTTAATCCATAACAGCATTCTTATCCTCAGAACTTATTAAACACAAATGTCCTCTGAAATTTTGAGACATTTTATTTGCATTCATTCCAGTATTTAGGATATTAAACCCTTTCCAAAACCAAGTCCACTATCATTCAGTCAATTCTGATTCCATGACCCTCTGCAATAGAGTAGAACTGCTTCGTAGGTTTTTCACGGCAGCACTATTTATGGGAGCAGGCAGCCCCATCTTCTTCCTCCCACAAAGGTTTAACACTATGACAGACTAAGGCTCCAGACAATTTGTCAATTTGTATTTCTATGCATTGGTTGATGCGACACAATTAAAAATCAAGCCGCTGAAAACATTCACATATAATTAGAATCTGATGTGTGCCTAACATATATCAGAGAAAAATGTAAACTGAGAAAAGAAATAGAACATTTAGAGGTCAAAATCCCAGTTATCACCCAGTAAAATGGGCTGATAGTGGGCATTACGAATCAGGCAAGATTTAAAAGCATCATATTTATCATCAAAACAAGCCTCAAGATTTCTCGTGAAGTACAATATTCTCAATAGTAGGTAACATATACAAGGAAGATCAATTAATGTGACTATATTATAAATAGATGTATCATGCACTAATGCCAAAGTTGAATAAATTGAAGATTTTAACCCCACTTCTCCAATGTTAATATTAATTAAACGTTATCAAGGTATTTTCTTGTGTTCAGAAAGATCAGTAGTTGGAAACATGGCCTTTGTGATAGAAACGCTGCTAGATGCTGCGTGATGGAGGCTTTGAAAGGCAAATTATTTCATGGAAACCATTTTTTTCAACAATATAAGTTGTGAGGAGACATTTTGTATATGTACGAAGGAAAATAAAGGCATTAAAAAGACAGGAAATAAATAAATGTTTTAATTGGATGTCATAAGAAACTTGCTTTTGAATGTGGAGTAAATGGAAGAAATAAAGTAAAGAAGGTCAACAGAAAATGTCAAGAGTAATTGGAGGAGACGAAGTAAACTATCACATCAAAATGTGCAAAGATCAGCAGTTAGGAACAGAAAGGGAAGGACATTCTCAGCATAGCTGAGGTAGAAAGAAGTGAAGGAAAACTTTAAACCTTGTGTTGAAATATTGAAAAATTTTATGGGGAAATTGCATAATGTGTTAAAACATTAAAAGAGTCTCTGGGCAACATGTCAAACTATGCAGGAAGCATATAGAGATGGTTGAGGAAATACAGAGAGACCTTGTACCAAGTACAGGTTGATATTCATCATTTCAAGAGACAGCGTGTAATAAATAACTAATTATCCTGAAGGGAGAAATCCAAACTGCACTGAAGGTGCTGCTGAAATACAAAGCCCCAGGAACTGACTGAAAACCACCTGAAGTATTTCTGTAAGTGGATGTAACACTGGAAGCACTCACTCATCTATGCCAAGAAATTTGGAAGACAGCTATGTGGGTACCTAACTGGAAGAAAACTATATTTTTGCCCATGCCAATGAAAGTTGATTGAACAGAATACAGAAGTACTGAACAATATAATCATGAATTAAACTTGCAAGCTAACTTTTGCTAAAGATCATTCAACTATGGTTATCGCACTTCAGGATGAGGACGTGGAAGGAGGGATGTCATTGCTTACGGACGTCACCTGAATCTTGGCCAAAAGCAAAGAAAACGAGAAAGATGTGTACTTGTATTTTGTTGACGATGAAAAGGCATTGGACTCTGTAGGTCATGACACATTATGAATATCACTGAGAAGATTGGTTTCCATCGCATTTCTTTATGCCTATGTGGAACCTGTACATGGAACAAGGAGCCGTCCTTGAAATGGAGCAGGGGCTATTGCATGCTTCAAAATCAGGAAATGTGTATGTCAGGATTCTGATCTGTCACCATACGAATTCCATCTGTATGTTGAATCTGAGAAGCAACACTAGGGAAGAAGGAAGGAGCCTCAGGTTTGGAGGAAGGCTTATTAGCAAATTGCAATATACCTATGACACAATCTTATTTCCTGAAAGCGCTGAGGTCTAGATCTATTTGCTGATGAAGATCAAGGATAATAGCCTTCAATAATGATTACAGATCAATCTAGAGAAAGCCAAATTCCTCACAACTGGGCCAATAGGTAACATTGTGGTAAACAGATGATTGGAGTCATTCATTTTGTTTGAATCCACAATCAATGTTATGGAGCCAATGCTCAAAATTCAAATGATTTATTTCACTGACCAAATCTATGGCACAAGACCTCTTTAAAGTTTTTAAAAAGGATTAAGTTAGGCCTGTCACAAGCCCTGACATTTTCACTGACCTCTTATGTACGTGAACATAGCACATTGGAGAAGAAAGATAACAGAAGAATTAACGTACTTGAATCATGGTGCTGATAAAGATTGTTGCAAGCACCATGGAATTCCAGAACAGCAAAGACATTTATGTCGGAAGAAGGGGAGCCTGAATGCTACTTAGAAAGGAGGATGCCAAGCAGTGGCTCTCAGCCTTCCTAATGCCATGACCCCGTAATACAGGTCCTCATGTTGTGGTGACCCCCAACCATAAAATTATTTTTGTTGCTACTTCATAACTATAATTTTGCTATGGTTATGAATCTGGAGACCCCTGTGAAAGGGTCATTCAACTGCCAAAGAAGTCACGACCCACAGGTTGCGAACTGCTGACCAAGGCTTCACATCCTGTACTTTGGACATGTTACCAGGAAATATTATTGCCTCGGGAAAAAAGCATCCTGCTTGGTAATGTAGAAAGGCAGTGGAAAGAGGGAAGACCCTTGGTGAAATGAAGTGACAAGTTGCTGTCACAATGTGTTCAAACATAACAAATGTAAGAGCGGTGCAGGACCAAGCAGCGATTCATTCTTTTCTTTTGTACGTAGCATTGCTGTGCATTGGAACTGATAACCTCAATTGTGCAGGTTACCAATCTTGTTTGGTGAACAGAAATAGATCTTGAAGCACCTACAGATGAAAATCAAATACTATATCCTTCAGTGTGAATTATAGTTAAACGTAAAGAAAGCAAAACCCTTACATATGACCCAATAATGAGGCATATTCTAAAGGGGAAAAAATGAAGTTTTCAAGGATTTTATTTTTCTTGGATCCACAATCAGTATCCATGTAAAGCTGATGTGAATGACCTTTCATCATTTTAAAGAAGATAATGTTACCGTGAGGATTAAGTTGAGAATGACAGAAGCCATGATGTTTTCCAAGATTTGCATATGCATACAAATCTGGACAATGGATAAAGAAGACTGAAACATGGACACTTGTCATTATGGCATTGTGAACCAAAATCTAATAGATCATAGACTCCTAGAAAAGTAAACAATGTATACACAGAAATTCATTAGCAAGGAGGATGAGGAGATTTTAGTCTTATATACTTTGAAATATTAACGAAGGGTCCAGGCCTCCAGGCCTGGCAAAAGAACATCATGCTTAGGAAGATGGAGATCCAGTGTGAGAGACCCAGCATTCGTTTCGATGATGAGCTCAGATACAGTGATGACCTCATGGTTGGCGTAGGACGGGGAAGTATTTTCTTCGGTTGTACACAGGGTATCTGTCAACCAACCTGAAGGCAAAGAACAATTAAAGCATATGCATTGGTACACATAGCAATTTTATGTGTACATTAAGGTTTATATCTGTCTCAAATATTCCTCACATTGATTGCTAAGCATATAAGGGCTGGGTAATTCCCTCCATTCCATATAAACATATTGACATAGGTATATTTAGAAGATGGTGAAAATACTAGCTCTCACTTGTGTTTGAAGAGCTATTGTTTTATTTAGGCAAATGGGGCTGATTGAACTTACACCACTCTTTACTGAGAGTAATTCAAAAGTGTAATTGAACAGATATTTATTGCACGTACTAATGATGTGAGGGAAATTTCAACTGAAATTCAGCTATGATACCTTAAGTTCTTAAAAAAATGATGTGAAAGATTCAATAAAAAGTAGGAGGGAAGGATATGGAGATAGAGAGACAGAGTCAGAAAGAGAGAAGGGAAGAATAGAGGGGTGAGGGAGTAAGGGTGTTTGTGTGTGTGTGTGTGTGTGTGTGTGTGTGTGTGTGTGTGTGTGTGTGTACAAAAAAGAAAGAAAATCAAACAGATGACTTTTGTCCTAGATTTGGGTCAAGAAATATATCAAACATGAAACTGAAAGACTCATATCAGTGATTCTAATAAGAGGTTTAGCTTTTTCCCCAAGACCATTTTATTGAGAGCTAATACAGATATTATACCATTCCATAGTCCAATCTCATTAAACAGTATTATAAAATTGCTACCACACTGAGTTTCAGAACATTGTCTTCCTTCTTAAACTCCTTGGCATCAGGTGCCCTTTACCCCTCCACCCCTCATATTTCCCCCACCGTACCTCATGGGATCCCTTGTTCTGATGTTATCTCTATGCCTTCTTCAATCCTGGGCTTCAGATGAAGGGAACCCCTGAAACACAGGAATTCACTGGATGGAGTGGAGCTTCCATAGTGTGCATTTTTCTGCCAGAAGAGTATAGAGTCAATCACTCTGAATTTGTGCACCCAATGGAGTCACCTGGAAAGGTTATCTCTGGTCACAGTCAATTTTTTTTGTAAAATATTTTCACTAAAACCTCATTTTTGTGATGGCCTAAATAGGGGAACAGCGTGTGACTTTGAAAATTTGTGTCCTGCTTGGAAAAATGCCACCGTTACTGTTGTGGTGTTGAACACAGCTTACAAGGACAGAGCTGTGGGGAAACCTCAAGTGTACCAGTGGTTTTCTCTTTTCAAAAAAGGTGAAATGGCTATTGATGGACAGCTGTCGACTCCCTGAATAGACCAAATTGTTGGCTCATAGTGTGTTCAGAGTTTGTTCCATCAAGTCAAAGCTATTTATGTAGAGGTTCTGAAAAGATTGTGCAACCATGTGTGACAAAAACAAAAGCCCGATTTTTGGCAGATGGGGGACTAGTTTTGTCACCACAATACACTTGCTCACAAAGCCAAGTTAGTGCACCGATTTGGGGCAAAAAACAGCATGCCTCCCTTGCCCCACATACCTTTCTCGCCCTTTTGTTTCCATGAATGAAGAGGAACATGAAAGGACAGTGAGTTCATGATGTATAAGACATGAAGAAAAAAATGAGGGAGGTTCCCTCAACCATCCAAGCAGATGAGTTTGAAAAATATTTCTATCAGCTTATTTTGTTAAAAAAAATTTAAATACATAACTTTGGGAAAAAGTCCCTTTTCTGGGGGGTGCCCCTCCTATACTGAAAAATAGGAAACATATAACAGGGCTACCCACAAAGACAATATACATCAGAGATAAACCCCAATATGTAAACACACACACAGACAATATTGAAAACCAGATGAGGTTCAAAGTTTATCAGAAGGGAGATGATTAAGTAAGGTTTATCATATGATCTTCTATAGACATCTCTCTAGTTCTTTCTGTTTGGTAACCAGTTTATTCCCATCTGTCAATTGGATTAGAAGGAAATTGCTGGAGGGTTATTTCCTGTGTAGTACTAACAAATAATTTAGCTTTGAGGATGTATAGCCATGCATTGGAAGGGACATGATAAGCCAAAGAAAGAGTAAGTGCAAGGTACACAGAGATACTGTCCTGGGGAACGAGGATATATCTCACCCATGTATTTGTGTTTTGGTTTTTATTTTTGTAATTTATTTGTTTAGGGACTGAGAGGAGACAATGAAGGATTTATTATTGTAATAACTAATTTTATGCCTTTGAATCATGTGCAGTCAACATTTCCACTAGAAGATATATGAGTCTTTAAATTTAAACCAATGAATATACTTTTGAACCTGTTAGCCTTTCTTAATAATAAAAATTTCATGAAGTGGGAATTAGAACAGGAAGATTAATGTTCCAAGTGGTGAATTCATATCTGCAAATACTAAATTTTTGTGACATTCCCCTATTCTAGATTGTTAAAAGGAACACACTGTTGATAATGTCTGTTCCACTCAACTTTAACATACGCACAAAAAGAGGATAGATGGTGCATTTATGTACATGTTTTGACCAATGTAAAGAGTGTGTTCTTCCTGGTTTTATGTTCTTTGCCTATCAACAATGGATTCCTCTCTTCCTTGTCTCCAGGAGATATTGGTGAAAATTCTTCATATTTTCTTGTTATCCATTTCTGACTATCCTTTGCAACACAGAGGAGGAATTGATGTGGTTGGACCCTGGACATTGATTGGCCTCCACTCATCAGAGTTAAAAGAAGTGTGTGAACCTTCACACTGGCTTTGTCTACAGGGGTATGCCCAAAGAATGCAGGCACTTCCCGCCTATTCTTTCTGCAATGCAATAAACTCCCTGCAATCCTCTTGGTTACACGTTGTCTGCTAATCATGAGGTCAGCACTTTGAAACCACCATCTGCATCTCAAGGGAAAGATGAATCTTTCTACTCTCTTGGAGAGAGTTAGTTTCAGAAACTCACAGCGGGCAGGTCTATCCTAGAGGGTCAGAACTGACTTACAGGCAGTGAATTTCCTTTGGTTTGAGATTGCTTGAGAACCTATATTCTTGGAAGAGGAAGTTGTAAACTATACCATGATTTGCAGTCTACATTGTATCTTCTAGTTGCTATCAACAAGAAATAATAAGGACTGAATATTTTAATTTTAAGCCAAACTTGGTAGGTCAATTTACAGTCAGGTGGAAGGAAAGAGAGTCACCGGGTTCCTGTAAAGTTCAAACATTTTATATCCATTTCAGCAATCCTCACAACCTCCTGTGCTTACCACAGAACTTATTATAGCATATAACAGCCATTTCTTACCTCACTCTGGTCAATTCCAACTGATAGCGACCCAATAGGAGAAGCTAAATCTGCCCCTGTAGGTGTGCAAGGCCACAGACCTTTACCAATGTTGATAATCTCCTCTTTCTCCTCTGGAGTGTCTGATGGGTTTGAGCAGTCCACCTGTGATTATCAGGACAAGGATAACCAGTAAACCATCAGGTATCCTTAAAAGACAGCTAGAGGGGATCATCTGGAATATAAATGACATGTCTAAATTGATAAGGTTGTAGTGGCTAAAAAATTTGTCTAGTAATTGAAAGGTTAGCTGTTCCAATCAACTTGCCTCTCATGGAGAGAAAGAGGTGGCTGTCTGCTTCCATAAAGATCTGAGCTTTGGAAACCTTTCGGTGCAAGCCTTCTCTTCTATGACTTAGAATAGATTCGACAGCAATGGATTTTAAAGTAATGGATCTAATTAGCAGGAGAAACAGAAGCAAAATTCACATCTAGTGATACACATTGCAATATATTTTAAACATGTTCTGACTTTACTCATTAAATATGTGCTCAGTAAATGAATGAACATAGCATTAAAATTAGAACAGCACAACATTGACTGATTTGAAGTTTAGCATAGTATAAATAAATTAGACCTTAAGGGATTAAAACACCTCAGAAATCATTGCAAATTCATTTATCTGGGACTGAAAGTCATCCACATTATACCTCATAACTACAAGAGTGAGACTGTTGGTTATGAAGGGAAATGGAATAAACTTACCAAAAGGGAGTATGACATTTCATCCGGAAGCTCCGAGGTTGTTTGGAGAAAGAGGCATGGGAACCAGCCAATACACTAACTACCGTATTATGCTTATGATTTTCATAATGGTTTTAGACAAACACAAATGAGAAGGCAATCTCTTTGGATGATCTTTAAAAAGTCATAGGAGCATAAGTTGAGCTTTAAAAGATGTGAAGTGGCTAAAGTTAGAAGTATAGAAGACATGTGAAGATCAGGGGTGAAAAGGTACATATAAGGGAAATAGGTAAAATTTAATGTGCAGGTGGATACTGGGAAATGAACATGGTGGAGGACCTGAAGTTTCCCTACTGGGGCAGGAGGAGAAGTTATTATTGGTAAATCCATATGTGAATATCAGCTCATACAGGTTAATTCTTAATTGACAGACACCAACAACTCCAAGTACTATATATCTCCTGAATATAAACCTAAACATAGTACAAGCCTAATAATATTATACCTGGCTTCAATATTTATTATTATCTCATCCATATTTCTTGAATAAAATTCATGCTCCTGTGTCTCTTGATTTAGTAGGCCTACCCAGATATCCAATGGTAATAAAGGTTCTAAAATGACATTTCCCTTAATTTCTGTTATATATTTTCCCACTCCCTCTCAGACTTTACATACGTTTCTGGGTGGTGAAAATTATTCAGTGCTCAGCTACTAAGGGTAAAAAATTGGTGGAATGACTCCAACCACAGTCAACTTAGAAGTCTGATAATCTTCTTTCAAAAGATCAACACACACACACACACACACACACACACACACACACACAGAGTTCTCCCCACCAAAAGACACAATTGCACTGGGCAGAGCAGAGCTTTTGCGGTGTGCATTTTCCCCTGCTAGGCAAGCATTGAGTAACTCAGTGAGATAATACTCCCATTTGAATCATCTGGGATATTTCTCTCTGGTCGCCGTGATTTTTTCATGAAAACATTTTCATTAGAACCTAATTTTATGTGATGGTCAATTTAAGAAAACAGCATGCAGATGTGCATATTTTTTTTTCCTGCTTGGGAAAATGCCACGGAAACGGGTTTGATGTTGAACTTGGCTTAGAGGACAGCACTATGGGTAAAAAAGTGCTAAGGGTACGAGTGCTGTTCTCAGTTCAAAAAAGGTGAAATGTTGATTGATGACAAACCTCATTTTGGAAATCTATCAACTTACTGAATGGACGAAAATGTCAACTTGCAGTACATTTGGAGTTCATTCCACCAAGTCACACTGTTCAACAACCACTCTATTTAGATGTTCTGAAAAGATTGCTCTAATAGTGAGTAACAAACTGGGCCTGATTCATCACAGGCAGGAGCCAGGTTTTGCCACCACAACAATGTACCTGCTCATGAAGCCATCTGAGTACACCACTTTTTGACAAAAAACAGCATGCCTCTCTTGCCCCACACACTTTACTCACCTGACCTCACTCTGTGTGACTTCTTTTTGTGTCCTTGAATGAAAAGGAACATGAAAGGACAGTGATTTGCTGATATAGAAGAGGTGAAGAAAATAATGAGGGAGGGGTTGTTAGCCACCCAAACAGATGAGCTTGATAAATATTTCCAAGAATGGAATAGCAGACTTGAAAAAATATATAGGTGTCATGGGGAGTACTCTGAATGTGGTAAGTTTGTTTTTTATAAAAAAGTAAATACATATCTTTGAAAATGAGTCCATCTTTTTAGGGTACCCCTTCGTGTGTGTGTGTGTGTGTGTGTGTGTGTGTGTGTGTGTGTGTGTGTGTGTGTGTAACTCATCTCCTTTTAAAAATACTTTATTGTCTTATATTCCCTCTCCTTTACGTTATTTCCAAAAGATCGCATCTGATTGATATTCCACACAGTTCTAAATCATTCATGAGGCCTTTCTGTATTATTTATTGCCTTTATGTTTCCTCTAATTCCCAAACAATAACTTTCTTCCACCCAGGTGCTTACCTTGTCTTTCCTCATTTTACAGCATGTGTGTGTGTTTGAGTTGTCATTGTATGTGTATGTGCTTATTTATCTACTTATCTCCATTCCTGAAAGCAATAAGCTCTTCTCGTGCATGCTCCACAAAGGTTAACAAACAGATTGGCAAAGGGAAGCCTTTTGACTCATGAATTATGACATTATCTTGCTCTCAGCCAGTGGTTTTCAACCTTGACACAACCCTTTAATAAAATTCCTCATGTCCTGGTGAACCCCCAACTATTGAATTATTTTCATTGCTACTTCATAACTGTAATTTTGCTACTGTTAAGAATCGGGCAATCCTTGTGAAAGGGTCATTCAACCCCCAAAGGGGTCATAACCCACAGGTTGAGCACCTCTGCTCTGAGGACTAAAATTAGGTCTTTAGATGCACTTAGTCAGGAAGAGGTGGTGTTTTTAATTAAAGTCCCAAATGAAGCTAGGTTTGATGCTTCTGTTTCTGCTCGAAAGCAAACCGATGACAATCATAACACAAAACCAATTGCCCTTGATTTGGTTCTGATGCACAGTGATTTGGGGACTCCTTGTTTGTCAGAGGACTACACTCCATATGGTTTCAATGTATGTGATCTTCTAGAATTAGATCCTCAGACCCTGCTTTTGATGGACCCCCAAGTGAATGGGATCATCCGAACTTTTTGTTAGATGCCAAATGCTTAACCATAGGCACCACAACTGAGGACTTGTATATAAAATCAATAAAAACTCACATTGGAATGGGGCTCAAACCCCACAAGAATTGTGAGATTGGCTCAGAATTGGGTGGTGCCTAGCATTGCTAGAAGTGGGATCTGAGGCACCAAGCAACAACAGAAAAAAAATTAGAACGCTCCTTTTCCATTTATAACAACTGCACAATTGCCTCATTGTCTCATTTAGAGTTTCACAGTGACACGGAGAATTATTGTTCTATTTTTCTAAAGTAGCAAAGAGTCTTGGTCCCGGATAGTCATTTTATAATAGGACTCAAACCGAAGTCATTGGCTTAAATACTGTTTGTCTCTCATTAAACCACATTGACTGCCCTCAAGTACACTTATTTTCCCCAAAAGTTCATGTCCTTTCCCCCATTTTAAATGTAAGCTGAGAAGGATCATTTTCCCCATTTTATAAAAGAGGAATTTCTTAGCGAGATGGGATAAGTTGCTTGAAAATAACATCTGGAATTTAAGACTGTTCATTTTTATTTTCCCCACAGAAAATGAGGGCAGTTGTGTGTCATACCTAAGAGTGACTGAGGAATAGAAAGTCTAAATACATTACCCATAGCTTTAGAGGTAATAAATGTTAAAAGCCAACCGAGTAGTTTGATTTGAAGCCAATATTCCTTCTACAACACCTCAAGATCTATAGGGAAAATTATGGAAGCATCTAACACAGGCAAAAAGACATGAGAAAATAATGTAGAAAAGAGCCGGGGCATGTATGACAAACACCAACATGTTATCAAGTTTCTGTGCTCTAACTGTTTCTCGATGACTTACTTGTTCCCTGGCGGTAATGAATGTGCAGAGACAGCCCCATATGATTCTTTAGGACACAGGAGGACCATTTAGAACAACATTCAGTAGGCAGAACATTTATGGCTTCCCCATTGGGAGCAGAAATGATTCTTGAAAAAGTGCCAACTGAAATATCAATGCCAACCACAGACTTATAGAAACTCTCCCCTGCATAGATCCATTCCAGTCTTCTGCATGGGGCATCTAGGGCTATTCACAAATCCAATCCCTTTCAATAACACACTGTAGTGCTGTACAAATACTTTAGTAAATGTCTTTTGAGACCTTATAATTCCATCTGGGGATGTTTTGGGAAACCCTCTGTCTACTTGATTTACAAAATGCAGGTGGTTAGTCATATTGAATCGTTACTGATGCCTCCTAACATCTTTCCCAGCACCCTTAAAGAGAGTGGCATAATTCTTTAAGACATAATCTTACACTTAGGAATCCCTCTAAAAGATCATCAATCTTTTGTGCATGACTCTGAGCGCTCAGCCAGTGTTAAATAAACCATGACTAGAAATGAAATTCAAAGTACTTTGAGTGATCTCTGCAAAATACTCTCCATTTGCCAATTATGTCTTACTATATTTCATTTCACCAGTTATTCATTATTCTTGGCTAAAAATATAGTTATGACAAATAGTGTATCTCAGAGGAAGTTTCATGATTTTCCAATGATACACGATCAATATGTCTCAGCCCAGCTGAAACATGTTTATATTTTTCACATGAGAAAAATAATACTATGAGTGATGATGATGGTGACTTTCTTTGTAGTCACTGATAAATTTAGCTTTCAGGGATATAAATAAAAGAAAAGAAATACAAAAACAAATGATCAGCTATCACAAGATATCTGTGCAACACGGAATGGACTTTCACCTGTCAAGAAAAACTAAAATAGAATTATTCTCTTCCTTTTATATAAATTGGAAAAATAAAAATGATATCAATAAGCAAAAGGAAGAACTTAATTCTAATCTCCTATTCTCTGTGAATAGACTAAAATATCCAGAGCTTTAAGCATTTGATAATCGAATTATTTTTGGAGCGATTGTGACATAGGAAGAAAGAGACGAGGCTGTTGATCATGTTCTCTGATTTGGTTCTTCTTAAAAGCATCACATCTAAAGAATAAATAGTTTATGCTCTAAGAATTGATTTCCTCTTCACCATAGAAATGTGTAAACTGCGTGTCAAGACCCAAATAATATATTTTATAAGATGAAAAATAGAAAAAAAACTGTCCAAATATAAGCACTTGTTAAGATATATTCCCCAAAGATTTAGCATTGTCGAATCTCTAAAACAGAATGAAAATTAAAATGATATATTATTCATGACTAGAAGCAATAAAACTATATAAATGCACATGTAATAAAGTACTTCATACATTGAAAGCACACATATGAATTAACAGATTTATGAAATGAATTAAGAAGTATATTTTCTCATCTATTACCTCTAAAAGCAAGTCGCTGTAAGTAACAGCTACAATTGTGAGGTATTCAACAGCATAATAAAATTACTCTATAAGTCTTCTACCCTGATGGCTCTGTGACACTTCAGCAAATTTGCTGACATTGAAGCCAGCCAGCCCCTTGGGGTTGCATGGTCTCTAGCTCCCCACCGATGACCACAACTAGTGGTATGTTGTCGGATGTTGTTCTTAGGTGCTGTCCAGTTGGTCCAGCTCATAGCAATGCAATCTACAGCAGAAGGAAACATCGCCTGGCCTTGCACGAGCCTCACTGATTGTTTTTATGTTTGAACCAATAGTTGCAGCCAGGGTGCTGCACGACCTTGTGAAGGGACTTCCTCTTCTGCACCGCCCTCTACTCCATCAAGCAAGATGTCCTTCTCCAGTCACTGGTCACCCCTGACAATATGTCCGAAGTGTGTTGGATAAAGTTTGGCCATCCTTGCCTGTAAAAAGCATTTTGGCTGGACTTCTTTCAAGACAGATATGTTTGTTCTATTTGCAGTATATGGAATTTGAAATATTCTTCACCAGCACTATAATTCAAATTCATTGATTCTTCTTGTGTCTTCCTTATGCAATGGACAGCTTCCACATGCATACATTGTTGTTGTTCTGCGCCATCAAGTTGGTGTTGACCCAGAGCAACTGTATGGACAACAGATGAAACACTGCACGGTCTTGACCCATCCTCACAATTGTCCCTATGCCTGAGCCCATTGAAGCAGCCACTGTGTCCATCCACCTTGCCGAGGGTCTTCTTTTTCCAGCCCTTCCCCTTTATCAAACATGATGTCCTTCTCTGGGGAATCGTGTCTCCTGACAACATGCCCAAAGTATGTAATACAAGTCTTGACATCCTTGCCTCTAAGGATCCCTCTGGCCTTATTGCTTCCAATACAGATCTGTTTGTCACTTTAGTAGGCCATGATACTTTCAATAGTCTTCTCCAGAACCACAATTCAAATGCATCTATTCTTGCAAGATCTTTCTTATTAGATATCCAATATTCACATGCAGATGATGCAGTGGAGAATCCCATGACTTGGGTCAGGCACACCTTACTCATCAAAGAAGCACGCTTCCTCTTGAATACTCTAAAGCATTCTTGCACAGCATATTTACCTAATGCAATACATCTTTTAGTCCTTTGACAGCTGTTTCCATGAGCACTGATTGTGAATCCGAGTAAGACAAAGTCCTTGAAAAATCTCAATCTTTTCTCCATTTATCATGATGTCACCTATCGTCCAGTTGTGAGGATTTTGGACTCTTTACATTGAATTGTAATCCACATTGAAGGCAAAAATGCTAGGTATTCATCAGCAAGTGATTCAATTCCTCCTCGCTTTCAGCAACAAATAGTGTGTCATCTGCATGTTTATTAACATGTTGTTAATAAACCTGTTAACAATCCTGATGCGGCATTCTTCATCATGTAATCCAGTTACTCTGATGATTTGCTCACATACAGGTTGAACAAGTGTGGTGAGAGAATACAACACGACATACAACTTACCTGAATTTTCTCCTGTTTTGTTTGTGCAACAGCCTCTCGATCCATGTACACTTTTTGAATGAGCTCATTGGCTATTCCACAATTCCTATTCTTCTCAAGGTTATCCGTATGATCCGCAGAGTGGAATGCCTTTCCAGAGGCAATGAAACGCAAGTAAACATCATTCTGGAATTCTCTTCTTTAAACCAAGATCTCTCTGCTCTCGACAATGATAACCTTTGCTCGATTCCCTCTTCTGGATGTGGTCTAAACCTCGGGAAGGTCCCTGTCGGTGTGCTTCTGTAACTGCTGTTAGATGGTCTTGTACTTGTGCGCCATATCAAAGATCTTGACTTTAGTTTAAACATTCTGTTAGGCCATCTTCCTTTGGAATGGTCACAAAGACAGACCCTTCCACTTGGCCAGGTAGCTGTCTCCCTAATTTCCTTGCATAGGTGAGTCTGTGCCTCCAGTGCTTCTTCAGCTTCCTGAAACATTTCAGTGGGCACACTGTCAATCACTGGAGCCTTGTTTGTACCTTATGCATTCAGTGCACCATTGATTCTCGGTGGAGAGGAGACGAATTCCTTCTGGTGCAGTAACTGTGTTCTTTCCATCTTCTCTTGATGCTTCCTGCATCATTCAGTATTGTGTCTAGAGAAACTTTCAACATTCAAATTCAAGGCTTGGATTATTTTCTTGAGTTTTTTTCAGTTCCATAGATGCTGAAGGTGTTCTTCCCTTTTGTTTTTCTCATTCTACGTCCGTACACATCTCATCATAATAGTTGGCTTTGTCTTCTCCAGCTTCCCTTTGAAATTTTCTTTTCATGTCCTTTCTTCCATCTGCTTTAGCTACTCTATGATTCATAGCATGTTTCAGAGTCTCTTCTGACATCCACGTTGATCTTTTCTTTCCTTCTTTTCATGCCCTTATACTTTTTATCCATGAATGATGGTTTTGATATCCTCCCACATCTCATCAGGTTGTTTGTTATTAGTGTTCAATGTGTCAACTCTGTTCTTGAGATGGTCTTGAAATTTGGGTAGGTTAAATTCAAGGTTGTATTTTGGCTCTTGTGAACTTATTTTAATTTTCTTCATCTTTATCTTGATAATTTGTTCCACACTTGATCCCTGGCCTGCGTTTAGCTTCTGATATTTAACTTCCCCATCACGTTTCCACAGATGTAGTAAAATTTATTTTACACATGGGGAATTCCAAATATATAGTCCCCGTTGTTAAAAAAAAGGGATTTTCAGTGAACATGTAGTTGGTTTTATGAAATTCTATCATGTGATTTCCATCTTCATTTCTATCACCAAATCCATATTTTCCAACTACTCTTCCTTCCTCTTTGTTTCCAACGTTTGGATTCTACTCACCAATAACTATCAATTCATCTTGATGGCCTGTTTGATACATTTCTGACTGAAGTCATTGGTAAAATTCTTCAATTACGTACTTTTACACTAGCTTTTGTAGTTGGTGTATAAATTTGAATAACTTTTTATCAGATTTCCTTGCAGACTGGTATAAACTGGTGCCTGATAGCATTGTACTTCATAGTGGATTTAACAAGATCTTTCTGACAATGAATGCCACACCATTTCCCTTGATTGTGTTCAACATAGCATAAAAAAACAAAACAAACATTAGTTCATGATTCAAAATAGTCAATCCCAGTCCATTTCCTTTCACTAATGTCTAGGATTTTAATCTCCATAAGTTCCATTTCAGGTTTGGCCACTTGCAATTGTCCTGGATTCATACCTTGACAATTCCAAGATCCTATCAGTAGAATGTTTTTGCAGATGGTTCCCTTGACCTTGCGCCATGCCCCATGTGCAAATGAAGAATCCACAGGCTCTACTCTCACAGGCTATAGCAGACTCACATCTCCTTGGTCAACACCCCTTCAAGAAATCATCTCCTCTTCAGTCACATGTCAGATGTCCTCACACTTGAGGGGCCCATTTCTCAGCAGTCTATCTAACAACCCTCTGCTTCCTGTTTGGTTTTAATCAGGCATCCTCAAACTACAGCCTGCGGGCCACATGCAGCCCGCCAAGGACATTTACCCAGCCTACTGGCTGTTTTTCTCCCTTTTGTCCTTCTACTTCAAAATAAGATATGTACAGTGTGAATAGAAATTTGTTCATAGTTTTTTAAAACTATAGTCCGGCCCTCCAATGGGTCTGAGGGCAGTGAACAGGCCCCCTGTTTAAAAAGTTTGAGGACCCCTGAAAGTCATAGAACATCTTTGAAACTGCACTTTAGGTTTTCAGGAGCAGCTTCCTTCAACTTGGGGACCTGAGTCCTTCTTTACTGTCAACTCTTAGGTCATGCTGCTGAAAACTGTTCACTTTGGGTGACCCTGCTGGCATTTGGAACACCCGTAACAGCTTCCAGCATCCCAGCAACACACAACCTATCACATTAGGACAAATTGATAGACCAGTGGTGGACATGCATCTGAAGCAATAGAAAATATCATGGCTTGGGGGCAGGCACAAGTTAGTACTAATAATAAGAGCTTACTTTTCAACACGTTAAATAGGTCACCAGTAGGTAATTTTAAGAGTTATAAACTATTTTCTCACTGTTTAAGAGTGTAGGTGTCTGAATTCAAAATGCCGACTCTACAAAAAACAGGCTATTTGTCCTTTCTGATCTGGAGGCAAGTCCTTCTGTCTGCTCCACATCTATCCCTTAGTTCTGTGGCATCATGACACCCGCTGCCCCCACCTCTGCTCACTTCCACACATAATCAGCCCTTGTTACATCAACAATGTATAGACCAATGCACACTCTATTCTACACTAATATTATCTCACAACTATAGCAACAGCCGGCAGAGAGGAGGAGCAGTACCAGAGAGGAAGGCCCTCGATGGTGGACTGACACAGTGGCTGCAAAAATGGGCTCCACTTTAGGAGCAACTGTGGAGATGGTACAGGATCGGGCAGTTTCCTTCCGTTGTGACCAGGCTGCTATTGGTGGGAACAACTAGCTGGCATATAACAACAACAACCGTAGCAACTCCAGCAACACAACAGTTAGAAATGGGATTATAACCTCAGATATAGGGGACACAATTCAATCCATCATATTTCAATTCAACACCACACTTTTCGGATACATGCATTCTAAAAAGGATTTGTTTGGTGTTCTTGAAGTCTACAATTTGTTCGGTAGTCTTCATCAACACCACATTTTTAGTGTATCAGATCTTTTCCCATCTTGCATTGTTATCGTCCAGGATTTGCATGCCTGGGAGACTATTGAAGCAACCATAGCTTAGGTCAGGTGCACCTTCATCATCAGTTACATTGTTTTAAATTTTCAATGTCATCTTACTAGCACTAGCAAAATGTTGATATAAACCACTGTATGAATACTAACAGAGTGGACTGGGGAGTTCTACAAAGACTTCAAATCCTCTGGGGACAAAGGGAGATATCAAAAACCTGCTAGTTAAAAATGACAGAGACTATGAACAATGCAGCTGGAACCACTTATCCAAAGGCTACTGGCAAAGACAGTGAGCTTATCATGAGGCCAATAGCCTGCTTAGTTGAAAGTTCACTATGAAAATGAAAACTTGAATATACACATTTCTATGTGATCAGTATAAATAACACCCACGCCTTTGGAAAGATAAAACCCCCTTGCCACTTATGAGAAGAGACAGGAGCTATACTTTAAATGTATCGATGTACAAAAGCATTAGATATAGACTTTAGTACATAGGATAATAACCAATACGCTTCAGTGGACACTGGAGGCTTAACCATTGAAGACGTCTAGGCAGAAGGTAATATTTCCAGAGGAGGACCCTGAGTGGCTCAAAGAGTTAATTCAGCTCCTAATCAAAGGATTGGAATAGAGGATTTTGAGACTTCCTCTCACACACCGTGGACGTGTTATCAGAAAAGGCCAGTTTGGGAGAAAGAGGCCATGCTCAATAGAGTAGCATGTCGGCAAAAGAGAGGATGTCCTTCAGTAAGATATGTTGACCCAGGGGCTGCCACAATAGCCTCAAACATAGCAACGAGTTTGATAGAGCAGAATTGGGCAGAATCCTGCTCTATTATACAATAGGTCTCCATGAGTTAGACTCATCTCAGGGGACCTCAAAATAACACCTTACCTGTTTTCTCCCTGCCAGATAGATCATAGCAGATATTGGTATTTCCAAGATCAGCTGCTACAGTGGTGTCTTTCCTGAATCACATGAGGCATAGTTTCTGGAAGTTGATTTTTAGCTATTGATTTTATGAACCAACCCAAAACCAAACTCACTGCCATCCAGTGCATGCAGACTCAGTGACCTATAGGGAAGAGTAGAATTGCCTCTGGGAATTTCTGAGATGGCTACTCTTCACAAGAATAGAAAGCCCTGTCATGTTCCCTCAGAGCAGCTGGTGGTTCCCGAACTGCTGACCTTTCTGTTAGCAACCAGACATGAAACCTCTACACAGCCAGGGTGCCTTGAACTTATGGATGCATTTGTCCAACTACTGATGAAAAAGAAAATCCAAATGACGTCTCTTCTAAAAGAAAACAGACACGGAATGCGCTTGTGTTTTGTGAATTCTTTTTCTCTTAGTCATGACATAGTGCTCATAGTCTTGATCGTCTTCCCATTCTTCAGACCCTCCCAGTGGTGGGAGGAACAGTAAGGGGACACATTGGCTGCAGGAATAGTAAGGGGACACATTGGCTGCAGGAATAGTAAGGGGACACATTGGCTGCAGGAAAAGTAAGGGGCCACATTACCTACCTGAGTGTTCTTGCTGTGTATATTCATTCTGAAGAACCAGAGGGAGCTATGGTAACCTTAAATGGTTAACATGTTAACTGAAAGTTCGGTGACCCAGAAAAACTTTAAAAAACAGTTCCAGTGATATATTCCACAAAATTAAATGTTCAAAACCCCATGGAGCACATTTCTACTTTGGCCCTCATGGAGTTGCTATTAGAACTAGACAACTAATTATAATTAGTGATAAATTAAAAAAATAAACCTACAAACATTTCAATGGTAGGGGTTAGTGATGTGGGCATAAAAGAAAATCACAGTAAGGGAAAAGGAATTTATTTTACTCACACCCTTTATCACTAAAATCAAGGTCAAGTGCTTAGGGCTCCTCATCTGGTGGTACTGGAGAAAGCTTATATTTCAGTTGGGAATACAATATAAAGGAAAAATGAGAAAACTTCTAAGTTTCTGTGAACACCAGAGGAAGACAGGCTCTTCGGTAGGTCCCAGTGTCAGTACCTTTTGCACCGATGATTTGTGGAAATGACCATATGATTTCTTTGTGTTGGATATTTTCCTGGTGGAAATAAAAAGTTTTTTCTAGTCTCTCCCAAGATTCTAGAATCTCGCAAATACAGATTTTAAATATATGACCATTGACGCTTGAACACATGAAACATGAAATAACCATGAAACTATAGTTGTCCATTATAAGTCTGGTATTCTCAGAGTGACCAAGTCATAAAGTTGGGCAGGCACAACACCAGTTCTCTGTATAATGGAAATGGTATGACTGGCAATATGTTAGGCAGGGTGCTCTAGAGGAAAAAAAAAAAAGGATGCTGATGATTTTATGTATACTTATATAGATAGATATAAGATAAGAGATAAACAGTTAATTAACCTATAAAGCAGTACAAATGGTTGAATGCAACTCACTTTGGTGAGACAGCTAATACACTGGCAAGTCCTTCAATCTTGAGGGCTGCGGGGTCGTCCTCTGTAGAGCAATTCAGGCTATCCGGCCACAGGCAGCAAACAGCAAGGCAGGTCACCAACAGTCAGCCAGATGACAGGGTCTGACCGTCCCCAGCACAAGTGATGTATACTCCAGTAGCATGGTGAAGCACGTCTTGAAGGAACTTCAAACTACAGCGACACAGTCCATGGGTTCAGCATCCCACAGGTAGTGTAGCTTGCAAATTGAGGCAGACACCAAGCAAGGCAGCCAGCCACACACTGGTCCAATCACCAAAGAGCAAGAAACAAGAAAGGCAAGGCTCTCCAAGCTAATTATCCCTCTCTCTTTCAATTAATGCCACATGTGTTCATTGGCAAGTTGGCACAACACACCTGCCTGTCACAGGCACTGAGTGTAAACAGATGATCCTCATTCTTACGTCCCCCACATGGCTGCACTGTTGCTTATTCTACAACTCATGCCTCTGGTCTCACTAAGTTCTTGCTGGAAGGTGACAGATGAAGAAAAGCTCTAGTCTGTATTATGAGTTTGACTTGAGGGGGGAAAAAAATACACATCTGCTGTTGGGCAGCTGAGGGTGGTTCTGATGTCCAAGAAAGAAAACATACCCCAATGAAAGCCCCCGGCGATTATGCAGACAGTGCATCTGGCTTCACAGTTTGTGAGGAAGAAAAGTGGATAGAAGTAAATATATACTTTGACTCTAGAGTTGTGGTGAATAGATTTGCGAGTTGCTCTGGGACCTGGAAGAAGTCAATATAAAACATCAGAGACAAAGTGATTTAGATAGGAAACCTGAATATAGATCTCAGTGTGTCCCACAATGTGTACAGATTCTTGATAGTCATAAACATGCCTACTGGTGATTACCCACTGCGGAGAAGAAAATCATCCATCAGACTGACAGGCGGACTCCTGTGCAGGCTGATCTAGCTGCTACTGCTAAGTGTCCAACCTATTAGCAAAAGGCTGTTGCCCAACAATTGAGAACAATCAGTCATGTGCGAAGCATAGATTTCACTGGATTCCTTCCAAATGAGAGACGGGAGTGTGCACACTCTCTCATGGGATTACTAAGTATATCAACGCTGGGTTGTCTTTCCTTGGTGCTTCGTCTTTCTCAAGATTATAATCTTCCAAAACCACTGACTTGCAATTCTTTTTACTGTTATTAGATTCCATTGATGCTGCTCTCATGTGAAGACCTTCAGTGTATATACTATTGGGGTACATATTCCTAAAGGATATGAGACCATCCACAGCAAAGTCACTGCTATCAAGTCAATGCTGACTCATAGTAACCCTCGTCCCCACCACCCCTGGGTTTCTGAGACTGTAGCCATATAGGAGATTAGAAAGCCCAGCCTTTGTCCTGCAGGGATGCTGGTAGTGTCCACCTGCTGACTGTCCAGTTTGTAACCACTCCAAAGGCTGTGGAGGCCACCGATATTCTTTATAGGAGTGGCTGAGAGAAGAAAATAGTGAACTAGATGCCAAAGACATACATGATTAAGGGTTCATGATTGTTGAGTTGATGGTGATATTAATGAAGGGTGATAGTGGGGAAGGAGCTAACAGATTTTAAATTTTAATGAAACAGTTTTATAGTTTAAAGGTGATATAATTTGGGAAATGTGATGAGGACCAAGAAGGAAAAAAATATCTGACTTTTGCCTAATATTTCAGAAATCAAAGGGGTATTTTTGTCTCTGTCTTTTATAACTCACAAACTATAAAATAGACTGTATTTGTGTGTGTGAAATGTGTGAATGAGCATAAACATATATCCATATGTATATGAGTATGCATATTCCCCACTTGGCTGTCAGTTTGTTGCACCATGGCGGTTTGTGTGTGGCTGCAATCCTGGAAGCTATATCACTGGTATATCAAATACCATCAAGGACACTCAATGTGAACGGTTTTCAGGAGAGCTCCAAAGGAAAACAGACAGAAATGAAGGTATAGGCTGTACAATTCTGGGAAATTAGCCGCTGAAAACCTTATGGACAGCATGGAAATATTACGATACTGAAAACCTCATGAAGAGAAAGGAAACATTGTCAGAGAAAATGCCAGAAGACCAGCCTTTCAGGTTGGAAGGCACTCAAATACGACTGAGGAAGCATTGCCTTCTCAAGGTAGAGTCGACTTGTAAAGCCTGAAGGAGTAAGCTTGAGGCCCTTCATTTTCTCCTAAGGCACAGCTCAAAAGGAGAAGAAGCCACTGTAAATATCAACTAATAATCAAACATTGAAATGTATGAGATATGAATCTATCAAAACTGGATGTTATAAAAAATGAAAAGCAACATATACAGATTAGTATTCTAGGTGTCGTTTAGGTGAAATGGACTGGCACTAGCCATTTTAAAATCAGAAAACCATATTGTGTACTCTATAGGGGGTAGAGGCAGTGAATTAATTAATGTGACTCTTCGAACCAAAGTCCCATCCAACAACCTTACTCTGTAAAGGTCTGGTAAGACAGTGAGGGACGATACCCACAGGAGTCACCTGTGGGTAATTGGTAAAATAATTCTCCTGCTACCATCATTGAATGTATAAAATTCGCCCTCTGTGAAGCAGGGGGAGGGATCTGCTTATCAGCAAAAGCAAGGGGTAGGACATACTAAGGGGTACCCCCCCTAAAAAAAACACATAAAAAGCTCCGCTGGGCAGAGCTTTCATAGTACACATTTTTCCTGCTAGTTGAGCATCAAGCAACTTGCTCTGAGTTAGTGCACCCAGTGGCATCATCTGGGAAGGTTCTTCTGATCACAGTGAATTTTTTTGAATAAAAGAACTTTCGTTCAAATCTCATTTTTTATGATGGCCAATTTCAGAGAACAGCATATGGTGTGAAATTTTGTTTCCTCCTCAGGAAAAGTGCTGCAGTAACTGTTGTGATGTTGAACATAACTTACAAGGGCAGGGCGATGAGAAAAACTCAAGTATATGCATGTTTTCACTCATTTCAAAAAAGGTGAAATGTTGATTGATGACAAACCTCGTTCTGGATGTCTGTCAACTTCCCAAATGAATGAATATGTCGGCAAAATGTGTGCACTTGTGCTCCAAGACCAACGATGGACCGTTGAAGAGACAGGGGGAAGGTTATACCCTCTTATCATCTGAACTTGAGATCTCTAGGCAGTGAACTTCCTGGGTCCAGCTGGAAGCTATACCATCAAAGGATAGCAGAAGAACCGGTGCTAGAAAGTGGAATGGTGATGCACTTCCAAACCCTCCGACTAAGATAAGATGAGTGTTTCTGTGCAGGGGGTTGCCCTGCAAATGGGGATGTCTCTGTACACTCAATGGGGGGAGTTGGACTTGCCGACCCACAGCAGGGGATCGAGTGCCTGTGAGCTGAGGCTTGCTGGATCAGCGGGTCTCTGGACACTGAATTCAAGGCTCAGGGTTATGCACGCATGGAGGGTGAGCAGAAAGCCTTCCGTTTGAGGTCTATCTCAGAGTGGTATGCCCCTTGGAAAAGTTATTAGCATATCTGAAACTTTGTAAGATATCTTGGTAAAAAAAAATGGCAAGACAACATCCCTTAGCAGTTCTCACTGGTATTAGAACTTTTTAACCTATTTAATAAAACCTTTTATCAGGGATTTTCTCTGTGAGTTTCTCTTTGGCCATTGCCATGATTATTAGAACCAAATAAAATAAAATAAAATTGAAAACATCAATTAAGCTTATGTACCAAGAATGATAGATTGGAGGAATGATGGCATATTCATCTTATCTTCAAAATGGACAAATTAAGTAGTATCGCAAATGTAATTTGCAATAGGATAATATTTCTCCACCTGAAAGAAAACCCAATCAATACCACTACTGTTGAAATTTATGTACCAGGCATTGAAGTTCAAACTCAACACCACTCTCACTGCCCTCTACTTACTTCTAACTCAGAGCAACCAGATAGGACAGGGTAGCACTGTCTCTATGCGTTAAGAGACGGTAACTCTTCCCAGGGGCAGAAAGCCTCCTCGTTCTCCCTTGGAGCAGCTCGTGGCTGTTGGCATTTGCAAGATAAAATACACAGAAATCAAATTGGCTACATCGGTTCAAAGAAACAATGAAGATGCTCAATATCAACAGCTAAAACCAGTACAGGAGCTGCTTGTGGAATAGACCATCAAATGCTCCTATGAAAGCCTGATTTGAAGTTGAAGAACATGAACAGAAGTCCACAAGATTTAAAATACCACCTTGAGTATAACGCACCTCGAGAGCAGATTTGAAACACTGCACTCTCAGGACAAAAGGCCTGCTAAACTGTGGGAGGATGTCAAGAACATCACACATGAAGACAGCAAAGTGTTATTAACAAGAAAGGACAGAAAGAAAAGATCAAAGTGGATGCCAGGTACCTGGGTTAATGGTTTATTGGGATTATGGCAGGGAAGGTTGGCGTGGGGGTTAGATAGCTAATAATAATAAGTGCCAGAGAAAACAAAATTCTAAAACCAACTCTGGTGATGATTGCACAATCTTTTTAATTTTATTGAATTTTATGATATGTGAATTCAATGACAAAACTGTTAAAAAGAGAAAACAGAAACAAGTGATGTCAGAAGAGATTTCAACTGGACCTTAATCATACATAGCTAAGGCAACTGCAGGACATTAGGGAATCAAAGACCCAACCGAACTTTCAAAGGAAGATTGAGAAGACAAAGTAAAATATCATACTAAATTATGAAAATATCTAGATTAGAAAAACAAAAATGAAGAACTCAAGGAAAGCAATTGAGACTCAAATGACAATACCGAAAGATTCCATGGGGAGAGCGTTTACTGATGAAGGAAGTACCAGAAGCAGATGGGAAGAACACACAGAGTCACTGTACCAAAAAGAACTGGTTGATGTTCATTCATTCTGAGGCAGTATTTGAGCAAGAATCAATGGTATTGAAAGAAGAAGCCCAAGCTGCATTGAACGCATTAACCAAAAACAGAGCTCCAGGAATTGAAACAATACCAACTGAAATGTGATACAACAGGCTGATGAAACACAGGAAGCACTCACTCATTTATGCCTAGAAATTTAGATGAAGGCAGAGAATACCAAAAAGATGTTTACCTGTTTATATTGACTATGCAAATGCATTCAACTGTTTAAATCATAATAAAATATGGTTAGCCTTGTTAATAATGAGAATTCTAGAACACTTTATGGGAAACTTGTACATAGATCGAGAGGAAATTGTGACAACAGAACAAGGGGACACCATGTGTTTTAAATTGTTCTTGTACTAATTCAGTCTGTATGCGGAGTCAGTAATCTGAGAGGCTGGATTACATGAAGAAGAGTGCAGCATCAGGTTGGGTGGAAGGCTATTAACAACTTTTGATATGTAGATGTTACAACTTTGTTTACTGAAAGTGAGGAGCAGATAAAGAAGTTGCTGTTTAATTTTTCACCAAGATATTTATTGGCATAGAGTTCATATATCATACAAATACATTGTTCAGTAACTTCTGGAACATTTGTACAATCATGACCAAATCAGTTTTAGAGTATTTTCTTCATTTTTGTACTCATTGCTATCAGCTACTTATTTCCCCCGCAAGCTCCCCTGTCATACCCCTAAGGAACCCATTAATCCAGTTACTGTCTCTACAGGCTTACCTATCCTGAATTTCATATGCAGAAAAACTATTAAAAACTGCAGATTAAAATCTCAACTGAATAGCAAGCAAAAATCTTAAAAAGTAGAGCACATTTAAATGGATTGTAAGGGAGACTCATGATAGGAGACCAAAATGTAACCTAGCTACCCATCCAACAATCCACTTCCCAACGCTTTCTGCATGTTAGGAATACTCTTCACATCCCTGGACCATGATCAGAGGTGATTAAAGGAGGGCTTAATTTGTGTGTATTTCCTCTTCACTTAAAAAGAGAAAAAATGGAAACAGCGATAAAATGTGTCAAAAGGGGGATCAAATGATAAGGTATGATGTTTTTACCTGTGTGTGCCATAACCAACTTTACAATGCTCTTTGCTGGCAGGGCCATTCACAGCCCTCAAGTATGACTGGAGGGGCTTTGCTGATTAATCCATGTGTGGCCCTGACAGATGGATTTGGGATTTCCACTGTCATGTACAGCCTTCTGCAAACCAGGTATTCATCTCCTAAACTCTGATACCATCCCCTTCTTCAGATTTGGATGATATTGCTTCTAGTCCTTGGATCACACCTGCTGGTGTGCTTTTTCCATGTGAACTTCATTGATGACTCACTAGGGCTGCTTGGTTGCAAACCACCCTCAAGGCCCCAGATGCTATTCTTTCTGAATGCTCGGCACCATCTGTTTCTTTGCCTTCATTTTCTACAGCACCCATACCTTCCATAGTCTCCCCCTGAAGGGGAGCATCAAGCAGGGCCATATGATAAGAACCTAATAATTCATGCATCAATGGTTTATATATGTCCCTGGTTCACCTCAGAGATAGCGTTATCCTTTTATGTCAGAAAGCGTTATCAATTGTTCCCTCAGGGCATCATTTCACTGCTGTCGAGCCAATGACAACTCTTAGGAACTGTACAGGACAGTGAAAGTGCTGTCCCCGAAAGTGCTTTCTGCTGAAGATCAAGGATCATCACATCCTTCAATAAGGATTACAACTAAATATGAAGAAAAAATTGCTATAACTGGACTAACAGTTGACTGGGGGGATCTCAAACGTGTAATATTGATAGATTTTCTAGAAGAACTTAAGTTTGTGCCAATTTTTATTTTCCACTGTAATAATGTACCTTCTTTCAGGGTAATAAGGGCTATGAGAAATGTGTTAGGAATCCTTACTTCATGCACTTTACAGCATTGACCTTACCCCTTTGAACCTCTTTTTGTTCCAAAACTCAAATGATTTTAAAAATAAAGTATTTTCATTATGTGAGAATGCCTGAACTGATATTTGACATGCTATAAATCAAAGTGTGCAGAAGTATTTGTAGAAGGGATTTAGAAGATTTTAGACCTAGATGGAGAATGTGTGAGCAAACAATAGCTTCCCATTTTGATATTTTCTTTTAATAAAGTTTCCATATTTATGTTTTAGTATTTTTGACCTAATTGACTACTGTCCGCTGAGCTATTGATCTCAGAGGATAGTCTATATGAAACACTTGTCATCTGCATTGAAGGAGCACTCCTTAACAATTCATGCTATGTAGATAAAAAGCCTTCCTTCACGAGCATGAAGATGACTCAGAGTACCAACTATCAAAGATCAGAGAATGCAGCTTAATGTACGGAATACCCCTCATTGCCAAGAAAGCCAGACTTCTCACCATGGGGCCAATAGACAACCTTATGAGGAGCAAAGACTTGGGTTCGCAAGTATTTAAGTTCACTTGTCTCGGCAGTCAATGCTTGTGGAAGCAGCAGTAAACAAACAAACAATATTATCTGGAAGATATATGCTGCACAAGACCTCCTGTAACTGTTACAGATCAAAGATGCCACTGTGAGAATTAAGGGGTGTGTGGTGAAGTAGAATGACTTACTTATGAGTCTTCTATAAGTGTCTGCAATCCCCACCAAATTACTGTGTGGGACTCTGCAGATACTAAAAGCAAACTCAATGCCATCGAGTCAATTCTGACTCATGATAGCTCTACAGATGAGGGTACAATGGCCTATGGGTTTCTGAGACTGCAACTCTTCCTCTTTTTTTCCTCTAACAGTTTGTTGGCACTTAATCCACCAATCACACAATTCAATCGTTCAATCATATCAAGAAGAATGGTACAATCTATTTCAGAACATTTTCTTTTCTTCTCTATGACAAAACGCCTTTATAATGGGTTGTGGACGGCAACTACTTTTGGGAGTAGAAAGCCTCATCTTACCCCTTGGAGGGACTGGTGGATTTGATCTGCTAAACTCGAGCAGCACAACCTGTAGCCACTGTGCCACAGTACAAATGGGGGCTGTGAAACTGCTAGAGGGGCTTACTCAGTTTGACCATTTATCTGAGTTAAAGCTGCCTTCTTAAAAACAGGAGTCGAGGAAACCCACTATCCTTAGGAAGAGCACCACCAGCGTAGCACATGCACACCGGCCTGAAATGGTGAAGGCAACAGAATCACAAGAGACCCTACATACTGGGATCACAGGTCAGATGAGGCACATCTCAGAGGTCATGAGGCAGAGAAATGGGCTTCCAGCCCACAGAACAAGCCAGAAGTCAGGGGACCACATGGCTGAAAGGCTGCAGACCAGCTAGAGATGTGGCAGCTGCACGGTTCTGCAGACAAAAGTCTGTATCGTTAAGGGTTTCTGATCTTTACTTGTAATAACTGTTAACCTCCCTAATAAGCCCCTTTAATCATAAGTGTTGTCCATGAATTCTGCATTGCAATAGATCATTGGAAGCAGCTGAGGAGTTTGGTGCCATGGAAGGTATGGTTCCTCCCAGAATAAGATAAAGAAGGATGGAGAGTGGGTGGAGGCCTCTCTACATCCCTAAATTCTGTCAGTGACAATGTCTTGGGTTGATGTGGAATCAGGTTTATGTTCTCTCAATTGAAGTCAGAGAATATCAGGTGTAGTCTCCATGCCATTTCTTTTCTTTAAAAAACACACAAACAACATTTTATTAGGAGCTCTTACAGATATTATCACAGTCCACAGTTCCATTAGATCAAGACTAGTTGTACCATTGCTGCCATTCTCATTTTCAATATATTTTTTCTTCTTGACTTCCTTGGTATCAACTCCCCTTATCACGTCCCCCTACCCTACCATACTCTGAACCCTTAATTTATTACACTATTGTTATTTTTATTCTACATTATTGTTATTTTTTTTTTGCCATACTTACACCATCCAATGTTGACATTCACCCTGCTCTTCCCTTATCTTCATGGAATCATTACTGCCTTTACTGTTTCTGAGGGGCTTCTCTATCTTGGATTTCGCGCATCAAAAGCTCTTGATTGTATCAATGTACATATGCAAGTCTGGCAAGTTTAATGAGGCAAAACCAAGGCCATAATAGCGGAAGGAGGAAATTTTAAAGAACTTTAGTTATGTGTTTCATCAGGGCTCTACTACACCCTGGATATGCTGTCCTTTTGGAATGGCTGTTCTGTGAGGGACTGTCCAATTATCTTATAGGCGGGTCCCGCATCTCCACATTGCCTATGTGCCTTCATATCAGTTTTATTGCTAGTTTTTGAAGTTCTGGTACCTATTCCTGTTGATACCTCATGATCACACAGGCTGGTGTGCTTCTGCCATGTAGTCTTTGTTGCTTCTCAGCTAGATGACTGCTTGTTTTTCTTCAAGTCTTTAAGACCCCAGATGCTATATCTTTTGATAGCCTAGCACCATATGATTTCTTCACCACATTTGCTTATGCACTCATGCTGTCTCCAGTGATCGGGAAGGTGGAGTATCATACAGTGCCACATTATTAGGGCAAACCATTTTGTACTGAGGTAGGATTGAAGTAGAGGCCCAAAGTCCATCTGCTTCCTTATTGTATTTACATATGTATACATACATAGATAAATACATTTATCTATATTTATTTATTTTATATACATATACATATCTATATATATAATTGTTCTTCCTTGTTGTTTCCTCTATTTATTTTATCTTTTATCCTGCTCCACTATCATGTTCACTCCTCATTCTCCACTCAGTAATTCCTCTCAGGTGTTTCTCAGTTGATCAACTATCACCGGGGACACTGCACACTAGAGATATAAAATAGTTCCAGGTCTAATTGTTGACCTTTGTGAATATCCCCAACCACTTCAGAGGAGGTGCCAAGTGCTCCCCTCCCTGCTACCTGAGTCAGAAGTCTACTTTGGGGATTCCTCAGGAATTTTGTGGCTTTGTTCCCATTGCTGATCTCTTGTACTTCCCTCTTGGTTTGTCCCATGTGGGAAGGGCAGACCTGCCGCACTGCCTGCACTGTATCTTCAGTGCTGACCTCTATCTTGCTGTGATCTATGGAAGAGATGTCATGTATTGGGCTGGGGCCAACTTTGCAGTCTGCTCTGTGAACTAGCTGCTCCTAGCAGGAACATTGACCTCAGAGTTTGGTGCACCAGAACTAGGTCTTCTCTCTCTCTCTCTCTCTCTCTCTCTCTCTCTCTCTCTCTCTCTCTCTCTCTCTCTCTCTCTCTCCCTCCCTCCCTCCCTCCCTCCCTCCCCCCTTCCCTCTCCCTCTTAGTTTGTTCCCATGTCAACAGGATAGACCAGCGGCTCTCCTCAAACTGTATTTTCAATTCTATCTTCTGTATCACTGTCATCTAGGGAAGGGGACATCATAACCTGAGGTGGGACCGGGCTTGCAGTCTTCTCTGTTAAAGGGTTTTTCTGTGCAGGAAAGTTAACCTCTAGGATTGGTGCACCAGAATGAGGTCTTCTCTCTCTCTCTCTCTCTCTCTCTCTCTCTCTCTCTCTCTCTCTCTCTCTCTCTCAATTTACTGTGGAAACATAAACAATACCCTCCCCATGGGTGGAATAATGCCCTGCTCCCAAAATGCTTTCTTTTTTCTTCCCTCCTCCTTCTGTGGATCATAAAGTCATGAGGAATTGAAACCATGGAAATTCACATACCTACTATGTGTTGATCTTAAACATTATAGGGAGATAATTAAAAATCTCTGAACTGGCTCTTGAATGTAGAGTAGCTAAAGTAGATGGAAAAAAATAATGAAGTAAAATATATTAGTAAAGCTCTCAAAAGGCAGCTTGAGAAAACAAGATAAAGCACACTATAGTGAAATGTGCAACAGCTGGAATTAGAAAACCTGAGGGGATAACACACTTAGTGGTGTGGTAGTTACAAAATGTCATGTCAACTTGAAGATTTATAAAAGTGTAGGGGTGGAGTCTAGCCTGTCAATCAAGTCACAGCCTGATGATGCCCACTTGTGGGCATGGCCCACTTCTCTCAGTGTCTTCACCTTCCTGATGACTGACTTTGGTTACTGCCATAGCCAAGTGATGCATCCATTGGATCCACACAAATTTGCACCCACCACCCTTTGATCTTCCTGCATTCTGCATTATTGCATGTGACTGTGTGAGTCTAGAGGGATTTATGGACTAGTATCAGACTTACAGACTTGCGTTGGACTGGGATGGGATGTTTTCTTGATAAATAATTACTTCTTGACATGAAGCTCTTTCCTATACATATGAGGTAGCACCCCCCGCCAAAACAGATATTGTTTTTAAAACTATGTATTTTATTTTATTTTTACAAAGCAACCTTATCACCTTCAAAGTACTTTCCATTACGCTTACTACATTTGTCAAATATGTGATTCCATTCTTGGAAACATTTTTCAAACTCATCCCTTTGGGATGGCTGACAGCATCTTCACCTCTTCTACATCATCAAATTGCTATCCATTCATGTCCCTCTGCATTCACATAAACAAAAAGAGGTCACACAGAGCAAGGTCAGCTGAGCAAGGTGTGAGGGGAACGAGAGGCATGCTGTTTTTTGCCCAAAACTGGGGCACGTAAGACGGCTGTGTGCATAAGGGAATCATTGCCATGGCAAACCCAGTCCGTCTGCCACAAGTCAGCCTTTTTTGTGTTTTAAGCCCACGCTGTTAAACTATCTTTCCAGGAACTCTAAATAGAAGGATTGATTAACAGTCTGGCCTTGTGGAACAAACTCCAAATGCACAACTCCCCTCACATCAAAAAAATAAATGAGAATTATTTTTGTTTGTTTTTTTCAGGACAGGGGGTCTTGTACGTTACAGTCACTAGATTTGTTTCTCTAGTCCACCTGACCTAAAACACTTATCTCAAACTGAAAAATTATATGGAAAAAAACCCAAGCCTCAGCATACAATATTGAAGGATGTTGTGGGAACATGATTGAATGATGAAGGAAACATCAAGAGAAGATCGAAGGAGCCACACCTGTGCCCTTTGCAAAGACGATAGGAAAATGATGAAATATAATGATGGTGTTGGCAAAGTATATTGAATATATCATGGACTTCCAAAAATATAAATACTTCTGTCTTGGCAGAAGTACAAAAAGGATGCTCCTTAGAAGAGAAGATCTAGGTTTCACAGACTGTGAGTGCATTATCAGAAGGGAGTAGTCACTGATAAAGGAGATCACACTTTGTAAAGTGGAAATTGGAAGGCCTTTAATGAGGTTGTTCTTTATAAAGGCTATAGCAGTGGGTTCAAACACCACAGTGACAAGATGACACAGGACTGTGCTGTGTTTTATTCCATTGTACATGGTGGCAGAGTCAATTGGAAGACACTTAACAACAACCATTTTGAAGCTGAAGTAAGACCCAGCAACCTTTTTACCTTTGTTACAGGTAAAGTTGCTATGATTAGGAGCTGACTTGACAGCACCAACCAGCAATCATTATAAGGATGTCTGATACAGATAAAGAACTTCACATTCACAGAGCGCTTATCTCTAAATAATTCACTTTAAGACAGCAATCATTCTTCTATCTCCTTAGCTAATGCTTTCCCAACCACTGCCTATGTCCTTGTACACATCAGTATCTCAGGAGACAGGAAGATTGATGGAGCATGCAAATTTATGTCTTCCTTCTGTTAGACTACAAATAATGTTTTTCCCCTTTCAGAAAAGAGGAGGGATGAAGCATGGTGTAAATAATAATGATGCTTTTGGTCTGTGAAATTATTGAGAATTGTGAGACGATCAGCAGGAGAAGATGAAGGGTGACACAGTGATATAGGGAGCAGGTACTTAGCAAAGAGCCTCCTCTGTTGCCATTTGGACAGGTAACATATCATCTCTTCATTTTGGATGGGCGCTGATGTGCCTGAGCATATTTACATTGACAGAGCCTGTAGAGCAATGTAAAACAAAGAGGGAGAGAGGGAGAAAGGACAGGAGATAGAACAAAAGGGGAAAAAAATCCCCATGGAATTCCATCATGTGTTTCACAGTGTATTTAAGTGATTCAATTTGTGGAGCTATAGATACAATAAAAACCAAAAGACCATTTCTGTCAAGTGAATTCTGACTCATAGAAATCCTCTAGGACAGGGTGGAACTGTACCATAGGATCCACAAGGCTTCAGCCTTTTACAGAAGCAGACTACTACAATGTGTCCTTCTGAGTGGATGGTCAGTTGTAATTGCTGACCTTTCAGTGAGCAGGCAAGTACTTTAATCAGGGTGCCACCAGTACTCCAGGTATATGGATGTCGCTATAGATGTGTTCACAAATTGTGCTTAATAATTCCTGTCACTTCCTTCCATATTGCATTTTAAATTCCACATTCCTAGCATTACCCATTGTCTTCAAGGTCTAGAAAACATCCTGGCACATAATCTACTCACCATAAATATTGACTGAAATCGTAGCAAACATTTTATTAGACTGAATTCACGCATATTACCGATGGATATGTAAAGTCTATGTATCTGAATGCTTCAAAAAGTTTGGGGAAATAGTATTAAAGATAATGAGATATTTCCAAAGTTATATATACCGTATGTACTCGAGTATAAGCTGACATGCATATCAGTGGAGGCCCCAATTTTACCACAAAAACTGCATAATAAATGTGCTGAAGAACACTTTGCTCTATTAAACTGGCATTCCATGATGTTTACCTTCCTGACATGATTGCTGAAGATACATAGGTCCATAAGCAAATGTGGTGAAGAAAGCTGATGGTGGCCAGCTATGAAAAGATATAGTGTCTGGTGTCTTAAAGGCTTGACAGTAAACAAGTGGCCATCTATCTCAGAAGCAGCAAAGTCCACATAGAAGAAGCACACCAGCCTGTGTGATCACAAGGTGTCCAAGGGATAAGGTGTCAGGCATCAAAGAACAAAAAATCATATCATTGTGTGTGTACTTCCCAATATGAATGCTAAAGACAAATGAGTGCATAAGCAAATGTGAAGACAGCTGACGGTGCCCATCTCTCAAAAGATATAGCATTGGGGGTCTTAAAGGCTTGAATGTTAAACAAGCGGCCATCTAGCTCAGAAGCAACAAAGCCCACATGGAGGTAGCACACCAGCCTGAGTGACATGGGGTGTCAAAGGGATCATGTATCAGACATCAAGGAACAAAAATAATATTGTGAATGAAGTGGGGTGAAGATTGAAGACTCAAAACCCATCTGTAGGCAACTGAACATCCCCTTACAGTAGGGTCACGGGAAGGAGATGAGTCAGTCAGGGTGCAGGGTAGCAACGATGAAACATACAGCGATCCTCTAGTTCTTAAATGCTTCCTCCCCACCCCACTATCATGATCCTAATTCTACCTTACAAAACTGGCTAGACCAGAGGATGTACACTGGTATAGATAGGGACTGGAAACACAGATAATCCAGGACAGATGACCCTTTCAGGACCGGTGGTGGGAGTGGTTATACTGAGAGGGTGCAGGGAAAAAAGGTGGGATATAAAGGGGGAACCAATTACAAGGATCTACCTATAACCTCCTCTCTGGGGGATGGACAACAGAAAAGTGGGTGAAGGGAAACTTCGTTTGGACTGTGTAAGATATGGCAAAATAATAATTTATAAATTATCAAGATTTAATGAGGGAGGGGTGACTGGGGAGGGCGGGGAGAAAATTGAGGAGGGGGGATTGCATAATCATGGGGGAATGGTGTTGCATTCATCATCAAAAAGAGACATGTCAAGGTCTTTCTGGAAGTACAATTCTGTTTGTGGTAAGATAATGTTGCCTGCATTCAAAAATGACTGTCGAACATCTCAAGAAAAAAATTGACGCATTAAATACTATTCACATTTACTTTCCAAAGCCAATATTTTGAGAATGATGATGGCAACAAATGTACAAATGTGCTTGACATACAGTGGATGTATGTATGGATTATGATGAGTTGTACAAAACCGATATATATATATATATATATATATATATATATATATATATATATATATATAGAGAGAGAGAGAGAGAGAGAGAGAGAGAGAGAGAGAGAGAGAGACATATGAAGGTTTGAAGAGTAGATCATTAGCCTTACATTGAGCAATTCAAACACATTTTGTTTCATTCATTTTTGCAACCTTGTCAATGTATCATCACCTATTCTGCTTTCTATTTTATTTCAACTTAAACCCTCGCATGCTGAACTTTTCTGTTGGGTAAATGTTGCTTCTTTGTCTTAGAGTTAATTAGACAATGGTGAGGACCATTCCAGACCTGAATGATGAATAAGGCCATAGACTTGGCCCGGGGTGTGGGGTGGGGGGAGGCAGTGTCTTTCTCTGACTAAGGACACCTGTCTTTCTCTGACTAAGGAGACTGTTCTCCTTATGACCTTGAGTCTGTTTCCAATTTTATCAGTGAACTTATAATGAAATCCTTTTTTCATTGGAAGTGGTAGAATGGGTACCATCTAAATCATCAGATCTCAAGCGTGTGGACACTGAAATGTGTGTGATTCATGAATCTCTTGGAATATTTGTTTCTATATGACTTCTGGTTTCAACACTCTTCTTTCCTCTGATAATGGGTCCATTAATGATTGGGTATTAGATAACTCCATATGAGTATTTTTATGATAGTAGTCACTACTCACCAAAGTAAGAATTAGAACAATGCCATGGTGGGGAGACTGAAGAAGAGGGGCTTGCATGTAGGCATGAATAAGAGGTTTTCATACCTATTTAATCATCACATCCTGAGACTTTCTAACCTGAAATGCAAACTCTTAAGTTATTTCATTTACAACGTCTCTGTCAGTTTGTCATCCCATGATGCCCTGTATGTTCCTATGAAGCTGGACGCTATGTCACTGGTATTTCAAATGCCAGTAGGGTCACTCAAAGTGAATACCTTTCAGCAGAGCTTTCAGGTTAAGAATAGACTACAAAGAAGGTACACACTATCCACTTAAGAAGAATTGACCACGGAAAACCTTATGGATAGCATCAAAACTTTGTCAGTTACTGAAAACTTCATGAACAGAAGTGGAACATTGTCAGAGATAGTACCAGAAATGAGCACCCAAGGTTAGTAGACACTCCAAATATGACTGTGAAACAGCTGCCTTCTCAACGTTCACAATGACAAGAAAGAAGAAAGGCCTGCAGGAGTAAGCCATCAGAATCTTTGCTTGCCAATGTGGCACACAGCTGAGAAAAAAACAAATATTTATGAATAATTGTGACTTAGAATGTACAAAATATGAAGCTAGGAAAATTGGAAGTCGTGGAGATTAAATAGAACACATAAAGATGGAGAGTCTAGGTATTGGCAAGCTGAAATGGGTAGGTGTTGGACATTTTGAAACAGAAAATCATATTGTTAACAATGCTGGGGATTCCATAACATAGGGAGGAATGGTGTTGCATTCATCATCAAAAAGAGACATGTCAAGGTCTTTCTGGAAATACAATTCTATTTGTGGTAAGATAATGTTATCTGCATTCAAAAATTACTCTCGAACATCTCAAGAAAAAAATTGACGCATTAAACACTATTCATGTTTACTTTCCATTGAGCCCTTGGCATCAGCTCCTCCTTTTTTCCTCCCTTCTCTCACACCCCCTTACCCCTCGGGGCCCAGCGATAGATTGTAGATTATTAATCATTTGCAAATCTCACTCCGACTGCCATCTCCATTCCCCTCTGGTTTCTGTTGTTCTTCCCCCTGACTGGAGGCCTGTGATTATGTGCCATTCATTGTGATCAGTGTACCCCTCCATCCCCACCTCTCTACCCTCCACGCTACCATTTGGTATCTCTATTCCAATTCCTGTTCCTGGGTTCCATGTGTTGTGAGCTTTCTCTCTCGCCTATACCTACGTACATGCTCCTGTCTAGTCTAGATTGGAAGGCAGCACTGCGTTCATGATATCACGGTATAAGGAAGCCTCCAGGAAGCAGAAGTGTATTGTGAGACCCATTACTGCTCTACTGAAAACTGATTGACTCACCCCCTCACTGAGACCCCTCTGTGGAGGATGCTCCATTGTCCATGGATGGGCTTTGGGTCTCCACTCCAACCCCCCTCCATTCTCACCAGTGCATTTTTGTTTGTTACTGTTTGTTGTGAATCTTCTGATGTCCGTTGCCCAGTATATATGTATGAATATTGATGAGTTGTAAGAGCCTCCAATAAAATGAAATAAAAAAGAAGAATCAATAAAGAGAATAAAACAAAAACAGAAAACTGACACTACTGACAGAGACCTGAAGATGGATGACATCAAGTACATCACACATGAAGAAAGCAAATTGAAAAAATAATACAGCGATGTTAGAAGAGATGCCAAAACTTGATCTTCATTGTAAAGTCACTACGGAAATAGATGAAATAATGAAATCAAAGAGCTGAACAGAAAATTTCAAATTGCGCCTCAAAAAGACTAAGTAAAATACTAAGACGATGTGCAAAGGCTTAGAGTTAGAAAGCAAAGAGGAAGAACACACTCAGCACATCAGAAACCGGAAGAACTCAAGGAAATGGCAAGCCTCAAGTTGCAATCATGAAAAATGCTGTGAGCAATCTATTGAATGATGCAGGAAGGGTCAAAAGAATACAGACAGCCGTTGTATTGAAAAGAACGAGTTACACTCACCTATCTCAAGAGGTAACAAATGGACAAGAAGCAATGGTATTGAAAGCAGCAGACCAAGCCGCACGGAAAGCATTATCCAAAATCCGGCCTCCAAGAATCGGCAAAATATCAACTGAAGAGTTTCAAAGTTCTGACGAAGCACTTACTCAGCTGTGCCAGGAATTTTGGCATAGATGAAATTTACTCATCTCTGCCGGGACAGTTTTGGGTCAACTGACTGGAAGGAATCCATATGCAAACCTATTTTAATGAAAAATGACCCAACACAGTGCTCAAATTATAGCACGATAACATTGATATTGTGTGCAAGTAAAATCTTACTAAAACCTTCCAACAATGCTTTCAGCAGTACATTGACAGGGATCTCTCAGGCATGACTCAGGAAAGAAAGAACAAGGGATATCACGGCCGAGGTCAGATGTAACGTGGCTGAAAGCAAAGGGTATCAGAAATAAATTGAACTGTTTCATTGACTGTGCACAGCCATTCTACTGTGTGAATCATAGCAATCTAGGGATGACCTTGAAAATCACTCCAGAATACTTCATTTTGCTCACGAACAAGTTAAACATGGATCAATTTGCAGTTATACTAACAGAATAAGGGACTACAGTATGGTTTAAAATCAGGAAAGTTTTCCATCAGAGTTGTTTCCTGTCACCATACTTATTCAATCTGCATTGTGAGTAAATAATCCAAGAAGCTGGATTATATGGAGAAGAATGTGGCTTCAAAATTGGAGGAAATTGTATTAATAATCTGTGACATGAAGATTACATAACCTTACTTACAAAAAGTGAAGTACACATGAAATATTTGATGACGAAGATCACGAAGTTTAGCTCTCAGTTTGCATTACAGCTCAATGTAAAGAAAACCCAAACCCTCACAAATGGACTAACAGGTAGCATCAAGATAAATGGAGAAAAGTTTGAAATTGTCAAGGATATCAATTTGCCTGATGCACAATTAACTCTCATAGAAAAAGCAGTCAAAAGATGAAAGGAAACATTGCACTAGATACATATGCTGCACAAGACCTCTTTAAAGTATTGAAAAGCCAGGATGTCCTTTTAAGACCTAAGGTGAGCCTGGCCCAAGGCATGAAGTTTTCAATTGCCTAATATGCATGTGAAAGTTGACGTTGAATAAGGAAACTGAAGAATAATCCATGCATCTGAACTATGGTGTTGGCAAAGAATATTGAAAGTATCATGGAATGCCAAAAGAACAAAAAGGACTGTTTTGAAAGAAGTTCATCTAGAATGTTCCTTAGAGGTAGAGATAAAGAGATTAATAGAAACCTCTTTTATATTAATTAGATTATTTATAATTAATTTTTATTATTAATTAATTAAGAAAAGATTAATCCCTGGAGAGGGACACCATGCTTGGTAGTGAGTGGGGGTATTGAAGACGAGGACAGTCCTGAATGACATGGATTGACACAGTTATTGCAACAATTGGCTTAAACATAAAAAACTAATGTGAGGATGGTGCAGAAATGGGATGGGGTTTCCTTTTATGTAAATGGGCTCACGTTGAGTCAGAACTGATTGGACGCACCTAAAAATATCCACAACTTACCTAGTAAATTTCATAATTATGGATATTATCCTAGAGTTCTGTGTGGCCTTTTCAATAAATTACCAGCAGACAAATAAAAAGTGCAATGGGAGGGGCAGTTAGTATAAAATAATTGATCAGTGAGGTTGGAGAGGAGGCATTTCTGATCTCTAACTCACGGGGACTGACATTGGGCCGGGGACTTGTATTCTCTCCCTCTGTGAGGTGCAATGAGGCCATATTCTGGCTCCACCTCATTACTAAAGGCATCTCACTAGCTCCTTGCAGGTAGAAATCCATTCCTGTTGATCTTTGTGTCTTCAATCTATATTTATCAACATATTGGGAAAAATATAATTTCTGTATGTTTTGAGGTATTTCCTTTTGAATTTCATATAGTGCTAGAATAATGCTACATAATATCATCAATATGTCATAATTATTTTGTTTTGTTTGCACAATTACCTCTGGAATCCATGTACAGGTTCCATATGGCTATAATGAAGTGTTCTGAAATTCTCTTTTTTCTCAATTCCACCCAGGATTATGACTCACACAGTTTAGTGACTTTGTAAATATTTCTTGTATGCACAAAATATAAATATTACATAAATGGAGAAAAATGGCTTCAAAAATTCTGGGAAATTTTGAAATAAAATATAATGGGATTTTTCTATGGACTTAAAAATACACACATATTGTTTACATAAGTATGAATATATACATATACATATAATAAAGAATAATTGCTCAACTAATAGCTGACAGGTTGTCCCTTTGAATCCATCCACAGTAGCCTTCCTTAAAGAGATGTTTGATTAGATCTTGGTCCACAAGGATCTGGTTCCATTGACAATCCTATGGAAAAGCTGTACTGTACACATGTGAGTTTGCATGAATTGCCATGAGTGAGAATTAACTATATCACAACAACAACAACAAAACAGTGACAGCATAGCCAACTAGAAGATTCTAATAAGCCACATCAAGAGTCATAATAGAAGGAATGATGGTCACTTAATAAGAATAATTTACTTTTGTGTATGTATTTGTTCTCAGGGTCCCTAATAAATAGATATTACTAAAAGGATTCCAATGCCAGTTACACTCATGTAGTGGTTGCACCTGCCAAGGTGAGCTAGAAGCCAGAACACAAATCAGACCCTTAGAGTACGTGCTGTGAGATGATGCTATTTATCTCTTGCAAAATGGCTCTCCATTGTGGTGTAATTCTATTTCTATTTGAGAGTGCTGCTGTAACTCTCTTTGTAATGGAAAGGACAGAGGCTACATGTCAAGACAGTGGACTTAAAATTAAAAATTTTAAGAAAAAGGAAAGGCTGGGTGATCCGTCACCTGGAACTTCAGTGAACAAGAATTTGTGTGAAGCAGAAAAACATTTATTTTATTAAGCCGCTGACTTTTTCAGTGGGTTGGTTAAAAAAGTAAAACCTAGCTTATGTCAACTAATAAATTCCATTGGCAATTTTGTGTTTTCGTTAGATGTAATTGAGTTGGTTCCAATTCATGATCTTATGTTCAACAGAATGAAACACTGCCTGGTGTTGTGGCCTCCTCACAATTGTAATGTTTGAGTCCATTGTAATTATTTGTCAATCCATCTCTTTGATAATCTTCTTTATCTTTGACCCTCCATTCTACCAAGCATGTTATCTTTACCTGGTGCCTGGTCCTTCCTGATCACAATATTGAAACAAGGTCTTACCACCCTGGCTTCTAGAAAAAAATTGTCTCTGTACTTCTTCCAAGACATATTTGCTCAGCCTTCTGGTCACACATGCATCTTTTGATATCTCATCCTCGCTCAACCACACCTAAATCTTCTCTGTGACATTTTTGCTTTGAAACACTTTAAAGATTACATTTCTCAAAAATGTGTCTAATGTAAAATATATTTTGACTTCTTGACTTCTGGTTCCATGAGCACTGACTGGGTACAACCATAGAGAAGTCTAGGATAGATTTAATCTTTCCTCCATTTAATATGATGTTATTTCTTGATCTGGTTGTGAGAGATTTTGTTTCTTCAGGTCAAGTTTAATCGATATTTAAGACCTCAATCTTTGATATTTCATCAGGATTGGATCATCTGCTTATCACAGATTGTTAACACATCTTCCACTACGCCCGACATTCTTATAGTCCAACTTCTCAGATTATTTGTTCAGTATGTAAGTATAGTAAAAGGATATAATCTTGACACCCAACTTTCCAAATTTTCAACTCTGAAGTATCCTGTAGCTCTGTTAGAATGACTAGCTCTTAGGCCATTTGTATTTACCTGCACATGAGGAGAAATACAGTTCAGAAATCACCTTTCTTCACAATGCTATCCAAAATTTGTTTTGACATCATAGCTGCCTTCATTAACTGGTTATTACTTATTTTTATAATAAATCTAACCCACTGACTATGTGAAATTACTATTATGATTATAATTTGACAGGAAATTAAAAACGTAATGCTAGACACAAACCAGGTGGAAGAAAATAAATTGAGTTTTAAGACTTTCTTTTGCCTCTAGACTCCCAGTGGCCAGCCCAGCAAGAGAAGCATGGTAGTTGCTAAGACATTGTTATTTCTAAAGTGCTGAATAGTTCTTCAGTTATGTCTTAAATACCATTTTAGGATCTGTCATACATATCCATGAAGCGGCTATGGAACAGTTGTTTTTTTAAAATTTCAGCTAATAAAGAAAGTTTTTGGCAAAAAGACAGTTTTAACCCAAGCAAAATCTATTCAATGAGGTATTTGAAGCAGTGATTTCCATTAACAGGGACCGCAAGCATGATTAGAATTCTGGGGTACAGTGGCAGTTGGAGATGGGTAAAAAAGAGCTGATTTCAAGGAGTTCAAGAAGGAAAAAACATGTTTTGAAACCAATTGTGATAGCAATTGTACAGTACAGCTTGATGTGATTGTATATGAAAAGATATATCTATATTAGCTTCAAATAAGATGTTTTTTGGAAAAGAAAAAAGATAGAAGGGTGACTTATTGAAAAACCTAACAACTGTGTGTTATTGTGCTGGAGTGGAAATTCTTAATACGGCTCTTCTATTCAAGACTGTAACTTCAATCGAATGATGGGTGGTATTCTGCAAAAAAGGTTTGTGTAGCACTAATAGAAGGGATTGCCCTGTTTTAATTACTACCCGGCTTCAAGGAGAGAAGAAGCCAGAACCATTGGTAGAGAACAATCTAAATCTCTATCTGAATTGCTGGAGGCCAAATCAAAACAACATAAAGCAAACACTATGGGACAGTGAAACAGTGCAATTGATGGGCTTCCTGGTTCTCAGAGTACACATAGGCCAATGACTCCACGACTGAGAGGCTGAGGAGCAGAGAGAGACTTGGATGTTGGCTGTGGAAAAGGAAAAATGCATCCGTTGACCATTGCAAAGAATTATTGAACCTAGCATAGAAGTAGAGTTCTCTGGGAGAAACGGTCAGTGTTAGAAAAGGTAAGGAAAGATGGAGCATGGAGGCATGGCTTAACTCTGCCTCTTGTCAATAGGGAAGCCAGAGGAGGTTGGCAATGGCCCCCACCTCCTACTGTAACTATCAAGATGACTTCTAGCATTCCTTGTAACACAGAATCGCTTCGTATGAGTTTTCTAAACTGTAATATTTTGAAGGTACATTACCAGGTATTTCTCCCATGGAAACTCAGAGTAGTTTGAACCTACATTAGTCTGTGCATTTTGAAGGAGACAAATTCAAATTCTACCTTGTAAGTCTGGATAGAGCAGAGGTTGTACACTGGTGCATATAGGAGCTGGATGCACAGGGATTCCAGGGTGGATGATACCTTCAGAACCAGGGGGTGAGGGGTGATACTGGAAGAGTAGAGAGTGAGTGGTTTGTAAAGGGGGAACTGATTACAAGGATCTACTTGTGACCTCCTCCCTGGGAGATGGACAATAGAGAAGGGGGGTGAAGGTAGACGCCGGATAGGGCAAGATATGACAAAATAATAATCTATAAATTATCAGGGGCTCATGAGGGAGGTGGGAGCAGGGAGGGAGGGGAAAAAAAGAGGACCTGATGCAAAAGGCTTAAGTGGAGAACAAATGCTTTGAAAATGATTAGGGCAAAGAATGTACAGATGTGCTTTATACAATTGATGTATGTATATGTATGGATTGTGATAAGAGTTGTATGAGCCACTAATAAAATATTGTTTTAAAAAGTTAACCAAAAATATTATGAAAAATTAAATAAAAAAATAAATTACCCAGAGTAGATCAGAATAAAAAGTATACTGTACAGTATTTAGGGGGGGAAATTATTTTATAATATTTATTATTAAGAGAGAAGATGATCTTACTACTTGATCTGAGAATCATTTTATGTAAGCCTGTAAATTCTGAATAATACTTTGAACAACAATAATTATTATTTAGTTTCTACTATAACCCATCATTTGTTTAAGGTAATGACATACTTGGTCCTATTTAATTTCCATTAATAACCATATACTGTGTGTTAGGCCAGGTTGTCTAGAGAAACAAATCCAGCAACATTCATTTATGTATAGAGACAAGTTTTAGATTCAGAAGTAACTATATATCAAGAAGACATTCCAGCCCAGTCCGGCTCAATACCGTAGTCTGAAGCTAGTCCACAAATTCCTCCTCAGGCTCACATAGGCATATGCCAGTGATGCACAAGGGTGAACCAGGAAGCGGAATGACCCCTGGCCAGTGGGTGCAGAGTCAAATGGATACTAGGTCAGGGGACCATGGCAGGGTTCTCGAAGCTCTCTGAGTCTGGTTCTCCACAGGGGGCCAGCCCTAGTGGTAGGCAGAGTTCCAGTGGGCAGGACAGTAAGGGGACATAGAGAGGGGGCATCCCAGAGTCCCTCATTCTCATAGGAAAAGCCACGCCCGTAAGAAGATGTCATCAATCTATCACGGAATGGACAGTTGGACTCCACCCTATCCAGGAATGTCTTTTTAACATAAAAATCTGCAACTACCACAGGCTATTAGTAAAAATATTAATCTTTAATGCACAGAAAAGGAAACAATGGTCGCCTTGAGTTATAGAATAACTTATATGAAAGAAAATAACTTGCGCAGTCCTTTCCATTGTCTGTGAGAATCGAGGAATCAGAAATTCAAGGACCTCTCAATTTCATCTTCTAGTTGAAATTATCCTGTTAAAAACAAGTACACAGGTCATATTTTGGCTGCAGGCTACCAAATGGTAGAAAGAACAGAAGACGGCTGCACATTTTGATCATAGTTATGGGTTGGAAGAACACTCCCTCCACTTTAGCACATCTTTGGTTGACTAATCATTTTACCTCCATTAACCTTGCACATTTTTTTATTTGACCCAGGAAGAATTTAAGTTTTAAAATACTCATCTACCTGACCTCTATCAACCCATAAGAAATGTTAGAGTTTCAATAATACATAAATAACTGCTCTCAGACACCAGGATACAAGAGAAAGGAGGGCCTGGTGGACATCTACACAGTAGGGGGCTCCCAGAAGGACTGATGGTGTGATATAGGCAGGTATAAACATGTTTTGAATCTTCTCAATAATACTTCTAATTGCCACCTGACAAGTAGAGAGAAATTTACCTAGTGTGAGGCTTAGTGTAGACTTCTTTTTTTTTTTAGTAGTATTGACATTTTCTTTTTTTTTATAACATTTTATAAGGGGCTCATACAACTTTTATCACAATCCACACATATACGTACATCAATTGTATAAAGCACATCCGTACATTCTCTACCCTAATTACTCTCAAAGCATTTGCTCTCCACTTAAGCCCTATGCATCAGGTCCTCTTTTTTCCCTCCCTCCCCGCTCCCACCTCCCTCATGAGCCCTTGATAATCCACAGATTGTTATTTTGTCATATCTTGCCCTTTCCGGAGTCTCCCTTCCCCCTCTTTTCTGCCGTCCATCACCCAGGGAGGAGGTCACATGTGGATCCTTGTAATCAGTTCCCCCTTTCCAACCCACTCACCCTCGACTCTCCAGCATCGCCCCTCACACCCCTGGTCCTGAAGGTATTGTCCACCCTGGGTCCCTGTGCCTCCAGCTCCCATATGCACCAGTGTACAACCTCAGCCCTATCCAGTCCTGAAAGGTAGAATTCGGATCATGGTAGTTGGGGGGGAGGAAGCATCCAGGATCTGGGGGAAAGCTGTGTCCTTAATCGGTACTACATCGCACCCTGACTGACCCATCTCCTCTAGTAAACCCCTCTATGAGGGGATCTCCAGTGGCCGACACTTGGGCCTTGGGTCTCCACTCTGCACTTCCCCCTTTATTTACTATGGTATACACACACACACACACACACACACACACACATATATATATACACACATGCATATATATATTCTTTTTTTTTTGAATGATGTCTTATACCTGGTCCCTTTGGCACCTCGTGATCGCACCGGCTGGTGTGCGTCTTCCATGTGGGCTTTATTGCTTCTGAGCTAGGTGGCCTCTTGTTCACCTTCAAGTCTTTGAAACCCCAGACACTATCTCTTTCGATAGCCAGACACCATCAGCTTTCTTCGACTTGCTATTCTTATTCAACAATTTATAGGATTTCAGATGGAACCTACTAATTTGATTTGGGCTTAGAACAAAACCAAGTGCTGTTAAGTTGATTTCAGTGCCTGGAGACTCAGTGGCATAGTGGTCACATGTTGCAACCACAAGTTCAGCCATTTTAATCCACCAGTGTCTCCACAGGAGAAAGATGAAGTTATTTACTCTCTCAAAGGGTTGTAGTTTTTGAAACTCACAAGGGCAATTCTACCATGTCCTATAGGGTCACCGAGTCCCGTGTCCTATAGGGTCCCATGTCCTATGGGGTCGCTGTGATTTGATAATGATGGTTTGAGTTTGAGTGATACCACATGTCAGACTAGAACTAGTCCACTTAGCTTTCATTGTCTGTGTTTTCAGAAGGCAATCACCAGACTTCTTTTCTTAGAGTCTGTGTAGATTCCAGTGACAGCCTGTCAGATCGAAGCCAAGCACATTCACCATTTGTACTGTCCAGAGCCTCGGGAGAGAGAACACTGGGAGGGAGAAGTGTACACAGTCACTTCATCTACTTCCCTAGGCTGTCATCCTAAATGACCAAAAACCACGTGGATTGAGACAGCACACATTTATTCCCAAACGATTCTGGAGGCTGTAATCAAGGTAATGTGTCGTGTTGTGCTCCATCTTGAGGCTCAGACTTGCATTCTTCCTTGCTCCTTCAGCGTCTGGTGACCCCGCGCCTTTGTTGGATTGTGGGCATACCACTCTAATCTCTGCCTTTATGTTTGAGTTGCCAAATGCCCATCCATCTCTTCGGTTCTGTGTTTCTTTTGCTTGGATATCAGTTCCACTCAATGAGGTTCTCCCCACGTCTTCAGTAAGACCTCATGCTAATGTAATAAATATCTGAAAAGCAACTATTTTTAACATAAGGTCATATACATCGGTATCAGGGATTTAGGCTTTTGCATATACATCTGGGAGACCCAGATCAACCCATGACAGTCATTAAAGAGGTTACTGTACTTGTTACTCTTATAGCTCAGGTTTTGTGTCAACTTGGGTGAGTCACAATTCTTAGTGGTTTGCCAGTTAATATTACTGATCCCCTATGACCTGACCTAGGCCAATATGATTTATAGTCAATTGATGTAAGCCTCTAAAATGGGATAAGATTAGGAGGGGATATAATATCCATACTAATGCCATTAATTATTTCAAGGATGCTGTCTGCTTCAAATACACATGGATGCTGCGAATAGTTTGTTTGTTTTTACTATGTCTGGTCTGGCATGTGTTCCACTGACCTCCAGTTCTTTGGACTTGAAGCCTTGGCATATCAAATTACTTGCCAATCCTGGGAGCTATCACCTTTTCAACCACATGCCTTACCTCGAATTCATCTTCTTATCTCTTCTGACGCCAAGTTTGTAGTCTTCTGCCAATCAGCATCCCTCACAGCAATTCAACTCAGGAGAATCCTCAGCCTAACATCTCATCTACAGACTTGAAATCTGCCTGAACTTGTAAATGACACTTCTTCATACAAATGTTTTATATATATATATATATATATATATATATATGTATGTATATGTATATGTAAATTTATTTTCACGGATTTTGCTTCTCTAGAGGGCACAGCCTAAGGGAATTCTGAAAATGGAATATGATTTTCTAATGATATTGCGCAATCATGTCTTAGGAGTGAGGATGGTTTCATGTTGGCTGCAATCTGCAAGGTCTGCAGTTTGAAACCACCAGCCACTCCTTGGGAGAAAGATGGGGATTTCTATTCCCATAAACAGTCTTGAAAATTCATAGGGGAAGTTCTACCCTATTCAATAAGGTCACTATGAATGGGCATCAACTCGACATCAGTGAGTCTGAGTTTTTTGTGAGCAGTTTAAGCATCTCAGTAACATTCGGATGATGGAGACTGAAATGCGTCTTCTCTGTGTGGCTGCAGGAGTGTCTGAGTGTCAGAAAAACTAAGTACTTCACTACAAACGCAAAGGCTGATATTTCGAACCCACCCCAGAGGCAGCTCTGGCAATCTGCTCCCCCAAATCCACATCCCAGAAAACCCTTTGTAGAACTTCTCCACCCCCTAGAGTCTCCAGGAATCAGAACCAATGGAAGGAAAATAGTAACTTCCCATTCATTGCCATACTTTTAATTTTTGAAATCAACAGACCCTCCCTTGCCAGAGACACTATTGGTTTCAGTTTATCATATGGAGATTTGGGATTTTTAGGAAGTGCTTTACACGCATGCTTAAAACCATTCTTATTTATTTATTTAAATTACACTAGTGTTTCTACACTGGCTTCTTTATCTTTACAGCAAATTGATAATTTGGGGTGCTTTACACAGGTAATTTGGTAAGCTATATAAAACATGGTTTACCTTAATTAACATCTATGCTATATAATATTTGCATTTGGATCCTTATTGTCAACTGCATGAATCTAAGCATATACCCATCTTATTAAACTTATTTACTTTAAGTGTCAATTGAGGAAAAAGGAATGCTGGGATAAAATGTACATTATAGAACAATAAGGGAATTAAAAGTGACCTTTGGTAAGAGGTAATTTCTGTGCATTATTAATATTTGAAGGTATCTATTGAGAAAGAAAATGATCCTATTTGAGTTTGCTTGGGTTGAAGAACATTGTTTTGCTTGGTATTAGAAAATTTGAGCGGTAATATGAGGTAATATACAAAGTCATAAACATTTTTAATTCTTACATTTTTCACCTTCTCTGATCAATCCAATAGGGGACTGATCACCATTTGCTTGAATATTAAAAGCAATAATAAAATACAGGTATGGGGGGAAAGGAAAGCATCTCAGAAGGACACAGAAATCTGAATTCTACAAACAGTTCTTGTATATTTTATTAATCTTGGTTGCAATCTGAAGTTGGCCTCTTACCCCCTGAGGACATAGCCTCCCTCCCTGTGGCTCCATTTCCTAAAATGTGCATTGTGGTGAAACTTCTGCATGGTCCCTAATGCAGTTCAAGCCTTCTCTTCTTTGGGGACGAAAAAGATTCCTGTCACCGGAAGCAGTTATTCCAAAGTCTAGCAAAATGCAAGGATAAATGATCCCACCAGGTGCTGTGCCTGGCCGTCACTGTTTCCATGTTGTTGCCCTCATTGCACCCAGTTCTCACCCCATTCAGCTAACCCAGGAGCGTCACACCCAGTCCTGTCACATCGGACCTCAAGATGAAGTACCAGAGGACACCAAGCCCTTTTCTCTCTCCCTGAAAAATACCCATGTTTCTATCACCCAGCAGTTAGGACAAGCTGCCGGGGGTCTGAGCTTGTTTGGAAATGTCACTTTCCCGCATGAGTGCCAGACCCAACAGACACAGCTTTGACATCAATTAACAGCACGACAAATCGGCAGCCGTTTCTGGAAACAGCCACCGCAGTGACAGTGAAGTATGGCGGCTGAGAAGCAGCCCCTCCAGTCACACTTTATCATTTTCCGACATTGCTGACAGACCCCCTTTCCTTCCTCAGACTTGCACAACACACACACGCACGCACACACACATGTCCTTAGAAATAGGCATAAATGCCAGGGCTGGCCACAAAGCAAAGTGTTTGCAGGGCAGGTGCCCCTGTGCCCCAACACAGGTGCTCAGGCGTACGTGCTCCGCACATGCCCATAAGTACTTAAATGTATTAATATTTCCACATGCACAACCCTTCACAACTTCATACACACGTGCAAAACACCTGTGTGGTCGTACATTCACTTGCACTTGTAGCCAGAGCCCTGTATGCACTGCGATTGTCCACAAGCTCCTACACTTGCACGCGTATTCCATCCACATCCGCAAGGGCAGGCCCACCAGGGGTCAGTCCACATAAAATAGCACAACGCAATTGCCCTTGCGGTGATTCCAACTCATGAAAACCCTCTGGGTCAGAGCCCGACTGTGTTTCATAGGTTTTCAATGGTTGATTTTTCAGAACTAGATCAACAGGCTTTCCTTTCAACAGCCTCTGAGTGAATCCAAGCCTCCAACTTTTCAGTTAGCAGCTGACTTAGTTAGCCATTGACATCAAGCAGAAACTCCACACCGTGTACCCAAGCACCCCTGCGTTACTCGCGAGATCTGTGGCAGCCTGTGTCTATAGGAATTTGTTGTAGATCAAATAGATGCATGAAGTTCGTATGTAGTCCGACTTTTCTCACTGCTATTGAGTTGATTCTGATTTACAGACCCTATAGGGCAGGGTAGAACTGCCTTCCGGGTTTCTGAGATTGTGACTTTTACAGAAGTAGAAATCCTCCTATTGCTCCGGTGGAGTGGCTGGTTTCCAAATACTGACCTTGAAGTAGGCAGCCCAACAAGCGACCAGCAAACCACCAGGAATCCTATAGTCTGACTTTTGTTGTTGTTATTTGGTGCCATTGAGTCTGTTCAGACCCATAGTGACCCTTAGTCTGTTTGCACAACTGCTTCGACTTTGTTAAGGGGCACCAACGGATGAGACAGACACTGCCTGGGCCTGCACCTTTGGGGGCTGAAGAACAAGAAGGAGGAAGACCACAGGTTGGTGGATACTGAGCTGAAGGAATCTAAAACGAGCCAGTTGAAACCACGTTTGCTAGTCTGATGATGGCTCCTGGGATTGGCAGGAGATTGGCAAACCAGTGGCATAATCATAATCTAGTAGAAGTGAACTAGTTTTAGCTCGATGTCCATCTGTGCAAAGAGTAGGTGTGGCAGTTACATTCTCTGGCTTCAAGTTGAGAGGATTATGAGTGAAGGGGTGGAGTCTGGCCAGTTAATCAACATATAACCAATGAGGCCTCTGTGTGTTATGACCTTCTTCTGAGAATTCTGGGAAATCTGTTTTTTCCTTCTTGGAGGTGGGAGGGACTCTGTTTCCTCCCTTGGAGATGGTCTACTGACAAGACACAAGGCTGATTCCTTGTGAGACATCCCTGAGGAGAAGCCACTTGGACCTACCCTTTAACTGCCCTAGAAGAGGGAGAAGCCACATGGAGACCCCTGCCAGTGCTGAGATGCTCACAACATCACTGCATCCAAGGACTTGCTACCCACTGGCCTGCATTTGGCATCATTGCAGGTGTTTCGTGAGTGAAGAAGCCTATAGATTGGTATCAGACATATGGGCTAATATCAGACTTATGGGCTTGGACTGGACTGGGTTGGGATGTTTTCTCAAGATTCAATTGGTAGTATATACATATGAGTTTCTATGGACTTGTTTCTATAGTCCACCCGGACTCACACAGTAGGCTACACACTGAATGGAACCTCCCCCAATCATACAAAGACTGTGACTGGATGAAAGGGACCATTTTCCTCACAACTGTGTGATGAGTTCCCAGGCCGGTCCATCGTGGACTTGGCCTCCTCCTGCTAGATCATATCTTGGGAGAACGCTGGCCCACCCAAGGTGTTGTCAAACCTATCATAGCTTCCAAGCCTTGCAAACAGTTCTTCTGCTGTGCATACAGCAGTCATTTTTAAATGCAGACATTGTAAAGGGAGAGCAAATACACATAATCGTGGATCACCCAATGAAAACAAATGATTTCTCAGAAGAACCTAACACAATCCTCAAGGTCACATTGTTACCCAAACACATGAGCTTACACAAACACAAGCCCCAAACCAAAGCCACCACCAAAGAATCAATTCCAACCCCTAGTGATGGTCCTGGTTAAAGTAGAATGGCCCAGGAAGCTGAAAACTTTATAAAAGCAGTTGCCAGCCCTTTCTCCCATGGAGCATCTGGTATTTCCAACTTCTCACCGTTTATTTAGCAGCTGAGGGCTTTCACCATGATATCACCAGGACATCTTACACAAATATAAAAGATAAATGGCAAAACAACAAAAGAACCCACCGCCATCAAGTAAATTCTGACTCATAGCAACCCTATGTGGAATTTCTGAGATGTTAAATCTTAACTGGAACAGATAACCTCATAGTTCTCCCCTAGAGCAACTGGTGGTGTGTTTGAACCTCTGACCTTGTGGTTAACAGTTGGAAGCCTAGCCCACAGTGCAAACTACATAAACACTTTCCACCCAATGTAAGAGACTGGAGACAAGATTCTTAAGTAAAGCCTAGAAGGTGCAGCTGTTTTTTCCCTGATCAAATATCATAAAATCCAGAGTAAACCATGTAATGTTCAGCACACGTTCTGGTTTTAATATTTTTTATGGTGCACAGTTGTATTTGTCACTTCTCTCTTGTTTGCCATTCAGGGTACCTGAGTTATGTTTCCATAGCACGTCTTTGAGACCTTCAGTCAGATTCCCATCTCTTTCACGTGTAAAGATTCTGCCTCGAATGGCTGACTCGAGCTGTTGTCTGCACCATGTGCTCTGAGAAGAAGTGATGCATGGTCACGCAGTCTGGACATGTTTTGCCGCAAAGTGCACTCACTTTATCCAGCACCTAGTCTCACCCTTAAGACTTTGCAGATCCCTAGCTGGAAAAGATGGGAGATTTGGCTTGTAAATCGCCACAAGTTTATACCTTTCAGATGGTGGGGAAATGAAAGGCCTTCTTAATGAACACTTTGGGGCTTGTGCGCAGAAGCAAATGAAAAACACACACACTGTTGTCCACAACACAGGCGAGAACAGCTGGAGTGGGGAACAGAGACAGAATAGCGGAGGGGCTTTATCGATTCAGTCTACAGTTTTGCCTCCTGGATTCAAGGTGGCAATCATTAACGAGAAACAGAGTAACACTGAATAATTCTCAGAGCCTCAGCCAGAATATTGGTCTTTTCTCTGAATTACATTTCAAGGGCCTTTGCATTCTGAGACTGGAGTGCCTTTGTTGTGAAATGGGAATAAAAATGCCTACGTTATTTTGTGATGCAAAATTCAAAAGTGATTAGCATTGGCAGGTGTAGAAGCCTCCGGCCATAAACAAATTGGCCATTGACCATGATGCATTGGCCTACAACCATATCCGAGGCCGATGAAATTGTTTGAGCAGACCAACAGAGACCAGGGGAATGCAATGTTCACAAAACTTCAAGATGCAAATATAATCTACAAAGGCCGAATCAAGTCAACTCAGTGCCATTGAGGTCACTGCAACTTGCAGGGACTCTATAGGGTATGGTAGTATGGTCCCAGTGGGTGTTTGAGCCTATATATATGTTTATGGATGTAGAAAAACCCATCATTCTCTGACAGAGCAGACGATGAGTTTGAACCACTAACCTTGTGGTTAATCATCCTACATCACCAGGGCTTTTCCTTCTGGCCACATGCTGAGGCACACTAAAGTCCTTCAAGATGGAGGCTCATTGCGGCTTCCTGGGTAGAAATGCCTTATGCTGTGGCCTAGATACTTTGACACAAGATCTGTCATGGGCACTGACCTTTGCTTTTGCATCTTTTCCCTCTGATATAGAAGATGATCTCTTTCTTGTTGCTTGTGAATCACATCAATGAATATCAGATCCAGGAAACAGAGGAAGGGCCAGGGCTCTCTGAGCAAGCCTCTGGGGAGTTGGAAGGAGCGAGGAGGGAGCATGCGACATGTGGAGTCTGCCCTGACCAGAGAAGAGATGCTGAGTTTTATACAATGGTGGATGTTCTCAGTCTCCCTGGGTTGATTTACACTGACTTTGCACATATATTTGCTTGTTGTGTAACTCAAAAAGTATAATTTGATTTTATATTTCCTTCATTTACTGTCTGCAATATGATTTTGATGGTTTTATGTACTAAACCAGATTACTAACAAGATTCATGCAGTCTGCAATACTGTGAAGTTATATTTAAACAAAGGATTATCCTCGGGACATAAATACATTTGATTTTCTTGGGAAGGAGCTAACAATTTACTAGGTAAACTCCATGAGATATATGTTGCTTTTCTTGCGTTTCAGAAGTTGGACAAACACAGAATATATATTTAATAAGTATTTATTTTAAAGGTAATTTGGATACCTGATCAAGCAAGTGTACAGACCCCCTAGTCCAGGCCTAAGAAAGGAGAAGACTTGCTATTCATTATCACTAACAGGACTCATAATCAAAGATCTGCACTGTGGCTACATCTCTATTCAAAATGCTGACCCAGGACATTAAAGGACTTAAAAGATATATGTTACACAAATCTAAGACTAGCAATAGGCAATTTGTTTAGGAACACTAAAGAAATTAAAAATGCCATTAAAATGGCATCTTGAAATGAAGTCAACTCTTTTTCACATGCAGCACACCCTCCATGTTCTTCACACCTCTCTGTTGCTCTAGCTTTCCTGCCTCTCCATGGGCTGCTTTCTCGAGTCCCGACATTCAGCTAGCTAGCACTTAATTCGGTACATTTCTTAAATACACACTTTATCTCAGTGATTTCTTGGACCCAGGAGGATGGGGCATGGTCACACCATGGTTAAAAGTTGAGTTGTTATCTGTTAGATTAGCAGTTTGAGACTACCAACAGCTCCTCAGGAGACAGAGAAGCTTTCTACTCTTATAAATAATTACAGTCTTTGAACCTCACCGGGCCAGTTCTACCCTAACTTAGTCCAGTTTAGTTTGTTGCTGTTGTTGTTGGGGTGGGGTGGAATAATGGTTATATGTTGAGCTGCAGTTTGAAACCACCAGCTTCTTAGTGATAGAAAGACAAGGATTTCTGTTCCTATAAAGAACTATAGTTTTACAACCCCACAGGGGTAGTTATTCTGTCCTATAAGGTCATTAGGAATCAGAATTGATTCCTTAGCAATGAGAATAACCATATAGAGTAAAAAAATAAATTAAAATGTCCTATTGACTGAAAGAATTTAAGAAAAGAAATCAAGCTTCAAGATGTGATATTGTTAGAGATTGCCATTTCATGGGCAAAAAGTAAAATATGCAGAAAATATTTACAGTTGATATATTGAATGCACAAAACCATTGTACCAAAAAGAATTGATATAAGTTGAATGATTTCAATAATTGATCATATTGAAAGAAGAAGTCATACTGCAATAAAAGTACCGGGGAAAATCAAGCCTCAAGGAATTGACAGCATACCAAAAGAGATATTCCAACAAATGTATGAAATGCTGGAACTGTCCATTTGTCAGTACAAAGAAATATGGGAGATAGCCACTAGGCCAAGTGGCTAGCAGAGATACATGGGCGTACCCCTCCAAATAAAACAGATACAATGAAATGTGGAAAATGTAAAACATTTTCAATATAACAGACAAGTAAAACTATGCTGAAGATAATTGCCACAGTGCATCAACAGATAACTGTAAGAAACTTACTAAAAATTCAGAAGAAACTGAGGAAAGAAGTATATTTTTGCTTATATACATTGGATATTGGATGAAAGGAGAGCAAACCAGAAAGATAATGGCCCATGCTTCCTTGGCTATGCAATGACCTCCAACTATGTGCATCATGATACATTAGGTATAACATTGAAGAGAAGGAATAACAGAGCACTTAATTTACTAATGTAGATAGAATGGAACAAGGGGCTACAGAGAGCATGATTTACAATAAGAAGATTGTGAATCAGAAATCTATCATTTCACTATATTCAATCTGCGTGCTGAGTCAATAATCTGTCATGCAAGATTATAAAAGGATGATTAGAGGAATATTCATTTAATTCTGAGATGTGAAGATGATAGAATTTGTTTGCTAAACATAAAGAAGGTTTGAAATAATTATTAATGAAGATAAAAATCTACAGCATCTGATAGGGATTACATGACAATATACCAGAAAGGAAAATCTTCCCAATTTAACCAATAAACAACACCATGATAATGAAGAAAATATTAAAGGTTTCATTTTATTTGGATACGTAATTAACACTTAATCATTCAAATAATATTGTACTGATCACATGTGCTGGAAAAAATACTCTTTGAAGTGCTAAGAAGCAAAGAGGTCGCATTGAAAACTAAGATATGTTTTACTCAAATCATGTTATTTATTTATTTATTTTCAAATCATGCTCTTTAAATGCTCTGTAAAAGGTGGATAATGAATACAAAAGGCTGCCATGGAATCATTGTATAGGTAAAGCATATTAAATCACAGGCTGTCATAAATATGAACAAATTTGCCTTGGTATGAGTAGTGAGATGTTCTTTAGAATTGAGGATAATAAGTCTATAATCTCATTTCTTTTGAACTGCTGATCGGGAGAAAATACTCCCCAGAGAGGAACATCATGGCTGGTACAGTAGATGTTGAGTGAAAAAGAGGAAAAGGCTCACTTGAAAGTACTGGCACAGTGGTGGCAATAATGGTCGGAACAATAGCAATGGTTGAGAGGATGACACGTGGCTAGGAAGTGTTCTACTCTGTTGTCCACGGGGTCACTATGAGTTGGAATTAATTTAATGTAGCTAACAACACCACATCATCAATATGTATGTGTGTATAGTGTATGCCCAATATGTATTATATTAAGCAAATAATCAGAGTAGCTGGATGATATGAAGAAGAATTCATCACCAGGTTTGGAGAAATGCTTATTAACAACCTACAATATGCAGATGACACAACCTTCCTTCCTTCCTTCTTTCTTTCCTTTCTTCTTTCCTTCTTTCTTCCTTCCTTCCTTCCTTCCTTCCTTCCTTCCTTCCTTCCTTCCTTCCTTCCTTCCTTCCTTCCTTCCCGTACTCACTGACGAGGATCAGGAATCAGAGCCTTCAGCCCTGGGCCAGTTTTGAGGACAGGCCAGGACTTGGTAGTGTACTGCACTGCAGTATATGAAGTCCCAAAGGGTGAGGACCTACTCAATGTCTCCTAACAACAACAACAACAACAAGAAATAGTATGTCTTCACTGTGTACACCATCCCCCAAAACATTTCGAAACACAATGAGCAGCGTTAATGTTACTGATATAATCTAATGGAATTTTTGGAACCGAGGGAATTAACTTAAATCATATATAAAGAAAGAGAACATCTTGCTCGATTCACCAGATCCAGGGAGATATTCCGTGCTAGGAATCTGGAACACTGCTGGAGATACTATAAGCTGATGGGCCCTTCAGGCCCGAGGGCCCTCAAAATGTGACTGAAGGAGAGATGATTTATTGGAATGATATAGACCAGTGGTTTTCAACCTTCCTAATGCTGTGACCCTTTAATACAGTTCCTCGTGTTGTGGTAACCCCCAAACCATAAAATTATTTTCATTGCTACTTCATAACTATAATTTTGCTACTATTATGAATCAGGTGACCCCTGTGAAAGGGTCGTTCTACCCCCAAAGGGGTCACGACCCACAGGTTGAGAACTGCTGGCATAGACCAGGGTGATTTGAGTCCAGAACAGCCTATGAGATTGGAGCCTTACAGATTTTCATTTATCAATGGGACTCAAGATAAAGAGTAGCAGCTGCAAGAATCATCTAAGATTAGAATTGGAATGTGTGAAGTATGAATTTAGGAAAATTGAAAGTTGTCAAAAATTGGATGAAACCCACGAACCTTGATATCCTCAGCATTAGTAAGTTGAATTGGACTAGTTTGGGTCATTTGAATCAGAAAATCGTATGATTTACTATGCAAGAAATAACAAAATCAATAGGAATGGCATAGCATTCATTATCAGAAAGGATCTTGCTAAATCCATCATGAAGTTCAAATCTATCTGTGATTGGATTATATGTATGCACTTACAAGAAAATCCAGTCAATACAACTATTATTCAACTTTATGTACCAACCACCAAAGCTACTGAGGAAGAAATTGAAGAATTCAACCAGAAATTTCAGCTGGAAATTGATCACATGCAATCAATCAAGATGCACTGATAGTTATTGGCGATGTGAATGCAAAAGTTGGAAACAAAAAGAAAGGACCAATATTTCAAAAATATGGTGTTGGTGAAAGAAATGAAGTTGGATATAGCATGATTGAATTTTGTGACACCAGTTACTTCTTCACGGCAAACATCTTTTCTTCAACAACACAAAAGGCAACTATGCAGCTCAACTTCCCCAGAAATCAAACTGACTAAGTGAAGACATGATGGAAAAGCTCAATATTAGCAGCTAAAAGGAGGCCCAGCACCAGTTAACACAGCACCAGTTGTTCATATGTAAATTCAGGATAAAACTAAAGAAAATGAAAACAAGTCCCCAGGAGCCAAAATAGGTTCCTGAGTCCATCCCACCTGGATTTAGAGAACACCGCAAGAGCAGGCGTAATGCATTGAAACTAATTAGAGAAAACCTGGTGGGCTATGAGGGGACAAGAAGACCATCATCATGAGGAAAGGAAATGATTAAGGATCCACATGTGACCTCCTCCCTGGGAGATGGACGGCAGAGAAGGGGGAGAAGGGAGACTCCTGATAGGGCAAGATATGACAAAATAACAATGTATAAATTACCAAGGTCCCATGAGGGAGGGGGAGCGGGGAGAGAGGGGGAAAAAAAGGAGGACCTGATCCAAGGGGCTTGGGTGGAGAGCAAATGTTTTGAGAATGATTGGGGCAGGGAATGTGCAGATGTGCTTTACACAACTGATGTATGTGTATGTGTGGATTGTGACAAGAGTTGTATGAGCCCCTAATAAAATGTTAAAAAAAAAGAAAGAAAGAAAAGGTGATCCTTGCCATGACTCGTAGAGTATTAAAGTAAATGGAAGAAATAAAGTGAAGGAGCTGGATAGTGTTTTTTGTGATTGAACTATGGGCTGATATGGTGTCTGTATTAACTCCCAATAAAATTATTTTGAAAAATTGAAAAGGAAAATTTCTAAGGGCAGCTTGAGACAAGGGAAGACAACTATTTTAATGAAATGTACAAGGACCTCAAAATCGAAACCCAAAGGGGAAGAACACATTCAGTATATCTGAAGCGGAAAGAACTCAAAAACAATTCTAATCTTGAATTGAAATTTTGAATGACTTCTATCGGCAAACAATTGAATGAAGCAGGAAGCATCAAGAGAAGATGGAAAGATACACCAAAACATTACATTAAAAAGATTATGTGAAAAATAGGCCTTGAAAAAGGAAGACCAAAAAAAAAAACAAGCCGATGCATATGAACGGTGGTGCTGGAGAAGAATATGGAAAGCAGCCCGGACTTCTCAAAGGACAGACTGATCTGTGTTGGAGAAGTGAGCCCACCGTGCTCCTGAGAGGCCAGGACGGCAAGACTGCATTTTACATGCTATGGACATATTATCAGGAGAGACCAGTCCATGAAGGACATCATGTTTGGTAAAGTTAGAGGTCGTGCCAAAGGCCCTTGACAAGATGGATTGACACAGTGGTTGCATCATGGGTCCAGGGGTGCGAACAGTTCTAAGGATGGGGCAGGACTGAGCAGTGTTTCCTTCTGTTGGTCACAGAATATGTTGCTACAGCTTCCTCACAGAACAATAATGTTACAATCCTATAACGGTTGATCTAACTACAAAATCAATGCTCATCTTGTTTTCTGACAATGTTTAGTAAGCAACCACTATTATCAAGAATTCTATGTGCCGGATACCCAACAGCAATAATAACCAAGGTAAAACGTTCCTCTGCTCGTGGGACTGAGATTGAACACAGAAGTGAGATAACTAAGCGAAATATAACTTAGGAGGCTACTACTCATTGAAGAGTGTTATAATCACTCAGACGTATGGAGCATCTACATCAAATTACTGCATGATCCTTTATGGGTTATTTTATTCATTCATTTATTTTGGAAAAAGGGAACTAGAACCTTATGTTGTGTATGTTACAGATATTCCTTAAAGTACGGACAGCAGACACTCCACAAAAATGATTAAGATTTCCATCCTCTCACTTGTTTTGCATCCATGTTGCCGACTCGTGTCACTGCAGTCACCCTCAAAAAACCATGAACGGAATAACTTAAGACCCGAGGGACCCCAGTCTTCCCTCCCCAGCGAGTTTCTTTTTTCATATAGTCTTCTTTAGAAAGTGGTGTTAGGTGGAATTTATCCCTCATTAGTTTTGTTAATAACATCCCAAATTATCCTGATACACTCTACCCTCAGCTATTTACCTAAATGTTTTAATTTCCTTTACCTGCTTGTAGAGAGGATATCAATAGCCTGTTATTCAAATTAAAATTTCCGGCTTCTCTTCTTACGTTCTGTTAATGCCCTAATCTTGTTGCTAATCTAACTCTGATGTTGTTTTCTGTTTGTTTGCCCCCCCCTCACCCCCCCACCCCGTAGCATCAGTAGAGTTGAAAGAAACTTAAAGTTTGGATGCCAAATCAGAAACAACTCTAGGTCTGACTGGTCCCAGAGATTAATGATGGCCAGGAGGCTGAACCTCTGTTCTTTCTTTTGATGCATCAATGGCTCCAACTGGAAGCCTTTGTTAGCTCTGGATTTTATCTGGGCAGGTGCAAGACAAATTGAGATGACACACCAAGATCACATCCAGTAGCAAGAACGTGTTTTTCTCCCATCAGGGGAGCCGAAGATATGAACCTCTCACTGAGTTCTATTGTACCATCCCATACTCGGTAACTGCACTGGAGGAATAGCACACACCAATTAGCTTAGCCACAGGTCTCCAGTGTTAGTAACAAAATAAATCTTCTCAGAATCACCTCATAGGCAGGTGACGAGAGAGTCTCTGCATTTGATATGTCAGGTCCAAATAAAGCTGGCAATCCCTTGTGAGATATAACCATATGGTAGAAGTCACAAAGAAAATGGAAAACCCAGATCTTTAGCTAACACTGTCTCTTGATAGCCTCCATTGAATTTGTGGGTTCACATTGACCCGATTGTATCACCATCAAGCTTGTAACTGAAAAGACCCTCAAAACTCATTCCACAAATCACAAACTTACTATATCAACTACCTTATGATCCCTTCGTTCCTCCTTATTAACTTTGACCATCTGAGAAAATGTCTCTTCCTCCATCTGTTGAAGTAATTCATGTAATATCAACAATGGCTGCCCTGTTGCCAAGGTAATTGATCCCTTTCCAAAATGTATGCTATCAGATACCTCAGTATCTTTTCAAATACCGGTAGTCAGGTCCTCACGTCTCCTTGATGATCTCCTTCATTTGACTCCCAGGAAACTATACTGTTGACACGATACGGTTGTTTTGCATGTTGCACTTTTCTTCTCTTAGTTCATTGACCGCAGTTTCACTATTGTCAAAGTAAAAATTTTCACACTTAGCTTTAAGAAGGTTGATGCTCTGTAAGACATTTGCTTAATGCTCTTTGAGGTTTAAAAGACACTATAAAGTTTTTCTTGTCTTGTTTTTTACTCCAAGAACAGATCTGCACACTCATCTTCACTGATGTGCTCTGACATTTTCTAGTTATCTTTTCACTTATAATAATTTATTTGGGATTTTCTACAGCTGCATGATTTTATATTCTTATATATGCAGAAGACTAAAAATAGCCTGTAGCTATACTTTTCTTAAAAATTTCAGACGCTTTTATAAGATGATGTCTTACTAAGTATCCATTCAGTGCTAAATACACTTCAGCATCAAGGTGGAACTCCATTCCACCACAAACTACCACTATCTCCACAACAATCACTGTACAAATCCACCCAAGTTCATTTAAAGGCACGTGTATTTTTCCCAGTTCTTAGGCCAAATTACTGCTCCCTCGTTTACCCTGACGTAGTATGTACAGCTGCTCAGGAAATCATGATGACTCTTCTTTCTAAATATGTATCCCAGATCCCACTACTATTATCACCCTGATCTGAATGATTAGTATTTCTTACCTGAGTTAATAAAATATATTCCTAAGTCATTCCCTTGTCCATAAATTTTCTCATCTAAACAATTAAAGTGACTCCTTAAATAAGAACCGGGCCATGCTCCCCATGAGCAAAGGTCTGACTGATTTCTAATTTAACTAAGAATAAAATCCAAATGTATTTATCTCTAAGTAGTCAATAGATTGTGCTTAATTTGTATCCATGACTCAGCACTAATAGTCTCCCCTGTACTCTGTCCACAGAAGTTAAACATCATCCTACATATGAGAATTTACTCTACATGTTCTCAAGCCTGGACTGTTCTTTCCCTAATCAATTTATTTGTCTCTCAGCTTGTCATGCTGTGTGTGGTGTATTTCTGTAGTTCTATAAACTATATCATGGATATTTGAAATACTAGCAGGTTCACCCAAAATGAGCAGGTTTCAGCAGAGCTTCCAAAATAAGAACATATAATAAAGAGATTTCTCTGTCCATTTCAGAGGATTAGCTAATGAAACCTTATGGATGGCAGCAAAACATTGTCTGATACTTACACACCAGTGAAAGCAACAGAGTATTAGCAGAGATCGTGCAAGAGGAAAAGCCTCTAAAGTCATAAGGAATTCAAATTATAACTGAAGACATGCTGCCTTCTCAAAGGAGAGTCTACCATGATGACAGGGATGTAGGAAGTCGGTGGGAGTAAAGCCTTCAGGACTTCATTTGCTGATGGAGGACCACTCAAAACAAGAACAAACACCTCCAAACATATATTAATAATTGGAACCTATAATATAGGAAGAATGAATCTAGGAAGGCTTGAAAAGCAAAACCCTCTCTACCATGAGCCAAAGCTGACACATGGCTGCCCTGTAAGGAAACGGTATAAGGCTCCTGTGAGTTTCCAAACTATAATTCCTTTTGGGGTAGAAAGCATGATCCTTCTCCAGCAGAAAAGCTGGCTGTTTTTAACTGCTTCCCTTGAAGTTAGTAACCCAATGTGTAACTACTATGACACCCATGCTCCTTAGGAATATGAGACGTCATAAAGAATGAAATGCAAGGCACCAATATTGATACTCTAGGCATTAGTGAGCTGAAATCGACTGGGATTGGACATCTGAATTTACACAATCTTATGGTTTGCTATGCCTAGAATGACAGATTCAAGAGGAATGACCTTGTCTTTATCATACATGGGGGATAAAGGCATGAAGTGCTTGGCTTACAAACTTTCATAGGTGGGGAAATATTCACAGGATTGTAGGATTAAGGTGTAGGTTTTATTTCATTGCAATTGTGAGGCTAGGGAATTATGTACAGGTGCCAAGATGGCAAGGGGGGATTGAGATAGTTAAAGTTTATTGTACCAACCTGGCTGACAAACATACATGGGATTAATTGAAGGGCAGCGAGATAAATGACTCAGTGGGCCTTGCCTTTCTCATTCTCAGGCCTCTTGCTTTCTAATGGTCAGATCAGGGTGCAGCTGCCTTAGCCAGTTCCCTGCTTCAGTTGGCAAAGCTCACTTCCTACAAAACATCCCTGAGGAGAAGTCACCTGAACCTACCCTGATGCAGCCCTGGGTGCTGGAGCACTTGTCTGGAGACCCCTGCCAGTGCTGAGATCTTTACACATTCACTGATTCAGCTTTCCTCCTGCAGTCAGTGTCATAGTGTGTTTTCTGAGATAGAGGAGGACTTTGTGGATTGATGTTGGACATGTGGGCTAATGTTGGACTTGTGGGCTTTGGCAGCTGTGGGCTGGGATGTTTTCTTGATGTGCATTTAGCCTTTATATAAAACTCTCTAATATACATATGGGTTTCTGTGGATTTGTTTCTCTAATGTAACCAAACTCACACAGATAATGATACATTTCTGCAAGACCAATTAGCATTTCATAGCAAAAACCTTTTTTTCAACAATATGAATGACAACTCTACATGTAGATTTCTCCATATATAATACATAGAAATCAAATTGACAGTATCTTTGTGAAGAGGCAATGGAGAAGCTCAATATTATCAGCAGTTTAAATCAGGCTAGGAGCTGACCCTGGAACAAATGATCAATGGCTCATAAGCCCAGGTTGAATCAGGAAAATTGAAAGAGGCCTATGAAAGCCAAAATACAAATTAAAGTATTTCTCATGTAAATTTGGAGAACATCTCAAGAATATATTTAACTCATTGAAAATTAATGACAGAAGACCTGAACAGCTGTGGGAGGATATCAAGAACATTATTGATGAAGAAAGCAAACGATCATTAAAAAGGCAGAAAAAGTCAATGTGAATGTCAGAACAGACTAAAACTTGCTCGTCATATTAGATTTACTAAGGCAAATGGAAGAAATAAAGCCAAAGAGTTGAAGATAAGATTTCAAAGGACAGCTTGAGAAAAAGATATAAAGTATAATAAAATGTGCAAAGACCTAGATAGAGTTAGAAAACCAAAAAGGAAGAACACACTCAGTGATTCTTTAACTGAAAGAAGTAAAGGAAAACTCAAGCCTCAAGTTGAAGTACTGGAGATTTTGGGGGGCAAAATTTGAATCATGCAGAATAGATCAAGTGGAGATAGAAAGAATATGCAGAATCTCTGTACCAAAAGGAATTAGTCAACATTCCACCAATTCAGGAGGTAGTGACTGGGCAAGAAAGAATGGTGTTGAAAGAGTTCAAGTAGCACTGAATGCATTATCCGCAAACAAGAATTCAGGAATCAATGGAACACCTATGAAACGTTTCAACAAGGTGATGAGCACTGGAGCACTCAATCATCTGTACCAAGAAATTTAGAACAGAGTTATTTCGCCAACTGACTGGAAAAGATTAATATGTGTATCCATTCCAAAGAAAAGTGATCCATCAGGATGCCCAAATTATAGAACAATATCAATTTTGTAAGCAATTTAAATTTTGCTGAATATCATGCAAAATTGGCAAAGCAGTATATGGACAGGGAGTTGTCAAAAATTCATGTCTGATTCAGAAGGGGTAATATTATTGAAGTCATATGGCCTTTGGCTAAAAGCAGAGTAGCAGAAAGGTACCGTATATATTTGTGTATAAGCTGAAAAACTTCACAATGTGCTGAAAAACTCGGTTCGCCTTAAACATGCGTCACTGGTGTAACATCTCGCTGGGGCCCCCAGGTAACAGACAAGCGCCTGTTATCTTGCAGGTGATTTCCATTTCTCTGCTGTTCATTCAAAGCACCACTGACACTGCAGGGCTTTGAATGTTTGTTTACTCAGATCTAAACAATCATAGCCATTCTTGGTGTGTAAGGCCAGGCGTCTTGAGAACTTAATCCAGTGACACTCATATGCCTTTTAAAGACCATGTGCAAACAATGTGGCATGAATGGATGTCATCTGGTCAATCCCCACTAACAAAAAGAGGAAATCTCATGAAGCCTGACATAGAGTTAATAGCAAAGTGGGTTCAAGATGCATGGGAAGACATTCCAGAAGACATGGTGCGACATGCCTTCCAGAAATGTAGTTTTAGTAATGCTATGGATGGCAGTGAAGCCTGCGCTTTGTATGAAAATGACAGCAGTGTTGATGATGACAGAAATCTCAGTGAAGAAAACATCTATGATGACCTCACACCAGCTGAAGCTCTGCATTGGGATACGGATGATGATGAATCCAGTTTTGAAGGATTTTACTCTTTACATTTTAGCTTGGTTGCTGATTGAACTCAGGGAATAGTACTCCTAAGGTATCCTTGTTGATACCTTAATGTTTTTGTTGAACCTATTTTCCACTTACTGTGCTGGTTTACTAATGTTAATGATTTGTTGTCTTTTTATTTATGTTTTTTTTTATTTAAAATAAATATTTTAATACATTTCCGCATTGATGTCTCAATTTTTAGTAATTTTATTTTCATTTGCTTTGATTATTGAAACTCACCAATAGCTTCTGCATTTTCCACCCTAGACTTATACTCAAGTCAATCAGTTTTTTCTGATTTCCCAGGAAATAATTAGGTGCCTCGGCTTATACTTGGGTGGGCTTACATTTGAGTATATATGCTGTTTACTTGCCTCTTATTGGTTATGTAAAAGCATTCAACTGTGTAACCCCTAACAAAATATGGATAACATTGAGAAGATTGTGAATTTTGAAACAATTCATTGTGCTCATATGAAAGCTGTGCATGGATAATGAGGCAGTTAAAGAAACAAAGGAAAGGGATACTATGTGGTGTAATGTCAGGAAAGGTGGGCCACAGGGTTGCATCTTCTCAAAATCTGTGTGTTGGGAAAATACAAGGAATCTGGATGATATTAAGCAGAATGAGACATCAGGATCAGAGGAAGGCATGTTAATAATCTGTGAAATGCTGATGAGAGAACTTTGTGTGCTGGCGATGAGGAGAAATTGGAGCACTTGCTGATGAATATAAAGGACCAGAGATTTCCATATGGATTATAACTCAATTTAAAGAAAATTAAAATGGTCACAACTGGACCAATAGGTAACATCATTATCAACTGTCAATAGATTGAAGTCTTATCTATCTGTTTTTTATCTTTCATGAATACACAATGAATACTCAAGGAAGGAGAAGTCAAGAAGTAAAAGAATGCATTGCATTGGGAAATGTGCTCTGCACACTCTTTAAAATGCCTCATATGTGTATGAAAGTTGGACTTTGACTTTTCTTTGGAAGATCAAAGAAAAATTGAAGTATTTGAATTATGCATATGTGGCTTCTGTTTACATGGAGAAGAATATTGAACTGCCAAAAGAACAATTATATTCTGCGTGCCAAAAGTACACCCAGAATGCTTCTTAGAATCAATGATGGTGAGATTTGTTTCATGTACTTTGGACATGCTATTCAGAGATACAGTTCCCTAGGAAAAGAACATCATTCTTGGTGTGTAAGGCCAAGCGTCTTGAGAACTAAATCCAGTGACACTCACATGTATAATAAAGAACTTCATATGAAGAAGAATTTATATATCAAGAAGTTATCCCAACCCAGTCCGACTCAAGTCCATCTATCTGATGCTAGTCCATAAGTCCCTATTTGAACTGAAAAGCAGAAAAGTTACAGATCTGTGGCGCTTACAGCTCTGAAGGTCTTTATCAGAGTCCCAGCAAAGAGGAAGGCAGAGTGTCAGAAAGATAAATCATTCCAGTTTATCTTGCTCTTATAAAAATGCTTATTACATCAAGGAGGTGTATCTGGATGTGACTTCATTTAGTTAGCTCCACCCATAGCCAGGAGTGTCTCATTGACATAATCCCTAACAACCATACTTGAAAAGTATAGAGAAAGTGATTAAGAGGAAAATCCTGGAAGAGATTTACTGCCATGGTGGCTAAAATGATGAGCTCAAACACAAGAACAATTGTGAGAATGAAGCAGGACCAAGCAGTGCTTCCTTGTATTGTACATAGTGTAGTTTTGATATCAAACATAAGAAATTGTTAAAATTTTCAATACTTATTGTGATAGATAGATTTATTGTGCCAACCTGTCCCATAGGAACGTGTGGGATTAATCAGGTTGCAGTTTGATTGGAGGGCAAAGAGATAAATGGCTCTGCACAGCCTGCCTTCCTCTCTCTTGCTCTCTGGTGATCAGACCAGATGGTATAGGTAGTTCTCTGCTTCAACTTGTGAGCTACACTACCTGTGGGACAAACCAACCCATGGAGCTTGTCACTAGAGCTGGAGGCTCCTTCAAGACATGCTTCGCCACGCTGCTGGTGTGTACATTGCTTGAGCATGAGGCTGGTGGATTCTATCTCCTCGCATTGCTTTGATAGCCCTAAACTAAGCTCCTGAGCTGCTGCCTGTGGGGGGACTCTGCCTGCATTGCCCAAGGAAAGACTCAGCTGTCTACTTCTTTGACCTTGGACCAGGCACCCGTGGAAGTTGAAAGACTTGCAGTATATTAACTGTTCCACGGAAGTGAGTTGATTGAGCCCTCTATAATGCTGTGTGGACTAATTTTCTGTTATATGTATAAACACATATATAAAAATTCATGTGTCCTGGTTTTGTTTCTCTAGATAACGCTGTCTAACACACTTGCCTTTTATATTAGTGATTGGATGTCATCCACAGAGAAAATTAATTTTCCCTGAGTAATTCCAAGACAATATTTTAGTAGCAGTGGGAGGTCATTTAACAAATAAGTAACATATATATAAATTATCTAGTTCCAATATTTAAGAGTAAGAAGAGTTGGCTAATATAATTTTGAAAAGGTCCATTCTAGATTACGTATTAAGATTTTTTTATGCAGGACACCTCTCATCATTTAACATGTTATTATGTTTATAAAATTCCTCAGGTATTAAAGTGAAGCACAATTCTCACCTAAATTTTTACTTGTAAACCTTATGCCATTAAGAACCTTGTGGGATTTATTCACTATGAAAACATTTATTTTCTTATATCTGAGCCTCTATAATCTACCTAAAGTTAATAATGATATTCATTTATCTGTGAATGTACAATTCCAAGACTGTTTTTTCAAAGTTAAAAGACTTAGCCAGATTTTATTATCAAAGATGTTGTTTGCACCCACATATGTAAGCACACTCACACAGATTTATAAGAGGATAAAGTGTAACACTCTAAAAAATATACATAGGAATGAAAATTGAAGTAATGATGAAAACAACTGTGTATCCATGATGATTTTATATTTAGCATAGTAACATACTTGATGATTATTTTATGAAGCCAAAAAGGGAAATTCAATTTAATTTTGGGGTCCAGTTATTTATTTATAGTTGTTAAATTTGGGTAAGGACTTTTTATACATTTATATTTAACTCTTAGTATTAAATGGGTAATAGTCTCAAATCATATGAGTTGGTTCCCACTTCATTTTGATTCAAAGACTGTTATAGACAAAAACAAGCAAAGGTCTTTATTGATGTTGATTTCCATGGAGTAAGCTTTGACTCATGGATACTCCTCGGTCCATGAGTGTGTCAGAATATACCTTTTGCTCAGTCCTGTGACACCTTTATGATAAGTAGTATGGTTAAGTATATTTTCCTGTTTACTTTGTCAATGGGTTTTATGTAGGATTTCCTTAATTTTTGCTGTCCTACATGACCAAGCATAATGCCTTTTCTCACAGTATTTCTTTTCTGATAATATGTCAAAATCAAGTAAGTTAATAAAGTACTGCCATCTATTATTGGTGAAAATGAAAACCGTCTGAAGCCCTTATTGATGAAGGTCCAAGACTATAGTCTTCAGTTTGGATTATGTCCAAATACAAATAAAATGAAAATCCTTAATATTTGACTAATAAATACCATTATAGTAAATGGGGGAAAACTAGAATATTTCAAATATTCTACTCTACTTCGATTAACATTTAGCATCTGTAGAAGATTCACACACAAACACACTACTACAAAAGAAAGTCAACATTGTAAAAAGCAAACATGTCGCTTTGATGACTAAACTATATATATTACCCTAGCCATGGATTTTCAATAGGTTTATATTCATGAGAAAACTAGACAATAAAAAAGCATACCTATCTATAGGTTTTCAAAAAAACCAAACTAATTTTCATTGAATCAATTCTGACTCGTAACAACTTACAGGACAGAGTGGAACTGCCCCCTTGAGTTTCCCAAAATTCCAATCTGTATGGGAATAGATAGCCATAGTATTCTCCTGAAGAGCGCCGCCGATGGGTTCAAACCATTGACTTAATGGTTAGCAACTCAGTGCCCAGTCCACCATGCCACTAGGGCTTCCAGCTGTATCCTAAAATAAGTATAATAGTGCAAAACTGACATGGGGCAAGGTCTCGCCATGGTCCCTGAGCAAGTCATAGGGCTGTGGTGGGAGGTGTGGGTACAGAAGGTTGTAATGCCGGCGGCATTAAGTTTGTACACAAATAAACCTGTACAGTGGCTATTGCTTTGCTTTTAACTCACAATGCCCTTTCTTATTAGGATTCACTGGTTAAAAGAGAACTTCATGTGATAACGTTTCTCGGGGAGGGATCATGTCAAGTAGGAGGAGCAGTGTGATTACTGGACCATTGACTGAAGTCTCCACCATAGTTCAAACATGTTTCTGTTTTCCAGCCAAGCATATGTAGAGTGACAGCAACATATTGGAGAGCAGCGGCTTAGAGACTAAACTGTGGGGGCTGCTCTTTGGCAAAGGCACTGCGTTCAAAACAATTGCGTTGCTAACACAGATCCTCTAACCACCACCTCCCTCAAAGTTGCCAAAGAAGTGAAGAGTCAATAAAAATACAAGTGTTAAAATAATAACAACACACAGAGACAGAATTGTAATTAGCAGAGCACTGAGACACTGGAACAAAATTCTGTCAAATTACAGATTTTTGGAAGAGAGTAAATTTAGTCTAGGGAGAGTAGATCATCAATGCAATTGCTAAATAGACTAAAGCATGATTTTTCTGCATGTTTGTAATTTGAATAAGAGTCTAACATGAAGTCTCTATTTCATCAAGTGCTTCTAATATGCATAGTTCCCTGAGTGAATGTACAGCTGCTAACTCAGAGAGTAAGTATGAGAGGACATGCATGTGAACCCTCAAGAGCTGTGCTAATTAACTTAATTTGCTAATTTTATAGAGCCTACATCTCTGGTTTACCACCCTCCTGCCCCTGTCTATCAAATATAAAAATATCTCTATCTCACACAACAACATTTGAAATGGCAAACACCAGTAAGAATAAATGAGCTGGAAATCACTTCACCCTTTACTTAATTCCCTTATACATACACTTACTAGTGCATGAATTTCATCTATAGAATTCATCTATGAATTAAAAAAAATCCTTTTGAACTTTAATTTCAATCCTGGCCCTGAGTAGGCATTGTAATTGCATTTAACAGATGAGTCTAGTGAGGAATACATAAAGGGATTTGCTAATCACCCATTGAATCATCACTGAAAACATCACTTAAAGAACCAGGACTAAGTCATCTTATTTTTATATATTTCTACCAAGAATTGGGAGATCATTTTAGGAGTTTGCTAACAGGAAGACCACAATCTATGCAAGGACCACCCCACTCCAAATACTTCATTCAACAAATGGGTTTCCACCAACACACTTTCCTCCACTTTTGTATCTGTAGTAATCCCTCTTATAGTTGAAACATTTCATAAAAATTTTCATGATTCATCCTCTTATTCAAAATATCCTTATCTTTTCCAAAATGTTATTCAAATTCACCCATGCTGCTCACAAGATTCATGTCTTATATCTTAACTTATGTATTGTTTTCTGTGCTGGAATTTAAATTGGTTGAAAACAAGCACTATGCAGTGTATACCATTCTATTTATCTCCATAGATGCCTGTGAGATAAGCAATGAATTCATTTTAATGAATGTATAGATGGATGGATGTATTGATGGGTGGATGATTGATGAATACATAAATGACAGGACCATGAAATTTGATTTTGTGACTGAGTTGTTTTTATGGCATCTGCTCAACCATGTTTCGAAGCCAACTAGCCAAACAAGTGAGAAATTAATCATCTTTCTAGTCTTGCATACATGTTTACATTCATTTATTCAAAATCCCAACTATCTGACAGAAGCAAGTCTAAAAATTGCCATCGAAGCAGAAATGTCCAAAGAGAAATCAGAACTTCACCAGTCAGGAGAGCAGTGAGTAATCTGATGAGACCTTCTAACCATCCTTGATGCCACTCTATCAGATGAACCTTTTCTGATGGGCTTGGGTTCGAAGACAGGGGAAGATACTTGTCGGATGATCTCACAGCTGCAAAGGGGAAGACATAAGAGTGGACTGCACTCTTTGGACCCTGAGGTCCCTACATAGTGAATCCCTGGATCCAAGAGTCAACTGTAACATCAGAGGAGTGCTGGGAGAGCGTGAGCTTCAATAGACCAAGGAGCTAAAGCATGAGACCAAGCAGTGGATTTCCCAGCCCCTAAAGCAAGTAAGACTGAGTGACTTGGGCAAGATGGGGCCTTGTGAGGCCAGATAACTCCAGGCACTAAATTGGGGGGCTGAGTTTGTTGATTTACAGATTAGGAACTAAGTGCCTTGAGGTTTCTATATGAATGGAATATCCTTTAATCATGTTTAGTAGCCCTACAAGAGCTTTGTAACAGTGAGCAAAGAAAAAACCAGTCCAAAGAGCTGAGGGCCAAAGGAAGACCTGCCTGCAGGCACTGAAGCCAAAAGACTATCCTCCCTGATCAATGGCATCCTGAGCATTTCTCACTTGAATTGTCACCTGTTTACTTGCTTATTAAACCCAAAATTATGAGTATTATTTGTGAGTCCTGTGTGGGCATTTTAATAGACGTGAAACACAGCAGGGGCGTAGAGAGTCCTGGAGGAGACAGCAATGGAGCTGAGTGCTGCTGGAGAGAGTATACCTTAGGACAACAGAAGTGAAAGGTCATGCCTGGGACAAGGAGACACTGGGAGTCAGCTCAGAAGAAATACGGTCTCTCCTCAAGTCCAAAATACATAATCCTCCTGATTTTATGATGGTCAGTATGGAAGTATCTAAACATGGACTCTCTCAATGTGATTCACAAGGGCATTTGAGGGATTGTAACCTCTACATGTTCTTCTACCACCACTCTCCTTCTCTCCTCTAAAAGATTCCATCTATTTTAACAGAAGCTTAGGGTTACCTATGCACATCTCCTTCCTTTTATCTTTGAAATTACTAGCACATTATATACAATGAGGTAATAAACCAATCACTTGTAAGCCCTTACCATGTAATCAGACTATTGCTATGGACAGTGACTCCACCCCCCAGTCTGTTTCAGATTTCCAAAAACACCCATCTCATCAATTTCATGATATATGTATAGTACCCTTATGATACAAACAAGGATTACAGGTTCAGACAGCATAAATAGCTTGCATGCAGAATAATAGATAAATATTAAATGAAAAAATGGAACAATCCTCATTCAAGGTCTCCTGAATCTGACTCAGACATCATGTACTTGGCTGGGACACCCTAGTGATAGGCCACTTAAGATAAGACAAATGAAACCCTGATAGATAAAGTCTGCACAACAAATTTCAAATCATTGTGACTCCCTTCACCTATTGGGCAGACCCTTCCATTTTTTTATTACCATACAATTGTCTATTATAAATAGTAATTTGATGCCTTAAGTATTGCTGAATTAGTCTATCTTTAATACTTAATGTTGACTTGATGCATGCCCACTTTGTTTTGAAGTCAAACAAATGAGCCCCACAATTCCTGGGTTTTGTGGAAAACAGGGAAACAGACAAAAGAGGTTTTCTAGCCTTGGGAGCTTTCTTATGCCGCCCATACATAGTCTTCTTGTCCATACAAATCAGAGAGAGATTGGAACATTCCTTAACACCATTTAGAATCAAGAGCAGAGGTTGAAAAATAAAAGCATATTGTATTATAACAACTCATTTCATCAATATACATTTGATTTATACAAAATACCAAAGGGTGATGCCTTTCTGTTTGTTTTGTTTTTAAGTCGATGTATATAGAAAGTAGGTATCTTTTCTTGTTGTTTGGTACAATTGAGTCCTTTCTGACTCATGATGACCATCTACACTAGAGAACAAAACACTGCATGGTACTCCATCATCTTCACATTTGTCCCTAGGTCTGAACCCATGGTTGCAACCAAAGTGCCAATCCGTAACTTTGAGGGCCTTCTTGGTTTTTTGCTGTTCCTCCACTTTATCACGTGTGATGTCTTTCTCCAGGGACGGATCTCTCCTCATGGATAACATAACCAAAGCATGTAAGAAGAAGTATGGCTCTCCTTGCCACCACGATCACTCTGGCTGTACTTCTTCCAAGACTAATTAATTTGTCTGATTAGCAGTCCATGAAACTTTCCGTCTTCTTCTCTAGCACCGCAATTCAAATAAATCTATTCTTCTTCAGTCATCCTTATTCGATGTCCAAGTTTCAGATACTTATGAGAACATTGAAAGTAACATGGCTTGTATCAGGCACTGCTCATCCTCAAGATAGCATCCTGTGTTTCCATATTCTAAAGAGGTCTTGTGAAGCCCATTTACCCAAAGATATCAATATTTTGATCTTATGACCGTTACATCAATGAGCAATGACTATGTATCTGAGCAAGACAAAATCTTTGACAACTTCAAACTTTTCACAATAAATAAGGATGCTACCTATTAATCCAGTTGTAAGCGTTTGGGTCTTCTTTACATGGAGTTACACTCCATACTGAAGGCTGCAATTCTCGATCTTCATCAGTTGATGCTTCATGTCCTTTCATTACAGCAAGCACGGTGGTGTCATCTGCATATATCACGTTGATTATAAGTCTTACTCCAATCATGGTGCCACATTGTTCTTCATATAATCCAGCTTCACTGATGATTTGCTCAACATACAGATTGAATAAGTATTGTGAGAGGATAAAATTTAACACACACCTTTCCTGATTCTAAACCAGGCAGTAGGTATCTAATGCATGCTTTGTTTTTCACAGCATGTTTGCACAAGTTAAACACCAAAAGTGAGGGACATTTTCTAAAGTTTTAACAGAAAGAGAAAAACAAACCCATGAAAACTTCTTGCATTTTTTGATTAAGCCCAAAATAAAATAAATTAACTTAGAATAGCTTTAAAAAGTAGAACAGATACTAAAAGAAGGTAGAGCAATAAAATATGACAAAGCTCCATGGGACTTTTGCATTGCAACTAACCCATTTGTCTTGCAGTGAACCCCAATGGCTGGCTACCCCATACGAGTCAGGGACAAACTGTGATGCACAGAGTTGTCAATGTCCATTTTTCAGAAGTAGACTTTTGACCATTCTACATCTGAAGGACATGAACTTCCAAACTTTCTGTACCCATTTGCACGATCCAGCAGAACTGTACATTACATCTAAAAGTATCAAACACTTGTCCATTTTCTCCTTTTGTCATTCTATCTTTCTTTAAAAACGCCTGTTTTCATATTGGGTTGGTTAGTTGTTGGGCTTCTAACTGAAAGGTCACACGTTCAAACGTAACATAGGTAAAAATCACAGTCGTGGAAACTTACAGTTCTACCCTGTGCTACCAGGCCACTAAGAAAGTTGGCTGTCAAATAAGGAAGACTGAAGAAGAGCCTACGCATTTGAATCATGTGCTGACAAAGAATATTGAAAGTACCAGGTATGGCCAAATGAAAAAACAAACCTGTCTTGGAAGAAGTACAGCCTGAAGCCTCCTTAGAAGAAAGGGTGGCAAGATGTCATCACACATACTTTGGACTTTTTTTTTAGAGGTTAATTACTTGTTTATTATTGAATTATATTGTAAAGTCCTAACTACATTGACAATTTAAATCAGCAAGAAATGCCTTTTGCATTTACATCAAAGACACATTAACTCTAGAGACCTGTCCCTAAAGAAGGACATGCTGTTTGTTAAAGGAGCCGGAAAAAAGAGACACTCCACACATCGTCTGCAACAATGGCTTCAAACATAAACAATTGGAAGGAGGGAGCAGAGCCAGGTGGTGCTTGCTTCCACTGTTCATGGTGTCGCTATTATGTGGAACCAACTGGATGGTACCTAACAACATGAGTTGAAATTAACTTCATGGTAATGATTTTTAAAATAGTAGTGTTGGCAGATAATTTACATATCATATAATTTAATTATTCAGTCATATTAGGAAGAGTTGTGCAGTCATTACCACAATCCATTTCAGACCATTCTCCTCTCATACGCACTGTTTTAAGTTCCTCATTTTCCCTCAGCCTCTCTTGACATGCACCTAGGTAGCATTAATTAAATGATTATACCCATAGACCCATTCTTTGCACATTTAATGCTCAGATAACCATACCAACACACACATACACAAACACACACAGACAACCGAACAAAATAAAGACAAACCCAACCAAAATCCCAACAATGACAAATCAAAACAGAGAAATCCCAGTCCTAATGAAAATAGAAAATATTAAAAACTGAAAAACTTTAAAGCGGGTCAAAGGGGAGATCAAAATGTGAAGGGTTTACATTTTAACCTAAGTAGATCTGCCAGACTCAACTTCATAATGCTCTTTGTCTGGTAGCAAGGCTACAAACATCCTAGCTCTGTGTTCAAAGGGGGTTCACCAGAGCTTAGGTTGTGTGGGGAAACTGCAAATGGATTTGGGGCATCCACTGTCACCCATAATCTTCTGCAAACTGCTCTTTCTAATTTAATCTCTGATGCCATTCCCTCCTTTGGATTTAGATTTTTCTACTTGTAGTCATTTGATTATAGAGACCGGTGTGCTTTTCCCATGTAGACTTAATTGAGTTCTCACTTAGATGAATGCTTTTAGGAGGACTAGCCTTTAAGGCCCCAGTGCTATTGTTTCTGCTGGCAGCAAGAAGGTTTATAATGTTCTCTACCATAAAATGATAATGATGAATCTAAAGTGAACCATAAATATATGAATTGATTTTAGGTTCAGAGTTAAAGCTAGTCTTAATTCACACTTATTTCCAAGTTTTTATGACATGCCTCTACTTGATTCTTGCTGTCAGGAAAGACATCATCAAATATGTGGGTAATATATCAAACTGAAGAAGCAAGACGGTGCCCCGCAATCAGGAAGGAAGTGATTGTTTATTTCTTTTCCTTTCTCTCTCTTGCTGTTTCACTCTCTCACTTTCACTTTATTTCTCTTTCCTTATTTGCATAGAAAATAGAGTACACTAGTTTATAAATGATTTATAATTTTTCTTCTAATTCTTAGGTATTTTGAATAATCTACTTATTAATGTGGGGTTTACAATGAAGTATGTCTATAGCAATATGGGAACAGTACACTTTCCTGATATTCCTCTTGAGAAATGAAATCTAAATCGACTATTGAACTTCCAAGTAATGTTAACAACCTCAAGAAATCAACTATTAAAATGTCTTCACTGCAGTTCATTATGTGGTTCTCATTTTCCATGTAAATTTCATATTAACATATGTGAGGAAATGTACACAGTTAGAGAGTAAAAATTGCAAAGTGAAACAAATGATAAAATACCAGCTGTTATAATCAACATTATGCTGCTCTCATGATGAAACCACTGATAGGAAAATGTTGTCGCAGTTGTTGGTCCTAATTAATTTGAGAGACTGGGATATGAATACAAGTTATGGTTAAGTACAAAGGTGGGAAGAAATTTTATGTATCAAAAAAACAAAAGTCTGTTTCAGTACATAAAGTATTTCAAATAAAGCGAATGACATCTAGTCTGAAGCTCTCATAGTGCTTTGCAATTTTCAATAATGACATTTATTGTAATTTTACTTCCATATTTATCTGTATGTTTCCCTTGGGTGACACACAGTTAAGTGCTTGGCTTTCACCAAGCAAGGTTATGTCATCTGCATATTGCCTTCCTCCCATCCACTCCTCTTCGTCATATGCTATGTCTTCCCATTCTGAAAACCGTTCAGTTCATCACAACAGTGCTATCATCAGTAGTAGGACTGATAACAGAGGTTGTAAGTGCTTATTATCTCACTTTAGTGATTAAGAATCTGAAATTAGCATATGTGCAATGTATGACCGTTACAAAATTCAAGTAATGTCAGGGTTTCAGATCAAGTTCAGAGAAACAATTTGCAGTCTATGAATTCCAACTATGAAAGAAAGTGAGTGGAGGGAACTGGCATCTCACACACAGCTGTTAGAGAAAAGTGGTGTTTCAAGGATGGAAATTGGACCTTCCGGGTGGAAGACCTGGGTTTGGTTCCTGGGAAATTAACCTAAAATTTAGTGGAGGCTTCTAGGTAGCAATGAGGCTAATTAGACTTCCCTGGAGCTTTCAGACCAAGATGGACAAAGAAGAAAATCATAGGAATCTGTTTCAGAAAATCAGTTCATTAAAACCCCAAAATCACAATGTGCATGGAATTGCCATGAAGATAGGGCTACCTATGAAATAGGTTACAACAGCAACATTTTTTATATGGTTGAAAGAACAAAGATTGGGAGAATCATTGTTAAATAGCTAATTTTTAAAAAATAATTTTATTGGGGCTCATACAACTCTTACCAAAATCCATACCTACATCAATTGTGTAAAGCACACTTATACATCCATTGTGCTGATCATTCTCAAAGTTCACTTTCTGCTTGGGTTCCCTGGAATCAGTTCCTCATTTTTCTTTTTCCCTCTCTCTTCCTCCCCACTTCCCCCTCCCTCATGAACCCTTAATAATTTATAAATTATTATTTTATCCCATCTTACACTGCCTGGCGTCTCCCTTCACCCACCTTTTTATTGCCCACCCACCTTTCTATTGTTAAGTGTAGTCAAGTTAGTTCCATTTCAGAGAGGCTGTGTGTTCAATAGAACAGAACATGGCCTGGCCCTGTAACGTCCTTAAAATTGTTCCTTTGTTTGATCCCATGGTTGCAGCCATTGTGTCAATCCATCTACAATACCAAGTATGATGTCCTCCGGGGGGACGGATCTCTCCAAATAACATGAGATGATCCTTACCACAATCAAATTTAGAACATTTTCTTCATTCTTATAGTCCTTGTAATTAACTCCCCTTTCTCCCCCACCCACTCCCCGACAGTTCCCCAAGAAAGCATTAATCCAGTTACTGTCAGTCTTCCTTTTTCATTGTCAGCTTTCACAAGCACACGAGGTAATTAAAAATACCATTGTTTTCATCAGCACACAATTTATGAGGATATTTTGCTTTTTCTATATTTAGTTGTGATCCTTGGTGTAGTTTATATTCTTTACTCTTCACAGGTATGTACATACTTCAAATACTCTCCATTTTCAGCAAGCAAATCTGTGCCATCTGCATATTGTAGGTGGTTGTGGCATTTACATAATCTGGTGTCAATTTGGGACTTGAGAGGATTAAGAGTGAAGGGTCTGAGTCTAGTCTATCAATAGGGTCATAGCCAATAAGGCCTCCGTGTGGGGATGGCCTTCCCATGAGGATTCTAGGAATTCCTGTATTTCCTCTTTGGAGTTGGGAGACACTCTCCCTCTGCTCACTCCCTGAGAGACTCTCTACTGAAAGACATATGGCACTATGCTGATAGACACCATGCTCTGGGAACTGGAGAAGCCACATGGAGACCCCTGCCAGTGCTGAGATGCTTCTACCAGCACTGGATCCACAGACTTTCTACCCACTGTCCTGTGATCTTCCAGCATTTGGTGCCATTGCATGTGTTGTGTGAGTCTGAAGAGAACTTTATAGATTGGAATGGGACATATGAACTAACAACGGATTTATGGACTTGATCTGGACTGGGCTGGGATGTTTTCTCAATATTCAATTGCCCTTGCATATATACTTCTTTCTTATACACACCAGAGTGTCTATACATTTTTTGTCTAGTTTATCTGGACAAACACAGTGGTTAATCATTATTTGACCAATTCTGATGCAATATTCTTCATATATGCAAACTTCTTGGATTGTTTTCTTGGCATTTAAATGGATTACTTATAGTGAAAGTGTACAACTCCGATGGACACCTTTCCTGATATTAAACCATTCAATATTTCCTAATTTGGTTAGGATGACTACCTATTGGTCTATGTACAGGTTCCAAAGGAGCACTTCTCAGTGTTCTGGAGTGCCCATTTGATGCCGTGTTACACGTAATGTGTTTTGTTTCACCTAGTCATGTGCCTTAGCACAGTCAATAAAATTCAGGTAATCACGTTCAGTTAATCTTTATGTTTCGTCGTGATTCTCCTGGCATTCATAATGATATACACATCGTCCTCTGAGTATGGATGATCTTATAGCACCTTTCAGTGCAGCAAATCTGCAGTCATATTTTCATTATCTTCAATAAGTTTGCCCACATGTGATATTACTTAATTTTATAATTTCTGAACTCTATTTAATCACCTTTCCTTTGAGTGGGCATACATGTGGATCTCTTCCAGTAAATTAGGCATACAGAATTCTCCCAAACTATCTTTGCCTAGATGAAGGAGACCTTCTATCATGACATCTTATTTTGTTGGAAATGCCTCACTTGGGAATCTTTTAAGTCGTGGAGCTTCATTATTTTCTAATTGATTGAGTTTTGTGGGGATACTTCTTTCATTCTCATTGGTTCTTGATCAGTTGCTACTTTCTTAAATTTTTTTAACATCATGGAATTATTTTTGTCACAGCGATTCTGTGCATGCCTTCCATCTTCCATTGATGCTTCTTCAGCACTCACAGAGGAAAACGTTAAAAAGTCCCTTGCCTTCTGAGATGTAGTCAATTAATATGGCCATTATAGCCACACATGGTTATATGATATAGCACAATTCTGGATTCTATGCCTGTGATTATATTATTTTTGAGGGAGGTCTCTGTTATAGGATTAAGGCGGAGTGAATTTTTAGACTTTACCAGAGAGTGTGAGTTACACCACTATCCTTTGATTCCCAGGGGATATGGTATGCTAAAAGACAAAAACCAAGCCTACAACTAAGCCAATCCTCACTGACTTAGAGCAACCTGACAGAGACAGAGAGTTTCCATGACCATCAGAGGTGTCCCTTTGAAGTCTCTGTTTGAAATGACAGCGCTGAGATCAGAGGCACAAGAGATGGTGGCAGGACTACTCGGAGCAGCAACAGCATCAAGACTAAGGGGTTCCTTCTCCTCATCTCCCGAGAGACAATGGACTGTGAGATCAGCAGCAGTTTCCTGGTCTAAGGATACAAAAGCCTTAGGATCTCATGGCTGAGAGGTTGAGGAGAGGAGAGGGACTTATTGCTAACTAAGGGGAGACATTACTGTGGACCAATGACCACATCCTTTGACTGATCCTGATTTGTGGTTCGCTATTAACTTCCTTGAGAAACCACCATCCTTGTGAGTACTGTCTGTGAGGTGTTGGTTTGTTTGTTTGGCGTGGCCATTGCAACCCATGATCAGATGCAGCATAGACATAGAGCGCGTAGGAGGAAACGTTGATGTTGATTAGGTGACCAGGATGGAGAGAGGGCAGCGCTGCTAGCCTTCTGCACAGGCAGGAATAGTAGGTAGGCTTAGCATTCCTGGCTGGGAATACCGCAGGTCCCCACAGTGGCTTGGGAAGGCCTGGAGAGGCTCAGGTGGAAAAGCAGGGTCTTAGGTAGAAGTGGGATAGGCTCAGAGAGCTGGCGTGTCGCTTGTAGGAAATGCTCAAAGAGTGGGCTACAATGAGACCTCTGAGGCAGGGGCAGGCGCCGAGCTGGCTGCAGCAGGAGGCCAAGGAGGGGTGCAGGTGGAGGGGTCCCAGGCAACAATGGGGGTGGATTGTCCCTAGTCACAGGTTACCTAGCCAACTACTGGTAGTTACCAGGGCCCTGGATGAATGGAAGGAGGGACCCCAGCCCAGGGGCGGATCGCTTCCATGTGGGGAGGGAGGAATTACAAGAAGGGGAAACTTCTCTCCTAGTGGAGTACCATGAATGGAGGGGGGGAAAGGATGGAGAGTAAAGGCAGGTGTTACCCCTGTCTTCTGGCCATAGGGAAGTCAGAGAGGTCCGATAGGCCACTCCTCTAATATCTTGTCCTGCATCTTCCAGTCCAAGCAGACTCTTATTGAGAGATCATCTATCACAAATGAGCAAAAGTCAAGGTGATAGTGCTTAACCAAGAATTATGTTGAGAATGGCTGGAACAGTAGCTCATAAACTCCTGGAGAGTCTAAAATGATTTCTCACAAATGAAATTTGACCTAGATTTAAAATGGTAGATTGAAGTTTCCTACTCTTTCAAGAAGTACTAGATTTAAGGCAGTCGCCAAGTTCAACTCGTGTGGCCCTGTGGCCCTTGTTAATCAAGTGATGGAGGAAATGTGATTATCCATCTTCTCAATCAAACATTGAGAAATTTCTCTATCTTCCTCAAAACCTACCACTTACTTCTCCTGGTCTTTGTATGTTTTGAACCTTAGGAAGAGTCCGCAACTAGCCACATACTAGGTATACAACTTCAGGAATTTCCCTCATCCAAAGGCGTTATGCTTGGTAAAGTGAAGGAACAGAGGACAAATGAGATTGAGTGTCACAGTGGCTGCAAAAACGAGATCAAGCATAGGGATGAATTGCAAGGATGGCCCAAGGCAGTGCAGTATTTTGTTCTGTTGTGCAAGGATCTCTGCGGGTCAGAAATGACATACAGACACCCAATAATGACAAAAACCAAATGCCTATGTGTTTTTCTTCTTGTTCATTGGATGACTCTTCCAAGAGAACGAAAGCTCTATGAAGGGCAGGATTTTCCACAGTTCTCTTCATTGTTATATTTGTAGTGCCTAGACTGCATGTTTCCCAAATACATATTATGTGTTTCAAAGGGAAGTTTTGTTGCCTTAATATTTATTAAGGCTAGAGCTAGTTATTGGAGATAAACATTTGGTTATGACCCTGTCTCTGCCTCCTAAGAGTAAGTACAAAGCTACCCAATGCACAGGGATGCACACACACACACACACACACATACATGGTGAACAAATACTAAAATATTGATAAGGCACGATCAGAGGTATAAAAATATAACATTTTTATAACTCTGACCGTGCCTTATCAATATATTATAAATGATCAAGTACTATGAAGCACAACCTCACTAAAAACATAGATGTTATGCTATGAGAAAGGAAAGCCATTGGACATGTCTACGCAGACAGAAATTGGAGTTTTCTATAGAATATATAATTCTGAGACCAGTTCACAATGAGTTAAAGGCAGAAGTTGAGACCTCCAGAAATGTCTGCAGCAAGCTACCCTTGTCTTGACCACTAAGCATAGAATCAACTGACTTGTTTCTGTTGAATGGGCCATGGAATGTACCTTGAGGCATTAGCTAGATTTGTTTATGCATCAGAGGACTGGAGATTAAAAAGTAAGTAAAGTACTTACAAAGATCTCTCAGCGCAGCCAGTTTGCGGTGCATGTTTTAAAAATTATGATCCTGGCAGCGCTTGATTGGAGTCATCTCATGGCTGAGTTCTCTGACAAGTGCCTGAAGGGCTGCGATGTTATGCTGTTGATTAAAGATAAATCCATATGCTTCCAAGGCCAGATGTGCTGGCGTCAGAACTGACATTCTGCTGTAAACGCACTTCTAATTTGGGACTATACAGTACCTACCCCGGGATGCACTTGAAGTGGTTGGCAGAGCCAGAAACAGCCGGGGATTCACTGACACAGGAATCCAGGAGTTGGCAGGCATCTGCTGTGCCCATGGCCCTCCTTTTTTGCCCCCAATGCTAAAGCTAAGTGCATCTAAACAAACATGGGATGGTACTCCACATCCTTCATCGTCCAGATCGATTGTCCTCCAGATAAGGTAAAGGCAGTTCTGTGAACTCAATTCTGTCTCACTGAAACGTGACCTGTGTGTCAGAGTAGACCTGCTCTCCTAGGTTGACTTTTTCAGAAGTGAATCCCCAGACCATTCTTCTGAGGGTCCCTAGTGCAACGCTCCAGCCAGTTGAGATGCACATAAGAACTACCCAAAACTCAAAACTGAGGCATGAAGGAAAGAGAGAGGGTCTCAGGAGAGGGAAGGCCTACTGAGCTTCTAGCTTGCTGGTTTTTATTTGCACACCAAAGGAGAAAGTTTAAAGAAGTGTGAGTGCAGGGGCAATACTATGGCACAATGACTTCAGGCACAAGATATTTCCATTATTCATAATTTTAAAATATTCTCAAACTAGGAAACATAGGACTAACAAGCACAACTCCTCTCGGGGCAATACATAATTTAATTTCTTGACTGCTATTTCCAGGAACTTTGATTGTTAATCCAGCGTATTACACTCATTGATAAGTCACATCTCTGCTACGGGGATTTTTGTTTTATGTGTAGATGTAATCAGTGGAGGCTGTAGTGCTTCATCAGTAAGTGCTTCAAGTCTACTTCACTTTTGGCAAACAAAGTTGGGTCACCTGCATATCACAGATTTTTAATGTATCTTCCTCCACTACTGATCATAAAATGCAGCATCTTAGATTATTTGTTTAGAATACATATTGAGTAAGTAATATGAAAAGATTCATTACAGAAGCATACCTTTCTTGATTTTAAAACATACATTGTCTTTTTGTTCTGTTCAAATGACTATCTCTAAATCTATCGAGTCACAGTTACGATTTCTGGAATTACCATTCTTATAAATTTTCTCCATCATTTATTATGGTCCACATGGTCCACTGCCTCTGCTGAGTCAATAAAAGCAGGTACTCATCTTTCTGGTATCCTATGTTTTTAGCCAAGGCCCATCTGACATCAGAAGTCATGTCCTTCATTTCAGATGCTCTTAAGAAATAAACTTTGGAAAGCTGGCAGTGGCTAGTTGAAATATTATCAGGGCATTTTTTTCTTAAGTTTGTTATTCATAGACTTGATAGATAGATTTTGCATTTTGTTGGGTTGTATTTCTTTAGAATGGGCACATAAAGTGATCTCTCTGAGTTGGTTGGCTAAGCAGCTGTTTCCAAATTTCTCAGCAAAGTGGAGTGTGTGCTTCCAGCTTTGTATGTGTTTCTTTCAAGAAATGGATTCTGTTGATTCTTTGAACTTAAATTTGCATCAATATCTTCTATGGAGCTTGGAGTTCTTCAGTACCATTTGACCTTAACCTCATGCTACATTCAACTAGAAAAGGATGAAGATTGATCATTGATCTCAGCCACAGTGACTCATCCATTACGTCTTCTTTTGATTCTTTTTGTATATTTCAATGCTTTTGCATAGAATCCTTCCATTATAATTCAAGGCTTGTGTTTTTCCTTCAGTTAACTTTTCCTTGAGAAACTTTCCTTTTTTGATTTCTAACTCAACGTATTTGAACATTGACTTTTCCATTTATAGCCAACTTTCACATCTTCTATTCATCTCTTTTAGTTCTTCATTCTTTCCCATTGCTTGAACTACTCTACATTCATGAGTGAGTGCCACTGTCCTCTGGACACCCATCTTGGTATTATCTGTCTCTCGTCTCTTCAGTGATATATATTTTTTTCCTTTTTTTTTTGCGCCTATCGAACTGGCGATTAGTTGTGGGGGGCTGTCCTTTCCCCCACAAAGGTGGGGGTGGGGGTGTCCCAGCTGTGCCATAGATTGGAGTGGCAAGGACACAAAGTAGTAGGTCTGTACAGGGCTACAAACACACCTGCACTCACTACCTGTTCCTGGCACAGGGCCTGACTCCATCTGTGATTTACTTACTTTTCTCTGGTCCTGTCCTGTCCCTAGTCTTGGGCAGGCTGTGTAAGAATTAGAACGCAGAGACCCTACAAAGGCCAGTGGTTCAGGCCTAGTATTGGGAGCAGCGGGGTAGTGGCAGGGCCTTGCCCTGAGAGCAGAAGAGGCACCCACAGGGCCTAGGGTACCAGGAAGACACCTGCTCAGAGGAGATAACCCGGTGAAGAGGGGTGGTGAGGTGGCTCTAATGTGGCATGCCATGCTGGAGCCTGCAGGACAGGGCCAACTCTTACCTTTAATCTGAATACCAGTGAGGGCTTTCTTCCAGAGCCAGTTACCAACTCAGGAAGGATGCTTGACTCAGGACAGCAGAGCCACGGTCTGTGAGCTGCCTCTCCTTGGCGTCTGTCTGTGCACAAGCCTCTAACAAACAGGGTGACCTGGGGCAAGTCATTTCCTATGCCTCACCTTCCTCACCTGTAATGTGGGGAGAGTGCCAGACCCAGCTCAGGACTGCTGGGGATAGAAGTTAGCCAACATTTGGGTGACCTGCACAGACCTGGATGTCACAGGAGGGGGTGTCCTTGAAGTGTGTGCGTCCATAGGAACTGGGAAGCCACAGGCCAGGGTTCCAGCGTGAACGTCTGGGCCTGGTGGAGGGGCACTGGCTACAGGAATGCAGGGACCAAGAGGACTTCAGCCACCAGATTTGGGCAGATAGGCGGGGGCAGGGGGAGGAGAGGGCAGGTCTTTTTCTGTGAAACTCCCGAACAATAAGTTATTGAGAAGTGCCCACTAAAGAAGAGGCCTCTAAGGGGCAGAGGCTGGTCCTAAGGTGAGGAGGCCTAGCCTTGGAGGGATTTCCGGGGGTCTGTCTGTCTGTCTGACCTATGCAGGTGCGTGCGCCTAGAGTAAACGCTCTAGTAGAGTGCTTTCTCGCTTGGGCAGCCCCACATCTGCAGAGTACATTTTTTCAACGCTGTGATATTGGACGCAGAGTGCCTCTGGGTGGGTTCCAACACCCAACTTTTGGGTTAGCAGTGAGGGCTTAGCTGTTTGATACACAAGCAGCGGCAGCCCCCCCCCTCCCCCCCACCCTTTCACCATGCCCTGGGATCTAGTCCTGAATTTTCGTAGCGCCATCTTCCCAGATCCTCCCAGGCTCCTACTTCTTCGGGCTGCTCTACCTGTGCATCTGGCTGGTGAAGTTAGTCACGGAGGGATATATATTTTTTTCATATATTAGGCCCCTGAAATAGCATATAACTTTTCTGAAATGATGGCATAGTTTTCGATGAAACAACTTTATCCTTGATCTAGTCTCCATATTCAGGTAGAATATATGCTTATTCATTGGCTCTTTTGGATTTATTTTAATTTCTTCAGCTTCATCTGAACTTGCATATGAGGAAATTGATGCTCTATTTTATAACCAGTTAATGGCCTTGTTCTAATTGATGCTAATTAGATTCCCTGTTGTCCTTGTCAGATAATGTTGCAAAATGTGTTGTTAACAAAATCATGTGCTTTAGAGTCTCTTCCCACTGATAGCGACCCCTTGTACAACACAACAAGCACTTCTTGGTCTTCCTCCATACTCATAGTTGTTATTATGTTTGAGACTTTTTTCAGCCACTATGTCAATCCCAGTGGATCTTGTATGAAAGCAGAGAACACCAGAGTGTTGATTACTGGTGTTTTCTTCACTACCCAAAGCCCCCCCCCACTTTGTAGATAATAAGCAACCATGGATAACCTTGAGAAAAATAAGAATCTCAGATCTGTTTATTGTGCTAACGAGACTATTTTGGCACTCATTAACTTGTTTGAACTTTCTTCAGCTTCAACTTGAAAATTCCTATGAGAAATTGAAGTACAATCACTCTTAAACTAGAATGCTGTAGGTGATGAAAGAATATCCATAAACATCTAAAAGAAACCAGCTAATAAAACTATTATTCAAATAATAATATTTGAATTATGGGTACTTATGAAACTACTATGGGTACTTATGAAAAACTTGAGGAATTCTATCAAACTTCTTCAATCAAAAATTGATCAAACATGTAATCAAGATACATTAATAATTATTGGCTATTGGAATGTGAAAGTTGGAAAGTGAGAAGAAATTGTAGCTGGAAAATATGACGGTAATAATAGAAAGTTAAGCTAATGGTCACATGATAGAGTTTTGTCAGACCAACAACTTCATTGCAAAAACCTTTTTTTTTAACAGCAGAGATCATGTCTATACATATAGACTTCTCCAGATGGAATACACATAAAGCAATTGCCTATATTTGTGAGAACAGAAAGTGGATAAGTATTAGCCACTAATAAGAGTCCTGTGGCTAATGGAATAGACCATCCAGAGATGCCATCAACTTAAATTCTATGTATTCTACCCAGTCAGGTACACGTCTATCATTTCTTTTTATACTGGTGAACGAAAGTATTGGGTAAGCCTGGTTGAGTAGTGAAACAAATCCAGAGACACTCATATATGTAAGAGAGAATTTTATATCGAAAAGCAATTGTATGTTGAGAAAACAGCTCAGTCCAGATCAGATCAACTCCCTAAGTCTGATACTAGTCCATATGTGTGATACTAGTCCATATGTGTGATACTAGTCCATATGTCTGATACTAGTCCATAAATTCTTCTTTGGATTCATGCAGCATATGCAATAATGCCAAATGCAGGAATAACACAGGATGGTAGGTGGAAAGACTTGTGGATAGTGTTGGTGGAAGCATCTCAGTGCTGGTGTGGGTCTTGTGGCTCCTCCAGCTCCAGGGCTCTGGCTGCCATCAGCGTGGCTCCATGTAGCTTGTTGACAGGAAGATGAAGAAGAGAGAGAGTGTGGACCAGTTCCAGGGAGAAAAAGAGGAAGTTCCCAGAATTCTCTGGAAGTTACACCCGTCATCAGGCTGTGATTTGATTTACAGGCTAAACTCCACTCCTTCACTCTACAGTCAAACCCTGGTACTCAACCACGTTAGTACTCCACATAATCATATTTCAACTCGAAATATCGAGAAATATATTTTGCATAGAAGCTAGAACAAAGCTGAATATGACGCAATGCACTTGATTTTTGTAAACAAAAGCAGTTCATTTTTTGGGCACTTGGAGTTTGTTGAGTTGTTAGTAGGAGTTTAAACTTTTTGCGGCTGTGTTCCAAGTATTTTGCTATAATTTTCTTAGGTTTTGTGACTTTTCCTACTGTTTTTAGATAAAAACATGGGTCCTAAGAAGGAGTTATTTTTAAAAGAATCATCATGATAAGGAACTCGTTAACCGTGTTATCGATATTCTTGATGGTAAGTTAATAACCCTTTTAGAAAACAGTTAAGGAAAAGCCAACAGCAGACCACATTAGACAGATTTTTTTCCCTTTTTTTAAAAGTGAAAGCCAGCCAGGTTCTAATGAAAAAAGGCAAAGAAGGGGGAAAAATCCTTAAAAGCAGCTACTGGTTGATTTGATGGAAGGGGTTTTCCCTTCCAAACAATGACTCTCTCTCCACCCCTCCTCTCCACCTCCATGTTCACAGATCCAGATCCTCATCAATCTCAAGGTATGGGTCATACTGTAGTTGTTAAAACTTTAAAAATGTGCTTATTAATTTAAATTAGATTATTTAACTATGAACTTATTTACTTTGAATTTCTGTGTGATGTTTTATAGAAAAAGGCAAGGTCAGGGTTAAAACGTGGTGGTCAAGAAAGGATTAATCCATTTTCATTTATTTCTTATGGGAAAAATCAATTAGGAACTCATCTGCATCTCATTTCGATGCTCCTTCTAGAACGGATTATGACAGAGATCCAGCGTCCTACTGTATTTTTCAAGTTGACCTGAAATTACATAACTGCCGCAGGTCTTTTCAATGAATAATCACTAGTCTTGACAGCTTCTCTCCTGGAGTCTCTGGCATCATTTCATCATCAAGGCAGTATTAAAATAAAGTAAAATCAGAAAATGTTTTTCTAACAAAGGTGTCTAATTAATTAGCACAAATTGGGTAGAATTCTGTAACTATTATCCAGTTGTTCCTCACTAAAAACAATTACTAAACTATTTTTCTATCACAAAATATCCACTTTGGTGGATTCTATTATTTATATAATGAAAATATATAGCATTTCTCCTGGCCTTTCTTGCTTCTTTGTATTCTACATTGAATTTTTGACTCACATTCATACATTACATGGAGCTACAGTTAGTTCATTCTCTTTTTTTTAAATCATTTTATTGGGGGCTCATACAACTCTTATCATAATCTATATATACATCCATTAATCAAGCACATTTGTACATTTGTTGCCATCATCATTCTCAAAACATTTTCTTTCTACTTGAACCCTTGGTATCAGCTCATCATTTTATTAAAATCATTTTATTAGGGGCTCATCCAACTCCTACCACAATCCATACATACATCCATTGTGTAAAGCACATTTGTACATTTGTTGCCCTCATCATCCTCAAAACATCTGATCTCCACCCAAGCTCTTGGCATCAGCTCCTCATTCTTTCCCCTCCCTCCCCACTTCCTCATGAACCCTTGATAATTTATACATTCTTATTTTGTCATATCTTGCTCTGTCCCATGTCTACCTTCCCCCACCCTGTTTTGCATATGTGTATCACTTTGTATGGAAATTGTACCTTATCATGCATTCCAATCTGTCTCCACCATCACCATCTCCAGTTCCTGTTGAGTGAATTCCTACTAATGACAACCCATACATATCGGAATAGAACTATGCCTCAGAGAATTTTCAATGGCTGAGTTTTAGGAAGAAGTTTTCCGGAGAATAAATTATTTTATAGTAATTTCACCTTTAGCAAAACATTTCTGACATGGCTATTTACTAGTAAATAGCAAATAAGTAAATTATTGGGAATGTGGATGAAAGCCCATAAAGAGGTTCATTATATTTGTTCTTAGGCGCTTCTGGGTGGACTCCACTCTTCTATCATTCAGGTAAAAGCTGAGTGCATTAACCATCTGCACCAGCTAAGAACTCCTCAACCCATCTCGTGCCACCCTCATGTCTTCTTTATTGTTCTCAAAACTCAGTTCAGGAATGATTTCTGTCCTGCAAAAGCACTGATCCTATTGCTTTCATCTGGAAGGGGCCTCTCTTACTTTTTGTTTTTGTCTGCGTGTTCTACACGTGTCACAATCATAGTGTCTGTAGTCACACTTGACTATTCTTACCTCCATCAGTATAGGCTGCATCAACTGGTGTGTAAGCGTTTTATAATAGCAGTAATCTCTTAATCAGCCTTCTATAACGAGATCCACCAAGACATAGTAATTTATTAGAGAACATTGTTATTTATTAGTTGGAAGTTGGAAATGAGTGAATCAATGTGTGCATAAATTAAAACCCAGGAAGAGAAGACTCGGAGGTGCATTACATAGATGTTGGTAGAACTCTATCAATGCTATTCCCTTTTTACCCAGCCCTTTAGAGACTAGGGAGAAACATTTAGCCAAATTTGGAATTGACAAACCATTTTGAGGGATAAAAAACAGAAAGGAAATTCAAGGAGCACTTGGTTTTGATCAATGAATGGTGGTGGGGGGGGGGTATTAGTGTCAATAACAAAGTGTTCCATTAATTTCAAAGAAGTATGTGCCCACCTATGGAATCCAGAGTAATTGAGCAATAAGCAGTACAATGATAAAATCCCAAGGACTTCTAAAGAAATATCACTGCCATGGAGATAATGATGACTCATAGTGACACTTTAGGATGAGGTAGAACTGCACCTGTGCGTGTTTGAGCCTGTAACTCTCTATTGAAGCAGAAATCGCCAAGGAGCCACTGGTGGTTTCAAACTGCTGATCTTCAGTTAGGAGCCCAACATGTAAAATATATGCCACCCGGGCTCCTAAGTGGATTTTAGAGTTTATACCAGTAGACAGTAGGATATGGCTACTTTATGAATCTTTATTACTTATTTATTCTAAAAATTTTAATAAATCACTTTATTGGGAGTCCTTACAGCTCTTATAACAATCCATACATCAATTGTGTCAAGCACATTTGTACATAGGTTGACATCATCATGTCCAAAATATTTTGTTTCTACTTGAGCCCTTGGTATCAGCTCCTCTTCCCCCAACTCCCCACCCTCGTGAACCCTTAATCATTTATATATTTTTTATTTTCATACTGTAGACCATCTGCTCTCTGCTGGCAACCACATTTTTGTTGTTTACACCATTGGTATGTGAATAGGGAATGGGGTTATATATCAATCATTGTTATTAGTTACCCTTTTCTCTGCCCCCACCTTCTCCCTATCCTCATTGTATCACAATTCTCATTATTAGTACTAAGGGGTTTATCTGTCCTGGATTCTGTGTGTCCTGAGTTCTTATCTGTACCAGTGTACATGCTCTGGTCTAGCTACATTTACAAGACAGAACTAGGATCATGAAAGCTGGGTGGGGAGGAAGCATTAAAGAACTAGCGGAACATTGTGGATTTCTTTGTTGCTATACTGCACCCTGCCTGCCTTGTCCCTTCCTTGTGACCCTTCTGTGAAGGGATGTCCAATTGTCTACAGATGGGCTTTTAGTCACCATTCCCATCCCCTCATTTGCAAACAAATGGTTGTTTGTTTGGGGACTCCCAATGCCTGAGATGTGGGCCCCTTTAAACCACCTGTTAGGTACCGTTGAGTGGGCCCCTGACTCATAGCAATCCCACACACAAGGCCACACAATCCTTCCCAGTCCTGGGCCATTCCTACTATTGTTTGTGGATTAAATTCCTCTGATCTGCATCAATTTTATTTTATGACTTATGTCCATCTAAAATTTCTAGGCAGACCTACTCAATATGACCGAGTGGACCTGTGAGCCATAGGGTTTTGAAGACTATAAGCTTTGTGTCTTTCTCCTACAGAGAAAGGCAGGTGGGTTTGAACAAGCAAACTTCTAGTTAGCAGCCCAGAGCTTAGCCACCACAACACAGATAAATGACTCAGTGGGATATAAGCAGGGGGGAAAAACTGGCAATATATGTGGAGGAATGTTTACTTTAGAGAGGCCCTCTCCTTGCATGGAAGCGTGTTCATGATACCCACGAGTAGACATAGGTCAACCCCTATGATCAAGGCCTAGGAGCATCACCGGGTAGTACTGGGAGGTAGCAAAAAAGAATACAAGAAAAAAATGTTCTGAAACTGATTGTGGTGTTGATTGAACTATTTCATTGTATAGTACATGAACTGTATGCCAATAAAACGATATTTTTCAAAAAGTCAGCATTGAATCTAGGGAGCTAGTTGGCTGCTATTGAGTCAACGCTGACCCACAGTGACTCTGTGTGCCACAGATGAAAACTGCCCAGACCTGTGCTGCCCTCAAATCTGTTCAATGTAACCTATTGTCAGAATCATGGTGTCAATCCCCCTCCTCGAGGGTTTTATTCTGTTTTGCTGACCCTCTAGTTGGCAACTCCTAAACCCTCTCCTTCCTGACACAGGAATGGTACTGAGGAGTGCACTCCATCACAAAACAAGAGATGCCACATAGTCTATCTCCATGTAGAACTAAAAAGCTTCTGAGCATCGTGACATAAATGTCTCATGTCAAGAAATTTCCAGAAGTCATTAAAAAATGACAGTTAATATAAAATTATCCTGTACAAGAAGGTTGCATACATCGGTTGATTTTGAGTTCTGTTAACTCTTTATTTATTATTTTGCCTCATTTCAAAAGTATGGGAGCCCCAAAGATACATCAATTACTTATGATAAATTTCTAGCAAAGACTGTTGGTTCTTTCCTTAGCTTCTCATTTGAAAATTAAGTGACTTTGGCCAAACAATGTGCTCTTGGATCAATGTGACCTAGAGGTGCTGGTTTCCTGTTTAACTTTAATATGTGTGCACATACCCATATAGTGGAATAAGCACCTAGAGTCATTTTGATTAAAAACAAAACAAAACTGCCATTGAGTTGATTCTGTTGGGGTTGAACTTCCCCTTTGAGTGTCTGAGAATCTAACTCTTTGAGGGAGTACAAAACATCATCTTCCTCCCTTGGAGCGTCTGGCAGTTTCGAATGGCTAACCTTGAGGTTAGCTGCCCAACACATATCCACTGTGCCACCTGGCCTCCTACATTTAATAAAATGCTTGCTAATTAGCTCTGGAGGGGTCATTCTTAACATTTGGCAGTCAGTTTGCTAATGAGATGGAAAGTTTTAAAACCAACACCATTTCTCTGCTGCTGCTCTCTGTTCATGGCTCTCCGAGGCCCAAATGTTGAACTGATCTGAAAACTGTCTATTTTTTATTAGGTACCAAATAACTAATCCTCCTTATGAATATCAGAAATTGTCACCATACAGGGGCCTTTGTGTGCTGAGACTTGCCTTGAATAAGATTTTGTTATAGCAAAGCAGAGCACACTTGTTCCTCACATAGGAACTGTCTTCCATTTCTCCCCAAACCAAACTAAACACACGTCTCCCTTATGTCAAATACAAGCTGCAACCTACTTGAGAAAAGGTGCGACATTCTACCACACCCCCACATTTCTGATCATCAGCTGATCAAGTAGGATTACATCTGGGGGTGAATCATAGTTTAGCCAAACTATTATGTGTTTGGAGGGAACATAAGTCAGCCCATAACTTTCTGCACCTTGCTCTCATCTCCAAGTTCATGTCTGTACCATATCTAAAATGCTTTTGCCCCATTGTATAATCATTACATCATCCCACAAGCCTTAGATGGGTTCCAGGCACAATTCCATCCTGGGAAGAGAGTCCTTTTCTTCTATGAGTGGTGACTATATGTTACCTGCTTTCAAAGTATGACAAAACTTAGACATATTTGGTACAGATGTGAGAAGTTGGAGGAAAGGAAGGGTCAATGGTCACCACCAAATAAAAAACCCAGCTGAACAGCTTACTTCAGTCTCCAGGCTTGAGAGGAATCCAGTCTTCCAGGAACATCTAGGCAATAGTCTCTCCTCCAGACTTTGCTTTGTCCATTGTTGTCTAGATGCTGGTCAGAGTTCTTGCCTTTAGCTCTGGCTTCCAGGATCACTGGGCAACAGCTCTGTTATGTTGGTTAATGGTAGCCAAGTTATCCTTGTCTGGTCCAAATACACCTTCTCATTCCCCATCGTCCTTATTTTCCTATTCTTCTGTCCCATGGGCATGGCAGTGCCACCTTCGCAGGTTGGCCCACAGCTTCATTCATAGCCTCTGGGTACCCATAAATGGCAGAAACACGCTCCAGAACTGAGCTGGTGAGAACCTGATTCTTTGAAACCTAGTAGGCACTCCTGTTTAAGACCCGGTAGGCCATGCCTTTCCCCTTCAAGAAGCAGAGGCCAAGCAATATCCTTTGAGAAAGAAGCAACTCTGCTTCTCCTGCTCCTTGTCTATTCAACTCCTGTTTCCTTGCTATTTGGCTTCTTGGTCCCTAGACCCCTCCAGTCTCTTGCACCTCACCAGCCTGAGCCCTACTTGGACAAGTGGTACAAAAATGTTCAGTTCTACCCAAAGGGCCAGGGACAAGCACTATATTATAGAAGCCTCTGTCTGAAGACACACATCTTTCTTGTTCCATGAATTGGGCATCCTAGTTCTGTTGAAAAATGCCCATAGGTATCACAGGGAACCTCCTGCCTAGAAACGCTCAGCTCTCCAGACTCAAGGTCAGCTCCTAGCATTGTGGTGACTACCTTGTTGCCTTGCAAGTGCAGTAAAACCTCAACTGACTTGCTACTAGTGATCCTCTTCTAGTAAGAGTAAAAATGATCCTCTTCTAGTAAGAGTAAAAATGATCCTCTTCTAGTAAGAGTAAAAATGATCCTCTTCTAGTAAGAGTAAAAATGATCCTCTTCTAGTAAGAAAGAGTAAAAATAACTACGATTGCAATGCTGGTCAATGTGTCTCAAAGTTCAAAGATGGGATTTAAAAGTAATTTCATATGTTGAGGATGTGTTGGGGACATCACCAACCTGATTGTTAGATATGCTGTCTTACATATTATTAGCACCTAACAAAACAAACACTTTTAAAGTTGCTTTGGAATTATTTAATCACAGGATACTCTAATTCTGGTAACTTGTCTTAATCATTGAGAACTATTTAATATGAGGTTACCACAAGCTACTTTAGATTGGGCCAGATGACCAAAAAAAAGGTCATATATAATATTAACATATTTGTCATTGTGTCAAAAAATAACATCTAAAATATTGTCATTGTAAGTCTTCTTTACCTTTAAATCTGAAGGGAGTATGTGAAGAACATTGTGTACCCTCTGCCTTGTCAGGGAAGGGTTGAGTACAGGATGATAAAGTTTCACTTTATTTCATATGGCTATTGACATTGCTAACACATAGACAAAGAGGAAAAAGGAAAGGGAAGAAATGACTGCATAGTTTATTGTTTTGCAGAATTAAAGAAAAATAATAATACATTTACAGAAATTCTTCAGAGAGAAATATATTCCCTGCAACTATTCAAGAAAGCATAATCTGTACTAAATCAAGTCACTGAATTTTGGCAAATATTGTTGATGTTTGTGTAATATCCTACAAATTTGAATCAGATTGAATAAACACAATTCACATAGAAATAGTATATTCCCTAGAAGCAAGACAAAATTAAACTCATTATATAGAAACCTGTTACAACCCTTCTATAAAAAGGAAAGTGTAAAAAGCTCCCAATTGTTGAGCTTTTTAAAAAAAATCATTTCCAAATGGATTTTCATGTGTTCATTATTTTTCACCCTGAGCTAGCAGTCATACAGCTTCCGGTGTGGGAGGAGATCAGAGATTCATGAAATAGAAAGCATGGTTGCTAGGACAGGCACCCCAGAGTCCTGTGTCCTCCTTTTTTCAATATAGTGTGCCATGTTTCATCCGTGTATTTGTATTCTTGAAGTCATCAATGCAAAGTTAAAACTCAAGTATGGCCCGCAACCCTCACATACATTAAAAGAAAGAGGTGAGAAAAAAACAAACAAACAAAGCTAAACTTACTGTCATCCTCTCTAGTCCGCCTCATAGTAACGCTGTAGGACAGGACAGAACTGCATGTGTTTTCTAAGATGACAACCCTTTACCAAAGTAGAAGCCCTGTCTTTCTCCCTGAGATGGCTGGGTGGTTTCGAATTGCAGACCTTTCCAGTCACAGCCCAACAAGTAACCCCTACACCAGCAGGGCTCCCGAAGTTACCTCTCTAGTCAAACAAACTCAGTGCCCTCAAAACAATGTTGGATCGTGGAGAGAATGCCGGGCAGGGTACACCTGCCCTGTGGGTTCCAAGACGGTGACTCTACGGGAGTAGAAAACCTTACCTTTCTCCCAGAGTGACTGGTAGTTTCCAACTGTGCACCTTGCAGAGGGCAGCCCAAGCATAACCACTACCCCACCAGGGCTCCAGATGTTACACAGTGGAGGGAAATGCAGTGACGATGCTAATACAGCCGAGATTCACACCTCGTTTTCCTTAGAAAGCCCAACTAGCCAGAAGTCACAGCTTAGAGTGTGTCGCAGATCCCTGCAGCGCAGAGGTCTGGGTGTGCTGTGTTTACTGTTGGAGATTCACGTTTTGGGAAGGAAGGCAGGGAACACAAAGGTCCTCGGGTATTGAAGTCCCTGGGGCATATTGGAAAGATAGTCGCACGAACCTGGGTAGTGTGCTGAGAGTGCCTATGTAGGGGTCTTCCTGACAGCAAGGGAAAACCCAGGAATTCCAGGAGCAGAGCCGAAGCCATGGGAGCCATTGAAGCTGCTGCTCTCACATCTAGGTATCAGTGCCAGGAGCGTATCGTCTGACCTAAATGACTGTGTGTTAGCCAAGCCACATAAGAATGGGCATGAGGAATATTGTGTGTTTCATTGGTGCCTTACTGCACCCTGGTTGACACATCCCTTCCCTGTGACCCCTCTGTGTGGGATGTTCCATTGTCTACAGATAGGCTTTGGGTCTCTGCTCTGACCCCCCCCTCATTCTTAACCATCTGATTTTGCTTGTTTGATTGTTTGATTGTGAAGGGTCTTCTGATGCCTGTTACCTGGTTCCAAGGATACCTCATGCTTGCATTTGGCAGGAGCAGAAATGGGAAGAGAGATAGCAGATGGGAAGGGTGAAGGGGTTAGAGGAGAAGAAGGGGGAACTGATCGACACAATCACACACATCCCTCTAGGAAACAGAACAATGGAAAACAAGGGGGAAGGGAGACAGTGGTCTGGGTGAGACATGGAAATAATAATCTAGAATCTATCAAGGGGTCATGAGGGTGGAGGGGAGGAAGGAAAAAAGAGGAGGTGACACCAAGGGCTCAAGAGAAACTGTTTAGGAAAGAATGATAGCAACATATGTGCAACTCTTCCTGATACAATTGATGCATGCGCTGCAATAAGCACTGTAAGAGCTCTTAATACAATGGTTTAAAAAATGAATGACCCTGAGAACTAGATGGTACCTAGCTTCCACTAGCAGCTGCTCCGAAGAGGGTCTCGGTAGGGGGTCTTCTAAACAGGGGCAGAAGCACGTGGAACAGAGCTCAAAAGCATTCAGAAGACCAGGCTTACTGATGGGACCCTCAGGACTGGGGTCCTTAGTCACCCTTTAGGGCCGGAATGGAAGTGATGGCAGTACTAGAATTGTTGGCCATTTTACATTGTAAAGGCAGCATTTACCCAAGAATAAGCTTCAGAGGGTTAAGTAAATAGGAGGCGTATAAACTAGAAAGAGAGTAGAGGTGGGTTAATTAATGGCACACTGAGAGGATTGCAATGCCTGAGTTGAAACATAATGTATTTGAATATTGCGTGTCAAACATAATCTTTTCTATACACTATCACTAATTCAGAAAAAAATTGTGAAAATAATATAAAAGGTGATTTGGGGAAAGGTAAGCATTTACCCTTCGGAAACTGTTGTTACTGCTGCTGAGTGTTTTCTAGAAAGTAATAATGAGGAATGTCTATTACATTGCCAGTGCTCTGGCAGCAACTTGGGCTACTAACTGAAAAGTCAGTGGTTCAAAGCCAGCAGGCTCTTGATTGAGGCTTGCTGCCCCCACACAGATTTCTTTCTCTTAAACCTGCAGGAGCAGCTCTACTTTCCCTATCAGGTCATTGGGAAATCGAAGCTTGACCATATATCAAATTCCTCGTGTAAACTGCTGACGTCATATTAGAAAATTACAGTCATCAGATCAGTAAACATGGGTTTGAACTCCAGACATTTCACATTGGATTAATATTGAATGTTTTTGAACTTTAAGTTATACTTTCTTCCAAATGCTTCTGATTTGTACTGACCCTGTAGGACAAAATAGACCTGCCCCCATCACCCCACCCCCCCTATGAGTTTCCCAGACTGTCACTCTTTATAGGAGTAGAAAGCCTCATCTTTCTCCGGAGGAGCAGCTGATGGCTTCAGATTTCATAGGATGTAAATAATAATTAGTTCCCTGTTGTTGTTAATATTGTTGAGAGAGAAAATTTGATTCTTATCTAAGATGAGCACTGCTGTGGACCAGGCTATAGCTTTAATGTTTTCTGATCCTGGTTTTTGATAACCTGTTAACATCTGTAATAAGCCCCTATAATCATGGATTTTGCGTGACACTTCTGTGTGACCACTGCAATGGATTATTGAAAAGAGCAAAGAAGTGAATCTCCTTGAGAGTGAGTGTTGATGTCAAAAATAGTACAAAAGAAGGATGGAGGGTGGAGGCACATGTGCCTGGGAACTGTGGCATTCGCCCTTGTGCTGGTGCAGGGTTGGATTCTCCTTGGCTTTATGGAAATCAAAGACCCGATGTGGCCCCTGCAATTTTCCTCAAGTCTTGAGGCGTTTTGTTTCCTGTGTAAAGTGTAATCCACATAGAAATACTTGACAGTCCTCAGTAACTTCTGCAAGTCCGCTTCACTCTCAGCAACACAGGTTATGTCATGTGCATATTGTAGGTGGAGCATGTGTTTTCCTCCATTCTTCATCTTGGCGTCTTCCTATAGTCCAGCTTCTCAGAGTATTTGCTCCACACACTAAAAGTAAGTGTAATTATGGTGAAATGATAGAACCCAGTTGCCCCACATAGACTGCTGGGAAGAAGCTACATTTATTTTATCGGAGTGCATTTAGGGGAAGGCTTCCAGATGCAAGTTCTTGGGAAAGAGCCTTCCCTCTCCCAGTATTCCCTGGGTTTTCACAGATATTCACTGTCCGTGCTGTCTGTCTGTCCTCGTTTGTGCTTCATTATCTCTGGGCCTAGTCTGTTACTTATAATTCAGAAGCGATTCGATTTAGAACGCTTTTAGGAGTATTGTGAAACGCTCTACCAAACAGTGCATTATTACTAAAGTGGATTATGTCCACAGGTGTAAGTGTTAAGATTCTAAAACTTATCTTTGGAGAATCCAGTTCAATCCGTGAAATCAACGTACAACTAATAGTTGGCATTTGAAGAGTACATGTACTAAAATGTCTTAGCCAAGTGGTTGACATATGTTCACCGTCCGATAAGTGCTAGCCAATAGACGTATTCAGTTGCTCTCATGAGAATATGGAACAAAAACGTATACAGTACTGTATAGATAATCGGTGAATTGTTGTGAAGACTGCTACTACAATTCGGATTAAAATGCTTTTAAAATAACTGTGTGGTAATTCTCCCTGCTCGGGACATACTTTCCTTTTCTCTCACTCAAATCATACCCATCCTTTAAAGAGCCAAACAAAGCCAAACTCAATGCCATGGAGAAGATGCCAACTCACAGTGACTCTACAGGATAAGGTAGAGCTGTCTCTGTGAGTTTGAGACAGTAACACTATCTTTACTTCTGAGAAAGTCCAGTCTTTCTCTTGCAAAGTGGCTGGTGGTTTTGAACTGCTGACCTTGCATATCACAGACCGACTCATGACCATTATGCTACCAAGGATCCTCTTTAAAGAACAGTTCCCCAGAACCTCTCACAAGCATTTATCTACCTGACCTGGCTGAATCACCTGCATTTAATCGACAGGTTCAGCATGATCCCAGAAACTTATTTTACCACATTGGCTAAATATTGTAGTTATTCATTATAATCTAATCAATCGTCAGCTCCAAATATCTAAGGTCTATGCTTTATCATATCTGATTCCCAACCCCTTATAGGACAGTGTTCCATGTGTGCTAAGTTGGGTAATGTGAATTGTTGAGACAAGAGCAGCTGCTCTAACTCTGTCTTATGGATAAAGCTGCTCACAAGATATTAAAAGCAACAGGAATATTGCCGTGGCTTGATTTAGATCACCATAGCAGATGTGTGAGTGAGTTTCACGATCTGGCAGCGATGTGCATGTGAGGGGTGTGCTATTTTCGCTAATGCCTGTATTTGCATAGAGAAAAATTAAGAGTTCTTTTTGTTTATATCCATCTGAGAGGAACAAATGCCTTTTGTTTTGTTCAACTGGCAATATGTTAATGTTTTTCAAGGCTGTATTTATCATTAAACCAGCCCAAGGAAAAGAAAGGTCAATGCCAACTCTTGCCTATAAACACTTTTAAAATCAATAATGTTAATTAGCTATGTCTGGGAAATTCATACTAAATTTCTATAGTGAGGAAAAAGCTGACATGCACTTTGTGTATATGCATATATATGTATACATGGTGTGTATATGCATGTGTTTAATTATGTTAATTATTTAACAAGTAAAAAATTACTGCATTATTTTATTATGTCAGTCACCCAGTGTTTGGATCCCAGAATGGTTTCTTTGTATTTCATATATTAATGAAATATAGCCTTGAGGATCCTTTAGCCTTGAGGAACCATTTCCCATGCTACTTTCCCTCTTCTTACCCAAGCGTTTTCAATAAAATTGTATAAAGTATACATGACTCTGTGTGTGCACACGTATCAAAGATAAGCTTGTCATTGCATACAGGAAACAGGTATCTATATGAAAGCCTTGATATCACATCTTTAGAAACTTGGGAATATTTCTTGACCTTTTTGCTTTCTGTAAAGTGAAAAAAATCATAATACTCTGAACGCACGTGTAACAGGGATACGAATGGAATGAATCACATGTTTGTATCACATTTTTTGCATATAATATGCCCACATAAAAAGCTTGCACACCCATACTAATGCACACAGGAAATGAATGTGATGATGGGTGATGCTATTTGTTAAACAAAATATAAAACCAAAGTGTTACTTGTGTATGTACTTTAGTGTTACAAAAGTGAAGAGTATTTGCCACATGTAAAAAAAATAAATAAACTCACTTTTTTTTTCTCACTGCCATTGAAAGATTATGCCAACTCATAGCAACCATATAACATCATGGTGGAGTTGCTACTTTGATTTTCCAAGTTTGTCACTGTTCCTTTGGAACAGAAAGCCCCATTTTTCTCTCTGTCACACATTAAATTTAAGATATTGCTTCTGACTGTAGGCTTTGTTGCCATTGCTCTTGTTAGATGCCATAGCATCAAAACAGACTCATAGACACTCTGTGGGCACCAGAACAAAATGCCAGCCAGAGATGCCCACCTCACAACTGTTGGTAGGTTTAAGCACATTGTTTCAACTACTGAGTCAATCTCCCCCAGTGAGGGTCATCTTTTTTTTTTCCCTTGCACCTCTACTTTAGCAAATATAATGTCCTTTTCTGGGGTATTATGCCTCCTCTAATATATATTCAAACTACAGGAAAGAAAGCCTTGCCCTCCTCCCTTTTTAAAAGCATCTGCCTGCACTTGTTTGTTCTCCGTGCTGTACAAGGCACAGTGACTATACTTGCAAACACCATCACTCAACAGAAGCAGTTCTTCTTAGGTCTTCCTCAATTATTCTCCAACTTCCTCATGCATATGAAGATTCTAGGGCTCGGGTCAGGTGTACCTTCATCCTCAAAATAACATCCTTGTTCTTCAACACTAAAGAGTTTTGTGCAGCAAGTTGCTGTAATTCAATATGCCATGCACTTTCTTGACTGCTGCTACCATGCGTATTCACGATGGGTCAAAGCAAAGTCAAATATTTAATAACTTTAAACTTTCTCCTCTTATTGGCATGTTGTGAGAATTTCGGTTTTCAATCCACACTGAAGCTGTTGTCTTTGGTTTTCATCAGAAAGTGCTTCAAGACCTACATAACAGGTTGCTTACAAACCTTCCTCGTATCTTGATGCCTTGCTCTTCTTCGTGTAATTTATCTTCTCATAGGGTGTGCTTAGCAGACAGCTTATATTGTTCTCGTTCTCAGGTGCCATCTAGTTGTTTCTGACTCACAGAGACTCTGTGTACAATGAAATGATACACTCCACCATTCTTTGTCATCCTCACAGTTGTTGTTACGTGTAAGCCCATTATTGCAGCTACTGTGAAATAGTATGATGAATAGATACAACCATAGTACACATGTTCTTGATATTAAACCATGTTGTATGCCTTTGTCCTGTTCAAAGAAGTAGGCCTGCATGAACATAGCAAAGTGTTCTGGAATTCCGATTTTTCTTAATGCTGTCCATCGTTTATTATGATTTATGTAGTCAAATGCCTTTGTTCTGAGCCAGGATTCATCTGACAGCCCCAACGATGTTTGTTGTTAAAATAAATGTCCGTTTCTTAATCTAACTTGACCTGAACTTCTGGGAGCTTCTTGTCAATGAAGTGCTGTAATCTTTATTCAATGATCTTCAGCAAAATTTTACTTGCATTTGATGTCAATGATATTGTTTCTGAGCATTCTGTTATGTCACCTGTCTTTGGAATGGGTACAAATATGGATCCCGTCCAGTCAGTTACCCAAGTAACTATTTTCCAAATTATCTGCCATAGACCAGGGAGTGCTTCCAGTGCTTCATCAGATAGTTAAAACATTTCTTCTTCTTCTTTTTAATCATTTCATTAGGGGTTCATAAACTCTTATCACAATCCATACATGCATCAATTGTGTAAAGCACATTTGTACATTCACTGCCCTCATCATTCTCAAAACATCTGTTCTCTCCACTTAAGCCCCTGGCATCAGGTCCTCATTTTTACCCTTCCCTCCCCACTGTGCCCCCCCCTCATGAACCCTTGATAATTTATAACGATGCATATGGCAGCTGAAACATTTCCGTTGGTATTTCAGCAATTCCTGGGGCTGTGTTTTTGGCTGATGCCTTCAGTGCAGTTTGATTTTCTTCCTTCAGCAATGTTGGTTCCTCTTGATATGCTGCTTCCTGGAATGGTGGGATGTTGACTAGTTCTTTTGCATACACTGACCCTGTGTATTTTTTCCATCCACTCTTGATGCTTCCTGCATCATTCCATATGTTCCCCATAGAATATTTGAAGATAGCAACTCGATATTTCAATTTTTTCTTGACTTCTTTCATTTTCAGATATGCTGAGCATGTTTTATTAATTCCCTTTTTGATTTACTAATTCGATGTCTTTGCACATTTCATCCCGATATTTGCCTTTTTGTTCTCAAACTGCCCTTTGAAATTTTCTATTCATCTATTTGCCTCCATCTTTTCTCCCAATTGCTGTAGTTACTCTGTGACTAAGAGCAAGTTTCAGCCTCTTTTCTGACATACATTTTGATTCTTTCTTTCTTTCTTTCTTTCTTTCTTTGTTTCTTATCTTTTGAATGCCTTTTTGCTTTCTTCATGAATGATGGTCTTGCTATCTTCCCACAGTTCATCAGGTCGTCTGTCATTAGTGTTCAATTCGTCAAACCTGTTCTTGAGATGCTTTCTAAATTCTGCTGGGATGAACTCAGTGTTGTATTGTGGCTCTTGTGGATTTGTTTTAATGTTCTTCTGCTTTATCTTAGAAGTTACAAATGAACATTTGATCCTCTGTGCCACGGTCCACCCCTGGCCTGATTGTAGTTGCTGATACTGTGCTTTTCCATTGTGTCTTCCAACAGATGTAGTCAATTTGATTTCTGCATCTTCCACATGGGGAAGATGCTATGTACAGTAGCCTTTGGTGTGGCTGGAAAATGTATTTGCTATGAACAAGCCGTAGCTAAATTTTAACTTGTGATCCAAAGCCTTATTTCTACCACTAAGTCCATATTTTCTGATTACCGTTCCTTCCTTTGTGTTTCCAATTTTTGCATTCCAGTCGCCAATAATTATCAATGCATTTTAATTGCAAGTTTGATCAATTCTAACTGAAGTTGTAGATAGAATTCTTCAATTTCTTCCTACCTGGCTTTTGTGGTTAGTGCATACATTGGAATGGTAGTTGTATTGTTTGGATCAAGCTTACAGACAGCTTGATCACTCTCTAAGTTACTCTCAGACAGTATTGTTCTTCATGATGACTTTTTCAAGTTCCCTTTTGAAAATAGATGCCACACATGCCACTCCCTTGATTGTATTATTCCCGGCACAGTAAATAATATGATTTTCTGACTCACAACGGCCAATCTAGTACATTTCAGGTCACAAATTCCTAAAATACCGATGCTTATGTGCTCCATTTCATTTTGACCATTTCCAATTTTTCTAGTTTCATACTACTCACATTCCAAGTTGAACTCATTAGCAGATTTTTGCAACCATCTCTCCATTATGTAGCTAGTGCCCCATCAACAAATGAAGATCCTGGAAGCTTTGCTCACACAGCTTTTGCCTGACTCCAATCACCACAGTGGACTCCATGCTGAGGAGTTAGCTCCTCCCAATCACAATTCAAGAGCTCAGAGACTTGAAGGGTCCATCCTTGGGTACTACTGCGTACAATGTTCTGTTTCAATTATTTAGACCTTCAGTGTCTGATGAAATTTCTAAGATAAGTATAAGGTGTTCAGAAGCCTTTCCTTAGAAGTGTGAAGCTGAGTCCTTCTTCCTTATCTGTTCTTGTTCTGTAATTTCTACTGAAAACTTAACTTTGGGTGACCCTGCTGTAATTTGAAATGTGACTGACATAATTTCCAGCATTAAAGAAACAAACAATCCACAACAGTTAAGACAAAAATAAAAATATAAGTGGCTGCTGTTTGTGACAGGAATGTGTATGTGTATATATATATTTAAATTCAGGGGAATATCAATACAAATATTGTTCAAATTTATGTACAAAATACTAAGGCTGGTGGTGAAGAAATGGAAGAACAGCAACATTCTGTCTAAAATTGATCAAGAGTGTAATTTTCACTGATAATTATTGACAGGACCCAAAAGTTGTAAACAAAGCAGAAGGAACAGTAGTTGGAGAATAAGGAATTGGTGACTGCAACAAAGATTGAGATTGCATGACAGAGAGAATGTTTCAGGAGTATTAAATGTTCATGGCAAATACCTTTTTGCAAGAAGTCAACCTGTGAGTAAATATACCGACTCCTTCAGATGGAACACTCCGGAATCAAATTGAGTGCAGCTGTGGGAAGCGAAGGTAAAGAAGGTCAATGGCATCAGCAAAACCAGGCCATGGCCACGTGGTAGAACAGAAAATCCATTCTTTATAAGAAAGTCCGTGTTAAAATTGAAAAAAATGCAAACAAGTCCACGAGAGCCAAAACAGAACCTTGAACCTAGCTCATATGAATTTAGAGCTATATCTCAAGAACAGATATGATGCACTGAACACTCATGACAGAAGAAAAAGGGGACTGTGGGAAGACATCAAGAATACCACTCAGGAAGTAAGAAAAAGGCTATTCAAAGGACAAGAAAGAAAGGAAAGGTTAAAATGGATATTAGAAGAGACTCTGAAACTCGCTCGTAATTGTAGCATAGTTGAGTCAAATTAAAGAAACGATGATGTCAAAGGGCTGAACCCAAACATTTCAAAGTGAAGCTTGAGAACACGAAACAAAATAGTATAATGAAATGTACAAGGATGTAGAGTTAGAGAACCAAAATGAAGGAATATGCTCAGTATATATTAAAGCGAAAGAGCCAAAGAAAAATCTGAGCTTCAAACTCCAAAATGGAAAGATTCCATATGGAAACCACTGTCCGCTGCAAGAAGCTTCCGGCTAATATTGAAGAATGCACAGTCAGCTTTTCACAATTTCAAAATAAGGCTCCAAAAATTGATGGGATGCCAACTGAGATGTTTCAGCATGCTGAGAAAGCACGGGAAGCGCTTACTTATGCCAGGTAACTGGGAGACAGTGCCTAGGCCAACTGACTGGAAGCGCTCCATCTGTGTAGCCATTGCAATGAAAGGAAATCCAACAGCACCCCCAAATTATAGAACAATATAATCGAGATTACTTGCAAGTAAAATGTTGCTGATGACTATCCAACAATAGTTGCAATGGACTCAGGCCAGTTTAAGAAGGGAATGGGGATAAACTATGTCATTACTAACGTCAGGTGCATCACAGCTGAAAAGAGAAAGTACCAGGAAGATTTTTACATGCATTTTGTTGACTTTGCCAAGGAATTTGTCAGTGTTTGTCCTAAGGAACGATCAGTAGCCTCAAGAAGAATGGGATTCCAGACCGCCCAATTGTGCTCATCTGGAACCTGGAGATAGCTAAAGAGACAGGAGCCTTCGTGGTGTTGTTGTTACATGTTCATGCTAAACACAAGGTCATTGATTTGAGACCCCCAGTTGGCTCCTTGGTAAAAAAACGTTTGGATTTCCACTCCCTAATAGTGATAGTTTCAGAAACCCACAGGGACTGCTCTACTCTCTCTTCTATGGTAGGTTTGAGTCAAAATGGACTCAATAGCGGTGGGAGGCAAGCAAGACAAGGGAATATTGCATTGATTTAAAACTGGGAAAGATATGTGATTCGATTGTACCTTCTCACCATATTTATTTAATCTGTATCCTGGGCAAATAATTAGAGAAGCTGGATTATATGAAGAGGAATTTGGCATCAGGATTGGAGGAAGGTTATTAGCAATCTGCTATATGCAGATGATCCAGCCTTACTTGCTAAAAGCAAGGAAGACTTGAAGTACTTGCTGATGAAAATCATGGATTGCAGCCTTGAGTCTGGATTAATAGCCAATGTAAAGAAGACCAAAATCCTCAACCACTGGACTACTAGCTAACATCGTGATAAAGGGACATGAGATGGATTTTGTTGAGGATTTCATCTTTCTTGGTTGCACCAGCAATACTCATGGAAGCAGCAGTGATGAAACCAAAGGACATTAGATGAATCTGCTGCTGGAGACCTCTTTTAACTTTTGAAAAATAAGGATGTTACTTTGAGAAATCAGGTGTGCCTGGCCATAGCCACAGTGTTATTATCTATTGCCTCAGGTGCATGTGAAATTTGGACATTGAATAAGGAAGAACAAAGAACACTAGATATGATTGAAGTATTGTGCTGGCAAAGAATATTTGATGTACCATGGACTGTCAAAAGAACAAGCATTCCCTCAATACATGAATACTTTCTTTTATTAAATTTGCACTCTATGATGCTCACCCTCCTGACACAACTGCTGAAGCCAAAGCGGGTGAACAAGTAAATGTGGTGAAGAAAGCTGATGGTGCCCAGGTATCAAAAGAGATAGTGGCTGGGGTCTTAAAGGCTTGAAGATAAACAAGCGGCCATCTAGCTCAGAAGCATCAAAGCCCACATGGAAGAACACACCAGCCTGTGTGATCGCGTGGTCCCGAAGGGATCAGTTATCAGGCATCAAAGAACAAAATATCTTATCATTGGCTGCACACCTCCATGATACCATCACCGAAGATAAACAGGTGCATAAGCAAATGTGGTGAAGAAAGCTGATGGTGCCCAGCTATCAAAAGAGATAGTGTCTTGGGTCTTAAAGGCTTGAAGGTGAACAAGCGGCCATCTAGCTCAGAAGCAATAAAGCCCACATGGAAGAAGCACACCAGCCTGTGTGATCACAAGGTGCCAAAGGGACCAGGTATTAGGCATCATGCAAAATATGTATGTATATATATATCACATGTGTGTGTATATATCATATATATATATATATACCATAGTGAATGAAGGGGGAAGTGCAGAGTGGAGACCCAAAGCCCATTTGTCGGCCACGGGGTTTAGGAGAGAAGATGGGTCAGTCAGGGTGCGAGGTAGTACCGATGAAGAACACAGCTTTCCCCCAGATCCTGGATGCTTCCTACCGCCAACTACCATGATCCAAATTCGACCTTGCAGGACTGGATAGGGCAGAGGTTGTACACTGGTGCATATGGGAGCTGGAGGCACAGGGAATTCAGGGTGGATGATACCTTCAGGACCAGGAGTGTGAGGGGCAATACTGGGAGAGTAGAGAGTGAGTGGGTTGGAAAGGGGAAACTGATTACAAGGATCCACATGTGGCCACCTCCCTGGGAGATGGACGGCAGAGAAGGGGGGGAAGGGAGACTCTGGATAGGGAAAGATATGACCAAATAACAATCTATAAATTATCAAGGGTTCATGAGGGAGCGGGGAGTGGGGAGGGAGGGGGAAAAAAAAGAGGACTGGATGCAAAGGGCTTAAGTGGAGAGCAAATGCTTTGAAAATGATTAGGGCAAAGAATGTACAGATGTGCTTTACACAATTGATGTATGTATATGTATGGACTGTGATAAGAGTTGTATGAGCCCCTGATAAAATATAAAAAAATTGTGAACATAATATAAAAATTCTTGTTTAGCCAAATTTTAATTTAACTAACATTAATCAAGATACACTTAAAGATGATCACTAAAATATTCTAAACTTCTAGCCTTGTAGCTTAAGCTTAATATTACTAATTTTTAATTATTATATGCACTGAATATTCATTATCAGTATTAAAGAAACGTTCTAAAAAAAAAAAAGGGCTTCCGGTTGGGCTCGCTCTCGATGGAAGATTAAATTTTGAATGTCCTGAGAGGTCAGATTGCCGTCAGTATCTTCCTGTAGACATGGCCCCTGAACATGGACATGGACATGAACTTGGCCATCATAAAATGGAACTTCCAGATTATAGACAGTGGAAGATAGAAGGGACACCATTAGAAATTGTCCAGGAGAAGCTGGCTGCACAGGGGCTAAGAGATCCATGGGGCCGCAATGAAGCTTGGAGATACATGGGTGGATTTGCAAGCAATGTTTCCTTTCTTGGTGCAATATTAAAAGGATTCAAATGGGGATTTTCTGCCTTCGTGATAGCTGCAGGAGCTGAGTATTTCCTGGAATCCCCGCATAAAGATAAGAAGGATCACTGAAGCTAGTTCCTGAAAATTGATTAGTGACTTCTTAATCTATTATAGAAATAAGATATCTATACCATAGCCTCCTTCTCGGTGTGTTTGTTCATTAAATAAAACAAGTAAGATGCCATAAAATTAAAAAAAAAAAAGAAGAACAAGCAAGTACGTCTTGGATGAAGTGCAGCCAGAATACTCCTTAGCGGCATGGAGGGGAGACTTTGTCTTAGACATGTTGGCCCAAGGGACGAGTCCCTGAAGAAGGATGCACTGTTCGATATTTCTTCATTAGTAAGTCCTTCGGATCCTCTTCACGCTTTCAGGAAGTAAATGCGTGTCATCTGTATATGAAGGTTGTTTTTGAGTCTTCCTCTAGTTATCAAGTGGCATCCTTTCAACGATCTGTGCACTTTAAATTTTTTACATTTTGTAATAATGATGTTATCCCTAGCCATAAAACCTGGCAGTTCTTCTATACACCAGCTGCTCATAATCACAGTACTGCTGTTGTTCATAATTATAATAAGAACACATGCATGGTAATACCAAGGTGTCACCAATAAGATGTATTAGTTTTGAGCTTTCATCATCAATATGTAGATACATTGTAGAATCCACAATTACAAGATGAGATGGAAATATATGTGCTGCTGATGCAAAATTAAGGCCCAAAGTTTTGAAGGTTTGGGGCCACGTGGTTGGATGATTTTGGACATATTACATATAAACCTCCATATAATCCATGGCAATTTTAAAAACTGATAACAGATTTTTAACACCATTTAAAAATATTTTTCTTAATACCTCTCTGATTTATTTAGAAATATCAGGCCTGTTTAGTCTGACTGACATTTGAGAATGTTCATATCTAGACAGCAGACCAGCATTTTATGTAGTGTTCAATTGTTCTAAGTCAGGTGTTAGTTCACATGAGCAAATGAGGACACTTGCCAGGTCAACTGGGTCATGTGCTCATGGCCCAAAATTGTCATCACACTAAGCTAGACCAGATCACACGCTAGCTGAAGGATTCTTGAATACAGAAGGATGCGGTCCTAGTAAATGATTTCTAAATTGCCAAACACAGTGGCAGAAATGTTTTTAATGTGACTCTCTAGATACATTAAATAGGGAAGGGTCCTCAAGTGAACTTTAAAATTTTGGAGTACATTCAAATATTTAAAAAGTAATAAGAGAATGGAAAAGCCAAAAATAATTCTGAGCGAGAAAAATGAAACCATTTAAAACTGTCTTTCTTTTTTACTTAAAGAGTATCTTCCTTTAGAGATGTGCTAATATCTAAATCTACTCATATATCTATTTCTGGTCATTCGCTACTAGGAACCAGAGCCAAATGAAGCCCATTGCCATCAACTTGATTCTGCCTTACAGACAGGAGAGTGTTGCCAGGATGTCACTTTGAGGACTAAGGTGCACCTGACCCGAGCCAGGCTCTTCTCCACTGTACCATACGCCTGTGAAAGTTGAACATGGAGCGGGTGAAGAGAATCATCGCTCAGTGTAAGACATGAGAAAAAATATCAATTAACAGGGGTTTGAGGAGGGGGGTTGGGATGAGTTGATATCAAGGGCTCAAGTAGAAAGAAAATGTTTTGAAAATGATGATGGCAACAAATGTACAAATGTGCTTGACACAATAGGTATATGTATGGATTATGAAGAGATGTACAAGGCTCCAGTAAAACAATTAAAAAGAAGAAAATTGAACATGAAATAAGGCAGACCATCAAGGAACGGATATATTTGAATTGTGGGGCTGTGGAAGAATGCAGACAGTACTGTGGACAGCGAAAAGAAGAAACAGATCTGTATTGGACAAATGTGAGGCCCGAGTGCTCCTATAAGGCAAGGGTGGCAACTTTGTCTTAAATATTTTGGATAGAGTCTCAGGAAGACCAGTCCTTGAAGAAGGACATCACATGTGGTAAAGTCGAGGGGCAGTGAAAAAGAGGCGGGCCCTCAAAGAGATGGACTGACACGGTGGCTGCATCAATGGGCTCAGGCATAGGAACAATTGTGAGGATGGCCCAGGACTGTGCAGGGTTTCATTCTGTTGTGCATCGGGTCGTTATGGGTTGGAGCTGTCTTGATGGCACCTAACAACAACAACAACAACAAAAAGGTACAGCCCTGTATGCTTTTCAATGCTGTCAATTTTATGACTGGCTTTCTCCACAGCTTTCTCCCATTAAGTAGCTGGTGGGTTTTAGTTAGCAGCTGATCATATAACCACTGCACTACCAAGCCTCCATCCAAGAAGTCTGGACACGATTCTAACAGCAGTCTTGCTTAAGTAGGATCTCAAGTCATGGAGGTCACTTATATACCACATTTCTTATCAAATGAGGGATAATTGGAACATTACCTCTAAGCAATGGTTTTCTCTTACTTAATTTGATAATTAGAAAGATGATATAGCACCTTCAAAACATGTTTATGATTTATTAACTTGAATGATTGGATGTAAGAGGGGAAGGCAAAATACAAAATTACTTATGTTTTAATTTCAAATATGCAATGCCATTTCTGCCCCCTGTTAATGGAACTATTTACATAATGTGTTGACAGTTACATATTAAGTGGTTTCAGATATATTTATGGCTTTGAAATCATATATTATATTGTACTGTTTGAACAATGATAAGCGAACCTTACATCTGGATACTCAAATATATATTTACAAAATACATATTTGGAAATGTATAAAATAAATAACAAAATATGAACTGGATTATTAATATTTATCATGAAAATGAAGGTCTTATTCCAATACAGAATCTTTAGGGAGAAAAAGAGAAAAGCCTAACCCATTGGACTGCCTGGTTTATCATTCTCCATCTCTGTCAATGAAATTAGAAGCTGATTACATTACATCTCTGATGATTTCACATGATGGAATATGAAACATTATTTCATCCATCATTTCTCTCCCTTTAAATAACACCAAAAACATATGGGCACAATGTTAATCATACTTGATGTTGAAAGCAGTTTGTACTCAGATAAACCTGAGTGTACAAGGAAGAATTTATCTTCCCTCTGATTACAATCCTGTTTCATAACCTTGAAGATCTAAAAGTCATTGGTTATATGACTAAATAAATACAAAAGTCACAAAAAGCATGTTATAGAACTCATCTCAATAACAAACAAAACCAAAATTTTCACCATCTTCGTCCTGACTGCCTTTGTCCAGTTTATTGCTTAAATGGCTACAATGATTACTTCTATTTTTTCTCCCAATTCCATCCTTGGTCTTCCTCATCTTCAAACAGTTTTCAAAGAGTGATGATCTCTGAAACACACAGACGAAGGTTATTTGAATTTATCTCTCTATTCAATACAATTAAATGTAACTGATCAAACATGCTTTGATCACCTTACAAAGTTTTCAAGAGCCGAAGATAATGCAGAATTTCAGTATTAAATTTAAACCTAGAGAAGTAAACAGGACTAGAACATGGGAGGTACTTTAAACAGTTTTACCAATACTGTACCTCAGGGGTTTTTAAGAAGTCTTGAGGAAAATGCCATTATCTTTTAATTCATTTTCCAGGATCTTATTGAAGCCCACTTGTAATTAACGTGATCTGATTACTGGGAAGATGAAAATAGAATTTCTTGCCAGTAATAATCCTGAGACTGAAACCCCATAGCCACTTTGTACACAGTAGGCTGAGGGCAGGATCATCAAGTAGAAATGTATAAGAACTAAACCACAAAACTCCAAGAGGCAGAGGCATTCAGAAACATCAAGCTGTAAGTTGTGGCCTCTTGCAAACATATAGTGGATAGCATTTGTGCAGAAATCCAGAGATTGGGTTTCATTGTGTAAATCTGCTGCATGAGATCACTTTAGGGTCATAAAAAGCAAGGATGCTACTTTGAGGACCTAGTTCTCAAGATGGCTATTGAATAAGGAAGACCAAAGGAGAATCGATGTGTTTACGTCGCGTTGTTGGTGAAGGGTATTGAAAGTATCACAGACAGTTAAAAGGATAAACACATCCAGATAAGATAGGTGGGGTAAATAATTCGGAGATGAAAAGAATGACACCAATGGTTCCTGGGGGCGGGGGGGGGGTGCATAAGAAGGGGAGGTGGAGAAAGGAAGGGGTGGGGAACCAACCCAGGGATAAGGGAACAACAAGTCAACTAAAATCAATGGAAGGAAGGTCATAGGTATGATGCATTTTATGGCTTGATCGAGGGCAATGTAGTAGTGAGGAATTACTAAACCTGAATGAAGGCCCAACATGATGGTGGGTCAAGAAGAAAGTAAAAGGAAGTAGAGGAAAAACAGAGAAGGCAAAGGACATTTATAGAAGCCTAAATACAGGCATGTACATAAGTAAATATATGTATGAATATATGTGTATGTATATATGTATATGTATATAACTAGAGGGGAATAGAACTATGTACTCATACCTATATGTTAAGAATTAAGGTTGCAGATGGACATTGGGCCTCGACTCAAGTACTCCCTTAACACAAGAACACTTTGTTCTAACAATTCAGCATTCTGTGATGCTCACCTCATGAGGTGTTGATGAGATCGAGTATAGGACAGCGAAGACCCAGAACAAAACCATACCCCATGTGAATGGGCAGGGAGGGAGGGAGTCATTGAGTGAAGACCCAATGCCCACCTGTAGACAAGTGAACATCCCCTCACAGAGGGCTCACAGGGAAGAGATGAGCCAGTCAGGGTGCAGTATAGCACCAATGAAACGCAACTTTTTAGTTCTTTGGTACTTTCTTCACTCCACTATCATGACCTCAATTCTACCTTAAAAATAAGATGAGACCAGAGCATGCACACTGCTACAGATAAGAACCTGCAACACAGGGAATTCAGGATATATAAACCCCTCAGGGCCAACAATGAGAGTAACAGACACCAGGAGAATTAGGTGAGAGTGGGTGGGTGGGGAGAAAGGGGGAATGGATCACAAGGATCAACATATAACCCCCTCCCAGGGGACAAACAATGGAAAAATGGTTAGGGGCAATGGAGGATGAGGTAAAATATGAATATAATAATCTGCAACTCATCAAGAATTCATGAGGGAGGGTGAGCAGGGGAGGAAGGGGAAGGAAGGGGGAAGAAATGGGTAGCTGATACCAAGAGCTCAAGTGGGAAGAGAATGCTCTGAAAATGATGAAGGCAGCATATGTGCAAATGTGCTTGACACAGTGGATGACTGTATGGATTGTGATGAGATGAAAGAGCTCCCAATAAAAACATTCTTTAAAAAATCCTACTTGGCAGAAGTACAACCAGAGTGCTCCTTTCTAGTCATCGCAAGTACTGTGGACATGTTTTTCGGAGAGGCTGGTCCCTGGAGATTGGTGTCATGTTTGATAGAGGTGAGGGGCAGCAAAAAGAGAGGAAGGTTGCTAATAAGATGGGTTGACACAGTGGCTACAATAATGGTGTCGGCATAGGAACAATTATGAGGATGGTACAGGAGCGCGCAGTGCGTCCTTCTGCTGTGCATAGGGGTTCCGTAGGTCAAACTGGACTCGATGGCACCTAAAAACAACAACATAACATGAGGAGAGTGAAAGGAGGGGAGGGGAGGGAGGAGAGGAAGGGAGGACAGGCCGGAAGGAGACATAGGGGGAGAGGAGAGTAGACAGAAGAGACAAGAGGGAAAATAAAGAGCTTTAATGGGACTCCAAGGAGTTTCATCCCCTGGATAAACCAACCCAGAATGAAAATCTTTTTACACCAATTTCCCCACTGATGGATAAAAGTATTTCTGGCAGGTTCCAAGTTATCACATCTACTTGGGTTCAGTTTCTAAGTTTTCTATATTTCTATTTTTAAAACATTTTATGAGGGGCTCATACAACTCTTATCACAATCCATACATACATCGATTGTGTAAAGCACATCTGTACATTCTTTGCCCTCATCATTTTCAAAGCATTTGCTCTCCACTTAAGCCCTTGACATCAGGTCCTCTTTTTTCCCCTCCCTCTCCGCTTCCCCCTCCCTCATGAGCTCTTGATAATTTACAAGTTATTATTTTGTCATATCTTTCCCTGTCCGACGTCTGTTTCCCTTCACCCCCTTTTCTGTTGCCCATCCCCCAGGGAGGAGGTCACATGTAGATCCTTGTAATCAGTTCCTTCTTTCCAACCCACCCTCCCTCCACCCTCCCAGTATCTCCACTCACACACCTGGTCCTGAAGGTATCATCCGCCCTGGATCCCTGTGTTTCCAGTTCTAATCTGTACCAGTGTACATCCTCTGCTCTATCCAGACTTGCAAGGTAGAATTCGGATCATAATAGTGGGGGGGCGGGGGAGGAAGCATTTAGGAACTAGAGGAAAGCTGTATTTTTCATCGGTGCTACATGGCACCTTGACTGACTCATCTCCTCCCCTAGACTCCTCTACAAGGGGATCTCCAGTGGCTGACAAATCTTTCTTTTTCATCTATCTTTCTATTTTTATCTATCAATTTACCCATTTTCCATGTTCTTGTGGAATACAGATTTAAATATCTTTGTTTCTCTGGGAGGGAAAGGTCATTTTTTGCTATTCTAAATGATCAGCGCTCATTTCAAGCCTTGGGATTTGAGGTACATGAGATCACAACAAACATTGAGAGTTTTAAAAATTCTTCTTCAATATATTGATTAATATACAACTATTTGATACACTTGTGATACTGAGTACTTTAATAAGATTCCGTGTCCACACCATTCAAAGTCGATCTCCCACAGGACGTGTGTTTGCTGCCGTGGCCTGTCCACTTCTGTGGCACAGTAAGCCAGACCATGTGCTTGGAGGTTTCACTCTGATTTCACGATCAATAAATGAACTGCATTCCTCATAGCACCTGCTTTAGGAAAAAATGAAATGAATTGTTTCTAAAACCCATCTCTTCAATTCTTCATGTTCACATTTATCTCATAGGCATAGCTTTGCTGGCATTAAGATATCTTCAGTGTGAATAATGGCAGCAGAGCTCATTAAAATCACCAATGTCATCATTCATCATTCATCAAGCACTAGCTATGATAATTGCTAATTGCTTCTAATGCATTTACTAATTCAATCCCCAACAATCCTTTCAAAAACATGTCTGATGTTAGCCCTTCACATTGAAGTAGTTGTTTTTATTGTAAAAATATTGAGATATTTCCATTCTGAATAATAATTATCCACTTCCCAGGGAGCTTAGGTTTCTTCCATTATTATGTCACCTCAGCAGTTATTTTTTGCCCCAAATGTTTTGGGATTTTTCTACAATCTATCTAGATACTCCTAGCCTGGCTGAGCATTCGATTGTCCGGAACTAGTGGTACACGAACATCCTTTCTTAGTGGTCATTGCTTCTTGTCATACCCATTGTTAAATATTTTGAATACAATCTCTATAAATGGGTGTTTTGATCATTTTAGCAAAAGTAAAATGTTTACTAAGAAACATAAAATACTGCTTTTCTGTGTCAGAAGTAGATTTCAAGCCAGATTCATTGAAATTCCTTTATACAAAGTACCATAAAAATTTCACTGTTTCTTTTTCCCCTCCCTCTTCTCTTCCCCCTCCCTCATGAACCCTTGATAATTTATAAATTATTATTTTTGTCATATTTTACACTGCCCAACATCTCCCTTCACCCACTTTTCTGTTGTCTATCCACCAGGGAGCAGGTTATATGTAGATCCTTGTAATCAGTTCTCCCCTTCTACACCTGCTTCCCCCCTCTCCCCTGGTATCACCACTCTCACCACTGGTCCAGAGGGGTTCATCTGTCCTGGATTCCCTTGATTAAAAAAAAAAGAAAGAAAGAAAAACATTGCCCTAAGTTTATTCAAGCATGTTGGCAGCTGAAAGTGGTGGATTTTTTTGTTTGTTTAGAAAAACTTCAGCTTACCACCCTCCCAACTAATATTGTGAAATATTGAACCAGCAATTCTGGAGTTCCAATCATTTATTTCCAACGCCCTCCTTTATCCACTGTATTCTAAACATACCCATAAAATGCAATACACACGGTTATTGTTTATAATTTTCAGTAGCTTTCTGACATCTATTCCCAGATATTCTTTGGCTCTATAAATAATTTTGTCAAGTCTATGAAACACCGAATTCATTAGCTATGTGTCAACAGTTCTTTGTGTTGCCATCATTTCTCCCCTGACTGATATTTATCATCTTTAAACTCTAGTCTGGCTGCACGGTGATGCGAACACCATTGCCAACAATACCAAAAGCATGTTAAATAGCAACTCGATAAAGGAAGAAAAAGACCCATATTAAAAGTACTGCAAACAATTATTCCTCATTGCTGTAAGCATAAATGAAAAATTAGACATCACTAGCCTATGAGCCTAGGAAGGACAGATAGGACATCATTTAGGCACACCACATAATCTCTAAAGCAGCGGTTGTCCACCTGTGGGTCGCGACCCATTTGGGGGTCAAATGACCCTTTCACAGGGTTCATCTGATTCATACCAATAGCAAAATTACAGTTAAGTGACAACAAAATTAATTTTATGATTGAGGGGGTCACCACAACATGAGGGACTGTATTAAAGGGTCACAGCATTAGGAAGGTTGAGAACCACCACCTAAAGTGTATGGGAAAATGCCCAAAACAGATCATCAAAGCCAGTCCTATATGTTAGAAAAGGACACACTAATAAAACTGGTTTATTAGCAATAGAACAAGACTACTAAACACTGCTCCACCAGCTTGAGGTGACTGGTGCTGGCTGCTCAGTGCGCTCATAGGTTGTTGAGTTTCTGGGACCAAGAGGTGTGCTGCCCATACTCCCTGGCTGAAGGAAGAGCCTCTGATGACATTTCCCTGAACCTGGAACCTCCCTTGAAAGACGCACATGGCATTCACCCTAGACTGGTGACTCTGGCCTTTTTGCTTAATATTTGCTACTTTGTCTATGTGATTTGAATCTAAGACTCTTTCCTTGGGGAGCCTAGTAGAGGCCTTCTGCTTGAGATATCTCCACTAATAGTCTGTGCAGAGAGGGATGATAATATTATATTTTAACCTTTTACCCTTTCTTCTTGTATGACTATTGACTTCAGTGAATGAAACCTGAGCATTACAAACATAATTCATTCTCTCTGTGGATTTTATGAGATTTGCTTAAAACATTTACCATATTGTCTTTGGACATATTCACAGAAGAGACCAGCGTTAAGCGAAGTATGTCATGTAAGGCGAGGAAAGTCGAGGGGCATGGGAAAGAGGAAGGCCCTCAACAAGACAGATTGGTACAGTGGCTGCATTATGGGCTTGAGCGTCAGAATAATAGTGAGGAGGCACAGGGACATCAGTGTTTTCCTCGGTTGTGCGTAGCCAGTATGAGTCTGAACTGATTCACAGGCGCCTTAACAACAATACACGCTTAGTGAATTTTCTAGCAAGCTATTGTGCACAAAGATGGTGATGAGCGGATCATTTATGTTGACTGCATTTAACAAGACAAATGTCCAAAAAAAGACAAACACATCCAACAAAATCATTGCAATTAAGTCACTGGAGGTCAAGGTAAAACTGCCCCAGTGGGTTTCTGAAATGGTCACTCTACACAAGAGCAGAAAGGCTCATCTTTCTCTTGCTGAGCAGCTGGTGGTTACAAACTGTGGACCTTGCCATTAGCCTCCCATTGCATAGCCACTGCACCCCCAGGACTTCCAAAACATAAAATGATCATAAAAAGAAATATCTACATTAGATCAAATATGTTTCCTTTACCTAAACCTTTTTATGACAAGTAAGTAATAACCTGGAATGTTAATATCTTCTCAAGAATTAAAATTGAAGAAAAATAAATGTTTGTGCATTCTTATTTCTTAATTTATATTTGCATATTATTATTCATGTGTTCATGTCATGTCAATTGCCAAAAAATCACTATATATCACTTATACCAATTCCATCCGAGTTTATGTGATCTTACAAATTAAATCATTTCATTCGACTTATATATAAAAGATATAGTCATGCACGTAATATTTAGAAGCTGCTGTTGGCCCTGATTCCTATGAGAATTAGCCAACAGTCACAGAAAATAAAACCACAATGTAGAGAAACAATGAGACCAGGGACAGAATATCCGGGTATTGTATGTGTGATGATGTTGTTGTTGTTGTTTGTTGTTGTTAGGTGGTTCCATTGAGTTGGTCCCAACTCCTGGCCACACTATGCACAAGAGGACGCAACACTGGCTGGTCTTGCAATCGTCCTCTTTCCCATGGTTCTTGTATCTGTGGCCATTGATACAGGCACTGTGCAAATCCATCTTGTCGAGTACTTTCCTCTTTTGTTTCACTGTCATTTTACTTTATCAGGTAGAATATCCTTCTGCAGGGCCAGATCTGTCCTGACAGCATCTCCACGGTGAGTGGGTCTTTCCTCCTTGTTTCCAAGAATTCTCGTTGTACTTCTTCCGAAATAGATGTGTTTGTTCTTTTGACATTCTATGGTAGCTCCAGTGTTCTTCACCAACACCAAGATTCAAATGCATCGATTCTTCTTAGATCTTCTACTCCAACTTTATTGTCCAAATTTCACATACACATGAGACAATTGAAAATGTCAAGGCTTTGGTCAGGCATACCTTAGTTCTTAAAGTAACATCACTGCCTTTCAACACACAAGCAAGCCACCACGAGGTGACAAACTGACACTGACAAGTGGTGAAGTCATACTCTACAGTAACATTTGTTTAAAATTTAAGGTATATTCTTTCCCTTAGCAAAATTTCTTATAAAATCTGGATTTAAGGGTTAAAATTGTCTCCATCATAAAGGTTTAGTAGAGGGAACAGTGCCTGGGAAAGAATGAACAAAAATACAAGGAACAGAAAAATCCAGGGAGGTAAGTAGGTAGGCACATTTTGAGGAGATTAAATACAAAACCCAACTCACTGCCATGAAATCAATCCCAACTCATACTGATATGATAGAACAGAGTAGAAATACTCCTTTGGGTTTCTGAGGTGGTAGAGTTTTCCAGGAGGATATAGCCTCATCTTTCTCCTGAAGAGTGACTGGTAGCTTTGAACTGGTGACCTTGAGATTCACAGCCCAATATATAAATCCCTATGCCACATGGACTCCTTTTGAGGGCTTTTGAATTCATTGCCATTGCATTGTCGCCAAAGTCTAGCAACCCTATAGAACAAGGTAGAACTGGCCCGGGGACTTTCTGAACCTGCAACTCTCTTTCTCTATTTGTTATTCATCATTTCACTGGAAGCCCTTACAGATGTCTTACCATTCCATAATTAAATACATCAAACACATTTGTACAATTGCGACTACAATCCGTTTCAAAACATTTTCTTTCTTTTTGAACTCTTTGATATCAACTCCCCTTTATGCCCTCTCTCCTCCACCCTTCCCCCCAGAAATCCTTGCTATTGTTATTTATTATTATTATTAGGGCTGCAACTCTTTATGGGAGTAGAAAGCCCCCGCTTTCTCCAATGGAGCTGCTGGAGTTTTTGAACTGTGGACCTTGTAGTCAGGAGTGCAACTTGTAATCACTATGCCACCAAGACTTTTCTGAGTCTTGAGATTCCAATAATCAAATAAATACAAATGTAAATATATCACACTTTTCTTTATTTTTAACTAAAAATGCAGCATAATAATGGCAGTCTGGGAAAATATCTATGACTTACAAATTTATACTATTATTTTATAAATAAATTTCCATATATATATATATATATATATACACAAAGTTTAAAAGAATAAATAATACACTGAAGTTCTAAGATTGCCTCATTCTTCTTAATGATCGCTTATTGTTTCGTCTAAAAATTCACTATACAGACTTACTTTGAATATTATGAGTCATTCATTGAATTACTCTTATAACTTTCAAATCACAATTGGAATTATAGACTGAGTAGGTTTGTAATATCAAGGAGAAAAATCAAGTAAATATTTTATGTATTTACTAAGAGTTCTAGTAGCCCCATGATTAGACACTGAATGGCTAACTAAAATGCCAGTGGCTTTAACATAGCAGTGAGTCATTCTGTGCGAGTGATGACCCTGCTCCAATGCAGTGTCCGATGTTCACAATGACCCAGAGGTTCCCAAGGTGATGAGATAAGGTGCTGTCCCCACAACCCTGAAAGCAAACACCAAACGAGCCAGTGGAAGATGCCATTGTCACCTTGCCCAAGAAAAGCTCGTCAAGTAAAATCAAAGTTCAAGATGATGCTCATTTGATTTTTTTGATATGAGGTGGATAGTCCACTTCCTCCAGGTTCCTCCAGGTCAGAGTGTTAATACAGCTTTCTCTTTAGAGGTTTTGAAAAGATGACAGTGTGAGGAAAAAACAAAGGCCTGATTTTGGCCAGAAGGGAGACTGGTTTTGCCACCATAACAGCGCACCTGCTCACACAGCCATCTTAGTGCACGAGTTTTTGGCAAATCAAAATGAAAAATGTTTCCAAGAGTAGAATCGCAGATTTGACAAATGTATGAAGTGTAATGGAGACTACTTTGAAGGTGATAAGGTTATTGTGTAAAAAAATTAAAATGCATAGCTTAGGAAAACATCTGTTTTGGGGGGAGTAATGTCTGTACCATGCAATATGAACATGAGCCCTCACCTACATGAACAGTCACATGCTTTTGATTTTTCAGTACACTTATGAACTGAAATCTGCATCTTGTATCTTTAGGACATAAACATGGGTAGAGGGAAACAAAGTGGTAAAACTGCCATGGTTAAGGGCAAAGTTCACATATCTATCAGTACACAACTAGCACCAATTCTGTGTAATAATCATCCAGGCATAATGTTTATGACAGACATGATGAAATATATTTCAAAGGCATAGGTAGAGTACTTGTTTGTTTTGATTGATTAACTTAGTAGTAAAACATGTAGATAATGTTTATGGCTGACATGATGAAATATATTTCAAAGGCATAGGTAAAGTACTTGTTTGTTTGCTTTGATTGATTAACTTAGTAGTAAAACATGTAGATATTAACATATTGTCTAAAAGTGAAAGTGGTAGACTTTCTTCCGCCAAACTCGCTTTTAGTTTTGAAGTCATTCTAAACAATACTTAAAGCCTCAGGTAGTCTTTCACACTTCTGAACATTTCACTTCATGCCTCTGTGAAGACCACCTGCAGATAAGTCTGCCTGCATGTTTTATTTGAACTTGGATAAGGTCAAGTTCCCTTGAGCATGCAACCCCATAGCCAGGCTTCAGAGTGTTATAGGTTCTGTCTGAGTCTTAGAGAGACAATATGATTTATCTTTTATTTCATCTGGACTAGAATAATGCCTCAAGTTTTTAAAATCCAAACTAGTATCATTTTCATTACATCATTCTCCCCTATTTCCATAAAAATAAGTAAAAGCAAATCACCAACACCTTTTATATTCCCTTATAATAAGAATTTATATGTAAAAGAAAAAATATGATTTCATTATAAGTATTCAGAAAATTAGCAGGGTATTTATGTCACTTGCTCTTCAATAATAATCTTTTTAAAATCATTTTATTGGGGGTTCATACGACTCTTATCATCAATTGGAAAAAGCACATTTGTACATTCATTACCCTCATCATTTTCAAAACATTTTCTCTCCACGTAAGCCCCTTGCATCAGCTCCCCATTTTACCCTTCCTCCCCACTCCCTCCTCCCTCATGAACCCTTGATAATTTATAAATTATTATTTTGTCATATATTACACAGTCCCATGTCTCCCTTCACCCACTTTTCTGTTGTCCATCTGCCAGGGAGGAGGTTATATGTAGATCATTGTAATCAGTTCCCCCTTTCCAACCCACCCTCCCTCCAGCTTTCCAGTATTGCCTCTCTCAGCACTGGTCCTGAAGGGATCAGCTATCCTGGATTCCAGGATGTGTTTCCCGTTCCTATCTGTACCAGTGTACATCCTCTTCTCTAGCCAGATTTGTAAGGTAGAATTGGGATCATGAGAGTGGGTGGGGAGGAAGCATTTAAGAACTAGAGGAAAGTTGCATGTTTCATCCTTGCTACACTGCACCCTGACTGGCTCTTCTCCTCCCCACGACTCTTTTGTAAGGGGATGTCCAGTTGCCTATAGATGGGCTTTGGGTCTCCACCCACACTACCCCTCATTCACAATGATATGATTTTTTTGTCCTTTGATGCCTGATAATCTTTTTATAACTTGTGCTTTGTTGCATATCCCTCTGTGATTGATTTTATTTTTTGTCACCTTGAACTTGTCACTGGAGAAAGACTAAGGTTTCTACTCCTGTAAAATGCTAAGGTCTACTCTTCCTACAGGCTTAGCTAAAAGTAGAAGTTGAGTAGAAAGCAGTGTGTCTGCAATTCTGAAGGGGAGATATCCAAACTGACAATCAGGTCACAGCTTGATGATGCTTCCTGGGAGATGTGGCCTTTTAAATAAGAGAGACCCTGGGGACATAGTTCTCTCTCTCTTGACCCATACACCATCCTGCTTGCTGGGATGCTGTGCCTGACTCCTGCTCACATGAGACTGCCCAGCTCCTGAGCTGCCAGCTCCCTGCCATGTTTCCACTGGCCTTGGATCCACATCATTCTGCACCCACCAGCCTATGATCTTCCTGCATCCTGTTTCGTCTTTCTGCATCATTAGCCTGAGGCCACATGAGTCTGAAGAGGGCTCCATCTTGCATTGGACTCATGGACTTAGGCTTCCCTGGACTGCTGTGTCTTCTTGATATAATATTACTTCTTGATATAAAGCTCTTTCTTATGCAAGCATCAGTATCACTAGTTTTGTTTCTCTAGAAAACCCAACCTAACATATTCTCCATCTGCTTTTCAGAAAGGCATTACTGAGGACCACCATTAACCATAAGCAATAACCCTGCCTGTTCTTCAGGGACGCTGATGCATCATGGATCACATAGATGACAGTCCTTTAGATGCTAAGAACAGAATTTAAACTGTTCTTGCTTTAATGGGTGATGTTTATGGTTATGACCCCCAAGATGGATAATCTTTCTGGTCATTGCTGTTGTTGTTTGACCTTAAATGAGCACTTTATCTTACTTTTCACTTGGCTGAGTTAGAAGCAAGGTGTATTGAGACAAATAGTGAAAAGAAGATGGAAGTAACCAAAAAAGAACATATTATTAGGAGCAGCTGCCCAAATCTCATTTTCCATTCTCTCTGTAATATGTTTTCTTTTAAACTAAGAAAACACATTTTCACTAAATCACAAAATGCACTGGAATGAGAATGAGAAGAACCAGCTTGTAGTTGTGCAAAAAAAAAATGTTGGGCATCTGATCAAATCATCTTTCACATGTGGACTTCTTATCAATTATGTGATGTTAATGAGCTATTTAAACTCGTTGTTATCTCAGTTTCTCAGTGTCTAGACTAGTTAAAAATGTGTATGATCCAATAAAGAGAAAAAATGGGATGAAATAGCTATAATAGTGTGTGGCATAAAGTAAGACAACCAATAGTGATCTATAAACCTTTTCAAAAACTTCTTCTGAAGTCTTCTCCCTCCCAAACAGTAACTTAGCTTAACTATTAATGAAGGCCCACCTTGAGCACCATGATCTCTTAAGATCGATCTGCATGGTGTTAAATGAACAAGAGTGACTCAACAGCTCATACAGGAAATGTAGGATACAGTGTTTATGCTAAAGAAGAACAACTGAGAAAAGGAGGGTGAGGAGAGATGCAAAACGCGAGGAAAGAACGCAGTGTCACATCATGGTACATATAGATATTGCAGCATTGGTATATGTTCTGCTGTGTATTCTCAACAACCAAAATGTAACAGCTTACAATGCCTTCCCTTTCTCTATTTCCCCCTTTCCCTTCCAAATTGTATAAGCCATCTTCCAGTGACCTGGGCTATAGGAGAGCAGTAAGAGTTGTTTGTACCTGCCATCAAGTTGGTTCTGACCCATAAAGACCTAATAAATAATAGAAGAACACACAGTCTGGTTTGGAAGGGCAGCCCAATAATACATATTATTGGACTGATATGTGGCTGGTCTGTTTTCTGAACAGTACCAATTTGAAGAGCCCTAATGGGCAATTCACTTGCCTTTTAACTGAAAATTCAGCAAATCATAGCTGTCCCAGTAGAGAAAGAGGAGATTTTCTACTCCTATGAAAGTTGTGGCCTTAGAAACCACCAAGAGCAGTTCTGCCTTGTTCCATAGGGCTCACTGGGAGTCAGAAGTGACTTAATGCCAGTGATTTGAACTCCATTTATTGTACTTATGAAATGTCAGTGTCACAATAGGATTGTTAGCCCAACCAAACTTGAAATGATTAGCTCCTTTTCTGCTCTATGGGTCGGCTATTCTTGGGAGAGCTAAGTTACAAATTTAAAGTGTTCATGTCCTTTTTCCCCTCAACCAGAAAGATTTTGAATTAAGCAATGTCTACAGGATTCAGAATGTATAACCCCCTGTCTTCCAACTACGCTATTTCCTTTCCGTTACTGTCTAAGATGTTTTCCTGTTCTTAAGAAAATGCACAGGAAGATGACAAAAATTCTGTAGAGTAAAATTTGCTCTATCAAACTAGAAATGGCCCTGAAATATAGTAGCTATCCACAAAGCTTATGAATTATGCATTTTCTGTACTTTAGACTAAACTGTAAATCAAGGAACTTTTCCCACTACACACAGAAATATTCATCCTTTTCAGAAATATCAAAGGTAAATGAGTTTGTTGTTTCTAATTTGTAAGCACATCATCTGTTCCAAAATTTATTTTAGCTATTGGAGTCAAAGAATAACAGTAGTGTAATGTCTTTTTAGGAGAAAAATTCACAATTTACAGGTGAAGGGGCCAAGAGATGTCAATGAGGAGAAAGGTATGACAGTCATGCAAGACACTGTGGACACACACCAGAAGATTCACAGACTAAAATCCCTCACTTCAGAGGAGGAAGAATTCACTAGCAAATAGGGAGCTGAGCTGAATATTGAACTTTTAGTAATGAGTAGGAATTTCTTGATATTTCCTCATTTCATGGTCCCTTGTAGAGCTAAGAAGTCCCTGGTAGAACTCTGGGTAAAAGTATAAAATACAACATAGAAGAACAGAAAAATTCTCATCAAGTATTTATAGACTGAGGAGAGTGACATGGATCATGTTTTAGGTGAATCATGACAAATCGCCCACATTCATTCACTTCTATTAAGTCAATTCTGACTCATAATGACCCTATAAGGCAGGGTATAATTGCCTTTCTGAGTTTTTCAGAGTGTACATTTTTGTTATTGAGTGACATTGAATTGGTTCCCACCCAAAATGACGCTGTACAACATCAGGAAATACTGCCCAGTCCTGAGCCACTTTTAAAGTTGTTCCTATGCTCCAGCACACTGTTGCAACCATTGTGTCAGCCCGTCTCATTCAGGGCCTTCCTATTTCTAGCTGACCCTCTGTTTTACCGAGTATGATGTCCTTCTTCGGGGTCTTGTCTGTCTTGACAAAATGTCCAAAGTATGTAAGAAAAAGTCTCACATCTTTCTCTCTAAGGAACACTCTGGACATACATCACTGAAGACATTTGTCCTATTGATAATGAAAGTGGTTTTGGTAGTCTTTGCCAACACCACAATTCAAACTCATACATTCTTCTTAGATCTTCCTTATTCCTTAACCAGCTTTCACATGCGTACCAGGCAATTGAAACTACCCTGTACTGGGTCAGTTGCACCTAGGCCCTCAAAGTAGCACCCTTGCTTTTTAACACTCTAGAGAGGTAGTTGCAGCATTCTCCCAATGCAATATGCCATTTGATCTCAACTTCAGTTCCATGAGCATTGATTGTGGATCCGTGCAAGACAAAATACTTGACAACTTCCGCCTTTTCCCCATTTACCATTATGTTACCTATTTGTTCGGTTGTGGTGATTTTGTTCTGCTATCCTTTGAGCTGTAGTTCATCCTCGAGGCTGCAAACTCTTATTTTCATCAGCAAGTGCTTTGAGTCCTCCTCACTTTCAGTAAACAAGTTTGTATCATCTGCATATGGCAAGACTTTAATAAGCCTACCTCCCATCCTGATGTTGCATTCTTCTTCATATAATGCAGATTTAAGTATTGGTTCTCTGAATGGAAAAGTTATAATGCAAAATGTTTACTGGAAATTAATATATCTAAATATATTGGGGATAAAGTTGGAAAGGCAAAAAAAATCTTTAAACTTCAATCTGGGTTCGATAGCTGTGAAAGTAAGAGAAAGGGAAAAAAGACAGGGAGTCTAAGATGGCATTGCAATGTTTCTAAGTATCTGCTGACACAAAAGGGTACTCTTGAAACTACTCTCCATTAGAAACTTTTCATCGATTGGAAAATATCACTCCCTTGCTCTGGGGGCTGCCGGAAAAGTATGTGTAGCTTTAATACTTCCATGTTGAAAATTATACCCACACATTCTCAGACTCAATGAAAATTCCTTCTTGAAGGAAGATCTTCGTGACAAGCATCCGTCTTTACTATGCCATGTTCAAAGACAACCCAAAAATCAATAATGGGCTAAATGAGAAAATTCTCACACCAATGATATCGTCTGGGTGATAAATAATTTATTAAACATATTTAAAATCTCACACTCCCTGCCATTGGTTGCGTGCCTTCCTACTTGAAGAGACACTATAGGACAGGGAAGAACTGCCCTGTGGACTCCTGCGACTCTAATTCTTTATACTACCATATTAATCTAGAAGAAATTCTCCTAATTATAAGGGTGAGCCAAGCAAAGCAAGAAGGAAAAACACAGGCAACAAAGGTTTTAACATAAATAATAAAGTAATACAACATTTATTAAAATCAATGCATAAGTGGACTAAATAGTAATTCATAGAAACTAGAACAGACAAATGTGTACAAAAATAAATGAGAAAACAAGAACTATAACCATTTGTTATATATAAGTGAGGATGTTACATATAGTACTTAAGGACAGAGACAGAGAAAATTAAATAGCAAGAAAAACTATCAACGTATCTTATAGGATAAGATGAACAATGAACATCAAACAAGAAAAATGATTTATCATAATATTTTATGGTATATGGCAAGACTTAGCTTTGAACAATATTTATATGACCATGATGTATTTACATCAAATAATTAAATTGAGATAATTGTTATATGATTACTCTAAGTGAATCCCAAGCATGGTCATTAAGTCAATTCTGACTAAGATCGAGTTTCTATAGGATTTCCAATTCTGTTCATCTTTATGTGAGCAAACAACCTCCTCTTTCTTCTGAAGAGTGATTTGTGATCTTGAACCACTAACACTGCAGTTAGCAACTTTAATCCACAACTCCACTAGGATGCTTCCCGTTCAAGCTCACTGCCATGGAGTTCATTTAGGCTCATAGGGATAGGATAGACTCATAGAATGAGGTAGACTTGTACTTGTAGGATTTCTGAGACTATAACTCTTTGGGAGAGTAGATAGTCTTATCTTTCTCCCTTGAGACAGTGGGTGGTTTTGAACTGCTGACCTTGCATTTAACAGCCCAACACATAACCACTATGTCACCAGGGCTTTTTAGAGGCATTAAAATGTAAATGAGGAGTCATTATGGAAAGGAGAGGATTAACTGCTCATATGTTGAATATTTATAAGTTAATAATGTCTCAAAATGAAAAATAATTAAGTCTAAATACATAATAAAGTGTGCGAAGAGAACAGGAGAATATTGTATGGATTAAAATCAGGAAAGGTGTAATACAGGGTGATATCTGGCGGTGGAATACAGCCGGTTGGAACTAGTCTGACAGAACCAATAGATACTTTTTTTTTGCTGAGTTCTGTGAACCAGTTATTAAAATGACATTTGTAGTGAGGGTTATCTCTAAAATTGGCAGCTGAGCAGTCACCCCATGTAGAAATGAAAATTTACAATCATTACCTTTCTTTTTTTTTCCTTTTAAGCAGTCCTTGTCTGTCAGTTTGTCCTGCTGTGGAGCCTTTGTGTGGCGGTGATGCTGAAAGCTATACCACTGGTACTTCAAATGCCAGCAGCGTTACTGATGTTGAATACTTTTCAGCTGGGCTTCCAAACTAAGAACAGACAATGAATGGAAAAGGACACAATGCCCCACTTGGCAGTAAGTAGTGACTGAAAACCTTATGAATAGCTCCATCATGTTGTCTGATACTGACTGAAGGCCTACTGAATGGAAGCAGGTTGTTGTCAAAGATCATGCCAAAAGACTGACTGCTCAGGTCAAAGGCATTCAAAATGTGACTGAGGAAGAACCAATTCCTAGAGTGGAGTAGACCATGGGGACAGGAATGAAGTAGAGCCTCTGGAGGGCAGCCTTAAGGATCTTCATTTGCTGATGGGACATGACTCAAGATAGGGATAGAGAGCTACAAGAACCCCCTGACAACCTGAGCATTGAGTGTGAGCATGTGAAATAAGAATCTAGGAAAATTAGAAGTGCCCCAAAATCAAAGGGAATTCATTAAAGATCCATAGCCTAGGCAATAATGAGCTTAAGTGGACTGATTTGGACCATCTTGAATCAGGAAAATCATATGATTTCCTAACTTGGGAATAACACAATGACGAGGAATGGTGTGACATTCATTGTCAAGAAGGATATTGCAAAATCCATCAGGATATACAGTGCTGCCTGTGATCAGATGATATCTAGCTGCGTGCAAGGAAATTGAATCAAAACTATAGTTCAAATTTTTGCACCAATCACAAAAGCTAGTGGTGAGAATGTTGAAGGATTCTAACAAGGACCAGTCAGAAATTGATCAAACATGCAATCTAGATGCATTGAAAATTTTAGGTGATTGGAATGTAAAAGTTGGAAACAAAGAGGAAGGAACAATAATTGAAAAATATGAACTTAGTTAAAGAAACACAGCTGGAGATCATATGACAAAATTTTAGAAAACAACCATTTCTTCATGGTAAATATTTTTTTTCAACAACACAAAATGCAGCAGCACATGACTTCTCCACATAGGGTACCCAGAAATCAAATCAACTTACATCTGCGTGAGAAGATGGAGAAGCTCAACATCAGTGCTATAACCAGACAAGGAGCTAAATGTGGAACAAATGGTCAATTGCTCATATGCAAGTTCAGGATGAAGCTGAAGAAAACAAGGCCACATGAGCCAAGATATAAACTTGAATCTATCCCACATGGATATCAAGAAGTTGTCAAGAAAAAATTTGATGCCTTAAACATTATTTACATAAGACCTGATGAACTGTGGGAAGATGTCAAGAACATCATTCATGAAGGAAACAAAGGGCTAATAAAATCACAAGAAAGAAAGGAAAGATCAAAGTGGATGTCAGAAGAAACTCTGAAACTTGCACTTAATAATGGAATAGCTAAAGCAAATAGAAGAAATTATGAAGTCAAAGAGTTCAGCAGAAATTTTCAAAGGGCAGTGCAAGAACACAAAGAAAAATATTATAATGAAATATCAAAGATGTACAATTAGAAAACCAAAATGGAAAAACATGGTTAGCATAACTTAAATTGAAATAACTCAAGAGAAACCTCAAGGCTTGGGTTTCAGTATTGAAAGTTTCTATGTGCAAAATATTTAATAATGCAGGAAGTATAAAAAGAAGATGGGATGAATACAGACAGTCACTACAACCTCCACCCCCAAGTTATCATTCCACCGTTTCAGAAGGTAGGAAATGAGCAATAGCCAATGCTAAGGAAGAAATTCAAGCTGCACTGAAAGTGTTAGCCATAAACAAGGCTCCAGTTATTTATGGAATAACAAGCAAAATGTTTCAAAAAGTTGATGAAACACGGGTAGCACTCATTCATCTAGGCCGGTAACTTTTGAAGACAGCTATTTGGCCAACTGAGTGGAAGAGATCCATATCTGTGCCTATCCCAAAGAAAGGTAACCAAACAGAATCCTCAAACTGAAGAGCAATAACACTGATTTAATATGAACCTAATTTTTTGTTGAAGATCTCCAACAAGGATTGGAGCAGTACAGGGAGCTGCCAGAGATTCAGGCCAGATTTAGAAGAAAATTTGGAATAAAGGATATCATTGCTCATGTCAGATACATTTTGGCTCAAATCACAGAATGTCAGAAAGATGCTTACTTATGTTTTCTTGACTCTGTGGATCTTTGACTGTGTGGATCATAACAAACTATGGATAACCTTGAGACGAATTAGAATTCCAGAACACTTGATTGTGCTCATGACAAACTTATATGAATCAAGAGACAATTGTGGGAACAGAGCAAGGGGATACTTCATGGTTTAAAATCAAGAATGGTGTGTGTCAGGGTTGTATCCTCTCACCGTACTTATTCAATCTATATGCTGAGCAAATTATCATAGAATCTGGACACTATAAACATTATTGTGGCACTGGAATTGGAGGACGTCTTATTAGAAACCTTTGTTCTACAGCTCACTCAGTATTGTTTGCTTAAAATGAGGCGGATTTGAAGACCTTACTAATGAAGATCAAGGATTTCAGCCTTCAGAATGGATTACAACTTGATATAAAGAAGATCAAAATCCTCACAACTGAACCAATAGGTCAAAATATGATAAATTGAGAACATATTGAAATTGTCAAGCATTTAATCTTGTTGAATCTGCAATCAATGATCATGGAGGCACTATTCCAGAAATTAAAACTCACCTCCGCTGCACAAGACCTCATTGGAGTACTGTAAAGCAAGTGTGTTACTTTAAGGACTAAGGTGTTCCTTAACCAAGCCATGGTATGTTCAGTTGTCTCATCTACATGCAAAGGTGCACATTGAGTAGGGAAGACTGAAGAAGGATTGAAGTATTTGACCTGCGGTATGGGAGGAATTTATTGAAAGTACCATGAACTGCTAAAATGACAAATCTATCTGTCTTGGAAGAAGTGTGGCCAGAGTATTCCTTAGAGGCAAGAACGGAGAGACTGTCTTGTATGTTTGGGACATGTTGTCAGGAGAGATTCATCCCTGGAGAAGGATGTCAAGTTTGATAAAGTGAAGTGGCAGACAAAAAGGAAACCAGCTAAAGTATTTTGATGGACAGCATCACTACAGCAATGAATTCACGCTTAAGAACAACTGTGAAGACAGTGCAGGGTTAGACAGTGTTTCAGTCTGTTGTGAATAAGGCTGCTGTGCTTCAGACTCTGTTGACTGTCACCTAACAATAATAATAATAAATATATCCCCGGACCTCTACTCAAGCACCCCCCCTCAATGCAAGAACACTTTGTTCTATTAAAATGGCATTCCATGATGCTCACCTTCTCAACATGATCGCTGAAGACAAAGCAGGTACATTAAAATTGTGGTGAAAAGCTGATGATGCCCGATTATCAAAAGATATAGGATCTATGTTCTTAAAGGCTTGAAGATAAACAAGCAGCCACTTAGCTGAGAAGCAACAAAGCCCTCATAGAAGAAACACAGTCACCTGTGTGACCATGAGGTGTCTGTAGGATCAGGTATCAGGGATCAAAAATAAAAAAAAACCCATATCATTGTGAATGAGGAGGAGTGCGGAGCGGGGACCCAAAGCCCATCTGTAGGCAATTGAACATCGCCTTACAGAAAGGTTGCTGGGAGGAGACGAGCCAGTCAGGGTGCAGTATAGCACCGATGAAACATACAACTTACTTCTAGTTCTTTAATGCTTCCCTCCCGCCACTACCATGATCCAAATTTTATATTACAAATTTTGCTAGGCCAGAGGATGTGCACTGGTACAGATAAGAGCTGGAAACACAGGGATCCAGGACAGATAAACCCCTCAAGACCAATAAGGAGAGTAGTGATACAGGAGAGTAAGGGAAAGCTGGGGGGAGAAAGGGGGAACTGTTCACAATAATCTAGATAAAACCCCCTTCCTGGGGGATAGGTAACAGAAAAGTGGGTGAAGGGAGACATCAGTCAGGATAAGACATGAAAAATTAATAATTTATAAATTATCAAAGGGTTCCTGAGGAAGGGAGGGGAGGGGAGGGAGGGAAAAAATGAGGAACTGATACCAAGGACTCAAGTAGAAAGAAAATGTTTTGGAAATGATGATGGCAACAAATGTATAAATTGGCTTGACACAATGGATGCATGTGATATATATAAATTATAAATACCAGAAAGAATAGCTATAAACATCAGAAATATTTATTTTTATGGAATTAAAGTTGCTATGAAAATGTGAAGTGCTTAGAGTCTTGCATTGATACTTGCCTTTTTCAAAGTACTACATTACTTGAATAAGAATACAATTTAGAGAATACAGAAAAATATACAATCCACAGGGAACACATAATTATGCTACATGTATTATAGGGCACAGATGAGTTTTACTCTGAAAAACTTCAATATGATCTTATAACACTGACAATGGCAGAGCAGAATATATATTTGACAGGAGGTACCCACATGGTCCTCACCTGTCTCTGCTCACTTTTCCATCCCTTTATCCAGGTTCTTCATCCTTTGTGCAATGCCCTTCAACTCTTCTCTACCTGGCAACCTCCAACTCATTTCTCAAGATGATGTTAAAAAAAATCATCCTTTCTGAACAGCCTTTCCTCATGCTCCCTCCTGTCACAGCAGGATTAATCATTCCCTAATCTAAGCCTTCCATAACATAGAGGGGATCATTTTCTCCTGGCTCCACCTATCCTCTGGTGCCATTAGTTACACGCCGGGTTGCCTCCCCTGATGGACTGTCTGGTACTCTTTGTCAGGGACATGTTTTATTCATGTTTATAACCTCCCTACTTTTGACTGCACTGCACATGCTAAGCTTTGATTTGTGTCTACTAAATTAATTGGTTAGAGCATCTCTGAATATTGGAGAAGGCAGGGCCTGTAGTATTAGTTTTCTGTGTCAGGTGAGAAAATTGAGTCTCAGAGTGACTGAGCATCCTTGCTAAGGTCACACAGAGTTAGCAGCTCTGAGAGACTTTTGATCTTTGAAAAAGTTTTTATCTCATGCTTATCAATTCAAGCATTTTTTAACTTTATAATTGATAAAGATTATGATGATCTTCCACCCCAGTCCCTTGTATACCCCTTAGACAGAGAATCAAGGTGTAGGTCAAAAAGAGGACTGCCCAGCCCTGGGCATCCTTTAGTATTTTCTAGGAAGGTAAGTAGCATAACATCTCACACTATTGAAGAGTTAGCCATGAGGACCCTCGGGGCACCTTCACGTTAGTCACACACCCCCTTCTGTGCACCAGTCCCAGTGGACTCCTGTCTACCCCAAGATCTGCCTAGAGTTTCTCAGCCCTGGGCTGCAAAACGACAAGTGAATAATAATGTGTTTCTCTTCCATGGAGTTTTCTTGTAGGATAAACCACAGGGGCACAGGGCAGAGAAAGGGTGCTAATACAAAATAGATTGCACGTTATTGTGTGGACGATGGTAACTCGCCACCTGCAGACTGTGCAGGCTTTGCATGTTCTTTTTGGAGTGTGAACTTGGTTCTAAAATGCAGAGCTTCAAACAGATCAAATACCTTGAAAAAGAAGGTTTTCTACGAGCAGGTGTGATTGCAGCAGCTCAAGTGCTGGTGCTCAATAAGTGCTAATGAAATAATTAGAGGCTTAATAAAAGTAGCAATAAAAAGGGTTTTAATTGTTTTCTTTTAAAATATCCATTTAGCTCTTAAATCAGATGAAATTTCTATGCCATATAGGTCCTACCAATTACTTCCAAATGCCTTTTGTTGATTTTTACCTGGCCTCCCCAGTTGAAACACAGGCAACGTGTGCACAGGACAACTTTGCTTTAAAATAATTTCTTCATTTGTGTTACTCTAACTAGAGTGCACAGCTCTTGAGAACCCATGTGTTTGCTGTCATCACTTTTTTCCTTTGCCAATCAGAATCGCATTCGACTCACGTTAACCACGTAGGGGGCTCCAGGACAATTAAAGAGAAGGAAAGTGTACTAAGGTTTATTAATGCTCAATATGAAAAATATGCAAAATATAGCACACTAAGATATATGAAAAATAAGTCTAACTTGATAGACCTTTCTCTAGACTGATCATGCATAGCATATGGATGCTCCCTAAAAGCAAATTTATCTATAAATTATTTAAATTTATAAATCTTATAATTTTCTATGTGGATATAGCTCTTGCCTACATTTCTTCATGAAGTATTTATGAATCTGAAGCTAAGGGAGATACAAAAAGAGGTGAGTGCTAGAGGTATTAATGTAAGACTATTCGGCATGTACAAGTTATTATATTATGGTGGAACATAAATACATTGTTATTGTTGAAAATTAAACTTTAAAATCATATACATAGTGAAACAACAAAGTCCATCTTCCAATATGATTATTAAAAAATTCTTCCAGTTACTCTCTCCCTTTAATGACTTAAGGAAATCTGTCCAGTTTTGAAAGAGATAGCTCATGAATAGAAAGCATAAAATTGTGTCTTGGTGAGAATTAATCAAGCCAGGTTACATATCTGTACGAAGGATTCAATGCAAGCAAACTCTAAATAACTGTATAAGAATAGGTAAAATATTACTACAAAATCACAGAAATTTTCATTGCGCATAAATATAAAAATGTGAAGCTATTTTTTTCTTGACACGTTTCCATTTTTCTAGCTCTCCCTTGAAGCATTCTGTTCTTCATTTAACACTGCATCAAGATGACAGTGTGGCATCCTTGAGGGACTCAAATCATGTTCCTTTTAGATGTGCCTTGAGTTTTGATTTTTAAAAGTCTAAAGGGGCCAATCTGGGATGTACAGTCGAAGGGGTAAGCTTTCCTAAAGAACTTCCTGCAAGGCATCCTTGCTACCCTCTAAACCTGAGCAGGACCATTGTTATGACTAAAATAATTCCTCAGAGAAACTTCTTATCTGTTTCTTACCAATACCGTTTTCAGTTTTCTTAAAATTGCTATTTAATCAGTCCCCATGATCATTTCTTTTGAGAAACTTTATTTATATTACCCCATGGAAGTTTTGATTTTTTTAAATCATCATAAACTTCTGAGTCTCTGCCTTGACTTTCACCAACAGAGTGTCACTCCTCAAAAGCTCCAGGTTTGATTGGACCCCGTCTTTGAAGGCCCCTCGGGGACTGGGAAGTGCATTACTTAGAGGATGTGCACACAGCCATTTACTGACTGCAAGGGCCTGTCTTACTGTTTGGCTTGGAATAGACCCGTGTACACTGGAACCCCACTAGTATTGATTTTTGACTTGACTTTGCTTAATGTTTGAAAATATTCAATTAGAGACTGTTATGGGTCCTTAATAATTTAACAAAATATCTAAATGTGAATACAAAATTACGTAAAGGTATAGTCAATTTTACTTGCATCATTTCCAATATGGTGATCACAATGCGTTGTCATGACTTGTCATTTTAAACTTCACCTCCTAGGTGGTCTCTTGTTGTTCTTGGAGTCATGGAGTCAGTTCCAACCCATAGTGACCTTATGTGCAACAGAACAAATCACTGCAGGGTCCTGCTCCATCCTCGCAGTTGTTCCTATATTCTATGGTTACAGCCCTAGTGTCCATCTGTCTCCTTGGTGGTCTTCCGCCTTTGTGCTAATCTGCCACCATATCAAGCATGATGTCCTCTTGGAGATTAATTAACATATGAAGCTCAAAGTGACAACCCATCACAAATTGGAAATGATGTCTGTAAAGAGTTACAGACTTGTAAGCCCTAGGGGCTGTTCTATCTCATCCTGTAGGGTCACGATGGATCAGCGTGGAATTGATGGCAGTGAGTTTTATTTTGTGGTTTTCAAGTGGTGGCCTTTACTTAGGAACTTTCCATCAACAAGAGGTGAGTCATCGCTCTGTAAATTTCAAGGACATTTGACTAGTTATGGTTTATCTACAAACTGTAAATCCTGAAAGGGGGAGGGTAAACTTTAATCAACCTTGCATAGTCAGGGAGGTACAACTGCAGAGCAGTGGTTGATGTACTCCACACTAACCACAAATGGGGTGGTTCCAATCCACAAGCTACCATGTGGGACACAGAGGTGGCAGCCAGCTTCTGAAAAGATTAGGAACCTTGAAAACACTGTGGGATTAACATTTCTGGAAATTCCATGGGGCATTTCTAGGGTGCCAGTATGAATAAGAATAACTCAACTGCAGTGGGTTTGGGGGATTGGGGGGTGTAGAGAGTTTGTTTAACTCAGTAAATATGGTGTAAATACATCCTGGTCTCCGAAATCATATTCCACAATGCACATTAAATGTATTCATGACACTAATCTAGGTCAAGGAACAAAAATGAATTGAATTTCTTGCATAAGAAAAGCACTGTGTTAGGCGTTGAACCCCATGATATGAATGACATATGACTCAGGTGTCTAACAATCCCAAGTAAACATACAAAAGAAAGTCAAAGTCTGGAAAAATGTGACCTCATGAGAATATTTAATATATTTCACTTCCCACCTGCTTTGTATTATTTTAACATCTACCACAATCTCCCTCTATTATAGATTTCACAATATATTTTATGGAATTCTTACATTTTAATTGCCTATTAAAAGGTAAATTACAATTTACTTGAATATTCTTAGAAATCTCACAAATAATGATGTATGGCATGGGATTTGATAAATAAAATATATGTTTCTTCCCTGATCACGACAAGAAAACTTTGCAAAAAGTAATCATAAAGTTTCAAAATTTTTTATTGGTCCTTCTGGGAGTAGTATGTGCTGTTCTCTTATAAATCATAGTAGACAAATTATTAGCTTAGCAATTTAGAATTATAGATGAAAATCAAGATCTAATTCTAGCTCACATATTAATTTGTGTCATAACCATTTGGAGTGTGAAAGACAGCATTTATATCGGAATTTCTTTAACTATAAAAATCACTTCCCAGCAGGTATATCACTTCCCTCAACACGCTAGATGACGACTTGACCTACGTAAGTTTTTAGCATTGTGGCCAGAGACGATGTGGAGTTAAATCTTGAGGGGGGTCTATGTTGTCTGGAAAAAGAGTCCCCTGAACCATCTTCACGCAAGTGAAAAGGAATACAATTTAATAAGACATGGAGTTCTTCTTCAGGCCTCAAGGATTCAGGGAAAACTTGAGCTTGAGTATTTGAAGTACTTGATAGCATTGATTTCAAAGACCAAACTCCTTTCAGGACGGCGGTAAAGTAAATATGCTGAGTTGAGAACTGAATCATCTCTGGAGTTCTCTAACAAATGCAAGATGGTAATGTATTAGTCCTGGTTGACTACAGAATAAAATTCATTAACACATATGTATATCAGAAAGAGCTTTATATAAAAGAGCAATTACATATTGAGAAATCATTGCAACCCAGTCCAGATCAAGTCCTTAAGTCCATTGTTACCCCATATGTCTGATACCACTCTATAAATTCCTCTTCAGACTCACACAACACAGCCAATGATGTCAAATGCAGGAAGATCACAGGCCATTGGCTGGAAATTTTGTGGATCCAGTGGTGGTAGAAGCATCTCAGCACTAGCTTGGGTCTCCATGTGGCTCCTCCAGCTCCAAGACTCTGGCTGCCATCAGCCTAGTTCAATTGGCTGGTCAGTGGGAATGTGACCCAGAGAGAATGTGTGTCCTGCCTCCAGGGAGGAAGACAAGAGTTTCCTGAATCCTCACGAGAAGGCCATGTCCACACAGAGACATCATTGGCTATGACCTAATTGACAGGCTTGATTCCACTCCTTCATTCAATTTGACAGGGGATAATGTAACTGCCCACAGGGTATTGCTCACTCCTAAAGATAAATCCCACCATTTCTCTGTTTGTCATACTAATGACATGATGCTGGAAACTAATGTTATGATGCTGGAAACTACTGTCACTGGCATTTAAAATATGAGCAGGATTATTCGGTTAAGAGGTTTCATTTGCTCTTCCATCCTGAGAACAGACAATGGAGGACTCACCTCCTCACTTCAGAGGAGAGTGTCTCTGAAAACCTTATGCATAGCTTTGAAATGCTGTCAGACACTCAAGGGCTAATGGAAGGCAGCAGAATTTTGTGGGAGATAGTGGTGGAGGTTGGGCTCCTCTGATCTGAGGGCAATCAAAATGCGACTGAGGAGGAGCTAATTTCCCAGAGTGAAGTCGAGCACAGTGACATGAGTGGTTAACACCTGTGGGAGTTGAGCCTTCTGCGTTTTCATTTCCAGACGGAGCAAGACTGACGAGAAACAACTGTAGGCAATCTGCTCATGGGAACTTGGCATGTGGGAAGGGGAATTTAGGACAGTGCAAAGCATTAAAAAGTGAAATTAAATGCATCAAGATCAACATCCTAGGCCTTAGTGAGCAGAAATGGGCTGGTGTTGGCTATTTTGATTCAGACATTATATGATTTACTATGCCAGGAATAACACAATCAGGAGGAATGGCTTGACCTTCATTGTCAAAAAGGATATTGAAAAATCCACCGTGAAGTACCCTGTTGTCTGGGGTTGCAGCAGTACACTGACAGGGAGCTGTCAGCATTTCAGACTGGATTCAGAAGAGAACTTGGAAAACGGGATGTCAGTGATGATGCCTGTGGCTCATGGCAGAGAACACCAGAAAGATGTTTACTTATGTTCTATTGGCTATGCCATGGCATTTGACTCAGTGGATCATAACAAACATGGATAACCTTGGGAAGGATGGGAATTCCAGAACACTTTATTGTGCTCGTGAGGAACTTGTATGGATCAAGAGGAAGTTGGGGAATAGAACAAGGGAATATGGCATAGTTTAAAGTCAAGAATGTTGTCTGTCACCACTGTATTCTCTCACCATGCAATGTAGTTTGTTTGTAGAGCAAATCATCAGAGAAGCTAGATGGTATGAGGACTGTGGCATCTGGGTGGGAAGCAGAATTATTAAAATCTCCATTATGCAGAGGATACAACTTTGATATTTCAAAGTTAGGAGAACTTGAAGCCCTTGCTGATGAAGATCAAGGATTGCAGCCTTCGGTTTGGATGACAACTCAATGGAAAGAAGAACAGAAGCCTCACACCTGGACCAGGAGGTACCATCATGAAAAATGGAGAAAAGGTTGAAACTATCAAGGATCTTGTCATGTTTGGGTCCACAAACAGTGCTCATGGAAGCAGCAGTCAAGGGATCCAATGGCATGAGGTAAATCTGCTGTGCAAGACCTCTTTAGAGAACTGAAAATACACATGTATCTGACCCATCATGGCATTTTCCATCCCCTCATGTGGATATAAAGCTAGGCATCGAATAAGGACCACAGAAGAATGGATGCACTTGTGTTACAGTGAAGGAGGGTATTAAGAGCACAGTGGGCTGGCTGCTAAAGGCAAAACAAAATGTCTTGGAAGAAGTCCAGCCAGACTACTCCTTACAGTGGAGGTCGGCAAGACTTTGTCTTTGACACTTTGTATGTTTGTGCAGGAAAGGACATCCCTGGAGAAGAACGCCATGCTTTGTGAAGTGGGAGGAGGGTAAGCAGGAGTAAGGCCGTCAACAACATGTATTAACACCGTGACTGCCACAGTGGGTCAGGCACGGGAACAATTGTGAGGAAGGTGCAGGAGCAGGCATGGTTCCTCACAGGGTTGCTATGAGTCTGATGGACGAAGTGACACTTGACAACAGCAATGATCAATTAAATTTGACACATGCCACAACATGGATGAAACTTGAAAACATCTGCGCTAGGTAAATGGCATGTACCGCAAGGATTTTATCTTGATTGGATTCCAATAGTTTCTCATGGAAGTAACAGGCAAGAGATCCAATGAGACACTGCACTGGGGTGACTCTCTTTCAAAATACCTCTTTAAGATGTTAGAAGGCAAATATGTTACTTTGAAGAGTAGGTTGAGCCTGATCCTGGTTAATAGTATCTTTAATTCCAAGTGAAAGACGTAGAATAACAAGACCAAAGAAAAGTCGATGCATCTGCATTGCGGTGCTGGAGACATGGAAAGCATAGATCCTTTTGGCTGCTGAAAGAACAGCAACAAAATCTGTCTTGAAGAAGTAGTCAGAATACTCTATAGAAGAAACGATTTTGTGTCTGTACTTTGATCACGTTATTAGGAGAGACCAGTTCTTGGACTAGGCCATGATGCTTGGTAAAGTAGAAGGGCAGTGAAAAAGAGGGAGACCCTGGAGTAGGTTATCAGAGTGGCTGAAACAATGTACTCAAAGATAGCAGTGATGAGGCTGGCCCACGGTGCAGTTCTTCATTCTGTTGTACCTGGTGACATTTAGTCGGCAACAATCCAATGATACCTATCACTAAAAGAACATACGGATATATCTCAAATAGGCAAATGGTAATATCCCCAAGGAGATCATTGATTTCCACGGAATGGAGGAAGAGAAGAATGAGGTACTGTTACTAGATTCTGAATTTCTGTTTCAGGTAACTAAGATGTTTAATAGTGCACAACCTTATGCATGGCACAAACTTATGCATGGGGGTAATGCCATTGAATTAGGTCATTTTTGTGGATAAGTGTTGTTGAGTTGTGTCTGACTCATAGTGACCCTGTGTTTGCTATAAGGAGCACGCCTCCATCTTGAAACATCCTTACAAGTGTCCCTATGTTTGAAAGCACTGTGACAGGACATCAATGTGTCAATCCATCTGGTTGACGTTCTTCCTGTTTTTCACTGCTTCTTTACCAAGCAGGACCAGGACCATGATGTCCTTCACTTATTACATGTCCAAAGTATGGGAGATGCTGTCTCATTATCCTAGAGTCATGTTGGCTGCACTTCTTTCAACACAGATGTATTTGCTCTTCTGGAAGTTTGTGAGATATTTAATATTTGTCACACTGAATTATATGCCCACTCATTTTGTTTCTCTAGAGAACCCTGTCTAACACAATTCTTCATATATGTTTTATAGAAGATAGTCTTCTATATTTAACCACAATATTGTTCTAAGAAGGGTCAGTAGTCGGTAAATGACCATAGTATCCACGCATCTTATCATACACCAACCAGAAGGTGCTAAATGAATATCACAATAAGAACATCTTTTTTAAGGCACTGGGTGTGGTCTTGGGGATGATTAATGAGGGATGTAGATCCGTACCCTCCAGCATGTAGCCTGTGCCATGATGAACAATGAAATTCCTTGTCCACAAGGATGTATGGAACACACAAGGAGGAGACCCACAGCCTCATTCCTAGTGCCTACTTGGAGGTCTGTCATTCCTATTCCTATGACTCTAGGATCTGTGAGAACAAAGGTCCTCAAGTGAAATTTTCAAAACCCAACATATCAGAAGCCAAAGGGTCACTTTGGCCACCTTTCCCAAGCAAAAGTCAAGCCTAAAATAGAGCACCTTCCAGGTAGGGGTAGCTGCCATGCCTCTTTCCTGATACTGATGTTCTTCCTGCTGCTAAATTTCACTTCTTTTCATTCTAAGGAAATACTCTCTGCTAAAGAGAGGACCTTGACTTGGTGGCAGCCCACATTCAACACTAGGTACACAATGTCAGGGGACACAAACACCCTGTCCCCATTTTCCTGAATCTGCAGTCTCTCAGAGGAATCATGCAGCGGGACAGACTGGGGCCTCTGTGGTAACTGCATCAGATATCAACTCCTTCCCAATGCTTCATTTTCACATGCTTTCTGTATCCGTATTGAGAAATAGTCTCCGTATACCACCAATGTTTGCTAGTGAACACACTCTTCAACAGCACTCGTCAAAATGTTTTTATTAATTGCTAGATAATTATTACTGCTTATTGATTGATCAATATATTGCTTCTGCTGTAATAATATTGTATTGAACTATATGTATCTATATGTACACACACACAGTATTCCTGGAATGTGGGTACAAAACAGTATATATAAAATATATTCATATATTTATATATAAAATATTCCATTGATGATAAAAAAGCTAAATACTGTAGCCTAGGCCTTCCCCCAAGGAGCTAGAGATGTTTTCAAACTTTCAACATGCAGATCACAGCCCAACGGGTAACCACTGCTCGACCAGGGCTCCTTAAAATATATGAATATGCATAGCTATTATATATGTGTATACATACACACATACATATGTAAAGAGCTTTCCACAATTTGAATAATGTGTAATGTCTTCTAATATTTCTAAATGCCAGAGAGTTTGAGTAAATCTGTATTTAAAATCATAGTTAATTTGCCTTATTAAAAGTATGGTTGCTAATTTTATAGGCACATCAAAGCAGTCATTTAAAATAAGCATTTCTTTAATTTTTAATGATCTTTAACACTTTTACATATTTTGTTGACCATTCCCTTCTGGAAATTTTCTATTCTTTTTCTCTAATATTATGCCTGTCATGTTATACATTTATATGTCTTACATATGTATTATACACATACACTTACACACATATATTATACATATATGTATTATTATGCCTATATGTTTATTTAAATAATTATAAATATTTATGTTAGATTTGCTTTCAAGTTTTTATAATTAAAAAATATGTATAATAGATATATTATTTAATTTGTTTCTATATTTGAAAATTCCCATGGAGAAAGATGATTTGGGAGCTGCTGGTCTAGTAGGCCCTTGAGGAATGTGAGTTAGCTTTGTGAGGCTGCATCATCACTGTAATCCTCAGACATATTATGAATATATTAAGAATATTAGCTCTTCTCTGACATCTTTGCTCTTACTAATATGTATAAAGATGTATCTTCTTATTTTTCACTCTCATTCACTTCTTCGACTGCAGTGCTCTATTTCTCTATGGGGAAATGAACACATCAGGATTGTGGGGGGAGGTGGATGAATGAAGGTACACTGAGGGTATTGGAATGAATGACATGACACAAAATGTATGTAAATTATTGACTGTAAAACTTATACTCTGTTCTGTAAACCTTCACTTACATCACAATATTGCTTCAATGTGAAGTCAGTTTTTGGGGGTTCTGTTTTGATTTTTTTTAATTTTAGTAGTGACGCAAAGTAGCATATTTGGAAAATACATAGTGATGATAGGGAAAGCATCTTCTGTGTTTCCAAAGCTTAAAAACAACATTGACCATATTTTCTTATATTCGCCCCATGTTTTATTTTGTCTGCATGATATATATATATATATATATATATGAATACTTAAAAGAATATCACATATACAATCCCTTTCCCTCCTATTTTTTTTTCTCTCTTAATGTTTGCACATGGCATTACTATTGGCTGAGTGCTATCCCAATTCTGGTGATTGACCATTGCCATCATCAGGAAGCTAGGCTACTTCTAGTTATCCCCAGTATAAACGATGCTGCAACAGACATCTTTACATGCTATCTCCCCTGCTTTTAATTGAAGGATTATTTCCATAGGGCAGATTCAGAGCAAATAAAATTCTGGATTAACTTGTAAGAACAACTTAAGTTGTACTTCAATAAGGACAACATATTTTCTTCTTTTAGAAATATTTCCTCCCACCACAATTACATGAGTCTTCACGTAGTTCCCAACCTCTGAGTTTGGCTAATTTCATATTGTTTTTTGGGTCATACACACAAATATGTATGCATACACGTACAACCAACTCTTACTCATGCTTTCAGTGGAAATTACTGTGATGTGTACTTACTTTTGGTTAGAGTCCAAGGTAAAGAAAAAGTAAATTGTGCCTTATGAGTTATTGATTAGAAACAGGGGATCATTTGTCAAAGCAGTCGTTGGTCTGAAATCCCAGCCACTGTACAAGCACACATGCCCCCATCACAGATTTTCTGCTCATGTTCTGTTATGGAAACACAAAGATGTATTGATTGCATTCTCAAATTAAAGCTCAGCTCAAAGGTTTCAAACACACCATTGCCTATAATACATTTATTTGTGAGACTTGTTTAACTCCAGCAGCTAAGAAAATCAATGTGTGGGGCCCAGTTAGAGTGACCTTTAACAAGCAAAATAACTACCCCCTCTCTCCCCGGGCCCTTGCCCCTCCACTCTACATGCAGTTTTTAGTTCTATTCTTCTGTGGTCTTGTGTGACCTCATGGCATGTAGAAACTTTCAACAAAACTGTATTAGGCAATATGGGGTGAATATTTCTTCACTGAGTCACATGGAGAAGGGACATTTATGCAGGTGGTAATTACTTAGTCGAGAGCCTCTCTGAAGTATTAGCCAATGAATATTTTGCATGTTGATTTCCATCAGTTTTCTCTGCTCCATTGTTTAGTAATTGTCTGCTTTTGATGAAGTCAAATATGGCACTTCAGGAACTAATGTTAAATAAAGCCTCGTAAATGGCATAGCACATATGTGCCGGTGGCTCATTCTAAATGTTCAAGTTTCTGCAGGAAGAATCAGCTCTCTTAGATGGAACCCATACCATTTTTGCCATTATATTGCAGCCATTTGATGCTGTAGAAAGTCCCCCTCCTCAGCTAGCATCCTAGTCACAGCTGTTCAAAGAAAGGAGGAATGGTGTCATGTTGGAATCAGAGACATGTTGAGGTTCAAAAACCCGAATGACATCATAAAGGGAAGCATGATGACTGGCAACAGAGTATGTGATATTTTAAAGTAGATCATCATTTATTTACTCAAATTACTTCAAGCCAAGATCTGCCGTTCTATGTGCTGGGAGCCCAATTGGACAACCTGGTGCCAAAGTGAGTAAGTTAATGTGCCCAGTTTTGAAGATGACCTTTGTACAGAGTCCTGGAGCCGCAGCTGGCAAAAACTGACTGTGATTAACAGAGTGTATGATGACTTTTAGCAGGAAATCCTATTTGGATTCAATCTTGAAATATATAAAGACATTGACTTTACAAATGAGATGGAGAAATAAGTCCAGGGTGAGAAAACACCAGGTAAAAAAACAATCATGCTTGGTAAAGTCTACAGATGTGGTAGCTGGAGCCAGGAGTCCTGGAGGAAATCTGTGGCGGATGTAAACCAGAAAGCTAGGCTGGGTCCAGATCCTGAGATTTCCTCTGCTTCTTACATGCAGTCGTTCCACGACCCTGGGAGGCAGAGCATGACGCATTGCTTCTGTGGCGTGCCTTTGGCGGTGGTTCTATACAACCTCCTTTTGGTTTGCTGCCAATCATTTGCACCATCCAGTGACCACAAGCCTTGTGCCAAAATGGAACCCCCTGCCATCACATGGATTCTGACTCACAGTGGCAGCATGTAAGGTTTCTGAAACTGTAGATCTTAATAGTGGCCAGGGGTGACTGCTAACTCTGATTCTGACTCTTACTCCCGTCTCAGTTGTGCTGATACTTGATACCCAATTTAACATAAACTCAATTTGTCAATGCTAGCGACTTCTGCAAAGCAAGGAAGTATGTTTAGAATACTAAACAACAGCAGTCACATTCTTAGCAGCTGCTAAGAAGAAAAACAAGAAGAAACTGAAAAGTTGAAATTTAGGAAAATGGGCTAAGAAAAGAAAAGTGCAGGACATATTTTCTAGAAGGAAAAATTGGCCACAGCAGTCAAACTTCCAAAATTCACAGATTTTCCCACCCAAGTTGGGTGGGCTTGGACATACCAATTGTGTTTTGCCATGATAGAATATAAAAATCTACTCAAGTACTCACTCAATGCAAGAACACTTCGTTCTGTTAAACTGGCATTCCATGATGCTCACCTTTGCAACACAATGGCAGAAGACAAAGCGGGTACATAAGCAAATGTGGTGAAGAAAGCTGATGGTGCCCAATTATCAAAAGATATAGCATCTGGGGTAGTAAAGGCTTGAAGATAAAAAAGCAGCCATCTAGCTCAGAAGCAACAAAGCCCACATGGAGGAAGCCCACCAGCCTGTGTGATCACGAGGTGTCGAAGGGATAAGATATCAAAGAATAAACAAATAATATAACTGTGAGTGAGGGGGAGTGCAGAGTGGAGACCCAAATCTCATCTGTAGGCATCTGGACATTCTCTTACAGAAGGGTTGTGGGGAGGAGATGAGCCAGTCAGGGTGCAGTATAGCACTGATGAAACATACAACTTTCCTCTAGTTCTTTAATGCTTCCCACCCTCTCTCCCCACCAACTATCATGATCCCAGTTCTACCGTATAAATCCAGCTAGACCAAGGATATACATGGGTACAGATGAGAGCTGGAAACAGGGAATCCAGGACAGATAAACTCCTCAGGACCAATAATGAGAGTAGTGATACCAGGAGGATAAGGGGAAGGTCAGGGAGAAAGGGGAACTGATCAGAAAGATCTACATATAACCCCAATTCTAGGAGACAGACAACAGAAAAGTGGTTGAAGGGAGACATTGGACAGTATAAGACATGAAAAAATAATAATTTATAAATTATTCGTGAGAAAGGGAGTGTGGGGGATGGAGGGGAAAAATGAGGCGCTGATACCAAGGATCAAGTAGAAAGCAAATGTTTTGAGAATGATGATGGCAACAAATGTGCAAACGTGCTTCAAATGTGCTTGACACAATGGACGGATGAATGGATTGTGATAAGAGTTGTATGAGCCCCAAGAAAATGATTTTTTTTTAAAGAAAATGTTTTGAAACTGATGGTGGCAGCAATTGTACAATTATGTTTAATCTAATTGAATTATGGATTGTTGTAATATCTGTCAGGGTTTGCAATAAAATGATTTTTAAAATTTTTGTAAAGGCCTCATATGAAGTTTTCTCAACATCTCTACGTTCCTGGGATGTCTCTTACACATTAATGAAGGTGCCCCCAGTATAACGAGCCTCTGGTAAAAGAAAATCAAACGAACACAAATTTGCCTTTGAGGCCATGTTGACCTGTGGTCACCCCATGTGTCACAGTGGAACGCATAGCTCCAGAGAGTGCTCTTGACAATGACCTTTTTGAAGCAGGTCATGATGGTTTTCTTCTGAGTGCCACTGAGTGGGCGCAAAACAACAAGATATTTGTTTGTTGCCAATATTTGTACCACCCACTGACCAAATCTTGTTCTAAAACCCATCCAACAAATAGATTCTGACTCACAGTGACACTATATGGGGCTCCCCAAACTGTACCTCTATAGGAGCTGGCAACTCATCTTTCTCTACAAGAGCACTTGATGGATTTGAACCAATGACCTTGAAATTAGCAGCCCCTGCATAATCCACGGTGCTATCAGAAACTCTATCTTGAGAAAAGCTTTCTTTACTTTCTATATAAATACCGTCATCCCAATAAAGTGCCCCAAGAGCCCTTCCCTGGTCAATAGATCAAGGATGTCATCCTCACATCAAGTGCCCTCCTCACCCCAGGGCTCCCTTAGGTCTTTTTCTTAATCTTAGTTTCCAGTATAAGAAGTGACACACACTTCAGCAGTTTGTACTCAGAAATGACTGTCCTCACAGAAGACACGTGCTAAATCTAGAGAGAAATGTCCTCTCCCTTCCTGTGAGTTCAATTATAGCCCATCATGTAGGAATCATAACATCACAGAATTGATTCAAATTAAAGTAGTGACCAGTCACTTAAAGCCAAGTAGGGTTTCTTGTCAAGAAACCAAAAAGGTAGGTTGGTTGACGAAACTCATAAAAACTTCTGGGAAACTGCGATAAAGTCTCTATGTAAGTACTGCCTTAAATAGAGGAGCAATTTTCGAGCATTAACTCTGAAGAATTACATTAGCATGCCAGCCTCACCTCGTGCAATTTTAGCATGCTGTTTTCCTGAAAACCAGGCAATCAGGGCACATTCCACGGTTGGCACAAATATGAAAAACAAGAAAAATCAAATCCGTAGCCCATGGAGATTAATTTATTGATCTGTGGTGCAAGTTGAGGTGTGTGGTCGAATGTCACTACCTTCAGTTTGGAATGCCAGAGTTTTAAAAGGTACAATAAAATGTTATTAATTTACGGAAATAGCTAAAAGGAAAAAAAAAGCCTGTTGCCTTTTCCCTCCCACAGATTCTTTTATAAATTTAGGAAATGATTGCTCCACTTGCCTTAACCATTGTACGGTTTTATATTCCCTTAAAGTGGTAGGAACCTTGTTTTTGCACTGACAGTCAAAACTGCTTGATGTGCTACTCTCTGGCTTAATTAAAACTTTCAGCTCCATAGGCAGCTAAGAGGATTGGTTCAGGTAATGTGATTTCCAACACAAGAACTTGTTTTTTAGAGCTGGTAAAGGTGAAGTGCCAAATAAATATATATGTATTCATATTCCTCTAACGAAGAACCTTCCCTTCATCACATGAAGAAAACCATCATCCTGAGCACTAGAAATAATAAAATAGATACATCTCCCCCAATTCTGATCACTGTTCTATCGATGCCAGGAAACAATGGTTCAGGGGTGCCTGCTGCTGTTTAAGCCAAAGACAGAGACCAGGCTGATTGTAGAAATTCTATGTTTATTTCTGTAAGCCCTTGACAGAAGTAGCACTCGGTTTGTTACCTGAAAACTGTTTCAAAGATTCCGTGAAACTCATACCATAGTCATACTCATACATTGTGTGCCAAGTCCTAGGGAGAGGGGCAGGTCTGTTGCTGTGAATGGGAGCGCTTCAGCCATGGCACAAGGTAGCATGGCTCACAGAGAGTATGCGGCGCTCCCACTTGGGCCGATTACTCCTCAAGGTCTCAGGCTCCACTGCTTATCTAAATGGCTTTGCTTGTTCAGTGGATTTCACCGAATTAGAACCTTCTTATCGAAGAAGTTGAAAAGGAATGTTTACTACACTCCTTGCAGTACTTTTGGGGCTAAGCAAACTAAGTCTTAATGGACCAGAACCCAAACTGGATCATACTTCCTGTATTTGATTAACAATGAGGTAGTTGTTTTATCCCCTCTATCAATATAGGTTTATTTGTGTTGCACTGACTATTCAAGAACATTCTGCTGGGTGGATCTTAACAAACTGGGGGTTGTCTTGGGAAGAGTGGGAATTCCAGGACTCCATTGTGCTTCCCCCCCCCCACCCGATGAAATGGAAGTTGTGCAAATAAACCAAGGACACAGTCCCTGGTTTAAAATGAGGAAAGGTCTGCGTCAGGTTGTATCGTCCTACCGTATATATTGAATCTGTATGCCGAACGAATAATCACAGAAGCCGGATTATATGAGGAAGAAGGCTGTATTAGTATCGTAGGAAGGCTGATGTACAACCTGTGCAAAACAAATGGAGACAGCCTGGCTTGCTAAAAAGAGGTGTTCTTGATAAGATCAAGGATTGCCACATAGCATATGGATTACAACTTAATACAAAGAAAACTGAAATCTTCACAATTAAATCAATATGTAACTGTGATAAACAAAAATGATTTGAGTTGTCAAGGTTTTCATATTGCTTGGATCCACAATCTATACTCATGAAAGAAGTAGTCAAGAGATCAAAGACACGTGGCCTTGGGTAAATCTGCGGAATAAGATTTATTTAAAGTGTTGGAAAACAAGGATGTCACTTTGAGGACTAAGCTACACTTGATGTAAGCCATGTTATGTTCAATCGCCTCGTAGGCTCATCAAAGTTGAACATTGAATAAAGAAGGTAGGGGGAAATCAATTTGTTTGAACTCTGGGGATTGCAAAGATTCTTAAAAGTACCATGTGGCTATTGTTAGGTTCTGTCTAGTCAGTTCTGACCAATAGCAATGCTGAGCACAACAGAACAAAACACTGCACAGTCCTGCGCCATCCCCACAATTGCCCCTATGCCTAGACCCATTGTTGCAACCACTGTGTCAATCCATCTCCTTGAGTCCCTTCCTCTTTATTCTCTGCTGCACCTTAGCAGCCATTATATCCGTTTCCAGGGACTAATCTATCCTGACAACATGTCCAAAGTATGTAAGATATCGTCTCACCAGCCCTGCCTCTAAAGAGCACTCTGTCTATACTTCTTCTAATACATATCAGTTTGTCTTGATAGCAGTCTATGTTACATTTAATATTCTTCTCCAGCACCATAACTCCAATACACTGTTTGTTCTTCCTTCTGCAATGTCCATCTTTCAACTGCATATGAGGCGATTGAAAATTCCATGACTTGCTTCAAAAGCATCTCCATCCAAAAAAGGAGCAGACCTCTCTCAGAGAAAGTACAGCCAGATTATTTAGGGACAAGGCTAGTGAGATTCATTTCAAGTAATTTTGACATGTTATCAAGAAAGACTAGTTACTGAAGAAGGACATCATGTGTGGTCACTATGAGTTGGGACTGAATCAATGGCACCTAACATCAACAGCAACATATTTTATCAGAACTTGCAGATATTGAATGGGCTCCGACCTTGCAATGACGGCAAGGACTGTGCAGGACTGGCTACTGCTTCCCTTTGTTGAAATGAGTGAGAATCTGTCTGACAGCATTAACCAACAAAATGCAAAATGTTGCAAAAGTGGAAAGTACACTCACTAGGTAACAGTATGCTCTTTCCAAATACACAGAGCTAATTTAAGTTTTTAAATGCGGAAACTGATTTTGTTCGATGTCTACCATGTATTTAGTACTTTTAGGTGTTCCATTGCTACAAAATATGCTTTGCTATCCCTACCCAATTTTGGAAAGCTTGAGAGATTCAAAATGACTTATCAAGATTCACACAGAATTTTTTGACATTACGTTTGAGTTAAATTGTGTCTCCAAATAATGTATTGCTATTCTGGCTCCTGTAGATGTGATACATTTTGAAAATAGGCTGTCTTTGTATTTATGTTAACTCGAGCAGGTCACAGTATGGCAAAACCTAACCCTAAACACTTCTGAGTTACAAAACAGCACAATGGACTCAGAGGCACATTACAGAGACGAAGGAATGACAAAAGTAATGACTCCAAGGAATACTAACAACACTCCAAGCTATCCACAAAGCAAGACCCTCTCCTTAAGCTGATGCTCAATTTGAATTTCTAGTCACCATGAGGCAATAAATCTCTGTTCTTTGAAGCAAATCCCTTCTGTTATTAAGGTTTGTTGTTATTTGTTTCAGTAGTTCTATGTAATTAAGAGAAATTTCATAATTGAGATGTGCTAATGCTTGATGAAAGGATTTAAATCTTTGTCTTTAAGGCTGCACACTGAAATTGAAATTATTGCAATTCTGTATATGGTGAGCTATTATAAGAAGAAATTTGCTGGTCTTGTTAGATATCAAGCAGACAATCATGACTCATAGTGAACCTATGTGCAATTTAATGAGACCCTGCCTAGCACTTCACCATCTTCACAACCTTTGTTTTGCTTGAGCCTACTCTTTCAGCCACTATACTAATCCACCTAACTGAGTGACTTCTTGTTTGATGCCAGACAACATTAGTAAGGATGATGTCTTTCCCCAAGACGTGGCCCATCCTAATAATGTGTCCAAAGTAAAGGAGGTAAAGTCTTTCCAACCCCACTTCTATAAAATGTTCTATCTGGAATTCTTCAAAGAAAATTTGTTTTTCTGGAAGGCCAGTATACACACACACACATATATATATATACATAATTTGTATATATAATGGCTATACCATAATTCAAGACATTAACTCTTCTTCAGTCTTCCTTGGTGATTGTGCAGCTTTGATGGGCATTGCGGCAATTGAAAATGTCCTGGCTTGGGTCTGGCCCATCTTAGCATCTTAGTTTTCAAACTGATATCTTAGGTTTCTAATCTTTAAATAAGTATTTTTGTCCAAGACTAGACTTTGATTGTATTGGAATAAGTGCAGCCAGAGTGCTCCTTGGAGATAAGGTTGGCAAGACTTCGTCATACCTACTTCGAGCATGTTGTCAGGAGAGACCAGTCTCTGGAGAAGGACATTATGCTTGGTAAAGTGGAGGGGCATTAAAAATGAGGAAGGCTCCAAGGAGATGGATTACCACAGTGATGGTAGCACTGGATTCAGGTATGGGAATGTTTGTGAGGATGGCCTAGTCCTGGGCAGTGTTTCCTTCTGTTTGCATGGGTCACTATGGGTGGGAACCAACTCAGTGGCATCTGACCACCACCACCACCACAATACTTTGGCTGACTTTGGAACTGACACTTGTGGATGCAAGTATATTAAGTCAGTTCAAACTCTTCTCCATTTATCGTGGTGTCGTTTATTGATCCAATTGTGGGGGGTTTGTTTTCTTTATGTTGAATTTAAAACAAACAGTTGGAATCATTCATTGATCTTCAACAGTGTTTCCAAAATATCTTCCATTTTAGTAACCAAGGTGTGGCATCTGCTTATGACCGGTTTATTCTTCCAATCGTTAACCCACACTCTTCTTCATGTAGCCCTACTTTTCCAATTACTTTCTCGGGACACAGATTGATTAAATATGGCGGAAACACTCAACTCTATCACAGACTTTCTTCACCTCAAACTACACAGTATCCCCTTTTCTGCTTAAATGACTGCCTCTTGATGCACGGATAAGTTCAACAAGAGAACAATGAACTATTCTATAAGTCTCACTGTTCACTATTCTATTCATAATTTGTTCCAATCCACACAGATGAATGGTTAAGTGTATTCATTAAATCAAAGGTAAGCATTTTTCTGGTATGCTCTGCTTTCAGCCAAGATTCCTCTGACACCAGCCAAGAAATCCTTCGTTCCATGCCCTCCCCTACAGTCCTCTAAGAGTTGAGAGAGTGGACCGTGATATACTGCTGATACACTGTCGTAACTGATCTGGCATTCTCTTTATTCTCGTGTGATATGAATGATAATTTATAAAAATGTTCACATTCTGATGGCTGACCTTTCTTTGGAATGGAGACAAGGCTTACTCCTCATAAGGAATACACTCTTGTGAACCCACAGGGGCAGCACATCTCTGTCCTATAGATTTTTATGAGTCCCAGATGACTCAGTAGCCTTGAGTTTTGTTTGGTTTGGTTAGTTGTGGAATTTGGATGCATGGTTTCAGTGACCTCATTGGTTGAAACACCTCAATTGGTTTCTTTCAATTTCTGGATACTTTTTTTTTTTAACCAATCCCTTCAGTGGACGTTGCACTTCATACTTTAGTCCCATCGGTCCTTTAAATGGCTGAGACGTGAACTTTTACTTTAGGTAAAATGACTGTGTGCATTTCTCCCATGTTCCTTTGATAATTCTTTTCCCAGACATATAGCATTATCTCCAATTAATGTACCAATATAGCAACTTCAAGTTAGAATTATTTTAGTTCTTTTTGTTTGAGAAATGCTAAGCGAGTTCATCCATTTTGGTTTTCTAAGTCCAATTTTGTTTGGTTTTCACTTTTCATTATCATGCTTTTATTTCTCTTCTTGAGCTTCCATTAGGGATCTTGCATTATAATCTATTATTTCATATTTTCTCTAATTCACTTTAGCTTCTATAGGATGAGGAGCAATTTTCAGAGTCTCTGCGATCATCTATTTTGTCTTTTCTTTTTTTCCTGTGTTTTTAATGACTTTTCATTTGTTCAGGTATGATGTCCTTAAAACCAATCCATAACAAGTCTGTTTGTCTCTAATTAGTGTTCAATGTGTCAAACCTATTCTAGAGGTGTTTTCTTATGGATAACATAGTGTATGAGTCTGGGTAAACTAGAGAAACAAATCCATGGACACACATATGTGTCTATGAAAGAGATTTATATACAAGAGCAATTGAACATTGAGAAAAAACCCTAGCCAAGTTCAGATCAAGTCCATAGTCCAATATTAGCCCATATTTCCAATATCCATCAGTAAAGTCCACTGCAGACTCACGAAACACATGCAGTGATGCTGAATGCAGAAGATCACAGGCCAGTGGGTAGAAAGTCTTTGGATCCAGTGTCATTGAAACACCTCAGAGCTGGCAGGGGTCTCTCTGTGGCTTCTCCGGCTCCCAAGGTCTGATTGTTCCCATGTGGCTTGTCTTCTGCAATGTTTCCCAGGGAGTAGCAGAGAGAGAGAGAGAGAGAGAGGGGAAGTACCACATTTCCCAGAATTCTCAGGAGAAGGCCATGCCCACAGAAGTCTCATTGGCTACCCACACTCTTAATCCTGAATTGACACCAGATTAGGTGACTAGCGCACACAGGAGCAGTTGTTGGGATGGCGCTGCACCGGGCAGTGTGGTGCTCTGTTGTCTGTAGGGTTGCTGTGAATTGGGACTTACTTGAAGGCACCGAATAACAATGTTAGCATAGGGAAGCTTTGTAATTGTTATTTCGTATTTCTCGTTAAAGCTCGCTATATTTTGAGGAGGTATCTCTTCAGCACTTGGATTTGAAGTACCTTAATATCTGAGTGACTCAGCTTCCAGAAACTTATCAGACAATATTTCACTGCTATTCATAAGGTTTCAAATATGTCTCACTTTCACTGTTTGCCAAATGGCTCTTTTTCATATTTCCTGGCTTAAGCAATGCTGATTTCAAAGAAAATCAACTCAATACAATGCTCAAGGTGTAGAATAATATCACCAATATCACATGCAAGTAAAAATTTGCTGATTATCATTCAACAAGGGTTTTCAGAAGGACATTGACAGAAAGCTTCCAGAGGTTCAAATCTGATTCAGAAGAGGACACGGAGCCAGGAATGTCATTGCTGAGTTAGATGGATCTTGGTTCGAAACAAAGCATATCAGGAAATGCCTATGTGTGTTTTAGCGACCGTGTGCCAAGACATTTGAATGTGTGTCATAACAAATACTGGGTAACCTTGAGGAAAAGAATGGGAATTCCAGGACACTTGATTGTGCTCATGGTAACTTGTCCATGGATTAAGAGACATTTGTGCTAAGAGAATGGGGAATACTAGATGGTTTAAAATAAGGAAACGTGTGAGACAGGGTTGTATCCTCTGCTGATACTTGTTTAATCTGTATGCCGAGCAAATCCTCAGAGAAGCTGGTAATATGAGGAGGACAACAAGAATAAGGCATCAGGATGGGAGGTAGATTTCATAACAACCTTCAATATTCAGGTGACATAATCTTGTTTTCTGAAAGTGAGGAGTGCCTGATGCACTTACGACTACAGATCAAGTATCACACTTTCGGTATGCAGGGCAACTCAACTCAATGTTAAGAAGACAAAAACCTTCACAATTGGATCATAAGCAACATCATTATAAGCGGAGAAAAGGTTGAAGTTGTCAAAGATTTTGTCTTGCTTGGATTCACAATGTTCATGGAAGTGATAGTCAAGACATCAAAAGATGCATTGCATCGGGTAAATCTGCTGCAAAAGACTTCTTTAGAATACTGAAAAGCCAGTATGTTACGTTAAGTACTAAGGTACCCCTGACCCAAGCCAGGATATCTTCAGTTACCTCTAGGCATGTGAAAGTTGGATATTTTAAGAGGTTTGCCACGTCATTCTTTCTAGTTAGATTTAGGCTGGAAGCTCTGCTGAAACTTGTCTACATATGGGTACCTGGCTGGTATTTGTGATATCAGTATGACAGATTTTAGTGCCACAAAAATAAGTAAGCTACCAAATTACAAACTGAGGCAGGAGTGGTGAAAACCCTGGTAGAACTTTGGTTAAAATTTAGGTTGTTAACTACAAGGTCAAAACCACCAGCCAGTCTGCAAAAGAAGGATTAGGATTTTAGCACATGCTTGGTAGAGTGACATAGTAGGGGAAGGCCTTTAATAATATGGATTGACACAGTAGTTGTAACAATGGTCCCAAGTATAGGAACAATTATGAGGATGGTGAAGGACCATAGGGAAGTGTTTAGCTCTGTTGTGCAAAGGGCTGCTATGGGTCATAACTGACTCAATGGCATCTAACAACAATAACAACAATTATCGTAGAGTTACAATCCTGAAAAACCCACAGAGACAGGTCTGCTCTGTACCATGGGGTCGATATGAGTAGGAATCCGCTATACATGACAATGAATGTGTGTGTATGTGTGTTCCACAGTGGCACCATAATGTGGAAAAATAGTGGCTTAAAATATTGCATGGCCAATACCAACAAATGTAAAACAGCAATTCTTGTGTTTTCATTTATTTGGCACCAAGCAATGTAGGAAGTACCGGGCTACAAGCAATATATGGGCAGACTCGGCTCTTTCTTTTTCTCCCTAAACAATTTTATTGACAGCTAATCCTGATATCATATCATTGCATAGTTCAACCACATCAAGTGGTATTGCACAATCACTACTATCATCATTTCCAAACATCCTCTTCCTTCTTGGACTTTGTACATGAACACCGTTTTACTACCACCATCCCAATCCCCACTTGTCTCCCCATAAACCCGTGTTATACTTGTTGGTTCTATAGGTTCATCAATCCTGGGTATCATATACTAGAATAAAAGAGAAACATCATATAAATTAAAGAGGGTCACCCCAATGACAAAATACATCTGAGATATGGCCCAATATGAAGAAACAAAAAGGAAAAACAAACCCAGAAAATGGTGAAAGCCATATAAGACTTGGCATGCATCAGAGATGGAATTAACTGAAAATATTCCAACTGTTAAAGCCAGGTTTATCATTTTGTTCTTCTATAGTTATCTCTCTATTATACTCTGTTTGGTAACCAGTTTCTTCCCATTACATGCTTATGGATAGAGGAAAATCACCAAGGACTTATTTCCTATGCAGAGCTCATAAATGTATTGTGATATGGACTTACCCTACATTGGGCCCAATAAACCTCTCTCTACAGGGCTTAAAAACTAGTATTTAATGAAGGTCTAACATGATAGTGGGACAAGAGAAAATTAAAAGGAAATAGAGGAAAGAACTAGTAGGCAAAGGACATTTATAGAGGTATAAATACAGGCATGTGCATACTGTATATACTTGTGTATATGCCAAGTTTTCAGCATATTTTTATGCAGTTTTGTTGTAAAATTAGGTGCCTTGGCTGATAGTCTGGTCGGCTTATACTTGAGTAAATATAGTATGTAAATATATTTATATATAATGATAGGAATATAGGTCTGTGTATATATATTCATAAATTAAGTATTAAGGTAGCAGAAAGACATTGGTCCTCTTCTCAACTACTCCCTCATTGCAAGAACACTTTTTTCTAATAACCTGGCATTCTGTGATGTTCCCATTCCCAATATGATCTCTGAAGACAAAATGGGTACATAAGCACATGTGGTGAAGAAATCTGATGGTGCCTTGCTATTTAAAGATAGAGTGTCTGGGGATCTTAAAGTCTTGAAGATAAACCAGTGACCAGATATCTAGTAGAGAGGAAGCAAAGCCCATATGGAAGAAGCACACCAGCCCGTGTAATCATTAGGTGTCCACAGGATCAGTTATCAGGCATCAGAATAGCCAAAATAAACAATCATATCACTGTGAACAAGGGGGAAGGAATGGAGATCCAAAACTATATTTGTAGACAATTGGACATCCCCTCACAGAAGGGTCAAGGTGCAGTATAATTCCTCTAGTTCTTTAATGCTTCCTCCCCACTACTATCATGACCCCAGTTCTACCTTGCAAATCTACCTAGACCAGAACATCAACACTGGTACAGATAAGAGCTCTGAACACATGAAATTCAGGACATAAACCCCTTGGGACCAGTAATGAGAGTAGTGATACCAGTCTGGTAGGGAGAAGGCACAGGGTGAGGGGGAAACCTATCACAGTGATGGACATACAACACCTTACCCAAGGGTGATAAACAACTGAAACATGGGTGAAGGAAGAGAGCAGATGGTGTAAGATATGAAAATGATCATTTAGAATTTATCAAGAGTTCATAAGGGTGAGAAGTTTGGGGAGGGAGCAAAAACTTAGGAGCTAATGCCAAGGGCTCATGTACAAGTAAAATGTTTTGAAAAGGATAATGTCAATATACGTATTAATGTGCTTGATACAATGGATGTAAGAATTGTTATAAGTGCTATAATAACCTCACAGTAAAATGATTTTTAAAAATTAAAAATAAATTTTAAAAATAGTACCAGGGACCAACCCATGACAAATATAACCAAAGATCGCTATGCCCCAAGGAGATGATCATTAAGAACATAAATTAACAAGGAGGTATCTAAGGGGAGCCAAAGCCCCCCCCCCCAAAAAAAAGCATAGATCCAGGAATGGTTTTGGCCCTCCCTAAATTCTAGCTCCAACAATGTGTTCTTTTATCATGTCCTTGCTCAATACTTGCCCTCAGGGAGGAGACACGGAATATGTGGGCCCTATAACAAAGCATGGTAAAGTTAGATAGTGCCAGACTATCCGATAAAAAAGCATCTGGGGTCTTAAAGGCTTATTTCCAAATAAGCAGCCATCTAAGTGAGATGTCAACTACGTCCACAGGGAAGAAGCACACCAACATCAGGGACCAAAGGTCTGTAAATCATATGATCCAAAGCAGAAGGAGGAAATAGTATGAGAGACTCAACTGTGAGTCTGGTTTCCAGAAAGGTATGGATGACAGCGGGAACACAAGAATCATTTGTGATAGCTATGTGGAATCGTTCTGGAAGCAGGCTTGGGTACTAGGTGTAGGGACTAAGAGGAATGGATGAAAAGTATAATACATTTTACTAGGAGAAATCTGTACATAATCCAATGCGTTGTTAGCATTTTCTATGACATCTTTTCAGTTTGAGAGATCTGCTCTGTAATATGAAAGTCTTCAGTATTTGGCCAATTCATTAAAATTTTTATTAACAAAGAGTAATCATTAAAACATGCATATATCTTACACAAAAAAATGTATTTTTACTTGGAACCTATGAAGGCACATGGTTTCACCAGTCTTCAGGTAACAGCTTCCAGCTGAAGTTATATTTTCTGGTTCTGGTGTAAGTCACACCTGCAGTGAACTTTCTATGAATATCCATCTAGGTGCCTTTAAAATGGAACAAAAATAGACACTTTAAAAGTGTGCAGATATGGACAGAAACTAGTCAGATTGTTAAGAAATGTATCCCTGTAGTTGAGAGTTCTCATTCCTGTATAATTTACATTTATTCTTTTAAAGCAATTCACCTTTTGAATGTCTTCCTAAAATATTCAACTTCATTTTCAAAGACAGGGTGGCTCTTGAGATTTGTTGCTGGAATTGTCGGCTTGTTTTTTAACAAATCTGTTGATTACAGATTGTTTGGTTAGTGCTTGCCGTCTATCAGAATAGACGCAGTGACTAGGCTTATTAGGTTGGTTCCTAGAACTGTTGGGGAGACTAATGTGAAACTCTTGAGAACTTGATCCAGATAATGATGAGCTATGCTTGGTCCAGATTAGATGATCTTAGCGGTACACCTACACCTTAACATGAACATGACTGTGTGAAAATCTAAACTGTATTTTCCCATCTGAATTTGGTGATTTAGAAGCTAGAATGCTTCTTATATCTCTTGATATAGCTTTTTTTGGTCCATTCTCACTGAACTAAACTTTTTTTTTATCAATTTGCTTAAAATGCCAATTTGATTTTTCTTGTGAGTATCTCTATGTGGACTTTCAGTCTATTTGATATTCTATTCAAATGAATTATGCAAGTAATTAATCATATTCTATTCATTTATATAATGCTGAATGCAATCATTAACCAGCTACAAAAACAAGTAGAACTGGGGCAAACAGTTGGGAATAAACACAGTTGACTTTGTAAACATGGAAATTGAGTATATATAAAAGCCACATGAGGGTCTTAAAGAGAAACCCAGGCTGAAATAAAGTTAAAATGAATGTGTAGAATGGGGATACACAGAGGCCTTGTATTGAAATATTAGCCTGCCCTCACACTTCTGTTCTCCCAGAGAACCATCCAAATATTTTGACTTAGCTCCAATAACATCGAATTGATTCTGGATCTTAATAAATCTCTATGGGGACAGATCATGACATCTGCTTTCCATGGTGAAACTGGTGGGTTTGAACTTCTGACCGTGTGTTGACCTTATTTTCAAAATCCAAAGCTTACTGGACAACACCACCCAGGCATCTTTTGCAGCTGCTTACTCTGGCTTATTGGTGTACTTTCCAAGAGTGCTGATACCTCTTGGCTACTAACTGAAATACTAACTGGTTGAACCCATTAGGTGCTGTATAGGAAAAATAAATGGTAGTCGTAGTCTGCTTTGGTGAAGAGTACAGTTTTATAAATCCTAGGAATTTATCCTATAGGATCACTGAGTCACAATCTACTTGACATAAGTTCGACCTCCTCTCCATTGCTTTGCTATCCACTCTACCAGTAACATTGACCATTTTTCTTTGTCTGCAAACACTCCATTTAATTCAACATCCAGCATACTTTACCTTACTCTTTTTTCTATTTAGAAAGTTATTATAAATGCTTTCGCATAGCTGGCTGCTTCTCAGCATGTGGATTTCATTTCATTGTCACCACCTAATGTGGCCTCTTATAATGGCCTGTGTTTCAGTCAGATTTCCATGAGGAAACAGATGACACACAGAATAACTTAAAGAGAATTTATTTACAAAAAGACTATAGTCCCTTGATCTAACAAGCAGTTAATTCTTGTTGCTAATTGAAGGGTAGTGGGTCAGGCTTAGCCAGAGTATGATGTTAAATCACCACGTGTTTGTCTTTATGTTCCTGTGCTTTCTATTGTGTAGTTCTACTTTTATTCTGCTGTGAACTGAGAAAATGGCTTATAGAATTTTAATGTTTTGAATTTGTTGACACCTGCTTTTTAAAAAATCATTTTATTAGGGGCTCATACAACTCTTATCACAATCCATAAATACATCAATTGTGTAAATCACATTTGTACATTCATTGTACTCATCATTTTCAAAACATTTGCTCTCCACTTAAGCCCCTGCCATCAGCTCTTCATTTCCCCCTCCCTCCCCTCTCCCCCATCCCTCATGAATCATTGATAATTTATAAATTATTATTTTGTCATATCTTACACTGTCTGACGTCTCCCTTCATCCACTTTTCTGTTGTCCGCCCCACAGAGAGAAGGTTATATGTAGATCCTTGTAATCGTTTCCCCACTTCCACCTCACCCTCCTTCTACCCTCCTGGTATCACCACTCTCACCACTGGTCTTGAAAGGATCATCTGTCCTGGATTCCCTGTGTTTCCAGTTCCTCTCTGTACCAGTTTACATCCTCTGGTCTACCCAGATTTGTAAGGTAGAATTGAGATCATGATAGTGGGGATGGGGTAGGGGGAGGAAGCATTTAGGAACTAGAGGAATGTTGTATGCTCCATTGTTGCTACACTGCACCCTGACTGGCTCACTCCTCCCCGTGATCTTTCCATAAGGGGAAGTCCAATTGCCTACAGATGGAATTTGGGTCTCCACTCTGCATCCCCCTCATTTACAATGATATGATGATACTTGCTTTGTGGCCTAACAATATTATCAGTTATATAATATGTTCCATGTGCACTGGAGAAGAACATATACTATGGTGGTGGCATTGGGTAGAGTTATCTAATATATGGCTAGGAAGTCAAGTTGGTGGATTGTGCTGTTTAATACTTTTGTTTTGAATTTCTTTCTTTATAATCTCTCTATGAGGTTGGTGTGTTTCCTCCCATGATATTCAGATTGTCACTGATTATGGTCTTCACCTTGAAGCCTATTTATAAGAGATTAAACCTCTGGTGTCTTTATGGTTGCCATTGGCTTGATGAGTTCATAGGGATAGTACTACCCTGGCTTATATGAGCACTATGAGTCAGCATCAACTTGATGTCACTGGGTTGGGTTTGATTTTATTGGCTTGGTGGAAGTTTTGCCAGCCTTTCATACATATTTAGTCTATATTTGTCTGAGTTTAGGGGGGATCCCCTATAAGAAGCATATAGATGGGTCTTGTTTTCTAATAGTTTCCTACTCTATCTTTTGATTGAAGTATTGTGAAATGTATGCCAATGACACTGTTAAAATAAAAGATTTTTTGTACCAGAAACTTTATCCTGGGTTTCTATGGCTTTGAACCAAATTGATGGCACTGAGTTTGGTGTTAGTTTTATATTTCATATGCATATTTCACATTGAGAATTCAAAGAAAGTTTTCTTGGAGGTTAAACAAATACGTTTACGTTACACATTTCAATAATAAATAGCTCAGTTTTAGCTACTTTATTTTATTTTCAGGCATTTGAGAAATCTATTGCTTCATGTCTTCTTCATACTACGTCACCATAAAAATTTTCCATCCATATCTGAAATTTTAGGCAAAAACAATACAAGAGAAAATTTAAAACTCACTGCCATTGAATCAATTCTGACTCATGGCAATCTTTCAGGACAGTGTAGAACTGTTCTTGGACAATGCCAGACAGTAACTCTATGGGAGTACAAAGGCTCATCTCTCAACCTCTGAGTAGCTGCTGGTTTCAAATTGCTAACTTGTGGTGACAGGACCAAGGCAAAAACCAAATTCACTAATAGCAAATTGAGTACAATACTCTATGTATTGACCTTTTGGGACAAACCATATTTATAAGAATATATATATTGTTAATATTTACAGTGACTTGTCACATATAAGACTTTATCTGTTTAAGAAAGTTTTCTTTGTTCATTTGTTTATTTGTCTTCCCCAAATTAGAAATTTGGGGGTGAGATTGGACATGGATAAATATCCTAGACAAAGTGACCGGGAAGCTTTTTTTTTCCATTTCCAAAATTGTGTTCCAATATGGAATTCAATAGTTCATGAAACAGAACTCTTAGGGGGGATATATATACATACCATACTGAATGAAGGGGGAAGTGCAGAGTGGAGACCCAAGGCCCAAGTGTTGGCCAATGGAGATCCCCTCATAGAGGGGTTTAGGAGAGGAGATGGGTCAATCAGTGTGCGAGGTAGTACCGATGAAGAACACAGCTTTCCCCCACATCCTGGATGCTTCCTCCCTCCAACTACCATGATCCAAATTCTACCTTGCAGGGCTGGATGGGGCAGAGGTTGTACACTGGTACATATGAGGGCTGGAGGCACAGGGAATCCAGGGTGGATAATACCTTCAGGACCAAGGGTGTGAGGGGCGATGCTGTGAGAGTGGAGGGTGAGTGGGTTGGAACGGGGGAACTGATTACAGGGATCCACATGTGACCTCCTCCCTGGGAGATGGATGGCAGAGAAGGCGGGGAAGGGAGACTCTGGATAGGGCAAGATATGACAAAATAACGATGCATAAGTTACCAAGGGCACATGAGGGAGGGGGTAGCAGGAAGGGAGGGGGAAAAAAAGAGGACCTGATGCAAAGAGCTTAAGTGGAGAGCAAATGCTTTGAGAATGATTGGGGCAGGGAATGTATGGATGTGCTTTATACAATTGATGTATGTATATGTATGGATTGTGATAAGAGTTGTATGAGTCCCTAATAAAATGTAAAAAAAGAAAAGAGGAGAAAAAAAAAGAAAATGATTAGGTCAAAGAATGTACAGATGTGCTTCATACAATTGATGTATGTATATGTATGGACTGTGATAAGAGTTGTATGAGCCCCTAATAAAATGTTAAAAAATAAATTAAATAAAATAGGGCTGTATTAATAAAAAAGAAATGAAAGGATGAATTTTCACTGTTATCATATTCCTGGATGAAACAAAAATCTGGCTCAGCATTGTGATTCATAGTTTTCTCTGGAAAAAAAGTGACTTTTACATGGAATTTCTCAAAATAATGACATTTTTGTAAGCACACAGAAAAGAGTATTGCTCTTTTACCTTCTAATTATGCCATTGGAAAACCAGCTTCCCCATTCTCACTAGGGAAATCTGGCACTGCCTGATAAACCTCTGGGTATTAATGGATAATGATTTAGATTTATAAGCCAAGCAATACTAACACTAATTGCTAAGCAGCCATAAAGCAGTAGGTGCACTGCAAAGGAGTGAATTAGTCACAACCTCAGCCTCTCACAATTAAAATAATTTTGCATTACAGCATGTGTAGAGACAGAAGTTCAATAATGCCAGAGGCTAGAAGCAAACTTAAGACAAAGAAATAGCGATCTGATCCATGAATATTCTGTTCTTTTGACTAAGAATGCAAAAAAATAAGTATATTTCTGACTCAGTTTTTAGGGACTTATTTGGTAATATAATAATTGCTGACGATAATTGTTCCATTGGAGAAAACATCCTATTATCTCCTTTCCTGAAGACACCAACCTACACTTATCTATGGGGCAATTCTACTCTCACCTATGGGGCCACTATGTGTTCAAATAAACCTAATGGCACACAACAACACTTATAACATTAGTTGTTTATTATATGAAGGTTTTTATTTATTTGTAAATGTAGGGACAGTTAAACAAAGAAAAAACAAATATTGCTCTTGTTATAGTTAAGATTCATGGTGGTTCATGTCTGCAGAGTAAAGCTATGCACCATAGAACTTACAAAGATGTCATGTCTCAGAAGCATATTTCTAGACTTCCTTTCAAGGTCCCTTGGAAGTAGTCTTGCTTCCCTGCTTTGAGTTTCCTTTCAAAGAGTCCACAGAGATCTCAGTTTCTAATATTAAGAAAGCCCCAACACAGTCCTGCATGTATTATGACCTATGAGTGCATGCTTGGAAAAACAATCATGAAAACTAGGTGTGAAATAGAAAGTAGTATTTACTTATGAAGAGAAAAGGGTGTGGTAGTTAGGGTTTTTAAAAATTAATTTATCATTTTTGGGGAGCTCATACAGATAAAACAATCCATAATTCAATTAGATCAAACATAATTGTACAAATGCTGCCAGCATCAATTTCAAACGTTTCCTTTATTCTTGATCCTTTCTTCCCCTTGATTCCCTCCCTCCCCCATCCTACTCCCCAGGAAACTTTATAATAATAATAATATATATAAATTATTAATATTGTTGTTATTATTTTTTTGCCATATCTTACACCATCCATTGTATCCCTTCACCTAAGATTCTGTTCTTCGTTCCCCTCCAGGAAGCGTACACATTCATCATGGCTCTCAGGTCCCCACTACTCCAGTTACTGTTTCTGAAGGGTTATTTATCGTGGCTGTCGTGCATCAAACGATCTTGATTATACAAATGAATATACCGCAGGTCCAATAAGATTAATGGGGTAAGACAAAGACAATAATACTAAGAGAAGGAAATACTAAAGAACTAGAGCATAAGTTTGTGCTTCATCAGTTCTATACTACACCCTGGATAGACCACCCCTTCTAGGTGACCCTTCTCTGAAGGACTGTCCAGTTATCTTATAGATGGGTGTTGGGTCTCCACTTTCTCCATGCTTCTTCACGGCAATTTGATCATTTATTTTTTAACTTCAGATACCTATTCCCATCGACACCTCATAATCACACAGGCTAGTGTTCTTCCTCCATGTGGGCTTTGTTGCTTCCCTCTCAGGTGGCTGCTTATTTAACTTCAAACTTTTAAGACCCCCAGACGCTATATTTTTTAATATTTGCTACCATTAGCTTTCTTCACTACATTTGCTTATGTAACCATTTTGTCTTCAGCGAACTTATAAGGAAGATGAGTATCAGTCAGGGACACATTAGAACAAGTCGTCTTTACTGAGGCAAGATTTAAGTAGAGGCCCAAAGTCCATGTGCTTTGCGCACACACACACACACACACACACACATATACATACACACATATCCTAATATATTTACATATATATAAAACTTTTATTTTCTTCTCTTTTCTGTTTTCTTTTTTCTTTTCTCTTGCCCCACTGTCATGTTTACCCATCGTTCGCCTCTCAGTAGTTCCTCTCAGATACCTTTCAATTGATCAAACATGACCAGGAATGATACACCCTCCTCATTGTCAATTTTAGAACCTTTGCTTTTTCCCCTGTCCCGGTAGTTAATGGCTTACTGCTTCTTTCCCCCTGCCTCCTCGCCTCCCATGCCGGGAACTATAGATCCCATTTCTGTCTTCTTGGGATTGCATACCCTGCCAATCTCTATAGATAGACACCAAAAGATAGAAAACTCACTCAGTGTTCAGTGTAGCAATAATGAAACTCACAACCTTCCCCTATTTCTTAAGTGCTTCCTCCCCACAACTATCAGGATCCCAATTCTACCTTGCAAACCTGGTTAGACCAGAGGATGCACAGTGGTACAGATGGGAACTGGAAGCACAGGGAATCTAGGACAGATGAATCCCTCAGAACCACCAGTGATGAGAGTGGTGATACCAGGAGGGAAGGCGGAGGGGGCGGGGTAGAGAGAGAGAACCTATCATAAGGATCTACATATAACCTCCTCCCTGGGGAATGGGGGACAGAAAAGTGGGTGAAGGGAGACGCCGGGCACTGTAAGATAAGATAAAATAATAATTTATAAATTATCAAGGGTTCATGAGGGAGGGGGGAGGGGGAAGGAAAGGGGAGGGAAAAAAGGAAAATTAGGAGCTGATTCCAGGAACCCAAGCTGAAAGCGAGTTTTGAGAATGATGAGGGCAATGAATGTATAAGTGTGCTTTACACAATTGATGTATGTGTGGATTGTGATGAGCTGTGTGAGCCCCAATAAAATGATTAATTAGTTTTTTAAAAAGAAAAGAAAAGGAGAAGAGAAAAAAAGGGTCATGAAAATAGTTCCAAGTCGAACTGGTACTATCCAGAGGGATGAGCAGCTCTCTGTTAAAAAGGGAGCAGGTCCTGGTTACCTGGGACCAACTTACCTAACAGCCATATACCCTTTCAGTTCTCAGCACTCAAACCCAAGAAGTGCGCCTAGTACAACACTATATTATTCTTCCTGCAGTCAGTGATGGAACAGTCTAGTGCCCACCCCCAAAACCCCCGTTACAAGTTTAGACTTTCAGTGTGTCCCACTTGTGAATAACCCTCAGGTAGTTCAGGTGAGGTGCAAGGCACTGGCCCCTGAGACAGAAGTCTACAATCAGGAGCTCTCTGCCACTTCATAGCTTGTTCCCATCACCAATCTGTTGCTCTCCCCTGTTGGGAGTTAGATTTTATGTCAACTTGAATTTGAATGAAAATGTAGCGGTAGAGTCTAACCCTTTATCCGGTCACAGATTAATGATGCCCCTTGGGGGATGTACCCTTTTTATAGGAGAGACACTAGGGGCCTCCTCCCCTCTTCCCTCCTGTCCTGCCCCTTTTCCTTCTTGCTTGCTGGGATGGTGCCTGCCTCCAGGGACAGCCTCATGAGACTGTCAGGACCCTGCAGGATTTCCACTGGTTTTGGAACTTCCTGCCTCTTGCCTCCCCTTTTTGTGTCATTGCCCTCATTTACGTGAGACTGAAGAGTACTCCAGCTAACACCAGACCATCGACTAAAGTTGGACTGAGCTGGCATGCCTTCTTGAATAGATTCATTTTTGGCATAAAACATATACACACACACACATATGTGTGTATCTGTATATATGTGTATATATAATTGGTATTGTTTCTCTAGATAACCCAGCATAACAGAAGGGGCATTAGTATGTGAAAAGCTGTAGTTAAGATATATAAATGATTGCCATGAACTTGTTGAAGCCCCCTAATATATAAGATTGACATATGATATATCTATATAGCCAAAAGACAAAACTGACAAAAAGAGACACATTTGGAAGAAAGGTAAGCCAACAGATTGTTTTAAGGTACAAAACAGGCCTCAATATCAAATATAATTAAAGGAGAACATGTATTAAGTCTTAATGGCAACAAAGAGACAGACACCATTTCCGGATGAGGGAAGTCCTTAGCAAGAGATCAAAATGTTCTCCGAGGATTCACAATCATGTGTCATAGTTATGAAGCAAAGGAAACCTTCACAAATTCATTAGTGGTGGCAGCGCAGCCCATCACAGTTACAGGGGGGTCTACAAAAGCACGATCAAGGCCATTATTGGGACACATAGATCACATATATTGTTAGATCGAAGAGTTTACAATATTGATCCAAGGCCTTCAACTAATGTGTCAAAGACCCAGAAATGCTTCAGAAGCATAATTCAAAACTCTATGATTTGTCCCCCAATACAGTCCATCAGGGACACACTTACATAGATTGCTAAGAGACCACCCCTTGCTGAGATGACTGGGCATGGGTGGAAGTAATCTAAATTCGAAGGCTCTCGGCATGAGGGCAAGATTACCTGCATCATTAGTTGATGATCAGAAAGAAGCCATTAGTGGCTTAGTTTCCATGGGGAATTCTGTAAATGGACTTTTGGCTACCACTGTCATCCATAGTCTACTCCAAACCGGGGTGCTCAGATTGTAAGCTCTAATAAAATAATAAGAAAATGACTGAGGAATATAAGTAATATCTCATGTAGATAAAATTTGCTAAATGTAATTCAAGGAAGGATGCAGCAGTATAGCCAAAAGGAACTACCTGAAGTTCAAGTTGTATTCTGAGAAGAAATTGGAACAAGTGATATCATTACTAATGGTTATGGCTGAAAGCACAGATTGCCACGAAGAATTTTACTAGTGTTTTATGTTCAGGCAAAGGCATTCAACTGTGTGAATCACGGAAGATTCCAGGTATTATTTGAAAGGATGGGAATTTTAGGAAATTTAATTACACTCAATGAAACTGTCCATAAACAAAGTCATTTGAACAGAACAAAGGAATATCACTTGGAGAAGAATCCCCACATTTGCATGGTGATGCTGGAGCAGAATAAAGAACATCCCATGGACTGCTAAAACAACAAACCGGTCCACATTGAAAGAAGTAAGGCCACAGTGCCTCTCAGAGTCAAGGGTGGCAAGACCTTGTCTACATACTTTGGACATACTATCAGGAGAGTCCAGTCGCTGAAGAAAGACATCATGCTTGGTGAAGTGGATTGGCAACAAAAAAGAGGGAGACCCTCGAGGAGATGGATGGACCCAGTGGTACCAACAATGGGCTAAGGCATAGGAGCAATTGTGAGGACGGCCCAGGGCCAGGCAGTGTGTCATTCTGGTGAGGTTTAGAAGTTACTGGATGACACCTAACACCAACAACAAAATTCAGAAAAGTATGTGTCAGGGTTTTCTCTTTTACAGTATTTGTCTATTCTGATGTTGAGAAAATACTTTTTTTTAAGGTGTACACTTTTATTGAACTGGTCAAGTCAGTGTACAGGTAAAACCCTGGCTCCTCCACATCTCACCAACCCAGGGGACCCAAAGCCTTCATATCCTTCTAAATTTAGGGGGACAAAAAAGGAGGGGTCGCCTAATGGCTGACCATTCAAAAGGAAACTTTAAAAACAGAAAAAAAAAGTATTAAGGCGGTGGAATTATTTAAAAAAAAAAAACCTTGGGTTACATAATTTACTCAAAAGCAATGCTCTTGTCCCTTGCACCCTCACATGGGTCTGGAGGGGAAGGGACGAGGGCTGGACCCCCTTCTCGGGAAATGTGGAGTGGGGCCGGCTTTGGAGAAGGACAAGAGTCTCCCGTCACATGGCATCGCACGGCTTTTGGAATGACTATTTTAAAAAAGAAAAACGTAATCATGTACAATCAGAGTCCTGGCCACATTGTAGAACTTGGGGATGCTCGCTCCCTCTGCTGTCACCCTCACCGTTCCAGTTTTTAAATCCTGAGTCAAGCGCCAAAACAAAAACGAAAAAAAAAAAAGAAAACAAAACAAAACCAAACAGATAAAGCCATGCCAATCTCATCTTTTTTTTTTCTGCGCAAGTTAGGTTTTTCTCAAGAAAGGGTGTAACGCAGCTAAGGAACAGTCCGCCTAGAAGCATTTGCGGTGGACAATGGAGGGGCCAGACTCGTCGTACTCCTGCTTGCTGATCCACATCTGCTGGAAGGTGGACAGCGAGGCCAGGATGGAGCCGCCGATCCTCACGGAGTACTTGCGCTCGGGGGGAGCAATGATCTTGATCTTCATTGTGCTGGGCGCCAGCGCTGTGATCTCCTTCTGCATTCTGTCGGCAATGCCAGGGTACATGATGGTGCCACCGGACAGGACTGTGTTGGCGTAGAGGTCCTTACGGATGTCAACGTCACACTTCATGATGGAGTTAAAGGTAGTTTCGTGGATGCCGCAGGATTCCATTCCCAGGAAGGAGGGCTGGAAGAGGGCCTCGGGGCAGCGGAAACGCTTGTTGCCGATGGGGATGACCTGGCCGTCGGGCAGCTCGTAGCTCTTCTCCAGGGACGAGGAGGAGGCGGCCGTGGCCATCTCCTGCTCGAAGTCCAGGGCAACGTAGCAGAGCTTCTCCTTGATGTCACGCACAATTTCACGCTCAGTCGTGGTGGTGAAGCTGTAGCCCCGCTCTGTCACGATCTTCATGAGGTTGTCGGTCAGGTCCCGGCCAGCCAGGTCCAGATGCAGGATGGCGTGGGGGAGGGCATACCCCTCATAGATGGGCACAGTGTGGGTGACCCCATCGCCGGAATCCATCACAATGCCAGTGGTACGCCCAGAGGCATAGAGAGACAGCACAGCCTGGATGGCGACGTACATGGCGGGGGTGTTGAAGGTCTCAAACATGATCTGGGTCATCTTCTCTCGGTTGGCCTTGGGGTTCAGGGGGGCCTCGGTCAGCAGCACTGGGTGCTACTCGGGGGCCACGCGGAACTCGTTGTAGAAGGTGTGGTGCCAGAACTTCTCCATGTCGTCCCAATTGGTGACAATGCTGTGCTCAATGTTGTACTTGAGGGTCAGGATGCCTCTCTTGATCTGGGCCTCGTCGCCCACGTAGGAGTCCTTCTGGCCCATGCCCACCATCACGCCCTGATGCCTGGGACGTCCCACGATGGAGGGGAAGACAGTCCGGGGGGCGTCGTCTCCCGCGAAGCCGGCTTTGCATATGCCGGAGCCGTTGTCGACCACGAGCGCAGCGATATCATCATCCATGGTGAGCTTGGGGGTGGCGAGTGTAAACCGGCGGCGGTGACTGTGCGGCAGCGAGAAGCTTGTGCTCGCGAGAGGGAGGCGGTCTCGGCTGGGAGAAAATACTTTAAGAACCAGGGCTTTATGGAAAAAAGAGCCGACATCAGGAGGAAGACACAGTAGCAGCTTGTGGCATCCAAATAAGACAATATCGCTTGTTGGAAATTTAAAAAAAATGAAGAAGTTGCTGATGTAGTCACAGACTGCAGCCTGCAGTATGGATTACTCTTCAGTGTAAGACAAATGAGTCAAAATCTTCGCAGATGGACTAATAGATACCATTGAGGTAAATGGAGTAAAATATGGGAGATGGCTAGGCTTCTGTTTTAAGTGGGGTCCTCAAAGAGTGCTCGTGCATCTGCCAACCCATAAATCAAATGAGGGCTTTTGTCAAAGTGGATGCATAAGAACCTTTTAACATGTGAAAGGGCAAACATGCCACTGGGAGGACACAGGCTAGACTTTCCCTCCCATACTGTGGACATCAGCAGAGGCCCGTCTCTGGGAAAGGTCAGCCTGTTTGGTGAAACAGAGAGCAATGCACATGAGAAAACACTCAAAGAGTCATATCACAGAAAGCACAAGGCCACACCAAATTTTGATGCGGAGCAGATGTTTCTAAATGGGTACTAATAACACACGCACCCAGACTGAGCGCGAAAACTGGAAAGGCGAAGGGCGAGCAAGCCACGACAAAACAGACGAGCATAGATCCAGAGACCACTGAGGCCCTTCCCAAAGAAAGCGCGTAGCAAATGTGGTTTTCTCATTACTGTTTTCTAGCTTTTTCTATATTCCTTTCATCTTTCGGTCCATTTGTCACAAGGGGATGTCTTATGTGTCGCTATGATGATGGAAGATACGCTGCCAAATCTGTTAAATGCCAGCAGGGTCCCCCATACTGGACTGGTTGAAGTGAAGTTTCCAGATTAAGACAGACTACAAATAAAGCCTAGCATTCTACTTCTGAAAATTAGCTAAAGAAAATCTCAGAGAAAGCAGTGGCAGATTGTCATACCTTGTACTGAGAGATGAGCCCCCAGGTTAGAACATTCTCAAGTTAAACAGTGGCTAGAAAATGGGACTCAAGGAGTCCGACAGTTGTGGAAATGATGCTGAGCTGAGCAGCATGTTGCTGTTGTGTGTGGGGTTGCTACGAGTCAGAGCCAGCCTGAGAGCGATGAACAGCATGCTGTGCACACACTCCTGCTAAGTCGTGCTCTTAAGACAGAAGACACATGTCTTTGTTATAATTTCTGTTTGTTTCTTTTCTTTGATGGAAGAAATACTATAGTGGCTACTTTCCCCGGGAAAGGACAATATTTATAATAAAAGCTGTCTCTTAGGTCCTGTCATGCTTTGCCCGTTAATAGAGTTAAACTGCTTCACACTGAGCACTACCAGAGAGAGTTTGTGTTGGTGCCATGAGCTGCAAAGATGAAGTAATAGGAGCTACTTTCAATAATACATTGCATCCCTTACCTGGTTAAAAGTATTTACAGTTTGAAAAACTCATAGGTTTCAATAACGCCTTGGTAAATGGTAACCGAATGAGTAGCATATATGTAGATATGGTGATTCTCATCAAAATGCAATGAAAAAGCCCCTTATAAATAAAGAAAACAACTCCAAATATCTCATTTAAGAATAATCCCAAATAAAGAGATGGGTCAGAGAATAATAAATGAAACTACACTTTTATTGTGCCGAATTCATATTGCCTATATTAAAAATGTGCTTGTAATTTGAAGCCATTTAATTTCTAGTGAGGTGTCTAAGTTGTTTTTCTTTTCAAAAGTTCATGTAAGAGGAATTTGGACATAGTAGGAAGAGCTGTGGTTATGATATGAAACTTCTATGAGGCTAATAACCACTGATGTCATTTAATTTATCAAACAAGCCGTTAATCAAAACATACTGACCAGAAGCACAGTGTACTTGATTTCTTCATCAAAATTCGATCGTTCTATTTTCATGTGAAAGATAATGAGATTGCTAGATATGGTCTTTTAATATGTTTCAAGAAAATTGGGATTTTAATATTTTCCTCTACAAGGTCTCCATAGCAGTTTGGCTCACGGAATTGTAATTTTGCCAGGGCTAAGAGCCCTCAGGGAGCTAGATGGACACTGAGGCTGCAGTGATGGGCTCAAGCATTCGCACACTTGTGCAGATGGTGCAGGACCTGGCAGTGTTTAGTTCTGTTGGTGTAGGGTCACTGTGGGTGAGAACGGATGCTCTGGCATCTAGCAACAACAGCAATCTCTATAGCACTATCTTTCCAAGGTTCATTTTAGCACAGCTTCGTTTAAACTAAGCAGTCTATTCATTGCACACCAGGCATGTTCCTGGGAGCCATAAACCTGGAATGCAAGATGCTCTTTTGTGTTTCTTGATAGAGCAATCAATTCCCAAACTAATTCAATGTGGTCACACCATAATCTAGCTCACCTGCCCTACAGAACTGATTAGAAAAATGGTTGGTTCTCAACCTGTGGGTCGTGGTCTCTTTCACAGAGGTCACCCCATTCATAACAGTAGCGAAATTTCAGTGATGAAGTAGCAACAAGTAGAACTGTATCAAGGGGTCGTGGCATTAGGAAGTTTGAGAACCACTGGTTTGGAAGATTCTTAGTCAAATCCTAGTTGCATAAAACCTATTCATTTCCATATCTCCTTTGAGTCTTGGGGGAGAGAGAAGTCAGAAGTACTTGACCTTCAACCACCTTATATGCCAATCTTGCTTTTATTAGAATAAAAAGGGCAGCCTCCTGGCACAGTGGTTAAGCACTTGGCTGGTAACCAAAAGGTTGGCGGTTTGAATCCACCAGCGAATCTGTGGAAAGGAAATGTGGCAACCGACTTCCATAAATATCACAGCCTTTGGACACACTGTGGGACAGTCCATTCCCTCCTGCACCATGAGAGGTGGCTGCTTCAATAGCAGAGGGTTTCAGAATTAAAACCATCTGTCCTGTCATTCTGAGATACTTAGGGGATTGCACATCTCGTGTAAATGTCTTATCTATTTGATCCTCAAAACAGCCTATGGGTTAGACTGAACTAAGACCAAATTGTCTGTCACCTTGCAGATGAAGATAAAGGTCTCAGTGGTCTGGTAACTGATAATTAGTTGATGTCTACAGAGGAGTTATTGAATGGATTTAGAGAATGCCTGTTTTTCTCCCATTTTATTCTCGGTGATATCAGTTCTTCATTTCCCCCAACCACATGGATTTGTGCTGAGACTTGCTTTTATTCCTTCCTAGGGAAGACCTCTCAGCTATTGCTTAATTAGAAATCCTGCAAGTGACCCCGTTTGAAAAGTGAAGTCACACTCTGGTCATTTTCAAATCAAGTGGCAAACATTAACTTAGAAACCTTCATGGGTGATGGGGAAAGAGGCTATTTCAATGAGGGGATAGAGAGAAAATATTAAAGGGAAAAATGGCCCTTTTATCAGCTTCTCCCAGGGAAAAGTTTCTGATATTGCATAAAAGAAAAGGAGGTCTGCTCTCTGCTTGGGAGAATATAGGAGAGATATTAAGGGAATTGGTGAAAGGAAACATTAGAATGGCCAAGGGAGATGGTCACATATATCTTTAAATTATTTGGGGAAAGTTCTCCTTCAATTTAGGGAAAGGTAATGAGGTAATGTCATTGAAATGCCTTTATGAATAATATACATATATGAATATATATATGTGTGTGTGTAATTTTTAAAGTAGTATTCCAACATGATTTTTAAATACCATAAAACCAAGGACAACGATCTGTTTCATGCTTCCGTTCTCCACACGTAATGGTTTTGTGTCCTTATCACTCTTCCTGTCTTTGTATAGAAATGTGCATCATATCAATTTTTTTCATAAAATCTAGTCTATATTTCAGACCGTTCAGTTAAACACGGAAACATGTTATCTATCCTTTCTCCATTAGCTCCATTCATCTTATCACTGAATTAATATTTTCTACTTGGTTCAAAAATAAAATAAAAATCCCTAAATTGTTGGGACAAAATGATACCAATTGGCACTCTTTCACTACATGGGTTGGGCAATTTTCCCAATGAGATCATAAGTTAACTCAGTCTGAGAAGTTAATTATCATGAGTTATCAATTGGTGTCACCTAATACTGAACACAGAGAACATTCACACACATATGTACATAAGCACACATACACACATGTGGACATACAAATATATGTTTGTGTGTATATGCACGTGTACATGTGCATCTACACACATATGTGTAGGAGGACACAGGGCTGGGTAGTGTTGTGTTCTTCTGTGCATATACTCACTGTGAGTTGGAAGGCACATACCAACAACATGTGGACCAAGGAAAACTTGAAAAATCTGGGAACTATTTAGGGCTGAATGTTTAGAAAAGGGAAAACACAACAATTTTCCATTAAAAGAAGCAATTCCCAATAAGACTAAACAAAAACCCACCAACCAAGAAAAGAAACTAACCAATCCACTAACGTGGAGTTGCTTCTCACTAGAACTGCTCTCCAGAGTTCCAAGGCTCGGAGACGTTAAGAAGCCAACCAACCGCAGGTCTCCACCGTCCTCCTGCAGAGTGGCTTCAGGGCTTCCAGCATCAGCTGTCCTTTAGTAGCTGATTGCTCAGCTACCGAGAAAGCGCGGCTCTTTGCGATAAAGCTGCCCTCACGGAGTCAAAGTTGGAAAACTTGTGAGCCCAGAAAAATAAGGCAATTCCATCAAGATCTGGCTCTTTTTAACCATGCTCGGTTAGAGTCAGGTACACTTTTGTCCAGAAAATAACCTCCTTGCTTTTCAACATGCTTGAGAGGTCTTGTGCAGCAGATTTTCCCAATGCAGTGTGCCATTTGATCTGTAAGCTGCAGCTTCACGAGCATGAATGTGTTAAAGTCAAAGCAGAACTTCTTCCTTCCGCCAGTGCCCGGTCAGGAAGCCAAGTCACTGCCGCTGAGCAGATTCCAGTGCCTTAGAGCCTAGAACAGAACTGCCTCTGTGGGTTTCTGTCACTGTAAATCCTTATGGGAGCTGGAAGGCTACTCTTTTCCTGCGGGAAGGACGGTGCTTTCAAATCACTGGCCTTGTAGTTAGTACTGCACCACCAGATGCCGTGTATATATATATAGACATAGGTATAGGTATAGATATATTTGATAGAGATAGAGATAGATAGACATAGATATAGGTAGATATGTGTGTGCAAATGTATCTCTATATATGGAAATATACATACATATACCTTTAGAGTGATATAGGCATGCATATGCAAACACACACACACACACATATATGTGTATATATATATATATTTTTTTAAGTGAAGAAAGGAAAACTTTTTTTTTCTTTCTTCTATTTTTACTTTTTTTTCCTAAACCTAACCCTAAAGAAGAAAGGAAAACTTAATAGAGTGGCACAAATACTTAATGAACCCAGAGCTGAACGCTATGACTGGAGCTTTTGGTTGGCTCAGAAATGCCTAGAAGGAAAGGCCTGGTGATCTACTTTGAACAATCAAATAGCCTCTCAAGGACAGGTGGACTCTGACTCACACAGGTTGCATTGTGTCAGAACTGATATGATTATATAGGTATATAGGTTTATATATGTCTACATAAATTACATAGAGCTGAAAAAGAAGAAGGTTGCCATGGAGTCAATTCCAATATGTAATGGTCTTATATAGGATTTCTGGGACTGAAAGCTTCCTTTCTTCCTCAGAGCAGCTGGTAAGTTTGAACCTTCAGCTCCAGGGCTGGTGGGGCGGTGTTTATCAAGCAGTGCCATCAGAGAACTCTATATATGTATTTTGTTATATGTTTCTGATGATGCCGGTTCTTTTCCGACTTTTAAAAATACAACAAGCAGGATTTTTAAAGTTTATGGAGATTTCCATTACCCTTCAAGTTCTTTTTTTTTTTTTTCATGAGATTTTGAGGCATTTACTATTTATGAGGAAACTTTGTGATTTAAAAAATTGGAATATTTCTTTAGGACATACAGACTGTGAAAAATGATGATTTTCCTTCTCACATCATTCTCTTTGTTTGCATTTTGTTTCTAAAGTATTTTCCCCCTAAACTGGAAAAGAAAAATGCTTCTTTATTTATTTCAAATCTGTGCCCTCTGTAGGAAGAAAATGCAATCTGAGAAGCGGAATCTGGTTCTGCAGCCTTTGTATTAGATTCATAAGGACAAAAATGGGGCTGATATTTGTAAAATGACTTAAAATTCCATGCAACAGAAAGTGAGGCTCAGACTTGGAAGAATAGAAAGCAAAACTATAAAGTTAAGAACCCTTGAGGACAGGGAGCAATTGCATTTCAGCTCTGTAGGTCAACTACAGGATGACTCCAGGGGAGAGAGAGAGAGAGAGAGAGAGAGAGAGAGAGAGAGAGAGAGAGAGAGAGAGAGAGAGAGAGAGAGAGAGAAAGCAGAGACTTTGTCTTGGGAGAAACAATGGGAAGCCTTTAAATAACACTGTGGCCACCACCACTATCACCCCCCCCACACACACACACACACAATCATTGACCTGAATCTATCGAAAGGGAGAATAATAAACTTAATTGAAGGAAGGAGTCAGGCATCTAGAAGACAGGCTCAGATACCACATTCACACGGATTTCTCTAGCCCCCAGGCCTACGTTGTAGTCTCCGGTCCCACGGGTAGGCGTCTGAAGCAGTGTGGGCATTACAGTGACACGAACCTACATGAAATTGTGGCGGTGCTATTGCCGAGGTGTGTAATCTTGGGGAGGTAGCTTACTTTCTGTGAGTCCTAATTTTTCCATCTGTAAAATGATTGAATGAAGACCGAAATTTCTGATATACCTACTGCTCATTTCTTGAATATCTAGTTATCTGGCATTTCACATTTATGACACTAGCAAAAGGGAAATATGCTACTTTGCATAGTAACAACATATGTGGCACAGTAATGAACTTGATGCTGTGAGAGTGTAATGGCTAATGTCATGTGCAATGTGCATGGGACATGATTCTCAGTGGTTAGGCGGTTAGGTAATGATTTGAGTTCGCAGATATGGAATAGTAGAATTTGTCTCTCTCTGTGAAACCCAGTGCATGTTTGTGACAAGTCCAGCTCTCAGAATTTTACAATCGTTATTTTTGCAATTTAAAAAAATAAATTATAATTGAGAAAAAGTACCCTTCCCAGAAATCAGAACCCCAACAAATGTGAGGATGGCACAGAAGGGGATAATGATGTGCACAGGCCTGCAGTGCAGAGAAGTGAATTGTGGTTCTTGTGAAGAATATTGAAAACACAATGAACTATTGAAAGGACAGACACAATACGGACAGAGGCGTCCTTAAGAGGCAAGAATGGCACGCCATACTCTCACATGTTTTGGACATGTTATCAAGCATGACTGTTCCTGGAGAAGGAACCGCAAACAAGAGGAAGACCTTCAATGCAATGGACTGATACGGTGGCTGCAATAATGGGGTCAGGCACAGGAATATGTGTAAGGAAGGTGCAAGAGCAGGTCATGTTTCTTTCTGTTGTTCATCGCTGTGCCCTAGTTCTGACTCGATGGCACCTGACAAGAACTCATAAGGTCCCTATGAATCAGAATTGACCATACTGCCCTCACAACAAAAATCTAACACTGTTCATCATGAGCATGTAGAATATATATTATTTTAGAGTCTAAAATATATATTCTTGTTATGGTTCATGTGTGATGTGATCCAGTTGGTTCTGACTCATAGAAACCTTGTGTACAACACAACTAAATAGGGCCTAGTCCTGCCCCATCTTATCCAGGATCTTGCTGTTTTTCGCTACCTCTCTACTTTTCCCAGCATAATTTAGTTTTCCAGGCAAGCCTTTAAGACATCAGATGCCATTCTTTCCGATAACTGGACACAATCTGTTTTATGCACCCTCACTGTACTACGGCATCGATCCATCTATTTAGTGAGCTCTTCATGAGGATGAGCATCACTGGGCCATAACAGCTAATGGCTCTGGAGGCACCTCTAAGGATGTTGGGAGCCCACACTTTTCACTTAGAGCTGAGAGTGATAAGATTTGCACCAATCAGGGAGGCTCCAGAAAAACATATATAGGCAAAGTGAAGTGTCCCAAGAGGCAAAACAGGCACAAGTTTCCATACTGTATATCCAAGTTATTGCTTTGTGGATGTTGGCAACTTTATCCATCTCTGTTAGCATTTCAGACCATTATAAAGATGCAGGCCTGAATACCATTCCCCGCACATAATGCCGTTCCCAGTGGATGTTGCTGTTTATTTACACTCCTTTAGGTATTTCAGACTACTATATTCCACTTTTGGTAGAATCTTACAGTCACACCCTCTCCTCATTTATCAACGTGGTTAAATTCCAAAGAACTGGTCATGATGTGAAAATCAGGATTCTACACATTTCAAGACCAAATGATCCTTATGTGTCAGGAATCATTTCCAAATCTGCCCTGTCCTCATTCCTGGTCCCCATTCCTTCACTTCTGTAGTTTGGATGGATCCATTGGCTAGAACCATTCAAAGCAGGTTTAGCAGATTGGAGTAAAATTACAGCTAGGAGGAGACCTGCCCTATCCTGACTCATGTGCAATTCTAGTTCCCTACCACTTGTTTGTCTGCTTGTTGTACGGTGGTGGCTTGTGTGTAGCTGTGGTGCTGGACACTGGATAAGGAAGATCAAAGAAGGATGCATTGGAAATATCATGCTGGTGAAAATATTAAAGTGCCATGGATTGCAAAAGAACAAACACATCCCTTTCTTTACAGGAAACGTACTTCATTCTTTCATCGGCAACTGTCTGAGTCACCTACTGCCGCTTGAACAACAACAAAACTTATTTCCCGTGGGACACTTTAGAGAACAGAACTGGATGTGTTCACAATTCATTAGGACAGAAGTCTGAATTCAGGGCATGGCTCTAGAGCAGTGATTCTCAACCTGTGGGTCGTGACCCCTTTGGGGGTCGAAGGACCCTTTCACAGGGGTCACCTGATTCCTCACAGTAGCAAAGTTACAGTTATGAAGTAGCAACAAAAATAAGTTTATGGTTGGGGGTGGTCACCACAACATGAGGAACTGTATTAAAAGGTCACGGAATTAGGAAGATTGAGAGCCTCTGCTCTAGAGGGAGGTCACGCTTGGTCTATATCTGCTTTTAGTACAAGAAATCCTAATGTTTCTGTGCTTCCAGACAGATCCTCTGTGTATATGTGTATCTTCCTTCATCATCTTCTCCCTGTCCATGTGTCTCTGCGTCTATTCTGTCCTTTTATTTCTCACGTGTGTTAGGTTTAGGGCCCACCCTGAACTGGTATTTTCATGTAACAAGAGAACTCCCTCCCCTCATGTATTTTAACAGGGTCTTATTTGTAAGTACAGCTATTAGAACTGCAACAAATAGGCTTGGGTGACACCAGTTACTCCATAACAACACATCTAAGTGAGATCTTTTCCAGATGTGTAGCAGGGCTCCATCTTCCCAAGGCTTATATTTTCCATTTTTTCTCACTATGGATTCTACCCCTTTGTCAGATTTCCATACAAATGTTTTTCCCTCAGGAAACTGCATTTGGTCTCCTCCTGCTAGCGAATGAACTGCCCACTATATGCTATGCATACCCTCATCAGTGAACCAAGTAATGCGCAGCATTCAATAATGAGGGCAATGAAATTTTGCATGTTTAAAATCATGATTCTCTTAATAATAATTTTTCTTTCATTTTTCTTTCCCTATTGTATTTTGTGCTTACTGCTTGCTTAATTCTTCATTTTCCATTGTTAACTTTCTTTATGGGGGAACATTTGCTGAAACATTGGTGATTATTTTTGTTGTTATTTGTAAAAGGTCAGATGGCATATGTGGACTTTGGCTAGGTAGGTTATAGGGTCTTTATCACAACTGCTCAATACTGCTATTGCTCCCTCTAGTCATAATATTTTCAGTGGCTAATCATGCTTAAAAGACAGTCTATAATCTCTCATAGTCTGGTCACAGTTTGGAAGCACCAAAGAAATCTGTCCACCTTGGGCAGTACAGCTGGCCATTTACACACTAATGACACAGCTTCCAGAATCTCAGTGACCGGAAAGCCACCATAGTAATGTAAACTGACACAGAAGTGGTGGTATTGTGATGGCCAGGACCCAGCCAGGGTATTTTCAATTGCCTCATATGCATGTGAAAGCTGGGCATCCAATAAGGAAGCTAGAAGAAAACTGATGCATTTGAACTGTGGTTCAAACAACCACAACACAACAAACAAACAAACAGATCTGTATTAGAAAAAGTACAGCCATAACACTCTTTAGTGAGAAGGTTAGTATTACCTCCTCTCATATGTTTTGGACATGTTGTCAGGAAAGAGCAGTTCCTGGAGAAGGATATGATGCTTGCTAAAGTGGAGGGGTAGGAAAAAAGAGGACGCCTTCAAAGAATCGAATTGGCACAGTGGCTGCACAATGGGCTTAAGCATAACAATTGCGAGGATGTACAGTACTGGGTAATATTTTGTTCTGATGTAAATCGGGTCAAGATGAGTCAGAACCATCTGGACAGCACTTAACAGTAACCATAGATAGCATCGCCGCCTCAGCATCTACAGTCGGTGCACAGGGGCTTTGCTTTGTTCAAATCAACCTGTATTTGTAAGCAGAGGTAGCAGGCTGCGTTTTTCCTGAGTACTAGAACTTGCACTTTTTCTCTTCTTGGCCAATTCTCCTACTGTTCTCCATATGAAACTAGGTTTTATCGCATTAGTAGATTTTGAAGATGGATGTGAACAATTTTATATGAAAACATGGCTAAGTTATCATTCCCAGTGGGTTGGCCAGCTACAACATTAGTTTTTGTTCCATAATGTTATGTCAGGCAATACAATACAGTAGAATCTAATGTAATATAAGTGATTCCATGATTCCCTATCATATAATCTAATTTACTGATTCAATCAGTTGAAAGGGAAACTTCTGCTGGGTAAGTTATGGTATGATTGCTAGGCAGTTTAGCCTAGGGAATTGGGAAGTCCATTTACGCATGCCCAGGAGAGCCAGCAAAGGACAAAGCTGGATTTTCCCGCCGGTGGGCTCGGAGGGGCGTTACACCTGGAGCAGCCCACCTGGGCCAGGTGACTGCAATTCAGCCAATGGGATCAACCTGGGGTCGTTTACCACGCCTCCCCCGGGAACCTTTGAAAAGGCAATTGGGTGGTCTGGTCTTCTTCGTGGGAGGAGAGAGATCCTTGCGTGTCCCCTGGCAGTCTCTGCCAGGCCGCATGGTCAGAGGAATCCTATGGGCGCCGCGTAAAACCTGAAACTTCTTTTAACTCTCATTAAATTCACTTGGATCATGAGCCCGGCTTTGGCGTGAAATCTCTCCCGCGGAGCCAAGGACTGAGGTTGGGATCTAGCCCGGAGAGAGAGACCTTACATGATCTGTCCCCAAACAATAAACAGATTTTTGGAGGCAGAACTCAGAACACTTCTCGAAACCATGAATCTTGAAGGTAGTTTGTTAACTAAATCTACTCTAACTGAAGCAATAGGAAGCATTTTTGAGAACCTCTCCGTATGCTCCCTAACTCCCTTGTTATCTCTCTCCCATATTGCTTCTCTCTCAATGTCTGTCTCTCTCTCCCCTGTGCACTGTTCCTGACACTTGACCTGTGCATCTTGGATCACAGGTCTACAGATTCAAGTCGGCTAAGTGATTTGTAGATTTTCAATATGCAGATGGCCTCAATCCTGCAGTCCTGCTGGAGTCTCCAGCTTGCAGCTCACCAAAGGATTTTGGACTTCCACTCCTACCGTTCTGTGAGTTCACCTTCGGAAATTGTCACCTGTATGTCCTCGTTAAAGGAGTCCTGGCGGTGTAGTGGGTTGTATGTGGTGCTTCTGACCGCAAGATTGGGGAGGTTTAAACCCTCCAGCATTCTGCATGCAGCAAAAAAGAAGAGGTTTCTGCTCTCAGAAAGATTTACAGTCTCGGCCACTCTAGGCAATGAGTCTACTCTGTCCTAGAACATCTTCACGTGTCATTGGTTTGGTTTGGGACTGTCTGGTTCGAAAATCCTGACAGAATTTCTCCCTTTTCCTTGTGAGCCTCTCCCTCTTTTTTCTCTCCTCTCATTATTCTGTGGTCTGCTCTCTGGTGGCATTGTGGTTAATTTTGGGGTTGCTAACCACACAGTCGTTGGTTCAAATTCAGAAGCCGTTCCTCAGAAGAAAGACGAGCCTTTCTATTCCCATAAAGAGCTGCAGTTACAGAAACCCACAGGAACAATTCTCCCACGACCTGCAGGGTCTCTCTAAGTGGGGTTTGCCTCAATGGCAGTGAGTTTGTTCGTTTCATTTTCTCTCTGCTATTAAGTAAGGACACTTGTATGAAAAGCGTTGCAGTTGCCCCTTTATCTATGGCAGAGTGAATTGTTGTATAAGTACGTGAAGGCAATTTTTTTAAAAGCTATGAATCTTGAAGATACCGTATGTACTTGAGTATAAGTCGAGATTTTCAGCACATTTTTAATGTAGTTTTTGTGGTAAAACTGGGTGCCTCAGCAGATATTCAGGTCAGCTTATACTCTTGTATATATAGTAGTCTATTAACTGAACCTACTCTGATGCAAGAGGAAGTATTTTCAGAACCCCTTGTCTGCTCATCTAAAAGAGCAGGGCTTTCAATTCAGCATGTTCACATTAATAAAACTGGCATTTCATGTGGCCTCCCTTTTGACCCATTCTAAGGCAATTTCATTCTGTTTGCTTGTTTTTACGTGAAGGGGGAAATACATGTGAAATAAGCCCTTGGTGTAGCCCTCTGACCATGGAGTTGGTATGTGAATAGTCTTGGTCTCATGCAGGATGCATTGAAAAGTGAATTGTTGCAGATGAAGTCAGTGCAGAATTTAGCAAGCTTATGATGCATTTTATTGTACTAGTTTATATTATTTTATGCTTTCTTTTTGATTGAAGTTTCTATCTGCTTTACTTTTTTATTGCTGTTACTTTTTTAGTGTTGTTTCCTATGTATGCTTTTTTTCTCTATATGAAATACAGAATAGCTCAATCCGTAGAGACAGCAGGTAGATTGTAGTTTCCTTAGTGGTATGGCAGGGCAGGTTAGGGGTAAGTGGGGACTAATAACAATGGGCACAATAATGAAGAATATGTCCTAAAAATGCTTGTAGGGATGATCAGACAACCCTTCTTGATGTAATTAAACTATTGATATGAAAAGGGAATGGTGTGCAAATCTTATGTCAATGAAACTGCTGAATTAAAAAAAATCAAATTGACATCTGATTTTTCAAAAGTCTGACTCTTATGACTTCACCTCAGTTCATTTAAAATGAGTTTGATGTTGTTTCCTACCTTTACAAATATATAGTGGATACAAAACATTCATGGGGCATGTTTTATGTGACCAATTGAAAGCATTTTGGCATGATATAAATGTGTTGCCTATATAAAATTGGCATATATTTGACTATTTCTTCTCTGCTCTAGTGTGCTGTCAAGCCAATTTTGACTCATCGCAGGTCCATGAGATGAGTGAAAATCTCCCGTAGCATTCTCTAGACTGCAGTCTTTAGCAAATGCAGAGCTCCAGGTCGGCCACCTAGTGCTCAACCAGGGTGCCATGAGGAATTGTCGACATTATACTATATTGTTGTTGTTGTCGTTGTTGTTAGGTGCCATCGAGGTGATTCCAACTCATAGAAACACTAGACACAACAGAAGTAAACAGCACCGTGTGCTGAGCCATCCTCACAATGCTCCCTGTGGGAACAGCCACCTAGGCCATCCAGTTCATGGAGCGCTCTCCTGTTTCTCTTCCCTTCCACCTTAGCAAGCATGATGTCCTCCTCCAAGGACCAGTCTCTCCTAAGAATATGTCCAGAATGTGTGAGACGAGGTCTTGCCATCCTTGTGCTTATGGACCAGCTGGCTGTATTTTTTTTTCCAGACAGGGATTTTCCTTTCTCTTCTTTTTGGTATAGTCCATGGCATTTGAATATTCTTCTCCACCATCACAATTGAAATGCACCGATTTTCTTCAATCTTGCTTATTCCATGTCCAACTTTCACATCCGTGTGAAGCAATTGGAGATATCACGGTTTTCACCTTACCCCTCACAGTAACATCCTTGTTTTTCAACACTTTAAAGAGGTCTTATGCCACCAATTTACCCAATGTAATGTATTGTTTTATCTCTTAACTGATGCTTCAATTGTAGACCTTTGAATAAGGGTCGCTATAAAGTAGATATATAACCAACCTCAATGCCATTGAGTAGATTCAGATTCATATGAATAATATGGGCTTCTGAGGCTGTAAATCCTCACAGGAGCAGATACCTTCCTCTTTCACAAATTAATGTGGTTTGATTAGATTAAAAGTATGATTAAAATAAATATCCTAATAGTTATTATTGGTAGGTGCCATGATGTGGGCTCTGGCCCATAATTTAAGCATTCCAAAGGAAACAGTGCTTAAGCCCATTGGAGCCACTGTGTCAAAACGTCTTGTTGAGGTTCTTTCCAATTCTGGGCGGTACATTCTTTAAATGTCATACTAATTATTTTAAGTGAAAATATGTAGCCCATCAAAAAGCATCTCTTGCACAGCTTCTACAATTCCCCACCTGCTATTGCTAGGCTATCTTTCCTTTACACTAGATTGAGCTTCAAGGCTACATAAGTCATTATCTGACATCTCTTGCTCCCAACTCTTGTCAATTCCCAGGTCCTGATGCTGGGTCAGATTAGCTTCCAGGAAAGCCTGCTGTCCTATACTTAATGTCCATGTCCCCACTTTTTGATAATGTCCCACTGCTTGTTTAATTGTGATATGATAGTGCCCAAGCTTAGCATGAATTCTTCTTTTCTTCTTCAATCCTTTTAAAACTTAACAGTATTATGAAATACAATTCACATATCATGTAACTCCATAATTTAATAATTTTATAAAGAGTAGTGTAATCAGTCCTTTCCTTTAATCCTACAGAGAAAATATGTAACTATTGCCTGTGATTGGCCAGCTGCAATGATTTAATGTGGAACTTCAATGGTAGAAAATGTTAAGATGCCTAATTGCTCAGGAATATAAACTATGCCGTTCACGGAATCGTTGGCAGAATTACAGTATTGACCCAGCGTTGGTTTTAAGTTCTTTTTTCTTGTTTGGTTTAGAGTTCATGGACACGATAAATCACTGTCTTCCAGTCTTCTCCCACATGTCACCTCCCTGTAGCATAGAAATGCATCTTTGTGTTTTTGAATCTTTATGGGAACAGATCACCTCATCTTTCTGCCACAGACCATGGGTGTAGTACAAAGGCTGGCCTTTCATTTGAACTTGTGATCCACTCTTCGTACTTCTTTTAGTGTCACTGCCTGGGCAAGCAGAATAGTTTAGGGCACGTTGATATGTTTGGTCCATATTTTCATACTGTGATAATTTTCTCTATTATGTCAGAAGTGGGATGAATTCCTCAAAGAGAATGTCATGAATAGTAAAGGTGAGGAGAAGATTAAACAGGATGATTCTTTTACTTGAAACAGTGGATAGATCTATAAGGGAATGATAACACTCCTGAAGTATAGCATATCCAAATATTTAATATTAAAAGGGAGTACTTCCCCGAGAACAGAGAGTTAGGGAAGATGGAGGGATGGAAACAGAAAACATAGGAGGAAATGGGTTACATGATAGTACTTTGAGGTGATAGAAATGAATGATATATGTAAGAACTACTTCATGTAAAACAAATAATCTCTGTAAAAATCCACAATAGGTTATAAAAAATGAAGACCCTCGTTGAGAATGGTGGTTATAGTTGCTGCTACAATGGGCTGATATATGCATTGATTATGATGTTGGCACAGGGCAACCTCATATTTTATTTTATTCAGAGGGCCTGTATGAGCCAAAAACCAAATAATGGCACCTGAAAACAATTACAGCAACAAATCTTTGATAACAGGAACATGCCTGCAGTATCTTACTTTTCTACTCACGCATTACACGTAAAACAAGCCAAAAAAAAAATCTTTACTAATTTGATGGATTAAAAGTTGTATAAAAAAGAGCTTCTGAAGCCCATAGTTCTTGTCAGCATTCATTCAGGATTTGAAATCTAAGGAAGTTTTTTGTAATAGAGTGAGTGCCACTAGTTACTTCTATGTGTATTTAGACTGAGATCAAGGAACTCATTGCATTTTTCAGAGCAGAGTGCTCCCATGGTGACCTGTGCATTTTTCAAAGCAGAGAAGCTCCCATGGTGACCTGTGCTCCCACACATTTTTGCATCATTACATTCAGAGTCATTCCTTCCCTGTAGATTCACTTTGTAAATAATTCATAAATCATGTTTACAATCTTCTGCCAATTAATAATGCAATACCAAAGCCCGGAAATAGTGCCAATAAGTGGTTTGTTGGTGATGGATTATTAGAGGAGAGTTCAGTGCATGCAAAATGCATATCAAAATTTACTCAAACAAAAGAGAATTGCCGAGGGAAAGGTATGAATATAAGATCGTGTCTATTGGGATTTTCCAATCTAATGTGTACAGAACAAAAATGATATTTTACAAGCAAATCATATTTCCATTGCTAAAACCAATAGATATGCTCCTATCTGAATATCTGTTAATTACACTCTGTTGAATCTTTTCTCAAGAATTGTAAAACACATGTTCGCAATTTGAGTGCACAAGCTCCCAATCTTAGAGGAGGATGTGGAAAATACCACATAATATGTATTTTAAAATCTCACAACATCACTACATCTATGCTGGACTCACAAGAAACACAGTTTATATTACTAGAGACATTAGCATTTACTATTGCATTTGAGTTATAACTCTCGGCTTTGTTAACTGAAGCCCCAGATTATTTTAATGAGTTATACATCTCAGACATGAAAACATTACTCACCAATTCATTTCTGCCTAGTCAACTCTCTGATCAATGGCAAACTGGAGTGTTAATATGAAGGTAAGTGCTGGTATTAAGATAAGGTGAACTGAGGTGTTCTGTGATGATGGCTTCTGGTAAAATTGGTTGGGTTCCAAACAAAGTGTGCACTGATTCCTCCTTCTGTGCCAATACTTTAGCAAAAAAAACCCAAAAAAACCCTGATATCTTAGAGACTGGTAGAACCCAGAAATGATGGCCCTTAGACACCTTTAAGCATGAAACTGACCCGGTCCTCAGGTACCAATTTACATTAAAAAACTATCTAAAAACCCTCAAAAGAAAAGGATAGTAATAGGCAGGAATTCACTCTTCAGAGACAAAAAGAGCAGTATTTGTCCCTAAACAAAGCTCAGAAGGCAGGAAAAGGCAGGAAAGAAGAAAGAATGGAAATGAGGACCCATGAAGGGTGTTGTTACTTTGGGATTTGTAACTAAAGTCACAAAACAACATCTACATAGCTCATTGAATTGGAAACAAAATTTCTCAGTAACCTTTCACCCAATATTCAATAAATAATTGAATGAATGACTACTTAACTGGATGAATGGATAGATGGATGGATGGATGGATGGATGGATGGATGGATGGATGGATGGATGGATTCATGTCTCTCTGTAAACTCTGGACTGTCTATGCCTTGATTTACCCCAGAGAATGCTGAAAAGGTGAGAGGTACAGTTGTGATCGGGTATAAGAATACTTGCGTGGTCCCCCAACAGACTGGACTGGAAAACGCTCCTAAGGGACAGCAAACGATCCTTGAACGAACTACAAGCCTTTCTTTTGTGAAGTGTTTTGTTTTGTTCTTTGTCAGTGGTTTGTTTTTGTTGTTTTGTTGTCTGGTTGTATACTGTTGCTTTGTTTTCCTCTGTCTTGTTTTCATGCATGTTAGTGTCTCCACAGGTCTGTCTGAATAGGACAGGCTGGATGAACTATCTGGAGGAAAAACAATGGGACAGACAGTTCCGGGGGGACAGACAGTTCCGGGTAGGGGAGGGGGAGGAGGGTAAGGAAGTGGTGTTAATAAACACAGGGACAAGGGAACAACATGGGACCCAAAATGGTAGTGAGGGGGGAGTGACAGGCCTGGTGGGGAATGATCAAGGGTAAGGTTGCATAGAGAAGAGGTATAGCTGTAGCCCAGGTGGGGACGGAGCATGGTAGTGGGGCAGGAGGAAAGTCAAGGGAGATGGAAGAAGGAGCTGGGAGTCAAGGGGCTTTTATGGAGGTCTAGACAAAGACATGTACATGCAAACATATATATGAGGATGGGGAAATAGATCTAAGTGTCTACATTCATTGGTTTAGTATTAAGGTGGCGGAAGGACCTTGGGCCTCTACTCAAGCACTCCGTCAATACATGAATACTTTCTTTTATTAAATTGGCACTCTATGATGCTCACTCTCCCAACACAACTGCTGAAGCCCAAGCGGGTGAACAAGTAAATGTGGTGAAGAAAGCTGATGGTGCCCGGCTATCAAAAGAGATAGTGACTGGGGTCTTAAAGGCTTGAAGATAAACAAGCGGCCATCTAGCTCAGAAGCAACAAAGCCCACATGGAAGAACACACCAGCATGTGTGATCGAGTGGTCCCGAAGGGATCAGTTATCAGGCATCAAAGAACAAAAAATCATATCATTGGCTGAACACCTCCATGATAGGATCGCTGAAGACAAATGGGTGCATAAGCAAATGTGGTGAAGAAAGCTGATGGTGCCCGGCTATCAAAAGAGATAGTGTCTGGGGTCTTAAAGGCTTGAAGGTGAACAAGCGGCCATCTAGCTCAGAAGCAAAAAAGCCCACATGGAAGAAGCACACCAGCCAGTGCGATCACGAGGTGCCCAAGGGACCAGGTATAAGGCATCATGCAAAAAAAAATATGTATGAATGAAGGGGGAAGTGCAGAGTGGAGACCCAAGGCCCATTTGTCGGCCACTGGAGATCCCCTCATGGAGGTGTTTAAGAGAGGAGATGGGTCAGTCAGGGTGTGAGGTAGTACTGATGAGGAACACAGCTTTCCCCCAGATCCTGGATGCTTCCTCCCCACAACTACCATGATCCGAATTCTACCTAGCAGGACTGGATAGGGCAGAGGTTGTATACTGGTGCATATGGGGGCTGGAGGCACAGGGAATCCAGGGTGGATGATACCTTTAGGACCAAGGGTGTGACGGGCGATGCTGGGAGAGTGGAGGGTGAGTGGGCTGGAAAGAGGGAATTGATTACAAGGATCCACATGTGACCTCCTCCCTGGGTGATGGACGGCAGAGAAGGCGGGGAAGGAAGACTCCGGATAGGGCAAGATATGACAAAATAACAATGCATAAATTACCAAGGGCACATGAGGGAGGGGGGAGCGGTGAGGGAGAGGAAAAATAAAGAGGACATGATGCAAAGGGCTTAAGTGGAGAGCAAATGCTTTGAGAATGATTGGGGCAGGAAATGTATGGATGTGCTTTATACAATTGATGTATGTATATCTATGGATTGTGATAAGAGTTGTATGAGCCCCTAATAAATTTTTTTTTTAAAAAGAAAAAAAAAAGAGTTGTACGAGTCCCCAATAAAATGATTTTTTTAAGTAAAAAAAAAAGAATACTTGCGTATATCTACTCTATTTTAGTTTTATCTTGGTCTCGACTAGCAGTAAGTAAATAGTCCCGGTCAGTATGCTAGAGAGTGAGAGATCCTTTATTTCACAAGAGATCAGCCAGCCACCAGCTAAATTAGTAGCTGATCTCAGGTACATGTGTTAGGCTAACAGATTAGAAAACTAGGCTGGTACGTCTAGTTCAAAAAGACAGTCTTCAGACTTGTACCAAATTAATGGTGATTTGATTAAAGCATAACTTTAAAGACTTATTATGAATTGGGAAAATGTTTATAGAGCATAACTTCATGAGGTTGATGTGTTTCTATAATGAACATACTACATGAGAGCATCCTGATTAAAATGGATTTGAAAGAAAGAGCTGGATATTTACTCCCAGAAATGAGACAACAAAACCTCTACACATTGCAGTTATCCAATTAGAGGAGTGACACAGAATTTTATCGTATTTATTATTTATTACCCCCACACCAGTATAGTATTAATTTTTAATGTGCATGGGGTTACTGTGCGTTACGGACTAACTCAATAGTAGCTAGAAATAGAGTTTATTGACCATACACAAAGCTCTATTGAGATAAATATCTAAAAAAGAGTTACATTGACCTCATACATGGTAACATCAGCTAATTTGGAAATCTTAGATTCATGCTACTCAGAAGAACAAAATACTCTCTTCTTTGTTGCCAGTGATGATCTATTTCATCCAGGTCAACTCTGTTAGCAAAACGAATCAAAAACAAAACCCAGCAAATTTGCAATAAGACTATATCTGTTTATATCAAAGCCTACAAATTCACGACTTACCAACATTAAATTTCACTAGGGAAATGTCCACCTTTTGGGGTCACTGACCAGTACAAATATGAAAGACTGGATGAGAAATATGTGCTGTTGTTAGGTGCCATCAAGTCGGCTGGAACTCTTAGCAGAAAGAAATAGTGCCCAGCCCTGTGCCATCTTCACAATTGTTCTTCGTATGTTTGTTTGAAATCAAATTGTTGGCAGTGCCTTGACAAAATTTACTTGCATGTCATGTCAATAAATTGTTCTATAACTTGAGCATTCTGTTGGGGTATTTTTCTTTGGAATGGGTACAATGTTGATCTCTTTCAGTCAATATGCCACTACAGGCTGTTTTCCATCTATCTGAGTATAGACCAGTGAGTGAATCTTGTGTTTTTCCATCTAGTTAGATCCTTTTGGTTCCGTATTCATCAATTGTTATAGGGCTGTTTTGAGCTAATGCTTTTAGTACAGCTTGTTGGGTCATTTTCCTTTGGAAAAGAAAAGTGGGCCATGTTAGACCAGGTTGACTAGAAAAACAAACCCAAGAACACTCATAAGCTCATATATCAAAGAGCAATAGTATATTGAGAAAATGTCTATGCCCGGTCCAGATCATGTTCATAAGTCCTTAATTAGCCCATTTGTCTGATGCTAGTCCATATATTTCAGACTCATGCAGCACATGCAATCATGTAGAATACAGGAAGATCACAGGCTCCTGGGTGAAAAATCTTGCAGTTCCAGTGACGGTAGACGCATTTTAGTGCTGGCTCGGATACTCATGAGGCTCCTCTAAATTCTCAGAGTGACTCAACAGCAGGAAAGTGAAACAGAGGAGAGTGTGACCAACCTCCAGGGATAAGGAGAGGAAGTTCCCAGAATCCTCATGAGAAAGCAATACCCAAAGGATGCATCATCAAGCTGTGACCTGATTTACAGGCCAGACCCCACCCCTACACTTATTAATCAAGCTGTCATGAAATTATGTACCTTCCAGCAGCACAAATAGGGACCTCCTCCAGTCAGTTGTTCAAGTAACTGTTGCTCAAATTCCCTGGCAGAGAGCACTGAGTGCTTTCAGGGCTCCTTCACATCTCTTAAACATTTCAATGGGAATTCCATCAATTCCTTAGCCTTGTTGTTGGTGACTGCTTTTAGTGCACCTTGAATTTCTTCCTTCAGAACCCTTGGTTCTTGCTTATATGCTGCCTCCTGCAATGGTGGACTACAGGTTTGTTCTTTTGGGTACAGTGACATGTTTTTCCATGTTCCCCATGCTTTCTGCATCATTCATTATTTTGCAAATAGAACATTTTAAAATAACAACTCAAAACTTAAAAATTTCTTAAGTCTTTTCAGTTTCAGAAACAATGAGTGTTTTCTTCCTTTGGATTTCTAATTCTAGATTCTTGCCCATTTCATTATAATATTTGGCTTTGTCTTCCCAAGCTGCCCTTTGAAATGTCTGGTCAGCTTCTTGACTTCATCCTTTCTTCCATTTGCTTTAGCTACTCTAGAGTTAAGAGCAATTTTCATAGTCTCTTCTGACAACCATTTCGATCTTTTCTTTCTTTCCTGACCTTTCATTTTTTTTCATCAATGATGTTTTTCGTGTCCTCCCACAGCTTGTCAGGTCTTCAGTCACAGGTATTCAATGTATCAAATCTGCTATTGAGATATTCTCAAAACTCAGGTGGGAGACACTCAAGATGAGCTTTGTCCTGAACTTATATATCAGCAATCGATGATCTGATCCACAGTTGGCTCCAGGTCTGGTTTTAGCTGCTGATATTGAGCTTCTTTGTCATGTCTTCCCACAGATGTAGTTGATTTGATTTCTGTGTATTCCATCTGATGATATCCATATGAATAGTTGCCTTCGTGTTGCTGAAAAAAGGTATTTGCTGTGAACAGGTTGTTGGGTTAGAAAGATTCTATCATGAGATCTCCAGGTTCATTTCTGTCACAAAGTCCGTATTTTCCCAGTACTGTCCTTTCTTCTTTGTTTCCTACTTTCGCATTCTAATCCCCAATAAATGTTACCGCATCCTGCTTGTATGTTTGATCAATTTCCAACTGATGTTGTTTCTAGAATTCTTTCATTTTTATTCACCATCTTTGGCAGTTGGGCAAAATTTTGAATAATCATTGTAGTGATTGTATTTCCTTAAAAGTAGATCTGTTAGATCTCTCTGGGACTAGATTTCAGCCTCGGTCCTGGGCTCCGCACGAGAAAGATTTCACGCCAAAGCCGGGCTCGTGATCCAAGTGAATGTAATAAGAGTTCAAAGAAGCATCAGGTTTTACGCGGCACCCATAGGATTCCTCTGACCATGCGGCCTGGCAGAGACTGCTCCGGGACACGCAAGGATCTCTCTCCTCCCACGAAGACGAACAGACTGCACAAGCAAGACCAGCCCCTCTCCCTTCGGATCCCTGCCTCTCCAAGGGTTCCCGGGGGAGGTGTGGTGAATGACCCCAGGTCGATCCCATTGGCTGAATTGCAATCACCTGGTCCAGGTGGGCTGCTCCAGGTGTAATGCCCCTCCGAACCCACTGGCTGGAAAATCCAGCATTTGTCCTTTGTTGGCTCTCCTGGGCATGCGTAAATGGACTTCCCAATTCCCTAGGCTAAACTACCTAACAGATCCATATAATCCTATCATAAGCCCATTATACTTCATGATGGGATTAGCTTGGTCCTTTCAGGCATTCGATGCCATAACTTTCATATTGATTGTGTTATTCCAGGCATAGTAAATCATATGATTTTTTAAAATTAAAAATGGGCAGTACCAGTCCATTTTGCTCACTAACTCTTAAAATATCAATCCTCAGTGTTCCATTTCATTTTTGGTCACTTCCAATTGTCTGATATTCATACTTTCACATTCTAAGTTCAGATCAATAACAGATTTTTGCAGCTGCTTTTCCGTAATGTGAATTGTGTCCCATCAACAAATGAATATTCCCCCCAAACCCCACTCCCACAGTCTTTAGTGGACGATGTCACTATAGTCATCTCCCCTACAAGCAATTCGCTTCTCTCCAGTGATCTTGTGAGTGCCCTGGAGCCTGGGGGGCCCATCCTTCACAGTATCTCTGACAACATCTGCTTCTCCGATTTGGCTTTTGGTATTTGACAATGCTTTAAAGTCATGCACAAGGTTTTCAGAGTCTTCTTCCCCAGAAGTGGGAAGCTGAGCCCTTTTCCATGGTCTGTTCCTAGTCTGGAAGCTCTGCTGAGACCTTTTCACATTGTGTGACCTTGCTGGCATTTGCAATGTCAGTCACATAGCTTCCAGTGTCACAACAACACACAAGAAGCACGTGGCACCAGAACTACAGGAAGGGCTGTTCACAACCTGTGAGAGGCAGTATGTAAAGTTGTCAGACAAGTGGTAGATTTTGCACCTAAAGTTTTTCAGTATTGAAACTCAAAGCTTGGATATTTTCACGAGTTTTGCTTATGTTTAAACTCAATGCATGGGGAGCATGCTCATCCCTTTCAGTGCAGGGCGTTGCCCTGCCATCTGGAGCTTCACTGGACATTCCTGTGCAGCTTTTTGACGGCACAGCTTAGATCATTTCTTCTATTGAGATCAAGTTGCAGATAGTCTTCTGATATCTAAACGGATCTTTTCTTTCTTTTCAGTCTTATGGCCTTTTGCCTTCTTCGTGTATGTTATTCTTGATGTGCTCAGTGCACCAAATCTTTTCTTTTGATGTTCTTGAAATTCTTGTGTGATAGTTTCAGAGTCGTATTTTTGCTCTTATGATTTGTTTTCATTTCCTTCAGCTTCAACCTGAACTTGCATATGAGCAATTAATGATGTATTCTGCCATAAGCCCTGACCTAATTTTAGCTGTTGATATTTCCTCCAGTGTCTCTTCTCACAGGTGTAATCAGTATGATGTCTATGCATCCCATTGAGAGAAGTTCACACATATTCACTTTTTGTATTGTTGAGGGAAAAAAAAAGGTACTTCTGTGTTATTGCAATACAAGTGTTTTGATGATCTTTGGTCCTTCTCATTTCTATCCTGTGATCTTTGGATTCCTTTTCATCACCAGGGCTGTTTCCCAACTGTCCCAACCACCGTTCACCTGGAACCTATAAATACCATCTTATTGAAACAAGGTCTTTTCAGATGTGTGAAAGTACAATCACACTGGATTAGGGTGGGCCCTAAATCTAATATGACTAATGTCCTTTAAAAAGTGAGGGTTGAAATTTGAGGCAATGATACACAGGCAAAAGACATATCTGATTTCAGTGCAACTACTGCAAACCAAGGAACTGCGTCATCCAGTTTGAAATAATTTCCTACTACAGTCAAGGAGAACTAAGGACATTCTCCTCTCATTAAAAAATTACAGCAAGGCAGAGTCAAGTCCATTCAACGAACAGTTGATAAAAATTAAAAATTGAAATTCATAAGAGACATTTTATCTTTCTCAACACTTCATTCTTTACCTTCCCATCCAGGAGGAGCTTACAATAACATTTAAGAATTCATGGTGAGAAAGAATGAACACAAAAGAATCAAATTAAAGTAAACCTTCTCCAATAGAAGGCTTTCTGATTTAAGATATGATTAAGCATTGAAAAGGAGAATTTTTCTCATATCAGCTTCATAATGTGGAGTTTTGCTAGCAGATTGACAAATTACTTCAAACATCTTATAACTCTCACTGCCTTTAATGGCTTGAAAGCAACAAGTAAACACTTTAAATTATTTATTGTAATAAGTATTCATGATTAAAAAAAGAAACACATCATAAATATTTTGGTAACAAAAGATAAAAGGATTACAGGATCAAGTACAATTCACACAATAAATAAGATTTATTGCTGTAGCTGTCTATAAATAAACATATTTCTTAATCCATTTAGACTATTTATCTTTCATGATAACATTAATGCAATGGCCACAGAGCTTATTTTGGTTGACCCAAAATTTTTGATCAGTCATGTATTGGAAATGCAAAACTTAAATAAGACACGGTTGTTCCAATAACTTATTCTTCATTCTATGAAAGAGTCCCAAAAGTTCAATAGTTAATATTTTGACTGATAATGATACAGTTAGAAATCAAACCCATATAGTAACTCAAAAGACCTTAGAATTTGCTCCTCTAAAGATTGCAATGCAGGAAATCTTAAGAGGCTACTTGAATCTGTCACAATGAGTAGATGTGACTTTTAGGCACATTAAGACACATAATATTAAGACACTTAAAAACAAGATGGTATAATATTATTTTCCATGTTCCAATAACTAGGTTGTATGGCAATTTGACTTGGCTATGTTTCTCAGTGATTTGAAAGATAAGTAATTCCTCTTGATAGTGGATTAAGCCATTACATTGGCTTAACACAATGTAATCAGCTCCAGAGGTTCAGACAGGATTCAGAAGGGGATGTGAACCAAGGAATATCATTGCTGATGTCAGTTGGATCTTGGTTCAAAACAGAGAATACCAGAGAGATGTTTACTTGTGCTTTACTGACTATGCCAAGACATGACTGCGTGGACTGATAAACTATGGAACCTTGAGAGGAATAGGAATTCCAGAAAACTTTATTGTGCTTATTTGGAACTGGTATATGAATTAAGATGCAGCTTTGCCAATAGAACAAGGGACTGCTGCATGATTTAAAACCAAAAAATGTGTGTGTCAGGCTTGTTTCCTATCACCATACTTAATCTATATGCAAAGCAAATCAATGGAGAGGTGGATTATGTGAATAAGAATGTGGCATCAGGATCAGAGGAAGGGTTATTAGCAACCTGTGATATGCAGATGACACAAAATTGCTTGCTGAAAATGAGGTGGAATTGAGGAATTTACAGAGGAAGGTGAAAGATTGCAGCCTTCAGTATGAATTCCAGCTCAGTGTAAAGAAGACAAAATCCTCACCACTAGACCAATATGTAAGATCATGATAGAGAAATGTTTGAAGTTGTCAAATATTTTGTCATGCCTGTCTCCCCAATCAATTTCCATTGATGCAGCAATCAAGAGATTGAAAGGTATGTTACAATAGGTAAATCTGCTGCACAAGATCTCTTTAGAGCCGCGGTTCTCAACCTGTGGGTCGTGTGATCCCTTTGGTGTCACCTGATTCATAACAGAAGCACAATTACAGTTATGAAGTAACAATGGAAGTAATTGTATGGTAGGGGGATCGCCCACAATATGAGGAACTGTGTCCAAGGGTCCCTGCATTAAGAAGGTCGAGAACCACTGGTTTAGTGTATTGAAAACCAAGAATGTTACTTTGATGACTAAAATGCACTAAACCTAAGCCGTTGCATTTTCCACTGTCTCATATGCATGCAAACATTGGACATCGAGTAAGACAGACTGAAGAATAATCAATGTATTTGAATTGTTGGGCTGGAGAAGAATATTGAAAGTACCATGGGCTACTAAAAGGACAATCAAATCTGACTTGCAAAAAGTATAGCCAGAATGCTGGTTAAAGGCAAGGATGGTAAAACTTCATCTTATGTAGTACCAGGAGAGACCAGTCCTTGGAGAAGGACATCATGCCTGGTAAAGTGGAGGGATGATGAAAAAGAGAAAGGCCCTCAGGAAGATGGAGTGACACAGTGACCGTACCAATGGGCTCAGACTCAGGAATGACTATGGAAATAGAGCAGGGATCTGTGGTGGTTCTGTTCTCCATAGGCTCCCTCTTAGTCAGAACTCACTTGAGGACCCCCAACAGCAGCAGTAGCAATGGTCTCCACAATGGGATTTCCTGTGACTGGCCAGATCAGATATACGAAGGTTACAGAGGGATGTAACATCTTTATTCAGATCACAGTTCTGATGCAATTGATGGAAAGAATTCCCTTGGAGGTATAATCAATTTTCCCATATAAAGCGACACTCTAATAACTCTTTCTTGCATTTTGCCAGCTTTGGATCCTGAACCTGGCTCATTTACCTCTGGGTCACTTGGCTTGAGCCTCCTGTCTCCATCTTGCCCGCAGACAGGGAGTTTTCAGCAGGCTAGCATCTCACCTGTGCAGCCCCCGTATGTTTCCTCCTGCTGGTCTTCTGTTTATCAGAAACTGCAGTTACAGAATCAGAACTTTTGTAGCCCAAGATCTGGATTTGGAACTTGAACTTGCTTGCTTCGACAATTAGGGGATACATTTTCTTTACATAATTATCAATTATTTTCATGCTTATACCCAATGTTGCAGCCCCATATATGTAAAAATTTCATTGGTTTTATTTCTCTAGGAGACCCAGAATAAGACATCAGGATTCAAAATATGTCTGGGAACAACTAATAAATAATAAGGATTACCAAAAATGGATTGATGTATTTGAATCAGGGTATTGTCAAAGTATATTCAAAATTACCACACACTGGCAGAAAAACAAGCAAAATTGTCTTTGGAAAAGTACAACCAGAATGCCACTTAGAAACAAGGATGGCAAAACTTCATCTTAAGTACATTGGACAAGTTATCAGAAAAGGCCAATCGTGGAAACAGGATATCATGCTCTGTTGAAGTCAACAGCAAAGAGGCAGTCCCATAAAAAGAGAAATTCCCACACTGTTTGTGAAAACACACCAACAAATGTGGGGATGGTAAAGGGCTGGGCCATGGTTTATTAGGTCATTCATAAGTCACCATGAGTTGCCTGCACCTAACAATAAAAGAGGCACTATTTGATGAGCATTCGACTGCGAAATAAGGGTGAGAAATTCTAATCCACTAGCTATCCCACAGGAGAAAGATGACTGCTTGTGCCTGGAATGATTCACAAAACATCAGAAACCAGTGTCTAGGGTCGCCATGCATCAGAATTGACTCCATTTTAGTGGGTGGTGATGAGTTACAATAACACACCGATATTGTTATTTCACTGCTACAATATATGTGATCTAAGAATACTTTCCATTTGGATCTCCCTTCATTTTTCCTAAGAGTTCCTTATGGTGGGTTAGCTGGTGGGTTCCTAACTCCAAGGTCAGAGGTTCAAATCCATGAGTAGCTCCATGGGAGAAATATGAGGCAATCTTAGTACCGTAAATATTTCCAGTCTCAGAAACTCTAAATTAGAAGTGGCTATGGATGTTGATCCTTTGGCGATCAGATATTCACCCATTTATTCAATCAACTGATACCGGTTGCCGATTTCCTGGGGGGAACAGGATTGATGGTGATGAAAGCACAGAGCCAGCCTCCACTAATGCTTCATAATATGGTCATGAATAGAAGACAACAATCGAGCTTGCACGATGAAGCAAGAGAAGTACGGAGTGCTTAACGATGCAGTACAGGCTGATCAAGCCAGCTGGACTGGGACAAAGATGTTATTCTTAAATAAAGGGTGAAGAGCGAACCACCTTGTTTTAAGCCTTGGTTTAACCAGGGCAAAGTGAGTCTGCTGTTCCCCTGTTAGCTGTAAATGTAAACACGTGAACAAACCCAGACTTGCCTCAGAAGAAGGGTCTAGAAACTTACTTCGAAAATCAAACTTTGGAAAAACTACGGAGTTCAATTCTACCTTGACACACATGTGGTCACAATCAGTTGAATTCATTTTGATGGCAACCCTCCGTAGTGGTGGGTAAAAAGACAGTCAGTGGGACCACATCCAGGGATGACCGCAGCCCTGTGGTTCATATGGGCTGTAGAGAAGTACAGATAATGAGAACAAAGATGTATGTGCTAAACCTTGAAGGGCCTTGTACTGAAGACAATGCGGACCGTACAGTGTCAAGATCAGCTTGCCTGGTAACATGTTTCTGAATAAGCATTCAGATGAATATCAGTCTTTCCCTACCTCATAGACACACAGGTTTGTGTGTCTGATCCAAAAACTGTGTGCAAGTTTTTCCTGTAGGTGGTCAGGGACAGCCCTTTCCTAAGAGGTCTTTAGGTTGCTGCCATGGTCTAGTCCTCAAAGGTATGATCAGCACGTTTGAGGAGAAGAACTAAAAGATGTAACTAAGATATTGACAATCACCTGCATCATTGACTTTTAATTCTCTCTCTCTTTATAATGATTACATGAACTTTTTAATTAATTAGTTAATTTAATATGGGATGAGATAAAAATACTAATTGAAGATAGCAAAATTACTAACAACAACACCAACAACAACAAACCAGCCCCACTCCCCCCCCAAAAAAAGTCTAATAAAACAAGAGATCTGTTACTAGGAGAAGAAAAAGTGATAGTCTAGCTAGAAAGACATGATAATTACTGAGACGTAGCAAGTAATTTGCATGCCATTCAGGACCAGGTAGCTTGCAGAAGGAAGAGAATAAAAAAGCAAGCAAAAGATGGATTAATAAAGGAAGTAAATATAATACTAGTAAAGAGCATTTTATTACAATGCATTATTAATGTATACCATATTATTTAATATTTGGCCAGAAGCACCCATAGCAATTAGACACCATCTCTGAGGTAGTTTTTGTTGTACCGTTAATGGAATATTGGAAATGTGCATTAATTTTATATCAGCCATGCACAAGTTGTCAGTGCTGATAACGAACATATCTCTTCACTAAAGTCTGCATACAGTTACATAGAGGGACTTCTCAATCAATGTGGGCTGAGAGGGACAGCATGAATAGCATAAATATCTCAAGCCAAAATGAATGTAAAACACCTAACTGCAGATTTATGAACACTCCTGACTTGCATTTGTAGTCATTCCCATAGAAAGATGTTCTTATATTGCAGAAAATGGCAAGCACACTCACAAGAGACTTATTATTATTTATTCATGAATCAATAACTCGATCGAGTGTAAGATTTCCCATTGGCATTTGGGGCAGGGTGATTCTTTGTGGTGGAGACCACTTTACGCCTCGTGGAAGATTTGACAGTACTCCCGATCCAATAGAATTGAAACTAAAAATGTCTCCGGACATTTCCCAAAGTCCTCTGGAGAACAAAGTCGCCACTGGCTGGGAACAACGAGGCTAGTGGACACCTCAATAATTCAGGATGTAGCAGACAATTGGTGCAACCAAAGCATTAACTCTCTGTGTGAGATGAGAGAAGTCATTTTTTGTTTCACCCTATTCACTAATGCCTAGTTTCTTACATGATCAGAATGGTTCATCAAATGTGTGAGTCGTATCAAAGGGAGATATGATGACAAGAAGGATGTTTATCTAGAGAGGATTAATGTTATCAGGTTGGTAAGTACCAGCTTCATGGATAGATATAAAATGTATACTTGGAGGGATGGTTTTATGTGATTAAGGGCAAAAAGCCAGATGTGTATGGAAACAGAAGGGAAAGGTAAGAGCGAGTGATGTTAGTTGGATAAGCAGGAAGTCGGAGTGGATTCAAGCAAGGGATGGCGGAGAGGTAGGGATCCTGGAGAACTGAGGCTGGAGTGGGACACATGTGCCTGAGCAACAGCACCAGCTTGGTCTGGGTTTCCTGGTCATCCTATGGGTAACTAAATCAAGCAGATGGAGATTATAGACTCCTCACACAAATTGTTTCAGATTCTGCAGTTTAATTTCATATAGCACTTCAACAAGAATTCATTAATCTTAAAGCACTGCCCTGGGCACTCTCTTACCTTCAATCATTGATTTAATAGCATTGATAAGGGACCCTCTTATGTGCAAAAACTGACAATATTTTTTGGATAATCAAATGTATATCGAATAAGTTTAAACAGAGTTTGAAGCAGGATAGTCTGTCAATGCAGGTAGATATTTTATTTTTAAAATTGCAATTTTGAAAAAAGAAAAACCTCATAATACTTTTTTTTTGGTAGCTCATATGAAGGGGGTATAGGGAGCAGAAAAAATAGTTTCTGAGTACTTTCATGATTTCTAATGCCTTATTTAATGCTCATATACTCCACTGAAGTAAACATTACTATCTTATTTGAGCAAATAAGTAAAATGAGATTCAGAGAGAGCAAATACCTTACCAAATATTCATATGAATAATTAAATAACTTGAAAACCATACCTAAATGGGTCAACCCTGAAATCTCTCCTTTTTCACTCACTTATTCCTCTCCTCACTTAAAGCTATCCTGGAAGAGTCAAATGAGAGGTAATGTCCTTTGCTAAGGACAAATGCACTAAAATGTATAAGGTATTATTTCAACATCAAGAATAGAAACACCCCACTTGACAGTTGAGAAGCAAGCTGGTAATCTAAATACATTAGAATTTTAGAAGACATCTTTCCTTCAGGCACATTCAAAAACAACAATAACAAACAAGTATAAAAACAATAAGCAGGTATCAAATATTAGGAAAGCTTCCAACTTTTGCAGAGGAATTGGCAAGCCCTTTTAAATGCAGACACTTTAACTTTGCTTAGTGGGGAATGTGAAATATTCACAATAGTTCGTTTCTTCACTCCAAATGGGCAGAGCAATTTCTGAATCCATCATCTTTTTACAGGTATTCAATTCAATCACAACTTCTAATAGGTAAAGTGGCTATGTGTATACTCAGAAGGGGAAAAGTTTCCTCGCATGGCCAGACCATTGGTAAAATGCAAACATAAATTTGGCTCCATCATCGTTGTTTAATATAATGTTCTCTAAGAATGCATTTTCTCTTCACGCCATAACCAGAAATTAAATGAAAATTAAAATAAAAAGATGATCAGAGAGCCCTTCTTGCAATAACTATTTGAACACGGTTATATATCACAAGTGAAATATCAGGGTCTTCCTTTCATTGTCTGGGGAATGAGGAGAGGTTGAACAAATGTGAACAGCTTTTTATCATTGCTCTCCTTCAAGTGGCCATGTCTTAGTCTTTGACATTCTATCAGTGCCAAGCATAGGAGGAAAATGCTTCTTAATAGGGTACTATTTAAAAAACACACACAACCTTGTCATTATGACCGGCACAATGGGAAAGCTCATTGGAATCAGCCATACAAACCATGGAAGGGGTTGAAGTTAATTACATCACCTTAGACAATAAGTCGGTCTTTGTGGTTCCAGTTATCTCTAAGCGCAGTTGGCTCTATTTTTTTGTTGTTGGGTAATGTCCCATTAATCACAGTTACATTTGTTCCCTGCCATGTGATTCATCATCCTCACCCCCTGAAACGACTTCCATTCTCCGGGACTCAAGATAAACCACTAATTTAAAGTGGCCCTGGCCAACGTTGGCTATCACAATAGTGTACCTTGAATGAGTAGGGTCAGCTGGCAGCACACAGGGACTCCAGGAACTGTAGTTGATGCAAATTATCCCTAGAGATTGGTTTCAGGCACCAGGACAGAGATCAGGTCAGACAATTACAGCAGGAAATGTCGAAGGGACATTGAAGTTCTAAGTACTGTTAGTATTTTTTCTCAGAGTCTTTCCTTCTAAAAAGCTGGCACAGGTCACTATGGAGAGAGAGAGCAAAATGTTCTGGTAAAAACCCTGGGAAAAGTGTTGGGGAATTGTGCTCTTACTTGTGAATGGAAAAAAAATTGGTAGTCACCGTGGATAAGTAATTTCATTATTCAAGGTCTCCTTTCCTAACTCAGGAAAAATGATGGACTTAGAGTGACACATCTGATCTCTGTCCCTTAAATTCAGATTCTCCTTGTATTTGAAAATTGGTCAAGAGAAAACTTTTGATTACACACCACTGAATGTATTACACAAAACTTGCTGAAATGTATATAATATTTTTAAAATGTATTGGGGAAGTAAATTAATTAAGCTTCCTAGTTGTAAAGTATAGCGCTTCCCCTTATTGATTTTGGACTTCAGCATTTGGCAGGATGAATCCTACAGGAAGAAGCGTTAGCCCTATGACACACAGTGTTTGTTTTCCTTCCCTGCTATTCCTAAATTTTCCAGTCATCTACAAATTCCTCTTCACTGTGTCTAATTATGTTGTGCAGTATAGCTTCCTAAAGAAAATTTCCTCCAAAATGTTTCTTTTATAATTTACCCAAGGCATTTTTAGAGTTGGGTAAAAAAGATCCATCACATGATACAAGTAAGCAACCCCAATTGGAGACTTACAGAAAGCAGAGAGGTTTTATTTTACCAAATTAATATTCCACATAATATGGTACCTGAATTGTTGTTATTATTATTAAATACTCTTGAGGACAGACTTTCAGATATCCCAATAATTGTCACCTTCTCCAATTTCCTGTGCTGGGTTGATCTAGTTTGTGTATTGTAGTTTGCATTTCTATAACTTTTTTTCCCTGTTAATAAACTTCTTGAAGACAGTATCTTGTTTGCATATAAGGTGATGTGTGACTTAGCACCCACAATGGTCCTATCAAGTAGGATGTTTTAGTAGTATATGCTTTGAACATTTTCCCAACACTCCATATGTTAGACTGGGTTCTCAAGAGAAACAAACTCAGGGATTTCTATCTGACTGTAAATTAGATAGATAGAAATATATAAATATGTATTACAGAGCTGTAAAAACAGATAACATGAAAGGTTGTTTCAAGAGTGTTGGTCAGATGTTAAGTTGAGGGCTTCTCCTGGCTCCTGTGGATGAAGGGGGGGGGGCGATGGACTAGGAAGAGGGAAGACCACAGTGGTTGACTTAAAGCCAGCAAGGCAGCCTTGTGGGGTCAGAGGCCAAGGAATGCAAGGCTGATAAGTACAGGATGGATCATTGACTCAAATCCAAAGAACAGAGGTCACGAACCAGATGCAGGCTCCAGACCTAGCAAGAAGCAAGCTAGCTTCCCTACAGCATCCACTGATATGAGAATTAGACCACATCCCCAAGAAAACGTTCTTTTAATTGCATCAGGGCTATGACATGATTAAGGGGGTTGGGCTATACCCTAATTTTCTTATGATTGGTTGGCTGCTCACAGCAGATTCTATCAAAGAGTTGATTGCATTGTGTTACATGATATCATCTGGGATTACTGTGTCTTACCTGTCAAACCACTAAGAATCTGGATACAAAACCTCACAATTGTACGACGTCATAGTTGAGTCCTACATTTCTCTTAAGCATAACAAGCCATGTCTTTGTAGTCACATAATTTTATGTCAATTAGAAGAGATATGAAGGTAGACGTAGCATTCAACCCTTCAATCAGGTCACACCCTGACAATGCTTCCTTGTGTGTGGCCTTCTCTTTTTTTCCCAGATCATTTTATTAGGGGCTCTTACAACATTTATCACAATCCATACATCAATTGTGTAAAGCACATTTGTACATTCATTGCCCTCATCATTCTCAAAACATTTGCTCTCCTCTTAAGCCCGTGGCAGCAGCTCCTCATTTTCCCCTCCCTCCACGCGCCTCCCTCCCTCATGAATCCTTAATAATTTATAAATTATTATTTTGTCATATCTTGCACTGTCCGACGTCTCCCTTCACCCACTTTTCTGTTGTCCATCCCCCAGGGAGGAGGTGATATTAAAGAAATAGAGTAATGATGTTATAACACTTGAGACACGTAATCCTGCTATCTATAAGTTGACGCATACACGACTAAAGGGCAAATTTTTTTAGACAGAAAATAAAATACAGTGCCTGACTAAGTAACCTAGGTGTCTATTATTACTACAAAATTATGTGTATTATGAGGTACTATGTCACTATGTATCTGGAAGTACAATAATGTTGAAGAAGGGGCATGGATTGAATACACTGCATGCATGAAACCATGGTATTCATTACATAGGATTCTCTGGTCATGATTCTGCATTATTTTATACCGTTAAGTGATCGTGGACCCATGTAGTCAGACATTACATGCAATAGGAACATATGAAAATATATTCTTCTGATACAGGTCTGTTTGCACTTGTGGTAATACCTGGTATATTCTACATTTTTGTGCAACACCATAATGAAACTTCATCAATTCTTCACTCATCTTTCTTCATTGTCTACTTTCCACCTGGGGATGATGTGATGAAAAAATACCATGATATCAGAAGACAGGTGTGGGTTCACATACACTACAACTCTAACAATTGACCATCCCTCTTAATCGCTTGCCCTGCCCACCCCCTTTTACATCTCCCCTTTTGATCTCCCATTAACTTCCCTTAATTAAGGTAACATCTGCCTGTTACTAACAGCTGCTCTCTCTTCCCCTCTCCTGCAAGGGGACCATCAATGCCTATGTCCTTTGATATGGTAACCTTTGTCGTCCCAGTTAGTTTTTATTAAACGCAGTCTCATACAAGATGTGTCTTGCTGTGTTTGACTCACTCCACTCAGCATAACTATGCTTCTCACAGATGTGGATGGTGAAACCGGTACAGTGGCTCCTTGGCAAGTTCCTTATGCACCATGTTCATCCAACTGTTGCTGATGGGACTGTTTGTGAGATTTTTGTTTGGTTTAAGTTAAGTTTTGATCCTTGATGTAGGATCCAGTGTTTGACCTTCATGAGTAGATGTTTCAAATCTTCGTGTTCTCAACAAGGGAAGGTTGTTTCATATTTTATTGCAAATAATTAAGGTGCCTTTCTTTCTCCAATCTTGATGTCTCACTGTTCTTCAAAGAGTTGAAATTCTTGGATTCTTTGCTTAGCATAGACATGGAATAAGTATGGTCAAAGGATACATGCATGGGGAAAACCTGATTGTCAGCCATGCAGTGTCCCTAGTTCTGTTCCAATGACTACATCTTGGAGTCATTCCTAAGGAGAAAAATTGAATTTTCTGGTTAAAAATGTTATCTGTAATCAGTTATTATTGGCATAGTCAAATGTGTCAGCATAATCAATAAAACACAACCATACAAGTTGCTGGAATCTTCTGCTTTCAGCTCAAATCCATCTGATGTAAACAATCATATCCCTTATTTAATGTATTATTATGAAGCTAGTTCAGTGTTACTGCAGTTCTATGCTGAATTACTGTCCCACCAATTGTGAATAATGTTCAGTAAAATTGTATTTATGTGTGATATCAATGATATCATTCAATAATGCCCACGGTCTGTTTATTCATCTTTCTTTGGAATGGGCACAAAAGCACATCATAGATCTCTTCCGGTTATTTAACACTGGGTTTCATAGCATAGACAAGTAAGCATCTCCTGCTAAATATTAATTAATTGAAATATTTAGTTGACTTTTATTCAATTCCTGGAGCCTTGTGCTTGCAAATGACATCAATGCAACCTGTACTATTTACTTAATTACTAGTGTTTATTGAGCACATCTTCCTCCTGAAATAATTACACATCATCCAGTTATTTTGTGTGCAGCGACTCTGCATATTTCCAATTTATAATGCCCCCTGCATGCAATATTATGCCAATAGAATCCTTCAATTTTGCAATCTGAGGTTTAAGTATTTTCTTTAACTTATTTCACTCCATTCAACTTGATAAATTCCAAGAGGATTCTTCTCTTTGGACTACTTAACTCCATATCTGTACATATTTCATTATAATAATTTACTTTGTCTTCTCAAGCTTATCTTTGGGAATTTCTGTGTAATTATTTTACCCTTCATTTCTTCCATTCATTTTAGTTACTATACATTTAAAAGAACATTTTAGGGTCTTTTGTCATCCATTTTGGTTTTTTAATTTCTCTTCTATTTTTAAATGACCTTCTGAATTTTTCATATATGATGTACTTTAAGTCTTCCCATTGTGCATATGATCTTTTGCCATTATTGTTCAGTGCTTCAAATATACTTTTGAGATGATCTCTGACATTCAGATGGGATATACTCAAGTTCATATTTTTTATTCTGGAGGCATTGTTTTAATTGTCTATAACTTGAACTTGTATATATGCAAATGATGTTCTATTCCACACTCAAGCAATACTCCAGTTCAGGCTGGTAATACAGCACTCCTGTACTGTCTATTTCCATATTCTTCTTCTTCACATAGATTGTTCTTGTCATGATTAGGTGTCATCCACAACAGATGTAGGACCCTATGCTCAACAGAAGTGGATTAGCTACTCAGATGATTTATTCGATGCATAGATTGAATATGTATGGTGAAAATATAGTGGCACATATATTTTATGATTATAAACTATGTAAAATCTACTTTTTTTCTCTTTTGAATACATTTACTTCCAAAACCATTCTATTGGGAGTTCACACAAATATTGTGTCATTCCATCATCCAATCTTTCTTTTTGTTCCTGAAGTCCTTGACTTCAGCAGCCTTTGACCAGTCCCCTCCCCATCAGCACTGTCCCCCCAGATACCCTTACTCGACTTGCTGTACCTACAGGTTCATCATTCGTGGCTTTCATGTACTGAATAACATATAACACAAATTCAAGAGGGTGATGACTAATGGCACCCAAGAGAAACCCCAATATGAACAAAAACAACAATAATACGATGTTGGAAACCAGATCAGGCCTAACATACATCAGTAGGGGGAATCAACTGACAAGGTTTTATCTTTAAAATCAGGCTTTCATTTTTTGATTTTTTATAATCTTAGCTCCAGTGCACTCTGTTTTGTAACCACCTTCCTCCCGCCCCCTGTAATGGAGGCTGATTTCCAATGTAAATTCCCTCAATGTACCATGGGGTCCCACTCTCATCCATCGCCTGCAAACAGGATGCTCACCCCTCATAAGCAGAAGACATGTCAGGTTATTTCCTCAGAGTCACCTAACAACTGAGTTCAGAATTCAAGTCTTCTAAATCCATTAGTTTATGTTCTCACTCTTTCCTCCTTTGACTTCACATTATATTGTTTACACTCCTTTGGTGACTGAAGACGATCTGCTTCTTCCATGTGAACGTAACTGACATCTCATTTAGGTGGTCACTTGCTGGCAGACAAGATTTTAAGACCCCAGATGCTATTCTATCTGATAGCCAGGTACCATCTGATTCCATTGCCATATTTTGCTATGGAACTCATTGTTATCATCCACAGAGTTGAATTATTTCCATAGGAAGTCAATAAAAGGCTGGTAAACTGCTTTCTGTTATTCTCAAGATCCACCTGGTCCCAGAAATGATACCCTGATCTCTATGACCACTTCTGGTCCAGCCTGGATTTCTGGCAGCTCCCTGTTGATGTGCTACCACAACCTTTTTATAATTACCTTCAGCCAAAATTTAATTGCATGTAATGCTAATGAAAACTTTCATCAGTTTATACACACTGTTGCATCACTTTTCTTTGGCATGGATAAAAAGAATGGATCTCTTAGCTGCTGCATCCCTGTACATAGAGGTCAGGGATACGGTTAAATGTCTTGTAATATACATGAAAGACCTCCCAACAAATATTTGTCTGGAGTTTATTGTAGTTTCTCAAAGGTTGAGCAACCTGGATTTAGACATAGATTAATTAACAACAGCAATTCATTAATATGTGTCTAAATCAAGTTTGCTCAACCTTTGCAATGTTGACAATAAGGTCCAGACAAGTTATGGCGACCCCATTCAGAAAAAAATAAAATATCGCTTAGTCATGCATGACTTTCATAATTGCCAGCGAGTTAGGCTACATCGTGATGACGACTGCACCTCTCCGTTTCTTCTAGGATCTCATGCACAGTTTGTGGTTCCTGCTTCTCCAAACAGGATCTTCTGCTTTGGCCAGTTATCGCTTCCAGATGAAGTCTCCAAAACAATCAGGTAGGTCAATGCTCTATTAATCAATTACAATTATATTTGGAAAAAGTGACCACTCATTAACAATATCAAAATGAATTAATTTTACTATCAAGAAATTTAAAATCATATAAAATGTACAATGGATATACATCAAGTTTAATATAAAATATTAATTAATATCAAAAACTATAAAGTATTTGGAAGTAATTGCAATAAGAAATGTACAGAAATCTTTTTTTCAGAGAAAGAAATTAACTTAGAAATTACATAGATTAACTTAGAAATTATATAGATGAATAAAACATGGAACTAAATATAGCTAATTCTCAACTGAAGAGGAACAATAATGCTAATTCTCTATAAATTAATATTCACAGCTCATGAGACCCCATGAAAGTTGTTTTCTGATACCCTAGATTTCCTTAGATAGATTTATGTGTGGTAGCAGGAAGGTTCTGATGGTAAGAGCAGAAAGAACCAGAGAAAGGGAGGGGGGCAGGTGCCATCAGAAGAACTTAAATGAGAAAAACTAGCATATTTGGGAAAATTGGACATATTTTCAAGGTGTAGTCATGCAGCTACCTGGAAAATAGTTTGGGTTCATGTTGTTTGACAATTTGTCATTAGGCCTCAAAGAAAGGGACATTTGAGATCTTATGTCCATGCCACAGAGGGCCCACGGTTGCTTGTATACTTGGGGAGGTTGTGTGTATACTTGGGGAGTATTTTAGCCTATTAGGATTGGAACTGAAACGCCTTCAAGTGGAACCCTAAAAAATGCGTATTTATCTTCTCACATTACAATAGGTCAGAAATCTGAATGCAGGCCACTTGGCTTTGGGCAGGATGCTTTTGTTTTTCACCATTGGTGTGCTAACCCTAAAATCCATGGTTCAAAACCATTAGCCACCTGCTGGAGAAAGACAGGGCTTTCTACTCTTGTCAAGAGTTACAGTCTCAGAAACCTGCAGGGGCAATGCTACCCTGTACTATAGGGTTGCTATGAGTCTGAATTGACTGGTTAGCAATGAGTGAGGTTAGTTTTGTTTGGTTGGTTTGCTTTGTTTTTTAATATCCCAAGTGTTTGGGGGATTTTTTCACAAGTAATTTTCTTTCTCTTTTGTGCTTGGGCCAGTGTCTGTCCTATTCTCACTTTTGAAAACAATTCAGAAGTTATTAGATGTAATATTGCTTGTTGAACACAGTAAAATAAAAAGCTTTCCAACTTCAATATTGTAATCACTTTTCATGTTGTTGCCTATCAATACAGTGCTGCATGTGTTTCATTTTCTTTAAATTTAAGTGTTGTCCATACTTCAGTTTGTAGTATTTGATTTTCAATAGGAAGTGCTTTAAGACCTCTATAGAAATATTCCTGACATTGCATTCTTATTTGGGCTATCTGAATTTCAGCTTCTTGCCTCAATGTGCAGATTGAATGGGTTTGGTGTAAAGATATAACCCTGATACTCTGCATTTCTGACTTTAAACCATGTACCATCCATTTGCTCAGTTCAAATGACTGCCAAAATAAAATGATGTGGACAAATTGAAATGTGATAAAGGGATGTAAAATAACATGTGTGAAATTATGTATGTCAACTTGCTTAAAATAAATTATACATGATATAGAAATACAAACAAAGATGAAAATAATATGCATAGGGTCTAATGTATATATGTAAATATGTGCATATTTTCTAACATTCACTAGGGTGAATATAAAATGAATGTTGTTACATATTGTCAGTAAAATAGTGGGTGATTTAAAATTGTTCATATATATATATATATATATTTCTGGTAGCTGTAAATTTTCATAGAATTAAATATGATAAGTAATTTTCTATAACTTAATATTAGAGGACTGGAGTAGATAATAAGGGTCACATAATTTATTATTTATTGTTGGATTTTTATGTCTAAAATGGTATCCATTCCTGTAGCCTTGAACAATTTAAACTGTGTTCTACTTAATGTCTCCTTGAATAATCTCCCTAGATTTCTTATGTGGCCCTCTGCCTGCTTCTATCAGAGTTATAAAAGTTTCATGCGTCTTCCACATTTTATGAAAAATATCTCCTTAAGGGAGTTACTGCTCACACTTTGATAAATACCTTTTTGTGATGAACTCACCCTGAGGGCTTAAATACATAATGAAAGAATAGGAAATTCATGTTGGATTCTGTCCACCAATATTTGCCTACATCAATGGCTCTAATCCTTCCATTTTCTACTGCTAGAAAATTATTTCAGTGAGAGACAGTGACCCCTTTCCCACCATTCATTCCAAAAACAATTATTGTGTTACAGATAGGTGACAAGAACCACTATTTGTTGGTAATAAACCTGAACAAGACTCACTCTATGCCCTCAAGAGCGATAAAAACCTCAGACAGTTATAATACAGCATGGTGAGTACTAGGATGAAGAACTACACAGGATTACTATAGGTTAGGACACTACCACATAAACAGAGTTAAGGAGAGAGGGGAAGGAACCAGAAACATTTCTCAGGGGATGTGTGTTGGTCCAGGTTGACTAATGAAACAAATGCACACAGACCATTTGTGTATAAGAAAGAGCTTTATATAAAAGAGCAACTGTACATTGAGAAAACATTCCAGCCCAGTCCTTTTCAAGTCTATAAGTCCAATATCAGCCCATATGCCTGATACCAAACCCTCTTCAGACTCACTTAACACATGCAAAGATATCAAATGCAGGAAGGTCACAGGTCAGTGGGAGGAAAGTCATGGGGATCCAGTGACAGTGGAAGTATATCAGCAAGGGTTGGTCTCCATATGGTTCCTCCAGCTCTAGGGCTCTGGATGCATCAGTGTCGCTCCATCAGGCTTGCCATCAGGATTGTCTCACAGGAATAGTCTGTGTGTATCTGGCCTCCAGTGAGCTATTGATCTCCATGGTGCTTCCAAATGAGGCCATGAAGCTGGCACCTGATTGCCAGGCTAGACTCCACCTTTTCTCAAGTTGACACCAGGTTGTATAACTCCCACACTGTGTTAGACCCGATTGGCTAGAGAAAATAATACAGAGACACTCAGTATATATATGAGGAAGAACTTTATAAAAAGAAGTAATTATATATCAAGAAAACATGCCAGCCCAGTCCAATTAAAGTCCATAAGTCTGATCACATTCCATAAAACCCTCTTAAACCTCATGGTTCCAAGAGATGATGCAGAATTCAGGAATATTGCAGGCCAGTACATAGAAAGTTGTGTGGATCCAGTGATGGTGGATGCATCACAGGCTCTGGCAGCAATCAAGATCAGTCAGCAGGAAGGTGTAGGCAGAGGGGGAAGGTATCCTAAGACCCCCACCCTCTTATCGACAGCTATGTCCACACGGAGGCATCACCAGGCTGTGACCTGATTGACAAATTGAATACCACCCTTGCAGTTTTATAGAGCTTCAAGTTGGCATGAAATTTTGTAACTACCACAATATCTAAATTGAAACATGAAAGATGAGTAGGAAGTAGGCAATGGTATATTATAAACAACCAGAAGAAAATGTACAGAGACAAGATGATGTAGAAAGGATCAGCTGAATCACGATGTCTCCATCAGGTCCAAACGTGAAAAGAAAGAATGCCCATGACAGTGACACAGAAGAAGAGAGGAGGTGGGAACAGCCCACTGAACACTCGGAAAATAAGGGCATAAATTCTGAACAATGTTACAATAAATGGAATTGAAAATTATTTATGAGCTCCAAATTGGTAAAGGTTTGCAATTTATCCTTTAAAAATATTTTATTAATCGTGGAAGTTAATTTGAGAAACTCCCAGTTAATATATTTGACTCCTGGCACATGTTCAACTTCACATGTTAATTAAAACAAATAAATATGAATGTAAGATCATAGGGTATAGAATGGTTAAAACTAGCTTTAGGAATGGAGCTCAGACACCTGGATCTTTGGGTATTATATTTTCTGCATTAAAATATTGTATTCCTTACAGAGACTGATTCATTTGTTTTTATATAAATATCATGAATTAAATTATAATCATGTTGGAATTCGGTGTGGTAAATTGAAAGAAAATATACAAGTCAATATAGTTCTAATTTGTATGATTCTTACTGATAACTAACACAAACATATTGGAATCCATGAAGAGAACAAATACAAAAGTATGATATCCTAGTGAGCTATCTAGATCAAGTATTTCAGGAATTGTGCATATCAGACTGAAAGCCAGGCATGTGTGTGTACATGTATGTGTGCACATAACTATATAGTTAGTGTGGCCATACTCATTGCCAACATTCAAGATTTATCATTTTGAATACTGCATTAATAATATTTCTTTGGAACTAATTGGGAAGTTCAATGATAGAATTATTCTTTCCATTCCCAATCAATGTGCGCCATTTACAGACCCCACATGTTTGACTGTTTGACAGTGGAGGTGTCCATGTTGCTGCACTCAGAGTAGGAAGGGCACTATGGTGATCTGATGTTTATAAATGAGCCCATGAAAACTGAGTGGGTCACAATGGTTCGATCTTCAGGTGATCATGGATCATCAGGAACAGGCTTTCTGTTGTTCTGGGGAACACTGTGAATGAAGGGTCAACCCAGTTGACCCACAAGATTTCACTTGGTGAAGCTCTAGTTATAAACAAGAACCACCACTGCATATCAGTGGCTTCTACCGACAAAAGTGTGTTTCCTTGCTATATTACATGTAATTGGCTGCAGATCATTTAAGTCTCTTTAGAGCCTCATTTTATCTTGTAGCTCAACTTTGAATGTAAGTCTCATCCGCATGGTCCAAAATCTCACTACCATCAAGTTGACTCCTACAAATCACAACTACCAGGAATCTTTTCAATGAATCCCCGTGATCTGTAGAAAGAACACACCAAGCTATCCATAGCTGTTGTTTGGCTATCATGAGGTCATATGTACTGTCTTCCCTTGGCCATAACAGGTTAAGCTTGACACTGATGGCAGGTAGGTACTTACCTCCACTAGAGAGAGAAACATAAGCTCGGTAGGAACACATTGATTTAAAATGCTCTTATAGAAGGAAAGAACATATAAGAAATAATTGACCACAAACACAATTTTGTGTCCTAAAGAGTAGGTCTCTCACTTACCTCTCTGCATATGCAGATGATGCATCTCTTAATATGCTCCCACCCTCGGACACCAAGCAACTCCTCCCGAAGTCTCGCAACCAAGTCTCTCAAATAGCTTCTCCTCTGTCCTTTGATAAATAAATAAATATATATATATATATAATATTTTCATGCAAAGTCAGTTATATCTACTTTAATTTCAGTTTTTTAATTTATTCTCTATTATCATGGCAAGATTATAAACCATTCAAGCCTGATACTAGAGAATATTCACTTTGTTGCCTGAGTACTGAGATTGTAAGTGCTCAGGGTACATATGACAAATTATTAAGAGAATAATATCAAGAGATAAGACGATGTTGGGTGTGTATTTCTTACTTGGTAGCAATCTCTTCTCTTCCCCTTTCATGTTTTATCCTAAGTTAAACACATATTGGTTGAGTGCTATCTATTTGTTCAATAAAACCTATGAATAAAGACAGTCTATAAATAAAGTATATTTGTGTCACTCAGGACTCACAGTTTAATGGAAGACAGAAATACTTGAACACAGAGTTGGATTCACTTTAATAAATAATGCTAGATATATAATACCAACATGAAACTAAAATATTACGGTCTTGGTATCTTACCAAAAATTCAATTGAAAGGCTTTCTGTATTCCAATTCAGGGAGCTTGGGATGGTATTATCTTAATTTTAGAATGTCAAAGCCATTTCTGAACAAATTACCTTAGTGTCAAAAATTTCCTTGGTCAAGTTTTATGGCTGACATACTTGATTTCATTATCATGTAATTGTCCTTAGTGGCTCATAGAAAACAATAATCCTCTCCTATGTCTATATTTTTATATTTTTCTTGAATAACCTGCTGATTTCAAAAGCTACTCCTTGTATATAATTATCAAACTATTAATCTGATAACCATTATTATTTTGACCTGCAAATTTTAATACTGTAACCAATAGATTGGTTGTTAATTAAATAATTATTCATACAATCAATGTGAATCATATGTTATACCCCAAGACAGCTCATTTGAAAGTGGTTAAAGAAAAACTAGTCACTTGGATTAGCAATGTTTCTCCACCTTCCTAATGCCATCACCCTTTGATACAGTTCCTCATGTGTGGTGACCCCCCCCCAACAATAAAATTATTTTTGTTGCTACTTCATCATTGTACTTTGCTACTGTTATGAATCAAGCAAGCCCGGTAAAAGTGTCATTTGACCCCCAAAGGGGTTGCGACCCATGGGTTGAGAACCGCTGGATTACAGTGTTTCCTGGATGAAGGATGAAGAGATTTTTTCTTGACAGATGAAGGTCTATGAGAACTAAGAGTCCCTCTGTAGTAACCCAGTGTCTGGAGCAATGGAATCCCCATGAAATGTGCTATTGTGTTCAGAACAGACGTACCCAACAGGGAAGAAGGGAAAAGTTCATTGCCACTCTTGTAACGGAATTTTATCTTCCCTTTAAAACAGGAATTTTCCATGACATAGTTTGATGGGGCATGTGGCCTGAAGAGAATTACTTGATAATATAATAAGCCAACATGTCAGATGCTTTTGAATGCCACAATGGACTCAGTTCTATGAAAATATTGAATTACTGCCTGGGGAAAATGCTCTACCTTCGCTTTCATTCTCTTAACTCTTTCTGATGCTAGAAAGAACTTGGGGTCAAATTTCAGAAGAAAGCATAAGCAATTGCCAACTCCCGTAGATGGATAATGGGTATGTAAGGATTCAGTAAATATGTCTTATGAAAAATGCATTACTTTCCTATTGCTGTAAAACAAACTACTCCAACCAGAGCAGTCTGGGACAATAAAGAATGTTTATGACCTCACACAGTAACAACTCTGTCCTAGAGGAAGTACAACCAGAATGCTCCTTAGAGGAAAGGTACTTTGGACAAGTTATCAGGCAAGGGCAATCTCAGGTACTATTTCTATATCTTACACTATGAATCAAATGATCCTAAGTCACTTATAAAAGGAAATCAGGTACTATTGTGGTTATGGGCTGGGGTGTGACTCACAAAGTCGGCAGTGTGAACCACCAGCTGCTCTGAGGGAGAAAGATGGAGATTTCTACTCTTTAATAGTTACAGTCTCAGAAACACACAGAGACCCTGCACTACAGGGTTGCTATGAATGTGTATCAACTTGATGGCAGTGAATCATCATTAATCAGCCTATGAAGACCTTCATACTGGAGTCAGGGTAACTTACCAAAGACATTAGAATGTGAAACTAATAACATAGCCATGCCAACAAAATACATAAAACTCATTGTCACTGAGTGTGTTCTGCCTCATGGGGACCCTATTGAGAGTAGACCTGTCCTTTGGGTGTCAGAGACAAGGCAGATAGCCTTGTCTTTCTTCCTTGGAACTAACTGTTGGTGGATTTGAACCACCTACCTTGTGGTTAGTAGAATTTTAACCCACTATACCACCAGCAATTCTTAACAATAGGAAAAATAGAGAAAGATAAACCATGTAATCATATTGGTCACAAAAATCTAAAATTACACTAAAATTTAATGTGAACTTTTGGAAACTTAAAATGAGATGGAAAGTAAAATTGTCTCTAGTATTTTCTTATAAGTATATTGTATATGTAAATATTATACATTATTTCTCCCCTATTTCCTCCCCAAATCTTTGCTAAAAAGCTAGCTGAAGTGGTGACAAAGAAATTTGAAGATTGAGTTGAAGATTGTTGACTAGAACCACCATTCATTTTAAATTTGTGTACTGTCTTGCCAAACATTTGTGTTTCAAATCAAAGTAAAAAAAAATGAGTTTTTAGAGCTAGAAATATATCTACTTTTCTATGATAGTGATTGATGGAGATGAATTTTGCAATTACCATTTTATCAGTAAGCAAAAATTGAAACAGAGTGGCCCAGAGTTATCCAGGAAACAGAAGAAAAGTGAGTCAGGAAAGACTACTAGTGAGTAACAGCTTTGATTTTTGAGTGATGAAAGAAATCATGAATTAGTTATTGAACGTGCTTCAAAGCAAAGATGCCACTTTCACAGCTCAGGTGCACCTAACCACAGTTAGTGTTTTTTCCTTTTTAAAAAAAATCATTTTATTGGGGGCTCATAGAACTCTTATCACTATCCATACCTCCATCCATTGTGTCAAGCGCATTGGTACACTTGTTGCCATCATCTTTTGCAAAAACATTTCCTTCTACTTGAGCCCTGGTATCAGCTTCTAATTTTTTCTCTCCCTTCCCCACCCTCTCTCCCTCATGAAACCTTGCTTATAAATTAGTTTTTTTCATATCTTACACTGACCAATGTCTCCATTCACTCACGTTTCTGTTATCTGTCCCCCTGGGAGGGGGTTGAAGTTAGATCATAGTGATCAGTTCTCACGTTCTCCCCCTACCTTCCCCTCCCCCTCCTGGTATAGCTATTCTCATTATTGGTGCTGGAGTGTTATTATCTGTCCTGGATACCCTATGTTTCCAGCTCTTATCTGTACCTGTGTACATGTTTAGTCCAGGCAAATTTATAAGGTAGAATTTGGGGTCATGATAGTGGGGGCGGGGGGAGCATTAAAGAACTAGAGGAAAGTTGTATGTTTCTTCTGTACTATACTGCTCCCTGACTGGTTCGTCTCCTCCTGTAAGGGGATGTCCAGTTGCCTACAGATGGGCTTTGGGTCTCATCTCTGCCCCCCCCCCATTCACCATGATATGATTTTTTGTTCTGGGTCTTTGATGCCTGGTACCTGATCCTATCGACACCTCATGATCACACAGGTTGGTGTGCTTCTTCCAGGTGGGCTTTGTTGTTTCTAAGCTAGATGGCTGCTTGTTTATCATCAAGCCTTTAATAACCCTGATGCTCTATCTTTTGATCCTGTTGGTCCCATTGTTTTCTCCTCCAGATTGTTTATCCTGCCTATCTTATCTAGATAGACATGTCAAGCTAATAATAATTATAGTATTTTCAATAGCTGTGTATGGGTGATGCTTCCAGAAAAAGAACAGATAACAAAGAAATAGACAATGCACTTCAGAGGCCTCAGTCCCTGGTACCTCATGAATAGCAGCAGAACAGTGTCAGGTCCAGTGACAGAAGATGAGCTTTTCAGGATGGCAAAGAATTGCCCTTAGTGGTGTAGATGGAGCCAAACGTTTGGGATGGTGTGCTGATGGGAGGGACTCAAAATTCAAGGAAATGGCTGCAAACATTTTTTAACAACCAGGATATGCTATGAACAATGTGTGAATTTAGGAAAACTGGTGTTAGTGAAAAGTGATGGAAAGCCCGTGGACTGCCAGAACAGCACACATGTCTTGGCGGAATTACAGACTGAAGGATCCCTGGAAGCCAGGATGCTGAGACTTCATCTCATGTACTTCTGACATACTGTCGGAAGAGATTGGTCCTTGAACATTAGCATTATGCTTAGTAGGGTAGAAGGTCAGGTAAATGAGAAACAATTTCAATTATATATCTTGACACGGTCACTGCAATAATGTGCTCACACATCACAACAGTCATGGGGATTATGCAGGCCAGGGGAGGGGGGTGGGGGGGTGTTTCCCTCTGTTGCACACATGGCTACCGTGAGTTGGAACGGACTTCAGAGCACTGAGCAGCAACCACAGATGCCAAAGATGGACAATAACTAAAGCAGATGAAGAATGGATGCATTTGAACGTTGATGTTGGAAACAGAATCATGAATACACCATGGGCTTCCAGAAGAACGCATAACTCTGTCCAGGACGAAGTACAGCCAGAATGGTCCTTAGAAGTGAGGAGAGTGACACTGCCTCATGTCCTTTCAATGTTTTTCAATAGGGCACCATCTCTGGAGAAGGACATCATGCTTAATAGTCACTCAGCAAAAGAGGGGAAGCGACCCTATGAGATGTATTGACATAGTAGATTCAATCATGGGGTCAAGCATAGCAACTAGGAAGTGAATTATATATTAATTATGTTAAAATTATAGAATAAGATAGAATATAATGTTTTGACCCGAAAACAATCAAGTTAAATTCATTAGGATGTTCTAAAAGAACAAAAAAAAATTCACTGCCAAGGAGTCGATTCCAACTCATAGAGACTCTGAGAAGGTTTCTAAGGCTGTTGCTGTCTCCCACCGCACTCTCTGCTTTTCCACTGGGTGCAATAATTCATCACCATTGCCATTCCAAACTCGAAGACAATACTCATGATTATAGGGTTGTGATGAAAATTCACAGGTTACAATGCAGGTGACAAATGCTAAGGATAGGGTTGTTTAGTCAGGAGAGTCAGCAGGTTGATCTCCCTCTTGGGATCAGTCTCTCAGCTTGACCTCTGCCCTGCTCCTGTGCTGTTACAAAATTTTCTGAGGGCTTCCAATCAATACTCAAAGGGCACACCACTCTGCCATAGCCTGAAGGCAGTCTCCTCCATCTGTGCATCAGCAAACGGAGCCTCCCCCCAATTAAATCCTTGTAGGCACCCCACTTCACACGCTGACCTCCAGCCCAAAAGTACTCAGTTTTTATTGGCCCTGGCCCTGGGAAGCCCACTACTCCATCTCATGCCCTGGCTCCTAGTGCTGCTGCTGATGCTCCTTTGAGAACCTTTACTGCTACAACTGTCTCTTGGAGTAAGGATATTAAATGCACTGGAACTTCAGGTCAAAATGATGCGTTCCACTCTTGACTGTTCTCCCTTGATAGTACGTCTAACCCTCCTTGTTTATAAAACAATAGTTGCTCACAGTTGAGTCAAATAATCCAATATATCCCCCATCTTCTCACTCAGTCATAAGGAAAATGAAAACCATTTGGTGGAATTAACCAAGGCTGTGGCTAAAAGAGAAATACAGACTCCACTTTCTCCAGAAGAGCTGCTGGTGGCTTTGGACCACTGACATTTCAGTTTGCTTATTGGACAGTACCACAAACAATTTTGTGCAAAGGCTGAAATTATTTTTTTTTGAATAAATTCAACTGTGGGGTTAATTGACTAGTTGCTTTGTCAACTTATGTGTATAAAATTGTGCACTTTCAAAGGCCGAAGCTGCATAGTACAATTCTCATATTGTAGATTCCTTGTTTCCCCAATGGTATTTCCCAAGTATTCATCACTTAGTTTTTATCCTTGGTAATTTTCAAAACTACAGCTCGGTCTAGCTGTAGCAAGTTTTATATCACTTACTCCTGAGGGTTACCCATTTCTCTGTGTGCCAAGAAAACATGGTTCAGTGGTTTCAAAGTGCAGGGTTAGATTTGGTTTGATCTGGTTTTTAACCACAGATTAGGTAGATTCCAGTAACACATCTGTGAACCTCAGAAATGTATGAAAACTTTCATCCTTCTGTATCAATGTTTGAGGTCAAGCTTCAACCCAAGGGTAGTTTTTAAATTTTGAGTGTGTGTTAAACTGGGTCTTTGCAGAATCATATGCCCGACTGTATTAAGTAGGCGAAGAGTTATTAGGGTGAAGGCCTGTGAAGGAAAATGAAGAGGGAGTCATGGAAGTTGGGAAACCATTCTGACCTAAGTGAAAACAGGAAGAAAAATAACTGGACGCATTCTAGATCATACACACTGTCTGCCTGAGGCTGCACTGCACTGCCATTTACACAGGGTGGGGGGGCCCCCGTCAGTCAGCCATCATATACACAGGGTGGGGGGCCCCCGTCAGTCAGCCATCATAGGCGTCCCACATCTACCCGGATCAGGCATGAACTGACACCATGCACAAAGTGGCTTCCTTCAAAATACAGAAATCAGTTTTAAAGAACAGCAACTGTGGTCTTTGGTAATGTCAGCTCTCTGTTGTAGTGCTAAATGTTATTAAAGAAGATGAGATGCCTCAAGTACTCATGTATACCCTAAAAATGGTTTAACGCCAGGAAAGGTGTGTTCCAGGGTGCTATTCTGTCATCATCCTTATTCAATCATTATAAATACCCAAACTCACTGCCATCAAGTTGATGCTGGCTCAAAAATCCCTATAGGACAGCGCAGACCAGCCCCTGAGTTAGCAACACTATTTTAAAAGGAATAGAAAGGCCCCTCTTTAGCCCATGGAATGGCAGATGATTTCAGATTGCTGACCTTTTAGTTAGTGACCTAATGCATAACCACTGTGCACTATGCTGAACAAATAATCATAGAATCTGGACTCCATGAAGAAGAATGCTGCATCGGAACGGAGGAAACATTTATAACTTGTGATATGCAGATGACACATTTCGAAGGCTTAATTAATAAAACTCAATACCATTTTGACTGGTAGGATTAACAAATACCAGGAAACTTCATCCACTGGCATTACAGAACCTTGGAGTTTGCGTGTATTTTAGAAGTCTTGATGGAAGAAGTCTTACTGGTTTTAACCTTAGACGGGAGGCAGCAGACACACATGGAGGAAGTAACGAGGGATTTTGGAAGAATCGTGATTTAGAAGTTTGCTATGGCAACATTCTCATCGCGGATGCCTTCCACCGCTTCCTGGAGTCTTGTCTGTGGGAAAGGGGCTGGCTGCAGACATCTGAATTTTTCCAAACTGAATGATACAACCGTGTGTCCATGCCTATTAAAAGACTCATCAGGGGCTCAGGATGAATATTCATAACCTTCCAATCCAAAACTGACCGCGTATTCTCTGTGCCAAAGGTCAAGTTCTGTATGCTACCTGCCAAAGGGAAGGTGCCTTCACAATGTAGTAGAGAACACTTCCGCTAGCCAAGTCTGGGATTTCTTTATCACCCTTGGAGCTGCTGTGACCAGAAACAAATCTCCAAACTCTGGAATGGCTTTCTCCTTCCCCACCGATGAAGTCCTTGTCCTCTAATGTTGTTTTCAACCAGAAAAGTGCTTTGACTTTGCCCCTAGGTAATCACTAAATTAAGAAGACATTGAAGATACCTGATACCAAAGCTGCTTTATTCCTTTCAGTTGTCTAATTCGTATTTTTACTCCTGGGGGAAGGAAAGCATCTCTTGCCATCCATCAAAGGTGAAAGTCATGAAACAGCTAATTGGTTTTGAATTTAGTCTCATCAGGGGGTCAAGAAAAATTTACATCAGAGCTGACAGTTTTGAGCTTGTACTTAATTTATTGTCTTTGAAAAATAAGACAAGATGAGATACATTTTTCAACTGTAGAGAGGAAAGATCGGCTAGCTATCAAATTTGCATGTCAGAAAATATGCCTCGGCTGTTACGGTGTGTAAAAAGTTTGAGTCTGTACTGAAAGTGATCCTCAGCTCTCACATAATAAAGGAGTCAAAGAGGACACGGGAAACCCAGAAGCATAGGAGCAGGTGGTCGCTTTGAGATGACAAAGCTGGCGCCCTGCTGGATCGGGTTCTCGTAGCTTATTCCTGTGTGCTTGGTGTGGGTGTGATTCTGCTTCCTTTTCCATGCAGTGGCCTCGCATGTCATGGTTGCCATGAAGTCTCATACAGCATATAAGGCAGGAAACATGGACAATATCCATTCAGTGAAGGCCTTCAATTCCTGCCTTTGACAGAATCTTGACTCCAGTTAAAACCCCCTCTTCTTCCTGACTGAGCATCCCATAGCCTGATATTCACACTGAATATTCATATTGCATCTAGCCATTCCTTCCTCTTCTGAATCCTACAGCTCAGAGAAGCATAGGGAGAAGGATAAAGCAGGGTGGAGGGATCAGTGAGTTGGGAGATAGTGTTAATTGAAGGTTGACTAACAATGAATTTCTTGAAGTGGGGAGGACCCCTCCATGTTGTCCATATGCCTTTTGCCATTCAGTCAAGTGCCAATTAAAAGGAGCCTTATGAACAACTAGGGTCCTGGTGGCAAAATGGTTACATGTTGAGCTGATCACTGCAAGGTCACCTGCTTGAACTCCCCAAAAGAGTTTCCATTCCAGAGTTACAGTACAGAAACCCACAGTCACAGTTCTATCCTGTCCTGTAGGGTCCCTATGACACAGAACCAACTAGGAGCCAGTGAGGTTTTGATGCTATTTTTATTGGTGCTGTTTTATGTACAACAGAAAACATATTGTGCAGTTCTGAATCATCTTCATGATCATTGCTACCTTGGAGCCCATTTTGGCAGCTAATATATCAATCCATCTCAACAAGGGTTTCCGTCTTTTTATTATTAAGTCTTGCCATCTCTACTGACCGAATATGCTGGTTACACTTCCTTAAAGACTGATATACTTACATTAGCCACAGAGAGTATGTGAACCCATTTAGAGAATACTAGGTAATTTAAATGGGAGTACTTATATCAGATATTAACACAGTCAATAATCACTAACCACCTGTATATTCAAGTCTCAGGGAGATATTCGTTCGGATAAGGATCCTTAACATCTTCTTAGTATAAGGATGTAGTAATAATTTATTTTAGAAGGGTTAATACCAGATTATTCCTTAAGGAAACGGAGATTGAAATTTTCCCAAATTTCCATCACTTTCAAGATGATTTTTCACTCCACTTCCCACCCAAACCTCTCAAAGGTATAACCTGACCTCCCTGGGTTCTATGATCCCCTGAAAGGTCACAGAGAAATGCACACAATTTTATGGACATGTCTGATCATGGGTATTGTTGTCTCAAATCTTAAGGTCAGGCAGAGGAGACAAGTGCAGGGTCCAGAGCCTGAAGCCAAACGTATCTCAATGTCCAAGCAGGTCTTCTTGCTTCTACCAAACCCTAATTAGGAAACAGGTCACCCAAAAGGGATCTTTGATGGGAATGTGATTTTTTTTAATCCTTCAGTTTACCATTTCCCCCAAGGAAATGGGGTCTAATGTTCATCCCACCCTTACCCTGAAACAGCACTCCCTCCGAAATGGAATCTCAACTTCAAGCACAGAGGCTAGAACATACAAGACTTCACAAAACATACAAGCCAGATGGAAAATGTGAACATGGCTAGAAGGGTCATATTAATCATGCCAGCTCAGAGGAATACCCTCATTCCAACAGCCCTCCTCTCACTTCAATGGAGGTCAATGTAACAGACATTCATTAGACACCTTTTCTGAGCTGGGAACTGCTGAAAACTAAGGGATGAGTGAGACGGAAAGCCTCTAGCTCTCAGAGTGACAAGGGAGGCAGCTTGTGAGTGAATTACTCCAGTGTATTTCTGTAAATGCGGTGACAAAGATGAACCTCGAAAGCCATGAAAGCGGAGTCCGATATCCTGAAAGGGACAGATCTCCCTTCTGCATCAATAAAAAATGCACCTAAAAGAAGAAAGGGCCATTACTGTGTGTTCACAAGATCTCTGAGGTCCTTACACCATACAATGTTAAAATGTTGAACTACATGTTATATTTTGAAGTTCAAGTGACTTCATCAGTGTGAAAGCACCTCCAGAGTTCTTGCTAGAATGAGGGCAGCAAGGTATTACCTTATCTATTTGGTGGTGGAGAAAATAATAATAGAGGGAAAAGGCCACTTTATAGATTAATTGAAACCACGGCTGCAACAGGGGCTCCCCTAGAGCAGTAATTGAGGATCGTGCCGGACGGTGCTGTGTTTTGTTTTGTTATAGAGGTGCCTGCATCAGAACCGGCATGTCTGCTTCTAACACACTGTGTTGCTTCATTGTTTTAACTTGTTGACATGGTCACACCTTCTCCTTCTTTGTTTCATACAGCTATCTATAAGTTCAGGAACTCTGGTTGAGTAGTATTCATTGGGATGCTCACTAGAAGGTCAGCAGTTCAAAACCACCAGCTACTGTTTCCTGGGAGAAAGACGAGGCTGTCTACTCTGGTCAAGCATTGCAGTCTCAGAAACCCACACTGGCAGTTCTGCTTGATCCTGTAAGTGTCTCTGAGACAGAACTGACTTCAGGGCAGTTTGAATCTTTAAGTTCACATCCTCTCACCATTCACCCTGATGTGTTATCTTCCTTTCTGACAGAGTGATTTTGGTATCGGTTTGCTTTTTCCTCTAAATTGATTCTTAGTAATAGCCTCTTGTTAAGAAGCCACTCAGCAGAGTTAGGTGGAGCCACGCAGGCTTCCTTTCTCCATGCAGCCATGGAAGAGCAACGGATCTGTCCATACCAGCTTGTCCTTGTAGGGTGTGCGGGTGATGACAACTCCCTGGCTAGGAGGACTAAAATCCTGAATAGGAGTTACTTATCAAGGTTTAGTCCTGAGATTGTTTGAAAGGAGCATTAACCGCCATATTACCATAGATAAAAAAATTGGACACTGAACACCTGAAAGATGCATCATCTCCTAACTCAACCTGTGACCTTCAAGCTGACTTTGCATCTCAGCCTCTATTTGGCGATTCCTTTGTGATGCTCAACAAGTTCTCTTTACTTCATATCTCCTCCACAAGTCACTGTTTGTCGCTTGTGTTTTGGTGAGAATAACATTCTGAGGCAAAGCATTATCAAACACAAAAATTTATCAACTAAGACATATTATTGTAGGGGACAAACTATAGATTGTTTAAGTTAAAGGTCTTTATCAACTTATATGGAAACAGAGAAAAGTTATATTTATAGAGACTATCACACGGATGAAGCTACTTGAACTTCAAAATGTAATGTGCAGTTTAAGAACATTTTCTTCATTCTTATACTCATTATTAGTTCCCCTTTTCCCCAGTATATTCAATATTCTTAACTAACACTACAATTCATATATATTATTTTTTTCCTTTGGTTTTCCTTATTCTTGGTCCTGTTTTTCTATGTATCAGAAAATTGAAAATACCATGTATTTGTTCTAGCACACCTTAATACTCATGATGGCCTCTTTGTCTTCCTAACACTTTAAAGACAATACTTTTGGTAATAAGAGGATCTCTGGGGGGGTATAGTGGATAAGTTAGGCTTCTAACTGCAAGATCGGCAGTTCTGGATCACCAACTGCTCTGGAGGAGAAATAAGAGGCTCTGGATTTCTACTACTTTATGTTGGCTTTGTTTTGGTAACACATTTTCCCAATACAATAATGTTTGAGGTTTTGGTAAAATATTTACAGAAAACGTCACTTGATTTCTTGAGTGTTGCTTCCCTGTTGCAGGGATCAGAAACTCATATGACTTACTTTTCCAGGACTTAATTGTGTTATCACAATTGAGGGGAATGCCATTCCATTCATTGTCCAAAGAAAGACATTGCAAAATCAATCTTGAAGCCCAATGTCATCTGTGATAGGAGTAGATCTATCAGCTGTAAAGGAAATCCAATCAATACAACTATTATGAAAATTTATGTACAACCAGGAAAGTTAGTGCTGAAGATATTGAAGAACTCTATCGACTATTTCAATCTGAAATTTATCAAGATACAATCAAGATGCATTGATAACTATTGGCATTTGGAATGCAAACGTTGGAAGCAAATAGAAAAAAAAGTAACTGGAAAATTTGAACTTGGTGATACAAAGGTAGCTGGAGATTGCATGATGGAATTTTGCAAGACCAACAACTGTTCATAGCAAATTCCTTTTCCAGCAATACGAAAGGCAATTGTACACACAAACTTCTCCATGTGGAATACACAGAAATCAAATGAACTATCAATATCAGCAGTTAAAACCAGGACAGGGCTGACGGTGGAGCAGACCATCAACTGCTCATATGCAAGTTCAGGTTCAACTTGAGTAAAAGTAAAACAAGTTCACAAGAGCCAAAATATGACTTGAATCTATCTACCCTGGATTTCGAGAACATCTCAAGGACAGATTTGATGTATTGGACACTAATGACAGAAGACCTAATGAACTGGGGGAGGGCATAAAAACATCATCATTCATGAAGAAAGCAAAAGGTCATTAGAAGGACAGGAAAGAAAGAAAAGATAAAAGTGAATCTCTGGAGAAATTCTGAACCTTGTTCCTAATTGTAGAGTAGCTAAAGCATACAACAGATGAAGTCAGGGGGCTGAATAGAAAATTCTACATGGTAGTTTAAGAATACACAGTCAAACTAGCATTTGAAAACCAAAAAGGAAGAACACATTCAGCATATCTTAAACTGAAAAAACTCAGGAAAAGAGTCAATCCTCCGGTCGAAGGACCTGAAAGACTCCATGGATACAATGTTGAATGATGCCGGCAGCATCAAAGGAAGACAGACGGAATACACAGTCACTGAACCAAAATGAATTACTTGATATTCAACCATTTCAGGAAATTGCATACAAGCATGAACCAATGGTTCTCATGGAAGATATTCAAGTTCCACCAATTGCATTAGCCAAAGACACCAGGAATTTATGAAATACCCACTGGAAAATTTCAACAATCTATTGGAGCTGTGGAAGCACTCACTCGTCAATGAAAGGAAATTTGGAAGATGGCTATTTGGCCAACTAACTGGAAGAGATCCATACCCATTCAAAAGAACGATGACCTAACAGAATGGGAAAATCATAGAACAATATAACTGATAACACATCCAACCACAAATATTATGGAGATCAACCAAGAACATCACAGAAGTACACTGACAGAGAGCTACTGGAAGTTCAGGTCAGGTTCAGAAGAGGACTTGGAACAAGGAATATCATTGCTATTCGAAGGGAAAGTTTGCTGAAGGCAGAGAACACCAGAAAGATGCTTACTTGTCATTGACTATAGTGAGGCATTAGACTATGTGGATCACAACAGACTATGGATAACCATGAGAAGAATGGGACATGCAGAAAAGTTACTGTATGTACTCGAGTATAAGCCAACCTGAATATCAGTTGAGGCACCTAATTTTACCATAAACTGAATTAACAAAATGTGCTGAACAGCTCAGCTTATACACGAATATATACAGTAATTGTGCTCATGCAGAACTTGTACATGGATCAATAATCAATTATGCAAATAGATCAAGGGAATACAGCATGGTTTAAAAACTGGAAAGGAGTGAGTCAGGGCTGTAACATTCACCATACATTTTCTATTTGTTTGAGGAACATCATCAGAGAAGTTGGATTATATGAAGAGGAATGTGACATAAGGATTAGAGGAAGGTTTATTAACCTGAAAGATATAGGTTGACTATATGTGTGCATATATAAAGGGGTACACACACCCCCGAAAAAGAAGACCGCTTGTTTTTTCTTTGTGAGTAGGACAGTGCATTTGGAGTTTGTGCCGTGAAGTCAGACTGTTAATCAAGCTGTCTATTTAGAGGTTCTGAAAAGATTGCATAATAGTGCGTGACTAAAAAGTTCTGATTTCTGGCAGACTGGGGACCGGTTTTGCAGCCATGGGAATGTACCAGCTCATGCAGCCATTTCAGTACACCAGGTTTTGGCAAAAATCAGCATGCCTCTCTTGTCCTACACACCTTAATCATCTGACTTCTGCTCCACGAGGCTTCTTTTTGTTTCCACGAATAAAGAGGGACATGAAAGGATGGCAATTAGATGACACAGAAGAGGTAAGAATCAAATAAAACAAGGGAGATGCTGTCAGGCATCTAAACAGATGACTTTGAAAAATGTTTCCAAGAATGGAATCTCAGATTTGACAAATGTATTAAGTGTAATGGAGAGTATTTTGAAGGTGATAAGGTTGTTGAGAGAGTTAAAGTTTATTGTGCCAACCTGGCTGATGAACACATGTGGTGTTAGTTGAAGGACAGAGGGCTAAATGGCTCTCTGGTCTCTGGCTTTTTGATGGTCGCGCCAGGGTGCCGCTTCCTTAGCCAGTTCCAGGCTTCAGCTGGCAGACTCACTTCCTGCAAGACATCCCTGAGAAGAAGCCACGTGGACCTACCCAGATGCAGCGCTGGGTGCTGGAGCATCCATGTGGAGACCCTTGCCAGCGCTGAGATGCTTACATACTCAATGATTCATCTTTCCTCCTGCAGTCGGCATCATTGCATGTGTGTTTAGTGGGATGGAGGAGGGCTTTGTGGATTGCTGTCGGATATATGGGCTAATGTTGGACTTGTGAGCTTGGGCAGCACTGGGTTGAGATGGTTTTTTGATGTGCACTTACCCTTTATATAAAACTCTCTCTTATACATATATATGAGTTTCTGTGGATTTGTTTCTCTAATGTACCCAGACTAACACAGTTTTTTTTTTGTAAAAAAAAAATAAATGAATGAAAAAATCTGGGTTTTGGTGGAGTAATCCCTTATATATATGACATTGCTTGCTGAAAGTGAGCAGGGGTTGTAGCACTTGCTGATAAAGATCAGGATTATAATTTTCAGTATTGATTAGAACTCAATGTAAAGAAGACCAGAATCCTCACAACTGGACCAATAGGTAACATCATAAGATTAATGGAGAAGAAGAGTTGTTATGGATTTTTGTATTTGGCTCCACAATCAATGCTCACAGAAGCAGCAGTCAAGAGATCAAAGATGTGTTGCATTAGGTAAATCTGCCGCATAAACTCGCTTTAGAGTGTTGAAGAGCAAGGATGTTATTTGAGAACTTAAGGTGTGCCTGATTCAAGCCATGGATGGTATTGCCAATTTCCTCATAGACATGTGAAAGTTGGATATTGCATAAGGAAACCTGAAGAATAATCAATGCATTTGAATTATGGTATTAGGGAAGTACTTGCCAGTCCCTAGGACTGCCAAAAGGATGAGCAATTCTGTCTTGGGAGAAGTATGGCTAGAGTGTCCCTTAAAGACAGGGATGGAGAGACATTGTTTTAAAGACTTTGGCTAGGGTAGTAGGCGAAAACAGTCCCTGAAGAAGGATGCCATGCTTGGTAAAGCACCGGGGTAGAAAAAAGGAGGAAAGGCTTCATGGAGATGGATTGGAAGGGGCTGTGCCAATGGGGTCAAGGATAGAACCATTGTGAGGAAGGCAGGGGACCAGAAAGTGGTTATGTTGTCATTACGGTGCTATAGGCTGGAACCAACTACAAGACGTCTAGCAATAACAACAACAATCAAATGAACACCGTGGCCTATCCACAGATGAAGGACTCCAAGGCTTTATCCCCCAGGCTTTCCTCCAGCCAATTCGTTATGATCCACTCCACTCTGAGAAGTGAGTACCTGCCCACTTGAGGGGCTCATCTTCTGGCATTAGCTTTGGCGATGTTCTAGTTGTGATTATGAAATTTTCAGGGTCTGGCAATATTTTAATGTTAACTGTAAGGTTTGCAGTGGCTAAGTCCTCTGAATATACAGCCACTTCCTTCCGTGTTGTCTGAAGTACTAATGCCATAGCTTACGTGAATTTTATAGTATTAATGTTTGTAAACTATTTAAAAGTATGAACACCCAAATCATAATAAACTGATGATTGGCTGAACCATCTGTGTTGTAGCCACACAATGAAATATCAAGCAACAAGAAGAGGAGGAAGTCCTGATACATGCTACAATATTTCAATTGAAAGAAGGCAGATTTAAAAGTTCATTTATTTTATGATTCTATCCATACAAATATTTAAAATAGGAATAGCAGTAGAGACATATATTGGAGTGGTGGATTACAGGTAAAAGAGGGAAAATGGGTAATGATTTTTAATGTTTTATTTTTATTAAAAATCCCAAAATTAGTGGTAATAGTTGTATAAGTCTCTGCATATACAAAAACCACTGAATCACACCCTTTAAAGGATGAATTGCATGCTGTATGAACTATAGTTCAAGAAGCTGTGAGGTGCCACCTAGTTGGTTCCAACTCATGGGGACCCTATGTAAATATAGAATGACCCTGCCCAGATCTGGGCCGTTCTCACAATGGTTATTATGCTTGAGCCCAGTGTCTCAGTGACTGTTTCAGTTCATGTCTTTGAAAAATCTTCCTTTTTTTTCTGAATCTTTACCAAGGAGGATGCTCTTCTCCAAGGACTGGTATGCATAATCTACGTCCAAAGTACATGATCCCGTGAAGTATTATGATCTTGGCATCTAAGGAGCATGATGGTTGTGGTAGTCACCTAATATGGTGTCAATTTTAGGATTAAGAGTGTAGGGGTGGAGTCTAGACTGCCAATCTGGCAATGAGACTTCTGTGGGCATGGCCTTCCCCCAAGGATTCTTGGAAATCTGGTTCTTCCTTCTTGGAGGCAGGAGACACTTTGTCTCTCTGCTACTCTGTGGGAGACATTGCAGAAGACAAGCCACATGGACCTACTCTGATATAACCAGACCTCTGAAGCCACAAAAAGTCCCCTGCCAGCACTAAGATGCTTACAATGACACTGGAACCAAAGATTTTCTACCCACTAGCTTGTGATCATTCTGCATCATGGTATATGCTTCATGACTCTGAAGAGGACTTTACAGATTGGTATCAGACATATGGGCTAATATCGGACTTAAGGACTTGATCTGGACTGGGTTGGCATGCTTTCTTAATGTTCAATTGCTCTTGTATACAACATCTCTTTCTTATACATATATGTGTCCATGGATTTGTTTCTCTAGTCTACCCAGTTTAACACAATAGCCATACGTCTCCTGAGACAGATTTGCTTGTTCCTCTCAATCTTTTGACTAAGATCAAGTGTAAAGTATAACTAACATTATTATACCTCAATGATGTTATTATAAATATTTGCATGTATTTAGTAGTAGATTTCTGGCTAAGAGAGACAGAATTCTGGTGTTCACACCGGAAGAACCAGGCAATCAGAACTTCTGCATCATTCTGCTTCCGTTGAAGGTTATTTTATTTCTCCACATGTACCAAGCACCTTGGGGCAATAATCCTTTTCTGGCAGCCCATACAAATAGAGTCCCATTTTCTCTGTTCAACTATTGCATCCAATCCATTGCCAGAAAAGTGAGGCAATTTCCCTAAAATCTCTGAAGTACACAGATCTTAAAATCAAGCTCACACTTGGTAAAAACATAGCACCAGGAAACTAAAAGATATAGGATCCATTGAAGCAGTTATTCAATGCTCACACAGAGACACCATTCTATATCTGAGAAAACAAATGCTTCAACAAATACTGGTTCAAATGAGTTGTTAAAGAGAAAAGATTTGAAAACAAGTAGAATATTAACTCTTATCTAAGTTGTTCCAATTAAATTATGATTTTCCTCCTTGAATTTCCAAGCAGATCTTAAAACTTGACCAATGTATTTCCATTACTCAGGAAACTACAGAGGATAAAATTTATCTTCCCAGGAAATCAGGGCAAAGAGTAATTTACTATTCAGTGAAGCTGAAGTCTTTCCACCAAGGAGGTTTGTGATTTTATGATCATAATATCTCCACTGTGTCTTACTGTTTATTTATTTCTGGATGTGTTCCACAATGTTGGAGGAGAATGTTCTTATCCTTCAATTTGGGATCTTTGTTTGTCTCGCTAAAAACACAGAACTCCTAGAATGTATGCATGAAGACCTAATCATATAAGAAAGAAATATGAAAATATGCTAGACTTCAAGCTGTGTGTTCCAGGTCTGGGCTTAAGATAACCCCATTCCAACAGACACTCCCACCAAATAAGGAAACCTTACTAGAAATACAAGTCAAGGCAGAGAGAGCCATGCATGTCTAGACTGTGTTCTTTTGAGATGCAAACACCCTCCATAGGCTGCATCAGAAAGACTCACGGGGGAAACCATAAGAAGTGAACAGTGCTTTACCCTAAACTCACTTGTCATCATTGGACTTACTGCCAACACTCCCTGAGAAGACTCAGATGACTACTTGCCCAAGGGCATAGAGCTGGAAGACTTTGGAATTTCATCTTGCCTTGAGGGTGCCCAATGAATTGTGACCCAGACCTACCATACACTGCCAGGGTTGACCAGACCCTAACACATCATCACGGGGTCCGGTAGGTGCAATTATACAGCGATGATAAGTAAAGATTATAGTAAAGTCATAGAGAGCATTAGAGGAAGAAGAGAGATTAAAATAATGGAGTCAGACACATTTCATGGTAGCATGCTCACCTCAGCCTCACTTGGTGGTCCATGTGGAGAGAAAGATAGATAGATAGATAGATAGATAGAGAGAGAGAGAGAGAGAGAGAGAGAGAGAGAGAGAGAGAGAGAGAGAGATCCTTATTTCTCACCAGGGCTCTTATATTCTCTGGGGACACATGTGAAGACGTATGTCACAGGAAAAGGGTTGTGCTATATGTAATACAGTAATGGGGGTTGATCTAGGGGTATACACACAATAGGAAGGGGGGTATTGGTGGTACACATGTGACAAGATGGATGGATCCTAGATTCAGGGAGGCAGCTATCACAGAGCCAGTTTGACCCGTTCTCTGGCTCACTATAGAAACCATTATCAATAGGGTATGAACCCCACCTATGATAACTGCAAGCTTTTAGGGAGAAGTAGCCCATTGTCCTTAACAGCAGGCAGTGGGCCCCTCTTGTGGTGGGCCCAGACAGTTGTCTGGCAACTGACTGCCTTTAGGGAGGTAACTTGATAATCATTTACCATTAGTTTCAAGCAGTTTCTTAAGTCTAACATATATTTGGGAGAGACCATTAGGGAGAACTCTTTCTGTTTCCTACAATATACATACTACTTTAATGCCCTCCTTGCCTTATTATGTATTAACCTGTTAGGTGCGGCTTTGCTGCTGTGAATGAATATGACCAGAAGATTTGCCCTATCACAACCACCCAGTGTTAATATAATGTCCAGTTACAGAAGAGTGTAATCTGAAAGCTCAACAATCTACGTGCTGCAGTTCATAGCTGGCCTATACTCCTATAGTTTAATTTTCTCAACAGTGTTTTAAATTCTATGCCATTGGCAAAACTAATGGCACTATCGATGTGTAGTGCTTATGCATTGGGCTGCTCACTGCAAGTTCAGCAGTTGGAAACCACCAGCCAGTGCTTGAGGGAAAGACTGAGGCTCACCTGTGAAGATTTGCAGGCTCATCGACCTGTAGGGGCAGTTTGACCCTGCCCTACAGGTCACTAGGAACCAGCCAGAACTGACTTGATGATAGAGGAAGTGATGCCACAAGAGGATGATTGATAATGTTCTCTAACATAAAATGACAATGTTACCTCTAAGGTGAATGAAAGACATATATAAGCCATAGATGCAGGATTAGATTTGGGGCTTGAAGTTAATTCTAACCCTAATCTAACAATAATTAGTGTTTCTGACATGGTTCTGCTTGACGTTTGCTCTCAGGAAGTAATCACTGAACTTATGAGTGCTATAGAAAAGTGTAGTGAAGAAACTAGATGGTGCCCAACTACTAGAAAGAAAACATCTGTGGTCTTAAAAGATCATCTTCAAACAAACAGCCATCTAAATGTCAGTTAAGTTCACATGGAAGAAGCACACCAGCCTTTGTGATCCAAAGATTATAAATAATATAATCCAAATATAAGCACATGAATGGTACCAGTGTTTAGATTGTGAACACCTGTTTTTAAGAAGGCTATGGATGACAATGGAAACCCAAAATCAATTTTTAGGGTCCACATATGGATGAAGCCTCAGAGTCAAGGGACATGAATAGCTCTGTTATCAGACAGAGAACACCTCAAAGTCTATTATGGAAGACATAAATCAAAATGTAATGCATTTTCATTTGCTCTCCCTTTTGACCCCCTTTCAAGCTATTTCAGTTTTTTTTTTATTTTAAGTGGAGGGGAAATCTATGTGGATTAAGCCCCTGGTGAATCCTCTCTGACCATGGACCAGGAAAGTGACTAACCTGGCTGACATGGGGATTGCACTGGAAAGTGGATGGTTTCAGGTGCATGAAGGAAGAGGTAAGTTAGAAAATTTACCTTCTGATCATATGTTCACCTCAGGATTCATTTAAATTTGTTCTGATTTTTAATATCTTCTACTTTTTTCGGTTGATGTTTTTCCCTGTTTTATTTTGTTATTCAGGTTGGTTTATCTTTGCTTGTTTGACTTTTGGAAAGATTTTCCTGTGTATGGAATCCGTGATAGGTAAATATATAGAGACAGTAACTAGGCTAATTGTTCCTTGAGGGTATGACTGGGGAGGTTTGGGAAGATTGGGAGCTAATGAGGATGAGTACAAGAAAGAAGATTATGCGCCAAAACTTACTGTGGTGAGGAATGTACAACTCTTCTTGATGTGATTGAACTCTTGAGTTGTATGAGATATATGATTTGTGATGTATATTCCAATAAAACTATTGGGGAAAACAAACAAACATCAAACACCTTAGTGTTTGGGCCAGGTCCAGACCATGCAGCCCCCATTCCCAACCGCTCAGAAAGATGGGTGATCTGCTGGACTTTGTAGGCCCTGCCGCCAGCATTCCAAGGAGATTGTCTCCCTGGGCAGGGTCCACACAGCCCCTTCCCCCTCACCTCTCAAGGCCAGAGCTGGACTGGGCAGCCTTTTCCCCCACATTCCAAGAAGCTGGTCCTTGAAGGATTCAGACTCTCTAGCTGCTGCACCAGGAAGCCAACCTTTTTATTGGACCAGCACCAGCAGCTCTCTTCACCTCATTTGCATATTTCCCTTACCCAAACCCCACAAATATCCCACTGCGCCCCCACTGGCGTGATTTCCCTGACCTAACTCTGGGTCTCTGGCCTTCCCAGGAGCTCAAGATGCTCCCTTCCCTCTCTCTGCTCTCCCTTCCCTGCCTGAAGCTCTTTTACCCAAACAAAGCCTCTCTTAACCTCACTTTCTTAGTCTCAATCCTGTCTCCCTTCAGCGGTTCAGTGTCTCAGTGTTGACCTCTCACTTAGCTCTGACAAGTCACAGAAGCAGAACTGCCCCCTGCTCTCACCGAACCCTCACAATCTCAGTCCTGAGTAAAGAGAGAGCTGCCGAAAACAACGATAAACTGAAGACCCTTGGCTAGGCCCCTTTGCTAAATGAACTGCTGAGGTTTCCCTTCAGAACAAGCAAAGAGGCAGCTGCAATTCGCTGTTCTTTTATCCACCCTTCGAGTCTACACTCGACCCCAAGGCCTTTCCACACTCGTCCATCAGGGCACCTCTTCTATCCCACATTCAAGCTCTAATCAGTTCCTTTCAACACAAGGAGCTTCCTGCTCAGGCTTGAAGGAGCTGACCTTTGTACTCCGCCCCCCTTATAAATTGTTCATTATTCTTGAAAGGAAGGATGCTTCCTTACCATTCTCATCATTTGAAAATTCATATTAAATCACTTGAGATGGACCTGTAATTGCAAGTCATGTATGTAACTACACACACACATCCTTCCCTTTCAATTACAGCAGGAATCTAATATTTGCAATGTTCTGACACCTTAAACTTTAAAAATTAATCTTCAGGTAGTCTTTAATGCTGCAGTGGTTTCTTGCCCTAGATCATAATGCTTTGCGTTCAACTTAATTCAACAAATAACATGACATTGATGACAACTGGGGATGGGAGTGGGAGGCGGAAGGACCAACTAGACAGTAGACGTGTGTAAGTGTGGTGAAGGAAAAGCCCATGTGCCTTATAGGAGAAGTCAGAAAAATGTGCCCCAAGCAAAGCAAGCCACGTAGCTATGCTAGAATAAAGCACTGAATCTCAGAACGATAACCATGCGATCAAGTCAACTTTGACAGCTATATTAAATGTAATATCATAATCAATCCTGATATACCATGATAACAAGCAATAATTCAGAGTGGATAATTAAGTAAATATGTATGCTAAATTGGTATGGAAGTTCTTAAGGAGCTATAACTACATAAATATAGAAGGACAGTTATGGATATTTCCACATATATTCCAGTGTCCTATTTGTATATCCTCATATATAATGGAGTACATAGGTAACAAATGTACAGAAACAATTGAAAGATAGTTAAACATGTGGAGTGATGAGCTACTGCCCGTGAAAGTTAAGGACCAGAATCTCAGGTGATATCTAGATTAATTAACAGGACATAGTACATGTGCTTGGTTAAGAGGGCTAGCCAAAAGAGGAAGAGCCTCAGCGAGCTGGATTGACACAGTGACTGCCACAATGGGGTCAAGCACAGGAATACATGTGAGGTTGGTGCAGCACCAGCAAGTGTGTCACTCTGTTGTGCACTGGGCCATTGTGGGTCGGAACCAACTCAATGGCACCTCACAGGAGCAACAGCAGCAGCAACCACACACACACACACACACACACACACACACACACAAAACAGTACATAAAGGCAATGGTCTACATTCGAGTTTAATGAGTACAATTGGGGTCTTAAATGTTTAGAAGCAGCCATCTAACCTATAAAGATCTATATCATTCCAACCAGAGGGAAGAGAGAAAAGAAAACAAAAGTCTTGAGGCAATTCCATCAACAAAACCAACAGCCCATATACATTAATTACATCAACTTATAGCTTGAGGTTCGAAGAACCAAATAGTGTCAGGTACCACTACTGGCCATTCTGACCAGGAATACAATAGAAAGTCCTGGATAGAGAGTGGGGGCGAGGGTATGCGGGGAGATATAGAACAAAATTTAACATAATTATAGAAACAACAGACTAACTAGAGACGGAAGGACCAGCCAGCCAAGCTCCCAAATAACACATACCATGCCCACTACATTAACATGGAAATGATCCAAACTCAGAAACTCTCTGCCAAATGAAGAAGAGGCTGGTCTATAAGTAATGGAACCAGCTCTTTAGAACAACCAATTACATAAGAACAGATGGGACCAGCCGCTTCTTTGGAGCATGTTGCACTCTGGTGGCTTGCATGTTACTATAATGTTGGAAGCTACATCACTGTTCTTTCAAACACCAACTTGACCCCCGAAACTGGTTTCAGTAGAGCGTCTAGACTAAGAACAGACTACTAAGAAGGAACAGACTGTGTACTTCAGAGGAATTAGGCACTGAAAACCTTATGGTTAATATACTGGAAACCTAATGAATAGAACATTCTGAGAAATAGTCACAAAAGATGAGCCCTTCAGGTAAGACTAAAAACAAACCAAAATCCCTTTCATGGAGTCAGTTCTGTCTCACAGTTCCCTAAAAGTCAACGTAGACCTGCCTTGTAGGTTTCTGAGACTGTAACTCTTTATGGGAGTAGGTAGTCTCATCTCACTCCTGCAGAGGGGCTGGTTTCAAACTATTGACCTTGTAATTAGCACCCCAAGCAAGACCACTATTCCACCAGAACTTCTCTCTCAGGACAGAAGGCCCTCAAAATATGTTTGAGGAAGAGCTGCTTTCTCAAAGGAGGCTAGACCATAAGGGCATCCATAGAGTGATGTGTTCAGAAGTCAAGCCTTCAGGACCTTCATTTGTTGATGGAACAAGATTCAAAGTAAGAGCTGCAAACATCTATTCATATTTGGGGCTTGGGGTCATGACTCTAATAAATTTGGATGACAATATGACAATAGAAATATGACGATATTTCTAACCATTCCAAAGAAAGCTGACTGACCCAATAGAATGCTCAAAATGTAGAGCAATAACCTTGATATCATCGGCAAGTAAAGTCCTGTTGACAATCATTATACAAAGACTGCACCAGTACATTGACAAGGAGCTGCCAGAGGTTAAGGCCAGATTCAGAAAAGGCTATGGAAACTATTGCTGAGGTCAGGTGCACCTTGGCTGAACACAGAGAAGACCAGATAAATGTTTATTTATGTTTTATTGACTATGCTAAGTGATTTGACTGTGTGAATCACAAAAAACCATGGGAAGTGTTGAAATTAGCAGGAAATCTAGAAAAACTTAGTTGTAGAAATGGTCAATTTATACCTGGATCAAGAAGCAGTTGTGCAAACAGAACAAGGAAATGACGCACCGTTTAAAATCAGAAGTGTTTGTCAAGGTTGTAACCTATCGCTATATTACTTAACCTGTATGCTGAGTCAGTCATCAGGGAAACTGGATTACGTGATGCAGAATGATGCATTACCATTGGAGGAAGACTTATGCAGTATGCAGACAGAACACTCTTCCTTGCTAGAAGTGAGGAAGACTTGAAACGCTTGCTAATCAAGATCAAGGATCAGCACCTTCAGTACAGATGACAACTTCATGGAAAGACAACTAAAATCCTCCCACCTGGATCAATGGATAACATGATGATAAACGGAGAGAGCTGACAGTGTCTAGGCTTTTGTCTTGCTTGGATCCACAGTCAATGCTCATGTGAGAAGAAGTCAAATTAAAACACATTATTGGGTAAATCTGCTGCACAGATTCCTTCAATTTGTTGAAGGCAAGGTGACTACTTTGAGGACCAAGGTGTGTCTGACCTAAGCCACTGTGTTTTCAATTGCCTCATAAGCTTGTGAAATTTGGACTTTGAATAAGAATTATCATAAAAGGAATTAATGCACTTATATTATGGTGCTGGCTAAGAATATTGAAAATAACATTGACTACCCAAAGAACAAATTAATCTTTCTTCCCAGAAGTAGAGCAGAATGCTCCTTAGAATCAAGGATGGTGAGACTGTGTCTAATGTACTTTGGACATATTGTTAGGAGAGATCAATCCCTGGAAAAGAGCATGGTGCTTAGTGAAGGGAGGGGTCACTAAAAAGGAGGAGCACCATAGCAGAATTGATTGACAGGGTTGCTGCAAAGACAGTCTGGGATATCAGGATTGTGAGGACCGCACAGGCCACGTAGTGTTCGTTCTGCTGTGCACAGGTTTGCTAAGAGTTGGTACTGACTCCATGGTACCTGGCAAAAGAGAAGGGTATAACTGGTCCAAAACAAAAAAGGCAGGAAGTTGGTAAGATGAGTTCTGTCTTAAATAACACTCCATACTTCTGGGTTTTCTAATTCATTGCAAAGGCCACAGGAACTTGGCATACAATATTCATGAATAAGATGTTTATTAGCAAAGTTAACAGGTTACAATACAAGAGGGAAATGCTCGTGTTGCAGTTAGTTGGTCAGTCAGGCCATGTAACAAAATTTCTTTCAAGGATGTTAATAAACGTCCACTGGGGATGCCTATCCAGTTTAAGTCTCAACATAAAGGCATTCGGCTCAAATTCGTTAGATCAAGGAAAAACTGCCTGGATTAAGGGGCCAGAGGCATCCCACAACACAAGCCATACGCCTGGCCCACAGTACGTAACTTTGCTTTCTCTGTGGGCTGGGAAGTCATGCTCTGCTTAAGCGCTGACTCCTTTTTCTGCTCATGCTGCTACTCAGATGTCAAAGTTCTCTTCTGGATCAAGAACGTTCAAGGCACACGGATGTCAGAGTCTGAAGAATGCGATCCTCTCCAAGCTCTTGCTAGTTGTGACATCCCCTCCTCCTGCATCTTTCGCCAAAGGCTCATTTTATACCTAGCAGAATGGAAATCACAATACACCCTGTTAATAATTACTCACCAAAGAGTCCTATTGATGTCATCTGCCACCTTCTGACCTAAGGCCATGCAGAAAAGACATTTGTGGGAGTTACAGAGACTTTGGCTGGGAGAGCAACATTAAATCATTCATGGCCCCTGCAAAGGAATTAGAGAAGTGGTTCTCAACCTGTGGATCGTGACCCCTTTGGGGGTCAAATGACCCTTTCTCAGGGGTTGCCCAATTCATAACAGGAGCAACATTACAGTTATGAAGTAGCAACGAAAATAATTTCATGGTTGGGGAGTCACCATAACATGAGGAACTGTATTACAGGGTCGCGACATTCGGAAGGTTAAGAACCACTGAATTAGAGGAGTGTAAATAAGGGGTATGGGATGGAAATGAGAAGATTGCTGACACATTGCAGAGATTGCAATGGATGTCATGGAACAATTTGTGCATGAATTATTGAATGGAAAACTAAATTGATTTGTCAAGTTTCACCTAAAGTACCAGGAATTATTCAAATAATAAAAATGAAATAACGGGACTAACGCCCAATCTACTGGTGGAGAACCTGGGCCCTCTGGCTGGCTGACACCACCTTCTACAGGAGACTATGCTACCACGTAAAGGCGCCACTGTGGCCCAGATAGATTCCTCAGCTTCTGTGGTAAGCGTCATGGAGGCCTTGGATGGTGCAAGCTCACTTCGCTGCTCCCTGAAAGACTGGCCTTCATATCCACTCAATGGTGACTCAGTAGCAAGCCCTGACAAGTTACTTTCCAAGGAGGAGGCGCCCATTAACCTCAGAAGCGCAGTTCTACACTGACCCACAAGGGGGCATCACCAGTCAGAACACACTCCATGGCCACTGTTACATTTGACCTTATCACATGTAGTCATGATTATAAAAACCAATATTTAACATCTGCTCTCTTCATACATTTGACAAGTTGGCTGCCAGGATGTCTTTCAAGTGTTGAAGATCAAGGATGTCCCTTGGAGATGAAGGGGAGTCGAACCAGCCACTCCAAATTCTCAGTGCCCCGCAGTGCGTGCCGACTCACAGAGACCCTACAGGAAAGGGTAGAGCAGCCACTTTGGCTTGAAGTTCGGAGGCCGTACATTTTTAAGCCTTATGTTTGTCCTGCTCTGTGACTGGCAGATCCAAATTGCTGCCTTGCATTTAATAACTCAAAGGGTATTTTCTGTCATCTCATTAGCATATTAGAAAGTCGGACATTGATTCAAGAAAAAATTGATACATTTGAATTATGTTGTTTGCAAATAGTACTAAAGTACCATGGAGGGTCAGAAAAACAAACAAAGCTGTCTTGGGAGAAGTACAACCAGAATGCTCCTTAGAAAAGAGCAGGATGTGTCGTCCTCCCATAAATTTGTTCACATTATCAGGAGAGACCAGGCTGTAGGAAAGCACACCATGCTGGAAAAGGAGAAGGTCACAGAACAAGAACGTAGACAAGATGAATTGACACTGTGGCTGCAACAATGGACTCCGACATACCAATTGTAAGGATGGCGCTTGACTGGTAGAGTCACTATAAGGCAGAACCTAACAACAATAAACCTTCATATAAGGTATTATGCTAAGCACTTAATATGTGATATTTCCTTTCAGCTTTACACTAGCTATCAGTATAAACAGTATTCCCACTTTCAAAATGAGAAATCCGAGGTAGAGAGAGGTTGAATCCCATAGCTAGGCAACAGAGGCCTGGGATCAAAACCAGGCATGGTACGCCAAAGTCCTCTCTTACCGGGATGCTTCATTTAAATTGAGATTGCAGGTATGAAAAAATAAGTATGGTAATATTGACCACTTCTGGAGGTGAGGCGCACACTACTATGCCTTCCTGACACCAAAAGTGGTCTTTTCCCACGTGGCTCCCTAAGGAACTTCATGGGATCACAGGCAGGTAAATGGTTTAAAGACAGGAAGAGAGTTAAGGGAAAAGTCAAACAGGGAAGAATTCTCATGTAATTTAGAGCTTGGAAGCAGATAAACATGAAATAGAGTGATTACAATCACAGTCTACATACATATTTGACAAATGTTCAAAAAATGTAATGTTATTATTTGCTAGTTTTCAGTTCCTAGCATACTCCACCCCCACCCCCTTACTGGAATCTCAATTATACCCATTTGCTTATTATTAGCCACTAGGTTAGGGTAAAAGGTACCAGTGTCTAATTCCAAAGTCAGGGAGAACTTCTTATCAGAGGGATGCAACTGGTTGTTGCTGGTTTTCTGCTCAGCTCATATCATCTTTCATTTTGTATGCATTCCTTTACTGGTGAAAATGCTCCCAGTGATATAGGAAGACGGTGAATGTGTTCCGCCAGTGTGGAATGACGTAGAACAGTGGTTTTGGTGGTCCAGCAATGCGATGAACTACCCAAAGGTCCTCTGTATCTTAGCTAACTGGGTCTCCCTCAACTTCTGAAAAGAGGCATCCTTCTCCCGTTTAACACTTAATGGGATCAATCATATACCCTAGAAGAGTTGGCCATACCCACCTTCCTCAAACCTCAAGTTGCAATCTGAAAGATTCTATGGACAAAACATTGACCACTGCAGGAAGCATCAAGAGAAAATGGAAAGAATGCACAGTCACTGTACCAAAAAGAACTAGTCGATATTCCACAATTTCAGAAGGCAGCCTATGAGGAAGAACAAATGGAGCTAAGGGGAAAAGTTCAAACTGCACTCAGTGCATCAGCCAAAATCAAGGGTCCCGCAATTAATGGACTAGCCATTGAAATGTTTCAAAACGCTGTAGAAACACTGGTGACGCTCATTCATGTATGCCAGGGAATTTGGAAGTTAGCTACTTGGCCAACTGACTGAAAGAGGTCCATAATTGAGCCCATTTGAAATAAAGGTGACCAACAGAAATCTCAAACTATAGAAGGATATCATTGATATTGCACACATGTAAAGTTTTGCTGAAGATTATCCAACAACTATCACATCAGTACATTGACAACTGCCAGAAATTCAGACCAGATTCAGAAAAGAATGCCATGTAAGGGATATGATTGCTGATGTCACATGAATCATGGCTCACAGCAGAGAATACCAGAGAAGTGTTGACTTGTGTTTCATTGACTATGCAAAAGCATTTTACCATGTGGACAATAATAAACTGTAGATAAATGTGTTAGTCAAGGTTGACTAGATGAACTTATTCATAGACATTCATACGTGTGTGAGAGAACTTTATATAAAGGAAAAATTATATATTAAGAAAACACCCCAGCCCAGTCCAGATCAAGCACATAATTCTGATATAACCCCATATGTCAATACTATTCCATTAATTCCTCTTTAAATATGCAGCCATGTAATGACGCTGAAATTCCTCTTTAAACATGCAGCCATGTAATGGCGCTGAATGCAGGAAGATCACAGGCCAGTAGGTGGAAAGTCATGGATCCAGAGGCCATGAAAGCATCTCAGTGCTGGTGTGGGACTCCAAGTGGCTCCTCCAGCTCCAGGGTTCTGGCTGCATCAGTGTAGCTCCATGTGGCAGGAATGTCTCACAGGGAGTGAGTGTATCTGAGCTCCAGTGAGCTATTTATCTCCTTTGTGCCTACAAATTGAATCATGAAGCTGTTGCAGGCTAGACCCTAGCCGTTTGCAAGTTGACAGGATATTATGTAATTGCCACAATAACTTGAGAAGAATGGGAGTCCCATAACACTTAATTATGCTGATTTGCAACTTGTATATGGATCAAGAGGCAGAACAAGGGAATGCATCATGGTTTAAAATCAGGAAAAGTGTGCATCGGGGTTGTATCCCGTCATCGTACGTGCTAAATCTTTATGCTGAGCCAATCATCAGAGAAGCTGAATTATGTTAAAAGAGTGTGGCTTCAGGATTAGAAGACTTATTAACCATCTGAGATATGCAGATCATGCGATCTTCCTTTCTGAATGAGGAGGAATCGAAACACTTGTTGAGGGAAATTAAGGTTGTAGCCTTCAGTATGGATTACAACTCAATGCAAAGAGGTTCAAAATTCTCACAAGTGGACAAATAGGTAGCATCATGATAAATGGAGAAAAGGATTTTATCTTGCTTGGATCCACAATAATTGCTCATGGAAGCAGCAGTCAAAACACAGAACACAGTTCACATTAGGTCTGCAGCACCAGACCTCTCGAGAGTGCTGAAAAGCAAGAATGTTACATCAAGGACTAAGGTGTGCCTGCCCATTGTCTCATATACATGTGAAAGTTGGCCAAAGACTGGAGAAGACCCTAGAAAAATCAATGCATTTGGATTGTGGTGCTGGAGAAGAATATAGAAAGTACCATGGACTGCTAAAAGGACAACCCAATCTGTCTTGGAATAAGTAAGGCTTAGAGGCAGGAAGGACAAGACTTCCTCTTGCGTGCTTTGAACATTTTGTCCGGAGAACGCATTCCCTGGAGAAGGACATCGTGTTTGGTAAAGTGGAAGGGCAGTGAAGAGAGGAAGTCTCTCTATGAGATGGAGTGACACAGGGGTTGCAGCAATGGGCTCTGGCATAGGAACAACTGGGATGATGGGGAAGGACTCTACAGCGTTTCCTTCGGTTGGTTGTGCATAGCGTTGCAATGAGTCGGAGGCAACGTGGTGGCGCTTAACAACAACACCTTCCTTGAGATCCAGAGAGCAGCTCACAAGAGTTCATTGGCACACTGAGCCATACCAGAAGAAAATCCGGTACATCAACTTCAAAAACAGGCAAAAATCCTTCATTGTTGTTCCCCTTTGATTTATGAACGCAGTGAATTGCTCTCATCTTTGACTTTGTGGTTGCTTCTCCAGGAGGTGGAACCTGCCTTTACTCGTGGTTTCTAGGAATCTAATTTGACAAGTGGTTAGTGTCCTGGGTTGTGGGTGAGAGCAAGTTCCCCAAAGGCAGGCACAACAATATATGTTGAGGAAATCCCATGTTTGTACTGAGTATGTTGAATCATCCATGTTCATGTGATCATTTGTGGCTACCGTGATTTGTTAGGTTAGAAACAGAAGGCAGACTGAACTGAGTGCACATTTCCATTCCATCGTCAAACTAGCTAAATAGCCTTGTTGCTGGTACTCTGACATACTTCTCCCTTCTTCACCATCTCCAGCTCTGCTGTGGAAGGATGTTGTGAAACCAGCTACCAGGCTCCTTTGCACCTCATGGTGATCTTCTCTCACTGCCATGGAGTCAATTCTGACTCATAGTGACCCTGTTGGACACCCGTGAGTCTCGGGAACTATAGCTGTTCATGGTAGAAATCCCCAATCTTTCTCCTGAGGAGCTCGTGATCGTTTCTAACTGCAGACCTTGCAAATCGCATCCAACCTGTAACCCGTAGGCAATCAGGGACATGTTACTACTGTGCCACCACAGCTCCTCTGTGATGGCCCTAGGTATGCCATGTTGCCTTCCTCTCCCTAGAATTTTCAATGACTGTTTTTTCAGAAGCAGATCACCCGACCTGTCTTCTGAGGCGCTTTTGGACAGACTAAGGGTCCAGTGTTTCTGTTACTAGGCAACAGTATTGGCTCCTTGTACCACTCAGGACTCGAGGACTTGGGAATTTTTCTCAATTCTGAACAGATTCTTGTGCTTCTCTGTAATTTGTTTTTCTCCTGAGTCATTTCTTTTTCTCCCTTCCATGCAAGAATGAAATTGTTGGCACTGTTGTTTCTTTGAGTTAATTCTGACATGTAATGACCTTAAGTACAATTAAATGCTACCCGGTCCTGCACCATCCTCAGAACAGGTGCTATGTGTGAGCACACTCTTACAGTCATCTTGTCTAGAGTCTGTCACTTCTTGGTTGACCCTCTGCTTTACCATGATGTTCTTTTCCAAGGACCGGTCACTCTTATCCTGTGCAAAGGATGTGAGATGAAATTTCTCCATCTTTGTTTCTAAAGGAGCATTCTGGCTGTGATTCTCCTAAAACAGATTTATTTTATATTTTTATTGGAAGCCTATGGGTATGTTCAATAATCCTCTTCAACATCATAATTCCAAGAAATCATTTTTCTTCAGCTTCTTTTTCATTTATTCTTTCTAAATAACAGTTTTACTGTACATTGTGTTACATTTCAGATCACAAACTGTTTAAAGTACCCTTCACTGGCTACTTAATTTCATTTCCTCTGATTTCCTACTATCTTACATTTCACCCAGGTTCATCCTCAACAGTCTAGCCCATTGTTTTATCATATCTACCTTGTCCTTACCCCCCACCCAGCAATACTCAAAGTCTGTTCCTTTTGGTATAGAAAATGTTTCTCTTTCCCTGTATTACAGTGGTCTCAAATGACATTGGCTGATTTCACCCAGAAACTGTTCTCCAGGTCCATGTGTACCATGGTTTTGTCATTGCTTTTAGCGAGGCATAGTGTTCCGCTGTGTGTCGTGCACCAGAGTAAGTTTTTGCCACATTCTTGCTTTGGGGAACTGTACTGAAATCCTGCTCTCCCTTCCTCGAGGCCCAAATTAGGTGCACTTAGTTCCATAATTGCATGGTTTTCTTTTCTCTACTGAAGTTCGCTAGCAATGAAATAATAAGAGCTGAAATTCTAGACACTGGCAGGAAAAAAAATTCCTCTTTTATATCAGAAATCTGGGTTCCCTAATGGCGCTAACAACATGAATTCTCGTTCTTTCTAAAACTGTCTCGTGGTGTAGGCATGAGACATAACATTCTTTTGGCGTTTTTTTTTTCCACACAGAAATCTAGGTAGTTTGAGTTCATATATTTCAGATATATTTGCTTTCATTGTCGATCCTTAAGTAGACAGTGTCACAAATGAGAAACTGAGAAGGGAGTAGATACTGTGCACTAAAATATGTAAGACGTTCGTTCTTGGTCAGGTAACTGTGGAGGGCAAAAACATGACAGACAGTAGCACTGACTTGGGAGTACAACAGCTGGATCTCCCTCTTTAGGGAGAGTGAATTGGGTTAGCCAGATTGCCTATCTCAAACGGTTTCTTTCTATCGTGAAAACTATCAGTGAGATTGTGCTGGGGGTTATTTTTTTTTTAAGTTCAAGATGGAAGGGGGTTTTTGGTTTTGTTTTTAAGGGGCAAAAAGACAAAGCTGGCCTTGAGATCTCCATCCAATCTTGTGTCTCTCTTTTAGATTTAATGGAGACCTTTTCTACCAAACAGACAACAAACAAGCACTATGACACTTTCACCAAAATTTAAAATAGCAGTATCATATGACAAGAAATCCTTCTATTCAGTGTATCTATTAGATACCAAGAAGAAATGGCATAAATAGCTATATGCGTATTTGTAATTCATCACAGAATTATTCATGATAAAAAGATGGAAAAGCCTAAATACCCGCAAAGAGAAGGTACATAAATGTTAGTTTGCTATATGAAGAGAAATTGAAACACGTGATGATGAAGCACAAGGATTGCAGTCTTGATTGCAGATTACAGTTAAACATAACAGAAATAAAAACCCTTATAACTGGACTAAGAGGTAACATCGTGATACGCAGAGTAAAGATTAAAGTTATCAAGTGTTTCATCTTGCTTGGATCCACAATCAGTTCTCATGAGAGAAGCAATGTAGAAATCAAATGAAGCATTCATTGACAGTGTAAATGCATTTCCCAAGATCTCTTTAAAAGGTTGAAAAATGTGGACGTCGTTTTGAGGAATAAGATCAAACTGACCAGTCACTCCATAGGCATGTGAAGTTGGACATGGACTAAGGCATACAGAAGAAGAGTCAATGTACTTGAACTATAGTATCAGAGAAGAATGTTGAAAGCATCATGAATTGCCTAACACCAACAGGTCTATCTCAGAAGAAGTATAGCCAGAGTATTTTTTAGAAGCAGGGATCGAGATACAAGTCTCTGGGAAAAGACAGCATACTTGATAAAGTAGAAGTCAGTCAAAAAGAGGCAGCCCATTGATGGGGTGGATGACCCAGGGGCACATGTAACAATGGTCTCATGTAATGTGGAGACAGTGGACTGCACCAGTGGACTCAAGTATAACCTTTGTAGGATGGTGCAGACAGACTGGGGGGTGTTTCTTTCTGGTGTCCATATGGTCACTATGTGTCAAAACCTACTCCATGGCACTTCATAACAATGTCTGCACACAATTCTTGGCCAAGTTAATAATGGTGAATCTTGGAAAGACCTCATAAAATGGATAAACCTGAAGGACATTATAGTGAGTGAAATTAGTCCATAACTAAAGGGCATAACTAAAGGGCAAGTGTTCCACCATTATTGTGGAAAGTCAAGAAATGGTTTTTATACTAAAAAAGAAAAGAAAATATGAACTCTTTACCTTCAGGTTGGTTTCCAAAGCATCCTTTAGTTGGAGGCTTTGCTCACATAATTTTTCTCTTGTTGCAATATCTTCATGGTATTTTTCTCAATGCTGTCTTTCTATAAGTACTTTAAATTGCCTTAGCAATGTCAAAGTTCATATCAAGTTAAGAAATGCTGTATGCACATGTTTTTGAACCATTTCCCAAACATATCTATGATTCTTTATATAAGAAAACTAAAACAAAATAAATAACAACAAAAATCACATTGTGGCTTTCTTATGGATCGATGACTCCCATCAGTTATTGCCCACCCAACAAGGTCTTCTCCTAAGAGCTAATCATTGCATTTTCTCAATTTTTCTCCATTTTATCTAACCTCAGATTCCTCCCACATTTATATTCTGTTTTCTCCTTTCAGTTTCTAGTTTTAACTATTTTTGTTCAAGTGTCTGGCTCTCTCTTCTATGTTGCTAGTACTACTTATTTTAAATACATTATTTGTTGGCTTTGTTCCATGAAAGATGAAAATTTAATGAATATATTTGCTTTTGACCTGATTTCAATATTGGTAGTTTTTATTTAATTTCCTTTGCTAGCACTTCATGTATTTTTAAATTATATTTGTCTATGCTTCTTTCCCAAGCAATCCATTACGGATTTAGTTGTGCCCCCAAGAAATATGTGTCATAAACCCTAACCTTTGTACTAAAAATATGTGTTGTAAATCCAGATCCCCAGGCTTGGAAGCATAATGAGTAAGTACTGTGCCATCAACCAAAAGGAAATGATCTCGTAGGATCAGAGACATGTTGATCTGCTCCCATAAAGACCAAAGTCTAGGAAACTCTATGGGGCAGTTCTGCTCTGGCCCACAGGCTCGCTGTGAGCCCAAATAGATTTGAGGGCATTCAACAACATCATATAATTTGAGAAGAGGGTTTTCACGGTGACAATAGTGCTATACCCTGTAAAGTGGGTCTGTCTTTAGTCCATTCCTTTTCTTAGACATAAGGGGAGCGATTAGGCACAGACTGAAGAAAGCACAGCTCAGGAAAGGCAGATGCCGTGCCACCTAAAGATCATCAAAGAACACGTACATGGAAGTTGAAAAGAGAAAAGAACAACAGATCCACCAAAGGCTGACAGAGAGAACAAGTCTTGCCCTATATTCGACACCCTGAATTCAGATGTCTATTTTCTTAAACTGTGAGAAAATCTATTTCTGTTCTAACCACACAGTAGAGGTAATTCAGCTGCCTGACTCCCGACAGCAAGTGGATTCAGACTCATAGCAACACTTTCATGTGATACATCTTACACTCTAGATGTAGCTTCCCCTGATTTAGACCATGCTATAAGCATTCCTGCAAAAGCTTTGGTGGCATAAGGGCTATGCATTGAGCTGTGAACCACAAGTCAGTGGTTCAAATCCATCAGCCGCTCTTAGAGACTATCTACTCTTATAAAGATTTAGCGTTTTGAAACACAAAAGCATAGTTTTATTCTGTCCTAGAAGTTTGCTATACATTGGAACAGACTAATGGCGGTGGGTTTTGTTTGGGTTATAAACACTCCTGCCCTTCCCCGACTTCCCCTTCTCACCCTGACATCTCCTATCGTCTGCGAAAACTAGAAGGTGATATGTACATTTTGGAAACCTACAAATTTACATTCTGATCCTTGGACATTATTTTGTTATCTAAGTTTTGACAATGTAGGATCATTATAATTTGAAAGGAGTTAAATAATGTATTTTTCCTCTCTCTCCCTTTTTCTCACTCTCTCTTTTAATGTATTGAAATAATAAGCATATATATCTTTAATCCCTTGTTCATATATTTTATCTTCTTAGTATTGCTTTTAATTGGGACCTATTCTATCATTTTTGTGGTTTAGAGAGTTATGTGAAGCTTAGTAAAGAAGACAATATACCCTCTACTGGTAACCCAAAAGTTCACAGTTCAAGCTCATCCAGAGGCATCTTAAGAAAAAAAGAACTGAAAATCTGGTTCCATAAAGATAATACCACTGGACGGCATTATGGCACATGTAGTTCATTTAGGTTAAATGCATTCTCTTATAATTTCATATCTCTTTCGATCAATTTTTAAATTGTCCCAATTTTTAATTTTTTTGCATTCTTTTTGATTGAGGTTTTCTATGTTTTGTTGAGTCATTGTAGTTTTTCGTTTTGTTTTGCTTATTGGGGGTGGGGGGACTACCTGTTACTGTTTTGTATGTTTTTCTATATATGAACCCCAAGATAGGTGATTCTATAGAGACAGTAACTGGATTAATCATGGCATGGAGCCCTGGTTGCCATGCATTGGACAGCTAACCACAAGGTCAGCAGTTCAGAATCACCAGGTGTTAATTTGGGGAAAGATGAGACTTTCACACCCACCATAAAGAGTTAATATCATGAGCAGGGGCAGCTATACCTGTCCTATCCTGTAGCTAGGAGTCAGAATAGACTATATGGCATTGAGTTCAGAGTCTGGGGCATGGCAGGAGAGGGTGGGGGAAACGGGAAACTACCAGCAATAAGTACCGGAAGAAAATGTTCTGAAATTGATTGTGGCAATGATAATACACATCCTCTTAAGAAGACTGAGTGATTAAACTGTTTAATATGTGAAGTATATGCCACTAAAACTATTAAGAAAAAGAAAACGTAAAAGAAGAGATCATTATTGTTATTATTAGGTGCCTACAAGTTAATCAACTTTATGTACAGCAGCAAAACACTGGCTAGGCCTGTGACTTCCTCACCATTATCATCATGTTGGAGGTCATTGTTGCAGCTACTGGGTCAGTCTTTCTCCTTAAAGGTCTTCCCTTGTTTTGTTGACTCTCCATTTACCAAGCATGATGGCCTTTTCCAAGACGATCCTCTGCTGATAACAAGTCCAATGTATGTGAGAGAACATCTCCTTGCTTCTAAGGAACATTTTGGTATTCTTTCTTTCTTAAAAAAAGATACAGATAGATAGATAGATAGATAGATAGATAGATAGATAGATAGATAGATAGATAGATAGATAGATAGATGATAGATAGATAGAAATAGATAGATATAGATATACACAAACATATTTATTTTAAATCATTTTATCGGGAGCTCTCACAGCTTTTATAACATTCCACACATCAATTGCATCAAGCAAATCTGTACATACGTTGCCATCATCATTTTCTTTCTATTTGAGCCCTCGGTATCAGCTCCTCTTTTTTCCCTCCTTCAGCCCCTCGTGACCCCTTGACAAATTATAAATTATTATTATTTTCATACACAGGTTTGCTTGTTCTTCTTTTAGTCTATAGAACTTCAAGAATCTTCATCAACCCCATATTTAAATGCATCAATTATTCTGTTTGTGTTCATCATCCAACCTTCACCTGCACAGATTATGAGTGAAAACACCATGACTTGGTCCAGGCTCATCTGAGTGCTCAAATGGGCATCCTCCCTCTTCAACACTTTAGAGAATTCTTGAAAAGATTTCCCTAATGTAGTATGTCCTTTGTTGTCTTGACTGCTGATCCTATGGGCAGTAAGTCTGTATCCAAGTAAGGTGAAATCCTTCGATCTTTCCTTTTTAATTACCATGTTGTCTAGGGGTGTTGTGGTGAGAAGGTCTGTTTGTTTGTTTTCTGTAACACTGAGTTGTAACCCAAACTGAGGTGTGTGGTTTTCATCAGCACATGATTCAAGTTCCCTTGGCTTTCAGGGAACAAGGCTTTACCAATAAGTTTTCTGTCCCTCCTAATGTCATATTTTTCTTCATGTAGTCCAGTTTCTGGGACTATATTTTTCAGCATATGGATTGAACCATTACTGGGAATGGCTACAACAACTTTTCTGATTTTAAACTAAGCAATGTCCCCCTGTTCTGGTCGTATAACCGCTTATTGGTGATGCCGGAGCATAATGAATTGTAGTGAAACGCTCACCTTCTCCAGGGTATTCTTAGTCTGTTTGATCCACGCGATGGAATTCCTGTGGCTATGGAGCAGTTCCACTGTGTGACATATGCAATAATTGACTCCATAATATCTACCAACAATATAGTTTAATTTAGAGAAACTATTTTCTCAAATGAATGTTTAAGTATGTTCTGGAATTGGTGTCCTTAATTCATTTTCCAAATAATATCTACCTCAAGCCGTGACTTGCTAGCATCCAGCCAGTGAACTCTGTTAAAAACTGAAGTATAAATCGGCCTATCTTAGAAGCCATTGCCTTTGTTTATAATTAGACTCATGGATATTATTGAACAATGTATATATTTCTATAGAGTTTCATGGTTGTAATCTTGATTATATATGCAATATTTATTACATATGTAGACATTATGACATATTTATCTCCCAGAGAAGCTTCTAGGTTAGAAGCACCAACATTTCTCTTAGAACTGAGCACTGTGCCACCAGGACTTCTGAAACCTACCTATGCTAGTTGTTGCTGGGTGTGATTGAGTCAGTTCTGTCTCTTATCAATCCAAGTACAATGGAAGGACACACACTGCACAGTCCTGGGCCAACCTCATCAGTGTCTTTGTTCCAGCCCACCATTACAGCCATGGCATCAGTCTCTCTTGTCGAGCGCCTTCCACTTTTGAAGCCACTCTGCTTAACCAAGCATGATCTCCTTCCCCAGGGACCGGTCTCTCCTGAGTGTGTGACAGGAAACATCCCCATCCTTGAGTCTAAGGATGGCTGGACTTCTTCCAAGTCATACTTGTTTGTTCTTTTGACAGCCCAAGAGATTTATGATATTTTTCACCAGCACTATAATTCAAATGCATTAATTAGTCTGTTACTTTAGTCAATGACAATTTTCACATGCATATGAGGTGATTGTAAAGACAGTGGCTTGGGTCAGATGCACATTGGTCCACAAAGTAACACTTAATGGAAGAACTGCCTATAGAATTATACCATTTCTATAATTACTCAGGATATAGGGGAGAAGGCACACTAAATTCAATTCACCAAACCACTGCTATTTTAGATGCACCTAATAATCTTACACGCATGCACACCCACACACACACACATGCTACCCAAAGAAAGCAAGATTTTTTCAAAGATATGGATTTTATTTTTTTACAAAAAACCTTATCACCTTCAAAATACTATCCATTACACTTAATGCATTTGTCAAATCTGAGATTCCATTCTTGGAAACATTTTTCAAACTCATCTGTTTGGATGGCTGACAGCACCTCCCTTGTTTTTTCTTCACATCTTCTATGTCATCAAATTGTTGTCCTTTCATGTCCCTGTTCATTAACAAACACAAACAATGTTGCATGAAGCAAGCTCATGAGTAAGGTGCATTGGGTAAGAGAGGTATGCTGTTTTTTGCCTCAAACTGGCACACTAAGGTGGCTGTGTGTGCAGGTGCATTGTCACATTGGCAAAACCAGTCCTCAGTCTGCCACAAATCAGACCTTTTTAGACACACACTGTTATGTAATCTTTTCAGAACCTGTAAGTTGAAAGCTTGGTGAACAGTCTGACCTGGTGGAATAAATTCCAAATGTACTATCCCCGTCACATTTCAAAAACAAATGAGCATCATCTTGGTCTTTGATTTCACTCGATAAGATTTTTCTGAGTGAGGTGCCAATGGCATCTTCCACTGGCGTGATTGGTGTTTGCTTTCAGGGTTGTAAGAACAGCACCGTGTCTCCTCACCAGTAATGCCCTTGAAATTAAAAAGCTGGGTAACTTCAAAGCTTGTCTTCTGAAGCACAGTGTGTTTCCACTCGACACTCCTTTTCCTGGTCAATCAGAACCGGAGGCAGACATTTCTCAGCGACCTTTCTCATTCCCAAATCGTCCATGAAAATTCACTGACCGAGCCCCAAGATTGTCCAGATAACTTCCCCATCTCTGCAATGAGCTTTTGTTGATCTTGGAGCAAAAGTGCACACAAATTTCTCGACATTTTCATCCGTGAGAAGTTGATGGATGTCCAGAATGAGATTTGTCACCAGTCAACATTTCACCTCTTTTTGAAAGAAGAACACCACTCATTTTCCCACAGCACTGTCATTGTAAGCTGTGTTCGACATCACAGCCATTTCTGCATTTATTCCCAATCAGGAAATAAAATCTTACAGCTGCACGCTGGCTCTCTTAAACTGGCCTTCACAAAAAAATGAGGTTCAAGCAAAACTGCTTCTATGGAAAAAATTGCTGTGACTGGAGGAAACTTCCCAGGCGATGGCATTGGGTGCACTAACTCAGAGCAAATCGTTTGATGCTCGCCTAGTTGGAGAAATGCGCAGTAAGAAAGGTCTGCCCAGTTGAGCGTTTTTAGAGCTCATTTGGGGTATACACACACACACACATATATGTATATTGTTAGCTATATTTATATATATATATACATATATATATATTGTTAGCTATATTTAGAGTGGTAAAAACCCTGGTGGTTTAGTGATATCAACCCCAAATTCAGTACTTTGAAAGCAGCAGGGTAGAAAGACATGACTTTCTACTTCCACTGGGAGTTACAGTCTCAGAAACGCACAGTGGTTCTACCTTTCCCTATAGGGTTTTTCCATGAGTCAGAATTGATGTGAGAGAAGTGAGTTTGCAAGTATATATTTAATGTAATAATCAATAATATAATTTCAAATCTTTAAATGCTCGATCATTAAAAATTTCCTTAGAGTTGGGATGCATAGATATTTCCCTAGCTATTAGAAAGGTTCATTAAAGATATCTCTCAGAAATTTCCATACTTCATTTTCCTTATTATTGCATTAGTATGTAAAAAACTTAAATTTGTCTTTTCCTATTCTCCCGTTCTTCCTCCTCCTTTTTACTTTTCTTATTCTTTTTCTTTTTGGTGCTTTCAAACATATCAAAATAAAGTGTTATGTGTCAAAAGCTGAGGTTATTGGACTCTCTCTTTCAGAGTTCCTGACAATTCACTCATAAGCAATTTACTCACAGCAACAGAGGGAACTGGGCACATAAGGCAGGAAGGCAAGACAGTCTCAAAACAATTAAGTGGAGTAAAAATTGAATAAGCAAAGTAGGCTTCAACCATGAAGTGGTCGCCTCCAAATTTGAGGAAGACCCTGGCCAGGGGTGATTTAAAAGGGCTGCGTGATGAGACCCCATTCGCTCACCTCAGTACCTACCCTGCTTTCCCATTGGCCCTTAGTCCTGCATTCTAAATGGCCCATATTCATAACAAATGGTTGGTCTCATAGCCCATGGCTTCTATATATAATTGTCAAGCGATGTAGTGTTGAGATTAATAATCCCGATTTCTGGTGGAATGGACCATGTAAGGCTGTTTGGGATCAGTCATCCAGACTCCTAGTTGACCCTGACATTTCCTGCTGAGGAGAACAGGATTTTGGATTTAGTCAGAATATTGAGTGATAACCAATTTGGCTCCTTACTCCTGAGATGGGATGCAAGTCTGATTACATATATTTATATGTATGTTTATATGCTTATATAAAATATGCAGAGTATTCTCTCTTCACTTGTCTTAAAGCCGTGAGCGGTGAGCTGCATAATACACTACCTGGAGTGGGATGGAACTCTGTCTGCTCATCATCATCTTTACACGGAACTAACGCAACCTGGAAGAGACACACTTGACCAGCAGGTTAAAGATTCATGGGCTGAAGAACAGAAGTCACATAGCTTGTTATTGGCTAAAGGAACAGAAGCATCCAGCTTTGGAGAGAGATGTTCTGGTCCTGGGGTTCAGGTCCCCAAAACAGAAGGAGAGCTCCCACTGCCACTTTTTTGGTGACACATATACGAAAAATAGTTTCCTGGATCAGGCCCATCAGGCTAGGCCCTAACTAAGGTTTGTTTGCATTCCTTAGAGCCCTTAGTTCAGGTCACCTCTTTTCTAATTTTCCCCTTTTATGAGCTTCCTAAAGGTTTGAAGAAGCTCCTGTAGTTGGATCCAAATGCTGCGAGAGCTTTCTACTCTCCGAAGCAACATGTGGTTTAAAGAATCAATATTTCTTGTGCCCTGAGTCTCAACAAAGCACATTCTCCTTAAAAAGAGGGTGGGAAACTTAGGAACAACTAGAAATTAATGGGAGAATAAATAACCCTTCCTAGATGCAAAGCCAGGGAAGGGTGAAGAATATATTTGTTGAAGATCATCGATGCAAACATCTTGAAACTGAGAGGAGGCTAAAAAACCAGCAGAGTCCCAGCGGAGAATTCTATGTATTTGATTCAATTTCATGGCTCCAAGTTGAGGACTTTAGTCTTTTTAAAGTCCAATATAAGTATTTTTGTAGAACATTTTTGTTAAATGTCTTATCCAGTCCACAACACAAACGTTTTTTTGTAGGTGACAAAACTTGATATGGTCATAGTTAATCAATAATGATTTTATATATATTGAGTGTGTGTATATGTATATATGTGTACTACATATACCAAAGTTAAATAAAATCTAGAAGTAATATTATGCAAAAGGAAAGAGCCTAAAATGCAATGCTTAAAATTTTTATACATGACATTAAGCTTAAGTTCCCAGATCTTCTATCATTGTTTCTCAGTTGTAGCATTGAGAAATACTTGCAGTGATTTATTCAAAATATTTTATCTACTTTACTTCTACTGGCTGAATTTACTTAATCTTAGAATTAGCATTTATTTGAACTGATCACCAAGTCATGATATAAGGATTGAGTTCACTCTATTTAACCCTTCTAAACAGTTATTCCTATCCCTAATCTTATTTCTATTTATTAGAACATATTAATTCTAATACACCAAATATCTTCAAATGGGGTTGCTATACCAAAGTGCTATATTTTGATTATTGAATATGATACACACATCTTAAATCAAGGAAGACATATATTAATTTGGAGAAGCATCAAGTTAAAAAGGTAACCCTTTAACTTGACTGACTTAAAATAATTTATTTTATTTTTAAATATTTTATTTTATTATCTTATTTTATTTTTATTCTGGGAGGAAAAGTAACATGAAAATGTACTTCACATCTTTAGTGCCAAGCAATTTCATCTCAAACAATAACAACAAATCTAAATAAAAATAAATAAATGTTAACCTCTAAAAGTAAAAAAAAATTTTAAAGGTAAATATTAATTAAGCTTAAGTAAAAGACTATTTAAATGAAACAAGGTATTAATAAAAATATTTAATACTATTTAAAGTAAAAATGATAATCACAAAATAGAAATATATACTATCAGAAGAAGAATCATTGCTGATTCATAGCAATCCTTTGCAACAAGGGAGAGCTGCCCCTGTGAGTGTCTAAGATTCTAACTCTGTAAGGGACTAGAAAGCCTCATATGTTCCCGAGAACTACTGGATGATTTTGAACTGCTTCTTTTGCAGATCACAAACCACTGCTTAAGCACCATGCCACCAGGGATCCTCACAAATATCCAGGATAGCAATCAGATAGCTGTTATTTGATAACACATGAGGTGTAATATTTATGATGTTTGAGCAATCTGCTTTCTGAATAGACGAGTCCTACGTTGTCCTTCAGGCCAATTTACTCTCTATTCTAATATCATATTATTAGATGGCATCAAGTGGATTTTGACACACAGTGACTTTATGTGCAACAAAATGAGACACGGTCTGGTCCTATACCATCCTCACAATTGTTCCCATGCTTGACCCATTGTTGCAGCCACTGTGTCAACCTGTCTCCTTGAGGGCCTTTCTCTTTCTTTTTTTGGTTGTCGCTGCTGCAATGTTCTCCAGGAAGCTGTCTACGCTCTAAATCAGCGGCCAATATATGGTGCTGTGTCTCCAATAGCCAGAATTCATGGGTCCAGGAACCAGAAGTGGAAGCTGGAGTGGCACCACTCACTATTACTCCTAGTGATCCCCTTGCAGCATTTTTGCTTCCTGTCCCAGCAACCCTGTGTTCCTCAGGCCTGGAGGTCCTGGTCCCAAAGGAAGGAACTCTCCCACCTGGAAACACAGCACGGATTCCACTGAACTGGCAGCTGAGAATGCCCCCTGGCCACTTTGGACTTCTCATGCCTTTGGATCAACTGATCAGGAAGGGTGTCACTGTATTAAATTGTGTGATTGATCCTGACTACCAAGGAGAAATTGGACTGGTACTACATACTGGAGGTAAAGAAGAATATGTCTGGACTCCCGGAGATCCCATAGGCCGACTCTTAGTGTTTCCATGCCCTGTGATTAAAGTAAATGGTAAGTTGCAGCAACCCAATCCTAACAGGACTTATAATGACCCAGACCCCTCAGGAATGAAGGTCTGGGTCACCCTGCCAGGCCCAAAACCACAGCTAGCTGAGGTGCTTGCTGGGGGCAAAGGTAATACCAAATGGTTAGTAGAGGAAGGTAGTTCTATCGATCAGTTACGACCACAGGATCAACTCCAAAAGCAAGGTTTGTAATTGTCAATGTATTTCCTTTTTATGTGCTTATTGCATATCTTTCCTTTGTTCAGGTATGATAGATCAGATACAATTGGACTCAGTGTGTTTTCATTTATATGTATGATAGATGATTGATGATAAGTATAAGTGTGATTTCATCAATGTCCGGAAATTATATAAGTATATATGGCTAAAGGATTCTGTACAGGTGCCAGGTTGGCAAGCGGTGGGTTGAGATAATTAGTTTAGTGTGCCAGCCTGACCTATAAACACAAGTGGGCTTAATTAAATGGCAGAGAGATAAATGGCTTGGTGAGCCTCGCCTTTCTTGTCTCTCACTCTTTGTTCATCAGACCAGTGTGTGGCTGCCTTGCTGGTTCTTTGCCTCAATTTACAGGCTACACTACCTGTGGGATGCCTAGCCAGTGGACTGTGTCACTGTAAGTTGAGGTCCCTTTAAGGCCACATGATTGGAATGTACATCTCTGGAGCTGGGGACTGATAGTTGGTGACCTGGATGACAGTTGGTAACTTACCTTGCTGTTTGCTGCCTGTGCTGGGATAGCCTAGCTCTTTCTACAGAGGTCGAACTGGTGGCCCTCAAGAGTTTAAGGACTGTCAGTGTCTCACAACTCTCTCACGGGAGTGAGTTGCACTGAGCCATTTGTACTGCTTTATAATTTAACTATTCATTTCTTGTATTATCTATCTATCTATCTGTATATAATTTAACAGTTCATTTCTTGTGTTATATATCTATATCTATCTATCTGGCTATCTATATACTAGCTCTCTGGTTTTGTCTAGCTAGAGAACCCTGTTTAACACACCCTCTACTTTACCAAAAATGAGGTCCTTCTCCAGAGACTGATCTCTCCTGACAACATGCCCAAAGCATGTTATATGAAGTCTCACCATATCTCCCCATAAGGAGCACTCTGGTCATACTTTTCCTAAGACAAATTGGTTTGTCCTTTTGACAGCCAATGGTCTTTTCAATATTGTCGTTCTGTGCTAGATAAATGTAAAAAGTCACAGAAAACAAAACAGACATTTCAGTAATGTTAGGATGGAGAAAAAAACAAAAAAAATAGTATGCCATTGAGCTAATTACAAAATAAGAAGTAAATTTAGGTTACATGACTTCTCATTAAATTTTGGCTTGTCAGTAATCTGAGAATTACAGGAGTATCTGCCTTATTTATTGATCTTTTTTAAGACCATGCAGTTTGGTCAAGTAAATTTCCTCTTTACCTGGAATCTAGACTATATAAATAATGAATTAAATTTTTAAATTGGTGAAAACTCTCCTTCACATTGGCTAAGGTCCATCCTTCAAGAAGAGGAAAGGGGAGATGACTGTCCACGTGATTCACTACAAGGTCATGACAAATCATCAGGCCCTTCACAGGAATGAGAGGAGACTATTGTTGGACAATCAGGTTCGCACCAGGAGAGGGGAGCATCTCAGGGGAGCTTTTCAGAAGAGACACTTATATTCAAGGATATGGGGGCTAAATGGGGAGGAGAAATCTCATATCAGCAAGAGTTTCTAAACAATGATTTTAGGGAAGCTAATGGCAGTATAAACCCAGTTCTGTGTGCATGGGTAGACACTTTTGAATGACTCTCTACCCAACCCTCAGTGAACTATACCATGGATTGAGCGCAATGATGACCTTAGATGCTGGCCGTGTAGGAAATATGGCATCCCCCAAGGGCCATACCAGAAGGACTGGATGTGGAAGCTCACTAAACAAACTTCACCTTCATCAAAACTACAGGTAGCCCTTGGAATTAAGACTCAAGTCCCCTGATGTTAGAAGAAGCAAAGGACAGTCGCCTCAGAGACTGTGTAGGAGCAAACCAAGAGGGAGGGAGGAAGAGTGAGGGAGAGAGCAAGAGAACAACCAAGCCTGAGGGTGACACTCTTCGACATGATAGTGGGACAGGAGGAAAGTGAAAAAGAAATAAAGAATTAGAAGGCAAAATACATATATAAGGTATAAATATAGGCATGTACATAGATAAATATATTAATATAAAATCATAGGTATATAGACATAGGTACATATGTTTGTATTTTTAAGTATTAAGGAAGCAGACGGACATTGGGCCTCTACTCAAGTGAACTCTCAATACAAGAACACTTTGTTCTAATAACCTGGCATTCTGTGATGCTCACCTACCTGACACAGTCACCAAAGACAAAATGAGTGCATAAGCAAATGTAGTGAAGAAAATGTGGTGCCTGGCTATTAGAAGATGTTGCATCTGGGGTCTTAAAGGCTTGAAGTTAAACAAGTGGCCATCTAGCGTGAAGCAACAAAGCCCACATGGAAAAGGGACACCAGTCTGTGTGACCAGGAGGAGTTGACAAGATCAGGTAAAGCATCAGAAGACTCAAAACAATCACAGTGATGAGAATGAGTGGTGTCAGAGTAGAGACCCAAACCCATCTGTACACAATTGGACACCCTCTCCCAGAAAATCAACAGGGATGGGAAGAATCAGTCAAGGTTCAGGATAGCACTGACTAAATACACAACATTCTTCTAACTTTTTAATGTCCTCCCACCCCCCCTTGACCATGACCTCAGTTCTACCTTACAAACCTGGCTAGACCGAAGCATGTACATTGGTACAGATGAGAGCTCTCAACACTCAAAATCCAAGACAGATAAACCCCCAAGAAACAGTATTGAGAGTAGCTATACTCTCAGGATTTGGGGGAGGTGGGGGAAGAAGGGGGACAAAGAGGAACTGATGGCAAGGATTTGTGTATAACACACACCCTGAAGGGATGAACAACAGAAACATGGGTCAAATGCGACATCGGATGGTGTAAGGCATGAAAACAATTTATAATTTATAAAGGGTTTATGCAGGTGAGAGGGTTGGAGAGGGAAGGAAAAGGAGTTGATTTCAAAAGCCCAAGGAGAAAGAAAATGTTTGGAAAATGATTATATACAAATGTGCTTTATATAATTGATGTATGGATTGTTATAAGAGCTATAAGAACCCCCAGTAAAATGATTTATAAGAGTAAATAAAATAAATAAAGGTATAATTAATGAGTCCTTCAAACATTGTTGTTTTATATCTTTTCTTTTTAAATCCTTTTATTGGGGACTTATACAACTCTTATCACAATCCATACATACATCCATTGTGTCAAGCACATTCGTACCTTTGTTGCCATCATCATTCTCGGTACATTTGCTTTCTACTTGAGCCCTTGATGTCAGCTCCTCATTTTCCCCCCTCCCTCCCCACTACCCCCTCCTTCTGAACCCTTGAAAATTTATAAATTATTATTATTTTGTCATATCTTACACTGTCTGACATCTCCCTTCACCCACTTTTCTGTTGTCCATCCCCCAAGGAAGAGGTTATGTGTAGATTCTTATAATCGGTTCCCCCTTTTCACCCTACCTTCCCTCTACCCTCCAAGTATTGCCACTTTCACCACTGGTCCTGAAAGGAACATTCACCCTGGATTCCCCGTGTTTCCAGTTCCTATCTGTACCAATATATATCCTCTTGTCTAGCCAGAAATAAATGTATCATTAATGAGTTCTTCAAACTTTGTTGCATTATATCGTTTATAATAACCCTTTAAAGTTAGAAAAATGAACAAAATAAAAAATGACCATACTACTTAGCAAACCTTAATATAGATACATTGTTTCTTTTAAAAGGTATGGGACTTCCAATTACAGTAAACATACATTAAATCAATTCAATACTGGCAAACAATTTAAGAGATCTTGTTCCTAACAATTTATATGTACTTATAGAGCACTGTATTTCTTCTTAATGATATTAACAGTTGATTCATAACCATGCACATGTTAAAAAACAAAAGTTGAGCTCTTAAAGAAAACATATATATTCACATTTTTAAATTATCATTAGAAGAAGTAAAACAATGTATATTTTCCTAATCCTTGTCCTAGAATGCCTTGTTATAAATAGTGCACTCTTTAGAAGGATTGGGTTATTAAAACATACAATGCCATTTGCTAACAGAGGAAAGAAGTACCTGAAAAATGTATCTAAAGTCAGAAAGGATTTCCAAGTTGGAGATTTAGTAAGTCTGTGGAAGGAACAGCCGTGGCATTCTGGTGGTCACTAGATTGTAAAGGTGGGTGAGCATGTTTCATCCAGGTGGGCAACATTTGGGAAAAGGGACAAGGCCATGTTTTTCATAAATTAAGCCTGCCTTCCCTTATACCCAAGTACACGGTAACTTAAAACAATTTTAAAGCACTCAACTCCCATGTCCTCTACCCCATTTGAGACAACATTCTCAACAGAGGGCAAAAGAAAAGACACATTTTTAAATTTCAGAGCAAGTTCAAGAAAGCGGCAAGCTATTGTTACGGTCAAGACAGGGAAATGTAGAGAAAAAAAAAGCCAGTCTCCTCTTAGACAAAGAAAATAGTTCCATCCTAACCAGATCTTAGAGATGTCAGCTAGGGGAAGATTTCAAATAGAAGGCAATAAATAAGTGAAGATAAAGTTCTAATGACAGTTGTCTCACCTGTGGGATCTAGCCTGAGCTTACATCACAGGCCAACATGATACAGAACTACAAATTCTGGCAGCCACTTTTTTCTCTTGTCTGGGTAAGACTCTGATTCCATCCGTTCATGGTGGAAAATGGTGCTTCTTTTGTCTAGCTCCCCAAATTCTCTAGCCAGCCTGCCCAAGGTAGGTATCTCCTAATCAGTACACTGGTCAGGGAATCTGAAAAGCATGGTGGTTGATGCTCTGTTTGCTGCAAACTGCATATGGGCAAGCCAAGATTTTTCTAATTCTTCAGTATTCTTGCTTTATCTAAAACAACAAGATACAGACCTATATAAAGTCTATGATCTTCAGCAGCCCAAGGGGGCGGGGGGGTGGGGGGGAGAGAAAGAGAGAATAAAAGAAAAGAGGAGCAAGCAAAACAATGAAAACTTTTCTTTAGAGATTGAGTGATTGAGTACAGGAGTACATATAGTTTCAACGGGTTTCAGTTTAGGTTCTTCCAGATACTGGTGCAGGTAGAAGGGTCGTAAAAGACAAAAGTTAGCTCATAAAGAAATATGATCTTACTGCTCTATATTTCAATCTATTGAAAATTACCAGAGAGCCACCTCAGTAAACATTTAAAACTGTTATTTACTCAGATCCATGGCAAGCAGCTTTGCGTGCTGTAAGTGCTACCTTGTGAAGAACCATGACAAAATGCTAATGAAATCAGGGTGATTTATAACATGCACACAGTGGAAGATGATTTGCGGGTCAGAATGGACACTTAGGAAAGTGTAAGAACTGCCAGGTGCTGCACTGTGCTTCCCTCCGGAAAAGAAGTTGCCCACCTCCTGGGAACCATCTGCATAAGAAAAGGAGGACAATTTCCCAGGAAAAGTATCTTCTCAGATGTTCTGCTCAAAGAATCTAAGCAGTCTCTTACAGTCTTTAGCTCTTTTCTATTGTTAATAATAATAACATTAAAATGATAGAGTTCGATATCAATTTATAACAACAACCATAAAAATTTAAATACCAATGAAGAACTTAAGATTTAGAGAGTTATGTTCAAAACCAAATTTCAATATCCCTTCCTTTACACATATTTTTCTTATCATGCCCCATCTGAAGGGATGATAGGTAGTATTTAATTTTTTTATACCAAAACTGGAAGGAAGTACTTCATTCCCTTTATTTCATATATTCAACAATGCAGCAAGGTTAAAACATAATTTCCATTTTATAGATAAATTTAGGTTAAAGCTATAAAAAATTTTCCAAGATCACATAATTTTAATGGAATCTACGAATAAGTAGGTGTCAAATTAGATCTGATTGATTCCCACACCCGCACCCTGCATTATTCTATTGCATATATTCATTTTAATTTCATTTCCACATAACCTTGAAATGGAATAAGCATACATCTTCAATAGTTTGATGGGAGAATTAAGCATGCTGTTATTCATTAGATCACAGTTCTTTTTTGGGGGGGAACAGAAACAAAGGGAGACAGAGCAAATCCCCCTTTAAATCGTGGGTGTTCGCTGTCATTGACTAATTTAAAGGTTGGTGGTAAGAACTCTCCCAGAGAAACCACTGTGAAAAGACCTGGTAGGATGCTTTTGTGAAGATTACAGCTAAGAAAACATTCCCCAACCAAATATATTGACATAGAGTCAGTACCAGTTCATAGTGACCTATTTCACAGGGTGGAATTGCCCCTGTGGGTTCCCAACACTGGAATGCTTTACAGGAATAGAAAGCCTTTTCTTTCTTCTGCAGAGGCGGGTGGTTTCGAACTGTGACCTTGTGGTTAGCAGTCCAACAATTCACCACCAGAGATCCACGAAGACACGGACACATGGGGTCACTGAATCCGAATTGACTCAACAGCAAATGGCTTTGCATTTTGTAGGGGTTTTCTGTGTGTGTGTGTGTGTGTGTGTGTGTGTGTGTTGGGTTTTTTTTATTTCTTATAAGTTGGGGTTTAGAAGAGGTATCAAACAAAGACATGACAGCTTTGAATGTCGGGTTAAAGAAATTGGAAGACATTAAAAATGTTCCAAAGTCATTTAAATAACTTGTATTTGTGCTTTAATATGTATTTATCTGTCCCTGTTTGAAGGCTCTGCAGAACTAAAATATTCAAGCGGCACAAATATTTTGGAACCCAGTGAAAACAGTGTTTTCATTATGTACCCCAGATAATAAATCAGCTCCTATTGACTTGAAACTTGACTGAAGGTTTCTCAAAAGGCTTAAATTTCTTTTCTGGGTTTTTTAGACTAGACCAATTTCCCTCAAATTTGAATTTTATTATAAACTGCTTTGTGCATTGAAAAGAAAACCAATTTCCCTCTCAAGCCCACCAACTGCATCTCCACACATTGCAGTCAAACCTTTCTTAATGGGATGTCAGCAACCTCCATGATAAATATTGATCTTGTAATCAACCATCTTAAAAGGAAACATTTCCTATTTTCATGTGTTCCATCCTTGTGGAAACGAATCCTCCAAAGAAGAGGCTGGTCTTCACCTTTCATCAAATCGTGAGAATGCCCAGATTCTGCAGAGCCAGGAGCAGTTAATGGGTTTCCGTATGCCTTCTCCTCAAATCACCCATTGGAACTTGAAGCTCAATAGTCAAAAGTGTGTTAAGAATTTGTGGTATCAGTATGAGAATTACAAGAATACTCACATATAATGTTTATTCTTAGAAAGGCAATTTTTTGCTGATATATAATTGATCATTTTTCTCAAGACTACAGGTGTAAATGTGAGATTTAAACTGAGGAAAAATGGAAGAAAGCGTTAATTGTTTTTTTTATTATCACAGTGCAAGTTGCTATGCAACTTTTCTGAATCTATCCAAATTCAACTCTACACTCGAGGCAAATTAATAATTTCCTGCAATACTTAATTTCATTCTGCTGTGCAAGGGGCTGATGACATTTATTGCCTCAACATGTTTCTAAACATGGTTCAGGTTTCCACGATTTTAATCTAGTGGTTGATTTTTTGGTATTCTGCCTCCAAGATACTCATATAGATTAATCCCCTGAATCCTGGAAGAATCATTCCCTTCCTGGTGTCCAAAAGCTCCACTCAGTTGAGACTCATAGCAACCCTATAGGACAGACTAGATATACTCCCACGGGGTTTACACGGCTGTCAATCTTTACAGAAGCATAAGTCCAGTTCTTTTTCCTTCAGTGTGACTGGTGAATTGGAATTGCCAAATATCTGCTTAGTGGCCAAGTACCACCAGATGAAAAATATTTTAGCTTTACTAGGATAGGATCTGTAGGACATCTTCTCCTTTCAAAACCTCTTACAATTTCCCAGTCTCATGTATTAATGACTTTCCCATGAACATTCCACAAGTACAACCTTAGATAAGGATTTGAGAGTATCCTTATTTGAAGTGACCCCCCACCCCCACCCCCTGAAAACAGTAATAAAGCAGTTGGGACCTGAACTCCTCTAGTTAGGGAATGTGTCAACTGGACTCTGTTGACTAGGGTGAAGTTAAATCTGTCAATCAAGTTGCAGCGTGATGACAGTTCCTTGATGTCATAAGCTTTGGTAGTTACATAATCTGTTACCAACTTGAGACTATTAAGAGTGAATATGTGGGGTTTAGCCTGTCAATCAGGTCACTGCTTGATGATCTCATTCAGGGGAGCAAAGGAGGCAAATAGCTTGCTGGAGGTGGGACACACGCTCACTCCCTTCAAGGCAAGACACATGGAGCTACACTAGAGTCCTGGAGCTGGAGGAGCCACGTGGAGACCCCTACCAGCACTGAGATTCTTCCACCACCACTGCATCCACAAGACTTTCCACCCACTGGCCTGTGATCTTCCTGCATTTGGTGTCACTGCATGTGTTGCATGAGTCTCAAGAGGAATTCATGGATGAATGTTGAACTTATGGGCTAATAATGAGCTCATTGACTTTATCTGGACTGGGCTGGGATATTTTCTTTATGCATAATTGCTTCTTGATATAAAGTTCTCTCTTATACGCAAAAAAATGCCTCTGGATTTGTGTCTCTCCTCTACTCTGGCTAACACATAAGATGTGCAAATATCTCTCTCTACAATGGTGCCTTGCTTCTCACTGGGATTTGACTGGGATTCTGCTTCTGCCTGCAGGGATGGCCCTGTATATGACATTAGATCCCAAGAGCTGTTGGTGCCCTGCTTTGCTTTAACCAAACTTTAAATCCATAAGACTCTGTACCCTCAGTCCTGTGATCATCTGATTCCTGGTTCACCCTTTCATATCACTGGCATGTGGCATATGAGTCACAAAAGGGACTTATGGAATAGCAGTAGAATTATGAAATTAAGTCAGACTGGGCTGAGACATCTTCTTGATATATAAATTCTCTTTGATATATATTTTTTCTTATACACCCATGGGTATCACTGTATCTGTTTCTCTCTGGACAACTCAGCCTAACACAGGAAAGCAAGGCAGAACAAAAGATTTTAAAAGAACGTGTTTTATTACTACTATGAGCAACTGGAGCTCTGTGCTTCTGAAGAATTTATGAAGATCAACTTGCTAAATTTGGAAACAGAACAAGAAGTGTGAAAATAATTCCATGTTGAAAGACAGCGGAATAACATATCTGATGGTCCTTGTTTGATCGGGCACTGCTAATATGGACTCTTATGGATTTTTAATTGGGAATTGAGTGGATGCTTACAGTGCAGATCAATTTTCCATCCAACAATCCATACAAATTTAGTTTTATTTCATGTTATTAATAATCCCTACAATGTAACATTCCTTATATCTCTTCTGCCTTGTTTTTTCCTATTTGCATCCCTCCTCTTTCTTAAATTCTGAATTTCTCCCTCGGGTAAATGCTGTACTTTAGATCTCAAATGGGTTCCCTTGTGGACCTGCCTATTGCTTAGCTGAAAGTTTATCATGGTGGTGGGTTCATTTCTAGACCTGAGGAGTGACTTAAAATCATAGTCTAGAGAGTTCCACCAGTCTCCACTGACCAATAAGTATGGTCTTTTTTATGATTTTGTGTTTTATTCTATTTTTCTCCCACTCTGTCTGTGGCATCCTATAATGTAAGCCCTTCAGAATACTCCGTAGATGTAACATAACACTGTCTCATTTTTCTGGCCTCAGGGATCTGGATACTGACCTCTACATGGTCCCTTCATCCTTTGTATGAATGGATCCCATGTGTCTTCTATTTTGACCAATTTTCTTTCTTCTGAATAGGGAGAGTTCATAGTTGCATGATGGCTGTTCATTTGTAAATGAATCAATACATCCAGTGTTGTTACCCTGGAGTCTAGACATTCCAAGACCCTGTTCTACCTTAAGTGATTGTTCAAATCTGTGCTCTATCTTTAAAGGTGACTTACAAGTTAATTTCCCACACATTCAAGGTCTTTGTACAACTAAGATAGCTTATTTGTTCTCTGAGGATCCATTGTGCAGTCCATTGTTCTTCCCCAGCACATTACTCCCGATGCCCTGATTCTTCTTCAGACTTTCTTATTCAAAGCACTAGTTCCACCTACATTGTGGCAATGGAAAATAACATAACTTGACTTAGGCATACCTTAGTCCTCAAGGTAACAACCTTTCTTGACAAAACTTTAAAGAGGTCTTATGTACCAGATTTACCCAATTCAGTGTGTCCTTAGGCCTCTTGAATACTGCCTTCATGATCATTGATGTGGACCCAAGCAAAGATGTAATCATTGAAAATTGCAATCTCTTTTCTGTTGGTGATGGTGTCACCCACTGGTTCAGTTGAAAGGATTTGCGTTTCTTCTACATTGAGTGGTAATCCATACTGAAGGCCGTGCGCCTAGATCTTCCTTAAATGCTTCAAGTTCTCCTCACTTTGAGCAAATAAGGATAGAGTGACGACTAACAGTAATTTGGCCATTGTATTGTTTTTGTGTCACTTCCCCCCTCTTTTTCCCATGTCTATCTGTAGGGTAGATAACTGATCCTGAGGAGAAAACAATAGAGCCAATGGCTCTGGGGGACATGAGAGAGGAGCAGGTGGGAGAAATGGAGTGGGGAGCCAACAGATCCAAGGGAAAAATAAGAGATCTAAAATTGATGGTGAGGAGGGTGAAGAATGCCTGATGGGGTGTGATCAAGTGCAATGTAGCCCAGAGAAAGTACTGAGAAGTGAATGAAGGTTGAGCAGGATAGTGGGACAGGAGGAAAGTTAAAAGAAATAGAGAAAAGAACTTGGAGGCAATATACATTTACAGAGACATAAATTTAGGCATGCACATAAGTAAATACATTAATATATAATGATAGTGTGTTAGGCAGTGTTCTCTAGAGAAACAAGACAAGGATACTTATGATTTTATATATATATATGTATATATATATATATGAATAGATTTATATAGTGAGAAGGTATAGAACAGCTAGTTAGTCTACACAGCAGTACAGAGGGTTCAGTACAACTCATTTCTGTGGAAAAGTTAATATACTGGAAGTCCTTTAATTCATGTGGGCTGCTGGGTCCAAGGTCATAGAAGCAGACAGCAGAGTCCTCCCTGGAGCAAGGCAAGCAGAGTCTGCCCACAGGCAGCAAGCAGCAGGGTGGGTCACCAACAGTCAGTAGTCCAGGAGCTTAGTGAAGCAGGGCCCGATGGGATGTGGAACACAAGCAATGCAAAGTGACAGAATCCACCAGCCTCAAGCTCAAGCGATGTACACACCAGCAGCACGGTGAAGCAGGTCTTGAAGAAGCCTCAAGTTCTAGCTACACGATCCACTGGTTGGCCTGGCCCACAGGTGGGACAGCTCTCAGGTTGAGGAAGGGTCACAAGGAAAGAACAAGACAGCCAAGGTGCAGCACAGCACCGACGGAACACACAGCATTCCTCTAGTTCTTTAGTGCTTCTTCCCCTCACTATCATGACCCCAGTTCTACCTTAAAAATCCAGCTAGACTGGCGCACAGACACTGGTACAGATAAGAGCTCTTGACACACGGGATCCAGGACAGATAACCCCTCAGGAACAGCAATGAAAGTAATGATACCATGAGGGTAGGGGGGAGATAGGTAGAGAAAGGGGAGAAATGGGGAACAGATGACAATGTCCCCTACCTCTTCAGGGGGGTAAACAACAATAATGTGGATGAAGGGAGACAGCAAGTGATGTAAGATATGACAAGAATAATCATTTATAATTTATCAGGAGTCCATGAGTGTGGGGGAAAAGATGACCTGGTACCAAAGGTGCAAACAGAAGGAAAATATTTTGAAAATGATGAAGGTAACATATGTACAAACGTGCTTGATACAATTGATGTATTGATTGTTAATAGAGCTGTAAGAGTCCCCAATAAAATGAATGGTTTATAATAATAAATAAATATATAAACTAAAAAGAAATACAAATTGAATTAAAATATTATTAATAACGATTCACTTATGAAGCTGAGTTTTGAGTTATTACAAATAAATTATTTCTGAACAATTATAGCAGTGACCTCTGTCAATGGTCATGGTCAACCCAATGAAGTGGAATGTGGGATCAGAACAGTCCAGATCAAGTGGAATATGGGATCATGAGGAAAATTATAAGATCCATGGTAAGGAGAATCACAATAAGGAAAAAAGATTTTTGACCAAACAAAATTGTAGAGAAACATTGTTTTGTTCCCTCTGGGAGCGCTACTTGGGGGTCAAGACTGTGTTTTGTTCCCTCTGGGAGGGCTACTTGGGGGGTCAAGACTCACCTTGAGTGAGTGACCCTTTACATGTTCCTGGAACTTGGTGAAAAACTTGAAGGATAAGGAGAGTCCTTGCTGAAGAAAGTTAGAACTCCCTCAGGTCAGCATAAGCTTGCATGTGAGAAGGTTTCTTAATTATGAACCATGAGAACATCTCAAGCTTAGAGGCACTGTACCCAAGAATAGCGCTTGCATTTGAACTTTTGTATACTTCCTTCTTAGGCATGCAAAGTAAAACTAGTGAGTGGAGCAGTGTGGGAAGACTTCTCTCCCTCTCCCTCTGGACTCCATCTGGTGCTTTGGTCAGTTTTTCCATGCATCTCAGGGCACACAACGCCAGCTGGCTGGTGTGCCACACAAACTAAGCACCATATTAGAAATTAATAATAAAACACTGACAGTAATGATTCCCTGCAAAGGGGCTCTGCAATGTTGGTGGGAAATTTTATCTTTTAATTCATTTTTTCTACGTTTTAACCCTTTCCTTTATGTGTGTATATACACACATGCACACAAGAGGATGTCAAAAAGCATTGTTCTAAAATTATAGAAGCCTTAATTAAAGAAAAATATAACAATGTGAAGCTATTGTTCCTCAACATATTCTTCATGTAGGTCTATGCATGTCAGAAGGTGGTGTTTTGATCTCTCTACAATCAGGAAAGGTGTCATCAAGGTTGGATCTTCGCACTGTGCTTATTCAACATGCCTGCTGACCCAAGAATCAGAAAAACTGACTATGTAAAGAAGAACGTAACCTCAGGATTGGCGGGTGGCTTATAAACACTAGACTGGCTGCCCCCACAACTTCCTGGTGACTGGATCTAGTATCACCATTCATGAATGTCCCATAGAGGGCTGTGGGGCTTGCAAGCTCTCCCGTTTAGTAGCATTCAAAACTAAAGACATTGTACTTAAAATAGTTCCTCTCACAATTCATTTCAATAGCAATTCTTCAGGAAGGTGACCTACTGGTCTACATACTGAAACAGGTTCTTTCTCTGCCTTTCCTCCCTGCCCTGACTCCAGTAGTTCCTTGGTTTTCCCTGTTTCCTTCTCAGAATACCTTCTTGATGGCTGTAAGGGTACTTTGATTCGTCCAACACAAGTGTTCCTTTATGGAGCTTAAGAGATTGAAGTTCTTAGCAAACTGGTTCTTCCAGACATGATCCTGTGCATTTTACCACTACATTCTTTTCCCCTGCCATGTGCGACTGCTACCGATAAGAGAAATCAAGGCAATGTATGTCTTGTTCATTCCTTATCACTCTGTATTTCCATGTGCATCCAACTAACCATTTTCTCAGGAGGTGGATATCTATCAATTCATATTCTATGAATAGTTTCTACCTGGGGTGATGGATTGCAACATCACAACTACTTTAATCTATGGGGTTCTTTATCCCATCCACAAACTGTTTTCTCCTTTATTCCTCTTTGCCCCAACCATGTTTTCCAGTAAATCAAGTGTTGCAGCAAGCCTACCATTCTATCACAAATGGTAATAATAATTTTTATTAGAAGAATTAATAGCAGACTATTTCTAAGGAGCCCTGGTGGTGGAGTGGTTACGAGTGGTTTTGTGGAGATCTGAACAGCCAGCAGTTCGATAATACCGGTCACTCCAAAGGAGGATGACAGGGGCCTCTCTTAAAGAATCAGTCTTGGAAACTCATGGAGACAGTTCAACCCTGCTCTGTAGGATCCCTATGAGTTGGCATTGGTTCAATTGTAGGAACTTTGGTTTGGGTTTTGGAATCCCAAGAAGTTGGAGATTAAGCATGTCCCCAAATTCAACTTTTCTGAGATGTTATACCATTCCATTTTCCCCTCACTCCTCCATTTAGTATATTCCCTCAAGTCTCTGGGTTTTTATTCACTATACAATACCACAGAAACTCCCAAAATTTAAGAAACCATTTCATGTGGTTGGAGGTGCTACTAAGTCCTAAATCTGAAGATCATCCACAGGTAAGCCAAATGCAGGATTCAGAGCCAGGAGTCACATATGTCTGAAAGCCAAAGCAGATCTTACTTTTATCAATTTTCAGTCAGTAAATGGAAGCTTTAAAAAAAACAGGGTTGGGGGAGGCTTATGAGGAACATTTCAGCTGTCCTTCTTCCAAGATATATCTGTTTTTCTCTGGGCATTCCGTGGTACTTCCAATATTCTTCATTCACACGGTCACTCAGATTCAGTGTTTCCTCCTTGAACTACCTTATTTAAGGTCGCACTTTCATATGCATGTGATGTGATTGAAAACACCGTAGCTTAGAACAGGTTTCACTCAGGATTCCAGTCTGAAATAGACTACAAATAAGGAATCGCTGTCCATCTCTGAGGAATGAGCCACTGAAGACAGCAGGATGGACAGCAGGAGAGCCTTGTCAGACACTGCAAACCCCATGAATTACAGAACCTAGAACAGAATAAAAATTGAGTTTAATGTTCTATCTTTTCCAATATGACTAAATTTAAAAATGGCTAGTACGAATTGCTATAGCCCTGGTGGTGTAACTGAGACACATTGGTCTTCCAGATCAAGATGAGCTTTCTGCTCCTGTGAAGAGTTACAGACTCGGGGACCTACACAGACCGTTCTACCGTGTCTTGCAGAGTCACTGTGAGTCAGAATCGACTTGATAGCGTTGAGGGTCCTTTTTGGTTTTGTTTGCTTCAGGTTGGTGTGGGTTTTGCATGGAGGAGCTTCAGGCCATTAGTCCTCCATGGAAGCACAGCTTTCAGTTACAATCTCCTGTGCCTCTGCACCTCACGGCTTTCTCTGGATGGGCTTCAAGGCAACCTGAGGATGATATTAGTTCTACTTGCCCATGACTATCAAGTTGCTTTCACTCCCATGTAGCATTTCTGAGGCTGTCAATCTGGACAGGATCAGATAGCGTCATCATTCTTTGGAGGAGCTGGTGCTGGGTGGCCTTTCTTGACCATTGCCTTGACATATGGCTGTCAGCCAGTCATTTCCTCACTATGGGTAATTTTTTGTTAATCATTAGTAAGATGAAGCAAGCCTCTCACATTGCCTGAGCTTACTTCCTACTCCAGACCTATAATGCCTATGCAAATATAAAGACTATTTATGAAACAGCTTAGAGGCTTCACTGAACACACTTAAAGACTTTCTGTTTTGTTTGCTGAGTGCTTGGTTTGGGAGGAAAATGCACTGTTGGAGAGGATTGAATAAGGCGAAGAGTTTTTATTTTGTATTTCAACTAAGGACTGAGATTTAAAAAAATGAAATGAAAACCTAGTAGAAAATGCCATCTTCTTTTTCCAAAATGAGATTCAGCGCCACAGAGGTGGAGGGATTTCATTGCCTGTCGAGAGTGATCTTGGATGTTGATCTTGGATGTCCCTTGAAATACATTGATCTGAGAGCCTAACATATGTAATTTCAATTTCAGTAATGGCAGGTCTGTGGCATTAGCTGCGGTTGCCAAAAAAAAGAAGTTGACATTTATTACAGGCACAGACATGGAGAAAAAAATGATTCTTACATGAATACATTTGCCTAAAGCAATGATAATCTCAGAGGGAAATCATAAACAGGAAGAAAATGCTCCTTGACTACCTCCAAATCCTGGGATACCTGGAGAGGCTGAAGAAGAAATCATTAACATTCAGGAAAATTTGCTGCTCTTTATTCCTCATTCATTGAAGCAGATTCTGTTGGTTCTTTGCCTGCATCCTCTTGGTCTTACTATTGCCTGTACTCGAATTGTCTTCCTGCTACAATCACCTGAGCCCCTCTGCTTGAGGGCTTCCTCTGGAGGAGCCTAGGGACAACTTCATTCCAGGTAATTGATGCTCCTGGGAACAGTCCTCAGTTAGTGCCAGATGGCAGTAGGTGGATAAATTCCTCAACTTTTTTATACCTCCAATAGGACAACTTTGAGGTATGCTGTCTAGTCTCCAAAGGTCCTGAACAAAATTGAGTCCCAGTACACATATGCCAATATACTTTTCCTTCACTTCCATTTTGGCCTTGAGCATACCCTTGTCAGCATGTTACCATAAGAGAAGCAAATACTGAAAACCCGAGTGTGTATGTTCTGAAATCCAACACTGCATTTGCATCATGTGTTAGTCTGAGTAGACTGCAGAAATAAATTCATTGAGACACTCATATGTGTATAAGAAATAGATTTATCATCTGGGATCTTAAAGGCTTGGAAAAAACAAGTGGCCACCTACCTTAGAAGCAACAAAGCCCACATGGAAGAAGCACACCAGCCTGTGTGATCATGAGGTGTTGATGTGACCAGGTATCAGGTATCTAAGACCCAGAACAGAATCATACCCAATGTGAATTGGGGGGGAGGGGGTGGCGGTGAGTGGAGACCCAAATCCTATCTGTAGACGATTGGATATCCCCTCACAGAAGGGTCACAAGGAAGAAATGAGCCAGTCAGGGCACAGTATAGCTCTGATGAAACACACACCTTTCCTCTAGTTCCTTAATGATTCCTTCCCCCCACTATCATGACCTCAATTTGACCTTACAAATCAGATTAGACTAGAACATGCACACTGCTACAGAGAAGAGCCCACAACATGGGGAATCCAGGATAGATAAACTCCTCATGGTCAACAATGAGAATAGAGATACCAGGAGGACAAGGAGAAGGTGGGAAAGAGGGAAGAACCCCCTCCCAAGGGGCCAAACATCAGAAAAGTGGATGAAGGGTGACAGAGGACAATAGAAGATTTGAAAATAATAATCTTTAAATTATCAAGTGCTCATAAGAGAGGGCGGTGGAGGAAGGGGGAACAATGAGGAGCTGATATCAAGGGCTCAAGTGGAAAAAATACTTTGAAAATGATGACAGCCTGTATAAAAATGTGCTTGACACATGGATGATTGTGTGGATTGAGATAAGAGATATGAACCTCTAATAAAACTAATTGATTTTTTAAAAAAGAAAGAGCTTTATATACAAAAGTAATTGAATTTTGAGAAAATATCCCACCCCAGTCCATATCAAGTCCATAAGTCTGATATTAGCCCATATGTTTGATATCAATCTATAAGGTTCTCTTCAGACTCATGAAACACATGCAGTGATGCCAAATGCAGGAAGATCACAGTTCAGTGGGTAGGAAGTCTTGTGGATCCAGTGGCATTGTAACCATCTCCATGTGGTTCCTCCACTTAGGGCACTAGCACTTCTCCATGTGTCTTGTCAGCTAAATGTCTCCCGGGAGTGAGCAGGGAGAGAGAGAGAGTATCTCCCACCTCCCAGGAGGAATACTGGAGTTCCCAGAATCATCAGGAGAAGGCCATGCCTACCTAGAGACATTATTGGCTATGGCCTGATAAAAGGCTAGACGCCACCCATTCACTCCTAATCCTTTCAAATTGACAAACGGTTATATAACTACCATGCACCAATACTAAACTCCCCATGTATTGTCACATCCAATGACTGAGAGACACTAAGGCAGTAGTGTTCTTCTGATGCCCTCGGGAATCCATTGGAGGTCTTGCCAAATTTTCCTTAGTAGATGTAGATGTTTGCACCTACTAAGGTTATCTCTCTCTTCCCTCTCTCTTCCTTGGTTGAAATATTATTATTCTTCTAGTTTCTCTAACCCTACTCTCCAATTTCTTTTGTCATAAAGGCATTTCTTGGGAATAGGATCTTGATATATTTGACTAAATATTGGTGTTTCTTGCTTAATGAACCCTATAGTAAAGTAGCTTCTTATCTTTTCCATCCTCCTTACCTGGGCTCCATCACTTCATTTTTGAACACCAAATTAGCCTTCACTCATGTCTTTGTCTTAGGTGTCACTTCAAGGGGAAACCAACTTGAGTATCCTTTCTCTTCAATTCATTGTGTTGCTCTTAGATACTGCTGAGTTGTATACAGCTCAGGACAGGCCTATGTACAACAGAGTGAAATATTATCTGATCCTGATTCATCTGGAATTGTTTCTGTTGGGGTCCCTGTGGCCGCCACTGTTATTGGGGGTCTTCCTGTTGTCATTGACCCTCAACTTCAGTAAAACATCTTATCATTTTCCAAGGACTGGTCTCTCCTGAAGCCATGTTCAAAGCATATAAGATGAGGTCAGCATCCACTCATTGGTTTCTATAATTATATATATATATGATCAGTGGATGGCTACAGACAAGGTCTCTCAATAATATACTTGTATTAGTATCATTAAAAAGTTAAAGTTCACTGCCATCGAGTTGATGCCGACTCATAGTGGCCCTATAGCTCAGGATAGAACTCTTCTTGTGAATTTCTGTTACTGTAACTTTTTATAGGAGTAGAACACCTATCTTTTTATCCCTCAGAGTAGCAAGTGGTTTTGAACTGTTGACCTTGTAGTTAGCAGCGCACTGCATATACACTACAAAACCGCACATGTTTTCGTTCTAAGGAAAACTGTGACTTCGTGGAAGTTTGGTGGACCAGTTAAATTAACTGCAGAGTGAACAGCGAAGAGGTTATATTGACTGATCTTGAGGATTTCTGAGGGGTAATCTCGATAGGTTTTTCTCAAAAGTCACCAGATAACCACAGCAGAATATTTGAGGGCTGGGGATTAAGTAAATTGAAAACTGCAGTATCAGGGTCACAAGGAAGAAAAAAGACCGCCAGGGTCAAGTATAGCACTGATGAAACATATAACATTCCTCTAGTTCTTTAATGCCCCCCCCCCACCTGTCCCCACTATCGTGATCCCAGTTCTACCTTACAAATCATCCAGACCAGAGCATGTACACTGGTAAACATAAGAGCTCTCAACACATGGAATCCAAGATGTATAAAACCCTCAGGAACAACAATGGGAGTAGTGATACCATGAGAGTAGCGAGAAGGTAGGGTGAGAAAGGGGAGAAAGGGGAAGCCAATCTCAAGGATGGACATGTAACCCACCCATCCACCCACTCTAGTGGGGATGAACAACAGGAACATGGGTGAAGGGAGACAACAGATGGTATAAGTTATGAAATTAATGATAATAATGTATAATTTATCAAGGGTGGGAGGGGTGGGGAGGGAAGGAAAAAAGAGGAGCTGATACCAAGGGCTCAAGTAAAAAGAAAATGTTTTCTAAATGATGATGGCAAAATATATACAAAGATGCGTAACACAATTGATGTATGGATTATGATAAAAGCTGTAATAGTTCCCAATAAATTAATTATAAAACAACCGAATAAACTTTTAAAAAATATAAAACTGGAATTGTGTTTCTGTTTTGTTTTGGGGTTTTTTTTGCCACAACAATGCAGCTACTCATTTTTCAAGTATATTGAGAGATGTCCTATGCAAATGTAATTGGGATTACCTCATCAACCACCAAACTTGCCTATAAAACTTCTCTTTTGGTCCCCAAACTCAAATAACCTTTAAAAGCAACATGACTTGAGACCCTGGAGGATGCCAAGCTTCCATGTTGATATGAAATAAATTGAAGAGCACAAAATTCTTAGAGGTTTGGAAACAGCACCTTCAGAAGTACATAGACCTTTAGAAAGGATAGGTTCCGGAATAATAAGGTGACATTTTTATATTTTTGTTTAATAAAGAGGTTTCTTATTTTGTACCATTTTTTTAACATTTCTTCTTAAATCAACATTTTTTCCTATCTTATCTCATCCTTTCTTCTCAGAGTTGTATTGAATCACTGCTAGAGTAATCCATTTCAAACAAACATTCCCCACTGGCATTTCCCCCTCGATTGTATCAAATGGGTCATGCCACCACCATATGGGTTATTTAATGACATGAAGCTAAGACATGCTGGCATAGAAGGGAAAAACGATACAGCTATTGGGGCCACCCTTAAAAAAATGATAGATTAGACCAAACGCTTAACCAAATTCACTGATATCCAGTCAGTTCTAATTCACAGTAGCTACAGGACAAAGTAGAACGGCCCCTATGGGATTCCGAGACTGTAAATCTTTTCTGGAGTAGAAAGCCTCCTCTTTCTCTTGTGTGGAGCAGCTGGTGGCTTCCTGCTGCTGATGACTGTGGTTGCTAGCCCAATATGTAACCCACTAGGAGACTAGCCCAATATGCAACCCACTAGGACCCTAGTCTCTCTCTTGCTCAATTAGAAGTAATATATAAAAACAAATAAAAAAATTGTGTCTGCCACTCAGGTAGACAAATATGAGGGGTATTCAGTATGACTTAGTGTGATAATTAGGTTTATGTTCTACACATGGCACCTGTAAGATATGATTGGAGTGTCGCCTGACAATCAGGTCTCAGTTTGCTTATAAGAACAGGAGAATCAACTAGATAAATTAAGCAACACAAGTTACAAGGACTTATGTTCTGGAGAAGCATAAAATGACCAACAAAATATAAATGAGATTGAAAGTCCATGGAAAAAAAATAGTATGGGTTCAATGCTGACGCCCCTGCTTTCTCATCATCTCATTAAAGACATTTGCCAAGGTCACTGGGGACATAGACACCTGTAGTCCAGATTTCGAGAGAGTGGGAATGATCTCACATTAGAAAAGATGCCCAGGCCTCAGCCCAGTGGCCCAGGATCTAGGGCAGTGATTGGTGGGATAGCAAATGAAAAGGCAGGACCTCAGACAACCTTACATGTGGAAGACTTTCAGTCTTGAAGAGTTTCCTGAATGCAATGTTGTTGTTGTTTTTTCCATTTCATCAGTAAATCAATTTATTTAAAAGGATGCTTTAAAAACATTACACAAAGTGACATTGCCGAGTGAGTGGTGACCTCGAGAGCAAGGGGCTGGTGAGACAGAGGAGTCGATCCTGTCCCTCATCACAATCTCAAAATTCCTGGAGATGCTGCATGTATTTGACAAACAAATGCAATCACTAGTAGCAGACTATGTCCTATAATAGTTTTATTTTCATTTTCAAACATACTTCAGAGCCACCTGTAGGAACCGAAAGAGCTGCATCAGGCGTGTGCGTGGACCCCAGCTCCGGAGCCAGGAATGAAAGGAGCACTGTTAGCCGTGATGCTCTCTGTGTTTCTCCTCACATGTCCTAAGTCACATATAAGGCCTGAAAAAGCTGCCGTGGAAATACAATTAGAGTTTCTCTCAAGGAAATCAAAGGTGTGCACAGCTGGGAAGAACAGATGCCCAGCCCGCTAGCTTAAAGGGGCCATAGTGTCCAAGTTCAGCAATGGCCAAGTGCCTCAGCCCCAGGCCCAGCTCAAGTCGCTGACATCTGATCCTCTCCAGAGACCTCAGCTTCCCTCACCCACTAGGTGATTGCTGAGGAGCAAGCTGATGCTGCTGGCTCAGAGAAAGCCCTGACAAAACATGCTTGGAAGGATGGGAGAGGAGACTGGAAGGCAAGACTGGAAGGTGTCTAGCTCTGATAGCAGATGTGCCCCCTGCAGTTAGTTACCGCTGAGCATTCCACCACATCATGCCCCCTCCCAAAGGAAGCTGGCATGATGTAATGAAGCGAGTGAAGGAATCTGGCAGTGCCTCTGGACCAACAGGCCAAATGGTTTTACCATGCAAAATCCATGCAGTGTGAAGGGGAGAAGTAGGGTGGTGTAGTCCCTCTAGGTCCTGAGGAGTCCAGCCAAAGAGGATGGGGGCCCCTTTAAGAGAAATGCCACACAGGAGTCTAGCCCAGAGGTTGGAAAATTCTGAGATGAGAGAGATCCTCCAGTGAGGACCCTATTTTTTTCTGCTCCATGCACTGAGGGTGGAGCCATAAGGGACTGACCTGAGGCTCCTTGCTTGAGGTTGAAATTAGGTGGCCAGGTATGGGGATGCTGGAGGCCGGTGCTAATTCCTCGCAGAGAGCTCCAGGAAGGTCCGAGATCTGTCTTAAGCATGTGCATCTCTGTACCAGTACTGAGCGTAAGCCCGGGGCAAGAGGAGAACTGGAGAATGGAGGAGAGAGGAAAATGAATGGAGAAAAAAATCACCGATAGACACATGGGTGATGGCATACCTGGGAGCTGCTCAGACATCTGTCTACCTGAAGTTGAGTCCAAAACTAGGGTAGCAGGGCTTCGTGCTCTCCCCAAGTTTCCCAACCACGAAGGCCACTCTGTGCAGCGTTGGTACCTGTGCAAGACCCTTTGTCATTGAGCTGATTCTGATCCTTTGGGACACCCTGTGTGTCAGAGCAGAAAGTGACACGGGACATATGCCCGATATCGCACACATTTCACCTGAACCTCTTGTAGATGTCATGATGCCACTTGAGAGGAAGGAAATTTAATCTCAGAAAGAGAAGCAGCCATCCAATGAACAACTCAATTGAGCCGAGACACTAACTCCAAATTGTTAGCAACAAAGCCCCAAGTGGATACCTGAATGGGAAAAAGCATACTTGTTCATTTGTCCTACTTTCAAATTTGAACCGAGTGTAAACATTTTCATTGATTTGCTTATAATTTTTAACAAGGCAGGAAAATACCATTGTGCTCAAAACTGGTTTTATGTGCCAATAATTTCAGGCTGAGTTTAGTAGCTTTCAAAAAATGTGGACCCACACATGGCGCTGCTATTGGAATGTTTATATAATCATTAAGATTTTATTTCTCACTGAAACATTAGAAATATCCCATCACGGAGGTAGGATTAAAAGTTCTTTTCATTACTGTCTAATTAATTTTTCCTAAATGTTGCAATTTCTATAATAAGCATACATTAAAAATACACAGTTGTCAAATAGGTATATTTTAACATGGTATAAATAGGTAATTATTTCTAGGGATTCCATGAGTTACATGGGGATAGAAACTCATTTATTTGGGGATTATGTGGATTTGTCAACTGTAAAATCTAAAATCAAATTCCACTGGGTACCACAGGCGCGTCCTTGAGAGTTTGGGGAAATACAGATACATGTATATAAAACTCACACCCATCAAGTCTACTCTGACTCACAATGGTGCTATGCAAGGTTTCTGAGGGTGTGTATTTTCTGGGACTAGCTAACCTCACATTTCTCCTACAAAGCAGCTGGTGGGTTTGAACTTTGGACCTTATCTGAACAGTCCAATGTTTATCTGACAGGACTGCCAGAGTTTCTTAAATATATAGAGGATGTTGTTGTTAGATGCCACTGAGTCAGCTCCAACTCAATGATAGATAGACAGACAGATGATAGAATTTGTTAGGTGCCATCCAGTCAATTCCGACTGACCGTGACCCAGGGTACAGCAGAACCAAACACTCCCAGGTCCTGCACAGCCTCACAATGGTTCTTATGTTTGAGCCCATAGAAGTCACGGTGTCGACCATCTTGTCAAGGGGCTTCCTCTGTTTGGCCGCCCCTCCACTTTACCAAGCATGCTACTCTTCTCCAGGGACGGGTCTCTCCTGAGAACAGGTCCAAAGTCCCTGAGACAGTTTTCCTATCCCTGCCTCTGCCTGTATGCCTCCCAATTCAGATTCGTTTCCCAGCTGTTCTGCAGGAGAAAGGCTGGGTTTTCTACTCCTGTGAAGAGTCACAGTCTCAGAAACCCGCAGGGGCAGTTCTACCCTGTCCTGTAGAAGCACCAGGAGTTGGAAACGACTTGATTGCAATGAGTTTTTAGTTTGGGGGATTGCTATCCACAACACAAAACACACTCAGAAGGGCTTCATAAAAATCCTGTTAAAATGTCATTATCTTTCAATTTCAATTTTCCACTAATTATTGAATCCCTTCTCGGTGTGTATATGGATGTATTTTGTGTGAGAGAAACAGAGATAACATATAGTTATATGTACACATTATGAGATTTTCCTTCAAGGAGTTTTAAAAGTACATTTTTGTTATACTTGGTGCAAGTGTATGGGATGGCATCTTTAAATTGCCAACAAATTCCTATGTATGATCGCATAGTCATTTCCAAACTCACCTTCCTTACCAATGCTCTACCCATACAGGGCTGTGATGCTCTCCATGCCTAAACACAGTTTTGGAATTTTTTATATAACCTTCTGCGTGCACAATTGATGCATATACGTCCTGAGGAAAAAACATATGAGCTTAAAAAGCTGGGGGGAACTGATTATAAGGACCTACATATAACCCCTCCCTGGGGACAGACAACAGAAAAGTGGGTGAAGGGAGATGCCAGACAGTATAAGACAGGACAAAACAATAATTTATAACTTATCATGGATTCATGAGGAACGGGAAGCAGGGAGGGAGGGGAAAATGAGTAGCTGATACCAAGGGCTCAGTAGAAAGCAAATGTTTTGAGAATAATCGTGGCAACAAATGTACAAACGTGCTTGACAAAAGGGAGGTATGTATAGATAGTGATGAGTTGTACGATCCCCCAATGAAATGATTTTTTAAAGCTAGGATTTATGTCTTACTCAACTTTGTATTCTTCTACTGCCCAGTACACTTTCTTGTTCAGAGAAGAAAGTCGGCAATTGCTTGGTGTGATTGTAATAATTCCAGCCATTGGACTAAGTAGCTACTAGTGTGCTATTATCTCAGAAAACAGAGAGTGGGTTCGATGAGTGTTGCTTAGTAGGCACATTTACACTCAGGGTCAGTACCCTTTATTGTTAATTTACCTCTTGTTTCTACAGAATCGACATTTTCTTAGATGGCTCTGTATTACGGCCACAGACCCCAAAGCCACTGGCATCCCCATCCCGACTACACACACGTACTTTTATGAGCTGCGCTCACAAAATGTTCAGGAAGATTAAAAATCACTGACATGAAAATTGTGTTTCATTACAATGTTTTAAGATGATCCGAGTAGATACATTTGTTGCTGAGCCCTTACAGACCAGCTCAAAGCGCGCGGTGCATTGGGTGGCGGTGGGCAGAACTTCAGGCTGCCTCCAACAGGTGTCAATGGGAGCCAGTGAACGATGAAGGATGACTGCCATCTACCGGCAGACGTGTGTCACCGCAGAGATGGCAGTTGGTTGAATCCATGTGGAGAGAGATTTAATACAGAGGTGTACTCAAAGGGCATGCCATGTTGCGCGGTTTGCAGTCGAAGGCTCCGTCCCTGTCCTGGACAGTAGGTTCAGAAGAAAAATTAAAAGTGGCCAGCAAAGAATGATCCCCTCCCAAGTGTCTCCTGAAAAATTCGTATTTGGCGTCATTGAAGGTGGCCGGTTGTTGGTGTTTGATCCTTGTTCTCTGCTCTTTCCTTCTTCGCACTCCCTGCCTGTGTACACATGTGTCTGCCGAGGCTGTTAACTCCTGCAATGCCGGAATCCCCCAAAATCCGTGTCTCAGTGCTCTCTTGACAGGCAGTGACTGCCCTGCGGCAGCTATTCCACTGAGGATCAACACAGGCACAAGTCAGGGAGTAGTTACATGAAGGTTAAGTAAATCCAGGCACCAAACGCTACTGGGTTCTTTTTAGGGGCCCTGGTGACATAGTGGTTCCGTGCTGGGCTGTGATCCACAAGATCAGCAGTTGGAAACCACCAGCTGTTTTGGGAGAAAGTCTCAGGAACACGTAGAAGGGCTCTTCCTCTCCTACAGGGTCCCTAGCAGGTGGGTGGCATCGACCTGTCGGTGGCAGTAAAAGAGAGAGAATTATTCATTATAAGCCATTTCTAGATTACAAATAAAAACATCTGGATAGACATGTATGGTAGTGTATATGCCGTTGTTTTACAATATCCATGATTAATTAAGGGGTTAAAGCTTTTCCTTAATAGGATTAAATCTGTATGTTGAATATCTTGAAAACTCAGCTTTGGATTCTGTCATTTTATCAAATACACCTGTTCCTAGAGACTCGTTTTATTTATGAAATCAACAGCACCAAGGCCAGCATGATTCCTTCTCGTTTATTTCGCTCTCTCTTAGATGGACCATCAGATAAAAGGAGAACCAAGGACAATATTTTTTTGTTAAGGAAAGATGAGTAAAGTGACAGGATAAAGCAGGAGGTGGGATAAGTAATGTTTTTCCTGAGAGAAGAAGATCCCCTACCCATCAGCACAACCTCGAGGACATATTCGTGACTGGGATAAGGTTTTCGGTGGCTATTTCTTCCAAAATGGGCAGCCAGTGCCTTCTTTGCAGGCTGTTCTGGGTCTGCAAGCTCCGCTGAAACCTGTTCACTTTGGGGACCCGCTGGCACTTGAGATACCAGTGGCACCGTTTCCAGGCTCACCGACAAACTGAATGACAGAGAGGCAGGGAAAGAGAGGGTGGTCCTCAGGAGATGGAGGGATGACCCAGTGGCTGCAGCAATGGGCTCCAGCAGGGGGACGGATGTGAGGATGGCGCAGGAAGGGGCGGTGGTTCCTGCTCTTGTGCACGGGGTGGCTAGGGGGCTGAACTGACTCCATGTTACCTAAACACAGCAACAATGAATGCCATTGTCTTTCAAATGAGTGGGATCTTCTTCAACTTGCATCGATGGGCATCTCCATGAATAGTCATATTTAATCTGGCCAACTAGCCAAGCCCAGGGGATCGTTATGTGTATGCCCAGCACATAGACTGTGAAGCTGAGGCTGGGAGGGTTTCTTTTTTCCCAGCAGGTTAAACCGCTGGGAGGAATTGGTGTGGCCTGTTCACACCAGATTGCAGGAGCCAACCCTCTGTTCAAAGTCCCCCTGCTGTGAAGTTTAAATTCACTGCAGGGGGAGTATTTTTTGCTCCCAAACCAGCAAAGTCCCCAAATCAGTCCTTGACCCTGGCCTGTGGTAGGAGGCAGTTGTTAAACTTTTACCAACATGCCCTTGTTTAAGAAATAACTGTGGAAGTTGAAAACTATTTTCCGCCAAAGTGTATCTTCTTTCAAACAAACCACAGTGCCTGAGACTAGAGTGTCAGTTTAAACTTGGTATCTAATATATATGCTACTATGTATATGTATATGCATATATACATATACACACGTATATATACATATATGTCTAGTCTCTCAGATTTGAATTTAGGGCCCACTGTTTTCTATGTAAGGAGCCCTGGTGACTTACTGGGTTAAGCCTTGGGCTTTTAACCATGAAGTCAAGAGATCCGGACGAGGCTTTCTGCTCTATACAATGTCCAGCCTCAGAAACACAGGGGCAGTTCTCCCCGGTCTGTTGGAGTCACTGTAGTCCGAATTGACTTGATGGCAGTGAGTTTGGTGTTTGGTTCGACTTCGAGAAGTTACTTAATCCCTTTATGGCTTTTTTTTTTCTGTCAAATGCCAAGTGGGATTGTGACAATTTTTAATTCTTAAAAGTTGCTGCACAAATCAAACTGTATACTGTTCAATAGAGCATGATGTAGAATAATCGCTCAATATGTATCAGCAGTAATTTTAAAGAAACCAAAAGTTTGCAGTGTATCACTAGAGATATGGAGCAAATTTCTCCAGGGACCTGTCTCTGGGGAAAGACCTCCTACTTGGTAAAGCAGAGGGGCAGCAAGAAGGAGGAAGACCGTCAGCAAGATGGAGGGACTGAGTGACTACAACACTGAGCTCAGGCATAAGGACAATTGTGAGGCTTTTGCAGGGCTGGGCAGTGTTTCCATCTTTCCTACATAGGGTTGCTATGCATCAGCAGCAACTCAACAACACCTAGCAACGATAAAGGTAGGAAACAGGGAGAATACTGTGTTGGGGCACAGGCAATGAATTGTTCCATGTGGCTCTTCCAGCCAAATCCTTAACTCCCACCAAATGAACATTCCCTCCTGGGGTCTTTCAGACGAAAGGCTGGGTGGATACTGATAGAATCCACCAGGCGTGTCCTGCTGTGTATCAAACGAGCCCTCTCTGAGTGGGGGTCCAATTACTAGCGAGATTCAGGAGTGGATTGCATCATCTGTATCCCAGATCCCTACACAGTGAACCTCCTGGACCCAGAAGGCAGTTATGGCCACAAAAGGTCTTAAGACCACCAGCCTTGGGTTTATTCAGTGTGCCATGATGACCAAGCAACAGCTTTTGAACCAAAGCCGGCAGGCTAGGCCATCTCTACATCTGTTCTTAGCACTCATCATGTTTCAAAATCAGTTCACAAATTGGTGGAAAACCTGTTTCAGTGAATTGACAATAGAAAAGGTGGTATGTCCTGAAAACAGGCAAAGGCTTCTTATGATTTAGTTTCTGCACAGGATCAAAGACTAATGTAATTCTGCATTCGCAGAATAAACTAAGGTATTCTACCCTCAATTACCTTAGCTGCAAATCCCCGCGCAAGGTATTGCTGGCCGGTGCCTGAGATTATTTTCCCCAAAGACGAATTTCTATCCTCTCCCCTAACCCTGACTAGTAATGCACCTTCCTACTTGTATAATTCTTGGCCCACTCTATCAAGTCTTCAGATTATCCACTACCAAATGTCAAGGGCAGGAAAAAGAAAGATTTCTTCCTCAACAAGCATGGCATCCTCTCCCATTCCCCTCACCTCTGTAGCGTTGCTCCTCTCAAGAAGGCCAAACTTCAAAAAACCCGGCACTGAGCAGGCGAAGGGGAAGAGAACAGAAAAATAAAATCTCTTCAGTGGCGGAGGGAAGGCGAATGAGGAGAAGCTATGGATCCTCACACAGTGATTAGCTGTCTTCCCAACACACTGATGTTGGAAGGTCAAAATGTGCTCAGGAAATAGATGCCGGGTTAGCCTTCTCCTCCCAGAGCTGCTCATTTCTAGGAATGATTCTTATTGCCCCTCATCCATCCATTTCCTCCCCTCGCTTTCCCTTCTTCGGTTAAAGCCTGTGAGATGTCTAGTACAGTTCCTCAAAACCACAACAAACAAAACTCAAAAATGCAAGCAGCAAAGCTCCCTGCCATTGAGCCAATACTGACGCTTGATCCTATAGCTATAGTAAAATGACCCCCACTGAGTTTCTGAGACAGTTTTTACAGGAACAGAATACCTTATCTTTCATGATGGAGTGGCTGCTGATTTCAAACTGCTGACCTTGCAGTTAGCAGCCCAACCCTAAATCAATAGACCCCCCAGGGTTCCCTAACAGTCCTGGGGTGGTTACTAACTACATGACTCAGGGTCCGCCCAGAGGCACCTGGGTAAGAGAAAGGGAGGGAGGGAGGGAGGGAGGGAGAGGAAGGAGAGCCACAGAGAGAGAGAGAGAAGTAAAGCAACAGCAGGAGAGAGAGAGAGAGAGAGAGTAAAAAGGCAAAAATGTCCAACCAATGCCGAGCAGTTACAATGAATCTGATTTCCAGTTTTATTACTGTCAGATTAGCCTTTTGGACCAATGACTAGGATAAAGGAGACTGATCAGTGGTGAGAGTGGCGATATCAGGAGGGTGAGGGAGAAAGGGGGAACAGATGACAAGGTCTACATGTAACCTCCTCCCTGGAGGATGGACAGCAGAGAACTGCGTGAGGGAGAAGTCGGATGGTGTAAGAGAAGATAAAATAATAATGATTTATAAGTTATCAAGAGTTCAGGGGGAGGGGGCAGCAGTACTTTCACTATACTTCCCCCACACCACAATTAAAATACGTCCCCTGCTGGTCTTTCCTAAACTTGACCATGAGCAGGGAAGCCTTCTTCCCCTAGAGAAAGAGTTCTCCCACCCTATCATTGTCTATAGGACCCAAAGAAGTGAACTTACTAAGGCAGAGTCTGAAGGACAGTCTTCCTACATAAAGTGAAGCCAGTGCTAAAACAAGCAAGTGACCTCCAGGTGCAGAATAGAATAAAGCCATTTCCTTCTTCAGACTATAGCTGCCCAATATTGTAGTCTTGGCATTGAGCCAGAAGAGCCATGGCCAAGAAGATTGAGCCCTTTGCCCAGGTGGTTGTATTCCACAGCAGACCTTACATGAAATGAGGTTCATCTACCTTCTAGATCATAGATATGCGGTGTAGGAGTTTTTGAGCTTATCCAGAATGACCTCTCCTACCTTCATCTTAAAAATAAATCATTTTATTGGGGCTCATACAACTCCTATCACAATCCATACATCCATCCATTCTGTCAAGCACATTTGTACATTTGTTGCCCTTTTCATTCTCAAAACATTTGCTTTGTACTTGAGCCCTTGGTATCAGCTCCTCATTTCCCCCTCTCCCTCCCTGCTCCTCCTTCCCTCATGAACCCTTGATGATTTATAAATTATTATTATTTTGTCATATCTTACACTGTCCAATGTCACCCTCCACCCACTTTTCTGTTGTCCATCCCCCATGGAGGAGGTTATATGTAGATCCTTCTAATTGGTTCCCCCTCTCTACCCCACCTTCCCTATACCTTTCTGGTATCGCCACTCTCGCCACTGGTCCTGAAGGATCACCTGTGCTGGATTCACTGTGTTTCTGGTTCCTTTCTGTACCAGTGTACATTCTCTGGTCTAGCCAGATATTTAAGGTAGAATTGGGATCATGATAGTGGTGGAGATGGGGGGGAGGAAGCATGTAAGAACTAGAGGAAAGTTGTGCGTTTCATTGTTGCTACACTGCACCCTGACTGGCTCATCTCCTCCCTGCGACCCTTCTGTACAGGGATGTCCACTTGCTTATAGATGGGCATTGGGACCCAAATCTGTACTCCTCCTCTTTCACAATGATATGATTTTTTTGTTCTTTGATGCCAGATACCTGATACCTTTGACACCTAGCGGTCACACAGGCTGGTGTGCTTCTTCCATGTGGGCTTTGTTCCTTCTCAACTAGTGGCTGCTTGTTTACCTTCAAGCCTTTAAGACCCCATATTGCTATATGATAGACGGGTACCATCAGTTTTCTTCACTATATTTGCTTATGCAAACATTTGTCTCCAGTGATTGTGTTGGGAATGTGAACATCATGGGAATGCCAATTTAATAGAACAAAGTGTTCTTGCATTGAGGGAGTAATTGAGTAGTGGCCCAATGTCCATCTGCTACCTTTATATTAAACCTATAAATATATAGACGTAGATCTATTTCCCCATCATCATCTATATATACATATATATTTACAAATGTACATGCCTGTATTTAGACCTCTATAAATGCCCTTTGCTTTCTAGTTCTTTCCTCTAATTCCTTTTACTTTCCTCTTGTCCCACTATCATGCTCAGCTTTATTTTAATTTCTCTTGGTTACATAGCTCTTGGTCAATCCCTACCAGACCTCTTACAAAGTCTTCCATGTCCAATGGACCAGATATTCCTATTGCTGTTTCTGCTATTACTGTTGCTACATGAACAATGTGGGTTCTGTAGATATTATGAGAGATGTTGACCTGATTAAATTATTTTAGGTCACCGTTATGACAAGACTCCAACCACTGGTACAAGACAATGACCGCCTTGCTTCAAGGAGGGAGTGCCTCCCTGCCTCCAGCCATATTGCTTTCTCTCACCTTGCCCTAGCTTTCCATTTGGCATGGCCTTGAGCTCCAAGTCATGCTAATGTCTTAGTGCCCAATGTTGCCTGTATCATAAATAGTTAACAATTCCACATAAAAGTAGTTTCTCACAGTTTAGGAGGCTGGAAGTCTAAACTCAGAATGCTAACTCCAAGAAAGAGCTTTATCCATATATTGGTTCTGGAGGGGGTGGGTTCCCAGATTTTTGCAACTTCTGTTCCTCAGTTCTTTAGCAAGCTCCATGTGGCTTGATATCTATACTCTTCCATATCTGCTTGATTGTTTGTTTGCTTCATCTCAGAGTTCAAAATATAATGACGTCAACAACAACTTATACTAACACTGCCTCCTTAACATAGCACATAAAACCTATTCTCAGTGGGACTATTATCACAGGTATCTACAGGATTTGCAACCCATATGTGGGCGTGTGGATTCAATTCAATCCATGACACCATCTCAATGTTAGGAACATAGAGACCAGGTAAGGAACATCTCATACCTGATTCTCTGTACCCCACAGACACCCATATAATAGTCTGAACTAGAGGGAGGGGCTGGCACTTACTCAGCGAGAGAACATTAGCTTTGCTGCTGCTGTCAGAACTGCATCTGTTCACTGAGTGTCGAAAGGATGCCCTTAATAACCAGTAGCTTCTTGTAAAGACCTTCTAGCATGGTTTCCCTCCCCTCCCTTCACCACTTTGTAGATTCAATTATGTTACACATAATGTGTTTAAGTCCTAAGCCCTATATCTCTAGCAAAAAAGGAAGGTCCTTAACAAGACGAACAGGCAGAGTGGCTTTAACAATAGACTCACGCAGGGGAACAATTGTGAGAATGGTGCCGGCCCAGGCATTGTTTCATTCTGCTGTGCACACGTAGGGTCACCGTGAATCTGAACTGGCTTGATGGCACCTAACAACAGCAATCTATCTACCATGCTACCCTGATTGGGAATGGGTTGTCTTTGTTCTGTATTGAGACCAGATTAGTACAGTTTGTGACTTGAGTTTATACCTTTTAAGAGATAATTCATTAAAAAGAAAAATTATGCAGGCTGGGAAAGACATTTGAGGGATGAAAGCATTAGAGGAAATGGAGCTAAATATTGCTGTATCCACAATCTAAATCCAGAAATCATGGTGATCTACAGGTATGGAAGCAGGGAATGATATAGATAGCTATAGTTATAGATGTAGGTAGAGATATAGATAGATAGATTTATACATTTTTGCTGTCAATGTTTCCATGAGGAATGGGGTAACACATGAAAACATCCTAAACATAACCAGACAAATCGCTGGGCTTAGGGAATCCAGACCATAATCTCGGGGGATGCCAAGTCAGTTGGCACGACGTAATCCACAAAGAGAATCTTCTGTATCCGACGTTGGTGTGCGGTGACCAGGTCCTTCAAAGCTTGTGAGCAGAAATCTAAGGGATAACTGCTAAGGGTTTGCCTCACCCAGAGGAAAGAAGAGTGATGGAAACCAAAGATACCTGGAGAGGAGTCACAAAACGCTTCAACGCCACCCCTGACCAGTGTGACTCTCTTGACCGGATCTAGCCATGACTGTGATCAACAGTCAAAAGTCCAAATCAGAGAAGATGTCACTCCCACCCATGTTCTGAGAAGGTGAGTTACGCTACAGATTTACGTTTGCTTAAATGCAATGAGGTCTATGGATAACCTGCTCTGACTACAGAGGCAGAAAGAAACTCCAACTCCACACCAACTGAAGTCAGATGCCACAAGAGAGAGGTTAGGCTTGCCTCAGTCCTCCATTCTATTGAATAAATGAAATGGTCTAGGCCCCGTGTCTGACACCTGCAGGCTGCACAAGGGAAACGGGGGCCCCAGCACCATGACCAATTGCTAGAAGACAGAAGTCAGACATGCCTCTCCTCTCCATCTTCTTTTAGCCTATTCTGACTTACCTGTATTCCAGTAACCATCCAGAACTCAAAGACAGTATTTGCAATTATGGGGAGTAATAGGAAAGTTAAAAAGTCACAAATCAGGATCATAAAACATTAAGGATACAATCCTTTTACAGAAGCAGTGCCTCTTCATAGCTAGGCCAAGGGAACCCCGTGTCTCTCTCTGGTCCTTAGCCCCTCAACCATCACATAGCTCCTTAGACTTGGCCTTGTTCTGTGGACTGAGAAGGCTGCTGCTCTGGCTCAATGTCTGGCTGCTGCTTCTCTGTTCTGCCTTTGTGGATTTTCATTGTGGCCCCTGGGCTCCGTGGCATAGTCTTGGTGCTGTGAGCTCTGGAGTCTCTGCTACTTGCACCATTTCAGACAGGGGCGCCATCAGAGCCTTCTTATAAGCCAGGGGATGGCAAAACTGACCACTCCACTCTATCATTGTTTCACACAATCTGGTTGCCTGGGCCCAGCCAATCCGAATAGGAGAAAAACGAAGCTTTCTACTTCTATAAAGACCTAGTCTCAGACACACACAAGGTCAGTTCTGCTCTATCCTACACAGTTGCTATGGGTCAGAATAGACAAAGTGGCAAAGAGAATTAAATTATTTGGTTGGAGTTACAAAGGCACAGATAGAAAAGCCATACCAAGTAATTCCACTTCACCAGAATGATGTTCTATGTATTTTGGGAGGGATTTGAGGAGAAAGATCTGGAAAAAAATAGTTTAAATTTGTACTATGAATAATATTTCATTTGCTGTAAAAATGGGGACTGTACAAATATTACGTTTTGAAGTCTAATATCTCCCCATTAAAAACAACTTTCCAGTAGGACTTGGTCTCCGTGATCCATGCAGTCGTTTGTGAAGCATTCAAGGTGTGAGACTTTCTTTCCAGCTGAGAGATTGGTAATAAACAGGATCGAAGAAGTCACAGTCCACAGGCTTAGCTCTCCTCAATAAAAAATGAAATTTACACAAAGGCAAAGGCCCAGCCAGCATGACTTCCCTCCCAGTAAATATCTTTTTCAGATCACGTTGCTTATATTTCACTCTTAGTAGTCATTCCATGGAACGCTGAACCTGTGCCCATTTCATTACTGATCATTCAAAGGCTGTCACGGTTGCTTATTGATGATTTGATCAAGTGGTGGTTTTGCTGTTTTACTAGAAACAAGATTCAGATGGTGTGGGTTCTTTGTCTCCTTTTTGATCCATCTTTTTTATGATTTGTCTTTGAGGACAACAAAGACCCACAGGTTAAAAAGAAGGGGCCAAATTATGACTTTCAAATATCATCCCTTCTCAGGGCCAAGAAAAGAGATATTCAATTTTTAGAGGAAACAAGAATTGCTTATCCTGAGAGGTATGAACTATCTAAAGGTATGATATACAACAAAGTAAATACCATAGAAGGGACAAGCTATACTCATGAGTAGGTACCTATGACTGATTCAGTGGTAGAAGTAGCACCAGGATTCAATGCCAGCAAGTGCAGCTCACGTGCAGTCACCATCCATCTCCGTGGCATTCTGACTGTTGTGTGCTGCTGAACAGTTTACTGTGGAACTTTTATACTGTGACTAGGAAGAGAGACCTGGCTATTGTATTCTGAAAATCAGCCACAGAAAACCCGATGGATCATCACAGTCAGATACTCAACTGATCATGGGAATGGGACAGAGCAGGGCACCATTTCGTTCCACTGAGCGTGAGGTCACCATGAATGGGTAGGTGTGGTAGTTACATAATCTGTTGTCAATTTGAGGATTAAGGTTGGAGGGGTGGAGCTTAGCCTGTCATTCAGATCACAGCTTGACCTCATTTGGAGGTATTAAGGAGAAAAATAACTTACCGGAGGCGGGTCACACACTCACTCCCTGAGAGACTGACAAGACACATGGAACTATGCTGAGAGCAACCAGAGCTGTGGACCTGGAGGAGCCCTGTGGAGATCCATGCCAGTGCTGAGATGCTTCTACCACCACTGGATCCACAACGCTATCCACCCACTGACCTGTGATCTTCCTGCAGTCAGCATCACTGCATGTGTTGCCTGAGTCTGAAAAGGACTTTATAGATCGCTAATGGTCATATGGGTTAATATCAGACTTATGAACTTGATCTGGACTGGGCTGGAGTGTTTTCTCAATATTCAATTGCTCTTGTACAGAAAGCTCTTTCCTGTACACACATGAGTGTCTGTGAGTTTGTTTCTCTAGTCCACCCGGACTGACACATTAGGCAACTTGACCCCAGCTGTTAATGGCACCCACAGCAGTGATGTGTAGAAGGAAATTCCCTATGAGGCATTGCCCAAGAGAACCCTGGCTATGCTCTTTTGCAAACTGAATCCACAACCCGGGTGGGCACAGCCTACACATTACTAGAATTACTGAATAAATGAGTCACTTGCGGAAGTTAATCATCGAAGGTTGGGTGTAGCCATGGCCAGGGAGGAAGTGAAATTGAAAACTATCACAAATCCCTAACAGTACACAAGCCGGGGATATACCAAAACTTTTAGTCAATGAAAATCCAAGAGAGAATTCAGGGAAATCAACAAGCGGAACTGGAGACCTGAGGAAGGTTGAGTTTTAAGTTTTGAGCCCCTGGTTTCCAGAAGGCTATAGATCACACTGAAATCCCCAAATCTATTTTAAGCCTCAGAAGGCTCCTCTGGCACCACAGGCCAGGGATGCGGATAGCCTTGTTATCAGCCGGAGCGTACTGGAAAGTGGATTAATGCCAATGTAGTTAGGTTAACCTTTAACACCCTGTCACTCTTTCTCCCTTTTGACCCATTTTAAATTTGCTCTAGTTTTATTGTTTTCTGCTCCCTTTTTGATTGATATTTTTCTGTTTTATTTTGTTGTTGTTTTATTTTTGTATGGTTACTTGTATATGAAATCCAAGATTGGTAAATCTATGGAGACAAAAACTGGATTAATAGTTTCTTAGGCTTATGGCAGGGCAAGTTGGGGGGAAATAAGGATTTGGTAAGAATGAGTACAAGAATGAAGAAAATGTCATAAAATTGATTGTGGTAATGAATTACACAACCCTTTTTAATATGTATAAACCATTGAATTGCATGATATATAAATTCATGCCAATAAAACTGTTATACTTTTTTTAAGTAATAGATTTAAGAATGTGGAGGGTATCTCACAGAAGGAGGGTAGCTTTGAGTTAGATGAAATATTTGTAAAATTCCAGTGCTACTACTTGTAAATGACATAACCTTGTTAGCTATATAATCTATTAAGGTTCATCTCTGGGAGATTAAGCTGAAAAATGGTAGGGGTATCTATGATATGTTTACAACCTGAAATGAAATGCTGACTTTTAATTTAATACCTTATACCATTTTTTAAAATACACTATTTTTATTTTTTATTATTAATTCCACAGTTAATTGTCAGTTTGGAATCCTTGAGAAATAGGACCTATTGTGCACTTCTACTCAAATAACTTTTTTCTTTCTTAAATTTCTCCTGTGGAGTGGCTGGTGGTTTTGAACAGCTGACCATCTGGTTAGCAGCCCCTTTTAGACAGGGTTCTCTAGAGCAACAAAACCAGGATATATAGATATAGATATATAGATATAGATCTAGATAGATAGATAGATAGATGTTCCTGAACAGCACAGCTATCTGTTCAGGATATATATATATATATATATATATATATATATATATATATATATATATATATATATAGAGAGAGAGAGAGAGAGAGAGAGAGAGAGAGAGAGAGAGAGAGAGAGAGAAAGAGAGAGATGTATTTTAGTGTGGTGGAGCAGAACCGCTTCCTAAGGTTTTCAAAGCTGTGACTTTTCAGGAACAGATAACTGTCTTCCAAGCTGTCCTTGGAAGGTGGCTTTGAATCATCAAGCTTGCTGTTATGAATCAAATACTTAATGTCTTACCCCTCACCAACCTGTGCCTATAACATATTGACTCCCCGTACGCAAAGATCCATGAAACAAGGTGAAAAGGAAGGGTGAAACAACATCCAAGGTCTTCAGGGACCGCCACTGCTGCCTCAGATCCTGAAGAGGCTTCTCCATCTCCACAGTCCTGCCAAAGGCTGAGCCTGTGTCCTTGGAAATATTTCCTTTCCTTCTGGACCCTGGGGCAGCTATACCTACAATTCTGTTACACTGTGTACCTTGACAGAATTCAACCTCCAGTCCAGGAACAGCAGCTTGCTTTAATGAAGATCAGGACTGGTTCGTAATGGACACTTTAGAAAGCAATGGGTACAAATGGGTGTTTCAGGACTGGGCTGCATGTCAACAAACAGAAAACTGGAGGTTAATTTGTGCAAACTCACGAGTCTGAAAAGAAAGAATGAGTGGAATATATGAAATGTGTTCTTTTTTTAACTTTTTATAAATGACATTTAAGCTATACTTAGAAACCAGGGATAAATCCAAGAAAAGGGGCCACAGAGGCAGTAGAATTAGAAAATGCCTTCCGTTATTTAAGGCCAGACCCCCAGCTAAGATTTGGCCAGGCTCCCAAAGAGGAAAGGAACAATGATTAAATGTCTGGGAAAATATCCTGGGGTTTCCTCTTAAGAATTTTGTGTGTTCAAACTGGATAAAGAAGGCTAAATCCTAAGTCAATAGCAGGCTTATGTAAATAGTACATTGTTCTTATGGGTGAGAAAAGGGAATGGCTAAGGCATTTTGAAAGTTATTCTGTTTCCACCAAGGAAGCAGGTTTAAGTGAGATGGAGTATAATGCCCAATTTGAGTAAACTAGTATGAATTCATTATAATGAGATTCAGTAAAAAGGTTTAAACAAATGTTTTTCATAGGTTTAACTGCAAAGAGAAGAATGGGTAACTTCTAGCAGATAGATCAACATATACTTAACAGTCGACATCATATTATTTGCAAAAGGTTAATACTTTTTTATACAGAAATACAATTATACTTAGTGAAGTAAGAATTATCCATGGGGGAATGCTGGTAATATGCTCAGCTCAGCTGAAGTTGTTGTTATTTTGTTGCCGTTAGATTCAAATTGGTTGAGTCTTGGCTGTTGTGAGGGGCTATCCAGGCAGCTCTGACTCAAAGCAACCATAAAGGTATCAGAATACAGTGTAGCCTGGCCCTGAGTCATCGGATGATCACTTTTACTGTGAGTTCATTCTTTTGGTTTGGAGGTCAATCCAAATCACTCAGGAGTTCCCTCTTTTTTGTGGACCTTGGCCAACCATGATGTCTTTTTCTAGTGATTGCTCCTTGCTGATAATATGTCCCAAGTTAGTGACCTTTGCCATCCTAACTTTTAAGAAGTAGGCTAATGTGCAAGAAAAAAAAGCTTTCATTAAAATTACAGCAAACTACACTTTATGGGTCAGTTTCACACTGCCACATGTTGTTTCTCTGAGGGAAAGGATACAGTGGACAGTTTAAGATATGGCAAGATAAAGTATAATAATAATTTTTTATAGTGGAATAAGTGTTCCTTGGGGGTAGGGAGCAGAAGGGAGGGGACAAAGGTTGCTCAAGAAGAAAGAAAATGCTTTGAACTTGATGATAGCATTAATTGTATGATTATGTTTGATCTGATTGAATTGTGGATTGCTATAATATCTGTAAGAGCTTCCAATAAAATGATTAAAATATAAAAGAAAAGAATGAGAAAAATTACCAAGTTATCCTAATGTAGAGGTCAGAGAGAAGATGTTCTTCCAAAGCACGGCATATTTCCACTCAATGCTCTTTGTCTTGGTCAGTCAGAAGCTGAGCCACACATTTTGCAGCAATCCTACTTATTCCCAAACCTTACTTGAAAATTTACTAAACCAAACTCCAAGATAGTCCAGATAATTTCCCCATCTCTTGAGTGGTCCGCTGTTGGGCTTTTAACACAAATGCAGGAATTTTGTCAACATTTTCTCTTAAATCAGCCATCCAAAACTGATATTTGAGTGAAAATGCTTTTATGAAAATAGTCACTGTAACCCAAGAGAACCTTCCCAGGTGATGCCGCCACTGGGTGCAGTAACTCAGAGCGAGTTGCTTGATGCTGGCCTAGCGAAAAAAAATGAGTACTACCATGTCTCCACTGGGCAGTGCTTTGTTCCATTTCGGGGGAGGGTACAGCTTGTATAGCTATATAGATAATAATAATATATGGATGACCACAGAAGTTTTGAAAACGAATGTGAACACAATCCAGCTAGAGAACTCAGAACTTCCTCTGAGGCCTTACATAAACTTTTTTTTCTTCTTTTAATATTTTCTACTTTTCTTGAAATCACTTCCAGAATGCTAAAAAAAAAAAAAAGTAGGTTTTTTTTCATCAAATAAACTTTGTGTCAGAATAGAGCTAGGCTCCATAGGCCTTCAATGACTAATTTTTAAAGTTAGATCATGAAGCTTGTCTTTCAAGACATTCTTGCGTGCCTTTGAACTTCCAACCATTCAGTTATTAGTCAAGTTCAGTCACTGTTTACACAATCCAGGGACCTTCAAAGGGGCATAACTTTGTTTGCAAAATGGATAATTATTCCAGAATGACACTAAACCTAATGGATTTTTCTTCTCATGGAAACATACCCTTTCAAGAGTGGAAGGACAGTCAGAGTGGATAGAATATGTCTTTATAGCTTTATAGCTACTCTCATTGTGAATTTGATACTTTTTGAACTTTTGTTTTTTCAATGATATAACATGACTGCTAACTACCCTGAGGATTAGATGTAATTATTCAAAATATATGATTTTGCCTTAATGATATTTCGGTGGTATCCTTTTCTGAACTCTGATAAAGGGAAGAGCTGCTTCCATTTCATGTAACTTGTCAGTCCGCACATGCAACAGCACGTGTCTTAGCAAACAAAAAAATTGCGATGCTTTATGTTTCATTTAACCTTACACATATTGTCTCATGTTATGATCTTTGTTGACCTTCATTACCCTCTCTGGAGAGCTTTTTATCATTACATTTCCAATACAAGGGCCAGGTTAAAGTGTTTCTAACTGAATGAGTTGAAATTGAGTCAGAAATCGCATTACAAAATCACTTCCACTTTGTAGGTGTCTCTGAGCTGAGCACTTTCTCAGCTCTTTAGTGCTGCTCTGATAATAATAATAATAAAAATAACTATAACAGGTGGTTGTGACATACAGAAATTTTCCTCTGTTTTGGAGACTGTGAATTCTAATTTTGGGTACCAGCTTCCTTTCTCTGTGGACTATATAGAAAAGTCCTGGCCTCCTTTAGCTTTTGTTCCTGAGCCATCTTCATGCAACTTGCTATCTCCCTTCCCCCATTGGCTCTTTTCATTTGTGTATTACCCCCCTGTATATTTTTTTAAAAGATTAATTCAAGTCATCTTCATATATTAACCCTGTTTCAATACCATAGCAGTGGGAACATATTTGTGTATGGACTTATAGCCACAGACATAGAGGTCAGGATTTATAACATATTAGTGTGGGGTGTGTGTGTGTGTATAAAATTCAATTCATATCAGTACAATTCACATAATGCTAATCTGTCAATTGCTTCAGTAAATATGCATAATACAGAAACATTTTACACACATATAATACATTTAATTCATTAAAAAATTCAAAGTCTAAAGATCATTGAATATTTATCATTCATTTTGTTATGTACAAGCAGTATCATGGACATATATTAAAATTGTGATAATATATTTGGAATATTGTTGTTATTAATCACCACTGAGAATTAAATGTTGCTAGTCCTGCATCAGTCCCACAAGGAACAGCATGTTCAAATCAACAGATGTGGCTCTAGTGACAGTCCATTTCCATGAAGATCTCCCAGGACCCTGCTGGCCCTCTACTTCACCAAACAGAATGGGTTTCTCCAGTGATTGCTCTCTCCTGATAATGCATTCAAAGCAATTAGGTCAGACAATATTCTGTTGTGATTTATAAGGTTTCCATCGGCTAATTTTGGGAAATTAATTGCCCAGCTTTTCCCCCCAGTTCTTTCATAGTTCAGAAACTCTGCTAACACCTGTCAAACATTGGTGACCCTGTTGATATCTGAAATAACAGTCACATCCTTTCCAGCCTCCTAGCAGCTCACTAACCACAGATCATGACCCATTGACTCAAGGGTGGTGCTGAATACTCCTACGTAAATACTATTAGGAACCCTAGTACCTATTTATATTTAAATTTTACATTTTATTGCTATATTAAATATGTATTAATTAACTACAGTTTCCCCTTGTAAGGTAAGGGGGCCTGGTGGCACAGTGTTACATGTTGGGCTGACAACCTCAAGGTGAGCAGTTTGAAACCACCAGCTGTTCTGAAAGAGAAAGATGGAAATTTTCCTTCCATAAAGAGTCAGAGTCTCAGAAAATCACAGGGGTAGTTCCACCCTGTCCTAGAGAGTAGTTAGGAGTAGGCACTGACTAGATAGTAGTGAGTTTGGGTTGGGCTTATTGTAATGTATTTTTCATTTCTTGGACATTATTTTCCTTGATCAATCCAGTTTTATAAAACATAATTTATGAAACAATATATAATAAACATAATAGAATAAAGATCAAATGCATAAGGATAAGTTTAGATACATTGAAGGAAACACTTAAGATATAAATGCATTTCTCTTGCCCTAACATGTCACATCCCTTTGGCAGCCCCTGTACTGTCAATCTTCTTCACAGCACCATAAGCCAAATACATAGAGTTTCCCTCAATTTACCGTATTCCATGTCCAACTTTCAGATACACGTGAGGCAATTGGAAAATAACATGGCATGGGGTCAGGCAGATGTATCTTTGACCTCAAAGTAACATCCTTGCTTTCCAATACAATAAAGAGGTCCATGCAGCAGATTTACCCAAAGTGAGGGGTCATTTGATCTTGACTGCTGCTCCCGTGGGCATTTATTGTGGGCTGAAACAAGATGAAATCTTTGACATCTTCGATCTTGTGTCTGTTTATCATGCTTTCTATCTGTCTGGTTGAAAGGATGTTGGTCTTCTTTCCACTGAGTTGTAATCTGTACTGAAGGCCGCAACCCTTGATCTTCCTCAGTAAGTGCTTCAAGTCCTCCTCACTTTCCGCAAGCAAGATTATACCGTCTGCATATTGCAGGTTGTTAATAAGCCTTTCTCCGATCCCGATGCCCATGCCTCGGGATTCCTCACATAATCCAGGGTCTAATTTTTTCTCAACGTGTTGTCAGGAGAGAGGAGTCCCTGGGGAAAGACAGCCTACTCAGTGAATTAATGGGGCAGTGAAAAAGAGGAAGGCCTTTGACGAGGTGGATTGACACAGTGACTGCAGCCATAGGCTCAAACGTAAGAGTGCTTGAGGAGGATGAGGATGGTGCACGATGGAGCGATGTTTCCTTCAGCCACACATCGTTCACTATGAGTCAGAACTGACTCAAAGGCAACTAACAGCAACAACATGCCACGTACCTTGGACATGTTGTCAGGAGAGACTCGTTCCCGGCAAAGACGTCAGGCTTGGTAGAGGAGAGCAGCAGTGAAAAACAAGAGCCCACCAAGCTGGATTGACATGGAGGCTGCAGTGATGGGCTGAAACATGACAGGGAGTGTGGGAGTGGCGGAGGATGGGGCAGGGCCCTACTGTTTTTCACAGGGTTGTTCTTTAACCAACTGGATGACCCCAAACAAAAACAAAGCCAACAGTTGGAACATTTGGTTATTGGTATTTGGAGTTGAATGTTGTTGAAGGGAGGACATGAAAATGTCACCTACCCCCACACCCAGGCACACAATCTACATGCATAAACATGCAATGTCACCACTGGAATGCAGAAGGATTTCACTGGACAAAGAGAACCAATGCCCAGAATAGTCTCTGTCTGATTGGAAGCTCATACAAGTGACCTTTTCTGCTGGGCTCATGAGGACAAAATTTCTGCTAATGATGACTGAAGACATTTATGCTATATCAGATATTGCTCCTGCCCACCATGGCCAGGTTGTGATTCCTGAAATCTGTGGCTACGTTACCCTACATGACCAAAGGGACTTTGCAGATATAATTAAGTGTCTTCCAATGGGACATTTATGCAGCAATATCTGGAAGGGCCAAAGGTAATTACAGTGAGAGAGGACAGACAACCAAAATACAGATTCAGTGACTGATGTCAAAGTTGGAATGAGCCAAGTTTCGAGCCAAAGAATGGGAGCAGCCTTGAAAGGCGGGGAAGACATTCTTCCCCAGAACATTCCAAAGAAACAGCTTGCTCTGAGCCCTATAAAGCCCATTTAGACTTCTAACTTCCGTAACTGTAAGAGGATGCACCCATACCGCGTCCTGCCACTAAGCTGGTGGGACTTTGTTTCAGCAGTGATGAGAAGCAAAGACAATGCTGTCTGCTGGCCGCACAGATGCTGCTTGACCAGAGTCTCTCGGTCACTGGGTATAACTGACAAGGGCCCTTCCTTCTTCTTCAATCTGGACCACAGTGGATCACAACTCCCATGGCTTTCTCATGTCTAGAGAGCCCTGGTCCCTTGCTCCTAAATTCTCAAACATTGTGTGTACCTGAGAATATCCAACGCTTTTTTATCCCTCTGAGCACAGTGCCTCTAGATCTTAAGCACGAACCTAAGGGGGAAATGGGCTAGCGTCAATCAGCATCATAAACTTTTTATGTTTTCGTTCCAGCTGGGGCCAGCTGCCCTGACAATTTTGCTCACCATCTATCCCTGGAGTGCACCGTGGAATGTAACACGTGCATATGAATTGACTGGTAGCCCTCCTAGAGCCACCTTTCTGCAGATATGCAAGTCCTTCCCTGATATCTCCCTGCCACCATCCAGTTGCATTCTGCATGTTTCAAACTCAATATCCTGATGGGATTTTACCAGTCCCCCTCCATGTTACCCTTCCCAAAGCAAGGGAATGTGGACTAGTCTCCATCGGGCTCCAAGCATTCTCAGTTTGGTCCGATCTCGAATAAAGATGCTTGGGCTGAAGCCAAGAGCGCTGCCACACTGACACCTCACTATCAATCCCGCCATCTATATGCATTTTGTGTATCACACTTCTCTGCAGGTATGCAGTCAATCAGCCTCTTTCGTTGATTTGCGTTGACGAAGATGGATCTATTTTTGCCTTCTCAGCTGGAGGAAGACACTGTGCTCACCTCTTTGCCCGGAAGAGTCCCCACTGAGGTAACCTGCCTCTCTGACATAGTCTGGTTATAAAATGAAAGTTAATGTGTCAGCTCAGCGGTGTTCCCGTTAAGCACTGATTTGTTTTCTCATTTGAGTAAACACAAGCTGAACTATCCGTGAAGCTCAGGGCAGGAAACCTCATCAGGGAATTTTATAGGTTGCCGAAGTGTTTCTGACACCTGGACTTCGTTGTTCATACTTAATCCTACATCTGAGATGCTCATTTCCTTCTGTAAACAAAACGCTGAAAATTCTTAGCATACTTTGTTCATCTGAATCCCTCAGGGACATAGACGCCTTGTGAAAAAAATCATTAGTCAGCTCCTCAACTCCACCCCAGGGGAGGCAACTGATACTCCTGCCTGGGTGTGACAAGAACAGGGTGTGCTGCAGTCACACAGCCTGAGCAATGACAGAGTGTCCTAGCGCCGTCCCAAACTGCCACTAGTATGTCAGGACCCAATAGCACTAGCAGCAGCACCTGACTCGAGGTGCAGCCCATGAGGAGTATTTGAAAAAGCTCTCTTCTTTAGAACAGCTATTCTTTCATTTCATGGACCATTTGTGTTTCCTCCCTTGCTCTGAACCGAATTCAGAATAGTGAGATTGGCAAATAGCATGGTTTCATTTTGGTAAAGATAGACTAAAATGATGCAAATTACCGAACTAACTAAAAGCTCATTCACTGCCATCAAGTGGATACTGGCCCATAGTGACCCCATAGGACGGGGTAGAACTGCCCCTGTGGGTTTCTGAGACTGTATCTCTCGACTGGAGTAGAAGGCCCCATCTTTCTCCCTTGGAGCAGCTGGTGGTTTCAAACTGATGACCTTGTGGACAGCAGCCTGACCTGTAACCACCACACTACTAGAGCTCCTCACCAAACTGACAGACACACAAGTAATACATCAATTCTCTAAAAGTTGATTCCACTCCTCGTGAGTCCATAGGAATCAGGTGAAAACTTCACTCTATAGGATTTTCACTAACTGGTCTGGGGAAAAAATAGAAGCGCCAGTAGTACTCTAATTGAAATTAAAGCATTTGGTGGAACATGGAGAATCTAGGAAACATGCGTAGCCTGTCTTCGTAGGTCACCGAATTCAATTTACTAGTCTCCACAATCATCCAGGAGAAATAATATTTGAATATTACCTAGAGAGAAGAAGAGCCAGAATATACCTTACTTCATCTCAGTATTGGACATGTTATCAGGAGGAACTAATTCCTGGCAAAAGACATCAAGCTTGACTAAATGAAGTTGTTACTTGTTACTGTCAAGTTCATTCCCACCCAAAGTGACTCTAGATACAACAGAGAAGCAGGAGGTCAGGGGAAATAGAAAGGCCTTCAGGGGGATGTTTGACACAGTAATTACAGGCAAGGATCGAAACAGTTGTGATGATGTGGCAAGAGGAAGAGCGTGCCATCGTGTTGTATACAGCGTCAATGTGAACAAAACTCACATGACGGTGCATAACAACCAGAACAGCAAGTGAACCACGGTGAGTCAAAGGGACCAAGAACACGTAAGATATCAAAACTTCTATCCTTCTACTCAGCGTGGCAATACTCTCATGGACGGGCTTTACGTATAGAAGGGCTGCTTTGCAGAGTGGGCAATAATGAGGCATAGTTGCTGTAATATTTACACCTTTTTTCCTCTGAAAAACTGCTTGCTATGGATAGGATTAAGGTTGATTCTCTATGAAGTACAGATACTTCAACATCAAAATGAGAACAACGCTGCTTTGCTTAAAATCTTGTTAAAAATATAAACACTTGAAAGCATTTCAAAATGTAAACTACCTAGTAAATATAATATAAATTTGAGACAGTTTTGGAATAGGTAGTACTTTGGTAACTCCATAAATACTTGGAAGCATCTTAACTTGATGCCAGATTACTCTGAATATCCTCATCTAATGTAACATAACCCATAGATTCTACTCTTGGACTTTATTTTTCAGCTGCTTGAGTCAATAGAGACAAATTACTGTATATTGGATGAGTACGGGCAAACTTTTAAGAATTACAAAATAGAATACTATCAACCAAAACCAAACCCACTGCTGTTGAGTTTGTAGATCCAAAGTCATAACAAAAATAAAATGAAATAAAGTCAATTTCAACTCACAAGGACGCTCTAGGACAAAGAAACCTATTGGGTTGCTGAGTGTGTCGATATCCATGGGTAGAGACAGCATCGACATTCTTCCACAAATAAGCTAAATTTTCTAACCAAGGAAATTAAAAGGATGTAAAAATTTTGCTTCAATGCTACATATTTTCCTTCCTATCTTTTCTTTCCTTAACTTTTAGCAATTCAAGTATGTTGCTCCATGCCTATAAAAGGATATCGTGCTTGGTAAAATATGGCGTCAATACATGTCTTCCAGTTAGCGCCACTTCATAGCAACCCCATGTGCAACAGCACTAAGCACAGTTGTTAATTTGGAGCTCATGGTTGCAGACACTGTGCCAATCCAGGTGACTCAAGGTCTTGCTCTTTTTCACTTTCCCTCTGTTTTGCCAAACATGAGGCCTTTCTCCAAGGACTGGTCTCTTCTGAAAATGTATCCAAAACACAAGAGATGAAGTTTCACCATCCTTGGCCCTAACAACATTTCTAACTGTACATCTTCCAAGACAAATTTGTTTATTCAGTAGACATCCCATGCCATTTTCAGTAGTTTTCACCAGCATCATATTCAAGTGCATCGATTACTTTTTGGTATTCCTTATTCAAGGTAAAACTTGCACATGCAAATGAAGCAACTGAAACTATCATGGTGTGGGTCAGGCTAGTCCTCAAAGCAATATCCTTTGCCTCAACACTTAAAGAGGTCTTGAGCAGCAGATTGACCTAATGTAATAAGTCTTTTGATCTCTTGATTGCTGGATCCATGAGCTTTGATTGAGGATGCAAGCAAAACAAAAATCCTTGACGATTTCTATTTCTCCATTTATTATGATGTTACCTATTGGTCTGGTTGTAAGGGTTTTGGTTTTCTTTACATTGAGTTATAATCTACACTGAAGCCCCAATCCTTGATCTTCATCAGCAAGTGCTTCAAATCCTGCTCGCTTTCAGCAAGCAAGGTTGTGCCATCTGACAATCAGAAGTTGCTAATAAGTCGGACTCCAATTCTGACGTTGCATTCTTCGTCATATAATTCAGCTTCTCAGATCACTTGTTCAGCATGCACATTGAATGACTGTGGTGAGAGGATACAAACTTGATGCACGTCTTTCCTGATTTTAAACAATGCAGTACTCCCCCATTGTTTTTGCAAACTGCTTCTTGATCCATGCACAGGTTCCACAAGGGCAAAATGAAGGGTTCTGGAATTTCCAGTCTTCTTAAGGCTATCCATTGTGTGTGTCTGTGTGTGTGTGTTTTGCTTTATGTATTCATATCATGGAAGCAATTTATATCATGAAAGTAGTTTCCATGGTTATAGAAACAAGTAAGTCCTACCAGTCAATCTGTGGGTCAGATGTTAAGCTAGAGTGTTTTCCTGATTCCCATGTTTGCCAGGACTGACAAGTAGGACATAGGAAGATGAAGTAGGTATCATAGCTGGTGGATCTAGAGACAGATGAGTTCAGGAGTGACTTGTTAGATACTCCTACCCTCTGTTCGCTTCCAGAGCCCATTGGCCACGTGGTAGCCATTGGTTCAAATCCAAAGAACCAGGAGTCTGTTAGCTCTGCTGAAACCTGTCTACCATGCTTGACACTGATGGTACTTGAAATACTAGTAGCAGAGTTGCCAGCATCTCAGCAATACACACCTACCATCATGTGAAAAATGAAGATTTTTTAAAGGACACTGTAAAGCAGTGATCAGTGCTGTGGGTTAAGCATTGAGCTGATAGTGACAAGGTCAGTCGGTCAAACCCATTAGCCATCCTGCATGAGAAAGATGAGGGTATCTGCTCTCCTACAGAATTAGTCTCAGAAACTCAAAATAAGTCTCTAGGAGTCAGATTTGACTCCATGCCAGTAGGTTTTTGTTTTGTTTTATTTATCAATATTGTTCTCCCCGCCTCATCCGTCAGAACAGCAGTTCTCAACCTGTGGGTCACAATCCTTTTGGGGATCAAATGACTCTTTTACAGGGGTTGCCTAAGATCATCGGAAAACACATATTTTCAATAGTCTTAGCAACCAAGACACCGCTCCTCTGTCCATACCCAGGCAGGTCAGTCCGCATGCAGATACCCTGATCTGGTGAGGAAGAAGCTATCTCAACCTTCGCACTGACGTTGGCTTTTTACAAGTATACTGTCACAAAATGCAGCAATATAGTTTTCTGCTATTATATTAAGACTGTTACCCATGCTACACTATGTTTCAAGGCAAAATTTCATTTATTTGTTATTAGAAATAACTATTTCTCAATAGTATTGACTGATCACTATGATTTAATTATGTTCAATTTTTAGCATTCTGCATATCAGATATTTGCATTTTGATTCATAACAGTAGCAAAATTACAGTTATGAAATAGCAACAAATATAATTTTATGGTTGGGGGCAGCACAACATGAGGAGCTGTATGAAAGGGTGGCAGCCTAAGGAAGGTTGAGAACCACTGTCTTAGAAGTTGCTTTTATTCTTTGGCATTTGTTTAATTTCACAGTGACTTGAGTGATATAATTCTACAAAGTCCATTTCTTTCAATATGTGTACTCTTTGATAGTTCTGCTCAGAAATTTTTCTTGTGTAAAAAAATATTTTAACACTACCACTCAAGGCTGATTCCTGAGTTTGCTTGAACCACTTATTTTCAAAAAGCTGTGCTTAGTCCCTTGGTGATCACATCTTATTCTTTACTCTTGGATGTACACATAGCTTTGATGTCACAGTCTGAGTTCCTAGAGCTCATACTTTTTTTGAAGCATAAAGGCAGGGATTAGTAGTTTGCAAGTTCCTTTAGCAGTTAATCCTGACCATGTAGATCTTACAAATTTAATGTAAAATACAAAATGTGTGATTTTATTTAAATGTCTGGGTTTCTAAACATTGTCCCTAAGGTCAGAGTAGCTTAGCAGTCAGTCAATGTTTTTGTCATAGATTGGGTTTAGCAGGTTGTTCCAGTAAAGCTGGAGCCCTTGTTGATGGGGCTCTTCATGTAACTTGGAGACACTCGCAAGCCTGTATCTCATCTTCCAACGCTTCCTCTGGAAAGAATCCCGAGTTGACTTTGATCCAATGAAGGCTCTTTCCACCTACCTCTTCCCATAGCATTTTTAGCTTTCTGAAGGGCAGAGGGTTAAACATCTAGCTGATTTTCTGCCTCTCTGGGCTCTTAGAACATCACCCATCTCTAAATTTTTTCAACCGAGGCCTCTATTGTTTCTGACAATCCCATCTGACATGGAAGTTTCTAAGCTCTGTTCCAAATAAAGTCACCCCCAAGTTCCCCTAGGCAGAACTGTGGAGATGTTTGAGAATTTTATTTCCTTGAGAAATTAGAGGAAGCACAGTTCACATAAAAACATACCCACTTCTGACATTAATTCCATGTAAGCAAGTTCCCCAAATCACTTTCATATTCAATCATTTATTAGGAAGACTCACTTACAAATAGTATCCTTACAGTTAGGGCTTATTTCTGGGGGGGAGGGAACTATAGATCAAAATAAAATAAAGGAAGAGATATGTGTTAGCCTGGATGCTTTAGAGAAATAAATCCATAGAAACTAATGTATGAGAGAGAGTTTTATATAAAGGCTAAGTGTGCATCAAGAAAACATCACAACCCGGTGCTGCCCAAGCCCACAAGTCCAACATTAACCCATATGTCCAACACCAATCCAAGAAGTCCTCCTCCATCTCACAAAGCAGACACAATGATGCCGACTGCAGGAGGAAATCCAATTCCGTGAATGTGTAAGAATCTCAATGCTGGCAGGGGTCTCCACACAGCTGCTCCAGCACCCAGGGCTGCATCGGAGTAGGTCCATGTGGCTTCTCCTCAGGGATGTCTTGCAGGAAGTGAGCACTGTCAGCTAAAGCAGGGAACTGCTAAGGCAGCTGCACCCTGGTCTGACCATCAGAAAGCAAGAGACCCGAGAACTCGAAAGGCGAGGCTCACTGAGCCATTTAACCCTGTGCCCTTCATTTAACCACACGTGTTCATCGGCCAGGTTGGCACAATAAATTAACTACCTCAAGACACATAGAGCAGAGTCTAGGGCAAATGCCAAATGGAATGATTTATTAACCCTCTCTTCATAAGGTCACTTATGCAATGTTTTTCTGACCTCCAAGTGTGATAATACATTTGGATTATTGCCTATCAAGGAAGGCACCAAAACTTGATATCTAGAGTTCTTATTGTAACTTCATTGCATTGGCATGACTTTTTCACTGATTAATTGGCCATGTGGTTGTCTTTAGATCTATTGAACTGCATGATGCTAACCTCTTCTCTCTCTACTCTTACTTATCACAAAGCATCCAACCTAAACTTCATTATTTTCTGTTATTAATTGTCACACCTGATAACACATTGCTAGATTATCCGTTGTAATTCAAGAGTCCCAGGAAATCAACAGCACCTCTGTCAGCTATGGCCTTGCACTTTCTTAGAGATAACCTCCCAGAAGCTAAGTATCAAAGTCATATCTCTTTGGGGGCAAAGTTAACGTGTTGACTACATAATTTTTTCTTAGCCCATATGTTAGGCAGGGTTCTCTAGAGAAACTTAGGAATATATATCTATATATCTAGAGATAGATATAGATAGATATATATCAGAGTCTAGGGTACGTGCCAAATGAAATATATAGATAGATGAATAGATAGATAGATAGATAGATAGATAGATAGATAGATAGAGATTGTAACAGCTAATTAGTCCACACAGCAGTACAGGGAGCTCAGTTCAACTCGCTTTGATGGAACAGTTAATGTGGCAGTTACATAATCTGTCAACTTGAGTGAAGGGGTGGAGTCTAGCCTGACAATCAGATCATACACAATAGTCCCTCTATATGGGCATTATATTATCCTGAGGATTCAGGGAATTCCTGTCTTCCTCCCTAGAGGCAGGACATACACTCTCCCTGTGAGACATTCCTATTGACAAGACAGACGGAGCTATGCTTTTGGAACCAGGGTGTTGGAGGAGTCACATGAAGACCAATGCCAGCCCTGAGATGCTTCTGATGCCACTGCATCCACAAGACTCTCCACCCACTGCCTGTGGTCATCCTGTATTCAGCATCATTGCATGCATTTTGTGAGTCTGAAGAGGAATTTATAGACTGGTATCAGACATATGGACTAATATAGGACTTATGGACTTGATCTGGACTAGGCTGGGATGTTTTCTTAATATATAATTACTCCTTCTATAAAGCTCTATCTTATGCACATATGAATGTCTATGAATTTGTTTCTCTAGTCAACCCAGTCTAACATAGTTAATATCCTAGAGGTCCTTCAACTCATGTGGGCTGCTGGGTCCAAGGTCAAGGAAGCAGAGAGCAGAGTCCTTCCTCAGACAAGGCAAGCAGAGTCTGCCCACAGGCAGCAGGCAGCAGGGTGGGGCAGCAACAGTCAGTAGCTTTGGAGCTTAGTGAGCAGGCCCCAGGATCTTGAACTCAAGCACAACAAAAAATCCACCAGCCTCAATCTCAAGCAATGTACACAACAGCTTGGTAAAACCGATCTTGAAGGAGCTTCAAGCTCTAACAACAAGATAGCGTAGCACACAGAGAACTAGCTAAAGCAGCAGCACACTGTTCTGATCATCAGGGAACACCCGAGATACAGGATGCCAACACTCTTCATTTATCATGGTTGCCCTCCAATCAAGTTGCTATGACCTGATTAAACTCCGCACACATGTTCCCATTGGCCTAGTTGGCACAATAAACCTATTACAGATCATATGGACCATGTTTTCCCCCTAAAGGAAGTTCATATGTGAATATACTGGCGTTGGGATTGGGCCCCCAGAGTGATATCCACATTGAAGAAGTGAGTACTGGCAGATGGCGTATGCTAGTCTCCTTGATCTGGTTATGTGAGATGAACCCTTTACCCTACAAGTGAGTTAGTTAAAGATCATCAGGGACTAATAGTTTGCCTTGTCATCTCTGGAGTATAATTTTTATCCTGAAAATGGAAACTGGATGTAGGAAGATCCAGTTCTTCCAAATACATCAGCATGGAATACAGAGAGTTGAATGTCCTTGGGTTAAGGCTTAGTGGAGTGGGATGCCTCTTGGCACTTAATTTAGGAAACTAGGTTTTCTCACCCATGGAATTTGAGCTGAATTCATTTGGGTTAAGGCTGACAGTGATTTGTACGATTTTAAGCAGTTATTTGTAGCACCGAAAAATTTTGTAACATGTCCTGACTGAACAACTGTATAACTGTATCTTGAGCATTTCTCACATTAATTGCGATCCTTAACTTCCCTAATGACCCTTTAATCACGAATATTTCCTGTGAGTTCTGTGTGACCATTGCAATGAATTACGGGTACAAAAGTAGCAAAGTGCTGTTTGAGACACAAATTCTATAAACCAGTTCTACAATGTCCTATGAGTCCCAATTGGTTTAATGACAGTGAGTGGTCCAGTCTTTAAGATGACCCCTTGCCTGCCGCTTCCATGAGCATTGACTATGGACTCACACAAGGTGAACTATTTGACAACTTCGGTCTCTCCCCAGCTTATGATCCTGACCATTAGTCCAGTCACGAGGAGTTTAGTTTTCTTTACATTCGGTTGTATGCCATGTTGATCTCTAAAAACCATCATCTAACTTTCACCGATATATGAGGTGATGGAAAATACCAGTGGCTTGGGTCATGCACACCTTAGTCCTAAAAATGAAAAGCTTTGCTTTTCAATGCTTTAAGGAAGTCTGGTGCAGCCGATTTACCCAATGCACTTTGGCCTTTGATCTCTTTACTGCTGCTACCATGAGAAGCAGGAGGGGGGAATCTCACTACCAGACACAAGCACTACGAAGCAGTTCTGTCATGTCCTATAGGGGCACGATGAGTCCTAATTGTTCAGATATTTGCTGATATGTTTTAAATGCTGATTAAACATTGAAGTAGATAGTTTATTGTGCCAACCTGGCCAATAAGCAAATGTGGGGGGCTAATTGAAGGGCTGAGGGATAAATGGCTCGGTAAGCCTCACCTTTCTAGCTCTTGGGTCTCTTGCTTTCTGATGGTCAGACCAGGATGCAGCTCCCTTAGCCAGTTCCCTGCTTCAGCTGGCAAGGCTCACTTCCTGCAAGACACCCCCAAGGAGAAGCTGCATGGGCTACACTGATGCAGCCCTGGGTGCTGAAGAGCCCTGCCAGCACTGAGATGCTTACATGTTCACTGATTCGGCTTTCCTTTTGCATTTGGTGTCATGGTGTGTGTTTTGTGAGATGGAGGAGGTCTTTGTGGATTGATGTCGGACATATGGGTTAATGTTGGACTTACGGGTTTGGGCAGCACTGGGATGGGATGTTTTCTTGATGTGCCTTTACCCTTTATATAAAACTCTTCTCTTATACATATGAGTTTCTGTGGATTTGTTTCTCTAAAGTACTCAGACTAACACAAACATTCTTTACTCGGGGCTATATTTCTCAATTACATACAATCATTCATTGATGACAATGGTGGGCCAGTATTTAGATGACCTCTTTATTTATTACTTCACTCTCTACTCCTCTCCTGTAACACGTGTGTGCATGTTTTCAGGTTTTGTATCTGCCTCACTTATCTCCTTGAATTTACACAATCAAAGCCCAGTTACTCATAGGGGAACCCGAAGCCCAGAGATGTATTTGGTGATCTTCCTGATGTTATCCAGCCTACTGATTACACAGGTCAGAGTAGAATCCACATCTCATTGCTTTTAATCTTGGCCTCTTTTTTTTCCTACTAATACCCTACACTACCTTTTTTTCTGGACATTGTTTCTTTCGAATTGAGGAGGCTGTCTTGGCACCTTTGCTAAAGCATCCCACCTTGGTAAAGAATCAGCATGTGAAGTCACACTCCTATACCCCGCATTTCTCTGTTCCCTTGATGAAAAGTGAGAGCTCTCTGTCACCCTGTCTATTCTTATGTATCACATAGTGCTGTGTAAGACCTCCATTCATCTTCGATAGCTCACCTGCACTTCACGTTTTCCTAGTTGATATTTAGAGCACAGGTAATTTAGGAATTCTTCTAATCTATGGATTGTGAATGTTAAAGAAAGGTTAAGTATCATCTCTAGTGCCAAAGTGCTGAGATGAGCTCAGGAACTCCAGCATTCAAAAGCAGATATGAAAGATCAAAAGATGTTAAGAGCTCATATGAAAGACACCTCCAAGTGTAAACACGCCTGCACTCAGGAGAAAAGCTGCAATCGAAATCTGATTCCTCACAGGTATCCCGATAACACAGGGGTGTATGAAAAACCGTGTTTAACACATTGAAGTGTTGAAAAGCAAATATGCCACCCTGCGGACTAAGGTGTACCTGACTCAAACAAGGATATTTTTAGTTTCATCAAGGAAGTCAGGGTGGCTCATTAGGTTATGTATTGGGCAATGAACCACAGGATCAGCAGTTTAAAACAAGCAGCTGTTCGTTGAGAAAGATGAGGTTTTCTGTTGCTGTCAAGAATTATTGTTGTTGTTAAGTACCATCGAGTCAGTTCTGACTCACGTCAAACCTATGTTCATAAGAAGGAAATACTGCACAGTCTCGCCCATTCTTACAATGGTTCCTATGCTGATATAAAGAGTCACAGGCTCAGAAACCCTTGGGGCAGTTCTACCCTGTGCTATGTGGTCACTGTGAGTCAGAATAGACTCAGTGGCAATGAGTTTGCTTTTCACTATTAACTCCAAGGACGGCAATTCAAACCCACCCTTTACCCTCTGAGAGAAAGAGGAGGCTGACTATTCCTTCAAAGATTTAAAGTCTTAGAAATCATGTGGAAAAACTCTATTCTGCTTAGGATAGCTATGACTGGTGATCAAGTTGACTTGAGTGAATTTAAAGTTTTCTTTTTCCTTTTTTCTTTGTCAAAGGTATTTTGGAAATGGAAAAAGATGGTTTGGAAGGAGTAGATCTTGAGTACTCCTTAGAAGTATGGATGGGAATGATCTGATATATTTATTAACTTCTGTGTTAGGCACCATTCTCTAGAGAAACAAAATCAAAACACATGAATATATATATATATATATATATATATATATATCCTATAGAGGATAGGTTTATACAGCAAGAAGGAACACAACAGCTAATTAGTCCACACAACCGAACCGATTCAGTTAAATTCACCTCTATGGAACAGCTAAAATACTGAAAGTCCATTAACTCCCAGGACTGCCAGGTCTAAGGTCAAAGAAGCAGACAGAAGAGTCCTCCCTCAGACAAGGCAAGCAGAGTCTTCCCACAGACAGCAGGGTGGGTTGGCTCCTTGAGAACTTAGCAAAGCAGGTATGGATATAATATTGAACTCAAGAAATGCAAGTGGACAGGATCCACTAGACTCAAGTTCAAGCGATGTATGCACCAGTAGTGTGGTAAAGCAGGTTTCAAAGGAGGCTCAAGCTCTAGCAACACAATCCACAGGTTAACTTGTCCCACAGGTAGTGTAGCTCAGAGGTTGAGGCAGAGAAGTAGCTAAAGCAGCAGCACCCATGCTCCAGCATGCTCTGATCACCAGAGAGTGGGTGCAGGCCTTGTAGAGCAATTTATCTCATTCCCCTCCAATCAAACTGTGACCTGATTAATCCCACATGTTCCTATTGGCCAGGTTAGCACAATAAACCCAATAATCACAACTCCCATTTGATGATAATAAAAAACATAGATCCAGGAATGGATTTTGGCCTTAAGCTAAATCTTAGATCCAACTTAAGAACAATTTGTTCTTACATCATGGCCCTGCTTAATACTCAACCTCAGGAAGGGAAAACAGAATATATGGGTACCATAGCAAATTCTGACAAAGAAATTAGAGGGTGCCTGGCTATCAGATACAATAGTCTCTGGGGTCTTAAAGGCTTGTCTCCAAACAAGCAGCCATCTATGTGAGATGTCAACTAAGTCCACATGGAAGAAGCACACCATTAACAGTCACCAAAGGGCTGTAAATATCATATAATTCAAAGTCAAAGGAGGGAATCGTATCAGAGCCTAAACTGTGAGGCTGGTTTTCAAAAGGCTATGGGTGACAGTGGAAGCTCAGGAGTCACCTGGGGAAACTACATAGGAACTAAGTTTCTGGTGATCTCTCTCTGTCCACAATTGAGCGATAGGAGGAAAGTGGTTACTAAAAAGACTGCATTGGAGGGAGGAGTACAGAAGATCAAAGGCATAAATCTGCCTTAAACAGTTACAACTTTGTCAGCTAATGCCCTCTCCGATGCTGGACCTGATCCGATTTGCAACATTTTCTGTATTTTTGTGTTTGTTTGTTCATATTAGGGTGTATCTCAGAGGAGTTATGTCATTGGAGGCCACCCTCATGACTGTGTTATGTGTTTTCTCATGTGTTTTGAAACCCAAGATTGATCAACCTATATGGACAGCAGTTGCATAAGGGTTTTTTGAGGGGGGGGGGACACATGAAGTACAGTGATGGTGGTGGGGTACAAGGGAGGTGATCTCCAGGAGTCCAGGAAGAAAAGAATGTTTGGAAACTGATGGTGATAGCAATTGTAAAATTCAACTTGATCTGATTGAATTGTGATTATACAATTAATTAACATATATATATGTACACACACACATGCTTTGGATATATCAGAAGAAGCCAATCTATGAAAAAGAACATCATGCTTGGTAAAGTAGATAAAAATATACTTGGGAAAAGGGAAAAACTATCACAGAGCTAGATTAATACTCTCTCTGCAACAATGGGGGTCAAACAGAAACGATTGTATGGAAGCCACAGGATGGGGAAGTTTGGTCCATTGTGTTGAACGTAGAGTCTGAGTCGAATGCACATCACCTTGCAACAAAACACACCACTAATGACCATGGATTTTAAAAGCAACTATTGAAAAAAATACTTTACACTTATTTGGAAACAGGACAATTTTCCCAGTACTTTATATTAATGTATTAAATGAACACATTGGATCTACATGGAATGTTTCTCCTCTCTTACCTATAGGGCAGAAGAGACATAGGATATCAGTATCATTCCTAAAGCTGGTAAACTAGAGAATGGGATTCTTTCTTTATGTTACTCTGTTGCCACAAAGTTACAGTTACTAATTGGGTTAAATATTTACATTATTCCCTTAATAAACTGACACTCTCCTGAAGATTCAATTTCAGGCAAACAGGGGTATATGTATAACAATAATAATGAAATTTGGTGCCTAGGTCCCTCAGTTGCATGAATTTCTTATAAGAGTCTGCAAGAGGGCCTATAAATGTATTCATATAAAATTGTATATTTTTGGAAATTTTGTGAAATTAAATGATTTCCATTAAAATTGGTTAAGATCATGACTCTTTCTACTTTGATTTTGTATGTGAAACAATTTTTCTCATTTTATTATCTTTTATGATAATAACATTACAAAGAATTTATTAAAAATCCTGTGTACCACACATATTTATTATAATAACACAAAATATGTGCATGTTTGCAACAACAACTCATATTTGAAAGAGCTCAATAGAGTTGTTGCCAAACTTCATGAAAATGCTAAATATTTATGCAGCTATACCTCTAAAGTGATGTTGGGAAACACAAATATTTCTAAATCATCAATCATATAGATGCAATATGCTGACTACCCTTATCAGAAAGAACAAAAAGACCAAATTAACTTTCTGTTCTCTCCATCGAAAAATGTAGTATCAACTGTTTGTTAAGAAATGATGATGAATATGTAACCAGAAATAAGGGGGGTGGGGGTGGGGCAACGCATTATGAGATAGATTTCCATGATTTAATTGGAAATTTTATTTTCCTGAACTTTGTGACATTGGCAGTATTTTTCAGATTGCTAAAGAATGGTATTGTTTTGAGATTTCCCTTCTTCTTTTGCATGAAATACTTACCATTGTAGCTACTTATGTGTTTATAATGGCTTATGTTATTTTAAAAGGTCATCTCACATTTGTATAATGTTTAGAATTCTCAGAGCCTGGCTGTGTCCTTGTATCTAAGCTAAGAACAGCAAGCATGATTTTTACCCTTCTATTACACTCATAATCAAGACAAACTAGGTTGATAAGAGAATCCTAGAAAATTCGGAATGGTCACTTTGCAAATTCCCACATGTATACATTTCCCTGGATAACACAGAACACTGTGGTACTCCCTCAAATACCATGATGCAGTAGGTCTTCGATGGAGCTAAGAATTAGCTTTTCTGCAATCTTCAAGTTATTGTGGTGCAGACACCACCTCTAAAAGACAAAGGTCATTGAGGAAGGTTCAAGGACACCGCTGGAAGATGTGGGCTTCACACTCCTTGGCTAGCCTTTGCTATTATGATAAATTAGTGAAATAAAACTAAAACAAAACAAGGTTATCATAACTAAGGACCAACTGCTTCTAAGTAACTGGATTACATTGTCACTTCTTCCAAGACAGATGTTTGTCCTTTTCACCGATCACGGCAGTTTGAGTATTTTTTGTCAGCAACATAATTCAAATGCACCAATTCTACTTTGGTCTTCATTATTCAATGTCTAAACGTCACGTTCATAGGAAGCAATTGAAAATATCCTGGCTTGGGTCAGATCCACTTAGTCTTCAAAGTCCTTTCAACACTTTAAAGAGGTCTTACCTAATGTAATGCATAGTTTGAACTCTTGATTACTGCTTCCATACACATTGACTGTGAATTCAAGCAAGAAGAAAATCCATGACAACTTTGATTTTGTTCACATGTATTAAGAAGTTGTGTATTAATCCAGTTGTGAAGATTTTGATCCTCTTTACATTGAGTCGTAATCTATACTGAACGCTGCAATCCTCAATCTTCATCAGCAAGAACCTCAAGTCCTCCTCATTTTCAGCAAGCAGGACCCTGTCTTCTGCATATCATAGGTTGGTAATAATCCTTCCTCCAATCCTGATGCCTCATTCTTCTTCATATAATGCACCTTCTCTGATTGTTTTCTCAGCATACCAATTGAATAATAATGTGAGAGGATACAACCCTGAGACACACACGTCTGATTTTAAACAAGCAGTATTCTCTTATTGTGTTCACAGAACAGCCTCTTGATCCATGTACAAGTTCCAAATGAGCCCTTTGAAGTAAGCTTGAATTTTCATTCTTCTCAAAACTATACCTAGTTTGTTGTTGTTGTTGTTTTCTGATCTATATGGTCAGATGTCTTGGGATTCTCAATGAAACACAAGTAAACATATTTTTTGGTATTCTGTGTTTTCATCCTAGATCCATTTGACATCAGCAATAATAAATCTTGTTCTACGCTGTATTCTGAACCAGTCCTGAACCTCTGGAAACTCCCTGTCAATACATCACTGCGAGTGTTCTTGGATGATCTTCAGCAAATAATGATATTGTTCTATAATTTTAACATTCTTTTGTGTCACCTGTCTTTGAAATGGTTACAACTATGCATATGTTCTAGTCAGTTGGATTTTTAGTCTGAAGAGCAATTTTGGGTCCTATTACTTCAGTTTGTAAGAGACAGAAATATAGTATAATATTTAGTGAATAATCACAGCTGCAACATTCATAAAAATTGTGATATCAGTTATTTGAAAATAAGTATGAATATTGTCCGCTCATACAGCAAGGTATGAATAGGGTATCTGTTAAAATCCTATGCTCTTTTCTTTTCTAATTTCCTATAATGAGCAAACATCATCTTTTAAATCAGAAAATTAAAATGTTTTGAATATATCTTAAAATCATGGGAAAATGATTATGTGAAATTTTAGAAAAACAATCAAGTTCACACCCTGTATATAAATAATTCTCTGGGCACCATAGCAAATTCTCAGGGGTTTCATAGGATAGTTGGCACTTTTGAGAGAAATATAATGATATTAACTATATATTGGAAAGCTACATCATCTATTAACTATAAATACTTCACATCTTCAACAACAGATCATGCCACATTATCTTTGATATATCATATATTTGCAAAGTTTATGATTAAAAGAAAATACAATGCAATATATGAAAAACATGAAATTAGTCTTATGGCTTCCAATATTATTCCAAAAAAACAAATAACTACAGTGCTCAACAAATGCAGATAATCCCTAAGTCAGTGGTTCTCAACTTGTGGGTCACGACCCCTTTGGGGGTCAAACGACCCTTTCACAGGGCTCACCTAAGACCATCAGAAAACACATAAATATTTCATACTATATAATTACATATTATTTTGTGATTAATCACTATGCTTTAATTTTTTAATTATGGAAATACATCCTGCATATCAGATATTTACATTATGACTCATATCAGTAGCAAAATGACGGCTCTGAAGTAGCAACGAAAATAATTTTATGGTTGGGATCACCACAATATGAGGAATTGTATTAAAGGGTCACGGCATTAGGAAGGTTGAGAACCACTGCCCTGAGTAAACAATTTTAATTATTTAAATTTCAATACAAATACTATGTTTGATTTCCACTTATAGTTATCATTAAAAATTGATAGTGAAGAATAATAAAACTGCCGCAGACTGCCAAAAGGACAAATACATCACCTGTCTTGGAAGTCGTACGGCTAGAGTATTCCTTAGAGGCAATGATGGTGAGACTTTGCGTCATGTACTTTGGGCATGTATGTGACTTCATGACTTCTCCTGGAGAAAGAGAGAGACAGCTAAAGACAGAGAGGTCCTCAACAAGATCGACTGATATAGTGCTTGCAACAGTGGGCTCAAGCATAAGAAACATCATTGAGTATGGTGCCTGACTCCATGGAGTTACTGTGGCCCCGACTCAATGGCACCTAGCAACCATATAGATGTTAAAGAAGCCCTGGATGCAGAGTAGTTATGTGCTGGGCTACTCATTGCAAAGTCAACAGAGAGGAACATTCCCATAAAGAGAAACTCACAGGGGCAGCTCTACCCCGCCCTGGGGGCTCGCTAAAAGTTGGCATTGACTTGGTGGTAGTTTGTTTGTTTTGTTTGTTATAAAATTGAGGACACATTCTTAAGTTGTTAAGATCTAACTTCATAGAAAATTGCAAGCTTAGGCTCCCCTAAAAGCAAAAAACCAAAGCAAACACTACAGTGTCAGTGAGGTTTCAGTGGAGAGGAAATAAAGGACTTGGGTGTGATCATATGTACTCACATACCACACACATACATGCACATACCAATACACACACCACACAACAAAGACAGACACAGCCTGAGGTGCTTGCAAGCTAGATCTGATGGTCCAGTATGCAAGCCATCATGGGTGTGATATGAGGCAATGCTTTTTTGCACTGAGTGAGGTTGCCATGAATTAGTGTGAGGTCATCACAGCTAACACCTTTTGTGATCAGAGATATTATGTTTTTGTTTGATTGTTTCATTCTGCACACTGAGTATTAGTTAACGTGTGATGGTTACAAGTAAGGAAAAAGATATCTTCCTAGGGACTTATTCAAAACAAATTAACTGCCATTGAGTTGATGCAGAGTCATAGAGACCCTGTAGAGCAGGGAGGAACTGGCCTTGTGAGATTCTCACACTCTAACTCTTTATAAGAGTTGACACTCCCATCTTTCTCCAAGGAAGGGCTGGGAGTTTGAACTGCTGACCTCACAGGTAACAACCTAACCAATAATCAATATGCTGACAGCACTCCTGAATGAGCAGATTAGGCTATAGTAAAATAAAAGATAAAGCTTCATTAAGATAACTGATAACAGACACTGAAGAGGAGGTTTTGTGGATGTAATGAACTAGAGTCAGATGAAGTCTGGAAATAAATGTGTAACAGTGATTCAGATAGGGCACAGATGCCTGTTGCCAGTGAAAATAACTCAACTCTTAGCCAATGGATTCACAGAAAGAACTCGGGACCCTAGAAGATTCTAGGGAATTTATTATACCAACTGCAAAGGATGTGAGATCTTTGAAAGTCATTAAAGTCTGACACTTGTGGATGGATGCTATGAGTCCTGAGACAGAGAACAAGAAACGGAAACTGTGAAATGATCAAAAGCACTAATTTTATAACCTGGCTCAGGACTAAGCCCTAGTTGCTAGCTCTCAATCCAGAGAAGGAATTAATGTTAAGCCCTTAAGCCTGACTCAAGACTATTTAACAATCTTCTGAATCTGTAGGGCAACACTGAGCCAGGTAGGCTTACTAGATTCCACCTGTGAAGGTAAATAGTTTGGCAGAGGATAAGAGAGGATATGAGCATTCTAGTCACTGGGTTGAGTGTATCAGACTTCACTTCTCTCCCTTGAAATTTATGAGTCATGAGATTTTAAAAGAAATTCAAATCCTTGATTTTAGGTTTTCTCCATGATAAGGAGGAAAAAAAAACACAATAATGTTCACCATACAAGGCTGTTAGTAATTCCAAGAAACATTTTCTTCATCTGAGTCTTAACCATAATAATAGAGAGAGGATGTTTATTCAATATACTTCTAAAACAATCATGATTTATTTCCATATGATCATTTGCAAAACCTCAATTAACCATATATTCTATACTTAGTGAGGCCATTTCACCCTTGAAGACCTATTTGATGCCTCCCCTGATGTGGACTCCCCTGGAGTTAATTATTCTTTCCATGGCATTCCCATGGTATTAGCTTGGATAATAACCCCTACTTTGCATTATTTTACTCTTTTCCCTTTTACTAAAATATACTGAATATAAAATTTAATGAAATAGAATCTCTACAAAGTAATCATTTACCAGCTAGGGAAAACAACAACAACAACAAAGAAATAAAACAGCCTGGATGAATCACACAGAGAGACACAGACTGTAGTCAGAGTTTTGAATACAGCCTGGTGTTACGTGTCATGGAGTCAGTTCCAATGCACAGTGATCTTATCCACAACATCTAAGCATCACAGAGAGCCTGTAGGGCAGGGAACAACTGGCCGTGTGAGTCCTGCACCATTCTCAGTACTGTTCCCACGCTTCAGCCCATTGTCGCAGTCACTGTGTCAATCCATCTCCTGAGGATCTTCTTTTATTCACCATGCTTCCATTTTACCAAACATGATGCCCTTCCCCAGGGACTGATCTCTCTGGACAACATGTCCAAAGTATCCAAAGTAGGTAAAACAGGTCTCTCCATCCTTACCTCTAAGGAGCATTCAGGTCATATGTTTTCTAAGGCAGATTGGTTTGTACTTTAAGCAGTCTATGAACATTCAATATGCTTCTTCATCGCTGCAATTCAAGTTCATCTATTTTTCTTTGGCCTTTTTTAATCAATTTCCAAATACATATGAGCCAATTTTGACGACAAACTAAGAGGAGTAAAACTAACACATCACTCCTTTTGTATAGATAACACAAGACCAAAATAATATAGAAATTAACGGATACAATGGCAAATAGCTAGTCCATTATCAGAACAAAAACTAAATTCTAAATATAAACTTTGATTCCATTGTTAATGTTCTGCATAAAACATGAATTCTTGTTTGATGCCTCTGAGAGTGAATGTCACTTTTGTTGGATATCTGCCAGATTTGTGACATCAAGTCCAAGTCTGTCACTTCATAGCCCTTGATGTGAGGCAAACTTCTTTGTTTCCACAATCCTCAGTTGTCTCATTTATAAGGTAAGGGTTGTGATAAGCTTGAATTTTCATAAGATCATAAATATATACTGAATAGTTAAAGATCAAGTCTTCATTCTTTACGTTTTAAGGAATTTTTAAATTTCATATATAGAAATAGTAGTAGGGGTACTTCCGGAAAGATGGCAACCAAGTGACAGATAGCAGAGGGACTTTGCAGAAATCAGTAAAGGAGAGTAACTGAGAGGAAAAGTCCATGCTGCCAGGGCAAAGGAGCTTTACAAAGATAAGAAGGCACAGACCTACGAGGTTTGAGAAGCTGTGGGCTTTTAGCTTAACACTGTGGAGGCCAGCGAGGCTTAGCCTTAGCCCTGCCACAGTCTTGGCCAGAGCCGGGCTCCTTTGACTAACCCAAGGGCTTTGCTTCCACAAAACCACAGCTTGACACCACCACTTGGAAGAGTTTAACTCCTCAAGCTCCATGGTCAGAGAATCGAGGTTCAGCTATATCTTTACTTTTGTTTAATTTTCTTCCCTCCCCACCCCAAGTCTCAGCAGAATCAGGTTTTTTTTCTCTTCTCTTTCCCCTCACACACCACTTCTATCTTCCAGGCCACTCCCCTTTCCTAGGGAAATTACGCATTCCCTACACCTGCCTGGGGGAGCTCCTGCCCTCTGTGGTGTAACACCCGGCTGGGGAAATCCTGCCTGCCTTCTACCACAGCAGAACTCACGCCTAAACTCTAAGACACTTTAAGCAGCTGGTGGAAGTCCTGCCTGCCCTTTGGGGTGCTCCGCTTGGCTGAGGAAACCTATGCCCAACTTTCACAGCACTCCACATGGCTGGGGGACCACCTGCCCATCCTTCACAGTCCCACTTGGCTGAGAGAACTTCCTCCCACCTGCCGAAGTGCTTCACATGGCCCAAGGCAACTCCACAAACACTCTCTAGTGATCAACACTGCTGTGGGAACCTCTGAACAACCTATGCAGCAATCTAGCTGACTAGGGCAATTTCGTCCACCATCCGTGATGCTCTACACCAAAGCAGGCACACCCACCTGCCATGGACGGCACTTACATTGCAGCAGACATGCCCAAATGCCCTCTGAGGCACCTCAAGCGACCATGGGCCACACCAAGATGGCTTCCTGTGAGATCATCCAGTGTAGCGCCATCCTCTTGGATCCAGAACAACGCAACCAGCATCACCTGAGAGGACCATCCAACTTTCCCTCCAAATAACAGAATACTGGCTGGCTAGGGAAAGAATGAAACCATGAGAGGATAATGCGGTAGCCCAACCCCACATTGCAATTAGCTTCAGGCAGTTCGAAGAAACATTCCTATGGGTCTCACAAAAGAGAGAGCCCAGTGTTCTATGATTCTCTGGAGAACGGCATCAGGCTCCTCTAAAACAACACAAAGAGCAATCAGCCCCAACAATCTCAATGAAAAAAAAAAAGGAGAGAAAAAAAGGCAAAGGTGAAAAAAAAATTTTAAAGGCAAAATTGTAATAAGTCCTGAACCTATTGATGTGTATACAAGAAGCAGACATTGATATACCACAGAAAGAAATCTTCAAAATTCTGTGTGGAGTCATACAGGGTAGGAAGGAAAGAATAACAGATTTCACCAACAGACTTCAGGAGGCAGAGAATCACTCCAGTCACCTAGATGATAACCAGGCAAGACATCAACAAACAGGAAAGGCAGTCCAATAAGATAATCAAAGAAATGGAAGAAAACCTGAGAGCCAGGTCTGATGCTATGAAAAGGATGAGATGAAGAGGAACAATGTTAGAATAACTGGACTACCTGAACAAGACACAAGCAGAAGTCAACGGCAAAAATAGTGAGGGAATTCTTCGAGGACAACTTCCCCAGCTTAATGAATGAAAACCAGGCAACCATTCCGGAGGCTGAAAGAACACCAGGGAGACTGAATCCCAAGATGAAGTTACCAAGGCATATAATAGTTAAACCATCCAAATTTGAGGAAAAGGAGAGCCACTAGGAAAAAACTAGCAGGCATCTATAAAGGTACCCAAATAAAAATATGTTCAGACCTACCCACGGGTGCTTTGAAGAAGAGGAGAAAGTGGAGTAACATATTCCAAAAATTGAAGGAAAAGAACACAAACCCAAGAGTACTCTATACATCCAAATTATTGATCAGGATATATGGAGAAGAGTCTTCCCAGACAAGGAAAAACTCAAAGAACGTGTTAAAAGAAACCCAGCCCATCAAAAGATCCTTGCTGACCCAGTATGGGCAGAATAACAGCACTAACTGAACACAAATAAGAGACTGCCACATAGAACAACCCCACCCAGAGGATAGCAAAGAGAAAACAGCCCACAGATAGCATTGGCTCAAGGGTGGAAAGAAGGCAAGAATGAAATGCACGTACACACGCACACGCACACGCACACATGCAAGGCACTGACAAGAAAGGGAGGGAGGAAAACACACAACACAAAAGGTACAAGATTACAACACAGAGTCCAAGGAAGGAAGTGATAACCTTGAATATCAAAGGACTGTGGCATTAAAAGGCAGAGGCTAGCAGACTGGCTTAGAAAATGCAACCCATCAATCTCCTACCTACAGGAGACACAGTTCAAGATTACAGACAAAAATAGGCTGAGAATCAAAAGCTGGATAAAAATATACCAAACAAATTGCAATGCAAAAAAAAAAAAGGAGTTGAAATCCTAACCTTGGACAAAATTGATCTCAAGGTGAAAGCCACAAGACATAAGTAAGGGCACTATATAATGCTCAAGGGAACAGTAGAAACTTAACCAGAGAGCACAACTAAAATAGACATACCCCAGGAAGGACCTACACAATTCATAAGGAGATGTTGCAGACTCCTCTCGCTGAGCACTATGCAATAAGGCTGTATATCAACAAATGGATGACGACGAAAACAAGATCTGAACAAAACGAGCAAACAGCTCCACCTCCTAGATATTTGCAGAGCTCCTTAACCAACAGCAAACAAAGACAACTTCTTCTTCTATGCACATGGCCCATCTTCTAAAAATAGTCTACATGCTGGGCCATAAAGCAAGCTTGAGAAAATTCAAACATATAAAGATCATTCAAACAATCTTCTCTGACCACAGTGCCCCAAAGCTGGAAATCATCAACAGCTATAATAATAAAAAGACACACACTTGGGGACTCAATAACACACTCCTCAAAAAAGACTGGGTTATAGCCCATACAAGAGAGGGAATTAGAAAGTTCCTAAAAACTAATGAGAAAAATAACAAAACAAGCCCAAACTATGGATATTGCAAAAGCAGTTATCAGAGGTCACGTTATTGTAATTAACGCACAAATGGAAGAGAAGATCCTGTTCAGCACCTTAACACAACACCTCCAACAATTAGAGCAGAATCAACAACATAATGCTTCCAACAGCAAAAGAAAAGAAATCATAAAAATTAGAGCAGAAATAAAGGAACTGGAAAACAGAAAAACAATAAAAAAAAACAACAAAGGAAAAAGTTCGTTTCTTGAAAGCTTCAACAAAATCAACAAACCACTAGCAAACTTGACAAAGTAGCAGAAGGAGCAGATAATGATGCAGAAAAAACATTTGACTATATACAACACCCACTCCTAATAAAGATCTCAAGAAGAATATGACTAGAAAGGAAAATCCTCAGTACAATAAAGGCCATATATGAAGAACCAATAGCCAATACTACACTCAATGGAGAAAAGCTGAAAATATTTACACTGAATAAGGCAACCCAAGGATGTCCCTTATCTCAGCTCTTATTCAACATTGTTCTGGAAGTCCTAATCAGTACCATCAGGCAACAGCAAGGAGTACAGTTGGGCAAAGAAGAAGTGAAACTTTCACTATATGAAGATGCTATGATTTCATTGAGAATCCTAAGGGGTCCACAATAGGATTTCTGGAAAGAACAGAGTTTAGTAGAGTAGCAGTATACATGATTGACAAGCAGAAATCAATTGAATTCCTATATACCAGGGATGAGAATACCAAGCAGAATATCAAGGAAACAATACCATTCACAGTAGCCACACAAAAGCTGGAATATGTTGGGATAAACCCAACCAAAAGAACAAAAGAGCGATAGGAAGAGGACTACAGACTATCACTACAAGAATCCAAGTGCGAGCTACCAAATGAAAGAATATCCCATTTTGTGAATCAGAAGACTCAATATTGTCAAAATGTCAATACTACCTAAAGCAATCTACAGACTTACTGCAACCCTGATACAAATCCCAGGATCATTCTTTAAAGAAATTGAAAACCTGATCACCAACTTCATATGGAAAGGGATGGTACCCAGGATAGACAAAGAACTCCTCAAAACGAAGAACAAAGTCTGTGGCCTTGCACAACCTGAGCTATAAACCTACTCTCCAGCCACAGTTCTCAAAACAGCCTGGTGCGGGTACAATGATAGATGCATGGACCAATGGATCAGGACCAAAAAAAAAAAAACCCCGAAATTAAAACATCCACATACAGACACCTGATCTTTAAAAATCTAGATATCCACCTGCAGAAGAATGAAACAAGACCCATAACTCACCCCATGCACAACAACAACAAACTCAAGGTGGATCAAGACCTAAATGTAAAACCCAAAGCTATCAGGATCATCAATGGGAAGGAAAATGGGGATGAATCTATATGCTCCATTCCAATGACTACATGGACTATCAGAGATAACACAGGAAGCACACTCCGTGGAAGACACAATAGATGAGTGGGACCTATTAAAAATAAAACACTTGTGTACATTGAAATACTTCATTACAAGAATAAAAAGAGAGCCCACAGATGAGAAAAAAAGTTATTTAGTAAGAAATAACAAAGAACGAATTACTAAAATCTACAGTGTTTTTACAAGCTTATAAGAAGGAAATAACGAATAGCCTTCTCAGAAGATGGGCAAAGGACCTGAACAGATGATTCACAAAGGATGACACTGGAATAGCTAATGGACACACGTGGTAATGTTCCTGCTCACTAGTAATCCAGGAAATACAAGTGAAAAAAAACCATGAGATAACACCTAACAGTCATAGCTGTAGCTGTATTAAAAAAAACAAAACTGAGAACAACAAATGCTGGAGAGGGCGTGGTGATATTATTAACCTTATCCACTATTGGTGAGCTTGTAAATACGTATATCCACTGTGAAAGGCAATATGGCTATACCCTTAATAGATGGCAATTGAAATATTGTATGACCCAGCAATATCATTACTGGGCATATACACAAAAGAAATAAGGACCAGATGATGAATAGACATTTGCTCCCCCATGTTCATTGCAGCACAGTTCACAAAAGCAAGAAGCTGGAAACAGCCTAAATTTGTCTCAGTAGAAAAATTGGATTAAAAATACCCCTCTGGTTTATATACACAAGGGAATATTACACATCTCTGAAAAACCGCGATGAAAGCACGAAACACCACAAGATGTGGGGGGATCTGGAAGACATCAGATGAGTGAAGCTAGTCAGTCACAATAGGACAGCTCCTGTATGAGTTCACTGCTGTAGGAGCAAGCAACAAAACGGGCACAAGCTCAGGCCTGCTGGCTGGGGGTCCAGACAGCCATGAAGAAAGCCAGGCCAGCGCCAAGGAACCATACACCATCTGCTTTAGATAAGTATATTGAAGGTCACTTGGCTGGAGGGCGTCTCACGTCAGCTGTGATGAAATGGTCAAGAAAGGGGAGGGGATGTTGCATACTGAGTGACTGCCATGTAAATCTATGATGAGGTCGCTGCAGCCAGGTAGACAGCCCTATTAGAGGGATACTGATGGGACAAACAAGTCAGGAGAGAGGAGGGAGCAAGTAGGTCTAGGAAAACATAAATCCATGTTTGTTGATAGGATAAGAGGATTTGCATCTCCAATTGGAGGTGGAGAATGACTGAAAATGCTTTTGGAGACACTAGTGGGGGAGTGTCCTTGTTGGTATCCACCAAATGGGCCACATTGACCCCGGGATTCTGGGTCCATCCTGAGGACCCAGACTGGCTGCTGTGGACTGCTGGGGCACTGGATCCTGCATATATAAGGCACACAGTATGCTCTAGAGGCTGCATTAGGGAGATCCAATGTGGAAACTCCACTCGGTGAACTAGAATCTACCCTAGACACAGGTAGCTTGAGTATGTTAAGTCGGAAAATACTGCTGTCTAAGGAAGCCGAAGACAGCTGTACCAAGATAGTTGGACTATTTGTAGGTAACTAATCACGGTCTTGCTGCATCAATGCCCTTTATGTTTTATTAAGATATGTATTATTCTGGCAAACCTGTGACTGGTATTCTCAGTGATTCTTACTATAAAGTTCGCTTACAATTATCTCCCAATATTTGTGTAAATAGCATCCAGCCATAAAATGCTTGATTCTGTACAAGCAAGTAATTCAGGTACTGTGGTAGGGAGTTAGCCTACATGGGCCCAATATTCCTCTCTCAACAGGACTTTAAAAAATTTGTGACAGGTGCTAGTCAAAGACAACATTAAAGGAAGATTATGATGACCTAAGGGGGTGATTGATAAGACTCTGTACCATAAATTAACAAGACGTTTTTGAAAGGGAGACAAAAGCAGATAAAAAACAACTAGACAAACAAAACAAAACAACATAGATCCTGAAATGGGTTTGGGTTTGAATCCTAGGTCCAACTTAAGAACAAGTAGTTCTTACATGATGGCCCTGCTTGATACTCACCCTCAGGAAGGAAACTCAAGAAAATGTGGGTGATATAGAAAAATGTGGTGAAGAATTTAGATGGTTCCCAGCTATCAGATAAAATAGCATGTAGGGTCTTAAAGGCTTGTTTCTAAACAAGCAGCCATCTATGTGAGATGTCAACTAAGTCCACTTGGAAGAAGCACACCATCACCCAGTCACCAAAGATTTATAAAGCATGTAGTAATCCAACATTAAAGGAGGGAATGATATCTGAGTGTAAATTGAGAGAATCTGGTCTGCAGAAAGCTATGGATGACAGTGTGAGACCAAGATTCATTTGTGGGAACTAAGGCTCTGGTGATCTCCCTTTATCCACGATTGAGGAATGGGAGGCAAGTGATTTTGAAACAGAGTGCATTGGAGAAATGAGTATAGAAAATTAAAGGCATAAATCTGATTCAAACAGTTAAAACTTTGTCAGTTGATCCCTTCTCTGATGTATTCTGGACTTGATCTTGTTTTCAACCTTTTCTGTGTTTTTGTTTTGCTTGTTCATAATTTGGTATATCTGAGAGATTTTATATCATTGGGGGTCACCCTATTGAAGTTTTGTTATACGGTTTTATGTTTTTTGGTATATGAAACCCAGGATTGATGAACCCATAGGGACAGCAAGTAGAATAACTGTTAGGACAGGGGTACATGGAGTGGGGGAGGATTAGGGGAGACAATGTCAAGAAGTCCAGGAAGATAAAGAATGTTTGGAAATGGATTGTGGTAGCAGTTGTACAATTCTGATCTGATTGAACTATGCAATGATATGTCCAATTAATAATAAATTTAATAAGACCTCCTTTCCTCAAACCCATGCTGTGTCCACTAGGTGGTGCTGCCTCTGTAATGCACAGAGGACTGAAACAAAAGACTTGCCCTATGGTGTGCCTGAATATCGGGGTCCCATTTCCTGTGGGACATTTTTAGAGTTGACATTGTTGTGCAGCGTGTGGCCTTGGAAGGCACACACCTTGAACTCCCTTTGCTGTGATGTGATAGCCTCTGTAAGTGGATGATCAAACACTCTGGATGGGTTGATGGAATCAGTTTGTGAATCTATGAAGGTGCTACTCTCTATTCCTGACAGGTTTGGGAACTATGATGCAATTCGCTAACATTAGAAGTTTCCCTCCAAGTTAGAGATTACTCCTGCCTTTCAAAGCTAAACTGGAGTGCTGGGGTACGTAGAAGCCAGGTGGTGGCTTTTGCAAGAAGTACCTATGATAGATGAAGGGATTATACACACGCACCTCCCCCAATATGAAGACTCATCTGGGTCTTCTCTTTAAAACACCCTTACTTTCCACATTGCTCTTTTGTACCAATAGATGCCGAATCTCTCTTTTCTATGAGACTCAGATACTCCAACATGTCATGCAGTCCATCATTATTTCTCAAAAATAAATCACTCCAAGCTCAATCGCCTTTGTCTGTCACCTCTTTTATCTCAGTGCTCAGTATTTCCACATCGAAACCAATTAGGCCTAAAGTGAATCTTTGGACAGAGAAAAATCATAGAAGACAAGCAACATTTACAGTGGTGAAGTCCCCATGGTATTTAGATATACTGAGTATGTGATTTGGGAAATTCCCCCAATAAAAGAAGGATTAATGATATATGATAAGGCCAAATCTTTTGGTTAAATATTTCCTTTATTCAATCATTACTGATGCTTTAGTAGCTACAGCATGTTAAACGCTGTACCAATATAAAGATAAATAAATCAGAGATGCACCTGGGTCTCTATCAGAAGCCAAGATGTTTGTGATAGGTAGGTTTATTGTGCCAACATGGCCAATAGGAACATGTGGGACTAATAAGGTCAGAGCTTGATTGGAGGACAAAGAGATAAATGGCTTGGCAAGCCCTGCCTCTCTCTCTCTTGCGCTCCGGTGACTAGATCAACATGCAGCTGCCTTAGCTAGTTCTTTGCCTCAACTTGTGAGCTACGCTAACTGTGCGACCCCCAACCCATGGATGTTGTCGCTAGAGCTTGAGGTTCCTTCAAGACCGGCCTCACCACGCTGCTTGTGTATACATTGCTTGACCTCAGGACTGTCAGATCCTGTTGTCTGGCTGACTGTTGGTGACATGCCCTACTGTTTGCTGCCTGTGGCCAGACTGCCTGCATTGCTCTGTGGAAGACTCAGCTGTCTGCTTCCTTGACTGTGGAACCAGCAGCCCTCATGAGCTGAAGAATTTCCAGTATATTAACTGTTCCACGGAAGTGAGTTAAACTGAGCCCTCCTTACTGCTGTGTAGACTAATTAGCTGTTATATTCCTTCATGTTGTATATATCTATCCATATATATAAAATCATAAGTGTATATCTATCCATATATATTTATATAAAATCATAAGTCTCCTGGTTTTGTTTAGGTCTCTAGAGAATGCTGATTAACACAATTGGTTCCAGGAGTGGTTCTAGAGAAAGAATACCATAAATATGGGCTCCTCAAATTGGCTCTCCAGCCTAATTAGGCTTAAGAGCATTGATGATGCTCTCCCTACCCCAAAAGGCTTGGATAAGTCTGCTACTCTTACTAGAGTGGGTGGTGTTAATCCATGGTGTGAAGGATCAAAGCTAATTGAGAGGCTCTGGGTGATCGTGCGTTTGATATTTTCCAGCAGTTTTGTCAGGATGAGAAGTTTAGGGAAGCTGGTTGGTTGGTCCTCATTACATTAGAAAATGTGATCAAGGAAAGGGATAATCTCAGAATCTCAGAAGTATGTCTCAAATGCCGAATAACAGACTTAAAAGCTTCTGCATGTGCTACGAAGGAGAGTCTTTTCTCCTCCAGTAATAGAGCTGACATTGCCGAAAACCAAATGCAGAGTCTAATAATACTGGTAGCTGAATTACAGCATCAGCTGAATTGCAGGTCTAGAGCAGTGTCTGATATTAAAGCCAGGGCATTAATCAGAAAAAATTGGGACCCTGAACATGGGATGGGAACATACGGGCTAGTGATCCAGAAAAGGAATTGAGACCCTAGAGTCAATTGAGCCAGCCCAGTCAATAGATTAACCACTCCCACCTGAGGGAATTAACTAAATATCAGTAAAACAGCACACACCAGAGAAGATTAACTGAAATGCTCAAGCTGAAATGCCTGATCAGGCTACATCTGTAGCATTGTCTGGGGAAAATGCCTTACAAGATATTGCTGAGAGCGCCCAGGAAACACCCCACCATCCATTGTTTCCTCTAGATCTATAACTAGAATTAAGTCTCAAAGTTCCTAAAGGGGAGGTTCAGATGGTGACTCAGGAAGAAGTGCACTACATTCATACAGATCTGCTTGACTTTTCTAATCAGTGCAAGTAGAAGCCTGGGGGATATCCCTGGGAATGGTTACTAAGGGGGTGGGATACTGCTGCAAGGAATGAAACAATATAGACCAGTCTGAGTTTCCTGATATGGGGCCCCTAAGCACAGATTCTTGATTCAATATCTCAGCAAGAGAGGATAAGAGAGTATCTAATTGCTTGATTTGTTTGGTTCACTGAAGCATGGGCTGCCAGATGGCCTAGATTAGATCTATTTGAGCTACCTGACCTAGCTTTGTACTCTGTAGAAGGCATCCAAAAGGTTAGGGAAATTGGTATGTTGGAATGGATCTACCAGAATAATCCCAGAGACCCAAAAAGAGAGTACCCCAAGGACATACCTTTGTCTACATCTATAAGGAATAAGTTTGTGAAGTAGGTCCCAGCACCTTTGGAGACTCTATGATTGCTGTTTTATGCATCAGGATTAACAGTGGAAACTGCCCTAAGTGAACTCCAACATTTGCCTACAATGGGGCTGATTGAGCCCCTTAGTGGTAGAGGGCAGGTGTCAGCACTGAATCAGCAGAGACAAGGTGGGCGTGGTTAGCATAATAGCAATTTTCCTATAGTAAGCAAAGCAACCTGTCTCATGTGGACTTAGGCATTGGCTACTCAGTCACGGTGGCCATAGGAGTGGGAAACCTAAATATTTATGTGATCTTTACAGGGGGAAGAATGGTAGATCAGGTGAGCAGCAGAATAGATAATCACGCCACTCAATCAGTTCCCAGACCTGAGCCAGTTTACAGATACAAAATCCTTTGAATGAGGGGGAGGCTGGGCCCCTTTGAAGAAGGACCCTACTCCATCACCAAAGATCTATACTGTTAGTCTTTCTGCTCGCATTCCCCAAAGGCCTGCAACCTTTCACAAGAGTGACTGTTCATTGGGGCAAAGGAAATAAACTTTTCAGGATGACTGGACACTGGCTCTGAATTGACACTAATTCCAGGAGGCCCCAAATGTTTTGAAGGTCTGTCAGTCAGAGTGAGGGCATATGGAGGTCACATTGGCTATTGAGTTTTAGAAGAGGTATGTCTCACCATGGGTCCAGTGGGCCCCCAAATCCATTTTGTGTTTATTTCCCCAGTCCAGAATACATCATTCAAATAGACACACTTAATAACTGGCAGAAACCCCATAATGGATCCCTGAAAGGTGGAATAGGGCTATTATGGGAGGAAAGGCCAAGTGGACACCTTTAGATAGAACTCCCATTGTCTAGGAAAATAGTAAACCAAAAACAATACTGAATTCCTGGAGGCATTGCAGAGATCAGTGCCACCATCAAAGACTTGAAGGATGCAGGGGTGGTGATTCCTAGCACATCCCCATTTAACTCACCTATTTGGCCTGTTAAAAAAAAAAAAAAGGATCCTGGAGAATGACAGTGGATTGTAGTAAACTTAACCAGGTGGTGACTGTAATTGCAGTTATACTTCCAGATGTGATTTCATTCATAGCTTGAGCAAATTAATACTTCTTCTGGTACTTGGTATGCAGCTATATTGATCTGGCCAATGCCTTCTTCTCAGTGTCTCAAAGGACCTCCAGAAGCCATTTGCCTTCAGTTGGCAGGGACAACAATACACGTTCACAATTCTCCCCCAGGCGTACATCAACTCTTCTTCCCTGTGACAAAATTTAGTCTGAAGGGACCTTGAGCACTTGTCTCTTCCACAAAATGTCACACTGGTCCATTATATTAACATTATGCTTATTTGATCCACAACACCTGCATGCAAGAGGTTGGAAAATCAACTCAACGAAGATTCAGGTACCTTCCACTTCAGTAAAATTTCTAGGGGTCCAGTGGTGTGGGGCATGTCGAGACATTCCTACTAAAGTGAAGAATAATTGCATCTGCCCCCCACAACAACTAAACAGGAGGCACAACACCTAGGGGGCCTCTTTGGATTTTGGAGGCAACATATCCCTCATTGGGGTGTTCTAACTTCAACCTATTTATCAAGTGACAAGAAAGGCATTCAATTTTGAGTGGGGCCCAGAACAAGAATAGGCTCAGGAACAGGTTCAGGCTGCCGTGCAAGCTGCTTTGCCACTGGGACCATATGATCCAGCTGACCCGATGGTGCTAGAGGTGTCAGTTGGAGATAAAGATGCAGTGTGGAGTCTTTGCCAGGCTCCTATTGGTGAATCACAGTGTAGACTATTGGGATTTTGGAGTAAAGTCCTGCCATCCTCTGCAGACGACTCCCTTTTTGAAAAACAGTTGTTGATCTGTTATTAGGCTTTAGTGGAGACTGAATGCCACAGTATGGGCCACCAAGTCACCATGAGGCCTGAATTCCCTATCATGAACTGGGCATTGTCTGACCCACGTAATCATAAAGTTGGACGTGCGCAGCAACACTCCATTGTTAAATGGAAGTGGTATATACAAGATCGGGCCAAAGCAGGACCTGAAGGAACAAGTAAGCTGCATGAAGTGGTCCAAATGCCCACAGTCTCCACTCCTGTCACACTGTCTCCTTTCTCCCAGTCTGCACCTATGGCCTCCTGGGGAGTTCCTTACCATACTTTAAGTGAAGACCAAAAAAGTCATGCTTGGTTTACGGATGGCTCTGCACGATATGCAGATGCCACTCGTAAGTGGACAGCAGCAGCACTACAGCCCCTTTCTGGGATCTCCCTAAAGGACAGTGGGGAAGGGAAATCTTCCCAATGGGCAGAACTTTGAGCAGTGCACCTAGCCATTCAGTTTGCATATAAGGGAAAATGGCCAGATGTGAGACTATATACTGATTCATGGGCTGTGGCTAATGGCTTGACTGGATGGTCAGGGAATTGGAAGAACCATGATTGGAAAATTGGTGACAAGGAGGTGTGGGGAAGAGGTATGTGGATAGACCTCTCTGAATGGGCTAAGAAAGAAGAGATAATTGTGTTTCATGTGAATGCTCACCAAAGTGTTACCCTGAAGGGAAAGACTTTAACAATCGAGTGGATAAGATGACACGCACTGTGGAGATTACTATTCGTCTTTCTTCTGCCACTCCTGTAATTGCCCAATGGGCACAAGCACTAAGCGGATATGGCGGCAGGGATGGAGGTTATGGATGGTGCAGCAACATGGACTTCCACTCACCAAGGCTAATTTTGCCACTAACTGCGGAGTGCCCCATCTGTCAGCATCAGAAGTCAACACTGAGCCCAAGAGATGGCACCATTCCTCGGGGAGATTAACCGGCAACCTGGTGGCAGGTTGATTACATAGGACCACTTCCATCGTGGAGGGGACAGTGTTTTATTCTTAGTACTACCATACTACACCTACTCTGGATATGGATTTGCCTCCCTGCACGCGATGCTTCTGCCAAACCTACCATTCATGGACTTACAGAGTGCCTTATCGACCAGCATGACATCCCACATATCACTGCTTCCGATCAACGAACTCACTTCACAGCAAGCAAAGTGTGGAAATGGTCCCATGCCCATAGAATCCACTGGTCATATCATGTTCCTCATCATCCTGAAACAGCTGGCTTGATTGAACAATGGACTGGCCTCCTAAAGACACAATTACAGTGCCAGCTAGGTGGCAACAAGTTGCAGGGCTGGGACAATGTTCTCCAGGAGCTGTATATGCTCGAAACCAGTGGCCCATATATGGTGCTGTGTCTCCAGTAGCCAGGATACATGGGTCCAGGAACCAAGAGGTAGAAGCTGTCATGGCATCGTTCAATATTACTCTTAGTGATCCACTTGCAGCATTTTTGCTTCTGATCCAAGCAACCCTGTGTTCCTCAGGCCTGGAGGTCCTGGTCCCAAAGGAACTCTCCCACCTGGAAACACAGCATGAATTTCACTGAACTGGCAGCTGAGAATGCCCCCTGGCCACGTTAGGCTTCACATGCTTTTGGATCAATAGGTCAGGAAGTGTGTCACTATACTAAGTGGTGTGATTGAACCTGATTACCAAGGAGAAAGTGGACTGGTGTTACATAATGGAGGTAAAGAGGAATATGTCTGGAATCCAGGAGATCCCATTGGCTGTCTCTTAGTACCACTATGCCCTGTGATTAAAGTAAATGGTAAACTACAGCAATCGGATCCTGACAGGATGTCTAATGACCGGGTTACTCACCAGGCCGAAATCCACAGCCAGCTGAGGTGCAGGCCATACTCCTCAGGAAAAGGTGATGCAGAATGGGTAGTAAAGAAGGTAGTTCTACCTATGTTATGGCCATGTGATCAATTGCAAAAGCAAGGTGTGCGATAATCGCTTTATATGGGCTTATTGAATATCTTTCCTTTGTTCGTGTATGATGTATCAGATACAATTAGATTTGGTGTGTTTTCATTTATACCATACATACTCGTGGATAAGCCGAGTTTTACAGGACATTTTTGATGCAGTTTTTGTGATAAAAATAAGTTCCTTGGCTGATATCCCGATCGGTTTATACTTGAGTATATACAGTATGTATGATAGATGTTTAATGATAGGTGTCAATGTGATTTCATTAATGTTTGGAAATTATATGTGGCCCAAGAATTGTTCACAGATTCCAAGGTGACAAGGAGTGGACTGTGATATGTAGGTTTATTGTGCCAACCTGGCCAATAGGAACATGTACAATTAATAAGATCACAGCTTGATTGGAGGGCAAAGAGATAAATGGCTCGGCAAGCCCCACCTCTCTCTCTCTCTCTCTCTCTCTCTCTCTCTCTCTCTCTCTCTCTCTCTCTCTCTCTCTCTCTCTCTCTCAAGTCCCCCAAGTTGCTGCCACCTAGCTGGCACTGTAAGTGTGTCTCTCTCTTGCTCTCTGGTGATTGGACCAGCATGCAGCTGCCTTAACTAGCCCTCTGTCTCAACTTGGGAGCTACACTAGTTGTTGGACAACCAACCTGTCGATCGTGTTGCTAGAGCTTGAGGTTTCTTCAAAACCTGCTTCGCCACACTGCTAGTGTGTACATTGCTTGAGCTTGGGACTGTTGGATCCTGTGATCTGACTGTTGATAACTCACCCTGTGGTTTGCTGCCTGTGGCCAGACTGCCTGTATTGCTCTGCGGAAGACTCAGTTGTCTGCTTCCTTGACTGTGGACTCAACAACATCCATGCAAATAGTATCGATTCCCTTCTCATCCTCACCTTGGTTGACATTCCAAAGTTGCTGTCAAAGCTGAAAACCATTGCCTTTAGATTGATTCCAAGTTTTACAGAGAAAAGTTAATAAATCTGTGGGGTCTTTGAAATGTTTCTGAAGAAAAGAACTTGAAAAATAATGGAATTTTTTCCATGAACTCTTTGAAGCCTGCCTTACATGAACGGTGTGTTTTCAAAATTTCAAGAGAAGTTTATACAGCTGAAAACAGAAATGTCCCAGTATCCTGGGCCTTTTGCTAATCATTAATATTTTGTGTTACTCTCTTATAATTTCACATAGATCATGGAAATATTGAAAATAAGTTAAAATGTAAATCATTGTTCTGATACATTATAACTTACCTCCACTATGCCCTGGTAAAGAAATTAATGTTTCCCTAATTTTCCACTAGGGGTAGATAAAATATCTGTGAATAGTTATTTTTGCTTCAGTAGATCCCTCAAAATGTTTGTTAAATAGTTGAATGAACACAAGTTTTCATCTTTGTTGTGAGATTTACTTTTTAAATTAGAAATTGTACCAGTTGCTATTGTAGGTGATATGAACGGTTGGAAAGTGAAGGGATCAATATTTCTAATACAGAATCATGTTTGGTTGTCCAGAAAGGAGACATTGGTTCTGATGGCAGTAAATAGATCATCTACTGCTTTCTGAATAACTTCTCAATCTCTTAGTCTGCCAGAGCGCTCGATGATATCAGGGCCTGTCTAACCACTTTCTAATGTGTGCCTCATCTTTCCACCTTTTCTTTCTCCTTGCTGTGTTCCATGATACCTTCTCTCTTCAGCCTATCGCTCAGCCACTCATTGAAAACCGTGGCATCTGTATGACATCCAAAGCCTCAAAATTCTCCTCTCTCTTTCCCTCCTCTGCCACCCCTCAATATCCCTGAAAACTCTGAAACAAATTGCATTTGGTTGCAGCTGATCTGTTTAGATGAAATTAATTCTTGCATCTCCTACATGTCTGCAGAAAGCAATTCAAAGACTCCAATGTGATAGCTTACCCACCTGTCGTGTGCAAATGTCTACATCTGTATTGCGTGATATAATGATATTGTTTCTGAGGTTGGGGCCATGTCTGTAAATAATCCTCACAGCTGCCACCTGTAATGTAAGCGCATGAGTGTGGTCCAAAAGGTACTATTCAAAGCTGTTCTTCTGTAGTTTCATAATGAATCCCCTCCCCCTTTGTCTGCTGTTCTTCGAGTCTCTACCCACAGCTGTGCATCTCCTAGCCTGTTCCCTAAACACCTTTCATCTGATCTCTGCTTGGAGAAGCAGGGAGTGTCTCACAGTCACTGACTTAGGGGTACATACAACAAATAAACATTAAAACTAGGAGTCGGCACACAGTACTGATTTTTCTACCTCAGATGGGGCAGTGTATGTGGATGTCTTACATCACACAGTGGGCAAAATAACTGCTTTTCATGAACCAATCCATTACTCAGCTCATTTAAATACTAACGTCCTTAAAACACATCTTGCATCAAGCTCACTTCCGGACTCTTCTTGTGTCAAAGTCTGTCAATAGAATCAAGGCAGCTGCTGCCTTAGCAGTGACTTATTGGTCCATAATTCACATGTTTGGCAGTGAGATTTCTGCTCCTGTGAATAGTCACAGTCTCAGAGAACACAGAGGGGTCACTAGAAGTCAGCACTGACTCCCAGGCAATGAGTTTGATGCTGATGGCTGATAGCACCTGAAGGAGAATGTCCACTGGGCACTATTTAGCATCATTTGGGAAAGGTGATTTTGGTCAATAGTAATAACGACAATATCCTGAGGTGTCTGTGAAAGTTGGACCATAGCTAAGACAGACTGAAGAAGAATCGGCGCATTTGGATTATGCTACTGGTGGATACCCCAAGCACCACGGACTGCCAGCAACACAGATCAATCTATCTTGAAAGACGGATAGCCATCATGCTTCTCAAAAGTGACACTGTTTTTGGTCTCACATACTTTTGCAACATTATCAGGAGAGATTAGTCTCTGGAAAGGGGCATCATGCTTTGGAAAATTGGAAGGGCAGCCAAAAAGAGGGAGACCCTGGGTGGGCAAGGTAGATTGACACTGTGTCTGAAGCATAACTACTGTGTCGGCAGTGCAGGTCTGGTCAGTGTTTCGTTCGGTTGTCAGTAGGGTCAGTATGAGTCAGAATTGATTCAAGGGCACGTAACAACAACAACATGTTGATCTAGTGGATGCACAGGGACCTAGGGACAATTATTAATAATATACTGGCAAGAAGATTAGGCAGAGGAGGGAAAAGGTAGTCCGGTAGTTACTAAGAATGTCGACATTCCCTAGAACTCACTTTAAATTCTAGTTCTGTCATCTGCAAGCTGCGTGATCTTGGGGAGAAGCGCTGACAACAACTTCAACTCCTGCCCATTCCAACAGAATACAGCTGTGCTCCACAGGAACATTCACTGCCCCGAGTTTTCAGGTGTAGACCACCATCGTTCCTGCTGAGGTGGCTCTGGTTGAACTTGAACTCTCATCTTTTGGTTACAGCCTAGCTTATTAACATTCTGGGCCAGCCAGAACTCCTTTGACGTTGGGAAAGAAAGATACTTAATATCTTTATGGAGCCCAGGTGGTGCAGTGATTATGTGTTGGGCTGACCACAGGGGCAGCAGTTCTATACTACTAGCCACTTCAGGGAGAAAAAGGAGGCTTTCTATTCCCGGAAAGAGTTATAGGGACTGAAACCTATCAGCACAGTTCTCTCCTGTCCTTACAGGGCTGTTATGACTTACAATCAACTCAATGACAACGAGTAAGCATTTTAATATTTTTAAGGCTTACTTCTCTAGCTAAAATGTAAGCAATTATACAAAATTCATAATTAAATATATAAATTAATTTACTTAAATGCCTTATGCACAGTGTCTGACATATAGAATTCATGGAATACATGTTAATTATGGCTATTTACATAATAAAATTGATGACATAGCACAGGTAAAAACAAAGTAGAAATTTCATTATTTATATTATAAATAGTTCAAAATAACTTATTTCCAAAGTTCTTGATGAAATGTTTCTCAAATTATACACTTCATTAAAGACTGAAACACTTATTTGCACTGTCTATTTGGTTCAAAATACAGCTGGGAAAATCGAACGGATTTTGCTGATTTTTTTTCTTTCATTTTTAAACCCAGGAAGGTCTTCAATGCCAAGATCTCCAGCCAGGTATGGAGGTGAAACTAATGCCAAGTTCTTTCTGTCAAGGAAGCCGGCGATCCTCTGTCAACAGAAGTGATGCATCGAATGGCCCAGTCAGTGCGTGGTGTGCAGAGGCTATGATCGTGAGGTATCTACAGCTCCAGAGGTATGTCAAAAGAGAAACACTGCCTCTGAGAAAAAAGGCAATGCAGAAGAGACACTCCTTGTTTTAGGACCCAACTTTTATCACACCCTTGGCTAATGCCATGGTTCTCCATGGCTAGTCTTTCACACAAACCTAGGACCCAGTAAACACCTCCCTTCTGCTTCTCAACCTCAGGTGTACAGCCAGTTTCAGCATGAACAATGTATCTCCCATATAAAATGTGTCCTTCATAGGTGTCCATGGAACTATAAGTGAATCTAATAGATACATTGTATTTTAAATAAATAGGAGGAGGAGGGGCTGAGATCAGCATTCAGATCTTCTAACTCCAAAGACGGCTGCGTTTTTAGGCAGCTTCATATATTGTTTGTGGATGATGATACTTCCTAACAGCTCATCAGAAAGATGATTCTTACAAATGTGCTTGGGATAAAATAAAATACTTTATCATATTAATCTCCCTTTGGACCCATTTTAGTTTTTTTCTAGTTTTTAATATTTTCTGCTTTATTTTCAATTGAGGCTTTTCTATATTTTATGTTGTTATTGTTTTGCTTGGTTTTGGTATGTTTTTCTGGCTTTGACATCCTGGATAGGTTACTCTATGGAGACAGTGAATTAACAGTTTCTTGAGGATATGGCAGGGAAGATTGGGGAGAAACGGGGAGCTAATAACGAGAGTAAGAAACAAGATGTTCTGAAACGGATTTTGTTGATGATTGTGCAGCTATTTTTAATATGATAGAACTATTGAATTATGTGATATGTGAATCATATACCATTAAAATGTATAAAATGAAATAACATGTCTAAAATATATAAAAGTGACTTTAATAAAATCATTAGATAATGAAATATGCTTTGGTGAAGTCAGTATAGAACAGTGAAAGGCCTTTATTTCCCTCCCCCTCTCATTGCACTGAGGGAATATAATAATTGCCTTTCCTAATATGACAAGCTCATTATCGGGATGGGGTGATAGTGTATGTGGAGAAGTGTAACACTTCACTGTGGGAGTAATCAGGGTAGACAGGATAGTTGATGGACTTTGCTGTGGTTGTTTTCAGGCGTTATCCAGTTGGTTTCAACCCATAGCAACCCCATGTCCAGCAGAAAGAAACAAGGTCTGGTCCTGTGCCATCCTCACACATGTCCCTACACCTGAGCCCACTGCTCTAGCCACTGTGTCTACCTGTCTCCTGGATGACCTTCCTCTCTTGTGCCTTCCTTCCCCTTTACCAAGCATGATGTCTTTCTCCAGGGATGGTCTCTCCATGAACTTTAGAGTTTGAATCTCAGAGTCTTCTGAACATTTGTTTCCTCTTTAGTAAAATTATGACTTAGAGCTTCTTTGCACGGATTTATATAAATTAAATGAAAAATCAAGATAAAATGATTGATATAGATGAACGTTTGATTAATTTAGTATCTGCTCCGCTCTGTATAATTGCTTGGAATTGTGTTCCTAGACTCCACCTTTCTACAAAGAGATGTAAGTCTCCCCATGCATTCCTTACACGTTTCCCATAGATGGAGTTGAGGAATATCCAAGGATCACAAATGTTCTTTGGAATTCCTATTGAACGTTACTAGCAGGCACTTTCAGAATTCAACATTGACCCCAAGAAGCGTGCCAGTATTTTGCCATGTCATTTGGCTTCATATTTTCCTCGCTTCATTTAAATGACTACCATGTTGGCAAGTGATATGGAATATGGGGAAAAAAATCCAGGGCCAAAGCATATACTGAAATTGGACACTTATTTTAGATAGTTTGAGTTTGTATCTGTCACTTGCCAAATAAATCAATCTACTAAGATACAGAAAATCTATCCGGATTCTCATTTCTAATAAGGTGTTCAATGATTAATCTGATTTTATAAAGACTATTCTTTAGCTATTTATAAATAAAGCCTTGGCTTTAGAAAAGTAATTTTTCACAATGTAGAATGCTAGATGTTTGATGTCAGGGTGCCAGTTCTAAAGGAAGCCTTTGTCTCTAACTGTGGGGCAGGTCTTTATCTCATAGACTTCTATTTCTCGGCTCCTGGGTGGCCCTCATGTAACGTAGCATCTATCGTCTCCATCGCCACTGCTTTTCTTTCTTGCTTTCTGTTGCTTCTACCTTTCAGAAGTTATGGACTCAACACACATTCTATATTATAACTGTCTCTTTAAAGTAGCAAAGTACACCCATTCCCAAATATGATTCTAAGCACAAGCATAGAGGTTAGGATTTTCTATATCTATTTGAGGGAATATAATTCAATTCATAGCAACAATTTTAATGCCATTTTTCTATCTACCTCTTCCTGGACTTGCATGATAATAACAACCTCTGCTGAGTCATAATTATGAGAAATTTGACTGGAAATTTTATAGTCATTATCTATGTCTTACACGGCTTAGAATGCCAATAACTTCAGTTTTGTGTACCTACCAAGGCTTTAATATAGAGCCTTATTTTAATCATTCCAAAATGATTTTAGCTGTTTTAGTAAACCAAGCAGATGATGCCTGTTTCATAAATTCCATCACTATTAAAATAAAGGTCATACTCTAAGTAGGGGGCCATGAGTTAGAAATTAATGTCTGGTTTTAAATGTTTAAGGATTAAAAAATTAAATAGCACAGCTCAATTCTGTTAATATTTAAGTGCATAATTTGAAACACTGGCAGCTCAATAAAGGGAATTCAAATGAAAGAAAGGAAGTTTTAATGTTTCTTCCAAGTTATTGAGAAAATGAATCTCTTAGGAAATTCTTTTTAAAATACAGGAATCTGGCCTTTTTCCTGAGCACTATGACTCAGAAAATTGTATTGATGTGTTCAGGGGGGTGTTAAAAGATTCTAGATGTCTGTGCAAATCACACTGGCAAATTAAAGTACTACAAACTCACCCACCTTGCCCCGCTCTCTCTGATATGGACCCCCAAAGTATTTGTACCTTTTATGTTTCATAACTTACAGTCTAAGAACAAACACTACATATAGGGCTCAGATTCAGTGATGCTTGTATCAACATGTGCTCTTGTTGTTGATAGGTGCCATGCAGTCAGTTCTGACTCATAGATACCATGTGTACAACAGAACCAAACCCTGTCCAACTCTGTGCCATCCTCACAATTGTTCTTATGTTTCAGTACCTTGTGCAGCCACTGTGCCAATCAGTCTTGTCAAGGCCTGTCCACTTTTTCTTTGTCCCTCTACCTTACAAAACATGGTGCCCTTCTCCAGGGATTGGTCTGTCCTGATAACGTCCAATGCATGTGAGATGAAGTCTTGTCATCCCTGCTCTAAGGAACATCCTGGCTGTACTTCTTTGAAAGCAGATTTATTCATTCCTGTGGCAGTCCAGGGCACTTTAATATTCTTCACTAGCGCCAGAATTCAGACACATCCATTCTTCTTTGATCTTCCTTATTTAGTGTCCATCATTCACATCCACATGAGGCAACAGAAAATACCATGGCTTGGCCCAGCCAGACCTTAGCCGTAAAAGTAACCTCCTTGCTTTTTAACACTTTCAAGAGGCCTTGTGCAGCATATTTACCCAATGCAATGTTCTAACTGATCTCTTGCTCACTGCATCCATGAATATTGATTATGGATCCATGTGTGATGAAATCCTCCACAACTTCAACATTTTCTCCATTTATCATCACTTGCGAGGATGTTGGTCTTCTTTACATTGAGTCCTAATCCATACTGAAATCTGCAATCCTAGATCTTCATCAGCAAGTGCTTCAAGTTCTTCTCACTTTTGGGAAAGCAGTTGGTGTCGTCTACATATCACAGATGTTAATGAGTCTAAGATCACATGCGTGGTTACTATCAAATATCAACCAATCTAGACAGAGTTAAGACACTCTTTGAAAAGAGCAAAAAGGAACAAATTCAGCATTTTCAAAGACCAGTCCCTGCAGAAGGACTTCACGCCTGGTAAAATGGAGGGGTGGGGAAAAGGGGGAAGACCCTCGATGAGATGAATTGACACCGTGACTGCAATGATGGGCTCAGGTATAGGAATAATTGTAAAGATGGTACAGGATTGGTCAGTGTTTCATTCTATTGTACATACGGTTATTATGGGTATGCACCTAACAACAACTAGAGTATCTAACCCTTAATAACTCCATCATTGCCTATGGTCTTTCATACTTTGCTCCGTGTCATTATCATCTACCCAATAACCTACTTCTCTAAATAGGAGAATCTATATTGCTCCAGCCACCTCATGAGTAGAATCCTTACCCAAGATCCAATATGGCACCTCAACAATTTCACAGTCATTTCTGGCCCAATGACCTGCTTACCCTGACCTCTGCTGCTTTCGTACTTCCATATTCTCTTGGGGCTCCATGCCTGCCTAACCCAGCACTACTCTTTCCACCCTGTCCTAGCAGTCTCATAATGCTGCCTCTGATTGCCTGATTGTACTCCTACCTCAGACTCTCTCTCTAGTGGGTGCATGCCAGGGCCTGCTGAGTGACCTTGGGAAAAATAAGAAACTCTAGAGATGAAAAGGGAGCATGGGATGTTCTATAGACTGCTAGATATAGAAGTTTAGAGAAGAGACCTGTGTTTCAGTTCCTCTGTCTTTGTTGTTTCGTAGGAATGCCAGCTTTCTGAACCTTTCTTAAAATAAGAATACCATCTGGAATAGACTGATGGATCACAGTGTACCGAATCCTTTTTTTTTTTTTTAGATAAATCCTGTGATTTTCTCCACCTATGACTGGCTACCACATAACTTTTGGAAAATAAGCAATATTAATCTGTGATAATTGTATGTATTTCAATTTGTTACTTTCAGTCAAAATATTTCACAAATCATTGAAGATGCAACATATTTGGGTGAAAAAAACATGAAATTTGTTTTGGAAGTTCAACTAACTGGCCAACTATGTTATTTAGCCCCACTTTACTAATCTATATGTGTAATTGGTATCTACCTTGTGAGGGGGGGTGGATTTTGAAATAATAGCAAGCACTACATTAAAGTATTTGAATTAATAGTTTCAACAGAAGCAACATAGTTAAAGCATGCTTATACAAAAGAAAATTTATTAGAAGGATATAGGAGTATTAAGTAAGTGGAATTTCATTAAATCAGTTAAAAAAGCTATATTGTAGCAAGTCATAGGAAGGCAGGATACAACAGGATTGGAAATAATCATGAATCAGGATTCTCTCTTTCACCAAGTCCATGTTCATCTTTGGTGTTTGGGACCCACAGTTCTTCCTTTGCCTTACAACAAGGAACAGGTAACCACAGGAAGGTGCTATGTGAGCATTCCAGCATAACAGAGATGACCTGAATTTCATGTCATTAAATAAATTGCTTTTCTTCTTATTTTTACAAGCTCTTATTACATTGTCATGAAAACAGTATTGCCTCTTGTCCCTAGAGTCTACTAGAGTTAGCGTCCCAGATCTGTGTTTTAGTCCATCTTTCCCATTTATGGCTTAGAGTTTTTAGGGGGAAACCAGAACCAGTTGAAAAAAAATGACCATAATGAAACTTGCTACATGCAAACGTGTCTCTGCTCTGGCGACAGATCAGCTTTTGCACCAGGGACGCTGCATCTTGTAGAGTGGTGTGTTCTCGGGTGGTGCCTTGGAAGAACTCCACAGTCCCTCCTAAACTCATCTATCTAAATTCGTAGTAGGTCTTACATCACAGGATGATGAGAGAATACTAGAAACTGTTTTAATATTTATTTAGGATGCTTGTGTTAGCCTGGGTACTTTGGAGAAACAAATCCACAGCAACTCATATATAAGAGAGAGTTTTATATAAAGGTTAAATGCACATCAAGAAAGCCACCCCACCCAGTGCTGCCCAAGTCCACAAGTCCAACATTAACCCATATGTCCAACACCAATCCACAAAGTCCTCCTTCATCTCACAAAACACACATGTTGATACCGACTGCAGGAGGAAAGCTGAGTCAGTTAATGTGTGAGCATCTCAGTGCTGGCTGGGGTCTCCACATATGTTTATTGGCCAGGTTGGCACAATAAACTAACTACCTCAATACTCTTTCAGGATATTCAAAGATTCTCCGTACACTTTCCCCCAACATTTTATAGAATCTGTCTCTTCTCTTGCCTTTAAAATACTTTTTCTAGCATTCCATTTTCATGTAATCATGGTTTACTTTAAAAGATAACAATGGTACAAATAATACAATTTCAAAAGTCGCCATTCCAAATTATTCTGAAGTTAAAAGAACAGGAAGTAAAATCTTGATCTTAAATGGACTCATGAGATCTGTAGATTTTTAAAATATGTACTTATGGTTAGGTATGACCATTGAAATATATAAAGGATGTAAAACTACTAGACGGTTTACATGTTTCAAGTGGATTTAGAATATGCTTTTGTATTCATTAGGCGTGATATACATTCTGTAAATCAACAACAAAAGTAAATAATAATAAAAAAACAAGAGGCTTACCATGTGTTCTGCAGGGGCAATTGTGAAGTATATTGAATATTTTTCCATAGCATTAAATGAACAGCTTCCTATGAAGGAAATATTTTTTAACGTGAAAAGTGAATTAAATTGTAGTGCATAGTTGATTCAATGCATTGGTTATTTAAAAAGTCTAACTTCTTTAAAGCCATGTTTTGATTTGTATTTCCCTTATAAATATAAGTTCACTGTTAAGAATTTGAAAAACAGTAGAAGATACAAGAAACATAAAGTACCACATGACGTCTTTTCCTATACCACAAGTAAATAACTTCAATAATATATTAAAATGATTTAAAGTCTTCTTTATATTTTTACAAAAACTGGAATTTCTCTTGCATTTTTGGTACTTCTTCCTGAGTTAATTTTGAATGTTTTCATTGGTAAATTAAAGTATACTAGGATTTGGTCATTTGGAGTTAGAGATAGCCTATCGTTCCCTAGGCTGGGGATGCCCATTCAAGAATAATGGGGCTGCATGTGTCATCAAAAGAAAATATTTTGAGGCCTCTCTTGATAGACAATGTTAGCTGTGAGAGGATGATAGTTATGTACCCAGAAGAAGTGCCAACTAATGCAACTATGATTTAAATTTGCTCGGCAACTATTAAAGCCAATGATGAAAAAAATTTCTACCAATGTCTGCAGTCTGCATTTAATCAGAGGACAACCAAGGTGCTTTGATAATCATTGGCAATTGAAATGCAAAAGGAGGAAACAAAGAGGAAAGGACGTTTGCTTTTTCCTAGATAATTTAGTAGTTCCTTTCTATACAGTCCTACTAGTTTTTCTTTCTATATGGTTCTCTCCTATTGGTTCTTTCAAATACAGCCTCGATGATGGAAATAAAGCCTGACATTGATTGCATTATATAATTTAACTAAAACCAATGATATCTTCATTATACTGCCTTTTAAAACAACACATATGGCTATTCTGTACATGGCATGGTGTGCATTGAATATCTACTATATCTAACCAATGCTTTGAATATCTACTATATCTACTAGATAAATGTTCATAAATGAAATTTACCTCATCCATGGGAAAAGATTATGGAGATTATCAATATCAGCTGTTAAAGCACTAGCCTAGAACAAGAAAGTTTAAAGAAAACTACCTGCCATACAATTGGTAGGCATCCATATTTGTTTCCATTTTAAAGAAAGATGACCAAATAGAAAGTCAAGATCATCAAACAATATAATTGCTATCACCCAGAATTAAAATTTTGCTGAATATCACTATAAAATGCTTGCAGCAGCATATTCACAAGGAGCTGCCAGAAGTTCCGACAGGATTTAGAAGAGGAGGTGCAGTAAGAGACATTGCAGAAGTCAGATTAATTTCAGCTGAAGGCAGAGGATGCCAGAAAGATGTGTATTGTATTTAATTGACTCTGCAAAGTCATTAGACTGTGTGGATTATAACAAGTAACCAATCCGTCGACCAGAACAACGGGCTATTGGATGTTTTCAATCAAGACAAGAGTGTACATCGGGGTTGTATACATTCACCAAACGTAGTCAATCTGAACACTAAGCAGCAAGCAACCCCAAGAAGTTGGCGTCAATGAAGAACAATTGGACATCATATTTAGAGAAAGACTCATTAATGACCTATTCTATGTTTGTAGAAAGTGAGGAGGACTTGCAACACTTACTGTTAAAGAATAAAGATTACAGCATTCACTATGAATTACAGCTTAATGGAAAAGAAACAAAACCCTCACAACTGGACCAATTGACAATATCAAGAGACCCAAGGAGAAGATTAAAGGTGTCAGAGATTTCATTTTACTTGAAATTGCAATCTGTTATCATGGAAGCAGTAGTTTAAAAATCAAACAACAAACATACAAGGAGATAACCCTCCCGCCCCCCACCCTTGTCCCCCACCACCACCCCCCCAAAAATAAAAAGTTCCACTAGGCATAGTTATGCAGTTTCTCACTAGGCAAGCACCCCGCAACTCATTTTGATTTAGTGCATGCAGTGGTGTTGCCTGGGAAGGTTCTCTTTGGTCACAGTGGGTTTTTTTTTCTTTCATAAAAGAAGTTTCTCTCAAACCATGGGGCTATTCTTATGACCCTGAAAACAAACATCAGTCAAGCCAGTGGAAGATGCCATGGTTACTTTACCTCCAAAAATCTCATCAAGTGAAATTAAGGATCAAGACAATGCTCATTTGTGTTTGTTTGTTTATTTATTTTAATGTGGGGGGTAGTGCATTTGGAGTTCATCCCACCAGGCCAGACTGTTAATCAAGATTTCTATGAATATTTAGAGGTTCTGAAAATTTTGTATAACAGTGTGTGTCCCCCAAAATTCTGATTTGTGGCAGAGGATTGGTTTTGCCATCAGGACAATGTGACTGCTCATGCAGCCATTTTAGTGTACCAGTTTTTGGGGGAAATCAGCATGCTTATCTGGTCCCATGCACTTTATTCACCTGACCTTGCTCCCTGTGACTTCTTTTTGTTTCCATAAATGAAGAAGGCATGAAAGAACAGCGATTTGATAATTTAGAAGAGGTAAACAAAAAAATGAAGGAGATGCTGTCAGCCATCCAAACAGATGAGTTTGAAAAATGTTTAAGAATGAAATCACAGATTCCCCCCCTTTTTTGGTACCCCTTTATACATACAACTAGACCAATAGATGACATCCTGAAAATGCAGAAAATAATACAAGTCATCAAGGATTTCATTCTACTTAGATATACAATCAACATTTGTGTAATCTCTAAAATCCAAACCAAATGTACTGTATTTCAACTAATTCCAAGCCAGGGTCTCTGGAGAACAGGGTAGAAATGACCTCAGAGTTTCTAAGCTGTAATTCTTTACAGGAGAGGAAAGTCTCATCTTTCTCCCAATGAGCTACTGGTGGTCTCTTAATGCTAATCCTGTGGTTAGCAGACTAGTGCACATTCACTGTGCAAGTAGAACTCCAATTTATGGAAACAGCAGCCAAAAATTCAAAGGATGTATTGCACTTTGCAAATCTGATGCATAAGACCTATTAAATGTGTTAAGATCAAAGATGTCACTTTGAAAACTAACGTACCTCTGACCCAAGTCAAGGTGTTTTCTTTCTTTTTTTTTAAGAAGACTTTCATTTGTTTGTAATTAGAAATAAATATTTCACAATATATAATTACATATTTTAATCATTTTATTGGGGGCTCATACAACTCATCACAACCCATACATACATCAAATGTGTAAAGCACATTTGTACATTCGTTACCCTCAATATTCTCAAACCATTTGCTCTCCACTTAAGCCCCTGGCACCAGCTCCTCATTTTCCCCATCCCTCCCCTCTCCCCCTACTTCATGAACCCTTGATAATTTATAAATTATTGTTTTGCCATATCTTACACTGTCCAACATCTCCCTTTGCCTACTTTTCTGTTGTCCATCCCCCAGGGAGGAGGTTATATGTAGATCCCTGTAATTGGTTTCCCCTTACTACCCCACCCTCTCTCCATCCTCCTGGTATCGCCATTCTCATGACTGGTCTGAAGGGATCATCTACCCTGGAATCCCTGTGTTTCTAATTCCTATCTGTACCAGTGTACATCCTCTGCTCTAGCCATATTTGTAGGGTAGAGTTGGGATCATGATGGGAGCAGGTAAGAATTTAGGAAATAGAGGAAAATTGTATGTTTCATCATTGCACCCTGACTGGCTCGTCTCTTCCCTGTGACCCTTCTGTAAAGGGATGTCCAATTGCCTACAGATGGGCCTTGGGTCCCCACTTTGCACTCCCCCTTATTCACAATGATATGATTTTTTTGTTCTTTGATGCCTCGTGATCACCTCGTGACCACATAGGCTGGTGTGCTTTTTCCATGTGGGCTTTATTGCTTCTGAGCTAGATGGCCTCTTATTTACCTTCAAGCCTTTAAGACCGTAAATGCTATATGTTTTGATAGGCAAGCACCATCAGTTTTCTTCACCACATTTTCTTGTGTACCCGCTTTGTCTTCAACAATTGTGTTGGGAAGGTAAGCATCATGGAATGCCAGTTTAATAGAACAAAGTATTCTTGCATTGAGGGAATACTTGAGTGTAGATGCAATGTCCATCTGCTACCTTAATATTAAACCTATAAATGTATGCACATAGATCTATTTCCCCATCCTCATATATAAATATATTTACATATATACATGCCTTTATGTAGACATTTATAAATGCCTTTGTCTTCTAGCTCTTTCCTCTATTTCTTTTTACTTTCCTCTTGTCCCACTATCATGCTCAGCCTTCGGGTTTTAGTAATTCCTGTCAGTTCCATCACCCTAGTCAAGGTGTTTTCAGCACCTTATATGCATATGCGTACAATGAAGAACCTCTATAAGATGGATTAACACACTGACTTCAACAATGAACTCAAACATAATAATTGTGAGCACAGTTCTGACCGAGTAGTATTTCATTCTGGTGTTCATGGGTCACTGTCATAGAGGACCGACTCATTGGCAGTTAATAACCACAACAACAACCTAGCCATTACTTGGTTGAAAATGACTGATATTGGTCTGCTTGAACCAGACAATCAAGTAAATGGTCAACTATGCTGAAAATTACAAATTAGATTGGAATGGCTTAACATTCCCATCAAAGAGAGCATTTTACTATCTTTCCTGAAGAAAAGTACTGTCATTGATAGGATAATGTCAAAATACTTATGATGGAGACCGGTTAATAAAACTATTATTTAAATTTGTATGCCAATCTTAATTCCAATAAAGAAAAGTTAGAATTTTTATCAACATCTGATGTCTAAAATGGATTAAGCATATAATCAAGATGTATTGAATTTTGGTCGTGCTTGGAATGTGAAATCTGGAAACAAATAAATGTTGATAAATTGGCAAATATGGCCTTGGTGATAGAAATGACTTCAGAAACACCATGATTGAATTTTGCAAGACTAATGACTTATTCATTGAAAGTACCCTTTTTAAGAACACTAAATGTGTCTTCCCAAGTTGCCCCCATAGGGACCAAATCCACTAAATCTCTTGGAAAAGATTTGAAGGAAAATATAATCTGTCAGAACAAGTCAGGGACAAACTTTGGAGCAAATAATCAAGGATAGAGTGTTTCAAGTTGAAAATGAGGATAATTAAAAACAAGGCCTTGAGAGACAAAATTCAACCTTGAATATATCTCATCTGCACTTAGAGAGCACCTCCTATATAGATTAGACACCCTGAGCATTAATGATGCAGAATAGATGCATTGTAGAATGACATTCAAGGGCATGATGCATGAGAAAAGTAAAATGCCATTAGAAAGACGGGGGGAGACGATCAGAAGGGATTTCTGAAGAGACTGAAACACTCTTGAATGTAGAATAGCTGGAGTGAAAAAAACAATGAAGTAAACTGAATAAAATTTTTCAAAATGAATCTGGTGTTGGAGAAAAATTTATGATTAAATGTGCAGAATCTAGAGTTTAGGAAATCAAACGAGAAGAAAATGTTCGGCATATCCCAAGCTGATAGAACTGAAGAAAATTGAAGGCTGGAATTGGATTTCTGAAGCATTGTATGATTGAATTGGGTAGGCTGTATCAAAATAGGATGAAATAAATACACAGAGTTGCTTTGCCAAAAATAACCGCAGGAAAGAGCAGGTAATCAAGAACCAATACTATTGAAGGAAGAAGTACAAGATGCATTGAAGGAATTGGCAAAAACCAAGCGTTCGGAACTGACGGAATGCTAATTGAGATGTTTCATCAAACAAATTCAATGCTGAAAGTGTTCTGTGCCCCCCAAAATTAGAAGCTAGCCACCTGGACCACTGTCTGGGAAATCTAAGTTGTTTCCAAGAAAAGGTAATTAGATGGAATGTGAGAATTACCAAAAACTATCACTAATATAATTTGATAGTAAAGTTTTACAGAAGAAAATTCAAAAACTGGTTACAGAAGTAATTTGTCAGAGAATTGCCAGAAATTCAAGCCAGATTCGGAAGGCAGAGAGGAATGAGACAAATCACCAAAGATATTAGATGGATCTTAGTGAAAAGCAGAGAAAATCAGAAAGGTGATTTTGTGTGTGTTGCTGGCTATGAAGATACATTCACTTATGTGAGTCTTAATAAATTATGAATAAAAATGTGAAGGATAGAAATCCCAGAACACTTAATTGCTCCTATACTTAACACAGACATACAAAAGCCTTCAAAATATGTTTTAGGCTGGATTTTCTAGAGAAAAAAACATATATATCACAATTGTTCTATTTAAGTTCATTGTTGCAGCTACTGTGTTTTTCTACCTAGTCAAATATATACTTCTTTTTTTAATCAAAGCTGTTTTACTGCACTAATCATGCAATCCTTTTCCAGGGACTGTTTGCTCCTGATAAAATGCCCAAAACATAAGAAGTATCAGTATCCATGCTTCTGAAAATCATTCTGGCTGTACTTTTTCCAAAATGGATGTTTTGGGGTTTTTTTTTGCAATCCAAGATATTTTAATATTTTTCTCCTGCACTGTCACGCAAATTAATGAATTCCTCTTTGGTCTACTTTGTTCAATGCCTAAAGTTTACATGCATTATGAGGTGACTGAGGATGCCATGGCTTGTAACATCCTCGGTATGCAGCACGTTAACGAGCTCTTGTGCAGATGGCACACCTCATGCAGTGCTCTCTTTGAGCCCTTATTTGCTGCTGTCACGGGCATCGACTGTAGATCCAAAAAGGATGAAATCATTGGCAACTTCAATCATTTCTCCATTTATAATGATGTTACCTATTGTTTCAGTTGTGAGGATTTGGTTTTATTTTTATTGACTTGTAATCCATATTGCTCTTCATTTAGCCAATGCTTCAAGTCCCCCTCAATTTCAGCAATAAGTTTATGTCATCTGCATATCTTCCTCCAATCTTGATGGTGCCTTCATTTTCATGTTCCGCGGCTGGGTTGCGGAACAAACGCAGCGTCATTTCATTTCTCCGTCTGTCCGTCCGTCCGTTCATTGAAACGTATCCTAGTTCGAGAATCTTCCTCGGGCGCGCTGCGAGCCGAGGGTCCCGCGCTTACGATGTCCCCTCTGGTGCTTGGTCAAACAAGGGAACCACACGCAAACGGAAATGCAAACACTGACCTGGGGGGTGGCCTGTGCCTTCCAGCATCTTGTACAGAGAACCCTGACACCCGCCTTTTACCCCCGGCCCACCCGCCCCCAGTAGCCACCCAGTCTGCCACTCAAAAAATAAGTTACTTGCATTTATTCCAAATAATCTCGTTTACGCTCAACTGTTTATGCAAATTGTATAAGGTTTCTTAACGTCGGAGCTTGAAAAGTGGGTTCCCGGGAGATGAGCGACGGCGGCCCCACCTGAAATCGAGGTGTTTAGTGACACGAGAGCCATCCAGCAGGAACCCACCCCTCCGTGTCTGTTCGGCAGGTGCGCGTGCGACGGAAGGGGGTGGGGGGGGCGGAAGATGGAGGTGTGCGCACCACACAGCCATGAAGAGCAGCCACCCCCGGTAGCCAAGAGCAAAGACCAGGACTGCCAGCCCGTCAGGCGGCGTTGAGGTGACAGGATCGTCTGCAGGGTCTTGGCCTTGGTTTACTGCGGGGTGGGGCGCCGGCCTGCCCAGGCCCCCTCTAACGTGCAATGCAAAAGGAACATCACATATATGCAGTTGTTTTGAAACTCTTTATTATCGTTTTTTGTTGTTGTTTTCGTTTTTATTCTTGCTTCTCTTTCTCCTTTGCAGTTATTGAAACTGTATGCATGGAATTTTTAAACCTCTGCCACACGTGTATCCATCGATGGGCATTATTACCGCGCCGTGTAAAGGGTCGGTCTTGTTAACACAGCACGCAGACGCTGTACTCCGCCTCCTCCTGCCAGATTTGTGGGGTTTTTTCCCATCATTTCTCCAAGGGAAACTAAATGATTTAGCTGGAGCAAAAGCTTTACGCGTGTCTGCGTGCTTCTGTGTGGCTCTGCCGAGTTGTGGAGAGAAAATCACAGTGAGATCCAGGACCCGGTCCCTGGGCCCAGACCCGCCTGCTCAGTCTTTCAGCCCCAGACAGTAAGCTTCCCGAGGGAGGGGGTTGTGGTGAGAGAGAGAAAGAGAGAGTGTGTATGTGTGTGTGTGTGTGTGTGAGAGAGAGAGCCATCCTGGCCACCGAGAGTCCCTATCCCACTACCCCCATCAATGCCCTCAACTGAGAATATGAACCCTTAGCATGTCCCAAAGAGGCTGGTGGGTGTAGGCCCTAGTGAGGACCAACAGTCCACAGTGCCATTGTAGGAGGCTCCCCGGCCCCCTGGTCTCCCGACTCTATCCCAGGGTGGTGCACACAGGAACCTAGCCTGCCCAGTCCAGGGGTGGCGGACACACTTCTGACACCAGGCCAGCCATAGGACCACCCCAATCGCCACCTCGTGCCTCCCACTGGGTGGGGACCCCTCTCCCAGGTAAGGCTGGGGGTGGGCATGCAGACCCAGGGCTGCCCCGGCCCCGAGCAGCCCCCACCCTCGTCAGCACAGCTCCTTTTGGTCTCTTTCCCGAAGAAGGGAGAAGAGGCATGGGTGTGTGGGCTGTTGACTCTCCCAGTATGTAGAACCCGTGAAGGAAATAACTGTTCTGTTTCATTGCTCATGATTTCTATACTGAAAGATTTTTAACGAAGGGAAAAAACACACAACAGCAATAACATTCATATCTATGGAGCAGCTAACTCGCCCACGTACTACCCTGCTTTTCATACGGAACTAGCCAGTGTAAAGATAATTAACGTGTAAATACCTTTTTTTCTTTTACACCGTGTATCATACTTGTATATGGTGGTTCCTTTTTCAGAGACTCCTTACCTGGTAGTTGTCTTGTTTTCTGAGTTGTTTTTAACTTGGGGGAGGATGACATTGCCCCTCTGCTAGAGGGAAGACGGGCCCCTTGGCCAGCCCTTCCCTGGCTGGGGTGCTCTGCCCATCCCTGCTTCCCGTCGGGCTGTGGGGGTGTATGTGTGTGTGTGTGATCTGGCCTGTGCCCCCACCCCAACAGCCCCCAGGGTTGAAGGAGGCGTTTTCATGCTCGCTTTAAGTCGAAGTTACAGGTGTTTTTGTTTTTCCTTTCGACTCCGGAAAAAAGACCACCTCAACCTTCCCAACGGCCAGGAGCGCCCTGTGTCCCGCCCCGTGTCCCCATGCTGCTGCTTATGACAATATTACGACTTACTCTATTACTCAACTATTTTTATGTAATTAATGTATGCTTTCTTGTTTATAAATGTCTGATTTAAAAAGAAAAAAACACTGATATATATATATATATATATATCAAAGAAGGAAAAATTTACCCTATGCATAGCAAAATGTAACACTGCCAAATACTATACCATTTTTATGTCGTCTAAGTTCTCAGATTATTATCAAACAGATTGATTACATATGCAGGGAGGATACACACTTTATACACACCTTTCTTGATGTGTACACCCACTGACACCTCTCTGGTCCTGCTATTTGGAATTACTGTACCACAAACCAATAACCCTTTCTACTTACTGGGGGGGAGGGGTGGGTGGATTTCTTTCCCAAATAATCTAGTATTTTAGAAAATTTATCTGCGCTCTTGATTTCTATGTTTTATGATTCACTTCATTTTGAGAAATTATTAATTATGACTATATTAAACTTATTATTGTTTCATTATCCCTACCCAAGTTTGGAAGAAATTTATATTAAGAAAATAGTTCACATAGCCACATAGTAGGCAAGTCTAGTCTGATGCTGGACCCTGCGTCAAATACTAAACTCTAAGCCATTATTGACTGACACAGTTGCTGGCCAATGAACCAAAAAAACAGGAGGATGGACCAGGAATCAGGCTGGTGGAAGGTGAGTCAAGTGCACCCAATATTGGCAAGCAGTATGGCAGGCTGCCAACACCTCCCAAGGTTGGCAGGCCATGTGATCCTAGAAGTCCCAAGAAGCCAGATGCAGGATCTAGGCCAGCAGGAATGAGAGAGTGAACGAAACCGAGAGCAAATTCTCAGAGTACCTGTTTATAGACATGAAATAGGCAAGACTGCTCAAGGAGATATGATGCAAATTTTACTTGCACCATTTCAGGCATGTCTTATTGCCAAACTATTGAAAATTCTGGCTTGGCAATTTGATAGAAAACCTATGACAAAATGTTTGTTCAATCTTCCATTATCTTTTCATTCGGTTTCTCCACAGATCTTCCAGAGCCACCTTACAGACTTAGTGGCATTCATTTTTGTAGAAAAAGGGGAAACTGCATGAATTAAAATCAGGAAATGTGTGCCAGGTTTGTATTCTTCCATGGTACTCATTCAATATGTATGCCAACTAAATAATTGGAGAAGCAGGACTACAAGAGTAAGAATGTAGCATTAGATCTAGAGTAAGACTCATTAACAATCTGTAATATGAAGATGCCTCAACCATGCTTGCTGAAAGTGAGGATTTGACTCATTTTTTTTGTGAAGATCTAAGACTGCATCCTTCTATGTAGATACACTTCAACATAAATGAAACAAAACTATTCACAAATTGAAAAATAAGCAACATCATGATAATAGAGAAAAGATCAAAATTATCATAGATTTTACTTCACTTGTATCAAAATCAGCCCATGGAAATAGTCATCAACTGATAAAATGCTTAATCAATTGGACCAAAAAAATCATCTCTTTATTTAATTTTATATTTTAAAGAAAGCTGTCACTTTGTGGACTCAGTGGACCTGCTTCAAACCATAATGATTTCAATGACCTTAGATGTATGCAAAAGTCAGTCAATGAATAAGGAAGAATGAAGAAACATTTATTATTTTGAATTATGGTGTTATAAATAATATTGAATATGTAGTGGTTACATGTTTGCCTGTGATGCACGTGGTTGCCAGTTTGGGACCTTCAGCAGTTCCTTGGGAGAAAGACTGGGTGTTCTACAGCCATAAAGAGTTGCCTTTTAGAAATCCACAGGAGGTTCCTATGAGTCAGCTTTGATTCAATGGCAACGAGTTTGATTGAATATAACATGGACTATTAGAAGAAATTGTTCTGTCTTAGAAAAAAGTACACTAGAGTGTTCCTTGAAAGTAAGGATAGCAAGATTTGATCCCATCCTATGGGCATACTATCAGACATGATCAGTCCTTAGAGATGGACATCATGTTTGGCAAAATACAGGGTCGATTGTTCTAGTTTTTATTTTTATTTGTTATACTTTGAAGTGACTTTTTCAATGTTTTTGTTGTTGTTGTGGGTCTTTTTTTCTTTTTGTGTAAGTCCCATAGAGAAGGTAATTCTATAGAAACAATAACTTGGGCGTATGGCAGGGGAAGTTGAGAGAAGGTGGGCAGCTAAACATAAGGAATATAAGATAGAAGAAGATTTCTAAAACTGATTGTAGGAATTCTTGCATAACTTTAAAGATGTTTAAACTATTGAATTGCATGCTATGTGAACTATATATCAAAAAGATTGTTAAAATTAAAATAATACTAATGTTTTAAAAAATGGAGGGTCAGAGAAAAAATAGATTCTGAATGAAATGGATTAATACATTGGCTGCAAGAGTAGCCTGAAACATAGCAATTATTGTGGGGGTGGTACAGGACTGGGCAATTTTGTTCAGTTTTACATTGGGCCACTGTGTCTGTGAAAGTTATGTAGTGATGAAACCAAGGATTGCAACTTTCATTATCGATTACAGCTTAATGTAAAGAAGACTAAATCCTCACAAGTGTAACAATAACTACCATTGTGAAAAATTGGGGAAAATATTGAAGTTGTCAAGGATTTTGCCTCGTTTGAATACACAATCCATGTTCCTGGAAGCAGCAGTCACGATCTCAAACCATGCATTGCATTGTGTAAGTCGGCTGCACATGACCTCTTGAAAGTGTGTTACTTTGAGGATTCAGGTGTGCACGACCCAAGCCACGGCATTTCAATCACCTCACATGAGAACTGTTAGGTGTCGACCACTCTGTTCTGACCTGTAGATAACCTGCGCACAACAGAAAAAACACAACAACCACTGGCCTTGGATTAGCCTCACAACTGTTCCAATGATGGAGCCCACTGTTGCAGCCACTTTGTCAATCCATCTTATTTAGGGCCGTCCTGTTATTAAATGCCATTTTATTTACCAAGCATGATGCCATTCTCCAGGACATCCTGACAGTGTGTCCAGAGTATCTCAAATTTTTCCATTCTTTACTCTAAGAAGTGCACTGACAATGCTTTTTCCAAGACAGATTATTTTTGGCCTTTTGGTAGTCCATGATACCTTCAGTATTCTTTGCCAGCTCCACAATTCAAACTTCATTCTTCAATTAAATGTAAAGAAGCACTTGCTGATGAAGAGCAAGGATTGCAGCCTTCTGCATGTGTTATAATTCAATGTAAATAAGACCAAAATTCTCACAACTGGACCATTAAGTGATATCAGTGTAAATTAAGAAAAAAAATTGAAGTCAAAGATTTTGTCTTGCCTAGATTTACAATCAATTCTCATGGAAGCAGCAGTCAAGAGATCAAAGGTCTTATAGTATTATGTATGAGAACTCTTCAGAGGATTTAAAAGCAAGGAGGTTATTTTTAGGACTAAGATGAACCTGACTCACTGTATGATATTTTCTGATGCCTCATATGCACGCTAATGCACAGAGAGGCCTGCAGGGCCAGCCCCAGCTCAAGACATGCCATCCCCTCACTGAATCACAGCACTGCAGAGGACAAAACCGGAGACACAGTATGGGGAGTGTGTCTGGTCTGACACCTTCCACCCTTCCCTGCTAGCCACCACCAGTGGGGTGAATTAAGAATGAAGCATAACAGATCAGCAATGGGAGTAAAGTTACAAAGTCCATGAGGAATCACAAAAATAGACTTCTGAGTCTGAGAACAGTACTTGGCACCTCACTGGACATGGTTGGGGAACATTCATAAATTTCAGCAGATAGACCTGCACCAATGTATAGGGATTTATTGTTTATTTTAAAATTTACTCATTTTATGTCTATCTATATAAGATAGGATAAGCAAATCGGAGAAGAAACAATGGGACTGATGTTTGTTTGTTTTGGCAGGGGGCATGGGACAGGAGGGGGCTGGGAGAAGGGAGAGGCGAGGCAATCATGTCAGGGACAGGGAAACAACAAAGGATCTAAAAGTGATAGTGAAAGGGGGGTATAGTTCCTGGTGGTGTTTGATCCATTGGAATGTAGCCCAGAGGGATTACTGAGAGGTCAACAAGGAGTGAACATGATAGTGGGACAGGAGGAAAGTAAAAGGAAATAGAGGAAATAACTAGGAAGAAAAATCTATATAGAGAAGTATAAATATAAACATATATGTAAATATATTCATATGTAAAGATAAGGTATTGGTCTACATACATATATTTATATGTTAATACATTAAGGTTGCAGATGGACTTTGGGCCGCTACTCAAGACTTCCCTCAACACAAGAATATTTTTTTTCTAATGTGGCACTGTGTGATACCCACCTTCCCAACATGATCGCTGAAGACAAAAGGGTGCATAAGCAAATGTGGTGAAGATACTGGATAGTTCCTGGCTATTAAAAGAGATAGTGTATTAGTCTGGGAACATTAAAGAAACAAATCTACAGAAACTCATGTATAAGAGAGAGTTTTATATTAAGGTTAAGTGCGCATCAAGAAAACATCCCAACCCAGTGCTGTTCAAGCCCACAAGTCCAACATTAACCCATATGTCCAACACCAATCCACAAAGTCCTCCTCCATCTCACACAACAGACTCAATGATGCCGAGATGGCAGGGGTCTCCACATGGCTGCTCCAGCACCCAGGGCTGCACTGGAATAGGTCCATGTGGCTTCTCCTCGGGGATTTCTTGCAGGAACTGAACCTTGCCAGCTAATGCACAGAATTGGCTAAGGCAGCTGCACACTGGTGTGACCATCAGAAAGCAAGAGAACTGAGAACTCGAATGGCAAGGCTCACTGAGGCATTATCTCTCTGCCCTTCAATAAATCCCATATGTGTTTAATGACCAGGTTGGCATAATAAACTAAGTACCTCATATAGTGTCTGGGGTCTTAAAGGCTTGAAGTCAAACAAATGGCCATCTCTTAGGGAAACAACTAAGCCCTAATGGAAGATGACAAGAGGTATCAGAAGTTCAAAAACAATACTATCAATGTGAAGGAGTGGGGTCTGTGGAGGCCCAAAGTCTATCTATTGATAATTAGACATTCCCTCACAGGAAAGCCACACAGAAATGCACACAGAGTGTAGTATAGCACCGACAAAACACCCAATAGTCCTCTGGTTCTTTGATACTTCCATCCCCCACTGTTGTGGCCTCAGTTCTGTCTCATAAATCCTGCTAGACTGGCATATATACATTGGAACAGATAAGAGCTTCTGACACGTGGAATTAAGGACAGATAAACCCCTCAGAAACAGTAATGGGAGTAATGGTTCCATGAGGGCATGAGAAGGGAGAATGGGGCAGGGGGGACTGATAGCAGTCATGGCTGTATAAGCCCCTTCATTGGGACAAATAACAGAATTGCAGGTGAAAATATACATCAGATGGATAAGATATGAGAAAAATAATTATACTAACATATACTATATTAAAAGTTCAGATGGCGGTTGAGTGGAGGAGGGAGGGAATAAAGAGGAGTTGATATCAAAGGTCTCTTGATATAATTGATTGATGGATTGTTATATCACTAAGAGCACCAAATAAAATGACTTAAAAATTGGACACTGAGTAAGGAAGACCAAAGAAATTTCAGTGTGTCAGATAATATATTTTTTTCATTATATAGTTACATATAGAAACTAAGAATAAATTAGTAATTCATTTTTACCTAGATAGTTAACATTTCTGATGCTTTATATACTTCCTGGTTTCATCTTATTTTGACCAGAAAAACCTCCTTTAGACCATCTTTTGATTGTTTCTTATACAGCTTGATCACAAGCCAAGATTTGTGACTTACTCATTTCTGGTCTAATCTATCAGCCATTGAAAACTTTGTGTAGAACAGTATTACTCTGAGGTCACCATGATTTAGAATTAAATATAGAACAACGGGTACATCCACAAATAAAACACAAGTGCAGGTGGAATCGTGAAGTATACATTGGGCTGCTAACCACATGGACAACAGTTTGAAACTACCAGCAGCTTTTCAGGATAAACATGAGATTTTCTTCTACTTTTGTAAACATTACAGTCTCAGAAACCTGACGGGGCAGTTCTACTTCAACCTATAGGGCCCCTATGAGTCCTAATGGACTTAATGACAACGATATTGTGTTTTGTTTGTTTATTGTTTTGTTTCAGCTAGGAAGCATCACAAAATTTTCACTGAATTAATTATTCAACAATAATGAAAATTATGAAGACTAGGTATACTATACAGGGGAGGATGCAATACATGAGATCAACATAAGTCAGAACAGATATGATTACAACTTGCTTTTGTTATTTTGATGATAAATATAAAGTCTTTTCCATGACACTTTGATATCATTTGATGATATCTGATGATATATACCCAGAAAAGGACATCATGATTAGTAAAGTTGCAGGGTAGTGAGAATGAGGAGTACCTCCAACAAGATGGATTGACACAGTGGCTGTATGAGTGGACTCAGAAATAAGAATGACTGGAAGATGGTGAAGGACCAGGCGGTGTTTGGTTTTCTTGGACACAGGGTCTCTATGAGTTGGAATTGATGGAACGGCACCTAACAACAACATCATCAAGTATTTATTGACAGGTTATGCATGTCAATGCATAAATTATCATAATAATACCAAATCATGTATCAATAAAACAATCATATTAAATAAATATTGACTAACATAACATGTTAACTAATAACTCACCATTAATGTTTTATATAAAAATTTTAATTAAATCATTTTTCTAAATTTGTCTTTGGGCATGTTATCAGGGGCGACTAGTCCTTGGCCACTGACTTGTATTTTTTTTAAATTGACAGGCTTCAAAAATGCAGATAAACCACAACGAGCTGGATTGACACGGTGGATGCACGAATGGGCTCAAACAAATTCCATTTTTAGAAGTAAAATTGGTCCGTTACTTCAAATTTTTTTAAAGCCCTGCAAATTGACAAATCATTATATAACTGTCACAACTCATCTTCCTCTAGATGCACGTGGGCACGTACTTGGCGTCCATAGCTAAGACTGTGTGCTTTGTGGTCTTCCTACATGTCCTTCAAGCCCCCTTTACTTCGAGCAAGCAAGGTCACGTCATACGCACATGGCAGGTTGTTAATAGCCCTGTTCCGAACTTGATGTTATGCTCTTCTTTCTATAGGCCAGTTATTTTGAATTATCTGTTCAGATTGAACAAGTATGATAAAAGTGATACATACCATTCCTGATATTAAGCCACGCGTTATTCCCCTTGAGCGAGTTGAGCAACTGCGTAATTAAATGTTTGTAATTCCAATTCTATATCATTTTACTCCTGGTTTGTTGTGCTCCATTTGCTGCATATTCCAAAAACAAATACAAGTAAGCACCTTTTAAGTTGTTTCTGCTTTCATTTAAGACCCAGGTGATATCAGAAATAATGCCCATCTTTCTGTCCCAGTGCTCTTCTGAATCTGAATTGACTTTTTGGCAGCTCCTCACCAAGGTACTAATCTAACAGTATTTTTTAAATGATCTTCTGAAAACTCTTACCGGCATGTGATATTAATAATATTGTTCCCCTCATACAGACACTAATAGTAAATGCTGAAGAAGGAAACACCAAAAACAACAATGAAAAGAGCTAATGCTGAATTGGATGGTTTGAAATTGGAACCCCCTACAATGCTGGTGGGATTGCATAACAGTATCACAACTATGGATAGCAGTAAGATGCTCTGAAATAAATGCAAATAGAAATACCATATGACCCAGCAATCACTCTACTAGGTATATATATCAAAGAACCAAACATGTATGTTCACCCATGTTCATTGCAATGCTATTCATAATAAATAGCAAGAGGTTAGAAGCAATCAATGTGGCCATCCATGGAAGAGTGGACATTTCAATTTTGGGACATGAAGACAACGGGACACTATGTATCCTAAAGAACAAAAACGAGACTGTTGAACACCTTATTACATGGGCAAATAAGGAAGATATTATGCTCAACCATCTTAATCAGTCACATAAAGACAAATATATGAGATCATTATTCTAGAAGAAAAAGATCAGGAAAAATAATTTTCACCCCAAAAAAGACAAATGTCAATGATTATGGGGAGGTTTTATGAAAGGGAGGAGGAACATAAATGAATAAATAGATGATAGTTAGATAAAAAGGGAAACACACACACATAGATAAACATGGATAGGCACAAGTAGGTACACATGACAAAATAATGATAATACACATAGATTCATAGATAGCAAGGTAGGATAAATATATACTGAAGATAGGTGAAAATAGATATTGAAAAATACAGAGAATATGCACCTATGCAAAAAAAGTTTAAAAAGAAAGGAAAGAAAATGATTTAGAGCCCACTGAGCCCCAAGTGAGCTTACTGCACCCAGAGGCACCTCTGGAGAAAGGAAGGCAATGTGCTCTCACCACCATCTGCTGTCTATCACTCACTGTGAAATCACTCACTGAACACCCTACAGGGCACTGTGCTACCCTGCATGCAGAGGGTGTCCACGTGTGTGCGTGTGGCTTCTGGGAGCAAGGCCCCAACCCTTGGTCCCTTCCCTGCTCAGTTCACTCACCGTTTGGGAACTTGGGCTTTGAGAAGGTCTGGGAGGGTCAGGAACTGAGTGTGCCAAGAAGGAAGGGTAAAGGGCAAGAATTCCAGGTTTGTGTCATGGACAAGCAGGCTGCCCACTAGGTCCACTCTCTAGAGCCTTCCTGCCCTGAGTACATTTTCCCTCCAACCCTGTCTTGGAGAAATATGTACCACTCAATAATGGTTATGTTTTGATAGATAACCTTTCTCTTGAATGGGCACAAATATGGATCTTGTCCAAACAGTAGGCCAGATCTTCCAAATGTGTTGGCATAGACTAATTAATCCTCCTTCAGCTGCATCAGTTTATTGAATTGGTACTTTATTATTTTAAATTAATATTTTAATTGATATTTTCTCAAGTTCTGAGGCCTGGCCTTTTGCTAATACCGTCAGTGTAATTTGGACATCTTATTCTTTTAAAAAATCATTTTATTGGGGGCTCTTACAATTCTTATCCCAATCCATATATACATCCACTGTGTCAAGCCCATTTGTACATTTGTTGCCCCCGTCATTCTCAAAACATTTGCTTTCTACTTGAGCCCTTGGTATTAGCTGCTCATTTTTTCCCTCCTTTCACATTCCTCCCTCCCTTATGAACCCTTGATAATTTATAAATTATTTTTTTCTATAGCTTACACTGTCCAATGTCTCCCTTTACCCACTTTTGGGTTGCCCATCCCCCAGGGAGAAGGTTATATGTAGATCCTTGTAATCAGTTCCCCCTTTCTACCCCACCCTTCCTCCACCCTCTTGGTATTACTACTCTCACCACTTGGTCCTGAAGGGATTTTCTGTCCTGGATTCCCTGTGTTTCCAGTTCCTATCTGTACCAGTGTACATCCTCTGGTCCATCCATATTTTTAAGGTAGAATTGGGATCATGATAGTGGGAGTGGGGAGAGGAAACATTTAAGAACTAGAGGTAAGTTGTATATTTCATCGTTGCTACATTGCCCCCTGACTGACTTGTCTCCTCCCTGAAACCCTTCTGTAAGGGGATGTCCAGTTGCCTATAGATGGGCTTTGAGTCCCCAATCTGCACTGCCCCTCAGATATGATTTTTTGTTCTTTAATGCCTGATACCTGATCTCATTTACACCACCTGAGCACACAGGCTGGTGTTCTTCCACGTGGGTTTTGTTGCTTCTGAGCTAGATGGCTGCTTGTTTACTTACCTTCAAGCCTTTAAGATCCCTGACACTATATCTTTTGATAGCCGGGCACCATCAGCTTTCTTCACCACATTTGCTTATGTGCCATCTTTGTCTTCAATGATCATGTCGAGAAGGTGAGCCTCGTGGAATGCCAGTTTAATAAAACAAAGTGTTATTGCATTCAGGAAGTACTTGAGTGGAGGCTTAATTGGACTTCTTATTCTAATTCCACTGCTCACGTTCCTGCAGTGGATGGACTGTTGTATGCTACTTCTTGAACTAGTTTGATGTCAAACAGTTCCTTATGGTAGAGTTCTGTGTATGCCTTCTATTTTCTTTTCATGCTCCCCACAGTGTTTATATTTCACTCAGAGAATACTTCAATAGTTCAATCTGAGCCTTAGTTTTTTTCTTCAGACCGTTCCGTTTGAAAGACGTTGAGTATGGTCTTCCATTAGGTTTTCTAACTGTAGCTCTTTACTCATTTCATTGTCAGGTTTTCCTTTGCTTCTTGACATTTTCCTTTTGAAATTCCCCATCCAGTTCCTTCACTTCATCATTTCTTTCATTCGCGTTAGCTGCTCTATGATTAACAGCAAGTTTCAGCGTCTCTGGGCATCCACTTTGACCTTTCCTTTCACTCCCATAGGAGTAGTTTTAGCAACATTAGTCTGGTTGGAATTCAAATGATAACCACCACGAGCTGGGACTCTATACTTACCAAATGTCAAATCTTTGTAAATTTGGACAAAAATGATGAATAACTGAAATATCCATATATTATTAGTAGAAATATAAAATTGTATAACCACTTTGGAAAATATCTGGTAGTTTCATAAAACAAAACATACATATTTTCTACAGGAACATACCCAAGAGAAACATAAGCATATTTGTGCCTGTGTGCACAAGCATACACACACACACACACACACACCTTGTCATTGAGTCAATTCTGACTAATGGTGACTCCATGACTTACATGGTAGAACTGCTTTATAGAGTTTTCTTGATGGTAATGTTTACTGGGGCAATTTGCCCAGCACTGTTGGGAAGCTTTTGTAATGCCATATTTTAGTTTAGTTATCAGAAACAAATCATTGACACCACCCAGCGGTCTTATTTTCACAAGCACATGGACAAGCATTTTACAAAAATATTTGCAATGGCTTCATTCAATATAGACAACAATTGGAATGATGTGTGTAGAAAACCCACCTGGAACATTCACATAAAACTCACTAGAAAGGATCTCAAAAATATTTGGGGAGTACATGCTGTGTTGTATGTAAAATTATACAACAGAAATGATGAATATACAATATGATAAAAACCTCAGTAGTTGCCTCTCTGGAAGGGAGGGTCAATAGGATTAGAAGGGAGAAGGTTACAGGGTGATGGTAACACATTATGTCTGCATCAAGATTTGTTTCACTGAAATTAGCACATGTCAAAACTTACTAAATAAACACTAACATTCTTTCATTTTACAGACCAAAAATGCTGCAACTAAATATCCAGTTCTTATAAATAATATGCATCTTATAGTTTTTAGGAAGCATGCAAAAATGTGTGAAGTTTACTTTTAAGTACAGACCCAATAAGACAGGTAGTTGGAGGGACGTAGCCATAAAAACATGGGTAGACATGTTATTAACAACCCGCCAAGTTGATTCAGCTCATAGCAACATTGTCAGGCAGAGTAGATTGGCCCCATTGGAGTTTGGAGGTTGTAAATCTTTGTGGAAGTAGGCTACCTCATCATTTCTCCATAGCAGGCTGTTGGATTTGAACCTCCAACATTTCAGTTATCAGATCACCCTGTAACCTATTGAATCACCAGGACTCCTCTGTTATAAGGAGAGTGAATTGTTGAGAGCATCAAGGTGAGGTGTATTCAGTGTGAAATGTAAAGTTATTTAGTTATCTTAGATGTTGGGCATGTTTTATACTAAAATGTTAGAACAATTTTAATACATTTTTGTTATTACGTGTTCGTCTGCCTATGTCATTTTCCCTCCTTGTCATCAAATGTTTTGATCAGCAAATGCAGATATTCTGAGATTAGAAATGCTTTCCACGCTGACACATTAATTGCTATTCTTATCCATGTGTTCTGAGCATACCTTCAATCATTTTTAGATTACATTGTGATTGCTTGTCTTCTACATCTAGCACCTCATTCATAATTTTCATTTTCTCATCCATTTTTCTCCAGCCGAGGTTATTATCCAACATATGGTGATTTCATTGTAGGTTTTATCAGTTCTTGTTCTTCCTGTCCCAATGATAATTTAAATTTAACTATTCCATTTTTAATTCCAAGGTTTCTTTTACTTATTCAGCTTCCTTCCCCACTCATCCTGAATATCCGCAACTGTTCATTTCCATGGACTGTAGATTTTTTCTAAGGTATCTTTATACCTTTTCAGAATCAATATTTTCTCCTTCATTTAAAATACAAAGCAGATGCTATTTGAAGTATTTTGCTTTCTTGATTTTAAAAATGTATTTATCCTGCACAGAGTATAATGCTGACTTTCTTTTTCTTAAAAAATATATTCCAAGGACTACACATGGAGTTTTAAAATAATATGCACAAATTTTAATTGCAGTTGCAATAAATATAAATAGAGATAGACATATCTGACCCCCTCTGACTTCTCTATGGTTGTGAGGCCGGGGTCAAACAGCATCCATGGTCCATCCTTCTTTACCTATTCTGACACCACGTATTCCCCCACGCATTCTGCATGTATGCTGGGTTTGATAATTTCTTGCAATGTCCACACAAAACTCACAGAAATACTCCTCATCAAGGAAATTTATTAGGAAAGTAAATTACTTACCACAATTCAGGAGCAGCCAACAGTAAGGATACAATTGGTTTCCTGAGTCGGGAATCAAGTCTTGGTCCAGTTCTCAGCCTCTCAGCCATGTGGTGCATTGGCAGTTGCCTCTATCGGCCAGGATGTCAGTCTACCTGTTGCTCAGTACTGCAGTTCCAGCATCTCAGGCCCGATGAGGAGAAGGTACTACATGGTTTCAGTGCGGCTCCTCTGAGTTGCTGTTGATGCATCTGGTCCGGACTTGGAGACCTCTGATAATTCAGAGAAAGACCTTGAATGATCTCTTCCAAGGTCCTGGGCATTTGTCTCCCTTCTCAGTCACTTCACAGATGGCTCACCCTTACAGCCAGCAGGGTGGCAATGAAAACTAATTCCCTTTATTATGGTTACACATGCCTTATAATCTTACTGTCATGGACTTGATACCGGCTCATAGTGACACTATAGGACAGGATAGAATTACCCTGGTGGGTTTCTGAGACTGTCACTCCTTACAGGGGTAGGAAGCTCTTTCTTTCTCCCTCAAATCCGCAGATGATTTCGAATTGCTGTCCTTGTTGATCACATTCCAAGGCATGACCACTATGCCACCAGGCTCCAATTATGGTGTGCCTTGTGTATGGTAACACCCAACCCTTTGGTTGGAGTTACAGGCACACAAGTATAGCAGTCTTATTAAGGAACTTCACTCCTCTACAGTGGTTATAACCAGAACCCCTGTGTGCCAATAGATGTAATAGATGACTTCTCACAGACTTCTAAAATTAAAACCAATTTAATCTATTGTTATGGAATCAAAATTATAGTGGCTTTATAGGATAGAATATAACCCTTAGAATGACTGGGGGTTTCAAAAAGCCAACCTTTCAGTTACCATCTGAGCACTTAACCACTGCACCATGAGGACACCACTTTACTTGTACTAAATTGTTGTTTTAGGTAGTACATGTGTTGATGTGCACTGTTCTATCTTTTTGTTGTTGTTACTATTATTATTTTATTTCAATCATTTGAATTTATATTGCTGAAGAGATATAAAATGATTGTAGAAATACATTCTCAGTAAAGTTCCAGAAACTCATGCTACGTAGCATGGCAAAAACACTGCATCATGCTCGTGGAACTTATACATGGACCAATGAACAATTGCCCAAGAAAATAAGGGAATCTGTATGGTTTAAAAGTAGAAAATGTGTGTGTGTTCGACCACATTTATCCAATCGATGTATTTAATATTCAAAAATTTCATATAAAATGAAAACGTGCAAAAACTGTGCATGAATTTCTATTTCTTTTTTCTCGCCAAACTAACTCAAGAATTTATGCTCCGTGAGATAATTAATATCAAGGTTGGAGGAAGATTCATTAATAACCTGCAATATTCAGATGGCACAACTTGGATTCCTAAAAGAGATCTTGAAGGACTTACTGAAGAAGCTCAATGTAGTCTTCTGTCTACATTGTATCTCAATAAGGAGAAAACAAAAATCCTTAAAATTGAAGCAATACATGTGAAATTGTCAATGAACTTTCTTTTTTCAAATGCAAATAAAAACCCGGAGAAGCTCAGTAGTGTTTTTTATCTTGAATCCCTTTCCCTTGCCATCATGACTCAATCTTGTGTCTGAGTAGTTCTTTCATGCATCTCAGATAACTCCCAGCCGGCCGGAGTGCTGTCATGAGCAGTCTTGGTGAAACGCACGGTAGCAGCAATGATGGACTCATACACACCCGTGAAGATGAAGATGGTGCAGGTCTGGGTGATGTGTGACTTGATGTTCATCAGGCCCCCCTACGTCAGGCAGACTCCACAGCAACTTTAAAAACAGCAGGAAAAACTCTGGATAGAAGATGAGGCATCTGAGTTTAAGAACTTTATTTTTTTCATTTTTATTTTCCCCATGAATAGTATCAGCTTAAACAAGGTCACCTCTCCTTCTTGATTCTATTTTTAATACATAAAATAAGTCTAATAATAACGACTTTGCCCATCTGCGAAGGTGCTGCTTAAGCAGCTCTGTAAGGACTTTCCGAATGTGACATTTCCTGGTGACCAAAATAGCTCGGGTCAAGACGCAGTTCTTATTTTCAGTGATTCTTCCAATACAAACATGGACAAGGGAGGGAAAAGGAGAATAGACAGGACAAACTTTGGAAGCACAAAGTTAGCTTGGATCAAAGAAACAAACAAACAAACAAACAAACAAACCTTCCAGACCACCACAGTGCCTCCTCAGGATGGTGAGGAACCCAGAGGTACAAAGACGAAGCCCCTGCCCAACTAGAACACTGAACACTTCATGTTTGTAGCCGGCATTAGTCAAGGACTTCATGCAAACACTTGTCTCCTGCAATGTTCTCAGCTCCCTTAGGAATTTGATGTTGCTTCCAAAAACAATAAACTCAATGTGCCAATTCATTACACTTGGGTATGGGAAAAAACCACTTGGCTAACTTTTGACAAAAATGCATAATTCATACTTCCCCAAGACCTTAATGAGGTGGGGTTCCAAAACAACTCTGAAATTTACACGTTTAGCCAACTCTCCAGGTAACCTACAGCGTGTGTGATACAGGCCATCAACAGAGATACACTTCCGCGTTACAACTGGGAGATGCCAGAGAACCCAGTGCTCCTGGAGGCCAATATTTCCTAAATGCATCTGATTGTAAACATCCTCCAAAGCCCTTGTCAGAAATGCAGGACTGCGGGCCCGGCCCTCCAAGCTTCTGATACAATAGTCTGTGGGCAAGCTAAGGTTCTCTATTTTTAACAAGCAGTTGTCCCAAGTGATTACTATCGCTGAGCAAATTGGTCGGTGAACTAAATTGCTTTTGGCTACCTAATAAGATAAAATCCATGCAAGACTAAAAGTCAGTGCGCCAGGCGCCCAGGCCAGAGGTCGCCTAGTATACTGACCCCTTGAAACACATACTCATGGGGAGAACAGGGGCGTTGTGCTATCCAGTTCTTGCCTCTCTTCCTCTGTCCAGCCAGGCCAGGTGTCCTCCACTCACTCCCACTGCGTGGACCAGGCCTGCTGTGTAAGCCTCACGACAAAGCACTTCCAGCATGGAAATTGCAGAACAGAATGGCTGCAGTCACGTCTGATGACGAGCGAAAACAAACCCATGGAAACTCTTGTCACAGTCCCCGAAAGTGCTGAGCCAGCTGCAGGGAGCCAATGTACCCACTGACACATGGACTGAAAGCTCTGGCTCATTGGAAGCAGTCCATTTGTTTTCCCTTTTCAGCAACCTGGCCTGTGCTCACAGGCTTCTGGCAAGATCATGACAGAACTGAGCAGACTGATGGATTTATGACCCTCTGCCTCGATGACATATTTACCAGGCCTTGCCTGCAAGACTCCAGTAGCAGGAAGGAGGATAGGAGGAGGCAAGGCTTTGAAAAAAAACTGTCTGGAAATGGGATCCAGGACAGTACGAGTTAGAAGACCAGCTGTGAGAGAGGTCTTTGCTGAGTGCATTTCAAACAACTTGCCATCAAGCCACCTGCAACACATGGAGGAGCCCAGGTGGATCAGGGTGGAACTGTACTCCCCTAGCTTCCCTTTGAACGTGGCATCACCTTTCGTCAGAGGTGCCTCTACGTGGACATCCACTGTAATAATTCTCAGAATCCATGTCATGTTCCGGTTCATCACTGCAGCCACTGTGTCCGTCCAACTTGTCAAGGGCCTTCCTCTTTTTTGCTGTCCGCTACCTTACCAAGCACGATGTCCTTCTCCAGGGATGGGTCCCCCTCAAGGACTCGTTCAGAGGGGGGGGAGATGAAGATTCATCATTCTCATTCTAAGGGGAATTCGGACTGTCCTCCTTTCAGCATATATTTCTGGCAATCCAAATTATATTTCATATTTCAGCCATACTATAATTAAAATGCATCAATTTTCCTTATTCATTATCTAGGTTCTCCATGCATATGAATCCATTGAAAATGCCATGGTTTGAGTCAAGGACACTTTTGCCCTCAAAAGGACATTACTCTTTCTTTAACACTTTAAAGGGGTCTATGAGCAGGTTTTCCCACTGAGATAAGTTGTTTGTTTAGGACATGGCTGTCAGAGAAGAGGGGAGGACAACATGGCTACACGGAGCCCCCAGAGTATGGATTCTGTGCAGCTTTTAATACAACTCAGAGTCGCAGTGGAGTTCAAAGGCATTGTGCATGGTGGGTGTGGTATGGTGGTGGGTGGGGATTTGTGAGGATAAACTCATTATTTTCTAGATTTATTTCCTAACTACAAAATATGCCTAACCTCCTTCAAAGCTTTCAACTTCAAGGTCACTCAGCATGCTTGCTCCAGGTGTCTTGTCCTGGGGGGATTTTATGAAGGAAGGGCAAAATAATGCTGCAAAGTCATCACATTTATGAGTGTCCCTAGCTGGCGAGGATGTCATGACAGGGCTTTGAGACATTTGAGATGCCTATTTCCTGGGATCTTATGAAATGTCCTTGCTGTATTTTTAAAGAAGGGATAGTCAGTCAAAGCTGTAACATGAAGAGAGTTATGATAGAACACAAAGAAATAATAGTTTACTTAGCTGCTATGTATCTATATCTCTATCTATCTATCTATCTATCTATCTATCTATCTATCTATATTTTTGCCTGCCGCCTCAGTTTTAGTATGAGATCTGTACTTAAGGTGTAAATTGAATGGTGACAAGGATACACTTAGAGAAGCAAGAATTAAAATTCAGTTCTGGAAAAAGTTCATTTTCATACTCAGATTTGTGCAAGTATCAGTGATAAGACTATCAAATCTGAATTAATGTGATTAGCATAACTTTGCCTTATGAATTAATTACTTTCCTGGAATCAGAGGTAAAAATGTTTTTCTTCCACCTAATCCTCTCTATTAGATATGGATTTGCTAATAGAAGCTAATTTTTTTCTACACCATGATGAATTTATTAATTCTCAACTTCTTTAAAAATTAGTAAATAAAGACCATCCAAACTGAATTCTGAGTAAATGTAGATCTTCCATTTTCAAAACCAGCTGAAATAAGAATATATATTTATTCAGTTTATTTTTATGAGATTTATGGTCCATTTCTCTAAAATGCCTTATCCAATGAAATCAATCATTCCTTTCCCGTGCCTTCACAGGTCCAAAAAGAATGTGGAAAATGCTGTGCTCGTAAAAGGGCAAAATGACAGATACTTAGGAAACCAATCTGTCAATATGTATCAGCAAACATCAAATCATGTAATTTCTGTTTCCCAGGGATTTTTTTCTCTGAAATATGCCTTAAAGAAGTAGTCCTAAATATACAAATCATAATACATACACCCAGGGCCATGATATTTATAATGCCGCAAAGAATTAGGAGCTACTTAGACCGGGTTGACTAGAGAAACAAATCCAGTACCACTCATATATGTGTAAGGAAGAGCTTTATATCAAGAAGGAATTATATATCAAGAAAACATTCAAGCCCAGCCCAACTCCAGTCCATAGTCTGATGCTAGTCCACAGGTTTCTCTTCAGACTCCTGTGGTCACAAGCAATGAATCAAAATGCAGGAAGGCCACAGATGCTGAGTCATGTGGATTCACTGGCAGTGGACACACACAGGGCTCTGGCAGCAACCAGGGTCAGCCAATAGGAAGGTAAAGGCAAGCAGAAAAAGGGAGGTTCCCGTGCCTCCTTATGAGAAGGCCACATCCACAAGGAGGTACCATCCGGCTGTGACCTGATTGACAGGTTGAACTTCACCCCTACACTTTTATATATCTTCAAGATGACATGAAGTTATGTAACTACAACAATGTTCAATAACAATGAAAAAGTGAGTGCTTAAGCATGCTATGCTGTTACTTATTGATGGAATAGTATACAGACTTTTAAATATAATAGTGATTAAACCTATGAAAATATTCAATAATTTATAAACACTCAGATTATGACCATTATGGCAGAGGCAACTGCTGATATTTATTGGTTCCTTATTTGGGTTCAGGTGCTTTACATGTAAAACTCCATCTCTAACGATCCTAATGGAATAGATTCTATTGGTTATCCATGCACAGGAAACAATCAACACGAAAGCTATTTATCTATAGTCATACAGCTAATTAAGTTTAGAGCCAGATGAAAATCTGTACCAGGGACCCCAAAACCACCTGAGGATCAATGGTTCCCTGGAAGGGCTCACAGAAATCAGGAAAGCTGAGTTAGAAACCCAAGTACTATTCATAGAATGCAGGATATGACGAAGGCAAAAGCCTTCAAGCCTAGCTCAGGACACACCACGTACAACCTTCCAGTTTTCTTCTCCTGTGAGGTTTCACCAACCCAAATCATAATGATCATGATATCAAACCACTGCCATCCAGTCCACTCTAACTTATAGTGATTCTGAAGAGAGTTTCTCAGGGTGTACATCTCCACAGGGGCAGATAGCCCCATCTTACTCAGATGAGTAGCCAGTGGGTTTGACATGACAAACCAGCAGTCCAAAGTCCAAGGCTCACCTCTCTGGGCCATCAAGCCTCAGTTAATTCTCCCAGCAAGAAGGTGTAGCCATGGGGATGAGATGGTTTCAAAAAATTGTGAGAAAATTTCATTATCTTTTTTCAACAGTCTTATTGGCACTTCATCCACATATCATACAGTTAAATAGTTCAATCATGTCACGACAGCTGTATAATCATTGCACAGTCCTTACCGTGATTAAATTTAGAACATTTTGATTTTCCTTATACTCATTGTTCTTTGTGTATTTCTTTCAATTTTAACATAAATGTACACTACAAACAATCTCTGATTCAGCAATGTGTACATGTGTAATTCAGTGTCATTGATTATACTCTGTGTTTTAAAACCATTATTGATATGCTTTTCAAAATTATTCCACCACCATTAACATTAACTCAGTGCCTCTTAACCAAAAACTCTTCCTCCTTCACCCAATGGTAACTGTTGGTCAAGTTTGGTTTCCTTTTTTTTTCCAGCAGTTTTCTTGACATAATAGATCTATAGCATACACTTCCGTAGTTAAATCACTTTGTAAGAGTTGCATATACATGATCACCATCCTTGTGAATGCTCCCTCTTCTCTCCTGCATTCCTAGTTTGCTATCCAATTCCACTCGCCCTCCCAACGCCCATCACCAACAAATCATTATATCAGTTATTATCTCTAGGCATCCAATATTTCTGTGTTCACAAAATGGGAAAACTAACGGGACCAATTAAAAAATGAGCCAGAAAGAAAATAATAATGTAAAAATTAAAAGTAAGAAAGAAAACACCATCAATATTTTAAAAGCCAGAGAAGAAAAATCTGTCATAGAACAAGCAAGAAATATGAGCCTAAAGTAAATTCAGATTGGGTGAAGAGGGAAGTCAATGACCAAGGATCATGTTATACCATGGTTTGATCAACATATTCCAATTACAATAATCCATCTGGTAATATAAAGGTGTGTGGGTCCCCATCCTGTGGCTGTAGGGGATCTGCCACAGGCTTAATCTGGTTTACTATTCCGCAGATGGGCTGGGAGTCCCACTGTCCTTCATCACCCTCTACAGATTGGTTGGTCACAATTTAAGCTCTCATGCTTACACCTTCATCATGTTCGCATTTTGATATCATCATCATCTTTGGATCAAGCAGGCTGGTGTGCTTTCCTGGTAACTAGTCAGGCACCGTCCGCTTTCTTCACCTCACTGTGCTGTAGGATCCTCATCTTCAGTGGTTTCTTCATGAAGGTTATAAAAGCTAACTGTTCTTGGACTGGGGCTAGAATTACGTGGGACCCCAGAATCCATCTGCTTGTCACTGTTAAGAGTGACTAGGGTTTATTTTGGTGGTCATGTTGTGACAAAAACCCACAGCAACAGAACAAACATACAAACAAGAAACAAAAAAGAAAAATATCCCTCTGGAGCAGTGGTTCTCCACCTTCCTCATGCCGTGACCCTTTAATCCAGTTCCTCATGTTGTGGTGACCCCCCAATTATAAAATCATTTTTGTTGCTACTTCATAACTGTAATTTTGCTACTGTTATGAATCATAATATAAATATTTGATATGCAGGGTATGTTTTCATTGTTACAAATTGAACATAATTAAAGCATAGTGATTGATCACAAAATAATAGTGTGAAATGTTTATTTCTAATTACAAATAAATGAAATTTTGTCATGTAGTATGGGCACATTATTCCACCACCATTAAAGTACCAGGTACTTGTATGTGGGCATATCTGTATGTGGGCATATCTGTATGTGGGTGGACCTGCCTGTAGATGGACAGAGGAATGGTATTTGGGTTCCTAAGACCATTAGAAATATGTGTTTTCCCATAGTCTTAGACGACCCCTATGAAAGGGTCATTCAACTCCCAAAGGGATCGTAACCCACAAGTTGAGAACCGCTGTTCTGGAGTATAAGGCAATTGCTTTGATAGCATCAATAATTGATATCTAATGGCATAAAATTTAAGGTACTCTTGATATGAGGACTTTATGCCAGTATGTTTGAAGTGAGAGCTGAAATCTATGAGTTTTTGCTTTATACCGATTGATTTTTTAATTGGTTGAGCTCTCTTTAAGAAGAGAGTGGAGATCAGTGCTAGGGGAAATTTTCTGTATCATTTCTTATAAGAGTAGACCCTTGCTTGTCAGATTAATACCTGTCATATTAATGCATATGTTAGAGGTACTAAACATATGGTGGTCCTAGGTCCTGTTTTATTATACACCCATTAAGCTAGGGGCCTCACCCAAGGTCTAAAAGCCCCCATTTCCAAAGTTTTGGGGTGACAATCCTTTGCTTCCTCTCCCATCAGGGTATTTCAGTCCTAAATCCAAGCGTCCGGGTAATTTTGATGTTGGGCTTCTATGCTGAACCCTGGTGTGGCCCTTGGGGGATGCCATGTTCCCTGTAAGGCCAGCGTCCAAGGTCATCATAGTACTTAGTCCATGGGGTGGCGCATCCATGGTTGGGTCGAACATATTCTAAGTGTCTACCGAGGGACATAGAACGGAGGTTTTACTCTCCTAATTTCCCTATAATTATTGTTGAGCGTCTCTTCTCTCAGTTAGGTTGCTGCTCCCCATTTACAAACCATACCCAGACTCCGGATAGGGCAAGATGTGACAAAATAACAATCTGTGGATTATCAAGGGCTCATGAGGGAGGGGGCAGCGGGGAGGGAGGGAAAGAAAAAGAGGAACTGATGTGGAGGGCTTAAGTGGAGAGCAAATGCTTTGAGAATGATTGGGGCAAAGAATGTACGGATGTGCTTTATACAATTGATGTATGTATATATATATATGGATGTGATAAGAATTGTATGAGCCCCTAATAAAATTTTTTTAAAAACCCAAAACCATACCCACCAACAGAAATACCAATGGCTCCTCTGAAATGCAGCTGCTCCCCTGCCCTGGGAGTAAGTGGATTCCTGGGCCAGGCCTGTGCTTTGTTGCAGCCTTGTCTCAATGGTGCCTAGCATCACGTGGATGGTCTTGTCCCTTTTTGATGAAGTGACTTTAACCAATGTGAGGTCTCCTCTATTGAGGTAATTCCTACAAAGTACACATAAGGCAGGTGATGTATGGATCATTTCCAGAAAGTGGATATTCTACCCCTTTTGTTTTGGAACTGGTCTCTATAAGATTTCCTTAATTTGTGTCTGGTTCTAGCAGTGGACTCACAACATTCGTCCTTTTGTGATTGAATAGCTTCATTCAGCATATTGGTTTCCAGGTCCTTCCATGCCATGTGCTGCTTCAAGCTTGCATCATTTTTTGTTAGTTAGTGATGCATATTGTTCCATTGTGTGTATGTACCAGTCTCTTTAGCCATACTTCCATTGTTGGGCATTTGTGTTGCTTCTAGTTTCTTGCCATTGTTACCTGTGCTGCTATGGGCATGGGAGAGCCTATATCCACTCACGTGGTATCTCTTTTTTTGTAGGGGCATAGGAGTGGGGTACCCCCAAAAAAAGACATGATGTGAGGGGCATAGTACACGTGGAGTTCATTCCCCAAAATCAGACTGTTAATCAAGCTTTTTCTTTAGAGGTTCTGAAAAGATTGCATAACAGTGTGTGGCCAAAAAGGCCAGATTAGTGGCAGATGGAGGACAGGTTTGGCCACCACAACAATGTACCTGCTCACACAGCAGTCTCACTGCAACAGTTTTTGGTATAAAAAAAACCCAGAAAAACAGCTTGCTTCTCTTGCCCCACACATCTGACTCACCCGACCGCTACAGGACATTTCTTTGTGTTTCTGTGAAGGAAGAGGACCTGAAAGTGGTTTGATGCTATAGAGGAGGCGAAGAAGAAAATGAGGGAGGTGCTGTCAGCCATTCAAACAAAAGAGTTTGAAAAATTATTCCAAGGATGGAATCGCTGATTTGACAAATGTATTAAGTGTAATGGAGAGTACTTTGAAGGTGACAAGTTTGTTTTGTAAAAAAAATTAAATACATAGCTTTGAAAAAAAATCATGGCTTATGTGTGGGAGGGTACCCCCTGTATGACTAAGAAGTGATATTGCAGGATAAAGATTTTAATTCCCAGTTGGGCTCAGTATCATCATATTGTTTTCCACAGTGATTGTATATATTTACAAGATCACCAACAATTTATCTGAGGTCTATTATCCCTACATCCTTTCCAGCATTTGTTATTTTCTTTATTTTGGTGTTGTTCTTGTTTTTAATTGGGTTGGTGAAGTGGGTATCTCAGGTGGTTTTAATTTGCTTCTCCCTGATGGCTAGTGATTGTGTGAATATTTTCATGTGTTTGTTAACTATTTGTAATTCATGTGTGGTGAACTGTCTATCTCTTTCCCACTTCCTAATTGTTATTTTATTATTAAGCTGTTGTAGAGTTCTGTACATTTTGGTAATCAGACCCTTGACGAATGTGTCATTGGTAAAAAGTATTTTTCAATCTATGGGCTCTCAATTTGCTCTTTTGATGAAGTCTTTTGATGTACATATGTGACGTAATTTCAGCATGTTCAAGTCACCTATTTTGTTTTCTACTGTGTGTACCTCCTTCATCAAACTTGGTAGTTTATATGTGCTCTGCAATAGGACCCTTAAGTTTGTTCCAGTTTTCTCACTGATCATCTTGATCACTCTGGGGTTTCCATTGAGGTCTTTAATCCATCTGTAGTTTGTTTTTGTACACAGGAAGAGATAGGGTCTTGTTTCATTCTTCGGCATATGGAAATCCAGTTTGTCTAACACCATTTGCTAAAGAAGTTGTCTTTTTCCGTTTGGATATTTCTAGGTCCTTTGTCAATGAATAGTTGTCTGTAAGTTGATGCATACATGTCTGGATTTTCTGTTCTGATCCATTGGTATGTATGTATGTATGTATGTATGTATGTATGTATGTATTTATTTATTTATTTATTTATTTATTGCCAGACTGTTTTGACTACTGGAGCTATGTCATCGGGTTTTAGATCAGGTAGTGTGCAGCCTCCTACTTAATTTTTTTTTGTAGAAGTTCTTAGCTTATCCTGAGTCTTTTGCCTACCCATATGAAATTGGTCATTTGTTTTTTGTTTTCCCCATTTCTTTATTTGCTTTTGTTCTCCTCGTTTCTTTAAAGACTGGATTTGGGATTTGGATTGAGATCGTTGTATATGTAGATTGTTTAGGCAGAGCTGACATTTTGACACTGTTTAGTCTGTGTACCCATGAGCAAGAGATACTTGCCCATTTATGTAGATCCTTTTTGGTTTCTTGTAGTAAACCTCAGTAGATTTTTCTATATGTCTTTTGTTTCTTTAGGTAGATTTATTTCTGAGTATTTCATCTTGTGTGTGGTTATTGTAATTGGTATTGTTTTCTTAATTTTTTTGTAGTTATATTCACTGGTGTACAGAAATCAAATTAATTTCTGGTTGATAATTTTGTATCTCATAGTCATTGAATGCCTTGATTTTTCCACTAAACTTTTTAATGGAGACTTTTGAGATGTCTATCTATATCTGAAAATAGTGAGAGTTTCCCTTCTTCTTTGCCTGTTTGTGCTCCCTTGATTTCTTTTTGTTGTCTGATGGCACTACTTCAGCCTTCCAACATGATGTTGAATTAGAGTGGTGATGGGGGAAATCTTTATCTGGTCCGTTTTCAGAGGAAATGTTTCCAGCTTTCCCTGTTAAACATAATGTTGATTGTTGATTTTTCACACATGGATTTTATTATGTTGAGGAATTTCCCTTCTATTATTTTTGCTGAGTACTTTCATCAAAAATGGGTGCTGGATATAGTCAAATGCCTTTTCTGCATTTATTGCTATGATCACATGTTTTGTTTCCCCAATGCTTGGTGTATGTGGTAGAATAAATTGATGTTCAAATATTGATCCATCTTTGAATCTGTGGGATGAATCTCACTTGGTCATAGTGAATCATTTCTTTGATATGATGTTGGATTCTATTGGCCAGAATTTTGTGGAGGATTTTAGCATCTATGCTTATGAGAAATGTTGGTTTATAATGTTCTATTTTTGTGAGGTCTTTCCTGGTTTGGGTATCAGTGTTATGTTGCTTCATGGAATGAGTTTGGAAATTTGTTGTCATTTTCTATGTCCTGGATTGGTTTGTGTAGTATTGGTATCAAATCTTCACTGAACACAAAAGAATTCTCATGTGCAAACATCTGGTCCTGGGATTTTCCTGGTTGATAATTTCTTAATGATCAGTTCTATTTTTTCTTTTGTTATGAGTCTGTTGAGTTTTTCAAAGTCTTCCCACATTAATTTAAGTGGGTGATGTATTTCTAGATAGCTGTTCATTTCTTCTAGATTGTCTTTCCATTATCTTTAATTCAATTTTCCCCACGAACCTTTTGAAGCCCTTCATTCAGAGTACTAACCATCAAAGAAATTAAAGCAATGTTTGGTATCCAAAGTTTTTCTTGAAGGGCATAACACATAAGCCTGTAGTCTTCCCTACTAACCTCACTACTCATTCTTCATTCCCTCTAGACATCAGAGATATACAAACCATATATTAAACTCACTTCCATAGAGTAGATTTTGACTCATAGCGACCCTACAGGACAGGATAGAACTTCCCCTTTGAGCTTACAAGGCTGTAAAAATTTATGGAATAGAAAATCTTTTTCTATTCAATATATTTCTCTGGTGAAGAAGGTTGGTGGATTTGAACTGCTGAATTGTGGTTAGCAGCTAATGCATAACCCACCACCATGGCTCAAAGACGTGCTAAAACTCTCACCACAATTCACCTGGTTAGCATAAGCCAACATGGCCCCAGGTCTTAGGTATGTAGACCTGTTTATCTGGCAGGATATTATCAAAAGGTCAGAGGTCACCGCCCAGGAGCTATTCGAAGAAGTTTTTCTACTTGTAATGTGCTGAGTTTGGAAATATTTATTTACTGAACCAAACTCAATTAGAGAGAATCTGCTGCCCTCGCAGCTGGCCTCACAGATATCCACAGTTATTACTGAGTATTTTCTTTTGGTCAAGAGCAAAGCCTTAAACTTAGGGCTGAAACAAAACATGATCTCTTGAACTAACCAGTAATCCTTTCTTGCAAAGTTTTTCTTTTTTATAAATATGAGGATGCACACCCCATGATGGAACGAGGCCAAGAGAGCACCTAAGAACTGAAGGGCAAAGAGAGCAAGCTCCGTAGTGGGTAATAACTGACACAAGGCTTTTTCTGTAAGAGTCAGATCAAAGCAGGATTTCTGGAGGGTTTGGGTGGAGAAAGAGATATTATGGTTTACAGTGTGGTAAGAGTACACTTTCATGTGAAAAGATAATCACCACTGATTTTTTTTTCAAAAACAAATTATGTGGTTAGGGCTGCCTGGGACAAGAGTTGACAAGAAAGAAACAAATGGTAATTAATCTCACATGGTCAAAATGATATAGATAAGTTAGGGGAGTATTGTATTTTTTTCTAAGACTATTATACACATCCTTAGAGACGCAGGGAGAAACTGAAAGGCTTGAAGCTCTGTAACAAGGTAGTCATATTTCTGCTTCATTAAAACAAGTCTCGAAGCAGAATAGACCTCAGTCTAGAATAAGCATTGACAGTAGGTGGGCAGAGAAGTTAGGTGATAACTTACAAATATCTGATGGAGCCAAAATGAACTAAAATAGCGGGTGTCCTAGTAGGAAAAGGCACATAATTGAGAGAGATATTAAGGGATTTAGTAGGATATTGAATATGGGGGCATAGTCCTTTGAACTGTAGGGATATGGGTAGGAAAATGATATTATTATGTAGGGAGAAGTCAAATATAAAAAGGGAGTATGGTTATAAAAATGGTATATGTCCATCAAAACTGTTGTCTTTTACTTCTGGGCCCAGAAAGAAGACTTCTTTATATGGTTTATGTCACTAAGTTCTAATCAATGAAATATGGCTATAAAAAATGCCCTGAGGACAATAGCCCCACTGAGAGCAGCCAATGCAACATCCTGCATTGATCTATAACCCTACATGGGGCTATGACGGAGGCACAGTGTGGGATATATGATCAAGCTAACCCCACCATGCCTAGGCAAAACACTGAGGGTGTGCAATGGAACAGCAAGGGGAGCAGAACAAGGAAGTCCCAAGGGAGTATCAGAAATAGACTTTGGGGCCAGGGCGTGGCACCCCATCACACTCGACCAGAAAACACCCCTAAAGGTCACCAAACAGACCTTGAACTATTTACAGGCATTTTCCCCTTTCTTTTTATTAATTTTTGTATGTCATTCCCTTTTTGTTGTTGCTGTCTTCACCTTGTTCTTCAGTGTCACTTTGTTTGTTGCTGCCATGTTTATATGTGCATATTATCTCTGCAGGTCTGTTTAAATAAGATGGTCTGGATAAACAATGTGGAGAAGAAAACAATGGGACCAATGGTTCCACAGGGACATGAGAGCGGGGGAAGCAAGGGAAAGGAAGTGATGTTAACCAACCCAGGGACAAGGGAACAACAAGTGATTCAAAACCAGTGGCAAGGAGGGGGGGGGGGAGGTCTGGTAGGGAGTAATCAAGAGCAATGTAACTGAGAGTAATTACTGAAACCCAAATAAAGGCTGAGCATGATAGTGGGACAAGAGGAAAGTAAAAGGAAATACAGGAAAGAAGTAGGAGGCAAAGGGCATTTATAGAGGCCTAAAGACTGGCATGCACATATGTAAGTATATGTATATATGATGATGTAGAAATATATCTATGTACATTTATTTATAAGCTTAATATTAAGGTACCAGATGGACATTGGGCCTCCACTCAAGTACTCCCTCAATACATGAACACTTTGCTTGATTAAACAGACATTCCATGATACCCACCTTCCCGACAGGATCACTGAAGACAAATGTGTGCATAAGCAAATGTGGTGAAGAAAGCTGATGATGCCCGGCTATCAAAAGCTATAGCACCGGGGGTCTTAAAAGCTTGCAGGTAAACAAGCGGCCACTTAGTTGAGAAGCAACAAAGCCCACATGGAAGAAGCACACCAGCCTGTGTGATCATGAGGTGTTGAAGGGATCAGGTATCAGGCACCAAAGAACAAAAAATTATCATTCGGTGCTCACCTTCCCCATACAAATGCTGAAGACAAATGTGTGCATAAGCAAGTGTGGTGTAGGAGGCTGATGATGTCCAGCTATCCAAAGACATAGTGTCTGGGGTCTTAAAGGCTTGAAGGTAAACAAGTGGCCATCTAGCCCAAAAGCAACAAAGCCCACATGGAAGAAGCACACCAGCCTGTGTGATCACGAGGTGTCTAAGGGATCAGGTATCAAACACCAACGAACAAAAAATCATATCATCATGAGTGAAAGGGAGTGTGGAGTGGAGACCCAAGACCTGACTATAGGCCATTGGACATTGCTGTACAGAAGGGTCACAGGGAGGAGTTGAGCCAATCAGGGTGCAGTGTAGCAACGATGAAACATACAAGTTTCTTCCAGTTCTTAAATGCTTCCTCCTTCCCCACTATCATGACCCCAATTCTACCTTACAAACCTGCCTAGACCAGAGGATGTACATTGGTGTAGATAGGAACTGGAAACACAGAATCCAGGACAGATGATCCCTTTAGAACCAGTGGTGAGAGTGGTAATACTGGGAGGGTAGAGGGAAGATGGGATAGGAAGGCAGAACCAATTACAAGGATCTACATATAACCTCCTCCTTGGGAGATGGACAACAGTAAAGTGGGTATAGAAAGACATCGGGCAGTGAAAGATATGATAAAATAATAACAATTTATAAATTATCAAGGATTCATGAGGGAGTGGGGAGTAGGGAGGGAGGGGGAAAATGAGGACCTGATTCCAAGGTCTCAAGTGGAAAGCAAATGTTTTGAGAATGAGGAGGGCAACAAATGTACAAATGTGCTTGACACACAATGTATGCCTGTATGTATGGATTGTGATAAGAGTTGTACAAGCCCCCAATAAAATAATTTGGGGAAAAAATTCCCTTGTTTCTAATGTCTTACACACGATCCTCTAAGTTTTATTTTTCTGGCTGCTAAATGGAGATTCCAGAGTGATATTAGAATGCAAGATGAATGCACCTTGAGATTCTGAGTCACCACTACAGGTAAAACCACCTGTCACAGACTGTGCTGTGAATCGGGACATGTTGTCAGTAAAGACCAACCTTTGGAGAAGGACAACATGCTTAGAGATGTAGCAAAAGAAAAGAAGGCCTACAAGGGTCTGGGTGGACACAGTGGCTGCAAGAATTGGCTGCAGAATATCAACAATCGTGAGGCTGGCAAACAACCAGGCAATGTTTCATTTTTTTTACACATACAATCCTGCTATAGGTACAAACTGACTCAACGGCATATAACAATAGTAATAACAATATGAATCTGAATATATCTCTATTATGTTTAATGGAATGATAGCTGGTGTTCTTTCTCACAAAATTTAGCCTATTCCAATCAACTCACAAATCGGTACTTTGAAGTAAGAGCTGCTATAAAAACAAAACAAAATGTCAAATAAAAACCCAGAATTTATCCATGGGAGATCGTTGTTACAGAAAGAAAAGCTATTGTAGGGGGGAAGAGATTTTACGGTGGGTAATAGGTGTAGAAAAGATGCTCTGACCATCAGACTGTGCCTTAGGAGCTAAAAAAGGGGAGTCTTTTCCTTATAGAGATGGGGCCAAACATGACTAGAGGGAAAGGTGTGCAGAACTGCATCCTCAGAGGGCGCATTCTGGCAGTGAGTTCAGGTTGTCAGTGCCTAGCAGGTGCAATTGTGCCCTGTCTCGTATGGTCATTATGAGTAGGCATCAACTCAATACCAGTGAGTTTGGTTTGGATTTTGCTGCCCTGTTCGATATGCACTATGGAGACATTCAAACCCATTCCAAAGGAGACAGAAGAGGCTGCCTGCTCCCTATCAGCTTCTCACGGCTTTCCGTCTTGGAAACGCTATATGCTCACTATAAGTAGGAACTGACTCCATGACAGTAGATTGCCTATCTAATTTTAACAATTTAAAAAGCACTAGTGGTACTTTGGTTAAACACCTGACTGATAACCAAAAGGTTGGCTGGAAGCCATGATCAACTCCACAGTATAAAATACCTAGTGATCTGCTTCCAGTCACAATCATTGCAGCCCGTAAACCCGTTCAGTCTGTACTGTTCGGTCCTGTAGGACTGCTAGGAGCTGCAGTCTTCTGTTGATCACAGTTGTCTTGTGTTGGTTGCTTTATTTTGTGGTTAGTGGGGGGGGGGGGGCTGTTGTTTTTTGTTTTCGCTTTTTGCGTCTGATTTTGTCGAAGTTAATGCAAGGACTATTTCATATCTATGTGAATCATTTAGGAAGAGTGATTATTTACAACAAGACATTTGCGAGGGGATTTCTTTAAGCACTGATTTTTCCAAGATCACAAGATTCAGGAAAAATTCAACATTGTCAAACCAAATGAGCAAAAAGCAAAACAAAATTTGATTTAATTTAGGTGACATTGACTTTGCAGTTGATTGGCAGGTGACAAAGAAACAGAAGTGTCTGGACTGGTAAAGCCCCAGTGATACAGAAACAAATTATTTGATAAAATTGTTGTGGCGACTTGAATAGCAGATCATGTTCCGCTTGAGCTGACAATGAGGTTGTAAACAAGATTTCACTAGTGTGTATGAGTGGTTATTGGGTGTATTGGGTTAGGATTCAATGAATGAAAATCAGCCCAGGAAATAATTGGCTGGTTTGCAAGCAGAAAAATAAAAGAAAAGCTACAGTTCAGCAATTCAGTGATGTAAAAGTTTGGGAAAAGTTCCCAAGCGGTAAAGAATGCATTTTCAAAAGGCTTCTTGTGCAAGACTCCATACAATGCTCAATTGAACAAAAAGGCTCCACTCTGTGGTAGAGATTAAAGGTGTGACCTTACCAGTTATTATTTTGGAATGCCTCAATGTATCGGCTAATTTAACTAAACAAAGTAGCTTCACCGGGAAGAAGCAAAGAAATCAGTCCCAGGTATGATGGTTATGAAAGGATACTGGGAAACAACCACATGGGACTGACTCAAAACAAAAAAGCTAGAAAACTGAAAAGTTTCCCATTGGCCAAAGAAAGCATGAAATTGGAATAGAAATAATGAGAAGGGGGCCATTGGGGGGGGGGCTTTTTTCAAAGACACAAAATAACAGGGCAATCACCAGTCTTCCATGAACAGGCATCAAGCTGTAAAAGATACATGGTTCTAAGAGAGGAAGTTTCCCCCATGTCCCTTCATATGGAACCATGGATAATTATAGACATGGGAATATCTTCCAAAATAAGGAATGGGAAGGGGAGTTTTACCTTGAGAGTAGAATTCAACTCTCCCTACTTTTGGGGAGCCCTCCATGACAGAATAGAACTGTGGGTTTCTGAATGCAACCTTCATGGGAGCAAAGACCCTCGTCTTTCTCACAAGGAGTGACTGGTGGGTTGGCACTACTGACCTGGTGGGTGGAGGTCCAACATATGGAACTCCAAGTAGAAACTCCTCTACTTTCATCACTAGAAAATTTTGAAAAATTCTGTCTAGAGGGAATTGGATTTGAATGACTATGAATCCAAGAATGTGTTGGCTTCTTTTCCATTGTTAAATAGAAGCTTTTGTTGTCATTATCTTGCACCAGCCACTGGATATTGCCTATCAATGGAGACCTAGAGGGGAAAATAAGTAGTCCTTTCATCCCTAGGTACCAGAAACACAAGGGGAAAATCCTGATGGACATGACTTGGATAGCCCATAAATTCTGGGCTCTGGAGTGGATGCAGTGTCTCATAGATCTCCCTCTTGAAGTAGGTAAAGTGGGTCTAATAAGTGCAGGAGGAAAGGTAAAAATAAATAAACTAAGCGACACTGTGGAGGAATAAGTATTATGTATTCACAAAACCTTGTCTTTCCAATGTCTTTCTTGGCCAGAAAGAAACTCCACATCTTCCAATGTCCTTTGTAGTAGGACAGGGTCATGTGACTAAGCTCAGTCCAATAGAATACAAAGGAAATCATATTTATTACATCCACTGACAAAGTTGGATATCCAATAAGGATGACTGAAGAAGAATCACTTCATTGGAACTGTGGTGCTGGAGAAGGATTTTGCTAAAAGGACAAACCAATCTATCTCGGAAGAGCTATGGCAAGAGTGCTCCTGAGAGGCAAGAATATCAAGATGTTGTCTTTCATGCTCTTTGAACATACTCTCAGGAGAGAATGGTCTCTGGAGAAGGACATCATGCTCGGTAAAGTGGAGGGCAACAAAGGAGAGAAAGTCCCTAATTGAGATAGAGTGGCCCCTTCCCTGCAGCCATGGGCTCAGACATTGGAACAATTCTAGGGATGGCACATGATCCTGCAGTGTTTCCTTCTGCTGTGCATAGGGTTGCTATGGGTTGTAGCAGACTCGGTGGCACCTAACAACAACAAACTTCAAGGCCTGCCCCCTGACTATTTCTAAGTGATCTCCAGTCCTCTTTTCTTTTGTGTGTTTGATTGATAGGAGGACGTGAAGCCACCTGTGAAAGGTAGTGGAGTCATAGCATCGAAGGATCCCAGATCCTTGAATGTCAGAATAGGAAACTAACTAATGAATGACTACATGGAACTGAGACACATGTGGTCAATTTACTTCTGAGGATTGGCATCTCTTATGGTAGTTGGCAGAATTTATCGTGAAGATTACAAGGAAAGCATATGTCAACTGTTTGGGGCATGATGAACTAATGAAGCCCTGTGGTTGAGCTAGCATTAGGAAGTTATATACAGTTACCCGGGCTACTTTTATGTGCACACATATGTGAATGAATATATATTAGAGCCAATGCCATCAGACCAATTCCAACTCCATGGAGACCTATGGAACAAGAAGAACTACCCTTTGGGGATTCTGAGACTATAAATCTCTATAGAAACAGACAACTCTACCTTTCTGTTGTCAGGCACCTGGTAAGTTCAAATTGTTGATTTTACATTTAACAGCCTTATGTATAATGCACTACACTGCCGAGATATGTACCAGTAGGCTTTAGAAAGTTCATCTAAAAAATGAAATGAAAAGATAAGGAAATTTTCCACTCAATTTGTTGATCCCCCTTGTGTCTATGAATCTGTTGAAATCTAGAAGAAAAGTCTAAAATGGTTACTAAATCTTTACTATCTCCAAGATGCATATACCTTACCACTTCAGACGGAGTCGGCTTAGTGACGTGAGCAAGGAGAGCAAGTTCTAAGTACGGTAACACCTCAGTCGTCGAGCACAGTACAGTCCACATTTGCCTTCGAACACCGAAAAGTCTGAGAACTGAGCATGTCTTTCCATAAGAAACAATGGAAAGCCAAAAAATTGGTTCTGCCCTAAAACCGCACTTTTAAATTCATTTCCCCAGGATTTTAACATAAAGGTAAGAGCCCTGGGTTGTGGATACACCCCCCCCAAAACTCTAAATACAAAAAATACATTACATTAATTATCGTAATGCAATATAGTAAATACAATTTTGAGCGTTTGCATGGGTACTTCAGTCCTCCTTGCCTGCTTACTGGCATTGGGGAGGCAGAGAGAAACTGGCAGAGCAGGAGAAATAGTAATTTTGGGGAAGGAGAGTCTTGCAGTGTACTTTGATTGCTTGCAGTGTACTTTGATTGCTTGCAGTGTACTTTGATTGCTTGCAGTGTACTTTGCTTGCAGTGTACTTTGATTACTTGCAGTGTACTTTGATTGCTTGCAGTATGCTTTGATTGCTTGCAGTGTACTTTGATTGCTTGCAGTGTACTTTGATTGCTTGCAGTGTACTTTGATTACTTGCAGTGTACTTTGATTACTTGCAGTGTACTTTGATTGCTTGCAGTATACTTTGATTACTTGCAGTGTAATTTGATTGCTTGCAGTATACTTTGATTGCTTGCAGTGTATTTTGATTGCTTGCAGTATACTTTGATTGCTTGCAGTGTACTTTGATTGCTTGCAGTGTACTTTGATTGCTTGCAGTGTACTTTGATTGCTTGCAGTGTACTTTGATTGCTTGCAGTGTACTTTGATTGCTTGCAGTGTACTTTGCTTGCAGTGTACTTTGATTGCTTGCAGTGTACTTTGATTGCTTGCAGTGTACTTTGATTGCTTGCAGTGTACTTTGATTGCTTGCAGTGTACTTTGATTGCTTGCAGTGTACTTTGATTGCTTGCAGTGTACTTTGCTTGCAGTGTACTTTGATTGCTTGCAGTGTACTTTGATTGCTTGCAGTGTACTTTGATTGCTTGCAGTGTACTTTGATTGCTTGCAGTGTACTTTGATTGCTTGCAGTATACTTTGATTGCTTGCAGTATACTTTGATTGCTTGCAGTGTACTTTGATTGCTTGCAGTGTACTTTGATTGCTTGCAGTGTACTTTGATTGCTTGCAGTGTACTTTCTGAGGCTTGTTCCCTTGGTCCCTTTCACCTGTTCTCTCCTCCTCAACGGTCTGGGCTCTCTGTTTCATGATTAATGAATGCACATCTTTAGCTGCATTAGCCACTTGAATTAAATTGGGTTTTTTTTTCTCTCTCTCAGAAATGTTGATAATGTCACCTTAGCCGTGTTGTATTCAGTTGCTGAATCAGTAACGCAGTATCTGATTCAAATTTCACAATGAGTACTTTCCTCTTAGTTTTACTGCTAGTATCACTCACTTTCTTCAGAGTCATGGTGACGATATTTGCACAAATAATGCAAAAGTAAAGCACAATGATGAATGATTAAATGCACTACCACAAGCAGGTTAGGTTGTCAAAGCTAGAACAGGACTTAGACTGAAGCATCACTCCTTTGTGTCCGCAGCCAGATGAGATGCATAGCTCACTCTCAACTCACCCAACCACACATGATGCTCCTGGATAAACCCCATGACTCACATTTATGAGCTAGATAATCTGCATGTCAGTGATGACTGTAATTTCTTTTACTACTCATGTAGTACATTGCAAATTATTTCTGGGCAAGCCCTGAAGACAATAGCACTGAGACCAGAGGATGGTTGAAGAGGAGGGAAGATTGTGGATTTTTGCCAGCCACTGTGGCAAAGTAGGGGAAGTATTGAGATAATGTTGGCACCACATCCTCTGCCGTCCAACAGGCCTGGGATCGCAGATGAAGGCCCTAGAATCTTGTGGGTGCCGCCTAGAGTGAACTCGGAGCTCAATGGTGCCAGCAGCAGGGGATTCGTTTTCGGAGGAACCAACAAACCAAATAAGCTCCCAAGCAGGAGTTATCAAGGGAGGGAAAGGGGTGCACACTCCTGCACAAATATTTTGAACAAATGCCCTATGAGTACTTGAAGACTTCTCAGGAGTTCTTCAAAGATGAGCTTAGAACATGAATAGCTCTAATCTTCCCCATCAAAATGATAACTTAATAATATGTTTCATACATCTGCTAATTTCATTCTCCTGTCCACTCCATTGTCTCACTGTGAGGGGAAAGTTGTTTGCTCCTTAGGCAAATGGGACAAGATCACCATTTTCCATGGTTCCTGGCCTGTGGGAAAGGCTGATGGTTCCATCATAGGAGCTGATGAAGCAGGGGCTGGTCTGTCTCTTTGCCTGAGATAAATGGACACTTGCCTCCTGTTCTCTCGCTAAAGCAGCCAAAGGCAGCAGTCTGCAAACTAACCTGCTACTTCAAGTTTCCAACGTCATCCTACCCTCCTGTCTGTGAATAACTTGGCTGATATATTAATGCTTCTTGGTAAAGCTTCAAAGAGTTATGGACTGTCCTATTTTGAAATTCTGTCATGAATTGCAGGCTATGTGGGGGAAAGGTACTAAAGTCTGCCTCTAATAAAGGTAGGAGTCTGGAGTATCTGGACTGCAGGACCCCTGTGCCTCAACTGTTGGCCATCCCTTTTGTACATAAGTTTATCCTTGAAGATCACACAGCCTCAAACCTGTTCTATTTGTAAGTTAAGAGCTGTTCGCTATAGTATCTTACAACTCACCATACATTGTCCGATCTGCTTGCTGAGCAAGTAGTCGGAGAAATCTGGTTTTATGACATAGAATAAGGTATCAGCATTGTAAGAAGGCTTATTGGCAACTTGTGATATGCAGATGGCACAACCTTGCTAAAAATGAAGAGGACTTGAAACATTTCCTGATGAGGAGCAAGGTTTGTAGCCTTCACTAATGATTGTAATTCAATGTAAAGAAATTCAAAATCCTCACAATTGGACCAATAGGCAAGTGGAGAAAAAATGAAGTTGGCAAGGATTTCTTCTTGCTTGGATCCACAATCCATGCTTATGGAAACAGCAGTCAAGAGATCAAATAATGCATTGCATTGGGGAAATCTGCTAGACAAAGACCACTAGACTTGAAAAGCAAGGATATCCCTTTGAGGACTGAAGTATCCCTGTTTCGGGTCATGGTATTTTCGGTTACTCAAATGCACTAGAAAGCTGGACAATGGATAAGTAAGACTACAGAAGAAGGAAGCATTCAAATTGTGGTGGTGGGAAGAATATAGAAAATATCATGGATTGACAACAGAACTAACAGATGTGCCATGGAAGAAGTATAGTCAAGATACTCCATAGAGACAAGCATGAGAAGACTTCATCTTACATATTTTGGACTTGTCAGGAGAGACCAATCCCTGGAGAAGGACATCATAGTTGGTACAGTGGAAGGGCAGTTAGTAAGAGGGAGGGCCCGATGAGTTGGATTGACAGAGTGGCTACACCAATGGGCTCAAACATAAAAACTTTCTGAGGATGTTGCACACCCGATGGTGTTTCCTTCGGTTGTACATTGGACATTTATGAGTCAGACCTGACTAGAGGGCACCCACAACCAACAACTATATATGTATACATACACACACACTAACATTCTCATCCCTATACGTGTGCTTGCGGTGCTCTGTGTAATTAAGATTTCCACTACCTATGCTAATGAGGTCTCCCCAGCGTAGGTTGGGTCATACACCTAATTCTATTCACACACACATCAAATTCAGCTATATGCCCAAGAATTCCGAGGATTAACTGCCAAGAGGAGGTGAAAGAGAACCACTCTCTGAGTTCAAGGTTCCTGTGACAGAATACATGCCAGTCCTTTAAAGTCACACGCTTAGCTTTCCACCCTTCGCTCTGTGGCTTCCTTGCTAGACTTATTACTAACCGGAGAAACTTAATTTACTTTTAATTTTAAACTGTGAATTAGGTGGGGGTTGTATTTCAGATCAGCAGCGCTGTTTAATTAAGAGAGGCAGGTGCCATCCTGTTCCCTATTTCTCAGAAAGAAAGCTGAGGAACAAAGAGGTGAAATCAGTTGACTACAGCAAAACCCTCCGCAGGGTGCAGAAAATGGAATGAACTGGAGGTTAACGCACCTCTAAAATGTATCTTCTTATCCTCTACCTTCTGCTGCCAAGGGCCTCCGTTTTGGGGGACAAAACAGGCAAGGATGAATGATTGCATCCCCCAGTCTCATTCCTCTCATCTACAACACGATGAGGGTTGCCTCTAAAGCTCTTCCTGGGTCTATAAAAATAAACCTGGCACCTAGTCACATACAGAGTATCCATTCTCACTTATTTTTCTCCCTCCACACACAAAAGCTTTCAGTCAGACAAAATGAGGGCTCTATTTCTTTAAAAGTTAACCCTTTGCTCTCACCCTCGTGCAAGCACCCTTTAGCAGAAGCCCTTAGGTCACTTAGTGAATTACTTGCCCAGTACCCTTGCCAGAAACATTTTGCTTCAAATACATTTAAAGATGCTTTATTTCTCTTTTCCTTTATTTGCCTGAAAACTGTTCTTTTATTGCCTGATCTCTAACAGGTCTCTGGGACTCACTAGAAGTCTTACAAAGGCAGTTGCAGGTCCCACAGAGAGACAAATCTTATAAACTGTTCCATGACTTTTATTGCCCATTTTCCTTCCAGTAACCCTCAGCAGGCAGATAGTAATATTATAATGAATCCTTGTTTGTTTGAATTTTCCACTTTCAAAGCATATAGCTTACTGCAAAAGATTACACATTTTCTTGGTCCTTTTTCAACAAATAGATTGTAAGTCCTCACAATGTGTAGAGCCCCAGGAGCCAGGGTAATGGCAATGAGTCAGTTAAAATTGTTGCCACCGTCCTGTGGGAGCAAGCAAGAGAAACCGATACAGAGAGAAATACCATATGATCCAATAAAGTCAATGAGCAATGCCTGAAAATGCCATTATGGGAGCGTTCAGAATGGGGACATTATCAAAAAAGAGGAGAAGAATCTGGCAAGACTTCCTACAGAAGACACCTAACCTGAATCTCAGGGGATGGATATTAAGTTGGCAAATGAAGGAGAAAGGAACATATTCATTTGCTCCTCATTCATTGGACAAACGTGGGTTCAACAGTTATCATCTGCCACACCATCTATGTCATGAGCTGCCGTTGAGTCAGCACCTAACTCGTGTGGCCCCTACCCATGACCATGGTACAAAAAGTTCTGAGCCCTCCCAAGAATAATCACTTGCTGATTAGCTTCTTGGGGCACATGGAGTTTCGTTTGGCTGATTTTATGAAGTAGCTTGTCCAACACTGAGAGAGGGCTCTGGAACGTGCTGAGACCAGAGATGGACATGTAGTAGGACTGAGGTGACCTTCAAGGCAAGCAGGGATAAAAGAATGCTTCTAATAGGTGGCGAAATGCAGTTAATTTTTAAATATGACTTCTAGATTTAGCCTTTGTGATGTGCACCAAACAGCCTTGATTTTCCTGAGGTTTCTGGGTCCGAACGTAGAGAAGTCGCTGTGTTAGTCTGGGTAGGCTTGGGCAACAAATTCATAGACACTCATGTGTACAAGAAAGAGCTTTATATACAAGAGTAATTGAATATTGATGAAACATCCCAGCCCAGTCCATATCAAGTCCATAAGTCCAATATTATATTAGCCCATATGTCCAATACCAATCTACAAAGATCTCTTCAGTCTCATGAAACACATACAATGATGCTGAATTCAGGGAGATCATAGGCGAGTGGGTGCAAAGTCTTGTGGATACAGTGGTAGTAGAAGCATCTCAATGTTGGCAGGGGTCTCCACGTGGCTCCTCCAGCTCCCAGAACACAGGCTGTATCTGTGTTGTGCCATGTGTCTTGTCAGTAGAGCATCTCACAGGGAGTGAGCAGAGAGAGTGGGTTTCCCGCCTCCAAGGAGGAAATACCAGAATTCCCAGAATCCTCAGGAGAAGCCCACACCCACACAGAGGCCTCGTTTTCTATGACCTGATTGATGGGCTAGACTGCACGCTTCACTCTTAATCCTCAAATTGACAAATGATTATATAACTACCACATACATATAAACAAGGTGAGTCATATAAAACACAACTATAGCAGTAAAGAAGTAATTACATTCTCCTTTTAAAAAAAAGGTCAACAAAAGATACGACCTTATCTTCCTGGAGAGCTGACGGGAACTAGATGCTTACCACTATGGAAGTTTGGGCCAGGATCTCAATAGGGAGCCTAGGATAGACTGGGAGGAAAATATGGAACAGACCCTTAATCCTCAGATAAGAAACGCCAGGGAAATTAAAACAGTAGGAAACAGAAAACACTTTGAAACCGTCACCCAGAGACATTCATTAAACCTAAATCACCTTTCTGCTAGGTGGTAGAGTGGCACAGAAAGGAAAGGCTCTTACCTGTAAAATAGGTGCTGTATTTTAACATCATCAGCAGGAGACCACAAGGTCACCAATGCCTTGGGAGCAAAGATGAGGAGATAAAGTGGAAGGAACCAGAGGACTGGAAAAGGAACAAACAGACCGGAATTAAAGAGAATGCTGACACACTAGGTAAATGTAAATACAGCCACCGAGTAATGTGTGTGCGTTTCATCACATGGGAAACCCACTTAATACCAAGCTTTCACTAAAAAGGTGATAAAATCTATAAAATACAAAGAAGAAAGGGGATGAGGATAAGGATGAAAAAAAGCGAAAGGAGGAAGAAGAGGAAAAGAGAGGATGAGGAGGGAGGTGAAGAGGGAAGAGAAAGAATTAGATTGCTAAGCCATACCTCCAAGCCCATCTTAATCTGAAAGCACTACTGAAACATTTCCAGCATCACAGCAAAACACACACCTGTCTCCCCCGAAGGATGGGTTAGCGGCTGTGCACGAGTGGCATTTCTAGGGTATTGAATCCAGGTCTCCAACATGATAAGCAAGGATTCTACCACTGAACAGCTACTGCCCCATTCACTAGATGAGATAACAACTGTAAAGAAGGGAATCCAGTTCCTTTGAGGATAAGAATTCTCAATGATTGTATTGTCTAGATGACAAGGGTAACCATGCGGCTGGTATGTGGGCAGGATGGTCTTGAAGTTGAATCTTGAGCCAGCTGCATTCATTCCAACGTGTTCACATTCTAGGCAAGAAGTGAGAGCTGATTACAATGGAGCATCATGCAGAGTCAGAACGTGGCAGTTCTCTTGTCTGGGTCAAGAAATACTTATGTCAACCTAATGGTGTGACATCCTCTGATAGGTCAGTTCCTTCATGTATGGAGATCTGTATTCCAAAGATGGGGTAACCTAGATGGGATAATGAGGAGACCTACTCTTTTATTTTCCTTCATCTTAGCCAATATTGCACAGCACTGGTTGAGCACAGCACTGAGAATACACATAAAAGAAGACAGCATCACTGCCCTCAAGGGGCTCCCTTCTTAGTGGATGTCATACACCAATTGTAGAAAGTTTTGTTTCTGTAGATATCGAAGCACATTATGCTCCTGTCCCTACTGGCAATTAGGAGAAGGGGTTGATGCTGACTGAGTGGTGGAAATAGTATAAGAAAAAGAAAAGAACTGACAATTGCTAAACTATACAATTGCATTAACCCAAAGGGTCTGTCAATGGGATCAAGCATAGCAATGTGTGAGGATGACATAGAGCTAGTAGACCTCTCACTCTGTTACACAGATGGTTGCTGGGAGTCAGAATTGACTTGATGGCACCTAATGACAATAGTTGGTAACATGTCATCCACTAGAGAAATGGCAAAAAAAGACATTAAAGTTTAAACAATGTACAACATTGATTCAGAATAAAGGTCATCCCATAGAACCATGTAATCCACACATGCCGGCAGAAAGTGAACTCTATTGGCTGTGGCTATCTGAAACGATGGCTTAGTGTATGTGTTTTGATTACAAGGGCCACTGAAATAAGCTTCACATTTTATCTGATTCTGCAAAGGAGATCTGAGAGTATTTCTCGAAGAATAGAGTTAGTCCTTGTCTCCCTACAGCAAAACACTCTATTTTGAGAGAGTGGAGATTATCAAGGGGCTAATTAAAAAGAGTTTTCAAGCACAGGGCTAGAATCCAAGAGCTGAACAGTCAGAATTGGAAAGAGGGCTGTTTCTTCATCAACAGCAATAGGCTAGGGCTTCCTGGAGGGTTAGCAGCCAGGTCCTTAAGGGAACACATCCCAGCCTCCTCAATAAAAGATTCTTTCCTGATACAGAAAAGATTTTTGTTGTTTAGAGGTTGCACTGAGTTGGAAATGGTTACCATATTTTAGAGCGATTGGACACATAAAAATTGCTAGATGGTTTGTTCAATTCTTTGGACTCTATCAAAACTCAATTAAATCCGTTCAAAATTAAATCTAGTTTTAAATTAGTTGAAAATATCAGGTTAATGTCCCAAATGCTTTGCTTCAACAGATATTGTTTTGTCTAAGAAGCCAATGCAAAAAGATCAGTCCAGGTTCCCGGAGTTACTCAGTTAATAGAGACTGTGCTGCTACATTTTCAAATGATTCATCCAGTTAGTTTTGTTCGTTTTCTGGGATGGTTTTCCAGGGCCTTGCTTCTCAGTGCTGCAAGAATCACACGGCACTTTTGTAAATCCAAGTAACTTTTATGAGGGAAAGGGGAGTTTCAGGTGGTACCGTCTCAGATACTACATGCTCTCTGTATCTATGGGAAGCGTGCAAGGCTGCGTGGCCGGGGTAGGGGGGAATTCGACACTGAAAATGACCACTTAAGGGGAGCACAAAAAACACATGGACAAATGGCCCTTAAGGGGAGTGCACAGCACCCAAAGAAGAGGCCCAGACCAAAAAATTAAAAATAAAAAGAAGAGAGAGTGTAAGTCCTGAGAGGACACGGGCATGGGCATCAAGCACAATAGAGTGATCCTGCCTTAAGAGAGAGGCCGAAAGAGAGCAGCCTGCCCTTAATCTGTGCCATTTGTCCCCTCCTATCTTCCACTGTCCCTCGGCCATCTGAGTGACTGAGTTCAGGCACCTGGGCGATGTAATGTTGCCGGTACCTAGTGTGTGTGTGCCCAGGTCAACCTTGACCTGTGTCAAGGTGACCTTGGTCTGCGAATGCCCAGCTAGCATCTGCCCTATAGGTTTCTAATGTGTGTCTGGATTCTTTCAAACCCCTTTACTGGGGAATGACCAGCTATTTTTTATTTAGAGTAGGCAGTCACTGGAGACAACCCCGTTTATCCCTAATCTTTCTACCTTTCATTTTTAGCCAGCTAGCCTGCTTCTTGTCCAGTTGTGCTCAACAGAGCGAAGAGGAAAAACAGGAACATGCTGCCGTGCTGTATGTTTTGAGAGGGGGAGAGAAATATAGCAGGTGCTTCGAGCATCGCCACCTGCCTGTCGTTTTTTCATAACGTGATGGCTTGTGTGTTGCTGTGATGCTGAAAGCCGGTGCACAAGCATTCCAAACACCAGCAGGGTCATCCAAGGGAGCAAAGAGTTTAACAGAGCCTTTAGACTAAGGAGAAAGGCATAATAAACTTTTAAAAATTATCAGTGATTACTTTATGGATGACACCATAACATTGTCTGAAAGACGTATCATTAACTCAGTTGTGGGAGGAAGGTGTCATGTTTGAGGGCCACCAAAGGTGAGACAGTGCTTAGGTGAGATGTATTGCAACTGTGGCTGAAGTACGTTGGATAGAGTGGTGGTGCTGAGGATACAGCAAGATTAGGCAGTGTTGGATCTTGTTGTACATACAATATTCTTCTGCAGAAGGTATTTTATGTACAGAAGGTATGTGTTGAAATGGACTTGGCAGCATCTATTTATCTAGTGAGCTGATTTCTACGGCTGCCATGCTAGTCAATACATACACAACTTAAGCCACAGAGCTGCAACCACGCCAACTTTCCTCACAGAAGTAAAAGTGAGGGTAGAATCTCTAACCAAATAACCATATACATGCAACTATTAATTAGCGTTAGCAAGGAAAACATGCAAAGAACAATGTTTGTGAATGAGAGATCTGAAAGTGAGTGTAGTAGATCTGGGTGAAGAATAATTGATACATAGGCCATAGTTTAGCATAAGAATAGCTATGAGGACTTTTTAAAAGATATGTACAAAAGGTGGTGTGTCAAAGAATGATGCTAGAAATAGGAACTTGTCCTCTGTGAGCTGAAAGGACAAAGGGAAAGAGTTGTTGTGTTTTGTTTGTTTTTAAGTCAAGAACTGGCAGAGTCTTAGAAACCAAGGGAGTCCAAGACCCAGAAAGAAGCCACCAGAGAACACTGTCAGAAGTTAGCAAGGCAGACAATAAAATAAGGTTGGATTGAATGGGAATTATTGATGTTGGTACCATCAACTCTGTGCGCAGCTAAACTCTGCCTTTTCCTCTGCCATCCTCACAATTGTTCCCGTGCCGGAGTCATTGGTTTCCGCCACTGTGTCTATCAGTCTCCTTGGGGGCTTTCCTCTCTTTCATCTCATTCCACTTTACCCTCCAGTTTCTCTGATGGCCAGAGAAGCTGGGTTGTATGAAGATGAGTGTGATTCGAAGACAGCTTGTTAGCAACCTATTCTATACAGATGACACAACATAGATTGCTGAAACTCAGGAGGAATTGAAGCACTGGCCGATGAAGATCAAGGATTGTAGCTTTCAGGATGATTATAACCCAATAAAAGTAAGAACAAATCCTTTATTGTTGTTGGGTGCCACCCAGTCAACTCCAACTCATAGTGACCTTATAAACAACAGAATAAGTACCGTGCAGTCCTGTGCCATCCTTGCAATTGTTGCTAGGTTGCAGTCCATTGTTGTAGCCACTGTGTTAAACCATCTCACTAAGACTCTTCCTCCCCCTCCCCCGCCCCACTGCCATCCTCTGGTGGTGTAGTGATACAAGTAGTGCTTTGATCTACAGGTCATGAGTTTGAAACCACCAGCCTCTCCTCAGGCGAAAGATGGAGCTTTCTACTCCCCTAAAGAACTGCAGTCTCAGAAACTCACGAGGGCGGGGGGGGGGGACACTTGTAACCTGTACTAAAGTGGTGACTGTGAGCCGGCATTGACTCAATGGAAGTGAGTTTATTTATTTGGGGGGGGTAGTTCTATGTTGCCAATTATTTTGCCCGTTTTCAGGGACTGGCCTTGCTTAATAATATGCTCGCAGTCCGTGAAAGTAAGTCTCACCACCCTCACTTCTAAGGAGCATAAGCTAAGGAGTATTTTCAGTAAGGCACCCTTTAGATGAAGAATCTCAATCGGTCCTCTGTCAGGTCCCAAAGCTCTCAACAATGCTTCGATGCTGCTTATAATCTTTCCTTCAAAACCAGTGGTTCTTGATCATACACTACCTCCAGAAATGGTTGAGTATCAAACAATTGTTTTTGTGCATGACTCTGTTCCTTCCATCTTCTTTTGATGTTGATTATGTCGCCCAATTTAGTGCCCACACTGTGGTTCTTTTAGGTGCCCCCTAGTCAGCTCTGATTCACAGTGACCCTACGCACAACCAAATGAAACACTACAAGGTCCTTCACAAGCCTCACGATTGTTCCTCTGCCTGAGCCCATTGATGCGGCCACAGTGTCAATCCACCTCATCAAAGATCTTCCTCTTTTGGCTCCCCCTCCACGTTACCAAACACGATGTCCCTCTCCAGGGACTAGTCTCTCCTGACAATATGTCGGTACTAAGTATGTACGATGAAGTCTTGCCATCCTTGCACTAAGAAGCACTTTGGCCTTAGCGTTTCCACATCAGATCAGTCTGTCCTTTTCACAGTTCATGGAGCTTTCCAAATTCTTAAAAACCCCACAATTTGAATGCACCGATTCTTCTTTAATGTACATCAAACCTTCAACATTGGAAATCGAGTCGAATTTTTCATGATATTCTTTCATTTTAAGAACTTCTAAGCACGATGTTTTCTTCCGATTTTTAATTCCAGGTTGTTCACATCTATTTATACTATTTGATTTTGTCTTATTGATCCACACTTTTAAATCTTCCATTCAATTTGTTGTGGTTTTTTTTTTTACTTTGTCATTTTTTTGTTTTCTTTAATGATTCTGAAGCCATTTTCAGAGTTTCTCCTGGCTTCCTTTTTGGACTTCTCTTCCATTCCTTAATTTTAATCACTCTTTCCTTTCTTTATGCATGGTGTCCTTGGTGTTGTCCCTCAATTCTTCCAGTGTTCGATCACTCAACAATTCACTGGATCAACTCTCCTCTTGAGATGGTGTCGAAATCCAAGTGAATGATATTATAAGTCATACTATGCTTCTTGTGAACTTGCTTTTAACTTTTTTTTCTGTTTCACTTGATCTTCCCTATGCTCACACGATGGCCTTTTATGGGTTTGGGTTCATAACCTTGTTCTGGTTGATGCAAATTGAACTTCTCCATTATCGTTGTCCACAGATGGGCCTGTTTGATTCTTGATTCATGCATCAGTGTCAATGTACATATTGTCACCATTAGTGTTGCTGAAAGTGGTATTTCTAATTTAGAAGTCATATTTGGTGGCACAAAGTTCCATAATATGGAAAAAAGTGTTTTTTACTCAAGATTGTCTTTGTTTTCAACTTTTGAATTGCAATCACCAGTAAACATCAATGAATTATGATGGTTTGTTTGTGAATTTCAGACTGCAGCAATGAATAAAAATCTTCAGTATCTTCATCTCTGTGATTAGTGTAAGAAATAATATCTGAACACAACAAAGAGATACTGTGTATTTAAAATTAGAAAAGGTGTGTATCAGGGCTGAGTAATTATTTAACTTGTAATTATGTAATTATTTAACATGTATACTGAGAAGCTGGATGAAAGAAGGAGAAAGTGGCAAAAGGGTGGGATGAAGATGAAGTTACTCTGAGTTATATGCAGATGACAAAACACGGTTTGCCTAAAGTGAAGCAGGCTAGACATACTGATGAAAATTAAAGACAGAACAGCCTACAATGGACTGCATCTCAACTTAAAAGTACGAAAAAAAATCGCCTCTCAATTGGACTATTGAAGAACATCATAGTAAATTGTAAAGAAAATGAAGCTGCCAATGATTTTATCATAGCAGACTAATAATATACATGGAGTTGAATTATGGTGTTGCTGAAGAATATTAAAGGTACCATGGAAGGTGAGAAGAACAAAGCTGTCCAGGAGGAAGTACAGCCAAAATGCTCCCTAGAACTGAGAAGGGTGAGACTGTATCCCATTTATTTTGCACATATTTATCTGAGGAGGCTGATGCCTGGAAGGTGACATCATGTTTGGTAAATGCAGGAACAGTGAAAGAGAGGATCATCAAGAAGACGAATGGATTGACACAGCCTTGCGGCAATGGAGAATTAACACAGTAGCACAGCAATTAACCCAAATGTACCAATAATTTGAAGATGCCCAGGACTGGGAAGTGTGTCCTTTTGTTTTACATACGTTGACTCTGAGATAGAGCCTACTTGAGGCAAAAATGGTGAGACCCCTTCTCGTGTAATTTGCACATGTTTCGGTTGATGCAAGTCCCTGGAGTAGTACATTGTGCTTGGTAAAGTGGGGGGGGCTTAGAAAAGAGGAAGACACTGTGGTAGGTATATAGCCATTTGTCAGTTTGAGAGGATTGAGTGACGTGATGGAGTCTAGCCTGTAACTTAAGTGATAGCTAAAGAGGCCTCTGTGTGTGCCTGGCCTTCTCCTGAGGATTCTGGGAACTCTGGTTTTACTCCTTGGAGGTGGGAGAAACTCTCTCTCTCTGCTCACCCCCTGTGAGACTGTTGTGAGGAGAAGCCACAAGAAGCTACCCTGAGGCAGTCAGAATTTCAGAACTGGAGGAAACATGTGGAGACCCCTGCCAGCGCGGAGATGCTTTTGCCAATGAATCCACAAGACTTCTGACACACTGACCTGTGATCTTCCTGCATTTGGCATCATTGCATGTGTTTCATGAGTCTGAAGATGACTTTATAGATTGGCATTGGACATAATGGGCTAATATCAGACTTCTGGGCTTGATATGGACTGGGATGAGATATTTTCTTAATATTCCATTGCTTTTGTATACAAACCTCTTTCTTACTCACTTATGAGTGTCTACGGATTTGTTGCTTTAGTCTACCCAGACTAACACAGACCCTCAAGTTGTATGGACACCGTGGCTGCAACAAGGGACTCAAACATAAGAACATGGTACAAAATGAAGCGGTGATGTGTTCTATTTTATACAGGGTTGCTATGAGTTGGAAGAGACTTGACGACAACCACATTTGTATTGTTTCAGACATTTTGCATTGTTAACTGATACAGCTCAGAGGAATTACATGGCTTAGTCAAGGTCTTCTAGTAAATTTGTAATAAAGATGGGATGTAAACCAATGTCTTTTGAGCTTAATTTTATAATTGTTCTATGCCAGTAGCTGGATAAATAATAATGTGACGGAAAGATGGGGTCTGACTGAGAGCAGTGTAGGACCCTAGGTGCAGAGAGAAAGAAGAGTGAAAGAAACCTAGACTATTTGTCTCTGTCTGTCTGGTTCTTTTCAGCCTTACATTCCAAAACAGAAAAGTATAATGGTATACCTTAGAAATACTGTCTGTTCAGATATTGTCCACTGCAGGGTTGCCACCCAAATCTTCAATTAAAAAAAATCATATTATCTCTGAAGCACAATAAAAGATAGCAAAAGAAACTGAGATATTTGTGTACTTAAACATGAATAACAGATAAAGTTATTATACCAAAGGTGTTTAAATCATCCCGAAATTGTGTATTATGAAAAAGCTGAGCATGAATTTTTTTAAACCAAAATAAAATTGCCCTAACTTGTTATAACATGTCTGAACAGGATCTAGTTTGAGGCATTTGGGAGGATAAGGCATAAGTTTGAAAAGCGACCATATGGCAGTAAACTAAGTCTGCTAAAATTGAGCAAAAGCCAACAACAAATTTATGGAGAAACGTGGGTGGAAGATTGGTGAAAACATGGAAGATTTATGAAAAGTTTATGGAGACAATACACTAAAGAAATCAGCAGTTTACAAATGAATAAATCATCTTAAGGAGAGATAAGATGAGGTTGCAGATAAAGCCCACATCAGCAGGCCATCCACATGAATATGCAAGGAAAACCTTCATCTCCTGTCCCTGCTTTAATTTATGAGACAAATGATTAACTATAGAAACAATAGCTGACACCGGAAACATCATAGACAATATTGACTGAGAACTTAAAATTGGGCCATTTTTCCACTCAACGCATGCCCCAGTGTTGTGTCCAGAATCAGGTGCACATAAGAGCAGATCCTGATAAAACTTTAAATGAGTGAAATCTGATGCTGAAGCATTTATTTGAAGACTGATAACAGGAAATTAGACATGTCTGTAAAGTACAAACGTGAACAGAGAAACAGCAAAAGCAGTGTTGAGCATTCAAGAGCAAAAGTCAAGGTATTCGTTTCTGGGATTCGGGAGACATTTTGTTGATTGATCTCTGTAGAGCCACAGAACAATAATGTCTGCTCCTTTTAAATGTAGTTTGAGGAGGATAGTCCATGTTTTAGCAAAACATCAACTGGGAAAGCATCACAAGAAATTCACTTTCCACCAGGTCAATGTACCTGCCCGTTCCTCCAATCAAACCAGGGGAGTTTTTTGCGAGCTTCCATGTCAATCATTAAGCACCCCATTGACAACCATCTTTTGGCTCCTTCTAAACTGGTTTTGCTTTGTAATCTTAAAATGTTTTTAATGGGCAGCTATTTTTCTTCAGGTAATACTTTTTTTTTTTACATTTTATTAGGGGCTCATACAACTCTTATCACAATCCATACATATACATATACATACATCAATTGTACAAAGCACATCCGTACATTCTTTGCCCTAATCATTTTCTTTCTTTTTTTTTAATCTTTTTATTGGGGCTCATAAGGCTCTTATCACAATCTGTGCATACATCAAATGAGCAAAGCACCCTTATACATTCGTTGCACTCGTCACTCTCATAATTCACCTTCCACTTGGGTTCCCGGAATCAGCTCGGTTTCCCTTTTTTTCCCCCACCCCCCTCCCTCCCCGATCCCACCCCTGGTCCCTTGATAGTTTATAAATAATTATTATATCTTATCTTACACTCCCCGGCGTCTCCCCTCACCCGCCTCCCCCTTGACAATCTCCCAGAGAGGAGGTTACACATAGATCTCTGAGATCGGTTCTCCCTTTGGGTGCCCGGCTATCAAAAAAAGATATAGCGTCTGGGGTCTTAAAGGCTTGAAGGCAAATAAGCGGCCATCTAGCTCAGAAGCAACAAAGCCCACAGAGAAGAAGCACACGGCCTAAGCGAACACAAGGTGTTGAATGGACCATGTAGCAGATACAAAGGAACAAAAACAATCATTGTGTGATCACCTTCCTCACATAATGGCTGAAGACGAAAGTGTGCATAAGCAAGTGTGGTGAAGAAGGCGGATGGTGCCCGGCTACTGAGAGATATAGCGTCTGGGGACTTAAAGGCTTGAAAGCAAACAAGCGGCCATCTAGCCCAGAAGCAACCGAGCCCACACGGAAGCAGCACACCAACATAGGTGACCATGAAGGACAGAGGAGACCAGGTCTCCAACAACAAAGTTGGGGTGGTGGTGAGAATCACATCACCGTGAAAGAGGGGGAGTGCATGATGGGGACCCAATGCCCACCTGTAGAGAGCTGAACACCCCTTCCAGAGGGGTAGTGAGGAGGAGATGGGCCCCACAGGGTTCAGTGTAACAACAATGAAACTCAAAACCTTCCTCTAGTTCCTGAATGCTTCCTCCCCTCCCAATCTTCATGACCCCAATCCTACCTTGCCTTGCGGACCTGGTTGTACCAGAGGATGTACAGCGGTGCAGTGGGGATCTGGAGGCACAGGGAATCTAGGACAGACGAACCCTTCAACACCAGCGATGGGAGAGGCGACACCAGGTAATACTTTTAAAATAATCTTCAAGGAAATGGTTAAATGCACAGGTTCTTTAGGGAGGGACAAAATATTGGTATTGCCATTTCTTTAAAGTATCATACACTTGGAATTTATATGCTGAATAATAAAGTTTATATTCTTTATTTTTATCGTTTACTTCCAAATTTCAACATAAATGTGAAGCACTGTCATATACTGAAGTCTCAGAAGAATTAAAATGTGTACTAAAGGATAATTATCAAATTTTGAGAATAGTTGATATTCTAGTAGGAGTAATAAAAACTCAGTGGTGAAATATTTCCCTGTGTGCAGATTATTCCAACACTCCTTGATTGATAGAAACAAAGCTAGAGATTGTGTAATATAATCTTTCAAAACCAATGACATGTTCATAGCAAATAGTTGTTTCAATTACAAAAAGATGACTATACATGTGAACTTATACAGATGGAATAAACACAAATAAAATTGACGGCATCTGTGGGAAGAGATGATAGAGAAACTCAATATCGGCAGCAAAAACCAGGCCAGGGGCTAACAGTGGAACAGACTATCAATTACTCATATGACTTCAGTTAAAAGCTGAAGAAAATTTTTAAAAGTTCATCAGAGACAAAAATATGACCCCTGAATTTCCTATCTGAATTTTAAAAATCACCTCAAGAACAAATTTGTTGCATTTAACATTAATGACAGAGATATGATGATGAGCTATTGAGGACACACAGAACATCATTCATTAAGAAAGCAAAATCCCTTTATACAATTGATGTATGTATATGTATGGATTGTGATAAGAGTTGTATGAGCCCCTAATAAAATGTAAAAAGAAAATGATTAGGGCAAAGAATGTACGGATGTGCTTTATACAATTGATGTATGTATATGTATGGATTGTGATAAGAGTTGTATGAGTCCCTAATAAAATGTTTTTTTAAAAAAAGAAAGCAACATCTCATTAACAGATAGGAAAGAAAGCTCAAGGTGGATGTGAGGAGAGCCTCTAAGTTTGATCTTGATTGTCGAATAGCTAAAGGAAAATGACAAAAATGAAGTCACAGAGATGAATAGAAATTTCAAAAGACAGCTCAAGAAGAAAAAGTCAAATATTTTAGGGAAATGTAAAAAGACCTAGAGTTAGAAAATGAAAAGAGAAGATCACACTCAGCACATCTGAAATTGAAAGAACTCAAGAAGAAAACTTCAAGCTTCAAATTTCAATTTCAATATGGAAAGATTCTGTGGACAAAACCTTGAATGATGCTTGAATCACCAAAAGAGTTGGAAAGAATACGCAGTCTAAAGAAATCGTCAACGTCCGCCAGTTTAGGAGGCAGCACATGAACAGGAACCAATGGTGCGGAAGGAAGAAGCTCAAGCCGTACTGGGAGCACTAGCTAAAGCAAAGCTCCAGGGACTGATGGAGTACCAACTGAGGTGTTCCAACAAGCTGATGATGCACTGAAATCAGTTACTTCTCTGTGGGAAACTGAGGAACCGGAAAAGAATGTATGCGGTGAATTCTTTATTCTTGTGTTTAAGAAGCCAGGGAGGCCAGGGTTCTGGGTGGAGGGGGACTTTTACACTTGTGAGTTAGAGATGAGTCCCAATCACATTCTCATAATAAAAAATCATCCTCACAGTATTTTCCCATAATAGTGCTATCTTAAAGTTACCTGTTGTAAGTGCATGGCTGATTGCTACCTAGCAAGCAGCTCTAGCGATAGGAGCAGACATGCTGCGATGGCTCTCCCTGCTCAGGGGACAGTCACTCCCCTCATCTGCCTCCAGCACTGGTGTTAGGTTACTCCTCCAATGAGCTCAGTGAGTTAGGGTACATCCCACTTTGTTACAAATTTGGTTACCTATAATTAAGGGGGCTTGCATACCCTGAGACTTTATAAGTTGATGTAAAAATACATTTTCTCTCTCTCTCCCAGACCTGGTTCCATGGAGGCAGGAGCACCCCCAAACTTAGGTTTTCCTCATAATTTCTTCCCTTTTCATTACACAACCATCCCTTAAGACCCACCCAGATGTGGGTTGGATCCCACACTTCTACATGTCAAAAAACTTGAAAGACAGGTGCTTGGCCAACTTACTAGAAGAGATCCATATTTGTTCCAATTTAAAAAAAAAAGGTGACTCAACAGAATGCCCAAACTATATAGAAAAATATCATTTATATCACATGCAAATAAAACTTTTTGAAAAATCATCCAATAACAATCACAGCTGTACATTGACAGGGTGCTGACTAGGGTTCAGGCCTGATATAGAAGAGGACTTAGAACAAGGAGTATCATTGCTGATGGCAGATGGGTCTGACAGAGACTAGAAGAAAGATGCTTGCTTGTATTTTATTGACTATGTTAAAGCATTGGACTGCATGGTCATAGAAAACTAAGGTTAACCTCTCAAAGAATGTGCATTCCATAACACTTCATTGTGATCATGGGGAACTTGCATATGGATTAAGAGGCAGTTGTGTGCATAGGGCAAAGGTGTGCTGCATGGTTTCAAATCAGGGAAGATGTATGACACGGTTACACCTTCTCACCTCACTAATTAAATTTGCTTATTAAATATGCTGAGAAAATCATCAGAGAAGATGGATTATAAGAAGGAGAATGTGGCATCAGGATTGGAAGAAGGTTTATTAGCAATCTGCAATATGCAGGTGTTAAAATCTTGCTTTCTGAAAGTGAAGTCTTGCAGCACTTAATTATGAGGACTAAAGATTTCTGCCTTCAGTATGTAATGCGAAGAAGGATCAAAATGTAATGTTAAGAATGACCAGTGTGAAAACACCAAAACCGCACAACGGTAGCAGTTGGTAGCATCATGATAAATGGAGAAAAGATTGAAGTTGTCAAGGATGTTGTCTTCCTTGGATCCAAATCCACACACATGGAAGTGTCAGTCAAGAGATCAAGCAAAACATTGCATCCGGTCATCTGCCGTTGTGAGGATGGCCCAGGAGCAGCCAGTGTTGTGTTCTATTGTGCATGGGGTTGCTCTTCAGCGACACTTAAGATCAACAAGACCTGTTTGTCATTCTGTGATGGGTTGCATGTTGCTGTGATGCTGGAAGTGTGCAGTCGGTATTTAAAACACCAGAAGCATTAACGCAAATAAACCGGTTTCAGCAGAACGTCCCAAGAGGAGAATAGGAAGAAGGGATGTTCTGAGGAATTAGCCACTGACCACCTTTGGAAGAGCAGAGTGCTGGAAAATGAGCTTCTTTGTCAGAAAGCACACAGAATTCAACTGGAGGAGAGCTGCTTCCCCAAACTAGAGTTGACCACAATAACATGGATAGAGTACAACTTTTCAGGATTTTCATTTGCTGATAAGATGTAACTCAAAGTGACAACAGACGGATGCAAGCATCCATTAACAATCACCACGTGGAATGTACAAAATATGAATCTGGAAAAATTGGATGTTTTCAGAGGTGACATGTGACCCATACATTTTGCTATAACTATTATTGAGCTGCAGTGAACTGGTGTCAGCTATTTAGAGTTGGGAAATTCTTTGGTCTACTATGCAGTAGTGGCAAATTGAAGAGGAATGGCTTCAGGTTCATAATAAAAAAGAACACTTCAAGATCTATCTTGAAGTTCAATGCTGTCTGTGATAGGATAATATCTTTGTACCTAAAAGGAAGTACAATGATTAGAACTATTATTAACATTTATAGACCAATCACTAAAGTTATGATAAAGATAATAAACAACCCCACCAACTTCTTCAATGTGAAACTAATCAAACCATCAAGATGCATTGTGAATTATTGAAAACTGGGATTCTAAAGTCAGAAGCACAAAGGAAGGGACCTTAGTTAGAAAGTATAACTTTGCTGATAGGACCTAAACAGGAGATGCATGAGAGAATTTTGCAAGACTCCAAATTCTGCATTGTAAATATCTTTGGAAACTGTGCAAGTGGATCTCACCAAATGGAATGTTTGTCACTAAAGCCATGACCTTGTGGAAGTAGGATGCTCAGTAAGGACAAACACAGGAGAATAAGCACAGAAGCATGAAGGTGTTGGTGAAAAATACCACAAGTGCTGTGCACTGATGGAAAAACAAACAGATATATCTCAGAAGATAGATAGCCAGAGTAGTACTTCCAAATGAGGAGGATGAGATGTAGTCTTACGTTTTTATGTACATATGATCAGGAGAGACTGGCCTCAGGCTAGTCATAATTTGTTAAAGTAGAGTCAATTAAAAAGAGGAGACTCTAAGTGAGGTTGATAACATGGCTGCAACAATGGACTCAAACATAACAACAATTATGAAGATAGTACTGGACAAGGCAAAGGTTCCTTCTGTTATATAATGGGTTACTCCGATTCAGAATTCATTTCAAAGCACCTATCAACAAAAATAACATGTGGTTTTATCCAATTTAACTGAAGACAATGTGCCAGAGATACAGTCACTGTATTCACTGTCGTTGTTGGTGGTAGGTGTCACCGAGTCGTTTCTGGTCCATTTGGACCCTATGCTCCATAGAAGAGTGCACTGCACAGCAGTACACCATCTGTACAATCGTTCCTGTGCTTGAGCTCACCTCTGAAGCCCTGGTTCAATCCATCTCCTCGAGGGCCTTCCTCTTTCTCTTTGTCCCTCCACTTTACTGAGCAGGATGTCCTTCTCCAGGGACTGGTCTCTCCACAGTATGTAAGACTAAGTCTTGACAAACTTGCCTCCAAGGAGCTCTCTGGTCGCTCCTTTCTCAAGTTAGGCTTTGTTTTATTTTATGTCCTCTTCAATATTCTTCTCCAGTACCAAAATTCAAGTGCTTAATTCTTCTTTGATCTTCCTTATTCAATGTCCAACTTTCACGTGCATAAGAGGTGATGGAAAATTCCATGGCTTGGGTCAGTTGCACCTTAGTCCTCAAAGTAACCTTTTTTTCAGATTTAACAAATGCAGTGTATCTTTTGATATCTTGATTGCTGCTTCTATGAGCATTAATTCTGGTTATAGGAAAAACAAAATCATTGACAGCTCGCACTGGAAGGTATATTTTACTATAATGAACAGTTTCATAGCTTCAGCAGTGCTTTCAGATTAAGACAAAACAGGAAGAAAGGCCTGGTGAAATCTCAAACTTTAGTCAACAAAAACCCAATGAATCATAAAATTCTGATCTGCAATCAATTGGGGGATTAGTACAGAAGGGTTTCATTCTTAGTGTGTGTGGAGTCACAAAGAGTAAGAATCCTCCTAAGACCAAATAAAAAAAATGAATCTTTCCTGACTTTAAACAAGAGTATCCCTTGTTCTGTTCCAATGACTGCCTATTGGTCTATGGGCAGGTTCACAATGGGCCAGTAAGTGTTCTGGGATTCCTTTCTTGCAACATTATCTGCACTTTGTTATAATTCATGCTGTTAGAAATATTTGCATAATCAATGCAGAACAAACAAACATCTCAGGTATTCTTTACTTTCAGATAAGATCCATCTGCCATCAGTAATAATATCCTCATACACTGTAGTCTTCTGAATCCCGTTTGACTTTCTGGCAGCTCCTGTAGATTACTGTTGCAACCATTTTTGAATTCTCCTTAATAAAACTTTACTTGCATGTGCTATAAATGCTTTTGTCTGATAAACTCCTCGGTTTGCTGAATGGCATTCGTGTGGGAGAGGCACAAGCAGGTCTCTTCCTTTAGCCGCTCCTTGCATCACTCACGCATTGCCAACAGAATCCATCAACTTTGCAACCTGATACCTGAATATTTTCTTCAGTTCTTTCAACTTCAGAAATGCCCACAGAGTTCTACTTTTTGGATTTTCTAACTCCAGGTCTGTGCACATATTATAAAACTTTTCTTTTTCTCTATAAGCTGATATTTGAAATCTGTTCAACTATTTTACCTCATTTCTCCCTGTTTGTTTAGACACTCTACATCCAAGCACGGATTTTAAAAGCTCCTCTGACACCAATTTGGTCCTTCCTTTCTTTTTAAAAAATATCATTAAGGGATCAGGATCATCAGAACCAAAAATATATCATAGTGAATGAGGCGGGGATGGTGGAGTGGAGACCCAAAGCCCATTTGTAGACAACTAGCTATCCCCTTACAGAAGGGTCTCGGGGAGGAGACAAGCCAGTCAGGGTATGATGTAGCAATGATGAAACATACAACTTTCCTCTAGTTCCTAAATGTTTCTTCCCCCCATCCCCAACCCCAACCCCCACTATCATGATCACAATTCTACCTTACAAATAGGGCTAGACCAGAGGATGTACACTGGTACAGATAAGAACTGTAAACACAGAGAAGCCAGGGCAGATGATCACTACAGGACCAGTGGTGTGAGTGGCAATACTGGGAGGGTGGAGGGAGGGCATGTTGGAAAGGGGGAACTGATTACAAGTATCTACATGTGACCTCCTCTCTGGGGTTCTGACAACAGAAAAGTGGGTAAAGGGAGACGTCAGACAGTGCAAGATATGACAAAATAATAATTTATAAATTATCAAGGGTTCATGAAAGAGGGAAGAGCGGGAAGGGAAGGGGGAAAAATGAGGAGCTGATGCCAAGGGCTTAGGTGGAGAGCAAATGTTTTGTGAATGATGAGGGCAGTGAATGTACAAATGTGCTCTACACAATTGATGTATATATGGATTGTGATAAGAGTTGTATGAGCCCCAATAAAATGATGTTTTTAAAAAGATGCCATGAGAAAAATGACCAAAGAATATAACAATTCCAAAAAGAGGAAATAAAGGAAATACAAATTTTTTAAAAATCATTTATTGCTACTTTCTACTTTTCTAGTCATGAAGTCTTTCCTCATTTTCTGGTCCCTCCTGGTAATATGGTCAAGGAACATGAGAAGAAGTTTCACCATCCTTGTTTCTAAGAAGTACTTGGGCTGCTTTCTTCCAAGAAAGATGTGTTTGATCTCTAGGGAGCCAATACAACAGTTGAGATATATATATAATATTTACTTACATTCATATATAAACAATAGTATATTATGTATACATATATTTAACAAATCCAAAGACAGCAATTTTTCCAACTCTTCCATATAAATTGCCTTGACTTCCTGTACATATAGGATTTTTCAAAGAAAATGGTTTGAGTTAGGTACAGCTTAGGCCAATGTCCAGAGGGACATTGTGGTTTTTAAATACTTGAAAAAAAAGAATTTTGTAGCAGATTTCTCCCATATCACCTGATTTCTCAATTTAACACCATTGATTATGTATCTAAGGAATATGAAAATATTTGATAACTTCCTTTTTTCAATAGTGAATCAAATGATAATATTTTAAGATGTAGATTATACATTTAAGATCAAACAGATGTTGTTGCATTCTGTGCTTTATTTAGATTAAAGAAAAAATATATGTTTTCAGGGCATATTAAATATCCCTTTCTCCCTCTTTTGTCCAGAGGAATCTGGCTTTCCTGCAGGTCTGTTGGTGGTGTTGGGTGCCGTGGAGTCGACACAATGGAAGGCAACACTTCCTATGACATCCTTATAACTGTCCCTCTACCTATGCCCATTGGTGCCCTCACTGTGTCAATACATCTCATTGGGCGCCTTCCTTTCCTTTGGTGCCCCTCAACTTTACCAAACACGAGGTCCTTCTCCAGGGACTGGTTTCTTCTGGCAATATGCCCAAAGTATATGAGACAAAGTCTTGCTATCTTTTCCTCTAAGGAGCATTCTGGCCTACTTCTTCCAACAAAGATTAGTGTATCCTTTTAACGGTCCATGTTATTTCCAATATTTTTGCTGGCTTACAGAAATAAAAACAGCTGGAACTAAATTAAATGACATCCACACTGGGTCAAAGAAGAAGAATCCAGATCTTAGGAATCCTAGGGTCCAAGAGATGCTGGGTAATAGAAGTGTCAGAATACTGCTTCTGATGGACTAGAACTGAGTGTATATAATGGATGCTTATGAGCTACATTTGTTTCTTTGATATTATTGAACTGTCCTTGGGTAGTCAGACATCAGTCTTTCTTTCTTATAAACTTTTATTTACTTATTTAACGTGCATTATTAATTGGGAGTGAATATACATATCATATCAGTCCATAGCACAATCACGTCAAGCAGTATTATATAATCCATAATCAGTATTGTATAATCCATAATCCATTTCTAAACATTATTTTTCCTCCTGGACCCGTTGACATAGTCTCCCTTTATACTACCCCCCACCCCAACTCCCATGGCCACTGTCCACCCCCTCCCTCCAAAAAAAACCACCCTTATTCTACTTGCTGTCCTTATGGGTTCATCGATCCTGGGTCTCATTTACCGAAAATCAGAAAAACATATAACACAACTTCAAGAGGGTGACCCCAATGATGTAACACCTCTGAGATAAATGTTTATATAAACAAACAAAAATAAAGGAAATTTTGAAAGCCGGATCAGGTTCAGTATGCATCCGAGAGTGGGCTCAACTGACCAAAATTTAGCTATCCAAGTCAGATGTATGCCTGTGGTCTGCTACACTCGTCTCTCCAATGCGCTCTGCTGAGTCACCACTTTTCTTCCATCCCTCAATTATGGAGCAAGAGATCACTTGAGGCTTTTTCCCTATTCAGCTCCCACAAATCTCTCTTGGTCTTCCACTGTCATCCACAGCCTTCTGCAAACTGAATTCCTCACAATTTAGGCTCTTATACTAATCCCTCATTCAACTTCAGATTCTATATTTTACAATCCTTCAGCGATGGATGATTGTGTGCTTCTTCCATGTGGACTTAGTTGACATCTCACTTACATGGCTGCTTGTGTAGAGACAAGGCTCTAAGACCCCAAACACCATTTTATCTAATAGCTGAACACCATCTAATTTCTTCACCACACTTTGTCAGTCTCATCTATATCTTCTGTGTCCCCTTCCAGAGGGTGTGTATTGAGCAGGGGCATGATGTAAGAACTAATTGTTCTTAAATTGGAGCTAGGATTAATTGTGAACCCAAAACCTATTCCTACATTTCAGGTTGTTTTTTTTGTTTTGTTTTGTTTTTCATCTGTCTTTGATTCCCTTTCAAAATTTCCTTAATAATTACGATAGAGAGTCTTATTGATCATCCACTCGGAGCATAATGATCATCTTTTAATACTGCCTTTGATTAGCCCTTGGTACTAATTTTTTAAACCCCTGTTGAAGAGGAACATTGGGCCAATGTAGGCAAATTACATATCAACAACACCTGAGCTATTAACTTGTGCAGCATCAATCCTGTCGTGGTTGGACACTATTTACACAAACAATGGGGGTTAACTGTCAGGGACATTTAAAATAATAATGACTGAGAACGTCTGTCGCAGGTTTGCCGAAAGAATCCACATCTTCATCCAGCATCGAGAGCGTTGATGCAGCAAGACCGTTTTTGTATGCACAACTACAGCACAGCAATCTTGGAACAGCTGTCTTCTACTTATGACACCATGTATTTTCTGAGTTATGTCCTCAGGCTATGAGTGTGTCTGAGGTCAAGTCCAGTTCACCCAGTGGAGTTCCTGCATCATCGGATCTCACTGACATTGCCTTTGGAGCATGCCGGGCACCTGAAAGATCCAGGATTCAGTGTCCCAGGGCTCCACGGCACCCAGCTAGGGTCTCCGGGATGCACCCAGTAGCACAGGTCAATGTGGTCCTTTTGGTGCATACCACCAAAGACACCTACTACTAGGGCCCCCAACAATATTTTCGGTCATTGATGAAAGCATTATTCCTGCTGTGCTGGGGGGGAAAGTGTCCTAGAGAAAATTAATTTAAAAGTTTAATCATCTTTTCTTTATTTTAAGCCTAAAACTTCTCCAAGAACCAGAGAAGCCAAACAGAAACTTCTGTTTATTATTGCTTGGCTGTGATAATATTAATAATCTGTTAAGGGTGGATAATTTCATAAGCATTATAAAATAATCAGACTGAAAGGAAACAGCACAATGTTCCTTTTTGAGATTATAACACTTCAGCTCTCATAATCTTTAGCAACTATCTGTTTTGAGATCACACTGGATAAATATAAATTCTTAGATTTTTAGAACACTTTTTTTAAACCTGTTTTTCCAGGAAAATGGATGATAGTGACTTAATGGTGCCACCTGGTGGCCAAGTGTCATAAGTCACCTGAGCTGAAAGTTTACCTTGATCTCAGGTGAGGCCATCAGTCCCCTGCAGAAGAGGAGTGACGAAATGTTTTGATACTTTTATCACATGTCTGATGGAATTACGTGGAATATCAAGAATTTTTTTAAGGATAATTCCCACAAAACAAGAAAATATCCATTTTTCTTATATTTGAGAGGGAAAAAATATCAACAAATGATAAAACTTCTCAAAGATGATACTCTGGAGGTTAGATTTAGATTCAGAATTTCTTACTCCACTTACTTTTCTTTCCCACACTCTAAAATAAACTCTATCATACTTGGTCCTCTGTATTACAAGGAAAACCCAAGGTAAATTGGCATTTTCTAGAAAGTAGATCCATATTCTACGTGAATCTAGATATTTGTTCTAACAATTCATTCATGGAACAAAAGCTAAATATAAATTATATGTGTAAGTTGGAAACAGAGAACTAAGATTATTCATTGGAAAACGCTGGCTTGGTGTTAAAACCCACACTGGAAAACTTGTGATAGGACTTTGTAAAAATAAGGACTTACTCACTATAAATGCCATTGTCAACAAAATAAACAGTGACTAAACATGTCAGAGTTCAAAGATATCACTTTGAGAACTAAGGTGTGCCTGACCCAAACCATGCTATTTTCAATTGCCTCCTATGCATGTGAAAGTTGGACATTGACTTAGGAAGAATGGAGAAAAGTCAATGCATTTACATTATGGTGCTAGAGACAAATGTTCAAAGTACCAAGGGCAACACATCTGTGTTGGAAGAAGTCATACCAGAGTGCTCCTTAGAGGCAAGATTAGAGAAACTTCTCCTTTCATACATTGGGCATATTGCTAAGAGAGACCAATCCCTGGAGAAGTCCATCATGGTTGATAAAGTGGAGGGGCAGGGGAAATAGGGAGACCCTCAATGAGGTGGATTGACACGGTGGTTTCCAAAATGGACTCAGGCATAGGAACAATTGTAAGGATGATGCGGGACAATGCAGTGGCTTGTTCTGTTGTGCAGAGGGTCTCTGTGGGACAGAGCCACCCTGATGGTACCTAAAACCACCACCGCCAACCTATGTGTATGTCAAAGTTGGATATTGAATAAGGAAAGCTGAGAAGAATGTATGTATTATAAGTACTGTGTATCAGGGAACCCAGGACAGATGATCCCTTCAGGACCAGTGCTGAGAGTGGTGATACCCGCAGGGTGGAGGGAGGGTAGGGTGGAAAGGGGAAATTTATTAGAAGGATCTACATGTAATCTCCTCCCTGGAGGATGGACAACAGAAAAGTGGTTGAAGGGAGATGTTGCACAGTGTAAGATATGACAAAATAATAATAATTTATAAATTATCAAGTGTTCATAAAGGAGAGGGGAGATGGAGGGGGGAATGAGGAGCTGATACCAAGGGCTCAAGTAGAAAGCAAATGTTTTTAGAATGATGATAGCAGCAAATGTATAACTGTGTTTGATACAATGGATGGATGTATGGATTGTGATAAAGGTTGTATGAGCCCCCAATAAAATAATTACATTTAAAAAAGAAAATGGTGATAGTAGCATATGTAAAAATGTATTGGATACAATAGATATATGGAATGTTGTAAGAACCCTCAAGAAAATGATTTACTTAAAAAAAAGAAAGTACTGTGTATTGTCAAAAGAACAAACAAATCTATCATGGAAGGTAAACAACCAGAATGCTTCTTAGAGGCGAGAATGGCAAGACTTTGTGCTACATAATTTAGACACATTATCAAGAGGCACCAGTTCCTGGAAAAAGACACCATGCTCAGTAAAGTAGAGGGTCATAGACAAAGAAGAAGACACTTGAGGTGATGGATTGACACAGTGTCTGCAAGCTCAAGCCTTTGGCTCAAACATAGGAACAGTTATGGGGAAGGAGCAGGACCTGACAGAGTATCATTCTGCAGCGCAAAGGATAGCTGTGAGTCAGAACCAAATGGACCTCCCTGAACAACACCAAACACATGGTCCTTGATGGAACACAAAAGGCTCCCATTGACTGTGTCTGTGGAAATATATGCTGTGAAAACTCAAAATCATCCGTTAGAACAAGGTGATTCACTGACCAGAGAACACACCATCCATTGCTCTTTTCAAAGTGCAAGTTGCAGTTTAGAAAATAAAACAAGTCAACAAAGCCAAAGTATAATTTTCCATATATTCCACTTGAATATAGAGGCCATGTGAAGCATAGAATTGATCAGTTGAATACTAAACACCAACGAATGGGCATGTTCTGAGTATCTGTGTCAGTCTGGGTACTTTAGAGAAACAAATCTACAGAAGCTCATGTATAAGAGAGAGTTTTATATAAAGGTTAAGTGCAAATCAATAAAACATCCCAACCCAGTGCTTCCCAAGCCCACAAGTCCAACATTAACCCTTATGTCCAACACCAATCCACAAAGTCATTCTCCATCTCACAAAACACTATGACGCCGACTGCAGGAGAAAGAGCAAACCAGTGAATGTGTAAGCATCTCAGCTCTGCCAGGGGTCTCCATGTGGCTGCTCCAGCACCAAGGGCTGCATTGGGGTAGGTCCATGCGGCTTCTCAGGGATGTCTTGCAGGAAGTGAGCCTTGCCAGCTAATGCAATGCAGGGAATTGGCTAAGGCAGCTGCACTCTGGTGTGACCATCAGAAAGCAAGAGAACCAAGAACTCAAAAGGTGAGGCTCACTGAGGCATTATCTCTCTGTCCTTCAATAAATCCCATATGTGTTTAATGGCCAGCTGCCATAAATTCAGGTTTGGATCCAGTCAATGCTCATGGAAATGGCAGCAAAGAGAACAAATGATGCATTGCATTGGGTAAACCTGCTACTCAAGACCTCTTTAAATTGTTGAAAAGCAAGGATATTACTTTGAGAACTACCATGTGTCTCACCCAAGACATAGTATTTTCCATGGTTTTATTTATATGCATATGAAAGGTGTACATTGAGGAAGAAAGCATGAAGAAGAGTGAAAGGTTTTGAATTATGGTGTTGGTAAAGAATGTTGAAAAAAACCACACACTATCAAAAGAAAACCCCACAGATCTGACTTGGAAGAAGTACATCCAGAATCCTTAGGCACCAGAATGGTGAGTCTTTGTCTCAATTACTTTGGAATATTGTCAGGAGAGTACAGTCCTGGAAAAAGAACATCATGTTTGATAAAGTCAAGGGGCAGCAAAAGAGAGGAAGACACCAGAGGAGATGAATTGACACAGTGGCTTCAACAATGGCATCAAATATTAAATAAATAAATTGTGAGGATGACATAGAACTGGGGTGTGTTTCATTCTGTTGTAATAGGGTCACTGTGTCTGGACAGCACTTAGCAGCAACAACATCAATAACACTATAGAGTCATAATAGCAAAAAGAGTAAGAATCCAGATGGTGTAGTGGTTACACCTTTGGCAGTAATCCAAAAGGTTAGCAGTTCAAGATCACTAGCAGGAGAGAGATGGGACAATTCTACTTCCATAAAATGCTAAAGACTCAATCATAGAGACAACTCTACCTTGTCATATAGGGTCACTATGAGTTGTCATCAACTCAATGGCTGTGAGTGTGGTTTTGACATATCAAAAGGAATAATTCAACATTCAACCATTTCAGAACGTAGCACATGATGAAAATCTGATGGCATTGAGTGAAGAAACCCAAGTCCCACTGAAAGTATTGGTAAAATAACTTATTTATTGGTACAATAAATCAGTTCATGAACTATCTACTGAAGTGCTTCGACAGAGGAATGAAATGCTGAACCTGTTCCCTTTTCTATGCCAAGGAATTTGGAAGACAGAACTACTTGACCAACTGACTGGAATATATCTATGTGACCATTCCCAAAATGTGTTATGTAAGTATTTATTAATATCATAAATATCAGACACAAGTAATGGTGTGCTGATGTTAGTTAATAAATGACTGCAGCAGTATATCAATGGAGAACTGACTTAAATTGAAGCTGAATTCCAAAGAGTGTGTACCATTAGGCACCTCACTGCAGATATGAATTGTGACTGAAAACACAGAATCTCAGAAACGCGTTAATATACATTTTATTGGCCAAGTACTGGTATTTGTTCATATTGATCCTAAAAATGTGTTGATAACATTACTAAGAATGAAAACTCCAAGACACTTGATAATTCTCATGTGGAATCTATGTGTAGACCAAGAAGAAGTTGTTTAAGTAGAACAAGAGGGCACAGCAAAAAAAAAAAAAGGGCACAGCATCTAAACTCAGGAAATGTGTGCATTCGAGCGATATAATTTAGTCTGAACGTTGAGTGAGTAAATGGAAAGCTGGACTATGTGGCATCAGGCTTTGAGAAAGTCTCAGTCAGAATCCAAGATATGCAGATGGCACACACCTTTGTGCTGTAAGTGAAGACTCAATGCACTTATGATGAAGATCAAAGACTCCAAGCTTCGTTACGGATTGCTTAGCAATGTCAATAAAACAAAAATTCCAACAATTAGATGAATAAATAACGTTTTGACCAGCCGACAAAAGAAAGAATTGGTCACCGTGGAAGCAACAGGCAACAAATCAAATGAAGTATTTAATTGGGCAAATCTGCTGAAAGAAATGTCTTTAAAGGGTTAACAAACACCAAATCCCAAAACCAAACTCCCTGCCATTGAGAGGACACCTCCTCGCAGTGATCTTTCAGGACAAGGTAGCTCTTTCCCTGTTGGTTGCTAAGACTGTAAATCTTTACAGAAGTAGAAAGGCCTGTCGCTCTCCCATAGAGTGGCTGATGGTTTTGAACTTTAACCTTCCAGTTAGCATCCTAACTCATAACAACTTATGCCACCAGGGCTCGTACCAAGTTGACATTTTATTCTTATGTATCTATAAAATAGGAGCAAAAATCCTAGAGAAGATACAAACAAAACATGATCATCACAAACTTTATTCTGACTCAGCAAAAACAAAACTCGCTACCATCAAGTTGAAATTGATTCCTATAGACACTATAGGTCACTACCGGGTAGAACGGCCCCTGTCAGTTTCCGTCACTGTAACTCTGGAGTAGTGGTTTGCAACTGCTGACCTGGCTCCTGGCAAACCCTTGTACATCACAGTAGAACTGTAAGCCCCAGGTTTACTTTTTAAAAAATTCTTTCTTTCTTTCTTTCTTTCTTTCTTTCTTTCTTTCTTTCTTTCTTTCTTTCTTTCTTTCTAATATGCACTATTTAATCTTTGTTTTAGCTCCTCTAGGACATAAATCTACTCAAATAAGTTTAATTTCTTGTGTTGCATTGCAAAGACAACGGCATCCTCGATTGTGCCCCCTGTTTGTTTTGTTTTGTTTGATGCCTTCCACGTCACACGACCTGTTGTTGTTGGCAGGTGCTTCCAGCCAGTTGCAACCCATAGCCAACTCATGCACCATGGAACTAACTACTACTGGGTCCCGTGTCGATCCCCCTCCTTGGTCGAAGTCTTGTTTCCAGCTGCACCTCTACTTACCTAACATGATGTCCTTCTTCAGAGTCTGGTCTTTCCCACTCTAGTACTTGTCTCACTCCTAGCCAGTGACGTCCCCTCCCTTTAACTAGTAACCAAGAAAGAACGCTTCTTTGAGCTTGAAATATTTTCCTGACTGTTTCCAGTACAGGTCTCATACAATATTTGTCTTGTTGGATTGATTACTTTCGCTCAGGCTAATGATGTCCTGAAAGTTCTTTGATGAGAAGAAGTCTTTTGCAGCTTCATTGTTGTTCTTGAATGTTGACATTGAACCTTGTCAAGAGGTAGCATATGATCAAGAACCAATATTACTGAAGGAAGAATTACATACATTACATAAAGAATGATGGCTCAAAGGACAATATTAATGGACTGAATCTCATTTACATAAAACAGTAATCATGGTGCTCTTGGGTAAGCATTGCAATGCTATTTGCAAGGTTGCAATTCAAGCCCTCCAGTGGCAGACAAGACTGCTTGCTCCCGTGAAGATTGACAAACCCCCAAGCCCTCCACAGGGTCGCAATGACAGTGAATTTAAATAATATTACTCACAGTAATTTGTTACTTTTTATTATAGTTGAAATCACCCAAAACACTTCTGATATGAATTATAAGAAACATTGGGGTGTTACAAATTCAACTGTTATATTGAGATCTGCTCAATCTGAATACAGGTTTTATTACAGGCTTTTAAAATATATACCTATAGGAAAAGAATCTCCATATGCCATTGAAATATTTTCTTCTCAGATGCCTTTCACTAAGATGCCTTAAGAGAGAAAACCATTCTAAGATTCAGAGAAGCAGATGCTGGGGCTCCTGTCACAGTCCTCATTCCACTTCCTCCAGCACTTTCTGCCGTCCCTGGGGAAGCTGCAGAGCAGAGGCTGGGAATGCTCAGCTGAGGTTTGAGATAATCTCATTAGTTGTCAGCAGTGTTCAGCAGAATGTGGAGCGGGCAGCCTCATAAGCCTGTTTTGAAGGTAATAAAATACCCATTAAGTCTGCACACTCGGAGTTGTCCTCTCGGTTTTGCTGATCTGCACACTTGATCTTGAAATACTGGGCTTTGTGGCACTGCAGTGGAGCAATTGTCACGTTGCCTCCAAAACCATTCATCTAGTTTCGGGGTGAGCATGGGACAAGGTAGAGAAAGAAGGTCTTGTACTTCTCACACTCACTGCTATGTTCAGAAGTACTCAAAATCAAGACAGAGTGCAAGAAACACTATATTATTCACAAGAGCCCATGTGTTTCATATTTCTTTATTTTAAGGAGAAAGATGAGTGAAAAGAAAGGAGTGAGGAAATTCCCAAATGCCAAAGTGTCAGGATTTCTCAGCAATAGTTTCTGCTTTTGCTCTAAAACGTATCACATGGACATCCGGCACTTCCTTTCCCCATCCTGATGACTCTTAATGAACAAGGAAACAGGAGAGGAGCAGATCTTATTTTGAATATTTAGAGAGAGAGAGATAAATTAGAAAATGCCTCATTTGCTAGATATATTAATTTGGGGGGGGTCAAAAGAGCTCGCAGATGTTAAGATCATGATTTTAAGGCAATTGCAGAAATGTCAGCATCGTTGTAGTTAGGTGCCGTCCATGCTGGTCCTGTTCATACTGACAACAGAAAGAACCACTCCCTGGTGCTCCGCCGCCCTTACTTGAGTTTGTATGCTGGGGCCCATTGTGGCAATCCATCTTGTCCAAGGTCAGGAAGCATGGTGTCAACATTTGTTGACTGATGAACTGATTCATTCATTCATTCAAGATTTGTGGAATAATACTCTTTGGCTAATTATTAGGCTAGGTGTTTAGTCTCCTTTTTTGCTGACCCTCTATTCTAACAAGTCTTGTGTCTTTCTCCAAGAACTTGGTCTTTTCTGATGTCATATCCAAAGCAAGCAAGCAATGTCTTACCAGCTTTCTCCTGAGGATCATTCTGTCTGTATTTCCTCTAAAGCAGAGCTGTTCATGCTTTTGGAAGACCATAATGTTCAATATTAATAGTCAGCATCATCAATGGAATGCATTAATTATTCTTCAGTCCTCTTTGGTTCACTGTCCAATGTTTACATACCAATGGAACTCACGATCATTGCCATCGAGCCAATGGTGCAGTGGATTACTTGTTGGGCTGCTAACCACACGGTCAGCAGTTTCAACCCACCAGCCACTCTTCAGGAGAAATATTAAGCTCTTTGATCTCTTAAAGATGAACATGTGAGGAGACACAAAATACTATGGCTGGGCTATGATAAAAATGGCCTCAATGTGACATTTTTGCCTTTTATCTCTTTAAAGACATGTTGTTCTATTTTTCAAACAGCATTAGATTTGCAAATTGTGTCATTTGATTTTTCTGATTGCTTCTTCTATGCGGATTGGTTGTTAATCCAAGAAAATTAAATATCTGATCATTGATTTTCCATTTATCACATGATTTTTGTCATTCCAGTTTAAAAGGTTTTCATTTCTTTCTGTTCAAGTTCAACCTTACAGAAGGCTCTAGTACTTGACCTTCACTAGTGAGGGTTTCAATTCCTCTTCCCTTTGGGAAAGTAATGTTTTCCATAGGCATAGCACAGGTGGTTAATGATTCTTTTTCAATTGTGATGTAGCATTCAGTAGTATAGCTAACACACCCTACAAACACTTAAAAATTAAGCTGCATATTTATCCTCTTATTCTGCATAAACTACAGCTTTCATTCTGAATATCCTGAATTAAAGCCTGTACATAAACTACATGGACGGTATAGTGGGTTATATGTTAGGCCAACAGTTGGAAAGCACCAGACTTTCTGTCAGAGAAGGTTTAGGCTTTCTACTCCTTAAAGAGTTTCCATCTTGGAAACCCACAGGGGAAGTTCTGCCTTCCCCTGTCATTATGAGCCATTTTGGTCTTTATGTGTCAAATTTGCCCTCTTCAGATGCTCCCATTATTGCCTCCATATCTAGTGCATGAGGGCTACTTCTCTGTTTCTGAGAGAAAGATGATCACTAAAGCTCCAACCAGGGAGACCTTTAGAGTCTCATTTCTGTTACTATTGTTTTATTATTGTTTATCTTTTTATCAGAAATACACTGGGAAATTCTCTACCCCATAGAGTTTGGGACAGACATTTATGAAACAATATCTATAAATAACCTATCAGAGAGATCGACTCATTGAAGCTCTTAATCATCGCAATGACTCACTGTAGTTCTCTTCTAAGTTTCTCACCCCCAGCTAACCTTGCGTCTGTTACTTCTGACCAAACACATCTCTCAACATCATTTTCACATTTTCAGAACCATCCAGGATGCAACTCCTGCTAGTAAGTTTAAGAGACAATATATTTACTAGGCTACAACCTAATAGCAGCCCTGTGCTAATTTTCGTAGAAACCAGATACTGATGGTGTCAACAAGCATAACAGTTAGGAGAACTGATCTGAGAGTAGAGGTTCTTAGGTGTCTTGGGGTTGGTTCTGACTCATAGTAATACGATGTACAACAGAAATCAACACTGCCCAATCCTGAACCATATTCACAATTTTTCTTATGTTTGATCCCATTGATGCAGCCACTTTTCGATCCATATTTTCCTGGGCCTTTCTCTTTTGTACTTCCCCTCTACATTTTCAAGCATGACATTTTTCTCCAGGAGCTTCTTTTTCCAGAAAATGTCCAAAGTCTCACCGTCCTTGCCTCTAAGAATTCTGGTTGTACTTCTTTGATGACAGATTTATTTGTTATTTTGGCTACCCATGATATTTTCAATATTTTTGCCTGCAACATGAGTCAAATGTATTGATTCTCCTTTGGTCTTCTTTATTCAATTTCAAAACTTAGAAACCTAAGTCAAATCATGGTATTTTCAATTGAATATATACTAGTCAACATTCCAACATTCAGGAGGCAGCATATGAGCAAGAACCAATAGTGCCAATGGAAGAAGTTCAAACTGCACTGAAGACATCAGCCAAAAACAAGACTCCAGGATTTGATGGAAAACCAACTGAAATGTTACAACAAGCTAATGAAGCACTGGAAATGATTACTTGTCTATGTTAGGGAATATAAAAACAGTTACTTGGCCTACTAACTGGAAGAGAGTTATATTTATACCCATTCCAAAGAAAGGTGGCCCAACTGAATGCCCAAGTTACAGAACAATGCCAATGATACCACATGCAAATAAATTTGGCTGAAGATCACCCAATAGCAGTTGGAGCAGTGCAATGAGAGGAATCTGCCAAAGGTTCAGGCCAGATCCAGAAGCACAAACAGAACAAGGTATATCATTGCTCATGTCCGTTGGATTTTGACTCAAAGCCGAGAATACCAGAAATACGTTTGCTTGTGTTTTATTGGCTACAACCAGGCATTAAACTGTGTGGATCATATCCAGCATTGGATAACCTTGAGAGGAATGGTAATTCCAGAACCCTTCATTGTGCTCATGCAGATCTTGTACATGGACCAAGAGGGACTTGTGTGACTAGAACAAAGGAATGCTACATGGTTTAAATCAGGAATGGTGTGCATCAGGGTTGTTTCTTCTCACCATATATGTTCAATTTATATGCTGAACAAATCACCAGAGGAGGGGGATTGTGTAAGAATATTGTGGTATCAGGATTGCAAAGGCTTGTCAACAGTCTATGATTTGCGGGCGACAGATGCATGTCTGCTGAAAGTGAGGAGGGCCTGAAGCACCTGCGGATGGATATCGGGATTCCAGCTTTCTGTGCAGGTAGGACTCAATATCAATAAGACCAAAATCTTCACAAATGGACCAATAGGTAACATCAGATAAATGGAACAAAGGTGGAACTTGTCAAAGATTTTTGTCTTGTTTGGTTCCAAAATCAGAGCTCATGGCAGCAGCAATCAAGAGAACAAAAGATTAGTTGCATTGGGTAAATCTGCTGCACAAACCTCTTAAAGTATTGAAAAGCAAGGTTGTTGCTTTGAGAACAATGGTAAAAGTGACCGACATTACATTTCCCATTGCCTTATATGCGTGTGAACATTGGATATTGAATAAAGAATACTGGAGAAGAGACAAGGCAGTTGAATGGTGGTGCTAGAGAAGAATATTGAAAGTAATGTAGACTGCTTAAATGAAGTAGGGTCAGAATTCTCCTTAGAGGCCAGGGTGGCAAGACATGGTGTTATATTGCACACATAGTCAGAAGAGACCAGTCTCTGGAGAAGGTCGTCATGCTTGGTACAGGGAAGGGGCAGAAAAAGAGAGGGAGACCCTCAATGAGATGAATTGAAACAATGGCTACATCAATGGACTCAGTGAGATGAATCAACACAAGGGCTGCATCGATGGACTAAGGTATAGGAACAACTGTGAGGATGGCTCATATACAGGTAGTGTTTTGTTTTTTTGTTGTTATTGTGCATAAGGATGCTATAAGACAGGATCAACTGGCACCAAACAAAAACATGATAGCTGGAACCACTTCTTTGGTGAAGCTTGTGGTGTTGGTTGGTATGGATAGTTCGGTGGACCTTAAATGACAACTCTGGACAGATATTTGCCCACCCCTTCTCCAGAATCAGAAAATCAGACTTAGAATACCTATTGGTCATTTATTTTCATGAGTCCCTGTTCACATTACATAGATCTCTGCTTCTATGTGTGTGTAGTCAAGCCAATTCTGACTCATAATTAGCTAGGTGATGGGGTAGGACTGGTTCCCAAAGTTTCTCTAGGACATAATCTTTATGAAATGGGATCATCCTCATTATATTCAGAAGGGATCAATCCTCCAACCATTGTTTCATCAGAGGTTCCTCTTTTAATTGTAGCATGGCAATAGTTATTTTTATTTTCTACTGAGCTCGAGAGTCCTAATGGCACAGTCGTTATGTGCTGGCCTGGGTTCAAAGCCACCAAACATCTCTGAGGGAGAAAGGTGAGGCTTTCAATTGCCATTCACAGTCACAATCTCAGAAACTCACCAAGGCCATTATAGCCTGCCAGATAGGATTGCCATAAGTAGGCATGTAGTCAAAGGCAGTGGGAATTGTGTCTGCCACTTGTGACAGATCTGTTGGCATAGTGGAGTACGCACTGGGCTGGCTACTGCAGGTTTAGCATTTCAAACAAACCCCCCCCCATCTGAGAGAACAATGAGGCTTTCTGCTCCTTTAATGATTAATGCCTAGTGTATCCCAAGGCGCAGTGAGTTTCTCCCCTGCAGGGTTGATATGAGTCAGAATTAACTAGGTGGCAATGAGTTATACAACTTATTAAGCTTCTTTATAGCTAAGCCAGTCTGGTTTCTGTTTTGTTTTGTTTTTTACAGTTTTATTGGCGCATAATCCATATAGCAATTCATTAGTTCAATCATATCAAGAATTATATAATCACTGCCACAATCAATTAAAAAACATGATGATTGCCTTTAAAATCGAGGTGCCAAAGGGACCAGGTGTAAGGCATCATGCTAAAAAAAAGAATATATATATTATATATGTGTGTGTGTTTACAATATATATATATATACACAATAGTGAATGAAGGGGGAAGTGCAGAGTGGAGACCCGAGGCCCAAGTGTCAACCACTGGAGATCCCCTCACAGAGGGGTGTAGGAGAGAAGACGGGTCAGTAAGGGTGCGATGTAGTACCGATGAAGAACACAGCTTTCCCCCATATCCTGGATGCTTCCTCCCCCCAACTACCATGATCCGAATTCTACCTTGCAGGACTGGATAGGGCAGAGATTGTACACTGGTGCATATGGGAGCTGGAGGCACAGGAAATCCAGGGTGGACGATACCTTCAGGACCAGGGGTGTGAGGGGCGAGGCTAGGAGAGTGGAGCGTGAGTGGGTTGGAAAGGGGGGAACTGACTAAAAGGATCCACGTGTGACCTCCTCCCTGGGAGAGGGACAGCAGAGAAGGGGGGGAAGGGAGACTCCGGATAGGGCAAAATATGACAAAATAACAATCTGTGGATTATCAAGGGCTCATGAGGGAGGGGTGAACGGGGAGGGAGGGGAAAAAAAGAGGACCTGGTGCAGAGGGCTTAAGTGGAGAGCAAATGCTTTGAGAGTGATTAGGGCAAAGAATGTATGGATGTGCTTTATACAATTGATGTATGTATATACATGGATTGTGATAAGAGTTGTATGAGCCCCAATAAAATGTTTTTTAAAAATGAATTGTATAATCACATTCAATTTTAGTGCTCCCGCCCCCACCTGCCTTCATAGTTCACTCTCGAAATTCCTTTAAACTCTCCATTTTCCCCCACCCCCACATTCCTACAAACAGCCTGCATCTGTTATTATCTCTATACATCCACTCCTTCTGTCCTTCACAAACTGCTAAACCCAAATGAGACAATAATAAACAAAAATGAAATAAAGTGTTAAAGGATAAAACAATAGTAATATAAAGATAAAATTACAGACAATAAGTGAGAAAGAAAAGACCACTATCAATATTTTAATAACATGGGAAGAAATTTTGGTCATGGAACAAGCAAGAGATCTTTGCATCTAGAACAAATTCAGGTTGGGTCTAGGGGGAAGTAAACTGACCAAGTATAAAGTTTGCTCCAACCACATCAAGATTGCAATGGTCCCTGTTTGATAGGCTGTTTCAGACCTTTACCTGTAGCTAGAGGGCATCTGTCAGTGGCTTAATCTGACTAGATACTGTGCAGGTGGATTTTGGGCTCCCACTGTCCTCGATAGCCTTCCACAAATTGGGTGTTCAGAATTTTATCTCTGAGAGTTTTCCCTTTGTCATATTTGAATTTTGCTATTTTCATCTTTGGATCATACAAGTTGGTGTGCTTCTTCTATGTGGACTTAGTTGACTCCTATCTTAGATGACTGCTGTCTTGAATACAAGCCTTTTAAGACCCCAGATACTATTCCAATTGATAGCTGGGCACCATCTGCTTTTCCCACATTTTGTTCAGTGATCATTTCATGAAGATGAGTATTGAACACTGCCATGTTATCATAAGTAGCTGTTTTGGATTGGAATTAGAGTTAAGGAGGAACCAGGAAACTCTCTGCTCGTGCTTGTCCCTGGAATATGCATGCCTGAGGTTTACTGTCTCAGTTGTCTTATAGCAAAATCAACCCCCCATAGGACCAACTACATTAGCACCAGCAACAAACCAACCAGCAAAGAAGCCATAACAAGAAAACAACATACTAAAATCGGGAAACCCAAAACGCATATAAACAAAATGTACAACATTGTCAGTCATCCCGCTAGGAAATAAGGTGATTGCACTGACGGCATCAATTGTACCAATGACACAGCGCAGTGGACACTGTCAGTAAGGGCTTATTTTATGCATAGCCAGCTGTCATTCCAAGGAATCCTGGTCACAATTATTCAGAGGTAAATCCTGTCACTGTCTTCCTCCTTCTTACCAGACCCATGTGGGGGAAGGTCTTTCGGTCTGAGTTAGAGATGTTGGCTAGAAGAGACACATTAAATAATTCACTGCCCCTGCAATAATAATTACTTAATTTAGGTATTTGAATCACTTTATGTAGCAAACATGTAGTTACTGTATATACTCGTGTATAAGCTGAGTTTTTCAGCACTTTATTTGTTATTCATTTTATTGGGGCTAATACAACTCTTATCACAATTCATACATACATCAATTGAGTAAAGCACCCTTATACAGTCGTTGCCCTCATCATTCTCAAAATGCGCCTTCCGCTTGGGTTCCAGGAATCAGCTCATTTTCCCTTTTCCCTCCCCTTCCCTCCCTGCTCGCCCCTCCCTCATGAACAATTAATAATTTATAAATTATGTTATCTTATCTTACACTGCCTGGTGTCTCCCTTCACCCACTTTCCTGTTTCCCATCCCCCAGAGAGGAGGTTATATATAGATCTCTGAGATCGGTTCCCCCATCTAACCCCCCTTCCCTCCCTGTCTCACCATTGGTCCTAAGGGGTTCAGCTGTCCTAGATTCCCTGTGTTTTCAGATCCCAACTGTACTGCTGTGCATCCTCTGGTCTAACCAGGTATGCAAGGTAGAATCGGGATCATGATAATTGGGGGGGGGGGGAAGTGTTTAAGAACTAGAGGAAGGTTTTGAGTTTCATTGTTGCTACACTGAACCCTGAGTGACTCATCTCCTCCCGACTACCTCTCTGCAAGGGATGTCCACTTGTCTACAGATGGGCATTAGGTCGCATCACTCACTCCCCTCAATCACAATGATATGATTCCCCCCTGACCCTTGTTGCTTGAAACCTGTTCCCCTTAGCCATTAATGATCACACATGTCGGTGTACTGCTTCCATGTGGGCTTTGTTGCTTCTGGGCTAGATGGTCACTTGTTTACTTTCAAGCCTTTAAGTCCCCAGATGCTATATCTCTTAATAGCAAGGCACCATCAGCCTTCTTCACCACACTTACTTATGCACACATTCGTCTTCAGGGTTTATGTGGGGAAGGTGATCACACAATGATGGTTTTTGTTCTTTGGTGTCTGCTACCTGATCCCTTCAACACCTCGTGTTCACTTATGCTTGTTTGTGTGCTTCTTCTCTGTGGGCTCTGTTGCTTCTGAGTTAGATGGCCGCTTGTTTGCCTTCAAGCCTTCAAGACCCCAGACGCTATATCATTTTGATAACCTGGCACCATCAACTTTCTTCACCACATTTGCTTATGCACACGTCTGTCTTCAGCAATCATGTCGGGAAGGTGGGTATCATGGAATGCCATTTAGCTGAGCAAGGTGTTATTGTATTGAGGGAGTGTGCTCCAGGAGGCCCAATGTCCACTTGCTACCCTAGTACTAAACCTAAAAATGTCTACACCTAGGTCTATTTCCCCCATAATCATAAATATATTTACATATGTACATGTCTGTATTTAGGCTTCTATGTATGCCCTTTGCCTCCTACTCATTTCCTCTATTTCCTTATGCTTTCCTCCTGCCCCACTACCATGTTCACCCTTCATTCTCGTTTCAGTAATTCCTCTGTTACCTTGCCCTTGGTCACTCCATACCAGTCCTCCCATCCTCTCCCTCCACTTGTTTTGAACCAATTGTTGTTCCCTTGTCCCTGGGTTGGCCAACACCTCTTCCCTCCCCCTATCTTTCACACTCTCAGGTCCCTCCAGGATCATTAGTCCCGTTATTTTCTTCTCACGTTGTTTGTTCAGCCTATCTTATCTAAGTGGACCTGCAGATATAGTAATATGTGCATAAAATTGCAGGTGGCTTTGACAGCACCAAAGTGGCACATAAGAACATGCCGTTGACAGCAGCAACACCGACATACTGACAAACAAAAAAGCCACTGACATACAAAATTTAAAAGAAGATTTAAAAAAAAGAAAAATACAAAACAAAAAGACAGCAAAAAAAATCTGTTAATAGTTCGAGGTCTGTTTGTTGGCCTTTAGGAGTGTTTTCCGAATGAGTCTGATGGGATGCCACGTCCTGGCCCCAAAGTCCATCCTTTATACGCCATTGGGAACTCCTTGCTCTGCTTCTCCCGCCACTCCATTGCACGCCCCCAGTGTTTTGCCTCAGTTTGATGGGGTCAGCTCAGTCGCACATCCCCCACTGTGTCTCAGGTGCTGTCCCGTGTAGGACCATGGGTCAGTGCAGCATGTCGCCTCTTGCTGTGGGGCTGGCTGTGTGGTCCTCTGTACAATGAGCCCTTCGAGTCAGGCTATCATCCTCTAGCTTGGTGGGCCCAGGTGTGCTCTGCCCCGTTCTTCCTCCTTCCTTTGCTTCAGCTTCCTTGTGGGTGTGGTGTGGTAGGTCAGTTCCTTGCCCACACCATACGTTCTATTTTGATTTTCTGTGGTACTCCCTTCGATTGTGGGCATCAGGCTAATTCTGGATGGGGCTGGCGTATGGTCCAATCTCTTTGTGTATTTCTCCACACTTTACGTTGCCCTCCTAGTTTGGTTTGTCATGGTGGGGTCCGTAATCATGTTCCAGTTCTGTGGGGACATAATCAATACTCTCCCCCAGGTGGGTTAGTGCCCTGTTCCCCCTATGCCATCCACTTGGTTTCTCCCCACCCAGTTTCTCCCTCCCCCTGCCCCACAACCCCTTTTTTATGCTGGACTCTCATTGACCTCCCCAGGTGTGGCCTGCCCTCCCTCCAGCTATCTATGCTTCTACCCATCTATTGTGAGATAGATGTTTATTCTTCTATTCCTGGCATGCTGATTGTACTTACCTCATGTTGGGAGCCAATAGCCATTGAGACCCTGGCCTCAGACACGTAGCAGAAACTTGGCCACTTTGTAACAGCAAGGCTTTGTTTCCTACCCAACTTCGCCCCCACATTCCAAGCTACTGTAGCATGGGCAGTTCCGACAACTGACCTTGTTGCCATTGGTCAAAGTGCTGAGCACCCATTGAACTGCAGATATACCATATTAGGAACATAGTGATAAGTTCACCCGTACGTCACCACGATGTCTTTGAGTACTGTTGCGCACCCTTTGTACCTTATTGGGAACATGTGGCTGATTGGTTGTTGTACAGTGTGTGGTTGTTACATAGTGTGCTTCATTGGAATATGTGCCTCCCACTTCCTTCTCTGTTGTGAATATATACCCAGAGTTTTGGAAAAATAAACGGGCTTGATCAGCACTTGTCTTGCCCCATGTCTCTGCTTCTTTTTCCCATCCAGGTTCGTTGCCCCTCAGGGTCACCGTGTGAGGGTCTCGCTGGACGAGACCCTAACAACCTCAGGGAACTCATGTTATACCTGTCCTTTTGAGTCTGGCTTAACTCGCTTAACATAATTCCTTCCAGCTCTTCCCACGAAATAACATGTTTCATGTGATTGTTCATGCTTTTCAGTGCTGCATAGTGCTCCATTGTGTGTATGTGCCAGAGGTTACTAATCCACTCATCTATTGATGGAAACTTGGGTTGTTTCCAAGTCTTTGCGATTGTGAATTGTGCCGCAATGAACATCGGAGCGCATATGACTGGTCGTGTTTATTTGCTGCTTCCACCAGGTATATGCCCAGTAGAGGGATGACTAGGTCATAAGGTAGATCAATTTCGATTTTCTTTAAGTATCACCAGATTGCTTTCCACAGTGGCTACACAAATCTACATGACCACCAGCAGTGGAGGAGGGTTCCTACTTCACCACAGCCCCTCCAACATTTACTTTTGTATTCTATTGGCCAATATTTTGTTAAGGATTTTTGCATTAGAGATATTGGTCTGTATTTCTCTTTACCTGTGGAGTCTTTGCCCTGTTTGGGTATCAAAGTAATGCTGGCTTCGTAAAATGAGTTTGAGAGTTTGCCGTCCTCTTCTATGTTATGGAATACTTTGTGGAGGATTTCTTCCCTGAATGCTTGGTAGAATTCTGCTATGAAACCATCTGGACCTGGGGCCTTTTATTGTTGATAGGTTTTTGGTGACCGTCTCCATTTCTACTTTCGCTATGGGTTTGTTGAGGTTCTTGATCTCTGTCTGAGATAATCTAGGGAGAAACTGTTTTTTCCAAATATTTATCCATGTCCTCCATGTCTCTGAATTCATTAGAATACAAACCTTCATAGTACTTTGTGATTATCCTTTTAATCTCATTGGGGTATGTTATTGCCCCTAATTCATCCCTCATCCTGGCTATTGATGTTTGCTCCTTTCTGTGTTTGGTAAGCTTTGCCAGAGGACTGTCAATTTTGTTAATTCTTTCATAGCACCAGCTTTTAGCTGCATTTATCTTTTGATTGTTCTCTTGTCTTCCCACTGGTTTAACTCTGTCCTGATTTTTATTATTTCTTTTCTCTTGCTATTGGAGGGGTTGTTCTGCTGACTCTGTTCTAGTTGTTGGAGGTTTTGTGCGAACATATCTGTCATATGCCTTTCTTCTTTTTTCATGTATGTATTTAATGATATCAAGCTACCTCTGATAACTACCTTCGCAGTGTCCCATATGTTTTGATACGTTGTATGCTCATTCTCGTTAGTTTCTAGAAACTTCCTAATATCCTCTCTGATCTGGGCCTGTACCCATTCGTGTCGCAGGAGATGGTTGTTCATCCTCCAATTGGTGGCCCTTGCTTTTCTGGAAGTCCTCTTATTCATCTCCAGCCTTATGGCATGGTGATCTGAGAAAGATGTCTGGATAATATCTATGTGTTTGCATTTACTCAGGCTGGACTTGTGTCCCAGTATGTGATCTATTCTTGAAAAAGATCCATGTGGATTTGAAAAGAATGTGAAACCCTTTGCTTTTGGATGGAAAGCTCTATAGATGTCTATCAAGCCCTGTTGCCTAATTACATTGTTTAGCTCTCTGGTTTCTTTGCTGAGCTTTTTTCCCAGTGATCTCTCTTTCTCTGATAGTGGAGTGTTAAAGTCACCCACTATCTGGTGATTCTTCTTTTATCTTTTCAATAGTTTGACAAAATTCACTACACCATTATTAGGAGCAGAAATATTCAATATGCTCAGTGCTTCCTAGTTTACGGAACCTTTGAGCATTATGTAGTGTCCCTCTTTGCCTCTTTTTATGGTTTGGATCTTGAGGTCCATATTGAGAGATTAAGATAGCCACTCCTGCCTTTTTGGAGTTACTATTCGATTGGTAAACTTTCTGCCAACCCTTTATGCCTCTTTCTTTTAAAGTACAAATTGAGTCTATTGGAATTCAGAATTATCATCACTATCTCTGGATTCATAGTTGTCATACCCTGTTTTGTGTTTTGGGTCTTATCTCCCTTCATATCAGTGTCTTGTCTCCTCTTTTCCATCCGAGACCTTGTTATCCTGAATTGTTGCTGGCAGTTGGCTTCTAGATGGAGATGGGCTGTCTGGTGGTCTCCTGTTTGTTCTTTGTGGAGGTTAATCCTCTGGCCACAGTGAGTCAGCCAGTATAATCTGCAGGGTAGGGTGATTTTCAGCAAATTCTTTTAGTCTCTCCTTGTCCTGGAAGACCCTTATCTCACCATCTATCAAATGCATAACTTTGCAGGGTACAGGATTCTGGGGGAGGCATTTTTTTCTTTCAGCTTTTGGAAGATGTTGCTCCATTCTCTCCTCCTCTTCATGGGATCTGCTGATAGGTTGGTTTCTATTTCTTTAAGTCCATATTCAAGAGTACACTTTAATTGTTGCATCTTCCTGTGTGTAAGTTCCTATTTATTCATTCATTTAAGTAATGTCTACTTACTGTGTAAGCATTGAGCTGCTATCTGAAAGTGTGAAGTTTGAAACCACCTGCGGCTCCACCAGATAAAGACGGGGCTTTCCCCTCCCAGAAAGAGTTTTAGTCGCATGAACTCACAGGGGCTATTCTACCCTGGCCTCTAGGCTCACTGTGATTTGGCATCAATTCAATGGCAATGTGTTTGGTTTGGATTGGTCTATTTTGTGGTGGGCATTTTGTGCTAGGCTTTATACTTTTGAGGGTGAGCATACACACAACAACTCTCATGTACATGTGTGTGCACAAATATATACATATCCTTGCCAATACTCAAACATGCAAATACTACAGTCATATGTAATATTCTCAATTGAAATTATGTGTTCATTACCAAGGGAGCATAAAGTCTATTCAAGTGTGTGAAAAATCATGAAAACCAACCAGCAGAGGGCAGAGTATCCTAATAAAAGGAAGACATCTATCTTTTGTAGACAAACCCCCATTCCTACCTTTGAAAGACACTGCCTAACTGGTTTGCTATTTGCTACTGCCTAACTGCCTAACTATTGCTACTTCTGCATTAGGTCACCATCAATCAGGTCTTCAGATCTTGGAAACACCTTTAGAGAGCTTGAGGATCTGTTTTAGTCCATGGTCTTACAACAGTTTGCTTACCGCCAATATAGAACCAATATAGTGGTCAAGAGCTCAGCCTCATCAAAGAATGATTTGAAGTTCAATGTATCCCTGGTTTGAGATGGAACTCCCCAATAGTGGACTACATCACAACCTTAATTTCAACCCCCACCTCTCTGTGAACTGGGAATAACACTAATTCATATTTTTGGTTATTAATAAAATTATGACAATATTCCTAGTAGATAATTGAATTGCTATTTTGCCAAATATTTAACTATAGAGATTATTATGATGATTAATTCCAGTTGTCTTTTTCCTGAAAGTGAAGAATAGAGAAACAATTACCCCATTTCTATTGTACATATGTGGGTGAATCTTAGAAAAGAATGAAGGGGGAAATACTTTTATAGAAATTCTTCTATAAGTCCACATATGACATTATCTTTTCATCTTAAAACAATCCACTATTTAGATATTATTTTCATTTTATACATAAGAAAGAAAGCTGAGAGAATTATTTAGCAAATGATGTAAACATAGTAAGCTATTTGAAATAGGATTCAAACCTAGGACTCTCTGACTTGGGAATCTACTCTCTTTCTTTCATACATTTAAAGTTTAAGTATGTCAGAACAACCTCCAAAAATATCACTATCACCATTTAACTTCCTCGTTTGAGTTGCCCATTATTGACTGTTTTGAGTGGTCAGTTATTCATGTTCAATAATTATGTACTGGTTGTCTATTCTGCTATTCTGACTGTGGTAATTTCAGAATTGAATTTTAATTTATGGTAACAGTTCTTCTAGAGCTAAATTTGATGAGTGTACATTTAGAAGTTTTATAACAAGCTTGCAAAAAGGAAAATATAAATATTAAAATAATAGGATAAGCAATGGACTCAATGGCTGATAGGTGTTAGGAGAGAGTACCCTGATTGAAGATGCTTCACTTGTGTAAAGGGGAATGGGGTGGTCCATGGGTAGGAGAAGGGAAAACAAGGAACTAGAGTATTAATTAACACTTTAGATGGTGGAATAAGAAATGATCAATCTGTAAATTAAGTTCAAATAGAAATAAAATAATGTAATACAATCTCTCCTGTGAATTATATTATAAAATGTAAATTATAGTTTGAGAGTATATGGTAATCATGGGAGGATGCCTCCCGTGTGAATTGAGTAGTTGACAAACAATGCTATCCATCCGTTATCCACCAGAGTCTAAATGGATGTCATGTTTCACTAGGCTGCTCCAGTCAAAGCCATTCCGACCTGAGCAGAACACTTGGACCGTTTCACCAGCAGAGGGCTCACCTCAAGCCTTAGTGAGCCCTGAACTCAATAAGTGACGGAAGGATGTTCTGAAGCTCTTCCTTCCTCATTCACCTTTCTGACTCTCCTTTCACAGGTGTCAGGCATGCTGTTCTCAACTGTCTCCTCATCCCTTTCCCTTATAAGCATTCCCTACAGAAAATCTCTTGTCCATCTAACTCTGTCAATAAGCCTGCTTCTCTTTCAACAAAATCTTCAAACTGGGCCTCTGGGGAACATCATGAGAAACAGTAAAGTAATTTAATGTATCAAGGACCTTTGCTTGGTTACAACAATCTAGGCTCATGGAAATAGCAGTCAAGATATAAAGGGACTCATTGAAATGGGAAAATCTCTTGCATTAAAGACCCCTTTAAAGCGGTGAACAGTCAGGATGTCAAGTTTGGAACTGTGAGCTTGACCCAAGTCATAGTATTTCCGATCATCTCATATGCTTGTGAAAACTGGGCATGGAATGAGGAAAACCAAATCAATGCATTTGAATGGTGGTGCTGAAAACCTATTGAAAGTACCTTGGACTGCCAAGAGAACAGACAAATCCGATGTGGAAGCAGAGTACAACCACAATGCTCCTTAGAAGCAAGGATGGCAAGACTTCATCATATGTACTGTGGATATATGTTGTCAGGAGAGACCAGTCCATGGAGAAGGACATCATGCTTGGTAGAGCATCAACTGAAAAGAGGGAGACTCTCAGCAAGTTGGACGGACATAATGACTGCAACAATGGACTCCAACATAAGAACAATTGTGAAGATGGCACAGTACTGGACATTGTTTCCTTCTGTTGCCCAGAGGGTCATCATGAATCAAAGCCAAGTCAACTATCCCTAACAGCAATAACAACAAACCGGCTGAGCAGGAAGACATGAGAGTCAAGGAAGAAAGGAAACAAACACGAGGGTATATTTTATTGTCTGGGAAACCTTTACTTGATAAAGAGATAACTTTTGAACTGTCTGTAACCTGAACAGAGGCTGATAAAGAGGTCTGATACCTAAACCTCTGTTTAAAGAAAAGCTAATTATTCTAATAATTTTCTCTCCATGTGGGATTTGAAGTTAGCAAAACAGAAAAAAAAAAAAGTGAACCTCTGCAATTCAGTCAATTCTGACTCTCAGAGACCTTCGGATTTTCCAGGCTGTAAATCACCAGGGCCAGTGGGTTCAATAGCTGATCTTTTGATTAACAGCACTGCACTTACGTGACAGTGCAGCCCCAGAGTTCCTCGTTGCAGTTAGCTCCTATCACATTGGTCTCTGACTCCTGATGACACCATGCACAGTGGAAAGGAACACTAACCAGTCCACACCAACCTCCTGAAGGATTGAACCTTAACACCACTGGAGTTTTCATGGATTGATACTTGAAAGTAGATCACCAAGGCTTAATCTAAATGCTCCATTGACATCTTCTCAGGCTCACAGCAATACATAAGCTTCCACTGAGAACCAGGATGTGGTCGTGCATAGTTTCTTTGGCCAGGAATTAATCCCAAGCCTCCCACATGCTACATAAGAATTCTTTTGCTGAACCCCCAAATGTCCATAATTGGCAATGGGCACTAATACATCAGATGACAGAAAGGTCATGAGGGGTTACAGGTATGCTGAGGTTATGAGAAATGTGGATGTATGGGTTAAAGAAACTATATAAAGCAAGCTATCTGTTTAATGACAAATCTTAAAATAGTGAAGAACTTAATACTTTAATTCTTGATACTAAGTGCCAAGGTTTAACTTCTGAACCTCACATTAGCTTTGTGACTTTGGACAAGCTATACAATAGCCTGTGCTTCAACTTTCTTATCCGCAAAATGAGAATAATAATAAAAACGTTTCCCTCAAGGGGCTCTGACTGGGATAAATCAATTAATGTACCATTCATGTCAGTTCACAATGATTGGTTGAGAGATTTGCATAAAAATAGTCTGGATCACAGATACCAGAGAGAAGTTTTTCCTCTTTGGGAAAGAACTACCTTGTCCATGACCACCGGAAATGCAGTCTAGAATGGCCACAAGTGCATCTTAACACCTCCGGAGACTCATCTCAACCTAAAGCTAACAGTGTTAGGAGAAGACAGTTAAGTTGATTCCGTATGTTGATGATATGCCCACTTTACTTACAGGCTTTTCTGTTAGGTGGACTGATCCACTTCTCTTTGTGTAATAGTGGGTAGAGTTTTCTGTCTTTGGAAGCAATGGAGATCAAACAGGTGTGATTGGCCCTTTGATCTCACTGTATTCAATATGACTTCCAATAATCAGTTCAAGGGAGTATCAGACTTTCTAAATTAGAGTTTTATCACTATGAGCTTTTGTTTTCCTGATTTCTTTTGGATTATCTGCAATGAAATCTAATAGTATTTTAAAAGTGCTGAATAAGTAAGTATTTTTTTTCTTATTAAAGGTGCAATATTTACCCACTGAGTTGGGTTGACATAGTCTCCTCATGACCTTGGGCTAATCACTAGGATTCTCTGTCCATCCCCTACTAAATCTGCAGGGCAAGGCTTCTTTCAAATATTGAAAAGCAAGGATGTTACTTTGAAGACTAAGGTGAACTTAATCAAAGCCATAGTATTTCCATTGTCTCATATATTTGTGAAAGTTGGACACTGAACAAGAAAGACCAAAGAAGAATTGATGTATTTGAATTATGGTTTTGGCAAGAAAATTGAAAGTACCATGGACTGCCAAAAGGACAAACCGATCTGTCCTTGAAGAAGTAAGGCCAGACTCTGCTAGAGGTAAGGTTGGTGAGACATTGTCTTATGTACTTTGGACCTGTTGTCAAGAGAGACCAGTCCCTAAGAAGGACACCTTGCTCAGTAAAGTGGAGAGGCAATGAAAAAGAGGAAGGCGGTCAATGAGGTGATTCACACAGTGGCTGCAATAATGGACTCAGGCATAGGAACAATCACAAGGATTGCTCAGGACTCTGCAGTATTTCCTTTTGTTGTGCACAAAATCACTATGAGTTGGAACCGATTCCATGGCACCTAACAAAACAACTGTCCTCCTCTACAGTGGTTCCCAAACCAGGTGATTTGAGATGAGATGCGAAGATTTTAGCCATGAATCCTTTTACAAAATTAGCTTCATGGATGTACACCTAGTGGCATAGTGTTTCTACTGAAAGATAAACAATTCCCAAACCTCGCCTACGCACAGGCAAGAGAGTCTACACTCCCCTGTAGAGCATCATGAGCTGACATCACCTCCACGGCAGTGAGTTTGTTTTTGGCTGTGAATCCCACAAAGTTGAAGACCTTACATTTTGTCATTTAATTCTGGGATACTGGTGGCATAGTGGTTACACACTGGGTTGCTAATGAAAGGTAAGCACATTGAAACTAGCAGCAAACCCTTGGGGGAAAGTTGGACTTTCTAGTCCCATAAATAATTATAATCTCAGAATCCCACAGGGATATTTCTCACCTGCCCTATGTGGTCACCATAAATTGGCAATGATCCAATGGCAGTGAGTTTTCCATTTTCTCATATTGAAATATTAAACATCTGTAGCATATGACCCCCACATTTTTTTTACCTTTTTCACCATTTGGAATATTTTATTGTGGGTTAAATGAAGTTTACAGAAAAATTAGTTTTCCATTCAAGAGTTTATACATTAGTGCAGTCCTTTCAATGCAACAGAAACCTTTTCACTTCTTGCATTTCTATTTCTTATTCTCTTTTCCTTCCTTCTGCTTTCTTTTTTTTTCTGTTTTTACATTTTATTAGGGTCTCATACAACTCTTATCACAATCCATACATATACATACATCAATTGTATAAAGCACAACCATACATTCCCTGCCCCAATCATTCTCAAGGCATTTGCTCTCCACTTAAGCCCCTTGCATCAGGTCCTCTTTTTTTTTTCCATCCCTCCCCTTTCCCCCCTCCCTCATGTGCCCTTGGTAATTTATACCTCATTATTTTGTCATATCTTGCCCTATCCGGAGTCTCCCTTCCCCCCTTCTCTGCTGTCCCTCTCCCAGGGAAGAGGTCACATGTGGATTCTTGTAATCAGTTCCCCCTTTCCAACCCACTCACCCTCCACTCTCCCAGCATCGTCCCTCACACCCTTGGTCCTGAAGGTATCATCCACCCTGGATTCCCCGTACCTCCAGCCCTCATATGTACCAGTGTACAGCCTCTGTCCTATCCAACCTTTCAAGGTAGAATTCGGATCATGGTAGCATCCAGGATCTGGGGGAAAGCTGTGTTCTTCATCGGTACTACCTCGCACCCTAATTAACCCATCTCCTCTCCTAAACCCCTCTATGAGGGGATCTCCATTGGCTGACACTTGGGCCTTGGGTCTCCACTCTGCACTTCCCCCTTCATTTAATATGGTATATATATATATATATATATATATATATATATATATATATATATATATATATATATATATATATATATACATACACACACATATACATATACACACATATACACATACATACACACACTTATATCTTTTTTATTTTTGTTGCATGATGCCTTATACCTGTTACCTTGGCACCTCGTGATCGCACTGGCCAGTGTGCTTCTTCCATGTGGGCTTTTTTGCTTCTGAGCTAGATGGCCGCTTGTTCACTTTCAAGCCTTTAAGACCCCAGACACTATCTCTTTTGATAGCCGGGCACCATCAGCTTTCTTCACCACATTTGCTTATGCACCCATTTGTCTTCAGCGATCCTATCATGGAGGTGTGCCGTCAATGATATGATTTTTTGTTCTTTGATGCCTGGTAACTGATCCCTTCGGGACCACTCGATCACACAGGCTGGTGTGTTCTTCCACGTGGACTTTGTTGCTTCTGAGCTAGATGGCCGCTTGTGGAAAGTCAAGGGAGATGGAGGAAAGAGCTAGGAGTCAAAGGGCATTCCTGGAGGTCTAGACAAAGACATGTACATGCAAATATATATAGGAGGATGGGGAAATAGATATATGTGTCTATATTTATAGGTCAAGTATTAAGGTGGCGGAAGGACCTTGGGCCTCTACTCAAACACTCCCTCAATGCATGAATACCTTCTTTTATTAAATTGGAACTCTATGATGCTCACTCTCCCGACACAACGGCTGGAGCCAAAGTGGGTGAACAAGTAAATATGGTGAAGAAAGCTGATGGTGCCCGGCTATCAAAAGAGATAGTGACTGGGGTCTTAAAGGCTTGAAGACCCCCACATTTTTATCACCCATGGAATCCCACACACGGCACAGTCAGTTACCCACTCCACTCAATCCAATGACTCTGATTAAGGATCTCTGGCTTCAGAACTGGTGTTAATCAGTATTTTTCTTTCAAAAACTTGCACAGAGTCTAATGTAACAATGCACCTTCAATCTATATTTGTTAAAAATGACTTTAAAAATTAAAACATGTTGATTTGTTTAAAGATACTCTAAAAATATTGTCATTCATGTTGGGACTTGGAAACCTCACAGGTTCATAGACTTCAAAGAGACGCTCTCCAAGTGGTTCTTTGAGTAAAATTAAAGTCCCTTGGGCATGTCAATAAGCATATGTGCTTAATCCTACACCCATGTGTCTGAATTAATTTGGATTGAGCTAAAGCCTAGCTATTATTAAAGTTAATCTCTTTAGGGAAGTGTTTCTCAAACTTCCTACTGCTGCAACCCTTTAATACAGTTCCTCATGTATGGTGATTCCCCCAACTATAAAATTATTTTCGTTGCTACTTCATAACTGAAATTTTGCTACTGTGATGAGTCTGGTGACCCCTGTGAAAGGGCCGTTCTACCCCAAAAGAGGTTGTGACCCACTGGTTGAGAATCACTACTTTGGGGAATTATAATGTACGACCAGATTTGAATATCACTATTTTAGGCTAGTTTTCTTATTTTTCATTTGAGTGCACTACAGAGGAAATGACTTACCGAGGACAATACTACACCCCATAGACAGCTTCATAGCAACTGGAAGAGACTGTAGCATGTAAGTGATTGATGTCCTTAATTAATCTTTGGACCCTTCTATTTCTTTAACTTCCAGGCAGTCCACTTTGGTTCAGTCCAATTTCCTCAACAAATTATTTAGTTAAAAGTTGATGCCTGATCATGCTCGATTCCCTACTCTCATCTACTACAAGGGCATCAGTAGGACAGGGACATATTTTCTCTAATTAGAAATAAAGACATAACATTTTCCATATCAGATCAGTGTCAAAGAATCAATTCTTTAGCTATCCCAAGTATGAAAACTGAAGTGGACAGAGAGAAGATATGGCAGAAAGACACCCTCTTGATATCTCTTGACAAACATAGACAAACTATGGCTTTTCTTCTTCATTTGCTTGTGTTGCCAATCTACACTTCCTGCTCAGCAATGAGTTGCCCAGCATCTTCTCAATATTTGTTTTCCTAGGCTTGGATTTAGCCTCAAGTTTGTTCATGAAAGGTTAAGACAAGTCAATTCAGCTTCCCTGATGGTGAAGTTTACGGTATAGAGCCTTGAGACACAGGTGTAGCCCTGGAGAGATACCCAAAGGATTATTCGGTCAGCTTCTTTGCATTCTAGAAATGACAGTGTGGATTGTAGGAAATTCAGGAAGAAAGGAATGTAAAAGGGAAAGAATGTTTGTCTTATCATAGTATATATACCAGATTATAACAGAATTATGATTTTTCTCTATCTACTAGTCTCACTAAACATTTAGCACCTCTAAGATTCATGAGCCCTAGTATCTACATGTGGGATGAAACCTGGGCAGTTAACAAATGCTTGTTGAATTAATAAGATGTATCATTGGATATATGAATATATTTCTCTGTCACTATGTTAAAAATCATCTTTGAACACTGTCAACTTTTAAATGAAAAGGTTATTGTTTCAGAAACTGAAGAGATTATATATAATTCATAGTACGGATTTCCTTGGGTGACAAAGTAGAGTGCTTGACTATTAACTGAAAGGTTGGTGGTTCAAACCCATGCAAATCTGTAACTTTTAGGGTCTCTATGAGTCAGAATTAGCTAGATAGCAAATAGTTCACTCATGATGAGAAAGTTCCCAATTTGACTCCATTTATCTTGATTATAATAATTTTATGAATTATTTTTAAAGAAAAATAAGTAACATTTCAAGTGTTGTCTCTGAAGTAAACACAATAATTTCAAATTCAAATTTTACAGTAAGAATTAAAGGTGGATAAATATAAAAATTAATATACATAGTAGTAACCAACGCTTGACAAAAGGATTTATAATATGGCTGCAACAGTTGGCTCAAAATATACAAAATACCTTCACATAAGTAATTTTTAAATAAATAAGATCTATAGGAAGGTCATGTAGTGGGTTATGTGTTGGGCTTTTAATTGCAAAATCAGCAGTTTGAAACCGCCAGGTGCTCTACAGGATGAAGATGAAGCTTCTGCACCCATAGAGAAGCAATAACGAGGAGGAGGTAGAGATACTGGTGAAACAAATTGCTAAGAAGCAGAAGAAGGGCAAGCATGATGGTGGGGCAGGAGGAAGGTAAAGGAAACAGAGGAACGATCTAGGAAGCAAAGATATGGATAGAGGTATAAACATAGATGTTCACCTATGTAAATATATTAATTCATAAAAATAGAGGTATTGTTCTAAGTGCATATGCTTATATAGCAATAAATTGAGAAAGTGGATGGACCTTGGGCCTCTGCTCAAGACCTCTCTCAATGCAAGAACACTTTGTTCTAACAGACTGGCATTCTGTGATGTTCACCCTCCTGACATGATCACTGAAGACAAAATGGGTACATAGGCAAATGTGGTGAAGAAAGTTGATGGTGCCTGGCTATCAAAATATATAATGTCTGAGGTCTTAAAGGCTTGAAGTTATACAAGTGACCATCTAGCAGAGAAGTAACAAGTCCACATGGAATAAGCACACCAGCTTGTGCTATCATAAGGTATTGACAGGATTAGGTAACAGGTGCCAGAAGATCCAAAGCAAAGAACAAAAAACATATTGTTGAGAACAAAGAGGGTCAGAACACAGACCCCAAACCCATCTGTAGACATTAAGACATCCCCTCACAGAAGGGTCACAAGGAAGGAACAAGTCAACCAAGGCACAGTAAACCACCAATGAAACACAGTATTTCTCTGGTTCTTTGAGGTTTCCTCACCCCCCACTAGGATGATCCCAGTCCTTCCTTTTAGTTGTGGTGAGACTGGAGCATGTACACTGGTACAGATAAAAGCTCACAACACACAGAATCCAGGTCAGATAAACCCCTCAGGAACAGAAATGGGAGTAATACCAGGAGGGTAGAGGGAAGTCGGGGGCAGAAGGGAAGGAAAAGGAACCAATCACAATGATCCCCAGGTAGATGAACAGCAGAAAGGTGGGTGAAGGGAGACAGTGGTTGGTGTGAGATATGAAAAACTATGATAATTTATCATTTAAAAACAAGAGTTACAGTTTAGGAGACTTACGGGGAAGTTCCATGCTGGCCTAGAGGGCACTGATAATTGATTGATGATGATGAGGCTTTGTTTTTCTTTAGTGTTTGTTTGGTATGAAAAAAAAACACAACACCTTCAGAGAGATAAGAAGTATTGAAAAATAAAGAACATGTTTTGAGTTTTGAAATTAAAATCAATACCATAAAGGGGCAATTCTCTCTAAATTAATGATTACAATTAATGAGTGATTAATTAATGCCATCATAACACAACAAAATTGCCAATAATTTTTTCATTTGTGTTGTGTTGTTTTGCTTTTTATACCTAGACCATCTTAACCTGCCATATGAAAAGAAAATAATAAAGAATCATGATAGATTAGCTATTAGCTCTGCTCCTGGTGCTCTCCTTTGTGTTTTTCATGGCATAACCTTCTCAGCAAGCCTATGGAGAGTTCGTATTCCATCCCCATTTTCACATGTAAAGATCTCAACAAACAATAGGGACATGAAGGAGGTCGAATAACATACTCAGAGGTCTTTAGATCCCAGACACTTAAGAGAAGAAACACACTTAAAAAAGGACTAGTAGTGCTTTGGAATTTGGGAGAATAATAATGGAGTGAAGTAGTGTTAAATTATTTAGCAAAAGTCATTAACAGTAATATATATATATATATATATATATATATATACTTATATATATAACAGTATATATATAACAGTAATATATATATATCTTGTATTTTCATCTTATGGCTACTGCTTCCATGAGCATTAATTGTTGATCCAAGCAAGATAAAAATTCTTCAAAAATCCAACCTTGCCTCCATGTATCGTGATGTTACCTATTGGTTCAGTTGTGAGAATTTTGCTCTTCTTTATTTTGAATCTTGGCACCACCTGAACCAAATCATGATTTTCTCTAGTTTTGATCATTGAAATAGCCTCCAAAATATGCTCAACGTAAGAGAGATCATGTAACTCTTCTCTTAAACATTCTACTAGGACTTTCACATCTCTCGAGATAAAAGTTCAAGTCCACACATTGTTCTACAAAGTTTAACTCCTCTTCCACTCTCCCAATGTAATTTCTTGTTGTTCCCTTGCCATATACATTCTTTTCTAGCACCTCTGCCCTCTCTGTTGTTTCTAAAATATGTCAGCACTATTTACTTGTCTCGCTGCCTGGAATGCTCTTCTATAGAAAAGTTCTCTTGTATTCTTCAAGTTTTCCTCCAAATGTTACCTCTTAATACGTCCCTTTTGAACCACTCCATTTCAAAAGGAATGCTTCATAACTCAGATAATATTCCATGTTGTGCATGCTTTGTATTTTCACATAGAAATTACCATGATTTGAAAGAGCAAATCATTTAATTGCTTATTATCCATTCCCCATTTAGAATATAAGTTCCATGAGGGCAGATATAGTGTTTCTTCTGCTTATGGCCATTGCCCTGGAAACACTGTTTGACAGACAGTAGATCTTCAATGGATAAGTTTGGAACATGTGAATGCCACTGAGAACGTGGCAGTAAATAAAACATGTAAGTTCATGACACCAATTCTACTTAGAGGAGACATATAAGATTAAATATACAAATACACTTTAAATTATCTGGTTGATTCTATGTTCTGAAAAATAAAGTAAAACCAAGGCAATTCAAGAAGAGATAAAATGGATGGAGTGCGTTCTTAGTCATGAATGAACTATTCTGAAGTGATACTGAGATAAAAATGTAGACATGCCGAGGAGCTGATACCAAGGGCTCAAGTAGAAAAAAAATGTTTTGAAAATGATGATGGCAACATATGTACAAATGTGTTTGAGACAATGGATGGATGGATGGACTGTGATGAGAGATGTATAAGCCCCCAATAAAATGATTTTAAAATATATAGACATGCAAATATCTAGAGGGCGAGAGTCCCAATTAGAAGAGGTGTCAGGTATAAAGTGACCCTAGTTCAAATGCACCAATTCTTCTCCATTCTTTCTTACTAAATATCCACCTATTGACATGCATTGGAGGCGACTGAACATACCATGACCTGGGTCAGGTGCACTTCGGTCCACTAAGGAGCATCCCTATTTTCAACACTTTACAGGGGTCTTGTGAATCTGGTTTGCCCAAGGGAATGAGGTCCAAGATAGAAACCCTATTTTTCCATAACACTAAGGCTGACAGCTCATGTCCACCAGACTTGCCATAGGAGAAAAGCTTAAAGACCTACTTTCATAAGATTGCAGTCATTGAAAACACTGAGGAGTACAGTTTTACTGAGACATACATGGAATGACTAAAAATCAGCTCAAAGCTACCTCTTAAAATTTAATCAGAAATTTAATTGTGAAAGAAATTATGCATGTGCAATGTGAAGTCCATATTCTATGAGGGATAAAACAATTAAACAGAAAGCTATTGTTTCTAAGGGTATAAATAGCTCATACTCTTGTAATGACAATAAGTATTTACCAAAAATTTAGATGAGGCAATGGTTCTTATTATTTGCTCCTCCTCTAACAACAATATTTGATTGGCATATAATTAATGTACAATAAAGTTCAATAGTTCCATCACATTAATGAGTTGTTATCACCATATTCAATTTTAGAATATTTTGTTCTTTCTCATACTCATTATTTTTAGTTTCCCCTTTCCCCCTAACCTCCCCTGCAAACCCCTAGGTTAATTATTAATTCACTTTCACACTCAATAGATTTGCCTATAAAAGGATTTCATATATAGAAAAACATGCAAAACACGACCAAGAGATAAAAACAACCCCACAAAATAACAAAATAAAACAGTAAAATCTCAAAGAGGAGACAGATAATTTAAAAACTGGAACAGAATTAAAATGGATCAAAAGGATGATTTAATATTTTGGTGTTGCATTTCAAAACCTACTTGAAACAATTGTTTTTACTAAGCGTTATTATTGGTGCAGTCATAGACAATGATAAAAGAAAAGAAAGGAGCGGAAAATTCAGTGTTCCACAGTTTCTGGTTCAACCTGGCAGTATAGTCTCAAGACAAAGAGTTTGGGAAATGAATGGAGTGCGAATGATTAAAATGGGACGATGGATCTAAAACCTGAAGCATCATTCTTTGCTAACCCCACACTTTATTCAGTAAAAATAGTCTGAGAGTCATCTTTCTGGTCCCGAAATCCAGCTCCCCGGCTCTCCAGGCCCTTCCGGACATAACTCTTAGGTTTCAACCCAGCAAAGCAGACTGACCACTGCGCTGACCATGGGCACCCCCACGTCGGAGACAGACCTGGCTGACAGAGAAAATAAACTGGGGGAGGAGTTGGCTCAAAGACAGTTTTATAAATCAGATCCTTGCGAACAGCCAGAAGAAAATATCAAATCTTCCCTGCCCACGAGCGCTGTGAAATACAGTATATTTTCCAAAGTCAAGTGCTCATGGGTCTCTATTGCCTTAAGAAGCAGGAGGCCAGAGGGAAGGGGCGTTGGGGGGCAGCGGAAGGCAGCTCTGTGAGCCATTGTTCTTCGGGGAAGGTGGAAGGGGACTGAGGTGTGTGGTCCCCGAGTGGAGGCCAGCCGAAGCCTCCCTCCCCCAGAAAGTCATTTATCACCTTGATGGTTTCAGCTCATTTGCAGCCAAGTTATTGTCACCCTTAAAATAATGTGGCTTGACAGGGAAAAAATGAAATCCTTGTGAGAAGTTACATAGTCATCACACGCTGGAGTCAAAATATAGACGGCAGTATCCAAACACAGGGCGCTGGGTATGGCGGGAGTGGTATTTCCTCTCTCCGGCAGCCTTTGGTTTTAGAACAGGACATTAACATTTATGTCATGTTAACGTGCACCTAGGCATGGCGTGTGGCCTCCTGCCATGGACACTGAGAAACACATGCTCCGCCACATGACCGCCAAGGCTTTTAGTATAAATGGAGACGCGTGTTTCCTTGCCCGGAGAGTTAATAGCGGGCGACGAGTTAAATGTTTAGTCATCCCTCAGTGCACAGAGTCCATTTCAGATGTCAAGAAAGTACTAAATCTTGCTTCTCTACCAGCAACTAGGCAAGAATTCTCCCCTTTCCCGGCAGATCCAATTAGGAGGAGGCAGTACAAGCTCAGAACCCCAAGTACATCCCGTGTGAGTTGGATGGAGATTTGTGAGCCTATGAAATCATTAACACATTCGGCTGTGTGTTGAAAGTTTGGGGTGGGGGGCCAGGGTTCGACTCCACCCACAGCTATCTCAGAAGGAATGCTTGCTGGAGCGTGATCTTCTGCATGCCAAGCCTTTGGGAATCCCCAGGGGCACGGTTCTCTGACCCTCATGGGTTTGCTGAGTTCAGGTCCATTTGACTGGTAACTCATCTTCTGCTGGTTCTGAGATCAAGAGCTTGGTCGCTAACAAAAGGCTGAACCCACCAGCCTCTCCATGTCGGAAGGATGCTGCAGTGGGCTTCCAGGAGGATTTATTGTTTGGTGCCCTCCGGTGTATTTATTGTGAGGGGTCTCCAACTCACAGTAACTATCCGTACAACCAAACCAAGGAGGGTCTGGTCCTATGCCATCTTCGCAATGGTTAGTTTCGAACTCATAAAGATTGGCAGCCTTGAAAGCCCTCCGGGTCCGTTCTACGTTGCCTTACATGTTACTGTCAGTTGGAAACAGCCGCAGCGGTTTTGTTGCAGTGCAGAGCCTTGCTCTCATGCAGAATGCATTCAAAGCAGATGATGGCGGATGTAATCAGTTTAAAATTTAAAACTTTATCACTGATCTCCCTTCGGACCCATTTTAAAGTTGTTCTAGTTTTAATATGTTCTACTTTCTTTTTGACTGAAAAGTTTCTTTTTTAAAAATATCTCTATTTTGTTGTTGTTTTTTTATATGTTTTTCTGTTTATAAAATCCAGGCATGGTAAATCCATAGGGACAGTAACTGGGTTAATGATTTCTTCTAGGCTCGGCAGGGGAAGCTATGGCAAATGGGGAGCTAGTAGCAATGAATACAAGAAAGAGGAAAAAGGTCTAAAAGTGAATGTGGTAACAATTGTACAACGCTTCTTGATATGACTCAACTATTGAATTGAATGATATATGGATATGTGCCAATAAAACTGTTTAAAAAGAAAAAGAGAGACAGAGAGAGAGACAAAGAGAGAGCGAGAGACTTTGGCCCAGAAACATGCGGGGCAAGAGATTTTTCTTTACTTCTATTTTGTATTTCTTCCCGTGCAAGGCCTAAAACAGGACTCTGGGTACATTGGTCTCATAGAGCAAAGCTGTTTTCTTACTGGTGTGCGCTGGATCTGCCAGGGTTCCTCTGTTCTGGTTTTCTGTTCTGTGAGTCAAATAAACAAGAAGTATTCGTCTTTTAGGAGATGCTAAGGGGACTTTGTGAGTTCCCAGCAAAGGCTCCCATGTAGGATGCCCCTCCCTGCAAATATTCCACTCTAGACCCCTCCACTCTGCTTCCTCGGATTTTTTTTTGAGCATCTCACTGCTGTCCTTTTTCTGTTTCAATTTCATCTGCCAGAAACCTCTTCCCTTTCTTTTCCCTGGCAGAATTATTCAACCTTCCAGGACCAATCAGAGGCCTGGCTAGTAGGAGGCCTCCTGCCACACTCTGCCAGCACCCGCTGCCTTTCTCTGACACCTCCTGCTGCAAGGCTTTTCAGAGGAGTGTTTAGTTGTCTGTCTCTCACCTCATCCCTTCTTGCGAGTTCATGGCACCAGACCCAGCCTTTTGATAGTCTCCATGACACCTTGATCACCCAGAAGATTTGTAGGGGAAAATGCCTTTAAACATGCCCACACAGAGAATTCTACAAACTCGTAGTGTGTTGTTTCCATGTTGTATGTGTGTGCCGTGACGCTGTTCCAAATGTTAGGTGTGTATTTGTGTGTGTTTTCAGAATGTCATCATTCTGAAAGATCGGCATTCTGTGAAAGATCATATGTTATTTTAGTGAGCTATGCTGTGACTGTAAAGAGTCCAGAAGACCAAAGAAGAATCACTGCATGTGAAGTGTGGTGTGGGCAAAGAATATGGACTACAATGGACTGCCAGAGGAATAAATGAGCCTGTGTGGAAGAAGCGCAGCTGGAATGCTCCTTGGGAACCAGGAGGGGGAAACTAGCTCACGTGCTTTGGACATGTCAGGAGAGACCCATCCCTGGGGAACGATATCTTGCTTGGTAAAGTATGGAGGCAGCACAAACGTGGAAGTTTCTCCCAAAGATGGAGGGACACAATGGCTCAACAATGGGCTCAAACATAAAAATAATTTCATTTTTTTCAGAGGGTCACTATGAGCCAGAACTGACTTGATGGCATTTAACAACAACATGCTATGACTAATCCTCATGTTGCAATATTTTGTTATTAAATTTCTCCATGTTTCTCAACTCCTAACAGTAGGAGGTAAAAGGAGAAAGCAATAAGCCACCATCATTTGTCTGCTAGTTTGTCATCATAAGATGTCTTGGGTGTTGCTATGTTGCTGAAGGCTAGGTCACTGGTATATCAAATACCAGCAGGGTCACTCAAAGTGAACAGGTTTCAGCAGAGCTTCCAGACTACGAAGGAATTCGTCCCTGAAAAACTTATGGGTAGCATTCAAACATTGTCAGAGCCTGTACTACGTTGAAAATATATTTACTGAGCGGAAGATATAAGAGCTGGAGTACAAGATGGCTTAGAGTTACAGCTAAATTATTGAATCAATCCATGATCTTACACAAATTATATTAGTCTCTGACCTCTGACATTTATGTGACATATATATACATATAATACATACATACATGTATAATACATATAATATACATATATTATAAAATTCTTAAGAGACATGGAACTCCTTTAAAGAGGATGGAGAAGCAGTGGGAAAAAAATGATGGTTGATCAACAAGGTGAGAAAATGCTCATCAATAAGAACATTTTTCAAGGAATGACACCTGAAAAATATTTTGAAATGAAAATATTTTACATATACATTTATAACAATAAAAAATTCTTGAAAGGAGCAATGCTGTATATACATCGAAAGGGTCATAGTTATGTATGCTTAATAACTGTCATCGTCATTGTGTTAACTTGGCTAGGCCAGGGTTCTCAATGATTTGATAGTTAATACTTGATAATACTCCATAACACGATTTTTGTATAGGGCCTAGTTTGAAGCTGTAGGAAAGCTTACTTGCTTTTTGCTAGGTCTGGTTCTTGCATCTAATTCATAGACCTCTAGTTCTTTGGAATTGAACCAGTGGCCCGCCATACTGCCTGCCCATTCTGGGATGCATCAACAGTCTACTTTATTACCTGCCAATGTTGGATTCATTCACCTCTGAAGTCAGAACCCTGTTGCTTGAGTTCCCAATATTGAGTTCCTGAGGAGCCCTTGGGCTTCTATGTGCAAGGACAACAGTTTGAAACCCTCAGCTGCTCTTTGGGAGAAAGATGAACTTTTGTAATCCTGTAAAAAGTTAGAGTTAGAGAAACTCACAAGGGCAGTCCTTGAGTTGACATTGAGTTTGTTTTTCCTCAGTTTAGTTTTGCTATGTGAATCATACGACCCAGGGGACATGGAACGTTCCTGTCTCTAGAATTGTGTAGGCCATTTCCTTGATACCAACCTCTCTCTAGAATTGTCTGTAGAATTGTGTAGGCCATTTCCTTGTACCAACCTCTCTCTAGAGATACCTGTACAAGGGCTACCATTTTGTTTCTTTCCAGAGCCTAGCCTGCGAGAGGTACAGAGGCTAAGGCAGACAGTGATCAGAGGAAGCATTATATCTGAGAAAGCGAAAGGCTCAGGTATGCCTGATTTTGGAGTGGGGGTGTGTGTGGGAAAGTTGGAAAGCTCACTGGAGAGACATTCCAGTGCAGCATGGGGAGTACCCAAAGTTAATGACTGTAGTATAACCAGCAGGTGGCTGGTATCCCAGGTGGAGGGTGTGGCAAGTGGAGTTATCCACAAAACTAGAGCGATCGGGGAGGTATATCTACCCTGGAAATTAAACGATGGGATGAATGTGAGAACCTGTAAAAGCGATGTGCTTGGGGCATGAAGGGTATGCAAACTTATTATGATATCATTTCATTGTAGTTGCAGGCATAGGACCACAGCAACACACAGGTTGAAGTTCTAGGAGCCTTCATCTTGAGAACAGTTCAGGAGTGACTGATGAATTCCTATATAGTATAATAAGTGTTGTAGGTAGAATTGTGAGCCCTAAAATATGTATTGTAAATCCTAACCCCTATACCTATCATCATCTGTTTGGAAATAGCACTGTCAGAAAGCTCCCTAGATGCCAGTTTTGTGAAACTTTGGAGATGTTATCAGGAGAAACCAGTCTCTGGAGAAGGACAGCATGCTTAGTAAAGTAGCCGGACAGTAACAAAAGGAAGAACCTCATCAAGATGTATTGGTCCAGTGACCGCATCAATGAGTCCACACATAAACTATAAGAAAAATTAGGAGGATGGAACAGGACTGGGCAGTGTTTCATTTTTGTGGTGCGCAAGGTGCTCCGTGTCAGAAGCGACTTGATGGCACCTAACATGGGCACCATACCTCTGATTATGATTTCAGTTGGGGATTGGAAACACTAATGACTAAGACAGACAGACACATGACCGTGGTGGGGAAAAAGAAAGTGCAGTCCTGTAGCCCATGCAAACACAGTCTTCATGAACCATGGTCACTCGAAGCACTAGGTCTGCATCTTTAGGATCTGCCCTCTTGCGGGAGCGCCCATCTTCTGGTCAATTCACATTTCAAGACCATCTCTGGGCGCCAGCCTTGCAGATCTGCAGCAGGAAGATGCCAAGGCAGGGGAGAGGCTCCAGCACCCCTCAGACCCTCATCAGGAAACCACACGGTCCTTTCTACCTACCTGGTCACAAACTTATGCATAGAAGCCTGGGAGTCTTGGCTTCAGAGGGGAAGGGAAGGCTGACTACCCCCAAACAGTCACTGCTCTGACAAAAAAAGGGAAAGAAAAACCACGCATTAAGATAGGAAGCTGTTTTTCAAACCAATAGCAGAATGTTGGTTTCTCTTGAGAGAATCTTCTGAGCGCAGTATGTAGATGAACACGTGGACTCTAGCTCCTTCCCTCAAATGTGTGGAGAGTCCCAGGACCCACCCTCGTCTGAGTCAGACCTGGTCTTCTCTGATTTGTTTTCACAGGTTAACACATGGGCCCTGTGAATTTCCTTTCGGCTCCCACTCTGTTTTGTTGTCAGTATTGGTGCAGGTATTTATGTAAAGGGCCCTGTTCTGTAGAATCATGACCCACAGAGGAGTCATTGGGATAAAGGCAAATACTGGGAGTCAGAGAGTTGATGGACACAAGGATGTTTAGCCATATTGTCAGTTATTTCGATGATGCTGCAGAATTGCTGGAACAACTTAGATGCTTTGTGATGCACAGAACAATAACTTGAACAGAGGTTGAATGGATCTCAGCAATAAGAAGGTCAAAGGCAAGAGACTTCAGGGCTGGTGGGTCTGCCCTGTCCTAAGGACAGGTCTTTGTGTCAGCATCTCTAGGTTGCTTTTGTCCTCTTTCCATAAGATCTCACCTTGAAGGCCACAGCTCCGGACATCACAGGTTCAACCTACAAGGTCAAGGAAAATAGTGATGACTCCTTCCTATATTCTTGGCAAAATAGAGAGGCAGTGAAAATGAGGGAGTCCTCTGACAAGACGGATTGACACAGCGGCCCAAATATAAGAACAATAGTGAGGAGGGCACCGGCCAGGGCAGTGTTTAGTTCTGTTGTACACAGGGGCCCTGTGAGATGGAACTGACTGGATGGCACCAATAACAACATATTCTTCCGTTTTTAGCGCACCACTAGCCTCCTATAACCAACTTCCTTTAAAGCCATAACTGAGTCAAACGCGTCATCTCCACTTTGAACAGATGTTACCAGGAGGATCCCAAACTGGTTTTTCCCAGCTATGATCCAGTCCCTAGGGAAGGGCTGGTACACTGTGTATCCATTGCCTTCCAGTGCTGGATCCGCTAACATTCATACTTATTCAGCACTGGAATTTAGCACAGAAGTAGGACAATAGGACTGAAAGAATAAGTACCAGCAATATTCATACAAAATTTTAGGCATGACTGGGCAGTTGTTGCACCTGTAGAAGTCCCTGAATTTGGGTATTAAAATCTCTATACATTTCTGAAGCAATTTTATTCCAACTATTTGTATTTAGATATATTTATGTTATGATATGCATTAGTTTTAATGAGCATAAGATTGCCTGAAATCAGAATGATGGAACACATAATATTAGCACACTAGAGAAAATTGGAAAACACATAAATGCATTGTAAAATAATCGTGGTCTCCAGGAAAACTAGACCTTAGATTAGTGGTGTGTAAAACAAATCAAGATGACTACAAAAGCAAACAAAGAAACAACCCAAACCATAAAACCAACCCCATTGTCCTAGATTCAATTCCAATTCACAGTGACCCTGCAGGGCAGGGTAGAACCGTGCTACCTCACAGACTTCCCCAGGTTGTCGGTCTGTCCGAAAGCAGATGGACACATCTCTCTATCGAGGAGCAACTAGTGGGTTCAAACTTTTGACCTTTTGCCTAAAATCCAAGTGCATAACCACTATGCTAACCACTAAGGCTTCTTTTGGAAATGGATTCTAAAAATATAAACTCACTGCCATTGAATCGATTTTGATGCATAATGACTTTTTACACAAGAATACAACTGCTCCAGCTGGTGTCCATGTCCGTACATCTGGATTGGAGCAAAATTTACACATCGCGCTCCCATGAAGCAACTGTTGGATTGGACCCTTCAGTCTTGGTTATCAGCCCCAAACTTAATCGACTTTACTTCTAGCGTTCTTTTTATAATGAATACACATCTAAAAAATTGAATGTTCATAGTCACAGTTTGGAAGAATATCTCAATAGTTTTTGAGCAAATATCTGTGGGTAATGGGATGTTATTTGCTGTACATTCGAATGTAACTTCATTTCATCTTCACGCCAACATAGTTTAGCATTACAGCTTTGTCGTTATCCTAATTATTGCATTCATATTCATCAGTGTCTTCAGGCAATTATCATTGTCCTGGAAATCAGTTGTCGATCTGAATTACTCATATGTAGATGATTTGCCAGTTCATGTTTTTAGGTTTTGTTAAGACATCTTTTTTCATTTCTATTCTAAAATGTAACATGATGCAATTAGATATGTTTTAATAAGTATTTTTCTGTATTTAAGAACAATTTCTAGTCTGAAGATTTAAAAACTTGTTCTCTATTTTCCAGAAGACCTTGTCTCCGAATGACAAAGTTTATTAATCAAAATTGCATGTGTTCTTTAGATCTGTTGCACTTTGATCTTCAATTCTAGGACAAAACACATTGATATAATCACCGTTTGTTTTTATCTCTGCATTTACCCAGTAAATTTCACACATATTTACCTAGGTAAATTTCTAAGACTACTTTCCCATAATTTTTATTGTTATTGTGATTGTTGGGCAGCTTCATTGTTTAATTATAATGCATTTTAAAGCATTTTGCATGTTAACTTTTATATTTAAGTATGTACACCCTACCAAAACTCACTGCCATGAAGTCGGCACTGACTCACAGTGACCCTGCAGGACGGAGTAGAGCTGCCTCTGGGGGTTTCTGAGACTAACCCTCTACGGGAGTAGAAAGTCTTCTGCATAAAATATCATCATGAGAATTTCTTAATCATCGTAAATAAAATAAAATAAATTTCCATTTTTTATATTATGCCTAAAAAGTAGTCTTGAACTGTCTTGCTGTTATTGCACTAGACTTAACAAATAATTGAATCAGTTTGTAACATTTCCTTGTGTTTTATATCAATATAAAAGTATATATACATGTACATATATATTTGTTTTAGTCTGTATATATACTTATATATACAATATACTATACATGTATAAAACTATATATTTTTTATGAAGAATTTGTTCATCTTTCAAAATTCTCTTATGAGATCTCTAGCTTCATTCCTATCACCCAGACAATATTTTCCAAAGGTACCTTCTTCTTTGTTTCCAGCTCTTGCCAAATTTATTCTAATTGCCAACAATAATCAGGGCCTCTTGATTGCATGTTTGATCAATTTCAGACCGAAGACATTGATAAAATTATTCAGTTTCAGCATCCCTACCTTTATTTATTTGTTAAAAATTTGAGCAACAGTTGTATTGACTGAATTTCTTTGTATGTGGATAGATATTACTCTATTATAAATAGCATTGTCTCGAGATGGGTTTTGAAATGTGCTTTTTGACAGGGAATTCAATGTCATTCCTTTCACTGGTGTCATTCAGGGAGTAATAATTCACATCATTGATTTTCATACAAAATGGCCAATACAAGTCCATTACAGCTCATCAATGCCTAGAATGTACATCTTTATGAGTTTCATTTCATTTTTGACAACGTTCAATTTTCCTTGATTCATACTTCATATTTTCCAAGTTCTGATTATTAATTGATTCTGAAAGCTGTTTCTTCTCATTTTGAGTCACACCTTATCAGCAAATGGTTGTCTTCCAGGGTTTAGTTTTATCAGCTTCACTTCATCCGTGTTATTATTCTAGAAAATATCCACAGTCATATTTTAACTATCTTCCTACCCAAAAGGCTCATCTTCTGAGACTGTCGCTGATGATATCTGCCTCAGCCATGAGATTTGAAGTATCTGACAATGTCTGATGCTGTCCACAGGTTTTCAGTGGCTGATTCCTCAGGTACAGCCTATTCCTTCTTTGTAGTCTGCTCTGAGTCTGAAGCCTAAGCTGAAACCTGTTCACTTTGTGTGACCTTCCTGCTATTTGAAATTCCAGTGACTTAGCTTCCAGCATCATAGCAACACCAGAAGCCACAACTTACTGAGAGAGAAGCTAAAAATGGGAAATGCAATGAACATATCTCAAGCTGAAAGAACTGAAAAAAAAATACAAGCCTAAGTTGGGATTATTGGAGGATTTTATGGACAACATGTTGAGTAATTCAGGAAGCATCTAATGGAAATTAAAGGAACACAGGGTCACTGTTTCCCTAAGAAGTGGTCCACGTTCCACCATTGCATGGGGTATCTATGATCCAAAGCCAATGGTGCTGAAAGAAGTTCAAGCTGCACTGAAAGCATTAGCCAATAGAAGGCACAAGGAACTGATGGAACACCAACTGATATAAATCCTCAAGCTCAAGTACTGAAAGAAGTCATAAGTCTATGCAAATATTATTCATATATTTATAGATTGTATTAATATGTTTTCCTGTGAATGACGTTATGCTTGGAAAATATAGTATATTAAAATTATATATATAATTGTCTGTAAAAAACATACTTATAAATTATCAAGGGTTCATGAAAGAGGGGGAAATGGGGAGGGAGGGGTGAAAAAAGAAAAATGAGGAGCTGATTCCAGGAGCCCAAATGGAAACTGAGAGTTTTGAGAACGATGAGAGCAATGAATGTATAAGTGTGCTTGACACAATTGATGTATGTGTTGATTGTGATGGGTTGTATGAGCCCCAATAAAATGATTTAAAAACACTTTCTTAACATCTAGTACATCTGTACATGTATAATTCTAGATGATTATGTTTATAATCTTTTTCAATGAAAGTGATAAATAGGAAGAGCTATAAAATTGAGAAAAGGTGTCTTCACAATAATGAAATCACATAGGTTTATATATGTTGAAGAAATTAGTTTTTAAAGATCTGATGGGAGAGTTGTTTTACATATGGGTTCTGTTAAACATACAAGGAATCACTTGTCTGTAATTTATTACATTGTTGTAACTTGTTGCTGTGATGTTGGAGTCTATGTCTGCCACCAGTATTTCAAATACCGCAGGATTTTCCACGCTGGACAGGTTTCAGGGACATCCAGACAAGGATGTACTAAGGAGACATAACTGACAATCTACTGCTGAAAATTGACGAGTAAAAACCTTATGAATCTTTAGTGCTGTAACAAGGGACCCTCAGGTTGGAAACGCAAAAATGGGGAAGAGCTACTTGCATAGAGCAGGGTCAATATTCATAGGAAAGGTGTGAAAAAGATTGTAGGACCTTTAAGATGTGGCATTACTAAAAATAGGAAAAAATAACTGAAAATATCCAATAATTATTGGAATTTATGTGCATAAATTTTGAATCTAGAAAAATTAGAATTCATCAGAAATAAAATTATATTCTAGACATACCAAAAACAAGCACACACAAAAAATTATTTGCCATTGAGTCTGCAGACTCCATAGCAACGCTGAAGGACAGGGTAGAAGCAGCCTCCCGGGTTTCTGAGATGGCGACACTTTTGGGAGTGCAAACACTCACCTTTCACCCGGAGGGCAGTTGATGCTTTCAAATTTCAGATCTTGTGGTTAGCAAGCCAACAAGTTACTTTCCACTTCTTATTATCTAGCTTCTAGGTAATAAGTAAGCTGAAATGGACTGGCGTTGGTCATTTTGAGTCAAACAATATGATCTACCAGGACAAAAATGACAAATTAGATTGATGGATTAAAAAAAATTCAAGATCTATCGTGAAGTATAATGCTGCTAGGGAAATTATAATATCCCATGCCTGCAAGAAATGCCAGTTATACTGACTATCATTCAAACTTAGGGGTCAACTACTAATGCCAAAGATGACGACATTTGAAAGCCCTATCCATCCCTGAAATCTGAAAAACATCAATTGATAAATCCTATAGATTGAAATGCTAAAGTTTCATTTTTTTTTAAGTTTTCATTTTTTAAGATGGACTAGACTGAGAAGGACATTGTGCCTGGAAAGGAGGAGGCTCAGGGATCACAGGGAAGAACCACAAGGCGATGGATTGCCATGTGGCTGCATTAATGCACTCAAACGCGGCAAGGATTGTGAGACCGCTCGGGGGCTGGAAAGCGTTCCCTTCTGTTGTCTATGAGCTTGCTATGTGTTGGAACCAACCTGATGGCACGCGACAACTGGGCGTTTCCCTCCCGCAAGCAGTAACAGTCTCCGACACCCATCGGGAGTCGCTACAGGTCCCCCTTGACTGGATGACACTGAGTTTGAGTTAACAATAATTGTTCAAAAACTAAATCACTTCGATACATGGCCTATCAGAAGCTAGCAAAGACCACTTGCAGATTAACGTGGAGGCTCACAATAGCTTCATGCTAAATACACAAAAGAGACATCAAGAAAAAATATTATCAGCAAGTGTTTTACTCATTGTCAAACAACTCGAGCAAAGTATTAGCATAAAGTAATACATCACATAAATACAGGGCTAATTTAATATTAGAAAAATAATTAATTGTATTTCCTGCTTCTGTCTTAGGTATGTCCTGTGCAACACACCTATGTCAGGTTTACCACTGATGCCTGCGGACTCTGGCGAGAATCCTTAGGCCAATGTTGCATTTATTTAAATTCTAAACTTTCCTAATTTTCCTTAAAATTAAATAATTTCTACTCTAACCCTTATAACACTGAGCATGATGTTTCCTTAACATTTAATTAAATATATATAAATATATATTGATAACTATGAAAGTAAAGAATGAAACAAAAAAAATTTTCCCTGAAATTAAAAATTCAGGCATTCTAGGGCTAGCTGACTCATTAGTCTGAGCGTTCTGCCCTACTACCACCCAAGTGTCCATATTCTTGCATGTCTTATACTTTAAAAGGTGTTTGAAATTTATTGCTCCTTGGTTTTAAATAGGCCATTAATCTCATGACATTAATCACCTTTAGCATAATGAAGCTTGAAACTGAGCTTCAAGAATAAAGTATTTCCTATTCAGGTTCTTTAGTATTCTATAACTGTCTAGATGTTGTAAATCCTGATGTTTTATTGATTTTACATGTGAATTTACTTCACATTTATTGGTCCCCATTAGTAAGTGATCAAAACTAATTCATGACTAATGATCACATTAAATATCTGACAGATAAGGTGTTTATTTTTAATGATAACTTTACATTTAAATTAGAATAAAATCCCTGGGAGGTAGTCAGGAAAAGTATATGAAAAACTCTAAAAATGCTTACATGTTATACATTCTTTTATATTATTTTAGGTAACATCAATAGTCTTTCCAGTTTTGTTTAAGATTATGTGGAAACTGTTAATTATGACATTTCTATATATGTGGAAAATATGACAATGATGTTAGCCAAAATAATTTAGCTCTGTTCAGCTAGAGCAAAAAAGCACAAGATACAAAAAGTATACAGAAAGTTATCCCAGTTGTATTCCTGAGTTCCTGGGTCCATTTGTCTGTCTCTTCTCTGGCTACCAATCTGGGAGAGAAAAAGGAGAAGAGAAAGAGAAATGGGGGGAAAAAAGGTAATTAAATTTGTTTTTGATAGTAGGATTATTTGTGTTTTTGTAAATGCCTTTGTTTTTAAATCCTTTATAAGGATCGTATAGCAAAAATCACTGGAAAATGTGTTTTTATTATTATCATGCAGCTCTGCTAAAAACAACATTGGTGGGATTGAAAGGAGGGGGGCAATAGGAAGGAGAAAATTAAGGAAGGAAAGACTTGGGGCGCTCTTTCCTGACACATACCATGTGGTGTTTTAATATTTGGGTTAAGTGCAACAGCACCAAAAGCCCCTGATCCAAAGGGCCCTGGTGTTGGTCACCACAGGCACTTAAAACTCATCAGCTCAGAGTCTGCTGCCATTTAGGAAAGCAAACAGGCAGCCCAGGGTTCCAAACAAAAGCACAGGGCAGAAGTCAGCGAGGATCACAATGGGGATCTTCAAAGGCTGCTCAGACCACACATTTGGGTAGCAGCTTACATGATCACCATTCAAGAATTCGCAGGAGGAACAAGAAGAGGCCAGGACCAGAGGGGGGGGGGGGGGGCAGAGGCATTTCCTGTGCCAGGATTCTGCAAGCTTCTAAAGAAGCGGAGTGATGTCACATTTGAAAGGGGCTGAATCAGAGTGAGCAGTGGCCCACCTATTTCTAGACTCTGGAATGGAGTATTTCCTCCCTTTGGGCTATTGAAAGGTACACGTAGTACTGATACCTAGTTCCTAGGCATGAGCTTCTAGCTGCCAGTAAACGAAACTGCTTAGGCTACAGCAAGTGAAACCTGCTTTATTGTAAAGACACTGTGCATGGTCATCAGGCTCACGGCATAACTCCAAGTAGCTCTCATGACTGGAAGGAACCATCAGGGCCTGTCCTTACTTCCGTGTGTCTCTCATCCTCACTCTCCATCCTCCTGCTTTTGTTTGCAACTGGCTTTCTTTGCTCAGAGACTTTCTGCTTCCTAGAAGCAACTGAGACTTCAGCTTACCTATTTGTGCTTATTAAGCGTTTGGTTTCTAATCAAATGGCTGACAGTTTGAACCTACACAGAGGCATCTGCAGTCGCTGCTTTCTGGGATTCTCTCTCTCTCTCCCCCTCCCTCCCCCTCCCTCTCTCTACCTCTTTCTCCCTCTCTCACACTTAACTTGGAGTGACTCCTTAGTATGACAGCACCATACTCTGATCAATTCATTCCTCTAATGTGATCTTTCTTAACTCTACAGAGAGGATGCCATGGCTCGGTTGTGTCAGTGTTGACCTTGATGCAATCAATAATGATGCAATTTATATATCGATTTCCTTGTCCATCGTTAGAACTACAGATAAAGTGTTCTCTGCACTCCAAACTAAAACCAAGCCATGGCCATTGAGTTGATTATGACTAATAGTGACTCTATGACACAGGGTAGAATTGCCCCTGTAGGTTTCTAGGTCTATCACGCTTTACCAGAGTAGAAAACCCGGTCTTTCTTCTGTGGAGGGGCTCTTGGTATCAAACCACTGACCTTTTCGTTGTTCGTAGCCCTCACTATACCCACAGTGCCACCAGGGCTCCCTGACTCTAAACTGGAGACACTTATTTGATCTCTGCTACACATACCGTATATACTCATGTATAAGCTGAGTTTTTCAGCACATTTTTTTTATGCTGAAAAAAATCCCCCTTAGCTTACACTCAAGTGAGGGTCCCACTTACTGTCTCTGGTGCAGTGCAGGTGTTCTCCGGTCTCTCCCGCTCATCTGCAGGTGCCTGCAGCCTCTGTGGGTGGTCCAATGGCTGCTATCACCGCTCTTTTTTTCTCCTGACGCTGGCAGCCTCTGTTGTCCGTGCTGCACTGGACTAGAAACTGCCTGCTTCTGTGCGCTGGTACCTGGGGCGCACGGTATCCTTGTCAGATAAATGTCAGATAGCGCTGCTCTTCTGCTCCCACTCTTCTCCAGGGCTGTGGACAATGACGTAGCCTTTACAGTCACACTGGTGCTTGGTCATGTCCCCTTTCTCCTCCTAAGCATTTCTGACTACAAGTACCGGTATAGCTCTGGTCTTGGATATACAGTACGTTTATTTACAGTACTTAGTCTGCTATATTTTATTTTTTGTTTTCTTATTAACCCCTATCTGGACCCAGTGATGACTATGCTTGCATAGGACAGCCTGTGTTAGGGCTCATAATATACACGCTGCATTGTGTACACACTATGTTACTGTATGTGCTGCATTAGCACATCCCATACATATGTGGTAACGCTGCATATGCCGTAATACAGTGCATACAGTAACACAGTACATACACAACACAGCGTGTGTATTATGAGCCCTGACACAGGCTGCTCTACGCAAGCAGTCATGTCATCACATCCTGGAGTATCATCAGCCTGCGTTAGGCCTCACACTGTACAAGCTGCACTGTGTACTTGAAGTAAGGCAGGATATGCAGTGATGCAGCGCATGCAGTAACACAGCACGTATAGTTAATTTTGACACCATATTGTTTCTGTTGACCCTCTTTTCTAGTTACAGAGCTAGTTTACTATTTTCCTTTGAAATAAATATTCAGAAACATTTAACCTACTGATGCCTCAATTAATGTAATTTTATTGGTATCTACTTTTATTTTGAAATTTTCCAGTAACTGATGCATTTCCCACCGTAGGCTTATACTCGAGTCAATAAGTTTTCCCAGGTTAGGGTGGTAAAATTAGGTGCCTTGGCTTATATTCGAGTTGGCTACTACTCAAGTATATACGGTAGTTCTCAATGTAAAGAGCATCATGAGTTGTTTGGCCATAAAGTCCAGGTCAAATGAGGCACTCACAAAATTAGAAATGAAAAACATTCACTGAGTATGAAAACCTATACAAATATCGATGTCCTTTAATTATGAGAGTTAGTAATGTTATTACATCAGTTCATAATTATTGTGCATCTATTACCCAGGCCTAGTTTTCTGTCTGTATGATGTCATTTTCTTTTCATACCAATGCTCTATAGTTGATTTGAGGGCTTTATTCTATAAATGAAAAAGCATAAGATCCAAGATTCTGGAAATTTGTCCAACTATACACAACAAGAATAGAGTTTTAAAAAACCCACAAAATTGTCAGACTGAATTCAGTAATTGTGGTGACTTGAAATTTCTTGGTGTGACTCTTCTATCCACAGCCTTTGTAACTCTCCTCAAAGTACTGATTGGGAGCACAAAAATTAGGTCAAGAATATTAGAACTCAGGAATTCGTTTTGCAATCCTATTGGCTATAAGAGGGGAGAAAGACGGGACTTTTTAATACAATAATGAATTACACCCTCAGAAAGTCACAGGGGTTGTTCTACCCGGTCCTACAGGGTTGTTATGAGTTGAAATTGACTTGATGGCCATGAATTTGGGTTTTGGCTGGTTGAGTATAAGCGAGAGCCACTCAGAGAGACGAAAAGAATATCCCATCCATCAGAGGAGCGAGGTCTTCAGAGACCCCTGCCTGAAATGTCAGAGGCAGCAGGGGTAATGGGGGCCACACCGCCAAGACCGTGAGACTATGAGACAGAACTGTAGGCTTCCAAGCCCATGGAACAAAGTAAGCTGAGTACTTTGGAGCAGGCCTCTGGCTTGCAGTATAAGCAGGCCTCTGGCTTCCAGCCGGAAGGTGAAGGCACAAAGACAATGGGGGGTGGGGTCCCAGGGCCCTCCTTATGAGAAGGTCATGCCCACAAGGGGACACAATAAGGCTGTTGCATACAACCTTTACCCTTCCAGATATCTTCAAGCTTACATGAAATTATGTAACAACCACAGGCTGCAAACCCCAAGGTCAGTAGTTTGAAACCACCAACTGCTCTGTGAGAAAGATGAGTTTTCTACTCCTTAACCCTGAATGGGAACTCTCTCCTGCCCTGTGGGGCCACCATGAGTCAGAGTCCACAGATGGCACCGGGGAGTTGTTTTGTTTTTTCCCTCCCGAGATTTCAGACTAACCCCGAAGCCATTTCCTAAGCAATCTTTCTCCTGAACCTCAGCTTTGCAGTTAGCCATTGACTCACTGTGTGATTTGGCCCAAGTCACTTAAACTCCCCAAGACCCATACTCCTCATCTCTGAAATAAGATCCATCTACATGATGTTGCTCTTGTCCCTCTCGCTGTTAACTTGAATGGAACTCAGACAGCGTACAATTTATTGTTTGGTTTTGTCCGATTTATAATCTGAGTCGCCATTTAATTTTTGTATTAGAACAATAGTTACAAGCGCAGTGTTACAAATGATATTGTTATGTATTTTACTGGTAATACAAGGAGAGAATATTTTTATTAAAATAATATAAGAGTATTCCAAATATCAAATAATTCAAGGGTTTCTTTTATATGCACAGCACTCAAATAATGCATATGTTACTTTTTTCAATAAAATACATCCACCACAAACTGAGTATTTCTTTTCTTTATGACTAGCCACTGGAAAGGACGTTAAGAAACTTAGATGTAGACTGCCCTATCAATGCAAGTGACTGTCGGTGAAATGGAATGCTCAAAAATACAAATAATGATCCCACTGAATGTTGGGGGGTTTTACGATGTTTCCTAAAAGGAATCAGTCGAGAGGGATACTGAGCCTTATGAAGGCTCCAGGTGTTACAACTGTTTCGAGTTTGGTTGATAACCTGAAGTTTGGTAGTTCAGCACAATATGAGCTATACCTGGTTATCTCCTTCTCTAAAGATTACAGATAACAAAAATCGAATGAACAGTTCCACTCTATAACACATCAAGTCACCATGGTCAGTGTCCACTCGATGGCTGTAGTTCCGGTTTGGCTTTTGCAACTGAGCTTATTAGAAAATGAGTTGACCGAGAGTTGATCCCAACCCATAGCATCCCCTGTGTGTTGAAGAAGAAATGTGTTCCATAAAGCTGTCAGTGAGTAGTTTCTCGGGCCTTTTTTCTTTGTTACCTCTGTGCAGACCCAAAGTGCTCAGCGTTCAGCTTTGTTGGGTGCCTTCCAGTCAGTTCCAACTCATAGTGACAACAGAATGAAGCACTGCCCTGCCCAGTGCCATTCTCACAATTGTTCTTCTGTTTAAGTCCATTGTGGAAGCCATTCAAAGAAAGCAGACCCAACAGAATGCCCAAATCATAGAACATTATCACTTACATCTCACACTATTATGTTTTTTACAAAGAACATCCAACAATTGTTGTAGCAGGACATTGACATGAGCTGACAGAGGTTCAGGGTGGATTCAGAAGAGGATGTCAAACAAGAATGTAATGTCAGATGTCAGGTGGATGGATATTGTGGGGGCAAGGGTGGGGAACAGAGAATACCAGAAAGATGCTCCTTGTGTTTTCTTGACTGTGTCAAGGCATTCGCCTGTGTGGAAGCTTTTCATTAGCATTCTAGCAGATTCACCATTTTCCCCCTCAGGGACTCCAGTGTTTATCTGAGTCCCAAATAATCACTATCACATTTAAGCAAACCCCCCTGAAGCTTCCAGTTGGATTTGGAACTGTTTGAGCTTCCTTTACTATTTCGTCCTTCCGACCAAGGACCTGATGAGAAAGCAGTGTTTATAACCAGCAACTTTCAGAGACAAAACGTACAGAATTTTATTTCCAAGAGCCAAGCTCCTTGGGAGTGACCACATTTGGAATCTGAGAGCAGCTGGGAGGTGGTTTCCCTTGACTTGTGTGGCACGGGGCTGAGAGAGTGTAAAAGCTGGGAAGTGATGTGGAACTGGAATTCAGAATGAGGCAGGTCCCTCTGCAGTCAGCCTCAGCCTGAGCAGCAGCTGAGTACATAAAAGCTCATAAAGAAAAGCAAAACAATGATATTCCCCATTGTGACTGTTTAGTCTTTCAGTAGAGACTCATGGGGTCCTGGCTATTATCTATTTTTAATATCACTTGACCTGAAAATATAAGCTGCCATATGGCAAAAGAGACATGTTTTATACTAATAGGAATATAGAAAAAGAAAAGTGTGAGGGCTGGATGAGGGTAGCAATGAGAAAGAAGCTACCGAATGTGGAAGTCTTTTAAGTAGCAGGTGTCACCTTTAAAAATATATAATTTACTGGTAACTCAATAAATTACCAGGGGATCTGGGGGTGCACTAGCTCAACTGCTAGCTAAGAAAAATGGATAGTTCAAACCTACCAGCAGCTGGACAAGAGATAAGCATGACAACCGACTCCCATAAAGATTATAACCTAGGAAACCATAAGGGGCAATTCTACTCTGTCCTATAAAGTCATTCTGCACCAGAATCAACATGATAGCAATGGGTGTAATCTTGTTGAACCTAAATGACTTTTAGCAATAGTGTTCAATGACCCTTTACGTTGACACATTCTCTCAGCATAGATTAGTGGTAAAGAGCATAAACTCTGGACAGAATAGATTTGATTCTTGTCTCTGCTACTTTTTGGATTCTGATAGGTTCTAGAGCTTGTATCTATTTCCACTTAGTTATTAATTAAAGTGGGATAATGTGGTTGTTGGCGCTACTGAGTCGATTCCAACTTGTAGCAATTCTGCTTATCACAGAAGAAAACACTACCCAGTCCTGCCCCATCCTTACAATTGTTCCTAGGCTTGAGCCCATTGTTGAAGGTTATTTGCTCCAAATACAGATTAAGGTGGTGAAATGACACCTTTCTTGATTTTAAACCATGCAGTGTTCCTTTGTTCTGTTCAGAAGATTGTCTTTTGGTCTATGCATGTGTTCTGAATGAGGTATACTAGAGCTATATTGAGGTATACTAGAATTGCCATTTTAATGGTATTTTAATTACCATTTTAATGGTATTTTATGGTACTTAAGGTATAATGAGGTCTACTAGAATTACCATAGACACCATGAGGTCTACTAGAATGACCATTTTTTCCCTTAATGGTAACCCTAGTCTGTTATGATCCACACCATATCTTTGCATACTCAATAACTGCACATCTTATTATGTTTGCACATTCAATGATAATGCATGTCTGTAAAATATCTATTCATTTTTAGTGATATCCCATGAGTAAATGAAGGTGCAGAAAGATTAGTCCCTCCACGCTGTTATGGTTGACTCTGTATTTTTGTTGTTGTTGTTGACTCTGTGTTACGGAGGTATTTCTTCCCAGTCCTCTTTGAGTGCCTTCCAAAGGGAGAGCCTATTCTTCTAGTATGGCTCTCAATAGACTGCTGATATGCATTAGTTCAGCACTGAATAAGGAAGACCAGAGAAGAATCAATGCATTAGAATTATGGTGCAGGTGCAGAACATTGAAAGTACCATGGATCGCCAAAGGAAAAAAACAAATCTGTATTGGAAGGGCAGTCACAATATGCCTTAGAAGCAAGGATGGTGAGACTTACTCTCATGAACTTTGGACATGTTATTAGCAGACTAGCCTGTGTGATCATGAAGTATCACAGGGATCAAGGATTAGACATCAAAGACCCATCTGTAGGCAACTGGATGTCCCTTTACATCAGGTTCATGGGAGGAAACAAGCCAGTCAGGGTGCAGTGTAGCAAAGATGAAACATACAACTTTCCTCTAGTTCCTAAATGCTCCCCACTCCACCCCACTATCATGACCCCAATTCTACCATACAAATCTGGCTAGACCAGAGGATGTACACTGGTACAGATATGAAATGGAAATATAGGGAATCTAGGACAGGTGATCCCTTCAGGACCAGTGCTGAGAGTGGTGATACTGGGAGGGTGGGGTAAAAAGGGGAACTGATTACAAGGATCTACATATAACCTCCTCCCTGTGGGATGGGCAACAGAAAAGTGGGTGAAGGGACACATCAGTCAGTGTAAGATATGGCAAAATAATAATAATTTATAAATTATCAAGGTTTATGAGGGAGGGAGTGGGAAGGGAGGGGAAATGAGGAGTTGATACCAACAACTCAAGCAGAAAGCAAAGGTTTTGAGAATGATGATGGCAATAAATGTACAAATGTTCTTGATGCAATGAATGTATGTATGGATTGTGATAAGAGTCTTACAAGCCCCCAGTAAAATGATTTATAAAAACGTATTCAATAGGTGGAACAGATTTCCATTTTGCTCACAATGAGAGTAAACATCCAAGAAAAGAAGCCAAGTATGCCAATCAGAAACTCCATATGAACATCAAGGGAGCTAACCAGAAGGATGGAGACTTTTCTGCCCAGAGCACCTCAGAATAATAACAGCCTACACACCTATTTCTGAAAACAGCCATTGACAGCCCTATTGAGCTCTGATAAGCACGGCATTGTCATGAGTGCAAATCAACCCAACAGCAACTAGTGGTGGTGGATCTCAAGCATCAGGTAGAACTAACAAATATAAAACTACTTTTAAAGTGCTTACATTTCTTTACCTGACAGCTAACCAACACAACTAAACAAAAATCAAGGGTGCTCATAGAGTTCATGTGTTTTCTGTGTCTGTGTTAGAACAGGTAGACTAGAGAAACAAATCCATAGACACTCACATGTGTATAAGAGAGAACTTCATATCAAAGAGCAATTGTACATTCAGAAAACATCCCAGCCCAGTCCAGATCAAGTTCATAAATCTGATATTAGCCCAATTGTCCGCTATCAGTCTATAAATTCTTCTTCAGATTCACACAGGACATACAATGATAATGAATGCAGGAAGAAAGATTACAGGCCAGTAAATAGATGGATCCACTGGCAGTAGAAGCCTCTCAGCGTTGGCGTGGGTCTCCACATGGCTCCTCCAGCTCCAGGATTCTGGCTGCATCAGCATAGTTCCATCTGGCTTGGCAACAGGAATGTCTCAAAGGGAGTGTCTATGTCTGGCCTCCAGGGAGCTGTTTATCTCCATGGTGGCTCCAAATGAGGTCATCAAGCCCTGACCTGATTGACAGGCTAGACCCCACCCCTTCGCAAGTTGACTCCAGAGATGTAACCATCACAATTACTTTATTCACAGTAACTTTTTTTATATTTTGAAATCTCCTATAACAACAGTATTTGGATCCCTGGTGGCATAATGATAATGTGTTGGACTGTAATCTTCAAGGTAAGTAGTTCAAAACTATCAGTTGCTCCAGTGGAGAAAGATGGGTCTTTCTACTCCTGTAAATGTCAACATCTCAGAAACCCAAAGGGGTAGCTCTAGCCTGCCCTACAGGATCACTACGAGTCAGCATCTACTCAATGGCAGGGGGTTTGGTTTCTTTGTTGTTTGTCATATATATATATATAATTTAAAACACAAAATAGCCCAACCAAATGTCTACTTTTCTATTGTAATATTATGAAATAGTCAAGATCCTTGAAAACATATTATTATTACATTGTTCATGAGAATATAGATGTAGGATTACATTCCAGATGTTCAACTTTGTATTCAGCAGTTTCAACTACTCATCAACTCCCCTCCCCAATCATTTACCTTCACTTGCCCCTTAATTTCTCTTCTCCCTCATGTGAACAACTGCTATTATGTGGAAAATGACTTCTACAGTACAATAAAGTGTTTCCGAGACCTGCTCATATACAAATCTGCGTGCTCCCAACTACAATTCAACTTCTAGCCTTAGGAAGGTAGTTCATCTGTCAACTAGGAGAATAGCATGGGGGAATCTTTGGTAACTTCAATAAGAAATCCCTTCGAAAGCCTGTACTTTATTTGATCAATCTGACTTTGCTGACTAGACTTCTTAGCCTCCCCAAATAATGTACAATCAGTTTCCTATTAGTCTCTTGATTTTGCTATGAAGTTGAATGTATAGGAATACTAATGAATAGTGTGATCTAAACCTTAGAACCACTGATTCCTTAACCAAATTATTTAAACTGATTTGGTATGTAAAAGGTCTCACTCAAATTAAAGAAGTATTTTTTATTAAAGAAATGTTTTTGTTTTATTGCCCCTCTGTTGTTTTTTGGTGCCATCCAGTCAGTTCCGACCCATAGCAAACTTATACACAACAGAAATAAGCACAGCCTGGTCACGTGGCATCCTCACAATTGTTCCTGTGGTGGAGCCTATTGTAGCAGCCATGGTGTCACTCCCATCCTTTAGGGCCTTCTTTTATATGCCGACCACTCTACTTATCAAGCCTGATGTCCTTCCTCAGGGACTGACCTCTCATGACAAAATGCTCAAAGTATAAGAAAAAAAATCTCTATCCTTGCCTCTAAATTGCACTCTTGGAGTACTTCTTCTAAGACATACCAGTTTATCTTTCTGGCAATCCATGGTACTTTTAATATTCTTCTCAAGCACCACAATTCAAATGTATCTATTCTTCTTTAGCCATCTTTATTCATTATCCAGCTTTCACATGCATATGAGGGAAATAAAAATACCGTGGCTTGGGTCAGGGGAACCTTAAACCGCAAAGTAACATCCTTGCTTTACATACTCCAAAGAGGTCTTATGCTGCAAATTTAACTAATGCAACTCATCTTTTCATCTCTTGACTGCTGCTTCCATGAGCATTGTTTGTGGATCCAAGCAAGATAAAATCCTTGACAACTCCCCAGTTTCCTACTTTTATCTTGATGTTAGCTATTATTCTATTTGTGAAGATTGGGGTCTTTATGTTGCGTTGCAGTCCATACAGAAGGCTACAATCCCTGATCTTCATCAGCAAGGGACTCAAGTCCTCCTCACTTTAAGCAAGCAAGGTTGTATCATCTGCATACTCCTAGTTATTAATAAGCCTTCTTCTAATCCTGATGTGCACATTTCCTAATTTTAATCCATGTGGTATTCCCTTGTTCTGTACACACAGCTGCCTCTTGATCCATGGACAAGTTCCAAGTTCTGAATGAGCACAATGAAGTGTTCCAGAATTCCCAGTCTTCTCAGGAGATCCACAGTTTATTTTGGTCCATTCAGTCAATGAAACACAAGTAAACATCTCTCTGGTATTCTCTCTTTTGAACCACTATCCATCTGACATCGGCAATGATATCCTTACTTTCACATCCTCTTCTGAATCCTTCCTGAACTCCTGGAAGTTCCCTGTCAATGCACTGCTTTATTCGTTGTTCAGTAATCTTAAACAAAATTTTACTTGTGATATTATTCTATATTTACAATGACATCATTCTATATTTTCAGCATTCTATTGGGTCATCTTTCTTTGAAATGGGCACAAATATTTATTTCTTCCACTCAGTTGGCTAGATAACTGTCTTCAAAGTTCCTGGCATACACTAGTGAGGTCGTTAGTTTGTTGTGCTAACCTAGCCGATAAACTCATGTGGGGTTAATTGAAGGATGGAGAGATGAATGACTCGGTGAGCCTCGCCTTTCTAGTTCTCGGGTCTCTTGCTTTGTGATGGTCAGACCAGGGTGCAGCTGCCTTAGCTAGTTCTCTGCTTCAGCAGGCAAGGCTCACTTCCTGCAAGACACCCCTGAGGAGAAGCCACATGGACCTCTCCATTGCAGCATGGATGCTGGAGCAGCCGTGTGGAGACCCCTGCCAGTGCTTACATATTCACTCCCTCAGCTTTACCCCTGCAGCCAGCATCATTGCATCTGTTTTGTGAGATGGAGGAAGACTTTGTAGATTGGTGTTGGATATATGGGTTAATGTTGGGCTTGGGCAGCACTGGGTTGAAATCTTTTCTTGATGCGCACTTACCCTTTATCTTTGGCTAATGTATTTAGTGCAGTTTGAACTTCTTTCTTCAGCACTGTTGGTTCTTGCTTAGGAGGTAGCATAAAAGCATGCTGAAGGAAACAGAGTAGCTAAACCTTTGGGGGGAAAGGATGAATTCAAAGAGCAGAATAGAAAACTTCAAAAAGCAGCTTGAGAAGACAAAGCCATATATTATAATGACATGTTCAAGACCTATAATTAGAAAATCAGAAAGGCTGAAAGAATTGAAGAAAAAATTCAAGCCTCACTTTGCAATCTTGAAAGACTCCCTGGGCAAAATATTCAATGTATGAAGTATCATGAGAAGATGGAAAGAATGGATACACAGAGTCACGGAACCAAAAAGAACTTTCCCACCTTCCACCATTCCAGGAGGTAGCATATAAGCAAGAATTAATGGTGCTGAAATAAGAAGTACTAACTACACTGAAAGCATTAGTCAAATGCAAGGCTCCGGTAATTGATGGAGCCATTGGCAGGTTTGAACAAGCTGATGAAGTACTGAAGCATTCACTCCTCTAAACCGTTTAATTTGGAGGGCCAACTTGGTCAAGTGATTGAAAGAGATCTACAAAAAGTGGTGACCCAACAAAATGCTCAAATTAGAGAAAATTTTACTGATATCATATACAAGTAAAATGTTGAAGAAGGGGATCTAAAAATATTGCAGCAGTCCATTGAGAGGGAGCTGCCCTGGGGGATCAGACTGGATTCAGAAGAGGACATGACTCAGAGAATGTCTTTGCTGGTGTCAGATGGATATTGGGTCAAGAGGAGGATTGATTCGAAGCAATGAACTTGTGTTCATTGACTCTGTAAATTCCTTGACTATGTAATTCACTGTGTGAATTATGGATGACCTGGAGAAGAATAGGAATTCCAAAACACTTTTGTCAAATCTGTACTTGGATCAAGAGGCCATAGTGGAACCATAACAGACATGGTTTAAAATCAGGAAAGGTGGACATCAGGGTTAGATCCCACTACCATACTTGTTCAGTCTGTATGCTGAGCTAATCATCAGATAAGATGGCTTATATGAAGAAAATTGTGGCATCAGGAGCTGAAGAAGCTTATTAACAACCTGTGATACAGAGATGACACAACATTGCTTGTTGAAAGTTAGGAAGACTTGAAACACTTGTTGATGAAGAACAATGGTTATCGACTTAGGTATGGATTAGGACTCAATGTAAATAAAACCAAAATCCTCAGTACTGGACTAATAGGTAACATCATGTTAAATGGAGAAAACGTTGAACTTGTCAAGGATTGGGTCCTACATGGATACCCAATCAACGCTCATATAGGCATAAGAACAATTTTGAAATGAAACAGGACATTCTGTTATACATAAGGTCATTATAAGTCAGAACTGACTAGTTGAAACTTTACAACCATAATATGAGCCCATTTCTGCAGCCACTGTGTCAATCCATCACTTTAATGAGCTTCTTCTTTTTCACTGCATCTCTAATTTACATGATGTCCTCCAAGCATGATGTTCTTCTCCAAGGACGGGTCTCTCCAGACAACATGCCCAAAGTCCATGAGATGAAGTCTCACCATCCTTGCTGAAAATCAGCATTCTGGCTCTACTTCTTCCAGGAGAGATTTATTTGTTCTTTTGGCAGTCTATGATACTTTCAATATTGTTCATTAGCACCACAATTCAAATGCATTCATTCTTCTTTCATAGTTTTTATTCAGTGTCCAACATGCATATGAGGTCAATGAAATTATCATGCCTTGGATGAGGCATACTTTAATTAACAAAACAATACCCTTATTTATCAATACTCTAAAAGGTCTTGTGCAGCAAATTAACTCTGAATCACATTTGATGCTTGTTTTCATGAGCACTGATTTTGGATCCCAGCAAGATTTAATCCTTAACAACTTCAAAGTACTCTCCATTTATCAAGATGTTACCTATTGGTCAAAAAACCCTCTCACTGCCATCAAATCAATATTGACTCATAAAGGACAGCATTGAACTTCTCCTTGAGTTTCTGAGACTGTAATTATTTAGGGAATTAGAAAGACCCAGCTCTCTTTCAAAGAGTTATTGGTGGTTTTGAACAGCAGACCTTGAGAACCACAACCCAATGTATAACCGCTATGGCACCAGGACTCCCTTGTTGTTCAGTTGTGAGGATGCTGGTTTTCTTTACATTGAGTTGTAATGTATACCGAAGTCTTCAGTCTGTAATCTCCATCAGCAAGTGCTTTAAGCCCTCCTAATTTTCAGCAAGCAAGGTTGTGCCACCTGCCTATCAAAGGTTGTTAATAAGCCCTTCTCTAATCCTGATGCTGCATTGTTCTTCATATAATCCAGCTTCTCTAATTATTTGCTCAGCATATGGGTTGAAAAATAATGATATGAGCATCTGATAAAATTGTTTTATAAGAAGAACAGTTACAGCAAGAAATGTCTTGAACCTGTACCCTTCCCATCTCTTCCTAATTATACATCTCTTTCATCTTTTTCCTGAGTCAATTCCCAAATTAACAGAGTTTTTCTCAAATATGGTGAACTTTGTATGTAGATTTCTATACCTGGGGTCCTTTGAAATGTTAATACCTTCAATTATTCTCCCTGGTTTGTTTGTGAAGGGGAAAACACCCTTTGTCCTAGAGTCGATTCTGACTCATCAAAAATCAAACTATCATCCAGTCAATTCTGACTCATGGTGACCATGTGGGACAAGGTAGAACTCCCTATATTGCCTAGTACACATTAGTATGGGATCAGAAAACTTCATCTTTCTACCTCAGATCTGTTGATGATTTTGAACAGCTAACCTTGTGATTTACAGCCTAACATGTATCCACATGCCACTGTTGTTTTATATGGGATTTATGAGACAATTAACCTTTAGCAGAGAAGACACCCTCATTTGTCTTTCTCAGAGTTGCTGGTGGTTTTAAACTACCAACCTTGAAGTTAGCCAACTAATGCTTCAGCCACATCTTTCAATACAAGTTTCTGCTATATGTATTTCATTTTTTTCTCCATTTGAATTTTAAATCACATATATACTATGGCATAAACATTGACATTTACTAGAAGCTTTTTATAAACCTAATGACATTTCAGTAGTAAATAATTGTTGACATAAATTTGAACCAATAATAAAATCTTATTTTGGTTTTCTAACCAGGATCAGTCATAAAATAAGCATTTGATTACATTTTCTAAGGATTATAAAATAATAAAGGGTTCTATGGGATAATCTGAGTACAGCAAAATTAAATCAAGCCTTTATGTTTTTTGTTTTGATCTGAAATGAAATGAATATAATGCTGTTAGTTTACCATGGTTATCACAATAGTACCACAGTGTGGCTTTAAAAAATAAACAAGTGAATTATTTTGAATTTTTAGAAGGTGGTAATCAAAATCATGGTATTAGGAGTACCATACTCTTTATGAAGTCCCCAGGACAGAATTTTTCTCAGCCTCTTATTATTGTGGCCAACATCCCTTTTCTTTCTTTTTTTTTGGCTTTTAGGAGCATCTCCAAAAGATACATATTCCAATATGTGTCTTTATTTTCACATGACATTCGCACTGGTGTACCTCTGTGTCCAATAAAACTTATTGTTATAAGAATACCATGCAATGTACTAGCACCCAGTCTTATGAAATATAAAGGCATTTTAAACTTGGTTACAGTTTCTAATACTCTATTTTTCGAAAAGTTTATACTCACAGGTATTGAGAGATAGAACTTGAAAACACTTATTTGAGAAAAACAATTCAACCCATGACAACCATCAAACTAGAAACATTGGAAAACATGGCCATTAATGGAGCGCTTGTAGAAAATGTCATGAATATAAATTTACCACTTTCCAAAAATAACCCTACACATGTGGTCAAAACATAGAGACTAGTTGAGAGGCAAAAGTGTCTAATAAATGAAAATAAGAGAAAATGAGCTTAGTTAATTGCATAAAATAGAGCTCTTGAACAGAAATACAAGCCCAAGGTTTTCATGTCCTCCATAAACAAACAAACAAATAAATAAATCTTGATTGAAATTTTAGTGCAAATATTTTTAATAGCCACAGATAAAGGGCTCCAATACATATTTACTGTCCACCTGTTAATTTATCATACCACAGTGGCTATGGCATTGATATTTCAAACACCAGTATTGTAGGACATGGCGTACAAACTTCAGCAGAGCTTTGCCCTTTGTCCAATGTGTCATTGGTAAAAATTGTTTGCCAATGGAAAAAACAAAAACAAAGAAGGAAGGCTTGACTACCTACTATCAAAACTTATCTAATAAAATCCTTACATATGAGGGGGTACCAAACAACAACAACAAAACAAAACAGAAAAAACTCAGCTGGGAAGAGCTTTCATAATACACATTTTGCATTGGGCAATTCGCTGAGTTAGTGCAGCCAGTGGTGTGGCCTGGGAAGGGTCTCACTGGTCACAGTGCATTTTTTCATAAAAGCAATTTTGCCGGAACCTCATTTTTAGTGTGAAGGCTGCTTGAAGAGAACTGTGTGGCTGCCAATTTCTTTTCCTGCTCAGGAAAAATGCAGCAGCACCTGTCGAGATGTTGAACACAGCCTACAAGGACAACGCTGTGGGGAAAACAAGTGGTTTACTTGCTTCAAAAAAGGTGAAGTGTAGATTGATGACAAAGCTCATTCTGGAGGTCTGTCAACTCCCCAAAGGTCGAAAATGTGGGCTTGTAGTACACTTGGAGTTTGTTCTACCAGGTCAGACTGTTAAGCAAACTTTCTATTTAGAGGTTCTGAAAAGCTTGCATAGCGGTGTGACAAAAAGGCCTGATTTATGGCAGACAGGGGACTGGTTTTACCACCACAACCATGCAACTACTCATCCAGCTATCTCAGTGTACCAGTGTGGGGCAAAAAACAGCATCCCTCTCTTGCTCCCCGCACCTTACTCCCCTGACCTCTCTCTGTGTGACTTCTTTTTGTTTCCTTGAGTGAAGGGTGACATGAAAAGACAGCTATTTGATGACTTCAAAGAGGTGAGAAAAACCATTGAAGGAGGAGCTGTCGATCATCCAAACAGATGGGTTTGTAAAATGTTTCCAAGAATGGAATCTCAGATTTGACAAATGCATTAATGTAATGGAGGGTACTTTGAAGGTAAGAAGGTTTGTTTGTATAAATCAATCAATCAATACATATATAAATATAAAGCTTTGGGGGAAATTTTTGTGTGTGCATTCCCTCAGATAAGAACAGAATATTGTCCAACATAGTGCTGGAAGAGGAGCCTACATGTCTCAAACATATTAATGATCAATGAAGACGACCCCAGGGTTGTATGGTCCACATAGTCTGAGCCAACTCAATGAAAAATAACAACAACAAATGTGTATATTCTTTGTTACCTGGAAATTAACCTGTTGCTTAGATGTACATATCAATAACGCTGAATGTTTTCTGCTCTAGAAGATTCTGGATAAAATGTGGAGGAAACTCTTAAATAACCTCATTCTTACAGAGCTACATGTGAAAATATTTGTGGGGGTTCTCCTTGCATGCAGAAGGTGTAGTTCTGGCTTTCCTCTTCGATCCCTGGATATTCCTCAGCAGCTCCTTAACATTGCTTCTTCCCTAACAACTCACTGAAAATTAGGATCCTTTTGACTGCCCTCCTTTTCTTTGTTCCTCACCACCTTTTTCTGGTATGTTCATGGCTTCATAAGTATGCATATGACATTAACAACCCATCTATATCTTAAGTTTAAACCCCTGGTTTATGCTGCAAAACTTCTCACTGATAAACTTTAACATCCTGTTTGTATTGATCTCTGAAAGTCCCCTCAAAGTCACTACTTAAAACTGAGCTATCAATCAACCCCACTAAATCATTTTTTATGGAGTTCTTTCTAACTACAAAGGAACTATTCTATGTGATAAAACACCACATTCACCAATTTATTCAACATAGATAACTGGGGGCCGACTGCCATCAAGTCAGTGTCAACTCACAGCAAGCCTATGGAACAGTGGTTCTCAACCTTCCTAATGCCATGACCCTTTAATACAGTTCCTCATGTTGTGGTGACCCCCAACCATAAAACTATTTCCATTGCCACTTCAGAACTGTAATTTTGCTACTGTGATGATATGGGCCAACCCTGTGAAAGGGCCGTTCATCCCGAAAGGGGTCGAGACCCACAGGTTGAGAACCGCTGCTATAGAAGATTATAGTTAGTTTCTGGGGCCATAGCTGTTTATGGTTTGGTTTTGTTTTAAATGAAAAATAGTGAAAGTACCATGGACTGTTAACAGGTGAAAGGGATCGCTTTCAGAAGAAGTGGGTCCAGAGCACTCCTCAGAAACTCCTCAGTGCTGATAATAGTCCACACTCTGGCTCTTATGTCAAGATAGCCCAGTTACTAGGGCAGGGCACATGTTTGGTAAAGTTAGACGGGCAGCAAAGGAGAGGAAGGGAGAACCTCAAGGAGATGGATGGACACTGTGGCGTCAAGAATGGACTCAGGCATAGGAGCAACTGTGAGGATGGCTTGGGGCTGGGCAATGTTTCGTTTTCTAGTGAATAAAGTGGCTATGGGTTGCAACTGACTTAATGACACCTAATAAAAAAAATCAAACAACTGTTTATAAGATTAGAAAGACGTATCTTCTCCCGAGTGACAGCTGGTGACTTCAAACTACTGACCTTGTGGATCAAAGCCCAACAGTTAACCACTATGCCTCCAGGGCTTGCTAGATACCTAGAAATGGTTCTTAATTTTCCCTTTGCTCCCATCGCTACACAATCATAAAATCATGTCATGTTTAGCTCCTGTCATAAATCCACGAACATCTCTTTAGCTCTTTCAGAGCACTAGCAAGTTACAGCAGATCAGGCCACATTCTCCCATCTAGTTTCCCCTTTCACACTCTGATCTGACCACTATTTCACGTGGTAAATCACAAGGTTCATCTTAGAATGCAACACCGAGCAGATCTTTTCTCTACCTGACATTTTCCAGCAGCTTCTTATCATACGGGGCACGCAAGTTGGATGTTCGTTGCTGTCATTCCTGACAAAGCCTTGGAGAATCTGACTTTAACCTACTTCCCTGGCTTTATCACCAACTCCTACTATTTCTCCCGTTGCCAGTGTTATCTGTTAACATCTCTTCAGGTTGGTTTCTATTCTCTGTTTTGGCACAGAGTATATTCAGAAGAAGACCCCCACAACTCCCCACCTAGATCCCAAATTCTTATTATACCAATTTCAGTTCAACCCTAACACCATGAGGGAGGCCAAGCAAGGGTTTGGGTGCCCAAGTGGTCCTCAGATAACACCATGCCGTGCATGAGTTTGTAAATCCCAGATTTTAAGAATCACAAGATCACATATAACTATTCACGTGGCTGCAACCCCCATGCATTTCACACAGCCTGGCATGTTGTAGGGGCTCTAGAATCTGATTGTAGGATGCATTAATGTAGAAACGACTGGATGAACAAATAAATGCATCCCGGTCTTATTTCAAGGGTCAAACACTAGAGTCATTAGGGAGTGCAGCCTTTGTAACTAGAACACTTGGAGGAATGAAAAACTTGGGTTTCTAAACCCAGGAGACTCAGACCCTCTCTTTCTGCATTCCCCTCATTTTTCTTCCCTTGGTGGTCCACCTGGACTGCAGCCATCATGGTCCCCAGTGCCAATTCGTCTCGCATTATGAAGTGATGTGCCCCATAAACTACCCATAATTTTCTGGAATACGGCTTTTGGGCTTTCATGTTCACCGTGAGAACAGAGGGCTCTGCTTACATAGCATCTTTATTATTGACTTGGAGTCATGGAGTTCCACATCAGGACAAGTTAGAGGTTCTATACTGCTCAAGCATGCCTTCTCCACTTGAGGTATCAAAGAGTCATGCCACTATATTTCTTACATGAAATCAGTTGGAGGGAATTTCCCATAAATCAATTCAGTAAATATTTATGGAGTGCCTTACATAGACTTATAAAAGGATGGGTCCATAGGGAATGTCTAGTCAAACTTCCTTATTATATAGAGAAAATAACATAACCCCAATGGTAACTCAGTAGCCTGAGCCTCAAACTATTATACAATCTTTATGTTTGTAAACAATAAAAAATTAGGTAAAGTACTCTCACTGTTCTCATAGGATTTATATCTTCTAAGCAAGCTGGCTAACAAAGTAAATAAATGGTTAGTATAAATATAATTTTAAATAATATTTCATTGTGTTTTAGTGCAGATTTAAAAAGTGGTGTGAAACTGTAGTGGCAATTGTACACTACTATTTGATGTGATTGAATTATGGAATTATCATGATAGGTATATTAGCCCCTAATAACCCTGATCTTTGAAAATTGCTTTCAGTTGTGTTTCATCATTTTATCTCATTCTATCCAGGGTATGCTAATATGACACCTTTCTTAGAATTGAGTAGGAATAGATAGATACTATCTAGTGCTTATGGTCTCACTGTCATAGAGATTGGTGTGCATTTGACCAGTTGGTATAGTAGTCCATTGTGTGTGGACTGTAGTTATTTGCCATTCATCCATTGAATGGCATGTCGGTTTATCTGTCTTTTTGCTGTTGTGAATAGTGCAGCAGTGGGCATGGGTGTGAATAGGCTTATTTCTACCATAGCTCTTACTCCCGTAAGGTATATCGCAAGTAGAGGAATGGCTGGATTATATGGTGTTTATGTTTACAACTTTTGACAAATCTCCAGGTCATTTTACACCATGTTAGTACCATTTCACAGCCCCCCCCCAGTAGTGTACAAGGGTTCCAGTTTCTCCACATCCTCTCCAAGATTTTCAGTTCTTGTTTTTGATTTTTTTAAACTTTACTATTAATGCTGGGATGTAATGATATTTCTGTTTTGATTTGCTTCTCTCTAATGATCATAAGTATTTCTTCCTGTGTTTTTATTCTGCCTCGGTGTCTTTTTGATGAAGTGTTTGTTCATTTTCTATGCCCATATTGTAATTAAAATATTTGTCTTTTTCTTGTTGAAGTGTTCCTGATATGCAATTGCCAAAACTATTTTCCTAGCTTCTCTATTTATTCTTTTGATAAACTATTTTGATGCTTTTAAATGACTAAGTTTGAGAAGGTTGCAGGCACTAACTTTTTCATGTTTTCAGTTCTGTCCCATACTGTATTTAAGTAACTATTTTAACAACCAAACATATCACTTAGTATACAGTAGACACATAGTAATGGTCTCTTACAAATATTAAAGATTATTTTTGAAAATATATTAATTCAAATAGTAGTCCAAGAAGACAAAAGAGTATTTATTTTTAATATATCTGGAGTTAGTTCACCAAAAATGAAGAAAACTCTCAGCATATCTCACCTGAAGAAATGAAATAAAATTCAAAATTCGAGTTGCAAATATTGAAGGATTTTGGGTGGACAAACACTGACCAATGCAAGAAGGGGTAAGAGAAGATGGAAAGAATAAGCCATTTCACTGTACCAAAAAGATGTTCAATCATTTCAAGATATAGCACATATTCAAGAACTGATGATACTGAGGGAATAAATTCAAGCTGAACTATCATAGTAAAAAAGCAAGATGCTGGGAGTTAATAAAATACTAGTTGAAATGTTTCAATAAGCTAATGCAATACTGGAGCACTCACTGGAAGCTAGATACTTGGCCAAATGACTGAGAGGACCATACTTGTTCCAATTCCAAAGAATGCTGAAGTTATTGAAGTATATCATTAATATTGCAATATTGAAGTATATCATTAATATTTCATGCAAGAAAAACTTTGCTGAAGATCATTCAAGAGTGACTGTAGAGTCTATTGACAGGGAACTGGCAGCATTTCAAGCAAGATTCAGAAGAGAAAGTAAGATGAGGCATACTATTGTTACATGGATCTTCTTTGAAAGCAGAAAATTCCAAGGAAATATTTATTGTGTATTGACAATACGCGGGCATTTGAAGATAAGGATCATAACATTTGATAACATGTGATTATTTTAATGATAACTGCTGTTTTCATTGTGAAGCACGGGTGGTACTCTTCAGAAGAATGAGGTTGTAACAGAGCTTTACATCCTTGTCCACAAAAAAAGTTGCATGAGTTTGGTGAGTAGCAATTGACCTCTAAAAGCTTACAAGCCAAAAAATAAGATGCAAGGATTGATATCTCCCTGTCTGAAACAGTGAAGAGTAAAGTCAATCCAGTGGACTAGTAGACGCCAAAACCTCAACCTCTGTGACATTGATGACTAGATGCTTGGCTATCTCTACCAATCACTCTGAGAAGGATCGCATTAGAAGGTCCTGGACAGAGTAAAAGACAAATGTGGAATAAATTCAAAATCATTTTAAAAAATCTAGGCTTTGTGGTTGGATAGAAATTGGTGGAACCCCTGAGACTAAAGCCCGTAATCATTCCTTAGGACTGGAATCCATGGCTTCAATTCCATAGCTGATGGTGCCAGGCTACTGAGAGATACAGCGTCTGGGGACTTAAAGGCTTGAAAGCAAACAAGCGGCCATCTAGCCCAGAAGCAACCGAGCCCACACGGAAGCAGCACAACAACATAGGTGACCGTGAAGGACAGAGGAGACCAGGTCTCCAACAACAAAGGTGGGGTGCTGGAGAGAATCACATCACCGTGAAAGAGGGGGAGTGCATGATGGGGACCCAATGCCCACCTGTAGGCAGCTGGACACCCCTTCCAGAGGGGTAGTGAGGAGGAGATGGGCCACTCAGGGTTCAGTGTAGCAACAATGAAACTCAAAACCTTCCTCTAGTTCCTGAACGCTTCCTCCCCTCCCAATCATCATGACCCCAATTCTACCTTGCCTTGCGGACCTGGTTATACCAGAGGATGTACAGCAGTGCAGTGGGGATCCGGAGGCACAGGGAATCTAAGACAGACGAACCCCTCAACACCAGCGGTGGGAGTGGCGACACCAGGAGGGAAGGGGGAGTAGAAAGGGAGAACCGATCTCGGAGATCTATGTGTAACCTCCTCTCTGGGAGATGGGCAATGGGGAGGCGGGTGAGGGGAGACACCGGGGAGTGTAAGATAAGATACAATAATTATTTATAAACTATCAAGGGACCAGGGGTGTGATCGGGGAGGGAGGGGGATGGGGGAAAAAAGGGAAACCGAGCTGATTCCAAGAACCCAAGTGGAAGGTAAATTATGAGAATGACGAGTGCAATGAATGTATAAGGGTGCTTTGCTCAATTGATGTATGTACAGATTGTGATAAGAGCCTTATGAGCCCCAATAAAAAGATTTAAAAAAATTTTTTTCAACCAAATAATAGGTCTATAACACTAGGGAGATATTCACACTTAGAATAATCAACCATTTGACATACAAAGAGCAGTCTTTGCCCATGGGCAATGTTCACGAAAAATTAGAGTTAAGTAACAAAGTGAAATGGAAACAGGAAATATAGGGGGAAAGTCATATTAAAAAATTAAGATGTACAGCTTTGAAAACCAGAGGGGGAAGATCTACTTTCTCCTATAAGTTTTTATACATTGGAATTGTCTTGATGTCAATGAGTTCTGTTATCTATCTATCTATATGCTTTGGTGAAAACAAGGAGCAATTTTTGTCATTGGCTCTTTCTTAAATGCACAATACCTCACACAGTATCTGAAACATAATATTCTCAGTAGGTATCAAAAGAAGGATGGGAAAGAGTAAAAAAAGCTCACTAGAACTATGAAAATAACTATGAAATTCAGAAAAGATGAAAGTTGTCAAGGATTTATCTTGCTTGGATCCATAATCAATGCTCATGAGAGCAGCAGTCTCAGACCCGAAGACCCATTTTATAGGGTAAATGTGTTTCACAAGACTCCTTTAGAGTATTGAAAAGCAAAGATATTACTCTGAAGACTAAGTTTCACCTGATCCAAGGCATGGATTGTATTCTCAATAGCCTCATAGGCATGTGACAGTTCAACATTGAATAGCAAAGACTGAAAAATAATTGATGCATCTGATTTGCTTGCAGTGCTGGTAAGGAATTTTGAAAGTGCCATGAACTGCCAAGAGGACAAACATGTTTGTCTTAGAAGTAAGGTCAGAATGCTCCTTAGAGGCAAAGATGGTGAGACTTCATCTAACCTACTGTGGGCATGTTTTCAGGAAAGACAACTCCTTCAAGAACAGCATGCTTGCTAAAGTAAATGAATGGAGAAACAGAGGAAGGCCCTCAACAAGACAGATTGACATCGTGGCTGCAACAATGGTCTCAAACATAGAAATTACTGTGAGGAGGCCACAGGACCGGGCAATGTTCTGTTCTATTGGATGTGTAAAAAGGGTCAGATCTAACCCTGTCCTACACTAACCTTAAAATTAATGTGCAGGTCCCACATGGAAATGCTTCCATTAGGGAGACTATGAAATGTTATCATTTATTGTGATTTTCTGCTCATATAACAATGAATGTGTATCTTAGCCAAGTTATGGTGTAAGTTCTAAACAACATTCAATATGCACATGACCCACTCACATTTGCTAAAAATCAGGAAAACTTGAAATATTTGCTAGTATTTGAAATATTTGCTTGAAATATTTGCTAATATCAAAGACAACAGTAACTAGTGTGGATGGCAATTCGATGTAAAGAAAATAAAAGCCATTACAGTTTTACCAACAGGCAACATCATGACAAACATGGAAGGATTGTAGTGGTCAAGGATTTCATTTTACTTGGATCCACAATCAGCACCCATGGAATTAGCAATCAAGAAATCAAATGACTTGTCTCATTCGATTAATATTTTTCAAAAGTCTTATTTCAAGTACTGCAGAGCAAATAGGACACTTTGCAGACTAAGGTGTGCCTGTCCCAAGTCATGCTACTTTTCCCCTTGCTTCACATGTCCTTGAGAGCTGGAAAATAAGGACAACATTTGAATTATAGTTTTAGCTAAGACTAGTGAAAGTATCATCGATGGCCAGAAGAACAAATCCATGTGTCGTGGAGAACATATAGCCAGGATGCTACATTGAAGTGAGGATGGCCAGACTTGCTTTCATGCGCTTTGGCCATGTTATCAGGGAAGACCAGTCCCATTAGAAGGGTATCATGCTTAGTAAGTAGACAGTCGAGTAAGTAGTACCCTCTTTGTGATTTGGTGCTCCTAGGTTTGGGTAGTTAGCATGCATTGCACATAATTTAAGTGAAGGTGATTGGACTTATTTATTTTGTTTTAAAGTCCAAAATATGAGTAGTCAAGCATCTTCTTTACCAGGGGAAGGAATGAACCAATTCTAAGAACAAAACTGTGGAAGGAACCTTCCATTCACCTATATGAACTCACAGCCGAAACAAACGTTTCGTTTTCGCTTCTGTTAAAGGTGCTCAGAAGCAAGTTGAGCAGGCTGATTGGCCAGGAAATCAACAACAACATCAGAGAACCAATCAACTTTTATCATTTTCCTCTACTGCATTGTGCTAGCGACTTTCACCCTCAGTGCTGCTTCATGAACACAAAAGGTTTGCTGCAGCTCCACCTGTTTTGCTGGCCTTCCAGGCAGCAAGAAGGAGACGATTCCTACTGAAATGGACTTATATTCAAGAGCTTGACTACAGGGTCTACCTAGGAGCCCCGAGTTCTGCATGGGACTGCTAAACAGCCAGTTCAAATCCCCTAGCCGCATTTCACTGGGCAAAGATGAGGGTTTCTACTTCTGTCATTAAAGTCTCGGAAACCCACAGGGAAAATGCTCCTCTGTCCTCTGCGGTGTCTGTGACTTGAAATATACTTGATGCGGTGAGCATGGCAGGTTTGATAGAGTGCTTGACACGTTCTGTCTACAATAGGCCTCATTGACTCCCCCGGCCATCAAGGGAGGCTAAGGGATAGAATAAACTGATGATCCGAATTAACTGTCTATATTCCCACACTGAATGGTGAGCTTCTACTAAGACATAAGGAAAAGGAGACATTGAGAAGGCAACCTAAACCTTTAGAAAAACATTAGAACCTTCTTTAACAAATATGAAGAGATATAAAATCTAGAGGCAAGGATGACAGGACTTTGGATAAATTGTCAGAGAGACCAATGCTTAGTGGACATCATGCCTTCTTACCACCTTGAATTGTGTATTCTTCTCTGTTTCATACTTCGTAGACCCACACTTCTATATTTGGCTTATTTTCAAAGTACATCAAATCCTTATCTCGGACATCTGTTTTTCACAGGAACCCAGTCTACAATAGGGACCTACAGGAACACAATACATGTGTTAGAAAATAACAACAACAAAAAGGGACCTGGCATAAATAACTTTTCACTATACAATTTAATTTCAAATAAGAAACAGAGTAGAATCTCAGTGTTTATCCTAATATTACATTTTATAAGTTTATATTGTGGATTAAGTGAAGGTTTACAGAGCAGGCCATCAGTTTTACACTCAACGGTTCATACACATTTTGTTTCAACTCATCCATTGCATTCCTCTCAATGGACCACCAGTTAGCCCACATTCGCCCTGTGTTTCTTCTTTCCATAGCTCCTTCATTCGTAGCCCTTTTTAGGTTGTCCTTGGATAAATGCCTCTTTTTTATCTTAATTGGTTGATTATCTTAATCTGTGACAGGAAAGGGAAATATAGAGATGAATGAACAAGTTATTATAATATTTTCCCCAAAAGTCTTCAAAGATTAGTGAGAAAATAGACATAAAAGTAATAAAATAAAACATAGGTATTATTGTTGAAGCAACTCTAGAATTTATCTATTAAAAAATGAGGTAATTCTTTATGGGGATAGTGTGGACAAAAATATATATCTTCATAAAGGGATCATTCTTATGACATTTTACAGAAGGAAAACTGTCCATTAGTCGGTAGCGGTTGAAGGGAGTTGCTATGAAGGGAACAGCATCAACAAAGACATAGAGAGAAGACAGAGTTGTTATTAAAAAATCAAAATTCTTCATGTGCAAGGCAAAGAGGAGTTAGAGATGAGGTGAAGAAGTTGAAGATTGGAGAAGACCCACTTAAAGGTCCTCATCCATAGCTGATTAAAAAGAATAATTTAACATACATTCAGAAGGAGAATCCCATGACCTGCTCCATTGTACAAGCTTCTGTACAGCTGCATCTAGAAGGACAGGGTGATGGGAGTGGTGACGGCAGCAACCAGCTCAGTCAGCTAACTTTTCATTTATCTGGAAGAATGACAAGAGGGCCCGAACTAAGGCAGTACGAACAGAGTGGGGAGGCTACAGATGCCAGCAATATCAAAGACGTGGTGTTCTTGGGACTTTTTTGTCACTGACTGTGTCTATAGGATGAGGGAAAGGAGAAGTCCGGACAAGTCCAAGGTCTGTGGTTCATTTACCTGAGGGCATGACATTGTCGTTGTTTTAAATGAAGTCTTCAAGAAGAACATTTTATGAATGCGTTTTCCATGAACTCCTCCGTTCATATCTGAATAGTTGCTTAACAGTTCGTGAGAATCCAGGGGCTCAGGTTGGTTCATCAACAAGCAGATGGTCATTGCAGGAAGTACACTAATGGATATTGATTACAAATGTATGTAGAATAAAATGTTAAGTGAAGAGAGGGCATAACTCTCTGCTATTTAAAAAATAAGAGTCAAATAAGAGAACATGGACCACAAAGTGGCACAGGAAATTAACATAATTTTAGCTGGAACAAAAGTGTTGCCCCAGAAGTAAAGAGAGAAGAGAGATGGATAGATAGTTCCCAATAAGGCAAAGAAAGATAAAAGCTAGAGCACGTATAGAGAGTTTGGCAATTTGTGGCCTTTACAGAATAATCATTTTAACGTAGAAGTGGAAACAGGCTTTGGTTTTAGCAAGCTAAAGAATACAGAAGTGAGGAACTGGAGAAACAGAAACAGACTCTTACACTGAGAATTTAGCTCAGAAGAAAAAGAGAGCTTTAGACCTTAATCTATATATACCAAAATTAATGTTAAAAATAGGCCTTTTTGCTGTTTTTAAAAATATGAAAGACTCAAGATTTTTGTTGGTTATAAAGAGGACATGGGTACAAAGTGATATGTTGATGGAAATTCACATGCTATATCCCTTGGAATAACAAAGTGTTCAAAGAAAAGAAATCGAGAGAGATTAGCATTAAATATAGTATATCCATGAGTAGAGTTACCTGTGCAGTGACGGAGGCGAGAAACACTGCTGCTATGCCTCACAGCCTGGATTAACTTGATGAGAAAACATTGTCATCTACGGCAAGGCGAAAGGAAGATGCAGACATCGAAAGTCCAGCGCCAGTTGCTGCAGGTCAGTCCCCCGAATGAAGGCCTGGTGTCGGAAAGAGTAGAACAGCGCTCCGTAGGAATTGGACTGACTGTCTTGTCTTGAAAGTATATCATCAGACCTCTCTTCTGAAGCAGCACTGAATGAAATAGACTCTTCATTCTTTGATTAGCAGTCAAGTATATTACCCATTTACATGACTTTGGAACTCCCAGAAAAGGAGCTCTGGGGATGCAGTGGGTTTTGCGTTGGGCAGGACACTGCCAGGTTATCAGTTTGACACCAGATGATCTCCAGCAGGAAGATAAGACTTTCTGCCCCCATAGAGATTTCACAGTCTCAGAAACCCTCGGGGGACAGTTGTACTGTGATCTACAGAGTCAGGATGGGTCGGAATCAACTTGCTGGCACTGAGTGAGTGACACACTCCCAAGCTTCAATATTCCCTCCGTGAAAACTCTTCAGAATGGGTCTGGTCAGAGATCGTGTGGATGTGCTGAGGATTGCATGAACTCCGCTTCGACTGGAAGACGAAGACACCTTCTCTGGGCAGAGACCCTGGGGTGTTTGTTCAGAATGATGAATCAAAGTGTGCCGCAGAGCCTGTGTGGGTGCTTGCAGGAGAGCGCTCTCAGGAGACAGACCCTCCTGGGAAAAGACATAAGACAGTACAAAGGCCAGAGTGCTTCCCCCAATTGTTCAGGATGACACAACTAGCTGTGGTCGGACCCAACATCAGAGCCCAGTGTCTGGATTCTGTTTTCTCCCATCTGTCACCCTAGAGAGGAAGCTAGGGATGCGGGATTCTCAGCCTAGCAGTTTATTTAACGAGGGGGCAATCCCTACTTATTCCACGATCAACCCTGGGAAGCCCTGTGAGTTACAACAGTGCACTAAGTGGGGATCATGATTAATGCATCCTGGGTGAAGGAGCTGTCCCGAGGGAGATGCCTGTCTTTGGAACGTTCTCCTCACAGACAGACCATTGTTGGTCTCTGAGACTGTGCCCGGCCCGCTCACACCCCGACCACGGCTTCCCCCAGCGGAGTGTTTATGTGTTGAGTGCAGCCCTCCATGGACTCCAGGGTCTAATGGGCTGTGCGAAGGGGCCTGTGATGTCTCATCTTGTTTTCAGCTGTACAAACACCACACACTTTCCCCTTCCACTCAGAGCTGAGGCGAAGGCCTTCGGAGACACCAGAAACAGCAAGGTGGTAGCGGGGACTCCACAAGTCAAAGGAGTAGGGCCCTGTGCCTTTCACCCTCACTGTGTTTATTTCCCCAGCCCCCACCTAATCTCTCAGATAAATATCCCATGAGTTGATATTTTAGGATCCCTCAGAAGTTTTATTTAGAGGGAGCAGGATTTGTGCTGCAGTGTCCAATCCAAGTACAACCGGCTCCTCCATGAATTAATAAGAATGAGAGAAGAGACTTTTCTCTCCTACCTGAGAGGGTTTAGATTTTATTATTTTTTTTAAAGTCTATTAACATAAACTGTAAGATGTTTTCCATAGAAGTGTGACCTCTTAGGGATTCTTCACCGACTGTGAAAGCTCGCTCCTTAAGAACAAAAGTGGATTGAGAAGAAGAGGGGTCCAGGAGAAGAAAACCGTGATTTGTTGAACTCTGAGTCACCCATCTGTGTGATGTAGATGTATGATGCCATCACATCTGATTCCCGCAATGACATCAGAGTTAAACACCAATATCCCCTTTTTGCAGATTAGAAAAGTTTCAAAGGTAACTAGTGAATTTAATACATCTCTGTGTACTTACAGCAACTATGCTTTTTTCTCTGCTTGCTCCTTCATCTTAAGATTCACAAATGAGTTTTCTTTAAAAGAGAAAGAGATGTACATGTTATCATGAAATAATTATAGCTGTGATCAAACTCCACTAGTCATCGATACTCGGATATACAAGGCATCACATTTTAGTGAAAATTGACATGTGGGTCACAGAGTAGTTGATAAATAGTCAATCCCAGAAGAAATGGCTTTAAGTTTCTATTTTGCTTGGTACTTAATATTGAAACTAGTTATGGAATAGGTTATACATCCTTGGACACAATTAAAAATCAATATTATCTTCTTTTTGATATTATCTTTCTTTTTTCTTATCAATAGTATTGTTTATTTTTAAATTTGTCTGTAGAAATGTGTTGCATCCTGTGACATGAAATCAGAGGCAGGTGTAAGGGAATTAAGTTCAGATTAAGATATTATCAATTAGTGCTATGAAAAAATGAATCCTAAAACTAGGTAGCTGAGAACAGTTATTCTGGATCACAGGCCTATGAGTCAGCTTGAAGGGGCTGACTACGGAGATGTTTAGCTTCACGTTGAACACTATCCAAGTGCCTACTACTAAACTCTAACTCTAGTCCATGTGCTTCTCTCTCTGGATGTGTGGCTCCTCAGATGCCTTAGGGTAGCTTCTTAAGACAAGCAAATCCAGCTATGCTTATTTATGTATGTAAACAGAAAGGTGCACCTCAAGGAAATGGTTCACACAGTTGTAGAGGGTAAGGTCCAAGTCCGTGGACTGTGGATCAGATGTCAGGCTGGAGATGTCTCCTGACTCACAAACCTAAAAGAACGTATGAAATCAGGCTCAGCAGACTTCGTACTCTCAAAGTGAAAGACTCTAAAGGCAGCAGCAGGTAAGGTGGCGTGCTGCTGACCATCCCCAGATCGGCCGGTGGTAAGACAGATCACTGGCTCATTGTTCAAGAACCAGAGGTCAAATGATCAGCCACATGCAAGATCCAGATCCAACAAAAAGTGACCTTTGTCAGCAGGTGTGTAGACATCAGCAGCTGGCCCCACGCCAAAGGAAACCTCTTTCAATTAATTGACTGATCATAGCAGATCCTACCAGGGAGATGTTTAAGTTGCATTTGATTCCTTCATTGATTGATTTGATTTCTTCCACACCTTATTGCCAAGCTACTAAGAATCCTGGACCAGCCAGGTTGGCACACAATCTTAATTATCCTACCAGGAAAGGTTTTTATGATGGTTGACAGGCCTACAAGTGAGGCTAGGGAACACCAGTTAAACCTCTTATGACATGATTTTGAAGCCGGTATCATTAGTTGTGCCCACATCCAGTTGACCTAGATAAGTCTCATCATGAAAGCCAAAGATATGGGGTAGTGTGGTGAGCATACCCACTGTGGACTTACCTGTATGGGCCTGGAATTCCCACAGTTGTAGAATTGCAAAGGGGAAGTTATTTCTTTCCCTATGGGGTTACTACAGGTTCAAATCAATTCAACTGCTGTGAGTTTGCTTTTAGTGGTTACTATGGGTCAGATCTGTGATTTGTTGTTGATCAGTAGACTATAGAAAAAAACTGATGAAATTTCTCATCTGTGCTTACATTATACAATAGAAACCTTTCTCTTAGCTGACTTACCTTGGAGTAAATCTTTCTCTTTATCTCTCATTGCCTCTGAGTTATAAATATATAAGCTGAGAGGCTCAATTGACAGAAAGCTGTGAGTGGCTATAGCTGAAGTCCAAGTAGACTGTCAATTCTTCAGTCCTATAACCTCCAGGAGGAAGAGGCAGTTGTGAGAATTGTAATCACACACCAACTTCATTTAACCGTGGTGCTGAGCTAATCATCAGAGAAGCTGAATTAGATGAAGAATGCAGCATTCGGACTGGAGGGAGCCTTATAGCAAACTGCGATGCAGACACACACAACCTTGCTGACTGAACATGAGGAAAATGTGAAGCATTTACTGATAAAGAACGAGGTAGCCTTCAGAATTTAATCTAAGTCAATATAATGAAAAAAATCCTTATATCTTGGTCAATGGGTAACATCATGATAAATGGAGAAAATACTGAAGTTGTCAAGAACTTCATTTTGCTTGGATCCACAATCAATCCTCATGGAAGCAGCAACTGAGAGATCAAATGGCGCATCTAACTGGGTAAACCTCCACTCCACCACAAGAACTCTAATTAAAGTGCTGACAAACAAGGAGTTAACTTTGAGGACCTAAGGTGAAACTCACCCAAGCCAGGGTATTTTAAATTGCATCACATACAGGTGAAAGTTAAGCACTTCATAAATAAGGCTAAAAAAGTTTGCATCTGAAATATGGTGCTGAAAATGCCAAATGTACTACGAAGTGTCAGAAAAATAAGTAGATGTGTCTGGGCAGAAGTACAGCCAGAATACTCCTTAGAGACAAGGATAGTGAGACTTTGGCTCATGTACTTTGGACATGTTATCAGGAGAGACCAGTCCCTGGAGAACATCATGTTTGGTAAAGAGAGGGACAACAGAATAATGCAATCCCCTGGACAAGATGGATTTACAGTCACTGCAAAAAGGGGCTCAAACAGAAGAATAATTGGGAGGCTGGCACAGTACCGGACAGTGTTGAACTCTGCTGTTCATAGAGCTGCTATGAGCCGGAACTGACTGGATGTTACCTCACAATACAAATAACAACAGAACGGCATGGAAATAAGTTATGTTAATCCTTCTACCCAAAGGAAGCACACAATTTAGAAGTTATCCAAAACCTGGATACAAAGCAATTCCAAAAAGAACTCTATCTTTGTCCTGTAGACAAGTCCACCAGTTCTGTCTTTACCCAAGGCTTGTCATGATTTTAAGTTTAGGCTTGATTGAGAAAGCAGTCCCTTTGTCAATCAATGCACACAACGAATTGTCCAAATGTGCTCTGTTTTATTAAGATTCTCCTACTTGACTTCAGTCTGGGAAATTGATGAGGGGAGACAATTCCCTCATCTTCTCCTTGGAGTAGGGATTGGAAATACATGCTATTTGAAGAATATCACACTTTAGAAGCTTCCCTTCCCTGGTGAGCAGTTCACATTACATTATGCACTGTGGAGGTGGGTAATAGTGTAAGGTAAACAGAAACAGGAAGGGAAACTCTCTTTGCAAGTCCTGCATAACTAGTTATTAACATAGCTGAACTCAAAGATAGGGTAAATCCATATAAATTCCTGATTTCTCGCTGTATGCACTTCAGAATAAATGACTCACGTTCTAAGCATTGAACTCATTAGCAACACAATGATGTTAATCCTAGTATCTGCCTCTCAAGCATGTTAGGATATTTACAGAGATGATGTGCCCAGCAAATGAGCAAATGTTCAATCTACATTTAATCTTTGAGCGTGACCATCTCCATCTTTTAGCTATAGAAAAAGAGCACTGTCTTCATTCTATCCCTAGGACTTTTAGAAGCTAATCTCTCTGAAGTGGACAGCCTATGTCTTCTTCATACTTCATGCAGAGTTCTTTGTTTGAAGCTCTGCTGAAACCTATTCCTTTTGGGTGCATTTTCTAGTACTTAAAATACCATAGCTTTCAGCATCACAGCAACACACAAATAACTGCAGTACAAAACAAACAATCAAACAAACCCCATGGTGCTGGGGATACCACTGTGTACTGCCGAAAGAATACCTAAGCCATTAATGTCCTAAAGTAATGTTTAATCCATTTTAAATTGAGCAACCATATATCATCAGGTTTGCTCTAAACATAACTAATGGAAGAGTGTCTTCAAGGATGATTTAAAGGAACATGAATATAAGTCTATGTTTAGAAATACAATGATTTTTGCACAAAAATAAAATTCCCTCTGAAAATATACCTTTTATTTGTTAACAAGAAACTTAAATGGTTCTATCCAGCAGTCTATCCCATTAGTTCCTCCCATGCATGTACACTGAATTTTCTTTCAAATAAAGACTTAAACCTGGGCCACTTTATGACATTCAATGACATCGTATAACATCAGTTGTAACAGTTGGGATTGATAGAGGTGATCCCAGTATACAAACTGTCAGGTACTGATATGAACATTATTAGTGCTAGGGAGATAAACCTAGAACACCTGAATCTATCAAAATAGGCTGGAGGAATTCAAAGGATGCCTGCTGGAGTGAACCTTCCAAATATCTGCCCCACCTAGCTGATTAGCATAATCACATCTCTTCATAATTCAATCAGGGATAAGAAAATGTAAGATATTTGAACCTGCTGTGAAGAGAGTTTTGCTGAAGACTCTACAAGTGAGAAGCTTTCTGATTTTTATGATGGACTAAACATAATTTGGATTTGCTAGCCCAACCAGCCTTAAATGAGCAAACTCAGTGCAGTGGATTATTGGCAGACCTATCATAACCACAAGGGACTTAGTCTTAGTAAGAAATCCGCACTGGTCTTCATGGTTTTGCTAAGCCAACGATCAACCAATATTGTAGCCTATCTCCTCTGATTTCATTTATGTAACAAGTAATATATTCACAAAGAGAATTAAAAATTAATAAAACCACTATGAAGAACCATAGCGGACTCTTAGGAATTTTTAAAGATAAAGAAGTATGCAAAAGGTTAATACTTATAATCTGATTATGTCTATTTCAATGTTAAAAGAATAAATATTGACAGAATTTTACACAAGTCACCAAACTGATAAGATTTGAATGGAGAAATGTTCGAGTGCTAAACAATAAAATGAAATTTGAAAAACAAGCGATTTACTTTTGGGTTTTATTGCTGTTGTTGCCTGCACCCGTGTCAATTCTGATTCACCGTTATCCCGTGGAAAGAGAATGAAACATGATCTGGTCCTGACATTCTCACAACCTTTGCAGTGGTTGAAGCTCTTGTTGCAGCATTATACTCACCCATCTTGTTGAGGGTCTCTCTCCTCTTTGTATCCCTCTACCATCATGAGGTCTGACAGCAGACTAATCCATCCTTTTAATCTGTACAGACGATGGAGTGTCACTCTCCTTGCTTTTAAGAAGCATTCTGATTCGACATCTTCCAATATATATTTGCTCATTCTTCTGGAAACTCTTGGTATGTTTAATACTCTTTGCCAGCTCGCTAATTCTTAAGTCTTCTTTATGCATTTTACAGCTTCCACATGTATATAAGGTGATTGGAAATAATGGTTCTCAGGTGAGGTACACCTTAGTTTTCAAAGTGACATCTTTGTTCTTAGCAATTTGAAGAGATCACGCATAACAGTTAAGTTCCAAACAATAGTTTGTTTAAATTCCCGATTGCTGCTTCCTAAGCATTACTGTAGATCCCAGTAATGTGAAATCCATGGAAACTTCAATATTTTCTCCATTTCTTATGATTTTGTAAATGGTTGAAATCAACAGTTCTCAACTTGTGGATTGTGACCCCTTTGGGTGTCGAACAACCCTTTCACAGGGGTTACCTGATGCATAACAGTAACAAAATTACAGTTAAGTAGTAGCAATGAAAATAATTTTATGGTTGGGATCACCACAACATGAGGAGCTGTATGAAAGGGTCTCAGCACTAGGAAGGCTGAGGACCATGGGTTTAAATGATATGATATAATGTTTGTGGTATTACAGTGAAACTGACACTTGCCTACCTTGTAGGTGACAGCACAACTGAGCACAAATGCGCACACTAAGTGTAACACACCAAGAACAAATGTGTATTCACATTTTTCAATATGTCAATGCCTCTCACCATATTCTGAGCTTAAAAACAAGTAAGAAAAACTATTGGCATAATGGTATCATTTTAATTGTATTGATGATAAAATCATCTTAATAATTTTTATTTTATTTTATTGGGGGCTCTAACAGCTATTATTACAATCTATACATATATCCATTTTGTCAAACACATCTTTACATATGTTGTCATCATCTTTTTCAAAACATTTTCTTTCTACTTGAACCCCTGGCATCAGCTCCTCATTTTTCCCCTCCTTCCCCCATATCCCCTTGATAATTTATAAATTATTCTCTTTTTCTCTCTGTCTTACACCAACTGCTTTCTCATTTCACCCAGTTTTCTGCTGTCTGTCCCTTGGGATGAGGGCTATACATTGTTCATTGGGATCGGTTCCCCTTTGTCCCCCGTCACCCTTACCCTCCTAGTATAGCTGCTCCCCTTATGGGTCCTGAAGGGTTTATCTATTCTGGATTCCCTATAAATTAGTCATGAAAGATCTAAGTCACGGAATATTCCAATGACATCTTATTGTTTTTAGGACCTTCATGTCGTCTCTGATTTATTGGAAGACCATGAAGGACAAAGTGTTGCTTGATGAGTAATTGATTTTCAGCGTCCATTGGAGTGGCCTCCACATGCCTTCTCCTCCTGGCTCATCTCCCATCATGGAATTGGACAGTGTTCTGAGATATCTCATAGAGTTTCACTGATTGATTTTTTTGGAGTTAATCTACTTGAGGTTTCTCCACTCCCCGTTATCATGACCCCAGTCCTGCCTTTCACTTAGGGCTAGACCACATGATGTGCACTGGTACAGATAAGAGCTCATGACACACGGAATTTAGGTCAGATTAAACCACTCAGGAACACAATTGGGAGTAGGGATGCCAGGAGCCTGGGGAAGGAGGGGAGAGTAGAGGAGAAGGAAGGAACCAATCACAATGATTGACTGATAACCATCTCAAGCTCCCAGGGGGAGGGACAACAGAAATGTTCGGGAGAGGGATAAAGTGGTTGGTGTAAGATATAGAAATAATAATAATTTGTAATGTTATACCATGTGTCACGAGGTAGGGGGAGGACAAAAAAGGAGCTGATACCAAGGGCTCAAATAAAAAATAAATGTTTAGAAAATAATGATGGCAACATATGAACAAAAATACTTGATACAATTGATGTATAGATTGTTATAAGAGTTGTAAGATCCCCCAATAAAATTATCTTTAAAAATGGAAAGTATCTTTCATCAACATTGTTTTAAAATTCAGTACATACGTCTCTCCAGTACGCTCCAGGAAAATATTGAATGAGAAAAGAAGGAAGCATGTTTAATGTCCATGAATTCTTGTGGCTGCAGATATGAATGATAGCTTGTTCAAACCACTTAGTAGTTCTCTAGTCATCCAAAGAAGAATGTGACATTGGGATTGGAGGAAATCTTATTAACAACCTGTCACATGCAGGTGGCACAACTTAGCTTGCTGAAAGTGAGGAAGACTTGAAGTACCTGCTGATGAAGATCAAGGATTGCAGCCTTCAGGAGGAAATGCAACTCATTGTAAAGAAGATCAAACTCCTTACAACTGGATCAATAGGTAACATGATCAATGGGGAAAAGGTTGGAATTTTTCAACAGTTTCATCTTGCTTGGATCCACAATCAATGATCATAGAGGTACCAGTCAAGAGATCAAAAGACAAGTTGTATTAGGTAAATCAGTTGCACAAGAGCCCTTAGAGTTTTGAGAAACAAGGATGTTGAAAAATGAAGTGAGACAGGCCCAAGCCATCGTATTTGAAATTGTATCATATCCATGTAAAAGTGGGACATTGAATGAGGATGACCACAGGATCAATGCATTTGAATTGTGGTGCTCGAGAAGAATACTGAAAGTACCATGGACTGCTAAAAGGCCAACACAATCTGTCACAGAAATATGGCCAGAGTGCTCCTTGGAGGCCAGGATGGTGAGACATCATCTCAAACAAAAGACTTCATGCTCAGCAAAGTAGAGGGAGTGCAAAATGGAGGAAGACCCTCAAGGAAATGGATTAACTTCTTGCTGCAACAATGGGCTCAAGGATAGGAGCAATCGTGAGGACAGCATTTGAGCGGGCAGTGTTTCATTCGGTTGTGCTGTGGGTCAGAAAGCTATCACTGGCCTACATTGAAGTCACTATTCTTCTATTACACCGGTCTCGACTCTATTGTGTATATCTCTACATATATGTATATATATACATATTCATATATATGAATAGGTTGTAGATATTGTTAAGGCATTGTTTGGTTCTTGGCAGTTAGCATAACATAAAAATCAAAATCATAAATGGAAGTGTAATCAACTTTCAAAATTTTCTTTCAGTATAAATGTTTTTATTCAATTCTCTCAGGATATGAATGAAACTGTTTAATAGAAAAGGAAGAAAATGTAATATTATATAATGTAAATATATTGTATTTCAAAATTTGTAAGAGATACAACATAAGTTAGGATAATCACCTATGACATTTTCCTGGTCTCACCCACTGCCATTGAGTTGATGTCAGCTCATGGTGACCCTCTGGGGCAGACCGGAAGTGCACTTTTGGTTTTCTGACACTGTAACTGTGTATAGGAGTAACATCTTTCTCCTATGGAGTGTCTGGTGGTTTCAAACTGTGAACTCTGCAGCTAGCAGCCCAGTTCACAACCACTACACCAGCAGAGGGCCTTTCCTGATACAGTTTATTTATTGCCCCTAGCCTAAGCCTTCAGTCCGATCATTCTTGCAGGGATTATACCTTGGTTTTCTTTCTGTCTCCCATGATTAATATGGTACTTGTCTCCTACTTAGCAAATAATAATTAGTTAATTTTAAATTAATTAGTAACCAAGCTTCTGAGAGGCTCCCAGAACTGTGCCTGACTCTTTTGTAACAAACCCTCAACCAGAAAGTTGATCCTAACTCATAATGACACAATAGGGCATAGTAAAGCAGCTCCTTGGGCTTTCTATAGCCCTACATCTTTACAGGAGCAGACCGCCACAATATGGGAATGAAATTCAAGATCACAAGATATGAAAAAAATTTGCCTGGTGACCTCTAATTATCGTACATAGTGTTAGGAAGAAGTCTACACTTCCCATCCCCCATAACCTACTCAACCTTACAATAGGTCTGACGTCTTGGAGCGAAAGTATTCTGTTTTTTTTTTTCCACTTACTTTCTTAAAGTGGTGCTGAATGATGAAAAAAATGATTGATATAACTTTAACTGCTGGAGATGAAAATAAATTATTAGGAGACATACTGAAGTCCAGGAACTAATATCCATGCATAGCAGCAGGGAAATGTTATTCCTGGCACACTTTAACTCTAAATGTAAACAAGCAAAAACTGTGATATTTCATTGCTTCAGGTATTTGTATTATGATATTTTTATATGTTCATGGCATGTAGGCAGAGAGAAAGATTACGATTTTTTGTTATAACAGATTTTGAAAAGTTCTATATTTCTATAGAATAGTTTACAAAGAAATTTTTTCTTATAGCACATTTTGAAAAGTTTTATATTTCTATACTATGGTTTATTTTTGGTTTCCTTTCTCAGCATGCATTCCTGACTATTTCAACAGAAAACTCTCTTATAAACAGATAAGAAAGTTGTCTATTTTATACATGCAGTATATAGTGGAAAAGAAATCTGTGTTTGAATCTTGACTCCATTCTCTCGCAGGTTTATTGTTGTCATTGTTGTGGTTAGAGCTCTTCCCCTTGTTTCTATGAACAGCAGAAATAATGCCCGGTCTTGTGCCGTTCTCACAGTGGATGCTGTGGGTAAGAGATTCAACCTTGACGAATTCCCTTCCTGATTTTAAAGCATTCGGTAGCCCCTTGTTCTAATAACCCTCCCTTGGCCAATGCACAGGTTATGCATGAGCATGAACAAATCTAAGGACATCACATTTTCACCACGTTACCCATAATGTGTTATGATCCACACAGTCAAATACACTTGCATAGTCAATAAAACGCAGGTAAACATTGTTTCCTAATATCCTCTGGGTTCAACCCTGATCCAGCTGACATCAGCCATATTATTTATTGTTCCAACTTCTTTTCTAAATCTGGCTTGAATATTTAGAAGTTCTATCTATTTACTGCTGCAACTGTTTTTTGAATTGTCTTCAGTAAAAATTAATTTTGCTTCATATTGTTCAATAATTTAATCATTCCATTGCACTAATTGTCTATGTAATGTAAGCACATTTGATCTCTCCTAGTTGGTTGAGTAGGTCGTTTTCTTCAAATTTTCATGACATAAATGCATGAGTACTTCTAGCAATGAGCTTATTTTCTGAAGCATGTCAACTATTATACTGTTAATTCCTGGAGCCAGTTTTTCGCTAGTTACTTCTGTGTGGTTTGCACCTCTTCATTGTCAATCTCATCAGTTTTTGATCGTATCCTACTGGCTAAAATATTCAAACCTCATCTACTTGTTTCAGCACTGTGACTCTGCATTCCTTTGCATATGGTTTTGGTGTTTCCTAATTTGTTCAGTACTTAATCCTTAGAATCTGACAATATTTTACCTTGAAACTTGAATATTTTCTTCTGGTCTTTCAGCTTTAGAAATGCCTAGTTTCCTAGTCCAACTTATTATTCTAACTCCACATCATTGCACATTTCATTATAATACTTTGTTTAATTTTAATAACTTTATTATCATATAATTGACATATAATTCAATTTAAAAGTTCAGTCATATTAAGAAGTGATGGAAATCAATGCCACAAACAATTTCAGAATGTTTTCTTCTTTTCATGCACAGTATTGGTAGTTCCCCAGTACCCCCTCACTTCCCCAGCCAGGACCTTAGATAATTATTAATCTAGTTGCTGTCCTGTATTTCATGTACATAAAATAATACAATATAAAAACAGTGGTGAAACATAGAAAAACTTCTAACGAAAGAAAGCAAAAAAATATTTTAAAACGGAAACAAGTTTAAAATGGCTCAAGAGATCAAATAATGAAGCATTACACTCTAACCCAACTACATCTGCCACAATAGACTCTCCAATGTGCTCTGCCCTTGGCAAGCCTTGCCGATCCCTGGACTATGGCCAGATACCATTTAATGGAGGTTTCATCCAGGTGTGGTCCCTGCAGATAGGTTTTCAGCTTTCGCTGTAATCCAGTCTTCTGAAAACCAGGTGCTCACTATTTAAGTTCTGGTATAGTTGCCTTCCTCAGATTTGAATTTATTATTTACAATTCTTGGATCACACAGGCTGGTGTGCTTCTTCTGCGAGGACACACGTGACCCCTCACTTAGATGGCTGCTTGTTTGCCGAGAGTATATTTTGTTTTATTCATGAACCCCTTGACATCCACTGTTCCGCTCTTTTTCCCTCTTCTTTTCTCTATTCAATTTAGCTGCTTTATCTATTCAAGAGCAAGTGCAAAGTCCCTTAATCTAACATCAAGCTTTGCCTTTTCTTTTCAATCTTTCTGATGACCTTTTGCTTCTTCATGTAGGATGTCTTTGATGTCACCCCACAACTGCTCTGGTCTTTTGTCATAAATGTTTAGAGTGCTAAATCTGTTTTTGATATGGCCTCTGAATTCAAGGCGACCAGAATAAAATCCTAACTACGTTCTTGTACACTTATTTTAATTTTCTTCCACTGTAACTTGAACTTGCTAAAAAGCAGCTGATGATCTGTTGAGCCATCAGCTCATGGCCTTGTTCTGATAGATGCTGTAGAACTTCTCCACAATCTCTTTGCAAAGATGTAGTTAATTTTATGCCTGTTTGTATTTAACCACGTACATAAGAACCATTTATGTTAATGAAAAAGGTAATTCAAAATGAACAAAACTTATGAAACAAGCTTATGAAGTAAAATTACTTTCAAATTTGGAAAAGAGCACAAATATTTATATTTGAATAGACTTAATTTGAAGAATGATTTAGAGTGTGTAATTGTGTTCTTTAAGTCTGATAAAACCAAGAGAAATATTAGTTATAAGTCAGTTGGATATAATTAAATGCACTGGTCATATGATGTTTTTTAGAAGCCAATAAGTATGTAGTTTTTGCCTTTACATAATCCTTTACAATGGTGTGTTCACTTGCTGTTCTGTGTTACTGCATGGCTGCAGTTCATTGTCCTATGACTGATACCTGTTGGAGGTGAGAGTGATGACAAAGAACTTGATACTGAGGATATCAGGGTTTCCTATAGCTGGGCTGGAGATCTGTTTTGGTTCACTCTGCATAAGAGTCACATAAGTACCCTGTCACTGGTCTGTCCATAAGTTGTTGATGAGAGAGTGTGAAGGTATATACAATTAATCAAAATGAAAATGGACATATCCCTGTTATGGCACATACTGTGGCATCAATTTCCTTTAGAACCCTGCAGTTCTTTCCATTGAATTATCTTCTCCTGATGTGTGTAGGATGTGCTTTCAACAGTGGCTTTAAGTTGTGGAGCACTGGCGGCGCTTTCCTTGGGTAACGTGACCTCACTTGGGGTTAAAGTGTTAGTTGTCCCACATGCTAAGCATATCATCTTAGAGCAAATGTCTTCCTGTGAAACCTTTTCTCCGTCCACAAGACTGAGTTGGTAGTGTCTTGCTTCATGGTGTGACTACAAAGGTTAAATTAAACAGAAGGCTTCAGAGATCTTTGAAAACTGCAAAGTGCTGGACACAAAATGTATATTTATCGATATGAAATAGCTTTGGCTTAAAAAGTTAGTCTTCACCACAAGAATTTGCTGTGTGTGGCAATGTCACCCCTTCCTCACCACTGAAAAGTTCATTATGGAAGCACTAAACTATTTGAAACATTCCATTTTTTTCCTCATGCTAATTCCAAGATGTCACACACAGTAGTTGACTATCTTTCACGATGAGATTATGTGAACCATTAAAATAAATAATGTTGGGTCTGATGTTGTAACTGGATATCTGAGGGCATGAAGCAGCTTAAGATGACAAAAATTTGCTAAAAATTGGGAGGCAGAGAAATTAATTCAGAAGAAGGTAGTGAAAACATCTTTTATTTCCCAACAGATGACCACATTCTGGCATACCACCACCTTGCTGATATTCAAGCATTGGGGCCATTTTGCAAACATGTTAGAACCAAGTTTCTTAAAAGTCCCTCAGCAAGCATACATGTGGCTCAAGCATAATAAGATTGAATTTGACTTCGGGCAAGTGTTCTTAGTGAATTAATCATATTCAGTTTCTATAACGTCCTCAGCATGCCAAAAACACTTTAAAGAAAATACACATAAGTAGACACAATACCTTGTGGTTTTCATAAAGATTCTAACCAGTCCTTACAGCCTGGAAGCCACTTTTTTAAGAAGCAAGTTCATCTTCACAGGAAAGCCAACACAAAGATTATGATGTGAGACTTTCCAGAGTCTTAACTTCTCAGAGGTTCACCATCAAGAAATTAATGAAAGCCTTTGGTGTTGCTGCTAAGGTTAATTATACTTACTAGGAATGCCTCCAGCAGCAAATAAGAGTATATATGAAGTAAAAACATTAAAAGTCAAGCATTTGTAAATCTTTGATTAGAATACACCTGGAAAGGTCATTGCTTCTGGCACTGATTTGGTAACAGAAAGATATTAAAACTGGATTACCATCTCTCAGATGTACTTTATCTGATCAATATATAAAAGCCAACCATGCTATCAATTGCTATTGAGTTGATTCCAACTCATAACACACGACTTGGGGTTCAGCAGTTGTAAATCTTTAAGGGAGAAGACAGCTCATCTTTCTCCCTAGGAGTGATTGGTGGGTTTGAACCGCTCGCTTTGCAGTTAGTTGTCCAACACTTACCTGTCAGTGTCAGCAGAGCTTCTTTCTCATGGCTGTATACGGCAACAATGATTCTAATTGCATGATCTACAAGTACATTCAGGAATATGATTGGTTAGGGGACAATTAGGTTATGGGACACGCGTTTGTTTTCAGAGGTAAAAACTCCTGTGAGCGGGTCCTGTGTTTACTGCTATGCTAAATTATTGAGATCAACTTCTCGTGTCTGAATACAACCACAACTGGTGTTATCTCTGCAGTAGGGTTGCATATTTTGCTTTGTTATGTTTGTTTCTAATCCTACTAAATATAGAAGTTTATCTGACAAAAACGTGCAATGATAAGAAATTGCATCAATTCCCCAACTTTTAGTATCTGGGCTACTTCACTCCTTCACTAGCTTTCTGTCTCCCATGTGTGTGGGTGCATACATATATATTTGAATGACAGATGAAATGAATTTGTACATAAAAATCCTCATTATACTGCAGAGCACAGTCCCTAAAAACAACAACAAACATCTCTTAGAGAACCACATCATGTCCATCAAAACCAAAACATCCGTGTTTATATAATAATACCTCATGAATAAATCCATGCTTTTCTGGGCATTAGAATCACAAGAAAGATGCTGCTTTCTTAGGACACACAGATGGCATGTGATGTTGACTTGTCCCAATACTTGCAACAAAGACTATGGCCCAGTAATTAGAAAATTAGTGTTTTCTAGGTTTCTCCACTGTAACTCCATCATCCTTTGTAGTTACTAAGTACTTTGTGCATACATACATTGAAATGATAAATTCTCCTTGCTAGAAAGTTAATTCTGACTCATAGAGACTCTATTGGACAGGGCAGAACAGCTCTTTTGGTGTTTCTGAGACTGTAACTCTATATGTGAGTAGGAAGCCTCCTCTTTCTCCCACAGAGTGGCTCACTCACACTTACTCACTGCCATAGGCTTGACGCTAACTCATAGAGAGCCTATAGGACAGGGTAGAACTGCCCCTGTGGATTTCTGAGACTGCAACTCCGTGTGGAAGTAGAAAGCCCTGTCTTTCTCCCTCCGAGTGGCTAGTGATTTCAAACTGCTGAATCACAACTCAATGCATAAGTACTATGCCATCATGGCATCTACTAGAACCCAATTGGTGTAGTGTGCAGTTGGTGTCATGTGCAACCCCCTTGATTAGGTCAAAGCTTTGATGTGGTTGATGCAATATGGCAAACCCTTCCTTTTCAGTAACTTAAGCATATCAACAAAATACCTAACAAGCTGTCCTTGTGTTTATGTTACTATTTATTCCCTCTTAGTTCCATGGCTGATGGCTAATTCCATCTTATCATCCATTTCTTAGTTTAAGTAACTGTAACCAGAAATATCTTTACTAACTGCACTATTTAATGTCATAGTCAATCACAAAAAAATGGGGCCAAATTTAAATGTATACTTGTCCCTAATAATTGCCATGTACTATTTTACTTGGTAATTTTCCTTCAATTGTTTCACTTTCCTTGGTATAAAGCAAGATTTTATCTTATTCACCATTGTAATTATTCAGCAAAGACAATATAGACTAAATATTTATTGATTTAATACATTCTTAATCATAACATCTTAATCAGTAGCTTAGGGAAAAAACTTCAAAACGTATGTGGAAAATTAAACTTTTTATAATAAATATAATTTCATGTTGTTAAGTGTGTATACTTTGGTATGTGGTAACTTTCGTGGGTTGCCTACCTATTAGCACTCCAAAACGTGTCCCAAAGAACTTTCCATGATATGCAGTACAGTAGCAATTCGTCACATGTGGCTATTGAGCACTTGTAAGGATATCAGTGTAACTGAGGACATGAATATTTAAATATAAGTACTTGAATGTGTCTAGTGGCTACCATACTGGGTCGAGAAACTCTAGGGTGGAAGGCCCTCCAAGGTGATTTCTATGCCTGAGTTCATCTCTACATCCCAAGCATGAAGCAAGGAAGCAAAGGGGTTAAATTCAATCAATCAAAATCATTGCCATTGCGTTGAAATCAGTAGGGCAGAGTAGACGTGCCCCTTTTGATCTTCAAGACTGTAAGTCTTTAGGACAGCAGAAAGCCTCATTTTTCTCCCATAGAATAGCTATTGGGTTGGAACTGCTAACCTTGGGGTTAGTAGCCTAACTCAGAAGGATCGTGGAATACCTAAGTGGAGGATAGTTCTGGGTTGAAAGGATAAATCATTGACCTTACTGGACAAGGCAGGCATGTAGTCTAAGGGGTAGCTTGGTAACTGAGAAGGACACAAAGATGTCTTTCCTTTAGGGTAATTCTGGAAATAATACTGGAAGAAAGAATAGGAAATAACCATGCAAAACACCCACCGGCTGTCTGTAAATAGCCTTCGGGAAGTCACATGGCCTCTGCTGAGCCTTTGGGTCCTCACCCGTGAAATGGACATGTACAAGATGTAAACCTGAAATTCAGTGATTTTCAGCAGGAATCAATTGAAAACATGAAAAGGAAACCCAAGCTGTCAACTTTGGTCTTTGAGTATATGGTTCTGTTTTCAGTCCTTCAGATTGGTCCTGTTAGCAGATAAATATTAGAAGTCAATTGTCCCTGCGACAAGGGAACAGCAAGTGGCCAAAAATCGATGGCGAGGAGGGTGTATGAGGTCTGGTAGATGAGAGGAATAATTGAAACCCAAATGAAGGCTGAACATAATAGTGAGACAAAAGAAAAGTAAATGGAAATAGAGGAAAGAACTAGGAGGCAAAAGGCATTTATAAAGAGCTAAATACAGGCATGTACATATGTAAATATATATGTATATATATGATGGGGAAATAGATCTATGTACATATATTCATAGGTTTAGTATTAAAGAAGCAGATGGACATTGGTCCTCTACTCAAGTACTGCCTCAACACAAGAACACTTTGTTGTAATAATTGGCATTCTGAGATGCTCACCTTCCAGACACAATCGCTGAAGACAGTGGGTGATATAGCAAATGTGGTGAAGAAAGCTGATGGTGTCCAGCTAGCAAAAGATATAGTGTCTGGAGTCTTAAAAGCTTGAAGATAAACAAGCAGCCATCTACCTGAGAAGCAACAAAGTCCACCCGGAACAAGCACACCAGCCGGTGTGATCATGAGTTATCGATGAGATCAGGTATCAGGCATCAATGACTCAGAGCAAAAAATCATAATGGAAAGGGGAGGGGGAGGAGTATGGAGTAGAGGCCCAAAGCCAATCTGTAAGCAATTGGACATCCCTTGACAGAAGGGTCAGGGGAGAAGAAGGGCCAGTCAGGGTGCAGTATAGCACCAATGAAACATACAGCTTTCCTCTGATTCTTTAGTGCTTCCTCTTCCCCACTATCATTACCCTAATTCTACCTTCTAATCTGACTGCACCAGAGCATATACATGGGTACAGATAAGAGCTGGAAACACAAGGAACATAGGACATATAAACTCCTCAGGACCAATATAAAAAGTAGCCATACCAGGAGGGGAAGGGGAACATGGGGGGGGGGGGGGAAGGGGAAGCTGATCACAATGGCCTACCTATAACCCCCTCCAAGGGGGACGGACAACAGACAAGGGGGTAAAGGGAGGCATAGGACAGTGCAAGGCATGAAAAAATAATAATAATTTATAAATTATCAAGGGTTCATGAGGGAGGGAGAGAGAGGGAGGGGAAAAACGAGGACCTGATACCAAGGGATCAAGTAGAAAGAAAATGCTTTGAAAATAATAATGGAAACATATGTACAAATGTGCTTGACACAATGGATGGATGTATGGATTGGGATACGAGTTGTATAAGCCCCCAATAAGATGATTTATTAAAATACAAGAAGCCAATTATCAAACATCACATCACCAAGACAACCTAAGACATAGAAATGTGGACATCTGCATGTTTTACTCCGTGATGAAAAACAAGGATAAATAAATCATAAATGATTAATTTAGACTTTCCTCCACACCTCCCGTTAACAGCCCAAAGCCCCCACCACAGAGCAGGCTTAGTGATGAACTGGTGTGGTACAACCTTCAAGACGGCGGCTCACCCTTTTTCAAGTACAACCAGCTGTGAAAACAAATTTAGCTACACCAACACTGCAAAGGAGCAACGCTTTTTCATAGGTTAGAGATATAATGTGCACCCCATTCTGAGGAATCTAAACCAAATACCAATGGCTGTGAGAGTAAGAGGATATAAAGTATAACAGACAGATTATCTGCTGGTGTACTGAAGGCAAAGGAAGAGACATTAGTTTTGGTAGAAAATGAGACTTTATCAAAGAGAGAGCGGGTGAAAGGTCAAAAGTTCTATTGGTGTGATTATTATCTCTGCATAGCTGGAGTTGCAAAAGAAATGATCCCAAACAGAGCAAAACAAAACAGACCTCACTGAAGCACTTCAAGATGAGCCCTATGAAGCCATCCTTCCAGACCCATTGGCTTCTTTTAATTTATCATCTTCAGTCTTGTCGACAAGAGTTGCTTGGGGTTACCATTTATCCAAAGGGCAAAACCTTTCAGCACAGCAGAAAATGAAGTGGACATTGAGGATGGTTATGGGTATTTTTAGTAAATAGTTATTATAATAATTATGCTGCTATTTCTGGTTACCTCCTGTATTATTGAAACTGTTATTTCTGTTTGTTGTCTCAGTTCATAGTCCATGTGTTAGGCATGACTGTCTCCCCTGGGCAAATCAGGAAATCTAGATATAAGCAAATTGGTGTCTTACAGCTAATGCAAGTGCTGAGAAATGCATGAATGGAAATTGGATCTTACTGGCATCAGAATTAACAGCTAAAGTAAATACCTTTTGTTGGTTCCTAAAAAAAAAAAAGTTAAGTTCCTATAAGTGAGTTTCTAGGCAATGCCTCTTTTGTATGTCTGTCAACAGTTTTGTCGATATCTGAAGGAATTTGTCTTCAAGCTACTGCCATGCAGGAAGTCACCACTGCCTAAAGCAAAGAAACGAGGGCAATTACTCACCTCAGTGCCACACGCGGCTTCCAAGAGGATCGATGCATGCTGCTCTGCCGCTCCTCCGATATAGCAAGTAGCTTGAATGACTTGTCCAGCTTTGCTTTCTTCCAAAGCATTGTCTCAGTTTACCTTTTTTTTGACAGGAAAAGGAAGCTTGTTCACAAGTTTTTCTCAGAGGCACTATAAAGCCCCAAACTCCTAATTCTCCAGGAAAAAAAAATTCCTTATTCAAGACACTTTAGAGTGCAAGGAAAGGAACTATTATTTTTTAAATGAGTGGCATATTACATTAGACACATATTCTGCAAAAAAATAAATAATGAAAACAAAATCTCTAAAGTGTTCAAGATAAAGAGGCTACTTTGAGGACCAATATGCTCCTTGTCCAATTGTCTCACATGCATAGGACACCTGAGTAAGGAAGTTTGGAGAAACAATTGATGAGCTTCAAGTATGCAGATGTTAAAAAATATTGAATATACTATAGACTAACCACCAAATTATGACTTGGGATTCACTCAATGGGAGTAAACATGGCACTTTTTGATAGACTAGCAGGGAAAACAACACATTCGATTTGGAAGAAGTACCGACAGAATCTTCCTTAGAAGCAAGAATGGCAAGATCTAATTTCATATAATGTGTCCATTTTCTCAGGAGAGATCCAGGAGAGGTCCGTATGCTTGGCAAGATGGAGGGTCAAAGAAAAAGAGGAAACCGCCAATGAGATATGTTGAAAAAGTTCATATAAAACATGAACTCCTCCTCCCTGGAGGAAGAACAGAGTAGTGGGTGAGTGGAGACATCAGACAGTGTAACATATGACAAAATAATTATAAATTATGAAGGGTTCATGAGGGAGGGGGAAGGAGGAGAGAGGGTAAAAAATGAGGAACTGATATTAAGGGCTCAAGTGGAATACAAAAGTTTTGAAAATGATGATGGCAACAAATGTACAAATGTGCTTGACACAATGGATGTATGGATTATGATAAGAATTGTACAAGCCCCCAATGAAATGATTTTTTAAAATGAGCTCAAATATAACAGTTGTGAGATTGATGACGTTTCGTTCTGTTGTGCGTGAAGTCACATTGAATGGAAACTGACGGGACAGCACTTAACAATGATGTCACAGAGTCATTGGGTGGTACCAATGGTTAACGTGTGCAGTTGTTAAACAAAAGTTGAGCTAACCATAAGTACAAGTTCATCCCAACGTGCCTTGAAATCAAAGCCTATTGATTTACTTCCAAATAATCAGCCATGAATAACCCTATGGTGCATAGTTCTATTTGAGTACACGTGGAGTTGACCTGAATTGGAACTGACTTAACGGCAACTGCTTTAATATCGCAACTGCACATGTTACCCAGGTTTCAGCAAAACTTGCCAACTAATTGACCTAGGACTAAAACTAGCTACTCTATTTCAGTCCTTAACTCAGATGATAGAGTCCTAAACCTACTATCCAAAGCACTCACAGAAAGGAGAAAAATAAGCACTAAAGGAAGTTGCAGTTCAAGTGGGAAGAGAAGGTTTGAACATAATGGCTTTTGGAACTTGAGTGAGAGGGGTGGACTTGGGAAAGAGATGGCTGCCATGAGTGGACAATCTTCACCTGCCCAGTTGGGAAGTCACATCCAAATTGTTGTAATATGTTATCCTTTAAATATACATGAAATCTTTCTTCATTTATACATTTTTTTTCACAGCCAATCCACTTTACCAAGCATGAGGCTATTTTCCTTGGATTAGCCTCTCCTGTCCAAAGAATGTAAGAGGAAGTCTCACCAGCCTTGCCTCTAAGGAGCACTCTGGCCATATTTCTTCCAAGACAGGTTGGTTTGTCCTGCGGCAGTCCATGGTGCTTGCATGGTATGTCTTCCACTTGACCAAGCATTGGCTGTGCCTTCCCAGAGGCTGATCACTCCTGATCACAAGCTCAATGATAAAAAGTCTTCTCATCCTTGTTATAAGCCACATTCTGACTGAATTCTTTCCAAGACAGATTTGTTTGTTCTTGCCGACGAGCCTGGTACTGTTAATAATCTTCAACAGCATGATAAATCAGATGCATTGATTCTTCTTCCATTTTCCTTATTTAAGGTCCAACTTTCATATGCATATGTGGCAACTGAAAATACCATGGAATCGGTCAGGTGAGAGTTAGTGCTCAAAGGAATGACCTTGGTTTTCAACAATTTAAAGAAGTCTTGTGCACCAGATTTACCAAATGTGATGTATCATTTGATCTATTGACTACTGCTTCCCCGAGCATTGATTGTGGATTCATCGAAGGCAAAATACTTGATGAGAAGTTTCATTCTTCACCCCATATAGCATGATGTTACCTATCGGTCGATTTTTGAGAATCGGTCTTCTTTAGATTGCATTGTAATACATGTTGAAGGTTACAGCCCTTGGTACACCCTCCTAAGCTCTCTAATTCTAGCATGTCATTCTCTTCCAACAATTTTAATTAGATGGAGATTCCAGGTACCTGAAAGCAAGGCAAATATATTCTTGTCACTGCTGTTACTAGGTGCCATGGAGTCAGTTCTGGCACATAAGTGCCACGGAGATCCTATGTACAACTGAAGGAAACGCGGACAGGTCCTAAGCCGTTCTCGCCATTGTTGCCTTCACTGTCTATAGACAGGCACATGTAGATCCACCCTTCGAGATGGAATTGACTCTGAAGTCCACCTGGGAGGAGAACTCTGGTGGTGCAATATTGGGGTGCTGCTTACAACTCCGGTCATTCGCCAAGGGAGAAAAATGAGGCTTCCATTTCCTATAAAGATTTATGTCTCAGAAACCCACAGGGAAAGTTCTACTCCACCCTACAGGCAGGGTCTGCAAGAGTTGGATGAACTAGACAGCAGTGACTTATAGGTTCTGCCTGTGATTAAACTATCCTGCAATTTGCCTCCATTCGCACAGTCCTGTTGATATCCCTAATCTGCAAAAGCAGCTCTTCTTATGAGCTTCTCTCTTTTTGAACATTGTGTTGTAGTTTCATTCAAAGTTTACAGAGAAAGTGAGTTTTCCCTTCAACAATTAATACACATTTTTTCCTCAACATTGATTGAAATCCCTTTAATGCAACAGCACTCTTCCTATGTATCCATTGGGGTTCCCATTTCCAGTTAGCCTGCCTTGCCCTTCCCAGCCTCCGGAGCTGTATTTGGGTGCAAATGCTGCTCCTTCCGTCTTATGTGTGGGCTGTTTTATGGGATAAGTTCTTCACTGGCACTTTTGTTGCTTTCGAGGCCAGTTTATTGTGGTGTGTAATGGTGGTCCTTCAGATTTGAATGATGGCTAAGGACCACACTTCCAGAGCTTCTGTCAGTTTTTATAAGGCCAGTAAAGTTAGTCTTTCATGTGGCTTTGAATTATTTTTTCATTTATTAAATCATTTTATTAGGGGCTCATACAACTCTTATCACAATCCATACATACATCAATCGTGTCCAGCATATTTGTACATGCATTTCCCTCATCATTCTCAAAATATTTGCTCTCCACTTAAGCCCTTGGTATCAGTTCCTCATTTCCCCCCTCCCTCCTCACTCCCATTCCTCATGAACCCTTGATAATTTATAAATTATTATTATTTTGTCATGCCTTACACTATCCAACGTCTCCCTTCACCCATTTTCTGTTGTCCATCCCCCAGAGAGGAGGTTATATGTAGATCCTTATAATCGGTTCCTCCATTCTACCCCACCTTCCCTCTTCCCTCTAGTATCGCCACTCTCACCACTGGTCCTAAAGGGGTCATCTGTCCTGGATTCCCTGTGTTTCCAGTTCCTATCTGTACCAGTGTACATCCTATGGTCTAGCCGAATTTGTCCCTCAGTATCTTCTATTGTGGGGGGGCGGGGGAAGGTGTGTGTTTTTTTCCACAATTGACTCAATAGGTAACATCATGATAAATGGAGAAAAGTTTGAAATTGTCAAGAACTTTGTCTTTCTTGGATCCACAATCAATGCTTATGTAAGTAGCAGTCAAAAAATCTGCTGCACAAGACATCTTTACAGTGTTGGAAAGCAAGTTTGTTGTTGGAAAGCAAGTTTGTTGCTTGGAGGACTAATGCGGGCCTGACCCAGCTCATGGGGTTTACAAGAGCCACAAATCCATGTGATAGTTGAACCTTGAAAAATGAAAAGGGAAGAAGAATCCATGCTTTTGAATTATGATACTGCTGAAGAATATTGAAAGTACCATGGATTTCCAAAAGAACAAACATATTTTTGGAAGAATGTTTCTTAGAGGCAAGGAAGGGGAGATTGCGCCTAATGTGGGGCATGTTGTCAGTCGAGACCAGTCCCCAGAGAAGGAAGGACATCAAGCTTGGTAAAGTAGCAGAATTGGGAAAAGGCCTTCCAGGAGATGAATTGACATGACAACCACTGTCAGGCTGCAGCAAGAGCAGGCAGCGGCTTGGTCTGTTGTGCATGGGTTTGCTCAGAGGAGCTGGAGCCTACTCCAATGCACCACACAACCTCAGCGCCCTTCTGGTGTGACCCTGTTCCAAAGAAACCAGGTGCCAGCTAGTTCTTCTGTCCCCAGATAGGTAAAGAGAGGTTCATTATCTGCCTCCTCAGTCTTTGCATTTTTTCAGTCTTGAGTCATTTATTTTCTTCAGTCATCTTGCCTCCAGATGAGGAGATGAACAAATCGTCAATGCCCACATGCAGATACGCCCACAGAGGGGTACCTTGTGTGAAGATGGTTACCCATGTTACACCATGCTTCAAGACAAAATTTCATTTACTTGCAATTAGAAATAAGTGTTTCACAATATATAATTGCATGTTGTTTTATGATTAATCACTGTGCTTTAATTATATTCAATTTGTAACAATGAAAATACATACTGCAGATCAGTTATTTACATGACAATTCATAACAGTAGCAAAAATGCAGTTATGAAGTGGCAATGAAAATGATTGTATGGTTGGGGGTCACACCACATGAGGAGCTGTATGAAAGGGTCATGGCAATGGGAAGGTGGAGAACCACTGCTTTAGGCCATAGAACTGGGTGAGAAGACTGGGAAAGCTTTAACGCATTCTCTTATAAAAGAGAATCAGGTGGCTTGCTGTGGATTTCCCAACCCACAGCGCCTACATTGGCACAAAGCCATCTTGCCGGTGTCTCGACGCTCACCGCCTTTTCTCAAAAGTGGAAGTTTCACTACTACTGCATGATAGTTCTGCGGTCTAAGGTTGTCTTACTGAGCAAAGAAATTCGTCACCCACAGCAATCCTCGTTCCCAGGCATTCTGCGTGTTAGCTCGGCTCTTCACACCCCTGGTCCAGGTTCACAGGAAGTTCACCAGTGGCTTAATCCATGGGTATTTCCCCTTCAGATCACACACACACACATACGCACGCACGCACATGCACGCACACACACGCACGCACACACGCACATGCACGCACACACACGCACACGCACACACACCTGAATACATTTTATTGTGTCAAAGATTTCTACCAAAACTTCGTTTCTTTCTTTCTTTAAAAAAAATCATTTTATTGGGGCTCGTACAATTCTTATCACAATCCATGCATACATCCATTGTGTCAAGTACATTTGTACATTTGTTGCCATTATTCTGAAAACATTTGCTTTCTACTTGAGCCCTTAATATAAGCTCCTCATTTTCCTCCTCCCTCCCTGCTCCACCTCCCTCATGAACCCTTCATAATTCATACATTATTCTTATTTTGTCATATCTTACACTGTCCGACATCTACTTTCACCCACTTTTCTGTTGTCCATCCCCCAGGGAGGAGGTTACATGTTGATCTTTGTAATCAGTTCCTCCTTTCTACTCCACCTTCCCTCCACCCTCCAGGTATCGCCACTCTCACCACTGGTCCTAAAGGGATCATCTGTCCTGGATTCCCTGTATTTCAAGTTCCTATCTGTACCAATGTACATCCTCTGGTCTAGCCAGATTTGTAAGGTAGAATTGGGATCATGATAGTGGGGGAGGAGGAAACAAGAAGTAGAGGAATGTTGTATGTTTCATCGTTGCTACCCTGCAACCTGACTGGCTTGTCTCCTCCCCACAACTCTTCAGTAAAGGGGTGTCCAATAAAAAATGAAAACAGCTTCAGCAGTGAGTCAAAGGGGAGATCAAATGATAAAATAATACATTTTGAACTAACTATGCCTCTGCCCTGATGGGCTTTACAGTGTTCTTTGTCTGATAACAGGCCTATCCCCATCCCAGAAGGGATTCATTGGAGACTCAATCCATGTGTGGGCCTTGCAAATGGATTTTGTGAACCAGGTGTTCACAATTCAGCTCTGATATCATTCCCTCCTTTATATTTAGATTATATTGAAAGATATCTTTAACTAACCTTTCGCAATCTTAAATGTGCCTTTAACTATGTATTATCTGTTTCATCTGACAGCCAGACTCCAATCCCTTAGGGTCCCGTACGCTACGTGTAGAACTCTCCCTTGTCACCTGAAAAGATCATTTTCACCCCTTCAGGTAGTTCATCAAAGACCTCCGTCCAAGCAAAGGCACATACTTCCACAAGAAAGCAAACTCACTGCCATTGAGGCAATTGCACTGGTTATCATTTGCTGAATGACCAATGGGAAAAGTAAACCCGTTAAGACTCCAAGTCACAGCCACATGGTGTATTCCAAGTGGAACTGGGACCCACACATTTCCAGAGCTTTGCCTTTCACATGCAAATTGCCAAATGTTTATTCTGAAGCACCTCTGGGCAGATCTGAGTCGGCGATGGCTTGGTTAGGACTCAAGTACTAATCAGTCTGTGCCACCCAAGGATTCCAGTTGAAGGACAGGCCTCTTCATTTTGAAGCTTGCCGGGTGAGATGCCTGGGGACACTTTACGATATTCTCTTGTAAGAGAATAAGAGACTGACTGCTGTGGGGAATCCACGCCAGAGCTCCAAATGCCCTGTCTAAACCCATCTCTCCTGGACTTTGTCGTAGCCCATCACAACACATTATTATTGCCTGCCCCTTTGTCTATCTCCCAGGGATGACCTTGGAGAAGAGCGACAGCATCTAATCCCATTCATGGCCACGCCTCCAACATTAGGCAGACCTCCTCCCTCACACCAAATGCTCAAATTTCCAACAGCACAAGCGCAAGCAGAAATATGACATATAATGAGAGGTGGTCTTAACCAAGACACTTTAGTTTTGGCACTCTGGGTCGTGCTTAGGCGATTCAGCGAGGCACTGGTGATTCGGTGGTAGAATTCCTCCTTTCTACATGGGAGACATGGGTTCAACTCCTCACCAATGATGTCATATCCAGCACGACCTGCCCAGCAATGGACCCTGGCACGTGGCTATGATGCTCAACAAGGTTCAGAGTAATTTACAGGTTAATATAAGTAAGGAAGAAAGATCTATCTATCTACTTTTGAAAATTTAGTGAATAAAAAAATGTATGGATTACCATCGTCCAATCTATCTGTAATTGATCATGAGCTTGGCCCAGGATTAGGAAGCATTTTGTTCTGTTGTGCAGAGGTGACTATGACATGATGCAAATTCCCCAGCAGCTCAGAACAACAGCCACAACAATAAGGAGATGAAGTCCGTTTCCAAGCACTTTTTCATGATTGCAAAGGCAAGTCTCCTCTGGCTCCGTTTGGAGGCAGTCTGCATATCAGAGTACATATGTCCTGGTACTGCTGGGATGGAATCAGATGTTTCCTGTCAGAGCAGGGTCTCAACAGTCCTTGGGGGGATCTCATTGACCCCTAGAGCCGGTGTGAAAGTGGACCAGCCACCAGATGGCTTCACATTTCCACATTCCTTCAGCTTGTTTTCTTACTGGAGCAGATACCTCCGAGCATCCCAAATTCTGAAAGGATGCGATTTCATGGAAAACTTGGCTAGGTTTTCAAAGCAAAAGATGTGAACTCTGTAGTACAATGAAGAAGATAAGTCCTAATGCACATACCACAGATTTTCAAACTAACTATAATGATATATTTTTAAGTCCCCTGCCCCCATTCTCTGTTCCACCTGGGGACAGAAATGCCACACGTAAGCACTGGTAAGGAATCAAGCAGGTCAAGGTTCACCGAGTTGTGACCACATAAACAGATTCTCCTGTTTCCTGACACGGCCTTTATGTTGCAGCTGCCTCCTTGGAGGAAGAACATGAATCGTGTGGTTCTTCTCACTTCCACTTGATCAGACGCCGTGTAAACAATCGATCTTAAAAGGGAGAGGGCACATCTTAAACAAGCTATGTGAATACAGTTTAAATCATTTGATTTAGATTATTAAATAATTTGCTTACCTTCAGTAAGCAACCTGATTACTCAGCAACAGGCCTTATATTAGAAAGAAGCAATTTGGAGTGTGACTACCATATATACTTGAGTATATGCTGACCCGAATATCAGCCGAGCCACCTAATTTTACCTCAAAAACTGCATAAAATATGTGCTGGAAAGCAGGGCTCATCCACAAGTATATATGGTATATGATGAGGAAATGAGAAACTATTCTTATCCATGTATTATGTGACACATTGTTTTATATCTTACAGTAGTGCATCATAGAATTCAAACATGCACCATGAGAGAAACCCATAGGGATATGGAAAAAAAGGTTTTTTTTTAAGCCAAAGAAATCCATGACCATCAAGTCAATTTCAACATATAGTGAACACGCAGAATTGAATAGAACTGCCCTACATAGTTGACTTCCAAGGCTGTAAATCTTCATCACAACTTTGTCTCATGGAGAGGCTGGTGAGTTTGAAATGCTGACATTTGGCTACCAGCTGAGCTCTTTAATCACTGAGTGCCTAATTTTCTTCTAATTTTAATAAAGAGTGATATGGATCCTAATGTAGACTTTGCGCCTAATAAATTACTCTGGGCATGTTGTATGAACTGTAATTTATGAAAAGTTAAAATAAATAGTGGTGATGTTTTTTAAAAATTAAAGATCATACAACATGCCCAGAATTATTTAATAGGTGCAAAGTCTGCATTTGAATCCTTTACTACTATAAATTTTCCTAATATTGAAAACTGCACTGGTGAGAAAAAAAAACAGAAAAATTTCCCGAGAATTTCTTCCCTGTCAAGACAATGGACCTACTTATTCTTTGAGGTTGCAAAGCCTCTCCTATAAAAATTCCATTAGGAAATATTATCCACCTAATCCCTGATTTTCCTCATCACACTTCTTGTGGCTCCCTAAGTTCAAAGCACATTTTCAAAGAACATGATTTGGATCACCACATGAGGGCAAAACTGCCATTTTGGCGTGTAAATCAAAGAATACAGAATTGTTTAAGGAATGGTTAAAATAAAACAATCCAAACTCACTGCCCTCAAGTGGGTTCTAACTCACTGCACCCTGTCGGACGGAGGAGAAGGGCCCCCTGGGAGTTTTGGTGGATGTAAATCTTTACAAGAGTAGACGGTCTCATCTTCGCCTGTGGAGTCGCTTGGTAGGTTTGTACCACCGACCTTGCAGTCAGCAACCTAACTTGTAACTTCAGGTGGAAATGTCACCTTCAGAAGTGGACATAAAGAGACAGGGGATATGTCTGGTAAGAACGGTTTCATATTTTGAGATTTTTGTTTAATAAATATTTCTATGATTTTATAGCAAAGCTCTTCTGCTCATCTTCATAGTATAAGGATAGGGCAGTAAAGAGATATTACAATAGGACATGGTTTAAAATTCGTGGTGAGGCCATGAGTTGGAAACAAGTTGCCTACCACACCAATAAAAGCAGATTCTTAACAAAAATGTTTCTAGAAGTGGTTTTATATGAGTATCTTAAGAAATCTCGATTACTCTGTGAGAGTAAACAAACAAATCAAACAAACAAAAAAACTTACTGTCATTAAGTCTATGCCGACTCATAGTAACCCTATAGGACATGTAGAGCTTCTCCCGTGAGTTTACAAGACTGTACCTCCATTTATAGGAGTAGAAAACCCCATAGTTCTTCCATCTATGAGATTAGGCATCTAAAAACGTAGAAAGAAAATATCAAGGAGTTGGGAAAGTCCCTCCACTTCCTAACCCCCTCCACCACACACACACACACACACCGAATAAAGAAAAGAAAACTCACTACCATAATAGTGAACCCATATAGGACAGAAAATAACTACCCCTGTAGGTCTCTGAGATTGTAACTCTTTACAGGAATGGACAGCCTCATCTTCATCCTGCTCAAGTCAGATACTACTAAATAAATAAAGGCTGAAGTTCAGGCTGAAAAAAGAGAATATTATAAAGATATTTACTTTTACTTCATTCACTGTACTAAGCGATTTGACTGTATGGATTATAACTCTGGATAGCCTTGAGAATGGAAATTCCAGAACAACCCAATTGTGTTCATGTAGAACCTGTACATGGATGAAGTGATTGTTATAGGAACAGAAGGGAATGCTGCACAATGTAAATCAGGAAAGGTGGATGTCAGAGTTGTATCTTCTGCCCATACTTACTGTGCTTTCCCGAAAATAAGACACCCCTGAAAATAAGGCCTAGATACAGTTTTGCCTCTCACTGAAATATAAGATATTCCTCTGAAAATAAGACCTCCCCAATAATAAGGCTCCTCGAAGCTACAGTAACTTGAACTCTGGGCTGTACCGACAGGCGCCACCACACAGATCACTGTTGGTCTCAGCACAGCCGGAGCAGACAGGAAGTGCGAATTCCCTTTTAATCAGAGAGCCTGTGCCCACTGCCAGGACAAGCTACCGCCTGCTTCTCACTCTGCCCTGACAGAGACTGGCTTACTCACAATTAGGTAGTGAATTGTGTGGGGCAGGAGTCACAAGAAATTCTTGATACTGTAGGATTCATAGTTTGTCTGGTTATACTAGTTTGTGATGACAACTACTACTGTACCATATACAGGTAATAAATTTCCTTTTTTGTTGTTGTTCAACAATAAATGTGTACTGTATTCTTCTTCATTGAAAAATCAGACGTCCCCTGAAAATAAGACCTAGTACATCTCTGGGAGCAAAAATTAATATAAGACACTGTCTTATTTTGGGGACACAGGGTATTCAATTTGTATACTGAGAGATAATGTGAGAAAAATTATATGAAGAAGCACACAGTACCAGGATTGGAGGAGGCTTATTGACAGCCTGCCCATTTTGAAAGTGGAACGACTTTGAAGTACTTGCTGATGAAGATCAAGGATTGAAGCCAATAGGATGTATTACAACTCAATGTCAAGAAAATCTAAATCCAGTCAGCTGAGCCACCATTCTAAACAGAGAACAAAAAATGAAGTTGTCAAGGATTTCACCTCACTGGGGTCCACAATCAGTCCTCATGGAAACAGTGGGCAAGAGATCAAATGACAGTGCATTGGATAAATCTCTTTAAAGTGTTTAAAATAAAGATGTTCCTTTGAGGACTATGGTAGCCTTGACCCAAGCCATAGTATTTTTTATCACTTCCTATGCACGTGAATGTTTGATAGTTGTGTTAGTTCAGGTAGACTAGAGAAACAAATTCACAGACACTCATATGCATGTAAGAAAGAGTATTATATATAAGAGCAACTGAATATTGAAAAGACATCCCAGTCAATTCTAGATCAAGTCCATAAGTTCAATATTAGCCTATATGTCCGTACCAATATATAAAGTCTTCTTCAGACTCATGAAACACATACAATGACACCAAATTAAGGAAGATCATAGGCCAGTGGGTGGGAAGTCTTGCGGATCCAGTGGCAGTGGAAGCTTCTCAGCACTGGCGTGGGTCTCCACGTGGCTCCTCCAGCCCCAGGGCTGTAGCGTAGTTCCATGTGTCTTGTCCCCAGGAATGTCTCACCGGGAGTGAGTGTGTGTCCTTCCTGCCACACATTCCTGCCTCATACACTTCCGGGAGAAGATAATAATATCATCTGTCAAAGGCATTTAAAGAATGTATGATATTTAATATATCCTGGATAAAAAAGGGTACTGGAATTAGTACATAAAAATCCTGATTAAAAATAGCATACTATTCTTATTTAATAATTTATTTCATATTGTGTTGTAATGAAAATAACCACAACATAACATAACAATCACCAATTATATGATTCCTTCATATGACCTGTTACGTTGATTATTTCCTTCATAGTCTACAAGCATTCTTACTGGTTTTTTGCAGATTAATCCAATAATATTAGCATAAAATCAATACCAAAGAATCACAAATCCCCCCTTCCAACTCCCTACTACTCTTGATAACCACTAATAATCTTTGATGCTGTTGTTGCTTGTTGTTTGTATATTGTTGGGTCCCATCAGGTGACCCTAAGTACAGTGGAACAAAGCATGGCCCGGTCCGTCTCTCAAAGTTGTTGTGTTTAGCTCTTGCGTGGTTGCTTTCATTTTCCTCAGCTTCGATGGAACGTGCATGCGTCCATCCCACCTTCAGTCCCTGACCCAATGTCATCCTCCAGCAGTCAATGAAGATCTTGAGAACTTGGCTTATCTCCATCATTAAGAGGACTCCACTTTGCGGCGGCAGCTCATTCCTATTCATATTTTGAGTGCTTTCCAGCCCGAGGGGCGCATCGTCTGGCATGATATCAAGGTTCTGCTACCATTCATGAGATTTTCAAGGGCTAGTTCCTCAGAGGGAGATGGCTTATTTCTGTTCCTACTCCGACCTTAGTTTGAAAGATCCTCTATTACCTGTTCTCCATGAGTGATACCGATGGTCTTTTCAGTACCAGTGGCCTGGCTCCAAGCATCACAGGAACGGATGAGGCACCCAAGTTTAACATCCACGAAACAACTGGCGGTGGCACTTTTAGATGTTGTCAATTCAGTTCCCATTCATAACAATCCCATATATGGAAAAATGAAATGCTGCTCATTCTCACCATAATTGATACATTTGAACCTACTGTGGCAGTCACTGTGTCACTTGATCCCATGGACAATGTTGCTTCGTTTTTTCTTTCTTTCTTTTTCTGACATTCTGATTTGCTAACCATGATGTCCTTCTCCTGGGTCTGGTCCCTCGTATTATGTACCCAGTTTACATGAGATTGAGTCTTGTCATCCTCTTTTCTGAAGAGTCATCTGACTGTACATCCATAGACAGATATATCTATTCTCCGGGCAGTCCAGAGTACACTCAATGTTCTTTACCAAACACCATCATTTCAAGGCATCAATTCATAGTTGGCCTCCCTCATTCATTGAGCACCTTTTGCATGCACATGAGGCCACTGAAGACTACCGGGGCTTTGGTCAGGTGCCCCTTAGTTCACACTGACATAAAAAAAAAGTTTATTCAAGCTCATAACAAACTAATAGGACTGAGTAGAATTGGCACCGCAGGTTGTTAAGACTAACGATTCATGCGAGTCAAAAGCCGCTTGTCCCTGAGAACAGCTGGCAGGTTCAACCTGCTGACCTTTGTGCTTGGCAGTTCATCAGGGCCCTTCTGTACATTTGTTTCTTTGTTTTTAATGTAAATATTGTTGCATGCTATTTGTTCTTTGGAGTTTGATTTATTTCTCTCGGTATGCTATTTTCAGGTTTCCTTTATTTTGTAGTATGCATCAAGATTTCACTTCATTTTACAGCTGAGAAACAGCTCAGTCTGTATATAGTACATATTTATCTGTTGATGAGAACTTAAGTTCAGTTGGTCGTCTGTTTCTTGTGGGAAAGTCTTCTTTCAGTTTTCTAGTGACATCAATATTGTGAAAGACAGTTTCTGATGCTAAAGTGAGGTTTCTATTAATATGTCTACATCTCCTAAGCAAGAATAAAAACTTATTTTGCCTAAGGCACCCTCATTAACCAATGTCATCAACAGTTCAATAAAAATCCAATCATTTATATATCAATCCCATTGTTCCAGTCCAGCCCTGTGACGTGTGGAGAAGAAAATGTGCTAATATGACTGTTATTTGAGTAATAGACTCCTTTGGAGAAAGCATCAACTTAAGAACTAGCATACTTTTCTGTTAAACTGCTTCTCAGGGCATATTGCACGTCTGAATTTTAGATTCCTCCTCCGTGATAAAAGGAGTTTGGGCAACATTATATGGAGAGTTGCTTCGTGTCTCAAATGGAAGTTATTACCATTTCGATGTTGCTTTAGTAATAGCATACAAGTATTAGTAATAATTATTATTATAAATAATTCGAGGTATTTTCTTTCCTGAATCACTGCATTCGTCATTAACTCCAATTACCTCATTATCTAAATTCACGTGGATTATAACCCCGAAAAGGCACGCCTACGAATGGCTTTGAAGAGTCTAATATGTCACCTCAGGTATTCACAAAATAATCAAAAGCGTTGAGTCCATCTGGTAAAAGGGTCCAAGGTTTGCTGTGTCCTTCGCACAGTCCCTCCCTCGGACTCCCTTGTCTAGTCCACGTTTTGGAGGGTTTATTTTCCTTAAGTTTCAATGAGGCTCTGTAGTCCCTGAAGGGGACCTGAAGTGATTCCGTTTAGAAGAGAGGACTTGGAAGAAAACTGTATTTCATGCCCACTGGCACTTGGCGGGCCATTCAGCAATGTGCTGGGAACTTTCTTGCAAAGCGTATAAACACTGAGTTAGAGGGTGGCCCAGCATTTGACTTCCCATCTGACTTGGGTGTGTTGTTGAAGCGCTCAGCACCTCCAACACACCATCTGCAAGATAGATCATCAGAATGCAACAGACCATTTATTCGGATGACCTTGTTTCACTGGCTTAGAAATGGAGGCCCTGAGAGGGAAGCCATGTGCTCAAGGTCACGGAACGAGTTAGAGTTCTCCGTTGGAGACCACACTCTCAGCCATCCAGTTCGCTCTTTCAAGTCATGCATGAGTTTAGGACAAGAAAGAATTTGGGCAATTGTAAATAAGGGGCACTCACTCACCTTACTGGGATGTAGCCACATGGCTGCCAGGGCTTTTGGCTAGTGTAGAGCACTCAAGGCCTTTGAATTCGAGCGACATAAGCTAGAATCTTATTTTCACTCAGTAGTGGTGCATTTGGCTTACAGTTTGCCTTCTACTCTTTTCTTTATAAAAACAAAGACATTCATATTAGTATCTACCATATGGAGTGGCTATTGAATTAAAACGAAATATTATAACAAATAGCAAGGAGAGGAGTCCGAGGTCTGACACAGAGTTGAGACTATAGAAATCCCTTTGCTTTTTCTCCTCCTATGTGCTAATAATGTTATTATAGTCACACGGTTTTCAGTAACAGCAAGACTCCATAAATCAATACAAACTAGAGGTCTGTAATGAAACGGTTGCATTTCTGATATTTCTTGTAGGTGGATTCCTACTAAAAATGTTTTTCCAGAGAATGAAAAATATTTTGAGACATCTAGTTTAGAAGGAGCATATAAAACACACCTAGAAAGACATCACATGTATACATTTACTTTCATACCCCTCTGCCCTACAAAAAAAAATGCTGAAAAGACAAGGGAAAGAGATAAATCTGAAAAGCCAAAGGAGGGATTACAGCAGACATTTTGGAAGATACAAAGGGATAACTGAGTTTCCCGTGAACTAATGTAGCAGACTCACAAAGTACATGAGTGGTTCTATTCTGGCCATATCAAAAGCCCAGAAGCAATCTGAGGTATCCTACTGGACCCCTAAACTGCTCTAAAGTTGGCAGCATCATACACTTTTGAGTATGGAAGAAAGGGTGGAACAAAAACAACAAACAAAATAAAAGAGAAATGAATTCAGTGCTGGTAAGGAAATCGATCAGATCCCTAAATCCTTTCCCTGTTCATTCAGTACTCCTGCTATCCAGGTTAAAGACTTTTTGCTTAGCCTTCTGAGAAAGTCAAGCAAAGAGACTTTAGAAGAAAATGCACCAGACCCCATTGTTGAAGGGCTGACAATGTCACAATGAAAACAGGAAAAAGAATGAACATTTACAACCTCAGTAGTCACACACTGAGAGCATCGAGGATTTTCTAATATTGAGCTTTTGGGGGGCTGACAAGTGGCTGACTCCATGATGATTGAGGGTCCTCTGATGAAATCACAGGAAAAGCAAAAACAAAAAAACTAAAATGCTGGGTAACTGATCACAATGATCAAAAACACCCTCCCCTCTCCCCAGAGGGAAAACCAGCAGAAACGTGGGTGAAGGGAGACAGTGGAGTGTGTATGATATGAAAACAATAATAGTTTATAATTTATCAAGGATTCACAAGGGTGGGATGGTGGGAAAGGGAAGGAAAAAAAGAGGAGCTGATATCAAGGGCACAAGTAGACAGAAAATGCTTTGAAAATGATGATGGCAACATATGCACACATGTGATTAATACAATTGATGTATGGATTGTCATAAGAGCTGTAACACCACCAATAAAATTATTTTTTTAAAAACTAAAACCCTGGCTTTAGGCATTAGCCAATGAAAACACCAGCCAAATTTCCCTACAATTGAAATTGAATTGCCACATAAGAGAGTGACCTACTTTAAGAAATAGACTCATGGTATTATAAGTGGTTGGAAAATACAAGAGGTCTGAGAAAAGATTAGAAGATCGGACCAGCTTTCACCCCCAGATTCTTAAACCAGAGGACAGGAAGAGTGCAGAGAAAGATTCTACCAAATTATCTTTGTATATGTTGAAGTCCAAATACACCTTTTCAACTAATTGTTTAATCACATTAGATTATGGAAAGTAGTCATGTTACAATTTACATTAGATTTCATTGTGTAATGGCAACTAGACAAACATTAACTAGCTTGGCCAAATAACCAGGAATCATAACATAGCCAAGTTAACACACACAAAAATTAACATTACACTGGACCACTTGACTTTGGAGAAGAATCTGTAGTAAAAAGTTAGAGACTAGGTAGGAATAAAAATCAAATCCAGAAGTAAGGATGACTACACAGAGGGCAGATAGCATGCCCCATAGCATAAGAGCGTATATGTAATCTAAATAATAAGTATAAAAATAAATAAATAAAAGTATAAACATAAAACATAAATAAGTATAAAACAGGACAACACAAAAGAGCTCTCATAAATGTATGATAAACAAGAAATACTTAAATATGAGTGAAATACATATCAATTCTGAAGAATATTTTACTTTACTTTAATTTTTCCAATCACTTTATTAGAAGTGAATCCAGACTTGGATGATCTAATTTGCAATCTTTGGATCATGGATGTGGGTGTGCTTCTTCCCTGTGGGCTTATTTAACATCTCACTTAGATGGCAGCTTGTTTGGAAACAAGACTTTTAAGAACCCAGAAGCTATTAAATCTGACACCTGGGCACCATCATATTACTTCATTATTCTTTGCTATAGCACCCATAATAAAGAATGTTTTAAAACTCAGTATATCTCACAGAAGGTATAACAGAATAACAGGTGGAAATAAGTAACACAGAAAAGGAAAATACTGTTGACACATTTAAGAGAATGGATAATGTACAGGTAACTAATTTATTGATAAGGTAATTAAACACATTTTCCTAAAGTATATTTGAAAGGCCTCTGTATAGTCCATGAAAACAAATCCAGACCAGTGGACATCAACAAGAAATTTCAAAATGTTGGAAGTAAAAAAAAACCCTCCAAGCTTCCAGACAAGGTTCCAGTGGTGGTAAGGACAACACACATTATCTACAAAACCAAGAATCAGGACAATACTGCACTTCTCAATATGGGCTAGAAGGCCACGGAGAAAGGCTTTGAGAATTCCGAGGGAAAAATCATTCACCCCCTATGACTCCTATCAATAAAATATATTTCCTATGAGGATCCCAGCAAACAAAACTTACTGATTTTCTTTGGTTCAAGTCCAACTACATCTTATGAGTATAGATATCCCCATCTTTCACAGAGTAGCTGGTGAGTTTGAACCCCTAACCTCATATATGACTTCTATAAGATATAATAAAGATGTTTTCTAATAGACAAGTTTCCAATGATGAATTCTTTCTCTGCTCCAAAGCCCCCTGGGCAATTTCACTAGCTTTTTCTAAACAAGAAACGGAGCCCTGGGGACAGTGTCAGGTAAGCACAGTACAGCTAACAGCAGGGATTGAACCTCAAACCCACTAGTCACTCTCTGGGAGAGAGATGAGGCTATCAGTTCCGGTAACGAATTACAGCCTTGGAAACCCTCATCAGATCACTGAGTCTGAATGAATGCGTGGCTGAGTGTCTGGATTGGAAACAAGGGAGCAGACCAAGAAAGAGGAAATCATGCGATCCATGTGTCAGACCAGTTCTCCAAATCAAGAGAAAGGCAAAGTCAGCCCCCACAGTGAAAGGAAGTAACTGGGGTGTCTGAAAACAGGACATGGAGGGACAGACAAGAGGAAATGTATCTTAGAAGATAAAATCTTCCTAATACTTAAGATATGTTGGTGCATGAAAATGAAACTTCCATCACTGCAGATGATTCAGAGTTAAATTAACCTAGAGTGCATAGAATATAAGTCTATGAGGAAAAAGTCAAATTATTGATGCCACACGTAATATTTAGGAGGCAACGAAATGTTAAATTACATAGGTTCAACATTAAATTTTACATATCATCTAAGATTTGTATTTATGTGTTATTGCAAGTTGCTATTGAGTTGACTTGGACCCACTGTGATCTTATGAGAATGAAGCGCTTCCACATCCGGTTGAGTTCGTTATTGTGGCCTCTACTTCAGTACAGACCAGTGGTGATTTTCTTAATTTTCACTGGCTCACAATTTACTAATCACCTTGCCTTTTTATAATTTCTGGATTTTTATGATGACGTATCTGAAGAAAGTGAGTTGGGATCTCATTTTCCTGCTTCTAAGGAGGATTTTGTTTGTATTTCTACTAAGAATGAGCTGTGATCCAAACAAAATTGATGGTAGATAAGTCTAAAATAGGGGAATACGTGATGTTAGGAAACAGATTGATATCAACAGAAGGCATTGAATAAAAGAGAATAAAATCCCATCTTTTATTTTGTGAAGTCAATATAATGCCTCAAATGGAAAACTCTAACCATATAAAAATATCATTTGGAATTCCAGTGACAAATAGCAAAAGATCTAGCTGAAAGAAAAAAAAACACAATAATTTTACCCTAGGAAGAAGGAAATGTCTGGGTGTGGAACAAGACTGCACTTTTTAAGAAGCCTTGTGTAATTATTTAACCCTGCTCAACCATGCTCATGTTTCAACCACACTTATGTTTTATAAGACTAAAAAATAAAATAAAGGTGTTCTCTAAGACTCTTTTTACAAGCCTTTTGCCAAATTTAATGAGTTTCCCTATCAATTATGTAATTGCCTTATTTGTTTCAAAGTAGTGAAAATTTTTATATGACTCTTCTCATCCTAATCTTTGTTGTTCTTAACCAACTACCTCTACTTTCCTGATGGGTCTTGGAAAAAGGTACTGGAAGACATTGATTGGACTGTAGGGCTCAGCTGTGATTGTGAACAGAATTCATTGTGGCTGCCATTCTGCTGGGTATTCAGTCAGCCTCCTCAAAAGCTGGAGTAGAGTTCTCACCGCCAGCAGGAAAGGAGAGCCCACCGAGGAAAGTGTCTTTTCAGCCCCACATCTATTTTGCCTTTCTCTGCTGGACCTTCAGTTCCTGAGAGTTCAGTGTCAGTCTTCTGACATAGTTTCACCAGCCGCCACAGCCTTGACAATGAGGAAGAATCTCCCGTCTGAGTTTTGTATTTGAGATTTGTTAGCGCCCACAACTTCATGAACTGCTTCCCTTCATGCTGGGTGGCCATGGCAGCAAATTCCTTGGGATGTAAGGAGTGGTGGTAGCGATCCAGAACAATGGAGAGGTATAACCTTTTTTTTAAATCAGACATCTTTAACTCCACCTTCTTGGCACTCAATTTCCTTTTTAAATTCACTGCCATCATCAATTTCAACAAATAACAAACCTATAAGGTAGGCTCACACTGCCCCTGTGAGTTTCTGAGACTATAACTTTGCCAGAGTAGAAAAACCTGTCTTTCTCCTGCTGAAGAGCTGGGGATTTCAAGGTGCTGTACTTTCAGTTAGCAGCCTAATGCATAACCTAACAGCCACCTAGGCTCCTGCCCCTTTGGGACTACTCTTCTATTAATTTTCCTTAAAGTAATTAGTTCCACATTTACTTATACATCGATCATGGACAAACAACAATATACATGTAATCACCAAGTTTGAGGCACTGGATATGTATTGCTTCTAAAAACATTAATACGGTCAATCCCAAAATAAAACAACAACAGTGTATGTCAATCTCTCACCTAGGTCATCTCATGTTGGTGGCCCATTTCTTCACCCGCCTGAAAGCACTTTCCTAAACAGCATCATCAAGAGGCAAGCCACTGCTTGCAGTTTACCACTAGAGGGAAATGTTGGTCTTTTTACAAGCAGCCACAACCCAGCTGGGGAAGTTTCCTTAGGCAACAGCCGGCCACCTAAGTCCCTTCACAGTGATCCTATGATTGAAGAAACCAAGGAATAGAGATGAACCGTACTTCGCTCAGGTCATGCTGCAAAAAAGAAGATGAAAGCAAGGGCTATAGCTAAGTTTTCCTTATTTCCTAAGCCACACAAATCCAGGAATAACCAAGACTGATTGATTAAGTTAGGAAAAGACGGTAGGAATCAACACAAAGACCGGATGGATAAAGCTACAGAGGCAGTAAGTGGATTCGATTAGGGGTACAGAAGTGGTTGGAGGAAAATTGGGAGCTAATAATATATACAAGATGGAATAAAATATTCTGGAATTGATTGTAGAGAGGATTGTACAACTCTTTTTAATGTAACTGAATTATGGATGGGTACGATATGTGAACCATACTGTCAATAAAACCATATTCTAAAAAAAAGAATAAGCAAAGACAGTTTGCTTGTACCAGGGATTTCTATGTATGCATTCATTTTTTCTTATTCCTGATTAGAGTCATGAAATATAGATCTGAGCATTGGCATCTTTTCACCCACGAGGAAAGAGTTGCACGAGTGGCTAATGGACTCACCTGCTCACGAAAAGTTTCACGGCGAGCAACACCCCCCTGAGACATTTCAGAAGAAAAGTTCGGCAATTTTTCTTTTTCCAAATCAGCTCTTTAATCATAGCTCTACACTGATACAAGCAGGATTCCCATGCGTTGGATCTATGTCACAGATGAAATAGCTGAGTCACAGAGAGGTTAAATTACCTGTCCAAGGTCACACGGAAAGTACTTATCGGAGGAGGGATTCCCACAATGACGTTGTCAAGTCCACAACCGCAAATGCTCTGCGTGAAGCCTAGGAGAGGAAGAGGGAGGACTGAGCTGCTAACTGCGGATGTGCTGCCCTCGCTTTACTCTTGGGTAAGGTGAGATGAACGCACCCAGTGAGGCTGAACTCCATTAGTATCGCATTGCTTTCCAATATCTATCGAGGTTCCCGGCTCAGAGGAGCAGCTCATTAAATGTTAAATGAGTGAGTAAATATGATCCTCCACTACTTTGCAAACAAGCCCGTTGTAGGGGGAAAGTATTCATATGACATCCCATAAGTCATGTGGTTCTTAAAGCAACACAAAAACTATCATTGTCTACTGCGTCTCTTGTAAGCCTGTTCAGTTGATTCAACCAAAAGCTTAATTCTTCCTGATTTCTCCAGCTATTATGTAACTCTGTTTTCCAGTCCATAAAACACAATCGTGTCACCATGTATATGGTCTGTCTACTAAGCCCACTGCATTGTATCATTTCAAGAGCTGACGTGTCACCGCTTTAAAAAAACACCTGGAGCTTGTATCGTTTATTGCTCTGGACTCTGCCAAGCCATCGTCCTCGCTGTTCTTGAACTAAAAGAGCTGCTGCTTTAGTTCACCCGTCTTCAGAACACAGGCTGAGAAGGGAGAAGGCTTCACCGGAGAGGGAAACTATGTGTAACGGTCTAGCAGGAGAGATCCCTACATGAGCCAGGGAATGTGCTCTCAAGGACTAGATATCTTTCCACACAGAGGACAGCAGTTGGCAAAAATACTTCCCCAGGAGTTCGAATACTTTCTTGGAGAAGACAGTTCCAAAGTCCCCTGGTTTTATTCAATCTAAAGCTTCATTTTGTGCAATTTGGATGTTATCAGGGGAAAGTGGTTCTTGAAAAAGGACGTGACACTTGGTGAAATACAGAACCCCAATTAAGAAACCAAACTCACTGCCATTCCTGAGACTGAAACGCTTTCCAGGAGTAGAATGTCTTGACTTTCTCCCACAGAGCAGTTGCTGGTTTCAAACTGTTGACCTTGAAATTAGCAGCCCAAAGTGGGACCAGGATTGGTGAAGTACCGCATCAGTCACAAGAGGAAGGCCCTCAAGAAGATGGATTGGCACAGTGGCTGCAACCATGGGACCAAACAATAAGCATGAGGATGGTGCCAGGTGGGAAGTTTCTTCCTGCTGTGCGTAGGTTGTGATGAATTTTAAAAAGACTCCTTGACATCTCATGCAGCAGCAGCAGTCCGTATTGTAGGGGCATTGGTGGTCCAGGGGTAGAATGACTTCTTCTCCACAGCAGACAATTCAGCCTCGTGATTATCCACCGATCCTTTGTTCCTGGAGGCATTTGTGTGGCTATGATGCTGAACAGGTTTCACAAGGAATTTTCAAATTACGACAGACTACCAAGAAAATTCTGGTAAATTATTAGATTACTAAGAATGAAAACCCTACAAATCACAACGGCCCTATCCACAACTGACCCCGTGGGTGATCCATGGCGGGCTACTGTTGTGTTTTGTGTACATGTGGTATCCATGAATCTTTGTCCCTCTACATGGCAGCTAACGCCAGCAAGCCATCCTCCACTCACATATTATCTCCTGCTTTTCCTTTGTAGACACAACCTCCATTAGTCATGTTAATGCTATTGTTGTGCCACACCAACAGCGTACAACTTTCCCATGGGTGTCCCAGGCTATAATGTTCATGAGACCAGACAGGCACATGTTTCTGTCAGAGAAACAACGGTAGGTTTGCACCACCAAACCGCAAGTTGCAGAGAACGCTTCATGATGGCACCACTCAAAAATCTCATGATCATCTAGTGGCTTTTAACTCATACTGACCCCTCAGGACAGAGTGGTAGTAACCTTTAAGGTTTACAAAGTTCAAATCTTCAAGGGGAAAAGGCTTGGTGCCATAGTGGGTTACTCTCTGAGCTGCAAACATCAAGATCAGCCTTAGAAACACACAGCCACTCTGTAAGAGAAAGATGTGCACTTTGGCCCCTATAAATATGTACAACCGATTCTGTCCTACCGAGTTGGTTTGTGTCATAAAAGACTAGATGGAAGGGAGATGGGAGAAACTGTGTAGAAGCAGAGTGCCACCATTTTCCACAGGAAATTTACCGGTGTCTTTGAACTGCCAACCTTTCAGTTAGCACCCAAGTTCTAATTGGTCACTTAGTATACTCTTTCATCCTTCACACTTATGAAATATTGATTTATCCACATACTTTTTCTTTTCCAGGAATGTAATCATGTTGCTGCTGTTAGGTATCACATAGTAGATTCCAACTCCTAGGGACTTAATGCACAACAGGACTATACAATGCTCGGTCCTGCTCCATCTTCACAATTGTTCTAATGCTTGAGCCCATGGTGGAAGTTACAGTATCAGTCTAGCTCCCTGAGGGCCGTCCTCTTTTTCATTGCCCCTTTACTTTAACCAGCTTGATGTCCTTCTCCAGAGACTGGACTCTCCTGACAACACGTTCAAAACATGTAAGATGAAATCGTGCCATCTTCGTCTCTAAGGAGCATTCTGGTCAGATTTCTTCCAAGATAGACTCATCTGTGCTTTTATCATTTCAATCTTATTTCCAATATTCTTCACTCGGCACAATTCGAATGCATCAGTTCTTCATTGGTCTTCCTTATTCAATGTACAATTTCACATGTGTATGAGGCCATTGAGCATGCCATGGGATGGGTCAGTTCCAATTTTGTCCTCAAAGTAACACCTTTGCTTTTCCATATTCTTTTTTTTTCAAGTTCTTTGTCTGATGTGTCATTGGTAAAAATTTCCTAATCCAAAGAAAAGCAATTTTATTCTCTGATTCTTTATTTTCAGTATTCTAAAGAAGGCCTTGTGCAGCAGATTTACCTAAAGCAACATATTGTTTGTTCTCTTGGCTGCTGCTACCATGAGTACTGATTGTGGATCCAAGCAAGACAAAATCCTTGGCCATTTCACTCTTTCCCCCATTTATCATGATGTTACCTATTGGTCCAGTGTGAGGGATCATGGTCTTCTTTACATCCAGTGGTAATCCATACTGAATACTGCAATCCTTCATCTTTATCTGCAAAGGCTTCAAGTCCTCCTCACTTTTTAGCAAGCAAAGTTGTGCAATGTGCCTGTCAAAGATTGTTATGAAGCTGTCCTCCATCCTGATGCTATATTCTTTTTATGTGGTCCAGGTTCTCGGGTTATTTGCTCCTCATACAGATTGAATAAGTGAGGAGCTGTATTAAAAGGGTCACAGCATTAGGAAGGTGGAGAACCACTGGTCTAAAGTGGTAGAATAGCCAAAAGAACACAAGTAAACATATTTCTGATATTCTCTTTTCCCCACCAACATCCATCTGACATCATTAATGATATCCCTTGTTCAAAGTCCTATTCTGAATCCAGCCTGAACCCCTCGCAGTTCCTTGTCACTGTAGTGTTGCATCCATTGTTGCATGATTTTTAGCAAAATTTGACTTGAATGTGCTATCATGGATATTGTTCTATAGCGTAAGTGTTCTGTTGAGACACCTTTCTTTGGAATGGATGCAAATATGGATTTCTTCCAGTCAGTTGGCCAAGTAACTATTTCCAAAATGTCCTCTATGGATGGGTGAGTGCCTCATGAGCTTTTTGAGACATTTTCATTGGTATTCCATCAATTCCTGGACCCTTGTTTTTGACTCATGCTTTCAGTGCAGTTTCAATTCTTCCTTCAGCACCACTGGCTCTTGCTCATCTGCTCCCTCCTGAAATGATAGAATGTCAACTATTCTTTTTTGATACAGTGACTCTGTGTTCTTTCCATCGTCTCTTGATGCTTCTTGCATCAGTCAATATTTTTCCTGTAGAATCTTTCAATATTGCAACTCAAGGTTTGAATTTTTTCTTGAATTCTTCCACTTTAAGATAGGCTGAGTATGGTCTTTCTGTTTGGCTTTCTAATTATAGTTCTTTGCATATTTCATTAGAATTTTTGACTCTGTCTTCTTGGTTGACCTTTGAAATGTTCTATTCAGCCTTTTGACTTCATCCTTTCTTCCATTTGCTTTAGCTGCTCTACAATTAGGAGCAAGTTTCAGAGTCTCTTTTGACATCTAGTTTGATCTTTTATTTCTTTCATCTTTTTAATACCCTTTGGATTTTTTCATGAAGGATGTTCTTGATGTCCTCCATCAGGTTTTCTGTCATTCGTGTTTAATGCAGAAAATCCGTTCTGGAGATGTTTTCAAAATTCAGATGAGATAGACTCAAGGTTGTATTTTGGCTCTTGTGGACTTGTTTTAATTGTCTTCCACTTCAACCTGAACGTACATATGAGCTATAGATTGTCTGTTCCATAGTCAGCCTCTGTCCTGGTTTTAGCTGCTGATATTAAGCCTCTTCATTGCATCTTCCCACAGATGTAGTTAATTTCAATTTTGTGTATTCTATCTGGCAAAGTCCATGGGTACAGATGCATTTTGTGCTGTTCAAAAGAGGAGGCTGCTATGAAAACGTCATTGGTCTTGCAAAATTCTATCATGGGATCTGTAGTTTGTTTCTACCACCAAGGCCATATTTTCTAACTACTGCTTCTTTTTTGGCATGCAACTTTTGCACTCCACTAGCAAATAACTATTAATTCATCTTTATTACATGTTTGATCTAGTTCCGGCTGAAGAGGTTAATAGAATTATTCAATTTTTTTTCACCACTAGCTTTCAATAGTGCTGCGTAAATTTGAGTAATAATTGTATTGATTGACTTCCTTTGAAGTCAGATAGATATCATCCTATCACAGACAGCACTGTAATTTAGATAGGTCTTGAGATGTTCTTTTGACAATGAAAGCAAGTCCATATATCTTGACTAATTCCCCAAATTGTGAACCACTGTATCCCCCAATTCAAAATGTTTATTTAATACAATGTGGTGAAGAAAGCTGATGGTGCCCGGCTATCAAAAGAGATAGTGACTGGGGTCTTAAAGGCTTGAAGATAAACAAGCGGCCATCTAGCTCAGAAGAAACAAAGTCCACATGGAAGAACACACCAGCCTGTGTGATTGAGTGGTCCCGAAGGGATCAGTTACCAGGCATCAAAGAACAAAAAATCATATCATTGACTGCACACCTCCACGATAGGATCGCTGAAGACAAATGGGTGCTTAAGCAAATGTGGTGAAGAAAGCTGATGGTGCCCAGCTATCAAAAGAGATAGTGTCTGGGGTCATAAAGGCTTGAAGGTGAACAAGTGGCCATCTAGCTCAGAAGCAAAAAAGCCCACATGGAAGAAGCATACCGGCCAGTGCGATCACAAGGTGCCAAGGGACCAGGTATAAGGCATCATGCAAAAAAAAAAAAAGATATATGTGTGTGTATGTATATATATGTGTGTGTGTGTATGTGTGTATATGTATGTATATATGTATATATATCATATTAAATGAAGGGGGAAGTGCAGAGTGGAGACCCAAGGCCCAAGTGTCGGCCAATGGAGATCCCTTATAGAGGGGTTTAGGAGAGGAGATGGGTTAATTAGGGTGCGAGGTAGTACCGATGAAGAACACAGCTTTCCCCCAGATCCTGGATGCTTCCTACCCCCAACTACCATGATCCGAATTCTACCTTGCAGGGCTGGATAGGGCAGAGGCTGTACACTGGTACATATGAGGGCTGGAGGCACAGGGAATCCAGGGTGGATGATACCTTCAGGACCAAGGGTGTGAGGGGCGATGCTGGGAGAGTGGAGGGTGAGTGGGTTGGAAAGGGGGAACTGATTACAAGGATCCACATGTGACCTCTTCCCTGGGAGAGGGACAGCAGAGAAGTGGGGGAAGGGAGACTCCGGATAGGGCAAGATAGGATAAAATAACGATGTATAAATTATCAAGGGCACATGAGGGAGGAGGGAGAGGAGAAACTTCTTATTTCAAGGGTGAAGAAACCCGAGACAGGCAATTAAGGCGTGTGGCTGCTTAGATGAATGAAGCCAACAAGGTAAGAAAAAGTCAGTCTTGGACCTGCAGAGGTGAATGCATTCAAGTAGGCAGGTCAGAAAGCAGACCACTAGTGATTTCTAGGATGGATAGGCAATATGGCCAGCCTCTAGCTCAATCCAAAAACACAAGGTTGATGAGCAGGATGCAAGATCCAGAGCTCGCAATAAAGCAAGCAACCTTTCCCACAGAGTCTACTAATACTGGAAACATGCCATCCCTAAGAGAAACTTCATTTTAATTTGTTGCATCAAGCCTACTATCTGAGTAATGGTAGCACTCCCACTCTAATATCTTACAACTTATTGACTTCTCCTAGCAGATATCACCATTGTCTCTTAGTTTGTTGAACTGGATGGCTTGTGTGTTGCTATGAAGATGGAAGCGATATCATAGCATTTCAAATGTCAACAGGGTCGCCCAAAGTGAACAGGTTTCGGTAGAGCTTCCAGACTAAGAAAGCCTACAAAGTAGGGATAGACTGTCTGCTTCAGGTTAATTATTGTTGCTGTTTTAGGCTCTGTTTAGTTCAGGCTTATAGTAATCCTATGTACAATAGAATGAAACTTGTTCCTGTGCCCTGGTCATGGTCCTGTATCATCTCACAATTATTCTTTTTAAATCACTTTATTGGGGGCTCATACAACTCTTATCACAATCCCTTGTGTCAAGCACATTTGTACATTTGTTGGCATCATCATTCTCAAAACATTTTCTTTCTACTTGAGTCCTTGGTATCAGCTCCTCATTTTTTCTCCTCCCTCCCCAAACCCCCTTCCTCACAAACTCTTGTTAATTTATAAATTATTATTACTTTGTCATGTCTTATAGTGTTTGATGTCTCCCTTCACCCACTTCTCTGTTGTCCATCCCCCATGGAAGAGGTTATATGTAGAACCTTGTGATCAGTTCCCCCTTTGTAATCCACTTCCCTCCACCTTCCTGGTATCGCCACTCTTACCACTGGTCCTGAGGGGTTCATCTGTCCTGATTCCCTGTGCTTTACAGCTCTTATCTGTACCAGTGTACATCCTCTGGTGTAGCTGGATTTGTAAGGTAGAATTTGGATCGTGATAGTGTGTGTGGGTATTGGTGGGGAGCATTCAAGAACTAGAGGAAAGTTGTATGTTCCATCGGTGCTACACTGCACCCTGACTGGCTCATCTCCTCCCTGTGATCCTTCTGTAAGAGGGTGTCCAGTTGCCCCCAGATGGGATTTGGGTCCCCACTTTGCAATCTCCCTCATTCACAATGATATGATTTTTTGTTCTTTGATGCTTGATACCTGATCCCATTGACGCCTCATGATCACACAGGCTGGTGTGTTTCTTCCTTGTGGGCTTTCTTGCTTCTCAGCTAGATGGCCACTTGTTTATCTTCAAGCCTTTAAGACCCCAGATGCTATATCTTTGATAGTCAGGCACCATCAGCTTTCTTTACCACATTTGCTTATGCACCTGATTTGTCTTCAGCAATCATGTTGGGAAGGTGAGCATCATGGAATGCCAGTTTAATAGAACAGAGTGTTCTTGCATTGAAGGAGTACTTGAAAGGAGGCCTAATGCCCATATACTACATCAATACTAAACCTATAAATATATGCACATATAGCTATTTCCCCATATGTACATGTGTGTATTTAGACCTCTATAAATGCCCTTTGTCTCCTATTTCTTCCCTCTATTTCCTTTTACTTTCCTCTTCTCCCACTATCATGCTCAGCCTTCATTTGGGTTTCAGTAATTCCTCTCAGTTACCTTGCCCTTGATCAAGTCTTACCAGGCCTCTTACACCCTCCTCACCACCAATTTTGGATCATTTGTTGTTCCCTTGTCCCTGGGTTTGTTAACACCCACTTACTTTCCTCCACCTCCCATTCTTCCATGACCCCCCTCCAGTTGTTTTCTCCTCCAGATTGTTTTTGCTGCCCATCTTATCTAGATAGACCTGCAGAGATAATAGCATACACAAAAACAAGACAGAGCAAAACAAAGCAACAAAAGAAAACATAACAACAGCAACAACAACAAAAAACCAATAACAAAAAACAGAAAAGCCTGTAAATAGCTCAAGGTCTGCTTGTTGACCTTTAGGAGTGTTTCCCTTTCAAGTCTGATGGGGTGCCACACCCTGCCCCCAAAGTCTATTTTTGGTATTCCCTTGGGACTTCCTTGCTCTGCTCCCCCTTGCTGTTCTGTTGCATGCCCTTAGTGTTTTGCCTTTATGTGGTAGGGTGAGATCTGGCGCATTTCCCAAACTGTGTCTCCAGTATGGTCCCCCATAGGGCTATGGGTCAGTGAGGGATGTTGTGTCTCGTAGTGAGGCCGGCTATATGGTCCTCTCTGTGCATTGACTGCTCTGAGCAGGGATATCGTCCTCAAGGCTTAGTGGGCCAGGATGTGCTCCACTCTCTCTTCCACTTCATTTGCTCCTGCGAGCTCTGCTCAGACATGTCCCTCTTCCTGAGCTATAACTTCAGTGCTGTCCTCTGAAGTAAATTCTTCTGAGGGGGAGGAGCAGCTGGCTCTCCATGTATTTGGGATTGGGTCTGGCCCCTCAGACCTCTTTACTGGTTCCTTGCTTCATGCAGGTATGTTGCATTCACATCTTATGGATACATAAACAATGTCCTCCCCTTGGGTGGGTTAGTGCCCTGTTCCCCTGCTGTCTTTCTTTTTTTTCCCTTTGCTACCCCCTCCTTTCTAGTTGGCTACCAAATGTATCCCTGCATTTGGTCCAGCCCCTGCCATTCTAACTGGACCTCACCCCAGGATTGTTTGTATACAGTAGCTTTTTCCCTATGACACTTTTGCATTTTTTTAAGCTTACCTCAGTGGACTCATGTTGTACCTATCTTTTGTGCTTGGTTTACTTCACTTAACATAATTTCCTCCAGTTTTTCCCATGTGGCAATGTGCTTCATGTGTTCATTATTGCCTTTTAGCAATGTGTAGTACTCCATTGTATGTATGTACCACAGTTTTTAAATCCATTCGTCTGTTGAGGGAAATTTGGGTTGTTTCCAACACCTTCCAATTCACAATTATTCTTATGATTGAGCCCACTGATTCAGCCACTGTGTCAATTCATCTTGTTGACTCCTTTGTCTTTAACCCAGTCCCTCTATATTACCAAGCATGATGTCTCTCTTAGGGACTGGTCTCTGCTGGCAACATACATGAGAAGAAATCTCACCATCCTTCCCTCGGAAGCTGCATTTATTGCAAGATCCATCTTTGTTCTTTTGGTAGTCTATTGTACTTTCAGTAGTCTTAGCCAGTAGCTTAATTCAAAGGCTTCAACTTTCAGAAGCAAATGAGGCAATTGATAATGCCATGGCTTGGGTTAGGTGAACTTTGGTTCTGAAAGAAACATTTTTGGATTTTTAACAATTTAAAGAGTTCTGGTGCAATGATTTAACCAATGTACTCATATTTCCCCCATCTTGATTTAATATATTATAGCACTGCAATCTAAGAAGATGCTTTCCATTATTTTAGTGTTTTCAAATGCATTAACACCTGCATTGTAGCCTCCCACATGGTCTATTCTGTATAATGTTTCATATATGCAGAAAAAGGCTGTATATTGCATTGTTTGGTGAAGTGTTCTGTACATGCCTATTGGGTCAAATTGCCTGGTATGTTATCTAAACCTTCTATATATCTTTATAGCTATTCTGGTCTTCATAGAATTATATCAAAGTCTCAAATTACCATTGGGTGTGATCCCTGGTGGGTTAGTGGGTAATGCAGGTGGCTAATAACTGCCAAGGTCAGCAGTTCAAGTCTACTGGGTACTCTAGGGAAGAAACATAAAGCTGTCAGTTCTTATAAACACTTAAAAGCTTGTGAACTCCTATATGAAGTTTCTGTGAGTGATAATTGACTCTATGGCAGAGGATTTTTACTACTTTTATGGTCTGACTATTATTTTTATAATTCTGTGAAGTTTTGATTTATGCATTTCTGGGTTCTTTCTTTTAGTGCAGAGCTGTTTATTACTGTTGTTTTCACCTTGAATTGACCTTTAATTATTATATAATGTCCATCCTGGTCTTATCTGCTGATACTTTGCCATGAAGTCTATTTCATCAGAATATAGTCCTACTACTCATTTTGGGTTATCATTTGCTTGATAGCTTTTTTTATTTTCAACCTTTCATTTTTAGCTTAATATGCTTTTGTGTGTCTCTTAGAGACAGTATCTATCTATCCATCTACATACACACAGACACACACAAATATATATAGTGAGAGAGAGAGAATGTTCTACTGTGCATTCTGCTACATTCTCTCCATTGAGTTGTGTGTATAATGAAATTTCATTCAGTGTAATTACCACTGGACTATCAGTCCTACTGTGGTGACTTGCATGTTGCTGTGATCCTGTAAGCTGTACCACTAGTATTTTGAATACCCATAGGGGCTCCCATGCTGAACAAGTTTCAATGGCGTTTGAAGAATACGCTTAATTAATAATCTTTTTTAGGTCTCGAGGTTAACATTTATTGCAAAAACTACGCAGAAATCGCAGACAACTTTCATGATTCAAAGGTTTATGAAGGAAGTTACCAGGTTGCAAAGGCAGTGAGAAATGCTCAGGGTTGTTTATCAGGATGTGTTACAAAGTTCTTTCAGGTTTGTTAATAAATACCAAAAGGGGTGTGTTAGTCTGGGTAGACTAGAGAAACAAATTCATAATTATGCATATGTTTATAAGAAAGAGCTTTATATACAAGAGTAGTTGAGTATTGAGAAAACATCCTAGCCCGGTCCACATCAAGTTGATATGTCTGATATTAGCCCATGTGTCTCATACCAATCTATAAAGTTCTCTTCAGACTCAGGAAACACATGCAATGACACCGAATGCAGGAAGATCACAGGCCAGTGGGTGTCAATTCCTATGGATCCAGTGGAGGTAGAGGCAACTCAGTGATGGCAGGGGTCTCCACATGGTTCCTTCAGCTCCATGTGCTTGTCAGCTGCAATCTCTCTCTGGAAGTGAGCTGAAAGAGAGAGTATCTCCTGTCTCCAAGGAGGAATACAGGAGTTCCCAGAATCCTCAGGAGAAAGCTATGCCCACAAAGAGGCCTCTTTGACTATGATCTGAGTGGCAGACTAGACTCCACCCCTTCACTCTGGATCCTCAAAATAAGATGGTATAAATATATTAATAATCTAAACATAGAATGAAATGGAAATCGTAATGAGTGTTACCTAGGCATTAATGGGTTGGAATTAACTGGTACTGGCCATTGTGAGCTGAATTACCATGTCATTACCATGGTAGGAATAACAAACCCATGATGAATGATGTCACATTGATCATGGAAAAGAACCTATTAAGGCCTATTTGAAGGACATTACTGTCTATTACAGGATAGCATTTATATACTGTGAAACAAGATCAGTTAATGCAAGTATTGCAGAAATTTACCCACCAGCTGTTAAGGAAAGTAGGAAGAAACAAAATATTCACAGCAAATTCTTCAGTCAGAAATTGAGTAAACATGCAACCTAGATACATTGATAATAATAGGTGGTTGAAATGCAAAATTTGAAAACAAAAAGTAATTATCAATACTTGGGAAATATAGCCTTGGTGATAGTAATGATAATGGAAAATGCATATTAGAATTTTGTAAGACCAACAATATTGTTGCAAATACTTTTATTCAATAACATAACAACAACTATGCATGTAGGCCTCAGCAGATGGAGTACAATATTCCATCTGACTGTATCCGTGGGAAGAGACATAGAAAAGCTCAATATCATCAGCCCAAACAAGGCCAGGGGTCAAATGAGGAACAGAATGTCCATTGTTCATATATAAGAGAAAATGAAGAAAATTAAAACAAGTAAATTAGATTCAAATAGGACATTGAGTATATCCTACAAGAGTTAGGACAAGTTTAAGAGCAAATTTATTACATTGAACACGAATGACCCAAACCAGATGCAAGTTGGGATGACAGCTAGAAATTCATGGAGGAAGAAAACCAATGTCATTAGATTTGATAAGTCGCTTAAGTTGTTGAATAACAATTGACTAAATGAAATGTAAACCTCAACCTAATTCACAATTAATTTTTATAAAAGACAGGCGCTGCTTGTGATGATGATTACTCAACCTTTGTAATATGATTGAATTATTAATTTTATATATTAATTATATCTCAATAAAACTCTTTTTAAAAGACTGTAAATATGAAATCTCCCTCATCTTTGCCTCTAAGAAACATTCTGACTGTACTTTTTCCAAGATCTGTTTGTTCTTTGGCAGTCCATGGTACTTCAACATTCATTACCAGCTCTGCAATTTAAATGCATAGATTTTATTTTCGATCTTCCTTATTCAATGTCCAACTTTCACACGCATAACTCTATGTCTTGCACATTTCATTGTAAGATTTGACTTTATGTGCTAGAGCTGCCATTTAAAATTTTTTATTCAGCTCGTTGACTTCATCATTTCTTACATTTGCTTTAGTTAGTCTATGATTAGGAGTAAATTCCATAGTGTTTTTTTGACATCCATTTTGACCTTTTCCTTTGTTACTCTCTTTTTAATGACCTTTTGTTTTCTTCCTGCATGCTATTGTTGATGTCATCTCACAGCTTATTGTGTCTCCTGTTATTAATATTGAACACATCAAATATGTTCTTAAGGCGTTCTCAAAATTCAGATCGGATACACTGAAGGCTGTATATTGGCTCTTGAGGACTTGTTTTAATTATCTTCAATTTCAACCCGAACTTACATAGGAACAATTGGTGGTCTGTCCCATAGTCAGCCTGGCCTGGGTTTAGCTATTGATAGAGAGTTTCTTTCTTGTCTCTTCTCACAAATGTAGTCAAATTGATTTCAGTGTGTTCCATTTGAAGATGCACATAAGCATAGTGGCCATTTGTGTGTTTTTAAAAAGCTGATTGCCGTGAAGAAGTTTGGCATCTTGAAAAATTATATCATGGGATCTTCAGCTGCATTTATATCATCATCAAGACCATACAGTAAAACTGCAGACCTCAATGCTAATCCATTCTAGAAGGAGTGTTCTGAATCGATTTTCCCTTAAGAAATAACTGGAGAAAAAAAGGACTAATCATCCTCAACAACCAAGTTTTTACCCTAACCTTGCCTTTGTATACAAAACATTACCCAGAAACTTCAAAGTTAATAAGTTCATATTTAAATAATATAATTTAAATAAGAAGCACAACATTAAAAAATTTTTAACAACTACAGCATGGCCCATACCTTGAGATTGATGAGGATCTGGATCTGTGGACACGGATGTGGAGAGGAGGGATGGAGAGAGTCATTGTTTAGAAGGGGAATCCCCTTCCATCAAACTAACTGGTAGCTGCTTTCCAGGGGGTTGTTCTTTCCCCCTTTCTTTGCCTTTTTTCACTAGGACCTGACTGGCTTTCTCAAAAAAAAAAAAAAAAAAAAAATTCTGTCTAATGTGGTCTGCTGTTGGCATTTCCTTAACTGTTTTGTAAAAGTGTTTCTGAAATTATCAACAATTTTGATAACACGGTTAACCAGTTCCATATCATGATGATTCTTAAAAAAAAACAAAAAAAAAACTCCTCTTTCTTAGGACCCATGGTTTTTGTTTGTTTTGGGGTTTTTTTTTTGGTGCATACTTATTCATTTTTTCAATTTTTTCATTTAATACAGAAAAAAATCAAATTAGTGAATGTTAAAAATTACACGTGTATGTCATTTATCCGTTATATGAAGAGGCTTCAAAATGTTAATATGAAACCCAGGATTGAGAACCTGTAAGGAAGCAAGTAGAATATATTATTTTAAAGGGTGCAGGGGTGGGGACCCATGTTTTTTTATCTCAAAACAGTACCGAACATCACAAACTAAAAAAAAAATCATAGCAAAACATTTGGAACATGGCCGCAAAAGGTTTAAACAATTTGTACTAACCTCAAGTAATGCTGAGTCACCAAAACACAACTTCTTTTGTTTACAAAAATCATGTGCACGTGCGTCTGGTCGGATTCCAATATTTTGTTTGAGCTCCGATGCAAAATTTTCTCAACATTTTGAGTCGAAATCAAATTATGTCGAGTACTGATGCGGCTGAGTCCCGGGGTTCTACTGTATATCTAATTATTTCCTTCTCCCTCTTTGCATCCAACTTTTGCTATCCAATAACTCATAATTATCAATGAGTCTTGATTGCATGTTTGATCAATTTCAGACTGAAGAGATTAATAGCATTCTTGTATCTTTTCATCACTAGGTTTAGTGGTTGAAAATATGTCTTTTTTTTATTTTCCCCCTGAGATTTGTCACTTTGATGTTGGATTTTTCTCATTTTGATATATTTGCTGTTATGTCATATAATTTTCATTTTCTATTTTTCATAGAGAAGGCTACAGGTTAGTTCAGTTGTGAGCATGTCTCTGACACTTTCCCTCTCTGTATATTATTCTACTTCTATGTGTTCTACATGACATTTGACCTCAATGCCTTCCAACTGATCATTGTTATATGAAATCATTTTTTGGGTAAATTTTCAGAATGGGGGAGGTGAGGTCTAAAGACTTTAAATTTCTCAGTTCTGTTATGTTTTTTGTTAGTTTTTTGTATCTTGTCCACAAATGCGGTATCTTGCTTGGGTTTCCTGATTGTGTTCATATTTTTGTTCATTTGGGTATCAATCCTCTCTTTCCGTTGTCTCTGTTTTGTCTCCTGATTCATTTTGATTCCACTATCAGAGGTCTCTCCTTTGTGGGAAGCCCTCTCTGGAAGAGGAGCCCTAGCAGGCATGTTTCTCGGTGTTCTTTGTGCTTGGCTAGCCCAGCCCTTCAGACCTTCCAAGGTCGGCTCTGGCACTTCAGGTGATTTGGGTTCCATGCTTTCCCATGACTACTAACATCTCTCTCAGGGTCTCTTTCTGTTCTCATCACATCCATTTCCTTCTTGTCTTCCAGCCTACAGATGCCAGTGCCAGCCATACTGTTTTGCCCGGTGAAGGCTTGCATTTTGCGCTTCATGGGAATACATTGTTATTGACTTTGAAAGTAAATGTTCTCATGAATTTTTATTGTGTTGTTTATTTTATATATTTCATTGCAAATATTTGAAGGAATTGAAAAATTATGCTACAATTTGGGACATTTATGCCAAAGCTCCCACATATAATCTTAAACCCTAGTGAAGCAGTTGTTAGGCACTTGGCTAATTAATGAAAAGTTTGTGACTCAAAGCCACTCAACGCTCTGCAGGAGAAACACCTGTTGATCGGCATTGATTAAGATTCAAGCAAAGAAAATCATCCCCTTCACAATAGAATGTTTAAAAAAAATTTTAAACACACACAATAATAAAACAGAAGAGAGCAGCAGATATTAAGGGCTCAAGTAGAAGGCAAATGTCTTGAGAATGATGACGGTAACCAATGGACATATGTTCTTGACACAATGGATGGATGGATGGATTGTGATAAGAATTGTCTGAGCCCCCAATAAAATGATTTTAAAAATAATAATAAAACAGAAGAAATAATGACTTGAGAGAACTAAATAAAATATTTCAAAGGATGGCTTGAGAAGTTGGAAAGATAAATCGAAAATAAATTAAAGCCTCTCTGAAGGGAGCAAGTCCTCCATCAGCAGTGCTCTGTACGCAGCAGACGGTGAACCACAGAAGGCCGGGCGGAAGATCTCAGAAGGAGGTGGAGACTAGGATTAGGCAATCCCTATGTTCCTCTTCAAAGTAAAGGGTCCATGATTAAGCCTGAACGTTTTGGAAAGGCTGTCAAATGGGAATTGTGGTAACTAAAACTTCCCTGAAATTTCCAACTCATTTTCCAGGATAAATGCTGGGCCCATCACCCTACACGGCACACCAAATATTAGCAACACACACACGCATAAACACATGCATGTATACAGAGGCATCATTCATACGTTGTAACATAAATCTTTTCACCACAATGACTGCGGTTGTCAGTGAAAGAAATACTCTTGTTCAGCCCAATGCACTTGGGCAGCCCAAATAAACAATGGTATAATACCAGGCATTTATTCAGCGCCCTTTGGGGAAAGGGCTCACACTTTATACATATTTCTCGTTCATCATGGCTGCATTCCTGGGAGACAGGCTGCTCCTCAGAGAGGCCAGGGCGGTGGGCGTTTGATTTCAGGCCTGTCTGGTACAGAGTTGTTGCTTTGCCCATGAAAGAGTGGGCAGGACTTAAATGTCTCTCAGCTTTTCTGGGCCTGCTTAAGTGTCCCTTCATGCTAGATTTCTGATGTTGCACCAGCAGCTATATTTCCTCTAGTCTCCGTTGTTCCTCTTCACCAATGGGGTTTCTATCCTGATGGGTTAAGGACATGCAAGCTCTGAGTGACACACACTTCACAACTCTTCTGGGAGAGTGCCACCTAAAGGAGGCCGCGGCATTTCCAATTGCCTCATCTGTATGGGAAAGTTGGACAATGAATAAGGAAGACTGCACAAAACTTGATGAATTTGAACTATGATGTTAATTAAGTATATTAAAAGTGCCTTGAACTGCCAGAAGGACCAACAAATCTGTCTTGGTCGAAGTACAGGCAAAAGGTCATCGGGAGCAAGCACGATAAGAGTTTGTCTCACAAACTTTAGACATGTTGTCAGGAGAGAAGGACATCATGTTTGGCAAAGTGGAGGATCAGCAAAAAGAGGAAGACCCCCCCACAAGGGTCACTGACCACAGCAGCTACAACCAAGGGCGCCAACAGACCAAGCATGAGGACGGCCTAAGGCTGGGCAGTCTCATTCCTTTGACACAGGATCACCACGAGTCAGAACTGCCTTGCCGGACCCTAACAACACAACAAAAAGTACATATCCCGTGTTTCCCTCCCTTAGAGGAACCACACTCTGAGCGCAGGTCTTTCCTGCCACCTGGAAGCCTGCTCTTTACATCTCTAGTCGATTCTGGTGTACAGCCGTGCGTGGTGACTGGTAGTTGGTGTAGTTGTGTTTGGAACTCCCCTGTTAACTGTTCTCTTTTGCTTTACATTTCACAAACCCCTCTTCTGGACAGCTGCATATTATTATGCTTTATCTGGTGTGAGGTATGTAAATTTTCTTGATCCCTTTTCCACATGGAGAGAGAGAGAGAGAGATGTTCTAAGGAAGCAATTGCTTAAGCAATAGTTAGAAAATGACTGCCACTTGGAGAATCAAAAATATACATACCCATGAGGCAGATCCTTTAATTTGCAGGCTAACTTGCCAAGAACTAGAAGTCAGAGATGTGAGGAATGTATGTGAAAGAGTGAAAAAGCAAAAGAGTGGTTTGTCTCAGACTCATTTATATACAGGTAACAGTCCATATGCTCATGGAAACCTCCCTTTTCAATGACTGGTTGATCATATCAGATCTCATTGTGGGAAGTGATTTCATTAGATTACTTTAATGAAGAACACCCTGTCCATTGACTGCCAAACCACTGCAGATCATAGCCTAGCCATGTCCATGCAGAACATTATCCATCACATCTCCTGAATGAGAACCTTCCAAGGTAGTTCCCAAGGGGGAATAGCTGGTCCTGTGATTTATAAAACTCATGGCAGCCCTGGTTGCCACGAGATCATCGATACGAATAGCAATACTGATTTAATGTTTTCTTCACTAGTAGTTCACTTCTCTAGCTGTGACTTGAAGGGTTGAGAATCCCGAAATAGAATTGGAGCTATAAAGCTCTATTCATCTGAGGACACTCGTAATTTGTCTACATGTGCACCCTTGGTATAGGTCTTGAGGGTTCAAATGCGATTAACTTGGTCTACATTGTTAAGGACAATCTGGTTTGAAAGACATACAAAGATGATGAATATTAAAGTAGCAAAGACATGCTGTTGAATTGTGGGTAAACGCATATTTACTTCATCATTTTCTATTCAGCTAACTTACACAATAGCCATTATTGTCATGCGTAGCAAGCTCTTTTTTGCCCTATGTTTTATAGGTTGTTTTCAGTTGAGTCAACTCCAACTCAGAGTGGACTGGGAGCATAACTCCACAGTGGGCTTTCCTTGATTGGAATCGTTATGGAGACAGATGGGCAGTTCCTTCCTCTTGGAAATCAGCTTGTCAATCCAAATCACCACCTTTTGGCTAGCAGTTGAGCACTTCAACATTGCACCACCAGGGATCTGTAGATGCTGTACTAAGTAGGCCCAGCAGTGAGTGTGTTGAAAGTTAACAATCTCACCAATCTGAACTCAAAAACTCAAAGTAGCACCCTTTGAAAGAGATCTTAAAATACCTTATATCTTCTTTATGCGCTCCGTTGAGTTAGTAATGATCCTTTCTTGAAACTTGGGGAATGTAAAAGATAGATGCATGTCGTTCAAGGCCACTTTTTAACATATACTGCTATTTACTTATATATTGCAGCATATGGACAGAGAACTGTTAGCAATTCAAGCCAGATTCAGATCGAGAACATGGCACAAGGGGTATCATTGCTGATATTAGATGGATCATGACTGAACACAGAAAATACTAGAAACATGTCACTACCAAACTCAAAACTCACTGCCATTAAGAAGATTCGGACACATAGCAACCCTATAGGATAGGGTAGAACTGCCCTGTGAATTTCTGAGACTTAACTCTTTATGGGAGTAGAAAGCCCCTTCTTTCTGCAGCAGAGTGGCTGCTGGGTTGCTGTTTTCCAACTGCCGAAATTATAGTTAGCAGCCCAATGCAGAACAACTATGCCACCATCAAGGCATTAATCTGGGTGCATTATAACAAACTAAAGATAAAATTTGGAAGAATGGGAATTCTAAACCACTTCAGGGTACTCACACGAATACTACATAGACTGAAGGCCATTGTACAAGCAGAACTAGGGGATCCTGCGTAATTCAAAACCAGGAAAGGTGTGCATGAGGGTGGTATCCTTTCGCTCCGCTGATTCTGCTGCTCTGTAGGCTGAACCCATCATTCAAGAAGCAGGGCCCCGTGAAGAAGACTCGTGCATCAGACATGGAGGAAGGCTTGGCAGAGACCTGCACTATACAGATAACATGACACTTACTTAGGAAAATGAAGAGTACTCAAAACACTTGCTGGTGAAGATCAAAGAATAAAGTCTCCTGTCTTTATTATACTTCAAAACAAAGAAAATATAAGTCTCCATCACTAATACAGATACCATGATAGACAAAAGAAACCCTGAATTTGTCGAAGATTTCATTTTACTTGGATCCGCAAACACAATCTTTGAGGTGGCAGTTGTGCAGAAAATTTTTTTTGAAACTGCATTAGTTCAATTTGCTTAAAAAGCAATGATATCACTCTGAAGGCTAAGGTGCCCTAGGCCCTCCTCTTTCCAATCGCCTCATATGCATGTGAAAGCTGGGCAGTCTAGAAGGAAGACCTCAGTAGAATGGAAGTCCTTGAACTATTATGTTGGCAAATAAATATGAAATGTTCTGTGGACTTCCTGAAGAACAAAGAGATAGATCTCATATTTATTACAATGAGAAGCCTCTTTAGAAACAAAGATGTCAAAGATGCCAAACCTGTGTCCCATTTACTTCGGACATTTTATCGGGAGGAACCAGTCGCTGGAGATGGACCTGATGCTCGGTAGAGAGACAGTGAAAAAGAGTCAAACCCTGGAGAAGATGAATGGATGCATTGGTTGCAACAATGGGCTCGCACAGAGCAGTGATTGAGAGGATGGGTGTGTTGGCTGCACTAAAGGGCTCAAGCACAGAAATGGTGAAGAGAACCAGAAGGTGCTTCCTTTGGGTCGCTGAGTCTGCCACCAACACTTCTTGATGATAGTCCATTTTTCATCAACGTTATTTCCCACCTACCTAGTATATTCTGATAACTAAGGTGTTTTGAGTTCCTCGGGGTTCTGAGATGAAAATCCTTTATTAAAAATGTGCTGGCACACCACATACATCTATATGGAGATATTATTGTTGGGTTATAGATCATCACAATAAAGTGAATATTAAAGTGAGTCATATAGTTGTTTTTTTGGAGGGTGCTCCCAGTGTATATAAAAGTTGTAATTATAGTCTACTACAAAGTAGTATTAAGAAAGAAAATGAGAAAAAAAGTTTCCTCCTTGGGGCAAGATGAAGAGTCGGGACTTGGGGCGAGCGTCTGGAAGCGGCGTGTGATTAAAACATGCTCGAGTGGGACGGACAGGCGAGGTTTTCAGGACCAAAAAAAAAAAGAGAGAGAGAAAATGAAATATTGTGACAATCACTGACAGAGACGTGGAGTGAGATGCTTGCCTGTATTTCACTTGGAATTTTACGTGCTGTGGACAAAATTGTTCATCAGAGACTAGCTGGGGCCAGGGTTCCCACATCTTAATTTAGATGCATGTGTGGTGGGGGGTGGGAATGGGCAGAGCAGTATCTGCAAAGTGCAATAAAATAGAGCATATTGTTTTTTATAGAAGAGAGTCCTGCCTGCATTCCTGTTAGTATATCAAGACCAAATAAAATTGATCAGGGGGAAAACGTATCTTGAATGAACAATCTTATGTCTTTGTTGTTAGGTGCTTTGGAGTTCAGTATGACTCATAGCGGCTAACTGTACCACAGAAGGAAACGTTGCCCCGCCCTGTGCCATCTTCACAATTGTTCTTCTGTTTGAGCCCATCGATGCAGTCACAGTGCCAGTCCATCCTGTTGAGGATCATCCTCTTAGCTGATGGCCTGCTACTTTTCCAAGCATTGTGTCCTTTCCAGGGACTGGTCTCTCCTGGTGCCTTTGGGACTTCATAATAGCAGCCCCTACCCCCACAGTTTGCCTTGTTATTTTGAGGAATTCCTAAGGCCAGTCTTATCCAAAGGAGCACACTGTTGGATCTCTCATCCAGGAGAGCAGCTAGTCAGGGGGTTCAAGCTGCTGACCTTCTCGTTGGTGAGCAAGGGCTCACTGTTCCACTCCCAAGGCTCCAGATAGAGACACAAGAACACCATACCAGCACGCTGCCAGTCACACCGCAGTCCACCTGATTAATGGAAACTGCGCAGGACAGCACAGGACGGCTCTTTGGGTTCTGAGTGCTGTAAATCTTCCTGGAAGAAGATACCCTCATTTTCTCTTGCTGAGGTGAATTCGAGTCTTCTAGTTAGCAGTCAAATGTTTTAAGAGCGGCAGTACCCCAAACCAAAGCAAACTCACTGCCATCGAGTCATTTCGAATCCCTAACAAGCCTACAGGACAGAGAAGAACTGCCGCGGCGTGTTTCTGAAACCGTAACCTTTACGGGGGTGGAGTGCCTCATCTTTCTCCTGAGGAGCTGCAGGTGATGTCAAACTGCCGACCTTGGGGTTGGCAGCACAAGGCATACCGACTGTGCCTCCAGGGCTCCTCATTGAAGTACCAGAGATCCTTAAATACATGTGCTTGGCACCCCTAATGTCTCTGGGCTTTAGTGTTGATCGCAATGTTGATTGCTTTACTTTTTTATCCTGTTTAAACACACACTGCACAGGATGAGTACGTCACCTCTTAAGTCAGGGCCAGGGCTAAGGTCAAAACTACAGCTAGAACGAGTTCTATGTGAGCCAGGCATGGGCTTAGGGATTGCAGGTCTCACACGAGGAGCTGGTGTTGCCTCACCCAGAAGATTGCACTGATGTCAATACCCAAAGGAAGTGAGGTCTTTTCTATGTCGCCTTGGCAGTGACAGGTTATGACAAGTGGCAAGGGCCAGAGAAAGTTGCCAATGGTGTCAAACCACCACCGAAAGCCTGTTGTTTGACAAGCACTGGGACGGTGTGTGTTCCCTTCTCAGTGGACTGGTGATGTTTCCCCCATTTTCACCTGGCAAGCAGCCCTGTCCTTTCAGAACCTCTTTCCCCCACGCACTCCAGTGGCCAGTAACAGGAAGAGCTAATAATGCACACCTTGCTTAAAAATCTGTGCTCATTGTCTGGCCAAAGCAGCTGCACCTGGACCCTGTCAAAAGCACATGCTTAAGGCGATGATGTCGAAAAACAAAGCAAAAATCCAGCGGCTATCTTGCTGATTCTGACTCATGGTGCATCCGTGTGCATCAGAGTGAAACTGGGCTCCCAAAGGCCTTCAAGGGCTGTGATCTTTTCCAAGGAAATTGTGAGATCTTTCTTCAAAGGGGCCTCTGAGAGAGTTTGAACCACTCAGAGTTTGGTCAGGACTTAGCTATGCCACCCTGTGATGCTGAAAATATGAAAAACATCAAGTTAATCATCGCTATGGTAACCATCTTAGGTTTTGGAGGCATATCTGCATATAATTTATAACGTGATATCTGCAGAGCATTGGGCAGTGTTTCATTCTGTGGTGTGTAAAGTCACCATGAGTTGGAACCAATTTGAAGACACCTGGCGTGGATAAGGATTACGTCAACTAGACACTTTTGAAGAGGGGTGGGGCCAGAGCTCAAACTTTCTATTTTTGTTGCAGCCTGATGACACCTCCTTGTCATCTTAAGCCTTTTTATAGAAGAGGGAAAGACTTTGGAGAGTTGAGTCTTCTTTGGCCTTTCACCATCTAGAAGCTGGGTCTTCCTCTGGTTCCTCAAGTTCCTGTTGCGGTTGTGTTGCCTGTGGAACCCCAGTACCATCACCGGATGACTGATGGTGGATTCATTTGAGCAGATTTGTATTTCTGCATCCACCAGCCTGTGCACCCTGCTGTCTCTACTTCATCACCCCTGTCTGATTCCTTCTTGTATCTGTTGCCAATCCCTGGATCTATCAGTGGACTACATTGATTTGAACTGGACTGGACTTAGCTATTTCTATAACTGTGTAAGCTAATTCTGGCTATAAATCTCTCCAAATATACAAGATCTATAAGTGTCCTTAGTTTTGTTTCTCTTGAGAACCCAACCTAACACCAACAATTTATTAAATTTGGATCTTGGAGGGTGCGATAGTTTATTGTGCCAGCCTGGCCAATAAACACAAGTAGGATTAACTGAAGGGCAGAGGGATATATGGCTCGGTGAGCCTCACCTTGCTTGTTCTGTGCCTCAATTTAAAGGGGTACACTACCTGTGGGATGCCTAGCCTGTGGAGTGTGTCGCTTCAAGTTGAGGTCCCTTTAAGCCCACACGATTGGAATATTTGTCTCTGGAGCTGGGGGCTGACAGTTGATGACAGTTGGTGACCTACCTTGGTGTTTGCTGCCTGGGTATATATAGCCCAGCTCTCTCTACAGAAAGGCACTGGCAACTGGTGGCTCTCAAGCCTTAAAGGACTGCTAGTGTCTCACTGCTTTATAGTTTAACTGTTAATTTCTTGTATTATCTATCTGTATATAATTTAACGGTTCATTTCTTGTATTATATATCTATCTTTATAAATATATTTATATATAATTACTATAAATCTGGTCTTGTCTCTCTAGAGAACCCTGTCCAACACAGAGGGATTTTTGACAAGTGCTCTTACTTGTAGAGCATTGAACACTGAACAATTTAAATGAAATAGAAAAGAGGGGCAGTGAAAAAGAGGAAAGCTCTTGACAAGATGGATTGACACAACAGCTGCAACAATAGGTGCAAACCTAAGCACCATTGTTTTGATTCCATGGGACCAGGCAGTATTTTATTCTGTTGTACATGGGTTGTAATGAGTTGGAACTGACTCTCCAGCACCCAACAATGATAACAAAATAGAAGCTAGAAATAGCATCTGCTGCATAGCCAGTTTCTATGCCTGAAGGGCTACAGGAAATAAACACCCAGAAACAAAATGAGTTTTCTCTATTTTCTAATTTCATTTTCTGGAAAAAACGTATAACTCATACATTTCACCCCATATTTGACTCAACCATGGATGGTAAGAATCAAAACATGATAGATCCCAATTTCTCCATTCCTTCAACTGAACCCTGCTCCACAATCTGGTTAGCCATCTCCTCTGGGTCTGGAGAAGTTGTGAGAGGAAAAAAAAAAAAAAAGACGGTTATAAGAAATTTCCCCGTGGGGGTGGGTGGCCTGTCCAAGCCGGGGTTTCTGTACAGCACGACTGTGGTTTCTGCTAGCTCTGAAGAATGCCAGAATGCTTGCAGGGATTAAAAACAGGAAATCCAATGATCCACATAAATGATATTTTCCTAATGGTAATATTCCACACATTTAGAGGACACAAGCCCTGGAGTTGTGAAGGGAAAGGAGACCCCTCCTGGTCTTCCTTTAAGTCAATAACTCCACAGTGTGAGGCCTGTGTCCTTTTTTTTTTACACCCACTCAACCTGTGACATGTCAATTTATGCCATTTGGGTGCTGAGAGTGTTGCCTTTACAGCTGGTCCCAATTCTGTGGGATTATTCCCCAAACAACCAGTTACTCTCACAGGCTGCCAACTGGATAGTTTCAGTGATTTAGAGATCCATATTCAAATGACTTGCAATAGTGGGGATCCCACGCTCATAATTCTGTGTTCTACTCCATCAAACAACCCAGTTGTTATCAAGTTGGTTCCAATGCATGGAGAATGCATAAGCGCAGGCTAGACCCTGCTTTGGGGGGTATATATGGCTGTGACCTCTAAGAGGCTGATCACCAGCCCTTCATTCTGAGAGGTCTCCGGAGAAACACTAAGCTCCAGCTTTGTGAGTAGCCGAGTCACCCGGGATCGTATCTGCGGTATAGCAGATGTTCCACACAGTGTTGTCTCGCATGTGATTCGATTCAATCTAGCCAATTAACTTTTAGAAAGAAATTATTGAAGCCTAATCTTTCCGAATAATGAACTATTTAGAATTGTCATTTTTAATCAGTTAATCATCTGAAAAAATATGTATATACTATAGAAATTATCAGAAATATGTAGAGTAGGTTAAATGTGTTTGAGTAGAAAATGAGACATATCTAGAAGTAAGTGATAACCAGAAATAATTTGTTACAAGTGCAATTCATAAAACTATTGTTTATATTTTGAAAAAGTCGGTGAAAATGTAAAAGCTTGAATATTATATGAACATATTTTAGGACCAACCTTTTTAATGAAGCAAACTGAAATATTTGTGGAAGAACAACAAGAGACCAAAGTAAGCATGATATGTCAATTATTTCAAGTTACCTTTGAAAAGGACAGCAATCAGACTGTAAGAAACAATGATTTTAACTTAGACTAAAAACATTGATCAATGTGATTTTATGTGTGTTAAATGTGTTAAGACTGGGCAAAAGTGACCTTTCTTTTAAAATATTTTATTGGAGGCTCATACAACTCATCACAATCCATACATACTTCCATTTTGTCAAGCACATTTGTACATTCGTTGCCACCATCATTCTCAAAACGTTTGCTTTCTGCTTGAGCCCTTAGTATCAGCTCCTCACTTTTCCCTCCCTCCCTTTTCCCCTCTCCCTCATGAACTCTTGATAATTTATAAATTATTATTATTTTGTCATATCATACCCACTCCCTTCACCCACTTTTCTGTTGTCCATCTCCCAGGGGGAAGATTATATGTAGATCCTTGTAATCACTTCCCTCTTTCCATCCCACCCTCCCGGTATCACCACTCTCAGCCCTGGTCCTGGAGGGAAAAGTGGTCTTAAGCTCTCAGTGGGATGAGCTATTTCTCTTAATTTTTCTTTGAAAGTGTTCCTTATTTCTGGCAATATGCAAGCAACTGTCCAGCCTTAGCCTTATTGAGTTGTCATTCTTATGGGAGATAAATGAATCCCTATTCCTGAGTCATATTGCTAAAGTAAGCACAGATTCAGTCACCAACATATGCTATCCTATAGGATTAATTGCTCTTGAGAGTTAATGGACTGAAAGTAAGCTCACAGCCATCAAGCTTCCAACTGTGTACCTGGTGAAGTCATAGCACAATAGCAACAATTTTCTCATCTATAAAATGGGGTTAATGAAAACAAAACTCAAAATTTCATGAAGATTAAATGAGTTAACATGAGTGAAAGGTGTCAATTTGTCCATGGTGAGTTGTAAGTACATTAGTATTAAAAATTTTATTGCTTAATAAATAGTCGGAGAAGTTGGACTTTGTGGTAAAAAAGGCAACATTGGGACTGGAGGAAGATTCATTGGCAAACTGCAATGTGTACATGGAACTTACTGAAAGTGAAGATGACGTAAAGCACTTCATTGATAGAGATGAACGATGTGAGTTCTCCTAAGGGGCCATCCTTTCATAGGAAGGAAACCAAACCTTCAAGCCAGGACCCATGCACAACATCATGATTACTCAAGATGAAAGTGCTGCTCAAATTTTTAGTGATTTCATTCTTCTTGTACCAGCAGCAATCAATGTCCATGAACATCAGTCAACCTATTAAACAATGTACAGCAGATATGCTGTAAAAGATTTCTTTAAATTTTCAAAAGATTCAAAAAAATCCCTTTGATGATTAAGGTGTCTCCCACTTAAATCGTGTGGTTTTTTTTTTTTCCAAATCACCTCCCATATACATGTGATAGCTGGATGCTGACAAAGAGAGGAAAGAACATTTTACTGCATTCAAATATCAGTATTGGCAAAGAATACTGAATATCTCTGGGTTACCAGAGAATGAACAAATCAGGCTGAGCATAAATAAACAGAAAAACATTTAATTTAAAGGGAAATCTCAGGGAGGCAGGTTGACACAAAAGCTGCAAAAATGGATTCAAACATCCCAATATTCATGAGGATGGTCCAGGGCCAGACATTTTGTTCTCTCATATCTATGAATCAGCGCTGATTTGATTGCTACCGACAAGAGTTGTTTTTATTATTTTTCAACTTAATGTTCAAAATGATTGTGTGCACACGCATACGTGCATGCATCTGTATTATCGTAATGCTTAGGTTTTGAGTCAACTTGGCGTACCTGTGGGAAAGTCTGGACAGAAACCTGCCTCGCAGTCAGGACATCACGTATGAGCTCTCTTTAGTGCTTAGTCTAGGTATAAGAACCTCTGTGGAGGACTGGCCACTCGCTCTTCCCCCTTTCCTTCCTGGTTGCTTGAATCATGCGTCTGATTTCTGAGGCTGGCAGCCCAGATGTCCTGCTGACTCTAGGAGCTGTAGGTACCCTGCCCTGCTCCTGCTGGCCTTGGGTCCACACCCTATACACCTACCAGCCTGTGAGGCCACCCACCCTCCCCGCCCAGCTTCATGATTGACTGCCTGCTTCACAGGCCCGCAGCTGCAGGGGTCGAGCGGAGCCTCCAGCTAACACCTGACAGATGGTCTTAAGTTGGACTGGGCTGGGCCACTGCCTTAATATCAATTTCTCTTTTAAGTTCTTTATAAAATTCTTTCTTCTACATATAGGAGTGTCACTGGTTTTGTTCTCTCAAAAATGGTCAGCCTAACACAAATTTGGCTGCTGAAACTCAAAGAATTTAATCTGCTCTCCAGAGTTCACACTGCTAGTAAGGGAAAAGGTCAAAAGCCCCAATACTTCCAGAACCCAAGACTTCTGATTCAAACAGGACCACTCTATGGCAAAAGACAGGGAAGGTAAACACAGCGACAATGTGAGAGCAGGCCCAGCAGCCCGTTCAGGTGACAGCTCCTGGCAGACTAATAAGGGAATTGTGGGAGCTTTAGGTCGGTCCCGGCCTCATGACTTGGACAGCTTTGCGCTTTCCCCATAAAGATTGTATAGGTGCTCCTTGTACCAGGCAAAATGGCGGCCAGGACCCATACTGCCTCTGATCTAGTTTGGCAGTTCTTATGTTCTTAAAGTCTGCCCTGAGATGAAATTATTTCACTCTCCACGTCTTGCCCTCATTTCAAAGGCTTCTAACGCCCCATTTTCAGGTTATAAAAACAGTCCTAAAAACCAACTTCTGCCAAATCACAAGTAATTGAGCAAATTATGCTTCCTAATCACCCATCCTGGCCTGCACCTCAGCTGTCAACCCCCTTCTCCTGACATGCTGCGGGGCCCCCAGCTTTCCAGCCTCTTCTCAGGTGTCATTCTAATTGGCACTAATCGCTTCACTAAAATTCAGGCATCAAAAAGGTCCCCCCAGTCAGTTTATCCTTTGACCCTGTTCCCTGGCTTCTCTGTCAAGTTCAGGCATCACTAACCCACCTGCGGATTGTTTGGGCATCTTATTTTGTCTTCACCTTTTCTGTTTCCACTAAGCACTAAAATGACCAGCTGCATTTATTACAAAGCCCTCCCTCACCCTGACCCACATCCCAGTCAGGAGGGAGCAGTGAATGGGACTCCCCAAGTTGTGTCCCTGGTAGGCTGTCCCTGAGACAGGTAGCCCCTCCTCCACAGTGGTCCTTTGGTCCTCACACCTGGAGAGCTGAAAGCGACTCTCCCTTGCCGATCCTTCAATGTTGTCGACTTTGTGTCTGTTTCAGGGTGAGAGAGCAGACAGGTGACAAGAGAGAGGTCAAAGCTAGTCCTATCAGACAGTGTAAAATGGGGGCCTCAAGGGGTGTAAGGGCTTAAGAGACCTTCTGTGCCGTGTGTAGCTTACCCTAAGATTTCCTCTCAAAAACATGCCACAAACAGCATTACCTCATTTTGCATCGAAGACATTTTTTATTTACCTGAAAAATACTGCATTTGCTCCTGGACAAATGAAGCAAACAAACCCCACCCACTCTATTCCAGTTTATAGTGACGCTGTAGAGCCGAGTGACAGTGTGCCTGTGGTTTTCTGAGTCTGTAGCCTCTGGACAGGAGTAGAAAGCCACATCTTTCTGCCACAGAGTGGCTAGGGCTCTCAAACTGCTGGTCTTCCCATTAGCACCTACTTGCAGTTATAACCTATTAGCCACCTGGGTTCATTTCTTGGTGCCCTCAGCTGCCGTCATCAAATACCACAAAGTGGGTGACTTTGAAGAACAAAAGTTGAGTAGTTCTGGAGGCTGGAAGTCCAAAGCAGGGTTATTAGGTGTGTTTCTTACCCAGGCCTCTCTCCCCTTGCTTCTGGTGGCTCCCAACACTCTCATGGGTCCTGGGCTGGCAGGTGTCTCTATTGTCACATGGCCATGATTCTGTTTCTGTTGGTGTCTCTTTTTCACTGGTATTAGGATCCGCTCCACTCCGGTGTGACCTCATATTAACTTAGGATATCTTCAAAGGCTCATTTTCTAAGCAAGGGCAGAGTCACAGGTGCAGGTGTTAAGACTTCAACAAACCGTCTCTGGAAACCCAAGTCGGTCCCTAACAGATACTTATGACATGACCATTTTTTTCCCTTAGCGGAGTCAGCTGTTTGGGAATGTATTTGTCATCTCTCCGAAGCTCAAAGCCAACTCGGTGCATACCAGAAGCACCAAGCTCTTTGCATTTGTGTTCATTGTCAATGTAATTCTTAAAGTCCTGCCTTACCTAGGCAGCATTGCATAGCGAAAAGGTTGGGAAGATTGTATCGTCCTCTGAATATCAAGCTTCTGCAAGGACTCCTAGGAGCAGATGGTGTTTTTATGTTTTGACTTCAGAGAAGCACAAAGAGCCGCTGCTGTTGTGGTGACTGACGGCTCATGGTCTGGAAAGACCATGATATAAATCAGGATCTGAATTAGACCCCAGGTGAGGTACCATTAATTTAGCCAACTTAATCATGGAACTCATATTCCTTCTGGTCCATGCAGGATGAAATGGGTAGAAGATATGGAGAAAGGTGTTCAAGGAAACTGGGAGTTTGTAGAAAACCACAATTCCCTGAGATTCCCCTGTTGTGGTAGTTGGGTTTTTTGGTGCCAACATGGCACCTGTAAGAAGATATGGGTATAGTTCAGCTTGTCAATGAGGTCACAGCCTGGTGAATTTCTTGGAGAGCTGTTCTCTCTCTCTCTCTCTCTCTCTCTCTCTCTATCTCTCTCTCTCTCTCTCTCTCCTTTGATTTTTCTGCTTTCTGACGATGAGAGCAGCCAGAGCTTAGACCAAGATAGGATCCATGACCTTGTAGTCACTGGCCTGTGATCTTTCTGTATTCTTCATCACTGCGTGTGGTTGCATGAGTCTGAAGAGGGACTTATGGATTAGTATCATATTTATGGACTTGAGTTGAACGTGGCTGGGATATTTCCTTGTTGTGTAATTACTTCTTGCTAGAAAACTCTTCCTGACACATATATGAGCATCAATAGATTTCTTTGTCTAATCAACCATCCTCTTCAGAAAGAAGGGATATCAGAAAGACTGAAGAGGTATTAGACTTTGAGCAAAGATGAAATTTGTGTCTCAACCCAACTTTACCTGTAACACAAAGATAAAAATAAAAATCCAAGTAAGTCACTGTCAATGGACTCTGACTCACTGTCACCCCACATGTGTCAGAATAAAACCATGCTCCAAAAGGTTTTCAAAATGAGGATTAGGATGTCAATTGTCAGCGCTTTGGATGAACTCAAATCTTCAGATTCTAGTTAGCAGCCAAGCACATTGATCATTTGAAACTCCCCGGTTATTTCTTCATCACTCGCTTGGACAATCACTCATTACTTTGAGGTGGACAGTCTTCTCGGTTATGTGAAGTATCCACCTGCACGACTGATAGAGCTTTATGTGGCGATGAACACTGATACTAAGAGAGGAAGAGGTAGTATAAGCAATTATTTAATCTATTTCTCACAGTTCTATAGGCAAACCCAATGTCATGGAGTTGACTGCAACCCGTAATGCCCCTATAATGTCAGGTAGAATTGCCCGATAGGGTTTCCAGGGCTATAATCTTTAAAGAAGCAAACTGCCAGATCTTTGTTCTTGAGTAGCTGGTTGGCTTGAGCTGCCTATACTGACGGTGCAAGTAAGCACTTAACCACGCCACCGCCAGGCTCCTGTCCAGAAGGCAAGTACTCTTATTATCATCTGTGTTTTGCTCATGAATCAAATTAAATATAAAGGAACTGGGGGAAAATCTAGCATGTGTTTAAGTAATATGAAACCACCAGGAATTAACATTTCTTGATAAGTATGAGGCCATTTTTTACTATGCCAAACTATTGTTTTCTTTTTGTCCTTTAACTTCTATAAAGAATTCCTCCTGGGCTGGGGGAAATATATATCTATTCTGGGTTTGGGTTCAACTGATCATGGTTGACTAACATCCCTCATGGATCCAATAGCTCCCTTTATCTAAAATTATAAGTTTGTTTTAAAGATTGGAAAGGAGGCGTAGATACACTTATCAGGGGCTTGGTTGAAATTTTCTGTTTGTCAGAATTCTGATTACACCTCCCAACATTTATGGAGTAAGTGTAACTGCCAGGCAGGATTCCTAAAGTTAAGGGACTTAGGGAACAATGTGCGGATTTACAACAAGATTCATGAAGACACATACAGAAACAAGTAAACGGACATGGGGAGACACAGTACCGAAAGGACAGCGGCAGACTGCACATCGTCTGCGAACGGCAGGAAAAGAATATCTGCGTGAGTAGTTGCGCCCAAAGACAGAGCAACTATCTCAATAGGGGAAAATAAAATGGTGGCAGGGAGACAAATGGGGAACTTTTTAGTCTAAACCATGCAAGACATGGTGTAACAGTAAGGATCGCAGAGAAAAGTAGAGTTTTGAAGACTAAGTAAAACGTGGATTACTGGGTAAGGAGAGAAGGAGAGCAAGAGTGCAAACAGCAAAGCAAAGCCCGTAAGCATCGTTTCTGACTCGCAGCGTAGAGCGATGGGCAGCCAAGTGCATTCCATGGGGCAAGAATGCCACTGAATGCGGTTGGAGTCACAAATAGAAGTAGTAAAAGGGGAGGGTAAGTGTTAAGAGATGAAGAGTTGTATTTTTGGTAAAGGAAAGCTCATGGTGGGGTTATTCAGAAGCAGTTAGGCATCTTAATCTGGTGAGCAGGAGGGCAGTCTGGCCAAAGCTGGAAGTTTAAGACACATCACTTAAGAGATGATAATTAAACCTAGCAAAATGGAGTGCATTGTCGGACTGATTCACATGAGCCTTATGTTTTTAACTATCCAGCCATGTGTAGAGATTGGCTCCAAGGAATGATTAATATGAAGGATTGTCAACCGCGTGCTGTGCAAAAGGACAGAGCCTGAGGACAGCCAGCAGAGGCTCCTGCTGTCGACACAGGTGGCTCTATAATCCTCCTGTCCTGGGGAGCCACTGTGCCAACTCTGCTTTCTCCTGCTTCAGTGTGATCCCACGGATACCATCCAGGACATACCACATCACCTTGTTCTACTTCAACCAGGGACTTGTAGCAAATAGCAAAGCAAGTGCCAAGATGAGCTGCAACTGCCTCCCTGAGCTTGATAAATACATTCCTGCTTTCCCTGTCTGCCAACTATTCTGTCCCATAAAAGGCTCAGCTCTATAAAACAGTACAGAGTGGATATTGATCATTACAGTGCCCAATTACCTGGATCTATTATACTCCGGGGCTTGTGCTAAGCACTTGACATAAGTTATCTGATTCAATCCTAATAAAACTCTCATGAGTGTGAAGAGTCAGTTAGCTGTTGTTTCCATAACACTGTCTAACAAGTCACTCGCAAACTCCCCAATTTAAAGCCACAATCATGTATTATCACAGACCTGTGTGTTCCCTGGGCTGGTTCTGTTGCCCCAATGAAGTCCCCTGGAGAGCCATCCTTCTCTCTGCAAATTTGAGGTCAGTAGGGCAAGTCCAGACTCAAGGGACAGTGGGACTATTTACCCAGAGGGATGTTCTTCCCATAGTTAGGGGGAAAGATCCGGAAAACGTGTGCCATCCCCTAGTGCTGAGGCTTGAACATCCTTGGCCCTCACTTCTGCCTACAAGCATGCCATTGCACACGGTCAGTTCCCGGCCCGCAACAACACAGAGAAGGGAAATGAAGGACTGAATGCAAGCATCTGATCTCTGCAGTGGCTCCAGCGATGGGCTCAAATCCAGCAACGGTTGGGCGGATGGCATAACACCCTGAATTATTTCATTCTGTTGTTCATGGGATTATTGTGATTCCCTCAATGGCATGTAGTCACATTTTAATCTCCTCCCATCCTATGTCACTAGATAGCAATACATAGATTTCCTTATATCAATTCTCATTCATCCTTTTGTTCTTTTCCTTTAACCCCTTTGCTAGTTTCTTTCTTCCTTCTTTAACCCCATCTTTTACTATCCTTCCTTTTCCTTTTTTTTAATAAAACACTATCATGCTCCAGGCAATATTGCCAGGCATGGTAAGTGGAGACATTCATGACCTCTCCCTTGTCCTACAGGATCTCACAGTGCATCTTGTGGGGAAGCAAACCTGTAGGCATAAGGCTGCAGCCCAGGGCAGTTTCTTCTAACGGATCTTGTCACTGTGAAAGAACACAGGGAAGCGAAGGGTTCTTCCAGGATAGTTGGGAAGAGTCCAAGAATCAAGAGGATGCTGGCAGACTGGATCATTAAGTAAGACAAGTTTTTGTTGCTCTTTCCTTCTGCATTTGTGGTTCTTGTCTTATATATAAAAGGAAAAACATAAACACATCCTCAAAAGAGGACACAATACATTCCATAGCAAGGTATCCTGACAAATGAGAATCCATACAATTATTTTAAGCAGATGATTGACATTCTTAATGTAGCATAGACTTTGATGATGGAAGAAGAGAGGTGGAAGACAGTGGGAGACAGGTCTGAATTTTAAACCAAGGCATTAACTGTAGCACATGGTCATGAACACACACACTAACACACACACGCTGGCCAACACTCTCAACATAGATGTTTTTAGAAGAAGAATTTGAGGGCAAGGACAGCATGGAAGCAATTTTAGCCACTTTCTCTAATTGCTCACCTGGTGGCCCTGTGGAATAGTATTTCAGCCAGGGTGTCGGTGCCAAGTGAAATCCATCCTGTGACCTTTGCCACTTCTCTTCCCTTCTCAGGTATGCAGTTCACTCTCCCATGGAAGCCTTCTTTAACAGGATCTCTGCTACAAAATGTCATCCCCAGGGATACTGCCATAGAAGTACATGTCCTAGCCTATTCTGAATCAAAGTGGGAGGATGAAGACTCATTTTGAGGGCCCCATTGGGGCTCTGGGCCTCAGCACTTGTGGACATCAGCTCTCATCCAACTAACTTGCACCAGCAGACAGCAGTAAAGTTAATAATAGCTAATCCCTTTCTGTTTGAAGGCACCAATTTTCTGATGTGCTTTGGACATGTTGTCAGGAGATGGAACATTGTACTTGGTAAAGTAGAGGGTCAATGAAAAAGAGGATGACCTTGAATGAGATGAAATACCACACTGGCTACACAAGTGGGTTAAAACATAACAATTATGAGAGGGTGCAGGACCAGACTGTGTTTTGTTTTCATGTGCACAGGGTCTCTGAGTCGAAAACAACTCAATGGCATCTAATAGCAGTGACAATAACTTGTATTTCAATTCCTCAGACCAGTTATCTTTCCACACGAAGTAGCTAATCCATTGCAACATCCAAATCTCTGCTACACGGATTTATCTTATAGCATTATTGTTCTTTCAGAGTCATTGAATAAACCACAATTTTGGTTTATCTTTTCCTTCCTCCAAAAACTGAAATAGCAGTTAGTTCTAGTCATATATCAAATAACCCAGAGATTTGTGGCTTGAAACAACCATTTCTTTGCTCATGAAATTGTGGATTTACAATTCATGTTAGATTCAGGTGAGATGAATTGTTTCTATTCCAAGTAGTATTGGATTAGCCTAATCATAAATGTATGATAAGCTAGCCATTGGGGACCTCACTTTGAATACTGGCTATCTGTCTTCTTTATCCCAAAGACAGTTAATGTTCATCACCATTGAGTTGAGTCTACTCAATGGTGATCTCATATATACAGAATAAATCATTGCTATAGAGCATTCTGATAGGCATTTGAGTCCGCTGTTGGGGCTAATATAGCTGCACATATCACTGAGAGTCTCCCGTGTCTTCACTAACACTATCAAAAAAATAGCTATTGTTAACAATTGGTCTTACCTGATGCCTGTCCAAACTCAGCAAGTTGGATTCTCATTGTAATGAATTCTGAAGAACATTCCATTTATATTTTGTCTAAGACTAAATTGTTCGTTTCTCTGAAAGTATATTCAACATTGTTTTTTGTAGCAATACCATAGTTAAATTGCATCAATTATTCCTCCTGTCTTCCCTTTTCATTATCCACTTTTTCCATCATATAAAACCATTAAAAAGACCCTGGCTTTGGTCAGAGACACCTCCCTCCTCAAAAGGACATCTTGGCTTCTGGAATCTTTAGAGCATTCCTTTGAAGCATAATTTCTCAGAAGAGTAGTCATCTGCTTTCTTTGATGGCAACTTCCATATATATTGACCACTGATCCAAGTAGAATAAGATTAGCGACAACTTTGATTTCCTCACCATTTATCACAATGATATTCATTTGTCCGCTAGTGAGGATTCCAGTTGTCAAGAAAAGAAAATTCAAAAGAAAAGTCCATGCTCATGCAATCACGATGATCACCGTGTTCCGAGAAGAAACAGGCCCCAGTGTGCAAGTCTAGAGTCTCTGCCTGTGCTGTGTTTACTAATGCAGCATCAATCAAAGCAGTCAAAGGTCCAAGACTAGCTTCCAGGAGAATAGCAAGAGCTGTCACTGCTTGACCTGTGGAGCTACAAACTCACAGGGCAGTTGTATGTGCATAAAGAGTTGGGAATGATCTGGGGTCTAGTATTACTTATCACAGTTCCAAAACAAATAAGCCAAACGAACTCACTATCATGGAGTTGATTTTAACTCATAGCATCCCTATAGGACAAAGTAGAATCCCCCCTTTGGATTTAGGAGGCTATAACTGTTCTGGAAGCAGAACGCCTCATCTTTCAACCACGTACTAGGTCTGAACTACCAGCCTTGCAGTTCGCAACCTAACGCGTAACCCACAGTTAGGAACCCACACGTAACCTTTAGGAACCTCACACGTAACCCTCTGTGCTACTAGGGCTCCATACCACAGCTGAAAAGAGGGAAAACCTCACTAATGCACGGCCTCTAGTCAATCTCAACTCCCAATGCTTCTCTAGGACAGGGGAGAACTGGCCCTGTGAGTATCAGAGACTAACTCTTCATGAGAGTATAAATCCCTTTTCCTCCCAAGAAGCAGCTGGTGGTTTCAAAATTCCGACCTTGCCTAACGCAGCCCAGCACATAACCATGACTCCAGCGGGGTCCTGGTCATAAAGAAACCTGCTTAGGCTCTAAGGATGAGCGTGAAGAATTCATTATCTATTGATGGGGAGCGTGCTCCGTGTACTTGTGCCCTCCGGCCTGACTTGAGCTCAATTGCAGATGTACTTCCACATAACACTGGGTGGCTCCTCAATCTGTGCCATATTATGACCTACTCAGTCTTAGCTCATCATGGGCAACTTTGACCATAATCTTGGTCGTTTAATTTCCCAGGGACAGTGTCTTCAAATGCTGTCTCTGCCCCATAATGCACAATAGTTCTCTGAAATCCCAGAAGTATGCCTTATGACCCTCCTATCACAGATGGTTTATGCAGAATCTGACTTGTTACTTGATTGAATTTATCAGGGTACTTTTCATTGCAGGCTGGACCTGTTGCAGAACTCTTTTGTCCAGGTCCTCTCTGTGAGCGAGCATCCTTTCCTATCCCTAAGTAAGTAGGTTCCAAATGTATTCTGGAGTGAAAGGAAAAAATTTTAAAAAACATTTTAAAAAATTCAAAATGACCTACATTATGCATCTTTTTTGGAAGTATAAGATGAAATAGTTTTTCATTTAAAAAAAATTTTTTTTAACAATTTATTGGGGCTGATACAATTCTTTTCACAGTTCATACATATACATACATCAACTGTATAAAGCACATCTGTACAGTCTTTGCCCTAATCATTTTTTCTCTTTTCTTCTTTTACATTTTATTAGGGACTCCAACAACTCTTACCACAATCCATACATATACATACATCAATTGTATAAAGCACATCCATACATTCCCTGCCCCAATCATTCTCAAGGCATTTGCTCTCCACTTAAGCCCCTTGCATCAGGTCCTCTTTTTTTTCCCCCCCTCCCTCCCCATTCCCCCCTCCCTCATATGCCCTTGGTAATTTATACCTCGTTATTTTGTCATATCTTGCCCTATTCGGGGTCTCCCTTCCCCCCTTCTCTGCTGTCCCTCTCCCAGGGAAGAGGTCACATGTGGCTCCTTGTAATCAGTTCCCCCTTTCCAACCCACTCACCCTCCACTCTCCCAGCATCGTCCCTCACGCCCTTGGTCCTGAAGGTATCATCCACCCTGGATTCCCTGTACCTCCAACCCTCATATGTACCAGTGTACAGCCTCTGTCCTATCCAGCCCTGCAAGGTAGAATTCAGATCATGGTAGTTGGGGGGAGGAAGCATCCAGGATCTGGGGGAAAGCTGTGTTCTTCATCGATACTACCTCACACCCTAATTAACCCATCTCCTCTCCTAGGCCCCTCTATGAGGGGATCTCCATTGGCCGGCACTTGGGCCTTGGGTCTCCACTCTGCACTTCCCCCTTCATTTAATATAATATATATATACACATACATATATACATATACACATATATACACATACATACACACACTTATATCTTTTTTTTTTTTTGCATGATGCCTTATATCTGGTCCCTTGGGCACCTCGTGATCGCACTGGCCGGTGTGCTTCTTCCATGTGGGCTTATTTGTTTCTGAGCGAGATGGCCGCTTGTTCACCTTCAAGCCTTTAAGACCCCAGACACTATCTCTTTTGATAGCCGGGCACCATCAGCTTTCTTCACCACATTTGCTTGTGCACCCATTTGTCTTCAGCGATCCTATCATGGAGGTGTGCAGTCAATGATATGATTTTTTGTTCTTTGATGCCTGGTAACTGATCCCTTTGGGACCACTCGATCACACAGGCTGGTGTGTTCTTCCATGTGGACTTTGTTGCTTCTGAGCTAGATGGCCGCTTGTTTATCTTCAAGCCTTTAAGACCCCAGTCACTATCTCTTTTGATAGCCAGGCACCATCAGCTTTCTTCACCACATTTACTTGTTCACCCATTTTGGCTCCACCTGTTGTGTCGGGAGAGTGAGCATCATAGAGTTCCAATTTAATAAAAGAAGGTATTCATGCATAGAGGGAGTGTTTGAGTAGAGGCCCAAGGTCCTTCCGCCACCTTAATACTTGACCTATAAATATAGACACAAAGATCTATTTCCCCAACCTCCTATATATATTTGCATGTACATGTCTTTGTCTAGACCTCCATGAATGCCCTTTGACTCCTAGCTCTTTCCTCCATCTCCCTTGACCTTCCTCCTGCCCTACTACCATGCTTCATTGCCACCTGGGCTAGAGTATACCTCTTCTCTAAGCAACCTTACCCTTGATCATTTCCCACCAGGCCTGCCACTCCCCCTTCTCTACCCTTTGGGATCCCATGTTTTTCCCTTGTCCCTGGGTTTGTTAACACCACTTCCTTACCCCCCCCTACCCCCACCCCAAGTCCCCCCGGAACTGTCGGTCCCGTTGTTTTTCATCCAGATAGTTCATCCAGCCTGTCCTATTCAGACAGACCTGTGGAGTCACTAACATGCACGAAAACTAGACAGAGGAACACAAAGCAACAGTATACAACCAGACAACAAAACAACCAAAACAAACCACTGAAAAAGAACAGAACAAAACAGTTCACAAGAGAAAAGCTTGTAGTTAGTTCAGGGATCTTTGCTGGCCCTTAGGAGCGTTTTCCAGTCCAGTCTGTTGGGGCACCACGCCCTGGCCCCAAAGTCCACTTTCAGCATTCCCTGGGGACCTTGCCACTCCATTCCCTTGCTGTTCCGCTGCACTCCCCCAGTGCATTGCCTCGGTGTGGTGGGATCAGGTCAGGTGCAATTCCCACACTGTGTCTCAGGTGCTGTCCCCTGTATCGCCCTTAGTCACTGAGGGGCATCATGTCTCATAGTAGGGCCAGCCATGTTGTTCTCTCTGTGGACTGGCTGCTCTACTCAGGAACATCATCATCACGGCCTGGTGGGCCAGGCTGTGCTCCACTCTCTCCTCCTGCCCCTTCATCTGCTCCCGTGTGCTCTGATCAAATATGTCCATCTCCCATAGCTGCAGGGTCAATGTCGTCCTTTGGAACAAGTTCTTTTCGGGGGAGGGGCAGGAATCCACTTAATTTATGGTGCTGGGGCCTGCCTCCCAGACCTCTCCACCGGTTCCGTCCTCCACGCCGGGATATTGCATTCACACCTTGCGACACTGGGTTGAAGTCTGGTCCCACTTTCCCTGTGGAGATATAAACCATACCCTCCCCTTGGGTGGATTAATGCCCCATTTCTGTCATGCTGATTGTACTTACCTCAGAAATCCCTAGCTACTTAAAATGTTAGCAATTGTCAGGCCTTTGAAAAGTTGTATATTTGAATTGATTTCCTACTCCCAGGACATTTTTGTCTTCCAGGACATTTTTGTCTTCCAGGACTCCCAGAAAATGTGCCAAGTTTTGTTTGTGAGCTTCCAGTAGCATGGTTTTCTTAGTAGAAGGCCAATACGCCATTCGATCCCGTATCTCAATAACACAAATTCCCTTGAAGACAGGGCATCAGAGAACTGAAGGAACAAAACTGAATAGACACTATTGTCTCTCCTCTGTGAAAGAAGCTGTTTCACCTCCTTCCTCAGTCAGCATGGACAATGAATGCATTCGCAAGCCCCAAAGAGACATAACATCTACCAGGGGTCATATTAATTATGACATCTTGGACAGCAGCTGCAATTCAGGATCCTAACTGGTTAAGTTTCCAGTTAGCCACTGTCATTTATCATGATTCACTGGGTTTGGGCAAGGCCACTAGTTGACCTAATTGAGGTTAAGAACCGTCATTTAAAGGTGACATTAAACTGCTATTGCACTTGGATTCAATATTATTTTTTTATTTGCTATTCTGTCCTGAGTGATGGTGGGCTATTGGTCTCACGGTTTTCTTTGGGGCCCTTTCTATTACCACAGATCTTATTCTACAGGTTAAAAAACAAATTGAAGAACTCTGTCAATAGCTAAATATAACAATATTACCATTCCAATTATATATCTAACCCCTGGGGACCCAATAGACTTATCATAAAACTGATTTGGGTCAGAACTCCATTTATTTCCTGAACCCTAGTTACCCTGATTCCATTGTTATTCATAAGGTTTCAGTGTCTAATTCTTCAGAATTGGATATCCTATGTCATGAAGAGGTAATAGAGTGTCCACTTCTAGGAATATGAAGATGACACAACCTTGTATACAGAAAAGTGAGGAGGATTGAAGACTTGTTGATGAAGATCAACTATTGAAGCCTTCGGTATACATTATGACTCAGTGTAAAGAATACAAAACTCCTCACAATTAGATCAATAGGTAACATCATGGCTAACAGAGACTGAAGTTGTCAAGGATTATGTCTTGCTTAGATCCACAATCAGTGCTCATGGAATCACCAGTCAGATCAACTGACACATTGCATTGGCTAAATCTGTCACTTTCAGGATTAAGGTGCACTGATCCAAGCCTTGGCATTTTCAATTGCCTCATATGTACATGAAAGTTGTGCATTGAATAAGGAAGACTGGAGAAGAAATGATGCATTTAAATTATGGTGCTGGAAAAGATTTGGAAAGCCAGTAACTTCCAAAAGAACAAAGGAATCAAGAACATCCACAATGTTCCAAGATATGAGACTTTGACTCATGTGCTTCGGACATGTTATCAGGGGACTTCAGGGGACATGAGTCCCTGGAGAAAAGATATCATGCTTGGTAAGGTGGAGGGTCCCCCCAAAGAAGAAGACCCTGGGCAAAATGTTTGAGACAGGAGCTGCAACAATAGGCTCAGAGACAGCCACAAGTATGAGGATGGCCCAGGACTGGATGGTGTTTCATGTTGTTTTCCATGGGTCACTATGAGATAGAACTGACTCCATGTCCCCTAACAACAAAAACTTGCCCTGGTACTGCAGTGGCTGCTAATCACAAGTTCAGTGGCTTGAACCCATCAACTGCTTTGTGGGAAGATGAGGCTGTCTGCTCCCATAAAGATTAATAGTTTCAAAAACCTTAAGAAGCCATTGACTTTGACCTCTAGATTCATTATGAATTGACCCACTGGTAATGGATTTAAGAATTTTGTCTTTTCTATAATAAGAGATCATATAATGCTTTGAGTCTTACTAGTTTCTGTTCTGCTATTGTGTCCAAATCCTTCCATTGCTCAGTTTATTAAATGGCTGAGATCCTTTGGGAAAGAATTGGTGGACTTACCTCTGGGCACCTTCATTGAAGCATTGCAAGACTCTACTAATGCCATTCTTTCAAAGGTTGAGTTCTAGTTCAGAGAACCACCCCATTCTCGGGGAAAAACAAACAAACAAATAACTGTGATTTTTCATGTTTGTAGCTGACCTTGATCCTCATATGTTGTATTTTTGTCTATGTTAAGAAGTACTCTTACTGAATACTCATTGACCTTATCGCTAGAAAACCCATTTTACATTGAGACATTTCCAACACTCTCTTTGAAGTTAGCTCCTCACTTGCCATTCCAATCTTTTGCCCCCTTGTGGCAATTATACTCACCGAGGCTATGATGGCATGGCTTAAAATTAGGAAAGATGTGTGGCAGTGTTGTATCCTCTCACCATACTTACTCAATCTGCATACTGAACAAACCATTGGAGAAGTTGGCTTTATGAAGTTGAATATGGCATCAGAATTGGAGGAAGGCTTATTAACAACTTGTGATATGCAGATGACACAAACTTGGTTGCTGATAGCTAGGGGGACTTGAAGCCCTTGCTGATGAAGATCAAAGATTGCAGCCTTTAATATAGATTACAACTCAGTGTAAAGAAGAACAAAACCTTGACAACTGGACAATGGAGAAAAGGTTGAAGTGGTCAAGGATTTTGCCTGACCTGGATCCATAATCAATGCTCATGGACACAGCAGTCAGGAGATCAAAAGATACATTGAATTGGATGAATCTACTGCACAGGAACTATTTTTTTTTATTTTAAATCTTTTTATTGGGGCTCATAAGGCTCTTATCACAATCTGTACATACATCAATTGAGCAAAGCACCCTTATACATTCGTTGCACTCATCATTCTCATAATTCACCTTCCACTTGGGTTCCTGGAATCAAATCGGTTTCTCTTTTTTCCCCCATCCCCCTCCCTCCCCGATCCCATCCCTGGTCCCTTGATAGTTTATAAATAATTATTATATCTTATCTTACACTCCCCAGTGTCTCCCCTCACCCGCCTCCCCCTTGCCAATCTCCCAGAGAGGAGGTTACACATAGATCTCCGAGATCGGTTCTCCCTTTCTACATGCCCTTCCCTCCTGGTGTCACCACTCCCACCGCTGGTGTTGAGGGTTCGTCTGTCCTAGATTCCCTGTGCCTCCAGATCCCCACTGCACCGCTGTACATCCTCTGGTATAACCAGGTCCGCAAGGCAAGGTAGAATTGGGGTCATGATGATTGGGAGGGGAGGAAGCGTTCAGGAACTAGAGGAAGGTTTTGAGTTTCATTGTTGCTACACTGAACCCTGAGTGGCCCATCTCCTCCTCACTACCCCTCTGGAAGGGGTGTCCAGCTGTCTACAGGTGGGCATTGGGTCCCCATCATGCACTCCCCCTCTTTCACGGTGATGTGATTCTCACCACCACCCCACCTTTGTTGTTGGAGACCTGGTCTCCTCTGTCCTTCATGGTCACCTATGTTGGTGTGCTGCTTCCGTGTGGGCTCGGTTGCTTCTGGGCTAGATGGCCGCTTGTTTGCTTTCAAGCCTTTAAGGCCCCAGACGCTATATCTCTCAGTAGCCGGGCACCATCAGCCTTCTTCACCACACTTGCTTATGCACACTTTCGTCTTCAGCCATTATGTGAGGAAGGTGATCACACAATGATTGTTTTTGTTCCTTTGTATCTGCTACATGGTCCATTCAACACCTTGTATTCGCTTAGGCCGTGTGCTTCTTCTCTGTGGGCTTTGTTGCTTCTGAGCTAGATGGCCGCTTATTTGCCTTCAAGCCTTTAAGACCCCAGATGCTATATCTTTTTGATAGCCGGGCACCATTAGCTTTCTTCACCACATTTGCTTACACACACGTCTGTCTTCAGTGATCATGTCGGGAAGATTGGTATCCTGCAATGGCTGTTTAGCAGGGCGAGGTGTTATTGTATTGGGGGATTGTGCATGAGGAGGCCCAATGTCCATCTGCTACCCTACAACTGAACCTATAAATATATGCATATAAATCTATTGCCCCCATAATCATAAATATATTTACATATGTACATATCTGTATTTAGGCTTCTCTGTATGCACTTTGCCTCCTACTCCTTTCCTCTATTTCCTTTCGCTTTCCTCCCGACCCATTACCATGTTTAGCCTTCATTCTGGATTCAGTAATTCCTCTCAGTTACCTTGCTCTTGGTCACTCCCTTCCAGTCCTCCCCTCCCCTCCCTCCTCTGGTTTTGACCCACTCGCTGTTCCCTTTTCCCTGTGTTGGGCGACACCTCCTCCCTTCCCCTACCTCTCACGCTTTCATGTCCCTCCAGGACCGTTGGTCCTGTTGTTTTCTTCTCTCATTATTTGTCCAGCCTATCTTGTCTAGGTGGACCTGCTGACATAGTAATATGTGCATACAAATGGATATGACTTTGACTGCGCCCAAGTGGCCCATAAGAACATGGCTTTTACAGAAGCAACATCGACATGCTGATAAGCAGAAAAGCCACTAACATACAAAATTTACACGGTAAAAAACAAAACAAATTTAAAAAAGACTAAACAAAAAGATAGCAAATATTAAAAGAAAAATTGCTAGTAGTTCAAGGTCAGTTCGTTGGCCTTTAGGAGTGTTTTCTAGGTGTAGCTTGTGAGGCTCCACGTCCTGGCCCGGAAGACCATCCTTTATACTCCCTCGGGATCCCTTTGCTCTGCTTCCTCCACTGCTCCATTGCACGCCCCCAGTGTTTGCCTCAGTGTGGCGGGGTCAGCTCAGTCGCCCATCCCCCATTGTGTCTCAGGTGCTGTCCCATGTAGGGCCATGTGTTGGTGCAGGATGTCGCATCTCATAGTGTGGTCAGCTGAATGGTCCTCTCAGTATGATGGGCCCTTCTAGCTGGTCTATCGACCTTGGGCTTGGTGGACCCAGGTGTACTCCACTACATCCTTTCTCCTTCTTTTGTTTCAGCTTCCTTCTGGATGTGGTGTGGTGGGTCAGTTCCTTTCCCACTCCAGATGATCTATTTTTGTTTTCGGTGGTATTCCCTTCGAGTGTGGGGGTCGGCCTAATTCTGGTTTGGGCCGGCTTGTCGTCCAGCCTCGTTGTGTAGACCTCTGTACTTTGCGTTGCCCTCCTTGTTTGGTGTGTCATGTTGGGGTTTGTATGCATGTTCCAGATCTGTGGGGACACAACCGATACTCTCCCCCGGGTGGGTTAGTACCCTGCCCCACCCCATACCATCCATTTGGATTCTCCCCCTCCCGGTTCTCCCTCTCCCTACCCCACTACTCCTTCTTTATGCTGGACTCTCATGTACCTCCCTAGGTGTGGCCTGCCCTCCCTCCAACTATCTATGCTTCCTCCCGTTTATTGTGGGATGGATGTTTATTCTTCTATTTCTGTCATGCTGATTGTACTTACCTCAGGGGACTCATGTTGTACCTGTCCCTTTGTGTCTGGCTTACCTCGCTTAACATAATTCCTTCCAGCTCTTCCCATGAAATAACATGTTTCATGTGCTCATCGGTGCTTTTCAGTGCTGCATAATACTCCATTGTGTGTATGTGCCAAAGTTTGCTAATCCACTCGTCTATCGATGGAAACTTAGGCTGTTTCCAAGTCTTTGCTATTGTGAATTGTGCCGCAATAAACATTGGAGCGCATATGACTGGTCGTGTTTTATTTGCTGCTTCAACCAGGTATATGCCCAGTAGAGGGATGGCTGGGTCGTAAGGTAGATCAATTTCCATTTTCTTTAGGTATCGCCAGATTGCTTTCCACAGTGGCTGTACAAATCTGCACGACCACCAGCAGTGGAGGAGGGTTCCTGCTTCACCACAGCCCCTCCAACACTTGTTGCTCTCTGATTTACTGATCTGCACAGGAACTATTTAGAGATAGTCACTGCAATGCTTTCAGAAATACTCTCTTGGATCTCCCACAACACAGTATTTACTACCTTACCAAACTGCTTTTCTCAAAGCCCATTTTGTTTACCGGTAGGTTTTTGGTAAAATAAAACAAATCCATCTAGGCATGTCAAACTCAGGACTTTAGATCCCTTCTCCCCCATTTAGCATGGTCTTTTGGCTACTGGCACTACATTGAATGTGAGCCATACTTTTCTAAGCTCCCAACAAATACCTTAGCCGTGAATCATAAAGAGCCCCAGGATGGCTGTGACTGGGCATTAAAAGCTGTTTCATAGGAGAATGGGCCCATACTCACAATGTCTCCTTCCCTTTTCCCATACAGCTCTCCCCCCTCGTTCTCTCTCATCTACAGTCCCTGGAGAAAACCCCCAGGATCCACTCTTGCTTAGGATTACTATCCCTCCTCCATTTGGGCATTATCTGCAGCCCCTTCAACCTCTTCTTTCTTAGTGGCCCAGCCCATTCACACTTGGACCAAACTAGGCTTTTACTGGTCATTGGTCTAGTGACCAAGAGAAAGGCATAAAAGCATTATCCCAGGTATCAGCCTGCCCTATCTAAGGGTCATAGGTAATCATCAATTAAGTTCCACTGTTCTCTAAGGTGGAAAGAGCCATATATAACATCTTAGGCAGCCAGGGGAATCTGAAAGGTCTCACATTTTTGTTCTTTTTCCTTAAGTTCTGAGGTCGTTTATTGTGCCAACTTGGTCAATAAACACATGTGGGGTTAATTGAAGGGCGGAGGGATAAATGACTCAGTGAGCGTTGCCTTTTGAGTTCTCAAGTCTCTTGCTTTCTGATGGTTGGACCAGGGTGCAGTTGCCTTGGCCAGTTCCCTGTATCAGGTGCCAAGGCACACTTCAGAGAAGCCGCATCAACCTACCCCGATGCAGCCCTGGGTGCTGGAGTAGCCGTGTGGAGAACCCTGCCAGCGTTGAGATGCTTACACATTCACTGACTCGGTTGACTTCCTGGAGTCGGCATCATTGTGTGTGTTTTGTGAGATGGAGGAGGACTTTGTGAATTGGTGTTGAACATATGGGTTAATGGGTTAATGTTGGACTTGTGGGCTTTGGCAGCACTGGGTTGGGATGTTTTCCAGATGTGCAGTTACCCTTTATATAAAACTCTCTTATACATGAGTTTCTGTAGATATGTTTCTCTAAAGTACCCAGACTAACACAATTTCCATATCTCAAGTCTCTCTGACTTTGTTATCAAAGTCTTTACACTAGAAAGGGAGTCTTGCTGAGGCTGACCTTTCATAATTCTCTTAAATTTGTTTCTACTCTACTATTGGGTCTTAGACCCAGACTTTAGTATAAATGTTCCCCTTTACTATGATTGCATCAGGGTTTTAGCCTCTCGCCATAATTATCTAATCTGTATATGGAGTAAATATAAAAGCTGGATTGTATGAAGAAGGATACGGCATCAGGGCTGGAGGAAGGCTTGTGGAACATGTGTGATATGTACAGGACATAGCATTGCTTGAGAAAAATGAAGAGACCTTGAAGCACTTGCTGATGGCAAGCAAGGTTTGCAGCCTTCCATATGGATTATGACTCAACGTGAAGACTAAAATCCTCACAACTGGACCAAGAGGTAACATCATGATAAATGGAGAAAAGGCAGGAGTTGTCAGGGATTTTGTCTTGCTTGGATCCACAATCAATGCTCATGAAAGCAGCAGTAGAGAGATCAAAAGATGCACTGCATCATGTAAACCTGTACAAAACCTCTTTAGAGTATTGAAAAGTACGAAGGTGTGCCTTAATTTGAGGACTAATGTGTGCCTGCCACAAGCCTTGGTATTTTCACTTTATTCGTATGCATGTGAAAATCAGATATTGAATAAAGACAAGTAGATCTATGTTTGGAAAAGTGTGGCCAGAGTGCTCCTTAGAGGCAAGGATGGCGAGCCTTCATCTTACATAATTTGGTTATGTTTTCAGGAGGAACAATTCCATGAAGAAGGACATCATGCTTGATAGTGGAAGGGTTTGTGAAAAAGAGAAAGGCCCTTAACAATATATATGATTGACACAGTGGCTGTGAAAAGGGGCTCAAGCACAGGAACAATTGTGAGGATGGCTCAGGACTGGGCAGTGTTTTGTTCTGTTATGCATAGGGTTGCTATGGGTTGGAACTGACTCAATGGCACCCAGAAACATGCCATTAAAGAGTTTGCTTCTCCTTAAGGCAAAGGAGTATGGCTTCTACATATCCTACTGTAGTAGAGTTAAATTTCTTAATTTGGCTCTTCGACTTATTTCTCTGTTAATTCCCACCAAAGACTTGGGCTTGTTTAACACTAAGAAAGAGGGCTTGTTTAACACTAAGAAAGGAGGTTGATCAATTTTTCTTACCACCCTCCCACTTCTAGGGTAAAAGAATAAGCTATCTTGAAGCAAGAGAAAAGAAACACTGAGAACCTTGGAAGGGCACATTCAAGATCTCTGTCTGGAATGGCAGAAACTCCAAAGACAAAATGCATCCCCTACTGGGGTGCTGAGATATGGAGAAGTAGCACCAAGACCTTGGTGGTACCCTCTCTCCATCTGGCCTGAGACTCTGGGACGACGCACAGCAAGGCTGGGGAAATGCCTTCCTGGTCCAAATAGGCAAAGGCAAATAGACCACGTGGCTGAGAGACTGGCAACTGGAGAGTGACTTGGCTACCATGTGGCTGAGAGGCTGAGAACTGGAGAGAGACTTGACTGCTGGTTGAGGAAACCAATGACTGTATCTTTACTGTTTGTTGATCCTGACTTGTAGTAACCCAGTAACGCACCTCATGAATCCCCCTAACCATGTTAACCGTGAATCTTGCTGGAGTCCTGTGGGCCACTGCAGTGAATCATAGACTGCAGCATGGACAGCATAGAGTGGCGCAGGAGGAATGGTTGCGGTCAGAATAGGTAACGGAGGATGTAGTCTCCAGGCATATCTGACTCCTCGCTCGTGACAATAGAGAGGCCAGAGGAGATAAGAGATGCTCACCTCCATGGCAGCTTATTACATTCACCGTGCTAGGCAGTGGTCATGAACTCTGGAGCATTCAAAGATAAATCTGTTTTGGTTATCCTTCTTACTAGCATTATACTCTTGGATAACCTACTCACACTCTCTTATCCTTTTCATTTTTTATCTATTGAATCAGAGTAACATAAACCAACTCGATGACACCTAACATAAAATGGCAACAATATAAAGTTATGGTGAAAATTACATAGGATGACACATGTGTGTTGGGCTGTTAACTGCAATGTCAGCAGTTCCAAACCACTGCTGCTCCATGGGAGAAAGATGAGGATTTCTACTTTGCTGTCTCAAAAATCCAGAGGCTTCTACTCTGTCTTATAGGGTACTCCGAGTCAGAAATGAATTTGATGTCAGTGAGCTGACACAGGTCTAGTACATGGGACACAAAATAGCAAATGTTGGTGTTCATTGTTGGCCACCATCAAGTAAGTTCCAACACAGAGAAACCTTAGTCACAACAGAACCAAACATAGCCCAGTCCACACCACTAATTGTTCTCGTGCCTGAGCCCATTTTTGCAGTCACTGCGTCAATCCATCTGCTTGAGAACCTTCCTGTCTACACTGCCTGTCCATCTTACAAAGTGTGATGTCCTTCCCCAGGGACTAAGGAGTACTCTGGCCATATATCTTCCAAGGCAGATCAGTTTATCCATTTAACAGTCCCTAGTATTTAAATTTTCTTCTTCAACATCAAAATGAAGATGCATCGATTCATCTTCGGTCTTCAGTGTTCCACGTTCCACTTCCACATGCATATGAGGCCATGGAAATGCCATGGCTTGAGTTATGGTAGCACATGGAAGGAAGTTATTGTAGTTAGCACCCCAACCCTTATGCAGTCATGCATTTTGTTAAGTGCGTCGTGTACAACACAGCAAAACATTGTTTGAGTCCTCACTTACCTCACAAATGGGGCTGCTTTTGAGACCACTAATGAGCCACTAAGTTGATCCATCTCATCAGGGGTCTTCCTATTCCTCCTGACCTACTTCTTCCCTGAGCATGCTGTCCTTCTCCGGACACTGGATTGCATAAACACCCGTGAACCCAAAGGCTTTTGTACATCATTTATTGGTGATTGTGTACATCTAGTAATGTTGAGCAGAGAACTAACAAGCAAATCTCATTTTATCACACTTCACAGATATTACAGTTTTTTCCTCAATTTTTCTAACATCAGGTGCTCACTTTGTGACCCTATGTTTCATTCTCATGATAATTCTCGTGCCATTTCAAACATTTTCAAAATGATACCAAACAAATAAATTATAACAAAAGGTAATCATAACTTTTTTCTTTTTTATAAAATGCTTCCATATTTTATCTTACTTTCCAAGCAGTTTTATTGGCACATATTTTACACATCATGCAAGTCAATACAATCGTTTAATCACATCAAGGGGCATTGAATAGTCCCCGCCACATAATCTTAGAGCATGCCCCTCCCCCCCCCCCCGCCCGCCACCTCCATGGTTAAATCACCCATAAAATGAGGGATGCAATCACAGTCAGTTCTAGTGCTCACTGCCCACGAGTGCCTTCATTATTTACTCCCCAACCCCTTTCCCTGCCTATCCCCCCCACCCCCATTCTCTATAGCCCCTGGTGTCATTCTTCTCCTTAGGCATCCACTCCTCCTGGGCTCACAGAACAATAAAAGACAAAACCACCCTCAGGGGGTAAGGCTAAATCATGACAGTATAAAGACAACAACACAAACAATGCAGAAGAAGGAAAAGACCCTCATCAACATTCAAAAAGTCAGGGGGGAAATTTCTGTCATGGAACCAGTCAGAGAGACTTGACCACAGTACAAATTCAGGTTGTGTCTGGGGGGGGAAGGGGTGTCAACTTCCAAGTATCATCAAGTTCTGTCCATGATAATCATAACTTTTATGTGCACTGGAAAACCCCCAAATTAATTAGCCTTGTTTTGTTGTGCTATTCACTTCATTTGATAGTCTGAACCCAAACCTGCAATATGTCTGAGGCATGCCTGTACTTAGCAGCTCATACAATTCTGATAAGGATAGGAATGACTGATGCATTTGCATATTTGGGCTTAAGAGAAATAGCTAAAATCTTATAAAGTCTCACAGTAGATTAAATATAACAGTTGGCTCTGGTCGGGGCCTCACTAAATATGGAGTCTTTCCAATAGAATCTGCAGGGTCCTGTTTTTGTGTAAAAGCGTTTCTTGGAACACAGATGCCAAAGTCCTAAGAGTCTGAGATATCTCTAGCCGCAGAAACAGAATCCCAAACCCAAACCCATTGCCAGCTAGTTGATTCCAACTCACCGTGATGTTTTGAGGACAGAGGATGGACATCCATTCTGCCTTTGAACTTCCAAGGTTGTAATCCTTAGAAAACAAGGCGACTCTGACATCATTGTCTCACGGAGCACCCAATGAAGCCAACTGCTCACCTTTGGACTAGCACATGAACACTTGACCTCAAGGATCCCTTGATTGAAACCGAGTAGACTTAGATAGTTTGCCTTCCCCTTCCCCAGGATGAGAGTCTGCAAACCAAAGAGACAGGTTGATGAGCAAATATTTTTGAGGCTCCAATTCTACCCTGATGGGTGCATATGAAAACCAAAGTCCCAAGTACCAGGGATTCTTGAGAAAGCTCAAGAGATGAAAAGGATTCCCTGGGCCCCAGAGTTGAGGACACCACTTTTGCTCGTTTTTATTAACCTACGCCCTGGTGGCTGAGTAGTTATGCATTGGGCTATTGACTGCAAGGACAGCAGTTCAAAACCATCAACTGTCTTCTCCCATTCAAAATTACCATCTTGGAAACTCACAGGGGCAGTTCTACCCTGTCCTTAGTGTTGCCATGAAGTAGAATTGACTCAACAGCAGTGAGTTTGGTTAAATATCAAAGTTCAAGAGTCTTGAGGTAAACGTACTTGTTGGCAGTAATGATGGTTTCCATTCAACAACCCCTCTGTGGGTGCAGTGATTCAGAGGGAGCAGGGCTGTCTGATGTCCTCTGACTGTGAAATCCAGATTTCTCACAGCTATAAAGGTTCCTTTCCTGCAAGGCTCACTGGGCCAACATTTGAGTTCAACCATGTCTAACATGATATCCTGTCATTTTGGTAATACCCCATCTACCTCCCATGTCCTCCTTTCCCTGCATCGCTTCTGCTGTGCATGGCCATGCACAGTGAGTTTAAAGATAATTTGTACCATAGCATTTAAAGTCTCTTAATTCTGTTTTTTTAGATATAACCAGAAGCAGGAGCACTTCTGTTCTATTTTAATTTGTGTTTACCAAACCCGTATCATGCACTCCATCAGGCAGTGTGCTCTTCTGGGCCCTATCCAGAAAATTAAAAACATAAATTAAATATAAATGGCCAAAGCCACAGAACAAGCAGGGCCTTCTTGTTGTCCACAGAGAGGAGTTCTATTACCGGCATTTGCTTCGGAGGAGAGTGAAGTTACCTGTAATTCTTGTTCTCGTGAAGGTGTGTCGTTTATTATAGCTCCCCATTCACCACCCGGCTCTCCCCATGGACTTCTTAGCCGCTTGATTTTTTTGGCTGCAGAAGAACCGGCAGGCCAGGGTTAGCACATTCTTGTGACCCCTGGGGTAGATACATTGCAGTCTAGCAAGAGTTTACACTCACTTTAACTATGTTCCTGGATTTTAATTTTGCCCAGACCTGTACGTTAAAAGAAGTCTTCTCTGATGAAAATAACTGCACTTAGAGGGAAAGGGTTCTATAAAGACACCCCTCTTTAAAATGATTGCCATAGACAAGTGGAAGAAACCCGAGTGTTTGGTAAGGCCTCAAACGAACTACCTTCCTAGCCTTGAACCTGAAGCATGCAAACGAATATACACAAAGACACATTTACACTTGCTTCCCTCTATCCCAAGACCAAACACCTTCTGAAGCAAGAGTGCCAATTCATGTAGACTCTCTAGGCTTCTCTTATTGATGGATAGAGGCTGCCTGTTGAGGAGTTGGAGGCCAGGTACAGACTCAGCAGGAAGGAGCATGGTGATTAATTAGCGATGTCTGCCATGGCGAAGGAGGAGGAAGTGGCAGTGTATGACAAAGTACTGGCCACTCCCAGTGAGGACTGTATCTTATTCATCTTTGTATTTCGGTGCCTAGCATGGTGGCTGGCACATAGAAGGCACTCCATAAATATTCGACTCAATTTTCCACCCAACTCCTTTCTTATAAACACCACAGTGGCATTTTTGTGTGTCGGGACTGGGGGTAGTAGAGGCATCATCTGTGGATGGAGAGCAGTGGGAATAACAAATTGCCCTAAGAGTAGAGTTGTTATTGGACACAGAGCTCAATTTCCCTACATTGTGGTCAATCACTTTCCTGTGGATCTACTGTCCTTCTCAGTGATGCTTTCCTTGACATTAGCTCTTTGCTTCTGGCCTTTGACTACCTCTGACAGCTAAATCGTGTTCACCATGTACCCCGCCGATGGCTGTTGTCTTGCAGGGGTGTGTCAGTCTAGGTAGACTAGAGAAACAAGTCCATGGACACACATATATGTATAGCAAAGAGATTTATACACAAGAGCAATTGAACATTGAGAAAACATCCCAGCCCCATCCAGATCAAGTCCATAAATCCGATATTAGGCCATATTTGTGATATAAATCTATAAAATCCTCTTCAGACTCATGAAACACATGTAATGATGTGAATTCACATCATCACAGGCCAGTGGGCAAAAAGTCTTTGGATTCAGTGTCATTGGAAACATCTTAGTGCTGGCAGGGTTTCTCTGGTTTCCGAGGTCTGGTTGTGTCCAGGTGGCTTATCTTCTGCAATGTCTCCTAGGGAGTAGCAGAGAGAGGTGTCTTCTGTTTCCAAGAAGAAGTACCAGATTTCCCAGAATTCTCAGGAGAAGGCCATGCCTACAGAAGTCTCATTGGCTATCTCCAGATTGACAGCCTAGACTCCACCCCTACACTCTTAATCCTTAAATTGACACCAGACTAGGTGACTACCACAGAAGTACATCTCTCAGTGCCTCATCATGGTTCTGGCCCTTTACATGAATCCCTGACAATCAGAAATCTTTTGCCGATATGATTTATCCATTGGTTTAGAGCCAATCCACTACTCACTCCATCTCTGTGATTGGGAGAGGTTTTGGAAGCTGTGTGAAAGTTATTTCAGAGCTACATTGTAGCAGCCCAAGGTTTCTCAACCAACCCAACACTAGTTCATGTTCCTAACTCCTTGAGCCCCATTATTTTTCCCCACTACACTTCCATGACTTACTCTTTCATGATCAAAAGACATGCATTGGATAAATCTGCTGCACAATACCTCTTTAAAATATTGAGGGGGACAAAAGGATGTTACTTTGAGCACTAAAGTGCACCTGACCCACACCATGATATTTCCAGTGGCCTCATATGCATGTGAAAGTTGGGCTTAGAATCAGGCAACCCAAAGAAGAATCCATGTGTCTGAATTGTAGTGCTAGAGAAGAATATTGAAATCATCATGGACTGTGAAAGAACAAACAATTCTGTCTTGGAAGATGTCTGACCAGAGTGCTCCTTCGAGGCAAGGCTGGTGAGGCTCCATGTTTTGGACATGTGTTCAGGAGAGACTAGGCTCTGGATAAAGACATCGTGTTTGGTGAATTAGATGGGCAGCAAAAAAAGAGGAAGGCCCTCAATGAGATAAATGGACACCGCGGCTGCAAAAGCGGGTTCCTGTCCCGGTAAAATTGTGCGGATGACCAAGGACCAGGCATTGCTTTGTGCTCTTGTACATTAGGTCACTATGGATGGAACTGACTCCATGGAAACTGCCACCACCACCACTGACAAGCGTGATCCCCTGGGGACCCAGTTTTTGTGACCTTGGATGAAGCAGTGGGGGGATTGCAAAAGCCACGCTACTTGGAGCTGACTAGTTGAAGGGTGTTAGTTGACTCTACGTTAGGTTACATTCGTTGTCACTGACCTAGGCTATAGCTTTTGTGTGCTTTACATGTTAACTTCTTTTAAAAACTCCGAAAGCAATAGCATAAGCTGCAAACAAAAAGTGTTTCTTGGAGAGTGGAAAGACACGTGTGTATGATGGCATGATGTCCAGCCATCTAGTGGAGGTTCCATAAAAATAGCACTTTACTAGGTTATGGTCTCAGAATTTACATTGTTGGAGAATTAAGGGGGTAGATAAAACCCTTAAAAGTCATAAATAAGGGCAGAAGTTCAGATCTCTAAGTCATCATATCAAAAATGTCGGAAACACTTCAAGATCATACTTATAAATCTGCAACACAAGCAGTGGACAACCAAGTTCCCCAGCAGAGAATGGGTTGTGGTGTATTTGCTGAGGGAAATGGAGCAGTTAAAGGGGTATTTAGACACCATTCTAAGACTTCAATTTATATAACCCTAAATTATCTCCACTATCTTGCTTAATTCTCTCTACAATGTCCCTATTCGACAAATGAGGATACTGAAATTGGAAAGCAGTAGTCCACTTGCCAATGAAGCGACTCCCCCATTACCTATAGATCACAGGCCTATGCCCAAGTCTTATGCCAAATACTCTTTCACCTATAGCTCCTCAGATGCTCAGAGGGAACATCTTAAATAGCATCTTACCAAATAGTCTGGGGAAAATGTAGGAAACATGGAACATCTCTGCTCTGGAAACCTTCTCCTGAAGGCAAGCCATCAGGAGAAATGTGACACTCGTAGATATAAGACTCTGGGGATATCCAGGTCACAGGCTTGCTGCCCACAAAGCTCCGACCCAAGGACCATTCTGCATGCCCTGCCAATCGACGGATCCTTGATATTGTTACTTCATGACTCCTCAACCTGCTTCAGAATACCTGCTTGGCACAAACTCACCTGGACAAGCCATAGAAGAGCACCTCGGTGTGTTCGGAAGGAACATGTTTGCTGGAATTAAAATAGCAAATGCATTCATCAGGAGGAGACAAACCTCAGCTGCACCCGGGAGAGCAACACCAGCCTCTTCCAAAGACACCAATGGCCCAGCACTTGCGTCTTCCGGCCGGTCTGTCTTAGGTATTTAAAAAGGTAGGATTTCAGAAAAAGGAGTGTCTGCGTGCAAGTTACTGTCCTTCCCACGAAGAAGCTAGTCATTTCCCTCAACGTGCTCACTGCCCTGACCTCATTCCAGGAGTTTCCACATCGTAATCCTTACCTACCTTCTCTCTGTGTTTCCATCAGACACTCAGGACGGAGACTAGCTGGTTTCCAAGGAACGGAAACCTGGTCAAAGTAGCTTCGGCCTCCAATGGTGGGAAGCACTTTGGAATTATTGAAGCTATAAATGAAATATCTCACGGAAGATATAGTATGGGAATGAAGTAGGGCTCATAAACCTTTTAGGCCAGTGCGGGGGAAAACATGAAAACAATTCAGGATGAAGGAGTCTATTTTTTCTTCTCCGTCAGTTTGTTGGTAGGAAATTTCTTATATTTTCTCCTTGGCCCATTCACTCATCTCTGCTTGTATCTTGCTGCCACACAGCACTAAAGTAAGCACAGCAGCCTGCACACCTTCCCAGTTCAGGTAATCCACAGAGACCCACTACCGGGATTGGGGCTCCTCTCTCGTGAACGGGAGAAAGAAACCAAGTGACCCAAAGTGATTTTCTCTAGATCTTATGAACTCACCTCTTGTGAAAAGGCATCCAAGAATGCAAGCAGGGCTACAGGAAGTCCCCTTGTCGAGGAAAATTGAGCATTGTGGGACTCCCAAGGTGTCCACACGGAGAATCACACCATTTCTGAGAAGGGGTCAAAAGCACCTACAAGCCTCCAAGAGTGTTTGACAAGATTCCGATGACCTCACAAATTTTATCTTTCCCAGCAGACAAGAAAGGAAGTCATGAGGAGATTACTTTGAGCAGTATACCTTTCACAGCAGTAGTTACTAAATTCAAGCCCCATATTCTCTCTCCCAGAATTTACTATCTACCGTTCTCACCCTTAACCATGCAGGTCCAGAAACCCAATTTGCCCAAACAAAAGACAGCAAAAAGATCAGTCTTTGAGTGGCTACACATTAATCAGCACACTCACACACACACACACACACACACACCTGCTGTCATGTCAACAAATAAGACCCATGATTTGCAGAGCAGAACTGTTTTCAAGGCTGAGACCTTTCAGGAATAAATAACCAGTGCCTTTCTGTGAGGCCTGAGTGGATTTGAACGACCAACTTTTCCATGATCGTGTAATCATTATACCACCTTGAGTCTTCAGTCAGCACACAGGAATCAACCAAACTAAAGATACTCCTCAAGCTCCTCCTCTGGAAGAAAATAACTCTCTGTGACTCCTACGGGGATTCCTGTGTGGACTGACTGCTTATTGCCTTATTACAAGAAGACTCACGTGGGAAAACAGAGTGTCACGTGCGTAGACTCGGAACAGGTATGGCTCCTGTGTAATTCATACCGTTCAGCTTACTTGGCCGTAGTATTTCAGAGATGTGGTCAACTCGACAGCTAGGATGGACCTGCCATTATGTCCAGGAAGACTGTCTCTGACCAAAAGCTGCTTCCAGTCAATGTTTGCCCAAGGCTTGATTCTTTTTTTGTTGTTTGTTTGATTTATTAGATCATTTTATTGGGGTCTCTTACAATTCTTGTTACAATCCATACATCAATTATATCTGAGATATTATGACATATATTCATTCCATCGTACTGTTCTAGATATTTACTTTCCATTTAACCATTGATATCAGCCCCACCCCCACTCCCCCAACATGGTCCCTTGATAGATTATAGATTGTTAATTATTTTCAAATCTCACACCTGCCTCTGTCTCCCTTCCCCTCTGGTTTCTGTTGTTCTTCCTCCTAGAAGAGGGTGTGTGTTTGTATGCCATTCATTGTGATCCGATCAGTACCTCTCTCCCTGCCCCCCTTCCCCCTACCCTTTTGGTATCACTAGTCCCATTCCTGTTCCTGGGTTCCATGTATTGTGAGTTTTATTTCTTGCCTGTACCTACGTACGTGCTCCCGTCTAGTGCAGAGTGGGAAGCGCACTAGGGCATTGACAGTGGAGAGTAAGGAAGCCTCAAAGGGTGAGAGGTTTACTGCATGAGCATTTCGTGTTCCACTGCACCCTGATTGACTCATCCCCTCCCTGTGATCCCTCTGTGTGGGGATATTCCATTGTCTACAGATGGGCTTTGGGTCTCCACTTTACACACCCTCCCTCATCTAACCAATGCATTTTTGTTTGTTTGTTGTTTGTTGTGAGTCTTCTGATGCCCATTGCCCAGTCTTGATGAGCGCACACAATCACATCAGCTGGTGTGCTTCTTCCATGTGGGTTTGTTGCTTCACTGTTGGATGACTGCTTGTTTAACGTAAAGCCTTTAAGAACCCAGATGCAGCTATATCTTTTAATAGTTGGGCACCATCCTCTGTCTTCACCACATCTGCTTATGCCCCCATTTTGTCTTCAGTGATCATGTGGCGGGGGCTGAGCATCATGGAATGCCAATTTAAAATAATTTAGAACAAAGTGTTCTTTTATCATGGGAAGATAAAATCCAAGGCTCAAGGCCCGTCTTCAGCCTCTGTGCATTGCCTTCTAAGTATATATACATAGGCCAATGCCTCTACTTTTATGGATTAATGTATGTACATAAGTACACACCTCTGTTAAATCCCTATCTATATCTTTGCTTCCTACAGCTTACCTCTGTTTCCTTTTGCCTCCTCCTGCCCCACCATCGCTTTCCCCCTTCTTCCACCTCTTAGTGCTTCCTCTCCACTAGCTTGGTGTTGCTCTAACAGGATGTCTACCCTCTCCTAGATTTTGGTTTTGATTCCCTAGTTCTTCCCTGTCCATGATGACATCCACTCACCATACCCTTCTCCCCACAGCGGGACAAACCAGAAAAGGAGCATAACAGATCAGCAACTGGGGTAAAGCTGATCCACAGAGCTCCTGAGGAGTCCCAAATATGGGCTTCAGGCTAGGAGGGGCAGACCCCAGATCTCCTGGAGGACCAGGGGGGAAGAATTCATGGGGCCAGCGAACAGACCTGGATCTGTGTAAGGTTTTTTCTTTTTTCCTTATTCTCTCCTTTTCCTTTCTCAACTATATTTTTTCTTATTATTTGAACGAAGACATTGCTGGTTTGCCTACTTATATGGGACAAACATGGGAGGGAGGCTTGGGGAGAAGGCAATGGGGCCAATGGCCCCAGATGGTCTAGGGGGAAGAAGGAGGCGGGGAGAAGGGTGTGGTGAGCTGACAATGCTTGATTATTTAACCTCCCTTTCCTCCGTGTCTGCAAAGAGGGCCCACTTTAAATTGGTATGTCCGCCCCTTGAAGGAACCCTGGTGGCATAGTGGTTATGGATTGGGCGGTTAACTGCAAAGTCAGCGGTTGGAAACCACTAACTGCTCCATGGGGACAGGCAAGACTTTCTGCACTCGTAAGAATTACCATCTCAGAAACCCATAGGAGTAGTTCGACCCAGCCCTTTGGATTTGCTGTGCGTCATGGGCAACTCGATGGCAGGGAGTTTGTTGTTGTTTTGTTGTTGCTGTTGTTTCGGGATTGCACTATCATGTCCTCAGATAAAATAAATGGGTAGTAACACTGTGAGTTCAGTGGTAGGCTCCTTACTGAAAGATCGGTGTCTACATGGCAGAAAGATGAGGCAGACTGAGTCCGTAGAGATGTACTTCTAAAACCTTATTGGCCACTTCTCTGTCCTGCAGGCCTATCATTGAGTCAGGATTGATGAGAGAGCCGCTGGTCTCTTTAGACAGTCTCCATGTTGCTTGCTTCTACCTCGGAGCCGATCTAACTTTTCAAAGTGATTTTTCTCATAGATTTGGTGACCAGAGAGTAGTCAGATCATGGGGTATCCTTCATCCTTGCCCCTAGTCCCTACTCCCAACATCCAGATCTGCATATTTCAAATGCAACCGAAAATTAAAGCCATTACAGAAGCTTTCCAAATGGGCAAATATTTGCCTCAATTATTCTATTTACAATTCCAAAAATATTTCTTCTGTTGAAGTCTGTGTACAAGAAGTGGCTCCAAACCCATTTTTAAGGGAGTTTTGACATCAATGAAACGTTATGCTGGCAGGGCCAGTGAAGTGCTTGATTAATAAAGAGGCTCAGTGTTTTCAAACACATATTCCAAGCAGCCTCATTTGAAGAAAACCACAAGCGGAGAAGGCTTTGCTGCTCTCAGTCACAAGGGGGTTGTGTATTTCATCCCCGCTTACACAGTCCGCTTACTTTGGAGCTGGGGTAGGAAAGAAACATGGCCAGCAGAAATAAGGCTACATTCAGTGACCCCAGCCTCCCACCCACTCGCCTGATGGAAGGAGGGTGGTTTTTCTTTCTTTTTTTCCCCCTTCTTTGCTACTGTTTTCTTAGTTTTTAACCGTTTAATACTGAACCATTCTCGAAAGCACACCATCTTTAGAGAAGAGCAGGGGGCTCCTTTGAGTCGCATTGTGCTGGACTGGGGAGTCCAGACACCTAATTGCCGATTTTCCAGGCAGCGGTGTTGGCACGCTAGACAGAAACGTAATTGAGTATGTTCATGTTAATTACTTTGAAGTGCTTTCCTCTTTTCCAGCGCTTTATAAAAACATGGCAACTTAAATTGGGTCATTATTTCATATGCCTACGATTCTACTCAGCTACTTAAGGAGCCATGGAAATTCAGTCAGGAAAAAAAATAATTAAGCATGCCTCCCTTTATGTCTCCTTAAAGAAAATAGATAACTGGGATTTTTTTAATGCTGAAAGAAAGGATCCACTCACAATAGTAATTACACAAACAAGAGCTTTTATTGGAATGATGACAATAATGAATGCAGAAATCACATGATGTCTTCTTTAACCCCCCTTGGCAGTTCCACCGGGACCCTTTGAATGCCCCCAATGTGTGCCAGGCTTGCTACTTTTACTTACTAAAATATTTCATTTCTCCTCTCAACAATCCCACCAAATATAAAATCATCACACCAAGGTAGCAAAGAGGATAAGTGCTTTAACTGCGGCCACACAGCTCCTTAATGACAGAGCAGACCTCAGACGACAAATCTTCAAAGTCCCACGCCAATCCTCCTTATATTGCTTCTCCACAGCAAAATATACATTGGCAAGTCTTTGCTTTTTCTTTCGGAGGAAAGGAGGATGGAAAGCATACACTTCTGTCCACGACACACATTTTTGCCATAAATTTTAATCTACTTCTGCTGTGGCATTTACAAGAATGGTATTTCCTCCTCAGGTGTAAGGGAGAGAATGTGTGAGGATATTCATGGGCGTGTGTTTTACTTTCTGTTACATGTTCTCATCTTCAGAACATTCTGGAAGGTGAAGAACAATGTAAAGGAAATTTTATTAATTAATTTGCCCAGCATATATAGGTCGGCTACTGTCTCCCAGACAACATGGTTAGAAACTCAGAGATGGGGAAGATTGCTGATGATAGCACATCAACATAAACAGAGACGGGGAGTAAGTGAGGTTCTTTAGATTATTTTTTTCATTGCCTTGCCCCAGATGAGGCCTTCATTGTGTCCTATTTAATTATAACCCAAACAACAACACACAAATAAAATGAGCTTATTCTTACAGAATTAATTCTGACTCACAGTGATTCTGAAGGACAAGGTAGGCCTGCTCCGTTGGGCATCTGAGGGTGTGCATTTGCAGGAAAGCATATTTCAACCACAGAGAGGCTTCAAACAACCAACATTTCTGTTACTGTTCCCATGTTTAACCCACTGTACTACAAAGAGAACATCTAAAATACAATAAAATCAACTTTCCCCATCTTCTTTCTCACCACTTCTAATTGTTTAAGTATATTCTAGTTGCTCTTGCACAACGAATAAGGAAAACTGGAAACTAATGCATTTGAGTTAACGTATTGGTAAACAATGTGGAAAATGCTATTTCCAGAAGGACGAACAAATTTGAGTTGGAAGGAGAACATCAAGAATGTCCTAAGGGCCAAGGATGACAAGAGTACGTCCGTACGTCTCGTGCATTTTGGACATGTTATCAGGAGAGAGCAGTCCCTGGAGAACGACATCATGCTCAATAAGGTAGAGGGGCACCAAAAAAGAGTAAGACCCCCAAAGATGGATGGAACGGTGGCTGCAACAATGGGCTTGCACATAAGAGCGATTGTGACAATAGTGAGGACTGCGCACTGTTTTCTTCTGTTATGCGCAGGGTTGCAATGAGTCAGCAGCTAGTCAATCAGCCAAAGTAGCTGCACGCAAACCAGTGCGTATATTCTCACCATACTTAATTAGTCATCAGAGAAGCTGACTTATTTGAAGAAGAGCAGGGTAATAAATTAGAGGGACTCTTATTAACAACTTGTGATATGTAGATGACACAACCTTGCTGAAAGTGAAGAGGACTTCAAATACTTGTTGATAAAGATCAAAAATCACATCCTTCAATATGGATAACAGTTCAATATAAAGAAGACCCAAATACTCACAGCTTGACCTGTTGGTATTTTCAAGATAAATGGATGAAGATTGAAGGTGTCATGGATTTATTTAGTCTTGCTTGGATCCACAATCAATGTCATGGAAGCAGCTCATGAACCAAGAAGAGATCAAATGATGCATTGCATTGGGTAAATCATTTGTACAAGGCCCTGTAGGGTTTTGGAAGGCAGGTGTTTACTTTGAAGACTACAGTGCACCTGAACCAAGTCATGGGATTTCCCATCTTCACTTGTGCATGTGGCAGGTGGATATTGAATCAAGACGACTGAAGAAGAATTGGAGTGGTTGAGTGGTGGGGCTGGAGCAGACTATTGAAAGTACCGCGGACTGCTGAAAGGCCAAACCCATCTGTTTTGGAAGAAGTATGGCTAGAGTCATTTTGGAGGCAAGGAAAGAGGAACTCCATCTTACTCCATACTTTGGACATGTTGTCAGGAAAGACTATTACTTGGATGAGAACATCAAACTTGGCAAACTAGAGGGGACGTGAAAAAGAGGAATACTCTCAAGGAAATGGATGGATGCAGTGCCTGCGACAATAGGCTCAGACATGGGAACAGTTGTGAGGGCGGCACAGGGACCTGGCGGTGTCTCCTACTGTGTATAATGCCACAATGGGCTGGTACCATCTCAATTGCATCTAAAAACATCATAGGATGATTACATTCTATTGCATCTCACCATGCAGTAGAGTTATGCTGAATAGCATTCCACAATGATTGCAGCAGTGCATTGACAGGGAGCAGTCAGAGGCTCAAGCATGATTCAGAAGAGAACATAGAATGAGTGATATCTTTGCTGATGTCGCATGGATCTTGGCTCAAGGCGGAGAATACCAGGATGATGTTTACTTGTGTTACACTAACTGTGCCAAGTCATTCGGCTATGTGGATCATAGCAAACTACGGATAACTTTGAGGAGAGTAGGAATTGCAGAACAGTTTACTGTGTTCATGAAGAACTGGTACGTGGGTCAAGAGGCAGTTATGCAAAAACAAGGGAATAATAATACTACATGGTGTAAAATCAAGAAAAACGTGTGTCAGGGTTGTATCCTCTCGCCATACTTATTGAATTTGTATGCTGGCCAAATAATTAGGAAACTGGCTTATATGCAGGAGAATGTGGCATCAGGATCATAGGAAGACTTCAGCAACCTTTGAAATGCACATGATACAAACTTGCTTTCTGAGAGTGAGGAGGACTTGAGACACTTGCTGATGAAGATCAAGGTTTGTAGTCTTTGGTAGAGGTTAGAATTCAATGCAAAGAACACCCAAACCCTCACAACTGGAGCAACAGGTAACATCATAATAAATGGAGAAAATGTTGAAGTTGTCAAGGCTTTAGTCTTGCTTGGATTCACAATCAATGCTCCTGAAAGCAGCTGTCAAGAGATCAAAAGATGAGTTGACTTTGACAGATCTGCTACATAAGACCTTACAATATAGAAATGCAAGGGTATTAATTTTAGGTCTAAATTGTGCCTGACCTAAGCCATGGTATTTTCTTCATTTGCATGTGAAATTTGGACATTGAATAAAGGTGCTGATGAAAAATATTGAAAGTACTATGAACTGCTAAAAAGCTAAACAAATCTTTCTTGAGAAAGTATTTCCAAAATTCTCCTTGGAGGCAAGGATAGAGAGCGTTCAGCTGATATACTTTGGACATGTTAGAAGAGACCAGTCCCTGGAGAAGGCTTTCATGTTTGGTAAAATAGAAGGATAGCAAAGGAGAGGAAGTACCTCAAGAGATGGATCAACACAGCAGCTGCAGCAATGGACTCAGTGGTACCTAACAACATCACGAAGAATAACTATGTCATAACTGCAAACCACTGAGAATTATGGCACATCAAAGTTAATACGTAACGCGAATCATCATCTTAGTATAGGATATCAGACCACATTCCTGGAACTTGCTAATTTAACAATACTTCCATCTGTCGATTCACCCCCAGTCCTCTTAATATTATCCAATTTATATGTTACTGTTGATTTCAGGTATATTCCAGTCAGCTCCAGCCCACAGTGAATCTCATTACAACAGAATAAAACATGGCCACCAACTGTACCGTCTTCACAATTGTTGCATTCACTGAATCAATCCACCCTGTTGAGGGGGTTTCTCTATTCCACCAGTCACTTAATGGGTAGGTGCCATTTAGCCTGTTATGATTCGTAGCAAGTCTATGTACAATAGAGAAAAACCCTGGCTAGTCCTGAGCCATTCATACTCCCAATTGTTATGTTTGAGCCTATTGTTGTAGCTAGTGTGTCTCATTTGATGACTTCTACTTTGCTAAACAGGATGTCCTTTGCCAGTGATTTGTCTCTCTTGATAACATGTCCAACGTATCTGAGCTAATGCCTCACCATCCCTGCGTGTAAGAAACATTCTGATTTGACCTATTCCAAAAATGGATTTTTTTGTTCCTTTGGCAGTCCATAGTACTTTCCATATTCCTGCTCAGCACCACAACCCAAATGCATTGTTTCGTCTTCAGGCTTCTATAGTCAATGTTCAACTTTCACATGCCGATCAGGCAATGGAAATATCACAGCCCCATCTCAGGCCTCAAAGTATCACCCTTGCTTCAAAGAGGTCTTTTGCAGCAGATTTATCCAGTGCGATATGTGGCTTGGTTCATATTGTCCTGGGATATACAGATGAAATGGAGACGATTGCCGTCTCTGGTTTATAGGGAGAGTAATGATTATGGTAGGAACATTTCTAATGATGCCATGTATTAGTCCTATTGTGAGGATTTTTATGTTCTTTGCATTGAGTTGCAACCCAGATGGAAGGTTGCAGTGGTTTTTGTTTGTTTGCTTCAGCAAGTGCTCCAACTGTTCCTCATCGTCAGCAACTAAGACCGTGTCACCTGTGTATTATAGTTGTGAACCTGCCTCCCGGTCTGATGCAGTGTCCTTCATAGGTCCCAGCTTCCCCAATATTGTGTTCAGCATGCTGACTACAGGTATATGGTTAATGGCTACAGGCCTAATGCCAGCCTTCCGTTCCTGATTTTACTCCTTTGTTCTTATTTATATCACTCTCTCGATTTATGTTTAGCTTCTTTGCAAACACAATGAAGTACACTGGAATTCCTATTCTTCTCGGTTCTATCCATAGTGTGCTATGAGCTACACCAAAAAATACCTTCACATAGTCAGTCAAGCAAAAGTAAACAACTTTCTAGTATTCTCAGCTTTCGGCCAAGATCTATTTGATGTCAGCAATGATATTTCTTGTTCCATGTCCTCTTTCAGTCCAGTTTTCGTTTCTGAAAGCTCCCTGCTAATTGTACTGCTGTAACAATTTTGAATGATCTTCAGAAAAATCTTACTTGAATGTGATATTAATGTTGTTCAATAATTCATATATTCTATTGGGTCACCTTTATTTGGAATGGGCATAAAAAGGAATTTCTGCCAATTAATCAGCAAGTCAGTTGTATTCATAATTGCTTGGCATGGATGACAATGTTTCCAATGCTTCACTAACTTGCTAAAATATTTGGGTCCGTTAATTACTTGACCCTTGTTTTTCACTAATGCCTTCAATGCAACTTGGACTTCTTTCTTCAATACCCCTGGTTCTTGGTCACATGTGGTCTCTTGAAACGGACTAAGGGTTTTTGGTACAAGGAATCTATGTTTTCCGTCCATCATTTTTAGTGCTTCCTGCATCATGTAAATTTTGCCCACAGAAGCCTTCGATGCTGCAACTTGAATTTTGATTTGTATTTTCCTTAGTTTGTTCATCATGAGAAATAGTGGGTATGTTCTTCCTTTTTGGCTTTCTACCTCCAGGTCTTTGCATATGTCATTATAATATGTTAATTTGTCTGTTGAAGACATCCTTTGAAATGTTCTGTTCACCTCACTTACTTCACCTCATGCTTTAGCTAATCTGCATTAAAGATCAAATTCCAGATTTTCTGACATCTACTTTAGTCTTTACTTTTTTTCCCACTAACTTAAAAGAACACCATTGGATTATGTTTTAGTTGAAAGATTACATCATAAATTATATGTCCATTCAAGATCTACATGCAAATTATTGTGTGATCTGGAATAAAATCCCCCCAATTTGTCAGCACTCCCCACTTCTTCTCCCTGCATCGCCCATTTCCCTTCCCTTCTTGCCCTCTTATCTTTTCTTTGCAATAAAAGGTGTCCTTTGGGTTTACTAGAGTTGATTGTTCTAAGGAGCCCACACCTCTATTATAGACCTCTATATCAACTGGTGGAAAGGTGTCCTCTAAGCATGTCTTCAATTGCAAGTTACTGGATTGTCTTAGGGGTTCCTCCAGTCTCTTTCTGTAAAATAAATCTAGTGTCATTCTATTTTTCTTTAACTTGGATTTTATTCTACATATTTTATTCTTTCTAACCAGTAGCAGTATTGTGGTCTCAGTCAGAGCTGCCATAGTAGTAGCTAGGCACTACCTGGTTCTCTTGGTCTCAGTTTAGAGGAGACTGTGGTTTATGTAATCCATTAGTTCTTTGGTCCAGCTGCTTCCTTGAGTCTTCAGTTTCCTTCACTCTTCTTTACTCTAGGAAGAAAGAGTGCAATAGTTGCTTCTTAAACCCCAGGTTCTTGTACGAGGCTAGCATTTAGAACATTATACTTATGTGACAATATGCTTCCTCAGCATAATGTTCTTGAAGTCATGCACAGCTTTCCAAGCCTTTTGTCAATAGAGTTTACTGCAAGAAATTGGTTCTTAACATGAATTGCAGATTCATGTGGGAAATAGTCAAGGGCCATATCGTGTGTAACATTATGATAAAGAACCAAAGTTTGAAGTTGACCAATCTTTCCTTGCTTGGATCCATAATCAGTGCTCATGGAAGCCAAAAATATCATGAAATCAAAAAATGTGTTACTTGAGGTAAATCTGATACCCCAAACCTCTTGAAAGTGTTGAAAAACAAGGATATTACATTGAGGTATGAGGTGGGCCTTACTTGAGCCGTGGTATTTTCTATTGCCTTACCTGCATGTGAAAGTAGGCCATCGAATAAGGAAGACCAAAGAAGAATGGATGCATTTGAACTGTGGTGCTGGAGTGATCCTTAGAGGCAAGGGTGGTGAGACTTCATGTCACTTAATTCGGACATGTTGTCAGAGGAAATCAGTCCCTGGGGAAGGATGTCATGCTTGGTAGAGTGCCAAGGAGAGAAAGGCTCTCAAGGAGATAGATTGACAAAGTGGCTCCAACATTGGGTTGCATTGGAAACCAATTGTGAGGATGGTACAGGACCAGGCAGTGTTTTGATCTGTTGTCCGTAGGGTCTCTGTGCCCCAGAACCAATTAAATGGCACCTCACAACAATAGCAGGAACAATATAGTCAATGTCATATTTCGGCTCGTGTGTACTTGTTTTAATTTTCCTCAATTGTAACCTGAATTTGCCTCTGAGAAATGAATGGTGTCTTCAACAGTGGCCACTAGCTTTATTTTAGCTGCTGGTATTGAATTTCCCACTCGATCTTTCCACAGGCATAGTCATTTTGATGATTGTTTATTCCACCAGGTGTGTATTCAGTGGATTTTTTAAAGGAATTTCCCAATGAAGAGGTCTGGATCTTGCAACACTCTATCATGTAATCTCCAGGTTAATTTATATCATCAGATCATATTTCCACCTACTATTTCTTCCTCTTTGTTTCCAACATTTGCATGTTATTGGCCAGTATTTATCAATCCCATTTGATTAAATATTTTATTAATTTCTTGTAATCATATAGATTTTATTTTATCACAGACAGAATTGTATATTAAGATAGATCTTGAAATGTTCTCTTTTACAAGAAATAAAATATCATCCCCCTTTGAAATTGTCATTCCCGGTAAAAGAAACATTATAATTGTCCACCTCAAAATGGTCAATACTGGTCCATTTCAAAGTCTAGGCCATCTAGCTTTATAGGTTCCATAACCTATTTGACTAGGTCCAATATTTCTTGGTTCTTCATACATTCTATATTCTGATTGTTGGATGATTTCTTCCTTTTCTTTTCCTTTTGAATCATGCCTCCTAATCGAATGGAGATCCGTAAGGCGTAGTTCATCCATGTCATGAAGGTGAACTCTGTTTTGATGAGCCATCTCTTACCCAGTCATATCTTGAGTGTCTTTCAAATGGAGGGAGTCATTGCCCTCACTTTCTTTGACAACGTTCCACTGTTCATTACAAAGGTTCTCAGTAGCTGGTCTCTTAGCAATGGACAGCCTATTCCTTCATCTCAATTTGTTCATACACTGGACAGTCTGCTCAGCCTTCTCACCAGGAGTTCCCCTGATGGCCTGTGAAATACAAGTTTCATAGCTTCCAGCATCCCAGCCACAGACAAATCACCACAGCAGAACAAACTCATAGATGAGTGGTAGTCTGTGGATGTCACATGTAAAGAAATATTACATTATTTTCAAAGATTTGTATTTGACATTTTGTGTCCATTCCAGAAAACAGGTTTAGTAAACTTCCGATATAAAATTTTCTTACTAGAAGTATTTCCTTTCAACAGAACACCATACTCCATTATTATGTACATTTTCCCTAAAAGATAGATAAAATGGAAGTTCACATGCTTTTTTGAAGGTTACACAGTAGGGGAATGACACAGTTGATATTATAGTGACTTCACTCTGATTCCAAAGCTTTGGCTTCTACATAATTGGAATCTCTGGTTCTCACCAGCTCAGCCTCCCTCACTGAGTGGAATCTGCTCCTTATTCTTTTTAGGGGGACACTTCGATAACAGACTCAAGTGGATGTCTACTCATGTGTCTCACAGCAAGCTGTGTTCCACAGAGCTGCAGTGCCCACCATTTTACATGTTGAGTGAATTTGTACATCCACCTTTCCAGCCTTTTGCTTACTACCTGAGTGTACTACCTGATATGAATTCTTGGTTGACCTTTCCATCAAGCTCTCCTTCTTTCTCCTGGCCTCAGAGAGGACAAATCAGACTTCCTTTTCCTTCTCTTACCTTCCTGATATGTTTCACCTTCTTTTAACACCGTTTCCTTTGCTTTTCTATCTCTGTCTCTCCCTCTCCTTCCTATCTCTCTCTTTCTCATTCTCCCTCCCACTCTCTTCCCTGTTTCTGTTGAATGTGACTCTTACATGGAAAGTTCTAGTGAACTTAATGGTTGTGACTGATTCAACTCAAAGGGTGTGGCCTTTGTAAACTGTTTCAATTCCTAGAGTTTTCTCATTCTTTTTCTTTCCAAAGCCTGAATTTTATGCTTCCTCTTAATTTATGACTCATTCTAAATCCTTCAAATAAATGTCTCTTAAACAGACGCTTTGCTAATACGAACCCGAATATGTTTTCTATCTTGCAAAGAATCTTAGTTTGTATGTCTGTAATTCCAAGCAACTAAACTAAACCTATGGTGTTAATGAAGAAGTACTATGGATTTCCAAAAGAATAAATAGATCTGTCTGAGAGGAACTAGAGCCCGAATTCTTTTTAGGGGCAAGTATGGTAAGACTTTATCTCACATATCTTGGACATGTTTTCAGGAAAGACCAGTCTGTGGAGAATGTCATTATGCTTTATAAAGGGGGAGGCACAGGGAAAAGTAGAAAGGCCCTCAATGAGCTGGTTTGACATGGTGGATGCAACAATGGGATTCAACAATAGAACAACTGTAAGGGTGGTACAGTTTGACCGTGTCTCCTGTTGTACCTAGGGACACCGTGAGCTGCAACCACCTGGATGTCCCTCAACAACAAAAGGTAAAACTTTGAATTCTTGTTTCATCTTTAATCTACACCATCTATTACCATATTCTTACACATTCATTGGTCTTCATTCCCTTCCTGTTTGTGTCCCAACTACTGCCCTCGTTTAAGTCAGTGTTACTTCTAGCCTGAACTTTTGCAACAGTTCCTAACTGGACACCGTGCCTTTATTCATTTTCTGTCTACCTTTTCTATAAATTCCACTGATAGTAACCAGATAAATCACACTAAGAATGTTACTACTGTTTCTGTCCCAGTTGTCATCAGAATGGCCCCCAAGTCGTGTTGATCACATGCATCGTGAGATTAGACTGCCGTGCTCCACAGGGTTTGGATTGTCCTGTACTCTAACACACCACAGAAATCCTTTCTTCCTAGTCTGCCTTAGTCTAGAGGCTTTGCTGACATTTATTTAGGAGAATAACAACAAATAAACTTCCCTTGACAGATAGATGTTGTTGCATTTGGAGTACACTGAGCAATTAAAGTGGATCTCCCACATGAAAGGTAAGAATTGCACCATCAAACAACCAGCGTCCCACACTAAGAATAGCATTGCCTAAAAAACCGTCTCTTTCCTAAATCCTTAAATGACTCCAGGTTTCAAACAATGAATCCAGCATCTAAACAACTACCTGAGATTGCTGAATGCATACATCTAACCTTTACCAACCCTCTTTTTTCACTTCCTGGCACTGCTCTTCTGCTTCGTGAAATCCCTAGCTGTTCTCTACAAACGATTCCCTACTCCTGCCCTTGACCATTGCTGAAGCGCCTTGTTCTTCTGTCTCTAGCTTGCACTTCTTAAGTTACCAAGCCTTAGTTGTCTCGGTCATAGTCATTCCTTCCTATGGAAACCACAGGTGACAATCTCGTCCATTTCTTTTCTTATCCTAGCACTTTATACAGTAAATGATGTATTGCATTGGGCAAATCTACTGCACAAGACTTGTTTAAAGTGTTGAAGAGAACGGCTGTCACTTCAGGGGCTAAGGTGTGACAAGGCACTGTACTTTTCCATCACTTCATATTCATGTGAAAGTTGGACACTGAACAAGGAACATGAACGAACAGGTACCTTTGGAATTATGGTGTTGGTGACAACTATTGAGATACAATGAACTGCCATAAGGACAAACATCTATCTTGGAATAAATATAACCAGGTGCTTCTTAGGAGCGAGCATCCCAAAAATTGGTCGCATGTATTTTTGGCAAATTATTAGGAGTGACCAATGCCTTAAAAAGACATCGTGTTTTAGTAGGTAGGCCAGCGGAAAAGGGAACGGCCCTCTAGGAGACTGACCGAAAGGCTGCCCGGCTGCACGCCCACATGAACACAACTGTGAGGAGGGCGCAGGACCAGGCTGGGTTTCCTTCTCGTGGACCTAGGGTCGCTATGGGGTCAGACCTGACTCAGGATACCTGACAACGACAATGATATCCCTTATATCTACTCATCATAGCACATTTACTATTTTTATCTCTATTTTACTTAAGTTGGAAGAGACTTTAGGCGGTCAAAAGCGTTAACGCTCTGCTGCTGACCAAAAGGTTGTAGATTCAACTTCACTCAGCATCCACGGAGAAGAAAGGCCTAGTGAGCCACTTCCAAAATATAAGTTATTAAAACTTCCCTTCTCCCGTGGCACACATGGGTTACCATTAGTCAAAATCAACTCCGCAGCAAATGATAACTGATACATTTAATGTATAGGTGCAACCCTTACCTTTGTTGCAGACCGAATCTAAGCCACGAGAAAGTGAATGATTATAGCGTAATGGGAGGTCAAAGCCTTTACCATATTATTCCTGAATCCAACCCATGAAGCCTGGAAAGCTAGGTAGGGTGTGGTAACAGACACTATTTCTGAGAAGACGTGTATGTACGAATTGGGTTTTGAGCTTGTAAATCCATTTGTAAGTTGTGTGGTGATCAGCTGGAGACACACCCAAAGCCACACACATGTATGATTTCTACAAAGGACAAGTAAAAGCACTAAAATTGTCAGAGAAAATAAATGAAAATTATTAGTCATTCTTGAGACATATTTGCTTTCCCCCCCCTCCCTCCACCCCTGCCAAGTGTCTGGCATGCCCCAGGCCTTCAAAGGCTCATAGAACAGAGTAGACTAGGCACACGAAGAGCCCAGACATTAGAAATAGATTAACTCTACTTTACATCCTGGTCAACCGTGCATTCAGGATCAGACTTACCAGCCTTTACTTTCTCCATAAACTAGGAATAAAGATATTTACCAAGAAGTTTCACTGTAATGATCAAGTAAGACTGTGAATGGCAGATTCATTTTATATATATGTGCATATATGTCCTTTAAAAATACATAATGAGGTATAGAAAATTTTGGAAATAGATGCATCTATTAATAATGGGTGAGATTATGTGGTAGACTTAATAATGGCCTCAAAAATTCTCAGGACCTTTGGAGTGTCTCGTCATGGCCACTTCTTTTTGTCTCAACTCATCTCCAGGTGTTCCTTCCAAAATTTCTCCAACAAAGTGCTCCTCACTCCATCGTGTGATCCTCAGTTTTCACATCTGCGAGTCCCTGACTTTAGTTCACCTTCTTTGATATTTGTTGCTGTACCCGGCTCTTCTATACTTCTCTACTCCATCGCCTTCCATGGCCCCAAACTCCTGGGCTCCGTTCCTTTCACTCGCACCTGACGCCGCATGGAGAAGAACATTAAGCTGGAACAGCGCAGAGGGGTCCTCATCCCCACGTTATCACCGGACCGCTCTATGCTACTTTTCTGGTTCTCGTGTGACTCCATTTACTCACTGTCAAACACGAGAGCTGACCCATCGAGCTTAAATCAGCTCTCACCATCTATGGTTCCAGGTTCATAAAAAGGACATTAAGAGAGAAATCTTGGCTGTCTGCCTCAGGAGAAAGAAAGAAGAAAAAAAAGATATCACTTTGCAGAGAGAGTGAGTTTCAACCATGTTATGTGTTTCTTTGCATGGAGTTGGCTGCTTCTCGAGTCCCAGGATCCCTTTGGGACACTATAAATTATCTGAGGACAAAGTCTAATTGACACAGTTGAGAGGGAGGGACACAAATAGTCACAGGCTTGGACAGTGAGACCTATGTGGAGAGGTTAATAGGACTGCGAAAGCTTGAGGTTTCAGAAGGGCTGATGACGGAGCCATCATTCTGCCGACACATTCATAAAACAACACTGTGCACAGGGTAGGGATCAACCTTCTTACTAATCAACAAGAACAGGATGAAAATTAACAAGCTGTAAGCTGCGATGAAGACTATTGATGCTAAATGTAAGAGAACATATTAGACAGCTGGGAGTAGTTAGGCGATGGAACAGACTGCTCTAAGAGAAGCCGTGAAGTCACTGTAATTGGGGACACTCAAAACACAGCAGATAAACATCTGACACAGCCGAGGGAATCCCTAGGGGAGGGTGAAGCTCGGGACCTCAAAGTAACAAATATTTAAAGATGGGGGTGAGGTGAGGATTGGAAATGAGAAGGTGCAGGAAAGCAGAGACCGGAGCGATGTTGATCTTAAGGATTTTGAGAGCTACCTCACCTGGATTTCAATGTTAATTCTGCCACTGTCTTGGTTATATGGTGCTTCTGTAACAGAAATATCATGAGAGTGGTTTTAATGATTAGGAATGTACTTTGTCACGATTTAGAAGGCTGTTGTTAGGTGCTGTTGAATCCATTCAGACCCGTATGGACCCTGTGCACAGTAGGACGCAACGTGCCTGGTATTGCTCATCCTTGCTATTGTTACACTGGTTGAGCTATACATTGTTTCCGCCACGAGCTAAATCTATCTCCTTAACGGTCTTCCTTTTTCCTCGCGTCCTACTTTACCAAGGCTAATATCCTTTTCCGAGGATCCTGATAGCATGTTCAAGGGTCGTATAATGAAGTCTTTCATCCAAGGATCATTCTGGTTCTGGTTCTTTCACGACAGATTTGGTTGTTGTTCTGGTTGTCTAGGGTACCCTCAATATTCTTCACCAGCACCTTCATTCAAATGGGTGGATTTGTCTTCTGTCTGCCACGTCAACATCTAATTGAATTTCCTTTATTGAGATAGACATGAGCTAATCACAGACAACACTCTACTTCAAGATAGATTTTGAAATGTTCTTTTCGAGGATGAATACAATGACCAATGACATGTCTTTGGATTGTATCATGCCGGGCATAGTGGACCATAATATTTTCTGATTCAAATGTCAAATAGAGTTCATTTCAGTTCACTAAAGCATAGCATATCTATCTTTATGCATTCTATTTAATTTTTAAGAATACTTTTATTCAGGGCTCTTATATCTCTTATCAAAATCCATACTTTACAGAATATGAAACTACTGAAAATACCATTGCTTGGGTCAGGCACATGTTCATTCTCAAAGTAAGATCCTTGACATCTAACACTTTCAAGATGTCTGGTGTAGCAGATTTTCCCAATGCGATACATCCTTCAGTCTCTTGACTGCTACTTCCCGGAACATTGATCGTGGATTCAAGGAAGATGAACTCCTTGATAACGTCAATCTTTTCTCCATTTATCATGATGTCATCTATTGGTTCGGTTGTGAGGGTTTGAGTTTTATTTGCATTGAGTTACAATCCAGAATAAAGACTGCAGTCTTTTATCTTCAAGCCTTCCTCCTTTTAGCAAGCAACATTTTATCAACTATATCGCAGGTTTTAAATATGCCTTTCTCCAAGTCTTAGGCTGCATTCTTTTTCATATAATCTAGCTTTTAGGATTATTTGCTTCGCCTATTTTTAAAAAGTCAATTCTGACTCATGGAGAGATTGTAGGGTAGAGTAGAACGACCCTTGTGGGTGTCTGAGATGTTATGAGAGTAGAAATCCTCATCTTTCCTCCATGGAGTGGTTGATGGTTTTGAACTGATAATTTCATGGCTAGTAACTCAATGCAATAATCCACTAGACCATCAGGGCTCAGCACACATATTGAATAAATTAAGGATACAACCTTAATCTACAAGTGTCCTGATTTTAAACCACCCAGTATTTATTCTGTTTTCATAATTGCCTCTTATTTCTGGAATTCCCATTCTTCTAAATGCTATCCAGAAGATATGATGATCCACAGTTGAATGCCTTTACAAATAAAAAAGCAGAAGTAAATATTTTCTGGTATTCTGTGGTTTCAGCCAAGATCGACCTGACATCAGCCATGATAGTCTTGGTGCCAGGTCTTCTTCTGAATCCAGCTTGAATTTCTGGCAGCTCCCTATCGCTGGACTGCTGCAACCATTTCTGAATGATTCTCGGCAGAATTTTACTACCTTGTGATCCTAGTTATAATGTTAGAGCATTTCCACATTTGATCTTTTCTTTCTTTCTTGTCTTTTCAATGACATTTTTTCTCTTTCACTGTAATATGCACGGCATCATCCCACTGCTAGTTAGGGCTTCGCTCATTCGTGTTCACGGGCTCAAATCTATTCTTGAGATCTTCTTGAAAATCACGTGGAATAGACCCAAGGTTGTATTTTTGCTTTGTGGACCTGTTTTAATTTCTTCAGCTTTAATTGGAAATTACGGAGGAGCAGTTGGTGGTCTATTACACACTTGGCCCTGGCCTTGTTGTGGCTGCTGATATGGAGTTTCTGCATGATCTTTCCCCACAGATAGCATCCATTTTATTCAAAGTCCATGCATACAGTAAAGCCACCATTTATGTTGCTGAAAAGGTATTTGTGATAAGTAAGTCATAGGACTTGCAAAATTCTACAATATGGTGTCTAGCACCTAGTTGAGCGACTTAGGCTTTGCCCTCAATAAGCAAATTAAAGATGATTTTTGAGAAGTGTCAGCTGTTGACATCAACACACCACACTCCTCTGGTGCCCCACCCCCTCCTACACACTTCCATTCTCTGATAGCAGGTTTCTGACAAACCATGGGCTGGCCAGTGGGTGGGGCCACCCAAGGGAGATGGCCAGGACTTCAGAGTTCACGAGTGAGTTGGGACAATCCCATTAGAAAACAAACTTATTGCACCCCCACCAAAAACAGTGCAAAATACTGTGATATGAGGATCTATAAAGTGAATTTTTTCATGACACAGCTTCCAAATAATACACAACATATAAAAATAAGACAAGATAAATCCTGATCTCATAAAAAAAATAAGCGATCCCTTGCAGGTTCCAAGTCGCCAATCGAGGGCTGTGTAGTAGGTGTTAAAGTCAGGTAAAGTGAGCTCTCTGACTTTGTCCTTCTTGAGGAGTTCTCTGCTAATTCTGGGCTTCTTCCCTTTGCGTATGAAATTGGTAGTCAGTTTTTTTCCCCCAATTCTTTAATCAAGGTTGCTGGTATTTGAATCAGGACAGTGCTAAATTTATATAGTGCCTTGGGTAAGATTGACATCTTTCCTATATCGAGCCTTCCTGGCTGGGGAGGGGAGCTCCATAGCCCTAGACTGCAGGATCAGGGCAGAAAGTAAAGAGGGAACTCTAGCATGAGGTCTTCTGGCTAGTTCTCAGAGGCTCCCTGCAAACCTGGGATTATGGCTACTTTTAGACAGTGGCTTGGGGAAATTACTACTTGTTGCGGGTCTTTGATCTTGGGCTCGGGAAGGGGTGCTGGACCTGGCAAAGGCATAGCGGAGCCTGTAGTCAGACACAGTAAACTTAGAGCATTTCAGTGAATCTCAAATTGCTTTGTGAGTGATCTTAACAAGACCCTAGTACACTGAATCTATTTTTAGCACCCAGCCACCTAATATTGGCCTCCCTACCTCTTAATTTTCTGGTCTAACTATAGGAGTGCCAGGTGGGTGATTCCACCTGGAAACCATCTTGCCCTATCTGAATCTTTATGCCCCAGTCTAATGCATCTGGTCTCAGTGACCTCCACCACTTCAGAGATCTTGAACATGCTCTTCCAGGGTCCTTAGGGTTTCTCTTTTGTCTCTCTTGCTTCAAAGATGGCGTGTTAGTCTGGGTGAACTAGAGAAAGAATTTCATAGACACTCATACATATATAAGAAAGAGGTTTATACACAAGAACAATATCTAATTGCAATATTGAGAAAATGTCCCAGTCTGTCCAGCTCAAGTCCATAAGTCCAATTTAAGTGCAATATATCCAATACCAATCTATAAAGTCCTCTTCAGACTCACAAAATACGTGCAATGATGTCAAAAGCAGGAGGATCACAGGCCACTGGATTGGAAGTCCTCTGGATCCAGTGGTGTTGTAAGCATCTCAGTGCTGGCAGGAGTCTCTATGTGGGTTCTCCAGCTCCAGAGGTCTAGTTTCAGGGTAGGTCCATGTGGCTTCTCCAGCTCCCAGGGCAAATTGCCATGTCTTGTCAGTAGAGCGTTGTCTCGGGGAGTGAGCAGAGAGAGAGAAATTTCTCCCACCTCCAAAGAGGAAATACAGGAGTTCCCAGAATTCTCAGGAGTGCCCACACAGAGGCCTGATTAGTTATATCTTGAGTGACGGGCCAGACTCCATCCCTTCACTTGTAATCCTCTCAAATTGACACCAGATTATGTAACTAGCACAGATGGCTCAAACTTATAGCCAGGGGTGGTAACACAAAGTGACTGGTCCCTCCATTAGTATTACACACACACACTCTGTATATCTACCCCACCCAATCATTTGGTGGGAGGTACATAGACTTATGCAGAAGAGCGGCATTAAGAAATCTCACTCCAGCACAAGCTTTTCTCTGTCCATATCATTTGAGTCAACTCTGCTCTGAGAAAGTGACTCTTCCTTGCTAATAAATTTAAGTGCCTTCTCACATGATAGGTTCATTTTCTGGTACCATATCTGACATTGTTGGGCTGTTATTCATGATGTTTTCAATATATCTGATAATGTATCCCTGCCATTAAAAGGTTGGAAGTGGAAACTCTCCATAGTGGACTGTCTGCTAGTTTGTTCTTATTCTGGGTGCTCTCTTGAAGCCTTTTCACCTTGAAATACCAGAGACATAACTTCCAGCGTTATGCAATCAGCAAACCACCTCAGTACAACAAAATGACAGACAGCTAGTGAAATAGAACATGCAAGTTATGAAGCTACAAATCTGAAATCAGGGTATAAGCTATAGTGGAAACCTCCTTCTCTGTGTTGACTTGGGACAAAACGTTCTTGTCTGTTGATTTTCTGATTTATTCTCTCTTGGACATCTCCAACATGGAGCTTGATGTTTATCTTCTACCATGTGTACTTTTAAAATTTCCCCCCTTTTAATCCTATATGAGATCAATTGAAGACATACCCTATACTAATCATGCCTCATTCATGTAACAAAGTCAACTCATTCCCAAATAGCATTATAACCACAGATACAAGGGCTAGACTTTCTAATACATATTTTTGGAGGACACAATTCAACTTATAAGATGTCCCCCTCCAAAATTCATCTCCTTGCTACATTCATAAGATCACATTGTGCTAAAAGTCTTAACTCCCAGGCCAAAATCTCATCTTCTAAATCATATGAACCAAATATGTCCAAGACTTTTGGCGTATGTCCTCCCAGGGTCAAATTCCTCTTCATCTTGCAACTTGTGAAACGTGGACCACAAATCAACTGTTTTCCAAGTCCAATTGTAGAATATGCACAAAGTAGATATTTTTGTTAAATGTGGAAAACTCAGAGGTAAAGAAGGGCTAAGGGGCACCAAGCAATTCCAAAGCATATCAGAACAACTTACATACTCCTAAGCTCATGGTTTGAAAATAAGTTTATTACTTCTCTGAGACCCTCTGGGAAACAGCCTGGCCCTGAGGAATTTGGATGTTGGCTTGGCCTTCAAGACTATGAGCCTCAGCTTCCCCTTCTGTGCCCACTGGTAAAGCAACCTAGCTGCCCACTCTTTTGGGTATCATTTTCCCCCATTCCATTGGAATGATAATCCCAACCTTTAGTCTCCCCAAGTTTTTCTCATCTGCTCCTTGAGCAAAGCAGCCCTACCCTTCACATTTGGGCAAAGGCTCCAGGGCACCTGGTACTCGTGACTGCCAGACGTGCACTTTCTGCTATCTTGAAGATCTGAATTTAAATAAAATATCAATGCAACCTTGCTACAGAGGTTCATACCCAAAGTCCTGCTGATCTCTGCTGTACCAGCGATTATTCTTTTATTTCCATGGATGATAAGAGGTATCTCCTTTGACCCATTTCTTGCCTGTAGATCTCCAAGAGGTAGACAAAGTTTTTTACTTCGGTTCTTTCTCTGCCCCCTTCCCAATAACCAGAGTGTTCTGTAGTGATTAGATCCATCTGTCACACGCTTAATCTCATTACCAAAAGAGTGGGCGGTTGCAACCTTGGTGAACAATCTAGGACACATTTCCTTAGTTTGTACAGGAGAATTTCACAAATCTTTAAGTTTTGTTTTCATTTTGCACAGTTCAGTGCTTAAGTCTGCCTCTTTCCTTTTGCATTTTATTATAAGTCCAAGAGAGAAATCATAAAGCCACTGTAAGAACTTGATTAGTAATCTCCACACCCACTTATCTAACTTCATCACTTACAAGTTCTATTTTCCACCAAATGCTTTTCCACCATGCATTTGAACATAATTCAAAGAAGTTATTTACTGCTAAAATAATAATTACCACATTCCTCACAGTTTAGTTGTTGTTGTTGGTTGTTAGGCACCTTCAAATAGGTCCCCACTCATAATACCTCAATGTAAAACAGAAGGAAACACTGACTGACCCCTCACCATCCTCACAATTACACTTATGTTATTGAGCCCATAGTTACAGTTATTGGGTGAATTCTTCTTGGCCAGGGTCTTCCTCTGGACAAGGAAGGAAGTCTCCTCAACCTTGTCCCTAGGCAGAAAGCTGGCTGTACTTCTTCCGACAGAGATTTGGTCGTTCTTTTGGCAGTCTATGGAAGTTGCAGTTCTCCTCATCAACACCATCGTTCAATACACAGATTAGGTTTGGTCTTCCATACTCAAGGCCCAATTTTCACATGATTGGGAGCAATGGAAATTAAAAGACCGTAGATTATACCCATCTCAGTCCTCAAAGTAACAGCCTTGTTTTCAACACTTTAAAGAGATCTTCTGCAGAAAATTAAATAATGCATGGTATAATAATTATCTCCGCAATGTTGCTTCCATGAACACGGATTGTAAATCCAAACCAGATGAAATCCTGCTGACCCTGCAGTTAGTAGGCCAACATGTAATCCCTATGAGTCGACATCATGGTAATGAGCTTAGTTCTTTCATTTTGAAAAGCTGAGTGATTTCTTCCTTTGGGTTTTTTTTCATTCTAGACATTTGCATATTTCATTATAGTATTTTACTTTGTCTTCTTGAGCAGCCCTTTGGGATTTTTGTTCAGCTTTTTGACTTCATCGTTTCTTCCATTTGCCTTATAGACTCCAGGATAAAGAGCCTGTTTCAGAATCTTGTCTGACATCCACTTTGATCTTTTCTCTTTCCTTTCTTTTTAATGACCTTTTGATTTACTCATACAATTGTTCTTGATGTCATCATGCAGCTCATCAGCTTACCTGTCATTAATGTGCTCAACATATCAAACCTAATCTTGTGATCTTATCAGTTTCCAAGTGGGTATACCCCAAGTGATACTTTGGTTTATGTAGATTTATTAGATTTATTATTTATTTAATCCTTATAAATGTAAATTTTATTGGCAAATAACTTACATAACACACAGTTAAATAGTTCAAACCTATTGAAAAGCATGGGAACCATCACTACAATCCTTTTTAGAACATTTTCTTTTTCCTTGTACTCATTAGCTCCTTTCCTTCCAAACTCGCCTACACTAATCCCAAGATGCTATCAACGCAAGTACTACAGGTACTATATCCTTGATTTCATATTAAAAACATGCAAAGCAAATGAGATCCAGTAATAACAACAAAAACAGAAAAACCTCACTTGTGAAGATATCAGACAATAATATATACTAGAACAAATTTAAAATGGATCCAAGCAAGATGGAATCCTTAACAAATTCAGTCTTTACTGCATTTCTCATGTTATCATTTGGTCCAGTTTTGAGGATTTGTTTTGTATTGAATTGTAATCCATGCTGAAGGCTGTAATCCTTATCATCATCAGCAAGTGCTTCAAGTTCTCTTCAGTTTCAGCAAGCAATGTCTCATCTGTGTATAAGCGCTCTTATCATTTGGATGCTGCATTTTTTCCCAGAAGGTACAATTTAGATGTTTCCAACACATACTAACTGTATGTTCAACAGAAGTTCCATGCTCTGTACACTGGTACAGATAAGAGCTCAAAACACAAGGAATCCAGGACAGATAAACCCCACAGGACCAATAATGAGAGTAGCAATACCAGGAGGGGAAGGGGAAGGTCGGGGAAGAAGGGGGAACTGATCACAAACCCCTTCCTAGGGGAACGGACAACACAAAAGTGGATGAAGAGATACAGTGGTCAGTGTAAGACCAGAAAAGAAATGATAAATTATCGAGTGTTCATTGGGGAAGCAGAGTGGGGGAGGGGGTAAATGAGCTGATACCAAGGACTTCAGTAGAAAGAAAATGTTTTGAAAATGATGATGGCAGCATACGTACAAATGTGCTTGACACAATGGATGGATGAATGGATGGATGGATGGATGGATGGATGGATGGATGGATGGATGGATGGATGGTGATAAGAGTTGTCAGAACCCCAATAAAATGATTTTTTAAAGGACTAGAGCAAAGGGGAAAAAGTTTTGTGCTCCTCAGTGTGGGAAGCACAGAAGGAGTAGCCGCATGGAGATAATAACCGATGCAAGGGTTTATCAGGGATGGTGGGTGGGGGTGGGAGATAGGGAGAGTGAGGGGATTCAGGAAGCAAACAATGAATGCAGGAGGGGCAGGGAGCACTAGAACTGATTGTGATTATGTATATACAACTCATTTTAAGGGTGATTTAACCATGGGAGTGTATGACATGTGTATACTATCTCAAGGAAACCACTAAAACAAACAACTAGAAAGGGAATATTAATTCTAGATTCAAATTAGTTCCTCATTATTTTTATTTCTCTTTTAATAGTATTTCCTGAGAATTATGATATGTAAAAAATAAAGTAACAATTCTTAAAGGAAAAAAAGTTTAGTGACCTTTAAGCAATAATTCCTTCTTTCCCCCCTCCAAGTGGTCTCCTACAGTATTTATCATTTGTGCCTGAATTTTGTCACTCAGGATGATATTTTCAAGGTCGTTCCATGTGATAGCACTCACTAATACCTCCTTATTCCTATGACTAAGTAATATTAGCGGACCTTCATTTCTGAACTACAAAAGACAAATTTTGAAAGAATTACTTGTAAGACAATGTATTATGGAGAAAATAACACTAGAATTAGAGCAAAAAAATCTGAATCCAGTCCCTGCCTGACTGTGTCACTGTCTAGCTATGTGATGTCAGGCAGGTCATGGAACAACTCAGAGCTTTTATTAGTCATTCGTAAAATTGTGGATAATGATACTGAATTCATCCAATGTGGATATGAGAATGTGGTGAGATAATTAATGTGAAAATACCCAACACTTTGAGGAATCTAAATAAAGATTGGTTTTATTTTAACTTCCCCTCCGACATGCTGGGTCAGCAAGTCCTTGGCTTGGATCAGTTATTATCTCAAAACATAATGTGAACTAACTCCCCGACTTAGTTCAAAGGCCAAACTCAATTGCCAAACAAGTGTTTTTGCTCTTTGCACTTGCTCAAAAGCACACGTCGTAGGCAAACCACATGTTGGTCCACATTTTTATTTCTTACAAAGATATCTGGAAAGCAAGGAGGATGTCATGTACATCTCACCATGACATGCCAGGGCATGAGGTCACCTGGTGTCCACATTGCATGCCATCTCTTCTCATATCACTTCTGGTGGCTGGGAAGCCTTAGATATGCCAGAAGCTATTTAGTTTAACCCAACTTGTTAGTAACCAACTCAAACCCAGTGCAGCCTAGTCAGTTCCATGAGAGTGGCCCTGTAAGATGGAGTTGATCTGCCCCACAGAGTCTCCAAGATTGTATTATTTTCAGAAGGGCACTGATAGAGCATTCTTGCATGGAGCAACTTGTGAGTTTGACCAAATGACTTTTGTGTTCGCAGTAGAATACTTAACCACTGGACAAATGGAGTGTCTTTGTTAATAAAAAGCACCCCATCATCCTTGGCTGACCTAAGAAACCTTATAAAATGCTGTTTTGCTTTATTATAAACTCAAAGACTGTTCCCACACTTTTGAAGTTTCTGTTAAAGCAGAGCTCTTCTATTTCAGAGAGACTGGGAATCCTAGGTGCTATTGATTCCCTATGCAAAGATAAGAGCCAAGGGATGGACAAGTGTTGGGGAGTTATCCAGTCAATCCGAAAGAATCTTTTTAGAGTATCAAAAATCAAAGATGTTACTTTGAGGACCAAGGGGTGCCTGGCCCAAAACCACGCCTCATATGTACATTCAAGTTGGACATTAAATAAGCAAGATCATAGGAGAATGAATGCATTTGAATTGTGGTGCTGGAGAAGAATACTGAACGTGCCATGGACTGCTAAAAAGACAAGCCAATCTGTCTTGGAAGAAGTATGGCCAGAGTACCCCAAAGAGACAAGGAAGGCAAGACTTGGTTTTAAGTACTTTGGGCATGTTGTCAGGAGAGAGCAGCCACTGGAGAAGGACATCATGCTGAGTAAAGTGGAGGGGCAGAGAAAGGCCTCAAGGAGATACATTGACCCCATGGCTGCAAAGAAGGGCTCAGGCCTAGGAAGAACTGTAAGGATGGGGCAGGATCATGTAGTGTTTCATTCTGTTGTGCTTAGGGTCGGTATGGGTCATGACCAACTCGCTGGCACCGAACAACTGAAACAAAGCATTCCACTGGGAGAGCAGAATAAACTGATTCTCTGCAGCAGTGATGGGGGGAAGGCTGAGTTAATTCATAAAGCGTGAGATGTTCTTAAGCAATTCATCCATTAAATTAGCAGATCCCCAATAAGAATCAAGTAGACGACCATCACTGTGTTTGTGGGAGAGGGAGAAAATAATTGACCGTTAATCTCTGTTAAATCAAATCAAGTTCCTGATACTCTGCTAGAATAGAAGATAAATATGAGAATCACTCCCCCCTTTCCCCAGATGACACAGTGGTTTGTGATCAATAACTAATCTGATGATTGTTAATCCGAATCCACCCATTGATTCTACAAAAGAAAGCTCGGGATGTGCTCTGTACAGACTATAGAAAGATTACAGCCAAGGAAACCCTATGGAGCAGCTCGACTCTGTGACAGACAGTCCTCATTTGTTGAAGCCAACCCGAAAGTAACCTTTTGGTTGGTTTGTTTCCCTTCTGAAATGCATAGAGAAGACATGCAGTTATAATCCATCTTCACACAAGGTCAATAGTAAAATAATTCTCAAGCTATAACATTATTAATGAAAAAACCAGCCACTAATAACTCATTACTAAGCCCTAGAAGGTTCACTAGGAGCCTACAGCTGAAGTTCAAAGCTAAAGTAACACTATAATTATACACACAGTTCTATCTACTCTTAACATTTGAATTTGCCAGTGGCGGCCTGCATCAAGGCAGGAATCATGTGTGGAGTAGAAGAGTCCCTCACACTCCTTCAGAGGACCAGAGTGATGGTGTGAGACAGGCATTTGGAGAGAGAAAATAAATGCAAAAGAAAGTGACAGAACGCAATAGCATCATAAGAAAATGTGTGCTTAATTGGACCGATTAGACTGATCCTCCCCTCTCCACCTTACTGAGAAATAAAAGGGAAAGATGTTGATGACAGGAATGAATTTGGAGTTTTTACTTCCTTCAGGAGGAAGTGTCAAGGAAGCTTGGAAACGGGTTAGAAAGCTACTGTGATGCGCTAAGTTTGAGAGTTCCAAAGAACTGGGTTTTCAAAAGCTGGTTGCCAGGCTTTTATTCCAAAGCACCTCTGGGTAGACTCAAATCTTCAACCTTTCGGTTTGCAGCCCAGCACATGAAACCATGTGTGCTACTCCGGGACAACAGCAGAGGAGGCAGCGAGCAGATAATAAACAAGTAAACACATCAATGATAAACATACTTTTAGAAACTAACATGCTCAGCCAAGAAAATAAAAGAGAGGAAAGAGAGTTCCAGATGATCTATTTTATATGGGATGAGCAGTCTAAGAAGCCGACTTTGGACCGTGCCAGATGAACCTGGATGTCCACAGGGATCTGAGCCCTTGAAGACACGGTGAAGGGCTTTCCAGACAAGGAAGCAGTATGAGCAAACCTTTGAAGACTAGAGTGGAGCAGGAAGCTGCACGGAACAGGCACGCATGGCTGGGGCCGCAGAGGAGGGGAAGGTAGAAAATAAGCACATCACAGATGACCTCAAATGTTTCTCACGACTTTGACACAAAGCGGAGAAGCTAGAGCAGTAGTAGGCAGGGAAGATCAGCAAGTGCCAAACCCGCTCCAGGACAGAATTAAAGCATTCCCCTGGAAACCGCCAATGTCATTCTGGTTAGGTCATTGGAAGTTGGTGAAGAGGAGATGGAGGAAGAAGTACTAACTTTAAATTTGCTAAGAAGTTGAGTGGACAAAGTATCACCACCCAGATATTATCTAAACTGTCCATATTGCCCAGAGGTTGTTCATAACTGATGGGATTAGGGATTAAGTATCACTAAAGTTTGTCTCGGTGAGAGCCTGGATCCAGCCGCACAGACATGTAGAAAGAAGTAAATCTACACCGGCTCCCTCCCCTCTCCTATCTCTCCCTTCCTCTCTCGCCACTTCTCTCTCTCTCTCTCTCTCTCTCTCTCTCTCTCTCTCTCTATCTCTCTCTCTCTCCCCCCCGTCTGTCTCTGGATACAGAGTGTCCTCTGTGAGCCAGCCAGGAGGGAGAAACCTGGCTTCCCAGCATATGTAATCTGGAGAGCAAGGAAAGAAATGTTTAAGCTGTTACTTAAACAAGTTTCATTCCAATTACTACTTTCCTCCCTGTCAAAGTCAATTCTTCTCACCTGTGACATGCCACTGCTGATGTGATGGTGTGGTAGGGTGAGGCTCTGCCTTCATATTTTTCTCTCAAATGTTTTCTCGACTGGGTTGCTTTTGGTTGCGGGCTTTTCTACAGTGATGCTGTGGAGTTTCCCACTGCAGCTAACGCCATAGCGTGGCTTTTACGTGACCATAAAACGAAATGAGTTTGCACAGGAAAGGGAGGCTTGATCCGGGTGATGTCATGGACAGCTCGGCTCAACATACACTCAGTTTCACAAGCAGGGACCAGTTGGAGGGACCTGTTTACTTTCCCTGCTTAAAGACACAGTCACCATTCGTTTGGTGACATCCCCCATGCCTAAATTGGGCCCCGGCCAGACAAGAACTGACATGCTAGGGCACTTTTGCCTTGTGACCCAACCTAGTCCCTGGACGACATTGATGGGCTAATTGCAGCCTCACAGGGAGTTAATCACTCCAGGGTTGGGCTTCTGTCAGCAGGTCCCTGGCCCTATCAGCTGGGGCTGTTGCGTCTGCATCACAGAGAGGAGAGGAAAGGAAAGCAGAGTTTAAGCCACACTTAGCATGTGGCTATTCCATTGGATTGCATGTATGCTCTTGGACTCAGGACTAATCTCTTTTTAGCCAAACACCTGGAGGTGGCTTGGTGTTACACGTCCCTCTGTCTTCCATAGTGGGATTCAAGGTGATGGCCAGCAAGAGTTTGCAGTCATTAAAAGTTTTCAGAAGAAGCACAATTTCATTATTTTTACTAAAATTTGTTTTCTTTCTTATTCATGACCTGAATGATTCCAAGAAATCAGATGTAAATCTGATTAGAGGAGTAAATGTGATTGAGGAGGACATGGGAGAACTTAAGGGTACCTGTATTTTCTTATGTCATAGTCTCAATCTTCTCAACCTGTGGACCGCAACCCCTTTGGATGTCAAACGACCCTTTCACAGGGGTTGCCAGATTCATAACCGTAGCAAAATGACAGTTATGAAGTAGCAGCGAAAATAATTTTATGGTGGGGGTGTCACCCCAGCGTGAGGAGTTATGTTAAAGGGCCGTGGCACTAGGGGAGTTGAGAACCATTGGGCTAACTGACTGTGGTTTTGCCTGCCAATATTCTTATTTTTTATCATGTCCTAGCATTTGTTTATGGAGCGTTTACCCACTGTAATCCCATCTTCTCAACAAGTCAACAAGTACACATCTGAAAATTCCGCCTATCAGAAAATCTTTCCCACTCAAATGTCAATCCCTAACTCTTTGTTCTGCTGAAGAAAGAGGAAGCTGTCTGCTCCCATAAACACTTAGAACCTCAGAAACTCTGCATATGGTTTCTGTGAATCAGAATCAACTCGTGGCTATGGTTTTTGCTATGTTCCCATAATCATCATTCATTTGTATTGTAAAGCATCAAGATCAGGAATTATTTCGTGTTTTCCACATTAGGTGCCGTTGAGTCAGTTCTGACCCACAGCAGCTCTAGGCACAATAGAAAGAAACACTACTTATGCCCGCGCCCTCTTCCCAATTGTCCCTGCGCCATTGTTTCTATCACTGTGCCAATCCACTTGTCGAGGGCCTTCGTCTTTCTTCTGCCCCTGCACTTTATTAACCATAATGGATTTTACCAACCATGATGTGCTTTTTTTTCATAGCACATTGTACATGCTCAATAAATGCCTGTTTAAATAAATATTTAATTATAAACTTCTGAGCCCAACTTATAACAACATATGACAAAGAGCTACAGACACATATACCAATTATTTGATATATACATGAGTTTTTGTGCCAATTCTATTCACCAACAATGATGTCAGACAGTTGAGGGAGGAGCATAAAACATTATTCCTGAGGCCTCGGTAGTTGAAATGATGGTCTAGATCCACTCACTCATTAATTCACCAGTAATGATTGAGTTGGCTGTTTATGTGGTGCATGCTTCATCATAACGCAAACAACAAAATACCTATGTGAAAGGGGCTATATAAAAAACCTTTTCTCTGACTTTTACTAAGAGTAAATATAAATTTAATCCAAATTTGGAAGAGGGAAAAATTAGGGTACCAGTCTTTCTTTTAAATCATTTTATTGGGGGCTCATACAATTTTATCACAAGCCATACATGCATCCATTGTGTCAAGCACATTTGAAGCACATTTGTACATTTGTTGCCATCGCCGTTCTTAAAACATTTGCTTTCTGCTTGAGCCTTTAATATCAGCTCCTCATTTTCCCCCTCCCTCCCCACTCCCTCCTCCCTCATGAACCCTTGAAAATTTATAAATTATTATTCTTTTGTCATATCTTACACTGTCCGATGTCTCCCTTCACCTACTTTTCTGTTGTTGATCCTAGAGGGAGGTTATATGTAGATCCCTGTAATTGGTTCCCCCTTTCTATCTCACCTTCCCCCCACCCACAAGGAATCACCACTCTCACCACTGGTCCTGAAGGGGTCATCTGTCCTGGATTCCCTGTGTTTCCAGTTCCTCTCTGTACCAGTGTACATCCTCTGGCCTAGCCAGATGTGTAAGGTGGAATTGGGATCATGATAGTGAGGGGGAAGAAGCATTTAAGAACTACAGGAAAGTTGTATGTTTTATCTTTGCTATATCGCACCCTAACTGGCTTGTCTCCTCCCTGCGACCCTTCCGCAAGGGGATGTCCAGTTGCCTACAGAAGGGCTTTGGGTCTCTACTCTGAACTCACCCTCATTTACAATAATATGATTCTTTTGTTCTTTGATGTCTGATACCTGATCCCTTCGGCACCTCGTGGTCGCACAGACTGGTGTGCTTCTTTCATGTGGGCTATGCTGCTTCTGAGCTAAGATGGCCACTTGTTTATTCTTTATGTGTTCCATTCAATTTTTGACCACTTTTGGTCAAGCTGGGGTCTTGGGTAAGCTCCACCGGGGATATGTGAATACTTCGAAGTAGTACAAAACAAAGTAGATTGAGAATGCACACAGACATGGGAGTTAAATGATACAGAATGCAATGATAACTGGTGCAATGCCGCGGTTTCATCACTTGTGTGGTAGTTTGGCATACGCTGGTGACTCGTGTGCTGCTTTGATGCTGGAAGCTGTGCCAGTGGTGTTTCCAATACCAGGAGAGTCACCCAAAGCAAGCAGGTTTCAGAAGAGCTTCCAGACTAAAGCTATGACAAATGAAGAGTAGATGATTCACTCGAGAGAGGTTAGCCACTGAAAACCTTATGAAAAAATAGTAGAACATTATGTGATGGGCTGAAAACGATTGGCAGATACAGCACTAGAAGATGAGCTCTGCAGGTTATAAGACATTCAACATCTAACTGAGGAAGAACTGGTTCCCCAAATAGAGTCCGCCATAGTACCACTGATGTACTAAAGCTTTCAGGACCTTCGGCACAACTCAAAATAAGATGAAGGAATTGCAGACATCAATGAATCGCTGCAGTGTGGAATGTATGAAGCATGAACCTAGGAAAATTAGAGCAGTCAACAATTAAATGGAACACATAATAATCGATACCCTAGGCATTGTTGTTGTTATTGTTAGATGCCATTGAGCCAGTTCCAACTCCTAATGACCCTATAGACACAGAATGAAACACGGCCTAGTCCTGCACCATCCTGACAATGGTTGCTCATGTGCAACTTCAAGTTGAAGATAACGAAAATCATACCAAGTCCAGAAGAGTCCAAACCGGAACCTAAGAATACCCCATCTGGATTTTCAGAACATCTCCAGCAGAGATTTGAAACATTGAACACTTCTCACAGAAATGCTGACTAACTGGAGAGCAATGCCAAGAACATCACACAGTAGAAAGCCAAGGTTCTTAAAATAATCAAGAAAGAAGAAAACGTCTAAAGTGAATGTCAGAAGAGACTCTGAAACTTGCTCTTGAACAGAGATTAGCTAAGGCAATTGGAAGAAAAGATGAAGTAAATAAACTGAATAGAATATTCCAGTGAGTAGTTGGAAAAGGAGATGTATTATAATAAACTGTGCAAAGACCTAGAGTTAGGAAGCCAAAAACAAAAGCAAAACAGAACAAAAAACATGCTCACTACAAGTTAAGCTGAAATAACTGAATAAAATCCAACCTCAAGTTGTGATATTGGAGGATTCTATCGGCAAAACAATTAATGAGGATGGAAGGAATACACAGAGTCACTGTACCAAAAAGAATTGTTCAACCATTTCAAGAGGTAGCATATGAACAAGAACCAATTGTACTTAAAAAATAAGTCCAAGCTGTATTGAAGGCATTAGTAAAAAAAAATGACTCCAGGAATTGACAGAAGACTAGTCCAAATGTTTCAACAAGCTGGTGAAGCACTGGAAGCATTTACCAGTCTATGTCAAGAAATTTGGGAGATAGTTACCCAGTCAGCAGATTAGAAAAAGTCCATATTGGGGCCCATTCCAGGGAAAATGTATCAAATATAATTCAGAAAATATTGAACAATGCGTAGCAGTGCATCCATAGAGAGCTCCCAGAAATTCAAGCCAGATTTTGAAAAGTACTTTGTTTCTTATACTTTGGACATGCTACCAGAATGGAACAGGTGCTGTAAGAGGACGGCCTGCTTGTAAAGTGAAATATCAGTGATACAGAGGAAGCTAGTCAAGGGGACACATTGACAACAGGGATTGCTACAATGGATTCAAAGTAACAACCATTGGAACGAGGGTGCAGGACGGGCAGTGTTTCCTTCTGTTGTACTTAGAGTGGCTGTGAGTCAGAGACAACTCAACATCATGTAACAACAACATACTCTATTCCTTGTTGTCAGAGTTTTCACTCACTTACATCCTTATGCTAAGTAGATATCGGTACATGTTGGTACATCCCATAGAATTAGTTTCAATTCACAGTATTCCTACAAAAGGGGCCTGGGCAGCACCAAGCAAAGTTCCATTGCATTGTTCACAGGGTTGCTATGGGTTGGAACCAATTTGGTGGGACCTAACAAGAGCAGCGAAAACACTTCATGGTCCTTTGCCACTCATAATTGCTGTCATGTTTGAGTCCACTATTGGAGATGCTTGTCAATCCCTCGGATAAAGAGTCTTCCTCTTTTACAGCAGTCCTTTATTCTACCAAGCATGATGTCTTTTTCCGGAGTCTGGTGCTTCCTGATAGATAACATGTCCAAAATATATGAGCTGAAGTCTCACCATCCTCATTTCCAATGATCCTTCTGGCTATACCTATTTCAACACAGATTTCTTGATTCTTTTGGCACATCTTAAAGGATCACTGCTGCCAACTCAGAGGACTATTATAAGGCAATTCTGCGTCTCTCTAAGTCTGTAAACACTTAGCAGAGCAGAAAGCGCCATCTTTCTCCCATTATGCACTTCTCATCATGCTTTGTTTGGGGCATAAGCAAACACTACAAGCACTATATTTTTCAATGTTTCATCATTTAAAACTCAGCTGATTAATATTGTTGTTATTATGGTTAAGTGCTGTCTAGTAGACTCTGACTCATAGGAATTCTAAGTACAACAGAAGAAAACAATGCCAGTCCTGTGCCATCCTAGACAAATATTTTTAAAGTTTTAAGCCCATAGTTGCAGCCACTGTGTCAATCCGTCTTATTGAGCGCCTTCCTCTTTTTTGTTGTCCCTCTACTTTACCAAACATGATGCCCTTTTCCAAGCATTGGTCTCTCCAGACAGCTTGTTCAAATACATGAGACAGTCTTGCTGCCCTTGCCTCTGAAGAGCTTCTGGCCGATTTCTTCTGAGACAGGTTTGTTTGTTACTGTGGCAGGCCTTGGGGCTTTGATATCCTTTGCCAGCACCATAATTCAAATGTACTGATTCTTCTCCTATCTTCCTTGTTTGATGCCAAACTTTCACACGCATAGGAAGCCACTGAAAATATCATGACATGGTCAGGCACACCTCAGTACCCAAAGTAATATCCTTGCAAAAAGAGATCTTCTGCGGCAGATTTAACCAGTGCAGTGCATCCTTTGATCCCTCAACTGCTGCTTCCACGAGCATTAATCATGGACCCAAGTAAGACAAAATCCTTGACAACTTCAACTTTTCTCCATTTATCATAATGTAAGCTATATGTCCAGTTGTGAGGAATTGGGGTTTTTTTATGTATTGAGCTTTAATTCATACCAAAGGTGGCAATCTTCAATCTTCATCAACAAATGCTTCAAGTCATCCTGACTTTCAGCAATCAAGGTTGTGTCATCTGCAGATCACAGATTGTTAATGTCTTCCTCCGATGCTGATGCCACATTCTCTCATATAATCCAGCTTCTCTGATTATTTACTCAGCATACAGATTTAATAAGTATGGTGAAAGGATACGAACCTGACATAACACCGTTCCTGATTTTAAGCCACACGGTATGCCCTTGCTAGGTTCACACAACTGGCTCTTGATCCATGTACATCATGTAGTTCATGATGATGCATGAGCGTCATTATGAAGTCTTGTGGAATTCAGATTCTTCTCAAGGCTCTCCACAGTTCTCTATAGCCCACACAGTCAAATGCCTTTGCATAATCAATGAAACACAAGTAAACATCTTTCTAATTCGCTGCTTTCAGCCAAGATCTGTTTGACCTCAGCAATACTATTCCTTGCTCCACATCCTTTTCTGAATATGACATGGCAGCTCCATGCCAAGGTACTGCTGCAACTACAGTTGGATGATCTTCAGCAAAGTTTTACCTCCATGTGATGTCAGTGATATTCTTCTATAGTTTGAGCCTTCTGTGTGGTCACCTTTCTTTGGAATATGTACAAATCTGAGTCTTTTGCAGTCAAGGATCTGTCTTCTAATTTTTCTGGCATAGATGAACAAGGACATCCCATCAATTCCTGGACTTCTTCCTTCAGGACCATTTGTTCTTGATCACATACTACCTCTTGAAATAGTTGGATATCCACCATTTCCTTTTTGCATAGTGACTCTGTTCATTCATTCATTCTGTCAAGACTGTAAATTAAGGCTTAAAAGTATTTCTTGAATTGTTTCAGTTTACAATATACTGTGTTGTTCCTTTTTGGTCTTCTAACCCTAGGTCCATGTACATTGTACTGCAATATATTTTGTCAAGCTGCCCTTTGAAATATGCCGATCAGCTCTATTTCTTCATCATTTCATTTGCCTTAGACACTCTATGAATGAGAGAAAATTTCAGTCTCTTCTGACTTAGATTTTTTCATTCTGTCCTGGCTTTGAAAATAGAGCCTTTCAAAGGGCATTTATAGAGGTCTAAATACAGGCATGTACATATGTAAATATATTTATATATGATGATGGGGAAATAGATCTATGTGCATAGGTTTATAGATTTTGTATTAAGGTAGCAGATGGACATTGGACCTCCACACAAGTACTCCCTCAATGCAAGAACTTTGTTCTATTAAACTGGCATCCCATGATGCTCACTTTCCGGACACTATCACTGAGGACAAAGGGGGTGAATAAGCAAATGTGGTGAAGAAAGCTGATGGTTCCTGGCTATTAAAAGATATAGCATCTGGGGTCTTAAAGGCTTGAAGATAAACAAGCGGCCATGTAGCTCAGAAGCAACAAAGCCCACATGGGGAAGCACACCAGCCTGTGTGATCATGAGGTGTTGATGGGATCAGGTATCAGGCCTCAAAGAACAAAAAATCATATCATTGTGAATGAGAGGGAGTGCAGAGAGGAGACCCAAAGCCCATCTGTCGGCAACTGGACATCCACTTTCAGGAGGGTCATGAGAAGAGAACATCCAGTCAGGGTGCAGTATAGCAACCATGAAACATACAACTTCCTTCTAGTTCTTTAATGCTTCCTTCCCACTACCCCACCCCAACACTGTCATGGTCCCAATTCTACTTTACAAATCCAGCTAAACCAGAGGATGTACACTGGTACAGATAAGAACTGGAAACACAGGGAATCCTGATAAACCCCTCAGAACCAGTAATGAGAGTAGCGATACCAGGAGGGGAAGGGGAAGATGGGGTAGAAAGGGTGAACTGATCACAAGGATCTACATATAACCCCCTCCATGAGGGATGGACAAAAGAAAAGTGGGTGAAGGGAGATGTTAGACAGTTTAAGACAAGACAAAATGATAATATTTGTAAATTATAAAAGATTTGTGAGGGAGGGGACCAGGGAGGGAGAGGAGAAAATGAGGAACTGATACCAAGGGCTCAAGTATAGAGAAAATGTTTTGAGAATGATGATGGCAACACATGTACAAAAGTGCTTGACACAATGGATGGATATATGGATTGTGATAAGAGTTATATGAGCCCCCAATAAAATGGTTTTTTTAAAAGAAAGCAAATAGAGCCTCTTTTTGGCATTCATAAAATCATCCTGTCAGTTTCCATTGCTCTAATTTCATATTACATATTCCAGGAAGGGTGGGCTGTAGTAAAATGAATTCCTTTATGTGGTATTCATTTATTTATCTTTTTGTGTTTGGTTCTTTGAGGGTTTTCCCCACCAACCTTTCGGAATTACCTGGCCCCTTATTTTCTAGGACAGAGGGTCTCTTTCCTCTGTCTGGGTTGATAGCCATTTCCTGGTCAATCTGTAAACAACTTGATTTTAATACTTTTCTCTGAGGTTAAACTTCATTCTGTCCTGTGATGGGTATGTACCCGTGTGGCTTTCTCTACTTGATCTCTAGGAGCCAATATCCATTGCTATGGCAACCCAGAAACCCCAGACAAAATTCATAATTAAGGGTTTATTAAGGAAGTGAACAGATTGTTACATAAGGCTCAGTATATTTGTCCATCAGGACATGCTAAAAAGTTCTTTCAGGTCTGCTAATAAATTCTCAAAGGATCATACCACTCTGTTGAATGCATCGGAGCAAAGACAATCAGCTCAAGTCCATGGTTCCAAAAGTTCAGCTCCCAAAATTAAGCACAGAGAGGTTACTGTATTACATTAAGCCTCAGCCCAAAGGCACACAGTTCGACTTCCCTGGGTCAGGACATAGAGCCCAACTTCCTCAAGTAAGCTCTCAGAGCCGCCCCACTCCACAAGCCAGCCTCTGCACAAAAGCACACAGCTTTATTTGCTCCTTGGTTTGAGAAGGCCACCATTCTTCCATGTTCTGTCTCTTGGCTCTGCATATGATCCTTTGATGCTATAGCTGTCTTCTGGATCCAGGAGTTTCACTGAACAGAGACCTCTGGTCCAGAGGACACCCTCCACACCTGACTCTTACTAGTAATTAGATCCCTCCTCTCCTTTCTCAGAGGGCTCATTTTGTATACCTCAACACAGCATGCCAGGAAATCCCATTCCCAATTATTCACAGGGGAATCCTATCAGTGTCTTGTCCCACTCTCTTACCATATTCACGCAGGAGAAGGTAGTTTGATGTGAGCTAGAGACTTGGGCCAGAAGAACCACATTAAATAATTCACTGCCCCTGCATACCTTGCAGGTCAATAGAAGCAAATGAAATGTCTGTAGCCTACTATACAAAGTGTCTGCGGCCTACTGAGAGAGGATTACTCCTTTTGTGGCCCTGCTGAAAGGACAAGAAATTCAAGGGATTAGCAGTGAGCCTCATAGAGATGATTTTGTTGTTGTTGTTGTTGTTGACGACACATAAAGAAGGAGGAGGAGACAGCAGAAAGAAGCAGAAGTAAATACAAAGTAAAGAAAGTGCAGAGAGAGAGGAGACAAAGACCCTCCCCAAACAGCTGGAGCAGATCTCAGTGTCTGCAGTGCTGAAAGGACCAGGAGAAGGCTGAAAGAGACCGAGCCATAGAGTCTTAGGTCAAGGTCAGCAAGGCCCAGAGGAACCTGTCCTGAGGCTGCTGACAGGGGTCTGTCCTCACCAGGGTGTGGTAAGTACTGCATGCCTCACAGGAACTGAGAGAGATGCCCTTCGCTTATGGGAAACTTTGCGTTCATGCTTCCTGATTCTGATCCTGAGTGATAGCATGTTGGTAATGATCTCCAGTTGTATCCAATTCCTTAATAATCTACACACCTGTAAGTATGGTCTGTGAGTTCTGGCTCCCATTGCAGGGGATTATTGAGCCCAACAGAGAAGTAGGAAGTGCCGAGGGAAGTCAGAGTCAAAGTTGGAAGACACATGGTGGGGACGTCGCCATCAGCTTGGACGGAGGCTTGGAGGTGGAGAGGTGCTGACACTGCTGTTACTCCCACACGACCCATTTTCCAAATATCCCTGGCGGTATAGTGAGTGGGCTAAGTTTGGTGATTCTCCCTCCGTCGGCCCTCCGTGAATGGATTCACCATATGAGTCATTGTGGGGCTGATCCAGCATCAGGCAGGGTTGTCTTCTGCTGTCCCTAGGGCTCCGGAGAATGGAATCAATGGCATTAACCACAACAGTCAATCTATGTGAGAAAGGGGAGGCCCTTGGGTCGCACAAAGACATGAAGTCTTAGAAACCCAATGGGCAGTTCTGCTCTTTAGGGTAACGAGGAGGCAGAATTCCCTCAAAGGCAGAGTAAGGGGCTTTTTCCAGAAGCCTGATCACAGCGTGGGATGTTTGTGATCCTCTAAGTTCTTGTCTGGCTTTCCCCGCATGCTCACTCTGTGGTAGCTCCCGTTGCCCTCAGATTGTGAGGGTGGGAATTTGACCACTCTTACTATGAGGTCGTCTGCCAGTCATTCTCGCCGCTGGAAAGCGTCTGCGCAGCGTGACCCTTCACCATCTTTGGGTCTCTCACTGAAAATCGTAGATGTTGGAAGGAGTTTGGGCCCAAGAAAGAGGCAGACCTCCACCCGAGAGGTGTTTATTTTTCCTTTAATCAATTAGTGAAGCAACACAGGCGTACAAAAATGTCTCGAGCCCTCTCCCAAAGCCCCAGCAGAGTGCAGCTAGAGGAACTGGGAAGATCCCCTGGTGAGGCCCAGCAAGGATGGAGACAGCACTGGGCTTTCTCAAGCCTGAGCCCAACACTCAGTCAACTCCCCACAGGCCTTCCCAGTGACCTCTGTCCCACTGATATTGGACACTCCAGGAAAAGATAATAATCAGTCTTTCTGGCTTCTGTGGGCTGGGAAGGATGGAGAGGGGGGAGAGCTGTGAGCTACCAAGCTTTCAAGGACAAGGAGAAGACTGGCGCATCCATGAGAGGAGCTCAGCGTAGCCTCACAGAACCTAAGAGGTGGAATAGAATAATCCATCTCCATGTTTCCTTTCACGGGTGGTGTTTTCCCTCCCCCACTGCTTAAATGACCCCTGGCATGGGAGAAGACCACTCTCTGAGGTTGGCACTTCGCTGCTTTAATGACTTTAATCACTAGAACACCCACTTAAATAGGACCGAATGTGACCTTTGCATTGTTTTGCTCTGTGGGGGGAAATAGATGGGGACTCTGTCTGGTTTCCATAAGAGCTCTTTAAATATTGTAAGACAGGATCCCTATGGTCTTCTCTCTGGGTTCAATCACTCCATTCTGCACCTTGCTGCAGCCTACTTCCCACTGCGTGAAGCCTGCTCCACAAGGCTTCTAGGGAGTTCAGCATGATGCATCCTGGGAGGGGGTCTAATTCTCCTCAGAGCGTCGCTCTCTTGATTCAAGTGCTCGTTGGCTTTTCTTCTGCCATGGAAGCTATTCAGTCACCCCTTCCCATTGACCTTTAAGGCTTTCATTGGTGTTATGAGTGTTGATGTTCCCTGGGGCTCTAGGTTTAGCCTTTTATTTTCATATATAGAGATAGATAGATAGATAGATTTTTGGCATTTAAAAATTGTTTTGCATAAGAGTTTGTGTATATATGTATATGTAATTCTTATATACATGTGTATATCATATACATAACAAAACTAAAATTCACCATTTGTTCTATCACCATTCATAGGACTCAGAACCACCTAAGCACTAACTCTCTCTTTGTCCCTTCTTCCACTTCCACTAAGCACAAATATGTATACATATGTATCTATCTATCTGTCTATCTATCTGTCTCTCAGTCCTTACATGAGATTGCTCAACAACATATTTTCAAGCTTTACTCATGTTATAGCATGCATCAAAATGTCATTGGTCTTTACCAAACCAACAAAACAAAACTAAACCCAATCTCACTTACCATTGAGTCAATGCCAACTCACAGCTACTCTGTAAGACAGGGTGGAACTGCCCCAGTGAGGGGCAGAAACTGACACTTATGTTAGGAGTAGAAAGCCCGTCTTTCTCCTACAGAGCAGGTGGTGATTTCGAAGTGCTGACTTTGCATGACATCCCGTTGTAGGAATGAACTACGTTTCTTTACTCATCCAGCTGCATGCGGGTATTTAGATTACCTCCACCTTTTGCTTATTGGGAATGGTTCTTCCATGAACGTTAGGGTTTGCAGTTCTGCTTTCATTTATGTTGGGTGGACAACCAGGAGTGGGCAATCAGAGTCATAAAGTAGTTCTAGGTTGACCTGTTTTAGTAACCGTCTGTCGTACAGAGTGGTTGTGCCATTTTTTAAATACCATTTCCAAGGGCAGTAAATAAAAGGTCTTTTCTTCTCCTTTCATGTGTGTGCTTTCCACGAACTCCTCCATTTCCATGTCTCAAGTCTCATTAAACTCTTATAATATTGAGCTTATTTGCTGCCTAAGAATCATCAGTTTATATTGAACTGCATTAAAAAACACTCCTACTTCAACAACCCACTAAAATCTCAAAGCATCCAAGGCTAAAACTGAAATCATTGCCTTTCTTGGAAAATACCAATACCTCCTCTTCTATCAACTTGTCCCCCTGCCCCTCCTGAATGTCTAAGCTTAGTGAATGGTTCGAGCACCTATCTCCTCAAGGACACAGGAAGAAGAAAAGCCTGCAAGTTAACCTTGACCTAAGTGTGCTAGCCACAAGTTTTCAGCAAATACAGAAGCCGAGAAGGAATTTAAATCCAAGACTTCTGTTTCCAAACCAAGTGGCTTTTACTTGTACCTCCTGGTATATTTGTTCATGCAAATGTATGCAAATAGAACTTTTCAAGGATTTTAACTGAGTGTTTACTGTTTGTGATCAGACTGATTTCAGCAAGAGAAATAATATCTCACAAATTTTCCTTCTATCCCATTTCACATCATCTTCACATAAACAGAGAGCTTGGGGACAGACTACAATGGGTTCTGAAGTCTATTTCTGTCAACGGGAGATGACGCAAGGAGGCAAAGTTCACAGCTGAGGCCAGCCACACTTTGCCAACAGTTAGCTTAAACAAGGAGAACTTTGACACTTGAAATAAGGGGAAACCTCCCCATGAATTGCTGCTTTATTGAAACCTTGCCCGGCAGATGCCGTTTAAGTGGAAAGGGAATTTCTGCTGCTGTTTATAGGGCTGTGGGGTCAGATGTCAACCAGGGCCTTCTTAAAAGGACTGGAAGAGTCTGCCTCTTCTATGTCAGCCTCCCTATTTTCACTGTGACAGATATTTAGGAATTTAATAATTCTGTTAGTGAAGGCATGGTGCCTTTTACAGCCTACAGGCTCAAGGGTTGCCATGGATGTGAACTTCAGAGTTTCCACAGCAGTTCCAAATATTTGCAGAGAACCATTTCCTGCTTCAAAAAAAAATGACAAAAGTCTAACCCGGAGATTGAACATTTTACTGCTGGTCAATTATCTGAGAAGAGTTGGACTTTGTGGAAACTCGCACTCAAACCCACCGCAGCCACATTTGGCCTTGGCATGCTTGTCTGAGCTAGGAAGTTCAAAATAAAGGCTGAACACTCTACTCGGTCCTCAGTGCTCTCGGTGAAGGTCAGATAGCACCGTGGGACATAGGAGGCCATTCTCTGGAAGCAAGTGCTGGAAATTGGGCATGAAATCCTCTATTCAGGAGAATACAACCTGGTATTATCCTGAAATGTGCATGATTAGGTGAATGCATTCAGATAGAATAACATTTCCTCCACAGCCCAGCCTCTTAACCTTCAGCCGCCTCTCAAATGATTTCATTATTCATATTTATAAAATTTAACATATTGGCCTTCTCTTGCTGCCAAAAATTTGCAAACCGTTGCTAGGATCTGCTAGATACTCACCGAAGCAAGAAATATCAAATACTTTCAGGCAGCGGAAAGGAAAGAATAGCCCACTATTTATTAGATGTCTTCCATGTGCCACATTCTATCTGAGAGTCTTTGCAGGCACTGTCTCTTAATTTTCATATGAAACCTGTGGGGCTATAATTATTGAAAATGGATGGGCCATGTTCTACATGCCTAAAATTATTCAAGACAAAGAAGGTGTTATTCAAGTTATTTCTTTAAAGGCATATTTTAAAACTCAGAGTAAATAACAATCTCAAGGGCAGACAGCTAAGAAGTGGCAGAACTAGAAGTTTTGTTCTGATAGACCCAACTCAAAAGGTCAAAGGGTGTCCCCTACACTGTCAAATAGATACTCTTTGGTAGGTGTCGTTTGGCCCCATCAAGTCAATTAAGATTCCTTGCAAACCAAAGTGAAAGAGTAGAGTTGTCCAATAGAGTCTTCTGAGCTATAATCTCTCTAGAACCAGGTGGTCTTTTCCCTAGGAAACTGCTGGGAGTTGTGGCTTCATGTTAGCAACCTTTCTTTTAGCACCTGTTGCACACCAGGGGCTCCTTTTCAGGTGTGTAGGATACAACAAAGTATCTGTTGGCCCACACTGGAATGAAGGGCAGCAGGGCAGAGCATGGAATTTGGGAGAAGCGATTGCCAGAGGGAAAATGCAAAAAGAGGTGTGAGACAAATTTATCTCTCTCTCTCATGTATGTGTTTGCCCAAGAGTTCATGGGAAAACTGCATTATCTTTTAATTCCATGTTCTGCAAACTTTTAGCAGTGTCTTACAATGGGTGTTGTATTGGCATTCTTGGTGAGGTATTACATATGAAATATATATATATATATATTCTCATAATGTGTGTTCTACTGGCATTTTTGATGAGATAATTCTCTATTAGGCAGGCCTCATCACATTGTAGAATATTTGCTTATCCTATTTTCAGATACTAAAGGCCAGTATCATTCCTTCTCACTGATACAAACAAAAATTCCTTAGACATCCGTAAATATCCCCTAGGAAAGCAGTCCTGTTGTCATTTAAGAATCAGTGCTTATGGAAAGGAGTGTTCTTAACAATTAAAAATATGAACAGGCTTCAAATATTTCATATAAAAATTAATTTTAAAAGCAATATAATTTCTGACAGACTTTTTGAAGCCCCCCACCCCCCCGGTATTTTTCTCATTTTACAGATAAGAACCTTCCAAATTCAAGTCCATACCTTTAGAATGAAATCTATGAGTGAATGATGCCAAATGTTTTCCTCTGGCCCCAAGGACACACTTTCCCTGTTTTGCTATTTTCGTCTTGCCCAGATCAAACTTTCTTTTGCACAAGAGTTCTTTCTTAGACACACATGTAGATCATTAGCTTCCCAGATCGACATGCATCATCTATATTCTTCAAAGCATTGTTCTCATGATACTTAAATAATCTACCTAATATGATTTAATATTTAATCAAAAGCCACCAGCCATTTTGAGGTAGAGACATGAAGCGTTCTACTCCTGTAAAGAGTTTCAATCTGGGAAATCCATAGGAGGCATTCTACTCTGTCCTACAGGGTTCCTATGAGCGAGAACCAACTCCGTGGCAGCGGAAAAATCAATATCCAATCCTGAGTCATCTTCTGTGTAAGGAATCCAGACAGGGGGCCTCCATTAACCAGATGGTGATTTGGTAAAGGAAGAATTGACTCCATGAAAGGGACCTTGGCTTGGTTTGGGTTTTGGATTAGACAACACAATTAAGCACATCTGTTAAAGTTGGATGGGTGTCTACGTGGTGTGGAGATTGGAGTAATCACCTTAGATTCGGTTGGAAGCACTCCATTTCCTGCCCACCAGTTTCTCTATCTATCATCAAATATAGCTCAGTCCTTCATTGCCACTCAGACTCTGATTCTCAGACCTCTCCATGAATCTGTTCTCTGGTTTGGTCCTAAACTTTGTCTTTTCCAAGGTATAGTCTATAGTCTTCCTCCATCAACAGCCCAAACACATGCATTTATGTTTCTTCCCTACTCTTAGCCCAGATGCAAGCTTCTATGTGAGTGAGTGACTGAGTGAGTTATACTTCTCTAGAGAACCCAGACTAAGAGAGTTTGATACTGTGTCTGTCAAAGAGGGGTAAGCTAGACAAATTAACTGTTTAATCCTTAGCCTGACCAGGACCACAGATGATGTGAATGAAGACCAAGTATTAAGTGACACAGTATCTCTATTAACCTCTCTGTCTCACAATCCCCTAACTTACAAAAATCACTTTATTTCGCTTAATTTAAACTTTGCACACCCATGAGTCAGACACAACTGTCTTTAGAACCTTCAGTGCTTCCAAACTTTCAAATTAAAGTCTGGACTTTTTGGATCTCATTCTCTTATCTTCAGTTTGCTTGCTCGAGTAATCTTCCTGTGAGTTGCTCAGTTTTACTAGATCACCAGTCTATTCAGAGCATTGCTTTCTCGTTGGCCCTTCGTTATCCCCTGTCTCCTGTCTTGCAGCAAGTGCAGCTAGAATGCTTCTCAGAGGCCAGGTCGGCTTGACTTTGTCTCGTGTATTTTGGACATGTTGTCAGGAGAGAGACTAGTTCCTAGAGAAGGATATCGTGTTTGGGAAAGAGCAGGAAGTGAAAAAGAGGAACACTTTAGACCAGATGGGTTGACAAGGTGGCTACCTTGATGAGTTCCACACATGAACAATTGTGGGAGCGGCACAGGATCAGATAGTGTTTTGCTTTGTTTTGATGTACATAGGGCCACTATGAATTTGACCTGACTTAATAGCACCTAACAACAGCTCCTGTCTTCAGGAAGTATGGGCTTGCTTAACCTGAGATATTGCACCAAGTCAGATTAATCAAGGGGTTAGTATAGGTTATCTCACAGCTTCTCTCCTCTTCCTAACTAATGCAGGGTTTGTAATGCTTCATCCTGTCCGTCTCTGGGCAGTTCCTGCTTGATTCTTGGCAAATCCATCTCTTATGTAACCAATGGTGACATTTGTAAAGAAGTACCCATGTTTAAATGCCAGACATTATTTTGATAATCTTTATTAGACCCTGGCTGAAGCACAGCCATGTAACTATGGAGGGAAATAACCAGAGAGCATGAAAAGATGCCCAATTTCTAGAGCCTCATGATAATAACATTCAGATCACATGGTTATGAGGTGCTGTTGAGTTGGTTCTGCCTCATAGCGATGCCTGATGCAACGTGAAAGCATTCTCATGATCGGTGCAATGTTTCAGCCCACGACTGCTGCCACTGTGTCGGGCAACCTCCTGAAGGGCCTTCCTCTTTTCACTCTGTTTCTGCTTTACCAACCACTATGTCCTTTTCCACCCCTCAGCACAGATTTAGGATTTAGTATTTCCAGATTCAGTATTAGTAAACAATAAAAATGAAAATTATTCTTAACAATGGATAATAAATTGAAAAGATTTCTATAAACGAAATACTGCACACTAGTGAAAATTACTAAACTTGATTGAAGTCATTTAAAGTCCCTACAAAAATTATTAGAAATATAATCTTCTGAGAGATATATGGACTTAACTATAGGATCACTATTGGTCAGAATTTACTTGATGGTAGTGAGTTTAGTTATTTTTTATATACCTTTAATATAACAACAAAAGCAAGCATTTTTAAGCAGCACCTTGGTTCTAGTATATAAATGTAATGTAAAATTATACAGATGCATTGTAATATCATTCATTGGATTAATGGGATAATACACAGAATCTTAAATTATGGGCATGCATTAACTTGTGCTTTATAAGATAGATACATCAATACATGTATGCACTTATACATCTTCCACATAATTTTCATGCACATCAAAAACAACGGTATAAGAAAGGAAAAATTATATTCCCTCGTTCTTATGATGCAAGTTCTCCTGTTAGACATTGGGAAATATTGCCTGTCTCTGAGGTCCTTTCTATTCTAGGAATCACACATTCTATGGAGCTTACTATTCTGAAAGTACTGCCAACCGTGTTCCTCCTGATTTCCCTATGTTGCCACCACATTTTCCAGTTCTGCCTGCTGGGAAAGCACAAGGAAAGGTGAGAAACTGCTATCTCTTTGAGGTTATTCTTTAACTGCTCTAGGACTAAGTTTTCTCCCTTGAAGACAGAGACCATGCTGCATAGCTCGTGGAGGTTCTGTCAGTCATAGATGAGATAATGTAAGGAAAGTACCTCGCAGTGCTTGACAACGAAAAACTCCAAATAAACTAACTATTCTTATCAAGGTATAAGTAAATACAAATAATGGTATTTTTGCAAAAAAAAACCCCTCAATTTTAAGAAATATGCATGCACAATATGCATGTGACACTTATTTTCTGGAGGGTCACATTTTAGGAGAAAACAATCTTGTCATGTAAGTTCACATTTTAGGGAAGTCACCCAGATGACAGGAGTCTGAATTTTTGTAGCATGATTAAGATCCTTGTCATAGAATGCCCAACATGCAAGCATCGTAGCCAAAGGAGATTGCTTTGCAGTCATACGTAAAGTAGATACAAAAAGCATTGTGCACCATTCATGAAAATGCAAGCGTCTGACAGTCCTGCTCTACCTGCCACCAATCGGGCTTGTCGCTTTAGCTGCTCAGAATCTTCATTTTCCTGTCTGTCGAGTAGCTTAAAAGCACGGCTCTGCAGTTCATCTCCCAGGGGTTGTGTCTAGAGTCCACGGCCAACTATAGCACTTCACGCAGTCAAATGGCCAAGACTCGGTTTCCCGCTGTGTAAAATAAGGACAGCCACACATGCATGGATGAGAAATCATGTTCATGAGCTAATGCTTCTGAGATAATGCTGATAAAGGGACAGTCCAGCAGGTGACACATTCCAATTTCTCAACAAATGCTTTGGCTGTCATCACTGTCTGCACCCATCAAAGGGCCACCCTCCACTCATCTGGCGTATTTCTTTTATCTCCAGATACCAACTGGTTTGACTCATACAAAGTGCCTGTTTAGTGAACCTTTGTTGATGTCTCCTACTAATCATAGAAATTCCAATTAAGTTTTCATGAGAAGCCATGTGTAAGGCCCTTAAGACAGTGGTTCTCAACCTTCCTAATGCACAATCCTTTAATGCAGTGCCTCATGTTATGGTGAGCCCGAAACATAAAATCATTTTCATGGCTACTTTGTAACTGTGTATTTGCTACTGTCATGAATTGGCTGACCCCTGTGAAAGGGTTATTCAACCCCCAAAGGGGCCGTGATCCACAGGTTGAGAACCGCTGCCCTAAGAGCTAATTCATATTGTGCTCTTGGTAAAACATGGCCATGTCGGTAGCAAGTGGGGAAAAAAGTCTATATTTTTCAAAGTTTCATGGACTGCCAAGAACTGTTATAAAACAATATTTTGATGAGTTATACAGTAAATGAATCAGAAACATATGAGCTTAATTTCCGTGAAAATACATGTGGGCTTAAAAATGAAAGGAAAGGTATCTTGGTACCATTAGCCATGCCAAACCCAAAATGTTAGAAAAATATTTTAAGATGTTTGGATGCACAAATTCTAAATACAGCTTAATTTGCTCATCCTTCCATGGCCTGCTCCCAATGTACCTGTCGAGGCTGCTCTGCTGAAGTCAGAAAGAGGAAAATCTTTTTTTCTCTCTTTCTTTTCTTTTTAACTACACTGCACTGCCAAGGAGTACAAGACAAGGAGCCAGATATTGTCAGTTCTGGACTGAGCGTTCCCACTTAGCCTTTCTGGAAAACAGCTCCTGATTCGCAGACCACACAAGACTCCTGCCTGAGAACCTTGTCAGAATGAGACCTGGGCGCTAGCGATGGGTTCAGAACAACAATTCCATGGCTATCGAATTGATTCCAGCTCATCGTGACCCTGTAGGACCAAGAAGAACTACTTCTGCGAGTCCCTGACACTCACTCTTCATGGAAGTCGAAAGCCTCCTCTTTCTCCTGCGGAGCATTTGGTGGTTCCAAACTGCTGACCTAGCAGTTAGCAGCCCAATGCATAACCACTGTGCTACCAAGGGGTGAATGGTTCCACAGGGTGGGATGGAATCCTTTTCAACATGTTAGCACGAGCCTTTGGAAGAGGAGCACAGAATCGGATGGAGAAAACTATTTGGCAAAAGTTAAGGTCCATCATCAGTTATCTGAGCCCCTCTGAATCCCCTTGTAATCCCTGCTTTTAACCAACGCTCCTCTTTCTCATGCATGCAGGTTGCTAGACCCCTCACACATCTGTTTGTTGCACTGTTGTATGTGGGCCCGCAGCGGTCTTCACTAGTCTTCTGTTGCGCTACTTGCAATTATACTCATTATAACTTCGTGGATCAACTCTCTCAGATCGTTCTTATAAACCCAGACCCATTGTTGTAGCAAATGTGAAGCTAACAGTCACTTATCTGGCAATATTACATCCACATCACCATATTTAAGCTTCATCCCTACTCATAATGCATCAGTTATCTACGGCTGTGCGACAAATCATCTCAAACTTGGCAATTTAGAACAACAAATATCTATCATCTCATGGGACTTCAAAGAGTCAGGAATCCAAGAACAATGTAGCTGAGCTGCTACATCAAGCTGTTAAATGGGACTACAGGCGGCTGACATCTTGACTGGGGCATGATATCCACTTGTAAGCTGTTCCTTGTGGCTGTTGGCCATCCTGATTCCTTTGCTGGGTGTATCTGGAAGCTTCGGGGCAGGAGGAGGGTGCCCACCATATGTGCCTCTCCACAGGTTGCCGGAGTGTCTTGGTAATATCACAGCTGACTTTCCTCTAAATGAGTGACCAGGGTGAGGGAGAAAGCACATATCTTTTGGGTTTTTCTCCCCAAATGTTTCAAATGAGCTTGTATGTCACTAAAGCCTCCAACCCCACTTCAGTTTTCCTTTTCCTCCTTTGCAGTCACTCAGACCAATACGTAGATCCGGGGAGTAAGGAATGAGCATGGGGTTGATTGTGGGGTTTTTTCATAAAGCATTTTTTACTTTATTTATTTGTATACCTTTTTCCTGTTAAACCTTCCATGTTTGCCACTCCCTCTCCCTCTCCCATCTCCCTGTTCCCACCTCCATCCCTGGTCTCCAAAGTCATCTAAGTATTTTCTATTAGTATGTAAACTGCATTTCTTCTTCTTTGTTTCCCCTTAAGAAAGTAGTGATATTAAATAGTTCTCTTCCAAGACTGACTGAATTTTCTAAGCATAATGTTCTATAGTTTTGTCGAAGGCTTGCTGTGTTTAAGACAATTATCATTGTTTCTTATTAATGTATAAAATCCCATAGTGTGAATGTCCCTGAGAGCTTGTTTAACCATTCCTCTATCATTGGGGTTTTTTGGTTGTTTCAAAGTTTTTGTTATTATGGAAATTGCTTCAGGACACATAGCTACTTATATCTGTTCTTATCATATTCTAATTTCTTTAGGGTATAAAAGAACAGTTCTAAGATGAGATCAATTGTCTTTTAATAACTTATCTTAGAAGTGACATAAATTCCTTTTCTTGCATTCTGTTGCCCCGAGACCAAGCTTGGTATACTGAAACAGGAGTTTGACGTAGGATGTCAGTACTGCCTTACTGGAGCTCATTTTATAGGCTGCCGCCCACACTTTCCTTTTTGATGTATGCTTCCGTCCCCTCCTTCACTGGAGACTTTGACACCTTCACTCTCTCTCCTCTGGGCTCTTGATCATTAAGTCACCTCTTCCCTCATCTAAACCTCATCTATTTCATCCCTGTTGGCATTCAACACTAAGCTTTAACGTATACATCTACTCAACCCGTTATAGAACCCTATGGCCTTCAGGAACTTACCAACACAAACGACTTCTTGACTCAGTTTAGTTTCATTTCTTTCTTTTTTTTAACATTTTATTAGGGGCTCATACAACTCTTATCACAATCCATACATATACATACATCAACTCTATAAAGCACATCTGTACATTCTTTGTCCTAATCATTTTCAAAGCATTTGCTCTCCACTTAAGCCCTTTGCATCAGGTCCTCCTTTATTTTTTCCCTCCCTACCCGCTTCCCCCTCCCTTATGAGCCCTTGATAATTTATAGATTGTTATTTTGTCATATCTTGCCCTATCCGGAGTCTCCCTTCCCCCCCTTCTCTGCCGTCTGTCTCCCAGGGAGGAGGTCACATGTGTATCCTTGTAGTTTTATTTCTTAAAGAGCACTGTTTGGACTAACTTGTTCAAAAGTTACAAGGTACATCTCACTTGCTGAGTGAAATAACTCTACCCTTCTGACCACCAACAATGGGACAATAAGTGACCCACACAGGCTGATGATGTGAGATGTATTCCAGCAATGCATGAGTGCTTCCCTGTAAGAAGATCAAGTCAAGGCATTACAGTACCCTAATCGAAAAACTACAAAGAACAGCACGATCATTTCAATCAATGGGGGAAAGGATTTTTTTCTTACAAAAATTCAACACAATTTCACAGTAAAACATAGTTAACAAGCCAAGAATACAAGGGAAATTCCTTAATCAATAGGACAAGGCATATGCAAAAAACTCACAGATAACTTTTAATGAAAAAAGAGAAAGACTAAGAGCTTGCTCCTTAATACCACAACAAGACAAAAATGTTGTCTCTTCTCACTGCTATTCAATTTTTTAACTAGAAGTGCCCCCCACCCTCCGTGAACTGTTGATTACAACAATAAAATGAAGTATCAGTCCTTACTCATTGAGTGTGGTCTGCACATAGTGACTTCCTTCCAAAGGACACATAATGAAAAGTAAGCAAAACAGGAGTAGCTTTACAGTGGAGAAACATGACCACCAACACTACATTAATTAGGGAGTCAAAGACAATGTCAACAGTGCTGAGTCTGTGGATAATGTGTGCTTAAAGTAACGTGATGAATATGGAGCATTAGGTCTGTGTTCTTCTATATGATCCCATTCTAATTATGAAAAACTAATATTTGACAAAACTCAATTGAGGAGCATTCTACAAATGGTTATCAGTCTTAATCCAAATTGTCAGTCATCAAAAAGAAGGAGAGTCAGAGAAATGGATACAGCAAAGATGAGCCTAAGGAGACTGGACTAGTAAATGGAATGCTATCTCTGATTTGTTAGAATCCACACTAATGTCTTTGCATAGCCAATAAAACACAGGAACTGTCTGGTAGTCTCTGCTTTGAGGCAGGTGCATCACCATCAGCAAAGGTAGCCCTCCTTCCTCATGACACCAGGTTCAATTGCTGGAAGGTCCCTGTCGTCGTACTGTTGCAACTGCTTTTTTGATGATCTATAGTAAAAAGTTTGCTTTCAAGTGCTATGAATAAGATTGTTAAATAATTTCCGTATTGTTTTGGATCATCTTCCTTCAGAACGAGCACAAATATGAGGCCTTTGCAGTCAGTTGAAAAGGTAGCTGCCTTTCACATTTCTTGGCCAAGGGGACAGCAAGAAAAGAGGGTGGTCCTCAATGAGCTAGATGGACACTGTGGTTGCAGCCATGGGCTCAAGTGGGAATAATTGTAAGGATGGAACAGGACCAGGCAGTGTCTTGCACTGTTGTGCATAGGGTCAAGGTCATAGGGTCATGGGAACCTTCTCCTTGGCGCCTAACAAGAACAATGATAAACTAACCATTTCAGCCAACCAAGTGATAGAATATACTGTTAAAGTCCATGGTACAGTCTCACGCACTCATTCCCTGTCACTGAGTTGATTGCAACTCACACTGACCTTAGAGGACAGGGTAGAACTGCCCCTGTGGGTTTCTAAGACTATAACTCTTTATGGAAATAGAAAGGCTCATCTTTCTCCCTGGCACAGTCTAGGCACTTACTTGGCTTACATTCTTGGATTAAGAGATGAAAGAATGTCCTGGCAATAATGGTTGCTATATAGAGTAGTGAGTGTCTTTGTCCTCTTTGTTCATTGCTTAGTACTTAAGATTTCTATAATGACAGGAGATAATCCATGGATATCTCAAATACCAGCAGTGTAAAACAATGTAGACACATTGAAGTGGAGCTTCCAGATTAAGAAAGACTAGCAAGAAAGGTCTTGTAGTCTACTCTCAAAAATTAGCTAATAAGAACATCATGGAGCCCATTGCCAAACACTGTTAGACAATAGACAGAGCACTCCCTGGTGGAAAGGCCACCACATGGGGTCAAACACTAAGACTCATGAAGAGAACCGGACCAGGTCTGGCTTCCTTCATCTCCACCAGTCAGCACCAGTGCCACTGCACCTGAGAACACCAAAGAGACTACCACTCTGAGCGTTTGTGGACACACTCTGGAGGTGAATAACTATGAACATCTTTCAAAAGGAAAACTCACCATACTATAATAAGTGGTAGTATCTTTGCTCACCTGACAATAATTCATCTTGTATCCATTGATTGCCCCACTAAAATGGTCACTCTTTCCGAAATGTGTTATTTTCTCAATAATGCATATATGCGTTTCAAATAACATTCAAATTCATTATCCAAAAATGAATATATGAGTTTGAAGCTATTGGTTTTAAGTTTATAAAAAGGATTTTATTATTTCACAACTAAAGATAAAACATTTAATAATAAGACTCTGTGGACATTAGGAGTTTGTCCACATAATATAAAATGTAGAAAAGGTTTGAAACAAAACCCGAGCACTGAGGCCTCTCATTGGTTAATAAAAATTGCTACACATTTAAGAAGAAAAATAAAACACTAAAATCTGGAGTGATTTCTCCATATTTATGCCACTATCCGTCAGTTAGGACCCCTGATAGGATACTGATTATACTGTTGGTCTGAGATCCACAAATTCCTCAGTAGAAACCCACTAGTTGCTCCACAGGAAAAAAGATGAGGCTTTCTACTCCCTTAGGCAGTTACAGTCTCAGAAACTCATGGGGGCAGTGCTATCCTGTCCAATATGGTCTTTATGAGTCAACATGAGCTCAATGGTAGTGAATTTATTCCCAAGTAGTAGGTAACAAGTGAAGCTGCTAACCAGTAGGCCAGCAGTTTGAAAACACCATCCACTCTCTGGAAGAAAGATGAAACTTTCCACTCAGGTCGTGAGTTACAATGCCAGAAACAACCCCCCCCCCAAAAAAAAAAGAAAATGCCACCCCCCAGAAAGAAACCCACTGGGGCTCTTCTCATCTGTCCTTCTAGGATCTCCATGAGTCAGAATTGACGAGATGGCATTGATTTTCGTTTTGGGTATCTAGCAGTTACGCGGATCTAGCATAACTAAGGGAATAAAGGTTAGTAATGTTGGTCTGTTTAACATAGCCAGGATGCTCCTTGGAGGCAAGGACGGCAAGGCTTCCTCTTAAATATTTTGGGCATGGAGAGGAACTGGTCAGGAAAGACCATCATGCTTGGTAAAGTAGAGGAACAGAGAAAGAGAGGAACCCCATCAATGAGATGGACTGACCCAGTGGCTGCAGCAATGGGCTCGTACATAGGATCAATGGTGAGGATGGCTCGGACCGAGCATCTCTTGTGCATAGAGTTGCTATGAGTCAAAATTCACCCAGCGGCACCCAACCACCACCACAAGCTTAGTCTATTAATAAAATAATAATAAAATACATATCTTATCCTGACAGCTGTCTCCCTTCCCCCACGGTTTCTGTTTTTCATCCCTCTGGGGCAGGAGATGCCGCTATTATTTGTGGATCATCGCAATCGGTTCCCCTTTCCTCCCCTCCTCGCCCTCCTTCCCTCTACCCTCCTGGTATTGCTACTTCTATTCCTGTTCCTGGATTCCGTGTGACATGAGCTCTTATCTCTTATCTATACCTGTGCCCACGGTCCGTTCTAGCCTGCGGTGAGAGGCAGTAGAGGGGGAGGGGTTAAGGTAGTGGGCTAAGAGGAAGCCTCAAGGAACCAGGAGTATTGTGCATTTCCTCAGTGCTTTACTGCACCCTGAATGACTCATCCCTTCCCAGTGACCCCTCAGTGAGATCTGAAAATAATAATAATTTATGATTTATTTAGGGGCCATGAGGGTGGGGAGGGAAAAAGAGAAGCTGACACCAAAGGTTCAAGAGAAAGTAAATGTCTAGAAAATAATGATGGCAACACGTGTACAAATGTGCTTGTTATAATTCATGTCTAGATTGTTGTAAGAGCTATAAGAGCCGGCAATAAAATGATTTTAAAAATAATAATGCAATGCAATTCTTTTAACTATCCATTCAATTTATGTTACTAAATTTGTTAGTTCATAAATAAAACCATCCCATGAGAAGTAGTACACACTCAGAAAGACATATACTTTTAAAAAGAGAGAGAGGAGAGAATTTGGATTCTCTGGCATTTAAATCCTCCTAATTGAACATTTCTAGGAGACAGGCTAGGGAGTGATGGGTTGGGGGTGGCAGTGGGAACCAGCACTGTGGGTTTATCTGTTATGCTGATGGTTACAATCCAGGACCTTTATGACCTACTCAGTGGTGGGTTTACATTGAAACTGTTATAAATTATTACAGAGGTGAGGCCAAGCCAAACAGTCCAACATAAATATATCTGCAGACACACTGGCTACTATATATTTTAAACACTGTCTGTAAATGAATAAACAGAGCTTTCTAAATCATTGAGGAAAATATATTTATTCATAAAAATCAATAAATTTTATTTTTGTGCTCCGAGCCCTTGCAAAACGAGAGCACACAAACTTGAGAGCAGAGCCCTATTATATCTAAGTTGTTTGGAAGCTGTCAATTCCATGGATTCCTGGGCCGACCTCCTTCCTCTGATAATGGCTGAGCCTTCACACTTGACTGAGTGGTGTGTGTGTGTTTTTCAGTTTGGATACTTGACTAATCCCTACCTGTTGAAAGTGTTCCACTGCATTACACAAATTAAACACTGGAGCCCCACAATTTTCACAGACTAACCCTGTGTCTGTTCAAAAAAGGGACAAAGAAGTATAATCTGACCGTCTAACTTTCCTGGAGTTGCTGGGAAAACAGCAGGCTGGCTTGCCCGAAGAGGTGAATCGCAGCCAACCACAGTCGACCAAATTCTGTGGTCTCATTTTATTTGCTCACTCATATAACTTGGGGCTTTAAGTCTGTGTATTGTTGACCAAAACATTAATTGTGGCAAGGCAGTCTGTGTCTTATTGAAAGAGCAAAGCCAGATTCACCCACGTGGAGTGACCAGGAATTAGTTAAACAAGGGGGGGAGCCATGAGGTAGTGTTTTGTAGCAAGGGAAACTTTCTAAGCTCTGAAATGAAAGCCACTGGGGCCGTCTGGGGTTGAAGACAGCGTCAGTAGAAATGACACTGTTGGGTGGAGATGTCTGTTAAGGCAGCAGGGGCTGGAAGTCAAAGCTTTTCTGCTTCACATTTCTTTCTCTCAGAGTTGGGGTATTAAGGTCATTGTCTTGCTCTGTCATCTGATTTTCCCTGTCTATTAAACAGGGCCCACTTGTGATAGACTACAGCCCTCATTTCCTTAATTTGCCTTCAGTTTCCCTCCCATATGGGCAGCATCCATGAAGGGTTGATATAATCCATGGATGTTGGGCACAGGGGAGAAAACCAAACCTGAAAGTCAAGCTATGTGCCACAGCATATGGGACATTCCTTGGGAGAATATGAAAGGAGATCTCCTAAGACAAATACATCCGCGTTCATTGGGAAGGTCTCAGTGTGGGACTGAAGGTCAATGGTTTCTTTGGTTTAGTTGTGTTTTAATCTTTCTGCCCTAAGCAGTATTCAGAATATCCACTTTGAAGTTGGAGACCAAGCAGTGGCCGTAGAGTCCGTACAAACTCGTGGCAATCCGTGAGCATCAGCTCAGAACTGGTTTTCAATGACTGCGACATTTCTGCAAGTAGCTAACCACGGTCTTCAGTTGGAAATGCCTCTGAGTGGATTCTACTTGCCAACTGGTCAGTTAGTCGCTGAGCACTTCACCATTTGTTTCACCCAGGAATTCCGCCTGCAGGCTTTTTAAGAGAAGCCAATATGCTCATATCTCATGCTTGTTCAACTTTAATTGCTAGTTACACTCTTCACTGGCAGTTCTAAAAGTATAGTCCTGGGGCCTGTGAGACCTTCTCAGGAGATCTGCCAAGTCAGACATATCTTAACAAAAATATTAAGAGTTATTTCTTATCTACCTCCAATTCTTCCATGCATGTACAGTGCAACTTTTCTAGATCCTTCTAAATATATGATGTTCCCATCACTCCATGACTGAGGCAGTGCAGGTATGTGTACTTTGTCTAGAATTTTTTAAAGCTGCAAAATTCCATATATTAGGTAGGAGTTTTTCTCAGCACTTCTGTGGCATTCTTATGATCACATATTCACACCATAATATCTGTGACATCTCAGATGTCAAAAAAATGATCTATTTGAAATTTAAAAATGTTTTGGCACCTATAAAAAGCACAGTAAGAAATAAGCACAAGCCACCATACCTACTTATTCATACAGGAATCTCTTCCACCCCTTGCAGCTACATCACCTAAACTTGCTTTTTTTTTTTTTGCATTGCCAACGAATTGCTTAGGACTCATGGCAACCCTTTGTATAACAGAACAAAGTGTTGCCAAGATCTGTGCCATCTTTATGTGCATTGGTCTACTTGAACCCATTGTTGTGGTCATGTATTGGGGAAAGCATCTCACTAAAGTTTTCCACTTACTTTACTGGATTTCCAAACATGATACCTCTCTCTAGCAATCTATCTCTGTCAATAATGCATGCAAGGCAAGCAAGTCAAGAAGGTTCAGAATAAATTTGATAATCCGTGGAGTTTTCACTAGCTAATTTTCTTAAGAATCACATCACCAAACATTTCTTCAAAACCTGTGTCAGTCTAGAGACTCCACTGAGACATATCTACATGCGTGAACCTGCTAGTATTTAAAATATATGAGCTCTGGTTTTCTTCTGACTGTGGATACTGAGTTAAGTCAGTACCTGAGGACATCTCAGCTGATGACAGAAAGGTAGTCCACCCTGAAATCCCCTTCCAACCCTGAACATCAGAATTACAGCCCTGAGAGTACTGGAAGAGAGGTAGTGGGGAAGGGGGAGCTGACAACATTGATGACTGTATAACTCCACTCGAGGGGTGTGAGCAGCAGAATTTTATGCGAATGGATATAGTAGATGGTGTAAAATACAGCCAAAATAAATAAATAAATGAAGGTTCCAGGGAGGTAGGGTGGGGGAGGGAGAGAATATAGGGGAGTAGATATCAAGGAGTTCAAGAAGAAAGCAAATGATTTCAGACTGATTGTGGAAGCACTTCTACAATACTGCTTCTTGATGTGATTGAACTATGGAATGTTATGATATCTGTAAGAGCTCTCTCTATCTATATATATCTATATATATTTATATATGTAGATAGATAGATAGATATCAGAGTTTCCAGCATCATAGCACCATGCAAGCCACCAGACTATGACAAACTGACAGATGTATGGTAGAGCTAAACCTAAAGATGCTGAAAAGATAAAAGGTGTCTTTTCTTGTGTAAGAGAGAAATCTATAAAAAGAAACTGTAGAAAACCACAATATGATGTAAACTATAAATAAAAATGGGATACTATTTTTAAAAGTTATCTTTGCTCAGCTTCATAGTGTTAACAATTTAAGATTAACAGAGCATTCTTGAATATAATCATTGTGCCAGTTAATTTGGGGTTATATTATGAGACCCAGAATTTGGGGGGAAATCAGTAGTTTAAATGAGCAATTGTTATTATAGAGATTTTCATATTAAAAAGTGAAAAATCCATGAAGCATGCCACATAGTAATTTATCCATTACATTAACAGAAGAAGTACACTGAACTACTGCAGTGATTAAAAGCTTTGTGGAGTTCATGATTCTAGATAGCTATGATATAAAATCACTAAAGAAACCAAGGCAAGGTCACTTTCAATCAAGAAAGTAACATAGCAACTGAGCATGTAGCTACTGTTAATTAATTAGATATCAATTCTAGGCTACATTTTGTTTATATCTAAGATTTTGTGTGACAAACTGGGAAGTATAAATCAAGCACTTCTGCTATAGATCTAATCTGACAGTTGTCCTGAAGATAACCACTGTATCTTTGTTGACATTGCTACCTGAATGACCATGGTTTAGTTGGTTCATTTTATTAATAGACTGTCAATTTTGTTTTAATTGATTGCTCATGAGTTATGCTTATTTAGACTTTCCTATTTTGAAAACATTTTTTAATTAAAGTGAGGCTATGCTGTTAATAAACCAAACAACTGGCAGTCTTTATTGCCAATCATAAAATTAAAATTTTCAAGTGAAAAATCAAAATTTTAGAAAACTGGTCATTTCAACTGTGAAGTTGACAATTTTACAGTACTTCAATACTTTTTTGGATGAGATTCACAGTGACATTATCAATAAAGTGTTTATTATCAGTTTTCAAGATCTATATAACTCAAGGAAGGCCCCAGCATTTTTCCAGATAGTCTTCCGGTGTGTTAAAATCATACATTAGTAAACGATTCATTCAATAGTCAAAATAGACCAGTGGATTTTAATATTAACCAAACCAAAAAGTTTATTTATGAACATCCATGTAGAAGCTACTATTTAATACATTTGGCATCTTATTAAATTAGAATAAACAGAAGTATATGACAATCTGATTATAGTGCTTTATTTTCCCAAATATATACCTGTGTAAGACTTAATTTCTACATAACCTCTGATCACTATCTGGCTGAAAAAGAAGGTGTATAGTCTTCTCTAAGGAAAGCATTTTTTAATTATAAAAGTGTAAAGCAATGACATACTTCTTGTCAAATAGAGGTATGTTAATCGCTGTTTTTTCCCTTTTTATTGTGAATGGAGTGAAGGTGTCAAGAACAAATTATTGGTTTTGCAATCGATAATTCATACCCATTATGTTTCATCTCACTCACTGCAAACCACTCAATTAACATGGCTCATCCCCCCTCTTCCCTTTGTTTCCTATATCAATTCCTCCTTCCTTCCTAACCCTTATGGAATTTATCTTTGAGTAAGTGCTACTGTCTCGATGCAAAATGGTTGATTGTTTTAAGGGCATGCATTCCAATATGCTATTGTTAACCTTACAGACATGCCTGTTATTTGGCTGAAAATTTAGTCTGAAGGACAACCCAGGATGGCCATAATTGTGGACGCACTGTCAATCTCAGTTCAAGCAATAAGGCTGTTCTCTTTTATGATTTTCAGTTCCATTCCACGTTTTTCTCCAATTCTGGTCAGGACCTTCTAATTTAACTTCTTTCCAAGAATTTGGTAGTGGTAGCCAGGTACCACCTAGATCTGTTTGTCCCAAGATCATGGAGACCGATACTTTGGTGGTCCATTATTCCATCGGATTCATTCCTTCCATGTGTCTTCAAGTTTCATGAATCTACACTGGGAAAGGCCAATAGTTGCACCTTAGATGGCCTCTGATAAGGTCTTAAGACCCCAAGAGGAACTTACCAAAGTGTTGCCAAAGATTGTCTTTGTGGGTTATGGTAGGCCAATTGACCTTGGTGCGTCCCCAAACCTATGCTCCAAACTCCCTGGTCCAGAGACTCATTACCACAAGGTACTTACATGAAGGAAGAGACCAGTCCCTGGGGGACATGATGCTTGGCAAAGTAGAGGGGTTAGTGAAAAAGTGAATGGCCTTCCAGGAGATGGGTTGACACAATGCTGCAACTATAGGCGTAAGCACAGGCCAATTGTGAAGCTAGTGCAGGACAGGGCAGTGTTTCCTTCTGTTGGGCATAGGGTTGCCATGGGCCAGAACCAACTCCATGGCACCTAACAACAACAACAAGTTTTCATAACTCTACAATATATGACCTAACATATTCATGGAAATAGATGCAACAAAGGTTGATACCCATGGACAAAGACTATTTGTCAAACATATGTTTTTTTGTGCATGTGTATTGTTGTTGTTGAAGGACTGCATGTACCCCAGGATGTATACCTAGTACCTTAAACACTGGTACTCCTCACACCTTGTTCCTCTTCTCCATCATTTTTTGCCAGCTTCCCTCATGTTGTATATTGCCTTTTGCTCTGTTTCACACAGCATTTGGCTTTTCCAGGGCTGTCTTCCACTGTGCTCTCTACTTTATGGCCAGGTCCTGTAAGTTATTGCACTTGTCACAGGCAATGCTCACAATTTGGGGGCTTATTAAGAAAGTGAATGGGTTACCGTTCAGGTGTGAATGCTCAGGAGATTATTGCTCACCCAGGATATGTGGCCATGTGACTTTAGGGCTCTTATTAAGTTCCCAAATGGCCTACGCCAATGCCTCATCTACCATCATGCTGGGAGTTCATTTGATCATTTCTTACTGTTATGTTAAATGAACTAATAAACCTCTAAATGTGTATCAGTTTTATTTTATCTATGCAAAATGAATATACATAAATATGTCATTTCTCTTGGTGGTTCTCAATATTCGTTGAGACTGAAAAGGGATTCTGACACCAAAAAGTGTGAAAAACACGAATCTAAACAAACAGTATTGCTATTTACATATAGCGTGATGTCATTCATTTTATATTTCCTATCTAGAAAGCCCAGGCCTTGGCCCCTGCTAGTGCAACCCAGATGTGGGAACTTCACTCTCCACATTCCATGAATGGTGAGTGGCGAGGACAGAAGAGAGAAGGGAGAAGAAAGACAAGAAGGAAAGCAGGGAATGAGGAAGAGCGGAGCAAGGTGGGGGGAGAGGAAATAAGAACTGTCAAGGGACAGGAAGATATCCTCAAATAGCCTGACCCTTCCTAGCCCCAAGCCCACAATCCAGAAACTAAGTGACTAATACTCTTGCATCTAGGCATGGAGCTTCTAGAACCCTCACTGAGACCTAACACCCACACCTGCTCTCGCCTATCGATATACTGGTATGCTCTGCTTGCTATTTAATATTTTTTAAGATTTCTCTGAGACATGGAATTGTTATGAGAGTTGAGGAACACAGAATATGCCCCGGGTTAGCACAGTGCCTGGTGTGTAAATATACTCCGCGAGGGTTGGATATTATTGTCATTTTATCCCTCACCTCACCCGTAAGAGTTAGTAGACTCCGAAAACTGCATCTTGTGACATGGTTATATTTTGCCTTATCCTTACCTACTAGGGTATCGCCATTCTTAAATTAAAGTATGCAATGAGAGTTGAAAACAAATCCAATCGATTCTGACATGGTCGTTGTCTTTGGGATATAATCAAGTACCTTTCAGCGACACTGGACAAAGTGTTCAGTGCATCAGCATACCTTCAAAGCATTGCGTTGTGTTGCTTCTTGCCTATGGCGAAAGGAAAAACAGGGAACTCACAAAATTACCCCCAAGAGACTTCCTGGCATTTGAGTCTGGCTCAAGGTAGAACGTATGAAAAGACCTGTGTCCGAGCTGTAGTGGTGAAAGACCTCAGCCGGTCGGGACGGATCCTAATATTCTTCAAAAAGCAAACACGCCTTGGAAAACCAGGTCACTCACTCTCGAAGCAACTCAAATGCTAACACTAGGAATTTGACTTGTTACTAATACAATTTCCTTCAAGCAAAGATGTTGGGCACAGAGAATATCCCAATTAGGGCAATTCAGATTCCCAATCCTTCCCATGTTACTTAAGCTGTAGGTGTATTTACACAAAAGTTTGGGGAGTATTAAACCACAGCTCGGCAGAGGTCCGGATGCTCACAACAAACTCATCCTTCTCCACTTGAAAGACAAGTTTTGGCCCAAGAATCAGCCAAAGGGTTTTCCGGTTCGTTTGGAATACAGGACTTTAGCGCAGCACAGTTTTCTTGACTCTTTCCCCGTCTACCTAGTCAACCAACAAACAAGCTGAAGCATAAAGTATTTTTCCACGGTTCTCCACAAATATGAAATGTTTCTTCTGCTTACTTGTAAACAAGGCCTTACAGTGTAGAAAGTGTCTCTTCCCTGTTTCCTCAGGTTTACATGAACCTGGATAGTGAGGTAGACAGAGGTGCCGGCTGTTGGGGAGTGAAATAAAAACAGCTTAATTTGGAGTAAAACATGAGCTGGAAGATCCAGTTCTCCTACTAACGAGCTAGAATATCTCACAGGGATTAAGATTTGTGTCAACCAGGAGAGACACCAAACCTCAACCATTGGTGAGTCTAACAGGATAGACATCTCCTTGGCTCTCATTTAAACAGAGCCCACAAGTAAGCAGTCCCCGTCTAGTAAAGGGACAGTGTAATTATGAAAGATCCCCGCCCCTGCCACTGAGTGGATTCTGACTCAGCAGTGCTGTGAGACAGAGTCAAACTGCTCCATTGGGTTGAAAGGCCGTAAATCTTTATTAAAGCAGAAAACCTCATCATTATTCTGTGGAGTGGCTGTTGGTGTTCAACCACCATTCTTGTAGCTTGCAACACAATGCTACCCTCACAAGGCCCCAAGGCTCCTTTAAAGGATACTCAAAACCCAAAACCAAACTCACTTCCTTGAGTCAATTCCAACTCAGAAGTAACCTTATTGGATAGAGTAGAACTTCCCTTGTGGGTTTCCAGAACTGTAACCTTTTAAAAAATCATTTCATTGGGGGCGGTTTCATCTCTTATAACAATCATTATATCAAGTACATTTGTACATATGTTTCCATAATTTTCTAACCATTTTCTTTCTCTGTGAGTTCTTTGTATTAGCTCCTCTTTTTCCCCTCCTTTCACCACCCTCATGAACCCTTGATTAATTATACATTATTGTTTTCATATCTTACACTGATCGCTATCTCCCTTCACCCACATCTGTTGATCTTCACCTTGGGGGGGCTGGGGGGTATTATACATCTGGTTCTCCTGTATTTCCTGTTTCTCCCCCCACTTTACCCCTACCCTCTTGGTATCGCTTCTCCCATTTTTCTTTGAGGGATTTATAGGTCCTGAATTCCATGTTTCAAGATTTCTTGTCTGCACCAGTATACATGCTCCCTGGTGTACCCAGATTTGAAAGGTAGAGCTGGGGTCATGACACTGGAGCTGAGGAATGCTCAAGGAACCTGAGGAATATTGTGTGTTTCATCCATGCTATACTACAGCCTGGCTGACTCATCCCTTCCTTGTGATGCTTCTGTGAGAGAATGTCCAATTTTCTATGTATGGCCTTGGGGTTCTCCACTCCAACCTCCTTTGTTCTCAACAATATAATTATTTGTTTTGGGTCTTCTGATAACTGATACCTGATCCCATAGACACTTTGTGATCACACAGGCTACTGTGCTTCTTCCATGTGGGCTTGTTGCTTCTCTGCTAGAGGATTGTTTGTTTAGCGTCAAGACGTTGAGACCCCAGATGCTATATCTTTTAATAGCTAGCCACCATCAGCTTTCTTCAACACATTTGCTTATGCACTCATTTTGTATTCAGCTATCATGTCGGGATGGTGAGCATCACAGAAGAACTATAACTCTTTATGGGAGTAGAAAGCCCTGTCTTTCTCTCAGAAAAAGCAGACATTGGTTTCAAACTGCTGACATTATGGTTGCATCTTGTGGTAGTTACACAATCTGTTGTCAATTCGAGAATTAAGAGTGAAGGGGATAGGAGTTTAGCCTGTGAAGCATTTCCCAGCTTGTTGACCTCATTTGGTGATGTTAAGGAGATAAATAGCTCACTGACAGTGGGACACATGCTCACTCCCTGCTAGACATTACAGACAATGAGCCTGATGGAGCTACACGAATGCTGTCAGAGTCGAGCTGGAAGAACCATGAGAAGACTCCGCCCAGTGCTGAAAGGCCACTGGATCCACAAGACTTCCCACCCACTGGCCTGTGATCTTCCTGAGTCTGAAGAGGACTTTATAGAATTATATTGTATTAAAAGAACAGAGGAATACTACATGGATTAAAATCTGGAAAGTTGTGTATCAGGGTGATAGCCTCTCATGATTTTTTTTTAACATTTTATTAGGGAGGGGCTCATACAACTCTTATCACAATCCATACATATACATACATCAATTGTATGAAGCACATTTGTACATTCCTTGCCCTAACCATTTTTGAAGCATTTGCTCTCCCCTTAAGCCCTTTGCATCAGGTCCTCTTTTTTCCCCTCCCTCTCCGCTCTCCCCTCCCTCATGAACCCTTGATAATTTATAAATTATTATTTTGTCATATCTTGCCCTATCTGGCGTCTCCCTTCACCCCCTTCTCTGTTGTCCGTCCCCCAGGGAGGAGGTCACATGTAGATCCTTGTAATTGTTTCCCTCTTTCCAACCCACTCACCCTCTACTCTCCCAGTATGGCCCCTCAATCTGTATGCTGAGCAAATATTTTTAATGGATTATATGAAGAATGTGGCATCAGGATTGGAGGGAGGTTTATTAATTACCTTCAATAGGTAAATTACAGCTTTCCTTGCTGAACATGAGGAGGACTTGACACACTTACTTAAGAAAGTCAAGAATTGTAGCCTCCAGTATGGATTATACATCAATGTAAATAAAACGAAAGTTCTCACAACTCGACCATGATGATAAATGGAGAAAACTTGAACTTGTCTAGGATTTTTGTCTTCCTCGTATCCGCAATCAATGTTCATGGAAGCAGCAGTCAAGAAACCAAATAATGCATTGTGCTGGGTAAATCAAGTGGTCACACTTAGCTAAGAATTAGATGGAGAAATGTTTTATTTAAGGCTAAATATGTACCCAGAAAAAAAATCACAAGTTTGGGGGTAAAAATTTGTGGTACTCTGGGTACATTAGAGAAACAAATCCACAGAAACTCATGTGTAAGAGAGAGTTTTATATAAAGGTTAAGTGCATATCAAGAAAACATCCCAACCCAGTGCTGCCCAAGCCTACAGTTCAACATTAACCCATATGTCTGACACCAATCCACAAAGTCCTCATCCATCTCACAAAACCCACGCAATAATGCCAACTGCAGGAAGAAAGCTGAGTCAGTGAATGTATAAACATCTCAGTGCTGGCAGGGGTCTCCACACAGCTGCTCCAGCACCCAGGGCTGCATAGGGGTAGATCCATGTGTCTTCTCCTCAGGGATGTCTCACAGGGATTGCACCTTGCCAGCTGAAGCAGGGAAATGACTAAGGAAGCTGCACCCTGGTGTGACCATCACAAAGCAAGAGACCTGAGAACTAGAAAATTGAGGCTCACCATGCCATTTATCCCTCCACCCTTCAATTAACCCCACATGTGTATATCGGCCAGGTTGGCACAATAAACTAACACAGAAATGATGAAAAAAAGGACTTTTAGGAAGGAAAAATAGCCTACTACAACCTCAGGGAAGTTGCATGGGCTCGAAGCCTGTTTCTTTGGATGTGCAATGCATGAACACAATCAACAATATGAATACAAATGGGCAGCATTTTTCATGTATACAGCTCAGAAGGCATAGGAGATAGAAAAGAAGAAGGAAAGTTTAATTTAAAAATTAACCACTATAATTTTTCAAAAGGGAGACACAAAAACCCTGCACTGGAGGTGAAAGGTAACTAAGATAAAAGAATAAATAAATTATTTAATAAATAAATAAACAAACACACACCAAGCATCCATAAAAGGAGAAAATCTATAGATAAAAATAACGCAGTCCTGGAGGAAAAAGACAACTAACTAAGAAACCCTACACATCAATCTCTCTCTCTCTCTCTTTCTCTTTCTCTCTCTCCCTCCCTTTCTCTCTCTCATATGCATGTGATTACAAAATCAGTAAGTGTTTTAAGAATAGAACTTCAATTCTCTCTCTCTCTTTTGCACACACAATATATAATAAAATGGCAAAATAAAATCCTCCTGCGTCATTATTTCCATGAATATATATTGAGTAGCTACTCTAGTTAAGAGTAATAAAGTGGGGGGGAACTTTTAAGAGCAGGATATATCCCTGTGCTGTGTAAAAGAGACACATCTCAGGTCCAGTGACCCAAACTATGGGGACAGGATGTAACCCAAGAGAGCAAGGACAGCCAAATGGATGTCGAAGTAAATTGGCTTTTAGTCAAAATCTGTTATAGCAGATGATGAAAGACATTATATATTGACAAAGGGAATAATCCATCAAGAAATCACAGCAATTGTAAATATGCATGCACCAAATATGGTTGTTGTCGGGGGCCCCCGAGTTGGCTTCCACTCATAGCGATGTTATCCACAAAAAAATACAACAATGTTCAGTCGTCCGCCCTCCTCACCACTGTCCTTACGTTTGGGCCAATTGTTGCAGCCACTGTGTCAAACCTTCTCCTGGAGGCCCTTTCTCTTTTTAGCTGCCCGTCTACTTGACCAAACCTTATGTCCTTCTCTAAGAACTGGTCTCTCCTGGTAACATTATCAAAATTTATAATTAATGTATAAATTACCAAGGGTTCATGAGGGTAGGAAGATGAGGGAGGAAGGGGTAAAAAGAGGAGCTGATACCAAGGGCTCAAGGAGAAAGAAAATGTTTTCTAAGTGATGATGGCAACATATGTACACATATGCTCGATACAATTGATGTATGGATTGTTATAAGAACTGGAAGAGCCCCAAATAAAATGATTTAAAAAAAATTTTAAGTAGACAAGCACTGAGCATCCTTGACTCTAAGGAGCACGCTAAACCTACTTCTTTCAAGACAGAACGATCTCTCCTTTTAGCAGTCCACGGTACTTTCCATACTCTCCCCAGCACCAGGATTCAACTGTCTGGATTCTTTTTAGGTGTTCCTTACTCAATATCCAACCTCCAAGTGCATGCGAGGAAATGGGAAAGATCATGGCTCGGGTAGGGTGCACCTTAGTCCTCAAAGTAACATCCTTTGCAATCCTCCTAGAGGTCTTGTGCAGTAGATGGACCTCACATAAATGTGTCTTTTGATCTCTTTATTGCTGCTTCCGTAAGCACTGATTATGGATGCAAGACAAAATCCTTGAGAACTTCAACCTCTTGTTCATTTATCATGATGGAAGTATTATACGATGCAAATACTATCTGAACTGAAGAGAAATAGAATGCAATAATAATTACAGTTTTCAATACATCACTGTCAATACTAGACCAAACATTTGCAAAGAAAAGTAATAAGGCAATGAAGGATATGAACAGCACTGTAAAACAATTAGAGCTAATCCGCATATACAGTCTCCATTCTACATCAAAACTATACACATTTTTTTGAGTCCACATGGGATATTTTTCAGGACAGATTGTATGATAACTCATTAAAAGCTCTCAATAATCTTTTATTGAAATGATAAAAAGTCTCTTCTGTGGTCATTCAGGAATAAAGCAAATTAAAAAGGAAATGGAAAACTGGGAAAAAGTTGAATATATGTAAATGAATATAAACTCTTCAGCAACTAATGGGTCTAGAAATACTTCATTGAGACTCATTCCAAATGGATAATAAAAGTTAATTTAAAATTATAACGTTCCTCTACTCCTATTCAATCGGTATGTGTTTGTATCCTCCCTCCAACCCATTTCTTACAAGGTGTGAGCATTCCCCAGATTTTTCAATTGAACTCTTATTCTTAAGCACTTAGTGATTTTATACTCGGTGCCAAATATAAACTAGAAGGAACTGGCCATCTTGTGGTGCAATATATGCTGAGGACATTCCTAAGCAGTTCCAATCATTTCTGCCCACCAAATGTAGATGGAATATTTATCAAGATAATTGGCATTTGATAATCAGTCAGATATGGTTGAATGTAGGAATTTCAAGAATACTAAATAAACTATTCATCTGTACATGCAAACTGCAATTTCTCTCTAATTGGTCTTTAAAGTGTGCCTTTAGCTGTAGAAGATCTCTTGGGACTGAGCTGTATACGTGTTCACATAATGATTATGATCTAGTTTATGACACATTACTCCAAATAACCACATGTACCTGACCTCGTGACTGCTTTGGGAAAATGGGACAATGGGGCTCAGAATATTTGCATTACGTGTGCTGGCAATGAAATAGAGGAAAGAAGGCAGATCTGCTAGCCCCTTTGACAGAAGGTTGCTTTTTGAACTCCTAAAGAACAATTTTTAAGAACCAACATTAGGGTAATATCTTAGCAGAGTTGTGGAAAGAATTTTGCTAAAGAGGATATGTGTTTCCCTTAAGGAATATTTGCACCAGTTAGGCATACAAATGGACTCTGGGTAACATATAAGCTTTCCTGCTGCAGACAGAGTGCAAGGCTGGAGTTTGACCAGAAGAAGAATTATAGCTGCGTCACACACTGGGTAACTTTGGGAAAGAACTTTAATCTCCTCTCAACTTCAGTTCCCTCTGTGGCAAAATGAGAGTAGTAATTATACTTAAAACCTGGAGGAACCATAATTATTAATATGCATTATTTATGCTTCTTGCCTCGGAAGCCAGAACCTTAGAGATGGCTGAGGATGTAAATATCAGAAATGATACCGGAGGGAAGAAAGCCTGCATTCTGAACAGCAGACATTTCAACTAAAGCTCAGGAGGACCTTAACTCTTGAGATTAATTCTCTGCTCTGCATACCCAGTGACCTTATCATAAGGTCCCTTGAGATGATCAACTTCTCATAGACAAAGCAAAACACACAGAAGATTGTGATAATTGAGTTTTGTTTCAACTTCCCTGGGTGAGGATTCGCAGTACGTTTGCAGTTCAGGCCTAGTAACCACCCGCCCCCTCCCTTGCCCCCCATGATATGATCTATTACAATGCAATCAACTCCATAATGGGATCTATTGTGAGCAGCAAATCGTTTGTCAGAAGATGATGGTGGAGTGCAACCCACTTACTCAGGTCCCAGTCCTGATGCTATTAAAAGAAAGCGGTCCCGAGTAAGGTTGTCAGTGGGCACTGTGGAATACCGTATTGTTTTTCACGGCGTCTGGAGTCTCTATCTTCTTCATCGACTTCTGGTTTTCAAACTTGAGCCAATGACCTACTGTGTATTACCTACTGGTCCCAGGAGCCACCAGCAGCCTGCCATCTATGAATGGATCACTTGATTTTCTTTGAGGACAACTTAAGATAAAGATGAAGGTAGAAAACAGAATATTATTTTAACTGCAAATCTGTCTTCTTAGTGTTATTCACAAGATTATTCATATAAAGACACAACTACAGAAATGTAAATGTCTTGGAGAAAGTTCTGCTCTGTGGTCCATTCTGAGACACAGTAGAGGCTTACATGTATAAAATGAAAAATGGCTTACTCAAAATATGTACACCAAATGTCCTCTTTTTCAGGTAGTGCTGGGACATACTGACCGTGTCTGTATCTCCTCTGTTGTTGTTTTTTTTTTTTGATATGATGCTCACTAGCTTTCTTTTGTTCTTTTCTCTTTCTTCACGTTTAGTAATCTCATTACACACGACTCAGACTCAGCTTGCTCGTGTGGTCCTGACTTTGCCAGGTCCAGAGAGGTCTCCATATTGGAATCGCCTCTTCCATTATTTCTACTCTGTTATTTTAGGCTGGTTCTGGAAGGGCTGGCTAATTTTCTCTGCTGTGTGCCGACTTTGTAGTTTAACCTTCAGAGGGTAATCATATATTTCTTGTCCAAGTTCTTGGATGACAACTTTCTATAGCCCTGAATATGGAAAACTAGTGTAATGAACTTGGAACCTAGCTGATGTTCAAGAAATGCTAATCCCCTTATTTTCCCTTTGGGGAAGAGAAGACCATTGCCATCTATTAATGAACGAGTATTTAATAAGTGCTGGCTGAGAATAGTGAGTTAATAATAGAGACAGTCATGTAAAAATATATTTTCAAAGTGAGTTAAGAATTACGATATATTTTATGTAGAAGACTAATAATGTGGATTGTAAATTGGTTGCAATGGTATTTTTCTGATTAAATTTTTAATTAAAGTGGAACCATAACTTATCTGAACAGAATAGTCTTATTTGAAAGTCATCTGGATGTTCACACAAGACGCGTTCACTATATTATAATAGTGGCATGAGTAATTTTAACAATGGTTGAGCGCATGGAAATTGTTAAAATTGCTCATGCTATTATTATACTGTATCCCTATAATATCCTTAGTGTCTCTGGTTGCATAGTGCTTTAACACACAGTTGCTAACAGTGATGTTTGTGATTTATATCCACTAGGCATCTCCACAGGAGAAAGATTTGAATTTCTGCTTCAGTAATAATATTCTACCTTGAAACTATGGATCAGTTTTACTTTGTCATATAAGGTCACTGCATCAGAATCAATTGGACAACAATGGGTTTTGGATCATATGTTTTATTACATTGTGAAGCCCTTGTATGTAAGAATATATCTCATTGATCATCTATATATAAGATCTACCAGCCCCTACAACACAATAATATTCCATAAATGTTTAGGAGATTTATACTGAATATAAAACATCTATTTCTGTTTAAGAAATCACCTTGTCAGTGGAGTAACTGGTTACCTTATTCCATTGCTATGTAATCATTCATTCCACTATCTACCAACATCCCCAGGGGTTAGTATTTCTCTTCTTTCAATGGGATCTTATGTTGAGTGAAGAAGAAAACAGTTTGGAGATTAAAAAGAGATGGTAGCTCTTATGAAAAGAACTTCTCCCAACATGGACCATGAAGACCAAAATAGACAAAAACAGGAGATGAAACCACCATAGGCTCAGGGACCCCTCCGCACTCTGCTGTTCATGCGGTTCACAGCCTGGATCCCAATGAAGAGAAAGAGACAATCTTCCCATAAGTTATGAGTGACACCAGGCAGGAAGGCACCAGGAAAACAAGAAAGAATTATTGAATCCCTGGGTGAGAAAAAATAAGAGAGAAGTGGATTCATAGTGTGTGTCTACGGTGTGCTATGAGTTGTGGTCCTGTTGATTGGTTATTGTTCAGTTCATGTGTATTAGAAAGACAATAGGATGATTCCCGGTTTAGACATGTGGAAGTTGACATACTCACATCACGTGGCTAGTAAGTGACTGGGATTATTATGTAGTCAGTTCAAACTCTTTTAAGGCTTTCTACCAAAATATTATTCTCTATACGTTTCTGATTCAATAAGTTACCTGGGTCCCTTGCCAAAAGTAGACATTTCCAGGCCTACATGTGGAGCTTACCAAAAAAGACCCTGTTGGCACAGTGATTTAGTGCTCAGTTGCTAAGTTAAAGACCAGCAGTTCTGCAGAAACAGTGTGGTCATCTGCTTCCAGAAGGCCTTAGAGGCAAGGATGTCAAGACTTTGTACATATTGTCAGGAGAGACCAGTCCCTGGAGAAGGACATAGTGTTTGGGACAGTGGAGGGGCAGCAAAAAAAGAGGATGACCTTCAATGCGATGGACGGACACAGGGGCTGCATCTGTGGGCTCAGGCAGAGGAACCATGGTGAGGACTGGGCAGGACCGTGCAGCGTTTCTTTCTGTTGTGCACAGCGTCGCTGTGGGTTGGAGCTGACTCGACGGCACCTAGCAACAACAACTTTCAGAAAGATTTATAGCCTTTGAAGCCTAGGGAGCAGTTCTTTGCTGTCCTACAGGGTTGGTATGGTGTTGTTAACTTATATTTCTTCTGTACCCAGCAACATTCTAGATATTTCAGAAACACAGGACTTATCTAGTCATCTATAGATGAATTAATATATTATTCCAAATTGTAAGAACATTGGGATTGCAAAGCTGAGATTTAAATGTCAATTTTCTCACCATTCGTAAAGTGGTGCCTTTATGAAAACTTGCATTATAGCATGAAAATGCTAATGATCGTTTGACTAATAATATTTATGCGCCTCTCCACAAACCAGCTTTCAAAGACTATATGCAACTGCACTGTCCAACTGAAATAACTGCTTCCAAGTTATCACTGACAAATCAATGCACTGTTTTTTTAAGTCTCAGAAGCCTAGTTTGAGGTCAATATTTGTAAATATTAAATATTCTAGTTTTGATTCTGAATAGTCCGATCTGATAACAAGGAATATAAAATGGATTGGGATCGGTGTTAAATAAAACTTTCCATCTATGTGAAATGTGGTCTCTAGCCGGAATGGTTAGGGGTATACAACGGAGTGCAATTTAGCTCAAAAGGGCCTCAGCGCTTTATCATCCATCAGGCAAGGTGAAAAGCTTACTGAAATGCCAGTGAGATTAGATTTAACATAAACTTCCTGAGCTGAATGCCATTATTGCTAAAATAACTAGAAAGAAGTTATTTAAATATTTTCCAGTATGCGATATGGGGTTTTTCCCTGCTTTTAACTAATAATATTTTGAAAAGAATTCATTCTCCCGTAAAATGCCAAGATCTGTTTAAGTTTTCTACCTGCATCCTCAAAATAAAAAATAAATTTAGAAAATACCTTCAGGACAATTGTGAGTCTTAGTGAGCCTTTACTACAGAGTAGACCAGCCCCATAAGATTTCCAAAGCTGTGAATCTTCATGGAAACAAAGGACTAAATCTTTCCCCAGCAGAGAAGTCAGTGGGTTCGAAGTGCTGACCTTTGGTTCGGAAGCCATGCCAGGAGAGCTGCCATCTGTAACTACTAAGGACATTAAAAATGATTTTGGTTAAGCTTCCCACTAATCAAGGATACCCTCATAGAAAGCAACCAAATGATTTTCCAAATGACTAGTAATGGGCACATGCAAGGGACCTTCCAAAGGTCCATCAAAAAATGGAATTAGAAGATAATAGAATTTTCCCTCAAACTTTCTAACTCAAAAACTCAAAATTCAAACTCACTGCCCTGAATCAATGCTGACTCAGAGTGACCATTTAAGGCAGGGTAAAGCTGCCCCATGTGAGTTTCCCAGACTGTAACTGTTACAGTAGAAAGCCCTGTCTTTCTTCCAAGGATCAACTGGTGGTTTTGAACTATGAACTTGTTACATCACAACCCAATGAATAATCAGTATGCCATTAGGACTCCTCTGTCCAGGGATCTGATATTTTGGAAAGAAGTGCGATTGATGTAAAATGATTGTGAAAGCATAATGTAACCCCCAGGCAGAGAGAGAAAAATGTGATGAATTTCCATGTACTTCTCATGGGCCGATTTGATATATCCATGGCCAGACAACTGTAGAAATTATATTCAGCTAAGAATAAATCTTGAAGTAAGTTTTTAACTTACCCACTGGTCATTTTTATGCTCGGGTGTGGAGGAAAAGAGATAACTTGTTTGGACATTAGTCTTGAAATGTAATTACTGATTATGTGGTAATGATTATAATGGAAAATATTAAAAAAGCTAGCACATGTCATGGACTGAATTGTGCCCCCCCCCCACCCGACACATGTCAACTTAGCTGGGCCATGATTCTCTGGTTTGGCAATTATGTAATGATTCAAAGTGAGGATATATAAGGACTCCCCATGATGCGATCTGATTTGAGAAGACAATCAGCTGTGAGAGTACGAAGTGTGGGAGAAAGCATTCTTGATACAGTCACAGCTGTGATTTGATATAGAGGAATTTCCAGATGTATACCAGATGCACTTGAATCGTGTTGCTGGATCAGCATGCTGAAATATTGAAAGAAGTACCCCTTACAGGCAAGGATGGGGAAGCTTCTTCTGAGATACACTGAACCAGTCCCTAGCGGCCATCGTGTTTGGTAAAGTAGAGGGGGACCACAAAGGAGAAAGGCCTTCAAGGAGATGGATGGACGCAGTGACTGCCACAATGGGCTACTCCACAAGAACCATTGTGAGCATGGTGCAGGGCCGGCCCGTGTTTCGTTCTCTTGTGGATAGGCGCAGGGTCGCTATGGATGGGGACCCACTTGGTGACACCAACTAACAACACCTGAAATAGCTTTTATCGTAGAAAATTAAAAAGGAAAACGAAGGAAAGGGCTACTACCACCAAGACAAAAGAGCCAGGAGCAGAGCATGGCCTTGGGAGTCAGGCTTCCCGCACTGGGAACTTCCTAGATCCTGGTGAGGACTAAGGCCAAGACACAAGGTGAAACCAGTGAATGCTAGGCTGCCAGATGCAGAGAGGATGCAAGCCCTTCCTTCTGAACCAGGTGCCGGCTTAGGAAGTACCTATATACTCGTGCATAAGCCGAGTTTTTTTCAGCACAAAAAATGTGCTGAAAAACTGGGGTTCAACTTATACTCATGTCAGTGGTACCCCAGCAAGGTGTAACATCTTGCGGGTGATTGCCATTCCTCCGCTGTTCATTCAAATCCCCCTGACACTGCAGGGCTTTGAATGTCTGTTTACTCACATCTAACCAAGCAGAGCCATCCTATGACCTGGATGGCTCCAATTCGCAGAAGCACCCATAGTGATTCACTTACGCCAGCAACTGTGCTGGTAAGGATGTGTCTGTGGCTGTGCTCCGTCTCTCCCCTCTGGTCTCTGTGTTAATTCACATCCTGCATTTTCTACCCTAGGCTTATACTCGAGTCAATCCGTTTTTTCTGGTTTCCCAGGTAATAATTAGGTCCCTCGGCTTATACTTGGGTCGGTATATACAGTAAGCCTTTCCATTGAACTGCCACAGTGAATTTAGAGAAGTTTTTCACTGTGAGATAATGAATTTCTGTTGGTTAAAGGCATCCACTGGTGGTATTTCTTAGACATCAACATTGAGTAATCACAACAATGCAATACAGTAAATTCTGCATATTTATACTAATCAGCATGGCCTTGAAATGAGCAAGATTGAGTTTTCAAGTTCAGTGCTGTGGAGTCCGTTTTAACTCATGGTGACCCTGTGTACACCAGCAGGGAACACCACCGGTCCTGTGCACTCCCCACAATTGTTAAGTTTGATTCCTTGACGAGGTAGATTGACACAACAGCACCAACAGTGGGCGTTGACAAGAGGCCATTATCCAAAAGCCAAAAACAGAAAGTTGTTTAATCACATGGTATTCATTCTTTCACACACCCTGCTGCTTTTTCCCTTAGTGGTAATTAGTGAACATTTACATAAGGCACTCCCAGATATTAACAATAAATAATATGCCCCCTTCCCCAAGAAATATGTAAGTTAGCAGATAAAGAACTCAAGAACTAGGACAAATGGTGACTACTTTGAACGATAAAGCTGTGACCTTTTGACCTCAGTCTTCTCTGCATTACAGAACTGAGGCAAGAGTTCTCTGCATTACAGTTCTATAAGTCAATGATTCCTAGAGAAATGCGGTGAGATATATTATCTTTATGAGTGTTTATCCTAATATTCATTTCAACTCAACAATAAACAGCTTCTAAGTACTTAATAATTAGAGGTCCAGGCATGCATGAAACATCCCCAGTGGTAAATGGATTGCACTTTGGGCAGGAGACCAAACCAAGACAGCATTTTGAACCCACCCACCCCTACACAAGAAAAAGCTGGGACATTCTGCTTCTGAAAAGATTTAAACCTCAAAACTCCAAAGAGGCCATTCCACTCTGCCCTATGTGGTCACTGGGAGTCAAAATCTACTCCATGGCAATGAGTGTAAGGGTGAGGAGTGGAGGGAAGAGGAAACAGAGAGCCAACTAGCACATTTAAGTGCCTGATATTATTCATCATCATCATCATCAAATGAGGTGTTTTACATTCAGTATCTAACTTATTCAAAAGAAATAATGCCTGAGTGAAGTAGTACTGTATGAATTTTGTGCCTGAGGAAGGCAAACCTGAGTGGATTATGCCAGAGGTCTCAGATTACAGCATGACGAGGGGATAACCTCCTAACAAAACGACACGGGAGACGAAGGCTTAGTCTTCCTTTCAGGGCTTCCAACATTGAATGAGGGCTTTTCTCTTTCAACATTCTTTATTTGACGTCATCGACACGGACGCAGCCAGGCAGTTTGATGGAACAAAGCGCTCAACTCATATTTCAAAACTGTGTCTATCAGGTTTTGAAAATACAAAGATAAAACAAATGCAATTCATGTCCTCAAGAAAGTTAACTCTAGTGAAAGAGACAAAATACTAACAAAGAACCTGAAAACTGAGTGGCGTGAAACATTTAAACCAGGTATTAGTGTATTGTTGGTATCATTAGGTCCAGTCTGCTCTGACTCGCAGTGGTCCTGTGTACAACAGAAAGAGATACTCCCCAGACCTGCCCAGCTTAACAATGACCCCGGGGTCAGAGCCCTTTGTTTCCCACTGCATCTGCCAACCCATCTCCACAAGGGCCTTCCTCTCTTTTGCTTCTCCTCTACTTTAACAAGCATAATGTCTTTTATGAGAACTTTTATCTCCTGACATTATGTCCCAAAAATAAAAGAAGAAGCCTCACTATCCTTACAACTAAGGTACGCTCTAGACATATGTCTTTCCAGACAAATCAGTTTGTCCTGTAAGCAGTCCACAGTGCTTTCAAGATTGCTCTCCATCACCACAATTCAAGTGCATCCATTTTTTTGTCTTTCTTATTCAATGTCCAACTTTCACATGCATGTGGCTCAATGGAAAATACCTTAGTTTGGGTCAGCCACACCTTAGTCCTCAAAGTAACACCCCTCCTTTTCAATAGTCTAAGAAGGTCCTTGTGCAGCAGATTTACACAAGGCAACATATCTTTTGAATCTTGACGGCCACTTCCATGAGCATTGATTTTTTTTTTATCCAAGCAAAACAAAATCCTTGAACACGTCAACGTCTTCTCCATTTATCATGCCTTTACCTATTGGTCCAGTTGTGAGAATTTGGATTTTCTTTACACCGAGTTATAATCAATACTGAACACTGAAATTCTTGTTCTTCATCAGCAAATACTTCAAGTTCTCATCACTTTCAGAAAGCAAAATTGTGTTATCTCGATTGTTAGTAACACTTTTTCCAATGCTGATGTCACCTTCTTCATAAAATTCAGCTTCTCTGATTACTACTCAAAATATAGATTGAATAAGTCTAGGGAGGTGATACAAACCTGGTGCACACATCTTCTGAATTTAAGCCATGCAATATTCTCATGTTCTGTTTGCACAACTGCTTCTTGATCCATGTACAAGTTTTGCATGAGTACAATGAAGTGTTCTGGAATTCCCACTCTATTTATACCTTGCTATGATCCACACAGTCAAATGCCTTGGCATAGTCAATAAGACACAAGTATGCAAAATTCCCATACCTTCTACTTTCAGAAAAAAAGATGATAGGAATACAAAAAGTAATTGTGCAAAAAATAATTGTTAGATCTTCAGACACAGCCCATCGTACTGAATAAGGAATCAAACCAAACTAAACGAAGGCAGTGGCAGATCCAAGACCCCAGCAAATGACAGCACGCTAATTTAATATTTTAACCATTTGAAGCAGCTCTGCATGGAGGGTGCTAATCATTTATTAGAAGAAATCAGGAAGACATTTACCTGATCAATTGACTGGAAGAGATCCGTATTTATGCCTATTCTAGAGACTGGTGCACCAACAAAAAGTGGAAATTACCAAACCCCGTCTCTATTTTGGTGAAAACTCAAAACCCAATTCTCAGCCATCGAATCAACTCTGAAATATAGAGACAAAGGGTGGTGTAACCTTGATTCATTGGCCTGCTAATCATAAGCCCAGCAGTTTAAAACTACCAGCTCCTCTGAAGGAGAAAGATAAGACTTTCTACTCCTCTAAAGAGTTAATGTCTCAGAAACCCAGCGGGGCAGTTCTACCCTGTCCTGTGGGATCACTATGAGAATGTTGCTGAAGAGAATTTTTAAAAGTGTTGCAGCAATACATTGACAGAGTAGCTAGAAAAATCAAGCCAGACGAAAAGGAGCACGTGGAATAACAGATAGCATTTCTGAAATCAGATGGATCTTGGCAGAAAGCAGAGAAGGGCAGAAAGGTGGTTACTTGTACATTATTGACTGTGCAGTGGCATTTGACTCTGTAGATTATGATGAACTATGGATAAGGTTACAAATCATGGGAATTCGAGGGGACCACACTGTACTCTTGAAATTTGTACACTGGCCAAGAGGCAGTTGTATGAACAACCAAAAAAGAAAACTGAATTATTTTAAAAACAAGAAAACTGTGCCTTGGGGTTTTAGCCTGTCATCATTCTCCTTCAACCTATGCTAAACAAATAATATGAAAAAATTGTATTCTACAATGGAGAACAAGAATTCACAATGGAGCTATGGAAGCACACTAACAGCCTAATCATAATGCAGTTGACACAACCTTCTTTGCTGGAAGCCAAGAAGAATTGAAGCCTTTATTGATAAAGGCTAGAGAAGACTAGCAAATCTGAAAGAGTCAGAAACTCTAATCTGTCTGTCTGTTGCCCTTCTATTGGTGTCCTGAGTGTTCCCGTGTTGCTGGAAGTGTTACCAGAAGAGGCTCTGATGGTGGGCAAGTTTTCAGACTAAGGAAGACCTTGTCATGTATTTCTGAAAATTAGCCACGGATAGCCCTCTGGGTCCCACCAAAATATTATCTGACATCATGATGAGGGATAAACTCCTTAGATTGAAGGACTCTTTAAGTACAGGATGGCCGCAGCCATGGATTCAAGCATGTGGATGATTGTGAAGCTGCCATCGGGTTATGCAGCAGCTGATGCACGGGGGGTGCCGTGCGTGGGACCTACCTGCAACTAATGGACACAACAGGTATTCTAAGATCCAATTAAGAAAAAAGGTATAGGTTAGGATAATGAATCTAGATGAATACATATAAAATAAAGAGTTCTAGTGCCCACCACAAGAAGCTGGCTCAACAGTACACTCATGGGATCTTTCTGCAAAAGGAATAGAGCACGTCAAATGTTGCTTACTAGAAAGGATGCCTACTATCATTTGCCACAATTCTCTTTAAATGCAAATATTTTTATCTCTGTAGTAAGCCTCCAGATTAAATCCATGGTGAAGCCCCGTGAAATAGTTGCTGATGCTCAGAATAACCCACAGAACAATTCCTCGCCTCTAAATATCAATTTATTCTACCCTGGTTTTTTACTTGTTTTCTGAGTGTTGCATGAGTAGATGCAAATAAAGCATATAGATAGTAAATATTTCCAAGGGTATCCTAAGATATGCTTGCAAAAGTAATAAAATGACTGATCTCTCTAGGCTAGTTATAGTTGCTAATTACTGCCGTCTACCCCTAAATGTCCATTTAATAACTATCCTGTTTTCTTATAAAGCTACACATGGTGTCATATTTTATGATAGTTTATTTTTTTCTTCAAACACAGACATGACACCATAACATGAAGAAGTCGTGTCTTCTTCCATATTCAAATAAATAATATACACTGAAAGCTGTGATCTGAGACAGATCCCAGGGTTTCCATAAGAAAATGAAAATGTAGATGCAGACATCTGATTTGCTCAGCTCCGTCATGAACCCTTTGCAGTCTGTTCTGCATGAGACACAAAGGGCTTTTGTGACGCACATGTTGAGCATCACAAATGGAAAGCCCTGGCCAAAAAAAATATACAGTTACCAGAAGAATAAACCCAGGATAAAAAGCACAGAGGTAGCATCAATAGACGTCTAATATGCCATTGGACCCATCTGGTTAGAATCACATCATCAAAATTGGAGGTAGAGTAGACCTTCCAGGTCATCCCATCCATCCCCCTGCCAACAAAACAATCATCTTTTTGAGGACCAAGTCCAGTCGAATGTTATAGGTCTCAAGAGACAAGAATTCCACAGATTCTGTGGGTAGGATATTTACCACACTGAAACAGGCAAATGTAGTCAAAGTAAAGATTTTAAACAGTAATATATATATTAATATATATTATATATATTTGAAACATAAACAATTGGCTTTTCAGAACAGAAAATTTCCAAGTAGAAAACAATGAGACTGGAGCCTAGGAATTAGAATGGAGATGAACAGAATTTCCCTGAACAATCAAAAAAATTAAATATGCTTCAAAACTATGTTAAGGTAGATACCTAGAGAGACAAAACCAAGCATAATCATATTCCAGTGTTCATAGTCTTCTTTCACACAGAGAAGAAACCAGCATGATTGTGACAAAAAAACCAGAAGGTGTTGGAAAAAGATAGCCTGGAAGTCAGAGTTGCTGGCTCTCATCACCAATAACTAACAGCCAGTGGTCTCCTTTGAGAACTCGCAGAGGGAAGGAGGGAGATATTACAATGAATCATATGTGAGCAAACGAGAGGAAAACCCAGAATTTATGTCACATATGTAAAGCTGTGAAAGTATGACTACAGCCTAGAAGTCAAGAACTAAGTCGTGGCAACAACAGAAGAAACTATTGCCCAAGCCTACACTAGCTTCACAAATTTACTATGTTTACGTCCACTATTGAAGCCACTGCTTCCATCCAACAATGAGGGTCTTCCTCTGACCCTCAGCTTTATCAAGCATGAGAGATCCAGTGACTTATCCATCCTGATAATATGTCCAAAGTATATAAAGAGAAAAAATATCTTGCCATTTTCAAATCTAATGAAACTTTGAATTGTACTTCTTCAGATTTGTCCATTCTTATGACATATATTCGATCTTCTTCACAAAAACATAATTCAAAGGTATCAATTATTTTTAATTTAATGCTTAATGTATTTACATTCTTAATTTAATGCTCAGCTTGCACTGAAATTTGAAGCAATTGAAAATAACACGGCTTGGGTCAGGCACATGTTAGTCACCCAAGTGACATCTTTCCTCTCAACCACTTTCAAGAGGTCTCTTGCAGAAGGTTTGCCCACTGCAATATGAGCTTTGATTTCTTGACTGCTATTTCCATGGGTCAACCCACTGGAAAAGATCCCTAAGTGTGCCCATTCCAAACAAAGGTGACCCTTCAGAATGTAGAAGTTATCAAATAATATCAGTAACTTCACAGGCAAGTACAATTTTGCTGATGATCGTTCTGCATTGGTTGCAGCAGAACATTAACAGGGAGCTGCCAGAAATGTAAGTTGGATTAAGGAGAAGGCATGGTATAAAGGACATCTTTATTGTTGCTAGAAGGATTTTTGCTAAAAGCAGAGAAAACCACAAACCTGTTTACCTGTGTTATAGACTATGCAAATTCAATTGGCTGTGTGGATCATAAGCATGGTGAGCATTAAGGAGAAGAGGAATTCCAGAACATTCCATTGTGCTCACGCAGAACCTGCACATGGTCAAAGAGGAAATTGTTTTAACAAGGGAATACAGCATGGTTAAAATAAGAAAATGTGAACATTTGGGTTTTTGATCATTTACCTACTCATTCAATCTGTATGCAAGGAAAATAATCAGATAACCTGGACTATATTAAGGAGAATGTAGCATCCATATTGGAGGAAAGTATATTATTTTCTACCTTATTAATATTCTTAATATGCAGATGACACAACCTTGATTGCTGAATTGAACAGGATTTGAAGCATTTGCTGATAAAGGTAAAAAAAACTGCAGCTTTTATTATGGATTACAAAAGAAAGCAAAAAAGAAAAAATCCTCACAACTTGACCAATATGCAGGAACAACTGCTACTTGCATGTGTACACATATTGTTCTGAAATGTCAATTTTTTACCAATATTATCCACAACTTTCTATGATTCATACAGTCAAACGTCTTTTTTCATCAATCGTTTCTTTGGGGTCTTTTATAAATTTATAACAATCCATACATCCACTTTACCATACGGACATGTACAATTGTTGTCATCAACAATTTCTAAACATTTTCTTTCTTCTTGAGCCCATTGAAATCAGGGGATGGAGGAAAAAAAGAAGAGCTGATATCAAATATCTTTTCATAGCTAATAAACTATATGTAGACATTGCTCTGTTCTTCTCTTCTTTCAACCAAGAGCTATCTGATATTATCAATTATATCCTTTTTCCAAGATCTCTTCTGAATTGAGTTTGAATTTTTGAATGTTCCCTGTTGATGTAGGTCATAACCATTTAAAATTATCTTCAACAAAATTTTGCTTGTATGTGATATTAATGGTATTGTGCAATAATTTATACATTCTTTTAGGCCACGTTTATTTGTAAGGGGCACAAATATGGAGTTCTTCCATTTGGTTGTCCAGCTACATGTCTTGTTTTAGCCACATGAGTGTTTCCATAATGTGTTCATTTATTACATTTTAATTGATATTCCACTATTTCCAGGAACCTTATTTTTCACCAAAATTTTGGTTGGTTTCTTCCTTCAATATTATCAGTTCCTGATAAAATTCTACTTCCTGAAACAGTTGAATGTCTACCAAGTTTTATTGGTACAATGATTATGTATCCCTTACATCTTCCCTTGATGTGTCCTGGGGTTTTTTGTGTGTGTTATATATGAAATATATGTTTCATTACACATATGTGTATATTTCATTAAATATATACATCACACCAAAAAATGTATATATTTCATTTTGTCTTGAGCCACTCTCTGAAAATATGTTCAGCTCTTTTATTGCACAATTTCTTCATTTATTTTAGCTATGCTACATTCAAGAGCAAGTTTCAGAATCTCTTCTAACATTTTTATGGTCCTTTAAAAAATTCTCAAAAATAATATTTCTTTTTTTTCTTCATTTATAAAATCTCATGACAAGTTATAGGATAACTTTATGAACCTCATGCATAGGACAACAAAGTCATTAAAAAGATTAAAAACACAGGGAGAGAGCAAAATGAGTGTCAGAATATATATTCTGAAACTTTCTCTTAAATGTAGAGTAGCTGAAGTGATTGGAAGATATGTGTAGCAGCAGACTTGATCAGAAGATGCCAAAGGGTGAGTTGAGAATAAATGTTCACTGTTGCAAAGAAATGTGTGAAAATCTTGATTTAGAAAACACCAAAGGGAAGAAGACATTTAGAACTTCTCAATCCGAAAGAACTGAAATAAAAAGTCAAGTTTCAAGTTGAACTATGGAAGGATTCTATGGGCAAAATGGAACCATCAAAAATAGGTGAAAACCATCACACTTTTGCCTACTTTAAATAATGCAATGATTATATGCTTATTTGCTTGTTTATCCACCTATTTGATATATGAACACAATATTCCTAGCTTTTGAAAATTTCAAGATAGTAGGGATAATTACATTAAATATTATGCAACTAATGTGGATATGCTTTGCACCTGGCAGAACTAGCTAGCACGATCCTCCAAAATTCCTACAAAATATTGCCATTATTTTGATTTGCAAACACATTATCCTCGTGTGTACAGAGGGGAACTACTCCTTAGCGGGTTCAAGCTATGAGATTTCAAAAATGGAGAATAAAGCTTATCTCCCTAGTCACCACTGGGTTGGTTTAACGACCAACCACTTTGCTAATACTAAAGCATTTGACAGGCTGCCACACAGAGACTCCTGTAAAATAGGCCTGGTGTCAATTATTTTCTACATATCAAGGGTGAGAAAGCCAATGATTTAGAATATTAAACCATTTGTTCTAATTTAAGTAGGGATAGATATGAAAATGAAGCACAATCCTTTTGATTCCACAATCTTTGTTTTTCTCATTATAATGTGCTGAATGTCTCTCTCTGCATAAAATAAATTCATGCTTGATGGTTTTATTGCATAAATTGCCCCAAATGATTAAGGAGTTTCTAAAAGTCTCAAATCACTTAAATGCTAAATACTGAATCTGGAGGCTTTATCATTGTATCCGATTTAGTGATGAGGTTGGATTGGCAACAAATAGATTTTCTTTGCAGGCTATCACAGGGTCTTAGTCAAAGAGAGATCCTCAGACATTTTGGAGCTGCTCCTAAGAAATAAAACCTTCTCTGCACATTCTTGATAATTGGTTGGTCAGTCTCTACTTGAAGAGTTCTACTCAGCGATAACTGACAATTTCAAAAGTCTCCCCATCTCTTGTAGGATGGCCAGCCTGTCCTGTTTTGCCCAGGATGTTGCTAAGGTTAAAAATAAGAGTCGATGCCAGGGAACACTCTCAGCCCTGAGAAAACTGGAGAGGTTAGTTACTCTGTGATTGTTGAACAACTGAAATTATTTTTAAAATGTCCAAAAAAAACCCCACATGTCTTTATTGAGATAAAAAAATGCCTTGATGTAACTTTTATTCGATTGATAGCTTCTGTCTTCTTCGGTGTGAATTGCTCAACTAGCAATAATTTTGTGCTGATACCAAGATTGCCTCTGATTTTCTCAGGCAGTTGACAGTTGAAGTCAAACTGCACTTTCAATCTTGTTGTTATTGTTGTCAGGTGTCATGGAGTCATCTCTGACTTTTTGAGACCGATAACACAATAAAAGGCTGCCAGAGTCAGTGTCATCCTCAAAACAATAGCTATCCTGAAGCCCATTGATGGAGCCACTAGGTCAGTTTCTCTTATTGAGGGTCTTCCTTAAATCTCCACCTTATTATAAATCAAAAGATAAGCTGATCTGCATTTTAAACTTTGACTTTGCTAGATGAGTCCTGATAAATCAGCAATAGAAATTGAGATAATCTTAGTGAAGTATTCTCCCTATGGAGTTATCATATAAAGCTTGGTTTCCAGCTTTCTGCTTCGACTTTTCCTCCACTCATCTGTTCATTTGTCACACTGTGTGCTCCTGTGATGACGGAAGCAATGTCACTAATATTTCAGATCTCATCAAGGTCACCTGTGATAAATAAGTTTTGTCTAACTTCAAGAATAAAACAGGGTAGGGAAAATGAAGAGGCAGCAAACTTCGGGGGGGGGGATGGGCACCAGAAGCTTTATGAATGGCAGGAGAACATTGTCTGGTCTAGTGTCACAAGTTGAGCCCTCCCCAGCTTGGAAAACCATCGCAATGAGACTGCGGAAGAGCTGCCTCCTCAAAGTAAATGACCTCAATGGTGGAACAATGCATTGGGAACCCTCATTTGCTAATGGGCATGATTCAAATAAAAGAAACAGCTGCAAACATTCTTTAATAATTGTAATATGGAATGTATATAAAGTATGAGTCTAGTCCAAAATGAAATGGCTTGCCAGTGAAAATAAACATAAACCAAAATTGTAAAATGAAATGGAACATAGTAAACTCTTAGGCATTATTCATCTGAAAAAGACTGGAAGACATCAGTTTGAATCACACAATCATGCGGTTTAGCTATGGCAGGGATGACAAACTGAAGAAGAATGACATGACATGCAGTACAAGTGTGTTATAACATCTGTCTTGAAGTGTAATGCTATCTGTAATAGAATAATATCTGCATCCCTATAAGGAATACCAGTTAATACAATTATTAGTCAAATTACATAGCAATCATTAAAATCAATGATGAAGACATTGAACTATTCTACCAACTTCCTCAGCCTTAAACTGATCAAACATGTAGTCAAGATGTATTGCTAATCATCGGTGATTTGAAGGTGAACATTGGAAACAAAAATGGAGGGTCCTTCTTGTTGGAATATATGCTTTGATGATAAAAATAATCAGAGATTCCATGATATAATTTTGCACCCCCTTTTTTTTCAATAACCTATTTGGCAGTGATACCTGTGGGCCATGCCAGATAGAACACAGGAACCAAATAAACTACAATTGAATACGCACTGTGAGAAAGTACAACCCTGACACGTGCCTTTCCTTGCAGTATTTGCCCCTCGATCCATGATCCATGTACAGGTTCCACATGAGCACAAAGAAGTGTTCTGGAATTACCATTCTTCTCAAGGCTATCTTTATCAATACTCTTATTTCATTGTGTGTCTCTTTGTTTTAAACTTTTTATTGTGAATTAGGTAGCGGTTTACAGATTAGCTCATGAATTCTACACCCGACAATTTAAATAACTTGTCACACCTCTCAATGGCTTGCACTCTTCCACTCCCCACGTTATTTCCCCAATCTCCCCCTTGTAGCATGCTATCTTCCCCTTCACCCAAGTGAACACTTATGTACCCTCTAGCCCATTGCTTGCCCCTCCCTACTGAGATTGTAAATACCAGTGACTTAGCTTCTAGCATCACAGCAAGACGCAAAGCCACGCTTGTATGACAAGCTAGCAGACTCTCGACACTGAATTCCGTTTCCATTGGCAGAGCAAGCACATTTTGCTGCCACCGTCTCAGTAGGATGACCTTTCTCGTGATGGATCTTTCCTGATGGTGTGTCCAAAGTAAGCAGAACAACATCTCATTCTATGCACTGAATGTTTCAGGAAAGAGGAAGATGACAAGTTCATTTCCACTCAAGACATTTGAAGTGCAATGGAAGCATGACAGATGACAACCAGGTAAAGCATGCATGTGACTTCTATAAAGTCAAGTCCTGAAATAAATATCAAGTCTGTGTGTGGAGTAAGTCCATAGTCAATTACCCTTTTTACCTAATTAGGCAGCCTCCTTAGAGAAATAAACAGCATCCTTTTAACTATCCAGACAAGTTCATGGCTGAGTCAACTTATCTGTATTATCTACAAACAATATTTAACTTAATAAAAGGCAGAACAGGAGCATAAATATTGAGGTCTTGGCCTGAAACCATTCCTCTAGTGCTACAATGTTTCAAGGGAACTTCTAAGTCCAAGAAAAGAAATAAAATGTAGATCCCCAACTGATATGGCCATTCTTGTTGCATGTCAGTTGCCTATTTATTCATATTCTGTTTTAGGGTATCTACGTTAACCAGTCACCCTTTATGAGGTTGGCGGGGGATAGTGGGTATCAGTCAAGAGACTGATTCCAGGCGCGGCTTGATTTCTCACCATTTGTGTGACATTAGCGAAAGCCCTTGCGTTTAGTGGGTCTCAGTTTAGTAACAACCAAGAAGGAAAGTGGATTAGCTTTCTTTAAAGGGTTCTTCTAGCGTAACAACTCCAGGGTTTTATATGGATGAAGATTCATAAGAGAGTATCCAGACCAAGTGCTTCTTATCTGAAAAGATCTAGCAATAGTCTGGATGGAGAGAAGGTCCTGCAGTCTCCATGCCCCGTAGGCTGTGTTTGCCACTGTCCACCACTGCCAATTCTATGACCATTTGAGTGCTTAGTGTTTCGCCCAGCCCTACATGTTGGCTGTGTCTTCTAAATAACCTATGTACTAAGTATCTCTCCTCTGCAGACACATAAATTTTCCCAATTATTGGCACTGTAAGTGCTATTTGCTGTTTGGGAGAGAGGAATCAGGCTACATTTATGCTAAGACAGGAATCATGATTGTCTACTAGCATCATGAATCACAAAGGAATGATTGGCGTTGTCAAGGATGTCGTCTTGCTTGGATTCACAATCAGTCCGCAGAGACACAATAGTCAAGAAATCAAATGACACTGCATTACGTAAACCTACTGTTCAAGGCCTCTTTAGTGCTGAAGGGAAGGGATGTTACTCTGGGGACTAAGACGAGCTTCACTTAAGCCGTGGTATTTTTCAATCACATCTTATGCATGTGAAAGTTGGACGTTGAATAAAGGTGACCAAGAAGGATCCATGCATTTAAATCACAGTGCTGGTGAAGAATATTGAAAGTACCATGGACTTTCAGAACAACCAAAAAAATTCTAGGAAAAAGTACAGCTCAAATGCTCTTTGGGAGCAAATATGGTGAAACTTTGTCTCACATATTTGGACACATTGTCAAGGGCATCTCTCAAGATTCTCAAGATCGATTAGCACAGCGGCTGCAACCATGTGCTCAAACATAAGAACACGTGTGGAGATTACACAGGAAAAGGCAGAGTTTTATTGTGGTATGCACAGGGTCACTATGAGTTGGATGTGACTTGACAGCCTCTAACAACCACAGTTCTGCGATGTCATCAAGAATTCTCAGTATTGAGGTTAAGCTAGGAAGCAATTGAAATGATCTCCTCAAGTAAGTTTGTGACTTCCGAGGCAAAGGGGATATCCATGGTTTTTGCCTACCCAGCATGTATACCAACTCCCCTCATTCCTACTGAGAAATACTTTCTCCCCTATATTGATTACACATGGCTTTGGAAAGGGTACAGGTTCCAGGCTCCAACCAATCGCATACTCCTTGAATATAATGTTTGGCTCAGTCATAGGTACACGACGCAGGTCAGGTCAATGAGGATTAGATCGATGTTGGAGAGAGGATATTTTCAGTCTGAAACTAGTAACAGCAATGATGATGTAACCTGGAGTTTCCATGAACCATTATACGGAATAATAAAATAAGCCAATATATGGGAAAGCAGAGCTAAGAGAAAAAGCAATTCAGTTATTGTGATCTGAACTGAATTCTTTGATTTTGATATGTCTGAAACAGCTGTTTCATTTATACAAGCCAATGAAGCCCATTTGTTTAATAAAACTTCCATTAGATTTCTACTACTTGAAACTAGAAGATCTATAACTTGTGCATTGAATGCAAGCATTAGCCTTACATCTTAATAGAAATTTCAAGAGCTAGTTTGACAAGTTTGATGATTCCTAAAACATCCCTGGAAGTATACTGGTCTTTGTGGTTGTTTGCTAACTTAAAGGTTGATAGTTTGCATCCATCAGTAAACTCCATAAAAGAAACATATGACGACCTCCTGCCTTTAAGGTTGCTATGAGTCAGAATTGTCCAGAAGGAATCAGATTTTCATGTGTTGAGATAACTTTCAATCCTGTGATTCAGTGGGATTTTGTATTCATCTATCAAAGAAAAAAAAAGCAGCATTCCCAAAGCAAGAACGATCAAACAAAAAGCAGCAATAGAAAAAGCACAGGCTCTGTAAATCACATCGAGTTTAAATCTGAGCTTCCTGATGCCTCATTCTAGAAACCTGTTGCCTCCAAAACTTCCACAGGTAGTGGGGATAAAATCATACAATGAAAAGTAAGAACTATTGGGCTAAAAATTCACCCATACTGAGCTTTTGGGCCTTCTTAATTTTGTCATTCGGTGCCATCGAGTGCATTCCAACTTATAGCAACCATTTGTACAAAGCATCGCCTAGTCACCACCCTCAAAATTATTCTGATTGAGCAAGTGATAGGCCTAGCTAAACTGTAGTCGCCCAGTCTGCATTAGAGGGGCCCTGCAAGTGTCTGCCTCCTCTTCTAGTAATAGAAATTCAAAGGGTGGGGGGCTGACAATAAGTCGACCTCATGGCTGTTTGGGTTGAATTGTTTCCTCTGAAAATATGTTCCAGTCCATTTGTACGTGAAAATGTGACCGTATTTGAAAATAGGAGCCTCAGAGTAAACTGGGTCCTAATCCCATTTGAATGGTGTTCTCATACAAGAGAAGTGACACAGGAAAGACTTACTGACACAGAAAGAAAGTCACGTGAAGATACATTTATAAGTCAAGGAATGTGTGGGGGTTCCAGAAGCATGAAGAGATGCAGCACGCTCCTCTCCAATAGTCAACAGATAGCAAAGATGGTCCTGCTGCCATCCTGAACTCAGACTTCTAGCCTGAAGAACTGAAACGCTTCTTTTCACCTAAGTTATCCAGTCTGTGGCATAGTGTTACAACAGCCCTGGGAACCTCACATGAAATTATGTTAATCATTTTATGATTAGGGTCATAATCTCTTGATTTTAAACTACCAGCATTTTCTCCACTCCTCATTGCCTCTTCATCCTATAAAAGTGGGAAAACAACAAAAAAAAAAACAGTCCATCCAGCAGTGCCGTCTTCACTGCGGCCGATTCTCTAAGTTAATTCCTATTTCCCAGGAGTCTCACCAAATGAATGATTTCGCTACTAAAATGTTAAATGAAGGTAATTTCCGAAGGCTACATACCCTTGAGTCCTTAGGGGACTCCCTTCCTCTCTTACCTGAAAGCCAATGAGCTATTGGAGGTGGAATCACGTAATCCTGTTCCTCAAGGGCTGCTGTTTCTGCTTTGTTTTGTTTTGTTTCCCCTTTTTCTACTCTTTGTTCCCTTCACAAACCTACTTCAGACCCAACTGACATCAGGAGCAGCAATGCTGGGAGTGGGCCCCATGAGGGAAGGTTTAGACTGCATCCCTTGTGTGTGCTCTCCACTTGTGATTTGTATTAAACTCACTCATGTTGGGACACAGTCTGGAAAGCTCAAGAGGCCCTTTTGATTGAACAGTGAAAGGAACCAAGTAAAATGTGAAATCATAATTTCTGGAGGGTTGGGGACTTAAAAAAAATGTGGACAGCAGTTGGCTAAAGAACTGAGAAATGTTTAAGTCAGGAAAATATCCGAGGTAATGGAGCCAGTGAGCCTAAAACAGTGGTAAATACTGCTAAGCCATCATTACACGCTCAATAGTTATTAGTCATCTTTCTGTTTTTAAGGGAAAGCTTAAGGGTCTGAAGTCCAAAGTTCAGACTCCATTCTCACTAACAAATTCAAAGCCCCATCCCCTTCAATAAGAATAATCGGCCAAGAGAATGGTAAAAGCCAAGCTAAATCCACAAAAGGGAAGCCATGCAGATTTCCAAATCCTTAAATGGAAAAAAAAATTAAAATTCAGCAGCTCAATCTGAAGAGGAGAAAAAATTGGGAGCTTTGATTGAAGGTCCAAACCCCAGAGGGACAATGGGAATGGGAAGAAGGAACCCACAGCCAACCCCTAAGCAAAGTGGCCTGGAACGTTTAAAACTTGGCACGAGGTTTTCCTTTTCCGGCTCCTCTTGGGTGAGTGGGTTACAGGAGGGTTGGAATACAGTGAGTTGTCCCCATGGGGCCTGTATTGGTAACAAGATGTGGGGACCAAGCCTCTAGTGGATAGGCCAAAGCTATGGGCCTGGCTGAATGCCCAATTCCACAGTGATTTTCCTGTATTACCCGAAATAAGTCCTTCACCCTGCCCTGCCTTAGTTTTGCCTAATTGCAAAATAATTTCTTCTAAGAAGACCAAGTTTACCAGTAAGCCTCTATTTTGTGGTCTGAGGAATACCAAGAAGACACCACAGGGACTTTTGACCCAGTTCCATAATACTCATCTCCTCTCCCATTATACTTTTTCCTCAATGCCTGAAACACCGCCATTCATGAATAGACACTGTACAAGCATTTGTAGTGCCTACTTTATGCCAGTTACTGTACTAGGCACTGAACATGTAGGCGTGCAATGCCAATATGGACCCTATGCATAGGCTAGTTGGAAAAACACAGGCTACGTGGGCAAATTGATACTGTCACACATGCCAATTAAATGTAAACTATGAAGTTAGTAGGGAAAAAAAGTCTTAGTGTATTACCACTGAGAAGATATATTTTATACTGAGATTAATATTTTATATGTAGGTGAATATCTATGTAACAAACCATTTTCCATGCCAACGTTCCTCACATGTGTAATAGGTTCTCAAACAGTCCATGGGAAAATAGAATTGAAAGATAATAAAAGTTCTCTATTAACTTTCTGAAGTTCCTTTGTACTATTCAGTGACTCACTTGTTTTTGTCATGTCATGAGAGGGCTTGAAAAAGTTCATGGAAAAATTCCATTATCTTTCGTTTTTTCATAAACTTTTTGAAGCCCTGTCCCCTTGAGAGTTGTAGAAGCAGAAAGTGCAAGAAGTAGATAGATTTGAGAAATAAAGATATAGGACTTATACATAAAATAGATGTAGGACATATACATAAAATAGATGTGAAGGTTGAGAGAGACAAGCAAATCAAGATGAGTGCCTTCATTTCTGGACTTGAGCAATAAGGTAAATGGCAAATGAATTTCCTGTGATATGAAAAAGTCTAGGAGAACCAGTAGATTAGATTATGGACATGCACAGACATATGTATTCAAAATAAATGTTTATTGTTCCTAAGTTATGGGATGGTTTCTTATGGAGTATCACGCTACAGGGCTGGCCCCAGCCAGAGCCAAAATGACCCTCTCCCAGGAAGCGGGTGTGGTGGAGAGCAGAACGGAGCCTACAGTTTGGGGAGAGGGGCCAACATGCCACATCCACACTTAGGCAGGCCAGAAGGGAGGAAGAGAAAGAGAGGCAGTGGAACTGGACCCCATGCTGGCATACCAGGCTAGGAGGAGGATGTCCCTGTGGGAGCCAATGGGACACAGAGGGGACTGGGCAAAGGACAATAGCTCCTGTCAAGCTGTCCCTTATTGGAGCAGACTGTGACAGAGGACATTTCTGGGTCACATGGAGGGGAAGCAGCATGGTCTGAACCCCCCCAAAATGGAGTGATTCAAGAAGGCAACATACCTGGATATACAATCCCGGGGAAAAAATAACAGGACTGATGGTTCAAGGAGGTATGGAAGAGGGGGAGGTGGGGGAAAGGAAGTGGTGTTAGCAAACTCAGGGAGAAGGGAACAATAAGTGATCCAAGATCGATGGCGAGGATGTGGGGGGGGGGGCGGAATGGGAGGCCTGATAGGTCTTGAGTAAGGGTAATGTAACTTAGAGGAAATACTGAAACCCAAATGAAGGCTGAGCATGATAGTGGGACAAGAGGAAAGTAAAAGGAAACAGAGGGAATAACTAGGAGGTAAAGGGCATTTATAGAGGTCTAAATACAGGTATGTTCATTTGCAAATATACTTATTTATGATGGTGGGGAAGTAGATCTATGTGCATATATTTATAGGTTTAGTATTAAGGTAGCAGATGAATATTGGGCTTCCACTTAAGTACTCCCTCAATGCAAGAATGCTTTGTTCTATTAAACTGGCATTCCATGATGCTCACCTTCCGAACAGGATCACTGAAGACAAATATATGCATAAGTGAATGTAGTGAAGAAAGCTGATGGTGCCGGGCTATCAAAAGATATAGCATCCGGGGTCTTAAAGGCTTGAAGGTAAATAAGCAGCCATCTAGCTGAGAAGCAACAAAGCCCACATGGGAGAAATACACCAGCCTGCGTGATCACGAGCTGTCATAGGAATCAGGTACAAGGAATCAAGGGAAAAATTCATATCATTGTTAAAGAGGGGGAGTGCAAATTGGGGACCCAAAGCCCATGTGTGGGCAACTGGGCATCCCCTTGCAGAAGGGTCACAGGCAGGAGATGAGCTAGTCAGGGTGCAGGGTAGCCAAGATGAAACATACAACCTTCCTCTAGTTCTTAATTTCTTCCTTTCCCTCTCCCCCCTCCCCAACATCATGATCCCAATTCTACCTTTTAAATCAGGTTGGATCAGAGGATGTACTCTGATAAAACTAGGAACTGGAAGCATAGAGAATCCAGGACTGATAAACCCCTCGGGAACAGTGGTAAGAGTAGTGATACTGGGAGGGTAGCGCGAAGGAGGGGTAGAAGGGGGAAATCGATTACAAGGATCTACATATGGCCTCCTATCTGGGGGACGGACAACAGAGAAGTGGGTGAAGAGAGACATCGGACAGCATAAGATATGATAAAAATAATAATAATTTATAAATTATCAAGGGTTCAAGAGGGAGGGGGAAGTGGAGAGGGAGGGGGAAAATGCAGAGCTAATACCAAGGGCTCAAATAGAAAGCAAACATTTTGAGGATGATGATGGCAACAGATGTACAGATGTGCTTGACATAATGGATGGATGGATGGATTGAGATAAGAGTTGTACGAACCCCCCGCCCCAAAAAATGGTTTAAACATAGAAGTGGTCTTGGCTCCAAACAAACCTTTGACTCATCAGATTATATTGAGAAGCAAAGGTAGGGATAAAAGAATCCAGGGTGAATGTATAGAGAGAAGGATTGTAAACGGTGCCTACTCCCTAACGCCCACCACTTCTCTGTTAGTTTGCTGGACTGTGATAGCTTACGTGTTGTGATGCTGGACGCAATGTCACCGGTATTTCAAATACCAGCAGAGTCCGGCAAAGTGAGCAGGTTTCAGCAGAGTTTATAGACTACAAAAAGGGTAGGCGGTCCACTTCAAAGGAATTAGTCACTGAGAACCCTCTGGATAGCATGACAATATTGTCTCATGCTGAAAACCTCATGGATAGAAGCACATTGTCAAGAATAGTGCCATCAGCTGAGCCCTTCAGGTCACACTGTACCCAAATTACGATGGAGAAATAACTGCCTTCTCACATTAGAGTCAACCATAACGACACAGATGGAGTAAAACCTACAAGGGCAAAGCCTTGGGAGCTTCATTTGCTGATGGGACAAGACTCAAAATGAGAATAGCTGGAAATATAAATTAATAATTGGAACTTGGAATATACAAAATATGGTTCTAGGAAAATTGGTAGTGATCAAAAATGAAATGAAGCATGTAAAGGTTGATGATCTTAGGCATTAATGAGCTGAAATGGACTGATACTGGCCCTTTAGAATCAGAAAATCATATGGTTTAAGATTCTGCAAACTATTATTTCTAATAGCCAGGCACCACCTGGTTTCTTCGCCACCTATTGTTATAGCACTCATATCTTTAGTGATATCTTCAGGAGGGTGAGTATTGAGTAGGACCATGTCATAAGAACACATTCTTCTTATATTGGGGCTGGAATTAGTGCAAGGCCAAAATTCATCCATTTATTTATGCTTTATGTGTGTCTCTGGTTCAGTTTAGAGACATCATTGTCATTTTATTATATAGGACATTATAAATCATTCCCCTGTGACATAAGGTGATTCTACTAATAGTGTCACTAATTTAGTCAATAGTTTATAGTTTTAAATATTGTTGAAAAGAGGAAATTACACATTCATAGACCAGATTGTCAGGTTGACTTGTACGGATAAAATGTTTAAGTGACATGACACTAGTTACAGGAACAATATAGGTGAGTGATAGGGCAAAACTTTTAATAACACTAATTCACAAAGGCAAATAAATTCCTAAAAGATTGATACATGTCATAAGAAAGCAAGAAAAACATAATAGTAAATATATGGTAGTCTTGGTTACACCATACACTGGGCTCCCTCATACTTTATTTGATGAAACAAGACATAGTATTTTAAATATATTACAAAATAGGGATTAATGAACATGTGCCAATTTTTCATTTTTAACAACAAAGGGTTGTATATTTGGTTCAGGAGATAATGGGCTGATTTCTGCTCATAGTTGATGGATGATGAATTGCTTACACTCATCATCTATTCATCTCTGCCTCACCAAGACAAGGGTACTTCCTCTCTGGTGTGGACCACTCCCAAACAGACTTTTCAGTCTACCTTTCTGTGGGTGTCAGCCTAATATTAGTTTTTACTATCTATATCTCTACAACTATCTATATTTTGAAGGACAGAAAGAAAGGAGAGACACTGTCCTTTTCTACTTGTTCTTCCAAACTTCTTTCTTATAAAATTGAATTGTTAAATACTTACACATATACATAAAAGCCTACATCTATCAATCAATTAATATATGCCACAGATTGTGCACTTTTCTACATTATTTCAAAATTTACTCCAGCCAGTATTTATAATATGGAGACACTGATGGTAGAATTCTGGCTTTCCAAGTGGAGGTATATGTGTACTTCAAAGTTGAACAAGTTTCAGCCAAGCTTTCAGGCTCGGGTAGACTAGGGAGAAATGACCTAGTGATCATCCGATGCAAACCCTACGGATCACAGCAGGCTACTCTCAAGCTGGTGACTGCGAATGGGGAGGACCAGGCAGCTTCTGTTTGGGATGAAGTCAGCACGAGTTGGAGGATGAGTTGGCGCCACCCAATCTAAAAGTCCTCACCATAATCACTCACACAGACATGCTTCTCATCCTCACAATGTACCTGAAGGATTCGAGACTGAGGCGCCAGGGTCTTGCTGATTCAGGAGGACTGGATTAAGCTAAGTGGCTTGCTGATTCAGGAGGGCTTGCAGAGCCTTGCGCTCAGCCACATCCAGGAAGGAAGAAGAAGTGAGGAGGTTTCTGCTTCAGCCTAGCCCACCCATTCATCTGCTTTCCTAAATACAATAATCACATTCCCTGTCTTGATCTAATGAAAACACTCCCTGAGGGACATTGTTAGGTGCCCTGGAGTCAGTCCCGGCTCTTAGCACCTCTCTGTACCACAGAGTGACCCCCCACCAGTCCTGCCCCATCCACACAAGGCTTCAAATGTTTTGAGACAATTGTTGCAGCCACGGTATCAATTCATCCCGTCATGAGCCTCTTTTCACTGCCTCTCTACTTTACCAAACATGATGTTCTTCTCCAAGGACTGGTCTCTCCTAACAACGTGTTCAAAGTACATATGACAACATCTCACCATGCTTGCCTCTAAAAAGCATTCTAGCTGGACTTCTTCCAAAACAGATTTGTTTGTTCTTTTGGAAGTTCATGGCATTTTCAATGTTCTTCACCAGCAGCAAACGCATCAATTCGTTTTCAGTCTTCCTTATGCAATATCCATCTTTCACATACACATGAGGGGAGTTGATAATACTGTGACTTGAGTCAGGCACACCTTAGGTGACAGTCATTTTTTTAAATGGTAATCATTTCTTTCTGCTTGACACATCGATAGCTGTTCCTACCTGGAAGCCACCCCTAGGCGGGGGGAGGGGGGGGAGTGGTTACAGGAGGGTGAGTGTCCAGCCTCTGAAAATGTGAGGAAAGCATTCTCAATTCTGAGACTCCTCACTAATGCACCCTACTGAAATCAGCTGTAATTAAGTGTGCTTGCCAGTTCTATACCCCTGAGTAAACTGCGTGAGGATCTCTGAAGCTCAGTGGTCCTGGAAGTCCGATTGGAGAAAACTTCCCAGCCTAGTTCTATCCCATAATGATCAGCGAGGTGTCCTGTGCAGTGACCACAGGCCCTGTGCCTGTGACTCCAGACTACTCCAGTCCTTATTGACCCTGCGATGGACCAGGCCCTGTTCTGCACACTGGAAATATCATACAGGAAGGGATCAAATAAACAAAGCTCTGGCACCATAGAGGAAGACTGTACAAATCACAAGAGGAAGGCAAATGGGCAAAATGATGCATGTGAGAACAGGTAGCAGGAGGCCTTAAACTTTCCAAGGAGGCCAGAGAGAGCTCACTGAACAAGGAGCTTTAAGATTGATATCTGAACGTGATTGGAGGAATCCGTTTTCTAGAGCGTTAGTTTCAGGTAACACTCAAAAGTAGAGAAGGAATTTGAACCTCTGAAAAGCGGAGTCACGTGTGAGGAAGAAAACCGAAAGAAGAAGGGTCAAAGGGCATGAATGAGAGTGGCATGATAGAACCAGATGTTATAGAACCTATTGCTTCAGAATCAAAGACCCCAATGCAGTGGGCCAGTTCTCAATTGTTGTGTATTCTTTGTTAGAGGGTTGTGTGTATACAAGTCCCTCAAGCTCTTTAAACTCCCCTCCCCTAGGTCATTTCCTCCAGCTTCAAGTGAATCCTCTGGTTCCCTACTCCCCCGTCCACATGGCCGGGGTACCCAGGCTTAGAACAGGGGCCTGCTTTCCAGGTGCAGCCTCACCAGTGCCATATAAAGGGGGATTATTCCCCTTCCTGTAGATTGACTTTTTGCACAGGCTGGCCCCAGACATGCTGGCTTCCCTCATGGCCAGATCGCATTACAAGCTAATATCTAATTTGTAAATTCTCTGTCACACCTCTGTTTCACAGCACCGTGGTTTCCAAGTACACATTCACTTCTTCCTCTCTCAAAATTAGTCAGGTACCCTATGGAGAGGGAGGGAGAGCAGAAAGTACAACAGGTCGCATAAAGTAGAAAGGCCAGCCTTGCTCTGTGGCCACAAAGATGTGACTTCATCCCATAGTTAATAATCTGTCAAATGGGGTCTTATTGCTCTCTGCTCCGACAGAACCCCATAAAATCCATAATAAAGTGGTGCTTGGAATAGACTGGAATTCAGGCTGTATAGGTTCATCTAACGCCAGTTTTTCACGGGGCTTCACTATTATCCTCATTTTCCCCATGTGCACTATAAAATAGATTGAATTAATTTCTCCTTGAAGTTGGATAATTTGACTACTATGTGTCTTGCTTTTTTTTTCAGGGACCTAACTTATTTGGAGTTCTCAAAGCATCCTGGATGATTATTCTGTCCTCCTTTAAAATATTGGAGGAATTTCCCTCCATGAATCCTCTTACTATTTGATCTGTGAATTTGTTTGTTTCTAGTATTCCAATGAGACGTATAATATTTCTCTTCATGGTGTCCCATGTCATCCTCAGGCTTTCTTTGGATTATTTGGCTTTTTCATTTGATTGTTTCTCCGGTTTTCTAAAGTCCGTGTGGTTGGTTGTCTTGACGTCCATTCTATTGCCTACTGCTGTACCTTGGTGTTTATTCCTGTTATCTCCTTGTTTAGCTTCTGGGTTTCCATTGCATGTGGGGTTTTAGTATCTCAATTTCTACCTTTGTTTTCAGGATTGATTCCCAGATCTCTTATATGGTTCTAAACATTTCTCCTGTATTCTCCTTCTTGTAGTTCCAGGGATTCTTTTTTCTGTGTATTTCATTGTGTGGGTAATGTTCGGTTGTTGATGTTCGTTTATCTTGAATTTTTGGCATTCTTGCTGTTGGCTGCTGTTTGTGTGGCATAATGATCCAGCTGTAGATGGTGTACAGTGTTCTGCTGGGTGGTGTGGGGTAGCTCTTTGGGTTAGAGGGGAAATATCAGATGGGGATTGGGAATGGTTTTGTGTGGAGATAAGGAAGAAGTGATAGAGTTGGGTGTGTAGCAGGAATAGAGACAGGAGCAGGAGCAGGATCATGGGGTTTAATTGAAGGTATTAATGATAGGTGATCTTCTGGGTAAATATAGTCATTGTTAATAAAATTTTAAAGGGGGTTTTAAGAAGAGAGCGAGTACTTGTTAGTTTATGTGAAAATGTGTCTCACTGAGAAACTGGGAGCTGGGTCTTGAGGTAGTGGTAAGTGGGGTAGGTGGCGTGTATATCTAGTAATTTATTTGAGTCGCTGAACCAATCTACTATTTAATACAGGGAGAGTGCAGCAGGCCAATGGTACTGTGTTTATAACACAGTCGTGGGGGATGGAACTGGGAGGAGCTGAGTGTTTTGCTTTGTTTGTCTATTTTTTTTAATCAAAATAATCTTAGATCACCCAGAATTCAGGCCCTATGTCTGCTTTTCCAGGGTGAGGATTTTGGCTGGGCCTGACAATGGTTCCATAGTGGGTGCTATCTGGGGGCCATCTTTGGTGTTCCTCCTTGATTTCCAAGGGTATTTTGGACATAAAACCTTTAGCTTGACTTGTGATTTAAAAACAGCATATTAATCCAGTAATTTTAATTTCCTAAACATTGATAGTTTGGAAATGTTTCCAAGAGAGTCTACCCTTGGAGAAGAATGTCATGCTTGATAAAGTAAAATAGGCAGCAAAAAAAAAAAAAAAGGTGGGGGGAACACCCTCCACGAGATGGATTGACACAGTGGTTTCAACAATGGGCTCACACATAGGAACAACTCTGAGAATGGCACAGACCCGGTAGTGTGTCATTCTGTTTTACATAGGGTGCTATGAGTCAGAACTGACTTGCCAGCACCTTAGAGCAACAAGAAGCACTGATACTCCCTGAGGGCCCTAGGCTGGCTTAAATAGTGAATGTTCTCAGCTGCTCACTGAAACCTTGGCTATTCAAGTCTATCAGAGGTGTGTTGGAAGAAAAGTCTGGCCATCTACATCCACAATAACCAGCCATTGAAAATGCGATGCAGTGAAATTCTACTCTAATCCACATGGGGTTGCTGTGATTCTGAATGAGCACCATGGCATCTGGTTTTAAATAGCACAGTAAGTACATTGATGTATTTTTTAAGTGTCAAAATTACTAGCATGTTTTAAAGATGAAAGTCTAAGGCTTGGTCAAATAAAATACAATGTTGGAAGGGTAACATAACGACCTCTTCCCCCTCCTTCTGCTCCCTCCCTCAGTCTAGTGCCATTGCCATGGATCTGCGGAGGGTCCCTTCACTCTGACTCTGGTTTTGCTTTGAGCCACTGTGATGTTGGTAAGCATACTTACGGCAGAGACTCAAAAAACTCTCTTGTATCATTGGGATTTCTTCTCTTGCCTTCTTCCATAGTCATCAGAAGGACATGACCAGGCTAGCCCACAGCCCTAATAGGTGGACTCTGGCCACATGGAGCATAGCCAACCTACAGACCCACGAGAAAGTCCGGGTAAATGGCAAACATATGAGTAAACTCAGCCAAGCACTCACCAAGTCCATCTTAGAAGAGCAAATCCCTGCAGATGGGCTAGAAATAAATATTCATTGTGCAAGTCAATGAGTTTTGGAGTGATTTGCTAAGCAACATGGCTTTAGCTGTATACATATCTGACCCCAACTACTCTGTGATTTCTTTAATGTTGCCAGTTGCAATGGATTTTAATTCAACACCTAAACTTTATGAATAACAGAATGAAGCATTGCCTGATCCTACACCATCTTCATGATCATGGTCTATTTGAGCCCATTCTAGTGACTAGTGTGTCAATGCACCACAGAAGGATTTCCCTTATTTTTGCTAGTCCTCTATTTTATAAGACATCTTGTCCTTTTGTAACAATTAGTCTTTCCTGATGACATGTCTAACGTAAAGAGAGTATGCTACTAAAGTATAACTATAAAGTGTATGATTTCTTTAGTCCACATACAAAATAATGTTCTCCGACTTGGACAGATTCCTTCTCTGTGCCAACATTAATTATTCCTTCTATGTTGCAGTTCCTTTCCTTGCAAACTCTCCCTGGCATGACAGCATCTGTCATCCACCTACTTACATGTGTTACAGGACCATATCATGTCCAAGGACAGCTCTCTCAGAGAAGTGTAGGTAAGGAGAGATGATCTCATTGTCAAGAAAAGGAGAGATGATCTCATTGTCAAGATCCATTTTTATTTTGTTTAAAAGATAAAAAGGAGAGCTGGGGTCCTAAATCTGATTCTGATCACCTGTGCTATCCATGGTGAATTCCTTGGGAAGAGGCAAAGAGGGAGGGCTGAGTAAAAAGCGCTGCATCCTGAGAAGGGATGTGGTGGGGGGCAGCAAGAACCAAACATGGGATCTCCTTAGTTAGACTTCACTTGAAGAGAAAGTTTTCCTTTAGAGCAGCGGTTCTCGATCTGTGGGTCACGACCCCTTTGGGGGTCGAATGAACCTTTCACAGGGGTCACCCAATTCATAACAATAGAAAAATGACAGTTATGAAGTAGCAATGAAAATAATTTTATGGTGTGTGGGGCATCACCACAACATGAGGAACTGTATTAAATGGTCCTGGCATTCAGAAAGTTGACAACCACTGCTTTAGAGTATCTAGTGAGACTGAGCCACTGGAAGTCTGCTCTAGCCACCAGTAAGGGTCTCATCCACACTCACTATTGGGAAGAAACCTTAGAAATCTTGCTTATGCTGGATCAAACTCCATACTTGGCTAGTTGACCACCCTACCGATGTGACTTGAATTTGTTCTGGTGCAAGTATCTCCTACTGGTTCCATGATAATGATGTCTTCCCTGTTGTTGGGGTCTTTTTCTTCTTATACATTATTTGAATTTTGTCTATATACCATTAGGTGTTTTTCCCTTACCACCTTAGCACCATCTTTTTTACATTGTTTTCTGTTGGGTCTCCCAGCTGTGAAGCACAGGAGGAGTGGATGTATGATGTTAGTAAGTGATACAAGGGGATATAGGGAATACAGGGTTGAGTGGTGAGTCATAGGGAGGAAAGGGGATTTCAGCAGCAACTAAGGAAGATGGGAGGGGGGAGGGAGCACTAGAACAGGTTATAATTGCATAACTCATCTTAAAGGAGACTTAACCATGGCAGCAGGGGATTGTGGCAGGGGTGCTCTAAAAGTGATGTGAGGGTTATTGTACAATTCTCCTTGATATGATTGCATGATTGAACTGTTGACTTATAAGTAAATAACTAGCCAATAAAACTGTTGGGGAAAATATATATATCCACAGGGACAATAAAATAAATAGATGAAAGGACTTCTACATTCTAACATTATTCACATTGGCTACATAGACAAGGGGATGGATGGATAAGTTTATGAATGGATTAATGAACAGACAGATCATGATGAATGAGTAAAACAAACATATATATGGAATATCCAGTGTGTGATATTATTTTAAGTTGCAGTGTGTGACAAGCCAACAATCCAAAACACTCTCTTGGATCCGTAATCAATGCTCTTGGAAGCAGCAGTCAAGAAATAAAACAACATATTGGTCCTTTGAAGTGAGAATGGATAGACTTTGTCTCATGTAATTAGGACACATACTCAGGAGAGACCAATCCCTGGAGTAGGACCTCACGCTCAGTAAAGTACAGGATCAATGAAAAAGAGGAAGATCTTCGTTAGCTCGACAGAACTGGTCAAAGAATAAGAGGGCGACAATGAAAGGAACTGTGGGCATACTTCCCCCAAGCCTCCCCAGCACATAAGAAGGTAAAAGACAGATAGGATACATTCCCTTGTCCATAGAAGAGAGGGAGCTAGTGAAAAGGTATAGGAAGGAAAGAAAGGAGGCTTACACTTTCCCCTCAATGGCTCAATTAACCCTTACTTTTAGGGGCTGGTGACGATACAGTATGAATTCTGGGATGCAAAGGTGCATGTACCTTGAGTCATCCAGCAATAGAAGATGTGCAATAAAGCTAGCCAATGGTGGAAAGTCTGCAGAGTAAATAATCAGCCCTCCATTCTACTATGTCCTTGGGTTAGCTGCGGGCCCTTTAGCAGTCCACATCAAAGTACCCCACTTGATAAACTTACTCATCCCATGCCAAGATTTCTGTTGACTCTGATCTGAATGTTATTCACTTGAGTTCTGTCTTGTGATCAGGTCAAGAACTTAGAGAGGAGAGGCTCAAAACCTTTAGTCTCCTCCAGGTGACACCTCCAATGAGATGGCTTGACGCGGTGGCTGCAACATAACAATGATATTGAGGATGACACAGAACCGGGCAATGTTTCATTCTGCTGTTCGTCAGGTTGCTAGGAGTTGGAACCAACTAGACAGAATCTAACAACAATGTTCACAGTTGCAACAATCAATATATCTACAGGGTCCTTCAGAAAACCGATGCTCAAAAAAAGCAAAGAAGGGGCAACTTTGTTTTTTGTCAGATGGATCTTGTCTGAAAGACAATATAAGAAATATTTTCACCTTTATTTTATTGACTTCACAAGACCAAAGAATAATTATGTATGTGAATTATGGTGATGGAGGAAAATGTTGAAAATGCCATGAACTGCCAAAAGGACTACAAATCTGTCTTGGAAGGGATACAGCCAGAATTCTCCTTAGAGGCAAAGATGGCAACATTTTGTCTCGTGTATTTGAACATGTTCTCAGGAGAGACCAGCCTTTGGGGAAGGATGTCAATCTGAGTAAAGCAGAGGGACAGGGAAAATGAGAAGGTACTCTGACAAGATGGATTGACACAATGGCTACATTGATGGCCTCAACAAGAAGAACAATTGTGAGGATGTCACAGGTCTTGGTAGCATTTGTTTCTATTGTACAAAAGGTCACAATGAGTCACACCAACTTGATGGCACCTAACAACAACAACACACAAAGGCATGAAGGTGTGGGTCATGGTAATTATGAATCACATTGCAAAGAATGTGATTGCTGGGACACTTAATTATGCTCATGCGAACCTATAGATAGACTTAAGAGACAGTTGTTCAAACAGCACAAGGGAATACTGAGTGACATAGAAAGGGAACAGGTGTACAACAGGGTTTTATTTGTTCACCACATATATCAAATTTATATACTGAGAAAATAATAAAAATTGAACTATATGAAAACATAACAAGGCATCAGTATTTGTGGAAAACTCATTACCAGAAAAATGCAAGTGATCCAATCTTGCTGTCTTACTGTGAATAGAACTGAAATCACTTAAAGATAGATAATAAAATGTACAGTCATCGGAATGACCAAGAAGCAAACAAAAATTCTAAAACTTGGGCCTATAAGCAACTTAATGATAAATGAAGAGAAGGTGGAAGCTTTCTATTATTTCATTTTAGTTGGATCCACAATCAACAACCATAGGTAGATGTGGTAGTTACATAATCTGGTATCAGTTTTGGACTTGAGAAGATTAAGAGTCAAGGGGCAGAGTCTGGTCTGTCAATCAGATTATAGCTAATGGGTCTCTGTGTGGGCATGGCCTTCTCCTGAGAATTGTGGGAACTCCAAAATTTTCCCCCTTGGAGATGGGAGACACATCCTCTCTCTGCTCACTCCCTTGGAGACCCTCTGGTGACAAAAGGATGACTCCTTGCAAGACATCCCTGAAAAGAAGCCACATAGATGTACCCTAATGCAGCCCTGGGAGCCAGAGAAGCCTGTGCTGAGATGCTTACAATGCCACTGGATCCACAAAACCTCCAACCCACTGGCCTGTGATCCTCCTGCATTTGGCATCATTGCATGTATTTCGTGAGTCTGAAGAGGACTTTATAGATTGGTATTAGACATATGGGCTCATGCCGGACTTATGGACTTGTTCTGGACTGAGATGTTTCCTTAATATTTAACTGCTCTTGTATGTAAACCTCTTCCTTATATACATATGAGTGTCTGTGAATTTGTTTCTCTAGTCCACCCAGGATCATATAATGGATCAGTCAACAAATCAAAGACCGTAAAATTTCACTTAATTCACAGTAAAAAGTTAATTAAAAAAAAGAAATCAAATGATATATTTCATTTGGAAAATCTGCTGCAAAAGACCGTTTTAAAGTGTCAAAATGTAAAGTAGTTTTGAGTATTAAAGAGGGCCTGCCCCGGCCATGGTGTTTTCAGTCACCTCACATGTGCATGTGAAAGCTAGACAGTTAGCAAAGACGGCCACAGAAGCATCGGTGCCTTAATTTGTGGTGCTGATGAAGAGCATTCAAATTGCCCTGGACTGCCAGAGCAAGCAACTTTGTCTTAGAAGAAATAAATCGATGCTTTCTAGAAATGAAGTCGATGAGACTTCATCTCCTGTACTCTGGGTATACTACTAGGAAGCACTGGTCCCTGAACGAGGAAAGTATGCTCAGCAAAGCAAAAGCTCGGTGAAGAGAGGAAGAGCCTGGGAGAGGGAGATTGACACATTGACTTCAAAAATGGGCTCAAGCTAAGCACCCCTTGAGGATGGTGCATTTTCTTCCTTTGCCCAAAGGTTCTCTAGGAGTCCCAACAGACCCAAGGCACCTAAGGATAATGCCCTCCCTTTAAAACTGATTTTTGAAGTACAAATAAGTGAAAAGGAACCAATGCATTAAGATAATTTGTCAGTTATTAGACAGTCCCTGCTGAAGGTGCACAGCATTTTAATTTTCAGAATTATGAATCAGGGAGCAGCACAGTGAAATGAACATACTGAAACCAGAAAAACGAGATCATAAACCAGAGAAAGACCAGGGTTAGAGAGTAGGGAAAGCTATCCTTCGGGGGCAGGGGGGAACAAATGTTTTGTTGTGGCATGATGCAGCAGCAGGCCGTGTTTCCGGCTGTTGTGCCTAGAATCATGTTGGGTCATCCACTCTGCTTCAGCACAAAGCAGCCCTGTGCACCGCAGAACCAACGCCATCCTAACAAGTGTTCTGCTGTTTGCTTCTTTGTCCTTCCTTATTCATTTCCCAGTTGTCACAGGTATAGGAGGCAACTGAAAACGCCTTGGCTTGGGTGGGGCACACCTTAGTCCTCAACGTGACGTCTTTGCTTTTTAACACTATGAAGAGGCCTTTGGCAATAGATTTTCCCACAATGCAGTCTGCCTTTTGATTGTGTTTTCATGGGCGTTGATTGTAGATCAGACTGAATTAGATCCTTGACCAATCCAATCTCCGTCTCCACTCACCATGGTGTTGCTTATTCCTCCTGTTAAGTTTTGTTCTCTTCCTATGAGATAGAATCCACATGGAAGACTGAGATACATGATCCTCATCAGGAAGGGCTCTTGTTTCCCACCACGTATGAAGCAATTACAAAGAAACAAACTGTGAGCAGATGGAAATTAAATATCAACTTTGTTCATAATAACGTCTAGGTGTATGATAAATTACACTTCCTTGCCCTAATAAGGCCCCAAATAAGATGCCCTTATGTACATTATCACTGGTTACACTGGACCGCTCACTACATGGGAGATAGCACCTACAAAATATCCTTCTTGGCACAGCCAAGAAAATATGGTCTTTGTAGGAAACTGATTTCCAAAAGGAAAAATTGTGGGATGGCTGTGCATGTTCAATTCCTCCCTCATAAATTAGCAATCACACGGGTGGGAACAAATGATATGACATGCACACAGTCAACAGTGTTACCCTCAGCTGTCCCACTACATGGAAAGAAATATTAAAATGGGGAGAAGCAGCCCTAGCTAATCCATTCTAGTCCTTCAAGGAGTTAGGGGTGGACAGAGAACTAGATTAAGCAACTGGGGTTTTGGCTAATGAGAAATGGTGTGCTTGAGAACAAGAGTCAAGAAATGAGGCAAGATCAAAGCCATTAAGGAATCTTTTGACAAGGAGCCAAAGGACGCGGGCTGGTACTCTGGTGTCCTTTGGATAATTTCTGCTGTCATGGGCCACATCTATTCTATTACCCCTCTTTTCCCCCCTCAACCCAACCAAGCATATATCCCCTCTGTTCTTCTTCTCAAAGCACTGAACAAACTCATTCTCTCCACCCTTATGAAATCAACATCCTCTCTGCATAAACTGATATGGTTTTCTTCTTTTTAATTTATTTTTCACTTTTTTGGTTGCTTCAGATGGCAACATTTTGTTCTTTCTGCAATGTATGCCTGGGGCAGGTTGAAATGATCTGTTCTTTCTGCAATGTGTGCATGGGGCAGGTCGAAATGATCGAGAATTTTTTAGCTAGTGTTTCATTTACTCAGCAGCATGCAGGGAAGAAGAAGTGTTTATCCTCTTGTGTGGCTCAATGCTCTTGAGCTAACAGAACGTAAAAAAATAAAAAAAGGATTAGGTATTTCCAAAGCTCAATTCTGAAAGTCCAGCAGGTTGCCATTGATTAAAACACCACACATTGTAAAATATGTGGAAGACGGAGAACCAGAGCCAGCAAAAACATTGTGCGCCCTCAGGTGAGTGCACTCTTGGATTATGGGTTTTTCACATATTCTAGACCTGGTTGGAGGTGCTCCTAAATTGATGGACTCCTCATCTCCTCACACTGAAACCTGCCATTCACAATTACAGTGCATATCAAAGCTAACAAGAAGGCCGTTTGTAAGATACGGAAGCTCCGCTTTAGCTACAGCACTGAACACTCCCAGACCACACTTTTTAGGAAGTCACTTGCTTAAATGGCTCTGCTCTGTTCTATGGGAAGAATACATGTGTTCAAAATTCTTAGTATATGCCATCCCCGATCAGGAGACCAGTATAGGGCATACTCGGTTGTGCTTCATACATGGTAACTAATAGTGATCTATGGTTTCCCTGCTCTGAAGCCCCCCTTTAAAGGTGAGAAATTCAGTGTTTCTAGTAAAATAAAACTGGTATGAGAGCTAACAACATTCTCTGTAGGAAACTGATCTCCAACAGAAAAGATTGTGAATGACTATGCATGTCCAATTCCGCCTTCATAAAATAGCGATCATAAACATCCGTGGGTGGGAACAAATGATGTGACATATGCAGTCAATAGTGTTACTCTCAGCTGTCCCACTACATGGAAAGAAATGTTAAAAATGGGAACTCAACAAGATTTGCCTTGTTGTGGGACTCGCGAGCTTTCTGCATTTGACGGAGTACAGTCCACCACTTTTTGATTGCTCATTTTTGGTTGAAAATATTTGAATGTTCCTTCTTTGAAAGGCTTCTGCATGACACAGTTTTCAGGTGTTTTCACAGAGTCATGCAACGATCACCAGAAGCTAAGTTTAGAAAATGCTCATCACCGCAAAGGGAAACCCCATAGTCACCAGCTCCCACACTGTACCCTCCATCCTCTCTCACTGTGCAGCTCTCATGGGAACGTGAAATGCCATCCATCACAGCAAGGCTAGGGGCTGATGGCAGAACAGAGGACTTTTCTGATTCCCTGTGGATCATGGATAACACTGTGAAAAAATGGAAGATTCCAAGCATTCATTTGCGCTGCCATAGAATGGAATCATACACTATATAATCCTATTGACTGGCTTCCTTCACTTTATATAATTTTTTCAGTTTGTTCACATTGTGGAATTGATTAGTAAATTCTTCCTTTTTGTTGACAAATAATATTTTATTGTATGGATACAACACATCTGCTCTATGCATGGATTCTTGGATCAAAGTTTCGGGATCAAATCCTAGCTCTGCCTCTTACCAGGTGAAGGAATCCCTTTGCCAAGGAAGTCAAAATCTCTAGCCCTTGATTTCTTCATCCAGGCAGTATAGAACACAAGAATAGGATTCCAGGGGCTTGCTTTAAGAATTAAATAAGATAATATCTGCAAAGTACTTAGAACCGTGCCTAGGATAAGGAAAAAGAGGAATGGCCTTGGTGAGCTGGATTGATACAGTGGCTGCAACAGATATAGGGAAAACTGTGAGGATGGTGCAGGACCATGCAGTTTTTCGGCTTGCTGTGCACAGGACCACTGTGGGTCAGAACAGATTCGATGGCACCTCACAACAAGTGATGCCTTAAACAACCTTTTTGAAGATGTGTTTGCTTACTTCTTGATATTGTTTTATATCTCCAAGATGAGCTTAATCATATAGAATAGTCTTTCACCTCTAACGCTTAGAAGACACCCAATGTAAATGGCGTCCATTGAGAAAATTATGATTCAGAGATACTAGCTGACAGTAGCCAGGAGGTTTTCAGTGTCTGACAATGTTTGGATTCTGTGCATACGGTTTTCAGTGACTAATGCCTTGGAAGTGGACAGCCTGTTCCTTCTTCCGTACAATCATTGCATTGATGGGCTCAAAGAGTTGGGAGAATGATGCAGGACTGGGCAGTATTTCGTTCTATCGTACACAGGGTTGCAATGAGTCAGAACTCAACAGCCTCTAACAAGAGTGCCTGATAGTATACACACATCCAGGGCCAGGAAGCAGAATTCCTCCTCTCACTCAGCCAACGTGCCCATCAGCAAAGCTCTGCTGAGTTGTGCAATCAGCACAGACTCTGAAAAAACCCAACCAACCAACACATCTGCTTCTACCAGTTGCCAGCCTTCGATGTTCAACCATCTGTTTAAATCCTTATGTCAGAATGCTCTGCAAAACAAAATCGGTAGCATTCATATCCAGGGTTACTGTGATTTTGTTGTTGCTAGGTACCATCCGGTCACTGCAAACTCACAGAGACACTGGGCACAGCAGAACAAAACACTGTTACGTCCTGCAGCTTCTTCAGAATTGTTCCTATGCTCGAATCCGTTGTTGCAGCCACCGTGTCAAGCCATCTTGTTGTTGGCCTTTCTCTTTGATAGTAATTCAGTGTATCGACGTGCTTGGGAGAGATTCATAGCAACCCTATGGTCACTGTGAGTCAGAGTCAGAATCGACTCGATGGCAGTTCTTTTGGTTGTTTTAATTTTTGATGAGATTACGTGCCCCTTAAATCATTAGTTTTTGTGTGTTATCGTTTATTTGTTCCTTCTGATTAAAAAATGGTAAGTTTTTTGTATCAAATGTATTACAAGAAACTTTTCATTTTTTAAAAAATGTAAATGATGAAAAGGTAGCCTGGAATATTTCACACATCTGGTACAAAACCCACAGGAGTTGTCTGGAAGAAAATACTTGAATTCAAAGCAGGTGGCTGGGCAGGACGCACTGGCCTATTTGAAAGGCTGGACTTTCCTCAAAAGTTCACAAATGAACAGAAAAAGGAAAAACCTACAATCTGAGGGGGAAAGAATCCAGGAATTTTGGAGGAAACAGTAATTAATAACTTAAAAATTCTGCTTTCAATCCTCATAAGTTTGTTTGTTTGCTTGTTTTCCTACAGGGTCATAATGAGATCAAATCCACATTTAAAAATGTCCACCACTCTCCTAAGCATCACTAACAACGGGAACAAGGCCCTGAGTGAACACAACACCCGCCATGAGTCAAGTGTACCAAGAATTTTCTAAGCTATTACATTTTAGCTTCCCAACACTGGGAAGTACTGTGACCCATTCTTCAGAAATTTTGCTTAGAAAGTTTACTTCTTTTTCCCAAGGCACCACAGCTTGTGATGAGACACCCATATCTCAAGGTTCCGTGCTCTGGACCATCTGAGTTCCATTTTCCACCGTTTGTCTGATGTTTTCTTCGTGAAGACAAAATATTCCCCATATTATCCTATTCTATGGGAAAGTTATACTTTCTCAGAAACCGGGCAGGTTTAGAGAACATGCACTGACATCCATAAAAACTCCCACTCTGGGCCAATGAGAAACACCTTAATGTTTCAATTTTAGAAAGCAAACATCTACATGTTGTTTCATAACACAATTATTGTCATGGGTTTTCACAGAGGCACAGGTGATGCGAGTCCACATAAAGAGGCTGTGGGATTTCCTGAAGCCATAGATTAAGTGTGCGGCAGGAACTGAACAAAAGCTTCCTAGTCCCCGCATTGCTTCCCCACCATGAACATGGGCTTTGCCTGCTTTCCTTGCATCTGATATCTGTTTCCTACCTAGAACATGGGGGAAGCATTGCACGCCCAGGCTAATCTATTACTAACAAACATGGCCTTTGGAGTGGGATAGACATTTTCAATTTGGGGTAACCTTGAACAAGTCATAGTATCTCAGACTCCCAGTTGCTACACATGTGAAGTCTACTGTGTACAGCAGGGCAGTAGTTCCTTCTGTTGCCCACAGGGTCGCTATGAGTCAGAACCAACTCAATGACCTCTAACAAGTGTCCCTCACATAATCCTGGTGGCGAATCACATTGCACTGTCCAAAGAACTGACCTTATATCCCCTTGGCACCCATGGATAGTCTTAAACTCACTGAGCCTTTCCTGGCTTATCTGTCGCATACTCCGGGGTACATTGTTGTAATAGATACAATGATGGTTGCTAGATTTTCCGTGCATTAGAGATGCAAGGAATTACTTCAAGACATTGGAGAAACCTCAAAAGTGTCCAGATTATAGAAGGCAGGAAAAAGATGAGGCTGTGCACACTGGTAAAAATGGACAGCCCTACGACCCTACAGGGATGGTGCGAGTCTGTCCTTTGGGAGTTACCATGACTCAATGGCAGTAGGTTTGTAAAGTGATAGCTGTTTAATGAATAACTAGCACATCCCAGTCCAATGAGTCTTGGCGACACGGTAGTTAAGAACTCAGATGCTAAACAAAAGGTGGGTAATTCAAGCCCACCAGCTGCCCCTTGAGACTAAGATGTGGCAATCTTTTTCCACAAAGATCAAGGCCTAGAAATCATATAGGTTGACTTCACTCTCTCCTTTACGGTCACTTGCACGCTGCCTCAAATATAAATAGCCCATTGTTGCTTTTATTGGTAAGACAAGGAAAAATAGAAACCATAATCACTGTATAAGTTTTAATTTTAAGATTAATTGGGGGAAAAAACTATGGCCATTTCCTTTTGTATTAACTGTGAATTTAATTATAAATCCTTTCATTCCCCCAGTTCAAGATTACTAAAAATAAAATGTGTTTTAAACAATGTTCTTATGTAAATATTTTTTTAGAAATACATGTATAAATTTGTCTCTGAGGAATTCTAATAAGCATGCTGAAATCCATGTCTAATCTGGGTGTGTTATCTAGGAACTGGGGTGCTAGGAGGACCTATCTCAAAGTTTTCTTTTGGAAACTAACCTCAAATGATCACTGGGTGTTCAAACTCAATACCTATTAATGCTTGTACATATGGTATTAATTCCACATTAATTCTGTCAAAAGTGATATCATAGTTAGAAGTTCCAAATACTGACATCACTAAAACAACTCGGTTTTCATGAGCGTGGGACTGGTGATTGCCAAAATCCAGTTTAATCTGTTCCCTCGTCTATTCTGACAAGTTCAGTTTAATTAGTTCGTGGCCTCATAACAAACAAGAGACTGGCTTTCTGTTCCGTTGCCAGAGCCATTTCTATTCTCTTCAACTTAAGTGCCAAATGCTTACACTGCTTTGCCCAATTTATACCTTTGCCTATAATTACTGGTCCCCAAGGTGTGATTGTCCTTTTTCATAAGAGTTTGTGCAGCTGCCAACATGAAGTTGTAAATAAATTGTAATACCGTTGCTATGAGGTGTAAAAATCCCACAGCTCATATCCAGAGCCTTGTATAATAAACTCAAGTAAACATTCCATTTCCTGCAAGTGATTGTGGTCTGTGACTAGATTTAGAAAACAGGGCAGTAAGTCACCTTTCTTTAATGAGTCGTTGAAAACAAAGTCGTATCCCATGAAACTAAAACCTGTCCTTGACAAACACAAACAGCTTATTCTGTAAAGACCCTCCAAAGGGATACACTCACACACACACACACACACCCCCACACACACATTCCTAACCTGAGTCCCATTTATGGAGTTTCAAAGTATTGAAACAATGGCAACTCCACACTTGCAGTAGTATCCACTACCAATGAACCAAAATTGGTTCCCTAAGAAGGGAGGCAGCAAGCTACAAGAGGAAAATAGAAGATTAAATGCAGGGAGAGCTAGTTTGATGGCTGACTCTTACACTTATTAGCTCAGAGTGTTTATTTAGGCCAGCCTCCGTCCATCACTTTTTCTACTGTAATGGGAAGAAATATACTATGTTGTCCTGCAGTCAGCTCCATGTACAACTGAGCAAATTGTTGCCACAGTCACACCGTCTACGTGATTGTTGTCAATATATATGCATTCATCCTTGTGCCTTCCACTGTAGGAGGCTCTGCTTCTACTCAGGCAATAATGTGCTTCAAGTCATTTGGGCTTCATTGATGAATATTAAGAAGCAGAACTCCACGTCTTTCTTCTTGGTGTGTCTGAGTCTGGAAGCTACACTGAAAGTTGTCCACCTTGGGCAACTTTGCTGGTGTGTGGAATGCCAGAGAGTTCGTTTCCAGCATAATAAGAACAGGAAAACTACCACAGTGCAACAAGATAACTAAAACCTACTAGATGGCATAGGTATATTCATGTAACCGAAAAATGAAACTCAAAATTCCCATCAAGATGTCTGTTCAAAAATAGAAAACACAAAAGTGGTCATTACCTATCATTTTTTTTTAATAGAGAGCAAGTCTAAATTTCTTTTTTTTAATTATTTTATTGGGGGCTCATACAACTCTTCTTATAATCCATATATACACCCATTGTATCTCAAGAATATTTGTACATTTTTGGTCTCATCATTCATAAAATATTTGCTTTATACTTAAGCCCTTGGTATCAGCTCCTCGTTTTTCCTCTCCCAACTCGCTACCCCCTCCCTCTTGAATCCTTGATACTTTATAAATTATTATTATTTTGTCATGTCTTACACTGTCTGACGCCTCCCTTCACCCACTTCTATGTTTTCCATCCCCCAGAGAGGAGGTTATATGTAGATCCTTATAATTGGTTCCTCCTTTCTACCCCACCTTCCCCCACCTTCCAGTATCACCTCTCTTACTACTGGTCCTGAAAGAATCATCTGTCCTGGATTCTCTTTGTTTCCAGTTCCTATATGTACCACTGTATATCCGCTGGTCTAGACGGATTTGTAAGGTAGAATTGGGATCATGATAGTGAGGGGGAGGAAGCATTTAAGAATTAGAAGAATGTTGTATGTTTCATTGTTGCTACACTACACCTTGATTGTCTCCTCTTCTGCCTGCAACCCTTCTGTAAGGGGATGTCCCATTACCTACAGATTGGATTTGGGGTACCCATCTGTAGTCCCCCTCATTTACAATGATATGATTTTTTTGTTCTTTGATGCCTGATACCTGATCCCTTTGACACCTGGTAATCACACAGGGTGGTATGCTTCTTCCATGTGAGCTTTGTTGCTTTTCAGCTAGATGGCGACTTGTTTACCTTCAGGTTGTTGTTGCTGTTGTTGTTTCAAATCATTTAATTTGGGGCTTGTACAACTCTTATCACAATCCATACATACATACTTACATTGTGTGTCAAGCACATGTGTACATTTGTTGCCCTCATCATTCTCAAAACATTTGCTTTCCACTTGAGCCCTTGGAATCAGCTCCTCAGTTTTCCCCTCCCTCCCCACTCTACCTTCAAATTGTTAAGACCCCAGATGCTTATCTTTTAACAGCCAGGGGCCATCAGCTTTCTTCACGATATTTTCTTGTGCACATATTTATCTTCAGCAATTGTGTTGGGAAGGCGTGCAGTATGGAATGCCAATTTAATAGAACAAAGTGTTCTTGCATTGAGGAAGTACTTGAGTGGAGGCCCAATGTCCATCTTCTGCCTTAATAGTAAACCTATAAATACATGCATGTAGATATATTTCCCCATCATCATATATATTTACATATGTACATGCTTGTATTTAGGCCTCTCTAAATGCCCTTTGCCTCCTAGTTCTTTCCTCTATTTCCTTTTACTTTCCTCTTGTCCCTTCTTGCTCAATGAAAGTACCCTGAGTTTTTGTGTGCAATATGCAAAACTGTAGAAAAATGTACCAACTGAAGAGAATGCCATGTCTTGATTTTGGTTTTGATATGAGCTTGATTATACTTTTTATTATAATCTTGTTTAAGATCACATATTTGAAATGAACTTGTTTGTCTCTAAAGATTCAAAGTTCATTTAAATTTAAATTTACTTTCCTCCCATATTTAGGTCCAAGGTTAAGTAATCTGTAGGGATTTGTTTTATTTTTATTTTGAAACCGATGGTGTTAGCCATCTACGTGATTGTTGTCAATATGTTGCATTCATTCTTGTGCTTATTCTATGTGTATATCCTACAAATGTATTCCATTGGGTGCCTATACTGAAGAATTGTGTCCATTCTCCTATTTATGGGAATGTGGGCTGTTTCTAACTTCTTGCTGTGTGAACTGTGCTGCAATGAACTTTGGAAAGCACATGTCTCTTCATGTTCTTTCTCATTTCTTGGTGTATATGTCTAGCAATGGCATATTATATCATCAGATTTGTTTTGTTTTTCGGAGTCACTAGATCGCTTTCCACAGTGGTTGTATTTAATTACAAACCCACTTTGATTGTATAAGAAATTCGATGGTATCCAGCTATTACAAAGACAACCTTCTTGGGCCTTAAAGGCTTGTTTTCAAACAAGCATCTGTCCAAGTGAGACATCCACTAAGCCCTCATGGAAGGAAAAAAAAAACCACATCTGTGATCCAAGGATTGTGAATAACATAATCCAAATCCAAAGGAGGAATTAGTATCAGAGCTTAGATTGTGAAATTCTAGTGTGCAGAAGGCTACGCATGAAAGTGAAAGGCCAAAACGTATTTGGAGGTTCCACACAGGGAATAAACCTCCAGTGATTTCACCTGGGTATCAGACGGAGAGCCTTAGAGAAATGATTATAGTAGATTAAAATGATATGTCTGACTGGAACCATTAAAATTTTGTCACATGATCTCCCTTTTGATACATTTCAAGCTTGATTTGGTTTTTTTAAATGTTCTTTTTTTCATGTTGAGGTTTATCGCCGATGAATTTAGTCATTGTTGGTAACCTTTATTAACTATCTGTCATTTATTTTTCTATGCTTTCCACTATATGAAACCCAGGATAGGTAAATATATGTGGACAATAACGAGATTCAGGGTTCTGGGGGGTCCTAGGGGAGGTGGGGGAGACGAAGAGGAAGATGATATCAAAAAGGAAGGAAGCATTTTGAAATTGATTGGTAGTAGTGATTGTAAAACATGGCTTCCTATGATTGAACTATAGAATGCTATGATATCTGGATTAGCTAATAGTAAAATGGTGTGTGTGGGGGGGGGGAATAGCTACAATCTCTCCACATCCTGTCTAGCATTTGTTATTCACTGTTTTCTTTTTTAATTGGGCTATTGTGGTGATTGTAAGCTCACATGTCATCGCTGCTTTGGTTTGCATTCACTGGATGGCTAATGAAGTAGAGCATTTCCTCAAGTTCTTATTAGCCAGTCAGTGTTGTCCTTTGTGAATTGTGTATTCAGGTGGTTTGCCCACCTTGTACAAGGTAATTCGTTTTATTTATTGTGATGCTTCAGGATTCTGTAGATTTTAGTAATTAGTCCCTTGTCCATATGTCATTGATAAATATTTTTCTCAATTCATGGGCTCTCATTTTACTTTTTCAATGAACACACGTTTTATTTTATTCAATTTTTTCCAAGGAGGAAAGCTTTTATTTTTATTAAAAGATCATTTAATTGGGGGCATTTACAACTCTTTTTAATCACTTTATTGGGGGCTCATATGAGTTTTATCACAATCCATACATGCATCCATTGTGGCAAGAACATTTGTACATATGCTGCCATCATCATTTTCAAAACATTTCCTTTCTATTTGAGTCCTTGGTATCAGCTTCTCATTTCCCCTTCCTCCACCCTCTTTCCCTCATGAGCCCTTGATAACTCATGAATTAGTACTATTTTTTCATGTCTCACACTGACCAATGTCTCCCTTCACACACTTTTCTGTTGTCCATCCCTCTGGGAGGGGCCTATAGGTAGATGATGGTGGTCACGTCCGTCTTTCTCCCCCCACCTTCCCTTTACCCTCCTCGTATGGCTACTCTCAATATTGGTCCTAAGGGGTCTATCCGTCCTGGATTCCTTGTGTTTCCAGCTCTTATATGCTCCCATGTGCATGCTCTGGTCTAGTCAGATTTGTAAGGTAGAATTGGAGTCATGATGGGGGTGGAGGAGGAGAGAAAGCTTTAAAGTGCTAGAGGAAAGTTGTATGTTTCATCTGTGCTATACTGCATCCTGACTGGCTCATCTCTTCCCTGTGACCCTTCTGTAAGGGGATGTCCAATTGTCTACAGATGGCTTTGGGTCTCCACACCACACTCTCTCTCATTCACAGTGACATGATTTTTTGTTCTGGGTCTTTGACGCCTGATACCTGATCCTATCGACACCTCATGATCACGCAGGCTGGTGTTCTTCTTCCATGTAGGTTTTGTTGTTTCTCAGCTAGATGGCCACTTGTTTATCTTCAAGCCTTTAAGACCCCAGATGCTATATCTTTTGAAAGCTGGACCCCATCAGCTTTCTTCACTACCTTTGCTTATGCATCGGCTCTGTCTTCAGTGATCATGTCGGGAAAGTGAGCATCATGGAATGGCAGGTTAATAAAGCAAAGGGCTTTACATTGAGGGAGTACTTGAGTAAAGGCCCAATGTCCATCTGCTACCTTAATACTAAACCTATACATATATGTACATAGGTCTATTTCCCCATCATCATATTTAGATATAGCTACATAGGTACATGCCTGTATTTAGACCTCCATAAATGCCCTCTGCCTCCTGGTTCTTTCCTCTATTTCCTCTATTTCTTTCCTCTATTTCCACACTGAGGCAAAACACTAAGGGCATGCTACAGAACAGCAAGGGAAGCAGAGCAATGAAGTCCCCGGGGAATACCAAAAATAGACTGTGGGGCCAGGGTGTGGCACTCTATCAGACCAGACTAGAAAACACTCATAAAAGTCAACAAACAGACCTTGAAGTATTTATAAGCTTTTTTCTTTTTTTGTCAGGTTTTTTTTGCTGTTGTTTTGTTTTCTTTTGTTGCTTTGTTTTGTTCTATCTTGTTTCTGTGTACATTATTATCACTGCAGGTCTATCTAGATAAGATAGGCTGAATAAACATCTGGAGGAAAAAACAACGGGGCTGATGGTTCCGGGGGAACATGGGAGAGTGGGGACGTGGGGGAAAGCAAGTGGGTGTTAACAAACTCAGAGACAAGGGAACAACAACTGATTTAAAATAGATGACATGGAGGGTGTAGGAGGCCTGGTAGGGCTTGAACAAGGGGAATATAACTGAGAGGAATTACTGAAACCTGAATGAAAGTTGAACATGATATTGGGAGAAGAAGAAAGGAAAAGGAAATAGAGGAAAGAACATGTATTTTTAATAGATCCCAGTCCTGTATTTTGTGTTCTACCGTGTGTGCTTCCTTGATTATTTCTGGTAGTTCTTGCATGCCCTACACTAGGACCCTTAGGGGTGGCCCAGTTTCTCTTTAGTGGTCCTGATAGTTTGAGTTTTACAGTTGATTCACCTTGAGTTCATTTGTGTGCATGGAGTGAGGCAAAGGTTCTGTTTCATTCTTCTGCAGACGGATATCCATTTTTCCACCACAATTTGTTGAATAGGGCATGCCTTTTCCATTTAATGTTTCTACACCTGTTGTCAAAAATCAGTTTTCTGTAAGCAGATATTTTTATCTCCTGGTTTTCTGTCCTGTTCCATTTGTCTATATATCTGTTATTATACCAGGACCAGGGTATTTTGACCCCTGTGACTGTGTAGTAGGTTTTGAGTTCAGGTAGTGAAAGACCACTCACTTTGTTCTTCTCTTTGAGTAATTCTTTGCTTCCCTGGGCTTCTTCCCTTTCCCGATGAGGTTGGTA